>NC_047587.1:22685000-25322500 GCF_011004845.1 Esox lucius | reverse complement strand
GTTACAATGCATCACTGATCCTACTTGCTCATAGAAGGTCTGTGGAAGCAGGCCAGTATGTAATTGAGGAGGAGGAGGACGAGAGGGGCTGCACAATGTGTGGACTGACCTTGAAAAAACTGGGGAGAGAGCAATGCTTATACAAGTGGCATAGCCTTGGATGGGTGGGATTCAATTATTCATATTGTACTGAAAAATGCTGTGTTTGAGATGACACTGAGCCATTGTATAATACTGCACAATGATGCATAACACACAACTGCAATTCACTCTTTGCCCTCTCTTACACATTTCATAGTGATCCTGGATCCAGCACCAGAACACAGGGCGTTGTGGGTTGGTTAATGGTCTGGTAAGACATGACATGCTCCGGTCACAAGCAGTGAATTTATCAAATGATCAATTCAAATAAAGACATGATAGAGTTTGGTCTGCCAGTAATTGTGTTGAAAATTAGATAGAAAGGGTATTGGTTCAAGCAAATGTTTGACCTTTTACTAATTGTTTCAAATCAATCACACTCTCAAAACCTTCAATAACAACATGAGATGTCCAATCTACAAGAGACTATTTACCCATTTCTCCTGGTCTTTTGTAGCAGCACCTGACAATGTGTAAAATATATCCTTGTTGTGTCTGCCATGGAAGACATAATGTAGATATTTGAGGTTTATCCCCCTGTCCCATATCTCTGCCTCACACGACTGTCCTCAGACTGAATTGAAGAACAACAGAGTTCTGTTTGTGCTGTTCTCCTTCTCTCTGGTGCACGGAGGGTGCCACTCTATTGAAATCAATATTTTCTAACCCTATAGCCTCTCTTCCCGCAGGGACCTCTCTCTGTTGGATCCAGACACAAACAGGAGTGGGTAGGGGCTGGATGTCCTGCCCATCCTCGTCCGGCTCACCCTTACCCTGTTTCTGCATGTTATGATAATGTCATAGAATAATTCCATGGCATAGTGCTCTAGAAACAAAGCATTATAACCTATGATCGTTTCCCAAAAGTACCTATTGACTTCTGTTTTGTTTTTCCCTTGTTTTGTTCAGTCCCTTTATCTGGAAGTGGAAACTGAAGTTAAACAGATGACTTACTGTAGGTTCTAATTTCTCCCATCTTGTTCTGCCTCTATATGTAGGAGGAAATAAATATAAAATTGTGACAGTAAAATATATTTTAAGTAGAGTTATCATTTCACAATTGTCTTTGTTTTTCTTAATATCTGAATTTAGATTGATAAGGGTCTATTTACAGTGCCCTGTGGATTTATTGGACACCTTGGTAAAAATAAGGGGGAAAATGCTATTATAAAATGTCATTGTTCTTTACCAGCTTGATCTTACACTCAAAGTATGAATGAAAACAAACCTTAATTGACACAACATTTTTAAAGAAAAAGAAAATTCTAATTAAATTATTATTATTTTGAAAACTGTCACAATTATTGAAAACTTAGAGGTTCTCATGAAACAAATCTAAAAGTATCTTCTCATTATATATATTGAGAGGATACTGGGGTATAAATATGAGAACACACACAGCTAACTCACTAATTAATCTATTAACAAGGGAAAGCAGAGGACACACAAATAAAATTAGAAGTTTGTTGATCTTTATGACGTAGATCAGTGGTTCCCAACCAGGGGTTCTAGGCCACCCTGGGGGTACTTGGCCTCTCCACAGGGGATACTTGAAAATACTTATGACACCATAGGCTTACTAGTGAAATTAACATGAGTGGGTACTTCAGGGGTACTCCAAAGCAGTGCAAAATCTTTTTGGGGGTACAGTAACTGAAAAAGGTTGGGAGCCACTGAAGTAGATAATGGCTGGAAAAATAGCTACATATGATACCTGAAAAGAGACAGTGGGGAGAACAAGTATTAGATACACTGCTGATTTTCCCACTTACAAAGCATGCAGAAGTCTGTCATTTTTATCATAGGTACTCTTCAACTGTGAGTGACGGTTGAAGAAAGAATTGCAAACAAAGGTTTCTCTACCAAATATTAAGTTCTGCTTTTCTGATGTATCAAATACTTATGTCATGCAATAAAATGCAAATGTATTACTTAAAAATCATACAATGTGATTTTCTGGATTTTTGTTTTAGATTCCGCTTCTCACGGTTGAAGTGTACCTATGATAAAAATTATAGACCTTGGGGTCATCACGTCATCACGTCCCCAAAATAACAACTACACTCCACCTCCATTCCAACAAGCTTTTTGTAAATCCTCCCATTGAAAACATTTGGAGTGAGCTGAAGACACAAGCAATGACAAAGGACTGTAAAGGATCTGGAGAGATTCTGTATGGATGAATGTTCTCAGATCCCTGGCTATACTCTCTTCTACTAAAATGAACACAATAGGATTGCAAGGGGAAGAAAAAATACAAAATGCAGGGGTACCAATAATTTTGTCATACATATTTTAGAGAAAAATATGTATTTCTTCATTTTTATTAACTCAAATGTAAGATTTATATCACATTTTAAGAGTAAGATCAAGTTAAAACAACATAGATTTTTTGCTCATCTTTACCAAGGGGTCCAATACTTCATAGAACATTGTATGGAACTCATCCCCCAGCTTGAAAGAAATATTATAACACAGCAGGCAGCATTTAACAAAAAGCATGGGACACGAAAGCAGTATAACATAAGCCTATCACAAGATTTATAGCTATAAACCTGTTCATATTCAAAATTTATAATTGACAAATCCACAGACCAGACCAGATCTCCAATTAAAATTAACCAGCTACGGTAAGGGCATGTGTTTCATTACCAGAGAATAAAACACTGGATAGACTTATCTTAGTTTGCATAATCATTTCCATAGCATTTGAATTTACACCGGCATGTTTGAGATGTACCAAGCAGGACTGTGGCCATCAATCACGGAAAAGTTCAAATCTGTTCATCAAAGTTCAGATCATAGTTCAACCTGGATAACACAGTGAAGTAAACTGTATTCTGTATGGAAGATGTACATTCTATCCTCAGACACTAAGGCTGAAAATATGATACAATGACCAAGAGCTGTGTGTGTTTGCAGAAAGCTGTGCACTTCTAGACATTTTGTCATGAGAGAAAAAGTGTTAATTTAAAGCTAATTCCCAGCAATAATGCAAAATTAACCACAGAATTGAGAGATCATCTGCAGAAAAACAGGGCTGAAAAAAAAACACAACCCTGTGTTTCAGAACCATGTTTTGAAAACCATTCAAGTTCAGTTGTGGAAATAACAACTTCATTAGTTCCCATCGATTGACTATTATTTTTGTTTGGTTGTTGGGGATTGTAACAAAGAAAAATGACTGTCATAACAAGAGGAACATTGTTAATGGACTACCAACATTTAAAATTGCATATTGTGCATTCTATTAATACAACTTCAGAGAATTATTTAAAAAAATTAAATGTATAATTTTGTAAGAACCCCACTAGGTGAGTATGACAGCATATAGGATGCTGTGCGTGTGCGTGTGTGTGTAGCAAATATAAAGCTAAGATTAATTTCTCTCTGTAGCCATATTGTAATTCCCCACTGAGATGGGATGGGTCCCTGAAAGAGTCCCAATGGAAATCATACTAGGCAGCAGTGGGTTTGCTATTGCCCTGCTCTCAATGAAACAGTGATGAATAATCCATAGAGGGACTGTGTGGAGGGGTGTGTTGATGGGAATGCACAAAGTCATATACCCAGTGTCTTTGACATGGGAAATCTATTGCTTGTAGGCACTTCCCTGCATGGCAAGAATTTTTCTTGAAATCTGTAACTGGCAAATATTGTTAGTATTTTGTGAATGCAATTATAAATAATTGTGCTGCATAAACAAAATCTGAAAGCTTAAATATTGATGGTGCAAGAGCATCCTATTGATAATATGCTGTGCATGTGTATACACACCATTCAATAGTTTGGGCTTAGAAATGTCCTAATTTTTTTGTCCATTCAAATAGCATCAAATTGATTGTTAATCAATTGGCCAAAATGGCCAGAAACAAATAACTTTCTTCTGAACCTCGTCAGTCCATCCTTGTTCTGAGAAATTAAGGCTAATCCATGTGAGAAATTGCCAAGAAACTGAAGATCTCATACAACGATATGTACTTCACAAACTGACTCTAACCAGAATAGAAAGAGGTGTAGGAGGCCCTGGTGCACAACTGAGCAAGAGGACAAATACATTAGAGTTTCTAGTTTGAGAAACAGACGCCTCACAGTTCCTCAACTGGCAGCTTCATTAAATAGTACATGCAAAACACCAGTCTCAACATCAACTATGTAAAGGTTACTGCCTTCTAGGCAGAGCTGCAAAGGAAAAGCAATACCTCAGACTGGCCAGTAAAAAGATATGATTAAGATGGGCAAAATAACAAAGACATTGAAAAGAGAAAGACTGGAAAAAAGTGTAATGACAGATGCATCTAAGTTTGAGGTGTTCAGATCACAAAGAAAAACATTCATGAGACGCAGACCAAATTTAAAGATGCTGGAGGAGTGCTTGACGCCTTCTGCCAAGTATGGTGAAGGCAACGTGATGGTCTGGGGGTTCTTAGGTAGTGGTAAAGTGGGAGATCTCTACAGGCTAAAAGGGATCTTGAGGAAGGAAGGCTATCCCTCCATTTTGCAACGCTAGGCAATACCCAGTAGTCAGTGCTTTATTGGAGCCAGTTTCTTCCTACAACAGGACAATGACCCAAAGCACTGCTCCAAACTATGCAATACATTATTAGGGAAGAAGCAGTCATCTGGCATTCTGTCTATAATGGAGTGGCCTGCACAGTCAATGGATCTCAACCCTATTGAGCTGTTGTGGGAGCAGCTTGACTGTATAGTATGTAAGAATTGCCCACCAAGCCAATCCAAATTGTGGGAGGTGCTTCAGGAAGTATGGAGGTGATTCAGGAAGTAATCTCTTCAGATTACCGCAACATTTTGACAACTAGAATGCCAAAGGTCTGCAAAGCTGTAATTGATGCAAATGGAGGATTCTTTGATGAAAGCAAAATGAAAGCAAATTATTATTTCAATTAAGTGCTCCCAAACCTTTAAATGGTAGTGTGTGTATATGTATACAGTATATACACATGAATATATATATTTTTCCTGGAAATAATTAAGAGACCACTGCACCTTTTTCTTTCTTTTCCAAAAAAGTTGAAAAGGAAGGTTTTGAGTTAGGTACAGAAGCATTCAATTTGCAGTGGTCTCTTAATTTTAACCCTTCTGTTCCTCACTCAAAACCTTCCTTTTTTGGAAAGGAAAGAAAAAGGTGCAGTGGTCTCTTATTTTTTTCCGGAGCTGAGCTCTGGAAGAAATTAAGAAACCACTCCTAATTATTCTAAAATCAACATCTCTACATATATGGCAGCCATTTAATTCCAGTGTCTGTTAAATTCCAAACAGGCACACCTCATTTTACTTAATGAGGTACTGATTAGGTGATTACCTGAACCAAATCTAATTTAATGAGGAAAAGTATAAAAACCACTGCTGTGGTCATCATTATCCTCTTGCATTAGGACCAGCTGGATGGCAAAAACAGTGCAAGTAGTACCTCAAAGGTAATTTGAATTAAAAAAAGAACTATTCAGTATGCCAAAAGAGTTGAAAAGAAAAGCTCTGAGTGAGGAAAAGATGGGTTCAATTCTGGCTTTACTGGCAGAGGGATACAGTGAGCGTCAGGTTGCTTCCATCCGTAAAATGTGATGGTTCATAAGAACAAGGTCAAGCAACAGACATTGGGGACAACAAAGCTACAGACTGACAGAGGGCGAAAATTACTGCCACTGCCCAAGATGACCGTCAACTCATTCGAATGTCACTCAACAACCGTAGGATGACATCAAGTGACCTACAAAAAGAAATGTTCAGCTTTGCCCAACACCTGGTTGTCTGATGGTTAGACGGAGACCTGAAGAGGCCTACAAGCCACAGTGTCTCGCACCCACTGTGAAATTTGGTGGAAGATTGATGATGATCTAGGGATGCTTCAGCAAGGCTAAAATCGGGCAGATTTGAATCGAGCCAAGTACAAGGTTCTCCTGGAAGAACACCTGCTTCCTTCTGCTCTGACAATGTTCCCCAACTCTAAAAATTGGTTTTTCCAGCTGGACAATGCTTCATGCCTCACACCCAATCAACGTGGAGGACCACCACATCAAGACCCTGTCATGGCCAGGCCAATATCCAGACCTGAACCCCATTGAAAACCTCAATCCATCACAATCCATCAAACAAAGCCGAGCTACTTAAATTTTGTGCCAGGAGTGGCATAAAGTCACCCAACAACAATGTGACAGACTGGTGGAGTGCATGCCAAGACGCATGAAAGCTCTGATAAAAAATCTGGGTTATTCCACCAAACATTGATTCCTGAACTCTTCCTAAGTTAAAACATTTGTATGATGTTGTTGAAAAATGAATATGAATTTGTTTCTTTTGCATTATTTGAGGTCTGAAAACAATGCATATTTTTTGGGTTATTTTGACCAGTTGTTATTTTCTACAAATAAATACTCTAAATGATAATATTTTTATGTTCAAAGTTTGCAGTCTGATGACATATGACTCTTAGAATTTCCTCAGCATGTCATGGTTTTGAAAATGTAACACATTTAATTGGATATAGATGATTTCTTTTTTTATACTTTAGTAACCTGTCTTCCACCACAGAATTTGTGTATAATGAGAATTTCAAGTTACAGAGAAGGGCTTGGAAAAGGATTGTTCATATATTAAATGTTCAAGAAGCGCTTTGCAAGCTGAGAACATTATTTAAGGTTTCATGTTGAAACATATAATATTCAATGAGCAGTGGAAAATATGCTCCTGAAGGGGTAGTCAATAAAATAACAGGCAATTCTCAAAATAATTTCTTTAAGTAATGTTTTCATTTACTATTGGTTGTTTGGCTGATTCTGCCTTGGATCCTTGCTCTATCTGAGGGAATGCAATGTCAAAAATAACATTCACAGAAGATGGTTCCTATTAAATCTTAATTTTGTGTCCTTGCTTAAAATGACATTTTTAATTAAAGCCTCAGTTCTTCAGTTCAACTTTCCTTAGAAAGTCCCCATTGCCATTGGACTGGACAGGAAACAGAAGAGCAGACACCACAAAGAGTTTAGGGGATCTGACATAAAGCAGTACAACAGATCAACAAACTCTCAAAGTTTACCAAGTCTTGTCTCAAAGGATGCTCTTAGTGTGCTCCACTCTGAGAAGAATGAGTAACAATGACCATGATGACAATAATTGGGAGCGAGAGAATAAAGACAGAGAGAATCAGTTGAGCTTTTAATAGAGCTGCTTCCCTCTCCATGTTGATAAATAATGCATAGCAGTCAGCAAATTCGGATTTAACTGATGATATTGACCTTTTTTAAAGAGAGGAGTATAGGTTTGGACAGAGGAAGAGGGAGGGAAAGACAAGATGGGAGAGAATGTGCTGGAGGGGAGATAACATTGCTATGCAGGGGAGACAACATGATTGTCAATAATTTTGAAAGGATTGAGAAAGAATCTCTATCAAGGAGACAGAGGGGCACTCAATCAGAAACTTAAAACTGTAAACCTCCCATCTATTATTCAGGTCCCTGAACACATCTGCCTTGCAGGACCAGACGTTTGGGACAGCAGTAAACTTGTACAATTTAGAATTATCCACCACCAAGTTAAGCACCTAACCCACAGTGCGACGAGGAAAGGATTTAGAAGTCTGTCTCAGGCTTGAACTACATCTCCTTGTCGTGTAAATCCTCTCTCTTTCTCTCTGCAGGCACTGTGTTGGTTAACAGGACATTTGTCGCTGGGAATTGCAGTCTCATTTCGAATGTCACATCAAATCGTTCGTGCCCTTTACAAGTAGTTTGTAAATGGCACAGTTTGACACTAGTCCAACACAAATCATGACATTCACTAATACTAGATGTATACAAAAAACGTACGCCTTGCGCGAACTCAGCAAGACGCGTGAAGGTACATATTTCATTTCACCCCAAAGTTTATTTGGAGGCATATTTCACCATCATTTTTGAGAAGCGTTGTAATTCTAATGTATCACATCCACGTGGCGCCACCATGTGGATCTGTCTGGTTAAGCGGAATAATGATTATTATTATTAGTTTGTAAATGTAACAAACTTACTCTGCCTTTATTTCAAGTTTCTGCTCTAAGCTATAGCTCATACAATATCAGATTGTATAGATAGATCTTGCAACAAAAAGATAAAACATAATTCAACACTCAAGCCATTGATAAGGTAAAATATTACATTGTATTTTTAAATGAGTTATTAACAAGATAGCAACTTCAAGTGGATAGGCTTACACTAATTCAGGCCAGATACGTTGTATATCCTTCATTCTTCAAAGTTTTCTATGAACACTTGAGGTAATAAGACGTGAAAACAAAATATGAACAAAAATGGCAATATCAGTGCGTTGGTAACTTATTTGTCTCCAGGAAGTGAGCTCACTACGTACTCCTGAAGATTTTCTGGAGTCGAAACAAGCAGAAGAGGTGGTTCCTACAAAGAAGTTTGTAGAGGAAAAAGGTGGTCCCACACAAAAACACCGTTTAAGAAGCGAACGACCGAGCGCTGCAATATTGCGTTTTTGTTACCGAGTTGTTGCATTTACGCGCAAAATGAAGACATAAACTTGTTTCAATTTACGCAAAATGTTATCAGAGACAGCCGAGCAAGCGGTATGCTGTTATATCAACTGGATTACACTTTAAAAACCCGAACCCAAAAAAATGGAGAGAACAGCTGAGAGTGGGGTGAGCAGGAGGTTGGCGTTGGAAAGTTAGGAAGTCCAGCCTTGTTACTCCGGTTCTCATTAGTAGTTAGCTAGCTAAATATTTAATTAGCTAACTTGGATATAACGTTAAGGTGAGATTTTTTGTTTTTATAAACTCATGAATGGCATCAAATTTACTCATAAAAGCATATTGTTAACCAGTACTTAACGATAACTGCCCCTTTTATAACGTTCGATTCTTGAAGCTAAATAAGAAATGGACTGAAACGTTACAAGCGTTTTATGTTTGATATTTTTCTGTTCCCAAACACAACTGTGAAATAGCCAGTTAAGGCCTATAATGTACTTTATTAGGCCTATTCCAAGTTCATGCTACAGAGGAATGCTATGGTAATATCGGCATTTAGGTTTGCAACATCATGGCCGACCAAGTTATTTAGCAGGCTACATGCCCCAAATTGATAGTCAATGTTGTCGTATGCTGCAACAATGTATCATTTTCTAATGTAGGATATTTTGTACATTTTATGTCTATGGGTTATTGTCAATACCGCTTTTTTCTCTTTTGAAATGGCATTATAGTTGGGATGGCTAAACCGTTACATTTTTAGCCTTATGCCAAACATTTTTGCTAGGCCCGATTAGGGACCTTTTATCAGCCCAGTCTTCATACCACTAACACCATTGTGTATTTTATTTATCAATTTTCATTTATATTCAATAGTTGACACAGCATAACAAATAGGTATGACTGTTGCAGTCTGTTTAGTCATTCATTCATGTAGCGTGCACATTTTTTGGTGCTGATTTTATTTTAACAATCGGCTACATTCATGTGTAATTCTTACCCTGCATTCTTTCTTTTAGAATTGCCACATTTAATCAGTGTACCAACGTGTGGAGAAGCTGTTTTCTGAGTGCCTGTCGCAGTGATTACCATTGATTAAGTTGGTTCAGTAGACCACTGTATTTCCTCAAGAGTTTTGGCTGTTGTGGTTTGATGCTCCTCAGTGCCTAGATGTTGCGTGTGCGATGAAGATGTCCTGCTGGTCCCAGCGGGACAGGATTGTGATGTGATGGGGTGCAGGACGAGCAAGGTCCTCCCTGAGCCCCCTGGAGATGTCCAACTAGACTTGGTCAAAAAGGTGGAGCCCCTCCAGACTGACATCTACAAACATTTCATTCGAGGCGACGGCAGTGGGAGCAAAATGGGAGGGGATAAAACTGGGTCTCCCTCCCCCCAGGCCCAGTTACCACCTGACACGGGTCAACCAGAGGCCTCTGACCCACGCCGAAATAAGGTAGCCAGGTACAGGGCTAAGTTTGACCCCCGGGTCACAGCCAAATATGACATCAAGGCTCTGATAGGGCGAGGTAGCTTCAGCAGGGTTGTGCGTGTGGAGCACAAAAGCACACGGCAGCCCTACGCCATCAAGATGATCGAGACGCGCTACAGAGAGGGCCGGGAGGTGTGTGAGTCCGAGCTGTGTGTCCTGCGGCGTGTCCGCCACACCAACATCATCCAGCTGATGGAGGTGTTTGAGACAGTTGAGAGAGTGTACATGGTTATGGAGCTGGCTACGGGGGGAGAGCTGTTTGACCGTATTATTGCCCGTGGCTCCTTCACAGAGAGAGACGCTACCCGTGTCCTGCAGATGGTACTAGACGGGGTCAAGTATCTACACACACTTGGCATCACCCATCGTGACCTCAAGCCTGAGAACCTGCTCTACTATCATCCCGGTGCCGACTCTAAGATCATGATCACTGACTTTGGGCTGGCCAGTACTCGTAAAAAGGGGGACGAATGCTTGATGAAGACCACTTGTGGGACACCAGAGTACATTGCCCCAGAGATCCTGGTTCGGAAACCTTATACAAATGCTGTTGACATGTGGGCTCTAGGGGTCATCTCCTACATTCTGCTGAGCGGCACCATGCCTTTTGAGGATGACAACCGCATGCGTCTCTACCGCCAGATTCTCAAGGGGAAGTACAGCTTCTCTGGGGAGGTGAGCACTTGTTACCTCGCACCGTTCGTCATCCATTTACATCCTATTACCGCATACGTGTGCTGTCATCCATTTACTGTTACCTCACACGCGCTGTCATCCATATGCATCCTGTTATCTCACACACGCTGTCATCATTTAGATCCAGTTACCTCACACTCGTATTCATCCATTGAGATCTTACCATCATCCATTTTGATCCTATTCATATTGATCACCTCACCCAGGTTACTGGTAAAAATGTGCTTGCTCTGAATGGGATGTCAAACTCTCCTTCAGGCTGTTTTTATGATTGTGATAAATAATGTTTTCAATTTACCGTCAGTTCATGTTATGAGAATGTCAGTGTGGGAATGTGAGCTGAATGTGTTATCTGTGGGTCTAAAAAAAATACAGTGTTATTGAGGGCTTGCTGGGAGACTGGAGTTGCAGCTGTTCAAAGTTGGTGAGGTGTAAAATCAGACTTGGTGGTGTAAACTAGAGATTTGATTAAGTGGACAATGTCTTAGTGCTAGAAAAAAAATAGAATGAAAAGTATTTTCCCTCAGTTGCAGTAATTATGGGTTCTTCAGGTACTTGGCTGTCCAATCAAATAGAAAGACTTAAGCAATACCTGAATGCTCGCAGACTAATACGAAGTTTATTATATATAAAAATCTAAAAGATGTCTCTTACTTCAATTCATAATGGATGCATTGCAGACAGTTGCTAATGTGTTAGGTTTCATTTTAATGAAAAACGTGTGTCTGTGTTTCTGGACTGGGCACAATGCTCATGTCATCTCTATCGTTTCAACACCACCCCCCTTCGTGACTTTGTGATGTAAGTTCCAGGCAGTAACCACACTGTGTTTGTCTGTGTGTGTCAGGGCCTTTTTATATTCCAAATAAGACAAGCGTAGCTTCTCAGTGGGGGTAAAATACAAGGGTGTAGCTATTATTCTTTTGTAAAGGCCTCATGTTTCTGCTCTAGTCTAAGGAACCCCCCCCCCGCCTCCCTGGTGTTCACATTGCAAACTTATCATTGGCTATTAGCATGTAGCCTGTAAGGTTTGCAGAGCCTCAGTCCAGCCATTTCCAATTACTGTAGCTGTTCTTCACTCTGCTGCCCTCTGTCTGTCTTGTTTTTTATTTTCCAACATTGAGCTGTTATCCACACGTGTGTTGGACAGAGAGACTCTTCTATTACTAGACTTGCCTGAAAATGTAAATTCCTTCCTTTTCCTCCCTACTTAGCCGTGGCCCAGTGTGTCCAACCTGGCCAAGGACTTTGTAGACCGGGTGCTGACAGTGGATCCCAGCGAGAGGCTGACTGCCGGCCAGGCCCTGAAGCACCCCTGGATCGTCAGCATGGCCGCCTCGTCGTCCATGAAGAACCTGCAGCGGTCCATTTCCCAGAACCTCCTGAAGAGGGCCTCGTCACGCTGCCACAGCACCAAGTCTGCCCAATCCACACGGTCTAGCCGCTCTACCAAGTCCAACAAGGCTCGCCGTGCTCGGGAGAAAGAGCTGCGGGAGCTCAACCGCCGCTACCAGCAACAATACAATGGCTGAATAATGGTTATTGCAGTGGACTGCAGTGTTGTAAAACTCATGTTGCAGGTGTCATTTAGAGCACAAGCAGCGGCCTATTACAGCACTTCAGCTTAGCTATAATGGCAAAATCCATCCTTGGCCATAGTGCTGCTGAGACAAAACATCCTTACATTTCACCCCTTTCCTAGATTGCTATTCCATAATGTGTTTTTTTCCTTTCCTTTGTGTCTCATCTATTTATTTATTATTGTCATGATTATTGTTCCAGTTGAAAATGGTCACTTGAAGCTGTCCATTTAAACATATCTGTTGAACAGAATTCTAGGTAATGAGGTTTTAGGAAGGGATGTTAAAATGCTGTTCCTGCACTTGTTCCTGATTATTTGCTGTGAATTTATGTTGATTTAGGTTGCTTGCGATGGTGGAGATATGTTTCTGAATAGATCCTGAGACAAAAAGCACAATGATACTTTGTGCTGAAATATAATTGTCAGTCAATGCCAAAATAAACATTTAATTTTGGTTTTAGAATTTAATAATATCTAACTGTATTGTATCCTGACCTGTTGCTTTCATAGATTGAAAATTGTCTTTCTTGCCAGGATTCAGTTTTTATAACCTGTCCAATTTGTATGTTTTTCTATTTGTTCTGGGATAATTTTAACTGTGAGCTTGAAAGGCTGTGGGAGGTTGACTGGAAACTCCAAATAAGGAAGGATGATCCAGCGCTTTTGCATTGTTGTCATTGTGAGGACCAGGAGAATGATTTGGCTCAAACCAATTCCTGTCTCTGCACTCCAGTTCCTGCTACATCATCTGAGATGGACAGCCCTGTTGAAATGAAGGATATGCGTCAAGTGATGTGTTGTTTAACAAACTTATGGAGAAGTTTGTTGAAAGCTCAGTATTCATTTAAATTGTTGTATGAAATATTTGCAGACATGCCATGTTTTATTACTATATTTCTTTCCATAATTGTAACTTAACAAATTGTGTAGATTGACAACGATTGTGCCATGATGGATGTTTTGCCAGATGTAGATTCCACAGACAGCTGTTAGGACAGACCAAATCAAATCTAGCCTTTGTTCACTATTGCCATGTCTTAATAATCAAGAATAACTGCAGTCAAATTATAAGTCTAAAAACAAGTTTGTTTCACAATGATTTGTTTTATGTTGTTCTCTTGAAAGGATCTCTCTTTAATGCATTAGATGTTTAATTACGAGTGTACCTTGTTATTGCCTGTGAATGCACTTAACCTATTTAATTAATAAGTGATGGATTCAAGGACCTGATTTCATTTACCTGATAACTTCCTGTTTCTAGCAGCTCATTTTGAGGAGTCATCCAATTGTGTTATGAAGGGCTTAAAAAGTAATTTCGTCAAATAATTATACCTCTGGTTATTGCCTTCACAGGATTAGTAGTAGGTTTTCTCTTATTACACATGCTCTTTTTAGGTCATTTTGTATTTATCATTTTGATCCCTACAACCAGAACACTTATAAAAATAAATGTGTATCATTTGGTCATGTATGAACTTTTGAGAAATTTATGTTGAGAATCTGTGGTATTTTGAAGTGAATATGATAAAGATACTGGAAATTCAACAGAGCCGTATCAAGCTGACCTCAGTCTCTCTTTTGGTATTTCTATAATGTTACATAATTCTTTATGTCAATACTCAGTTGGTCCTACTGCTGTTGTTCGTTTTGTAAGTTGTTGCACTTCCAGTAAAGTGCAGTGGTGTCTCACCCCGCCACCCCCCACTTGGTCACCTGTTGATGTAATGGTAACTCAATACTTAGCATATTTTGTTGTTGATCACATGAAGTGTCTATTATGTTAATTACTTTTGTATTATTTTCATTGATTGCATGTTTCTGTATGTCAGGCAGCATAAATCTGTAACATGCATTCTCCACCCCACAGATCTAATAATTCCATGGTTTCAGTCAACTTGATTGTTTTTCAAACACCACTGTCTTGCATTTGTTTTTATCAGAGGTTTGGTTGTAATGCAAATTTGGCATTCCATTTACATCCCTGAAAAACCTGCTGGACATAAGGTAATGCAAAACTTGTTTTAATGGAGAACACTTCAAAATACAATAATTAAGTGTGCAATGCGTGCCAAGACAATGAATAACCAAAAAGTATTTTCATGCAATTTTGCAGAATGTAGACACATTTTCTCAAAGTACTTTCACCTTTTCTACACATTGTACAATGTATAAATGCCATTGTCCCTTTCTGAAGTTGCCAATTCAACACTGTTACCTGAATGCAATTGTTATATGTTCTTGTTCATTTGTGTTTTAAATGAGTGATAACACATTGATTCCTCTACATTAACTTTTTTTAAACGGTGAACTTGTTCAAAAACTAAAGTTTTATGCAAATGTGCCAAATAAACAAACTGAAAGCTGAGTTATTTCTGTATTCCCAAGGAAATCTAACACAAAATATTTTCCATGTTTATGTTGCTATGGTCCCTTATGTTACTGCCCTATTTATTTATTATTCAAAAATCTAATATGGCAAAAAGGTTTTGCTGCAATATAAGATCAACTTGGGCCCTGCTAGCACCATTTATGCTACAGTGGTATGAATTTTAGGCAGAGCAGCAGATGAAACGGCAGATGATCTGTCAGCTTTTAACACCTTGCTACACACCAGTCTATAAATTGCGCTTGAGCAAGAGCTTTTTCCTGAAGGGTTCCAGCGGGCTGTTCTTAGTAAAATACAGTCAACCACCTGAGGGAGATGTGTTAAAAAATAATGAAATAAGTATAATTAGCCAGTACATTTGTGCCTGCTTTTAGATACCTATGTTTTACATTTGTTTTCATTTCTCTGTTTTATTTCCCACTTTTGTGATATCCAATGTCTTTAAGGTCCTTTAAAGGCTTTATCACAGAAACTCCCAGTGAACGGGGGACAGTTAATGTTGAGATTCAGTATGTCTTCAGAAGCACATATGATACTGTTCTGGTTTTATCACATTGCTCCCTTAACCAGGAAGAATGGAATGGAATCCTTACACGCAGGAAGGAACACAACCTCTGGCCTTCTACCTTGATTGAGCTCACAGGCACCCAAGCTGCCATAAATACCTCTGAACTACCATAAGTAGGCACTAAAGAGTTGTAGGAGCAAGTCCCTCACCACTTTTGAGAGAAAAGCAACCCGAGGCATAAGCCCAGAACCCCTGTTAGTACCCCCAAAAATGATTTGGGAAATTGTCAATGCACATTGCTTGAGTCAAGAATGATTTCGGAACGTCATGGGCGGTTATTGAGACAGTTCTTTGATTAGACACACTTCATTCGATTCTGAACAGAGGAGAATGATAAGCACTCCCTGTGAGAAGCTCTGCCTGTCCTCCCCCTGTCCAAAATGATTGGTGCTTCTAATGCAGGCCATAGACCAGTGCACTGGTGGCCCAGCCTAATCGAATCTGCCCATTAAATACAATATCTCTAATTAGAGCATGGGCAGCACCATTGAGGCCACATGCCAAGTAGTCAATTATAATTTGGTCTTACTTATGACCCGGTTGAAGTGGTGTTGTCTTCCTTACACCTTGGAAGGCCCACCCAGTTGATTACTTCAAGCGGTCGATGTACTCAATGGCGTTGCTCATGCATACACGCTTTACATCGAAATCCAGACGTCTATCCATCTCTATGGAACTGATTTTACGAAGAACGTAGCCTTACGTAGCGTCTCCATCTCACTCTGTTGTTGCTGAGTGTAGATTATGGTTAAAACCATCTGAACTGAACGAACGTCAGTGTTTTGCGGCTGTGAAGTTAACGTAGTTGCTTTTGTTTGAGCCCAAGCTAGCTAGCTACCTTAGCTAGCTAAGTTACCTTACTACAGTAGCTAGCAGGTTCAACCCCATAACATATTATATTAAAGTATATTATTTAGGGTTGCTTCAAGCGATTGGCAAGTCAAAGGTGAGTACAGTAGCTATATCTGTCAGACAGCTAAAAATATAGCTACTGAAAGCTACCAATATACTTGGTAACAACGCATGTGTGTACATTTTTAGGTTAGCTAACTTGCGTACAGTAGCTGAATAGGCTAGGCTTGTGACGTTAGCCAGCTGGATTTTTTATACAAGTCCTGTCGGTCAAAAGGATATTGCTAACACCGAAATAGACACTGACTGTAATTACTTATAGTTAGCTAATTCTTGCGAACCAGACAGGAATACTGATAACTACAGTACTGTAACACATAGCCTTTGAGCTAACTCTAGTAAATCGTGTCTGTACAGTCAAGTATATCAACATCTGGGAGCTGCTGTTAGCTGTATCGCTCTGGGATTATCGTGTTTTGTTATTAAAACTCGAGTGTTTTAGCTAGCTACAGTGCAGTCAGTATAGTAGTTCCAGTAGTTCACGTTGCTGAGTACTGTACACTGTAGATGTTTTGATATGTATCAAGCTTACCAGCTAACTAACTTGAGCTGACTTTTACTAAGATAAAACACATGGCATATATTACATCAACTTTTGGATCAAAATAGTCAGCATGTGGAACTGTCCAGATACAGGCCGCATTGACATCTAAACTTTGACGCTGCTGGTGTTATAATAGTGTCAAATTTGGGATTTTCTTTGTAAACATACACACATGTACAGATGTTAATGTGTGTGTGTGTGTGTGTGTGTGTGTGTGTGTGTGTGTGTGTGTGTGTGAATGTGTATATATATATATAAAATATTTTATGATTACATTCCACAAACAATCTCAGTGACTTATACAGCCTAAAGAAATACACTGCAAGGCTATGGCGATTGAGACGTTCTACGACATTCTCCTTTTTGTCCTTTTCTCAGTTGAACACGAGTACATTCAAACATCAATGCACATGTATTTTTTGTATGGCAAAGACCGTTAAGTTTTTCACATGGTTAAGATAGGAAAATAGAATAAAAAAGGTTAAATGAATGTATTGAATTTGCTAATACTGTAAATGTTCTAGGGGTGTGTCTGGACTAGGGCTGGGTGATATCAACAGAGTATTGGGATAAGTGGATCTAATTACCTCGATAGCAGTATATATCACAATAAATGTGTTAAAGGCTGAGTATAATTCCAGTGAATTTAAGAATTCTGCTAACTAAATTAGTGTAATTAACATTAAGAAGGACCTCAATAACGATATATATTGTTATCAAAGTATCTGGGTCCACTTATCATTATAGTGATTTTTGTTAATATCACCCATCCGTACTGTGGAATATATTACACTATCATATATTTTTTCCGTTATGTACCCATATTATGTTTTATAAACCAGTTGTTACGAATCCTGAATGGCTATAGTTTTAAAGCTTTTGTATTGGCGATGTACATTTTAGAAATACCAGTAAGGCATCTTGGTTTGTGATATATTGCCAATATACCACAGCTATGTATTGTGTAATTCCTAAGAAAAGCTCTTAACTGTGGTGTATTTTCCATGTACCACACCCTCTTGTGCATTACAGCTTAATTGTAAACAGGATGGTTTTAATGCTGATTGGTTGATTGTCCTGGTATGGTATATAACATCATATTTCATGGGTATGACATAACATCACTTTTTACTGCTCAAACTGCATTGGCAGTTTAATAATAGCAATAAGGAATCTGGGGGTTTGTGGCATATAGTCAATATACCACAGCTAAGTGCTGTGTAAGGCACTCTGCAGACCATGCTTTGTTGCATAATTATTCTGGTCAAATCCTAAATGCGTATTGGCTGCAAGCCGTTGAATAAGAGAACGTAATAATGGGTTGCACATCTCTTCACAATGTATCCACATTTTTACAGTGGCCATGCCCTTCTACTGCGATACAGATTTCTAAAGTGCTGTCATTGGCACCCATTTAAATTAGCCATAAAATGGCCTTGTTCATTCTTGAAAATGAAATGCCTTGACTATTTTCTTATTAGCTGAGACTGTTGTTTGAAGTGTCTTTTACATCATCTGTTGGGTGTATTGTTATCAACCTACTGCATAAAACTTAAAAATGTATCTTTTTATGTGCATGGTGTGTCACATGCTAACTTGATTGAAGACTGATAGGCAGAATAGTTAGCTCAGCTAACCCTTGCAAACATTCACTGGTTAAAGTTGAAGTAACTTTTGAATGCAATGAGTTGACTGGTGACAGAGGTATTCAAATCCATGAATACCCCTTACTTCCAGAGCCTGCTGGTTTTCTGTTATACCTCATCATTAAATGCACCCACCTGGTGTCCCAGGTCTAAATAAGTCCCTGATTAGAGGGTTGCAATGAAAAAATTGAGTGGAACTGGCCCCAAGGTCTGCAGTTGAGTTTGAGGGGACAATAACCTGATTACAGTGCTGTAAAGAAGTATTTGCCTGTGTCTGATGTTTTTACATTTCTTTGCCGCTGAATGTTATCAGATCTCCAGAACAGACTTCATATATATTGAATTGAATTGGAGTGACAAAATGGCAATTTTGATACTTGTTTAATTTAGAGGACATTATGCAACACAATATTGGGGGGGCACAATCTTTTGCATCTGGTGATTGTGTTAAACACCATGACGTCTTTTAAATGATGGCACAACACAGTAACAGGAACATATAAGCTTGAATTTTATTTTCTTCAGGCCTTGACGTAATCTGTAGAACCAGCCCAAAGTCATGTTTTTAAAACATGATTATTGTCCCAGTTTATTGGTTCCTGGAGCTGCTGTGATTGCCAGAGTATTGGTGTCGTTTTCTCATGACACAAGTGGCTCTAGTCTGGGTCTAACACTATTTTACAACCAGTAGACAGATTTCCAGCTGGAGCCGACAATTTGTTTACATACAGGTGTCCCTTAGTGTTTTTTTGTATTCTTGCCCACTGGTTCTTTCTTTCATGAGATCTCTCAGGATTTACATTTAATATTTGCTGTTGGTCATTTGGCTGACATTCCTGTCATGGCAACTCAGACTATTTGAGCTGTCACAGTATAGTGACATGCTGAAGTGCACATCAACAGATTATATTTTGTGCCTTTGTGCCTGAATTTGCATGTTTTGGCATTCCTCCAGATTTTATTGAAGACGTTTCTCATCCCGCAGCTATATAAATGCGTTGATGTCTTTCACTGCCATGTTTAGGGTTTTGCCTTTTAAAGCAATTTTGACATTTCATTGTAGGCAAATGTTAATCGGAGGATATGATGAGCATACGATGATTTGGAAACCGTATAGTCGCCAAAGCCTGTATGTGGTTGGGAATTGGGTAGGACTCTCCCGGACAGTCCTTTATTGGTTCAAATCTTATCTAGATGGCCGGAGTTACTTTGTCACCATCGGTAATCATGAATCTGATAGGGTAGTTATGACATGCAGAGTTCCCCAGGGATCGGTTCTCGGTCTGCTTCTGTTCAATCTCTATATGCTACCTCTGGGCCAAATTCTACAGAACAAGAACATTAACTACCATAGCTATGCCGATGATGCAAAAAAATTAAGAGCCCACTGCACCTTTTCTTTTCTTTCCTTTCCAAAAAAGTTGAAAAGGAAGGTTTTGAGTGAGGATTAGAAGCGTTCAATATGCAGTGGTCTTTTAATTTTTACCCTTCTGTTCCTCACTTAAAAACCTTCCTTTTTGACTTTTTTGGAAAGGAAAGAAAAAGGTGCAGTGGTCTCTTAACCTTTTCCGGAGCTGTATATGGCTCTGGAACCGTATGACAGCAGCTCAATAGACTCTGGATGAACCAAAATAGTCTACAATTAAACCAAGATAAAACAGAGATTATTGTGTTTGGCAACCATTCCAATTCCAGGCGCTCTTTATGTAGTATTAGTAAAGAGCTGGATTCTCAGGCTCTAAAAACCAGGGACCAAGTGTGTAATCTTGGTGTTTTGATAGAATCCGATCTCACATTTAACAGTCATATCAAAGCAGTCACCCAAACAGCGTTCTATCAAGTTAAAATATAGCTAGAATCAAGGGCTTGGTGTCCCAAAAAGACCAAGAGAAGCTCATTCATGCTTTAATCTCTAGTAGGGTTGACTACTGTAATAGCATCTTAAATGGACTACCCAAAAAGGCTGTAAAAAAGCTGCAGCTCATTCTGAATGCTGCTGCTAGAATGTTAACCAGGACCAAGAGAACCGAACACCTCACTCCGGTTCTTAAATCTTTGCACTGGCTTCCAGTCAGTTTCAGTGATGATTTTTGTTTATAAATCACTGAATGGTTTAGGCCCTGAATACATTTCTGATATGTTTGAAGAATATAAACCGAGCAAGGGCTCTTAGATCCATGAACACAGGTCAGCTAGTAGAGCCCTGAGTCCAAACTAAACATGGCGAAGCTGCGTTTAGCACTTATGCTGCACACAACTGGAATAAACTACCAGAAGATCTTAGACATGCCACAAATGTATACATTTTGAAATCCAGGTTAAAAACACTTGTTTTCACGCGCCTATGACAGAGCACTTAAACTTAACCACACTGTTTAGCCTTGAAACTTTTATAACTTCCTATGTTTTTATTGTATTTCTATTTTCTTATGATGATGTTGTTTTGATGTTTTCATTTGAGTATTTGTTTTTGTTATTGTATTTTTATATATTTTCTTTCTTTGTAAAGCACATTGAATTGCTTCTATGAATGAATTGTGCTATATAAATAAACTTGCTTGCTTGCATGTGTGACTTGATTGTGTCTTGTTAAAATCAAAATGTGTTTTTTTGTGTTCCAGGTATTTCTGGAAGAGATCTGTGGAGGAATTCTTAGCCTAACAATCCCCATCTTCATTGGTCGCGTGGGCCTCTTCAGTGTGTGCAAATGGATCCATTCATTGTTGCCTGGCTGAAGGACTGATCAACACAACTGACTACAAAGATGGAGAGAAAACGCAGAAAGAAATGAAAAAAAGCTCCAGCCACATGAAATGAGGGCATCTTCGACCACCGGACATGAACTGCTCTGTTGATGATTAACATAACTGTTCTTTTTCTGTCTTATGTTCACCAATATCTCCTGGTTGTTAGGCCTGCTCTGGGCTTGGAAAGATAAATACTATTTTTGATGGGTGGGGGACTGAAAAGGACTTCTTGGACCATGCCTATATGGCTGCCAGCACTAGTGGCCCTGCTATGTGGCGGCTTGCCTCTGGTGGGGTCAGAGGGCGGATATGAGGCTGAGTCCTCCAACACTGATGAGACCATCAGTTCTAACTGCTCAAGTCTCACTGTGAAACTGGAATTCTCCACCAAAATAGTGGAACATGGTAAGCTATCTAACTTCAGCTCACCCTGGAACACCACGGCTGAGTGTTAATTCTAAGGGCTGCCTTGGTGCCACTATCAATATGAAGTGGCAGAGAAGGTCCTAAGTCCATACTACACACCCTAACAGCACCTGGTCTGGTCAATATATGATTATTTATGAGTTGATTTTTGGGAGCTATTCTGACCTTTTAATTTTGGTTTGATGGTGTTTGTTGAGTGGTCAGTCATTGGTGGCAAGGCTAACATAACTTTAGCCTGACATGGTGGTTGCTGTCAAGATGCTCTGTACTATTCTGCCTGACAGGAGGTTCCCACATTAATCCTGTAGAGAAGTGCTGAGCTTTGGATCAACTGTATGATGGAGAGTACACGTTGGTTGTTGCCCAGGCCCCCAGACAAAATGCCTTCCTTGTAGTGTCAGGGCACCATGGCAGAATATTACATGATATTTTTAGTCCTCTTATTATTGGCCCGTTTATGAAGATGCCCTTTGTACCATAGCCATGTTTCTCTGTATTCCTACTGACCTAGAGATCAGTGCATAGTGAAGCAGAACAAGTTAAAATGCTTTGATTTGGAGAGGCAGACTTTATTTTTTATCTAAACAAAATGCCTGGTCTGGCCATTGCTAAACTGTGCAGGCACTGAAAAAAAAGCACTTCCTCGTAGTTTTTGAAAAAGATTATAAAGCCAGTTACATATGACATGGCTCAAATCTAAGTTTTCTCTAGTATAGTGTGTAGGTTACTTATTGTGATGTAATTTCTACTAAATGTCTGCCACATGGTCCGTGTCTAATTGTTTTCTCATTCAAGCACTATGCTCTGCGGGTGTGTGCAATTGTGCACTCATTTGGCTAAGTGAAAGTTCTTGTTCCCTAGTCCCATGAAGTGGTAGCAGATTCACTGTTAGTACAATGCTTTACTGTTGTCTTGTAATCCCAGGGAAATGCAGAACTGAAGGGTATCACTACCAACCCACAGTATTCACTTGGTAGATTCGTCTTCTAGAGACAAAGACAGTATTGCGTTGACTGTAAAATCAAACCCTGGGCTTCATGGGCAACTAACATCAATTAAGCAATTACAGCTTTACCTTTTAATGTCACATTCAACCTTCCAAATGCTATGCCCCACAGCTAGAAAGCAGGGCTGCCGTGGAGCTAATAATCCTATCCCCTCCTTTTCCAGAGTACATTGTGGCGTTTAATGGCTACTTCACAGCCAAGGCACGCAGCCACTTTATCAGCAGCGCTCTGAAGAACTCCGAGGCCGTGGACTGGCGCATCGTGCCCCGGGAGAACCCAGCCAGCGACTTCCCCAGTGACTTTGAGGTGGTGCAGATCCGCCAGGCCCCTCGTCACAGCTTGCTGACCCTGGAGGACCATCCGTACATCAAGCGAGTCACTCCACAGCGCAAGGTGTTCCGCACACTCAAGTATACACCTGACCGTGAGTCTCCGTTTGTGCCCGTTATATTAAATGTTTGGCACTTGCCAAATCTTTTTTTTGGGTTTTGTTGGTGTATTAATACGTGTGTGAAATCCGAATATTGCTCATTACAGAACAAGGAGTGAAACTTCACAGAACCCCATTGTTGATTTGTAGCGGCTACGTTAAGGCCAGGTTAACTTGTAGTCAGATAAATATAGATGATGTAGCGATAACAGACTCTTTAGTTAGGTCAGTGGGCTTTTGTTCCAGTGCTCCAGGCAGTTTGTTCTGTTCTGTGTTGCGTTAAGACATGTTAGATGTCATGCCAGACCTACCAACCCGCTGTATTATTCCAGGTGGGGGCTAGCAGAAAGCAGAGCTGTTTGTGCCTGGTGGTTGTTTGGAACTCCTTTCAGGACCTAGGATGGGATGAAAGAGTTGTGTGTCTGGGCACATTGAAAACCTCCTCCACCCCCATTGCTCCTCCACCCCTCCTCCACCTGATAGATCCTCCACCCCTCCTCCACCCCATAGATCCTCCACCCCATAGATCCTCCACCCCATAGATCCTCCACCCCATAGATCCTCCACCCCTCCTCCACCCCATAGATCCTCCACCCCTCCTCCACTACATGGTCTGCATCTCCTGTTTAGCGGCTGTTCACCACCATGTGGCAGTGTAAACCAACAGCAGTACAGATCACTGCTACCAATTTCATCATGTTTTAATTTAAAGAGGACATTGAAAATGAACTTGAAGGAAGGGGAGTGCACTCCAAATCCCACTGCTGTCCTTGTGCGATGTGTGTTTAAGCTTTTATTCCAACAACATTAATCAGACCGCAATGAACTCCACAGATTGACCTGCCGGACCCATTTAGAGGTGGTAATGATTATGATTAGGCAGCAATGGAATCATCATTACTTTAATTAAGTATCCATGTGTAATATGCTGACATTTTATAGAAAAGCCATCAGCATCTCTCCTTGTCCCAGCATTAGTGAGAAAGGTCTGACTTACTTCAGTTGGACCATTTCACATAATCACATCAGTGATGCTTGTTGATGGCCCACACCCATCTCACACTCTTGTCTGTGATTGTTGATGTGTTCTGTTTTCTCTTGAGTGCTTAGTCAGTTTGAACATAATTAAGGTCAGCAAGCTTGTGTGTTCTGTATAGAAATCTCAGAAACCTAGACAACATCAGAATGTATGTTAGGCCTTTTGGTATTCTGTATGTTATTCCTTGAAAAGGACAAGATTGCTTCCCTGAATGCGGAATAGATATATCTCATCCCAGTGTGTTGTGGGGATGAGAATGTGTTGCCCTCATGGCCTTCTGTGTTCTGACTGTGTTTGCCTCTCAGCACCGGACCCCGGGGTGCCCTGGAGCAACCACACCCGATGGACCCAGAAGTGGCAGTCCTGGCAGTCCTCGCGGCCTCTGCGACGGACCAGTCTGTCCCTGGCCTCTGGCTTCTGGCACGCCACCGGGCGCCACTCCAGCCGGAGGCTACTGAGGGCCATCCCCCGACACGTGGCCCAGATACTGCAGGCTGATGTTCTCTGGCAAATGGGACACACCGGTGAGGACCTTCAGACAGCAGAGGGCGCTGTGTTTGGCTGTTTGTGGGGAAATTATATACAAATTTGTTTTCTTTGTGAGTAGGTTCTGGGGTGAAGGTGGCTGTGTTTGACACCGGACTCAGTGAGAAACATCCACATTTTAAAAACGTGAAGGAGAGAACCAACTGGACCAATGAAAAGACACTTGATGACGGTAATATCACTTGTTGCTAAGTAAACCCGTATCCCCTAATTGTGCTTCAGTGATGTGGTCAGATATGCATCAATATGTTTGGTCTCCTTTCCCTCCAGGGCTGGGTCATGGTACCTTTGTTGCTGGGGTCATTGCCAGCATGAGAGAGTGTCAGGGCTTTGCCCCAGACTCTGAGCTTCACATCTTCAGAGTGTTCACCAACAATCAGGTGTCCTACACCTCCTGGTTCCTGGATGCCTTTAACTATGCCATTCTGAAGAAGATTGATGTCTTAAACCTCAGCATTGGCGGCCCTGACTTCATGGACCACCCCTTTGTAGACAAGGTGACTAGTAATCCCGAAGGCATTCAGACTGGAAGGCTGTTTTAGAAGTGCATCCCACCCTGAGTTTGGGCTGATGATGGTGTATGTTGGTGTTCCAGGTTTGGGAGCTGACAGCCAATAGAGTGATCATGGTCTCTGCCATTGGGAACGACGGACCACTGTATGGGTATGTTCTGACACTGAGGGGGCCACTATTGATTCCTCCATTATGTTTGTTTAAAAGAAAACTGGGATCAAAATCTTTGTGAAATAATCACTGGATGAATCCATGTGTATCCTAGCACCCTAAACAACCCCGCTGACCAGATGGATGTGATTGGTGTCGGTGGCATCGACTTTGAGGACAACATTGCCAGGTTCTCCTCCCGGGGGATGACTACTTGGGTATGTCTCACACTCAACCCTCCCGCACAAACCCAGAGTTTACACCCTTATCACAGGTCTGGCTCCGTGGATCCATGTTCCCCAACCTATCTGTCCCAGACAACTTATCACAGGTCTGGCTCAGTGGATCCATGTTCCCCAACCTATCTGTCCCAGACTACTTATCACAGGTCTGGCTCAGTGGATCCATGTTCCCCAACCTATCTGTCCCAGACTACTTATCACAGGTCTGGCTCAGTGGATCCATGTTCCCCAACCTATCTGTCCCAGACTACTTATCACAGGTCTGGCTCAGTGGATCCATGTTCCCCAACCTATCTGTCCCAGACTACTTATCACAGGTCTGGCTCAGTGGATCCATGTTCCCCAACCTATCTGTCCCAGACTACTTATCACAGGTCTGGCTCAGTGGATCCATGTTCCCCAACCTATCTGTCCCAGACTACTTATCACAGGTCTGGCTCAGTGGATCCATGTTCCCCAACCTATCTGTCCCAGACTACTTATCACAGGTCTGGCTCCGTGGATCCATGTTCCCCAACCTATCTGTCCCAGACTACTTATCACAGGTCTGGCTCAGTGGATCCATGTTCCCCAACCTATCTGTCCCAGACTACTTATCACAGGTCTGGCTCAGTGGATCCATGTTCCCCAACCTATCTGTCCCAGACTACTTATCACAGGTCTGGCTCAGTGGATCCATGTTCCCCAACCTATCTGTCCCAGACTACTTATCACAGGTCTGGCTCAGTGGATCCATACTCCTCCGCTGTCTCTGCCATTCAGCCTTTCGAAAACACTGTCCTAGCGGAGTGTAATGTGCTCTGCGTTCAGAATGGGACGCAGCATTATGACGCTTCATAGCCTGTGTCTCTCAGTCTTTCTGTACCGACACTATTTCCCATGATTCTCTGCCTGCTGTTCCAGGAGCTGCCGGGTGGATATGGCCGAGTAAAGCCAGACATTGTGACCTATGGCTCTGGGGTGAGAGGCTCCGGTATGAAAGAGGGCTGTCGTTCTCTCTCAGGAACCAGCGTAGCGTCACCTGTAGTGGCTGGAGCTGTGACCCTACTGGTCAGGTGAGATCTGTCCCCCACCACCTTTACTGGCAGTTAGTCACATATTCAAAACACTAAAAACGTTATTCGGTCCAGCTTTGCTGCCTGAGACCGCTTATGAAGCCCAAGGTCCCAGTTCCCATGATGCATGAGGAGGCGTTGTGTTTACATAACTAATGACTATGTCTGTTGAGGCTTGTTTTGTCTCCACCCCCCTTCCTGTCTGTCTTAACTTCCCTCATCCTGTTGCACCTACCTTCCTCCCTCATGCCCTTATCTCTCTTCCAGGAGACAAACACTCTGTCTACAGATGTCAGCCATCTGTAAATATTAGGCTACTAGTTAGCCACAGCCTGGTAGATAGAACTAGCAGCATGAAAGCATTGGATTGATAAGTAGGTCTGCTGCATTTAGTGATGGAGATGCTCTTTTTACTGCATTTCTCTAAGAGACCAATCAATCTAATGTGCATTTTCAACTGTCAGTCTGTGTATGTGTGTTGTCTGTTCAGCAAGTGGTTTGATAAGATAAATATCAGCAGCAATTATTGACATCTGTAGATCAAGGTGGTGGTAATGCCTTTATGCACAGACATGGATAGCATAACCATCAACTGGAATTACATTTTAATCACGTTATGAGAATCATGCTGTGTCATCTCACTGTCACTTGGGAAAAGAGTAACAGAAGTTATGTAGGTGTTGGTATTAAATCTACGGTTTCCTGAGTTGAAAATGCGTTAGAAACACGGTGATATTCAGATTTGTATTCAATATATTACAATTTAAGAAGAAATTTGCTATATCACCACACTGTGGTTGAACTTATATGCTAAGCGTTGCTAATGCTAAGGTTTGTCTTTACACTGAGTGTTGCATCCTTCACGGGGGACATGTTTTCTGTTGCCTGGTTAATCTGGTTGGATTCCTCCCACAGCACGGTGCTGAACAGAGAGCTGGTGAATCCTGCCAGCATGAAGCAGGCTCTGATCGCTTCGGCGCGGAGGCTCCCTGGAGTCAACATGTTTGAACAGGGCCACGGAAAACTGGACCTCATAAGAGCCTACCAGATCCTCAACAGCTACAAGCCCCAGGCCAGGTAGAACAACCACTCATCACTCACATGGTTCTGACCATGCCCAGTGATCCCGTTTCATAACCGGTTGTGATTGGACCCTCAGTCTCAGTCCCAGCTACATCGACCTGACGGAGTGTCCCTACATGTGGCCCTACTGCTCCCAGCCCATCTACTACGGGGGCATGCCCACCATTGTCAACGTCACCATCCTCAACGGCATGGGTGTGACTGGCAGGATTGTCGACAAGGTATTTTAGACCTCACGTCCGCATGGGCGTTTTGATGTGCTGTGTTTTTCATGGCGGTGTCCTCTCAGTGGTGAACACGCTCCTTTTACGCCCTTCAGCCCATCTGGCAGCCCTACCTACCACAGAACGGAGACCATATCGACGTGGCGGTATCCTATTCACCGGTCCTCTGGCCCTGGGCCGGCTACCTGGCCGTCTCCATCTCTGTCGCCAAGAAAGCAGCGTCATGGGAGGGGGTTGCCCAGGGTCATGTCATGGTTACGGTGGCCTCGCCTTCTGGGAATGACGTGAGTAACAGCCATTTGTTTCTGGAGTCTGAACTAGAACCGGAGAGCATGAACACAGGGAGCTTTTCTAATGGACTTTACGCCGGGCAGGATGTGGTTGAGGGGTGACAATAACAAATCAGTTGTTTAGTGTCTGTATGCGTGGTGTATTTGAATAATTATAGTGTGACTGGTTGTTCTTCTGACCGGGTCAAAGGTCAGTGTTCTGATCCTCATGGTTTTTCTTCTCAGTCGGAGGTGGGTGGGGAGATGACCTCTACAGTTAAGTTGCCAGTGAAGGTGAAGATAGTGGCCACTCCTCCTCGTAGTAAGAGGGTTCTGTGGGACCAGTACCACAACCTGCGCTACCCGCCAGGCTACTTCCCTCGAGACAACCTGCGCATGAAGAATGACCCGCTGGACTGGTGAGTCGTTCTGGGGCCACTCTATGCCTTTCTGTCGTTGTATAGTTCAAAGCTGCTTCAGGTGAGCTGTCTGTTTCAGTCAAACTTTTTGAACAACGGCTGAAGGTCTAAGATATGTAAGAGCCAGGCAAGGTTTTCTGAGTGTTGGTTCTGTCCGGGTCTTTTTAAGGAACGGAGATCACATTCACACAAACTTCAGGGACATGTACCAGCACCTGAGGAGTATGGGTTATTTTGTGGAGGTCCTGGGGGCTCCTATCACCTGTTTTGATGCTAGTCAATATGGTGAGAATACTTTCTTTTTGATCTTTGTCTATTGAGTGTGAGTGAACATTTCAGAGCAGGGTCCTCCAGAGGATTACATGAATAGGAGTTTCTGAATGCATTGCAGTCCTTAATGTTTTTCTGTGGTTGGTCTCTGCTAACATGTCTGTGTGTGTAGGGACTTTAATGATGGTGGACAGTGAAGAAGAGTACTTTCCGGAGGAGATAACCAAGCTGCGGAGGGACATCGATAAGGGACTGTCTCTCATTGTCTTCAGTGACTGGTACAACACCTCTGTCATGAGGAAAGTCAAATTCTACGATGAAAACACCAGGTAACTATTGAAACCCCACTGTGGAGCTTATCTAAATCGCTCCTTATTCCAATGTATCAGTGGGCAGGTAGGACATTGCCTCCACGCAGCCTGGGTCTATAAGGCTTGGCAGTAGCCATTCTCCTTACTGAATGGGTGATGAACAGCCAATAGGAGGGTTTCTGGAATCATTACTGATGGGAGGTGAACAGCCAATAGAAGGGTTTCTGGAATCATTACTGATGGGAGGTGAACAGCCAATAGAAGGGTTTCTGGAATCATTACTGATGGGAGGTGAACAGCCAATAGAAGGGTTTCTGGAATCATTACTGATGGGAGGAGAACAGCCAATAGAAGGGTTTCTGGAATCATCACTGATGGGAGGTGAACAGGCAATGGGAGGGTTTCTGGGATCATTACTGATGGGGGTTGGACAGCCAATGGGAGGGTTTCTGGGATCGTTATTGATGGGGGGTGAACAGCCAATGAGGAGGTTTCTGTGATCATTACTTTAGGTGCCACCTACTGTTTTTGTACCCTTGAGCAAGAAATGTAACTCACTCCAGCTGCCCCGGCCTCCCCTCTAACGGGTGCATTTCTGTGGGCATTGATAGGGTTTGGGGACCATATAAATGGCCATATCATGTAGACTAATATAATATATTCTATTTAATTATTCTGTGTAACAGGGCTGAAGTTGACCTTATTTAAATGATTGAGGAGACACTGGAGAATGTTTTAGCGTTGGCCTTTCCTATCCTCACGTTGTATGAATGCTCTCCTCAGGCAGTGGTGGATGCCGGACACAGGGGGCGCCAACGTACCAGCTCTGAATGACCTGATCTCCGTATGGGGGATGGCATTTAGTGATGGGCTTTTTGAGGGAGACTTCACCATGGCGGACCACGACAGTAAGAACACACGCACACTCGTTTCACACCGTTTCCCTCATCTTCTGATATGTTAGGTGTTCATTTAGGAATGAATGAGATAGATGAGCTGATTAATGGTGTGTTCATTTGGGTCATGTTTAAACCCCTCTTTCTCTTCAGTGTACTACGCATCAGGCTGCAGTATTGCAAAGTTTCCAGAAGATGGTATTGTGATTGCCAAGACCCTGAAAGATCAAGGTACAGCAAATACCCAGAAACACAACACACATACACTCACCTAAAGGATTATTAGGAACACCTGTTCAATTTCTCATTAATGCAATTATCTAATCAACCAATCACATAGCAGTTGCTTCAATGCATTTATGGGTGTGGTCCTGGTAAAGACAATCTCCTGAACTCCAAACTGAATGTCAGAATGGAAAGAAAGGTGATTTAAGCTATTTTGAGCGTGGCATGGTTGTTGGTGCCAGACGGGCCGGTCTGAGTATTTCACAATCTGCTAAGTTACTGGGATTTTCACGCACAACCATTTCTAGGGTTTACAAAGAATGGTGTGAAAAGGGAAAAACATCCAGTAAGCGGCAGTCCTGTGGGCGAAAATGCCTTGTTGATGCTAGAGTTCAGAGGAGAATGGACAACACGCACAACCTTGAGGCAGATACAACAGCAGAAGACCCCACCGGGTACCACTCATCTCCACTACAAATAGGAAAAAGAGGCTACAATTTGCACGAGCTCACCAAAATTTGACCGTTGAAGACTGGAAGAATGTTGCTACGGCCTACCTGAGCATTGTTTCTGACCATGTCCATCCCTTTATGACCACCATGTACCCATCCTCTGATGGCTACTTCCAGCAGGATAATGCACCATGTCACAAAGCTCGAATCATTTCGAATTGGTTTCTTGAACATGACAATGAGTTCACTGGTGGAATGGGAGCTTCGTGCCCTGGATGTGCATCCCACACATCTCCATCAACTGCAAGATGCTATCCTATCAATATGGGCCAACATTTCTAAAGAATGCTTTCAGCACCTTGTTGAATCAATGCCAAGTAGAATTAAGGCAGTTCTGAAGGCGAAAGGGGTTCAAACACAGTATTAGTATGGTGTTCCTAATAATCCTTTAGGTGAGTGTACAGTACAGGCCAAAGGTTTGGACACGCCTTCTCATTAAATGCGTTTCCTTTATTTTCATGACTACTTACATTGTAGATTCTCACTGAAGGCATCAAAACTAGGAATGAACAAATGTGGAATTATGTACTTAACAAAAAAGTTTGAAATAACTGAAAACATGTCTTATATTCTAGTTTCTTCAAAGGAGCTACCATTTGCTCTGATTACTGCTTTGCACACTCTTGGCATTCTCTTTATGAGCTTAAAGAGGTAGTCACCTGAAATGGTTTCCAACAGTCTTGAAGGAGTTCCCAGAGATGCTTAGCACTTGTTGGCCCTTTTGCCCTTCACTCTGCGGTCCAGCTCACCCCAAACCATCTAGATTGTGTTCAGGTCCGGTGACTGTGGAGGCCAGGTCATCTGGCGCAGCACTCCATCACTCTTCTTCTTGGTCAAATAGCCCTTACACAGCCTGGAGGTGTGTTTGGGGTCATTGTCCTGTTGGAAAAATACATGATGGTCCAACTAAACGCAAACCGGATGGGATGGCATGTCGCTGCACAATGCTGTGGTAGCCATGCTGGTTCAGTATGCCTTCAATTTTGAATAAATCCCCAACAGTGTCACCAGCAAAGCACCCCCACACCATCACACCACCTCCTCCTCCTCCATGCTTCATGGTGGGAACCAGGCATGTCGAATCCATCCGTTCACCTTTTCTGCGTCGCACAAAGACACGGCGGTTGGAACGAAAGATCTCAAATTTGGACTCATCAGACCAAAGCCCAGATTTCCACTGGTCTAATGTCCATTCCTTGTGTTTCTTGGCCCAAACAAATCTCTTCTGCTTGTTGCCTCTCCTTAGCAGTGGTTTCCTAGCAGCTACTTGACCATGAAGGCCTGATTCGCGCAGTCTCCTCTTAACAGTTGTTCTGTGTGTGCTGCTAGAACTCTGTGTGGCATTCAGCTCGTCTCTAATCTGAGCTGCTGTTAACCTGCGATTTCTGAGGCTGGTGACTCGGATGAACTTATCCTCAGCAGCAGAGGTGACTCTTGGTCTTCCTTTCCTGGGGTGGTCCTCATGTGAGCCAGTTTCGTTGTAGTGCTTGATAGTTTTTGCGACTGCACTTGGGTAAACATTCAAAGTTTATGCAATTTTCCAGACTGACATTTGTTAAAGTAATGATGGCACTCGTTTCTCTTTACTAAGCTGATTGGTTCTTGCCATAATATGAATTCTAACAGTTGTCCAATAGGACTGTCAGCTGTGTATCAACCTGACCTTTGCACAACACGACTGATGGTCCCAACCCCATTAATAAGGGAAAAAATTGCACCCTGATTAACCCTGACAAGGCACACCTGTGAAGTGAAAACCATTTCAGGTGACTACCTCATGAAGCTCATTGAAAGAACACTAAGGGTTTGCAGCGCTATCAAAAAAGCAAAGGTTGGTTACTTTGAGGAATCTAAAATATAAGACCTGTTTTCAGTTATTTCACACTTTTTTGTTAAGTACATAATTCCATATGTGTTCATTCATAGTTTTGATGCCTTGAGTGAGAATCTACAATGTAAATAGTCCAGAAAATAAAGAACACGCATTGAATGAGAAGGTGTGTCCAAACCTTTGGCCTGTACTGTATTACAACGGTTACAGATGTTTCTGTCTATTCTAGTCTCTCTCTCGTCTCGTCTCTCCATTGCATCCGGCCTCCTGTCTTGTTTTCAGGGCTGGAGGTGTTGAAGCAGGAGACTGCTGTTGTGGAGGGCGTTCCTATACTGGGACTGTACCAAACACCGTCTGAAGGAGGAGGTCGGATTGCCCTATACGGAGACTCAAACTGTATAGATGACAGTCACAGGCAGAAAGGTAACAGCATGTTTTAGAAAATAATTTCAGTGATCAGTTGGTTTGTAATTTCAGTGATCAGTTGGTTTGTGATTTTGACCGTTGTGTTTTCCACCCGTAGACTGTTTCTGGCTACTGGATGCTCTCCTGCAGTACACCTCCTACAGCATGACACCTCCCAGTCTCACCCACTCTAAGAGCAGGGTGGCTCCTCCCACTGTCACTGACCACCCCCTCCCAGAGAGGCTAGAAGGTGAGGACACTTACACTGTGTACCGGGGGAGACGGGACACAGATACTATGATTATAACATCCTTAGGGTGAGACAGGACACTCATACTGTGTTCATAACATTTAGAGCAGATATGTCACAAGGCATGTGGGCCAGATCTGGCTGATGACGCATTTATATCTGGCCCGTCCAATGATTTACCCTTGTCAATTAAGTTTGGCCTGCTTCCATAGAGACTGCAACGCGCTGCACTAGGAAGTACCTGCGGAACCTGCCAACATACTGGGTGCCAAACTGCATTGCGTTTATGCCCCTGAGATCCCAGACCAACCCACCCACCCACAGACACAAGCCAGCCTGTGTGCTGTATATATCATAATTACTTTTTAACCGCTTTACTTTGTTCCACTGGCTAAATCTTCTATCAGAACCGGCATTTCAATGTGTCTACGGCTACATGCTGATGCCACATTTTGGTTCTAATCTATGGTCATTTAGTCCACAAGAAAAAGTGGAGCCTTTTCAAAGGTTTTTCGATTAAGGGTTTAACAAAACAAATGACCGGGCTAGCCTTCTGAAGGAGTGCAGGAATCAGGACACAACGTAGTATAACATCTAAGTCAGCAGCTGAGTCCCATATATTTTTTTTTTCAATACAGCCCTGCGCACTTGATTTGTTTTAATGCTGGTGTCCCATTAATAGTGTACATTTGCTGCCCTCTGTCCTGGGCTAATAAAATGAAATCTACCTTTGTTTTTTAAAACATTAAAGTGAATCATCTTTCATGGACAGACTGCGTCTGCATCAACTGTACCGTACATCCTTCATGAACCAGGGGTTTGAATCAGAATGTGCATAATTATGTCCGGTGCTTTGGACAGATCCTGAATTGGCTGGTGTTAGCATGTAATGAATTTAGAAAAGGGAGGGGAGATTTGGCCTGTAGTTAGTTATTTTTAAAGAGAGAGGACTGGTCTTCTGGTTCTGATCTCATTGCTTAACACATGGACCCAGAAATGTATCAAACATCTGACCAAAACATCTGACCATTCTGTGTTGGGTTAATCACGACTAGCCAATCTTCTTTCTCAATAAATTCAAATGATTTAAAGACAATTTGTTAATCCCAGTTTAATTTTCAGTTTTTCCAATGTGTTATAACCGCAGCAATCACTCTGGAATATTCAGCTCAGCACTTTAAGCTTTACTCGCTAATATTGTCATTCCTCCCCTCGGCAGGCAATCATCTATATCGCTACTCAAAGGTATTGGAGGCTCATCTGGGAGACCCTAAACCCCGGCCACTCCCTGCCTGCCCCCACCTGTCATGGTCCAAACCACAGCCACTTAATGAGACAGCACCCAGGTGTGTTCAAATCTCTTAAATAATCTACCCAATCCCAGAATTGTTATTCTGTTGTTTTATTTTCATTGGCCTTTCCTCTTATTTTTCTATCTAACATGCAATAGCATTCACCGCTTCTCCACATTAAGTGGCCTAATGCCATCAATTGCTTTACTTGTTACACAGCAACCTTTGGAAGCACCAGAAGCTGCTGTCTATTGACATGGACAAAGTAGTGCTACCCAACATCAGAAACTACAAGCCCCAGGTCCGGCCTTTGTCCCCTGGGGAGAGTGGAGCTTGGGACATCCCTGGAGGTGATTGCATAGTCATATTCGCTCAATTGCAAATCTGTCAGATTTACTATACACTGAGTCAGTTTGAAAATCTCCACTTTCGACTGTTTTAATATTTCAAAGTTCAGTGTTTCATTCAGTCTAGTCATTTTGGCAACAGTGCTGCTACCCCCTGAATCTATGTAACCCTGATGTCCCCTTCCCAGGTATAATGCCTGGCCGATACAACCAGGAAGTGGGCCAGACCATCCCCATGTTTGCCTTTCTGGGAGCCATGGTTGTGCTGTCCTTTTTTGTGGTGCAACTCACAAAATCCAAGAGCAAGCCCAAACGACGAAAACCCAGAGTCAAACGGCCAACTTACCTACAGCAGCAACAGCAACAACAGCTGTCCCCAGCAGGCAAGAGCCCCGCCGTGTGAGATGGTCTGCCCCACCGGGACGGAACGTTGGGCCGCAGCTTCCAAGGCCGTGAACTCTGCAGGCATGCCTACGTTGCAGTGCTAAAACTGGGTTCTTCTGACATCCAGTCAGGACTGTTGGATGAACAATATTAGTGGGCACTTGGTTTGACTTTTGACAAATACAGCCTACAAATCCTGTCAAGGACGTTTGCCCTAGGACCTTGTCCCTCTCGCCTCAAAAGAGCTTTTCATTCCACTGACCAAATGTAGTTTGATTGAAATGCGTCTGTCCAGTTTTTGTATTTATTGAATCTGTACATCATCCTCCGATTGGCCTTTCTTGTGTGTTATTATTATTTTTTAAGTCGGATTAGGTGAACTGGACTGAATTTGTCCTCAGATCTTTATTTGGGACTTTATCTATTTGTTCAGGCGATTATGGGTAGTGTAATTGATTGTTTGTTTTTATATTTTGTATAATGAGCTCTGATGAAACGTTCTGTTAATATCTACCCTGATTTAACTGCCAGTGTTATTTCATTGACAGTCTTTTCAAACAGTATCTCATCAATAAAAAAAAAGCTTAAACCTTCTTTTTTTTTATTGTTGCGATGTGTGTTACAGCTTTCCAAATACTTTTGCATTGATCATAACATGCAGTACCTTAATCTTAATTTTTTACATGTTTTCAATCTTTCCAAAGTATTCCTATATCCTAGAGGACCCACACCATCTATTTGCTGTCTACTGCCTAGTCTTCAAATGAAGGGAAAGATGGGCTCCATCTGAAATTATGTAATAATAGGTGGTGTTCATCTATCCAATCATTTGAGACGGCAGTAGATGGCCAACAGGTGACGTGTCTCATCTTTGACGTTAGAGCACTTTTGAACATCTGTGGCAGCTGATTTAACAAGACGGACGGCTGTGTTGTGGATCTGGCAGCATGATTGAGTGGTTTACAAACTCAACTGATAAGATGGCTGTAATGTTAAGTGGCAATTATTGTTCTATGTTAAGAGAATTTATCCTAAAGTAAGCCACAGTCATACCCGTCCAGTCATACCCCTCCACACTCACACCACCCCACAGTCATACCCCTCCTGTTTGTTCATCTCTATTGGTGTTAGAAACTCCTAAATTGGATGAAGTGGTTTTTGTAACAGCCAGCGATGCTGGATATGCTAATATTCCCCATCCCACTGTAGCCTGCCTCAAATCCCATCAGAGTAGTTGACTGAGCACCAGTCTCCTGGTCTCCCACTCAGCTGCCCTCTTGTTGTGAAGTGGGTTAATTCCATTAAAGGTGATGGAGCGGCTGGGCGGTCCTGCTAAAACCCCAGCCTGATCCACTTTTAATGGGGGAGAATAGCCTGTGAAAATGTCACTGGTCCCTCTCGGATGACAGCCCACAATGGATGCTAATTACCTGGAGAACATGGGAACTGACCCTGTGACCAGTTATCTGTCGTTAAGTGGATTTTAAAAATCTTGTCTTAAACAAGGTCACATGGCCCCTTTTCCCTTGGAAGGTTCCCAGACGCCAGAAAAAGGAGCCAACAATTTCCCCTGCTGACATCTCGTAATGTGACAGGAAGCAAGCCAATACCTAAAGGCTACCCCACCATGCCATTAAGCCACCCGCACCCACCAAAGAATTTCTTTACAACCATACAACATCATCCAGGCTTTATCAGCTTGCAGACATCAAACACGAGGAGAAAATGCCGACTGAGGGTAAGTTATCCATATATAGCAGTGACAGGGAGGAGAACATTATTTCTGAATGAGCAGCAGACTGGATTCAAAGCCATGTACTGATACATGTTCTCCAGATGCAGTAGGTTAAACTGAAGTAGACTGTCTAGGGATGGGAGAACTAAGAGGGACAAAAGCGGTCTAATTATTTGTATTGTCAACCTGGGTCATTCACAAATCTAAATGAGTGAATATTGGGCACTTGTGGTTGGTACCTGTGTTCATTCACAAAGGGGGACCATTGTGAATTTTAAAAAAGTTGAGCGTTGTTAAGATCGCTTAGAAATCTTGGAGACAGCCACTATCATCGCCTTGATCCAGCCTACTTTCCAGTTCTCCATTTCTTGAGCAGATTTATTTGAACCCATCGTTTGGCAGGAGTCAGAGACATTTTTTGCGTGTTTGGAGCAAGTCTGGCCGAGCATGGAGGAGTTAGCGAGAGAAAGCATCAGCTTGCTGGCCAAGCCCACGCTGAGTACGGATGGCCCAAGACTAGGATCTATGGGAGCAATTCTCATCATGCTAAAATCTGCACTTGGTGCAGGACTTCTCAATTTCCCTTGGGCTTTTGCCAAAGCTGGGGGAATTCATGCCGCAGTCGCCGTGGAAATGGTTAGTGTCTTTGATGTCCCTGATACAACAATGTAACATTTTAAATTCAAAGTAATGATTTACTGCACAGATCAACTTTCAGTGGGAATTCGTTTGAGAAAGGTCGATATGCCTTTTGGCGGGTTTTTGCCTAATATATTTATAGTTGTGGGAAGGCTAGACATACATATTCTTCATCAGAATCTGTGTGTACACTGTCTTCACTTCCCCCTCATCTCTGTTATTATTTGTATGCTCACTAACTGCTGTAATAACTAAAACACTGAATAATATACTGTATATCACCTTTCTTTAACACACTTTTTCTCTTACTCTCATCTGCGTTAACCTCGTGGTCTGCTCTCTAACTCTGCTCACTGGCGTCTCTGTTCTCCAGCTCGCCTACATTTTGATTGCATGTTCATCTTTCTTACACCCCAGGTGTCCCTGTTGTTCCTCATCAGTGGGCTGGTGATTCTGGGCTACTCCTCCTCCATCAGTGGTCAGAACACATACCAGGCTGTGGTTAAGGACGTTTGTGGGCCTGCCATCGGGCAGCTCTGTGAGGTTGTCTTTGTCTTTAACCTCTTCATGATCTCCGTGGCCTTCCTGGTCATAGTGTCGGACCAGCTGGAGAAATGTGAGTCACCTCCTTGACCACGTAACTCCCAGACTACCTCCTGTTGGATTATGTTATCGTTTCATAACCAAGTCTCCTCTAGCCTTTGAAATCATGTGAATTATTGTTCCCTCTTTATGTTATGATTATAAAAGGATGATAATGTATGTCTTTCCAACCTTGTTCGTGGAGTGTTTCTGTCCTGTAGGGTTTCTCTGCAGCCGTAGTCTAGCAAACTAATAATTACAATAAATAGTTGGATGAGAAGTTAAATCAGGTCATTAGCTCTCCACAACGCGGGTTGAAGAGCCCTGATGTAGATTTTCAACATCAGATATCTGCTACACGGTTCATGAGGTTGTGTGTCTGTGTTTCAGTGTGCATCTCTCTGTATGAGTTGATAACTGGACTGCCTGAAGCAGACATGCCCAACCACTGGTACACAGACCCGCATTTTGTCCTCATTCTCCTGTGTGTCTTCTTCATCCTCCCTCTCTCCATCTCTAAAGAAATCAGTATTCAGAAGTACATCAGGTGAGTCATTTTTAGTCAGGGTACCACATCCTTTCATAGAAACCAGGCTACCTGATGCAGAACACTGGAATTGTATGGGCTGGTACTACTGTATTCATCTCATGTTAAACTCAACACTTTCCCTGTCTTTTAAGTATTTTAGGTACTCTCGCGGCTACATACCTAACAGTTGCCATCATTGTGAAATATCACACACGAGTTGACAGTGAGATGCATCTATCACCTCTGTATAGTACTGGGTGAGTGCTTGTAATCACACTTATTTTTAACCCACCTTTTAAGTTATTCATCTGTCTTTGTTACATAATCCGGTACAATAAGGTGAATGGTTAGTTTATAATAGGTCTTAATAAATGTTCTTAATGATACATGTCTATGTCAGCTCTTTATGGTAGGTTGCTATGACATGTCTTTATGATAGTCTCTATGACAGGTATTTATAACCGGCCTGTATGATTAGTCTCTATGACAGGTATTTATAACCGGCCTGTATGATTAGTCTCTATGACAGGTATTTATAACCGGCCTGTATGATTAGTCTCTATGACAGGTATTTATAACCGGCCTGTATGATTAGTCTCTATGACAGGTATTTATAACCGGCCTGTATGATTAGTCTCTATGACAGGTATTTATAACCGGCCTGTATGATTAGTCTCTATGACAGGTATTTATAACCGGCCTGTATGATTAGTCTCTATGACAGGTATTTGTAACCGGCCTGTATGATTAGTCTCTATGACAGGTATTTGTAACCGGCCTGTATGATTAGTCTCTATGACAGGTATTTGTAACCGGCCTGTATGATTAGTCTCTATGACAGGTATTTGTAACCGGCCTGTATGATTAGTCTCTATGACAGGTATTTGTAACCGGCCTGTATGATTAGTCTCTATGACAGGTATTTGTAACCGGCCTGTATGATTAGTCTCTATGACAGGTATTTGTAACCGGCCTGTATGATTAGTCTCTATGACAGGTATTTGTAACCGGCCTGTATGATTAGTCTCTATGACAGGTCTTTATTACAGGCCTGGCATTTTAACAGGGGTGTGTAGACTTTTTATATCCACTGTATATGGTTGATCTGGTATGTGATACATGTGTTCTAAACATTCTGTCCATTCTGCTCTTGTTATAGGTAGTTTAAATGTTATCCATATTTTGATTGAGTGTGAAGTCCACATTGTAATGTAAATGTGATCTACAGATAAACTGTAATAGACTGATATTAAATCAAAGGTCAGAACAGGTACTGTTGAAGGCCCTTTAGACAGCCTCCCTAAGTCTTCTTGTTGTCTCTGTAGAAGAAGCTCTTGGGCTTCGATGTTCAGTGTCATCCCTACCATCTGCTTTGGCTTTCAGGTGAGTATGGCTTCAATCATTCTGGTTACTAATGAATTTAGATTGTTTTCTTTATAAAGCCAATGGTTAGGTCTGGCATTTACCCCGTATTCTGGTCAGTTGAAGAGCTGTCTTAAAAGGTCATCATTGTCCAACAGAGCTTTCGGCTAACCTACTCTTTAAGATGACAAAACAGAGCTGGTTCTCTGATAAAGACTTTTTCCTGGGTAAGAGTGGTAGGGAATTGGAAAATATTTTCATTATTATTATGGTCATTATAAGTTTTTTAATCTTATGAATAGCCAGTGTTCAAGGGGTGGGGGAGGGGGGTGTATTATGAAAAGTTTATAAAATGGAAGATATGCTCAAACAACGCCAAGCTTCCTGAACATCTTCAGTCACAGTCTGATTTCTGACATGGAGAAACATTAGGAATAATGGGTGTCCTGAAAGCAGGTGGATGTCAGAACATTTTTATTTAGTAAATGTAGGATAGCCTTCTTTTTCTGTGCACAGCACATAGAATTGGTAGCTTGTGTCATTTCACAACAATGAATTAGACTACTAAGAGCTGTGGGGCACCCTACTATAGATGGCTTTGTACCTCACATCAAAACTAACTGGACTCTGGAATGAATAAGCATTAGGGCTCATTTCTGTATGTGGAACAGGAGAGGGCTTCGCGTTCTGAGCCTGCTATGTTCTATTATCCTGTGTTCCAGTGTCACGAGGCCTGCATCGCCATCTACAGCAGCATGGAGAACAAGAAGCTCTCCCACTGGGTGTTTATCTCTGTGATGTCCATGTTCTTCTGCCTGGTCATTTATTCTCTAACTGGTGACACTAATCCCTTTCTGATCACATCAAATGACTGTAGTGAACACAGCAACCATACCAATTTACAGTATGTAAAGTCTTTCCCCCGGCTGTCTGTTTCAGGTGTTTATGGATACCTGACATTTGACAAGGACGTTGCAGCAGATATTCTCATGTCATACGCTGGGGATGATGTACTTATGATCATTGCCAGGCTGCTCTTTGGTGTCTCCATCATCACAATCTACCCCATCATCCTCCTGCTTGGAAGGTAACAGGATTGCTGTAGAGCATTTAAATAGTAGAGCATTTAAATAATAGAGCATGCGTAAATAGTGACATGCTCCCTTTAGTAATAGCAGTTCAACAGAAATTTGATTTATTGGCCATACGTTCAGAACACGTGCCAAACTAAAGACGTTGTTGGCAAATTTGACCCAGTGAGTCTCACCGAACAGTGTCTATGCATTTCTACACACAGGTCAGTGATTCAGGACCCACTGCTGAGTTTCCGTCAGCGCCTCCATGTGGTGACGGAGTCATATGAGAACCGTAGCCGCGTTGTGCTGACAGTAGCCTGGATTACCGTCACCCTCCTCATTGCCATGTTCGTCCCAGATATCAGCAAAGTTATCAGCGTCATTGGAGGAATCAGCGCATTTTTCATTTTCATCTTCCCAGGTGGGGCAACGCTTTCACAGCCTCTCTCCCATGCCATTGGATGCGAAGCAAACCGACACGGCTAATTATCTAAGCTTGCTAAATCTGCTTGTCTGCAGGACTATGTCTAGTGTTTGCAATGCAGTCAGAGCCAGTATCAATCCAAACAAGGTGAGTTTAAACCAATCATGAAAACTAATTAAACCATATTTCTTCCATGTCCGCTGTATATTTCCTCAATATCCCTCCTCTGTTTACTCTCAGGGTGGTCCTTACAACGTGGGGAATGATCACTCTTATCTGTGGAGCCTTCATCTTTGGACAGAGCACCACTGTCGCAATCATGCAGCTTTTCAATACCATCTATCCGTAGACATAGATAGGACTATTGTGCCCAGAATCTGGTTTCACTAGATGGTGTCATTGAGGACTTTCTGTAAAATGTTTAAAAAACTAAATGTAAACAAGTTGTTCACTTCCCCTTGTCTCCCCTTCCCATTTTTAATGCCAAAGACAATATTAGCATGTTAAAGTAGTTACATGTTTTGGGAAGTCCCTTAAAAGTGAGTTAAAAAGCACCATGTTCAACGTGTTAAAGGTTGCATTTCTTGCATGGTAAGAATCATAGTGAAATTTGAAAGTTGTGCCAAGGATTTTCAAAGCAGGGATATGCAGAGTGTAAACAACTGATTTGCATCATATGGTAGCTGAAGAATGTACAATGCCCTTAACAATTGGTAAAGATAAGCTAAAGTCTATGAAAAAATATTGTTGTTAATCAGCTTGATTGATTGACAAAAAAGTTCTTAATAAATCTGTTATCTATATCTACTGATACCCTTGCATTTAGCACCCTTCCCTTGATGAAGTAACACTGTGTTCTACTGTAACGTTTGATGAGGTGGGAGAACACAGAGGGAAGATTCAGAGACCCTTCTGAGTCCATGCAGAATCTCTCTAGGCCCTCCACATTCCGTTCTGGCCTCAACCCACAGGTTTTCCCCCGGGTTTAAGTCAAGGGATTGGGATGGTTGTGCAAAAGCTTGATTTTGTGGTCAGCGAGTCATTTTTGTTTGGATCTGGAGAAGTGCTTTGGATCATAGTCCTGCAGGAATATCTAATGATGACCCAGTTTTATCTTCCTGGCAGAGGCAGACAGATCTTGCTTAAAAATCTCTTGGTAACTGAGTCCATGATGCCATGTAACTTTCCTGGGCCTTTGGAAGCAAAACAGCCCCACACCATCCCAGATCCACCACTATACTTCAAAGTTGGATGTATAATTTTTTTTATTTGCATGACCATAATTTTTTTTGCCCGGGGAAGTAGCCCAGAGCTAAAACAAAACATTTAATGCAAATCTGTATTTTCTTCCCCTACATAATGGGCCGATATGGGTTACCGTCATTTGTATGAGTTTTTTGATCAGTCAATACACCCTATCCGCCTCCCAAAATCAATCTATTGCTTATTATTCAAAAGAAAGAAATAATGAGCATGCGCATAAGCCGTCAGGAATTGAACCTCACGGTGGATTTCCACTGTTCCGGCGCGAATTTGCCTGCAAATGCACCGCCTTGCCCCTGGTGGCCGCTTATGGGCGTGTGTTTGATCGCGAAATGGAATTGGAAGGAGAAAAGACGTGTCTTGATGGAATCTCATCAGCGGGTGCTGAACCTGCTTTGGGGGCAGAGCGGGAGGGTAGCACCCCCAACACCCCTACTTCCCATTGCTATGCTCAAGCTTAGCCTTGTGTGTACATACCTTATGTCAATGTGTCATTACACTGAATAAAATGTTTTATAAGAAATATGCAATGACAAGAAATCAACAGAGTCATGGTGAATTTCAGTATTACCATTTTATTGAGTTGCATCACTCTACATGATCTAGAATTTCAACAAAGTTTGAAGACGAAATATTGTACTTGCATCCCTGCAATAAGTCTCTACACTCAAAGAGAGAAAGCCATTTACGGAAACATACATAAGTATAAGAATTAGGATTTAATTAAACATTGCCATAAAAGTGAATGTTCATTCTGTAGGTCATTTTTCTATTTATATATTTTTATATGATCTGTCCTTTCTAGGACTACTATATAAAAAAAAAAAGGAAATGCACAAACCCATTGAAAGTAGCATGGCTAAATACTACGGCAAATATGTTACTGGACATTCTTTGTAACATGCACTCAAGTAAGGGATAGGGATAAAAGAAATTGGTTGCACAGTTTAGGAAACAGTCAGGAATGTTACAGAAATAGTATTGGATTTTATTTTGCCTGGCTCTGACCTATTCATACAGATCCTAAGAGGCTATGGATAAAATAGAAAAACTTTCCAGTAAAATTACCCTAATACACCTAGGGAGCCATGCTGTGTCCCATTCTGTAATACTGATGCTGAGGTTAATATAAAGCCCAAGGCGTGCTATTCATTATTTATCATCACAGGTGCTTTTACACTGAGAAGTCCCAGGTTATCTCAACGTAAAGTAAAGAGTGGCCTAGCACCAGAGTTGAACTTGAGATGAGTTCATTCCATTTCAGTGGTGGTCCTAATTATGAACAAAGGCAAGTAGAGGAACAGTTTCATTTTTACAGTGCACAAGGATAGTCTTTGTTACTTAAATGATATTATCTGAGAAAATCTGAGAATCTGATCCTTGGGGAGGGAGGGTTTAATATTCCCTCACTTGTTAGGGACAAGCTTCCCACCACCTTCATGTGCTTACAGGAAAAACTAAAACAGTACATGGTAAAGTGGGTGAAAGAGTTCACGCTCTAAAATAAAATGTTTTGTACATTAATTCTAACAGATAAAACTTTTATAATTGAATACTTTTTACTTTCATACTAAATACTTTTAATTCCAATATTCCAATAATTTACAGTGTGCTTTGGACTGGGTCTCTGAGTATGTGAATTTCAGGGTGGTGAGGTTTGGAAACGTTATGTTCCTAGATAAGCACAAGAGGTTCTCCTAATGGGGTTGGTGGGAGAACAGTCTGATTGATTTGATGTTACCATTATTTGTTTGATAGGCATGGGAAACATTATTTACCTTTTTGCTCAATTGCAATGAACATTGTGATTATAATGTGAGGCGTCAGATGTTTAACAGCTAATCATTATGCGTTCATGGGAAATCATACCTATGTATCCACTTATAACCTCAACCATATGCTGATGTTTAAGGCTTCAGATCGAGTTGTTCAAATAGGGGAAATATCTGCAGCAAACCACACATTCTGCTGCTTTTCTTCCATTTCTTCTGAGGAATTTTGCACTGTATCACTAAAGACATCAATACAAATATAATAGAACATGTTTCATATCATTTTACCAGACAGCTAATATATCAATTGCTGATTCATACATGTACTCTTAACACAACAAGGAAAAAAATGACCTTAACTGTTTGATAAAGACAGTTGTAATGTTACTGTCATTAGCAGCAGCAGGTTCATGTCTTTTAGTCAAAATGGATGACATGCACAGGAGCTCAAAAAGCAAGTTACTGCTCACCTCGTTTCTAACATGACATGAGGGTGAACGATACGATGGAGAAATGCACCGGATGGAGGGAATCTCGCTTTAATGCACTGTTCAATATTCACTGCAATTGATGCCTTCCATTTTGTCTATATTCAACAGACACTGTGTAAACATGTACATACAAAAGAGAGAAAGGGTTTGTGAGGGTGAGTAAGGGGGGAGGGTAAGGAAGGAGAGCTAAGGATGGGGGACTTGCGGGCTCAGGCGACACAGCCCCACCTCCATCAGTCTCTGTTCAGGCTGCACCAGGCGGCTAGCGGGAAAGAGTTCAGTTAAAACAAAAACTACACAATCACACTGAGGTCTAGTGCTGCTCAGCTCAGTTAAAACACAAACTGCACAATCACACTGAGGTCTAGTGCTGCTCAGCTCAATGTTACGCCTGATAACTCTGCATAAACACCATTCATGTTAAATGCTATTCATTTTCAGGGCAAAGACTATGGGTTATAGGCTCTGCAGCTTTTAAAGGCAATGTTCGCAGAGACAATCATTCACAGTAGAGGTTGCAGATGTTGGCTCAATTGAAAATTGCCTTAAAACGCTGCAAGACCTCTAACGAGATATTGGATATAAAATATACACACACACACACACACACACACACACACACACACACACACACACACACACACACACACACACACACACACACACACACACACACAAAGGTCTCTGTTTGTGCTGACTTCTGCTCTACATAATAATTTCATCCACATCACAGAAGATAAATGGCTCTGTGCCAACAGCATCACTACTCTGTCCCAGCTCTCTCCAGAGACTAACCTGGTACCGCAACAGTAGACACAGCCTCGGGCTGGCACAAAGTGTCCACCTTAACATGTTGAAATGCCTTGCAGGATGCACTTTGGAGGTGCCTGGGGACAGAGGTGGAAGGCTGTGAGATCAGACTGGCACGTCCATGTATGTAGACACAAATGTTGTGATACATTTACACCAAATAACCAAATAAAAATACAGATAAACAGAAACACTAAGCCATGATGGCTCTTTTGTAGTCTTTTGCTTACAAAATAGAGGTTGATAAATGGAAACACCTAAATGTAATATATGAAAATGTTGTGCATTATTGATTCCCTATGCTCAGGGAATTGGACCTATGGAATTATAAGAAAGCCAAAGTGTCAAGGGGTCAGGAAATATGGGGGATGGAAGGGATGACTGACTTGAAGGGAGTTCAAATTGGTCACATATCTAGGAATTACTTTTTCCACTCCTCCTCTCCGTCCCAGAACTCATACACCACGAAGGACAGCCCATCTGGTAGCCGCACTGCAGTGACACTGAGGACCGAAATAAAGAGATCGAGAGATAAAGACAGAGAGTTAGATATGGGCAGTACACATTAGACAACCACATATTGGAGTAGAGAGAGAGCGACAGAGTGGGAGAAGTAGATATGGGCCGTAAACACTAGAGAACCATCACCTATTGGAATATAGTGAGTAGATGTTAATAAGTAACACTGTTACAGATGTGAAAGACTTCTAAGAATACACTATTATACCATGATTAATAGTATAGTAATAGTATTTATTTTTTACTCACTCCTGCCAATCCTCGTACTATACACTGGGGGGCAGTAGTGGTTCAGACAGCTAACTAGTGCCTCAGGACTTTAGGGCGTTAGAACAGTTCTACTGGATGTGCTGGTTTTTATGATTGCTTCCATCTGACAGGAGCTCCCATCTGGAGAGACTTCTGACACATTGTATTGACCTGGTTAATGCTTTCATTAAGATTGGCAGTTCTCTGTCTGAAGTAACATCTATATTTGACCACTGCATTGTTTTAGTTGACGAGCGGCTGCTGTGCGATGCTCCACAATCACTTTGAAACCAAGTCCGTGTGCGAGTGTCCATCCAAACTAAAGATTTGGACAGTGGGAGAGTCTTTGTGTGTCATTCATTCTATGCTTTCTTCACATATATTTTAGAAACATGATTAGTAGCTCTTGTTCTTATCACTGCTCGCTCAACCAGGAAGTTTATACTGGAATACTTCTGCGGCGGAAGGAATGCAATCTCTGGCCTTCTACCTTAATTAACTCATAGGTGCCCAGGCTGCCGTAAGGAGTCGCTAGAGTATAAAAAGTCAAGCAACCATATTTTTTACTTTTCATCTTGTGAAATTTGCTGATGTTAAAAGGGCTTCATAAAATACATTTTACTCACTATTTAGTAACCCCCCAAAACTGGACAGTGCTGGCCAATTGCACCTCACTCCGTGGGACCCCTAGGCTGATCCACAAGCAGGATTTAAACCCTGGTTTCAAAATGACGCAAGGCAGTAACTATAACACAGCACAGTGCTAAAAAGAGTTCACTGTAGGCTATGTCCATAATGATTACACCTGGTCTGGTTTAATCTTAACCATAGGGGTGTGTGGTAACACATCATGCCAAGATCAAAAGACCTAACCGAGGCCCTTCAAAGAAATATTATTGATGCCCATTCACCTGGGAGGGGTTACAAAGCCATTTCCCAGCAATTCAAAGTACATCGGTCCATTGTCCGACGGATCATCTACAAATGGAGAAAAATTTAGACCACTGGCAATCTACAAATTCAGTCCAAGAGCTGACCGACAGATTCTCATAGAAGTCTCTTACAACCCCAGGGTAACATCAAAGGATCTACAGGCTTTTCTTGCATTAACCAATATCGAAGTACATGAGTCAACTGCCAGAGACTACACATTCTTGGCCTTCATGGGAGGTCAGGAAGGAAGAAGACTCAGCTCTCAAATAAGAATAGGAATGACATGTGCCAGGCAACACCTGGTTAAAGACTGGAACAATGTGTTCTGGACAGATGATCAAAGGTGGAATTGTTGGGCTGCAATTCTAGACACCATGTTTGGCAAAAAAACAACACTATCTTTTAACAGAAGAACCTTATATCTTATTTTCATTCCGGTTGCACATGCTACTTTACTCCTTCGATTTGCCTCATTTGGACATTTAGAATGCCATTTATAATTGCCATTTGTACCCGCACAACTATTTATCCCACTTGTAAAATACATTATACTTAATACTTTTACATTTTCTGCCCTTCTCTATTTGCCTTCATTGCACATCTATATGTTCCACTTGTAATATACATATACTTAATACTTGTACATTTTCTGCCCTCTTCTATTTTTTACTTCTGGTTAAATAACTGCATTTCATTGTACTGTACTTGTTCAATGACCATAAAGTTGAAACTAATCTAATTTAATCTTCTACCAAAGGTTGGAGGCGGTGGCATTATGGTTTGGGGCTGCTTTGCTGCCTCAGGGCCTGACCAACTCATTGGGTCAACCATTAATTCCATATTCTACCAGATAACTCTTGAGGAGAATGTGAGGCCATCTGACAAAAAGCTGAACCAAACATGAACCTTTTAACAGGACAATGACCAAAAAAAACCCAGCAAACCCACACCTTAATGGCTCATAATGAAGAAATTGAGAGTTATTGAATGGTCTAGTCAAAGCCCAGATCATAATCCTTTTGAAATGCGTTATTTCAGTCAAAGGGAGCAACACCAGCTATTGAAGCTGGGGGTGTATTCTTTTTTTCTACTGTATAAAAAATGAATTTCTGTAGATTTGTGTAGAATAAATAATTGCAAAGTTTAATATTTCTGTCATTTGATAACTTAGGCTACCATTATTAGTCAATAGTGTTGAAGTATACATCTGTCCAAAATTCAATTTTCAGCGAGTGTACTTACTTTACCACATGACTATATTTGGAGTTTGTATTGTTATGGTAGACTGTGACACATTACCTCTGAGCAAGAAGATCTGAGAGGTTTTCTCATCTTAAACCCAGCTTTCTCTAATCTGCTCAACCCTGTTTTCCACTCCATGGTCCTTTGTCCCATGGAGATTGCTGCTGGTTGATGATTGTTGTGGAGAGGCAGAGGAGAACAGCGTGACTAACAGGTTTATCCAGCGGATGGACAGACACCTCTCACAGGTCTCATTGCCTCTTTAGTCCCCAGCACATCCTTTCTTTGCCAGATAAAGTCTTAAATATCAGAAATCTGCACTCAACAGCACTGACTCACATGATCTACCTAAACCAAGGCCAATGTATTGTTGACTTATCTTGCCTCTTTATTTATCATTTTTATTAATGCTCTCTGCGAGAGATGGTCCCTCCCCTGAGCCCACTGCTATTATACAGAGGTCAGTGTTGTAGTATAGAGGTCAAGGTTTTAGTGGAGAGGTCCCAGGATTGTCAGTCTCATATTGCCTGAGCAAAGTTTCACAAATAAGTTAGTTGGCAAATACATCTGTCATCGAGAAAACACAGACACATGCTCACACAGAGCTGACAAAAGATATATGATAAGAGATGACAATGACGAGGTTAAAAAATCTCCACTCACTGGAAGCAGTCTCTTTGGGCAGAGACATTCTTTAGATACTGTTTCAGGGCCTCACAGAAGTCTCCCAGCTGCTTTTGGGATACCATCATCTCCTGGCGAATCAGGTACAAGGACTGGAGGAGAGAAACAGCGAGAGAAAGAGAAAGGGTGAGAGAGGTTATGAGAGAAAGAAAAAGCAGAGAAAGTGACAATATAATCCATTAAATCCTGTGACGGGAATCCCTTATGAAAGGCTTGACATGCTGTAACCATGGCATTGCAGATTGGTGGTCAGGTCCGTTGCCACCAGATATGGTAAAACGATAATCAGGCATGATCAGATAATAGAGTTTCATATAATGTTAATGGGGGGTATTTTACAGACATATGAAAGATAACTGCACTCTCACATGATGGTTCACATCGCTCTCAAGAACAGGGACTACCAGAAAGCCTTTGTAAACACAGGGTTCTCAGATACTAGCCAGATTTTTTTCAACAGTAAGTCAAGAGGGCCTATGACATCCTAGGGAACAGCCCCTATGTCCTCAATCTGCAGTTCCATCTGCTTCCCCTTGCACACTGCCTGTGCTGTCTCTTGTCTTCTACCAATAGGTGGCCACTGTGAACTTCATGTTTTTTAAATTGCACAATGCACTTTTATCTGGCCTTAATACATATTTATTTTATATTGTGCTTGTCTGTTTGTTCTGAATCACACTGTCATGCCTGAATGGATGGCCCCTCAGGGATTAATAAAGTTGTATTGTAGTATTGTAGGTCCTACTGTATATAATAATGGAATTTGCATAACAAAGCATCATTTGCATAAGAATTGTGTTATCTTCAGGTTTAAGTCTGACATCTTTAGCTGTAACAGTCACTTTATACATTCACAGACTCTTAGAAGCTCTGCAGCTGTGCTACTTTTACTGAAGAGTCAGTAATTTGATGGAAGGCATTATCTCCCCACAAAATGTGGCATTTCAAATGGCAGGGTTGTAACCACTGATTAAATTGAATAATTCTACTGCACCTTGGGGAAAAATGAGTGCCAAGTGTTGTAGCACCTTACAAGTCCAAAGACAAAGTATAATATAAGTGTCATAAACCAATGTTAGGGTTAAGATTGAGGGTTAGGGGTAAGGTTAAGGGTTAGGGGTAAGGTTAAGGGTTAGGGGTAAGGTTAAGGGTTAGGGATAAGGGTTGGGGTCAAGATTGGGGTTAAGGTTAAGGGTTAGATTCAATACAGTCAAACGGTATTAAGCCCCCTTTTCAGATGTTCAAATTAAAAAAATATATAGACCAAAACTTAATATTAGATAAAGGGAACCTCTGTAACTAATAACATAACAGTTGAGTAATAACATAACAGTTTAATTTAATAAAATACCCAATGCACCTGTGTGGAAAAAGTAACTGCACTTCCACACACAATAACTTCAACTGACTGCATCCAATCTTTCTATATTTCATCATCAATCTCTTACATTGATGTGTTCACATTTGTAAAAGAAGTAAAAAAAAATGCTAACTTCTGTGCATGGTTAGCGTAACCTCTATGTAGTCACTGTTCTGAAAACGTTAGTGTGTGAGTAGTATGTCTACTGATGCAAATTAAAATTATTTTCCAACACCAAATGTACAAAACCTCTGTAGAATGAGCCATAGAGATATTTGGTGTTACTCTGAATGGGTGACATCCATTTAAATTATACCATTAAAATGATTGCACTAGTGATGACAAGGACTGAGCTTGGCTATGCAACCAAATTGCTTCAATCTACAACTGGTTAATTCTCTTCATTATTTACTAGCTGAGTCCAACATGTGGTGCTTCAGTGGATGGAAGGAATAAAAACTAATTGAAGCCATTAGAAATTCCTGTCTGACAGGACCAAACCACAGTAATCATCCCTCTGGGCCTGGGCAATAACTGGGCAAAAAAAATGAAAATATACTCAATCCTCGATGAGGAACACTACATAACCATCCAAACGGCTAGAATACTACTCACCCATAAAACCTTAAGAACCTTAATCAGAACACATCCTACCTCGAAGCACTGGTTTTACATTTCCTTCTTCATTCCAGTTGGATAATATTATCAACTATTAACAAGACAGCACATGCAGAGTTTAGTAGGCTGTGCAAAATAAGGACTATGTCCATCATGGATTAAATTGTGTGCCTAAATCTTTTTTGTAGCAACACAATACGTGCCTCTAACAAATCTGGAAATGTAGAGCTCCTTTTAACTGCGAATCTCAGCATGAACATCAATAGGAGTCACTGGTTCTGGGGATGCCCATAAAGTGACAGGAAACTCAGAAAATATGAGGAACAAGAAAATATGGGTGGCCTGTGGAGATAGCTAATATGAGCTTAGAGAAGCTGAGAAAAGGAGTTAATGTGTTCTAGTTATATATATGTGTTATTATGTTATATGTTCATGTGAACCGGACATGCCTGAGCAGTGAAGCACTGAGCATGCAAATGGAACGTACTGTGTATGTATAAACTATTGTGTTTTTTTGACTTCAACAAAGTACAATTCTGGTAAAATGTGGAAAAACTAAAATGTTTTATTGGTATGTATGGAGCGGAATGTGTCACCCACAGAGTATGAGAGCAATAAAAGAATTATACTGTTACCATGGAAACTGGGGAATACCCCTGACTTTCCAGGCCTCCATATCCCCTTCCTCAGCCAGCCATGCTCTCCATCTGTCTCTAGTACCGGAACTCAGTACACCATTCAATCATTTACACACAATAATTCACATATATTTACATATGCAGCTTTACTTTAACGCGATTAATTGGCTCTATCTCGGGGAGACAAAATGGGAGGAGCGCTGATAACATAACCATACATCTCCTAGAGGGGTGACTGTCTTTCTACAGCGACACATCCCTTACCTTCTCCCCTCCATAGGAGAATCGGGTTGCATATCTTTCTCCAAGGACTCCAAAATTCTCTCTCCCAGTCTCTCTTTCTGTTGTCCTCGTGCCACAATGGTATCGACATTGGTCAGTGATTTATATTCAGCCAATCTGAGCCAATCTGAAAAAACTGAAAACACTCTGGAAGGTCTAGCAGACTATCAACATTACTGTGAAACTGCATTCTAAACCCTGAAAGAAACTGCTGACCCCAACAGATACACTGTGTTCTTGTGACGCGTTCTCTTTGACTCTCCCCCAATGGAGATGGTGGGTGTTTGAGCACTGGTCACTCTCACAAGGCTACAGTTAGCAATAACTGTAGCTCACTCCATCTGACGCTCAGATTCATCATCGCCAAATAACCGTTAAGTTTCCCATGCTGCGCCAAACAACTGGAGAGTGGGTGAAACCGTTTATTGCTCGGCTGCACCCAGGATGAAAACGGTATACTAGAAGTACCACTGTGATATATGTTGTGTCCATTTTACTGTCTTAGTTTAGGTCAGATAATAGATCTGTCCCAGCTACGGTTCTTCACCCTGAACTGGACAATGGAAGGATAAATACTGTGGGGTGAAACCAAAAATAAATCTGCATTGACTTTGGAGTTACTGCACCACACCTCAGTATCATGTAAATAAAGTAAAATAGTCACGCTGTTCTCCTAATATTTTCCCACATTGTTACCCATCTACAATACCCAGCAATTTCTAAGTAGCCAATCATATGTAAAATGGAAATGCTTGTCTACTGACATTCAAAAGAGGCAGCAAAACCGAAGGCTTCGCATCATTAGCTGTGCCGCAGTACGTTTGAAGCAGGTAATTGAATAGAGACTGGGGCATATCAAAGAGCGTCTCATACTGTTTGTGTGACCTGGGTGTGGAGAGGAAGGGAACAAGACTGAAATGATTTGTTTTTTGTGGGGGAGGCATTAGCATCAGGAAGCACAGCATACCACACATACAGTAATGGTACGGCATGAGTTCGAAAATACCATACAGAACATTGAGAGCTGCAATCAGGTAGACTCAGTAAACTATTTCAAGGAATTTCTTCATCCGATCCCCGACGCCCCTCAGTTTCTTGGTATCATATTTGCAACATCAGCCTGGCCAGCCAAAAAGTAATCTGTAGATTACAGCAAGACGAGGCCTTAACTACCAACCCAGCTGCTTCTGGGCCAATTTGCACTGCCATTTGTGGGAAATTCAGCCATTCACCTAGTGCTCCACGCTTATTTTGAGGAATTTCAAATGTGTATGGTGAAACCAGGCACCTCTGAAGTGTACGGGGTTGTTATAAAACATTTCTCAAATATTTCTATTTATATAGTATGTTGTGCAGATGCCTCGCATTCAGCAATGCTCACATCAAGAGATAACCTGATCAGAGTAGTGGGTTGAAAGATCACAGCCTCTCTTTCACTTTAATTAAACCTGTTGATCTGACTAAGGTGAGCCCTACTCACCTGCGGCCAATCAGGCCAGACCAGCTGACAGCTGAACCCGGTTCTAATCCTGTTTTTCAGTACAGGTGACAGCTCTAGATGCTGACAAGGATTAACAGGAGGAAAGACATGATTCAGTTTGCTTTGATCCAATCAGAGGTAGGATCAAGACTCAGCAGCTGCCAGTTTAGCGCAGCAGAAGGACCTCAGGAGCGAGAGGAGACCGGAGAGCTCTGCCCATCCTTAAATAAAGACATGAGCCACCAGGCCTTTGATTGGCCCTCTGTGAGCTGCACTCCGCCCATTGCTTTCAGAGTGAAAGCTCGTTAGGCCAATGGCTCCACGGGTCACACGGGTATGCTGAGGGATGGATAATCTACTGTATGTTGTTATGATCACGTGTTTATGTTCATGCTGTTGAATTGGACCATAATGTTTTACTGGATCGTGATGTATTATTGATTCGTGTACAGCACTGAGCAAAAGTCAAACTAAAGCCATTTGGGTAGTGTTAATTTGTAAAAAAAAAAAAAGCATGCTGCCTTGCTTGTTTTATCTTCCATCACCTCTTTACTTTATGCCTCAGCCCCAAGCTGCTCTCTGGGAGCCCTTACACACCTCCCCTAAAGAGGGCCCAGTAGAAGGCCAGCATGAAATGGCGGGCCAGGCCATGCTGGCTGCTTCCGGAAGATTCGGGAAAATTAACAGCTTTGTCTCTCAGGGGCGTTGGTGCGACTGATTCATGGAGTGCGGGCACGTTCACGCCACAACACTTACTACCCAAAGAAATGGCTTCAGTTTTACTTTCATGCACCTAAAACTTTGACACAATTGTTAATAAGGAAACATTAGTCAGTATGGAACCATGACAACACACTGAACATTGTCTAAGATCCACCCATGAGGGGGGTCCTTTATTTATTTTCTGTAATTTTTTTAATCTTCCAACTGCTGAAGTTTACTACACTGATTGGAAGAAGAATCACTACGCACACATGCTCCTCTTGCAGGGAGACAAAAAGCTACTTTTTAGACATGACCGGAATGAAAAAGAAAATGGAGTAATCCTGTGGGCTGCTTTTATTTGGAGAGGAGGTGGACATGAGAGGCCAGTGATTCCTGCTGCATGCTGGGAGATTATGAATGCGGATATGTCTAAGGGTTGCAAGGTGTGGAGTGGCGGATCCCCCAAAGTGCCCCGGCCATGTGGTACCCCCCTACCAGGCTCTTGATGCTACTTACTGCGCTGGCTGTGCCATCAGTGTCTGTTAGCCTCTGATGCAGGTCAAACCAAACTGCCTGCAACAAGAACCAGAACACAAGAACCACAAGTGAATTAGCATTTAGCCGTAAGCTGCACTAGACACACCGAGGTTGGTTGGTTTTTTCCACCTCATTTTTATTTGCAATGGTTTCGTTTCGTCTAGTGATTTCATATTTAGATTATCAGAGCAGACATAAGACTTGCATCTATACTATTTGGAAGACTGACAGTTGGTCTCTCTTCAGCTTACAATTTCCCACGGAGCAGCAAGGGAAAATGCCAATCCCTACCTTCAGGCTGTGCTGAAATGCTGCATTCTGACCCAGGCTCTTTGTTCTGCCACCTCTGGTCTCTTGGCCGTACCACTCCTTTGGGAGGGCAGCTCCCACTCTGCCCAGACAAAGCTCTTCTCTCTCCGCTCCTTAATAGTGGAACAAGCTTTTCCTAGTGGAGTCCTTGCCCATTTTCTGATTACTCGTTTAAAAAAGTTATCTAAAATACCTTATTTAATTACAGCTAACAAGTATGAAAGGAGTTTATGTATTCCAGAGGTCTTGACCATTCTCTTGTTATTTCTCAAAATGTTGTCATCTGACATATATAACAATTAACTTAATCTCGTTCCCAGACACTAAAGCCCAAATTTGCAAAAGCAATGCATAAAACTTGCCAACATCTTTAGCCAATAAGATGAGGGATATTCCCGTGGGATGGACATTGGCTTAATCGGCTTACTCTACCAACCATCTCCCACAACACATTACTCCATAGCCTTGTACATCCCAGTACTACATTGTAACATTTTAACAGTGTTGTGGGACAGCGGAGCATACAGCCTGATGTACTGGTTGGCATTCTGAATCACAAAAATGTACTGAATCTTGTTAAGAGATACTTCTATTTGTCAATGGATGAATTCCAGCTCCACATTGCAGTGTTAAGGCCTACATCATTCATGGTTATGTTGGAATAAAGTGAATATTCACTTTATGAGGTTAAATATGTTATTTAAATGTTCATTTTCTAATGCTGTTTAACAAGTATACATAAATAATCACATCCATTAAAAATATTGTAATATCATCTATAGGCCTTACAGTTCTCATCTCAATTAAATCATAGAAATAACTTACCAAGTCACAATAATACACTGCCTATTCCTCTAGTCTGGTCTAGGACAAGACACAAAATGCAAGTAAGTGATCTTTACCAGGAATCTAGTTGGCGGTAATTGTGTGACTGGTTAATTCAATCATGGAGCTTGCTTTCCAAATCTGAAATCCCAGTTGAAGATGACATTTAAGGAACTGAGACTCACTAACCCTTGTCAAATATCCTGTAAGAGCACACAGCCTGTTTGAAAATAAGATGCCCTATAAGATGCCCTCAAATTTGAGGCAACCAATCACATAATTTCTGACTTGGGGCAGAACAAGAGTAATGACAAAAAAACAACAACATGCCAACAGCACAAATCAAAGATGTAACATGAGAAACATTGTGATGAATACATTCTATTATATATAAACTATCAAAAATGTAGAAAAGGTCTCCTTCGTGATCATTTTTCGGTGGGGTACTGTGTATTGTATAGCACAATCCTTCCCACATATGATTTACTTGGTTTAGGACTCAACACATAGGTGTCTGAATGTGGGTCATACAGCACCAGATACTGTAGTATAACATGAAGGCTGAAGAAAGCGGAAGAGAGCAGACCGCTGCTCCAGTCTCCACGGTGAATGAATCCTTTTTAATTACATAATGGGGGAAAAGGGAATGTTGTTTACTGGAGCAGAAGGCATGCATTCTACAGCATTCCACAGACAATAAGAGCGGTAATGACACTGTTACTTCACACATCTGGGATAGGCCAGATAGGATCACCTCTGGGTAAAATCATACTGCACATTTTATACAATGACTAAATGGAATTTACAGTAGCTATGGAAATAATCATTTAAAATATATGCCTGATTTCTTTTTACTATGAATACAGTTATGTGAAAAATGAAGTACACCCCAAAGTAAGTTGTTGTTTATGTTATATATTTAGACACATGAATGTGTGCTAAATACCAACAACATATATTGATAAAGGCAACCCAATCTAAATCACACAAAAAATCTATGATGAAACCATTAATGAAATGAAAATAAACAGAAATATAAATTCCTTAAAAAGTTAGTATACTCCTACCTTAACCATCAGAAACTAACAGTAATTTCACCATACAGCAACGCTAAAAACAGTTAGTTGTGGCTATAAATGTATTTCCATGGCAATCAGGGTGGGTAAAAGACATGCTTCAAGCACTATGTTCATACTGTATGCACCTATAGGTTGCGGCAGCTCCGGATCAACTTAAATTTGTGGATTTGTTGTTTATTGCAGATGTCTTTACCATCACAATAATGGCTAAAATTTGAATCAGGTACAACAAAACAGGTGCTAATTACAGAGAAACGTGGGATAGTCTGGACCATAAAGATTAGAAAGTTTGTGTGGTTTGGTCTAAATTGTATGAGTGTCTGGTAACACATCATGCCAAAATCAAAAGACCTATCTGAGGTCCTCAGAAGAAAGATAATACATGTCCATGATTCTTTGGAGGTTGCAAAACTATTGTTAAGCAATTTGAAGTATACAGTCTGACAGATCACCTACAAATGGAGAAAAGACCAGACCACTGGAAATCCACACAGGACAGGTAATGCCATCAAATTATGCCCAAGAGCTTAATTAAATATGCCTCTAGAAGTCTTTAAGAACCCAGGGTTACATCAGAGGAATCTACAGGCCTCTCATGACACTATCAATTTCAAATTCAAAGTGCATGATTCAACTGTCAGATAGAAACTGCACAATCTTGACCTACATGGGAGGTCAGAAAGCACGAAGACTTTCGTGCTTTCTGACATGACTAACGTTTGCCAGACAACACCTGGGTGTCCAAAACTACTTTAACAATGTGCTCTGTACAGATGAGTCAAAGGTGATGCTATTTGGCCTTAATGCCAAAAGCCATGTTTGGCAAAAACAAAACAAAAAATACAACTTGTACAACTGTATAAGCCATGGAGGTGGTGGCATTATTGTTCGGGGCTGCTTTGCTGTAAAAATGAATGAACAATTAATTACTTATTGTACAGTAAAATGTGAGGCCATCTGTCAACAATCTGAAGCTGAAACGAACAGGACACTTGCAACAGGACAATGACTCAAAACAAACTAGCAAAGCCTACAGAATGGCTCATAAAGAAGGAATTAAGGGCTATGGAATGGCCGAGTCTGCTCAGATCTCAATCCTATCTAGTTGCAAACTCTTTAAATGGGCTGTGCATGAAAGAAATCCCTCTATCATGACAGAGTTGAAGTAGTACTGTAAAGAAGAGTGGGCAAAAATTACTCCAAGTTGATTGAGACTGACAGACAATTTGAAGACACAGCAAAATTAAGATATTACAGTCAAAGGTGTGCTTATTTATTTCTGCATTATGAAAATGCATTTCTGTAGATTTTTGATCAATAAATAACTGCAAAGTATAATCCTTCAGTGTAATTCGTTAGATTAGATTACCTTTATCTTTAAATAGTATTGAATTTCATGTCCAAACATGTTAAAAAATACTTTTCAGGGTATGTCATATGACACCAAAAAGCATTTCTCTATACAGAGATAGCAAAGAGAAAGCTAATTGTTTAACATTCTTAATTTACCAGGTAAGTTAAATGAGAAATATCTGCATTTACAACAATGTCCCTGAGCAAGTGCCTTGCTTAGGAACAACACAACAGATATTTTTGATGGTGTGAGTATTAGATCAAGCAACCTTTTGGATCTGATTAGATGCTTAAGAGGCTATAACAGCTAAATGTGTGAGACATGTTACAACTGTAGTAAAGGAAAAATATTGCCTCGTTCTAAACATATTTCACTCCCGGGAATTTCTACAGTCCCTCCCTTATTAGACATAGTTGATAGTAATAACTTGAATCATACAACCCACTGCTAATACTTCTGTTCCATCGGGAAACCGTACAGTTGGCTACTCCAGTTTTGCTCATAGCCCTGTGTGACAGAGTGACGGCCTGGGAAGACCCAGAAATCCTACCCTTTAGGAATTTTCACTGGGATCAGACGGATTCTTCCCTGCTCTCTCAGGGGTGCTTCATCGAGCGTAGAATAAACCTGTTCAGCTATTCTTAGCTGTTGCAATAAGAACCCGCCTGCCTGCCAGACTACAGAATCAACTGGGGACTCCATTAGCCTGCCATGCTCACTGCCTACAAGACATGGGCAATGGAGGAAGTCAAAGAGCAGAGCAAAACAGATAGAGAAAGAAGAGAGAATGATAGAGATAGAGAGAGTGTGGGGACAAAGCGAGGTGGAAAAAGTATTGTGGGCATCAGGGAGAAGACGAGATCTAGGGATAGAGGAAGGAAGGTCTGAAAGACATATTGCCGTAGTTTGGATGTCAGGGCACTGTAATTGCTTCCTTTGTCTATTCCTTGTCTTTACCCACACGCACTCATCGGAACCCTTCCTACTGGTGGAGAGGGCAGCAATAACCAGAGGAGAGATTACTGGGTTTAAAGCACTGCTTTCCCCTAAAGAATCTCTTCACGGGTCCCTGGGTCCCTCTCAGCATAATTCCCTGAGAATGTGCAGAAAAGAGGGGATGTGTTTTCAAACACGGAAAAAGAGGCACCATGGCATGGAAAAGAAAGGCTCTAAATTCTGACCATGCTACAATGCAAATTGCAGAATATGAATGGTGCTTGCTATTACTGATTAATTGGCTTTGTTGGGAGACAGCACATTCATTATGAGCTAGTCAATAAAAGTAAATTATGATCACTTACCAAAGCCAAGACATGTTACCTTGGTCCATTAAGATATTTAAAGCATGTTGGGAGATTCTTACCTTGTTCTCAAGGCGTCCAATCAGTTCAGCAAGTCGGTTGATCTGCGCCTCCAGAGTCTCTTTCCTTACTTCTACGACCCCTTTTGAAACAAAGCAACACAATAACTGACACCAACACACTACCGCTTTTAATGTGACCTTTTAATGTGAACAATTCAATTGAAAAACCAAATCTTCAAGGGGTGAAAAATACAATAACCTGGTTGCATAAGTGTGCACACCCTCTTATAACTGGGGATGTGGCTGTGTTCAGAATAAACCAATCACATTAAAACTCAAGTTAAATAGAAGTCATTACACACCTGCCATCATTTAACCCCCTGAGTACGGATTGGGAGATACCGCCCAAGTCTGAGGCGTATTTGCATAACAATTACATAGTATTAGATATTTTCAAAACGGTTTGACATAGAGAGATTCTGTTTTCTTTGCTGTTTCCACAAGATACCGCTGAAAACGCAGATGAGCTTTGTGTTTACGTGGCACATTTCCTTGTTGTCGTCATCCTGTCCAAATGCAACCAAACCCTTGTGCACCTGACCAATAGATGGGCTGTTGGGTGACAGCATCCAATGGAAGGCTGTTGCTAGGCAGAATAGTTTATTTTACCCAATCAGGGGAAGGTATCTGTTATGTATTTGATCAAATCAAAAGGTTGCTGGGTGGGACATAAGTTTCGTTTTCTTTATTTGCTCAATCTGACTGTAGAAGAGGTTGAAGCAGTATGTCAGCTAGCATGCTAACTTAGCATTAGCGAACGTTTTAGCATTGTGTCCTTGCGTAACGCTAACTTGTCGAAAAGACAAAGAAAGTATATGTGTTTTCAACAGTATTATTATTAGTATAAAATGGCAAAACAAAAAAGACTTTTACTAAATGTAGCCATAGTCCGTTACGGTTATCAAACGCTGGATAGCTGAGTTACCGGACAACAAAGGACGAATGCTAACAACAGGCTAATGCTAACGCAAGAACAGTCTGGTAAGTAACATCTATAACCTATTTATTATGAAATAATGTAATACAAATGTGATCATTATAGACATTGTCTAATTTGCGTATTTGGAATGGGAGAACTGTTCCACATGGCTGTGTGTGGTCTGAATTCAATCATAAATTATTATGGGCGTCATAAACAAATTTGACTGTATACACATAAGGTGAACTATTTAATTGTTCTGTTCACATTTATTGTGATACAATGCATATTTGTGTAAGAAAAAGGGTTTGAAAAGTGTTTTTGGAATGGCAGAACAGTTCCACAGGGCTGTTTCAGGTCTGATTTCAATGATAAATAGTGACATAATTATGGCTGTCATAAACATATTGGTCTGCTTGCACAAAAGTTAACTAATTTCATTGCTCTGTTCACATTTATTGTGATAAAATGCATTTTTGTGCAAAAAAAGTGGTTGAAAAGTGTTGGTGTAATGGCAGAACAGTTCCACAAGGGTTTTTGGGCTGATTTCTGTTCACATTCATTGTGAAGCCTTTTCTTATACAAATGTGCATTGTGTTTGCACAGAACATGTGTACTGGGAGTATCACTCCGTATGGGTGTGTTATGGTCAGAATTCAATGATATATTGAAAAAATCTGATTTTGCTTATGAAATTATTTACTTTATTGTGTATTTTTCCCTAAAATACTACCTTATAAGAACATTAACATGCATGCTTATATTAGCTGAGGTACTCTGGAATAATTTCATGCCAAATACACAATAATCAATTTACATTACATATTGTTTATAAGCCCAAATATAAAAAAATGTAGGCATTGTTCTCTGGGGGTTAAAGTGACTGATTAATCACAAATAAAGTTCAGCTGTTCTAGTAGGATTTTCCTGACATTTTCTTTGTTGCATCTCAGAGCAAAAGCCATGTTCCGCAGAGAGCTTCCAAAGCATCAGAGGGATCTCACTGTTGAAAGATATCAGTCAGGAGAAAGGTACAAAAGAATTTCCAAAGCATTAGATATACCATGGAACACAGTGAAGACAGTCATCATCAAGTGGAGAAAATATGGCACAACAGACACATTGCCAAGAACTGGACGTCCCTCCAAAATTGATGAAAAGACGAGAAGAAAACTGGTCAGGGAGACTTCCAAGAGGCTTACAGCAACATTAAAGGAACTACAGGAATTTCTGGCAAGTACTGGCTGTGTGCTAGATGTGACAACAATCTCCTGTATTCTTCATATGAATGGGCTATGGGGTAGGGTGGCAAGACGGAAGCCTTTTCTTACAAAGAAAAACATCCAAGCCCGGCTGAAGTTTGCAATAACAAACATCAAGTCCCCCAAAAGCATGTGGGAAAATGTGTTATGGTCTGATGAAACCAAGGTTGAACCTTTTGGCCATAATTCCAAAAAGTATGTTTGGCGCAAAAACAACACTGCTCATCACCCAAAGAACACCATACCCACAGTGAATCATGGTGGTGGCAGCTTCATGCTTTGGGGCTGTTTTATTTCACCTGAAACCGGGGCCTTAGTCAGGGTGGAGGGAATTATGAACAGTTCCAAATAACAGTCAATTTTGGCACCAAACCTTCAAGCGTCCGTTAGAAAGATGAAGATGAAGAGGAATTTCACCTTTCAGAACAACAACGACCTAAAGCACACATCCAAATCCACAAAAGCATGGTTTCACCAGAAGATGATGAACATTTTGGAATGGCCCTGCCAGAGCCCCTAATCCAATTGAAAATCTGTGGGGTGATCTGAAGACGGCTGTGCACAGGAGATGTCTTTGCAATCTGACAGATTTGGAGCGCTTTTGCAAAGAAGAGTGGGCAAATATTGCCATGTCAAGATGTGCCATGCTAATAGACTCCTACCCAAAAAGACTGAGTGTTGTAATAAAATCAAAAGGTGCTTCAACAAAGTATTAGTTTAAGTGTGTGCACACCTATGCAACCAGGTTATTGTGAGTTTTTTATTTTTCCCCCTCAAAGATTTTATTTTGTTTTTCAATTGAATTGTTCACGTTAAAATTCTTTTACATCACAAGAACCTGGCATTTTAACAGGGGTGTGTACACTTTTTATATCCACTGTATGTAAACACCTCCCCAGATCTGTAGGTTATTCGATATCAAGTGAATGTATATCATGTCTATATGACATTTCAATTAGTCAACCCACTATCCACGGTGTGTTTGAAAGCAAAATGGGTCGAAGAACTGTACTCTGTGATTTGAGAGAATAGCTTGGAAAACATCCATGCCTGTTCCATCCACTCTAGACACTGAAACATAAAATGTAAGACCTTACAAAGAGTACACAGTACAAATACATATGAAAATGTATGCACTCACTATTGTAATTTCCATTGTGTATTCCCTGACACCTCTTCTATATGTGACAACTTAAGTGTCTAGATTCAGAGGGATCACTTCTAGACAGCTTTTTTTTATCCTAACCTGGGCAGCTTCTGGATAGGAATCCCTGTAAAGCTCTTTGAGGTCCTGGAGGTTCTAATAAACCTACAATACAGTTGCTTGCCTTGCTAATCTCAAAGGCTCTGGGAAGTTTGTCTTTGTTCATACATGTAATTGTACATTGCTTTTTGTACAGTAGCTTTTAATAACACATAGTGAAACAAATAAACATTTTTGCCAGTGCCTCAACGTTTTTATTGGTTATCCGCTCCCGTTTCAAAAGCAATAACCCATTTTATACTAGCCCACCTGGGTTTTGCCATTATCTTTGCCTATGTAAGCCGCACTGGATGATAGCAGGGACTGTAAAGGTTGTGATGGGACAACAATGACAATGCAGTCAAACACACTGAGAAGCCCTGTGAGGCAGAAATTAATAAAAGGGGCAACAATATGAACCCTCCTATTCTCCCCGCAATGTCACGCCACAAAGCCAATTAGTAGTGCAGAGGGGCTCTTCCTGCTCTTCCAAATGGACACATCTTGAGGTGCCAAACCAATTAGACGATGACACTTCTGCCTGTGTTGATGAGCCTACCACAGCACCACAGAGCTGGGCGGGGGGCTCTTGCAGGTTGTAACCTACCAGTCGTAACCATAGAGACGTTTGAAGCCAGTATATACTGTAGAAGGCACATTAAGGGGGGGGCCCAGAATAGCTGTCTAAGCTGTTTGAGCATGAAGTCTGTCATATGCAGGAGAGCAGTGGTTAGTCTTGACTGGCCATGCTAACGACAGACAGCCATCCCCCTTTTTTATCTACCTCAGCATACGGTCCAACATATGGCGCTGTCACAGATAGGCTCTGTGCAAGGAACATGTATGACACAGATTGATCCCCGCACACACAAACACACGCACGCACACACACACAGCGCTAAATACAACAATTATTACTCAGAACATGAATCTGATGTCATCATTTTATATTTGGTCATAAAACAGAAACAGTTACGGATAGTGGTCGAGATCGCTGGGTACCGACAGTGCTGTGAATGGACCTCTCCATGGGTTAAAACAGCGGGTGGGGATGTGAATGGCCCTCTCCATGGGTTAAAACAGCAGGTGAGGATGTGAATGGCCCTCTCCATGGGTTAAAACAGCAGGTGGGGATGTGAATGACCCTCTCCATGGGTTAAAACAGCAGGTGGGGATGTGAATAACCCTCTCCATGGGTTAAAACAGCAGGTGGGGATGTGAATGGCCCTCTCCATGGGTTAAAACAGCAGGTGAGGATGTGAATGACCCTCTCCATGGGTTAAAACAGCAGGTGAGGATGTGAATGACCCTCTCCATGGGTTAAAACAGCAGGTGAGGATGTGAATGACCCTCTCCATGGGTTAAAACAGCAGGTGGGGATGTGAATGGCCCTCTCCATGGGTTAAAACAGCAGGTGAGGATGTGAATGGCCCTCTCCATGGGTTAAAACAGCGGGTGGGGATGTGAATGACCCGCTCCATGGACATGAATGGCCCTCTACATTTTAGAGACATATTTAGTGCTAATAGTAAACAATACTACAAACAAGCCCAAACCATGGCATCACCAACTTAAACGACACCATGAATCTGGTTATCACAAGGTGACCGCGTGTCTAACAGTATAACTTCCTGTTGGAAAAGATATGAGGTCCCCATTGTGACACAAAACCTTTAGGCTTTCTGGCTGCTAATACTGAATAATAAACAACGTCTCATTAATATTTAAAAACAATTTCTCCCATTGTGTGATATACTCCTGCAAAGGAGCAGTTCCACAATACAGAAGAGTGTGAATGTTAAATTGTATTAATTTCACTAGCAAAGTACTCTCTGATCAGTGAAGGGAGAAAACAGATGCCATGATAAAATAAAGAGGGAAAAAGCAATTTACAGTGGGCATAGAAAATCACCAACACCTTTCCAAATATTAACCTTTTGTTGCCTTAAAGCCTGAAATGAAAACACATAAAATTTGACTTTCACAATGCAATTTGACTGAGCTTGAACAATTATGCAATTAAAAATGTGCAAGCATTGCTCAGTCTAGGTGTTAGAAGTTAATAAAAACATATTCAAAGAGACTCATGGCTGAAATTAAAGCAAAAGGTGTTATTGTTGGTTACTGTGTGTAAATAAAGCTGTTTTTATGTTTTCTTTTCAGGCTATAAGGGAACAAAAGGTGAAAATTTTGAAAGGGGATGGTTACTTTCTATACCCACTGTAAGATGAAAACATATGAAAGATATATTGATGTAAGTGTGTGAGTTAGAAACTTATGCAATGGACAATTGCCCTTTTGTGTAGTCCTTTTTCAGTGATGTCTATGTCATTCCAATGTAATCCATGTACTGAACACTGTTCAAGAAGTCCTTGCACCTCAAGTTGAGTACAAGAGAAAAGCTGTGAGGCCATGCATGAAACGGCTTCTTAATGATGTACTGCTACTAAGAATGAAAGTACAGGAATTGAGAATAATTGAGGCCTCCAGTGGCCATGTTTTACCATGGGCAGGGCCATAGCAGGCTTCCACTATCATCATAAGGGTGGGTTTTCCTATTTCTTTGATTGATCCCTGCTAATGACAGTATTGGAGTCAAGGAGTAATAAAAAATGTACTACTTGAAAATTAACATTGCCTCAATGGTGCTGTCTGTTTGCTCATTGATGCAAGGCAATGGTGCTGTCTGTGTGCTCATTGATGCAATGCTGTCTGTGTGCTCATTGATGCAAGGCAATGGTGCTGTCTGTGTGCTCATTGATGTGCACACAGACAGCAGGAGGTATGTAGGGATGCTTTCTCTATTATTCTCAATGTATTCTGCTTGTTTTGGCACTCAGCGATAAATCGTGCTGAAGAACGAGCTCCTACCATTTGAGTACTGCCCACATACCACACCCTTTTGTGCCATATTGCTTAAGTATACTACAGTTTTCAGCCAATCAGCATTTAGGATTAGAACACAAATATAATCACCAAAACCCAATGCAACACATGCGTTTCATCATCATGGCAGTGGCCCTGCCTGACGCCATTCTTCTTGTTGCCTTATCCTCTGATTGTTTCTCTTGTATCTCTTGTCCACTCCCTTGCACAGTGTCCTTGAGTCTGTGAAAGGCACTTTAAATATAATCTATTATTATTACTATTATTATTACTACATGATTGGGTACAGCACTTAGCCGTGGCATATTAGCAACAAACCTCAAACTGCTCAAGTGGCTTATTGCTATTACAAACCGATTACAAACGCAATTACAGCTGAAAAAGTGCATAACACAGGTATCTGGATCTCATGCCAATCCAAAACCAGATTTTCAGTCTTGGCCACCGCATCATACCTCAATAACTCAGCAGCAATAACCCATCATAAATAACTGAGCAGTTTTTAAATAAAACCGTCCAACAAAAAAAGGGACTCAAGGCCTGCAGCCCAGCAGCTGGATCATCCAAACCAAAGACAAGCAAGCTTGTAGCGGCGGTCAGGCAGACAAAGAGAGGATCTGTATCAATACACCATGTGTATATTATGTGAGCCAGGGTTAAGAACAGGCTTTTTCGTTTGATGAAAACGATCCTCTTGAGACCCAGCAATAATTTTTTTGTCCTCTCTAGCAGAATTCCGTTTTTGGTCTGCATCTCCGAGACCTTGTATTTCACCGTCAAGTCCCGTTGTCCCTTTCAATGCTTTTCATTTTAGTCACTTGTGCGGGGGTCTGACCTGTACAATTTTGTGTGTTTCTTAAAAAAAAAGGCCTGAAATTTAAAAAGTATATAAAACATTAAAAAAATCCCAGTTCTCAGAGAGAAAGGGAAAAGAGAAAGGGGGTGGCGGTGGGTAGAAAACACTAAAACACTGCTCAACTTCAAAGGGAACCATTGGCGTCTATATCTGTGTCAAAAAAAATATGGAATTAACTTAGCCAACCATAGCCAGAAGCTCTAACTTTGTTTTATAGTGGAGCTGCCCTCAAATTGAAATTCCAGAATGGATTCAGGGAAATCGGGATTATTTATCCCCATTGAAAAGTCATCGTTTTCGGCACTTATGGTCTACTTCCAAACCACTGTAAACATACATAAGGCTTATCTACTGCATTCATGATGCAAACTGACTGTGCAGTCTTTGTTCGAGATTTCTGTAACTGCTCTGAAAGCTGTACATTATCCAAGCTGCTTTAAATGGATTGATTCCAAAATCAATCCTTGAGAAAAAAATACACCATGAAAAAGCCATTGTGGTTCCAAATTAATGAAGAAAGTAAAAAAAGAGAAACATAGGGTGTCTGACATACCCAAATGGCCTTAAAAGACAATTCTGTTGTTGCTACTGATGTCTATAAATGTACTAGCTGGTTGTGCTCAAACCTTCTATACACTGGCTTGGCTCCGAACATGGGCACCAACTCTTACCAAAGCAATGGCTACAGAGTACATTATGTTTGATTTGCAGATCAGTGTCATTACACAGCTCCCTCCCCCCTCTGCCTCTCCATGTGTGAGAGCTGAAACTGCTAGACACATCTCCATGCTCCTGTAGATGACTGATTCAGATTGTAGAAAATGGTTAATAAATCACTCGACTTGAAGAGAACAGTGCTTGTGATTTCCATGCTGTCTGATTAATGCTCCAAGGCTCACAGTCTTCAAGCAAATCCCAATTGATATAGGTCCCAAATACATGAATTAACTATTTTGTTGCATTTGGTTTTAATGTGATTTCCTTCTGAGGGGAGATGGAGGGACAGAGAAGGAAGGCTATTTTAAGATGTACTTCAGAGACGCACAATCTGTGAAAGCAGGATTTTTTCTTTTGTTTCTTCATTAAAAATAAAACGACGATTGGTGAATAAGCCCGAGATTCTCACATCACCTTTAACCTCCACATCCATTCGAAATGCATTCGCAAAGTTCTGTCTGACCTGTAGCAGTGCTGATGTTCCTCTGGGCAGCATCCTTGGCAGCACTGACTCGGTTGTTAGGAGGATAATCAGGCACCGGGTTCTCATAACGTTTCTCCGGAACACGTGGACTGACTTTAGTAGGATACCTTCACGTGGAGAGAGAGGGAGAAGGAGAGGGATGACCGGGAAATTCAGAGGATGAGGGAGGATCACAGGACAAACATAAGGCACACGGTTGGGAAACTGAATGGTTTCAACTCCGGGGCCTGACAGACTCAATTTCACACAAAATGGCATGACACAGCAGCGGCGTCCTCCCCTGTTCATGACTCACCCTGATTGGCTACAGTGTTGCTCATCAATAGCATCCACAGCGCTCTCCACGGAATTTAGCAGAGACTGGATCTGATTGGCTGATTCCTTCAAAAGGAAACGGGTAACAAATTGCTCCACATTGGTGCCGCGCTCATACACCTGAGTACAGGAGAGATAGGGAGATGAGGACAAGATAGAGGATGAGAAGCATTAGCACATTTCTGCATATCTTCCGAACACAGTAGATAAGTCCCTCTTCACGTATTTCAATGCCTCCAAAAGCTTTCCTATTGCAAAGGGATTTTTTTTTGTTGCCAAAAGCTAATTTCAAACTTCATGTTCTCACCTTATGTTCAATCCTTAGAAAAAGGGTCTGCTTTCAACCTTAAGCAGACCTTAAATAGACCTTGAGCACTGAGAAGTCCAGAATTGGTTACAAATTGAATGAACATATCATTGAAAATAAACCAAGGTACTACACAACGTGCAACATTTTTAAGAAGAACCCTTTTGGGTCTGTCAGAAATTATACAAAAGCTCTAGTTCTTCACTTTAACTTTACAGTCAGACAGATCTTACTGCACTTTCATTTTCCCAGGCAATTGTCCGCTAGGATGCAGCCTTGATCATTCATCTATAGTGAATTTCCCATTGGTTGAAACAGTTTTTCAGCTTTGTAACTGTGGTAAAATGTCAGGTCGTGTCATCAGCTTTATCTTTCGTAACACAGAAAAATTATCTAAAGCCTAGGTAAACAAAACATCTGTGTAGTAATTTGACAACTGTTTTCCAAGAAAAAAGAAATGAATTGTTAATGTGAAAACAGTAATTGGACAAATGTACAGCCAAAATATTCAGTTTCTTTTATCTATTATTATAGCTATCATTGATAATCTGAGCATTAAGTAGGGAAAGGACGGAAGTAACTTTTTTTACTCAGACTCTGAGTGAGTGAGTAGCCGTGTCACCAAGGCTTTGTCTAGACTAAACAACTCGCTGGAGAGGGACTGATATGTGGTGACCTGATCAGAACTCAACGATTCCATCGGATAGGCTTACTGACATTTTGTCTGTATTGCTTACAAATGTCCAATCCTCTATGATCTCTAGAGGGTGTTAAGGAGGTAAGGACCAGGGGTTGTGTCTGAATAAGGCTTGAGGATTAAGGCTACTTACTCTCTAAACACTTTTCTAATGGTCATATTCGACTAATATATTTTTCAGTGCTTGGGAGTACCTGCTGCTTTGACTAACAACCTCAACCTTAAGCTTGCAAGAACCCAACATGCTGGAAGGAATTGGAGCATCATGAGCTAAGAAAATCCCTGGCGGGAATACACTTGACCACTGGGGCCAATAGGGCTGCTCCACCCTTTATGGGCTCCTTGCCATGGATAGCACTGTGCAACCAGAATATTAAGCCAGCTTTTAGTGACACAGCTGCACTTCAATGATGCCACTCGGGATGCCCCAAGATGCACAAACTTTAGGTGCATTAATTAAATATACCTTTCTCTATAATGCTAACTCAATCATTGTAAAATAACACCTGAATCTGCTGAGTTCACAGACGAGGAGGACCTGATCAGTAATCAAAGGCCAGATAGTTTGGGAATTCAGGTGTAGATCTTTCCAGAATGTAGGTGTGTGTATGTTAGCAGAAGACGAGAGACAGAGGTAGGGACAGAGATGTACCACTGTTCTGTGATTGGTGGCCAGGCTGGTCATTGGTGGGTCATCTCTGTAGCCTTAGTTCATTCAATCTGAATTTCTCTCACACTGCTCTTTACTTTCTCATTGTCACGGATCAACAATATCAGTTAATTATTTACAGTACACTTAGTTATTTATTATTATTTACAGAACTCTATTATTGTTGTGACTGTCAAATTATGTTTTTGCAAAAAAGAAATGAAGAAATTATCTATGCATTATTATATTATTAATAGGTATTACCATAATCATTAATGGATAGTAGATGAACAGAATCAAGTTAGAATTCAATATGTATCTAATGTAACTAATAAGCAACACAAGAAGTGAGACACCAGGAAGGAGTAGTGTAATGAGTGTGGTTATTCCTCCACCTTCCTTTGCTTCTGCCTCTGTATCTGCGCCGCCTTGGAACCACCCTGCCTCTCTTCTGTCCTCTAACCACCCCACTGTGACACAGTGTTGTCCACAAGGATGTAACTGAGACACAAAATCACAGCAGGAGAGTGGTTTATGCAACGAATAAAATACCTATTGCACACACAGTTAAAATGATTTGCACAAACAGACTATTTTATTGATTTAAGCAAAGTACACAAATTAGCTTCAGATTACATGATACTGCGTCCAGTCCACTTATCTGTGCAAATGAGACGTAAACAAGAGTAAAATAGATTTCATGATGGGAAGTTTCTTATTTTGCCATTCTATCTGTGTGTGGTTGGCTTTGGGTACTGCACTAATGGTCAGCCTGCTGAAGGTTCCTCCAGGGGAGACACAGTCTGACGGAGAGGTCCATTAGTAGTGTAACACGAACACAGGCAGGGGAACACCAGAGTGTTGGCTCACAGGCCCATATTCTATTACTCCAAGGTCATCAGTGCACTCCGGGTAGAGTGTACAGGCAGAGTGCAGACCATTGCAGGATGTGGGTTCAAAACCCTGTGCTATTAACAAGTTACAATATCATCAGCTCCAGAGGAACGACTGAGGGTAATTACATGCATCTAGAGAACCGATTATTCAAAGGACCGGCCTGAAGAACAAGCAACATGCATTTCAGAAAATTTGTAATTATATTTAGAGCCATGTTCTATAACAGGGTATTGAATAAGTTACGTTTTGTCTCAGATGTACCTGTAAAGCGAGAGATAAAATGCAGTTGGCATTTTGGGTTAAATGGGCGGTGAATTTAATGTAATTTTCCTGTAAGACAATAACAGCATATTTCTCAACATTTATAAATTAATGTAAGCTCTAACTGCTACTAATGTAAGAACTAAATTATTAAATAACACACATTTTTGCATTGTAGCACCAAAACATTCATTATTTTGAAGTCTTAAAGGAGACCTGGTACTGCCGATTTTGCAGGTTTTCCTACTTACAAAGCATGTAGAGGTCTGTCATTTTTATCATAGGTACACTTCAACTGTGTACAGGTGAAGTGTACCCCAAAACCTGAAGGATCTGGAGAAGGTCTGCAGGGAGGATTGGCCCAAAATCCCTGCTGCAGTGTGTGCAAACCTGGTCAAGAACTACAAGAAACGTATGATCTCTGTAATTGCAAACAAAGGTTTCTGTACCAAATATTAAGTTCTGCTTTTCTGGTGTATGAATTACTTATGTCATGCAATAAAATGCAAATGAATTATTTAAAAATCATATCATGTGATTTTCTGGATTTTTGTCACTCACAACTGAAGAGTACCTATGACTTCTACATGCTTTGTAAGTGGGAAAACCTGCAAAATCGGCAGTGTATCAAATACTTGTTCTCCCCATTGTATCTGCTGTGATACATTTCTTCACAAATGTTCTCTTATTTCAAATATGTAAAGAATAAACCCATGGATATAATTTCTTGACAGTGCAAAACATCACAGTCCTTTTTCCGGTCTAGCTCAAAAAATAATCACCCATTAAGCCTCTCTGCTGTGGGCTGATAACTGATGACAAGCAGGGATAATGGTCTAATTGGACTATGATATTAACAGGGTCTCCCTCCAGGGACAAACTGACACAGAGTAAGGTACTCAGAGTCACTGTGTGAAAAGGTACATCAGTCAGTCACACATTCAGTCATCAGTCAGTCAATGAAAGCCAGATGTCCTTAGGGTTGAGCACTGTATGAGACTGAGAAAGACACTTCCAAGGTAGGCTCCCTTAACATGCAAAATATAGAGTAGATATCAGTAACTGCATGAAAGCCCATACTTTTATGACTTCTAAGACAACAGAATTCTTAAATAGAAGGCCCTGATTAAATAAAATGTCTCGCATAAACAAACAGTGTCACTAAGGAACATGCTGACATAAGTTGCTAGGTTCAAATAAACGGCAATTTGTGAAATCCAATAAACTGAAAAGTAGCTGATTTTTAATGATTAAATCTAACTTAACAACATTTTTTTTAATTAAAACATTTGCAAGCTAATAACAAGTAAATATTTTAATATTACCAGCTCCAGCTGATTTGTAATGATTAAATAACTAATTGATCCAACTTTTTTTATTACAATAAGTACTACAGTACTATTGTAGTACATATGGCCTTTACAGTACTACTAGCATAAAGCATGAATGACCAGAAGACACCTGCTGTTAATATTTGTGAGTTAATTACAAATTCTGATAAAAGTATGGTTCATGTGTTTACATTTTACTGTTTATAATGCTAAGAACATGCTAAGAACAAGCTTTTCAATGACCTAATCTCTCTCACAGAAGCCCTGAGTGTTGGGCAGTACGCCCAGCACTGGGATTGCATAGCAAATGCTTGCCTATGGGGATGGCTGCACCAACGCTATACTAGGGATTTAATCAACTGACTTTTACAACACAGTGATAATGGAACACTCTGGGACATTGAAATGAATGACATCGTCTCTATGAAGGTAGCTCTCTATATCTAGTATTGCCTAGATGGCGCCAAAGAGCAGGCAATATACAATGGGGCCAAAAAGTATTTAGTCAGCCACCAATTGTGCAAGTTCTCCCATTTAAAAAGATGAGAGAGGCCTGTCATTTTCATCATAGGTACACTTCAACTATGAGAGACAAAAAAAAAAAAAAAAAAATAAAATCACATTGTAGGATTTTTATGAATTTATTGGTAAATTCCTCTGTAAAATAAGTATTTGGTCACCTACAAACAAGCAAGACTTCTGGCTCTCACAAACCTGTAACTTCTTCTTTAAGAGGCTGTCCTCCACTTGTTACCTGTATTAATGGCACCTGTTTCAACTTGTTAGCAGTATAAAAGACATCCACAACCTCAAATCGTCACACTCCAAACTCTACTATGGCCAAGACCAAAGAGCTGTCAAAGGACACCAGAAACAAAATTGGAGACCAGCACCAGGCTGGGAAGACTCAATCTGCAATAGGGAAGCAGCTTGGTGTGAAGAAATCAACTGTGGGAGCAATTCTAAGAAAATGGAAGACATACAAGATAATCTCCCTCGATCCGGAGCTCCACGCAAGATCTCCCTCGATCCGGAGCTCAAAATGATCACAAGAACGGTGAGCAAAAATCCCAGAACCACACGGGGGACCTAGTGAATGACCTGCAGAGAACTGGGATCGAAGTAACACACTATGCCGCCAGGGACTCAAATCCTGCAGTGCCAGACGTGTCCCCCTGCTTAAGCCAGTACATGTCCAGGCCCGTCTGAGGTTTGCTAGAGAGCCTTTGGATGGTCCAGAAGAGGATTGGGAGAATGTCATATGGTCAGATGAAACCAAAATAGAACTTTTTGGTAAAAACTCCACTCGTCGTGTTTGGAGGAGAAAGAATGCTGAATTGCATCCAAAGAACACCATACCTACTGTGAAGCATGGGGGTGGAAACATCATGCTTTGGGGCAGTTTTTCTGCAAAGGGACCAGGACGATTGATCCGTGTAAAGGAAATAATGAATGGGGCCATATATCGTGAGATTTTGAGTGAAAACCTCCTTCCATCAGTAAGGACAGTGAAGATGAAATGTGGCTGGGTCTTTCGGCTGGGGCTTTCAGCATGACAATGATCCCAAACAGACCACCCGGGCAATGAAGGAGTGGCTTCGTAAGAAGCATTTCAAGGTCCTGGAGTGGCCTAGCCAGTCACCAGATCTCAACCCCATAGAAAATCTTTGGAGGGAGTTGAAAGTCTGTGTTGCTCAGTGTGTGAAAACCTTGTGAAGACTTACAGAAAACATTTGACCTCTGTCATTGCCAACAAAGGGTATATAACAAAGTATTGAGATGAACTTTTGTTATTGACCAAATACTTATTTTCCACCATAATTTACCAATAAATTCATAAAAAATCCTGCAATGTGATTTTCTGGATTTTTTTCCTAATTTTGTCTCTCATAGTTGAAGTGTACCTATGATGAAAATTACAGGCCTCTCTCATCTTTTTAAGTGGGAGAACTTGCACAATTGGTGGCTGACTAAATGCTTTTTCGCCCCACTGTGTTCACTCAGTTACTGTCATGGCAATATCACAGGGCTGTAAAAAAGATACTGGACAAGATAATTAGGGAATATTTGCAAAGCAAAGACATTAGCAAAACTGCTAGCCAAAGCTAAAATAGCAACAAATCTATCAGGTTTATCTTTTGAGCTGACAGTTAAGGGACAAGAAAGTCAAGAATTAGAGAACAATGACTTTTGGGATACTGCACTTACATTTTAGACAGTCCTTGGTTATGACAAACAGATTGAATGAGAGCCAGAAGCACCTGATTTAAATGGGCTATGAGAAACCATACTCTAAATACATTTACATAATATCCCATTTTTCAAAGCGACAACATGTCAAATTTCAACAGAATCCCTGACTTTATGATCTAAAAGACTTAGATAATGGGCATTATTGAGCAAAAATATGCACTTTTGCACAGTATTGTAATTGCAATAAAACATTCTACCTACAGTAGAAATCAGTGATATAGGATCAGGGATGTTAGGCAAGGAAAAGGTTCCACTACTCACAACGCATTTTTGCTGTGTTGTGTCTACTGTACAGGATCTGCTGTGTTATGTCTACTGTACTAGATCTGCTGTGTTATGAGAGGAAGTTCACAGGTACATTGTCACACTATCCCAATACAATGTGGCTGACCCTTTCATGGTTGTGATTTTCTCATCCCCTTGCATGATGGATTCTGAAAAGTGCCATCCAGGTGCCGTGCTGCCTGCACCAGTGGAGCTCCTCTGGTCCTGCTGCAGACCCAGTTAGACAAAGCATCAGAGAAAATGAAAGAAAAGATTCAATCTCAATCGCATTAGCCAGGCTTGAAAGCAGGAGTCATGACATAATGCAGTTATTCCGGCACGGATACATCCCTTCAGCGGCTGCTGGATGTGTCCTAGAGACTTCACAAGGCTTGGATTAGATCTCATGATGGAGAAAATGAACGGATGAGATGAGGACTCTCATCTCAAAGGGACCAGTGATTAAGCTGTCTCCTTCATTGTGTACGTGCGTGTGTGTGTGTGGGGAGCATTTATACGCAGATGTGCATTATATGCGTGTGTATCAGAAGGGTGTGTGTGAGAGTATGTGCATTAGAAAGTCAGTATAAGGAATGCATACATCTCCACCCCTTTGCAGAGGTCCGTGCACATTCAATGGCTGTATGAGTCTTAGGAGGTCTTGTTAACGAGTCTCACTGTGTCCAGGACACCGAAAGGAACCTTAAGCTCTCATAATTTGCTTCCACACTACCGAACTCTCTAGCAATCACACAAGACACATCTAAGAATATCATTTGTCAACATTCAGTAAAATCGAAACCTGCTAATGTCTTCATGTTCTAAGGTTTGTGGACGAGAGGGCTTGTGCACTGAAACGGCGATTAACTAATTAACAACACTGAAGGTAATTAAATGTGTGAACAAAAAATGCAGTAGGAGAGTAATATTGAATGCATGGCACATTTCTAAATCAGGTTAACCCTTTGACGGTCAATATGGGAAAATTGCACGCTGTAACGGTATAGATTGAAGTAGGAAGAGAACCAATTCCCCAGAGGGTATTCCAATAATGTACAACTAAGACCTGGAAAAAACTAAACATTTATCGCTATAGGAGATCCATTTAGGTACACTAGAAGCACTTGGCATTATTCCCGTATCCATACCAAGGCCTGGAGCTGTGACTGGAACATAATGAATAAACACAATCAATAAACTACAGCCCATGCATAACTCAAACACTTCAAAATCCCAAGACTGTAAAAACTCTCTAAACAGCAGCAGTAAAATATTTAGTAAATCATATAAGAGAGACAGGAGATGTTGCGTGTGTGATGTCAGGACTGATTGTTTAGCAGGTGCAGAGTGGTCTCCAGCTGTGCGTACCTCTCTCAACTCTCTACCCACCATCAAGTCAGCAGGGGGGAACGTTGAACAATGCCCCCAAAATGAGTCCTGTCCAGTGCCTAATTATAATCACCGCTCACCACCATTTTCCAGGCAATTTTAATCAGGCGAGGTTATTTGGTTATTCACACATCCCCAAGATTCTGTAATTATGACAAGGCTTCCGTTTGGATGGAGGAGAAAACTGGACAACAAATCCTTCTCTACGGGGGTGTGCTTCAGCTGCCTTTGATTAAGGCATGATGTGGTGTTGCTTGGGTTATTTTTGCATCGGGCCCAGCCAGCAGGTCTACTGTAACCCGCCAAAGAGGAAGTCAAGCTAATTAAATAATTTACGGTAATGATGCAGATGAACTGCTTTCAGTAAAATCCCTGAACTGACCACCTGCCACATCAAAAGGGAATAATATTGTGCGATTCATCAAAGGAATGCCCCACTTCAGGGAGGTAAGAAAGGGCTAAAAAGTCCAACTAAGTGCACAGCTAAATGCCCCTGATGGTCTCTGCTGATTCTCAGGTTCTGGTTCTCAGGTTTAAGACGTTTAGCTGAGGCTTTTTTCCAGAGTAACTTAGAGCAGTGATAGCGCAACATTTTTACATGGACCCCTGGGGGAATTTAACCCACACCCTTTGTGTTACAAGTGCAAGGCTCATACCAAGTGATCCACACCTGGCAGGTATCCTATATTTTCAACAGACATTCGGCGGAATAACTACCTACCCACGTTTTAGACAATGAACCACCAGTCTGCATCCAGGCAACCACGCTCGTGGAGAAACACTGAAGATAAAACAAGTGGAGAGAGGGAGGCTGAGAAGGCCGTGCTACTGACTGGAGCCTACAGCCATTCAGAAAGCCCCAGAGATTTACTACTGAGCAAGAAGCTCCCAGGCTTAACGAAAGAGCACAGACAAGAGCTGTGGCAGCACTTTCAATCCTCTATTAGCCAGGGATGGGCAGGCCCACATAGTGCTGCTATTCAGACAAATACAATCGCATCATCCACACTGCAGATATAGTCTTGGAAACCTGACCCTAGACAACAATGCCCAGGGTCTGGTTTCATTGACAGACTCTTTTGGCATGGAAGACGAAAGTTACTGCTGGCAACATTCCATTTGAATAAAATACAATTTAGCAGTGAGCATGACGGAGATCACATAACAATCATTAAGTTCTGGCATGTCGGCCTTGCAATCTCTTATCAGAGTTGTGTGTCCCCAGAAATAAGTCCATTATTGAAGTATTGAAGAGTCTGTAAATGAAAGCCGACAGTGTTTCCTATGCAGGATTGGTCTTTCTAAGACTACCACAGGCCCTGCTTTTTAAAGGCCCATCTACCACCCTCTTTCGAGGACAGAACTGTGCCCTTGTTTTTACTGTAATGTTTATATATACACTTCCCCTTCCTGTCGTCCTTACATCCCATTATACTGAGCATTCACAAACTCCACCCACTGTTTGGGGGACATGCACATTTTGTAACCTATGGTTACCCATTTGCACGCACTGAAAAACAGAGGAAAAAGGATCAAGAAAACATCTGCAACTATTTATTATTTTAATTGATACCTCATATTAAATCAGAAGATATCCATAAACAATTGTCCTGTATTCATGCTTAAGAAAGAATTGGATAATGAGGGCCTTCCCTGCTGCCACTTCACCCTGCCAGAGAATTTATGGACCACCAAGTGGCCAGAGGTGTCCTATCCGGACATTCATTCTTTACTTAATTGAATCTCAAGGTAAATAATGGTTATAAAAAAAATTGTAGATTGTTTGCAGCTTTTAGTAAGTGATCTAGTGTAGCTTTACAGTAGCTAACATTACCTAGCCAACATTTTCAAAGTTATGTCTTGGACAGGTATCAAAAGTTAACTTGCGTACTTTCATTATGGGTGTCACTCCAACTCCATTAGTTATCTAACTACCTCAAACAGAGCGGTAAAAGACTAACATTTTTAATGGCTTTCTATGGGATGAACTGACTAAAGAAAGCTAAGGAATAGTTATAAACCTAACCTATGTAAAAAACCTTTATTTCAAATTGGCACAGATATATTGAATGTTGTGCAGCTGTTGCTAACTTTGGATTCGGTCTGCAAAGAAAACACTATACAATGAACTTGATAAATGATAAAACAAACTTAATCAACAAACTTAATCTTTGATCTCCACAAGCTCTGTGATCAGTTGGACTAGATGGATTACTATTAGGTGTCATTAGATAGGAGGTCATACTTTTCTCTTTCATCATTCCTGTCAGGAAGATGAGGGTAAGGAGATTGGATATATAAGGATAAACATTCAGTATAACATATGCCTCCCTAAGGCTCACTGAGGCACATACCGTACATAATTTATAGTGCACGTTTGAAAGCACCCCCAGACCCCTAACTCTCTCCTTAGAAAATGAATAATGTGCTGTTCATCCTGAGGATCCCAAAATACTAGACATGGCTCCATGCCATTCTCTTGCAGAAAGCTCAAAATGATGTCAGATTCTGATGAATATTCAAATTCCATGGTTGCTAATTGGTTTAGTTTTGAATCAAGTACAGATGGATCATATTTTGATCCAAAATGTCTGGAAAGGCTTTATAACGTCTGTAGAAGCAGATGTGCTGGTTGGATGGCAGTCCAAAACTTCTAAACATAGGGGAACTTTAGATATGAGGCCAGATATTATATTTAGCACTAAATATAGTTGCTATATAGTGGTAGACACTGGCGACAATCAATATGAATTCAATGCTGCATATCATACAAATACTGTATGTACATACTGTACTGCATGAGTTTTGAGAGAGAGGGGAATCAAAGGTTTTGTCTTAGCAGAAAGTAGAAGTAATCTACCCTAATACAACGGACAGTACTACAGGTGATGATAAATCTTCATCATTGTTTATACCAGGCTGATTCCTGCTCCGTTTTGTCAGTCTCCACTTCCTAAGGCACTGGTCACCACTCCCATCCCACATGAACATGTCATCCCCACGAATACAGAAGCCAGCAGAACAATTCCTGACCAGGCGTTAGTTGGTAGTGACACATAGGGCAGGGTTCTATGGCAAAATCATTGTATTATTCAATATTGATAAATATCAAAACATACAGTTAGAATTTCCTATGATGAAGTGCATAAACTCTAGCGTATTAATAAAATATGCAGAGTTCAGTGCAGTTGGATAATGCACCACGGTCTTTTCAGGTAGAGACAGCTAACACTGCCTTGTGTTACTGAATTGCAGCCCACATTTAAAGACATAAAGGTAAACAGAGCAGGAGGGCATGTTCAGATACACACCGATCACTCTTCTGCTTACCCGAATATCTTGTCTTATGGAATCCTAGGAACTACTAATGTCAGTAGAAGGTTATTTGATGAATAAATAATTAAAAAGTTATATAGAAAACGTTAGAGACAGTTAAATATAAAAAAGGGTTTAATCATTTCATTTGCCTGTTATTGGCAAACAAATAACCTTTTACTGACATTTGTCATTCCTGGGATTCCATAGTGTAATGTCTTTATTCACTTTACACTTTTTGCTTAGCTCATTAAAAGAAATGTATTCTTGGGAAAAGGACGGCAACTGGGGGGAATAATGACTTGAATTTGATTATTAAATTCCTCAATCATGCCGTACAAGTGTATAATGCCAACTACCCAAATATTGTGACTGGTGTCTCTTGTTCACCTTGTTACGTTGAAATGTATACATAGAGCGTAAACACCTGATAACAGGTGTACAACACAGGGACAAAGGAGACAGTGGGGTAGGACACAGGGACAAAGGAGACAGTGGGGTAGCACACAGGGACAAAGGAGACAGTGGGGTAGGACACAGGGACAAAGGAGACAGTGGGGTAGGACACAGGGACAAAGGAGACAGTGGGGTAGGAACCAGGGACAAAGGAGACAGTGGGGTAGGACACAGGGACAAAGGAGACAGTGGGGTAGGACACAGGGACAAAGGAGACAGTGGGGTAGGACACAGGGACAAAGGAGACAGTGGGGTAGGAACCAGGGACAAAGGAGACAGTGGGGTAGGACACAGGGACAAAGGAGACAGTGGGGTAGGACACAGGGACAAAGGAGACAGTGGGGTAGGAACCAGGGACAAAGGAGACAGTGGGGTAGGACACAGGGACAAAGGAGACAGTGGGGTAGGACACAGGGACAAAGGAGACAGTGGGGTAGGACAGTGGGGTAGGACACTGTCCTACCCCCTACTGGGGTAGGACAGTGGGGTAGGACAAAGGAGACAGTGGGGTAGGAACCAGGGACAAAGGAGACAGTGGGGTAGGACACAGGGACAAAGGAGACAGTGGGGTAGGACACAGGGACAAAGGAGACAGTGGGGTAGGACACAGGGACAAAGGAGACAGTGGGGTAGGACACAGGGACAAAGGAGACAGTGGGGTAGGAACCAGGGACAAAGGAGACAGTGGGGTAGGACACAGGGACAAAGGAGACAGTGGGGTAGGAACCAGGGACAAAGGAGACAGTGGGGTAGGACACAGGGACAAAGGAGACAGTGGGGTAGGAACCAGGGACAAAGGAGACAGTGGGGTAGGACACAGGGACAAAGGAGACAGTGGGGTAGGACACAGGGACAAAGGAGACAGTGGGGTAGGAACCAGGGACAAAGGAGACAGTGGGGTAGGACACAGGGACAAAGGAGACAGTGGGGTAGGACACAGGGACAAAGGAGACAGTGGGGTAGGACACAGGGACAAAGGAGACAGTGGGGTAGGACACAGGGACAAAGGAGACAGTGGGGTAGGAACCAGGGACAAAGGAGACAGTGGGGTAGGACACAGGGACAAAGGAGACAGTGGGGTAGGACACAGGGACAAAGGAGACAGTGGGGTAGGAACCAGGGACAAAGGAGACAGTGGGGTAGGACCCAGGGACTGTGTGCCATGTGGTATCACTTGTGAAGTAACCATGGCTGCAAAGTGTTGATGATACTACCCATCATAAGAGTACAGGGCAGCAACAAAGGCATCAAAATGAATAAGCCAACAGTAAACCTAGCTAGGCAGTAACCTGTCATGTGAATAATGATCACTAACGCTTCTATCTATATAGAAATTCAAATGAGCTCCCCAATTAGATTATTCAGACATAGACAGATCTGTGAGAGCCATGTGCACCGCTGAAGCACTTTCCTGAGCAAAGAGAAAGAGAGATCTACTGGGATGAACCCTCTCCTGAGAAACACAGTGACCCTGCCTGGAAGGCTAGCTTCCTCATTACTTTCTCCTTGTTCCTGCTTCTGCTCATTCTTTTACAGTATTTATGTAATGTATTGCTGAAAGAGAAGTTTACCATCCAAACTAAATTCTTCCAAATCTCAATAGATATAAATGTTTTACATGAAGCAGACATTCATATTTAGAGCGACTTAAAGAGGCAATAGGCTCAACTGACTTGCTTAAGGACAGAACATTTTCACTTTGGCGGCTCTGGAATTAGATCTAGCAACAGTTCAGTTACTGGTCAGATGCTCTAACCACCCCTTATAGATCACACACTGGGACCATAGATGACTAACGCGTACACCGATCAGCCATAACATTATGACCACTGACAGGTGAAGTGAATGACACTGATAATCTCGTTATCATGGCACCTGTCAGTGGATGGGATATAGTAGACAGAAAGTGAACATTCTGTAATCAAAGTTGATGTGTTAGAAGCAGGAAAAATGGGAAAAGTGTAAGGATCTGAGTGACTTTGACAAGGGCCAAATTGTGATGGCTAGACGACTGGGTCAGAGCATCTCCAAAACTGCAGCCCTTGTGGGGTGTTCCTGGTTTGCAGTGGTCAGTACCTATCAAAAGTGGTTCAAGCAGTCACTGGCAACAGGGTCATGGGCGGCCAAGGATCATTGATGCACATGGGGAACGAGGCTGGCCTGTATGGTCTGATCCAACAGCCATGTTACTAAAGCTTAAAAGTTAATGCTGGTACTGATAGAAAGGTGTCAGAACACAAAGTGCATCGCAGTTTGTTGCATATGGGGCTGTGTAGCCACAGACCAGTCAGGGTGCCCATGCTGACCCCTGTCTACTGCTGAAAGCACCTACAATGGGCATGTGAGCATCAGAACTGGACCACAGAGCAATGGAAGATCATTTTCTTTTACATCACGTGGATGGCCAGGTGTGTGTACGTTGCTTACCTGGAGAACACATGGCACCAGGATGCACTATGGGAAGAAAGCAAGCCAGCGGAGGTAGGGTGATGCTTTAGGCAATGTTCTGCTGGGAAACCTTGGGTCCTGCCATACATGTGGAAGTTAATTGTTCTGCACATTGTTGCAGACCATGTGCACCCTTTCATGGCAAAAGCATTCCCTGATGGCATTGGCCTCTTTCAACAGGATAATGCATCCTGCCACAAAACAAAAATTGTTCAGGAATGACTTGAGGAACGCAACAACGAGTTCAAGGTGTTGACTTGACCTCTAAATGCCTCAGATCACAATCCAATTGAGCATCTGTGGGAAGTGCTGGAAAAATTAGTCTGATCCATGGAGGTCCCACCTCGCAACTTACAGGGCTTAAATGATCTGCTGCTAACATTTTGGTGCCAGATACCACAGCACAAGTTCAGAGGTCTAGTATAGTCCAAGCCTCGATGGGTCAGGGCTGTTTTGGCAGCAAAAGGGGGACCTACACAATATTAGGCAGGTGGTCATAATGTTATGGCTGATTGGTGTATATCATCCCTATATAATGAAATCTTTTTATCTCTAAAACTTTTGAAAACATTTCCATGTTATATAAACTAATTATCAAATATAAAAGACCAGAAGCTATTTTTAGGGCTCAATAGAGTGGCTGATGGCTCTAAGTCACTGTCTGGCAGTACAGTTGAGTCAGTGCAGCCGGGAGTTTAAATCCTGGTTGCCATATACCAACAGCGCATGGCAGTCCCATGGAGGTGGTGCAAATTGACACTGTACTGTCCAGGGTGGATGGGCAGGCTAGGCTGTCAAACTGAATGCTTTGTCCGTTACACTCTAGCTAAATATAAAAAATATAAATAAATATATTCAAAAATAGGTCCTACATTCAGGAAAATATGGGACTACATTGAGTGGGTTGTCTGCTCTGAATATTAAAACATAATGCAACGATTTAAAATGTAATTGCAATAAAGGGGAGTAACAAGGTCTTCATCAGAGTCAGTGACAACATTTTATTGTGAAACTTGGTTGCATAACCTACATATAAATGACCTTCACGACAAAACAATGTCATCTAAAATGATCGTCGCCAGGTCTAAAATACCTCTACACTTTTGAAGGATTAGGACAAAACAGAGGCACAGTGGAGATCCATCCCTTGGCTTTCCCCTACAACAGCTCTGGTTTACAGCAAAGCCAGACAGGCTTTTGATGAGTGCCTCTTCTGTTACCAGGGAAACACAGTAACCCTAGTCACCAGGTTTGATAAGGTGAGAGTCTCAGGGCTATACAGAAAGGGCGTTGTGAACATAAACAGAAAATAAAATGCTACTGAGAGTAGTATTTTCAGGAATACTTTTTCACCCCATTCAAAAGTAAGATGAATTATTGATCCTGTACATGAAAAAAAATAACAGAAGTGCTTAGAGAGATTTAATTGAAGGGGGGAAAGTAACCACTGAAGTCACCTTAGTGATAGTTTGACCTAGATTCATATTTGGTTGAAATAATGCTTACCCTGAGTTGTTCTTGAAAGCCAGTGGAGTCATTTTTCACAACAAGCCATTTCAATTCATGAATTTGGACCATGCTAAAACTGAGATGAGGGCAAGACATATACACTGCTCAAAAAAGGGAACGTAATCATCACAGTATAACACCAAGTAAATTAACCTTCATCAATTCTGACCAATTAGGAAGCATAAGCCATTGTGAATCAATGTCACCTGTTATGTTGCAAATGAAAGTGAGAACAGGTGCCCTGGAGAGGCAACAGCAAGATAACCCCCAAAAAGAGAATAGTTTTGCAGGTGGAAGCCACAAACTGCTCTCTCCTCATCCTTCCTGACTGATCCTGCTCTAGTTTTGTGTTTTGTTAGTGTCCTTGTCACTACTGGTAGCATGAGGTGGTACCTGCAGCCCATTCAGGTTGCCCAGGTAGTCCAGCTCCTCCAGGATGGCACATTCATACTGTGTATGCTGTCACAAGAAGGTTTGCTGTGTCTCCCAGTCTCAAGGGCATGGAGGAGATACTAGGAAACAGGCCGTTACATGAGGAGAGCTGGTCAGGGCCGTAGAAGGGCATCAACCCAGTAGCACGGTGCTGAGGTAAACGTAAATCTTCAGCAGGATGGGGGTAGATGCAGAACAATGAGTTTTAGGACGGGATAGAGGAAGATACACTACCGGGGGTACAATGGATAAGGAACATAGGTTGTTTTTAATGGTACAACCATGCAGTTTCTTATCTCCACCCATTCCTCTGTAAGTATTGAATCTACATCCAAATGCTTTAGAGACTCCTCAGATGATTATCCTGTAAGCTTTTGACACGTCTCTCTATTTGCAAATAAAGTGTTAATTGGGCCAAGAGAATTTTGTCTCTCTACTTACTCCTTTAAGAGTGTCAGACCCACTGGGTTTTGTTGTGGAAATTTCTTATACAATGTATTCTGATTGTATAAAGGACTGAGTCCCACTGTTAAGATAGGTACAGGAATGTGTGGGACCTGGTATTTGCATAGGGGACATCTATTGTCTGTCCAGATGCAGATCAATGGGTTTTAGGACAGGATAGGAGAAGATACAGCAAGGGGGCAGTAAGGTCAGTTGGCCCCTTTGGGTAAACATTATTGCAGGAAGGATAAGGTGGGGGAAGATAGCATTTGACGTGTGTGATAGAACAAAGGGAAAGGTGTTTGATTGACATGAAACAGATGGCAGCATCTTACCACACCCCTTCTTCCTATGTAATAAATACTGTCGAAATGATGTTTTTATTTAGAAACTATCCACCGTTACTTTGTAACCTGTATACTTTCTCCTTGCAAGCAAGATTAAAACCGTTTATTGCGCAATTGATTTCTCCTGTCTTACCTACCATTTTCATAGAACTTTGGAATTTTAGAAATTGCCATCACAGTTTTCAAGCAGAAAAGATGCGGGGTACATTGTTCCCTTTTTTGCAGTTGGCTTTTGCTTTTGTTCTGTTCTTAAAAAAGAAGCTTGCATTGTATTTGAAAAAGCTAAAAACATTTTTGAAATGCATTAGGTGCATAAACATAGACTGTATTCTATCAACATGTTCTCACTACTGCACCAACACATCCTTATGATCTTTGAACTTGAGGAGTGATATATGAACAATGTGCTGGAATAGACTGGATACGTGCTGACAGGTAGCCTATCTGTTCTGCAGGCACAGGCTTCGAGAAGTACTACCAGATCAGTCAACCGACTCAATGTCAAACACACAGAGATAAATATCAACAAAAGAACACTATTCCGAAATAACTCCCCTGCTGTGCCACCATGTCAGAAGGAGTGAGGCATTGATATTACGAAGTAGTGGGGAGACGGCCATAAATACACTAGGGCTGCATGAATCTGGATCAAGGAGACATGAATGGAGGAAAACGATATGTCAGGAGGAGCTGTTCAAAGACCTGGTGCACTAGCTCTGCACCTCTTAACAACTCAGTCTATATTAACATTTTAAACAGTAGCTTCATCTCGTCCCCCATGCCGGTGTCACTGACATAAAGGAATATCTAAAATACAGGAAGAAACAACCCCCCTCTCCCAGGACAGGGGTGAGCCGGGGTAGGGCAGGAATGAAGAACATAATGAAAGTGCTGCAAAATAAAGGAATGACTAACGGTTAGGAGCGTTAGGCGATCGAAACCCGATCCGACATGGCGAAGAAATCTGCTGTTTGGACCTTTGAGCAAGGCCCTTTATCCAAATTGCACCAGGGTTGTCTGATCCAATGGCTACGACCCTGCCCTCTGAGGGTTTCACACATGGGTAGTGGGTATATTGGACCTGGTACAAATATAAGCACCCAACCAATGATTATAAATCGGCTGGCCGGGTAAATTTATTTTAAATTGAAAAAGCAATATTGAACACATTTTCCAGAATAGAAATATCGAGAAACCTATGTATTACTTATGAAATAAACAAAAATAGTGGTATTAAATGAACAGTAAAATGAGTATGCTACATGCGTGCTTAAATATTCACATCAATATGTGTGTGTGTTCTGTGACTATTTTCGGATAAACAGAGGATAATGAGAGTAGCTCATTAAACAGAGTGCATGCAGGATGGACAGGAGAAGACGAGACGTCTTTAATATATTCTTAGTTTTCATACTTTCTTAATCTCCAGACTCTAAAGAGCCAAGAAATAAATACATCTGAAAACATTTTAAACTTCCTCATTACCACATCCTCTGGAAAGTACTAGAACATACAGCAATGTCCTGATTATGCGTACAACATATATTAATATTAATTAATGGTTACGTATTTCTACAATATGTTTGATTATTTTCAGTTGTTATAGAACTGTTATAGAAATGGAAGCTGTTTCCCCACAGGAGCTACCAGATATTCAGCTTAACATATCTTCCAGCCAGCATCAAACCCATTCCCGGCCGTCCAGATAACCATGGTCCAGTGGGGTCAGGGTGAGAAGTGATCCCTGCTGGGAAGAGAGCTGCCAGTCTCCTCCTAATGACAGGCCCTGTCTGACCCTCCACATCCTGCTCCCACCACAGAGGGGAACAGACCCACAACATCATCACAGCAGGCCAGTTTGGTTGCACAGGTGCGTTCATTGTGACCAGCCTGTCATCAGCACCAATTCAAAAAGAATGACCTCTGCACTCAGCTACTGACCTGTCACAAGTCCACTCTGTAGGAGGCTAGCCATACATGCAGGCACAGCAGCTGAATTTAGACGTGGCACAAACTGTTTAATGATGGGTCTACATCCCTACGGAATAGATTACAACAACAACAATGCAATCCATCACAAGGTTTCCACACTGCATGGCAAAATCAGTAAAATGAATCAGACAAAGGAAATCTGTATTTGACATTTTATTTTAAACTAAAAACTGGATGGTTGATAGCTTTTCACTCTACACTGAAGATGGAACAGGAAATGGTAGATAAAGAGAAGTAGAGGAGAAGAGGAAGAGGAGCAGAGCAGAAAAGAAAGAGTAGAGGCACAGAGCAGAGGCAGAAGAGGAGCAGAAGAGTGGACAGCAGAGGACGAAAAAGCAATGAGGACAACACTGAGTAGCTCTAAAAGGAGAATCCCCTTACTGGTATATGTTGTCAGAGATGGCAGCTCTGGGAGTTAATGAGGGTCTCTGCAGGAGAACAGGGTTCACGATGCAGCTGGGGACAGAACAACCCCCACCTAACAAACACCGTCTCTGATTGACTCCACAGTCAGCTGTCTCCATAGTAATCCCTGCACTCATTACAGCCCACCAAGACTAAGAATTAATGATTTGTGATTTGTCCAGGAGAGTTTTACAAATGAATGTTACTCTTAACCACCCGGGAGCCTTCCTGCTGCTTACACAACCGCTACAAGGAGAAGGACGAGGAGTAAATCACCTTCTCAAAACGACATCCTAATTATTCTTGATTAGCACAGCATTGTGTGGCAGTTCAGGATCGCATTATTTCAAGCTCCAATTTATCATTCAAATCTGATAATTGCACATTTTGATGTTTAATTTCCATCCAAAAAAGGGTTTAAAACTGTCCTTATGAGTAGAAAAAAATTGACATGTGGAACTCAACACATTCTACATAATGGACAATGTGGAACTCAACACGCTCCATAATGGACACATGGAACTCAACATGTTGCATAAAGGACACATGGAACTCAACACGTTGCATAATGGACACATGGAACCCAACATGCTCCAAAATTGACACATGGAACTCAACAGTATCAAATGTGTTCAACATCAACATTTTCCATAATGAATACATGGAACTCAACACGCTCCATAATGGACACATGGAACCCAACATGCTCCAAAATTGACACATGGAACTCAACAGTATCAAATGTGTTCAACATCAACATTTTCCATAATGAATACATGGAACTCAACACGCTCCATAATGGACACATGGAACTCAACATGCTCCATAATGGACACATGGAACTCAACACGCTCCATAATGAATACATGGAACCCAACACGCTCCAAAATTGACACATGGAACTCAACAGTATCAAATGTGTTCAACATCAACATTTTCCATAATGAATACATGGAACTCAACACGCTCCATAATAGACACATGGAACTCAACATGCTCCATAATGGACACATGGAACTCAACACGCTCCATAATGGACACATGGAACTCAACACGCTCCATAATGGACACATGGAACTCAACACGCTCCATAATGGACACATGGAACTCAACACGCTCCATAATGGACACATGGAACTCAACACCCTCCATTACAGACATGTGGAACTCAATACATTTTCCATAAAAGATGTGGCACTCAACACGGCATCCAGTCTAAAGGTAGAGAGCACAACACAGCAATCTTTTACTCTGCCTCTTTCCCCAGGAGAATTTCCCCATCCTTACAGAGGGAAACATCACAGCTGAGCAGCAGAGTGCAGCATGAGGAGAGAGGAACACGAACAACTGCTGCGTGCGAAGGAGAAAGAACAAAGGGGGGAAAACTAGGTGGTGGAGGAAAGAGATGAAGTGAGATGAGGGGAATAAATAGCTGAAGTCATTGAAGGGGTTTGTGGTTTGTACTCATACAGTTGCATTTAAACAGAGTAGGGGTTCATCGGAAGGGAGGCCACTGCAGCACCGCAAACCGTGTGTATACAGCATTACCAGCGCAGTGCCGTAAAAGGGACCATAAATATTTGAGGAGTAAACTCAGCTTGAGTACGCCTAGGTAGTTTATAACAGACATTTAACCATCTCCTTTAAGGACTCTAACCTGCAGTACTTAGATGCTGTGTGAAGTTCGCTTCCATCAATTACAGGGACCGTTAACTGCACTGAATGCCCATATCCATCCTGAGGATACCATGGTGGTGGGAGCTGTTACATGAAAGCGGGATTCATTAGATTGGGTAGTGGTAACTAGCTGCTGGCTTTGTGTTGCTGGTAGCCGTGGAGCTCAGCTACAGACAGCGTCATGTGGTTGAACCCAGGCTCAACGGTAATGAGAATCCATGCACAAACAGAATAGTCGAAGCTCTGAAACGGCAGGCTATATATAGCCCTGTCTGGGTGGCTGCCACAGTAACGCGTTAGCGCACCACACACATCCACCATAACTCCCAGTTCTCTCTGCAGCACACAGCTTTGCATTATATTGCTGGAGGATGGAGGAGTTTCCATGCTCCTATTGTTAGAAAGGTCAAACATGGAACCACTAGGCTCAGTCTCTGTCTTGTAAACCACAGGCAACACTCACTGAAAAATACATAGTAGAGACGGACGGCAGGAACAGGCAGAGGGACGCACGCACGCACGCACATCAAAAAGCATCTAGTAGAGCAGTCCACCGGGAATCAACTCACCTTCTTGGTGAAGTCCATGGCTCTGAGGATGGACAAGTTGAGGGTCTCCAGGGAGGCCAGAACGCCCTCATAGTCACCCATGTGTTTGGCAAAGTAGTCTGGACAGGGGAAAGGAACAAGGTCATATGGATACACCCACATACAGACATACACACACACACGCACGCACGCACAGACCCACATAGAGACACACACAAATACAGACACACACTCCATCCACAAGCACACATTCAGATCCACATAAAAACACACATTAAGAACCACAGGCGCATGCACACACACAAAAACACTTCACACGGCATGATGGACTAGCTATGTGACTGATCATGTCAGAATACTGCCCGGAATTCATAGTTTGACTGGTAACTGATAATCTGCCAACCCAGGACATTCACAAATACAATACATCTAAACACACACATACACTAACAGTACTGCAACAACACAGATGAATCAGTTGTTACTTACCACAGAGTTCCTTAGTGTCAACATTACTAACAGACCACAGGTTAGTCAGTGGGAGCATTGGGAGACAGAGAGGGAAGAGGCAGTGCAAGAACAGGGTAAGAAAACAGAGGAAAGGCTGGCATGCAACACAACACTAATCAAAATACACGTTTTTCTACCACGTTGATGATCTTAACAGTCAAACTACATACAGAGGCATTGTTTCTGATCATAATTCACATGCTCCAGCCAAAAACACTAGTAGTTCAATACATATTACCTTTTTTTTTGTACAACCAGAAGGTGAAGGGGACCTATATCAGTTATCAATACCACCAGAGGGTGAAGGGGACCTATATCAGTTATCAATACCACCAGAGGGTGAAGGGGACCTATATCAGTTATCAATACCACCAGAGGGTGAAGGGGACCGGTATCAGTTATCAATACCACTAGAGGGTGAAGGGGACCGGTATCAGTTATCAATACCACCAGAGGGTGAAGGGGACCGGTATTAGTTATCAATACCACTAGAGGGTGAAGGGGACCGGTATCAGTTATCAATACCACCAGAGGGTGAAGGGGACCGGTATCAGTTATCAATACCACCAGAGGGTGAAGGGGACCGGTATCAGTTATCAATACCACCAGAGGGTGAAGGGGACCGGTATCAGTTATCAATACCACCAGAGGGTGAAGGGGATCGGTATCAGTTATCAATACCACCAGAGGGTGAAGGGGACCTATATCAGTTATCAATACCACCAGAGGGTGAAGGGGACCTATATCAGTTATCAATACCACCAGAGGGTGAAGGGGATCGGTATCAGTTATCAATACCACCAGAGGGTGAAGGGGACCGGTATCAGTTATCAATACCACCAGAGGGTGAAGGGGACCGGTATCAGTTATCAATACCACCAGAGGGTGAAGGGGACCTATATCAGTTATCAATACCACCAGAGGGTGAAGGGGACCTATATCAGTTATCAATACCACCAGAGGGTGAAGGGGGCCGGTATCAGTTATCAATACCACCAGAAGGTGTATGAATACTTGTTATAACTAAAATACATTCAGTAACTAAGATAAGCGCTGAATCATCACATAGTGCTGTTTTAATGTGTGTTCTCACAAATGTAGTTATTATCAAGTAAATATGAATAAAATAATGGAAGAAATGCATTTATTTAAATCCCTGCAGACAGAACATTATATTTTAATATATTCTTGACCAGCAAACTATCCACTTTTGACCTGGAAAGACAATGACCAGAAGTTACCCATGACTTTGTACATTGAGTTAAGACAGTAGGTTTATGAAAATATGCAATATCTGGAGTCGAAGTGGGATATCCACTTGAGTGAGTTCAAAAGAGATGATGTGAATATTATCTTTTTAGCCTATGGTTTGTTTCAGGACTGCATTTTATTTAAATGTTACCACCCACTAGGATTGCAATGTTTATTAATAAAGAATTGACATTAAGTAAAATAAAATAGGGACTTATTTAATAAACTTATTTACGGTTGTTTTACCATTTAACCAGCAATTTGTTTTATATCTATTGGATAATTGTAAAGTTTTACTTATATTTTAACTAGTCTGCATAAAAAATATAAATATATGACCTCTGTTGCCTTTGGCAAGCATGACTTGCTCATTTTCGGTAACTCCATTGGTCTTAAGAGACTATGAACATGGGGCAATGCAGCATGCAAAATGAACTTGCCAAATGCTTGAATAAGCCTACAGGCTATCAATATAATTGGAGTGTATAATTTATACTTCTCTGGCAGATTTGTGGCTGCAATTTAGATAATGCATCGATACAGCTAGCTACTGTAGCTTGCTGAAATGTTAACTGAGGACGAATAATGAGCTTTTTGATAATGCTGTGTGCATGTCCAAATATTAATGACTTCTGGAACCTGAAATCTGTTTCACTGTAATGATCAAAAGCTAGAGCCAGACAAAAAAATTAAACCGCTGAGATGCAATTTGTTATTTGGCAGTAGCAACCTGCATCGGTCTGCTGAAGTGGAACCCAAACAATAATTTTAATCGAAGACAGGAATTATGTAAAACTAAGGGTGGAAACGATCTATGCTTGTTGATTTTTAAGCACATCAGAAAACCATGCTTAAAAAAACAATTTATGTGAAAATAATTTTTTTATGTAGTTATCTTTTAACTGAATTGTGAGGTCCCTAACTGTTTGGTTAGTGTTTTTCCAGGACAGCATATGAGAAACAACTAAATAAATACAAAATATAACGTAATTCTGCCATTGGGGTAGGATACTTTGTAGCTTGTTAATGTTTAGCCAAATGAAGTAGGTTGGGAAAGAAGACCTATCATTAGACTGTATATTTTTCCTGTTTCTTGAAACCTTTCAGTTTTCTGTTTCCCTTTCAGTTTCCTTCAAGCGTATGAGGCATGTATTCCCGTGTTACAAAGTACAAAGTAAACAATCTGGCCAAAGAAATTAGGGTAATATTTTATAAAATATTCCATATGTGTTCTATTGGCTATGAAGTTATAGTATTTTAGACACTTAATGAATGGAGTGGCAGTTACAGTATTGGCTAGCACAGCTGAGGATAGAAAAACATCTTGAATTGGGTTGAGTGACAGTCACCAAATCCAGTAAGGTATGGAGCACACATTTTATTAATTGATTTCAGCTGGGAAAGCCAGTACCTTAAAAAAAAGTAGTATAGAAGAGAGACTTAGTGTTTGTTAAAAGAGAGAGTCCATTCCCTTGCAGAAAATGATGAAGAAGAAGGAGATGATGATGTGCGGTCTGTAAATGTTTCCATTGACCACAATTGCTGAGCAGTCCCTGTGGAGAACCAGAAGCCCTGACAGAGAACCAGAACCAGGCAAGAGCTGGAGGCAAATCTCTGCTGAGATTTGCTGGGTCTGACAACGACATCCATTTATCCAGAGGCAGCGTTTTTGACTGTTAGACCACCCCAGGCAACTAAGCAGTATTTAATTAACATGATCTGTCTTTACATTGGTTAATAAGAATTAACAGCTGTGTCCATATTTCGACTCATTAAAACAAATACTCTGTTTCTGTAAGCTATGCCTAGCTGATGGCCATCTGGACTTGATTGAAATGGCAATGGTAAAATGCCAGGGTAACATAACCAAAGATAGAAAACATTCCAGGCAAAGATGGAAGCATCATCACAATTGTGTCATTATTGATAATAATTGCCAAAACACAATTGTTTAGCATTCATTTCCAATACATTTGTTCTTGGATTTCAAATCATTTTCTTTGATGCTATGCAGAGGTCTAAGGCCACCTGAGAAAATTGTTCAAAGACATTAATCTGAGCAATAACAGTTTGACGAAAACCCTTAAAGCTTGCGGTTTAGCTCATAACTTTCTGAATAAGTCTACTGTAAACACTTTCTGCAGTACATAACCTGGACATCTAAAAGACCCTGTGATAATTAACTATCGGAAAGCAAGGAATCTTTTTTGCTCTTGCAAATACAGATACTAAGCAGGATTTTACAAAATTCTATTGGCCATCTGATCCAGTAGTTCTGAAGATCTGGAACAACGATAAATCCATGGAAAACAATTCATCTTTATCTCCTCCACCTACAGCACTTAAATATGAAAATAAAATATCTACTGATAAGTCAAACCATGCTGATAGCTTCACTTCACATTTTAGGACTGGTCATTCAAGTGAATGACAGAGCACTGAGCTGAGGCATTCTCCTACTTTGGAGAATGCCTCAATTCTTGTAGCACCTTTCACATGCCATATACACAGCAGGATCACTTGTAATCCCACACATTCCATAGTACAATGAAATCATAATGATTATTCTAATAATTTTGTAATTTAGTAAGGCCACTGTGTGTTTTGGGTCTGCTCACTACAGAAGATAGCCAAACCTATCTTCTTAAGGCCTGTAGACATCTTGTTATGTTGTTGCCGAAGTTAGCAACATGCATGGGAGGGGGACACAATGGGCTGTACTGAATGTACATAGGCTTGAGCTCTTGACCTGACTCTGCTGAGAGTGTTGTTAACTTCACCATGTTTGCAAATCTTGAATAAAGCTTTACTTGTGAAAATAATTTACAATCTCTATGCCTTTCCCATTTAATGATTTCCACAACACGTGTCTAATAAATAAAAAATAAAAAACCCACCACCTGGAATCCCACATATTTTCTCTTTAGTCAGGCTTCAGAGCTGGCATTGGTGGTATCTGGCCAACTGTAAATATCCTAAATTACATAATGGCTAAAGTCTTTAGGTTTCCTACTAAAAAGCTGCTCTGCCAAATGCTGATAAAGCAGTTTACAAGATGTCATTCTGTCCCTCAAGGAAGTTACATTTAAAGGGATACTTTAGTATTTAATTTAATGTCAGACCTAATTTTCTGCCTACATTTTAATATCGAAACCTCACCAAGACAGCTGTTTTGGTCGAATTCCAATTTCAGACAATTGTCTGAGTGTCTAGTAGGGTGCATGACCCAAATACTGAAGTGGACAAACATTAAATTACACAACAATCTCAAGTTTAAGTTTGTCACAGGCTATGTCAATGCAAAAACAATTCATTTCTTAATGCTTTTACTTCTAGTCTCACATAGCCTCAGGTAGTCTCACATAGGATCATAATGACTGATGTTTGTGTTTTTCTTGTAATGTCATATAGTGTTTTACAAGCAATTAAAAAAAAATTAAACAATTTTCTCAGTTGGCCAAATTTTATGTCTCACATTAAATTTGGCCACCTGAGAGAATAAGTTAATATTTCTTTATGGATGTAACTATTTTTGTATAATAACATGGTTTGTTTTATGGACTTAACTGTAATCTCATTCAATTGGAGTCAGTTTGCTACGACAGGAAAATAATCTTGTATGTTGATATGTGGTTTACAATTGGTGGAAACATTTTGTAGGGACTATGAAACTTCATAGTGAAAATTACCTCAGAAGCCTTTATAAAACTGAAACATTTCGAAGAATTGAATGTCCCACAAGTTTCCTTGCAACTGAGTTATTAAATTAAAGATCCTACATCAGGGGGAACTGGCAGGTCCAGAATGACTAGACAAGACCCTAATCAAAATCAGAAGTGCACCTGTTTCCATGGATTTAGTCATATTGTGTAAATCCTTATTCATTTATAATCTTATCGTTCTTGAGCATAGAAGAAGTTTCTACAAATCACTGATTAAAAAAGCAAACGCAGGATCAGATTGATGAGGAGCAAGATGAGGATAACAGTTAATATTTTGCTTGGTATAGTCCAGACACAGGAGGACAGTCTATAAATCGGACTGGCGTTAAATAGAAGAGTTTACATTCTTATCTTCTAAACAGACAAAGGAATACCTCCCAACACTAACTGGTTAAACACTGACTAAGGTTGAAGGGAAAGAAAACTTTCTGAAAACTCCCCAAAAGTGATTAGACAGAAGATACTAGAATGGACTGATAAAAAAAAAAAAAAAACGTAGTTGTGATTTAAGCAAAATAAACGTACAATTTAATGAATGAAGGCATTCGGTGTGAAAAAACAAGGTTCATGTAATGGCTAGACAGCAGCAAAATGTCAACCAGACAGACAGTGAAAGAAGGTAAAAGACAAAATGGAAGAGAGGAAATAAGAGAGGCCGCAGGTAACACAGCATTTGAGTGATGCCTATAGTCTCCAGCAATTCTTTCATTTCTCTCTCCTTCCCCAGGGTTTCATCTTTCTCTTCATCATTCACTTTCACTCTTTGAAATCTAGAAGTGTCATCAACAAATTCCTGTCAGCTAAAGGTTACACCCGTTACACATTTATGAGTATAGAATATGCATACTTCTGCAAAACACATACTGTACTACAATGCACAAAGCAATTTATTTACTGGGGCTTAGTCTAGTGAAATTTTCCCCTGAATTTAAAACAACTTGATTCGAACAATTACAAGATCACCAACCACGATTATCTTTTTCTATAATAGATGAATACTACCTAGTATGAGATGATAGATGATGTAGATAGATACTACCAACTATTTGTGGTATACAGATTTACTGTACTGTACAGTACATAATACCATACCATCCACATCCTTTCCGGTAGAAACGAGATAGCTCCTGTTGGCTCCATTACAGCTCACATGGATATTGACCATGATATTGACTGAGACATTTTGATTGGTTTTCACGAACTGCATTGTGGGATTGTTGACGTGCTGTACGCTGCCTGCTGTTCCCTGCCAAACTTTTTCGAATTTACTCTATATAAACTAATTGGTCAAAATTCTATTTTAAGAGTTTTACCAACACAATATTTTTATCTGTTGACCTCAACTTTACTACACCGGGACTCTTTTTGGACATAATTAACGGAACTACTCACCCCTGAACACCTGAGGCTAAGTATCATTAAAATGCCTTATCACTATAATTGTTGTAGCAACAACACGGAGGAGAACAGTCGTCTTCAGATAGCAGAGTTAGAGGCTCGGCTTCTGATGCAAATGTCAGGCAAGGATTATGCTAGTGTAGAAATAGAAAAATCTGCGTCAGTGCCACCAGGAAGAAACGATAGTTTTGTTAGCCCCCAGGCACAGCTCCTGCAGCCGGGCAAGAACTTTCTCTTGGTCACTGGGAAGAAATGCTGTCGACCAGTTAAACCAAATTGTTGCTAAATCCAACTGATACTTTCAACAGATTTTCCCCACTGGAGTCGGAGTCAAGGTCCGCACCGTCTTCGGAGGGGAATGATCGGCAGGCATTTTCTACCGGTGGACTTGAAAAACTGAAAACTTTAGTCATTGGCGATTCCATTACCCGCAGTATTAGACTAAAGAATCAGCCGGCGTACACTGTTTACCGGGGGCAGAGCCACCGACATAGTTGCAAATCTGGGGTTGGTGTTAGCGAAGTCTACAAGCTGTAGTGGTGCTCTTCTTTTATCTAGGAACATTGACAGGAGTCTCACTCCTATAGCCTTAACATGAGATAGGGTGCAGGTCAGGCCGCAGGCTGTTAGCCAGCCTGCTAGCATAGTGGAGTCTGTCGATAGCATAGCCAGAGTAGTTAGTACAGCTTTACCTATTGCCACTGTGACTCGTTCCATGCTGAGAAAAGTTAAACAAGGTAGTGCTAACAAAAACAACCTTATTAAGATAAAGCCTTCCTCCGCCTCGGTCACAAATAAAAATAAAAATGACTGTATCACCTCGCATCTCAAAATGGGACTCCTAAATGTTAGATCCCTTGCTCCAAAGGCAGTTGCCGTAAATGAATTAATCTCTGACCATAAACTAGATGTTATTGGTTTATGTGAAACGTGGCTAAAGCCTAATGAATTCACTGCCTTAAATGAGGCCACTCCTGGTTATACTAGTGATCATATCCCTCGTGCATCCCGAAAAGGAGGGGGTGTTGCTAATATTTGTGACAGTAAATATAAATGTACTCTCAAACATATCACTGAGTTTCATTCTTTTGAAGTTTTACTAATGAAAGTTAACCAGGCCGATAAATCGTTTTACATAGCTACTATTTATAGGCCCCCCGGGCCATACATAATGTTCCTTAATGAGTTTCCAGAATTCTTGTCTAGCCTTGTAGTCATGGCAGATAGTATTCTAATTTTTGGCGATTTCAATATTCATATGGAAAAGTCCAATGATCCTCTCCAAAAAGCCTTTGAAGCCATAATTGACTCAATGGGTTTCATCCAACATGTCTCAGGTCCAACACATTACCACAATCACACCTTAGCCCTGTGTCCTGTTGCTTCTTGACCTTAGTGCTGCTTTTGACACTATTGATCACTCCCTTCTCTTAGATAGACTGGAAACCCATATTGGGCTATGTAGACATGTTCTAGCCTGGTTTAAATCTTATTTATCTGAAAGATATCAGTTTGTTAGTGTGGATGGCATATCCTCTGACAAGTCAAAGGTATGCTTTGGTGTTCCTCAAGGCTCGGTTCTGGGCCCATTATTGTTCTCATTATATATGCTCCCTCTGGGCGATGTAATCCGAAATCACAATGTAAAGTTTCATTGCTACGCTGATGACACACAGTTATATATTTCAATGAAGCATGGAGAAGCCCCTAAATTAGCTACTTTGGAAGCATGCGTTTCAGATATTAGGAAGAGGATGACAGAGAATTTCTTGCTCTTAAACTCAAGGAAAACAGAAGTGCTCGTTTTAGGACCCAAAAAACAAAGAGCGCTGTTAGCAGATCTCACTGTGAACCTCGACGGCTGAATGGTCGCATCCCAAAAAACTGTAAAAAACCTTGGCGTTACCCTTGACCCTTACCTCTCCTTTGAAGAACATATAAAATATGTCTCAAGAGTTGCTTATTTTCATCTTCGAAACATTGCAAACAATTTGAAACTTTCTATCAAAAACGGATGCAGAAAAATTAATCCATGCTTTTGTTACTTCTAGACTAGATTAGTGCAATGCTCTTCTCTCTGGTTATCCAGACAAATTAATAAATAAACTTCAATTAGTGCTGCACACGGCTGCTAGAATCCTAACTAGAACAAAAAAATTTGAACACATTACTCCTGTCCTAGCGTTGGGGTTAGGGCTGATTTTAAGGTTTTACTCTTAACCTATAAATCAATACATGGACTTGCTCCTACTTACCTTGCTGAAATGATCCAGCTATACATACCTACACGTAACCTAAAATCTGTAATAAAATCAAAAGGTGCTTTAACAAAGTATTAGTTTAAGGGTGTGCACACTTATGCAACCAGGTGTTTTTTTATATATATATATTTTTTTTATATTTAGGGGGACAAGCAACAAGTTGCTGGAACCCTTTTATGTTTGTACGTTTCATTATTAGGGGACCAAGTACCGTAGGTACGGTACCCTATTGTTTTTGTTGGTTTTATTATTAGGGGACCAAGTACCATAGGTACGGTTCCCTATTGTTTTTGTTGGTTTTATTATTATTATTCTTTTTCTCCTGGCCCATTTTCAGAGGCCCGTAACTTTGCCACTATGTGGCTCAATTTGCATGAAACTTTGCATACTTGTTGCCATGAGAGGCCCGAAGGTCCTTGGCCATTACTATACCTATACACCCCATGGTGGCGCTGTAGCACTTAGTCAAATGTTGAAGGTTTGAGCATGCATATCTCATGACCCGTATGTCGTAGAGTCATGCAGCCAAGTTCCATACATGCCCCTTCTCATGTTGACCAAATAAGTCTCTGGGGTCTTTCAAATTCGCCCATAGGATTTTCCTCCATTTTGAATATGGTGAAAAACACGTTAACAATATCTCCTCCGAGACCACTGAACGGATTTGCATGCCGTTTGGTGTGAATGACCTCTGAACCATTATCTTTAAAAGTTATATAAGAAAAGTTTATCTCATAGTATTGCCGAAATCAGCTAATGAAATTGAGCTGTGCGGGTCTATGAATTTAGAAGTCCATTAATCCCAAATGGAACATCAATCAGCTATGAAACGAAACATACTTGTAAATGTGTCTGTCAGGAATGGACAGAAAAAGTCCCATACAGAAACACCTCTTGGGGGCGCTATAAACATCACTGATGTTTCTCACGATTTTGCTGTTAACAAAAACAAACTTAAACAACATGTCCTCCGAAACCGCTGAACAGATTTGGTTGGTTAGTGTAAAGGACCACTGGACCATTGACTTTAAAAGTTACATAAGAAAAGTTGATATCTCAAACCATAGACTGTATAAATAATGGACGACGCCCTTTCGCTCTTTTCCATTGGTGAAAAATGAAGCCACCAGTGTCCTGATACGGCGCTGACATCTTGGACTTGCGTCTGCGCAGATAGCGATCTTGGGACCAGTTCTGCGCAGTAGTTATGCGCAGTAGCGAGAAGGAAGTAAAGCCGTAAAGCCGCGAAATCAACGGCCCCACCCCTGTACCCCGCCCTCACTCTCCCTCGCAGAATGCGCATACCGTAATCAATCGCAAGTCCAAGTACAGTACAACCTTGGCTTGTTAAACCTAGACGATATGTTATAGCCTAACTTACATCATGTTTAACCTTAATTTAGAATAGGCCTAATACAAAAATAATTGGTAACTTCTAGCTAACGATCACCTGCTAGCTATTAACATGGCTATTAACGAGGCTTGTTGTCTTTTAGCTAATGTTAGCTAGCCCATTACATTTATTTACTAATTAAATAGCTTATAAATTTAACTTACCGAAAATAATTCAAAGATCGATTGGAAATGCCAGATTGGTTAGCACAATGTACTGCAGAACAACCCATTACGTCCGTGTGAAATTATATCAATTATAGAAATTTAGAGATTAAATGTAAAGCTCCAATCTCCTTAGTCCTCCGAAGATTGCGAAAAAAGCCTGATGGCGCTTCAGTGGCTCCTCGGCTCAGATAGCTGTCAATCACAGCTGTGAATCACGACGTCACACCACCGTTTTTAGAGCATTAAATAACTAACTAAAAACCAACTTATTTTAAAAACAAACTCTTGAATTTACATTAGCGTGATACAAACTACAGTAAATGACAGAAACCAGCTTCGGAAAAAAGATATTTGAAGGGTAATTGAATTGTTTAGTTGGTCTCGCGTCCCATTGAATAACATGGGGAGGGCGGGGTTTATGACCTATACTGGGACCACTCACCAGGGGGCGATCGAGACGTTTTGGCTTCACTTTTCAGGGCTTGTGCGGCACGCTTGTCTCAAACAATATGGCTTCCACTTTAACTTTTGTGAAAAACTTGTTATTGACATCTCCTCGGAAACCGCTGAACGGATTTGCACACCGTTCGCTGAGATGGACCCTGGGACCAGTATCTTCAATTAAATTATTTGGAATTTTGATATCTTAAACGATGCGCGCATAATAGGCTAATTACTTTTACATGGATGTGGCATTTTGTCAGGCTATATATCCTGTCAGGAATATCCGAGACTTATGTCCTTTAACATAGCACTAAACATCAGGTCCTGTCAGGACCTGTGCAGTATCAACCAAATAGACCATAAGGGGGCGCTACAACAGCACTGAAAACTTTGAGCATTTATGAACTGTAAAATACACACTTTAAGGACATCTCTTCGGTGACCACAGAACGGATTTGCACGCCGTTTGCTGATAAGGACCCTGGGACCAGTATCTTCAAATGAATTATTTGGAATTTTGATATCTCAAAGATTTGACCGCAATAAGTGAATTAAGTAAAATTACCTAAACACCAGCTATTCTGATATCATGGAACGGATTGGCATGCTGTCTGCTTGTGAAGGTTATTTGGACAATGATATTTAAATGTTCTATATGAAAAATGTATATCTCAAACAATATGGCAGCATTCAGTCCCCAAATTTTGTGTTAGTCTCTTTCTCTATTTTGGACTATTATTTTGAAGGAAATCCTATTTTGAAGGAAGAACTGATGTAATGAGTGTGTGAATCTGCTAGAATGTTGAGTTGCAGTTGGTGGTTCTATCAGCAGTTACGGAGGGATATTTTTGAAGCTATGGGAGGAGCCATGGCAGTGCCTGTCAGTCAATGGGTGGGGTGTCGGGAACTTGGCAGCATTCAGTTAACATTTTGTTTATATTGGACTATTATTTTGAAGGAACTCTTATTTTAGGAAGAGCAAAGGTTAATGGTTTGTAAATCTCCTTGAACAGTAAATTGGTCTTGGCAGTTGAAATTGCTGCTGCCATAAGCTAGATTCCAGTGCAAACCATCTTAAGGTTTATGCTATGGATGATAAATGCCTGTGTAAATTCTAACCCTATTGAAATTATTATTCAAAATAATTAAATTTTATCATTTTATTTTCCTCTTGTAAAGAAAACCTTTAATATTCGTCAATTTATGTGTAAAAAAACCCCACTAATATTTGAGGGTATTCCGGGTAATACTAAAGCATTTGTTTCTATAGTATGTGTCCAATGAGGTTAGTTTCTTGTTAAATGTTACACAAATCATATATTATTGTACACATAGATATATATTTTTAGAAGATATTTTTTCTAATTTCCCTTGGTAAGACAGCCGGTCAGGTTTTTTGCCATGTGACTTCCTGTCAATTAATAATCAATGACCTTGTTACGTCCAATCCCATCGACAGCTTAAATTGTTTGTTAGGTCACACCTGCTTCCTTTTACAAGGTGTTAGTATTTCGGAAGATTACGAGCTTTCCAAGAGTACACAACACTGTGTATTCAAATCGAAAGTAGGCTTGTTGGGTTTGTGGGTAAGTTTCAAATGAAGCTAGGTATTGTAATGGGGATATTAGCCTATTTGATAAATTGTTGTGGTATATTTTGGAAACGTTTATAGATATAATAGGCCTAATTGTTGCAACATTTCCTGTCAAAGGTGATCTAATGTAGCCTGTACACTGGAAATGGAAACTGTTAAACAAGCTATTGGAAAGCCACATTTTTTAAAACGGTATCTTACAAAGGCGGACATTTCATTAGGGACTTTTCCACTCCCCATTTCGAAATTGCATTATTGTCCGCCTCTTCCGAATCAGGACGACGTGCTTCAGCACCTGGCAGTAATTTCAGAGTGGCAGGCAGGCCAAGGCAACAAAAAAATACTCAGAGCCAGTGGGTATCAAACTCTGACATCTCGGCTCTTTGTTTCATAATCGTTTCTGGTACTGGTATGTGCAGCTAGACTTCTTTGCAACAGAAGCTGCTTGCGCGTGAGTTTTCCTGAAGCGAAGCAGTATATCGCATAATAAGGTGAGTTGGATTGAACTAGTTACCAACCTAATTTCTCACAATGTTGTGTACAAGCAGGAAAAGCATACATTGTCCGCGCTCTCATTGATATAGCGAGCTAGTTCCTGTTTCAAACAAGGTTGATGGCAGATAAAGACCAAATATCTTACAACTATTTTGTATGCGTTATTGTAGCTAGCTAATTTACTAATTGAGCTACATGAAGTTTGCTAGCTAGTTAATTAGTGCTGTGCTGGAGAGCTACAGACAGCTAACAAAGCTGTTTTAAGACCTGCTATAGATCGCTCATCTAGCATCAGTAAAGATGAAATAATCTAAGAGATTGACGACCGATATTAGGACGTTTAAGGAGAATTATCAGAGTCTGTCCGTTATCTACCAAATTCGTTAATATTAAAACATTCTGTCATGCAGTAACGACGTTTTACATGTTTCACTGTCATGGTAATTCAGCCTACATGACTTGGTGCGCCATGTCTCAGCAGGATATTCAAATGTGTACAGTTTGAGAATCCAGGAGCTTTACAAAATGTTTCACCCTCACTTAAAAAACTAAAGTTCCAATCCTGTATTTTACTGACTTAAATGTCAAAGTTGCTTGGCTAGTTTTAAAATAATTTAACATTATCTTTGCAATAGTGTTTTCCTTTGTCCGTGTGTACATTTGCTAGGTGAATTCTGAAAGACACTAAGGGACGTTTTTACAACACCTCATCCTTAAATAATTCTAAAATGCTTATTTGGTATTAGAAAATATTTTTTCATTATATTAAACCCAGCTGAAACCTATTTGGTTTATTTAAATTAAACCTAACGTTCTGTGTTGAGTTGTCACAGTATGTAATGCACTGGCATGTTAAGGTAGATACTAGTATAAAGGAATTAAATGAAGCTGTGGACTTGAGGCGTCTTTCTGAAATTAGACATTCTGATGTACTTATTCTTTTGTTTAGTTGTACATTTACTCCTTCCACATCTTTCATTCCTCAAAACATTGATTGACTGGCTGGTTTCTGCAGTGAGCTGTTTCTTTTTTGCACTTTTTGACCCAATATTGACCTCAACACATACCAGTCTACTCCAGACTGTGGCCACACGAACTCAAAGACCATATAAAGCTTAATTTATCAAAGAAAATAGCTTTTAGCTGTTTGGTATAATTAAGTGATGTTCTAATACCACATTAGCAATTTGGCATGATCACAAGGATAAGGTGTTGGAGTAATGTTTGTTGGAAATGAGGCCTGTGTAGACTTAATCAAAAATACTTAAAGTTTTTTGCATCATTAATGTCCTGACTATACTTTGATCAGTTGAATACCACGTTGGTGAATGAAAGTAATAATGTCCTTTCAAAACAGCAACATTTGTAAATGATTTTGGCCCGCAGTGTATAACTTTTATTTGTCCTGTTAGATTTCAGATCAATCCCATGCCTAAAATAAAGGTTTCCATAAAGTTTATTTTAAATTGACTAACAATATTTGTTTTATAGATGCCACGCAAACCTGGATTTATGCGGAGTGTTTTGTGTGTGTCTTTGGGTGTGAAGCCTGTCCTTGTGTTCAAGTGGCTCTATAGTTAGAGTGAAATTTGTAATTAAGTTCTGTTTGATTCCCAAATGAGCCAAATGTTATGTCCTAGGGCAAGGCACTCCCCCCTAATTTATTCCAGGAAAATGTACCTGTATTTATTGTAAGTTGCTCTGGATAAGAGCATCTACTAAATGACTAAAATATATACTTATATTAATGCATTTGATTTGTGTAAACACTTGTTTTTATTTACAATCTTCAAAGTGGAGTAAAACAAATGGAAATTGATTCCTTTATTAGAAACTTGCTAAATAACTACTCAATTCTGGTAATGGTGTGTTTGTTATTAATGTACAGAAGTAACGTCTCTAATTTATTACCTACATTATCTAGCTCGACTAGTCTTAATATTATTTTTAACCTTTAAAATGGTAATTTCCATTTTCAATGTGTAGCTTAGAAAAATTAAGCTTTTCACTATATAAGATTTCTGTGAGTGTGACATTCATCTATCTTTTATTACACAGATGCTGAGAATGTTTTGTTGTAATAATCTAAGCTATTCTGCAAACAAAGTCAATTGACAATATGTCATTAGGGTTTCAACAGTATGCCAAAATCCTATTCTGTTTGTTCCAGTCCTTTTTCCAAATTCCAGTGTGTTAAAATGGTGTAAAGGTACTGGTGCAATGGACATGCCAATCAGCCTCATGGTGGCACAAGCCTGTTAAGTTGGACTTTTTTTTTAAAGGTCACCACACCCATCTCTGGTGACCTGGTCTTGGAAATCAGTCCACTATTAAACTTTTTGCCACTGAGACCCAAAAAATCGCCATCATGGATTTTCAGCCATCTTAGTTATTTTGAAAAACAACACTACTCATATGGCAGCAAATGACCAATCTTGATGTAGTTTGACATTTGGAATCTATGTATGAAGATCTTCAAGTGTTGTATAAACTAGACCAGTATGTAAAAAACTACATGGGGGTCACAATTGGTCAGGAAAAAACATCCAACATTGGCTTAATCTTTGTACACATGTGCAGTTTATTTTACCCTACATACCATATTGCATAATTTTCATGCTAACTAAATGCTGAAACCTGCTAAATGCTGCTTGCAGCTTTAATTGAAGTTGCAAATGTAAAGACAATTGCTTAGTTACAGTAACATATGTTCCAAGGGTCTTCAAAGGTTCCTTTTTTCATTACTTGGTCCCCTTAATCGCTGCTTGCAGCTGTATTTATTATTATTATTATTATTCTCCAGGGCCATTTTCAGAGGTCCATAGCTCAGTCTCCTCTGGTTCAAAACGCTCCAAACTTTGCCTGATTTTAGACTGAGGACCTTGGCCATCACGGTACCCATACTCCTCATGGTGGCGCTGTAGCACTCAGTCAAATAGAAAAAGTGAAGCTCAGATCACATGAACCGAATGTCGTAGAGACATGCAACCAAGTTCCAGATATACCCCTTCTCATGCTGACCAAAAAAGTCTCTGGGGTCTTTCAAATTCACCCCTTGGATTTTCCTTCATTTTGAATTTAGTGAAAAACACGTTAACGACATCTCTGAGACCGCTGAATGGATTTGCATGCCGTTTGGTGTGAAGGACCTTTGAACCGTTATCTTTAAGAGTTATATAAGGAAAGTTGATATCTCAAATAGTACAGCCGAAATCAGCAAATGATATTGAGCTGGGTGGGTCTATGACTTTAGACATCCATTAATCCCAAATGGAACATCAAACAGCTACGAAACGAAACCTCATAAATGTGTCTGCTAGGAATGGACAGGAAAACTCCCATACAGAAACACCGCTTGGGGGCGCTATAAACATAACTGATGTTTCTCATGATTTTGCTGTTGGAAATGATATTTCCTCTGAAACAGCTGAATGGATTTGGATGACAATTGGTGTAAAGGACGACTGGACCATTGTCTTTAAAAGTTATATTCTTGTAAATGTTTCTGGTGGATTTTCAAAATATGCATCCGTATGTGCTATTTTGGCTATTATAGATCACAACCCGATGAGACTCTTCAATTTGCCAGCTGGCCCTGTGGTGTAGTGGGAACATCCTGGTTCTTCAATATTGTGACCCCAGTTCGATACCCTTCTCAGACATTCCAAATTCTGTATCTCAGAAATGCTTTTCCACTAGGTGCTTTTTAGCCTTCACACAACAATACACATCTGAAATACCATGATTTTCATTTATTTGCGAGCATAATTGTATTACGTGACCCTTTTCTGCTGTTATTGTTTTCCAAAGAAAGGAACCAGCCATGGAGTGATTGGAGTCATTGATTTCATTATAAGTAGGATGTATAGCTATTAGCTAGCCATCTATAATAATCTTTGTACAACAGTACACTTTAGTTCCATTACAAACGTTTTGTTGCTCACCTTATCTCAGCAAAATTGTAAAGAGCTGTAGGTACAAGTAGTAGCTCCTGTGGTGTAGTGGGGACATCCCTGTCCTTCAGTATTCTTACCCTGGTTTGATTCCCCTTTGAGATGTTCCAAATATTGTATTTCAGAAATGTATAACCACTCTGTACTTTTCAGCCTTCACACAACAATATATATCCCCTCTGTAATACCATAATTCTCATATATTTAGAATAATTGTTTTACGTGACCCTTATATACTGTTATTGTTTTCCAAAGACACAAATCAGCCATGGAGTGATTGGAGTCATTGTTTTCGTTATAAGTAGGATGTATAGCTATTAGCTATATAGTCTTTGTGCAAGACTACTCTTTAGTTCCGTTAATTAATGTTATTTTGTCCACGTTATTTCAGCAAACATGTAATGGCTGAGGTAAAAGTTGCATTCTGCTGTTTAAATAGTGGTAATGATTAAAGACAGTCTGCCACATAGAAAACCAGGGATTTAAACCTGCCAGCGACAACAATATTCATCCCTCCTAATTGGCTGAACTAGGATTGCCTGGTTCCTTTTCTGGTTTCAAGGTCGTTTTGATTTCTTCTCCTTCGATTGGACATCCTGACTACGAGCGGCATTGGGCATTTTTAAATAGCGAAACATTTCTCTAGTGAGAGCATGCAGTGAGCCCCGCTTGGCCCCCTGAAATGCTGCTCGCAGCTTTAATTGAGTTTGTTTTTCAATTGAAGTGTTCACGTTATAGGTCACATTAAAGTTGGAAAACGTTCTGACATTTATCTTTGTCTCATTCTTTTACATCATAAGAACCTGGCATTTTAACAGGGTTGTTTAGACTTTTTATATCCACTGTAGATACTACATACTGTTTCAGATATGTAGATACTTAATACTGTTTCCAGTACGTAGAGAATGTAGATACTGGTTCAGTCTCCAACAGTAAGTAGTAGTATCTATCTACATTCTCTCCGTACTGGAAAAAGTATGTAGTATGTAGTACTTCTCCCCACTCCTCTCCATCCATCCCTTCTACACTCTCCTTTTTGTTCTATTCATCTTCTCTCTGTTAATCCGTCCTTCCTTCTCCTCTGATTGATCCCCTCCTCCCTTCCTCTCCCAGCCAAGGTGTTGTTCTCCTGGCTGTGCTGGATCATTATTTAACCAGAGGGAAACACTGGACCAGGAGAACAGGGATTTGAGCTTAGCAGCTGCACGCCTCTCCTCCTTATTACATAATTCAATGTGAAATGTGATTAAAGACAATGCACACAGTGGAGCGGCTCCCCTCCGAAGGCAGACTGACACAGAGTGGAGGAGATGTGGCACAGTGTACAGTACACAGCCTGGCCTACTAAATAGTACTGCAAAGGCCCAGTACAGAAAAGCCCCATTTGTTTACACACTCACACACTCTTAAATAAATACAGACTCACAAGAGTAAACCAAACTAGAGGATAACTTGGGAGGGTTTCATATAACTTCATTGTGATCCTAGTTTGTTCACACACTCATTGTTAGTGGTCCCTGCTGTGTTGTGGGATCTTAATTAAATTCTAAATGGCCCCACTAGGCACCAGACCCGTATGGTCTGGTCAAAATCTTTCCTGTGATACTCTTTGTCTTACCTGGTGTTATCTGAGTCAATGGTGTGAAACAGGTTCTCCAGCTCCTCTTCGTTCAGCGTCCCATCAGAGAAAAATGCCTGGAACTCATCCAGAGACAGCTTCCCATCATCTACAGGAAGAACGGAAAAGCAGACCATGACTACTATAATTACCAGTGGCCTGAATGAGATCAATAAACATCACTGCTATCATCAGCAGAGTCATCACCATCCTCGGCCAAAACATTCCAGACATGCCATAATGGACAGAATCACCTTCTCATCTTCATCAACCGCATCTAGATATATCATAATCACTCCACAGTCTTCTGTCAACAGTGGACCATTACTGATTATAATAAAGACATTTCTAAGCTGTAACATCAGTGTAGTATGCATTATTTAATATGCCAACACAAGTAACAAAATTTGGTAGACCTTAGCAAGATAAACAAGTAATTCATAAATTGTCTTGAACCCAGATTTTAGCTGAGATGCAGTATTGACATATTTACATTCGAAAGGAATCATCAGTCTGGAAGGTACCGAAAGCTGAAATAGTATGCTTGGATATGCAGAACAACATGCGTATGTTTATATTTTATTTGTTATTTTTCACCATGGCAACATGCAGTCTTCCTGGGATGTTACAATGAAAAAAACATCACAGACATAATGTACATTTTCATGAAAACATCATATAGACCTTACAAAAATAAGAATATTTACTAAATAAAATTAAGAGCAACTAGAGACACAAATTGCAATTGCCCTAACAGCCATCCTCTTTGTACACACTTAACACACTTGAGAGAAAGCCTGCTAAAGACTCCCACTAAAAACTGATCAGCCTGGAGGACTCCAGACTGTTTTACCAGGACAACAGGAGTCTGACTGTGGCCTGGATCATCGCATAAATGACAATCGCATAAAAAATGTATACTCCTATGTTTGCCCTTGATGCTGTTCAACTAGACTTGTGGCTACAGGAGAAAATGTGGGTTTTAAACTATGGAAATGACTGCAGTCAAGCCTAAAAGTAGCAAGTGGTTTTAGTAATTAACCGACCAGAACTATTGGCCAATTTAAATAGAAAGCTTTTGCATACAGACAGACTAAATTGGAACAACTGGACCTCATTCTTACCTGTAGAAGCCCCTCCCCTCTCTTTCTCTCAATCTCTCTTTCACTCCCCATTCCTCTTTTTTCCAATCCTTTCCAATCACCATCCCACTCCATTGTCTTTTTCCACTCACTCCATCTTTCCCTCTTATTCCCTCCATTCTTCTCTCAATCCCTAATTGGCACTCTTCATCCCTCTCTCCATTCCTCCATTGCTCTATTTATCCTGCTCTTTCATGTCTCATTTGCTCTCTCTTTATTACTCTCTCTTTCCCTCTGTCTCTTTCTTTATCTCTCTCTAACCTTCTTTATCAATCCCTTTCTCTCCCTCCATTTCTCCCTAATCTGTCTCTAATGTTATCCCCCTCACTTTCTTATTGGCATTCCTCTTTCTATCAACCCCCCCCCTCACACACACAAACTGTCATTTATCTCAGCTTTGTATCCTAAGAAAGACACATATGCACATGCCAGGTGAACAGCTGGAAGAGATGAGAATAGACAGGTCAGATACAGAGAACTGTCTCTGCACCGAACACCAGCTCATCTCCACCTGTCTCCGTATCCCTCTGTCTCAGCTCATCTCCAACTGTTTGCGTGTCCCTCTGTCTCAGCTCATCTCCAACTGTTTGCGTGTCCCTCTGTCTCAGCTCATCTCCACCTGTCTCCATGTCCCTCTGTCTCAGCTCATCTTCACCTGTCTCTGTCTCCCTCTGTCTCAGCTAATCTCCACCTGTCTCCGTGTCCCTCTGTCTCAGCTCATCTCCACCTGTCTCCGTGTCCCTCAGTCTCAGCTCATCTCCACCTGTCTCTGTGTCCCTCTGTCTCAGCGCATCTCCACCTGTCTCCGTATCCCTCTGTCTCAGCTCATCTCCACCTGTTTGCGTGTCCCTCTGTCTCAGCTCATCTCCACCTGTTTGCGTGTCCCTCTGTCTCAGCTCATCTCCACCTGTCTCCGTATCCCTCTGTCTCAGCTCATCTCCACCTGTCTCCGTGTCCCTCTGTCTCAGCTCATCTCCATCTACCTCCGTGCACCCTCTGTCTCAGCTCATCTCCATGAGAGTGAAGAGCGCCAGGGCAACACAACTGTATCACCAGTTAATTAAACACTGACCCACTTTACTGCAGTACTCTTCACTAAGGAATACCATGCTCATGAAAAACCATGCCAGCCCACCCCTCTTCTACTCCAAATTATTGCGAAGGAGAAGACCATTCCTGTGGCTCCACGGGTACAGTGGGGGAATAGAACATTCTCCTTGTTCCAGGCTGTTGGGTGGACTATATATCGTAAGTTTTGGAAGCGTCAGGATTTGATAAAGACCGACTATTAACGCCAAGCTGCATGAAACGCTCTGCTCCAATGGCCACATCTTTCAGCTACATTGAAGCCAATAAAGGAGCTCCTAGCCAGGTGTGAGTGTGTGATATGTGTGGTCGGAGGTGTGGGGGATCTAAGGTGGGGGGACTGACATTGCAGATAGATGGGAACAGTCCAGCTAATGTGTCTGGGGGCACAGACGGGCATGGGAATGACACAGTTGACGTCCACACTACAGAATAAAGAGATGCAATTAGCACTTCCTTCCAGCAGGGCTCTCGCATCCTGCAGTCTTCAAAAGAATAAGAACAGATACTTTCTCAGTATTTCATTTCTATCCCTCATTAACATTTCGGGGGTGCTGGTCTGCCCGGTTGTCATGGCAACCCCAGAAAAAAAAAAGTTGACTCTCTTTGGGATGTCTCGATCTCTCAACGTGTCACGCTGTTCCCTCTCTTCTCGTCCTCCTTTTACCCAATGACCGGTACAGGAAGGGTGGAGAGAGGTTCCATTTGCAGTGACCCATCATTTTCTCTTTGTCATTTCTTTTTATATCTCCTGGACCTCTTCACTGGTATCATTTCCTGCCTCGTGGTGTGTGTCAGTGATCCATCATTCAGTGCAGAAGAATAGAGAATTAGCCCCCTGCCAAGTAAGATCACCACACAGGAATATCTTCCCCTCAGGAATTCAAAGTTTTAGTAGAAAGAAAAGTTGTGGTTGGGCCTAAAGATTATTATACGGTGTGTGTAAGTGTGTGTATGTGTGTGTTTGTGAGAGAATATGAATGAGTGTCAGCTTTTAATAGTGCGCGCACACACACACACACACACACACACACACACACACACACACACACACACACACACACACACACACACACACACACACACACACACACACACACACACACACACACACACACCACACCACACCACACCACACCACACACACACACACACACACACACACACACACACACACACACACACACACACACACACACACACACACACACACACACACACACACACACACACACACACACACACACACACACACACACACACACACACACACACACACACACACACACACACACACACACACACACACACACACACACACACACAGGCAAGTATAAACACCCACAAGGATGGCAAAACAACCCTCGGTTACACATAAATAAAACCAAAAGACAGTATGTAACTGACAAATGATCAATAGAGTACACACATTTAAGTGATACACACATATATACATGTCAAAACATGAGACGACACAGTACAAACAGTATATACAGATGGACAAGTTTGTTAGAATGTGCAATTTGTTTTGAAGTAGTAAGGAGTGATGAAAGTGTCAAGTTTAAGAATCTTTTGATATTCATCCAGTCATTGGCAGCAAAGAACTAAAAAGAATATCAGCCAAAGGAATGTAAGCCATACAACAATGTCCAGTGTGAGGTATCTACCAGAGACAACCAATAGAACAGAAATAGATCTCATATGGCAGTCATGTTTCTTTATCCCTCTCCATCCACATAACCTGACATGCTCTGTCGGCAAAGTAAAGGAACATACCCAACTCCTCATACAACAGATGTCACCACATAAAATAAAATACTTTACACCTACAGCAACGGACACTGATTGTATTAAGTATTGATTCAGACGTCTCCTACAGTAACAGACTCTGATTGTATTAAGTATTGATTCAGAAGTCTCCTACAGTAACAGACTCTGATTGTATTAAGTATTGATTCAGAAGACTCGTACGGTAAGTCTGATTTTATTATGTATTGATTCAGAAGATCCCTACAGTAACAGTCTGACTGTATTTAGTACTGATTCAGAAGACTCCTACAGTAGCAGTTTGACTGTATTTAGTACTGATTCAGAAAACCCCTACATTAACAGTCTGACTGTATTTAGTACTGATTCAGAAGACCCCTACAGTAACAGTCTGACTGTATTTAGTACTGATTCAGAAGACTCCTACAGTAACATGCAGCAGGGAGAGGAGCACAATCCTCATTACAGCACATCTACCCTCATTAAACCGAGGACTGCCTCATTATGATCAGCAACCTCACTGATAGGATCAATTAATGGACAATAACCCTGTGTTATTAAGATGGCATTGTTTCATACTGTCTGCTCCGCCTCATCGCGGCGCACCGAAAGCCATGGTGAGGCTTGATTTAAGGAACAGATCCATGGAGAGGCTTGATGTTAAGGACTGGGGAACAGAGCTAACTGAACACCTCTGAGCATGAGCCCAAGACAGGCAACCTGCCATTGGAAGGTGACTGACTCACTGACTGACTGATTGTGTCGACAGCAGCTGAGAGCTGATTAAAATGGCACACGGATAGACTCTAATATAATTATCATCAATCAAGTACGGACGGATGGATATAAGTCAGTGCTCAATACAGTGTGAGTGTTTGTGTGTGTGTGTACGTGCACGCCCAATAATGACACACTGTTTCGGTAACCCTGCTTTCCAGCTTTAAATAGCAGCATGTCAAGCACCGATGGTAGGTCCATGTTGGCACCTAACACCATTCCATGGTCAGAAGGGGATTTCATTTGCATTGATGATCTTCCATGGGCATTATGGTCAGTTATAGTATTCCAGAGTCAAAACAGTGGCTTTAAGTTGTGTAGTAATGTTTTATGGTTAACAACAAGATACAGAATATTCCAGGCACAGAGAAAGGTGTACTGTGGTGGTATAGCTGCATTATGGTTATTGTATCACCTTATTTCCCAAAATAGAAGAGTTTTAGGCTCCTCAGATCAAGTCTGCGAATAGCCTTGAGAAGTGGCAATATGCAGGTTTCTAATAATGCACTAGAATGATGGACATTACAGGCCAAAGAGGAGTAAAGCAGAGGAAACGAGAAAGAGGAAAGGAGGGGATCAAATGGAGAACATGAAAGCTGGCCAACTGTATACAACAGACAATTACATCCCATTTTACTCCCAACTCACTCTTAGTGGACAACTAATCAAATAAGACAAATGTATTTACTCAGAGGATTAAATATTTTCCATTATATGTCTCATTTTTGTTATGTAGAATTAGAAAGAACAGAAACCTTAGCCTGCATCTGTAAGATTGTGAAAGCATTCAAATACGTCACACCGGACATTCACTTTCATACCAACTGACATGAAAAAAAGACACTGGAAGGGATATTTGAATGAAACTAGGCTACAGTTTTAGAGGAGTGGCAGTTAGCCCAGTGAATACAACATTGGGACAGTAAATGAAAGACTGACGGATCTAATCATCAAGGTGAAAAATATTTTGTTATTCCCATGAGCAGAGCACTTAAACTTTTTCTTTGACTTAGAGATGTTGAGGATTTGTCATTGAACAAACAGCAGAGCAACATAAAGGATGAATTAAGGCTAAGATGGTGACAGAGTGAGCTGACCAGGTAAAAAAGGCACTTATTTCTGCAGTAAGCTAAGTCACTAAAATACTGTAAATATAATGGTGTTTTTAAATCAAAGTAGGATGTGCCTTCAGAGGAATCAAACCTCTATGAATATATGAAGCACAGGAGATGAGGCCATGATCTGACCGTGGATTAGATTTTCATTTCATTAAAGCACTCAGCCATCTGGAGATATGCAATTTTAGGGGAGGAATGTGACACCATGGTAACTGCAAGCTGAATGGCCTCATGGAAGAAGGCTCCCAGAGGGCTGTAACTAGGGGCAACAGGGTACAATGAGGTGGGTAGGGAGTGAACACCAACAGAGTCAGATGGAGAGGTGGACCAGACAGTGGTCTAACTGCACTCCTCCGTATGAGTGACATAATCAGGACCCAGGGACAGACTATTGTCTAGTTCCACCATGTTTTATCATTCTAGTCTCAAATCTCAACTGGTCATCAAGGGAACCAAATCTATCCTGTGAGAGCACCCCGGCACGCAACACAATATACGGGACAGAATAGCCACGGAATCTGAGGATACTATGAAGATACTGTGCTACACCTTGAAGGCCTGTCGTCACAGTTGGCTACTGCTATGCTCCTGTAGATGTCAAGGCAATTATCATATGTTTCAATGGGGACGGAGGTACTTTGGGTCAAGTTCTTCAAGAGCTCGAGGGCATGATTAAGAGGGACACTATCCTGTTCTTCAGTAATAAAAGTTGCTCCAGAACAAAGATGTTCATGGCCACCGAAAAGGACAGAGAGGACAATGGCGGGCAATTTTTCTTCTAAGGCTCGAACCTATGACATTTTTACCATTATCAAAGACTACTTTTTGGGGAGGTTTCATTTTGACATGTCGCACAGGGTTCTGAGCCACAAGCACATTAGCATGCCCACACGCTAACATGTACAGTGGATTAGCACCAACAAATGCATGAACTCACACAGCAAGGTAGCCTAGTTAATTACCAGGCAGCTAAATGCCATTTGGACAGGGACCCTGGTGAGACCTGGTTCAGAGGAAAACATTCCATCCAGACGCTCATGTAATTGACACCATTTTGACCACAACTCATTAGTGTGAGCATAGAAAGGACAGGCATTAACAAACAGATACACAGAAAGATTTCCCTTTAGACTGGACTCAAAACCTCTCTAAGACCGAACAGAGATACTCATGTCACTTACCAGGCTTGTCAATCACACTACTTTGATTCAAACCCTCCTTATTTTAAGGACCTTTTTGCAGACTGTCACCGACCTGTGCTAAAAAAACATGAGAAAAAGAGCTGGTGATTAGGAAACTACAAAAAGCTAATTTCTCTTAGTCCTGCTCTGCCAAGTAATCATCCGGTCATCCAGCGATCCTTCTTCGATTTGGATAGTGTAATTTATGCCAGGACACAGTGCTCTGCTGCTGTCACATTGTGTTTGTTTGTTCTGGTTAGTAAGAAGGTCAAGCAGGCACTCGGTCTGTGTCTAAAAGGTTTGAGCAGAAATGTCATATAAATGATTCACTACCCTACCTCACCAGATACTGGATGGACGTCTGAAAACTATTACTTCCTCTGTGTACGATGGGAAATATTTCACAGGAATACCATCACTTGGAGAATGGGCAAGCAGTGATTTGGCTTGTTGCATCTTAAGTATAAATGTGCTGAGGTAGAATACAAGTTAACCACATACAGTATGTATTAAAGGCTACGGATACATTGCATGGACACGTGTTTACCACAGCAATGACCAAATGACAACAGTTTAATTGAATCTCCTTATTTCAAGTTCTCCCCTGCTGGTTGTCCAAACTCACTTCCAGTTACATAAGTAGAGAATAAAAAGGAGAATGGTGATCCTAGAGATGGAGACTGGCGATCACTGGAGAGGCGGTTCAGGGTCTCTGCCCACCTCCTCCCCCAGGCTTATACCGCTCCACTCCTACCACTGTGCCAAAGACAGTACTGCCAGGAGTCTGGCATATGATGGTGCCAGGCCATGTAAATATATCCACTCTGCACCTCTCACCGCCGCAGAAGACAGAGAGGCATTCTGAGAGCTCTGGTGGCATAAAGGCTTTTGACTGAGATAGAAAAATGTCCTCAAGCTCCTACGGAGGTTTTATTCAAATCAACTGACTGGCAGACGCATACATCTAAGAACATCAGGCCCAATTCCCAGGAGACACATACCCCTATACTGACTGGAAGTCTAATCTGTACACCACTACCAACGTATCAACCAAGCTTGCAAAAGTGGGACCTCATAGATGGTACAGCTGAGATGAGCATAAGACATGACAGAGCAGTTTTGTGGGAACGTGTCCAAGTTAACTCTCTCCTTGTTCTCCTCCTACATATATCCACTGCCATTGACCCTGTGATCCATCAGGTCCTCTGCACCCTCTAAGAGCTGAGTGACCCAGGCTCTGCAACCTCTAAGAGCTGAGTGACCCAGGCTCTGCAACCTCTAAGAGCTGAGTGACCCAGGCTCTGCAACCTCTAAGAGCTGAGTGACCCAGGCTCTGCAACCTCTAAGAGCTGAGTGACCCAGGCTCTGCAACCTCTAAGAGCTGAGTGACCCAGGCTCTGCACCCTCTAAGAGCTGAGTGACCCAGGCTCTGCACCCTCTAAGAGCTGAGTGACCCAGGCTCTGCACCCTCTAAGAGCTGAGTGACCCAGGCTCTGCACCCTCTAAGAGCTGAGTGACCCAGGCTCTGCACACTCTGGGATTGCAACGCAGCAGCATGGTCGGCTTTATGGCCTCTCACTGCTGGTGTCCCGCAAGGCTCGGTTGTAGGCTCTCTCCTCTTCTCACTCTGCACTAAGTCACTTGGCTCATTAAATCCTCATGTGGTCTGTCCTAACACTGCTATGCGGGTGACATTTGATGATTTTTCTTCTTCCCAGCAAGGGAAGAGCCAGGTGACGATGCATTTGTGTGTGGCTGGGTGACCTCCATGTTCGAGTACCCGAGGGAGAGTAGCTGCTGTTGAGCAACATATAGTAAGTGTGGAAAGTGGAGACACAGCTTGAGCGTGAAGATACTGACTAAAACTAAAAGAATGCATGATGCTTTCCCCCTTTCCTTATAATGAGGATGGTGGATAATGGAAAATGGATCAATTCTAATGCTGACCTAAGGCTCAGACCCAGCATCGGACACACCAAGTCATCAGACAGAGTACCACTTTTCTCTTCTTTTGTGGGGCCTGATGGTTAAGTGCAGTGGTCATTACGTTCTCACTGAGTACCTCTGCACGGCTCCTGGATGGGTCTGGCTCTCTGGCACCACCAACGCATCCATCACAATGCATTTCTCTCTGCAGACCACATGGATGTCTGTCTGGAATGGCTGATGCTTACAGGCTAGTTCCCGAGTTTGTCCTGGTGAGAGTGACACAGACACTGCCAGGACACAGGCAGCTTTGGAGTGAGACACATTGTGTGTGCCCAGTGTACACATCTTCATGCTGAATACTGTCTGAATACTGTCTGAATACTGTCTGAATACTGTCTGTTTACCACAAGACATTCCCACTAAAGTTTTTTTAAACTTCTACATTTGAAAAAAAGCAACTATTTTTAATTGGCATCATCAACGTTGACCAAACGTAATTCATCGGGATAACACTGAAGGAGAAAAACTGAACAATCTGAAATGGTAACAAACCCAAACTTATTTGCTTGAGGCCCATAGTGTGTTTTAATTAGCCAGGGACTCGTGGGAGTGCCAAAACCATTTTCAAACACTTTGAAAGATTCCCGTCTGACTTCTGATGTTTCACAGTTGTTTTGCTTCTGCTACAATGTTACAAGTAAAACATTTTTGTTTCCTGGATATTGCTCAACATCTCGTGGTTTTTACAAAGCACTGAACTTCACTGTTGATTCTTCTTCTTCCCATTAACAAGTTCGCAGGACAGATGGGCTCCTCTGGAATATTTTCATTCATGCACTGTAATTGTGTGTTGTCGGTTTTTAAACACAGATGGCCAAGTTTTGAGTGAGATGATCAGTAGTCACCAGACTGATGAGTTACAAATATAACTGAATGTGGGGCATCGAAGTGGTATATCTCTAATGTAGTTGAGAATAAAATAGGACAATGATAATGAGAGCAGCCGGCTCTGAGTAAATTAGACTGCCCAAGACTCTCTCCCCGTCTACCCTGCAGAGAACAAGTACTACTGTACTAACTAGCACCATGGCCTGAAGGGATGAACTACTGTACTAACTAGCACCATGGTCTGAAGGGATGAACTACTGTACAAACTAGCACCATGGCCTGAAGGGATGAACTACTGTACTAACTAGCACCATGGCCTGAAGGGATGAACTACTGTACAAACTAGCACCATGGTCTGAAGGGATGAACTACTGTACAAACTAGCACCATGGCCTGAAGGGATGAACTACTGTACTAACTAGCACCATGGCCTGAAGGGATGAACTACTGTACTAACTAGCACCATGGCCTGAAGGGATGAACTACTGTACTAACTAGCACCATGGCCTGAAGGGATGAACTACTGTACTAACTAGCACCATGGCCTGAAGGGATGAACTACTGTACTAACTAGCACCATGGCCTGAAGGGATGAACTACTGTACTAACTAGCACCATGGCCTGAAAGGATGAACTACTGTACTAACTAGCACCATGGCCTGAAGGGATGAACTCCTGTACTAACTAGCACCATGGCCTGAAGGGATGAACTACTGCTCCGTTGTGTTGCTTCAGTAAAGCTCAGCATTTAAAAAACTTTAAGCCATAATACGTTACAGGATCCGGCTTTCTGGAGGGTATTGTAGTTCCCCAAAACTAGAATAAAACCTGTGTTTCATGTTGACCTGGTCAAGGGAATAGAATAGCATTTCTGAGGCACAAAGTTCCACTAGTGTGCAGGTTCTTTCGTGCTGGTGTTGATGCTGAATAAAACATGAGCACACCACTCTTCTTTTCTACAGTGTTCTCACTCTCCTCTGCCTGGATGTGAATAAATAAATGAAAGCGGTTGGGATTGGCTGACATCCTCTAGGGGGCAGTTAGAGGAACACATGTTTACATGCGTTTGTGGCAGTAAAGCTGGCCATTTAGGTCCACCAATCACAACCAAAACACATTACAGGACCACTTCACCCCAACCACAAAACTAAGATCATTGTTTAAGCATTTGTAAAGAATCTGGGATAAACAAACTCCCCTAAATGCCTGTTGTCTCTTTCACCCTGAGTGACAATAATTACCTCAAGCTAAACGAGACGGGAATCTAGAGAGCATCAGAAACAATAATTAAACCACCAGAGAAGAACGGCACCAGGCAGCTGAGAGGGAGGGAGGTACCCTGCCGGGAGGTGTCTGACAGCTCTTTACACAGGGATGAGGGCTACACAGACACAAGGAAAGTCACAGAGCGGTGGGGGGCAGAGAGTGTGCGCGTGTGTTTCTACATGTTGTGTACGGTACAAAATATGGTTCCTCAGGAAGATAAGAGAAAGAGGCAGAGTAAAGAGAAAGATGCACTGTCCATCGCTGACACCAGTGACAGATATGTCTCCGACCATAACAGCGTCAGAAATGCTTGAATAATGAATGATGCTGCACTGAGGACAGGGCAGGAGGGGCAGAGAGAAGGGCTAGCGACTCCACACACCTCATCAGCTTCCAGCTCACCTGCGCGGCTTCCCAGCTTCCTATATCCTGCCTCTTCTGTGGCTGGGGAGAGCAAGGGGAACCCAGCCCCATTATGGGGCCAGGAGGGACTCTGGACAGCCTACCTGCAACGAGCTGTCATGTATGGAGGTGGCTACGTGGAACTACAGAGGCTTCGTACAGCGCAGACAGCAACGCGCAAAGAATAGCTCTCCTCTGTAGCCGTGGAGGTCCTCTTACAGCTGGGATAGAGGAACCACTCAAAAGGACGGTCTCTATTAGTAGGCAGGAACTACAAAAAGTGCTGTTATCTAAGCAACACATTCGACACTCCTGAGAGGCCACCAATAGCAAAAGAACCAACATACTGGAAGAAAGGGGGGGAACAAAAGAGCCTGGTAACAGAGAAGGAAATGTGGCATTAGCCGGTCAGAGTCAGGCCGCCCTCTGTGGGGTTGGGAGTAGGGCTTCCCAGCAGTCTGGACAGAAGAAAGGAAAATAGGGCAACATGAACCTTTATGTTAATACAACCCTGAAGGCTGCTCTCGTCTCTCCGAAGCACACCCCCCCCGGGCTCTCCTCTCTACCACTCTCTGGCTTTTCCCTCTCGCACCTCTTCCCTTCCTCACGCCTTCACTCTCTCTGAAAATGTCAGTTGCTCGTCAGTTGTCACTCTGAAGCCGAACACTTCCCTCCACGACGTCACTTGAGTGTTCTGCCTCACTAAATCCTTCCAGGCAAGGGGAGACAAAACGCTGAGAGGCCACAAACAAAACCACAGCTGTACTAGCAGAGGAGTCAGATGCTTCAGTGCACAATAGAACACACTGCATGATGCAAACATTCCATTCACGCTGAAACCTAAGGCAAACACAGGATCAATTCTCTAGCCAAGACAATTACTTCCAACGCTAAATCTAGTGAATGAAAGGATGCAATTCCATAACATGGAATACCGACTCCACAACCGCTGAAGCATGGTAATTAGCAGGAATCAGAGACACAGACTTCCAGTGTCACACAAACTAGCAGTGGAGTTACAACTGAAATGGTTTTACTACATTAAACCTATTGGGAGAAGGAAAAATGCACCCTCCTCCTGAGTACTTTCATGAGTGGAGCACAGAATAGCATTGGGAGCTGTTCTCAGAAAATAAAGTGAGAAAGACACCAATTAAATGTCCATTACCACCACATTTGTCTACAAACCCTTTCTTTCTCTTAGGAAATAGGTTTATTTACAGGATGTCCGTATTTAATGGGCGTAATATGGCCCCTCAGTGACAGCGGGCTCTGTGTTCATTTACTTAAAAGGGAGCATAACATGGCAGGGTTAGATCCACTAATCAGGGCCAGGAGGTAGCTCTGCTAAAAGCTCCTGGGCTAAAGGAATACATCAGCTATAATACATACAGTAATACTTACCCTTCCCAGAGCCAAAGATTCACCAACAAGACAAGTGTTAGCTTCTTTAGCAGTTGCTTTTTTGGAGTTGGACAGAAAGGGAAAGGCAATACAACCTCTGATCCTTAACCTCTGACCGTTGTGGATAAATACCTGGACCTTATTGTTAAGTACATGTGTCTCTCACCCCTTTCTTCATTGTTTAATAAGGACCCCCCCAAATTTCTCTCTCTGTTTTGTATCTCTTCCCAGCATGTCTCTTTCTACTTCTATCCTTGCTCACCTCTTGCTCCTTTTCTCTCTGTCTCTCTCTCCTCTATATTTTTTGTTCTCTGTCCCTCCACTCTCTCTCTATTTTCAGTCTCTTTTCTGTTAAGCAACTCACTCCCTCATTAAAACAGCCACAGAACATTTCCCTGGAGAGGAGGGTAAAAATAGCACAATTTACGTTTGTTCAATACATCAAATGACAAAGATTCTTTTTAACTAGGTGCATATGGCAGCTCTGCTCATTTTCACAGTGATTACTCGCTATTCCCTCTTCAAAATAAAGGCTTTTGTTTCGGATTTCTCCATCGGAAAGCGCAAACCCACGGGAATGTTTTCGTTTGGTCCCTTTTAAGGCACATACAAGCACAGAAGTGCAAAGCCAGAGAATAACCTTCTTTGGTTAAATGTAAAGGGAACTAACCTTTGCAGAAGGACGAAATGTGATTAAAAATGCTATATACTTCTTTTGCAATAGACACAATTTACACTTTGGTGTATTGATATACCCAGTCTCATATACCACAGCTATCAGCCAAACCGTGTCCAGGATTCAAACCATCCAGTTTATAATTAAGGAACTGTATCACATCGGGTATCACATCACATCTCTTTTTACTGCTCTAATTGCGTAGGCAATTAGGTATATAAAAAGCAATAGCGCATCTCAGGCTTTTGTGGCATATTGCCCATATAGCAAGGCTAAGTGCTGTGTCCTGGTACTCAGTGGTGCGTCGTGCATTAGAACAGCCCTTAGCCATGGTATTGATATGTACTACTACAGTGGCCTCCAAAATGATTTGTATCCTAGGTGAATATGAACCACAGCATCAGATGACCTGGCTTCCACAATCATTTGACCTCAACCCCATTGAAATGTTTTGGGATGAGTTGGACCGCAGAGTGAAGGAAATGCAGCCAATAAATACTCAGCATATGTGGGAACTCCTTCACGACGGCAGAAAAACTACCTGATGAAGCTGGTTTTGAGAATCAAAAGAGTGTGCAACGCTGTCATCATGGTGGCTACTTTGCAGAATCAACTATTTAAATGTATTTTGTTCTGTTTACTACATGTTCCCATATGGGTAATTTCATAGTTTTGATGTCTTCACTGTTATTCTACAGTGCAGAAAAAAAGTTAAGATAAAGAAATACAATTTAATGTGTAGGAGCATAGGGGTGTCCAAACTGGTACTATATATATACGGTGCATATGATATATACATACCATCCCCGCACCTGTTAAAAACATTGGTATACAGCAAGTTCCTCTTTCCAAGAGGCATCATTGACACCTTACTCCTACAGTTGGAGTCAAACTGGATTTCCTCTCTGAAAACATTGACCACTAGAGATATAAATATTGACTTTGACCTCAGGCCATTCTTATGAAAATGTCCATTGAACTTACACATCTACAATTAATGATCCTGAATTTCTAATGCTTCCTGTTGATGATTCCTATTTTGTATTACAGTTGAAACAAAATTATAATGTTGCAAATATGAAATTAAATGGAAATAATGAAACAATTGTGATTAAATGAAAATGATATGCTTATGATGAAAATATTAGGTTCTCATGTTAAAATATGTAACAATAACAATATATGAAATATGTTATACACTATTTTCTCATAACCTTGTTAACCCTTTGTAATCCTAATTACTATGATACATCCAGTGGCGTTGGACCGGGGGGAAAAGGGGGCTAAGTATATAGGGCCCTAACGTGTAGGGGGGCCCTCGAAAATGTTTGAATCTTGAATAAAGAGGGGAAGGGGCCGCCTAGGTACAGGGCCCAGAATTGGGCGCTACACCCCTGGATACACTCTTCATGACTGTCATTGGCTGTAGTAGTTGCACTGGCTGTCTACATTGCCTAGTTTCAAGCCTTCATGCAACCCTGAAGAAGTCATGTTGATGCCAGATGTTGACGTTTCACTAATTAAATCACTTCAAGTGTACAACTTTTTTTTCTTTTTAAACCTAAAATTAACTACAATTCTAAAACAATGACCAATTGCACGTTATACCCAAAACATCTCAAAAGCAAGCAATTGCATAATGGGGTCCTGCCAAAGTGTTGTGTGGACCAATTTTTCAGGTTTTACAATTTTTGTGGGAACTTTGGGTACTCACATAATACACATAGCGGGATCACACAGGAAAATAAAATGCCCATCTGGCTGGTATGAAGACAGAGACTTTTAAGTTGTCTCCTTGTTAGTTTCTTTCCTGTCAAAGGCTCCAAGAGATGATGGCAAAACAAACAACTGCCAGAAGGGAATGATGGAAGCTCTGGCACCATACCACACTCAGTATCCGCCTGGAGAGGAGCCAACACACTAACAACCCAAAACACTGGGCCAAGAAGATATCTCACTGAAGGGCAAAGACAACATAGTAACAAATATGTTTAACAAACAAAAACACACTTACCATCTTTATCAGCTCTCCGGAAAATCTGTTAAGACAAAACATGAGCTCTGCATTAGTGAAGGGACTAGTAAGGTAAAACCAATATCAAACCATTTCACATGGTCAAACACCTCACAAAATGTCAATGAAATCCTAAGCCCTTACACACAGAAGGCTTCACACACTAAGAGACAGTAAACACACCTGCCTGAATGGGAAAGCAATATCCATTTCAGATTATAATTACAAGGTTATTTCAGTATTTTTTGTAGAACACAATACAAAAATGTTTCTATGGTAACCTTTCATACATGCAAATGTTTTAATGAAGCATGTATTAGTGCAAATGTGCAGTTAAGCTTTTGGAAAGCAACCATAATGAAAAGCAATATGTTCACAGAGTTGTGCCACTGTACGGACGACTGAGCTAGTGACAGCTTCCAAATGTGGGCTAACATTGTACTAGCTAATTACATTAACTAGCTAGTCAGCTATGCAAGCGTGAGTGACACTGATCGAGTCGTTCCAGAGCACAAACGTTTAACGTTATTTCGGCGCGTCATAATCCCCAAAACCAAAACCTAGCGGCAAAATGCTATACTGGTTCATTTCAGGTTCGTTTCACATTTTCACAATTTTTCTCATAAGGTATTTTAGAATCGCTTCTAATATAGTTTGTGTTTCGTGTAGACTTACGCTACCTCGCCGTTTTGATAACCGTTTAAATCTTGTCAGAACAAGGTGACGAATGTCAAGATACTTGCTAAAATTACCCCTACAAACGCGTACATGCCAAGCGTGCCGCACAAGCCCTGAAAAGTGAAGCCAAAACGTCTCGATCGCCCCCTGTTGAGTGGTCCCAGTATAGGTCATAAACCCCGCCCTCCCCATGTTATTCAATGGGACGCGAGACCAACTAAACAATTAAATTACCCTTCAAATATCTTTTTTCCGAAGCTGTTTTCTGTCATTTACTGTAGTTTGTATCACGCTAATGTAAATTCAAGAGTTTGTTTTTAAAATAAGTTGGTTTTTAGTTAGTTATTTAATGCTCTAAAAACGGTGGTGTGACGTCGTGATTCACAGCTGTGATTGACAGCTATCTGAGCCGACGCCATCAGGCTTTTTTCGCAATCTTCAGAGGACTAAGGAGATTGGAGCTTTACATTTAATATCTAAATTTCTATAATTGATATAATTTCACACGGACATAATGGGTTGTTCTGCAGTACATTGTGCTAACCGATCTGGCATTTCCAATCGATCTTTGAATTATTTTCGGTAAGTTAAATTTATAAGCTATTTAATTAGTAAATAAATGTAATGGGCTAGCTAACGTTAGCTAAAAGACAACAAGCCTCGTTAATAGCCATGTTAACAGCTAGCAGGTGATCGTTAGCTAGAAGTTACCAATTACTTTTGTATTAGGCCTATTCTAAATTAAGGTTAAACATGATGTAAGTTAGGCTATAACATATCGTCTAGGTTTAACAAGCAAAGGTTGTACTGTACTTGGACTTGCAATTGATTACAGTATGTGCATTCTGCGAGGGAGAGTGAGGGCGGGGCACAGGGGTGGGGCCGTTGATTTCGCGGCTTTACGGCTTTACTTCCTGCTCGCTACTGCGCATAACTACTGCGCAGAACTGGTCCCAAGATCGCTATCTGCGCAGACGCAAGTCCAAGATGTCAGCGCCGTATCGGGCCACTGGCGGCTTCAGTTTTCACCAATGGAAAAGAGCGAAAGGGCGTCGTCCATTTTTTTTTACAGTCTATGGTACATGCCAATTAGCAACATAGCATACCTAATGTAAGACTACAACTTCCTAACATAAACATCTCTACGTCATTTCTATCATTATTAACGTTGACCAGTGCGATCATTCTGAAATCCTTGTGCTGTTGTGTTGAAATGAAGTGTTACATGGCTTCCGTTCTCTTTCTATGCTAGTCATTGCCATTAGCGAGCTAGCAGTGCAGTAACAAATACATTGTTTTGTTTTACTTATAGAAATATTACTTATAGTATGCTTAGTTTGTCGACTTACTGTTAATTTCTTACCAAATGTCATTTGTAAGGATGAGCATTAAAAGGGTAGAATACCACAAAGTGTGAACATTAGCAGAGGTGCAGCAATAGTGACGTTTAGACTGGAGGTTTATCCTGTGTTAGTGAGTGTGGCTAACAAGATTTAAAAAAGAATTATAATTTCTAATGCTGTCATTATTTATATTCTGAATATAATTTTCTGTTTACACATCTAGCTTGTATTGTATGACCAGATCCTATTAGAGGTTTGGGATGTGTCTGCTATTTTTGAGGTGCAAAACATCAGATGTACATGTGTCAAAAGAACTCCCTTAGATGAACCTTGACTTCACCACACAGCGTCAGATGTACATGTGTCAAAAGAACTCCCTGACTTCACCATACACATTACTTTATTCCCGGCACTCAACTCCAATACCTAAATCTCATTGTTGTTATTCCCGGCACTCAACTCCAATACCAAGTGATAGAAAAATACATTGTATTACCAAAGGGTCCTAGACTAGAAGAGTACAACAATTCATAAGGCCCATGTTCCACCTTCCACAACTGCCTTCCTTCTAAATCTCATTGTTGAAAGATATCAGTCAGGAGAAGGGTACAAATGAATTTCCAAAGCATTAGATATACCATGGAACACAGTGAAGACAGTCATCATCAAGTGGAGACATAATGGCACAACAGAGATATTACCAAGAACTGGACGTCCCTCCAAAATTAATGAAAAGACGAGAAGAAAACTGGTCAGGGGGGCTTCCAAGAGAACTACAGCAACATTAAAGGAACTGCAGGAATTTCTGGCAAGTACTGGCTGTGTGCTACATGTAACAACAATCTCCCGTATTCTTCATATGAATGGGCTATGGGGTAAGGTGGCAAGACGGAAGCCTTTTCATACAAAGAAAAACATCCAAGCCTGGCTGAAGTTTGCAAAAACAAACATCAAGTCCCCCAAAAGCACATGGGAAAATGTTTATGGTCTGATGAAACCAAAGTTGAACTTTTTGGCCATAATTCCAAAACGTATGTTTGGCGCAAAAATAACACTGCACATCACCCAAAGAACACCATACCCACAGTGAAGCATGGTGGTGGCAGCATGGAAGCTGGAACTGGGGCCTTTGTCAGGGTAGAGGGAATTATGAACAATTTCAAATACCAGGCAATTTTGGCCCAAAACCTTCAGGCGTCCGTTAGAAAGCTGAAGATGAAGAGGAATTTCACCTTTCAGCACGACAACAACCCAAAGCACACATCCAAATTCACAAAAGCATGGCTTCACCAGAAGATTAACGTTTTGGAATGGCCCAGCCAGAGCCCAGACCTGAATCCAATTGAACATCTGTGGGGTGATCTGAAGAGGGCTGTGCACAGGAGATGTCCTTGCAATCTGACAGATTTGGGAAAATATTGCCACGTCAAAATGTGCCATGCTAATAGACTCCTACCCAAAAAAACTGAATGCTGTAATAATTTTTTTTAAAAGTGCTTCAACTAAACATTAGTTTATGGGTGTGCTTACCTATGCAACCATGTTATTGTGAGTTTAAATTTTGAAATGTTTCCCCCTCAAAGAATTTGAATTGTTATACATGTTATAGGTCACATTAAAGGTGGAAAGGTTTCTGACATGATTTATCTTTGTCTCATTCTTTTACATCACAAGAACCTGGCATTTTAACAGGGGTGTGTAGACTTTTTATATCCACTGTACGTGGCTGACGACTATAACCCTCTGTCCAGAGAACTTCAGTGGTTGATGAACTGTCTCTATGGCAGGTTTACAGGCATGGCGGGATTCCTTGAACCTGAGCCAAAACAACTGGTACCCTCCCTGTCTGTACCGGACATCGTTAAAAACCAAGGGAACCTGGGACCTGCAGGATTCCTGGCTGGCATGGTGATGTTTTTACAGCAGCAGGAGGCTATGTTAGCAACAGTGGGACAGGGTACCAACCCCTTATTGCACATCATGCAGAGTGGGAGATTGAGGGCCAGCAATTTAGGATTTGTGTTAGGGTGAAACAAATTACTTCACTGCTGAAGAGGGTACTTGGCTCACAACGCTAGATGTTTTGTAAGTGTGTGAATTGAGGCACAGACAAATGGCTACTGGAAAGGATATGTGCAGTCAGGGCTGAAAGAAAAAAAGTAAAAAATTACTATTATAGCATACGAACATTTTAATAATAGCCTGGTAAAATACGTTAACAAAATAACATCAGTTTGGCAAGTAGTGCTGAACTAAAATAACTTCCCTGTAACGTCTAGTGCCAGCTGTAGTGGAATGCATCATTTCAGCTGTGTGGTAGTTATTTCTGGCTGTAATCCAACCAGTTAACTGGCACACACAGGGAATGATGTATAGAAGCATAGCTAACGTTTGCATAACTAAGTTAGTGTACAGAACAAAGTTTTCCAAAACTCAAAACATGATAGCACACTACATAGCATGTTCATGTTTATATACATGTAGGGTGACCTAGTTTCTAGCTGGGTGTCCCGGATCCCGACAAAATCTCTGTAAAACACTAAAATGTTCCGGTTTCCGATAATCACTACCAAACTGTCCCGGTTTTCACCACAATAATAATAATAATAATACTGTAATGTTTCCACATACGAGTTGGAGCAAAACAAACAACTGTGTAGAACTGTGAAAAAAATGCAAAAATTATCATAAAAGTTCAAAGGGCCAAATTTAGGCAAATATATTGATATAAGTCACCTTGTCTTATATATTTACTCGGTTATCAAAACGGCGAGGTGGAGTAATCCTAAGCAAAACACAGACCTTATTTCAACTGGATCAAAAAATCCACTATGGGAAAAATGAATGGGGAGAATGCCAAAACCGGAAACTAGCCAGTTTTGCATTTTGATGGGGATTGAAGTTTTATGGGGATTATGAGTTATACTATTTAAGTCAATAGTCTGAGTGGTTTGTAGGTTTGAAAACTTTTATAGCTAACTACTGCTTGACAGAAAATGTTGGCTATTAGTTATGTAGTACGTCTGAGCTTGAATAAAGCATGTATTATTCATTTTTTGTTAATTTAGCTAGCTATGCTTTTTGACAGAATGCTTAAGGATGAACGGCCTGTTGATGGACGTCTGGGCCAGGCACAGTGTTGCAAGATTTGATTCACTGTAAACCGAAACTGAAACTGTGCGATTGGTGCACCCAAGTGGGCGTCCTGCGACAGACCTCACAGTTACAGCATGGTTGAGCACAGTACATACAAATGTAATTGCAAAATTATTGATCCAATTATTCTAAGCCAGCAATACAACTTTACTGTAATCATCACTAGGTCAGAAGAAAAGTGTATCAGCTTTGTCTGGTAATGCCTTCTCAGATACCTTTTATATAACGTTTCTTTTATTGAACTGAAAAAATACTCACACTGCCAGAATTCAGGCTTAGCATGAAAGGGATAAGAGTAATAGGGTAATCTTGTTTAAGTAGCCTGACCACACTGTGCACTCACATGTAACAGCACAGTTTGGACTCAAGGGTATGGGGTGAACAATTATTTGTTTGCTGTTGGGAAAGCATTCCTTACACCAGTTAGAACACCCATCACCCCATTTAAATTGTACAATTGGCAGCTAGAAAACTTAATTTTGTGTTATATTCTCCAAAACCTAAATAGTTGGTTCAGTACTGTCTTCTGTCTAACAGTACCACATAATGTTCACCATTATTCTCGTATTCCACACCTCTTATAAGGCAAAATCGCATCAGGTTTCCTCAGTGGAGTGATAGAGGTCTACCTACCCTATCTGATAAAATAGAAGTCGAGTGATAGAGGTCTACCTACCCTATCTAATATAACAGTAGTCGGTGAGTGATAGAGGTCTACCTACAATATCTGATAACAGTAGTCTGAGAGTGATAGAGATCTACCAACATTATCTGATATAAAAGTAGTCTGTGAGTGATAGAGGTGTTCCTACCCTATCTAATATAACAATAGTCTGAGAGTGATAGAGATCTACATACACTATCTGATATAACAGTAGTCTGTGAGTGATAGAGGTCTACCAACATTATCTGATATAAGAGTAGTCTAAGAGTGATAGAGGTCTACCCACATTATCTGATATAAAAGTAGTCTGAGAGTGATCGAAGTCTACCTACGCTATCTGATATAACAGTAGTCTGTGAGTCTTCCAGGATCTACAATCAATATTATGCACCATTGACCCTTTGCTTCTTTTATTTGCAGCTACAGGCTGTTCCTCAGGCCTATGGGTGTGCCATGGGAACAGTGCTAATGTTGCATCCTGTTATACAGTATCTCACAGAAGTGAGTACCTCGCTCACATTTTTGTAAATATTTGATTATATCTTTTCATATGACAAAACTGAAGAATGTAGTGAGTGTACAGCTTGTATAACAGTGTCAATTTGCTGTCCCCTCAAAATAACACAACACACAGCCATTAATGCCTAAACCGCTGTAAAACAATTTGCACCTAGGAAAACCTAAGGGCTTGTCTCCAAATGATAAAGATATCTGCTGACAGTTACAAATAAATACATATCCCTTGACAACCAATGGTGGATGTATCTATCACTATCAGATTCTGGTGTAGCAATTTATACTATCACTTCATGGTGAAAGGACCTATCACTATCAATTCATGGTGCAAGGACCTATCACTATCAATTCATGGTATAGAGATCTATCACTATCAATTCATGGTGTAGGGATCTATCGTTATCAATTCATGATGTAGGGATCTAGCATGATCAATTCATGGTGTAAGGATCTATCAATATCAGTTCATGATGTAGGGATCTAGCATGATCAATTCATGGTGTAGGGATCTATCACTATCAATTCATGGTGTAGGGATCTATCACTATCAATTCATGGTGTAGGGATCTATCACTATCAATTAATTGTGTAGGGATCTATCACTATCAATTCATGGTGTAGGGATCTATCACTATCAATTCATGGTGTAGGGATCTATCACTATCAATTCATGGTGTAGGGATCTATCACTATCAATTCATGGTGTAAGGATCTATCACTATCAATTTTCAACATCACCAACAGTTTCGTAGTCATGGTGCTGGAAAAGAAATGTTACACTTTGGACTGATGTTATCAGGGAATAATAAGACAACTTCTTATGATATCTTAATTAAAGAGGCTGTAGATGGGGGTTGGGGGTGGATATAATTTTTCTGTCTTTAGTCTTTTGCCCTAATTGTTGTCTCTTGTCACTGTTGCCATCAATAAAATATCATTTAAAATATGAGTCATTATTTTTATTTATTGATGTAGAAATTCCTTCACCTCCCCTCTTTGTGTATTTGAAACGAAAAATATGGATTACAAAAAACTCACTAGAGAGCTGAAAGGAGACCAACCGGTCAATGGCCAACCCGTTAAAAGGTCATACACAGTAAATCAACATTTACTGTGAACAACTATTTCAGACAGGCCTCCCAACATCACCATGGCTGTATTGTGTTTCAAGCCTTTATCAGTAGTTAGTCCGCTGTTTATCTTTAGCATCTGTGGGCAGAATTAAGATGAGTAAAATGTTTTGGGAATGATTTCAGCTCAACACAACAATCTATCTTCCTCTCCACATGTAAGGCACAGCTAGCCGGAGCCATATTGAATTTAATATTTACATGTGGTGTTGTTTGCTGAGGTTAAGCATTCATATCTTCTGCTATCAGAGATATTGCTTTGTAATAGAAAGATAAGAACAAAGGAGATTATTATAAGAACAAAAAAAGAAGTGTTGGACAAAATAGGCAGGAGGTTTGCAAGAAAGATAGAGACAGAGACAGAGGGAGACTGAGGAGGGAGTGGGAAGGTGTGGTGGAGATTGGGAGAAATTAGATGGGGAGGGAAAATAATTACAGGTGACTATCTTCTAGAAAGGCATATCCTCATTGACTTGATTTAATTCCGGTGACTATCCTCTAGAAAAGCCCATCCCCATTGACTTGATTTATTACAGGTGACTATCCTCTAGAAAAGCCCATCCTCATTGACTTGATTTATTACAGGTGACTATCCTCTAGAAAAGCCCATCCTCATTGACTTGATTTATTACAGGTGACTATCCTCTAGAAAGGTATATCCTTACTGACATGATTAAAATGGAGCATTGATATATTAAATATCCAACTAAATGTAACCCACATTTAAAGCCACAGAAGTGGGGCATGACTAATGATAAAAGTAGCAGAGGTGTTAGTAGAAAATTGGCCCATTTGGTGTTTAGGTGCTGGTCTGATCATCCATTTGTCAGGCCTGACAGCATTGAGTCACATTATGTAGGTGACCCAGTTTTTGGACAAAAAATTGGGACAAACCCCAAATGGATACATTGCTCCTCTTAACTATAAAGAATGAAAAGGACATCAAAGAGTGTCACCTTCTAACAAGTATAAAAGCCAAGATCAGTTTCATTCTAATTGAACAGAATGTGGTTTTCTATTGTCTCATCAAAATGACTTACAGTGGGTCTGATTTATTAGCTTTACTCTTGACATGCGGATATTAAGACTATTTGATTCTATAATACTAATCATTGATTCTCACAGAGATATGGCATAACGTAGTTTGGAAATAAAGCAATTTGCCACAAAACCCAGACCTAATCTATTATTAAGCAACAGCAGCTTAGTTGTCTTTGAGTACCAGAGATCACTGCTCAATTCATTAAAGCTAAAATGGGAAAACATGCCAGAGGGTTGTGCCTGAGATGGGGGGTGGTTAGGGTTTGCTGGACACTTGAGTAACACGCAAATTTAAAGGAAGCAGAAAGATGCATGTGTTGAAGAGACTTAGTCATGACAAAAAACAAAAGGTGTGAGACAGGCATAGAAAAGTGGGAAAAAAGAGAGGCAGATTATTTTGCCTCATTAAGAATGGATGGATCTGTGCTTCCAACAAGGCTGTGGTGTGTGGAGGAGAGGAGAGGAACAAAGCTTGAAGAGGGCAGTTCCACGGGAAGTGAGCAACCGCCAATAAAGCTCTTATTCCCCACCAAGGCCACAAGGCGACTGTAGACTGGGGTCCATCCGTTACAGATCCGGCCTTTACAGAAGTACATGGAGTAATCAACAGAAATGGGTGTGAATGATGCAACATTGATGGACAGCAATATTTGAGGGTACAACATTTACAGTTGCCTTCTTTTCAAATGAAACAAAATGTGTTTTTTCCCTCAGGTGTAGGCAGCCCTGAAGGACTGAACACTTTTGATTTCTTTTCTACCTGCTAGTTATTTGCACTCACCTGACGTCCCAGGTCTTAATTAGTCTTTGATTAGAAGGAGAGGATGAGAACAAGGAACACATTTGCCTAGAACCAGTCTATATGCTGGAGGGATGGCTGTACTAAAACACAAGGAAGTAGCACAGATTTGGATAGTCTAAACAAAAGGCCTTTCAGCCTATCATATTTCATGACTTTTAAAATGGCTCACATACAGTTGTGCTCATAAGTTTTCATACCCTGGCAGAAATTGAGAAATGTAGGGATTGATTTTGAAAATATGACTGATCATGCAAAAAAACTCTTATTTAAGGATAGTGATCATATGAAGCCATTTATTATCACATTGTTGTTTTGCTCATTTTTAAATAAAAATTACAACAGAAATCACCCTAATGGCCCTGATCAAAAGTTTACTTACCCTTGAATGTATGGCTTTGTTACAGACACACAAGGTGACACACACACACTGGTAAAAATGACAATTAAAAGTGAATTTCCCACACATGTGGCTTTTAAAATTCCAATTAGTGTCTCTGTATAATAGTCAATGAGTTTGTTAACTCTCACGTGGATGCACTGAGCAGGCTAGATACTGAGCCATGGGGAGCAGAAAAGAACACTCAAAAGACCTGCGTTACAAGGTAATGGAACTTTATAAAGATGGAAAAGGATATAAAAAGATATCTAAAGCCTTGCAAATGCCAGTCAATACTGTTCAATCACTTATTAAGAAGTGGAAAATTCTGGGATACTGGCTTGATACCAAGCCAAGGTCAGAATGGCCAAGAAAGATTTCAGCCAAAACTACCAGAAGAATTGTTCGGGATACAAAGAAAAACCCACAGGTAACCTCAGGAGAAATACAGGCTGCTCTGGAAAAAGACTGTCTGTTTGTTTCAAGGAGCACAATACGACGATACTTGAACAAAAATTACCTGCATGGTCCAGTTGCCAGAAAGTGTTTACTTCTCCAAGGGTATGAAAACTTTTGAGCACAACTGTAACTTGATATTTCACTGAAACACTAAAACAGTGATAGGTAGTAAGATGACATGTTCTGGAAGAAGTACAGAAGTTGAAGTGTTTTGGAATAGGCAATGTTACATTCATAACATTTTTGAAAAAAATTATTGAATAACATATACCTCACATTAGATCACATTGAAACATTTTCTATAAAGCTAACCTTCATTATGTTTTACATGGTCTATAATTGGTTTCTCTCTTTTATTGTCACTATCATTTTTAAGCATCATGATATCCATAACTTCCATAATGGTTAGGGATATAATTAATAATGATATTCTATTATAACTCATCTTCAGAATCTTAAATAACCTACCTTCATCTAGTGTTCAGAAGCTTGAACTGGTATAAGAACAATAAATATTATTAATACATTTTATGACAGTACATCAGAATTTTTAAATGTGTAGATTTGTGTCTAGAATGAACAGGTAAAGCTTAATTTTGATCAATAAAGATAATGTACCTAATAGTGTGCTGTCTTGTTGTCTACTATTACTGTTATCATGCTATGGGTAAGGTACTAAGGATAATACTCCCAACAACAACAATTGTGTGATGTCACATTCTGATAAATATTTAAGATTTGAATGTCTTTGACTCGGTTACATATATAACTAAGGCTGTAACATAGAAGTTGTTTTTGCCATATAAATTAAGCTTTTCCTTTAAAATGGCTATCAGTGTAATGACTACAGACTTACAAACGCACAAACGTCTGCACAAACATTCAGAATTAGAATGGACAAAGAAACAAGCATTTCAGCACTCAAATACATTTAGATATAGGTCTATAATTCCTTCTTAATGACATGTATTGTCGAGCAATACAAACAAATGTACACTATTGATGTTTTTGAAAAGGACATTACATGCAATTAAAGGGAGTAAGTATGTGTATGACTGAGGCTAAAACCCTGAGCCAATGAGAACTACATTTACATTTTAAGGCCAATATCCTCTGGAAATGTCACTTAATTGATCTACATGTTCAGTTTGAAATCCAAACCTTTAATCATCAAATGTAAATTGGTCATAGAGCTAGATTATCCTAGTGAAATACATTTTAGGTAAATAAAAAAGAAACCAGAAACAATTCATTTGTTTTATACTGTATCAGTCTGCCATTCACTGTAGGTGTAAATCTTTACTGTTAGCAGTTGGGGAGGATATTGTAAACGAGAAGTAGGCACAGCAAAGAGTTTTGTTTGGTGAAAGTGGGAAATTTCCACACACAGTAATGAAGAATATAAATTCCCTAAAGTTGCCAGAGTTTATATGACCAGTCTATCTCTCTCTCTCAAGCCTCTTGCTCTTCTCTCTCTAGTCTCAATCTCTCTTGTCTGTATCTTCTCTCTCTAGTCCCTGGCTCACTTCTCTGTCTCTAGCCTCTATCTATCCTCTCTAGCCTCTCCCTCACCCTCTAGCCTCTATCCCTCTCTTACCTCTCTATCGCTAGTCTCTATATCTAGTCTCTTTGATTGGTCTCTAGTCTCTCTCTCTTTTACTTCTCTCTTTTCTCTTTCTAGCCTCTCTCTTCTCACTCTTCTCGCTCTCTCTAGCTTCTCAATCTTTCTACCCTCTAGCTCTCTTTTCTCACCTTCTACCTCTCCTCTCTCTATCCCCTACCTCTTCTCTCAAGTCTGTATCCATCTCTTCTGTATATTATCTTTCTCAGTGTTTCTCTATCCTTTCTTCTCTGCCTATTCTCTATATTCCTTGAAAACATGCACATACACATGTACACACACAAAAACACACAGTAGCTGATAGATAAATGAGTCTCCTCTTCATCACCTTATCAGGTTTTAGTTCTAAAAGGGAACTAGTTCCTCTCACTGTCTTTCAAGTTACTTTTCCACCTAAAAACAATATGTAAATCCTTAGAGGAAGGAGCGTAAGATATACATAATTATCAGGCAACAATGAATAATACTATGGCAGCACTTTGACCTACTAAATCAATACTGCTGAGACCAGCTTCCTCAGCTTACCCAAGAGCTTAATTGCCAGTACACTGCAAAAGCTTAATAAATTATTAAAAGGTTTGCCTGCAAAGACGTGCTAGTGCATTGTATACATACAAAATGCCTGGCTATCAGAGGTAGCATATTCATCTGTATTTGGTGATTTATTATGATAGCATCTAAAGACATAATTCAGAATGTAACAAACTGCACACATATAGGGGCATTTCTACCAGTGCATATCAATTTGAGAAAAGGGAATATTGTATAGATTATACGCACCAGGCAAATCTATTAAAACAACTTGAGTGGACGATTTGATTTGGTTACGGAGGTGTTTCGAATTCGTCCACCCTTTAGGCTCTGGAAATATTGGTTGGATACAGATTAGAGAAACTTTATATCATTTTTAAAGAGATGCGTGTATTCAACGATGAAATTACGTACAATATTTTCACAAGACTGAAAAATTTATATTTTTGCGTAAATGCGCGCAGAATATAAAAGGGAATTTCTCTCGCACTACTCTTGCCAGTATGTCAAATAATGATTTCAAGATAACATATTACTAAGTAAGCGATACATACGTCAAGTATTACAGAGATGCCTTTACGTGGCTCTGGAGCGAAGAACTGCTCTTGGGCAACCGCTGCCTCTTCCTTCGCGTACTCCCGGGTAGAGATGCTTTTGTTGTCGCTCATCTTGGTGACTATCCAGCGGACGAGCCCGTCAATTCCACCGGGCTGGGCGCCGCTGTTTCCGGACTGTGCAGCCGTTGCTGACTCGCTGTCCTGGTCCACGGGTTTTGGTTGCTCTTTGCTGTCCTGAGCCCGAAGTTTCGGTTGTTCTTTTTGGAGCAGTTTGTGGACACCGTCCCTGCAGTAGCGTGCTGCTTGTTCACACATCCTTTTGCCGCGGAGCGTTCATGCTGAGCGCTATGGGGGCAATCCCTCCCTCCTCTCTTACATCATCATAGACCGGAACATCCCCGAAAAAACACCTCTCCTCAAACTTTCAGAGGGGTTAGTGGAATGTAGGAGATTGTCTGTTGCCAATGATATTGTAAGAATATTGCAAGATATAAACCTTTTTTCTTAATTTGGTAAGAAAGAGTACTTATTTTATGTACGTGCAGTCCTTTTTTTTTGGAAAGTGAAGCAATTGTTTTAGTTTTGGCTCTATAACTGCTCTAGCACACTGTATTTGAAATTAAACAATGACTCATGGTTAAAGTGCACACTGTCAGCTTTTATTTGATGCCACTTACATCAATAAACCAACTATAGGAATTACAGACCCATTAAATGCACTGTTACTATTATAAACCGCTTCGCAACGCAATTAGTAAGAAGTGGTGTAAGGTCATACCCATGGAATAATTTATCAATAAGGCACGAGATGTTTGGTATATGGCCAACATACCCCGCACGGCGAGCTGTTGTAGGCAATATAGGCATCACGGAGTGCAGGGACACAAGGCTTGGCCTGATATATTGGTCATATACGATATAGTAAAAGAGACCCTCTATAGCAGGGGTGTCCAAACTATTCCACGGAGGGCCGTTTGTCTGCAGGTTTTCGCTCTCTCCTTGTACTTGATTGACTAATTGGTTAGTTTCTACGCTCACCTGTTTGTGAACTGGGAACCAATTTATAGGAAAAAGCAAAAACCGGCAGACACACGGCACTCATCCGTGGAATGATTTGGACACCCCTGCTGTATAGCAACACACCAAAGAGTAATCTATTGCAACTGAAGTCTATGACTAAACCCCTCCTGCAAAGGCTAGTTCCCTTTATATTTGTAAGAAATAAGGCACGAGAAAGTGTGGTATATGCCCAATATACCAAAGCTAAGAGCTGTTTCTTAGGCACAATGCATTGCGGAGCAATTAGCTATAGTGTATTGGCCATATACCTCAAACCCCTGAGATTCCTTATTGCTCTTAAACCGATTACCAACACAAATAGAGCAGGCCCGGCGCCACGAGGGGGCAAGAGGGGGCCCCCTTGCCATTATTTTCTGCTCCCGCAGTGTTAGGTTTTGTTTGGTTCCTTTTCATTTTGTGATTCTGTTTTTGTACGGAGCCTGTTTTGTTTGATTTTTGTCTTTTGTTTCTGAACGTGCCATGTCCCTTGATTGTTTTCACCTGTTTGTTGTTTAGTTCTCGTTGGCTCTCTATATAGTTTGCCACCTTCTGTTAGCCCTTTGTAAGTCATTGTGTTTTATGCTTCGTTGATGGCCGTCCCCGCCATCAGTACACCAGTCTGCCGTTTTCTTGTTTTGTTTTTACCTGCTTCAGTTCCACCATTAAAACCTTTATTTGTACTTCAAGTCCGCACATGGGTCCTGCTTCTCCGAAATTGTGACAGTAGGTACGAGACTGGACACAGAAGCAGTGAGAACAGAGGACTTTTAATAAATAATTAAGATATAACATAACTGAAATCAAGACACAAAAACAGAAACAAAATTATATAGGAACAGGAAGCAAACACAAAGACCGACAAGATACACAAGGAAAGGAAGAACTTAATAGGGACATAACAAGGAAGTTGTCTATGCTCTAAATGAGGGAGAGGGTGTGTTGGATCTCACCTGGCCTGCAAGTCTGGACATTTTTCACAAAGTAGAATAATAGTGAAAACATCAAAAATATGAAATAACATTGAATCATGTAAGAATGCAAAACTGTTAAACAGATCAAAATACATTTCAAAGTAGATGCTGAGCACTTATTGGTTGCTTTTCCTTGATTCTACAGTCCAACTCATCTCAAACCATCAAGGCAGTGTTTTCCCACCCTTTTTTACAGTACTGCTTCAACTGTGTCATGTTCGAGGGTTTTCTTGTATGCACGAACAACTCCACGTTTGACTCATCTATCCAGAGAACACTGCTCCAGGCATTTTGGGCTATAGCCAGGTGTTGTCTGGCAGTGGTCTTTATTCTTTTTTGAGACCAGAGGCTTATTTCTTCCTAATCTCCCATGCAGGCCAAGTTTGTGCAGTCCCTTTCTGACAGTTCACTCATTCACTTAGACAATGACTATGACAAGAGATGCCCACAGATCCCTCAATGTTGCAGTGGGGATCTAAGAGTCTTCTATGAGCAAATTTCTGTCAGCTTTTGGGCTGAATTTGGGGGACAACCTGTCTTATGTAAATGGCCAGTGGTCTGGAATTTGATCCATTTGTAGATGATCCGTTGACCAGTAGAATGATGTGTTTTATTGGAAATTGGTTGGAAAAAAACTATTTTAACCCCTCCAAGATTCATAGGCATCAATAATCTTTCTTCTGAGGGCCTTGGATTGGTCTTTTGATCTCTGCATGACGTGATAACACACTCATATAGTTGAGACCAAACCGGATCAAGTTTCTAAGTTTTTATGGAATGTTGGACCCTCCCAAAATGAACCTCTAATGATTACTCTCCAATGATGATATTTTGTTGTACCACATGGTCATTTTATGTGTTATGTGATTGGAAAAATAGGGGTGTACTAACTTTTTCAGCATATGGAAATAGCATTTATGTTTTAACTCCATAAATGGTTTCAAAGTAAAACAAATGTTATTGTAATTTTTTTAATTGGGTTACCTTTTGCAATTAGTTTGAATTTATCACAATTATTTCACCACTTGTAACTTGGAGTGTCATTGAAGTGAAATGTCCTCTGGAAAGTAGGCGAATTTGAGTAGTTTTCATAGCACATGAGTACAAATATTTTCATTGATCTCTCACTGGAAAAAAGGGCAAATTTCAGCTGCCAGGATGCATCTCTCTGTCATTTAACCTGTGTAAAGCATTACTTGTTTTAAACACCCAATTTTTTTTGTAGCAGCTGGGTTTAGTGATGGATGCACACACACACACACACACTTGTGCGCGCACACACACATAGCCTTCCGAAGATGAGCCAATAGTACTCACATTCATTTCTGGTTAAAATGCTTACCAATGTTGATAAATTAGGGTGAGTATTGTGTGAACTGGACAATTTGTGAGTATTAAGTAGTTATTTGTCCCATTTTCACAATACTCAACTACAACATTTTCAGTGGCGAACCTTCAATTGAACTGACAATCACTTTTATCACATTTTCATAAATGTTGAAAGCATTTATGAAAATGTAACTTTAATTTAACCCATATATCAATCAAAAAAATCAAATATATTTATAATCTTTGAAATTATATTTATAATTAAATAAATATTTATCATCTTTGAAAATAATTAAAACATAGAGTTTTGTAATTATTCAACATTTGGTAGCAGGATAAGCAGTAATTTACCAAAATGTGTATAGGAAAAATAAATGGCATTTCAACTTCCCAAATTAACAAGAGGGCAAACTTCATGAGCCGTTGTTTGGATACAGCACTGTCGAAGAGACTTCTGGATTTCTGATGTAAAAGCACTTGGAATGCTTCAGTTAGTGTGACTGTGGATGGCACATTATCCAAAACTATCATCAGAATGAGGTTTTGTCATTTTGCTCTGTTGACATGGAACTAATACACTTCACATTTATTCTTGTCCAACATGTCAATTGTACTTATTAGCCCAAAACAAATATTCTGTAAACACAGTAAACCAAGGAAATGCCCACTGATGATGCTCCCTTATCCAGCATAATGCTGTCCAATTTTCTTAACCTATTTTGACCCCCAGGCTACTCGTCCGTTAGTGGCTTTTTCCTATGTCCAGTAGCTGTTAAGCAATTTAGAGGATATTTGTAATTACAGCGCTGTATAAACACGATTCTGGGAGCCTACATGCCCCAGAAAAATTATATTAATTAATTATTTTATGATCCTGATGGCCTATATAGTATGATGAGCTGATCTGTTGACCTCTTCTGATGACTTGTTAAATGTTATTTATGTCTCCGATATTTGTTTGTTTCTTACTTTAATTGGGACAAAATGCTATCTATTCATGATTAAATGGTTATATCTATGAAATACAAAGTTAATAGAACACCTTGTAGCAAATTCAAACGTGTTACCCTTGAATCATCCCCTGGAGATCTGAAGAGCTTTGACTAAGCTGAGCGGGTCCAAGTGACTATCCCCTGGGCAGCCACGCCTCAAGCCAAACCAGGGACATTTGGAACTGATTATAAAGAGAACAGGCAGCGAATCATATCTTTCAATTAATCCCTGCATTGACAAACAATCAAGAACACCTGGGCAAAAGAATGTACGGTAATTATAGCATTTGTTACACCTGTGACAGTCATATAATCGGTGTCCTGGAACCGATTGGTATCGAGATATACATTCATTTGTTGGACAGTGGAAGTGTATTATCAAGCATTCTTATAATTTAATCAATGAAATGTCTTCCACAGCTAACTTGCTTTTATCACCTAACACTTATTTTGGGGTCAGCCCATGTAAATGTAATTTGCTCGGTGATGCGTTGGAAGGATATTCAACTACATTTCAGTATGCATTCATTCTCCTCCCTGACTGGCCTCAATAACCCTTGAACCTTTCCAAAAGGAGGCCAGAAAGGACAGATTATAGAGTTAAACCAATTCATAAAAGGCCTTTGCCTAATAACCGATTTCTGAGTATCCGACCAACATGTTTTATCCGAGTCTCAATTAGGAAGGAAGTCCCTCATTACTAATGTGTGGTGTGCAGGTATAAAGGCCCATACAGGATAACCTTTGAGAGTTCAAAAGCTCCCTAGACCTGCCCTTTAAAATACGTTCCTGCTTAGAGGCCTCTCCCTTTAATTATCCAAACCCACCCAGAGTTTGGCACTGTTTAAAGAATGAAATGATTTGATAATGGAAAAATTGCTATATAATTACTACCATCTTAATGAGGAAATATTTAGCCTCATGAATGTTTTACATATTTTGAGAATTTTGCAGCTGTTATTGTACCTGCACCCATTCATGTTTGGTCTTATGACAGGAAGGTGTACAGCTATCTCCAGCTGGACACAGCCAGTCAGACCTGGACCTCTGTGGTAACTGGAGGGTCGTCCACCTCATGGCTTCTGCATCAGGCCAACCAACCTGTACAGGGGGGTTGAAGCCCAGACGAATGCGAGGCCCCCTCAGTAAAGAGCTTGAAAGGCTCTATTAACCAGAGAGCAGTTCAGCTGCCACTCAAATTCAAATAGACAATCACAAAAACAACACATTTCTGTCAGGACTGTTCACCCTCCTCTAGTCCCTGTTTTCTGTTGAGATCGCACAAGAAAGGGTTGCTAGGATCAATCTGGCCATATAAGAAGGCCAACAACTGGACCAACAGACTATGGCCAGGAGAAAGAGGGGGCTGGATGTTGTGCCGTCCATTCCTGTTTAGCTGATTACTGTTGGCTGTGCTCTGTGAAAGCCCAAGCTAGTTCTAGCAGAGGAACGGACGACACGGCAGTAAACAAACAATGGATTCAGTAGCGCTTTTGGAAAGAAAATGTAAGAACAATTTGAGCTCTGTGGGTTAAGAAAGAGTACTGATATACTGTGCAACGCCCTCACAGTTCCCCCTCACCGCCCCCCCCCCCCCCCCCCCCCCCCCCCCCCCCAGCCACTCACCAAATTAAAAGCTCTGCCAGGAGACTTCAATCCCCTGTGCATTATTTTAATATAAATTAATTGAACAACTCATTGACTGTGAGAGGATGACGGGAAAATTGCAATGCTATCTGTCCCAAAACAAAGGCACCCAACCTGCACAAGAACAGAAAGACATAAACACACACACACAACAATTCAGTGCTGTTTATACAAATTGAACCTCTACATTTCATACACCCAGATGACCTATCCTGTTCCCCCAAAAGAACACAGGAGATCTGTGGTGCTGATACTGAATGATTGGGAAAGGAGCAAGTGCCCTCCCTAGTGGCTCTGAGAGGAATCCAAGTGAGAGTAGGGAGATAACAGCCAGCAACATTTCTGATAAAACAGACATCTCTGGTATAAATACTATATGATGTATAAATAATGTATTCAGTCTCACAATGTTTAAATACGGCTTTATAAATAGGTCAAGCACGTGTATGTATACTTGTATAATATGAAGTTGATGGGTGAAACCTACTGTATGTTTAGTCAAGAATCTTAGATAACTGTAGGCCTATCTCTTAGTAGTTGCTCATAGAAATCTAAATATTTGCAAATATTATTGATTTAAAACACATTAAATATAGCAAAACAAAATTTAGCTCTTAATGTTCAAATTAAATTTTAGAAGAAATGTATTGATTTTAAATCTGCTTAAAACCCTATCAGAAAGGCGTAAACAGTTGCCTAGCTACATCAATTAACTGTAGGTCCTTTGTAGAGGAAGGAGATCTTCTCTAGGAGGTCTTTTCCCTCTGGCCCACCTCAGAATAGTAGCCCTTCAGGTAGAAGACCCAGGAGATGCCCTGTCCATGGCCCTCGGAGCGTGGGCTGGAGATTGTCAGCTTTCCACTGCAGGACCCTATGGAGCCAGGGGGAGGCCCCTCAAATGCCACCACAAAGTTGTGGGACTTCTTGGGCCGAATGATCCCCACTCCCTTCACAGTAAAGGCTGGGTTATCCACCAGGAAGGAAAACGCTGTGGTCTGGAGAAACACATTCTTGAAGGGGATAGAGACATTGCCTCCGGCGCGGATAGGGAAGGGGCCCTGAGCTTTGGGAGAGGTGCAGCATCCAAAGAGAGGGAACGTGTATTCCCCACCAAACACTGAAGAGATGGTGAGAATGCCACGGACCTCGCCCAGCTGGCAGGGCTCGAAGGACACTTCCAGGTTGATATCTGTGCCTGCCTGGTTGCCAGCCGCAGCAACAATGTGCTTCTCCACGATGAAGTCAGGACTGTCTGTCTGAGAGGGACGGAACAACTGTCAGCTTTTTAACGTAGAACATCGCATATCACATTATCCTGTATCACAGACATGATCATGCTTTCCCAGTGACAATATATTCAGTCTGTCATGGCAGTGCTAAAAGTGATATAGTCTAACGTACACAACGTGTAGACAAACGTGGTGAGACTTCAGTAGGGAACAGTAGTCATCAAGTATGAGCTGCATGCAGTGTTCTGGCAGTGTGGGTAAATGACCCTGAGGTGCTCCAGTACCTTGCAGACGTATTCTGCCTTGCCGCGGGAGTAGTTAGTGAACTTGGTAGTGACGTTGTGGCTGCTGCCCAGCGGAGCTTGGAAGTAGAGCGGTTTCTCATGTGGCGCCGGCAGGGCTTTAAGCAGCAGCTCATAGGGGTAGAAGCCCAACTCTCCATTATGAAGGATGAGCCGAGTGGTGGACTCGCCTGCATGCAAGGGCTGGTACTCAAAGGACAGGGAGGTCTGCAAAAGAAATAATCCAAATGAAATCAAAACAAATACGCATTTTGAAGAAAAAAACCATCCTGTGACGACAACGGACCGAAAAAGGGGGTACACACCTTAGAAAGGGGGGGCACCGTGAGCTGTGGAGGCACGCTGACGTCTGCGTTCCGGCACTCGATGCTGAAGGACGCGCTAACAGGGAGGGGGTTCTCCACCATGACAGAGGCAGAGGCCACCTGGCGCACCGGAGCCACCACGTCTATTGTGCTGATGACGCCTGGAGCGATGGTCTTGAAGTTCAGGTGGTAGAACAGGTATTCCCCTGAAGACTCATTACGGAAGGTTACCTACACAGTCAGCACAATGGAATTCATGTTCTGGGTGTTGGGATCGAAACGTACCAGGATATAGTATTGTCTGGTATGCTTTACAAAATGACTTTTGGCTCCAGTTGACCTCCTGTTGAGTTATAGCTCACCATGGATGTTGTTCACTGCATGATAGATTAAGGTTTCAGGCCTCCATCAAAGTTGGCCATGCCTGATCTTCACTCACCTTGGCATTGTACTGGCCCTCCTTGTAGGCAAAGAAGGATACCTTGTAGTCCCTCTTGGCCAAAGCTGGGACATCCAGGTAGTCAAGGCCTTTCAGGGACAAAGTGATGTCTGCCCTCTCTGGCTTGATGATCTCCACCACAGCACGGAACCTACACACAGGCCATTTCAACACTGGCAGCTAACAAAGTGGGGGTACTGTGTCTGAAGTGTAGTGTGATATAGACAGAGTCGATGTTCAGTGTTAACTAGCTGACCGACACCCTAGTGAAATAGTAGCAGGTCACCTCTGTGGTTTGGGCAGCCAGTTTTGGACAGGCACCATCTCAGTGTACTGGGTCTTGCAGGGCATCTCGTGAGTGATTGTGGCCACAGCCTTGGGGGGCTCAGCAGTGCCATGCAGGGTGTAGAGCATGCCTGTCCCATCTGGGAAGGAGAAGAAGACCGAGCCCTGGAAGACGACGACTGCGTGGTCAACTCAACTACAGTGCATAATGTTATAATATCCCTCCTCTAATAAACATCAAAAACAAAACAAAAACCACCTTTACGTTAATTGTCAGCAGCAATATGAATGTGCCCTCATATTGCTCAGGCTGCTGTTCAAGAGCTCCAGGTCTCCAGTAGAAAAAGTGTCTCACCAGGTGCTTCTTGCCGTCTGCGGTCATGACCATTGGTTTGTATGTGATCTCGTAGGCCCTGCTCTGGTAGGGTTCAACTACGAACGTAGACGGGCCGCTCCAGTGCTCCCCCTCCAACGCAGGCTTCAGAGTCCAGCGCTGGTCGCTGCGGTTGGACAGAATCACAGACTGGACGTGCTGACTGCGTACCTGGCACAAAAAGGTCACCACCTGTAAAGGAGACGGGTGGCAAAAGGCTAAGGTGAACAAACATTAGAGTACACTTTGGTCTCATCCCAGGGGCAGATGTCATGCACATGCCAATAAAAGACAGATATGCTCTACCTCTTTGGTGACAGGGGGTGTGATACAGGAGCCTGTTAATGTGAGTGTGATGGGCTTGGATCCCTCTATGGAACAGGGCACGTCGTCATATCTCAGGTCCTGACTCAGATCTACAGGGGCAAAGGTCACCTGAAAGGGGACCTCCATGGCAGGGCTGATGTAGCCCTCTGATGGGCTGATGGAGAAGTCTCTGCCAAACCTCTTCACATCCCACTGGAACCTGACAGAGAAACACGAAAGGATACACAAATACAACTGATGCTAAATTTTATTAGTAGGTGTGCTCACTGAAAGCAAAGGGCAACTTCATTCCTAGTTATTATTATTCTCCTTCTGCTGACACTTGCAAGGCTTAAACCAGACAAAACTAAATTAAAACGTATTATTATTTGCTATGTATGCTACTAATACTGACACTACAAACATTAAAGGGGCATTTCACCCCGGGGCATGATATCATGTCTGTGAGATTTCTAGGGCTGTAAGATTAGTTTCACACATAATTGGCCGGGTGGAGCAAGGTTTATTTTTTGCACACCAAAAACACGTCATTACGTCATTGTGTATTGAAAGGCGAGCAAGACCTGAAAAATGAATCTACTGATGTTTCGTTTGGCTAAGACTCCATGTTGTATCAACTGCACTACAAGAACATTTTATATGTTGTTGTGGTTGTCCTTGATTGATAGTGTCATCGGATGTCTTTCAGCGATGTTCCTATCAACAAATATATTGATAAATACAAAACAGTACAGGTGTCAAGAATTGTCCTCTTTCTAAAGGACTACAACTCTGAAGCCATAACTTCCTGCTCAGCCACAGTCCCTCCCCTTCCTTTACACTCAGTGAGTTCTTTAAATCTGCAGTAGACTGGATACTGCTAGCTAGCTAACTTTACAATAAGCAGCACAAAGACTTGTCATCATGAGTTGAAGGATACATTTTTGAAAGTGATATCACATTGTGATATTGAACTATACATATACAGGTGCTGGTCATAAAATTTGAATATCATCAAAAAAGTTGATTTATTTCAGTAATTCCATTCAAAATGTGAAACTTGCATAATCTATACATTCATTCCACACAGACTGATATATTTCAAGTGTTTATTTCTTTTAATTTTGATGATTAAAACTGACAACTAATGAAAACCCCAAATTCAGTATCTAGGAAATTTGAAAATTGTGAAAAGGTTCAATATTGAAGACACCTGGTGCCACACTCTAATCAGCTAATTAACCCAAAACACCTGCAAAGGCCTTTAAATGGTCTCTCAGTCTAGTTCTGTAGGCAACACAATCATGGGGAAGACTGCTGACTTGACAGCTGTCCAAAAGACGACCATTGACACCTTGCACAAGGAGGGCAAGACACAAAATGTCATAGCTAAAGAGGCTGGCTGTTCACAGAGCTCTGTGTCCAAGCACATTAATAGAGAGGCAAAGGGAAGGAAAAGATGTGGTAGAAAAAAGTATACAAGCAATAAGGATAACCGCACCCTGGAGAGGATTGTGAAACAAAAGAGATTCACAAAGAGTAGACTGCAGCTGGAATCAGTGATTCAAGAACCACCACGCTCAGACGTATGCAAGACATGGGTTTCAGCTGTCGCATTCCTTGTGTCAAGCCACTCTTGAACAAGACACAGCGTCAGAAGCGTCACGCCTGGGCTAAAGACAAAAACAACTGGACTGCTGCTGAGTTATGTTCTCTGATGAAAGTACATTTTGCATTTCCTTTGGAAATCAAGGTCCCAGAGTCTGGAGGAAGAGAGGAGAGGCACAGAATCCACGTTGCTTGAAGTCCAGTGTAAAGTTTCCACAGTCAGTGATGATTTGGGGTGACATGTCATCTGCTGGTGTTGAGGTCCAAGTGTTTTCTGAGGTCCAAGGTCAACGCAGCCGTCTACCAGGAAGTTTTAGAGCACTTCATGCTTCCTGCTGCTGACCAACTTTATGGAGATGCAGATTTCATTTTCCAACAGGACTTGGCACCTGCACACAGTGCCAAAGCTACCAGTACCTGGTTTAAGGACCATGGTATCCCTGTTCTTAATTGGCCATCAAACTCGCCTGACCTTAACCTCATTGAAAATCTATGGGGTATTGTGAAAAGAAAGATGCAATACACCAGACCCAACAATGCAGAAGGGCTGAAGGCCACTATCAGAGCAACCTGGGCTCTCATAACACCTGAGCAGTGCCACAGACTGATTGACTCCATGCCATGTCGCATTGCTGCAGTAATTCAGGCAAAAGGAGCCCCAATTAAGTATTGAGTGCTGTACATGCTTATACTTTTCATGTTCATACTTTTCAGTAATAATTAAGTAATATTCAAATTTTGTAAGATACTGAATTCGGGATTTTCATTAGTTGTCAGTTATAATCCCAATTAAATGAAAAAAACATTTGAAATATATCAGTCTGTGTGTAATGAATGAATATAATATACAAGTTTCACTTTTTGAATGGATTTACTAAAATAAATCAACTTTTTGATGATATTCTAATTTTATGACCAGCACCTGTATATTTGAACAGGAGTAGTCTACAGTAAAACGGATTTGAAAGAGAGTGGTAGCAGGATATTATGAGGTATTTTTCTGCCTGGTGAACCGTGTTCAATATGGATTGAAGAATGTATTTACTAATCACATTTGGAATACAGCAGTTGAACAAGACCAACACAGCAAATAAGTAAATTAATTATATTGATTTGTGCCTTTGTTCTGCCTAAACAACAATGGAAATGTACATCTTATTTTGGCTATATAAATAGTTATTTTATTAATAAAATATCTATTGGGATCTGTGGCTGGTAATCCACTGTTAAATGTATAGCCTAACTTTTTACAAACAGCTAATTACTGTCGTTATAATGGCAAATGATTTGCTTGTTATAAAACCATGCCTGTTTTATAACAAGCAAGTTTTATAACAAGCAAATTTGTTATAAAACCATCCCCTTTGAGAGTGTTTCTGGGTGGCTCATCTAGGGCCCTGGCCAATTAGGCTACCACCTGCAGGTGTACCAGTCTGATCAGCCCCAGGCGTTTTAACCTGGGGAGGGGGGAAGATGGACAGCAGATAGTGATGCAGCACCCATCCACTGAGACATGGCTTCATATGTCACAATATCCAAATAAACACAAAAACAAGACAACTTCCCAGGGGGTGTACTTGGACCTTTCCACAGGACTGTACCTGGCTCCGATATCTCCAGTGTTCTGCATGATGATGCGTCTGGTGACCTGGCATCGTTGAGCGACAGCTCCAAAGGTCACGTAGTCCTGGTCCAGCCTGACCTCCACGCCCTGACAGCAGCCCTTCAGCACCAGAAGTGGGCGCACTGTGCCCAGACATTCAAACTGCAGATCTGCAGTGAAGGGCGCCATACGTTCTCTAGGAGAGAACAGTACTTCCACAAGACAACGACCCCCAGAAGGCTTCAGGGTGACCTCGTCTGCTGGGGTCACGTACAGCACCTAATATTAAAGAAGACAAACATCACACAGGCAGAAATAACCTGGAACAACAATTCCATCTGAAAAGATCTGATGTGAAAAGATCTGATGAAACTGTTGAAATGTTTTCTTTTTTAAAGATCACCTGTATTTTCTATATTAACACATGGTGTTGATGTATGTAGTGTACTGGTTGACAAAGACTATATAAATGCATTGTGTTGATGTATGTAGTGTACTAGTTGACACAGACTATATAAATGCATTGTGTTGATGTATGTAGTATACTGGTTGACAAAGACTATATAAATGCATTGTGTTGATGTATGTAGTGTACTGGTTGACACAGACTATATAAATGCATTGTGTTGATGTATGTAGTATACTGGTTGACAAAGACTATATAAATGCATTGTGTTGATGTATGTAGTGTACTGGTTGACAAAGACTATATAAATGCATTGTGTTGATGTATGTAGTGTACTAGTTGACAAAGACTATATAAATGCATTGTGTTGATGTATGTAGTGTACTGGTTGACAAAGACTATATAAATGCATTGTGTTGATGTATGTAGTGTACTAGTTGACAAAGACTATATAAACACATTGTGTTGATGTATGTAGTGTACTAGTTGACACAGACTATATAAATGCATTGTGTTGATGTATGTAGTGTACTAGCTGACACAGACTATATAAACACATTGTGTTGATGTATGTAGTGTACTAGTTGACACAGACTATATAAACACATTGTGTTGATGTATGTAGTGTACTAGTTGACACAGACTATATAAATGCATTGTGTTGATGTATGTAGTGTACTAGTTGACACAGACTATATAAATGCATTGTGTTGATGTATGTAGTGTACTAGTTGACACAGACTATATAAATGCATTGTGTTGATGTATGTAGTGTACTAGTTGACAAAGACTATATAAACACATTGTGTTGATGTATGTAGTGTACTAGCTGACACAGACTATATAAATGCATTGTGTTGATGTATGTAGTGTACTAGTTGACACAGACTATATAAATGCATTGTGTTGATGTATGTAGTGTACTAGTTGACACAGACTATATAAACACATTGTGTTGATGTATGTAGTGTACTGGTTGACACAGACTATATAAATGCATTGTGTTGATGTATGTAGTGTACTAGTTGACACAGACTATATAAATGCATTGTGTTGATGTATGTAGTGTACTAGTTGACACAGACTATATAAACACATTGTGTTGATGTATGTAGTGTACTGGTTGACACAGACTATATAAACACATTGTGTTAATGTATGTAGTATACTGGTTGACATGGTGTGGGTGCAGTACCCTGGAGTCTAGCAGAGTGTGCACAGTGGAGCTGAGCAGTAGGGAGAACGTCAACGAGGACAGGCTATTGTTCACCAGGGGAATCACCCTCCGAATCTTTTGACCAATCTGCAGAGCCCCCAGATTAACTATCTTTTGCCTAGGGTCCTCAAAATCAACCTGAGGGAAAAGGGAGAGGATGTGTGCAGTGACACACTCCAAATATGTACACACAAACACACACCCACACACACACACACACACACACACACACCTTCATCTCAATGCCTTGACCTAGGATGTCGACCACCTGCTTGGCACAGTCATTGATCTCGAAGACCACTCTCTCATGGTAGGGCTTGGCCTCCCGTGGGTAGAAGGTGATGGGCACTTCCATGGACCCGCCAGGTGACAGCACTTCTGGCTGGAAGCCCACCTCCAGGAAGGGGGTGTTGGAGAACTGACAGTCTACACTGGAGAAGAGAGTAACATGCTGTGACACCTTCCTCATTGAGAAACACTGATTTATATTCACTGTGCTTTTGCCTGCCAGTGCAGTATGGCCCTCTTGTCTTTTTCATTGCATTTCTTTTGGAAGTATGAGTGAGAGAAAATTAAATGGGCTGACAGTGTGTCTGTCAATGGACAGGCTGTTCTGTTTGGGTTTTAAAGTTGTCACTCAAACACGATTCCTCAGGCAACTTGTCATCTTTTACCTGATCCCCCTCTCTCCCTTGTTATTTATGATCAGTGTTTGCATGGCTGGCACCATCCCTGCACAGTAGATGAAGCCCATTCCAAAGTCGTGTTTGAGGAAGGAGAAATCCAGGCCAGGGGCAACAGCTGAACCCAAGATGGCACAGCTGAAGACAGGCCCATTCTTAATCTGAAGAAGAGAGAAGGCGAGAGAGGCAGAGAGAGAGATAGGGAGAGAGAATGAATGGAGAAAGGAATGGAAAGAGAGATAAAACCGAATAACGTCTTTTGCATAATGAATGCAGAGATGTGGGTCTATTGATAATGACACCATCCTACAAACCACAACCTTTTCATTTCAGCTAGGTCGAGCAGAAGTTTAGGAGAATGTGTGGCTGATGTTTTATGATTGGATGATTTAGTTGTTGGAAAGTTTTCTAGCTTGAATCTTTGTTCATCAGGTTGTTGCGACAATGCGAGTCTGGAAGACAATGCGCGTCTGGAAGACAATGCGAGTCTGGAAGACAATGCGAGTCTGGAAGACAATGCGAGTCTGGAAGACAATGCGCGTCTGCTCTGTGGGTAGGTGACTCACACAAGCTCACAGAATAGAAAAACTAAACTTCAGGAGGACCTACCAACCTTTCACTCCCTCCATCTGCACCTACTTTCCTCATTCACTCAGTCCACTGCTCCCTTGTATACAAAACTCTTCTATGCATTAACCTCTATTTCTCCACTCTACCCAGATTGAATCCCTCAATTAACGACGTGCCATTCTCTTTTTCAGACATTCCCCATTCTTTTCACCCCTCATCAGCTCCTCGCTGACCAGTGGCTGCGTCCCCAATTCCCTCAAGATGGCCAGACGTGGCCCTCGTAAAAAAATTAATCTTTTACTTGAGAGTGCTGTCTTGGAACAATCAGATCTTCTTCTCCACCCCGGTGGAGGCCCTGCACAACCTGGCTGAGGCCCTGCACAACCTGGCTGAGGCCCTGCACAACCTGGCTGAGGCCCTGCACAACCTGGCTGAGGCCCTGCACAACCTGGCTGAGGCCCTGCACAGCCTGGCTGAGGCCCTGCACAGCCTGGCTGAGGCCCTGCACAACCTGGCTGAGGCCCTGCACAACCTGGCTGAGGCCCTGCACAACCTTGCTGAGGCCCTGCACAACCTGGCTGAGGCCCTGCACAACCTGGCTGAGGCCCTGCACAACCTGGCTGAGGCCCTGCACAACCTGGCTGAGGCCCTGCACAGCCTGGCTGAGGCCCTGCACAGCCTGGCTGAGGCCCTGCACAACCTGGCTGAGGCCCTGCACAACCTGGCTGAGGCCCTGCACACTCTTGAACTGCATCCGTCCAGTCAGGCTTGTAGTAACAGGTGACATGGAGAGGATCTGTGTCTGCTCTGGGGGACCTCACTACTGGTGTCCTCCCGGTGGGTCTCTACTATCATTGCTACTCAAGTATGTTTGGGAGACAATACCTCACGCTGGCTTCCAGATCAAACCTGCATCCACCACAGGACCTCTGTGCTTGTCTGCTGCCAGTGTTTAACCCTACATCCTCCTGTGCTCTTTGCCATTCCTGTGGGAGGGTGGCTCCCAATCGGCCCAGTTGAAGATCTACTCTGTCCTGGCACTCCAATAGTAGAACCAGCTTCCCCTTGAAGCTAAAGTCCCTGCCCATTTTCCGAAGAAACCATGCCTTCTAAAAGACTATCTGTCTTTGCATAGAAAGTCTGAGATATCTCACATGTGAAGGACCACCTAAAAAGCAACTTTATTTTGAATAACATATTTTTTACCAAAATGTTAGATATAACCTTCTGTTACCAAGGTCACACTGTCAGATGGAAGGAAAAAGAGACACGTGCCTTGATGTTGAGGCCCACGTCTTTGAGCACGCATTTCTGCAGGGGGAAGAATGTGACGGCACAGCGGCTCTGTCTGCCCACCTCCACACGCTCTCTTTCTGGCACAACCATGAGGTGGCGGTGCAGCGCAGTGGGACCCCATAGCTCATACTGAACATCCAGGCTGAACCTCCCCGGGTTGGACACCAAGAAGACACACAATGACTTATCACTGAGCTCCACCTGACCGTGGACAAAAAAAAACGCACAGGACGGAAATGACACAACTTCAAACAAGCAGACGGGGGAGAAACCAGCTATGCAATTATTCACAATATCTTTCTGCTTTACACAACAAAGACTTAAGGGAGACTTAAGGGCAGAGTATAATGATTTTTTTTTGTCTGAGTCCTAAGCTTTGAAGCCAACATTTCTTACCTGTTTGAAGTCCACCTGATGATGAGAGGTGCCAGGAGACAGCTCTATGACGCCTCCCCCCGGGCTCTCACACCGCACACAGGCGTTCATGCTGTAGCCCTCTGCTTTGACATTAAGAGTGACTGGCTGGACCTTCCCTTTCACCTTAATTAGTACATTAAAGGTCACAACCCCATCGTGGGTAGGGGTGAAGGACACCACCACAGGGAACCTGGAGGACACCGGGACAGAAAAGATGCTTGGTTTCATGGGTATCACCCAGACGGGTACCACACACAGTCCCTCTGACACACCCCTCGGTGACATTCAGATGACCTGCTGGTGTATGAGGGTGGGAGTCACACCTGTCTTTAGGCGGTACTACCCCCTCCATGGGCTCCAGCTGTAGGCGGTCCAGGAATGCCTCCGAGTGGCAAGAGGATTTCTCTATGACAAACTGGAAGGGCTGATTCTCTGCATTCACCAAATACACTGTTTGGAGAGTATTCCCTCCTACAGAACATTCAATCAAAACACAAGCAACATATAATTATTATACCATATACAGGAAATATTTGGACACTGACACAATTGTCATAATTCTGGCTCTGTATGCTACCATAATGGATTTGACATGAAACCACCGCGATGCCATTGAAGTGCAGACTTTCAGCTTTAATTCAAGGGGTTGAACAAAAATATTGTATGAAATGTTTAGGAATTGCAACCATTTTCATACACAGTCCCCTTTTTTCAGGGGCTAAAATGTATTTGGACAAATTAAAACAATCGCAAATAAAATGTTAATTTTTAATACTTCTGGAACGCATGGACATCACCAAACGCTGGGTTTCCTCCTTTGTGATGCTTTGCTAGGCCTTTACTGCAGCTGTCTTCAGTTATTGTTTGTTCATGGGTCTTTCTGCCATACATTTTGTCTTCAGCAAGTGAAATGCCTGCTCAATCGGGATGAGATCAGGTGATTGACTCGGCTATTGCAGAATATTCCACTTCTTTGCCTCAAACATCTCCTGGGTTACTTTCGCAGTATGTTTTGGGCCATTGTCTGTCTGTAAAGTGAAGCGTCATCCAATCAACTTTGCTGTATTTGGCTGAATCTGAGTAGACAATATATCCCTATACACTTCAGAATTCATCTGGCTGCTTCTGTCTTCTGTCACATCATCAATAAACACTAGTGACCCAGTGCCATTGGAAACCATGCATGCCCAAGCCATCACACTGCCTCCACAGTGTTTTACAGATGATGTGGTATGCTTCGGATCATGAGCCGTTCCAACCCTTCTCCATACTATTTTTCTTCCAATCATTCTGGTACAGGTTGATCTTGGTCTCATCTGTCCAAAGATTGCTGTTCCAGAACTGGACTGGCTTTTTTAGATGTTTTTGACAAAGTCTAATCTGGCCTTTCTATTCTTGAGGCTTATGAATGGTTTGAACCTTGTGGGGAACCCTCTGTATTTGCTCTTGTGAAGTCTTCTCTTTATGGTAGACTTGGATAATGATATGCCTACCTCCTGGAGAGTGTTCTTCACTTGACTGGATGTTGTAAAGGGTTTGTCTTTACCATGGAAAGGATCCTACGATCATCTACCACTGTTGTCTTCCATGGACGTCCAGGTATTTTTGTGTTGCAGAGCTCACCAGTGTGTTCTTTTTTTCTCAAAATGTACCAAACAGTTGATTTGGCCACTCCAAATGTTCCTGCTATCTCTCTATCTCTCATTCTTTGCAGCCTAAGGATGGCCTGTTTCACTTGCATTGAGAGCTCTTTTGACCACATGTTGTGGGTTGACAGCAACAGCGTCCAAATGTGAATGCCACACTTAATTGATGAAGAAATAATGAAGGAATAGCCCACACCTGTTCATGAAACAGCTTTCGAGTCAATTTTCCAATTACTTTTGATCCCTAGATAAAGAGGGGGCTACATATTAAAGACTTGTAATTCCTAAACCCTTCCTCCAATTTAAACTTGTGTCAGTGTCCAATTATTTCCGGACCTAACTGTATTTGCATATTAACTGTCCTAGTGTGGTAGATATTTTCTACCCAGGTTTGTGTATTTCACTCACCCACAAGCAGGTTACCCAGGCTAAGATGAACACGGTCTACATAGACAACGGGATCACTAGCTGTCCCAACCAGCAGAAAGGGCACAGAGAGGTTCTTTTCAGGGATCAGGAAGGTCCAGAATGACTCCACCGTGTCTGGCACTTGGGGCTGGAACTCAAAGGACACCTGCAACGGGACAATTCAGTTCATTTTGTTGCTGACATTTTTTCACTGAAGAACAAAACAACAACAGCAGGGATCGTTAGTGGCCCTAAAAGTAATTCAGTCCAGTTAAAATCAATGAAGCGTTCCTGCACCTCAGAATGAAGCTATAATACACAGCAGCCGTACCTGCACCCTCTTCCCAGGCTGAATGGAGGTCTTTGGTGTGAGACATTTGAAAGGGGAGGCACCTGCATCCTCACACCTCCAGACGAATGAGTAAGGCTTGTTGGTGGGGTTCACGATGCTAAACTGACTATAGTGGGAGAGGGGGGGGGGGGGGGGTGACACTGAATGTATTTTAAAGAAACAGAGGGCGTCTCTATGGCACCACCCAATCGGACAAAGCTACAACCGTACCCACCGAGGGACGCAAGAACATACGCCCACAGATCTGAACTCTATGACCCTGGTGCTGGGGTCCAGGGGTGCTTTGGGCGGGGCCCCATGAGGACCACGCAGCTCGGGGTTGCGCCTGTTTCCGCTGATGTAGTCTGAGTCGTCCAGGTGGAAGTGGCAGTAGGGGAGCAGGCTGCGACCGCAGACCAACACCATGGGGCCCTGCTCCTGCTCTTGGTTGGGGACGCTGTCGTTACACAAACACATACACTCAATACACTAGGAGGTGACAGTGAGAAACACTTGTTGACTGGCGTTTGTCCGGGTGGTGATGGTGACCTGCAGACGAGCCTGGCATCAAACTCGGCCACTTCCAGGGGGGAGAACTTGATTCGGAAGGTCTGAGTGTGTCCAGGGATGACGACGCCCACGCCGGGCTCCACAGAGAAAGGGGGCAGGTCCGGGTCACCCAGCATCAGACAGGACACACTCTGTAAAGAGCTGGCCGGTCTGACCCCCGATCCACCGCTCTGAGAGGCGCGAGGGCTAACATCTGGGAAAACCCAAATCCTGAGAGTTACACCATATTGATTGATTCAGCGTTTTCTCTCAAACCAGAAGGCAGGGGTCCAAAGTTACCTGCACTTTCAGAGTTTACACCATTTCCATATCTGTCCATCAGGACCTGCCAGGAGTACTCCATCCTCACACTGCCTGTGTTCACCATCTGGAGCCTGTACAACATGGGACATGAGGAAGAGGTCAGGAACTTACTAAATCATTTCTCCTTTTAGATTTACATCCCAGGTAAACCCAAACGGACAGTAACTCACTGGAACACCCTGGTCTGATAGAGCAGCGTGTCCTTGAAGCGGATGGTCTCAGTGTTGCTGCAGGTGAACCGGGCATAATCACACACAGCGCTGATGCGTAGCTCCATCTCCCTAAATGAGTTCTCAACTACAGAGTGGCGTGGCTCGGGGTCTGTTTGAATCACCTGGGGTCCAAAACAGAACATACAAGTTCTCTCACCGGTTTATATTTTATCTCTATGTCAGGGCTTACATTCAAGTGCCTCTCATTCCTGCATGGAGACGGAAACACAAATACAGTGCAACTAAAGCTTCTTCATTAAATACATTTTCATGTTATAGGACAAAAAAGATTAAAGATTCCACTTCTTCCAAGCTGACAGACCCACGTGTGTGTGTGTGTGTAACTTCACCTTCTGCTTTGCAGGCTGTTGACTGCCCAGCTGTTTTCCAGAGCTGACCCACTTGACAGTCCTGAGGCGGTCATCCCAGTCAGGGACCTGGTCTACCGGCTGCGGGAACGTCACCCTGCACAGTTTACACTTCACCGGCTGGGCACTCAGCACCAAGGGCTGCCCTGAGCAGAAGGTCACGGTCACCTCCTTAGCGCAGCCTGCATGGAGATGGCCCACCTGGGGAGAGAAGCAGACCGGGGGGCTGTTGGCCAGCCACTCGAACCTCAGCACGTCACCGCTGCTCAGGTTGGTCATGGTGAAGGTCTTCTGGTAGGGCCTAGACACGTGGCAGTCCCCAAAGGACAGCAGGTCCCCCTTGTCTGGGTACAAAATACAAGGACGATTTCAGGGAATAAGTCTTAGAAACCCTTCATGAAGTACGTAAACGTAAAAGGCTGCACGGTCTTACTGTCTGGTGAGTCCTCCTGTGGATCCCTGCTGCTGATGTTGTCCAGGGAGATGATGTCATGGTAGCCTTCCCCTTGGAGATGAACCACCGTCTCCCCATATTGATTGTCCACCACTTGAAGGCGCACGTTGGCCTCAAAGCTCTGAGCAAACACAGGACTGAAGTCCACCTCAAACTCTGCCTGCTGGCCCCCAAACAGCACCACTGAGGCTGTGTGTGCCATCTGTCTCTCTGAGGGGAGGGAAACAGTCCTGTTACTATGCCCTGTCTCTGTGGGCTTGTCATCCACCAGCGGTAGGCTGCACCAACCTGTGCCAGCTTCTGCCTCCATGCGTGAGGAGGTGTAGCTGCGGGTGGAGTTGGGAACAGCTCTCAGGGTGAACACCCCCATGTTATCTAGAAGATCCATGTGAACCTGTTCAAAGTCCAGTCAGGGAAATAACGCCGGTGAGTGAACAGCATGGAGAGTAACAGCACCATCATTTACATCAACTGTCGTGGACATGACCTCATTTAAATAATGTTGTCACGACATGTAAATAAAATGTTCCATCCACACCAAAAGATGACAAACTCCTGGTGAGCCTTAAGGCCGAACACACGGAAGCACAAGAGCTTTCGTCAGACTGCTGACCTGGAAGGAGTAAAAAAAAACCAGACAATGTCCTCTCCGTCAAACATCTGCTGGTGCTGGTAATGACAGAATTGTTCCAGTCTTTCAGTTTCTTCCCAACAAAGCGTTTTTTCTGTGGAACTGGAAGGACTTACAGAGGCAGACTTCCTGTCACCGCTCAAATCCAGGACTCATACAGAGAGACGTCTTCACACTTCAGCAGCCACACGTTACCTTCCATTTTTACCCACTTAGACAGTTACATCTTTTATCTCCAGCGTAAATGCGGCACCCTGGTCTCGTTCATCAAAATAAAACTATCGTAGTATAAAAACAACATGAATCACATCCTTTACAATGGTATGTGAATATGAATGGGGGCTGTTCTCACCTGAGCGGGTACATTGGCATCATTCTTCAACACCAGGGGCAGGGTCTGGTTCCGACCCACCAGCAGCCGTTTAAAGTGCAGCAGTGGTTCTCCACGGCTGGTCCTCAGGACTGGCCTCAGAACATTCACACTGGGCAGGTTGCTGTCACCCATTAATTCAAACACCAATGCTTTGGGCTTGCCCATGCCCGTGGGTGGTAGACTAGGAAATACAGATGTGAATAATGAGACAAATATTTCCCCCCACACATCTACCTTTTCCCCACAGACACCTTCACACTCTAACGAATCTGTCAGTATTAAGAAATCCCTTCATGCTGCATTGAATCGTGCCAATGTATCAGAGTGAGAACTTCTGCAAACTAGCTTGACCAAATCGTTTTACAAACACGATATGACACAGCATATGAAAGCAGGTGCGTGGACTGTAATAATAATTTAATTCGCTTCATTCCATGTTAATAACAGAACTGTGTCTTACAAAACCAACTTATCACTGTGTTTTGTTAATTTTAGAAATAAATATTGGAAAAATACTTCAATATCATTTATGATAAACATTTAGGAAGAATTAATATTTAACCATTTTCCAAATATAAAAATAAAAAGTACAGGAAATAAGATTAAACGGCAACAACACTTATGGGTGTTTTCAAAATCCAAACTATAAGTATTTGTTTATTAAAATTGTTGTGCACATATAAGCACACAAAATGTTGAACAAAAATGTATTCCAATCAAAAGTCCCTTCAGCCCTAACCCTCACCCTAACTATTACCCCTAAACTTAAATGTTACCCCTAAACCTAACCAATCAACCTAAAGAATCTGTTCTATCTTTGAGGAGCGGCAAAATGCTCTACTCTTTTATTACACCTGCGAGGTTCTCACAACTGTCGTTAAAATGTACAATACACACACACGCACACACACAGGTATGCACAGACACACAAACTGATGTTTGTACCTGGTAGATCCCTCTAAGGTGGCCTCAAACATGGCATGGTAAGTTTGAATGGTCTGTGGGGAAAAGGTGATCTGGGCATAGGCATGAGAATGACTGGGGATGCTCAGCCTGCTGGGGGTCAGCTCAAACACGTCGGCGCTACGCGAGGACATCTGCAACGGACAGACAGATACCGCTCACACGGACATACACACAGTCTCAGTTTCATGAATACAGTACGCAGGTCAGATAACAGAGAGCCGCCCACACTACCTTAGTAGGGACAGACTTGACTGCAAGGCTCAGCTCGCAGGGCACCTTGCCATTGTTCGTGAGGCGGAAGCGGGCTTTGACTAACTGACCCACCAGAACATTACTGAAAACAAATTTGTTCTCGTCTTGAATATAGACGCCCATGGAATCCCGGAACTGCTCGCTGTACAACATGGCGCTGGTCTTGCAGATCCTGTGCTCCTCAAATATGGAGGCAATGTCTTTGTATGCGATCCCTGTGGAAAATACACAACTGGTTAAGAGAGTCCTTATTTTGAATGTCTAGGCCAGGGGTAGTGTTACAACACTAACTCATAGACGCACCTGGAACGCACACTTCCGCCACCAGCTGGTAGGGGATACCCCCTGGATTGTCTGAGGGGTCTCGATCGGTGACGTCCAGGGCCAGGCACTCCTGCCAACGTCCTATCAGCTCAGCCACACAGTCCACCGTGACCACCTGGTGAGTGCCCGCGGCGAGGGTACCAAACGCCGGCGACACCGTGAACACGCCCACGGTGACACGGGTCTGCACGCACCGGCAGTTGGTGAGGTGGGAAGGGACGATGGCAGATTAGGGACACACACATATCACCATGGTCATTTAAAACTGCTCAGGTCACACTGGTATTCGTAAGTGTACTGAAACGCCAGGAGAACATCTCACCTGAGTAGAAGTGCCCGCGTCCTTCTGGATGGATTCAGCTCGCCGCACTTTGTTTCCGGTGAGGGGTTTAGCAGAGTGGCTATCCCGCGATGTTCTTCTCCCCACGACGCTGCAGTGACACATAGAGCCATCCCATGAGTTTTGGTTCTACAGAGAACGTGTTGGTAGGGAGATGAGGTCAGAGTGGGGATCATACCCTCTCCTGTAGGCAGGCTGAGGCAGCTCTTTACACATTCTGCTCATGTTGAAGCGGATGTCAAATTCGCCCCGGTTCTCTATTTTGAACGTTTGTGTCCTGCGGCAGCCGTAGACCAGTGGGCCAAAGTTGATGCCATTGGAGGGCGTGATGCTGTATTTGGAGAAGACGGACTGGACCGACATTCTGATGGGAACACTGCCAACGATCCCTGAACCCTCTGCAATACTCGGGTCAATCACCTGGAACAAAACGTAGATATTTTGAACACCCCAGAGGACACAGATACAAGATACTAGCAAACCACTTCATTTAAAAAAAAATTGTGTCAGGTGGAGCCTAATTACTTTTAAGGACACAACTGCCTGCTCTCGGATGGACACCTCCTTATCGTGGTGGAAGACAAACTGGACCGTTGTGGGCCGGTCCGTGGGTGGGATGGTGCCGGTCTGGGGAGTGATGGTGAGTATCTGCTTAATATCTGGCATGGCTGGGTCTGAGGGCTCCAGCATGAACCTGGAAGAGATAGGGCGAGGTGGGAAATGCGCTTCATTTGGAGAGAGTGGTTGAACATGGATTCATTCCTAAGGGTTAGGTAAGTTGATTGGTACTCACTTGAAAGCTACATCATATTTGCCTTTGTTTTTAATGTACAAGCAACACTGCACCTCCTCAGACACTTTCATGGTTCCAAAATCTAGAACGCTGCCAGACCCTAAGACATGAATACATGTACCGTAGATCAAGGAAAACAGCATTTATTCATTTCTTTTTTTTAAAGACTCTCAAACAGAGGGATCTGGTACACGTGCGTGTGTGAAAGAGACAAGCGTATCTGTCCATGAAAACTCCTTCAAAGACCTTTTGGAAACTGGATGTCCACACCCACATCGTAGGCCTCTGCAACAATCTGGATGTTCTCTGTGTGTACAATGCCCAGGATGTTCTCCACATCTGACACCTAGAACGCACATCAACCCAGAAAAACGGTTGGGGAAACGCTGAAACACACAATGGCAGAAAATCAATCCATAGTCATTCAGTGCTGCACCTCCAGGCGTATGGCTTTCTTCAGGTTGATGGGCTTCATGGGTTTGAAGTGCATCTGCATGCTGAAGTCAGCCTGCGGCAGGATGACGCCCTGGTCCTGGGACACGCTGAACTCGTCCCCCAGCACCTCCAGACCACTCAGCCTCCAAGCTGCCGGCAGCAGAGTGTTGTTGCGCAGGAACAGTCTCCGCGTGTCCTTCCTGGCGTTCACAGAACGGAGCAGTGGTCAACAGACAACCACCGTGACCAAAACAAAATCTCCTCCTGTGGAACTGAAGCTCTACGGTAGTTCAGTACAATGGGTCAACTCCTTAAGTCATTCATTCCAGACCTGTTCAGCGCGGTCCTTTCAAAATTCAGCTGCCTGCGATCGATCTCCAGCTCAGGCCGGACCCCGCGACAGGAGAAGCGGAAGATGACTGGCTCTGGGTTGTCTTTGATGCAACACACCACACTGTCCTCTATCAGCCCCAGGCTAGTGGGGTACGCCCACACTGTCAGTTCCTGCCAGGGCACATCTGGTTAGTAGAGTCAGATAATAGACATTCCTGACATTCTACCTTCATAGAACCCCTGCCCTTTCACGTTGTCACCCTGTACTGTGCCGGTATATCTGGTTGTGAAAATAGCCCACATATTTCTGACACACCCTTGAAACTACAAAATGCAGCTAGGCTGATAATTGTTTAAGGTTTGTTACAATCAACCCCATATTAGTGACAGGCACTCAGACAATGCTGCTAGCTCAGTCTACATTGTATGACGTTCTGAATAGTTGTGGTCATCTACTTGTCTGTCGTTGGGCTTGAGGGTCATGTTGGGAGGGTCCAGTAGGTAGGTGGTGGCCTTGGTGTCATGCTGAAAGCAGCAGTGGATGTCAGCATCAAGTGGCGAGTTGTTGTGTATCACCAGCCTTTCCATGTTCTCAGGATACTTCCTCTCTTTATACCTACAGTATGTTACAGGAAATACATCATGGTTTCCTTGAATACACTCAGAGGATAGTGCCAGTTCATCCCAACACAAATGTTCATAATAGAAAATACACCTGAAAGACTGGCCAAATAACAATGCCTCCAAAAAACAAACCTATCTCTGGTTTTCCCACAGAGCAGTGGGCCAAAATCATAGAGGCCAGAGTGAATGATGTAGGTCTTCGGCAGCACCTGATCAGACTTAAGAACCCTCTTACTGTGGGCAAACACTGTCCTGGAATAGACCAAATGACACAGACTCAACACATCACTAGCAGTGATGATAAACATACAAACAACATCTCAGACAGTTTATCAATTGGTTGCATTTTCCAAAGAATAAAAAACATAATAGAAACAACTAATGCTCACTTTATGTCTCTGCTGATGGACGGGTATGCACAAATGCCCCTGCAATACACCTGATAATGTCTCTTTGTACCCAACAACTCAAAGTTCAGTGTTTGGTCAAACTTGCAGGGGACTTTCGAGTGGAACCAGATTTTCAGGGTCACTTCTCCATTGGGTGGGACAATCCAGCGGAATGTGGTGAGCCTACAGAAGTCAACATGAAACTTTCAGTCACAGTTAAGTTAAATCAGGGTGCACTGTATGTATTCACATAGTGCGTAGCATCTCTGTCACCGCTGGTTGCGCTCCTGCTGGGACTCCTGCTGGGACTCCTGCTGGGACTCCTGCTCAGTGTCAGGTAAGGGAGTCACAGAGCTGAGAGGGGAGCGGCAGTCACTGGTTCTGGCGCCTTTCTTAGCTGGAGTGCGTCTCTTGTCTTTCTGACTCTCCCTGCCTCCGTCTGCCTTCTTCCCTCGCACTTTTGAAGGACCACCTACCTCCTGCTGTAAGACCCATTTAGTTATTTGTGGCTTTGATTCAACCATAACATCCACTCAGGCAATTTCAATAAACATATACGCACGGCATGTGTACAAGTGTTTCAGAGATATTAGTATCCTCAACAACCCTTCTTTAGATAAAGCAAAAATCGAACACGTAACTTGAACATGCTGGGAATTCGACAGTTTTGGGATGGGTTGAGTTCCTCTAGTATTTGCTGAGAAGGACCATCACCTTGACCGGGCCTTGAGCTTCAGACTCAACTTCCACCTCCTTCTTCTCCCCGGCTGGATCCTCCAGGGCTGAGGGCACCATCAAGGTGAAGCAACCAATTTCCTGAGCACTGGGCACAGGCCTCTTGTTAGGGTAGGGGACGACAGAGAAGGTGGTGGGTGGGGGGATAGGGGGGCCTTTGGGTCCCAACCCTAGACCGTCCAACACCTGGGAAACACACACAGAACTCAGGTTAAAGAACAAGAAATACTTCTGGTGGAAAGGACAATAACCCGGAAGGAAAAACAAATGGACTATCTACCTCATCAAGGGGAGGCAGTTTGTTGCTCTTCAGGATCTCTGTTCCGCTAGGATAGTCCCTCCCAGTAACATGGAGGATGATATGAGGCACAGACTCGGGTGCGGCCTCCCTGTCCCCTCCTTCAGAACCGTCCCCTGATAGAATGGCCTGGCTTGGGGCTGGAGACATCAGCTTCACATCTGTGGCATCTGCCTTCAGCTTCTCCTTCTCCATTTTCTCCTTCTCCAATTTCTCCTTCTCCCGCTCTTTTCTGGACTTCTTGCCAGAAGGGGCCTGTCGCTCATGGGCTACATCCTCCAGCTCCTGGGGGTAGTCTTCAGAGAACAGGGGCTGGAGGAGTTGGCCCTGGGTCCTGTCCCAGAACTGTAGGATGTGAATGAGTTGGGGCTGGCTCTGCTCATAGAGCTTAAACCGAGAAAACAGCAGGGAGTCTTCCTCAGTGGACTAATGAGAACAGAAGGACAGGGAGATAATAGGACTCATTCTGAGTTAAATCACAGGCCAGTTAAACAGCAACTGAATAATTGATCTGGGTGCCAGTTATAAATGGTAGTTTTAGTTAATATAATAGCTGTGTATGCTCAACATGTATAGGGGAAATATACCATTTCTTTCTCTGGGTTTTCATTTGGTAACAGCAACTCCTCCTGCCCTCCTGACTCGCCTTCTTTGGGGTTCTTCTTCTTGGGTCCCTCATCTGGTTCTCTAGTGCCCTCTGTGGGTGAGTCTTTAGACTCCTTGCCATCAGCACAGAAGGACATTTTCCTCCCATCTTTCATTGGCTGATCCAGTTTTGTCTCTGAACGTAGTGCACTTGCAGACTGTCAGTGTGAAGTAAGAATATAGGAGGAATATGTCATCCATTTATGAACATATAAATGTGGGTGTAGATTTGGGGAGGAGGATAAGACCCATTTTTGGTATGGATGATTGAGACTTACATACCGATTTCATAATTTCTATGTAACCATTCAAAGTTGCACAAAGTAAAGAACAAAGAATGTTAATAACAGCTTAGTGACAAAACAGCTATAAAAATACAGCTATGGCATTTATACTAATATTTGCTGAACTATAAAATGTCAGTATGGAAAATGTAAATAGTGTTTTGTCTTGCAGTTGAAATTTTTGAGTATTGTGGTAGTACACACGACATCAATGTGTGCCAAATTACTGTAAAATGGTAATGAAATAGCAATCCTTAGTCACATTATTTACAGGTATGGTGTAATAGCATTTGTGGTTTATGATACTTTTATGTAGCTTTCATAACCGTCTACCAAATAACAATATATGTCAGTCAAGTCTACAAGTCTACATACGTGTGGTGTTATAAAAACATGGTGAAATGTTGTTATTACATGGGTATAACTGGGTTATAAGCAAACATGTATAATCTCTTATATCGCTTTGATTCCTATAATGTGTTTCTAAGCAACGTCATTCATAATGCTGTCAATGTGTGACAACGTTGACTGAAATGAGCTAATCTTAAAGTGATAGTTCATCCAAAATTCATATTTTTCTCAAAGTTCACTCGCCAAAAGATTTTTTTCAAACAATCCATTATTCAGCTCTGTGCCAGTCTGTAATTAGCGTTATTAGCTTCACCCAAATTCATGAATGGAAACGTTTTGTACCGCTAAAGCTGCATTGCAAGCGGAAAACTACTCCAAAACACTTCAAACTACATTTGGTGAACAGTAATAAATTTTTTAAACTGAACACTGACAAAACAGCCGGCAGAAATGGCTGAATTCAAACGGGCACTAGCAAACTATTTCCTACATCCACCATACATAGCTTCTGTTCTTCGCCAGCGATCGAGGTAAGCGCAAAACCTTAACCTTAACAAGCTATGTGAAGAAAGGTTGCTTTGCCTAACTTTTAAAAATTGCTGCTAGTTTACACTATATTATTGCTATATTTTTGGTGCCATGTCACAAGAATGTCATTGTGCAGGATGACGTTGTGTTATTTGGTGCATTTGATAAATACATTTTGAACTTCTGGATTTCCTTTGTTTGTAAGTATCGAAGTCGACTTTGTATTGTGGGACAAGCAACTTCACCAACGAGACATACAATTTTTGCGAGAAACATTTTAATACATTTCCATCAAGTTACGTAGTTTACCCCTGTGGAGACGAGACAGATTGTAAGTAATACTTTTGATTGCTATGTTATAATACACAAAGTTCACCCTGCCTCCGGATATTCTGGGCAAGGGATGAGGATTAACATGTTCACCATCGCACCCAATGAGCCGCTCTCCAAGCTTCTATTCGGTCAGTTTATCATCTGTGTTTTATGGTTAGAAAAAGTAATTATGGTATTATGGTACAAACACAGGTAGTACCCGTTTATTTGAAATGAGTTGTATGAATGTATCTCGAAAATGTAAACTTTATTTTGAGGAATACAACATTGTCATGTTCTTTGAGGTAAACAACACCACTTGTCTTAGTTTGGAGTGTTTTATGTGATTTTTGGACGAATTATCCATTTAACACCAACCTGCTTCCCTGAAACATCCTCCTTGGGAGGCTCCTTCTTGCATTTCTTGTTTTTCTTTTTCATCTCCTCTTCTTCCCTCAGTCTCTCCAGATCCTCTTGTTGTCTCCTCCCCTCTTGCTCCCTTTCTGCCCGCTCATGTTCCCTATAACATGCACAAATGTTTCCATGTGTTTAGCATAGCTAACAGTCTCCTCATTTACGTCACAGTCTTTATCAACTAGACCCTTTACATCAGATGACTGTAACCATAATATTGCTCTACTTAATGTGTGTATCATCCAATACCTTCGCTTTCGCTCTCTCAGCTCTTCACGGTGTCGGAGGTTGATGCGCTCCTTCTCCTCCTCCGGAAGGGCATCATACTCCTCCTCATCCATCTCCTGCAAGTGCAGCCTCTCCTTCTCTGCCTGCTCCCTCCGTAAAAGCTCTGCCAAGGAGGGAGAACCATTACAACCCCCACCGCGTAGGAGCGGTCTCCACATGGTTCAGCTGAACGCTCTCCCAGCGTGTCCTCACCGTCCGCCTCTCTCTGGGCCTTCTCCTCGGCCTTGAAGGCACAGTAGCTGTTGGAGAGGTTCACCATGTAGATGAAGCGTCTGTTGTTGAAGGCGCTGAGGATGATCTGCAGGGCACTGCTGGGGGAGCGGCAATACAGCGTCTCCAGGCCGTCCACCACCACACCGCGGTGACAGTCACTCAGCTGCCAGGGGGACGGTGAACAGCCACACACTCAGGGATCACCCAGGAGACTTACTGGGAGTCCATCGTAGACCAACCGATGGGAGGCCCGCGAAGGCTCCCGGTACAAGTGTCTCAGCATTGAATGTTACCTGCAGTCTCTCTGAGAGGATGTCCACCAGCAGTTGGTCTGGCAGCAGGCAGCTCATCAGGTCCAGCTCCCCCACACGGCTCACGCTGACGCTCAGCTGCTGCTGGATTGGACCACCGCCCTGGCCAGGAAGGAGGCGTTATGGGCCGTGAAACTGCGGTGACGTGGGAGGGCTTAATGTTGTGTGACGGTCTTACCACTGAGGGGGCCATGGGCTGTGATCTGTCCGTCCTCTTCCCACACACGACACTGTTCTTGTTACGTGTGGAAATGGAGGAAGTGGGGGCTTTGGGGTCGCTGACCTGACTGCCCTCAGCCGTGTGTCTGGCTACGGCCTCCACACTCAGAACGGCAGCTCCCTGACCTCCAGGTCCCATCACCTCTGTCACTGCCTGGGCTGCAGACATACCGACAGCTCAACCACAGCCGTCAGCACAGAGTTCATCCACAGTTGGTTTAATGCTTTAATGCCCTAATAACAGTCATATAATAACAGTCCAAATCGCATCTACAGTAATGTTATTTTACTATTATTTTGCAATGTTTTATGCTCATGCTTTGTGTTATCTTTCCGTTCATGGTTTTATTTGTCAGGCACCTTGAAAGAATTACGTTGTTAGAAATGTGCTGAGTTTGCTACAGGTATCGGCCATCTTCATGGGGAGACACACCATAAATACCAATCTATGAAGCTGAGACTCACCGGCCTCTTCCTCCCTCTTCTGAGCATGCTCCACGGCAGCCTTGGCACACAGCTTGCGGGCTTGCATCCCTGCAGAGGTGACCCCTGAGGACAGCGCCTCCAGCACCACAGCGTCAACGCTCAGACATGCTGCGCCGTAGCGCTTGGCCAGACTTACTGCTGTGCCTGTTTTCCCTGCACACAGATAAGAGGTTTTCTCAGCGCCACTGAGGTCACAGTGAAACGTCACATACTACTATCTGGACCTAGGGTCAGCAACTGTCATGAGTGGGAGATAGCGATGAGGCAGATTGGATTGTCAAACGTGACAGCAGCACTGCGTGATATTTAACACAGCTAATGGCAGGCAGTTGTTGAAGGGGTGATAGAATATTGTGAAGATAAAGGAAATACGCTGCAGTTATAATGACTACTTTTTCCATGACGTATTTGAATGGAAACAGGATTGATTGTAACCTATGACACTACTGTTGTTTGCTCCTTGGGGTTTAAGGCCAGGTGTTTTTGTAAAAGCACTTTGTGATTGACAAAATAAAAAACTGGTTAAAAATGACAGTGCAGCCTGTGTTTACCTGACAGAGGAGCTCCATGCACTATGAATTAACTGGTTAAAGAGACAGAGCCGTCCCTGTTTACCTGACAGAGGAGCTCCATGCACTATGAATTAACTGGTTAAAGAGACAGAGCCGTCCCTGTTTACCTGACAGATGAGCTCCATGCACTATGAATTAACTGGTTAAAGAGACAGAGCCGTCCCTGTTTACCTGACAGAGGAGCTCCATGCACTATGAATTAACTGGTTAAAGAGACAGAGCCGTCCCTGTTTACCTGACAGAGGAGCTCCATGCACTATGAATTAACTGGTTAAAGAGACAGAGCCGTCCCTGTTTACCTGACAGAGGAGCTCCATGCACTATGAATTAACTGGTTAAAGAGACAGAGCCGTCCCTGTTTACCTGACAGAGGAGCTCCATGCACTATGATTGCGATGCCCAGGCGGTTTCGTGCAGCCTGGCCCTCAGGTGATAGGTCAATGCCCATGTGACGGGCGATGGCTCGGGATACCGGATTGACCTCCAAGTCCCCCACACTGGCAGTCCTACTGTCCACGGTGTCTTTGACCAGGTCTAAGAGACAGAATGCAACATTTCTATGCCTACAACTGTGAATGTGTATGTTTCAACACCAGGACGATGTCTGCTGTGCTATCGATTTCTACAACTGTAAGTCATACAACTGTTTTTACAACAAGTAAGTTATGTATATACAGTACCAGTCAAAGGTTTGGACACAACTACTCATTCAATGCTATTTCTATATTTTAACTATTTTCCATGTTTTAGAATAATAGTGAATACATTAAAACTATGAAGTAACACATGGAATCATGTAGCAACCAATAGTGTTATATAAACAGATCAAAATATGTGTACTTTAGATTCTTCAAAATGGCCACCCTTTGCCTTGATGACAGCTTTGCACTTTCCCTCAACCAGCTTCATTAGGAATGCACCTGGAATGCTTTTCCAACAGTCTTGAAAAGTTAAGCAATAAGGCAAAAAGGGCTGTGGTCTATGTTCAATATATCACTTGTTATATTGGCAATATAACACAAAGCCCTGAGATAACTATTATAAACTGGTTACAAATGCAATTAGAGCAGTAAAAAGTGATGTGTTATCATATCCATTGTATACAATGTTATATACCACGGCTATCAGCCAGTCAGTATACAGGATTAAAAAAACCTGGTATATAATTTGTCTAGTTCAGTACCTCCACAAGGTGTCCCTTCCTCCTCCATAAGTACATCTGGAAAGGATGGGGTGCCCAGCTCCTCCTCCTGCTCCCCTTTCTCCCCTGTCTCAAATGTCTCCTTATCTTTAGCAGAGTCAGCCTTGGACACTGGAGAACCAGATACACCTCTCAGTCAGTGAGAATGTCTACTATGGATCATCTCAGCATTCAGCAGATAGACTATCAAAGCAAAGCCTTGACTGTTGATCATACTAGGCCCCTAAAACCACAAGTCCCAGAGATAAACCCTAGTTAATAGATGACATCTAAGTCAGTAAGCCTTTAGTGCATCTGTCCTGATCTGCCCCGATAAGTCATGATTTGACAGTCTGACAGTAGAAAAAAATATATCTTGTTGATATTTCTGCTTAAAGAAATAAAGACAAGCGTTTCTAAAACAATTATTCTTTTGTCCTTTTCCAGAAATACCTGCATACGTTTCTTCTCTACACTGGCCAACTCACTATTAAAGGGCAGTTAAACCAGACCATTTATACAGCATAGCTTCTTATCACATTCTGGGTTTTTCCATCCCAGTTTTCACCGCAGTGCAGACCTACCGTGGTCCTGCTCACAGTGGTGTTGGTTGTAATATTCTATTAGCTCGGGCGGTAGTGGCTCTCCCGGGGCCCGAGGGGGCAACAGCAGGAGGTTCTGAACATCATAGCCTTTCATCGTACGTAGAATCTAAAGAGAGAGGGACCGATTAAATCTAAAGATAAGAAAACACAACCAAGGAGTTCCATCAACCTTAAACACATGTTCTGTTTGATATGCAAAATGAACCACGTCTGTGAAGCTTCACCTTTTCTTCCTCCAGGTATTTCGTGTCAAACTCCAGAGAGTAGAACTCGATGGGAAAGGGGCAGGGATTCCGAACGGTCACTTCGGCCTCCTCTCCAGCGCTAAGTGGCAAGGTGGGTCCCAGCTCCAGCACAGTGGAGGAGAAGTCCAGCTGGGGCTCCTCTCCCTGCCCCTGGGCCAGCAGAAGAATCCTCTGGGTGCTCTGGGCCACCGACACCACCAGCTTCTGGGTGTATGACCTCTATAGAAAACAACCCAAGCATTACAAGCACTCATATCACAGTCAGCTGCCCAAACCCAAACACATTTATTTTAAAAACCAGACATAAATGATAGAAAAATAGGACAAATAACATATTTCCAAATACATTTCAAAAGGTATGTCACACATTATATTTTAAATTGCATAAAAAACACATAATTTGACAAATTTTGTTTTACATTGAATCCTAAAATGCATCTTAAAAGTATATTTTAGCATTGTATTTCTGTATGGTCAGACACCATCGTTAACCAGGCCAGCATTACATTTATAGAGCCAATCACATACGGTTGAAGCTTCACCAAACTTTAATCTAGGTTCAGCTAATCTCCTCGAGACACCACCCAGACTCTAAAGCACCAGACAGCAGACCTGTTGCTGGTTGGTAAGTGGATATCTGATGGAGGAGATCCATATTACCACAGAGAGAGATAATGCCCTCAGGGTCTGGCCTCTTATCTGTGTCTCCCTGGGAACATTTCTGCTTCCTGCAGGTTGGGACTCGTTCAACTTGACTCCATCATTTAAGAGAAAGATGGGCTCTAGAAATATTGTGGAAATGTTGACATGCAGTGTTACCAGGCCAGACTAGGGGGACATGGTCATGTATTAAAATAGCCTGGACAGGTTTTCGATGGCTTCTGTGTCAACACCTTATAGCTCCAAATGTTGTTGACATAACAATACGAGTGTCTCCGACAATTCCTGTTGAAATTATGTGCTGAAGGTGAGAAACTGGAAGCCTGAACTATCACTTAGCAACAACTAGGGGGGAGAAATCAGCACTCTCTGAACATTCAGACGCATTGATCAAGCTATCTACAGTAAATACTGTATATGACTCTAGACACGGTCAAGCTATCAATATACTGTATATGACTCTAGACATGGTCAAGCTATCTATATACTGTATGACTCCAGACATGGTCAAGCTATCTATATACTGTATGACTCTAGACACGGTCAAGCTATCTATATACTGTATGACTCCAGACATGGTCAAGCTATCTATATACTGTATGACTCCAGACATGGTCAAGCTATCTATATACTGTATGACTCCAGACATGGTCAAGCTATCTATATACTATATGACTCTAGACATGGTCAAACTATTTATTTAATATACATTACTCAGGACATGGTTAAGCTATCTATATACTGAATATGAATCTAGACATGGTCAAACTATTTATATAATATTTAACTCTATCAACTGTATATGGCCAGGGTCAAACTTTTTCATTAATTAACGGAGATGGGGGAGCCGTGTTTTTCTTACCCCCTCTAATGGTCTGAATTTGATCTGGACATTAACTCTATCTCCAGGATACAACACACCAGCTGAAGGCAACATCTCAAACACCACGGGAGGAGGACTCTGGCCCAGCCTGGCCTTCCGTCTCAGGTGAAGGGGGACATGCTTGTCAATCTACAACCAGGACAGGTACACATACTCCATGAGATAATATTAACAGTTAATAAAACATTTAGTAAAGTATCAAATTAATACCTATAACTGCATTACTGAAGAACACTTGTGAATACAATGATATTGGTATCTGGGCATGGGGTCGGTACATATTCTCTAATTAGCTATTTGCTTTAACAATACAGTAGAAACAAATCCTTTGTTTGTGGAAGGATGTGTTGTTGTGTCCTGCAGCAGAATGGTTCACTGGTGATTACGTAGCTAGCGCACCTTCTTCTTGGGCCGTTCTTCCTCTACAATGCTCCACTCACAGGGCACGGGCTCGTGGTTAAACAGCTGGACCGTAGTCACTTGACACATGCCACACTGGATGCTGTCGAACTGCAGCACGTGAGTGGAGAGCGTGAGGGAGGGCATGGTGACCACGGCCCGCAGGCGGATCTGCACAGCAAGACCACCAACCACCTGGCAACAACAACACTCAGGACATTGGCAAACTCAGCCTGTTTCTGGCTCTAGATACTGAATACATTGAGAAGCAAGGGAACGACACATACAGAGGTTAAACTAACTATCGTAGACTAAAGAAAGAACTGTGGTTGGCTAATCGCCTACTGCACCTGAATAGGCATGGTGGCGTTGATCTCCCCCAGATCCAGATTGGCTCCTCGTGGGTCAAACTTCACTTCAAAGGTCTCAGTTTCACAGTATGGCAGGTTCTTCACCCTATCCAGTTCTACGCTGAAGCCTGGGAATCAGAAAGAGACGGAGAGCTCTTGACCAAAACCATCCTTATGATTTCCCAAACAGTAAAACAGCCATATTTATCTACATTCACTCCAGGTGTCGCTCAAAGTAGGAACTTGAGAACTCACCTGAGCCTGTAAGTGGTCGGCGGTCAGCCCGGAATGAAACAGGCACGGGTCCAGTGTTTGTCACTTTCACTATATGGACAGGAACGGTACCATGGATCACATAGCCAAAATCCAGCGTGTAGTCTGGCAAGGGGAACCTAGCCATGAGACACAATCAGATCCTACCATCAGCAGGGAGCCAAATATATGCACAGCCTTGTTTTCACAGGGTATTTCCAAGTGAACCTACCTGCTAAGCTTCTTGCGCCACTTGCTAGTGGACACAGGTGTGTCGCTAGGGTCAACGTGTCTCTTGTCAATAGCCATGGCATTCTGTTTGACCAAGAGCCTCTCTACCTCCATCTGCAGCAGAGTGTCATACTGTGCACAGAGACAGAACCCAGCATCACACACCCTGTCTGGCTAACTAACAAGTCATGGGCATGTGTGTGTGCCTGGAAGATGAATCAAAGGTAATGTGCTGAGTGAGCGTCAAGGAGGTACTGACTGTAGGGACGTAGTCGTGGTCAGACAGTAGGCCCTCGGCAGTAGCAGGTCGGCTGATGCCCTCAACCCTCCTCTCCTCCTCCAGGGACTCCATGGCCTCCTTCACCACTACAGTGTACCTGTCGTCTCCTACACAGACACAGGGAGACACACTGAGGAACACAACGCTTTCCCAGTATCCAGCTATGACTCAACAAAAATTGAGGACACCCAAGACGTACTGAGTTCTCTGGGTAGGTCCAGGCACACTCTGGGGAAGACGCCCTCTCCACGGAGAGTGATGATCTCTGGCTCAAAGAAAGCCACCTGCAGCTGGAAGGTGTAATGGAAGACTTCAGGGATCCCAGGAAGATAAAATACTGTCAATTTCTGTTCAGTATTTGCCTGGATGAAGCCCTGGGTGATGACAGAAAATGGCAAAGGGTTACAGAGGAACACACTCTAAATACATAAGCTACAGGAAAACCCCATAGATGAGTGTACTGTGCTCTATGTAGTTAGAGTAAATAAACCCTAAACATGGGCTGTTGTAGAGAGGGTTGGTACTGTGGGCTGCCTCACCGTCCTGGGTGTGATCAGGGGATGGCCAGGCAGGGGGTCCTCACACCCGTCTTGGTCCCCAAGCAGAGCACTGAACTCGAAGGCCACCTTCCCTGTGTTCCTCAGGGTGATCTCTGCCTCGGCCACATGGTCAAACAACTGCACGAGAATGTGGAATAGGGGAATGAATCCAAAACAAAGCCTGATGAGTTGACAAGGTGGTGAGGATTCTACTGAATCACCTATTTACCAAACTTGCCTGGATGCATTCATGGCATACCCATGAAAACAAGCCCTCACATACTGTTATCCCTGAAGTGGACAAAACTAATACAGAAAGGCAACTGTAGTATAAATATAGAGCACCCGTAGTGTAAATACAAGGCAACTGTATTGTAAATATAGAGCACCTGTAGTGTAAATACAGGGCAACTGTATTGTAAATATAGAGCACCCGTAGTGTAAATGCAGGGCAAACCGCAGTGTAAATACAGGGCAACTGTATTGTAAATATAGAGCACCCATAGTGTAAATGCAGGGCAAACCGCAGTGTAAATACAAGGCAACTGTATTGTAAATATAGAGCACCCAAAGTGTAAATGCAGGGCAAACTACAGTGTATATACAAGGCAACCGTATTGTAATTATGGAGCACCCATAGTGTAAATACAGGACAAACCGCAGTATAAATACAGGGCAACTTTAGGGTAAAAACAAAGGCAAACTTAGTATAAATACAGGGCAACTGTAGTACAGATACAGGGCAACCATAGTGTAAATACTTACTGTTGGAAGTCCCTAGCATATCAATGAACTGAAACAGTTCTATAAGAAGGAATGGTCCAAAACACCTCCTAACATTTTTTCAGGTCTGATCAGCAACTACAGAAAAAGTTTGCTTGTGTTTAAGATGAGAACTTGACTTTAAAATAAGACTTACTTTAGAAGCCAATTATGCTAGTATGCAGGTAATTCATAAGGGATCAGAAACTTTTTCCTGCAACTATACCTGAATGCCAAAGTCAATATCTGTTCGGTCCAGGATGTATGTGACCACTGAAGCTTCTCCTTTGAGTGTGATCTGATATGTGGGGCCCTCCTCGACTTCACACAAAGCAAGGACCTGACCACTGATGTCTGCATGACCGTAAAAGGAGAAGGACACCAGCTGGCTTTCTCCTGCCTGCAGCACCCCATAAATAGGAGAGATATCAAACACCTGCAATAAGCAGAGAGGAGGAGACATGCAATGAGTAGTAATAGAGGTCAGAACAATAACAGAACCATAGAGACACAAGGATATATGGACAGAACAATTACACGCGAGGGCAGGGGATAAACAAAGAAGTAGTCGATAAGAGGACAGGAAAATGAGATTCATGACTGTAATTCAATTCAACAGTGTTCTTGGTTAAGGTACTCCCAAGGTCTGAGCAATAGAAACAGAGAAATGTTATAAGCAGAGCTGGTGTGAAATGTACCTCCTCCACACCAACACAAGGGTGCCCCTTAAACGTATGGGTGGCTGGTGGGGTCCTGGTTGGTTCCCGTCTGCTGGGGGTGTAGCTGTGTCCCTGACTCTGCTCAACCATTGTGAAGAGAGTTGGGGTGACTGAGAATGACAGGGGATGTTTAGGAGAACACCTTCCCTCCTCAGTGTCATTCTCTAGATATCTCTTCTCTTCTTCTGCCTCCTCATCAATGAAGAGTTTGTGCACCTCACCATCCCTAAAAGCAAAACAATGATAAGTCTTAATCTACAATATTTAGCTGTAGTAAAGAAAACTTGTCATCCTTATGCTTGGATTCAAGTAGCAGACAAGATACATTAGTCGATTAAAAACATTGAATTATGATATATTAATTAATAATTAATTATTATATATATATTAATTATTATATATTAACCCTCTCCCCCTCTTCTCCCTCCCTCCCTCTCTTACTCAATCCCCCTCTCTCTTCCTCTCCTCTAGACAGGTAACTACATGATTCATGCATCTGGGTTTAAATGAATTACAGTGTAACATTATTAAGATACATTTTATAGAATTGCTCTAATGGACTGAATTGCTCTAATTTTGCAAGAAATGGAACAAGGTAGATGTAGAAATGAGAGCCAGACAGAAATGTACTGACATAAAGAGACAGATAAACACAAAGACATCCAAAATACCAGAAGACATGGTAATATACTAAGACCAAGCAATCAAAATACCAGGAGACATTTTGATATACCAAGACCAAGCATTCAAAATACCAGGATACATGGTGATATACCAAGACCAAGCATTCAAAACAACAGGAGTCATCTTGATATACCAGGACCAAGAATTCAAAATACCAGAAAACATCTCGATATACCAAAACCAAGCATTCAAAACACCTGGAGTCATCTCAATATACCAGGACCAAGCATTCAAAACACCTGGAGACATTTCGATATACCAGGACCAAGCATTCAAAACACCAGGAGACATTTCGATATACCAGGACCAAGCATTCAAAACACCAAGAGACATCTTGATATACCAGGACCAAGCATTCAAAACACCAGGAGACATCTTGATATACCAAAACCAAGCATTCAAAACACCAGGAGACATCTCGATATACCAGGACCAAGCATTCAAAACACCAGGAGACATCTTGATATACCAGGACCAAGCATTCAAAACACCAGAAGACATCTTGATATACCAGGACCAAGCATTCAAAACACCAGGAGACATCTTGATATACCAGGACAAAGCATTCAAAACACCAGGAGACATCTTGATATACCAGGACCAAGCATTCAAAACACCAGGAGACATCTTGATATACCAGGACCAAGCATTCAAAACACCAGGAGACATCTTGATATACCAGGACCAAGCATTCAAAACACCAGGAGACATCTTGATATACCAGGACAAAGCATTCAAAACACCAGGAGTCATCTCAATATACCAGGACCAAGCATTCAAAACACCTGGAGACATTTCGAAATACCAAGACCAGCAGCAGTTAGAGCCTGTGGAAGAACAGCAGAGGGCAGTGTTGAACAGGGAATTCTAAGGAGTGGTCCTGTGTCCTGCTATCAGCAGAGATTAAGGAATAATTAACATACTCTAGAGACAAAAACATATTTTTTTGTTGATGCATGTTGATGCATGTAAATGTGCGTGTGTGATGTTCTCTGTGTCCGTGCGTTTGTTCATATCTATGTGCATGACATTCCATCACACCAACGTTCAGAAACCTCAGACATCTCAGGCACAAGCAACATTTAAATGACACAAAACTGTCAGTAGAGAGAAAAAATAAGACACTGACATATTGTTAATGTGGTCCATAAAGCTGGATGTCTTTTCAAAGAACGTGTGAAATGGAGACCCTCAAGGGAGATGCTTACTATGATTATTCTCTGCTACAACAGCCTAGATGCTGACAACCCAGTTCTTCATTTGACTATATGTGGTCTTCTTTCGATTTACATTTAGTTGATGTTCGAATAACTAAAGTAGTTTGGGTTCTATAGAATAACTTTGAGTCATTCTTGAATTTTAGTGGTAATTAATTTAATATACATTGCAGCAACTAATGGGGGCTGGCAAACTGCCCTCTAGACATTTTTGATGTATAGGGTGTGGATGTTTTGATGAGATACAGCACATAGGGGAAAACACATTTTTAGACAGGGGCGTCAACCAGACCTGCGCTTTCGGGGCTGTAGCCCCAGAGAATTTTTGGTTAGCCCAATTTCACTACACATCTGTGGTGAAACCTGAAGACGCCAGTTCACTGACACCCCCCATCCAATCTGCCAGAGCTTGAGAGAATCAGCAAGGAAGAATGGGACAAACTGCATACCCAAGAAGACTCCTAACACAAACCTAATACTGCACATGCCTCAACACATACCAACTCTACAGTGATATATGCAGGTGGTCACATCAAGCTGTAGGGATGATTCTCATCAGCATGGACTGAGCATTTTGTTAAAAGTAGGGATGAGTAGATGGAGCAAAATAGAGGGAAATACCATAAGAGAACCTCCTTCTGTCTGCTAAAAAAATGGAACACGGGAGGACATTCAGCTTTTTGCAGGACAATGACCCAAACAGGGCCAACAACACAGGAGTCAGTCAATAAAAAAAGGTTTCCTACAGTGGCCCAATCAAAGTCCTGATCACAATCTCATAAAAAATCTGTGGCATTATTTGAAAATTGCACTAAACAACCACCCTGAATCACCTGGAGCAAATATGCCAAGAAGAATGGGCCAATGGGACACTGTGCAAAGCTGGTACATAAAAGCCATAGGATAAATTTAATTGCGGATTTATTTACCTATATAGTCAAATGAAGAAGTAATGGCACCCTTCATCAAACAAAGAAAGGTGAATGCAAGAAATAAACCACACAAACGGTGAGTCAGCACTGAGCCTGTTCCTGTAGTGTGACATGGTTGGCATACACTGTTAGAGGGATCTTGGACCACCCCTCCATGCAGCACATTTCAAGAACCTAGACTGTCTTAAACATTGATTTTGTGGTGCCGCAATCATTTCTGTGTAAATTTTGATGTATGCTTGGGAACATTATTGTCAGTATCATCAGTAATATCAGTATTGTTAAAAGGACCATCCATAGGCAAGTCTCAATCTCCTGGCAGAGCAAACAAGCTTTGGGGTTAAAATATCCTGGTACTTAGTGGAATTTATTATGCCATCAATCCTAACAAAACCCCTGGACCACTAGAATAGAAATGCCCCAAAGCCTCAACAGTCCACCGCCATAACCTTAAGTGGGTATCAGGTGCATTTCCTTGTATGTAGTCCCCTTTTCTGGCCAAACATGCCGATGATGTGCATGTTCAGTAGTCAGGTCAATGTCCAGGTCTGCTTGCAAAAAGGAATTATCAGAAGCAGTAATTGTTTCATATCTCAAAAACACTGGCTAGCAAGTTCTACAGAATCTCCAAATACAAGTAACATCCTTGTTCTGAAAAGCCTGCCTTTGAGTGTGGGAACAGGGTACCTATCAGGATGTAATCTTTACAGTGTCAGAGAAAATGTTGAGAATCCAACAGTTCTATTGAACAAGGAAAATCTACCAGCCACTAGTGTGGTTGGCCATTTTGGAAAACACAAATGCCACAGTAATTGCTACTAAATATGACTTCCCTTTACAGATTGTATTGCAGTTGGCTTTATCAAATATACATTTTTCTTACTAATATTTTCCAACATAAAACCAATATCCCCTTAAGATAATGAGTATTTTCTTGTCAATAAAAACAGAACAACATTTCAATGTACCATTTGTTATTCAGTAAAAAAAATGTTTTGAATTTTGCAATGCACTGTATATTTTTGTATATGTTTAATATGTATCCCTCAGTTTCATGTAACTGGTGCTACTGTCTAGAGAATCACTTATTACAAAGATAAAGAAGGACCCTGAGAATTCTCTGTAGTGGCACATTTTTGCTGTGGGTATGAGTCTAGAAAATGTGTGTTTGCCACTGTTATAGCAAAGATACAAAGCTTACCTTTAAATCAAATCACATGTAATCTATTAAGATCTTTTTACATCCGTAGTCAAATATGTCTTTTGAAGCTTGTGCAAGCCAGCAAGCAAAATTGCAAACACTCATTTTAACTAAGGTTGGTAATAGTGTACAACTCAAATAATTTGGTCTCGACAGATGGTTTCATGACTAAAAGATATTGTCCCAGACCAAATTGAAACGTTGTGCAGCCTGTGAATGTCACACCTGAAAACTGAAGACACAATGTTGATCAAATAGAATATATTTTCAGACTACATAACAAAAACCTCTCTAAGTTTCAGATTCTACAGATTATTTAGTGATGTTTGTTTTCCTTTCATACACACATCCTAAACAACAGTGCATTACACAGGCCACCAGCTACTGCCTATGTGATTGGCTTAAACCAGCGGATTAAGGAGAACCTGATGGCCAAGCTGGATAAAACTTGAAGTCTGAAGTCTGTTTACGCCCAGAGATGTACATTAGAATGTGATGACAACTCCATTTATTAGACAAAAAATCATTAAGCTACCAAGTTAGTCGGTTTAGAATGGGAAAGCAGAAATAGATTCAAATGAAAAACATTCCTGGCAGAGCCCAAATGCCACTATAATTCAAGAAGTATCATATGAAATAGGCCTGCTGTGAATCTCAGCTGGATGCAGCTCATTTCCCTCAAAATGTTGTATAATACGTTGGCAAGATATAAATAAATAATATTTCATTTTCTGTTTAGATGCAATGTGCTGGAGCTGTGAGAACAGCAGGATCAGACCTGTCTGAATCCACTCCAATGTCAGTGTTTCTCCTTTTGGACAGGTCCCATTGCATTTTTCTCTTCTCCTCCCGTGTGATGGCTTTCGCCTCACTATCATTCATCCTCCCTGGAAACCTGGGGAAGACAAATCAATCAGCAGCAAATCAGCCATGGAGGGGAAGGGGCTGTCAGCAACATATACAGCAACATACTAACCAGATGAAAATGATGCAGGCAATAATAGCAGGACCAGTCCTGGTTTAATTACTGATAGGGATTTCATTAGCAGGTTGGCCTCTGCATTGTGAAAACCCTGTAACTATCGATAGGTAGGGTCATCTACTTATTTCTAAGAGGATGGGCCAGGAGAAATGAAAAGGAGGGTGAGTGATTAATCTTCACTGGCCTGGACTTTAGCCCCACAGAGAGACGGGGGCTATTGATTTATCTGAGGCAGCGCAAGGCAGCAGCTGAAGAACAATTAAAAATGATAAAAACTAAACCCTATGCAGCCAGTGACTGGGGCTGTATTGACGGCATAAATCGTACATCAGAGCCAGCATAGACCTTTGAGTACTTCCAGGCAAAGTACTTCCAGAACTTTGCCATGATTTCTACTATTACATCATTTTGTAGAAATCAGTCTATAGATGCTGGTGCATGATCAACTGATATCTGGTGAAGATACTGGGTATTGCAAAGCTGCTTGGGGTTCATAATTCCTCCAAACGGACAGCTTGAAACGGTGGCCAAATAGTTTTAGTGTAACAGATTGGGTCTCTTCTTGACTGGTGATAGGAGAGTAGTTACAGCCAAAGACAGACGTTTGGACCTCTTTATGTTGTGTTCCCAAGCCGGATCCCAAGAATTGCTGCCAAGGTAGAGCTATGGAGGAAAAAAGTCATCTATGCACCGGCACTAGATCAAAGTTTTTCTTGAAGCATCTCCAATTATTTATTTATTTTCCTGTTGGCTTCCTTAGAGAATGGATGAAAAAATCTGGCTGCTTTTTATAGATCCCCACATGATACATCCACAATTGAAGAGGTTACCACTTTCATATGGGATGTGCTTACATATGTGTGTCATGTGTGATTAATCTTCAAAACATTGCTCATTAGATTTTCTTGCAAACATGCACACATGGTGGTTGCTCCGTAGCCGACCGGAAGGCCCAGCAACGTGTGGTGAAAACCGGCCAACACATCACTGGTACCAAGCTCCCAGCCATTGTAGAGCTCCAGGGCAAGCTGTCTGCATAGGGCGCGGCATCATCGGGGGCCCTTCACATCCACGCCACAAACTGTTTGCCCTCCCATCAGGCAGGCGGTACAGGTCTCTGTTCTCGCACCAGCAGGCTATCTATCCCAGTTGTACATACATTATACTTAATACCTGCACATTTTCTGCCCTCCTCTATTTGCTTCCACTGCACACTTAGAATTGCCACGTGTAATGCATTTGCATTAATAGCACATTTATACATTACACTTTAGTACATACATATACTAAATACTACATTTTCTGCCCTCCTCTATTTGTCCTTCTGGTTAGACGCAAACTGCATTTCGTTGTACCTTACTTCTATTTGTTCAATGACAATAAAGTTGAATCTAATCTAATACAGTACATACACACACACACTTGTTTTCTATTCTTGTGGGGACCTGTGACCTAACCTTAAACCAGAAATCTATTTTCTTTATTCCCAAGCCCTAGCCCTAAACCTAAGTCAAACCTGTTCTAGCCTTCTCCTCTATATCTACACTTCCCTAATCCCTGATGCCTAACTCTAATGATAAACCTAGCCGTTAATGCCTAGACCTAAATTTAACCTCAATACTAACACTATGCCCAGCAGTAAATCTAATCCCAAAATCAATAATCCTTTCAATTAAACCTGATCCTAGAATCCTGCTAAGAACAATTTTTCAGGTCCCCAATGGTACACACAGACCTGTATCACACACACACACAGTTAACAAGAGTGAAATATATTATTAGCCTTTAAGGAGAAAGAAAATCAGTTTGATGATAATCTTTTCAACTGAAAGAGAAATGAACAGCTTGACTAAGTGCAGTCTTAATGAGGAGATGTTCCTTTTCTCTTCCCTCCTAGAACTACATGAAGCCCGGGCCCTCCTGAGCCAGAGTCTGAATTAAACAACGTCCAGAACCATCTAGAACTACATGAAGACCGGAGCCCTCCTGAGCCAGAGTCTGAATTAAACAACGTCCAGAACCATCTAGAACTACATGAAGACCGGAGCCCTCCTGAGCCAGAGTCTGAATTAAACAACGTCCAGAACCATCTAGAACTACAAGAAGGCCGGAGCCCTCCTGAGTCAGAGTCTGAATTAAACAACGTCCAGAACCATCTAGAACTACATGAAGACTGGAGCCCTCGTGAGCCAGAGTCTGAATTAAACAACGTCCAGAACCATCTAGAACTATCAGCCACCCAATAGAGGTAAAGTAAAATGAAGCGTTTAGTAGCACACACACACCGTGGTCAGCGATACTCCTTTAATCATTCTTGTTGTCTTTCTCAGGGATAGTGAATGGAGCTACATTTCTAAATATAACAAGTCAACTCCGAGGCTCAGACAGCTCAAGTGTGATGCTGCTGTCTCATCCCTACCTGATGTAGTATGTCTGCTGGTCTACTAGGAAGGACCAGCGGTAAGACACGGACAGAGGGCTACAGTTGGCCATGGTGATCTGGCGCTGGGCCTCTGTGTGGTTCAATACACAGCCAAAGTCCAGGGACGTGCTGGAGAAGTGGAGGTTGGGAAAGTGGACCTCTCCCTTCAGGCCCACTGTGTCCTGCTGAGGATGGTCTGCGTAGCTCACCTCCAGAAGCCCCTCGGCCACCCGCGTCACACGGTCCTGGCGGTAAGAGGGGTCAAAACGTACCCAGAGCTCTGACCACGCTCCAACAGCCAGCACCAGGGTCTGCAGGCACAGACAGTGGGATACCTGTAAGTCAAGACTAAGCAGTACCCCAAAAATGAAGTATGAACTGAGTCCCTATGAAGTTCAAGGAGGATGGGATGAAATATACCTTAGAAATAACAAGTGACTGTTCACCATGCTGGTCACACAGGCCAAAGGGCTCAGCCACAGTGACTTGTAGGGACAGGGCTAGAGACGACACGTTCCTCAGGAGCAGCTTCTCATATAGAGGAACCAGAGAAGCACCTGGAGTCTGGGGAAGGAGGACAACAGTCACACATTCAGAAATCAAACACACAAACACCACAGAAACACAGCACTGACTGCAATGATGAAAACTGAAGAGACTGGGAGCATGTCAACTGACTCTAGAGGTTGGCAGCCAATTGACTCTACAGACTGGAAGTGTTTCAACTGATCTTAAAGGGAACATGTCAACTGACTTTAGAGGCTGGCAACCAACTGACTCTAGAGGCTGGGAGTGTGTCAACTGACTCTAGAGGCTGGCAGCCAACTGACTCTAAAGGCTGGCAGCCAATTGACTCTAGAGCCCGGCAGCCAACTGATTCTAGAGGCTGGCAGCCAACTGATTCTAGAGGCTGACAGCCAATTGACTCTAGAGCCCGGCAGCCAACTGATTCTAGAGGCTGGCAGCCAACTGACTCTAGAGGCTGACAGCCAATTGATTCTAGAGGCCGGCAGCCTACTGATTCTAGAGGCTGGGAGCCAACTGACTCCAGAGGCCGGCAGCCCACTGATTCCAGAGGCTGTGAGCCAACTGACTCTAGAGGCCGGCAGCCCACTGATTCCAGAGGCTGGGAGCATGTCAAATGACTGTAGAGTGGAGCGTGTGTCAATAGTTAATAGAGGAGGGGAGCGTGTGTCAATTGATTAAAATACCTATATAAAAGCTGCCCTTTAGTCAATACCTTCTTAAAGGTTAAGCAAAGCAAAAAGAACCCAATCTATAATCTCTATCCATCCCTCCTTTGTGTGGGAAACACAATTTACAGCAGGCCTTAGACATGGACAATTTATTCTCTGCCTCTCTTCCTCCTCCTCTTCTATTGCATTTCTTTTTTGCTGTCCTTCCTTTCCCATTCCTCTCTCCTATCTCCATTCCTCCCTCCTTCCCTCCCCCATCCTTTTCCCTCTCTCTAATTGCTTTATCCCAGAGAGCTCCTCTGCACAAGCAGCCTGTAAATCCAGAGGCAAGGCTGTCAACACAGATGAATGGGACAGAGTCAGATAAAAGAATGCCATTGAAATAAATTATCATCTTCAGCAGCGGGACTGCCAGGAGATGTGAGATATGTTTAAAAATATGCACACGTTCAGTACGGAAACGGGCGAAAATACAAACAGTGCACTAGAGTTCGTGTTTGTGATAATAAAAGTGAAATATGGCTGACAGAAAATGTATTCTATTATGATTATAATGGTGACTCCTCATTCTCATTGAGAATTCAATCAATCTGATGATATGGGATGGATAGCGTTTTTTTTTTTTGCTAAACCTAGAAAATCCTTAAATAGAACTTAGCCAATAGTGTGTTTGTATGCAGGTTGAAACATACTGCAAGAAGTGGAATAATTTTTTTGACTAAACCTCTCTTGTCAACAACTCCTCCTGTCCATTGGGCACATAACTATTGGTTAAACTACAGAATCTGGGGCAAATCATTTGTGCTCTGTCAGAAACATTGCCATCTTTTCATCAGAGATCAGGAAACTGATGCAGAAGTGTACAGTATCATTTGCTAAGCTCATCCGACACTGGAGATGGAGAACATTGTATAAACACACAGACCCACTGATCTGTTGCACACTGAACGCCTTCATTGAACAATTGACTGATCTACGGTCTAATGGTTCAAGCATTACGAAACGTGTGTCATTGGGCGTGGATACTGTAGCCACACTGTTATGGAAGGAACGTATGACCAGAATTCAAAGCACTAAAGCTTCAACGCACTTGCCCTGAGGTTTGTTTCTGTTATGTAAGGTGCACTACATGAACAAATAAACATATAAAAGTACAGTGTACTGTAATAGTATTACTCCATTATATAGTATAGTATACAGTCACAATGTATTGTTTTATATAATATAGTAGTGTTTTGCATACTGTAGTGGTGCTGTAGGAGTGATGTTGCATAGTGTAGTTGTACTGTAGTTGTGTTTTTGCATGGTGCAGTACTACTGTAGTAGTGATTTTGCAAATAGGACTGCAGTATCCTTTAGTATTCACTGTGTTGTTTTTACTTTGGCCAACTTCTTCATCAAGAAAGCACGAGAGGATGTGGTATAAGAACAATATACCATTGCTACGGGCTGTTCTTATGCATGACCCAGATAGAGTCCTTAGCCATTGTACACTCACCTAAAGGATTATTAGGAACACCTGTTCAATTTCTCATTAATGCAATTATCTAATCAACCAATCACATGGCAGTTGCTTCAATGCATTTAGGGATGTGGTCCTGGTCAAGACAATCTCTTGAACACCAAACTGAATGTCAGAATGGGAAAGAAAGGTGATTTAAGCAATTTTGAGCGTGGCATGGTTGTTGGTGCCAGATGGCCCGTTCTGAGTATTTCACAATCTGCTCAGTTACTGGGATTTTCACGCACAACCATTTCTAGGGTTTACAAAGAATGGTGTGAAAAGGGAAAAACATCCAGTATGCGGCAGTCCTGTGGGCGAAAATGCCTTGTTGATGCTAGAGGTCAGAGGAGAATGGGCCGGCTGATTTAAGCTGATAGAAGAGCAACTTTGACTGAAATAACCACTTGTTACAACCGAGGTATGCAGCAAAGCATTTGTGAAGCCACAACACGCACAACCTTGAGGCGGATGGGCTACAACAGCAGAAGACCCCACCGGGTACCACTCATCTCCACTACAAATAGGAAAAAAGAGGCTACAATTTGCACGAGCTCACCAAAATTGGACAGTTGAAGACTGGAAGAATGTTGCCAGGTCTGATGAGTCTCGATTTCTCTAGAGACATACAGATGGTAGAGTCAGAATTTGGCGTAAACAGAATGAGAACATGGATCCATCATGCCTTGTTACCACTGTGCAGGCTGGTGGTGGTGGTGTAATGGTGTGGGGGATGTTTTCTTGGCACACTTTAGGCCCCTTAGTGCCAATTGGGCATTGTTTAAATGCCACGGCCTACCTGAGCATTGTTTCTGACCATGTCCATCCCTTTATGACCACCATGTACCCATCCTCTGATGGCTACTTCCAGCAGGATAATGCACCATGTCACAAAGCTCAAATCATTTCAAATTGGTTTCTTGAACATGACAATGAGTTCACTGTACTGAAATGGCCCCCACAGTCACCAGAAATCAACCCAATAGAGCATCTTTGGGATGTGGTGGAACGGGAGCTTCGTGCCCTGGATGTGCATCCCACAAATCTCCATCAACTGCAAGATGCTATCCTATCAATATGGGCCAACATTTCTAAAGAATGCTTTCAGCACCTTGTTGAATCAATGCCATGTAGAATTAAGGCAGTTCTGAAGGCGAAAGGGGGTCAAACACAGTATTAGAATGGTGTTCCTAATAATCCTTTAGGTGAGTGTATATAGGCTATACAGCAAAAACCCTTGAGGTTGGGGTTTTGCAGGATGGAATGAAGGCCAGGTTGGCAGTCAAGCAGGTATGTAGGTTGGACTGGAGTCATCAAGGCTCGGTTCTGGATCTCAGTTATGGGTGGCGCAATGTGTGATACAGGGACAGTAATGGGCAAAGCATATGTAAATCAAATATTAGAACATACATGTTTCTGGGACGCTAAAGTGTGTAGTATTCTACATTATAAATTGTCTGGTTCAAACCCTGAATAATAATTGGCTGAAAAAGGTGGTATGAGACCATAATCACAATAATGAACTTCTGAGTGTTTTACAGGCACTCTGTGTTGCGTTGTGCATTAGCTGTGCTCTATCGGCTGCTGTATATACCACATTGTTCACCTTGTTGTTCATTGTTACTACAGTTTACCACAGATCACTAGTGACTGATGTTACATACCTTCTCCATGTAAAAGCTCAGCTGCTTGGAGGAGATTTCCAGGACTGGAGAGACAAACCGACAGCTAACGTCCACTGTCATGATGCGCTCCTTCCCACTCTGGTGACCTATGATGGCGTGACACACTAGCTTCTCTCGAACCGCCTGGGTAACAAAACAGCTATTCATTGCACGAAATTCAATTTCTTCCCCTTTAACCCGCGCTGAAATCTCGTAGGTACAAATGTGACATTGTTTTCTGTAGAAATACAGCCACGTCCGACAGAAATACAGCCAAGTCTTGCCCTGCCAAAGCGTTCCTCAGATACACCCACACTCTGCTTTGCTCATGCTTTTCTGAATTACAACCTCACCAATTCCATTCTAAGATACAGGGGATCAGCAGAGGCTACAGTGGTCTGGACTTATCTCAGGGTCTCACTTCTTTCCCACTCCTGTTCACTATTCAATCAATAAGGAGTCAAGGAGCCATGAATCCCGGTAATGCCCCAGAGAGGATGTCAATACCCAGGCCTGTGCAGCGTGACTATTGGAAGATTAAGGGGAGCTTTCAACACCTTTATCTTTGTACTATTCAACCTTGATCCCCTGTGGTGTGATCCGAAAGGCTAGCAAACAGTGCTCTTACTGTATTTCACCTTTGTCTAAATGTTTAGAACTGGTTTGTAAACATTGTTAAACTATTTGCATACTACTTCTCGGAAGTGAAATGGCGGCAAATATTCTTTTTTCCCCACAAACCAAACGATCCAATCCAGATATACTTTTTTTTTTTTTGTGGCGTCTCTTGCTTGAGGGAGAGCGTAGGTTCCCCAGACCTCAACAAAACCTCCAGGCTGTGTGTGATGGAGAAGTGTTTGCCACCAGTGTCTCGTGTTCCCACCTGCGGCGAGTCCGAGGAGCCCTCCAGCACCATGTCGGCTGTGTGTCCCGGGGCCAGCTCCAAGCGCATGGGGTGCAGGCCAAACACTGGCCCGTCCACAGCCAAGGCAGCCAGGGATCTGCCACCAGCCTTTCCCTCCCTGCTGGTGTTGGCGGGTGTGGGGCCTCTGCGGCGGAAATGGGGATGCCCGTCTGTGGTCCAGTACAGCTGGTGGGAGCGTCGACCTCGGTTGGTCAATCTGAAATGGTACTGGCATGGTCTGGAGCTGGGGGGGGGGGGGGGGGGGGGGTCAAGATGGCCAATACACAGCGTTACAGGGGAGGGATCTGAATGACGCATTTGACAGGATACGTAAAGCATGCCACATGCAGTATGTCCACCTTCCCAACGGCGCCTACCTGAAATGGGCTCCCAGGTCCAGACTGGGGGCAAAGGGCCGGTCGGTGACAATAGTGGTGCCTGTGCCAGTGGCAGACAGAGGGATGGTGTGTGTTCCACTGTCCTGGATAGAAAGGTGCAGCGTGTCCTGGAAGTGCAGGGTGTCATCCAGGTGAGCCACCAGCTTCAGCTCCAGCGTCCCCAGGGGTGGAAGGTCTCCCTCATCAGGCTCCACCCGCCACAGGGACCTGGTGCGTACCTGCATCCGTACGGACAGATGATGTTGCATCAAAGGTTTGTATGTCTAAAAGGCTCGGACAGTCGTAAGTATTCATGTACCTCCATTATGATTTGGGCTTTTGTAAGTATATGTTTGTTATGTTAATTCAACATCCTCAGGTTAGTCAAACATCGAGGGGTTTAGACAAAGGCAATCCACTTGCAGTGAACCTTTCTATGTTTGAGCACTTCTCCTGGAGGGACTGGGTGCATTTAGATTAGCCAAGAAATAAAACGAGGGCACCACACAAGAACCATTTTGACTGCTTTAGAAGAACCTTATCTGGCTCCCGGAGCAAGCAGTGTTTTAATGAAGCCATGTGCTAATAGTGATGTCCGGGCTCCCCCCCAGTCTCTTCCCTTCCCCGCTGTCTTATCTGGGACTCTTGGGAGTTTGTGGGAGGCAGAGCAAGGCTGCCGTGGGGAAGCTCACTACTCATCTGACAGTTAACAGAGACTGTGAAGCTGCTAATTGAAGCCATAACAGACAGGCTGGGGGTTTATCAGATCCAAAGCCCAAAAGCTGTGTTGAAATAGATAAAAGTATTGACACAAAGAATCCCCCTCGAATCTTAGTTTCTGACTATCAGATTTACTGTAAAGTATTTCCTTCTAATTCAGTTTTAAAATGGAATCTTTATCTGAAAGTAAATATCATCTAAAGAAAGCTTTCCCTGTCCTACTGTACTCCATTCCAGATTTCTGAGTGATTTAAATAGATTTGCGATTGATTCAATACGGAACTAATCCAAAAAGAAAAAAACATTCATCTTCTCTTTCACCACAACTTCAGCCTTGTTCACATCAGCAGATAAGCCCAAAGTGCACTAGCAGCTCTCATAATATATTGTAACTATTAGCTGAAAGAGGATTAAAATCAATTTTCCATGCAGCAGCATACTGATTGATGTGTTCGCACATAAAGTTTTAATTGGGATTTTCAGATTGAATCCAGCGCTGGGGCTGTGGCGTTGGCTGTCTGATTGATGATGCTTTATTTATCCATCACATCAAATGGCCCTTCCAACTATTGTATCTGCAGGCATCCATGGACTTAGCAGAATCATTACATCATCTGACTGCCATCACAACATTTGCTTTTGAACTGAAACCACCCAGACAGTCTGAGGGAGCTCAGTGTATGCAGGTAAAAGGTTACGGCAGAAAGACACTTCAATTCTCCTCCAACAAACTCTCTTCCTTCTAGATAAGCAAAGGGCAGAAAAACTCATAACTTCCTGTACAGTGATATTGGCTATCCCTTGGATTTAATTGGAGTTTCAGTGTCCATTCGGGTGTGGAGGAGACCTTATTGAACAGAGCATGGTCTGCTGGCCACAGTTGATGCTCTTGATGGCAGCAGTGATTTAGAATCATCCGAATATGGATCATAGCTCCTGATTAATCACCATCAACAACATTATCACACACTGAACATACCGAAGGCACATCATCTAGGTAGGACACAGAGAGTAAGATTACGTTCCATATACTGTATGCTTTATCAGATGCTTGCAAGGGATTAATCATACACCTCACTGACATCCACATTTACAGCCAAACTGTGAGATGGGACGAGGAAAGAGTTTTAAGATGTCTATTCACAGTAGTTATATCCTAACAGCGACTACACAGCGTATTTCATTGTCACTTGCAGAACGTGTGTGACGTCAGCTAATTTATGGAGGGTCCGGCACAGCATAGGGCATAAACTGCTTTTAAGGCGGTGACAGTGCACCAATTTGTAACCTGAATCGTTCGGTACGGGTGGCTGTTTCCCGAACGAATAGGCCTACATTCGAAAACTTTCTGAAAAGAAATAGCTTGCTACGCTGTGTAAAGTTTCTCTTGAAGAAACTATTCCGCTTAAACAGGAGCCTTTGCACACGTCATAATCGAAGTTGTGATATTTGTTGGAGCTTTTCCAAATTCAGTTTTGTGATGCAAACAAGAGAAGGAACAGCTGCAATGGCGAGTGATGGTAGGCTATTGATAAACCTACAGCGTAGGATCCTCCAGCTTCATTTAAAGCTTCAGTTTAGCAGCCTTTTGACATTCCAGTAAATAATAACGATGATTGACAGAGATTTACTGATAAAACAATTACTGTACAACAAGTTGCCACTTGTTGACGAAAATAACAAGTAAACGACTCATCTTTTTGACCCACTTATTCTTCTGACTTGAGAGTAATGAGTGTTTCTGTAATGACTCGTCCAACTAAATAGTTCATTCTAGTACCCAATACGTCCTGTACCGTGGGTTAGGCGTACGTTACAATATGTCCTGTACCGTGGGTTAGGCGTATATTACAATATGTCCTGTACCGTGGGTTAGGCGTATATTACAATACGTCCTGTACCGTGGGTTAGGCGTATATTACAATATGTCCTGTACCGTGGGTTAGGCGTATATTACAATATGTCCTGTACCGTGGGTTAGGCGTATATTACAATATGTCCTTTACTGTGGGTTAGGCGTATATTACAATATGTCCTGTACCGTGGGTTAGGCGTAAATTACAATATGTCCTGTACCGTGGGTTAGGCGTATATTACAATACGTCCTGTACCGTGGGTTAGGTGTATATTACAATATGTCCTGTACCGTGGGTTAGGCGTATATTACAATATGTCCTGTACCGTGGGTTAGGCGTATATTACAATATGTCCTGTACCGTGGGTTAGGTGTATATTACAATATGTCCTGTACCGTGGGTTAGGCGTATATTACAATACGTCCTGTTCCGTGGGTTAGGCGTATATTACAATATGTCCTGTACCCTGGGAGTTAGGTGTATATTACAATATGTCCTGTACCGTGGGTTAGGCGTATATTAAAATATGTCCTGTACCGTGGGTTAGGCGTATATTACAATACGTCCTGTACCGTGGGTTAGGCGTATATTACAATATGTCCTGTACCGTGGGTTAGGCGTATATTACAATATGTCCTGTAACGTGGGTTAGGCGTATATTACAATACGTCCTGTACCGTGGGTTAGGCGTATATTACAATATGTCCTGTACCGTGGGTTAGGCGTATATTACAATATGTCCTGTACCGTGGGTTAGGCGTATATTACAATACGTCCTGTACCGTGGGTTAGGAAAACCTCTACACCCTTACTTAGGGCTATTAGCCACTACACATCACTAGACAGCCTAACCATTCACAGGAGGGATGTGAGATTTTGAGGGTCATCTGAGTCATATATCCCATTCTCAGGCTTTATGTGGTAGAGAGCTGATGAGAACTGTATCGATATGGAGGTGATGAGGAAACCGAGAGGGGATACTGATTGAACCACAAGCAAACTGACATTCAATAATCATATCAGACTTATGTTAGTGAGGTTTAAAAAAATTGATTGGTTTGAAAAGTTGCATTTTGAAGAGGTTCTAAAGGAAAACACTGCAAGACACAGTAGGTAACATGACAGATAGAAGTTTGGATAGCACCATTGTGGAAAATTTAGAATATATGCATGGCATAATAGAACTAGAAAGTATGTTTAGTTGTTTAAAACTTTCATTTTATTTTGCCATCCAGTATTACCTGGCTCTTTGCCATGGTATCGAACGACTGTAATGTAATTCCAGAAAAATGGCCATCAATTTATACTTGAAAATGTTTGGTAAAAATGCCTGCCTGATCAACACTCTTTAGGCTTAGAGGACAAATGACAGTAACAGCATTTCCACACCACTGCCCTGTAAAGTTTTTTTTGCGCAATCCATGGACGTGTGTGTGTGTGTGTGTGTGCGCGCGTGTGTGAGGACTGTAGTCCTTCAAGGCCCCAACATAGCAGGATTCCAATCACTATGCTGTTTTGCACAAAACAGATTCAGAGCTGGTAAATGAACAAGACATCCAACCGAAATAGAGACAGAGGGAAGTAGAACATCATGAACAGTGTCTTCATTGTTAACCCAATGTACATTCTGTCTACCACTACAAACCCATTGTACATTCTGTCTACCACTACAAACCCATTGTTCATTCTGTCTACCACTAAAAACTCATTGTACATTCTGTCTACCACTACAAACCCATTGTTCATTCTGTCTACCACTACAAACCCATTGTACATTCTGTCTACCACTACAAACTCATTGTACATTCTGTCTACCACTACAAACCCATTGTTCATTCTGTCTACCACTACAAACCCATTGTACATTCTCTCTACCACTACAAACTCATTGTACATTCTGTCTACCACTACAAACCCATTGTTCATTCTGTCTACCACTAAAAACCCATTGTACATTCTGTCTACCACTACAAACCCAATGTACATTCTGTCTACCACTACAAACCCATTGTACATTCTGTCTACCACTACAAACCCATTGTTCATTCTGTCTACCACTAAAAACTCATTGTACATTCTGTCTACCACTACAAACCCATTGTTCATTCTGTCTACCACTACAAACCCATTGTACATTCTGTCTACCACTACAAACTCATTGTACATTCTGTCTACCACTACAAACCCATTGTTCATTCTGTCTACCACTACAAACCCATTGTACATTCTGTCTACCACTACAAACTCATTGTACATTCTGTCTACCACTACAAACCCATTGTTCATTCTGTCTACCACTAAAAACCCATTGTACATTCTGTCTACCACTACAAACCCAATGTACATTCTGTCTACCACTACAAACCCATTGTACATTCTGTCTACCACTACAAACCCAATGTACATTCTGTCTACCACTACAAACCCATTGTACATTCTGTCTACCACTACAAACCCATTGTACATTCTGTCTACCACTACAAACTCATTGTACATTCTGTCTACCACTACAAACCCATTGTACATTCTGTCTACCACTACAAACCCATTGTACATTCTGTCTACCACTACAAACCCATTGTACATTCTGTCTACCACTACAAACCCAATTTTACGCTACAAGTACACACTATCGAAAATACTCATGAGACAGAGCAAACTTTGCCCCATAAATTGCAATAATAATTGATTATTGTTCATTGCTAAGTATTTAATTGTTGCCTGTTGTTAAGGACTGTGATGTTTTAGGAGGACAGACACAACATGGTAATGGGTAAGGGTTGATGAGCTGATTGGATTGCGCTGGCAGGTCTAGAATGCTAACAAAGCATTGAACCAATTAACTAATTAATTACACACTAAATTAGGTTGGAAACTAATCAGAGGCACCATGTAGCAGTAAATGAGCATGGAGGGAAATGCAGACAATGAAGAGAGATTAAAAGATGACTTTATATTAGCTGTCAATTGTGGCGAGGGGGGGGGGCTGCCACACTGGGGGCCATGGGCGCTATTAGGGGCAATTGGGAAGGGATTTTATCTAGCAACCTTTCCATCCATCTAACAACCTTTAGGGCTGACTGAGTCCAAAGCCCTGTCCACATCAAACTTAAGCACTCTGTCTTGAAAGGAAACGTCACTTTTTTTAATTAAACAAAACCCAGCGATCTCGGGCAAGAGACCGGCTCTCCGTAATGTGCCACAGACCAAACATTTCACTGCCCAAACGGTAGCTAAACAACCATGCGTGACAGGCATGTATATTGTAATGAAATACTGGATGATGTGAACAAGGCAGAACAACCTTTCAGGTCCGAGACAGAGACAGAGACAGAGAGATTAGAGAAAGTGAAAGAGAGAACAGATTGAGAGAAAGAGACAGAGAGAGATTGGGGGGGGTTCACCCACCATGTGTGCAACAAAGTGTGCCGGAATCGGGGACTGGTTTGAGAGCTGGAGAGTTCGGAAAATGTCGGTCAAAACTGGTATACTGCCGAAGTCCACCTCTGTGGACATCACATGGACAACCGGACCCTGTCCGATGCAGAATAACTGCACCTCCTATGGAATTGGGAAGAATTTACGAGGACCAGGGCATTAATGCAAGACCACACACAGTCAACTCTGTCATTACAATGTCATTGGGGTCAGGCCAGGCTACATTTGCTAACCAGACATAATCTCACCAGGGGAGGGTCTTTCTTGCCAAACACAGCGATCGGTACAGTTTGGTGTAGTCTGCCAACCGTCTTAGCCTGCAGCATCAAGGGGATGTCCACTGTTCCATGGGGCTGAATGACCCCTCTAGGGTGGATGCTGGAGTAGAGCAAGGAGGGGTTCTCCTCATACTCCTGGAGGAGTGCAGACACAGCGTCAAACACCCGAAGCCCGGAAACAGTAAGTGGCCTAATTAACGTGTCTGGCAATGACAACAGATTGGCCTCTGGGCACTGATTAAAACACCAAGCGAAGAGTGAAAGACAAACTGCTGGCAAAGTGACACTCTCAAAAACAATTAAGACACCTTACCTGGAAGTGGAGGCCATAGCATGCAGGCAGGTCACTGTCATTAGTCAGCCTGACTGACTGCTCGTAACGATAAGTGAGGAAACACCTCTGGAACTGTAGTACTGGGGTATCCAGAAGAACATTTGGGATGACACATCTGAGAACACAGACCCATCCTTAGTACCAACCAGCCTTGTTACACCTACTTTAGGCCGGCCCAACCGAACCATTCTGCCTATGAACGTACCTGTCCACAGTGTTGCGTTGATGTTATATAACAGCTTTCTAAGAGGGGTCTCCCACAGTGAATTGACTAAAAGGTTTCTAAATCTCAAGGTCTGGATGAGAACGTGCTTCAGAATGATTTGTCCCCACACCATTAATCAGACATTAGCTGTTGACTCTGGATTTAGGCCTCTAACCTGGCATTGATTGGCAGGGCCAGCACCTCCTCCCCCACTCCTTGTACATCCACCACCAGAGCCAGGTTGTAGCGCTGCACATTGTTGGAGCACAGGGTCACCTGCACGGGGAGGTACACAATGGAAACACTGGTAAGACAAGTCCGTGGGGATGGGCTTCCTCAGTGAATATATTCACAGTTCACACCGAATCACAGACTCCTCAAAGTTTTTACTTGTCAACATTTTGCAATCATGTTTCTATTTGGCCTTTCGTTTCTACTTCTTGAGATGTTGCATAGAGCCTATGTTACATAGAAAGGCACCCTACCTGTCAGTCTATCATCAGAGGAAGTCAATATGCTGAGAGAACACTGCTTGCCCCAAAGGGCTTGTATCTGGGGAGAAACACTTATCTCTGCACCATCCACACAGAAGTAACTTTCTATACTCTGAAAGGTTAGCCAGAGCCCATTTCATCTGCTAAGGGAAAGATTATCTTTCCCCAGCACATTTGACTCTCTTTGACCTCCTCTACATTTTCTGCTCTTGTAAAAGAACTCATTAGAGTCGCAGAGTGCCGCTGCGCTGTCATTTGGCTTGAGAGGACAGCCGCGTACTGCAGACAGCCAAAGGAAGGCAGCAAACAGAAGACATCCTATACAAAGGGCATAAGACAGCTGCACAGATTTCCATGTCCTGCCAGGAGCAGCACTGCTGACAGTCTCAATTGATGGAAAAATACCAGTCTTCCATTGATGAGAAAAAACTAGCTTATGACAAATACACAGAGTGACCAGAGGAAACCAGGAAGATGTAATAATCTGAGCTCTGCAGGGCCTCAGTAAAACTCAGACAGTTTTCCTAAGCCTTTATCTGCAGCAGATGTTTTAATTTCTCTTTAGGGTTATTTAAACAACGGTCGGTCCCTTTCAGCCGGTGTCACTGACTCAAGCTGTTGCAATGAAGGATTCTTATGAAAGATTTGTTTGTGCCGAATCTCAAAAGAAAAAGCCACGACACACACACATACAGCATTCATTAGAAAACAGACAAACATGACTCACACTCTTTTTACAGTAAGCAAATTAGCATATTTTTATTGTAATCATGTTCACACTGTATGGTTTTACTTAATGATTATTATGTCTAAGAAGCAGGTCACTTCCTCCCTGCCCATTTGTTACCTGGATGTCAACCGATCCCTGAGGACGCACGGTTCCTGAGGCGGGTCTCACAGTGAATTCAGTGGGCTGATCTGCACCACTACTGGATCCCCACTCTGTTCTACTGAGGTCTGAAACCTGGGAGGCACTGGTGATGCTGGAAGGCCCACTGCAGTCACCTTGAACCCTCAGGCCAAAGGTGACTGGAATTAATGATGTGTTGTTTAGACTGCAGGTCAGGGTGTGAGGAAAACCTGGAGGAAATTAAGAATATGGAATGAAACAGAGCATTGGAAGAGTGGTTAGAGCTTTGGGCTGGGAAACGCAAGGCAACTGGTTCAAATCCATGAGCTAACAATGTCCGCAGTCTGTTGTGGTGCCGGTGTGCTAGGCGGCTAACCCTACTGTAATGTTTAGTTTGGGTTTTATCAGTATCTCCAATGTGCTGTTTGATAAATTGACCCTCAAGCCAAACACAAGTGTCTAGTGGTGAATAATAGGCAGCATTGATGAGGACTAATGAAAAACAAACTGCGGCTAAACTCACCGAAGGACACATCCCCGAAGCTGAGCTCTGAGACGTTGAAGTGAAACGTGGGCCCCATTACACAACCCCTACAAGTGATAAAATACCCATGAAATACAGAATAAATCTTTGCTGACCAGCAAATGTGAAGGTCACTCGGCAATGCATAATAATTAAAGAAAAACAGGGTTGGGCAAGTATAAAACAACTGAAGAAAAAACAAGTTTAATCAATTTCTTGGATGACAGTGTGGAAGGGTAATTCTGTAATCCTTACACTCAGCACTCCTCAACAGTAATGCATCTTAATCAATGGGTGGTGCCAAGACTGGCAGGTGTGTTATGGAAATAAAGGGATTTTCATCACTGGTTTCTTTGTACAATTTAAAACACAACTTGAGTCACTTACTTAAACCTAAGGCTGGTTTTGTGTACAAAGATTAAGCCTAGTCCTGGAAAAAAAAAAAATCGACCTCAAAGGAAATGCTCCACTGAGCTTGATTTTTTTGTCCAAGGCTAATTGTAATCTATGTCCGAAAAACCGTCCAAAATAGTGTATGAAAATGTGCTCATCAACTGGGAAGGTCAGAATGAACAAATATTCAAGCACTCGGAAGACGAAGCCTTCGGTAGATTGACGTGCATGTAGGTCATGTGTTCTGAGAACCTAGCTGCTGGGGCATGGATAATGGGGTGATAGATATCTCTGGACATGCCCATCCATGCTGCCTTGGGGTGATGTACTGTACAGACTGTAACAAGACAACCATGGAGATGTAGAGGCGTATGCTGAGACAGATGCCATGAAGGGCTTAGGGAGGATTACCTGAATGTAAGGCTGATAGGCTGTGGGTTTCCCCGTACTGTGATGAGGAACTCCTCAGAAAAGTGCCCCAGGGTCCTGCAGGAGAAGCATACCTCCAGGGCATGGCAGGCCCCAGGTGGAACCATCCCCTCCGTGGGGCTGAAGGAGAAACACTGGCCAAACGAGGAGCTGGGAGGCACAAGCTGGAATGGGGCCTCAATCAGAGAATTATTAGACAGAAGTACCTAAAAGAGAGTGTAAAGGATAGTGGAGTCAAATCACGCTGAATCAGAGACAGAAACCCAATTATGACTAACCATGCACCATTAGTGTTTGTTATATAATAGATACAATTGTATGTAATCCATGTTCACATGTAGCGACTGTAAGGGAGCGCAGTTGAAGTGTGTGGATATTCCATGCTATATTCTATTCATTCCACATATTCCATGCTATATTCCATTTATCTACATTTGTTTCTGTAGAACACATAGGCTGACAATACATGAACCAAACATCCTTGTGAGTGGTGGGAACCAGTTTCACAGGGGTTCGTACAGTAAGGCTGCCACAACTGTCCTGAAACACCAGGCGCTGAATGGGCAGGCGGACTTTAAATAATTAATCTAACAGTGAGTTTAAACAGACCCTGCCAGGTGCTGTTCTATTAAAAGACTAACAGTTAACACAATTATTCTTCAATTATTTAACGATAAAGCATGGGCATCTGCAGACTAGCAGCAGCAGTAATGTGATTTCTTTGGTGAGACATATCTTATAACAGAAGATAATGAGAGCTGCTTATGTATTACATTATCTTTCTTGTCTACATTTTCTGGAACACTTTTTACACCATCAATCTAAGTAGTGGCAAAAACTGATAAAATGTGTAAAACAAAACACTACATTTTATATGCAGTATATTTACGTCTAGGTTTTTCAGCGTTATTTTGTTTTATGTCTTTATGATTATTGTTCATAAAGCAAAGTTCTTAACTAAGATTACCTCATAGCTGTGCTGGGAACCAATGAAGATATTACCCATGTCAAGGAGGTCGAAGTTGAAATGCAATTTGGGTCCTACTCCCTCCCCCTTTATTCTTAGAGGTAGACGCAACTCACGGCCTGAATATCAAAGAGCACAATGTCAAAGAAGACAAAATACACAAATTTAAACAAACAAGCATGTCTGCATATCTGCATCTCACAGATGTGTAAATTAAATATTTGGACATATTATACACTGCCACAAAAACTCAAGGACTTGAGATATCGAGGTCTCCACCTGCCGATGAAACTCTTTCAGGTACATTCAAATTAATGGAAATGTTATGTCCAGCACTGGAAATATAGTCACCAAATGCAAATCAACTAACTTCTTTCTCAGTATGAGAGGATAGAAATAAAATAATATTGAGACTTTCCCATCAATTTGCTATTTTATAGTTTTTTTTATCACATTTCATGCTCATGAAATCCTTATGTGGATTCTACATGTCACTATTATTGCTTCAGATGAGTTAATCCCTGAGCCCTCTCTATAAAATATTATCTGATCAAACTATTCACCTGTAATGTCACAGTACACTGTCTGCTGATAGATCTTGGCTTCATGTGGTTTGAAAATTATGTTGACCTCTGAGGTTGTGTTTGGCCAAATGTCCCCCTCCTGAAGAGAATAGAAAGGCAAATACAATAGGCAACCTTGAACACTGTGCATCTTATATTAGCAGCAGAATTACTAAAACTCCACTGAAAAACAGTGATAAGTTGATAAGATAAGTTATATAGGTGTTGAATTTGTCAATGCTATGACCTTGTCAGATACTATGAGAAAGTATTACGGTACTGAATTATTCTGTATATGGAAAGACTACGAATGACTGACAAAAGATACGTTATGCATAAAGATAAGGTCCAAATGACAGTGTCATTGTCAAACAGATGAAGTCATCCAGTGAAAAAGAAAGCAGCTGGGTGCTAATGAATGTAGCACTTAGAAAGACACAAATGTAATCATAATCAGCAGAAGGACAACGTCTCCTTAGGGTACCAGTGGGTTCTGGCCTGGCCTCACTGTGCTGACACAGCAGCATGCCCCTTCAAGGTGCTTTACAGGATATCTGGATGCAGTGTTTGACTTTTACATTCTTGGCTTCTTTTTTTAGACTTGCTTTTCATGGAAGTTTGTGTTTGCATTCCACTTTGTCACAATCCCCTAAAAACACACGTGAGCAGCAGAGACAGTGAGGCATCAAGGGCAAATGATGGTGAGACTTCCCTGAGGACCTGATGTGATAACAGATGCCTGGGGCCAGTTGGGTGTCAGGGTGGATGAGAGCCTGAGTGGCTGTCTCCACAGGGCGTCTCAGCCCATCGGTCAGGCTCAGATACAGCCGGTAAAATCAGGTGAGGGGCCTGTTTTGATTTACACAGCCACACTTCTGATTCAGCATGGATAAAGTCTACCAGTGTTTTTGGAAACAACAATACTTCTAATACACAAAAGAACACGGGACCCTTTACAAATGCTCACACTCTAACACTAAAACTAATTCAACATACAACAAACAGGAACGGGGTTAAGGAATATCCAGAAATATCCCAGGGACTTTACGACTGCAGTGACTCACCGTCGGGTGGGAGAATTATAAGCAGAAAGTGTTTTACATTTATTTTTAAAGGTTTCAGGTATTTCATCAATGCGCTTAGGTTTGCCTTCCAGTTGGCAAAGCTACTGCTGTGTAAGTAAATGTGATGCCATTTGAAAATATTTGTAAGCATAGGAACTATCAAACAATGCACTCTGCAGGCACCCTACGACTCACAAAATTCCTGGGGGTGATTTAGTATCATGTACTTCAGCTTCTGTGTCCCCCTGTACTATAACGTAGCCTGCATTAAACCAACACATAAAGGTTTTGTTAAATGGTTTGTCAACAGGGAACAAAGCTGCAGTACCAGGGACCCTTGGCCTCCCTCTAACAAGCCATTCGCTATCAAGCCGAGGTGAAATGTCCTCCTCTTCCCTGTTTGCATTACACACCAGAGGTTCCACTAAGATGTAGTTGTCAGAGAAGGGAAGCTGCTCCTCCATCAGTTGCCGGCGCCGGTTCTGGAAGGCCCGTGACAGGAGGGATAGTCGGTCACGTACAGTGGGGTCTGCATTACACTCTGTCAGGAACTCATCCATCTCATCCTCCTCCTCCTGCTGTAGCTCTGAACTCAACCTAGATCATGAGTTGGGGATTAGAAGCACCTTACATGCATTTATACCTTACATGCATTTACCTGGACTCAGCATCAAGCTTTGTAGCCAATGTCACGTTTGTTCACCCTAACAAAGCAGGCTTGAAAATGAAACGCCGGATGCTTCCGGTTTCTGACAGCAAAGGCTGGTTTACAGTAAATCAATGCCCGTACATTTATTGATCCCATATAAATCGTAACGCACATCAGAGCTACAAAGAAGTGACATTCCACCTTAGCTTCTGCTCCTTCTCCTCCTCCTCGCTGGCAAAGTGTTTCCACTGATAGTGGACAATAGTATCACTCCTGTTCACTATGGAGACTGAGCGTTGGCTGGCCATGGATATGTAGGTTTTCTCCAGTGTGACAGTGTTCCTGTCCAGCCTCACATTTACATCTGCAGATGCCCCATACAGACTGATGTAAATATCCTCCCCTGAGGGGAAACAATAAAGCCAGACAAAAACAAACTGGGTTATATAACTAATCACAAACACAGTAGATGATACACTGTGTGATTATATACACCACTGGGAAAGGGGAGTAAAAAGTCTGCAGAAAATAAATGCTAAACAGAAGTAATTTGTAACAACATCTACAAATGACAGGGGTCAAAATGATTTACACCCTTGTTTTCAATACTTTAGCAACATCCACTTGCAAGGCTAACGACACTGAGCCTTTTCTAATATGTAAATAACTTCAGCGCTTTGTTTTGGTTGACTAGTTTGCTTACATTCAAAACAGGGCTGTGTTGCTTTAGCAGAGATCCTGAGCTGACCCCACCCTAATGATTGAACCGAGCCAAAATTGAACCCAAAATGAAATACGCTGGTATTCAATTTGCATCCTGGGTATTGTGCTAAGCAGCCATCAAAACTTCACTTAGCTGAAATATGGTATGCTAGATTCAGAGTGCGCTAAAAGTAAACACAATAGGATGCTGTGGATCATTATCCAACAGGGTATATTATTCAACAACAACAAAAATCCACAACAGTATAGTCACATTTTACATTATTCATATTTTCTTCCAAGCCAAATGAGCTCAATCCATCAATAAAAGTGGACCTGAAGCAGAGAAGCACTATTGCTGATTGACAAACAAATGAAATGTCCCAGGGCTCAGCAGAGCAAGAGTGGGAGGAGGAGGTGTGCAGGGAGGCATCTGTGTCCCAATTCCTTTGAGAATGCATTGACTAAACACATGAATAGTCTTTACCACTGCATCAATGGAATACTGACTGACTGTTCCTACAGTTAGCAGATAGCTAACATTCAATTATTTCTGAACTTATTATTCTATTGTTTTAACAATACGCCAATATTGTTTTCTATTTATGATGTGCTGTATTTAGCTATACCTGCACCAAAACTAGCGTTCTTTCACAGATTGTCCTCCATATTCTCTTTAAATAGTGAGCCAATAAGCTTTCAGCATGTTTGTTTTAAAGACTGATAAAAACATATTTTCTCATAGCTCTCTCACTCTGTACCAGAGCAATATGTGTGGAAAACTGGTAGTTCATAGGTGGCGGTCAGTGGTAAGCGATTTTTGACAATTTCTTTGTATTTCCCAAAATAAAACCAACATTACCTTACAATAATAGTTTTGAGTTTCAGTGTTTTAAAAATAAAATATCAACTGGAACATTTCTAAATAACATCTGTAATTTAGTACAAATGCTACTTTGAACTGGTCAAGGGTCTGAATACGTTTCCAGGGCACTGTGTATGCTGCTGATGTAACTACAATAACAAAGGCACAAGTAGTTTTGTCTCAGGATGTAATGTTACCTGTTTAATTTCTAAAGCAATATACACTTAAAACTAACACATCATGATGACAAACATGCCTATAGTCCGACAGAATTTATATACAGTGGGGAGAACAAGTATTTGATACACTGCTGATTTTGCAGATTTTCCTACTTACAAAGCATATAGAAGTCTGTAATTTTTTATCATATGTACACTTCAACTGTGAGAGATGGAATCTAAAAAAGAAATCCAGAAAATCACATTGTATGATTTTTAAATAATTTATTAGCATTTTATTGCATGCCATAAGTATTTGATCACCTACCAACCAGTAGGAATTCCGGCTCTCACAGACCTGTTAGTTTTTCTTTAAGAAGCCCTCCTGTTCTCCACTCATTACCTGTATTAACTGTTTGAACCCGTTACCTGTATACAAGACACCACACACTCAATCAAACAGACTCCAACCTCTCCACAATGGCCAAGACCAGAGAGCTGTGTAAGGACATCAGAGATAAAATTGTAGACCTGCACAAGGCTGGGATGGGTTACAGGACACTAGGCAAGCAGCTTGGTGAGAAGGCAACAACTGTAGGTGCAATTATTAGAAAATGGAAGAGGTTCAAGATGACGGTCCATCTCCCTCGGTCTGGGGCTCCATGAAGAAGGTGAGGGATCAGCCCAGAACTACACGGCAGGACCTGGTCAATGACCTGAAGAGAGCTAGGACCACAGTCTCAAAGAAAACCATTAGTAACACACTATGCCGTTATGGATTAAAATCTTGCAGCGCACGCAAGGTCCCCCTGCTCAAGCCAGCGCATGTCCAGGCCCGTCTGAAGTTTGCCAATGACCATCTGGATGATCCAGAGAAGGAATGGGAGAAGGTCTGATGAGACAAAAATAGAACTTTTTTGTCTAAACTCCACTCGCCGTCCTTGGAGGAAGAAGAAGGATGAGTACAACCCCAAGTACACCATCCCAACCGTGAAGCATGGAGGTGGAAACATCATTCTTTGGGGATGCTTTTCTGCAAAGGGGACAGGACGACTGCACCGTATTGAGGGGAGGATGGATGGGGCCATGTATCGCGAGATCTTGGCCAACAACCTCCTTCCCTCAGTAAGAGCAGAAGATGGGTCGTGGCTGGGTCTTCCTGCATGACATTGACCCGAAACACACAGCCAGGGCAACTAAGGAGTGGCTCCGTAAGAAGCATCTCAAGGTCCTGGAGTGGCCTAGCCAGTCTCCAGACCTGAACCCAATAGAAAATCTTTGGAGGGAGCTGAAAGTCTGTATTGCCCAGCGACAGCCCCGAAACCTGAAGGATCTGGAGAAGGTCTGTATGGAGGAGTGGGCCAGAATCCCTGCTGCAGTGTGTGCAAACCTGGTCAAGAATTACAGGAAATGTATGATCTCTGTAATTGCAAACAAAGGTTTCTGTACCAAATATAATGTTCTGCTTTTCTGATGTATCAAATACTTATGTCATGCAATAAAATGCAAATGAATTACTTAAAAATCATACAATGTGATTTTCTGGATTTTTGTTTTAGATTCCGTCACTCACAGTTGACGAGTACCTATGATAAAAACTACAGACTTCTACATGCTTTGTAAGTGGGAAAACCAAAAAAATCGTCAGTGTATCAAATACTTGTTCTCCCCACTGTACATGTTTTACCATATCTGTCAAGACCAGTAAAGCTGTGAGATATGTTAAAATAAAATAAAAAGGGATAATATAATTATTGCTTACTATCTGCCACTGCTCAAGCCAATCTCATGCTTTCATCATAAGAGAATAATTCTGCCCGCCCTTCAGTTTTCAGGCCACGCAGAGGACATTCAAAACTTTAGCATATACTACTGTTGGAAGTCCTTCCTTTGATTGCCTATGCTGCATCTAACTTGAGCTTCAAGAAAGATCCTGAAGATTCTGCTAGTGAAGAGTGTGTGAGGAAATCCTTTCATGGCCTGCAATTTGCTTGTGTGATTTCAGAAAATACCCACTATAATTTTACACCAGCCCACAAGGAAAATGGGTTTCCTTAGTGATCAAGGGTTAGTGGTTAGGGTGTGGTGGAAATTAAGGTTCAGCGTGTAGAACTCTCTGATGTACAACCCAGTTTCCAAAAGGTTACGTCACGTAAAATGCAAATAAAAACAGAATGCAATGATGTGCAAATCATTTATCCCTATATTTAATTGAAAATAGTACAAAGACAACATACAAAATGTTGAAACTGAAAAAAGAAACAGGCAGGCCAGTTTAGCACCTGGACTATTTTACTACGAGCCATGCTGTTATGATATGCAGAATGTGGTTTGGCATTGTCCTGCTGAAAAAAGCAAGACCTTCCCTGAAAAAGACATTGTCTGGATGGCAGCATATGTTGCTCCAAAACATGTATATATTGTTCAGCATTAATGGTGCCTTCACAGATGTTCAAGTCACCCATGCCATGTGCACTAATACACCCCATACCATCATGGATACTGGCTTTGGCACTGTGTGCTGATAGCAAGATGGATGGTCCCTCTCCTCTTTAGCCCAGTGGACGCGGCGTCCATGATTCCTGAAAATAATCTAAAATTATGATTTGTCAGTCTACAGGACAGTTTTCCACTTCGCTTCAGTCCATCTTAAATCAGCATGGGCCCAGAGAAGGTGCTGGCGTTTGGGGGGTTCCTAGTACCCCTGGTTAGGAACAACTTCACTAGTACAAGACCAATGAAAACTCTGGCATAGCTCAGAAAAACCTTGTCTTTGTATAGGCAAGAAAGTATGATAACATCTTACAAAAAAACTGTCATTACATCAAAGCATGTTTACCTGCTCTAAATCAGTCAAGAGTTGGTCTTCTGATCAGTGTGTGCATGCATGGTAGCTCTTGTGTTTTTCTAAAAGACACTTTGCCAACAGGAGTGTCATAGCAGAAGCCAAGTCTGCGGTAACCTCACCAAGGAACGGTCTCAATACAAAAAAAGCAATAAAAGAATTACTAATTCATTTTTCTAGCAACTGTAGCCTTGTATTGAGCCTAAAGACAGAATTTCTCACCAGAACTACTGTAACTGTATGTTTCTGTGCATGTGTGCATGCATGCATTATCACTGTGTGAACAGTTTTTATCTGGCACATTGAAAGAACAGGAATACAATTTCTTGTCATCTGTAGTTTGCCATTGGTATCTATTTGTTCTTCTTTCTAGCACTGCCATTGCTGATAGTTACAGCACATACTTATGGACTGCATTGTACTGCACTGAGTAAGGTTACTTACTATTACTGGGTTGTGTGGTTGTACCACCTACCGACAAATGCACTAACTGTAACACAGTGTGCACACAGGTGTCATGAAACAATATAATTTCCTGTGGCCTACAGGGGTCCAGTGGTCAAAGCCAATGAATGATGCAGGTTGAGTATGAATCTGACCTACAGTACAGCCCTTTCACCAAAAACTCTTTCCTATCCTTCACCACATTCCTGTCCAATAAAGCATAAATGCCAGTGTTTAAGAGCAGAAGTCCATTCATTTCAATGGAGGGGAATCCACAACACTACATTTAAAATATTTTCAACTTTATTGTTTTGCTGTTCGGTATCAGAAACTGAAGTAGATAATCTACCAATGAAGGTGCTGATTTATAGCTTTCAGCTAGCATTTATTCATGAGATATATGTTCACTAGGCGCACCATTTACAAGTTCTATTTTTTTCTTAAATATTTGGACATCTATGTAAGAAAATGACAATTAAGGATTATACTATTATTTATTCACCAAGCATTCACAGAAATGTATTTTCATAGTGCAGAAAAAACACATTCCTAGCTTCAATAACTGGTTGAAATAACTTGCCGTTTTTTGTCCAACTACCTATCAGTCTCTTACACCGCAGGATTTCTTCCCAAATTTTCTTTACAGAACTGCTTCAACTATGGTGTGTTAGAGGGCTCTTATGCATGCACAGCCACTTCAAGGCTCCTCACTGCATTTTGATAGGACTGAGATCTGGGTTTGACAGATAGCCTTACATTTTCCTCAGGAATTCTCTGATAAAAATGGAATTCATGGTTTACTCAATGATGGCCAGGCACTGAGGCAGCAAAGCAGCCCCAAACCATAATGCCACCGCCAACATGCTTTATTGTTGGAATAAGGTTATTTTGATCAAAGGCAGTGTTATGTTTTCACCAAACATTGCATCTGACATTATGGCCAAACAACTTCACCTTTGACTCATCTGTCTAGAGCACATTGATCCAGTAGTATTGGTCTTTACCCAGGTGTTGTCTGGCACATCTCAGTCGTGTCTTTATAATATTTTTTAAGAGCAGGTGCTCCTTCCTTCTTGACATCCCATGTAAGCCAAGTTTGTGCTGTCTCTTTCAAACAGTTGACTCATGCACTTTGACAATCATTGTGGCAAGAGAGGCCGGTAGATCCCTTGATGTTATATTGGGGAGACATCTTAAAGACTTCTATGAGCATGTTTTAGTCAGGTCTAGGCCTGAATTTGACGACCTGTCCTATACAGATTGCCAGTGATCTGGACTTTTCTCTATTTTTGAATGATCCCACGGACAGTGGAAGGATGTACTTTGAATTGCTTGGAAATGGCTTTGTAACTCCACCCAGACTCACGTCATCTTTGAATCTCTAAGGGCCGGTTTCTAAGACAAAAAAATCCATTGAGCTTGTTGTTTTAGTCCTAGACTAGGCATAATCTGTGTCTGCAAAACCGGCCCAAAGACTTTTACTGAACTTTCTAAAAAACATTCCTCCATATGCCCATTCTAGTGCTGTGTTCGCCGATTCTTTCTGCGTCATTTCCACATATGAGAGGTTACAGGCATACAGTAGAGTGTCAACAAGTATTCACTGGACCATATATGAAAGTTATGTTTGTTCATACATACAGGGATACTCGTGAGTGGTATATGAATGGGTATCTAGGCAGCTTATCTATCAGCTAAATGAAACATTACCCTGGATATGAGCCATTATCCAGAATACCATGCACATGTAAACATTGTCTTTGTAAGTTACAGTAGTGGCTGGGGAATTTGATTAATATCTAGCTAGATCGTTGTCATAATGAGTCTCGGTATTAGCAACCACACCCCTTAAGCAAAGGATTCTAATTTGTCACGCTTGAGTTACTATCCAATAAAATATACAATATGTAAATGTGTCCTAGATAAGGGTTTCTAGAGGGCAAATGAATGACTCAACAGATTGAATGATTTGAATAGACGTTCACTGTATACAGTAGAATTACTGTCAAAGCGGGAGGAAATATATGCTTTCACCCCTGCCATGGTCATGTTTTAAAAAGGTACTACCTGTCTTCTGCTTCCTGACATTATAGAATTTCTAGATATGTATGTTTACATTATATAATTTCTAGTTAGGTGTGTTTGCATTATAGAATTTCTAGTTAAGTATGTTTACATTATAGAATTTCTAGTTAAGTATGTTTACATTATAGAATTTCTCGTTAGGTATGTTAACATTATAGAATTTCTCGTTAGGTATGTTAAAATTATAGAATTTCTCGTTAGGTATGTTTGAAGTACCACTATGAGAGTGAGAGCCAGCAGTGACTACAGAGAATCTGCATTCGAAAGGCTCAGATCACTGACTCCAGGGGAAACCTAAGGAGCAATTTAGGATAATCTGAAACATACATGAGCAGAAAGGGTTAGGTGCTAAATTAAAAATGATACTCCTCTGAAGGGCCTTAAGTGGTCTTTTTAGAGTTGAGCATGTTATAAAATGTTAATGCAGCTGTCCTTCACTAGACCTGTGTGTTTATGCAGTAAGACAGAAAAAAACCAAGCACCACCTTAGCCAAACACACAAGTGTGCATACACACAGAAACACACACACACACACACACACACACACAGGCACCCCAACACAGTATATTAGTCAGATACTCTTCTGTTGTTTTCCATTATCTTACTCAGATACAGTTCTCTATTAGACTGCAAATTAGCATTTTATCAAGTTTACATTTTACCAAAGTCTAGTTACAATTATTGATTGATAAAAGGCTAAACACTTAACTATCTTTAACACCGCAATCACCTCTGAATTCCACAAGGTCATTAGTCAGCACTAACCTTCATTACAACCACAAACATGGGAACCGTTCAAGAGTGTGAATTCAGCACAATAACTACAAATCCACTTAGATACCAGCTAGAAAAATTAAATGTATAAATGGAGGTTTCCAACAGGGTTTTATCAATAATCACACACACAGCTGCAGATGATAAAGACAGTTGGACCTGAGCTTTGCACACCACTGATAACACCAGAACCCTCAGCCTCTCATTCATAAATATGTTAATAGGATGTACAGCCAATTACAAAACTCTTGCAACCCTTGATAAGATAAGCAAAAAAAGTCTGAATAGATAAACAAAGCAGGTAATGAGATACAGCATGTAATTTTCCAAAATGTGGAATATATTTTCTTCATTCATTATTCAAGGGAATTGGCCAATATCAAATGTTTATATATATTTTTTACACGTCATTATTTGAATATATATACAGTATATTCAAATAATGACGTGTAAAATATATTGACACCCAAGGGTTATCTCTATAATTTATCTTTAGATTGGAAACATTGGAAAATACCATAATTCCATATTCCTATCTAGATCCTTTGGTCTGCACTTATGGACTTTACTTATGGACTCCCCTGGAAGTCCAGATAGTTGGTACTGAGATGGACATATTTTGTGGTCAATATAAGTCTTCTTGTGGATTTCAATTTGCTTGTGGTCATTATCTTAGAGTAGAAGCTAGTTGATAGACTCCTTGAATAAGCAACTACGCTTTTGGGCTAGAATTTCCTGGTACTCACTAGAGTTCATGATGCAATCAACCTTAACAAGGGTCCGTGGGCCAGAGGAAGCCTAACATCAAAGACCCACCACCAAATGTTATAGTAGGAATGAGGTCCTTTTCTGGATTTGAATTCTTAATTTTACACCAAACCCATTTCATAGCACCCAGTTGCAATCCACCAATGTCATTTGACAAACTCCCAGGGACTCATTCATCAATAATGCATAGAAACTATCCTACTTTTGCACTTATGAAGGGAATTTTAAATGGTCCATATGCAGAGAAAACTGTGTTTTATCAAACTGCAAAAGATCACTGCTGATAAATACCAATTGTTCTTAGCCCCAGTGCTTGGGGCTGTTTCCATTTCAAAATGTCAAATTACAGTACACAAAATACTGTATTACTTCAACTGTGTAATGTTAGAGGGCTTTCTTGCATGCACAGTCCAGTTTAAGTCTCCCCACAGAAGTCTTTTTCGGTCAGTAATTTCGACACTGATTGTGGAAATACAGTCCTTTAGATCCCTTGATGTTACTCTGCAGAGACTATGATCATCTTTCGATCATATTTTGGGCAGAATTTGTTGGAGCAACATGTCCAACGTACATCATCTGTAGTCTGGGATTTTTTCCATTTGTGGATGGTCCATCATATAGTGCACTTTGAATGTTGTACTTTGAATTACTTGGAAATGTATTTTTAGCAAGTTCCAAACTCATGGGAGTCAATGATCTTTCTTCTGAGGGCCTCAGATTTGGTCTTTTGATCTTGGCATGATGTGTTACTACACCAAGTTTCTAATGTTTAAGGAAGGCAGGATCCTTCTAAGTCACTCTCTAATTACTTTGTAATAATTTGTACCTGTTTTAGACATTTTATGTGAGGGTAAAGGTAGATGTGTACTCACCTTTTCTGTATAATTAAATTGCATTTATGTCGTATTTCAATTGTATACATTTTAAATGTATATATGTTTTTTAATTGGGTTACCTTTTGTTCAATGAATGATGTTGGAAATTATAAAAAAATTATAATCGGGGGTGTACACACTTTTTCACATGACTGTATTTGGCTCACTTCACCAGTAAAAATAAATACTTTCATTAGGTACATTCAAGTGTCTTTAACATTGGCAAAATACGCTGTTCTTCAAATACCAGTCTTGGGATTGGTGCTTTTATGTTGATCTGGGTGCAGTCTACCACCCAGGTTTTTAGGAACCTCTAAATATTGAATAAACTAATAAACATGTGAAAACTGTTTTTCAGATCATTAACTCTGGGTGGGATACTAGGTCCTACGCAAAAGTGCCTGTTGACTAAAACCTGAGGGTGAATAGCAATTGGAGGGGCACTAGAACAGCATTTGATAACTTTGGTTTGCCTCTCTAAAAAAATATAAATATATTTCACTGCAATGTGATATCTGCTGAGCCACCCTTTACTTTCCTGCAAAAATGTTCCAGCTGTCACAGAAATGTCTGTACATATATATATATATATATATACTGTAACATGAATGAAATACTGTAACATGAATGTTCCATGAATTCACAATGTAAAAACAATTTAACTAAAAAACATTTGTCTAACAATTTAATTCACATACCAACCGGTCTACATTTGACAAGCAATGGTCATATAAATGTAACAGGCTTGATAAATGAGCCATGTGGTGCTTACATTTGTTGGGTGCTTTAAATAAAAGCTTTTTCAAGTAACCAATTTTTTCTGTCAGAAAGACATTTGGTGACCCCAAAATGCAACAACATACTGTAACTTTCCAACTGTCGATTCTTGTTTACCTCTCAAACCCTGTCCCTCACTGTGCGCAGGGGAAAGATCCACTTGTGTCCTCTATAAGACAAGTTTACCAATATTCCACTCGTTTAGCCTACTATTTCCCTAATAGTGGTAAAAATAAAATGTACCTATTGCCTGATTTACGAAAGTCAACAACCTCTTTTCATTTTTGAGTTATTTGCATTTCTCCATAGTGATAGATGACAAATGTATATGTGTGTAACCTTGTTTTTATCCCACAGTAAAAAGGGTATTTTGATAGAGACAGGGATGACAGAGCGTATGCTGAAAGAGCAGTGGGTTGAATAGTGTGGCAGTAGTATTGGTTAGACTGCTGGAACATCTTAGGCCACCATAAAGTAGAAGTTTTAATTTAGTTATAAAAATCCTTAGGGATGGAAATTACAATATATTATGTGTTTTCCTCTGAGCAATTGGATTAGTAAGAAATAATATTCCCATAAGTTCTGCAAGTTCTGCCAATTCCTTCTTTTTCATACATACTTTTTTGCTCAACTTCATCAGGAGTACAAATACTTTTTCGAGGTGACCATTTATGATACAGTGAGTGGATTTTCCTTCTATGCTAGGTGCAACCTATGTGAAAGAACCCAGATTAAAGACTCTTTAGAGAAAGTGCTGCTGAATTGATTAGCACTGTTTTATCATTCCTGCTTCAGGGACATTACGCAGGGGATATTTTATTGTTGTGTTCACAGTGGAAGTATGGTAAACAGATTCATCCTTTTAGTTCCACTCCATTTGATGTAGCTGATTATCTTTATGCAAAAACACTTCTGCAATGTGTTTCTCTAAAGCACCGTATTAGTGTAGAGCAAGTTCTTGTGAACTAGCGTAATGCAAAGTGACGGGGTCTATCAGAGAGGACTCTTGGGAGTATTCTATAATGTGTGTCTTGTACTTACAGTACTAGTACTTACAAGTTGGATATACTAGATGGTGTAAAGAACCGATGCATGTGTAAGATCTGTACAATGGTCAATGCCTCCCTGGCCATTAACAAAATTCCATATATTAATGATAATCTCTGCTGTGCAGACAAGTGGGGTTTAGCTGGCGCTTTACATTCCTTATTGGGCTCGCACCTGTATGGTAGTGAAGCAACAGGTCCTGACTGTGGTCTCCTGCAGTCTTGGGTAGGAAGTCTACTGTCACCTGCATGCTCGCTCCAACCCCCATAATTCCAAGAGATGGCTCCACTGAGAAAGGGCTTTACAAAACAAAGGCATGGACGGGCAGAAATGGTTGGTTTAAGCGCTGAGCATTTGGGATGGACAAGAACAGACTTCAAAGACCATGTCTCACCTGTGTGTGCTGAGCTGGAACTTGGCCTCACAACTGCCAATGTTGCGCACCAGCAGTGTTTTCTGTGAGGTGCACTTCACAGGGCACAGGGAGAAGTGCACCTGGTCAGGGAAGTCTAGGATGGCCCGTGGCCCAATAGCCCTGATAGGAACCTCAAACCTTTCCCTCTCCGTCACACAGATGAGCCTGTGGATGTAGTCCTGCGAGAAGGGAGGAGATACTTTACCAGTTCAAAGGGACAGGCCCTCCCGGTACCAGACTTAAACATGGATCAGTTTCTTATGTGCATGAAGGATGTCTCCTGATCAACAGTGTGTGAGTACTACATAACACGCGCATAACTTAAGGTTCAATGCTGCTCCAAATGTTCATCTTATCATGAAATGTAAGAAGTGCTTTCTTGTTGTTTCTTCAGGAGTCTGTCATCCAAACAATCCCCCATCTCCCCCTACTGTCTCCATACAGATTAGTTGCCTGCAGGCCTGATTATGTTGCCACGGTTCCTGAATCTCTCTCTCTTTAACACTGAAATACTATAGCTACTGCACTCTGTATTAATGTGCAAGCATAGATTACCAGGCCATATTAGTTTGGGGAATGCTAGCTAATAGAGAGAGAGTAGGCGGTAGTGGAAACATTTTCTCTCATGCCCATGCTCATGAAAGCACACTCTCTGATAGAATTACTATGCAAGGGCGCATTAACAAGGAATATGAGCTTTGACATTACTGTTTCACCATGCTGTCATTAGCGAAGAGGAAAAGCTGAAGCACTCCCATCTTTCATTCAGACCAAGTGTTTTGAATGAGACTGGTTTCATAAAAAGCCTGCCTTTCTTTTGGTGATGTTCAGAACATAACAACAACAAAAAATCCATTGAGATAAAATATTATGAGAATAATAATAAATTGAATAGAATTTGAAAACCTTTTTTTGCTTTGATCCGTTGCATGAACTTAAAAAGTGAAAGCATATTACAACTTCACAGTGTTGCAATTCTCTGTAAGGTGTATTGCCTTTGTTTTCCTAAAAAGTGTTATTTGTACCTTGTTCTCCTGAGGTGTGAAGAGGACACTGAATGTGGACGCCATCCCTGGGGCCACTTTGTTACATGCTTCCACTGGACTGACCACTTTGAAATACAGTGAGTCTTCCTCCACCACCTTTACCAGGCGTGGTATCTGGACACAACACAAACACACACTGATGAACATGCAGAGAGAGAAAAAGACAGAGGAGAGAAACTACAGAGAGAGAAAAGATAGACAAGCTCAAAAACAATAAAAAAAAAAACGGTAAATCATTTGGTAAGAGAACGTAAACACCAGAATATGGCCATAATATACAGTATCTCACAGAAATGAGTACACCCCTCACATTTCTGAACATTTTTGATTATATCTTTTCATGTGACAACACTGAGGAAATGACACTTTGCTATAATGTAAAGCAGTGAGTGTACAGCTTGTACAGTGTAAGTTTGCTGTCCCCTCAAAATAATTCAACACACAGCCATTAATGACTAAACCGCTTGCAAAGTGTGTGAATGGGGAGCAGGTGTGAATGGGGAGCAGGTGTGTTAAATTTGGTGTCATCACTCTCACACTCCCTCATACTGGTCACTGGAAGTTCAAAATGGTACCTCATGGCAAAGAACTCTCTGAAGATCTGAAAAAAAGAATTGTTGCTCTACATAAAGATGGCCTAGGCTATAGGAAGATTGCCAAGTCCCTGAAACTGAGCTGAAGCACGGCGGCCAAGACCATACAGCGGTTTTACAAGCAGACTAAGGACATGGATTACTGGAACCATGTCCTGTGGTCTGAAGAGACCAAGATAAACTTGGTTCAGATGGTGTCAAGCATGTGTGGCAACAACCAGGTGAGGAGGTCAAAGACAAGTGTGTCTTGCTTACAGTCAAGCATGGTGATGGGAGTGTCATGGTCTGGGGCTGCATGAGTGCTGCCGGCACTGGGGAGCTACAGTTCATTGAGGGAACCATGAATGCCAACATGTACTGTGACATACTGAAGCAGAGCATGATCCCCTCCCTTTGGAGACTGGGCCGCAGGGCAGTATTCCAACATAATAACGACCCCAAACACACCTCAAAGACGACCACAGTGGGGAGAACAAGTATTTGATACACTGCCGATGTTGCAGGTTTTCCCACATACAAAGCATGTAGATGTCTGTAATTTTTATCATAGGTATTCTTCAACTGTGAGTGACAGAATCTAAAACAAAAATCCAGAAATTCACATTGTATGATTTTTGCGAATTGTATTGGGTCGATGCAGGAAGACCCAGCCACGACCCATATTCAATGCTCTTACTGAGGGAAGGAGGTTGTTGGCCAAGATCTCGCGATACATGGCCCCATCCATCCTCCCCTCAATACGGTGCAGTCGTCCTGTCCCCTTTGCAGAAAAGCATTGGCAAACTTCAGACGGGCCTGGACATGCGCTGGCTTGAGCAGGGGGACCTTGCGTGTGCTGCAGGATTTTAATCCATGACGGCGTAGTGTTTTACTAATGGTTTTCTTTGTGACTGTGGTCCCAGCTCTCTTCAGGTCATTGACCAGGTCCTGCCGTGTAGTTCTGGGCTGATCCCTCACCTTCCTCATGATCATTGATGCCCCACGAGGTGAGATCTTGCATGGAGCCCCAGACCGAGGGAGATTGACCGTCATCTTGAACTTCTTCCATTTTCTAATAATAGCACCAACAGTTGTTGCCTTCTCACCAAGCTGCTTGCCTATTGTCCTGTAGCCCATCCCAGCCTTGTGCAGGTCTACTTTAGGTCTATTTTATCCCTGATGTCCTTACACAGCTCTCTAGTCTTGGCCATTGTGGAGAGGTTGGAGTCTGTTTGAGTGTGTGGACAGGTGTCTTTTATACAGGTAACAAGTTCAAACAGGTGCAGTTAATACAGGTAATGAGTGGAGAACAGGAGTGCTTCTTAAAGAAAAACTAACAGGACTGTGAGAGCCAGAATTCCTACTGGTTGGTAGGTGATAAAATACTTATGGCATGCAATAAAAGGCAAATAAATTATTTAAAAATCATACAATGTGATTTTCTGGATTCCGTCTCTCACAGTTGAAGTGTACATATGATATAAATTACAGACCTCTATATGCAAATCTGCAAAATCAGCAGTGTACCTCTTCACATTTCCACATTCAAGATCTACTGCAATTATGAAGTGTAGAGTTAGCATCGTATTGAGATTCTCTGTATGCATCATACCGTCTAAGAGACTAAAGAGGTCTGTTTATAGTAGTAAGCCTGACCAAACATGCATTGTTGATCAATGTTAGGCCCACGCATAACTGAAAAAAAGCAAGCTTGGAAGATCAGGTCTATGTGTTGAATTAGTAGCCCTTTCCACTAAAACCTTTATATAGTGTTAGGCGTTTAACTGGGTGCTAGGCTTTTAACTGACAGACACTCTGAATACCGCTTTGTCACTATCCCTATAGCTAATTGGGGAATTCTTAAGATGTACTAGTTGTCTGAGTGAGGAAAATTATGTAAATTAGGTGGACTGTATTCTTTCTAAAAGAAACACTAACAGCTATAATACTACTTTGATGTCATACAATTGAGTCCAATTGACCATTTAGCATTTTCATATTTTAAAATGTGTCATTTACAGAGCCAATGTTTATGATCACTAGGTTTGATGTAAGTACCAGGAGAACACTCACGTGAACATACTCACAAATACTTTCTTAAATGGTGATCTGTTCCTCTGCAATTCACTCTGAATGTACTGAACATTTTTATTTTATTACTAGCTAGTAATTGAAATGATAACCCTAAGTGAGTCATAAAAGTCGTCATAGTGTATAGAAAATGTATAGAAATTACTAGGCCCACTTGGGAGAGATTTGTTACCACTCGAAGACACAAGTTGCTCATCTCAATTCAAACCATCGTAATTTTTTTTGTCTTATGTGGCACCAACCCTACCTTTTACCAGAATACTCTTATTATGTTACTTGTATAGAGTACAATCAGTAACATGATAAGAAATAGGATCTGTATCCTCTGTAGAAACAAGACATGTTTGTCCTCCACAAACAGTGCAAGCTACCTTTATGTCTGTTATAGATTACAGGGATATTATCTACATGCATGCTACAGTGTTACAGCAGCCACAGTTACACAGCTGGATGCTACTTATCATTGCGCACTTTATCACAGGTATTAGCTGCAGTACAGTTTATCACGGGTACTCTCTCGGGTAACTCACCACTGTGTTTTATATCAAAATGTGGGTTCGACTTCGCTGTCCATGAGACGAGAACCATATGCTCTTGTGTTTGCCTATAAAACACTTCTGAACAAACTACCTTCTAATTTATCATCACTTATTATCATTTGAATAATAACTCATAAAACCAGGTCTCAAGCTTGGATTAAACTTGAGGCCCCTGCAATCTCCATTTAGTTGGGTATGGCTGCCTTTTCCTGTTACGCACCTTGCTTATGGAATAGCCTGCAGTCCAAACTTAAACATTTTAAATATTTATTGGAGGATTTTTTTGTTTGTGTTGCTTGTAACTGCTTCGGGGACTGCAAGTTCCTGTGCTATCAAGGGAACAACCTCTGTGTAAACAGGCTTTGTTTTGTATCGTGTAATTTTCCTAATCATTTTCTTCCTTGCCCATTTTTAAAAAAAAATTGAGGGATTTCTATTTTTGTGTTACTTGTAACTGCTTAGGGAAAAAGACATTGATGCTTGGGAAAATATCTCAGAATAGGACTGACAAGTTTATTAATGGTGTTAGAACACGATAATAATAATAGAGACAAAATAGGTGGTTAGAGTCCGCCTGCAGACAGGTGGTTAGACTACCCCTTAAAAAAAAAATTTGTTGCTTGCAAGTGCTTCAGGTAATGCAAGATCTTGAGCAACATCAATCGTCATGTAAAATGCTTACAATTTCAATTCAGCACAATTAATATAGTTCATTTTTTTAAACTGTAAAAGAATTAACTAGGTTTGGTTGTTGCGTTGTTCAGACAAAATCCTGCAGTGTTGGAGCACTGTGTCCAAAGTCAAAAGGATCATGCAACTCTCCAGATCTACCAACATTAATGTCAACATAAGCCCTTCACACTTCCCTGGAACCTAAACCCTCCTACCTTGTCATTGTTACGGAGAATCAATGTCACCTCGTAGGTCTCTGAGGGCATAAAGTTCTGGAATACAATCTCCGAAGGGTATGGCTGAAACATTGCCTGGTCCACATCGACAGTGGAGAACTGAGAACAGCAGAAAGAACACAGAAAGAAAAAGCATTCTTAGGCCAGGAGCAATTACCAATTTCCCCACCACATTTTTCAAAGTACACACATAATAATAAAAAGTAAAATATTATATAATTTGGTCATAAATACATGATATTACAATTCGTAAAATAGTAATTTTTATTTGACATATAAAACCCTGTTTCCAAAAAGTTGGGACGCCGTAAAGGAAAACAGAACAAAATAATGTGCAAATCATCCAAACCCTTTATTGAATCGAAAATAGTACAAAGACAACATGTCAAATGTTGAAACTGAAAAAATATATGCAAACTTGCCAGCAACATGTTTCAAAAAAGAAGGGACGGGGCAACAAAACACTGCATAAGTTAGTACGCATGTCAAGAGTGACTTGCAAATCTGTGAAGGCACCATTAATGCTGAACAATATCCACAGGTTTTGAGCAACATATGCTGTCATCCAGACAACGTCTTTTTCAGGAAATGCCTGGCTTATATCAGCAAGAAAATGCCAAACAACATTCTGCATGTATTACCACAGCATGGCTCTGTAGTAAAAGAATCTGGGTGCTAAACTGGCCTGCCTACAGTCCAGACCTGTTCCCCAATTGAAAACATTTGATACATTATGAAACAAAAAATATGACAAAGAGACCCCAAACTGAGCAGCTGAAATCTTATATCAAGCAAGAATCGGAAAACATATCACTTTCAAAACTACAGCAATTGTTCTCATCAGTTCCCAAATAGAGAGTATTGCTAAAAGAAGAGGTGATGCAACACAGTGGCAAATATCTGAAACGTTGTGGCTGGCCTCAAATTCAAATGTATTTTTCCAAAAACAATAACATTTCTCAGAATTAACATTTGATATGTTGTCTGTACTATTTTCAATTAAGTATTGCATTCTGTTTTTATTTGCATTTTACGCAGCGTTCCAACTTCTTGGGAAACAGGGTTGTACATCCTCAAACAGACTATTTATTTTGTTGCAGTCTTAAAACATACATGTACTATAACCACCTGTAAAAAACTAAAAGCCATTAAAATATCAGAGGATATACAAGCAGGTAAGCTGGGTAAAGACAACTTCAGGGGGAAAAGTTAAATATGGGCTACATGTACGTACTACACTACACAATTAGTCCAACCTTAAATCCTTTTATATGGTATTGCCCTAAAGGTCACACTGACACAGCCGACTAAGGGAAAGCTGCTCACAGGCGTGGTTCATAAACTGAATTAAACTTTGTCAAAAGGACCTCTACGTTATAATAAAGATGCAAGCGGTTATATTAACTGGCTTGACTCCACAATGAGTGGAGACAATCCCTTGGTTTTAGACACCTCCCTCCCCATACTTCTTCCTCATCCACTTTCAGAATATCAACTGTGATTTAATAAGCAGCATGAAGTGATCTTCTTCTGTCTTAGTCTACATAAAAGGTTGGTCACAGAAGCTAGTGGACAAAAAAACCAATGTCAGCTAACATTAGTATTACAAAAAATAAAGGTAGCATGTTGATGAGAGACAGATAGACAGATAGAGAAGCTAGGAGCAAATGGTGATATTATTTTGCTGTTGTTTTTTCACACACTTACAGTAAGTTAAATAATTTGCCTCTATAATCAATCAAATTGTTTTCCCCAGTGGTAGGTTTAATGTGTCTGCAAAATTGTATTAGATCGGACACCTCAGAGCCCCAAACTCAACACGGTGAAGATGTAGCTGAAGATGTGTGTGGGATAACTTGGACAGGAAACAGAATATCCCAGCAGCCAAAATGAAAAGAGGAGCTATGTGAAAATCCTGCAAGAAGCTTGAAATAATTTATCATTGAACTACTTGAAAACATTATACGACAATCGACCATAGCAAATGCTTCGGTCTTGCATTCTAAATACACACAAAATACTGCTTCCTTCTCAATGTATTCATGTTTCTTTGTGTTGCTTCAATGTTATACAGTGTATTTGTTCTGAGCAAATAAACACTGCTCAGATAAATGATTTTAAGCTACTTTCTACTTCGCAAACTACTGTGTATTCAGAACACTTAAACCAGATATTCACATTTCGTATACTCAAATGGCCTTCAGTATAGATTGTCCAATTGTTCAGAAGGTCTGTTGGATAAACACATGGAAATAGCATGGTGTTGGTAGTGGGATGTTTTCATATTAACGGTCAGGCATGGTGTTGGTAGTGGGATGTTTTCATATAAACAGTCAGGCATGGTGGTGGTAGTGAGATGTTTTCATGTAAACGGTCAGGCATGGTGGTGGTAGTGGGATGTTTTCATATAAACAGTCAGGCATGGTGGTGGTAGTGAGATGTTTTCATATTAACGGTCAGTCATGGTGGTGGTAGTGAGATGTTTTCATATAAACGGTCAGGCATGGTGGTGGTAGTGGGATGTTTTCATATAAACAGTCAGGCATGGTGGTGGTAGTGGGATGTTTTCATATAAACAGTCAGGCATGGTGGTGGTAGTGGGATGTTTTCATATTAACAGTCAGGCATGGTGGTGGTAGTGGGATGTTTTCATATAAACGGTCAGGCATGGTGTTGGTAGTGGGATGTTTTCATATTAGCGGTCAGGCATGGTGGTGGTAGTGGGATGTTTTCATATAAACGGTCAGGCATGGTGGTGGTAGTGGGATGTTTTCATATTAGCGGTCAGGCATGGTGGTGGTAGTAGGATGTTTTCATATAAACAGTCAGGCATGGTGGTGGTAGTGGGATGTTTTCATATAAACAGTCAGGCATGGTGGTGGTAGTGGGATGTTTTCATATAAACGGTCAGGCATGGTGGTGGTAGTGGGATGTTTTCATATAAACGGTCAGGCATGGTGTTGGTAGTGGGATGTTTTCATATTAACGGTCAGGCATGGTGGTGGTAGTGGGATGTTTTCATATAAACGGTCAGGCATGGTGGTGGTAGTGGGATGTTTTCATATAAACGGTCAGGCATGGTGGTGGTAGTGGGATGTTTTCATATTAACAGTCAGGCATGGTGTTGGTAGTGGGATGTTTTCATATTAGCGGTCAGTCATGGTGGTGGTAGTGGGATGTTTTCATATTAACAGTCAGGCATGGTGGTGGTAGTGGGATGTTTTCATATTAGCGGTCAGGCATGGTGGTGGTAGTGGGATGTTTTCATATTAGCGGTCAGGCATGGTGGTGGTAGTGGGATGTTTTCATATTAACGGTCAGTCATGGTGGTGGTAGTGGGATGTTTTCATATTAGCGGTCAGTCATGGTGGTGGTAGTGGGATGTTTTCATATAAACGGTCAGGCATGGTGGTGGTAGTGGGATGTTTTCATATAAACGGTCAGGCATGGTGGTGGTAGTGGGATGTTTTCATATTAACGGTCAGGCATGGTGGTGGTAGTGGGATGTTTTCATATAAACGGTCAGGCATGGTGGTGGTAGTGGGATGTTTTCATATGATCGGTCACGCATGGTGGTGGTAGTAGGATGTTTTCAGGATGTCTTGCTGCCTCCGGACCTGAAAAGTGAAGTATCCTCTGTATCAGAGAATTATACAAGAGAATGTCAAATCATCTTTCCGTGAGCTGGAGTGCTCCTGGTTCATTTTCTTGCTGCCAAGTGTACATTGAAATGGCTGAAAATTACATTTTGGAATGGCCAAACCAATGTTCAGACCAAAACTCAATGTTATGGCAGATGAAGAGCAGTTCATGCTCAAAACCCAGCTCTGCATGGAATAGTAGGGCAAAATACCTCCACAGCGATAAGAGAGTGATCAACAGCTGAACGAAGTGTTTAGTTGCAATCATTGCAGCAAAAGATTGCACAAACAGTTATTGAGTGCAAGGTGGCAGTCACTTTTTCACAGGGTGCCACTGGGTGTATCATACCTTTATACATTCAATTAACAAAACAAGTAGTGTCTGTGTCAATGCAAGCGTGCCGCACAAGCCCTGAAAAGTGAAGCCAAAACGTCTCGATCGCCCCCGGGTGAGTGGTCCCAGTATAGGTCATAAACCCCGCCTCCCCATGTTATTCAATGGGACGCGAGACCAACTAAACAATTAAATTACCCTTCAAATATTTTTTTTCTGAAGCTGGTTTCTGTCATTTACTGTAGTTTGTATCACGCTAATGTAAATTCAAGAGTTTGTTTTTAAAATAAGTTGGTTTTTAGTTAGTTATTTAATGCTCTAAAAACGGTGGTGTGGCGTCGTGATTCACAGCTGTGATTGACAGCTATCTGAGCCGAGGAGCCACTGAAGCGCCAACAGGCTTTTTTCGCGATCTTCGGAGGACTAAGGAGATTGGAGCTTTAAATTTAATCTCTAAATTTCTATAATTGATATAATTTCACACGGACATAATGGGTTGTGTGAGGGCGGGGCACAGGGGTGGGGCCGTTGATTTCGCGGCTTTACGGCTTTACTTCCTGCTCGCTACTGCGCATAACTACTGCGCAGAACTGGTCCCAAGATTGCTATCTGCGCAGACGCAAGTCCAAGATGTCAGCGCCATATCGGGACACTGGCGGCTTCAGTTTTCACCAATGGAAAAGAGCGAAGGGGCGTCGTCCATTTTTTTTTACAGTCTATGTGTCAATGGGGTTGAAACTAAAGTATTTTCGGTTATTTGATTTGATTTCCCTATATTTAATTAAGTTTGGGAAGAAGTTATCTAGTGTCCAAATTATGAACATATTTTCACATAGTAAAATAGTTGAATATTCATTAGTCTTGTCCATCTCACAAGCATTATTGGTTTTTATTGGTTATTGGTTATTGGTTATTAATGTTAAATTGGTGTTTAACATTAATCCACACACCAGTCTTTAGTGTCTGTACAAACTTCATAGCATAGTCTTTCAAGTCCCAGAAGCCATTGTTTTTCTTACACATTTGCTTCATATGCAACATCAGTCAGGTGGTGACAGCTGGCCTGGGATCTGTTTAGTGTTATAGAATATATATAGAAGATATTATGCAAGCCAACCAAAACCTTTTAATCTGTTATACTGTATTCAACGTGATCATGAAGAAAGCATTACCTTGTGTTTATAGTGCATTTGCACAGAATTTACCTTCTGGTAACTGGTCTCATTCATATCTAGCAGCTCTAAAATGCGTGGTGGATGCATCTCCTGTGTGTTTGCCAAGCGCTCCTCTGTTGATTGGGACATTTCTTGTGCAAAAGCAGAGGGTGTCATCTACAATGAGACACAGCGAATTAAACAAGTTGTGAGGAATACATGTGTGATAAAGATAAACGGCAACATTTGGTCCGAGACATACAAACGGGTGACAAATACAAGGAAAAACCTGAATAAATGAGTGGAGGAACATATCGAATGCAGATGTTTCCATACAGGTGTCCTGCATGCTACAATTAAGCAATTATCCTATCATGGTCTGTGGCATGTATAACAATGCTGAGCAGGCCCAGCTAACCTCAATGTTGGATCAAGATGGCAAGAGGAAAGGATCCAAGTAACTTTGAAAGAGGGTTCATTACTGGGTCTCCTCCAGGATGGCAGGGCCCGGGACAGGAGGGGTCATTGAAGGGTTAATTAGGAAAATTATGGGAATCATCTGCTATGGCCTTTGCAGTCACCATATCTCAGTCTCAACCCAACTGAATGCCTGTGGAGATTATTGACCGACATGTTACATCTCCACCACCATCATCAAAACACCAAATGAGGGAATAAATTCTGTAAGAATGGTGTTCCATCCATACTTTAGAGTTCCAGAGACTGGGAGAATCTACGCCAAGGTGCACTGAAGCTGTTCTAGCGGCTTGTAGTGGCCCAACTTCTTACTGAGACACCTTTTCCTTTCATTTGTCATACATCTGTATTGGTGGAATGTAAATATTCTCTCCTTTTAGAATAGGCAAAAGGAAATGACTCTGCTTCCCCATCAATATCTTCGGACCATCACGTAATCAGTTGGTACAAATCAAACTGCATTTTAAAAGTGTGTATAATGTGCCATAATAGTCATTCATAATCTGAGGAGCCTGTGCTTTTGAGGTAATTGGCATATGAATGTACTCACTTTTTTGTGCTTTTCTTCTCTTTTCACTAATCTGGGATTTCTGCCAGCCACCACTTTGCTCTTGTATCCCTGTGACACATTCTGGTATAGTCTTGGCAGACTTGGATGCAATGTCTTAACCTTGGAAGATGGCATTGTGAATTTGTCTCTTCCCTTAGTTCATCTTTAAAAAAAGATTACAGAACCTGAAGAATAAGAACAGTTATTAATTTAAAAACCTATTTTATGTCAGCTTTACGTCAGTTAATTCAACAAGTTATATATAATCAATCTGCGTTCTGTAGCTTACTTATGTGAATCGTGTCTCAACTGAATCTGCATAATGAACAGTTTTCTTTAGTACAGTACTGCTAAGCTAGTTGAAAAACGCCCAACGCCTGTGCCTACATCAGATCTTCAGCCTGTCTTGTAGTAATCAAAGTATGCTTAATGCTTAAATGTCGTTTATTTGGTCTTTGGACAGATTACAGTGCGTGTAAACCATAGACTGTAAAAATAAGGTGTAAACAGAGAACAGCTCTTTAGCCTTCTAGCAGAATGCTTTGGCACAGTATTCTTGGTTGGCTTGCTAAAGAAAGTACATTGAACCAGGCAGTACAAGTTGGTGAAGATGATTCGAGTGCTGACGCCGGCGTGAAAAACGTTAGGCTAGGCTAAGCTTCTGCTAGCTAACTTTAGCTGTTAACTTTTTAAACGTGTCTACATGATTAAATATTTTGTAGTGAGTTCTGTGTTTTGATAAAAAGACATTTGCAGTTTTTAAACTTACAGAATAGTCACTTGTCGTTGTCCACTCCCTTTCCTTGTTTGTAGTCAGTTAGTTTGTCACTCGTTACCATGGCACCGACTCTCCGCTGGGTAGCGGGCTCCTCCTTGACATTTAGATGACAGTCCATGCTTGCCTCCCAGTTTTTCCTTTAAAGAGAATGGCCTATCCACAACCTCAACGTTTAATATGCAACCAGATGTAGGCCTACTGCGTTTTTTGTTTATGGTTGTTTTGTTGTTGGAAAGAACATATTCTCATTGACAAAATGTGGAGCCTCGATAATAAAACTATCGTGCACTGCAGAATGAACACTGAAGCGCCAGTCTCTTTGAATATGGTAGGGTAAAGGGTAACTTACATCCCCCATGTAATTCACAAAAATCCCACAAGGTATGACCAACTTTTTTGCGCAACACTTTCCCTGTCTGCCACTGATCTCGCTAAAATGTCTTCACAACTTTTTGACATATTTCCACAAAACGATTCTGACTTAAGTTGATCACATTTTTTGAAACGCTTGAAGAGTTAAAGATATGTTTCAATTAAGTTATATATATACTTTTTTTTGTACAAGTAGTAAAGCCTTCAGATAAATAATCCACTTGTTTAGAGACAAAATGTTGAATATTTTTAAATAAAGTAGTAACGTTGGATCTTTCCAAAATGTAGATAACAGTTCCCAACCTTATTGTATAGCTAAATCAAATGGAGATACAGAGATAATAATCTAACATTGATAGATTTATCAAGATCCCCATGCTTGTCTCAAAAACATGGCAATTGCTGAAGATTTATTATAATGGCTGGAATACTTAGACTTAACTATAGCTCTACACTGCGTGCACAATTATTAGGCAAATCTATTCCTCAAGATGTATCTTATTCTTGAACAAACACAATGCTCTCAGTCAATACAAAATATAATTGAACCTCAAACCTGAATGTTTAACAAAGGAAAAGTGAGATGTGATCTTCCTCAGGCAAATACATAATTATTAGGCAACTATTTGTGTGCAGAATTATTAGGCAACTAATAAAAATAAAAAAATCTCCCAACTCACGTGTTTATTCTCAATTTTTAAAGTAAGTGTAACAAATAGGTAAAACAAAATGACATTGAATTAAAATTTTTGTCCTTTCAAAAATATTCAGTGACCCTTTTAACCACCCTTCTTTTCAATAACTGCCATGAGCCTCCCATCCATGAAGTCTGTCAGTTTTTTGATCTGTTGAGCAACCACAGCCTACCAAATGCTGTTCAAAGAGGTGTATTGTCTTCCCTGACTATAAATCTCACATTTGAGAAGGGCCCACAAATTCTCAATAAGTCAGGAGAGGAAGGGGGGCAGGTCATTATTCTGGCATCTTTGTGGGCCTTGCTGGCTAGCCAAGCAGTGGATGCATGTGATGGAGCACAGTCCTGCACGAAGATCATGGCCATATTCAATGCTCAGGACTTCTTCCTGTACCAGTGTTTGAAGAATCTTCCAGAAACTGGCAGTAGGTTTGGGAGTTGAGTTTCAGTCCATCTTCAACCCGAAAATGTCCTCATCCTTAATGATAGCAGCCCATACCAGTACCCCTCCTTGCTGGAGCCTGAGTGTAGTGTTGCCATGTGTTAGTGATCCAGCCAAGGGCCCATTCATCTTGTCCATCAAGGGTCATTTCATGTCCATAAAACCTTTGAAATATCTGAATATGGGTATTCCTTTGCCCAATATTTACAGCACATTTCAAATCTTATTCAGTGGTGGTGCTGTTTCAGCCTTTTTGACCTTGGCCATGTCTCTGAGCACTTGACACCTTTTACTTCTGGACACGGTAGGTTGCAGTTCTGGAATATGGTGGCACTGGAGAATAATGGATTCCTGGTAGCTTCACATTTAATTATTCTCAAGTCTTGTGCAGTTAATTTGTGTCTTTTCTTCTCCATGCATTTTTTGCACCCCAGTTGACTATTCGCAACAAAACCTTTGATTGTCCGGTGGTCACGCCTCAATAGTTTAACTATTTCAAGAGTGTTGCATCTGTCTGAAAAGTATTTTAAAAAAAAAGACTTTTCAGTGTCAGTTAAATCTCATTTTGGCCAATAATACCTGAAAATGAGCATTCAAGTTTATATGGTTCGGATTTGGAAAATGAGCATAGAAATAATGGTAATTTCAGAATACTCACATGCCTAATAATTGTGCATGCGGTGTATGAAGAAAAAAGCAATATATCCAGTTGCCCCAAAAACATTTTACACAGTTGGAGCAGTGGAAATCTTCCGTGCCGACCGAAAATCATTTGGGGCTAATGCACCTCAAGCCTGGACCTGGTGGAGTTCCTAATGTTGTGTCTTTTGCTTAAAAAAAACTGAAGATTATCCCCAAACAATACTGCGTTTCCAACTTCCTGTTACAGATGGTGAGTAACTGCAGAACTTTCTAGCGAACTGCATTTAGATTTTATAAAATCCCCATAATGCAAAACACTGGTGAAAGCCAATGACAAACTTTGGTCAAAAGTATACAGTTGAATTCTGCCTATACTTAGGCTAATTGCAGCAATTAGAACAATGTAAAAGATGTTAAAGATTCCACAATTTACAGACAGTGGTTGTCACCGTGGAGCTTTTGAGCCAAATAGGTCCCTGAAAACTGTCTACAATATCATGTGTGTGCTAATTTGTGCCCCATGTCATCAAAACCACTCGCTTTCAATTTTGGAATTTCATGACTAACTTTTTATTTATATATTCTGAGATATATAATCTATACTACTTAGATTATGCAAATATAAACTACATATTACACATACAGCCTAAAATGGGAGGTTAACTTTTTTTTTTTATGACAGATGTCCGGAGCTGAATTCCTGATTCTAAAAGGCAATTTGTAATAGATTTGTAATGAAGAAATTATTATGTCTATCACGATCTTAGTCATATGTCAGTCAATGTCTTAAAGGTGAGTGCTACATACACTGAACAAAATTATAAACGTAACATTTTTGTTTTTGCCCCCATTTATCTTGAGCTGAACTCAAAGATCTAAAACTTAGGGCCTATTTCTCTCAAATATTGTTCACAAATCTGTCTAAATCTGTGTTAGTGAGAACTTCTCCTGTGCCGAGATCATGGCATATCAAGATGCTGATTAGACAGCATGATTATTGCGCAGGTGTGCCACAATAAAATGCCACTCTAAAATGTGCAGTTCCATCACACAGCACAATGCCACAGATGTCGCAAATTTTGAGGGAGTGTGCGAATGGCACGCTGACTGCAGGAATGTCCACCAGAGCTGTTGCCCGTGAATTGAATGTTCATTTCTCTACCATAAGCCATCTCCAAAGGTGTTTCAGAGAATTTGGCAGTACATCCAACTGGCCTCACAACCGCAGACCACGTGTTACCATACCAGCCCAGGACCTCCACATCCAGTGTCTTCACCTCCTAGATCGTCTGAGACCAGCCATCCAGACATCTGCTGCAACAATCGGTTTACATAACCAAAGAATTTCTGCACAATCTATCAGAAACTGTCTCAGGAAAGCTCATCTGCATACTCATCGTCCTCATCTGGGTCTCGACCTGACTGCTGTTCGTCGTCGTAACAGACTTCAGTGGGCAAATGCTCACATTCGATGGCGTCTGGCACTTTGAAGAGGTGTTCTCTTCATGGATGAATCCCGGTTTTCACTGTACAGGGCAGAGGCAGACAGCATGTATGGCGTTGTGTGGGTGAGCGGTTTGCTGATGTGGATGGATTATCTCGGCAAAGAAGTGCTCACTAACACAGATTTAGACAGATTTGTGAACAATATTTGAGAGAAATCGGCCTTTTGTGTACATAGAGAAAGACTTAGATCTTTGAGTTCAGCTCATGATAAATGGCAGCCAAAACAAAAGTGTTGCGTTTTTTAATTTTGTTCAGTGTAGAATATATATATTTATACCACATTTGAATTAAACTAGCATCAAAGGACAGACAGCACATGGAAGCAATTCACTTGAAACTTGTCGCTGACCTGGTTCTGAAAGGAAAATGTATCTGTGTGGCTTCCCAATTCCTAATATTGTGTTTTCCCTGCATTTTATTTTGGTAATCAACTAGTAGACAGGTTGATCCATTGTGCATGAAAAAAAAAGCCACTATATGTTAGTAAAGCTGACATAACAACACGGCTAGGCTAAGGCTGCTATGCTTGTATTTTGTAAATACAGTCTGGTCAAGAGGAATCAGCACATCTTATCGAGCATAATAGACTGTGTGAAATGTTTTGGAGGTTTTGAGCTGACACTTAAGGGACATGAAGAAACCGAAGAATCCAAAAATCCAGGAGAGTTTAAGAGTGTCATTGATCTTGTGGCATCTGGCCAGTGCAATGAAAGACCACATAGACTCTGAGTGCTACTGTGTTTAAAAGACACGTCCATACTTGGACAAAACAAGCTCATACAATTTATGCTTGCCACAAATATGATAGGTGATAGCTACATATTTCTAAATAGAGTTTTGAGAAGTATTGTTTGCAGCATGTTTTGTTTGGTGACATGCATTTTTCTGGCCTGTGTTACAGGCATGAGTCAAGCTAATCTCATGTTTGGCCTTGTTACAGACACACTAGGTGACACACACAGGTGAAAATGGCAATTGAATTTGAATTTCCCACACCTGTAGCTTTAAATATTGCCAATAGTGTATAAGTAGTTAATGAGTTTGTTAGCTCTCACGTGGATACACTGTGCAGGCTAGATACTGAGCCATAGAGAGCAGAAAAGAACTGTCAAAAGACCTGCGTAACAAGGAAATGGAACTTTATAATGATGGAAAAGGATATAAAAAGATTGCGTCAAAACCTAAAGCCTTGCAAATGCCACCCACTACTGTTCCATAACTTATTTTTAAAATGACGGAGTGCAATCGGCTTTTGTGTAAAACCTAGGGTGGAGAGCGAACAAAGGAGGAACACGCCTAACTGGTTTTGATATAACCACACTGTTCGTATAACTTATTCAGTAATGGAAAATTCAGAGATCTCTTGATACCAAGGCAAGGTCAGGTATATCAAGGAAGATTTCAGCCGAAACTGCCAGAAGAATTGTTTTGGATACAAAGAATAACCAACAGCTAACCTCAGGAGAAATACAGGCTGCTCTGGAGAAAGACAGTGTGGTTATTTTAAGGAGCACAATACAACGATACCTGAACAAAAATGAGCTGCATGGTCGGGATGCCAGAAAGAAGCCTTTACAGCGCCAATGCCACAAAAAAAGCCAGGTTACAATATGTCAGGCAACCCCTTGACACACATAACAGCTTCTGGCACACTGTAACAAGACCAAAATAGAGCTTTATGGTCACAACCATAAGCGCTGTGTTTGGAGAGTGGTCAACAAGGCTTATAGTGAACAAAATACCATGCCCACTGTGAAGCATGGTGGTGGCTTACTGATGTTTTGGGGGTGTGTGAACTCTAAAGGCACAGGGAATCTTGTGAAAACTGATTGCAAGATGAATGCAGCATGTTGTCAGAAAATACTGACAGACAATTTGCGTTCCTCTGCACGAAAGCTGCATATAGATTGTTCTTGGACTTTCCAGCACGACAATGACCCTAAGCATAAGGCCAGGTTGACCATCCAGTGGGTACAGCAGAAAAAGGTGATGGTTCTGGGGTGGCCATTACAGTCTCCTGACCTTAATATCATCAAGCCACTCTGGGGAGATCTCAAACATGCGGTTAATGCAAGATAATCAAAGGTTTTGCATGACCTGAAGCCAATTTGCCAAGACGAATGGGCAGTTATACCACCTGCAAGAATTCAGGGGTCTCATAAGCAACTATTACAAAAGACTGCAGGCTGTCATTGATGCTAAAGCAGGCAATACACAGTATTAAGAACTAAGGTAATGCAGACTTCAGTTCAATACATTTTTTACAGGGGTCAGTTCCTTTTTTTCTATGTTGCCATGTTTTTGTTTTATAATTGTGCCATTCTGTTATGTCCTACAGTTGAATGTTAATCCCATAAGAAATAAAAAGACAGGTGTTTTGTCTGCTTACTCATGTTTTCTTTACAAATGGTACATATATAACCCAGTTCTCCAAGGGTATGCAAACTTTTGAGCACAACTGTTTCTGCCCTCTTCTATTTGCACTTCTGGTTAGATGCTAACTGTATTTTGGCGTACTGTACTAGTACTTGTTCAATGACAATAAACTTGAATCTAATCTATAATCGATTACAGCTACTAACGAGGTTTGTTATGGACATTTGTTGAGCTGATGTAATAATGAATTCTACAAATGTATAGGGAAGTGTAGAATTATTAGTTAAGTATGGGCTGATCAGAAAGGTACAGAGTTTGTGTTTAGAAAAGCTTATGGTGTCATAATTAGGATTAGGAGAAGACACGGGCAGACATGATATGGGCAGACATGTTGCAGTCGAGAGGCATTTTTAAAATGACGGAGTGCAATCGGCTTTTGTGTAAAACCTAGGGTGGAGAGCGAACAAAGGAGGAACACGCCTAACTGGTTTTGACCAGGTACCCATATACTGATAGAATGTCAGTTATATTGTGACACGTTATCACACCTTCTTGCCTGTACAAAGAGGTGGTTTTCTGAGCTGTACCTCAGAGAGAATTTCACTGATCTCGTGTTGGTGTAGCTTTCCCCTCTCTGTTTGCATACATAATAAATTGTTATTGTATTTAGAGAATTTGTTCTCTCTGTTTTACCTGCCTTTTAAAGAGTTCTACTTGGTAAATTTCCATCACAGGTTAGGCTAGGCTAGGTAAGCTAATATTTACATTAGTCATCCACTCCCCACTCTAGGTGCATCTACTACAATAAGTTTAGCTTGCTATCCTTGTCTTCAAGTAAGAACACTTCATATAGGTCCACTAGGAAAATAGATATGTTGACACAACTTCTTTGTTAACTAAAGATGCATGCTAGATCTTTTTGATATGTTGTTACTTGTTTACAAGTTTATTTGGCAATCCAAGAAAACAAATTGCTGTGAAGATGTATAAAAGATAAACTAAGCATGATCACTAACAAAAATAATTCTTCTTTTGAGGTCAGTTCTAACTGAGGAATGGATGTATCAGCTTTTTTTTAAATATATGTATATGTTTTATTTCCCATCTGTCCATATTTTATGTAACGCTCCGGGCACAAGCATACATTGAGAGGGCAAAGCAAAGGCTTTGTATCTTCTGTCCTTAGTAGCTAACTACTGCAACATTTTGCTCATTAAGTTTGATGAATACATGGCTATTATATTAATACATGGCTATCAGTGGGTATTATATTTAGAGATCTACTTTGATAGGTATGTTTTGAGTTTCCACTTTCACAGTTGTTGAATCAAATGAATTAGCCTATGATAGTAGTAGACCTTTACAATTCAACTCTACTTAACAAAACAAAAATCTGGTAATTCTACAGTCCTACTTTGAAACTAAATGGTGCAACTATAGTCAAAAATCTAAATTCAGCTAAATCACTATGCAAAATTCCTTAAGTCATGACTAATTGGATGCGATAAAACAACCTTATGAAACAATGTCATGAAACAATGTATTCCTTTTGCTATTACACATCTATTACCCTTCTAAATAAAGCACTATGAATTACTTCATAAGATGATTACTCATTATTTGCGTCACCAAATTGTGAGTTCCACCACCAACTATAAATGGCACCAATAACACAAGGAGAAATGTTAATCTGAAGCCCGGCATTATTCATTCACATTTAGGCTTAGGCTTTGATTTAGGTAAAACCATCCCAGGCACTAATTTGCAATATAGTCTAGGGAATGATGTTGTGTCCTTCACAGTAATGTGGGCTGGGTTATAAAATCCCAGTTCGCCCATGAGCCTGACCTGACAGCTGCATTTTATTGAAGAGTGCTGGTATGTTAGAGGTGGCCCAGTGTTTGCAGGAGGGATTACAAGAGAGGGGGGAAGTCCACTGTGGGGTTTTGGGCTGTCTCACAGAGAATGTGGACATAGATTAAGGATGACAGGTGGAATTTGCTTTCCTTTTAATCCCAACAAGTCATAGTTTGTGATCATTTTACAAATATGCCTAACTCTGCTTGCTCAGATAAGTATGTTTCTTGAGTTGTGACTGTTTGGAAGTTATTGTAGGCTCATCTTGTTTAACATGATTATTAACCAAGTTTAAGAGCTAAATGTGCCCTCTGCCTTACCTCAGTCACATGATATTTCACTTAGAACAGTAAAAAACAAAACTCTATTTGTTCAGAGTAGGAAACTAAGTAGGAAACTAAAGACCAAAAAGTGTTTTTTTCAACCATGTTCCACTAAATGCTGGTCACCTTCTCCTGACGTTTCCATGTACACCACTTTTTCAGACAGTCTTGTAAAAATGTAAGAGATTGTGTCAGGTTCTTCTATTCTCCAGACAAGGCAGTGTCATGTCTCAAATATCACTAGACAAGCCCCTCTGGAGGCTCAGACAGAATCCACTAGGGGGAAGTTGACAGGGACCAAGAGTGACCTTGAAGTAGCCTGCCAAAAGTTTCACTGCATAGACCATAAAATAGTGACTATGGGAGATGATAGATAGGCGTGTTCTCCCTCAATTCCATCTAAATTCAAATGACTGACTTTTTGCATTTCAAATTGGCAATCAGTCCAGGCTCGAATGGTTTAAAAGCCGGACGTGGTCCAATTCCAGGTTTTGGGACTTTCCTCGCAATCCATTAATAACTCTGTATTTTTGACGGATTGGTTCTCTATTCTGAGTGGCGACATGAGTATTACAAATGGGATTTCTTGTTTCGGGGCATGGTTTTTAGCCCATATCTTGACATTATTTACGAATCCAAACATGTTATTAATGTTCACAACGTCCTCTTCATGTGCTTTACTATCGGCTAATCTTTTTGTGCTTAAGATTTAACGTAAGAAGTTACTCATTATTTGTCTGGTTATAGGAGTCTTTCAGTTCCTACAGTAGGCTACGTTATCCCTGGCCAGCCCACTGTCATTCCTCGGGTTCGTCCGTGCGGGTCATTGAGCGGCCCATTCCCTTAGAAAATTGGATTAGTACACAGATCCTTTTGAAAGGCACCGAACGTCCAAAGACTCCTCCTCCATCACACCACTCATGCCTCCCATCGCGTCGTTGGCGTGACCGAAGATTACTGTTTCTAAACGTTAGTTCACGAACCTACTATTTCTACTGTAGCTGTACTTCGTCAGCAGCAATGGCCGATTCATCCTCAGAACATTGCAGGTAAGATAACATATTGGTGTATATAGCATAAACGGTAATCCTCCCAAACATAATGTACAATTTAGTCGCGAATATGACAATCCAATCGTCTATCATGAGGGTTGTAAGCACACAGTAAACCATCAAATATCATAATCCGTCAGTCAAATAATAATGTGTCGGTGGTTTAAGCTATGAAATATTTCCACCTGCTTATATAGCAAGACGTCGTACTTTATTAAAATGATATAGTCAATTTGATATCAATACAAATTATTAATATAGCTTACATATCGTAAAGGTTTATTATCCATATAACGCTCATATTATTGAAATATATTTTTTATATTAACTAGCTTACATCCTCATACGTAAGTTAACATAGCGTAAGGAGATATGCTTCATTTTAATGCAAACCCTGCGAAATGCATTGAAGCATTAAAAACAGCCCTTTTTTTCAAATGAGCTGTTTTAGCCACCTCATTTGAAAGAAAAGAGAGTCGGTGTTGTGTCAAGTAAATACAAAATGGATGACCCAGTGCGTATTCACTTATCACTTGGTTAAGAGGGAGTAGGAGGTTTGCATTCTGAATACAAAGTGCTTATCCCGCAGAGGCTAGCAGCACCACGGAGAGCTCCGTGCTTGAAGCGGTGGGTTTCCACGGAATTAACCAATCCGTCTGCGTCCTTTCGCTCTCACCCATCTTACTAGTGAGCAATAAAAGTATTTTCTTATTAAACCATCTTCAACACAGCTTCAAATGATTAAGAATATAAACCACATAAAACATGCAATACCTGCTATGAAATATTTATTGTTAACCTTGTTTGGCCTCATATAGAACACTGAGGAAGACACATTGCTCTGTTTGCTTTAGTTCAGGTGATGTACTGTATTTAAACAAACAAGAGGAAAAAATTCCTCAGCAGTTCCCCATAGCATGGCCTGTTTCATACAATCGAGCAGACCTCTTCATGTTAAAAGTAGCCTAGTATGAATTGTTGTAGAGTATATGCATATTATATATATATATATATATATATTTTTTAATGAAACCAACAAACTCAAAATGCCTTCTGAGTGACTATTTTTGTTGGATTGAAGTTTAAGTGGTCTGGCCAAACAAAAACGATTTTAAAACCCACAACACAAACATAGAGAAATCAAAATACAGCAACTATACCATCCAGCACCAATAAATAACCAAATATGTACAGCAACAATTAAAAAAGATGCACAATTTTAGAAGCACTGACAACTACATAGGCACTCCTTCTGAAGACCTTTCCATGCTGTAGGAGCAGCAACCCTCTAAAGGTTTTGTACCCATCTCTGTGCAGACAGTGGGAACTGACAGTAAATAGATAACCTGTGATTGTGAACAGTAGCTCTTAAATCTTTTTTGTGGATAAAGTCACAAAGGTAGGTTGGTGTCAAACCAAATAAAAAATTACCAATGAGAGACCCTACTTGTTGACAATGACAACCCTACTCTATTGTACAGAACACAGTGATGAGTGGGCACACTATAATTTGTAATGAACCTTAAAGTATCGTTTTAAACAGTCTCCAGAGCATGTAAGGACTGACAAGAACCAAGCATGTAGATGATATTCCTGTAATCTAAAACAGGCATACAATTTGCAAGTACAAGTTTCTTTTTAGCTTCAAAATACTTATTTTGAAAATAACAACCCAACATTAACCTCTATTTTTTTTTAACCAAATGTAGAGATCTACTTAAAAGGAGAGTGTCTTAAAGTCGCAACAGAGAGTATCATCAATTAAAATCCCAATATATTTGTATACAGATACAGACTAAGTTATATTACCATGTAATGTAGTAAGTAATGGAAGATCTATAGATTTGTTCTTTGTGTTTGAAAACAACATGTATTTTGTTTGATCAGCATTTAGGACTGAGCTCATGAAATCTTTGTTGAACAATATTGAAAGCAAGCTGTAACTGAGAAAAGGCCCGAATTTGAGAGGGTGTTGAACAATAAATCACAGTATCATGGGCGAAAAAAAAGAGTTAGCTTGGGGCCTATGTTATTTATATAGAATGTAAAAAGAAGTGGTCCCAGAACCAATCCCCGAGGCACACCCATTAACACATTCACAGGGTTAGAGGTGAGACCTTGTACCTGCACACATTGTGACCTATTAAATAAATTGTTTTCAAACCATAATAAGACAGTTTCTATTGTTAAGTGTATATCCAAGAGTCAATGATTCATCATTTCATGTCAATAAAATAATGTATTACTTTAAGAACTGCTGAAATTGTGCTGTGTTCTTTTCTAAACCCAGATTGATAAACTGATAAGATCTTATTTATAAACTGTAAAAAAGATAATGTCAGGGCAATAAAATCAGCCACCAGCTTTAAAAAGAATGGATCTAAATGATCAGGACCAGAATAGAACAAGAAAATGAACCAGGCAAACCTAGTTCTGCCTGCTCGCAAATAGAAGGGATGAATGTTGTTGCTCTGGCTGGATTGGATCTGCGGTTTCTTATGTCACAGAATATGTCTTTAACCCCTGTAATATTTAAACAGCAGGTGTTGTTGCTTGTGATACGTGTGTAAAGATGTGGTGTCTGTTAACTTCTTTCATTGTCAAACCAATTAGTCAATACTCCACGGTTCTCGAAACTAGTCCCCTACATTAGCAAACCAACAACAGGTGTAACAGAATCACTACATTACATTAAACACGTTAAATTAGAAAGACATTACTTTAGATGGCTAGCTAATAGGTAAACAGTACATTTAATGAAAACAATGACTCCAATCACTCCATGGCTGGTTTGTTTCTTTAGAGAACAATGACAGTTGAATTGTTAACCACTACGTTATGTGAACTACGCTATGTGAACTAAGGTATGTAAATCGAAATCGAGGGCAGTATGTTCATTGTCGATGCAGTTCATCCTTCGCAATATAACGATAAGCAGTTTTACTTTAGGGTTACTTCAATTTAGCTACTAAAGCTTTAGTCTAATTTTATAAAGCCATATACATTGTCCATCAGCAGTGGTCACAAAGTGCTTATACAAAAGCGGGGCATGTCTGTTAATAATTCTCATAAAACCATCACAGAAAAATGTTTGAGCACTTTCTACACCAGGAATAAGGTTAATCTCCCAAACTGATGTAAATCATCCACAAAACCTTGTTCCATGAACTGCTTCAAATTTCACTTGATTATAATACAAGGCTTTGTTTTCTCTAATTTAGCCTGTCTTAACAGATGACACAGTGGTTATTGATGTAATTGGCAAAGACAGAAGCTAAGTAGTATTTATGTGGAGCATTGGTTAAATCTAATAGTGAAGATTTTCCAGGATATTTTAGATTGGGTCTAGTAGGTGGTTGTGGAGGCAAAAACTCGGGCCTGGGAGGAGTTCGGTGAGGCCATGGAGAAGGACTATCGCAGGGGTGTCAAACCGGTTCCACGGAGGGCCGAGTGTCTGCAGGTCTTTGGGTTTTCCTTTAAATTGGTTCCCAGGTCAGACCTGAACAACCAGGTGGGGGTAGAAATTAACCAATTAGTGAACTAATTAATCAATCAGGTACAAGGTGAGAGCGAAAACCTGCAGACACTCGGCCCTCCGTGGAACCGGTTTGACACCTGTGGACTATCGGCTGGCCTCGAAGAGATTCTGGCAAACCATCCGGCGCCTCAGGAGAGGGAAACAGTGCCCTACCAACACTGTTTACAGTAGAGGTGGGCAGCTGTTGACCTCAACTGAGGATGTCGTCGGGCGGTGGAAGGAGTACTTCGAGGATCTCCTCAATCCCGCTGTCACTTCTTCCATTGAGGAAGCAGAGGATGAGGGCTCAGAGGTGGACTCGTCCATCACTCGGGCTGAAGTCACTGAGGTGGTCAAGAAACTCCTCGGTGGCAAGGCACCGGGGGTGGATGAGATCCGCCCTGAGTACCTCAAGTCTCTGGATGTTGTGGGGCTGTCTTGGTTGACACGCCTGTCCAACATCGCGTGGCGGTCGGGGACAGTGCCTCTGGGATGGCAGACCGGGGTGGTGGTCCCTCTTTTTAAGAAGGGGGACCAGAGGGTGTGTTCCAACTATAGGGGGATCACACTTCTCAGCCTCCCCGGGAAAGTCTATGCCAGGGTTCTGGAGAGGAGAATACGGCCGATAGTAGAACCTCGGATTCAGGAGGAACAGTGTGGTTTTCGTCCGGGCCGTGGAACACTGGACCAGCTCTATACCCTCTACAGGGTGTTGGAGGGTTCATGGGAGTTTGCCCAACCAATCCACATGTGTTTTGTGGATTTGGAGAAGGCATTCGACTGTGTCCCTCGCGGCATCTTGTGGAGGGTGCTTGGGGAATATGGGGTCCTGGGTCCTTTGCTAAGGGCTGTCAGGTCCCTGTACAACCGAAGCAGGAGCTTGGTCCGCATTGCCGGCAGTAAGTCAGACTTGTTCCCAGTGCATGTTGGACTCCGGCAGGGCTGCCCTTTGTCACCGGTTCTGTTCGTAATTTTTATGGACAGAATTTTCTAGGCGCAGCCAGGGGCCGGAGGGTGTCAGGTTTGGGGACCACACAATTTCGTCTCTGCTCTTTGCAGTTGATGTTGTCGTGTTGGCCCCTTCTAACCAGGACCTTCAGCATGCGCTGGGACGGTTTGCAGCCGAGTGTGAAGCGGTGGGGATGAAAATCAGTACCTCCAAATCCGAGGCCATGGTCCTCGGTCGGAAAAGGGTGGCTTGCTCACTTCAGGTTGGTGGAGAGTGCCTGCCTCAAGTGGAGGAGTTTAAGTATCTAGGGGTCTTGTTCACGAGTGAGGGAAGGATGGAACGGGAGATTGACAGACGGATCGGTGCAGCTTCTGCAGTAATGCAGTCGATGTATCGGTCTGTCGTGGTGAAGAAAGAGCTGAGCCGCAAGGCGAAGCTCTCGATTTACCAGTCAATCTACGTTCCTACTCTCACCTATGGTCATGAGCTTTGGGTCATGACTGAAAGGACAAGATCCCGGATACAGGCGGCCGAAATGAGCTTTCTCCGCAGGGTGGCCGGGCGATCCCTTAGAGATAGGGTGAGAAGCTCGGTCACCCGGGAGGAGCTCAGAGTAGAGCCGCTGCTCCTCCACATAGAGAGGGGTCAGCTGAGGTGGCTTGGGCATCTTTTTCGGATGCCTCCGGAACGCCTTCCTGGGAAGGTGTTCCGGTCCCGTCCCACCGGGAGGAGACCCCGGGGAAGACCTAGGACACGCTGGAGGGACTATGTCTCCCGGCTGGCCTGGGAACGCCTCGGTGTCCCCCCGGAAGAGCTAGAGGAAGTGTCTGGGGAGAGGGAAGTCTGGGCATCCCTGCTTAGACTGCTGCCCCCGCGAACCGGCCCCGGATAAGCGGAAGAAGATGGTATGGTATGGGTCTAGTAGGACTAGCACAGTGTGCTTTAAAATCATCAGACACTGGCTGTAAACCCTTCCAATTAAAATCACCAATTAGGACAATTTCCATATAATTGATAGAATATATAAGACGAATTAAAGATGGGAGAGCATCAGTGGATGGTGAGGGAGGCCTGTAACAACCCACCACAGCAAGATAAAGAGATTTAGAAAACTCCAGGTCAATAGTCAATAATGCAAATTGTTTACTAACTGACTTGGAGAGTAACACATTTACATGATACCTACATTTTATATATATATATGTATATATATATATATATGTATATATATATATATATATATATATATATATATATATATATATATATATATATATATATATATATATATATTACTACAACCACACCTCTCAGGTCGATCTATCTTATATACATTATATCCATTTATGGTTATATCCTTATCACTCTGTTCTCATAATCGGAACCAACTAGTATTGACAATTCTATATTTGAAAATGAGTCTGTGAATGACTCTTGGTGGATTTGAACTGTTTGACTGTTGTGAATGTGATATGTTCAATTGTTGCTCTATTGTTCACAAACTGTATCCCAAAAACGATTAGTTTAGTTGAATGTTTAGATTTGATTATAAAGCAGTGTCTATCAATTATATACACTCAGTATATTATAAGTCATAAATGTGACTTATTCTCTAAGCTATAGCATTTAACAGCATGTCACTTTTAAAAAGCTGTGTAAGCCTTTTAAATGACAGCACTGCAAAAAAAATTAAATAACACTTTATTCAAGCAAAGAAATTCGGACAATGTGGTACAAAGATTTTGCTTGTAATAAGACACAAGATTCTGAAAACAAGTAAAATTCTGGCACAACTTCATACATAGAATGTGACAATAATTTTTTCTTTAAGTCTTTTTTTATATTAATCCAAGCATTTTTATTATTTTTTTCTTTATTTTTGAGGAAGATTTCTTTGCAGTGAGGACTTGCAATCATTCATTATATTCACCTGATTAGTTTGCTTCTTTTTAATGCAAACCCTGCTAAATGCATTAAAACATTAAAAGCAGTCCTTGTTTTTGCCAGCTCATTTGAAAGAAAGGGAGTCGGTGTTGTGTCTGCCAATAAATGCAAAATGGATGACCATGGGGCGTATTCACTGAGCACTTAGTTTAGAAGGAGTAGAAAGTGTTCATTCTGAATAGAAAGTGCTTATCCCGCAGAGTCTAGCAGAGGCTAGCAGAGGCTAGCAGCACCATGCAGAGGCTATCAGAGGCTAGCCGAGGCTAGCAGCACCACGGAGAGCTCCGTGCTTGAAATAGTGGGCTTCCATGGAATTAACCAATCAGGTTGCATCCTTTTGTTCTCTGCACCTAGGCTGTAACAGGCCACCCATCATACTAGAATGAGCAATAGAAGTATTTTCTTTTTACCAGCTTTAACACAGCTTCAAAACAGCTTCAGATTATTAAGGATATAAAATCCATATGACATGTCCTGCCTGCTATGAAAGTTTATGGAGATTTACTGTTAACTTTATCAAACACGAGAGTTGACGTTGTATGGCCCCATATGGAACCTTGAGGAGGATGCACTGTTTGCTTTTGTTCAGGTGATGTATTAGTTCAAAATTTCATAAATAAGATCAAGGAACTCCTTGGCAGTTCCACATTGTATGGCTTGATTCATACAATCAAGCAGACCATTAATGGGTTATACAAATTGCTTCCTTAAAAACAAGGAATGAAGGTTTAAAGGAACAAAAACATCTGCCAAATGACTAAAAGCCCCATAAAACCTAGTGGGCATTATTTCACTATTAATTTCTCCCATAAGGGATTTTCCGATCCATTTCAAATAAGGTCTTAGTACTTGTGTAGGCAGGCATGTAGACAGGAAGGCCTCAACCTGTAAATGCCCCTTCTGCTCCATAGTCCCCTTTTTTCCTTCCACATGTGTCACTCAATTCGACAGGCATGTGTCCTCCAGCCATGTGAGCCGACAACATTCGTTCTGGAGACAACCTTTTTTCAGTTTTGGTACTTGCCCCTGGAAAGGTCTATGCATGGTATTGCATGTGGGCTTACACCACCTTGGCATTTTGTTAAATATCTGTATGACAAGGTGAGGTTTATCAATGTCTTTGCCTATATTCAGCCCAGAACATTTATTTAGAGTGCATTGATGCAAATATTTTGACAAATGTCGCCTTGTCTTTATGAGTTATACACAGTTGTCAAAACACTGAGCACCATGGTATGACAAATCAAAACAGTGACCTTAACTGAAGTGAATCTAGATGCGAAAACATGTTTTGCCGCTAGGTTTTGTGGACATTTCGACACATCGACTATTCCTTTCTTTGGGATGAGGCAATTTTGCTTTTAACAAGACAGAAAACTCAGTAATTCAGATGCTACAGGCTCTGTGCACAAGCGGTCTTATACGATATTAATTGCGCTTAAACCTGCGTTACGTGGAAGTATATAAAAAAATCGCATTTGAATTCATTGAATGGCCATATTTTATTAAAAAGAGGACATTCTCCTGATTAAAATGATGCCCCACTTGTACCTTGAAACTTAAATGAGTCACGTACATTATATTTCTTTTTTTCCGTACAACAGCATCACTCATCTTGTTGTGAGTTTAGGTGTTTACTAATGCGAATGAGTATTAGTAAGTAAACTGGAAACTGCAATGCAGTCTTCTAGACAAAAGCGGAAGTTCCTCACTACGCTGGTGCACAGAGTCTATTAGATTTTTAGAACAAGACAATAATCCACAATTTCTCAAAACAAAAATATCAGGATTGTTGAGATTTGTTATTGTGTCTAAATTCTTTTTTTCAGATTCTTCTGTCATTTTATTCCCCCACCCCACTTGAAAAATCTTTGTTTAGTTCAGGCATTTTATCCTAATTTCAAATTTTTTAAACATATTTTTGAGGAATAATTTTTGGCAGTGAGGACTAAAAATCCTTTACCATGTTAACCTGACATGTTTTCCAAAAAAACATGATGTGACTTCAATGCCAATGCCACTCGATGTGCTGGCAGTGTTTGAATGTGTGGAAGTTAATTACTTTTTGTTTAATTCACAATTTAATTAAATTAGATTAGCTCTCTTGCTTTGTCTCTTCCTCACACACACACCTCACACACACAAACAGACTAGGCCAAAGAGGCTAAAGTGTTGCTATTACCCAATTAGCCAAAGTGCTCATTAATACTGTGATGACAACCTGTACTAACCTACTGTATTTGTTAATTGTCTCAGTTAGTCTACAAAAGCCAGTATGGATAGAAAGCAAGGACTGACTTACATAGTATTTGCCACATCATCATAAATATCATGTCTCATTAGCCTAAGCTACTTGCCCTGCATCATAAAATGATGCCTTGTGATTCTGCCTCTACCAGAATTAAGAATTACTAACCCTTATGTAATTAACAGGTTTAGCATCATTAACAAACAATTGCTATCTTTGCTTAAGTTCAGATGTTACATCACACAAGTTCAGATGTTACATCATTACTAAATAGCATTCACTTACTATAGTATGTATTTTTTCCATCAGCTACAAATATGAGGATTACGAGAAGACAGCTGATTGGTTACGCAAAGAAACTGTGCAAAGGCCTAAAGTAGCCATCATCTGTGGGACTGGGCTGGGTGGTCTTGCTGACATGCTGGAGAACAGGGTAGTATTTCCCTACAAGGAAATCCCCAATTTCCCGCAAAGCACAGGTAAGACACCATTCCTGTCCTACAGTACCACCTCAAATGAAACAGCATGATGTTGTCTTCAGTTTCTAACTGCATTATTAGATCAGCCAATATACATTGCACACTTTCATGCTTATTAATCACTTGACCAAAGCTCAGCAGAACAATCAGTATTGAAGAGTGCATTCAACCATTCAATGTTGGATAATACTTTTTCACATGTATTTAAGAACAGCAATCCTTCACTGTGACCCAGAACCAGACTGTGGCACAATGGTTACTGCCTGTCCTTGGGACCTGACTGAAATATTTACATTCAGCAATTCTATAAATTGTCTTTCTCCTGTCTTTCTTGTAATGCCACTGCAGTACAAGGACATGCCGGTCAGCTGGTCTTCGGGGAGCTGCAGGGTAAGCAGTGTGTCTGCATGCAGGGCCGATTCCACTTCTACGAGGGTTACAACCTTGCCACAGTGAGCACTCCACCCACCAGAGCCATATTCTCATTTCATTGGTTTAATATTTAATGAATGTTGTGGAAGTGTTTTCCAGTGTTGTATATCCCATGGTGAACCTGACACTTGTTATGGAGAGATATTTATTTTCAAATGGAACTAACTACTATATTCTTTCAAATGAGGAACGAGTTCCTCAATTATACATTACTAGTGTGTGTTCCATAATGTTAGAATAGCATAGTGTTTTAGTTAACTTTTGACTTCTGTTAAAGATGTATAGCAGATAGCTTGGTTAACCTTTGAGAGTGTGTTCAATTTTCCTCATTGACCTTGGGACACTCATAACATGTAACTTTCCTGCACCCTGACCCAGAGTGGGCTTTATGACTGTAAATGTTTTATCTGTAAATAAAAGTTCCTGTTTCTCCATAGGTGACATACCCAGTACGAGTGTTCTCCCGGCTGGGCGTGGAGACCTTAATTGTGACTAATGCTGCCGGGGGACTAAATGACAACTTTAAAGTGGGCGATATCATGCTAATCAAGGATCACATCAACATTCCAGGCTTTGCTGGGCTGAATCCTCTGTGTGGTCACAACGATGAGAGGTACATTTCTGTTCAGAATATCTTGGCCTTTAGAAGATATATTGCATGTTTCCATTGTCTGAGGTAAAAGACTCCTGAGGTATCCTCCTCCATTTCCCTATACCGAGAGGCCTGATTACTGGCATTTTATTTGTTTACAGGGTATGTGATGTACACTCCTGGACTCCAAGGATTCTACGGAATCTTCTACCTGACATTGCTGACATGCTGTGATATAACACAGGACTTTATGTCTTCAGGTTGGGAGCTCGTTTTCCCTGCATGTCAAATGCGTACGACAAAGATCTTTCAAGACTGGCCCAAGAGATTGCTGAAGAGCAGGAGTGTTCCTCCTTAATCCAGCAAGGCGTGTACTGCATGGTGGGAGGCCCCAACTTTGAGACCATCGCAGAGTGCAGGGCTCTCAAGCTACTAGGCGCAGATGCTGTGGGTTAGTAAGGTTTCATGTGTTTTACCAATATGCACAGTTATGGTACAGAACTCTAGTGATCTAGAATGCTAGTGATCTCTCTTCCCCCTTTGTGTGTCTCGGTAGGGATGAGTACTGTCCCTGAGGTGATTGTGGCCCATCACTGTGGCCTGCGCGTCTTTGGCCTGTCTCTTATCACCAACAAGGTGGTTTCAGACTATGACTGCCATGAGACGGCCAGCCATGTCGAGGTACTGGAGACCACAGAAATGCGCACTGATGTCCTAAAGCGTTTGGTCGGTAAACTGCTGGTTAAGATCTATAATTTCCAGTCTGCCCCTGCAAACAGCTCAGAAACAAAGTCAGTCTGAGGTGTTCTGTAGAGAGGATGCATGTCAATATATTCTAGAGAAATATCTGTCGTTATAAATAGAGGGATCATTACAATGATAATGCTAGATTTGACAACTTATAGACTGGGATTGGTATTCATCACATAATTATGTGCAGTTCTGCTGTATAGACTTCAGAACAGGCAAAAAAGAAGCTTGAAATATCCATAACAATGCATCAATGATCTCACATAATACTTTACTTAGTACTTCACTGTTACATAGCCATTACCCATTTGCCTTTAAATAAAAACCAACATATACATATACTGCATCTACTGTAATTCTGCTCTTACTAACTATCTGACTGGTACAAAATATAATCATTGCAGTGACCTGTCAATGGTCTGCCTATCACATGGACCAAAAATCTTTATGCTGCTAATTTCAGTTTTAACATTTATGTTTAAAAATACTAATAAATGACACTTGTCAAATTGTGTACTGTGTTATTGTGAGAGCCACATATAGTGTGTTTTTGTGAAAAAGCAATGTTTGTTGTGGGAGATTATGGTTGTCAAAAAGACCACCCCTCATCTCACCCCAAGTCAGTATTTAGAGAGACCTGGGTCACAGCAACATATCCATAAACAACATCATATACTGTAAACACATATGCTCCAAAATCTGATGAATGAAAAGGAATTTTCCCATCCTCTTTGCACTACATAATTCAATGGTTCTTCCAGCACACTGTAGAAGTGGAACTCAGATGAAATATTAACACATTGAGCCTTGCAGCCTGACACCACAAATAGAGAAATATCTCAAAAGGTGTTCTATCTTTGGCAGACAACGGCAAATATTCAACAAAATGAAGACCAAGGCAGTTCCGAAAAAAACGATTTTCTCAAATGGTTTAAGAACAACGTTATGTGTCACACAGAGTCCATGGTTGGCTTATTCCCTCACTGACGCAATCTCCATAACATTAGCTCATTGTTGTGCTTAATGTAGAATGGGCAAATGCACTGCCTATAATGATTGGCGTAGGTCAAATGCAGTGTTGTCACAAGTGAGCGAGAAGAAATGTGACTTACCATTTGAGGACCATACAGATGAATGTTGTCAATTACTACACATGATTGTTGTCCAGGCTTGAATAAGATGTGATATTGAGATAACATTATGTAGGTTTATTTAATGTTCTGGATGAAGTACTGTCTACTTACGTCAAGGTTACCAGTAAAACATTTATGAGATGATGACACAATGTTCTCCTTTTGTCTCTCAGCATCACTAGAAGTATCTCCAGACTCCATTGCCAAGGCAACCATCCTTGTAATCAGTGCTGAAATATGAATGGATCAGAGGAAGCCCTGTGTAGGGAGCAGGACAGGGGGAAATGGCTACGGGGCTGAATAGTGGGTTTAACAGTCACTCCAGGATTGTTTCAGGATGACATTACAGTGCTCCAATGAGTAAACTAACAAGTCTATGTATGTGTTTGTGTCAAGGTAATTACAGTTAACCAAGAATTGGAAACTAAAGGAAAATTTGAATAACTATTTAGTACACAATAAAATAATGAAACATAGGTGTGAACAATTACAGCAGTGAATACAAAACCTGCAATGGTTGGTTTGAAAAAAATGAAGACCTGTATGGGATTATTTAGAGCAAATGTGTTGTAATGCCAAAAGGCAAAGAAAATGGACTTGACATGTCATCTGAACAGCACCAAGAAAACAATTATAGAAACAAGTTCTGAAAAAGGACACGGTGAGACAGCGGCAAGCTCCCACAATGAGAATCAATAGCTGCACCACAGGATAACCAACAAATGACTTTCAAAGAGTTAAGAAGCACTGGTCCATTTGTAAATCCATCAAGCCCACAAGACTATGAGTAGCCAGCCTTCAGAAAATGTTATCTAACGTTACATTCCAAATTTCTCTCATTCGAGATAAATCTGATAATCTTGTCTGGTTTATCCTAAACAAACAGGAAAAGACATGCATATATTCACACTGATAATAAGTGCTACACGTTTACAGTAACAACGGGCTGAGAATGTTATTAATCAGTGCCTCTCCATCGTTGTATCCCAGGTTCTTATCTCGGTTTTGGTGAACGAATTTTGCCTAAAAACAACAGTTTAAATTGGGTCAGCACAGGGAGTTACTGTTTGTATCAGCCTAGGTTGCCTTGCCATGTTGAACTCCAGTGACTCCTTATGGTCGGTCGGGTTAAATGGTCATTAGCTGGAGGAGTGCTGTATGGCCACCACGTTGGTTCAGAACAACTTGCTAGTTGAGTGAGCAGTGTGGGTGCAGAAAAGTTTGGCATGAGTTGTTGCGATTAGGCAAGGCCATAATCACAAATTGGAAACAACAAACATGGGGGTAGAAAATGGGATACAATTGGGAAATGTATATTATATACCAGCAGTTAACAAGTTTTCATTGTGGCCCATACATATTTGAGACATTTTCTACTGAGACATCATCAAGACTGGACTCGCAGCTTTCTCTAAAAGTCAGATGTTCTTGTTTTTTGTACTGAATCTATATTTTGATATTTACTTTACAACCCTGTTTCCAAAAAGTTTGGATGCTGTGTGAAATGGAAATAAAAACAGAATGCAAAGATACGCAAAGATGGTCATGTATTTTCCAGAAACAGTAACATTTCTCTGTTTCAACATTTGATATGTTGTCTATGTACTAGAAGTTAAGGTGAGTAGTCATGATTATTCATCTAGTTTGCTCATTAGCAAGACTGATCAGAAAATCTTGCCATTACATGTTATTGTTAAGTAGGATATAGTTTTACGGACCTTGTCACAATACTGGTCCTCTCTCATAGTAGACACAAGTGGGGTGTACTGTAACAGGCAGGCTTAAGCCTCACAATTCAATCAATGGCACCAAACTGTCCAAACAGGCAATAAATCAGCTACAAGAAGATACATCCTGGTCATATGCTACCAATGAAAGACATTATAAAAATGTACGTACAACTGGGGAATATATAAAGTAAATAAGTAATAAGGAGATTGAACAGGATTGACCTACCCCAGTGCAACAGAGGAAAGTACACTCGTGGAGAGATTACACATTTGCCACAGTTAGCATAGTATATTATTCTGTTCTTCAATGGTTTACAACACTAGAGAACGTTATTTAGTAACAGAAGATCACTGGCTTATTTCATTTTTAAATGCTGTGGAGGGAGCAATGTGCAGCATGCATAGAAATATAAAACAGAGGATTGTTGTTGTTGTCATTGTTAACAAAGAGCAGCAGCCTATCATTTCATGTCTGAAAACAGTTTGAAATGATTCAGTGCCACGGGACTATAATTTAGACCTCATACTGGACAATCTGTCTCCACTATTTCTCCTCATACTGCACAATCTGTCTCCACTATTTCTCCTCATACTGTACAATCTGTCTCCACTGTTTCTCCTCATACTGTACAATCTGTCTCCACTATTTCTCCTCATACTGTAAAATCTGTCTCCACTATTTCTCCTCATACTGTACAATCTGTCTCCACTATTTCTCCTCATACTGTACTATCTGTCTCCACTATTTCTCCTCATACTGTACAATCTGTCTCCACTATTTCTCCTCATACTGTACAATCTGTCTCAGTATATTCATTGGTTGCAATTAATTAAGACAGTGTGGTAGTTATCATTGATCTCAGAATGTCAATGTCCTTAGTCAAAATAATCACAAACATGCAGATACGGTTGTAGAAAATACAAAGTTTCTGACATGCAAATATGCTATTTGTTATGCGAAGTTATATATTGTTTTATGATTTCTCCAGTAAGACCCTAGTATTCAGCCCCAAATGTTATATCACTGATGTGATGTCCTTGATGGTTTTGTGTGTGGTGAACCTTGGGCCAGCCTAATAAGACAGACATTTTTATTTTTAATTCTGGTCATTTTCTTGTTGCTAAAATACTGGTTTATTATTATTTTTTGACACCAAAGCTGGTGAAAAGTGGAAGTGATGCAAGGTTGAGGTCAAATTTGTTTAATAATGGATGTTTGGTGGATACTCAGTTTGGTCAATTTCCATTTATAGAGAAACCACATCCACCAAATGTCCATAATAACACAAACTTGACCTTGCTAGATTGGGGAGAGTTGGTTGAATACAAAATGTTATTGCTACAATTCATGTCACTTGCACAAGGAGAATAAATTTGACATGCTACCCCTTTAAATCTAACCATATCTATGACCAAATCCATGATCAAATCACCTTCTGAGTTACTCCCCCCAGTGGTTAGAGATGTCCCAAAAACAACTACAGACATAGAAAACGAATTACTCCTAGTCTCCCACCACAGGCTAATTTCGGTTTTTAATACTAAAACTCAAGCTTAAACAAAAGAAAAAGAATAAACCAAGTCTATAAATAAACATAAATTAAACATAATTTCACTTGACAATAAATGTCAAGAAAATACATAAAAAAGATATATTCAATTACCGTATCATAACGAACTTGGTTTATGTGTGTTTGTGTGTATATGTCCCTTTGTGTGTGTGTAATGCATGTGTTTTGAGTGAGATAGTTTTTCTGTTTACTCATCAACACTAAGAAGTTCCTAGGTTTGGCCACCAAGTAAGCGCAGATTAAAAAGCACATTGGTCTGAAGTTCTGTGTTAAAACAATGTCCTGAAAATGGAATTCATATTTGCCACAATTAGTCTGTATATCACAGTATTGCATAGACTTGTTCAGACTGTAAATAATAAAGCAAAGACAAACGGTTAAATTAAGAGCAGCACATTGTTGGGGGCAATTCCAATTGCCTGTTGACAATGTCTCAGGGAGTAAGCCAGATAACTTTTATTAATTAAATATTTAAAATACAGCATACACCACCAGTCAAAATTTTGGAGTTACTTAGAAATGTCTTGAATTCCATGAAAACATAAATGAAATGGGTATGAATAGGAAATATAGCCAAATCAATAAAAAATATATTAATTGACATAATTATTTTTAATTGAAATAATAATGGTGTCCTTTCATCTTTGCTTTCGTCAAAGAATCCTCCAATTGTAGCAATTACAGCCTTGCAGACTTTTGGTATTTTAGTTGTCAATTTGTTGAGATCTGAAGAGATTTCACCCCATGCTTCCTGAAGCATCTCCCACAAGTTGAGTGGGCTTGATGGGCACTTCTTACGTATCGCACAGTCAAGCTACTCCCATAACAGCTCAATAGGGTTGAGATACATGTACTTCCCACTCCATTATAGAAGGAATACCAACTGACTGCTTCTTCCCTAAATAGTTCTTGCATAGTTTGGAGCTGTGCTTTGGGTCATTCTCCTGGAAGAAATTGGCTACAAACAAGCGCTGTCCGCAGGGTATGGCAGGGCATTGCAAAATGGAGTGATAGCTTTCCTTCTTCAAGATGCTTTTTATCCTGGATAAATCTCCCACTTTAGCACCACCAAATCACCCCCAGACCATCACATTGCCTCCTCCATGCTTAACAGATGGCGTCAAGCACTCCTACAGCATTTTTTCATTTGTGATCCGAACACCTCAAACTAAGATTTGTCTGTCCATAACACTTTTTTCTAATCTTCCTCTGTCCAGTGTCTGTGTTCTTTTGCCCATCTTAATCTTTTCTTTTTATTGGTCCGAGATATGGATTTTTCTTTGCAACTCTGCCAAGAAGGCCAACATCCCAGTGTTGCCTCTTCATTGGTTTATGCTGAGACTGGTGTTTTGTGGGTATTTGTTAGAAATCGTCCAATTTGTATAGTGGTTGTAATAATTATTGAATACCTGTTTGACAAGGGAGAGAGAAATTCTATTATTTATTGCAGCATTAGAAAGTCTTGTTCATGAGGTTATGGACCTGGTCTTCCTTACACAACCTCAATCTCATGTCACTCAATCTCTTCTCACTATAATGTTGGTTACAAGCTGATATATACATTGAAAGGTGTGTCTACCTAGCAAAGATCAGGTTTCCAAGACAGTAACCCCCATGCCAAATGGTCAATGTAAAACACTCCTGTGGTTATCAGAGCACAACCTACAGAGAGATAATCTAAACAGAGAGGTTTCTATTGTTCTCATTATCTAGGCACATCCACTTCCAATGAAACATACATTCACATTGTAATTGTTAATGCTCAGATTCCACATATTTAATTAAGCTGCCAGTTGAGGACATGTGAGGTGTCTGTTTCTCAAACTAGTATTGTATTTGTCCTCTTGCTCAGTTGTGCACCAGGGCCTCCCAAACCTCTTATCTGGTTAGAGGCAGTTTGAGCTGTTCTGTGAAGGGAGTAGCACACAGTGTTGAACGGGATCTTCCGCTTCTTGGTCATTTCTTACATTAAATAGACTTCATTTCTCAGAACAAGAATAGACAGATGAGTTTCAGAATAATTTTCTCTGGCCATTTTCAGCCTGTAATCAAACCCACAATTGCTGATGCTCCAGATACTGAACTAGTCTAAAGATGCCCAGTTTTATTACTTCTTTAAAGGGATAGTTCATCCAAATCTCATATTTTTCTGAAGGTTTACTAACCAAAAGATCTTCCAGAAGGCCCATAGAGTCCAAACAATCCATTATTCAGGTATGTCCCAGTCTGTAATTAGCATTTTTAGCATTGTCCAAATTCATGAATGGAAACATTTCTTACCGCTATCGCAAAGCTGAATTGCAAGCGGAAAACTACTCCAAAACACTTCAAATTACATTCAGCAATCTGACGCTGTAGCATGCAGCTGACAGAATTGGCTGAATTCAAACTGGTTAACTATTTCCTATAGCCACCATAAACAGCTTCTGTTATTTGGCACTGATGTCATCAAGGTGAGGGTGAACTTTAACCTCAACAAGCCATTATTGAAATATTCTTTCCATTTTTTTGCTTGAAAAATTATTCCTTTTCCTTTCCTCTCAAACAAATAAAGTTTGACTGTCTGTGGTGAATATCAAAGAGAAAATAGGTGACTTGCTTTCTAGCTAGGGAATACTAACTTTTTCTTAATTTGCATACACTCTCCTCCGGAACAAACACATGGATTGATACAATTGTGGACAAAACTGACCGGTAAACACAGGAAGTTTATTTGAAATGAGAATTGTACCGCAAATATTTAAATGTGATTTTGAGGAATTCAACATCATCATGTTTTTTGAGGTAAACAACACCACCTGTCATAGTTTGGTGTGTTTTAGAGTAGTTTTCCGCTTGCAATGCAGCTTTGTGATAGAGGTATGTATGGGTTCCATTCATGGGTTCCATTCATTTGTACAATGCTATACCATACCATACCATCTTCTTCCGCTTATCCGGGGCCGGGTCGCGGGGGCAGCAGTCTAAGCAGGGATGCCCAGACTTCCCTCTCCCCAGACACTTCCTCCAGCTCTTCCGGGGGGACACCGAGGCGTTCCCAGGCCAGCCGGGAGACATAGTCCCTCCAGCGTGTCCTAGGTCTTCCCCGGGGTCTCCTCCCGGTGGGACGGGACCGGAACACCTTCCCAGGAAGGCGTTCCGGAGGCATCCGAAAAAGATGCCCAAGCCACCTCAGCTGACCCCTCTCGATGTGGAGGAGCAGCGGCTCGACTCTGAGCTCCTCCCGGGTGACCGAGCTTCTCACCCTATCTCTAAGGGATCGCCCGGCCACCCTGCGGAGAAAGCTCATTTCGGCCGCCTGTATCCGGGATCTTGTCCTTTCGGTCATGACCCAAAGCTCATGACCATAGGTGAGAGTAGGAACGTATATTGACTGGTAAATCGAGAGCTTCGCCTTGCGGCTCAGCTCTTTCTTCACCACGACAGACCGATACATCGACTGCATTACTGCAGAAGCTGCACCGATCCATCTGTCAATCTCCCGTTCCATCCTTCCCTCACTCGTGAACAAGACCCCTAGATACTTAAACTCCTCCACTTGAGGCAGGCACTCTCCACCAACCTGAAGTGGGCAAGCCACCCTTTTCCGACTGAGGACCATGGCCTCGGATTTGGAGGTACTGATTTTCATCCCCACCGCTTCACACTCGGCTGCAAACCGTCCCAGCGTATGTACAATGCTAATAATGCTAATTACTGATGGAGACAGAGCTGAATAATGGATTATTTTTAAAAATGACTCTATGTGCCTGAAGGACCTACTGCGGTTAAGGGGACAGTCAACGAAATATGATTTTCGGAGGAACTATCCCTTTAATGAGCACAACAATTTTCAGCTGTGCTAATTGCAACAGGGTTTTCTAATGATCAATTAGCCTTTTAAAATGATTAACTTGGATTAGCAAACACAACATGCCATTGGAACACAAAGAGTGATGGTTGCTGATAATAGCCCTCTCTACGCCTATGTAGATATTTTATTAAAAACCTGATACAATAGTCATTTACATAATTAAAAGTTTCGACACAGTATTTCTGATCAATTTGTTATTATTTTAATGGATAAATAATTTTCTTTTCTTTCGGAAACAAGGACATTTCTAAGTGACAAACTTTTGAACAGTAGTGCATTTATCTTTCTTTTCTGTCAAGTGTCATTTGTAGTGTTTCCTTTAGTTTTTTCCCTCTTCTCTAGTCTAATTTGTCTTTTCAAACACCAACAGCTAAAAAAAAACATTGAAATCCTGATTTCATTTTAGCTCACAATGTTTCCATTTCTTTGTGTTTATGTTTTGTAAGACCCCATATTTCCTGGTTTTAGGAGAACAGTCTTTCCCAAGTCTATGACAGATTTCATTGAAGAGCAAACCCATTGGAGCCACTAACATTAAAATCACTCAAATAATCATGATAATGTTTTGATGAACGTTTGGTCTGTGCTGTGTTTCTAGAAATAAACGCATATGCAAGGGGAAAAAATTATATCCATTTTTAGATCAAGAGGCACACTCCTTGTCTCTCCTACCCAGATATCACTTCACAATATACCCCGCCCTCACTGTTTCATTTTGGTTTAATCAGCGCAGTGCAATCCCACTGTGGAGGAGAAGCCATTCTTTATTTCCCTACTTTCTTGTTTCAAATCTTCTAATCTACCAGAATGAGAAAGCCCCTAAAAAGTTTACTAATTAAAAATAAAGTATTTTACACACAACCATGCACAGCGGAAAAACACAGTTGTTTTTATTTGCCCATGAAAATCACACATTGTAGATGAAATAATAAGAAAATGAATAATAAGAAAATAAATACAAAGCAAAATGTGGGAAACCTCCAACTGAAAACAACATTTTAGATGCACAATTGCTATTCCCTTGTTTGTGCATCAATCAATCTATCATTTAGAAGACCTTCCTTGAACAGAGAAAACAAGAGTGATAACTGAAAGGGGGAAGCAGTACTATGTGTGTCTTAAGGTCAAGGCTTTAATCCTCTCTGCATGCCGACAGCTCTCATCTCAGTATGATGATCTATCTGTCCCCGTCTTGCCAATAGACGTGAAGTGAGACTATTGATTGCATGGAGAAAAGACATCTCTGCTGAATAAAGACTTTCACTGTTCCTAAAGCTGCCTGTCAGCACAGGATCTGATTGAGGATGAGCCTGTGCCAAGATTCAGTTGACTGTTCGATGGTATTGGCTGACCATCCTCTGCAGATCACGCTAGCTTACTGCTAATTCCAGATTATGTTAGCTAACGGCCAATTCCAGATTATTTTAGCTAACTGCTAATTCCAGATTGTGTTATCTGAAATTCCATCAAATGTTATGGGCCATTGAACCTTGGTGCCATTTTAATTATGTCTGTTGTACTGAACGTGTTTTCATCATTTTTGTCAGGCAAACCAATGTTACATAAATAGGTCACATTCTTCTGATGTTTCCAGGGGGTTGTTTGTTTTTGTCGTGAGTGTCATAAACAGTGATGGAGTCAGTATAGTCCTACTACTGTATATATTAATGAGGGTGTATGTTAACAACCGTGCCAGGGTCCTTGACAGGAAGACATTCAGTACGTCGTGAGGGGAATGGGTGGCGTGCTCCAAAGTCACGTCAGCGCAGTCCAGACACCCATGAACCTTTAACCTCGTCTATGCTGCAGCTAGTACAGTAGCTTCTCCCTCAATCAAAAACATTATTACGTCCAGGTCAGACAGTTATTTCTGACCTTCCTACATATGGCATCGATCATTTATACATTATTGACCTATCAAACTATATCTGCATGTCCAAATAAAGCATAAACTAAGGTTGAATAAATCCCAAAGATAAAAGCTAAACCAGCTCTATCACTACCCTTGACATGTCCTGTAAAAACTAGTATGTTGTCCTATTTAATGATTGTTATGGGCTATGTTGGTTGGATGCTCTGGTCCTCAGAGATGAAGACTAATCAGTGATTCCTTGGGGGCTGTACGAAATGTGATTAGAGTGTGGATTTCTAATTAATCTGGCCTTGGTTGAATCATTTCACTGAAGCCATCGTAATTGGCGTTAAAGCTTAGTGAGTTGTGCATGCAGCAGCTCAATGCAGTGGCTGTGCAGCAGCAGGAGCGCAGTAATTACTGCTTTGCGTCCTCAGTCCCAGTGCGCAGGCATGACTCCTCCCTGGGCTCCTGTTCTCCTGACTGAGCTGCTCTCAGTGCATGAATGCCGAAGAATGATTAGCCTTTGGGGAGTTCCTTGGGGACCAATGTCTCCTACTACTGTGATTGTGAACACATGGTGTCCATACATTGCACACACCTAAACCCATGGTAAGGATTAACACTACCCAATGCTCAGTCATCTGCCTCTTTCACATGTACACAGATTTACAGTTTAAATAAAGGCAGGACGTTTTATACATTGAGGGAGTTTGATGAAATTTTCTGCCCACTGAGCAAGATAATTGTAGCACGTGATTTACATAATGCAAGACACATTGTTTAGAAATCTGGTTATAGATGGCGGAGCTCGAGGTCTGAACCGCATCTGAAGCTTCAGTCCATTGAAGTATTTTGGATGCACTCGGACTATCGAACATCTCTCTAACCATGGAAGACTGATCGAGTCCATCCGCGGTTCCTCGCATCAGCAGAACACAGGCGACTGGATGTGTGATGGCATTGATTTAGGTGTCAATGCGCCACCATATGGCTACATGGAAACTGCAGTCTCTGCTTCGGTTTAAAAGCTCCTGCTACGCGCAGGGGGGCTCCAGTGTGGATTGTGTCCGGACAGAGAAAAAAGTTCTCAGAGGATAATCTAGCGCAAAGGAGGAAAAATCGTTGAGAACATGGCGAACAAACCACAGCAGCCTCCTTATCTTCACCTGGCAGAATTGAGTGCCACCCAGTTCATCGAAATCTGGAACCATTTCGATACTGACGGTCAGTACTGAAGTAGCTCAAAGTTATCAATAATGTTATCTTGAACTTTTCTCAACATTTTGTTGAAAGATGTATCGTTTTAAATGCAGATGAAAATGTACCCTATGCTAATTAGGCACGAAACAGTGCCATGACTTTAGTTATAAAAGCACATGAAGGCTTTTCGATATATTGCATTTAAGAGGCAGTTTGTAGGCTATATTGTTATTGTCTATTAATATTGTAGGCTATAGGCTAACGGATGTTCTGAATACATATTCCCCATCAATTATGTGATGGGGAACAAAAAAGGTATTTTTTGCTTAATACCTGCGAATTTGAAATATAATAATGTTGAATAGTATTAAACTGTACACATTTAGCCTAATACTAAAATACCATTACTGGATTATTTAACTGTTGTTTTAGATTAGGCACTATTAGTCTGAACAAAATACAATGTCTGGAGGAGGTTGTCACGACAATTTCAATGGACCACATAACTGATGGTTGGTAAGGTTCGTCCCAGACCTGGCGTTCAATATTTGTATGAACGAGTCTGACTACCACTTAATTTGTAACAGATAAAGTTAGTCACAGACGATAATACCTATGTTACTATGTAGTTGCGGGACGGAGCTATAGTTGGAATCCTGTTGGAAAGATGCATCTTTTATCTAAATGTAGCGATCTCATGGAAAGAGGAGGGAGTTGGTCAGACGAATTCCTACTAGGTCGTTCTGGAATGACAGTGACAATTAGACATTGCATTTTCAAAAAATGTATTTATTATTTTAAATGTATTGGTTTTAAATCACTAATTGTAATGATCGAATTGGACCACAAGTAGGAGTAGTAACACCAATAATGTTTACACTAATAGGGCGTTTAAGCAATTCTTTTCGGAAATGGAAGCCGTACAACACCTGCTTAAATCTAACGTCATCTAGTCTTAAAAATAATTACATTTTCTATTACAAATAAAGCTTTCTCAACGTGCTCTTTGTCATTCCAAATAGAAGAGTAATTTCTGTGTCCAGGTATAAGCACTTTTTCCCCTCGTATCCATCCATGGAAAGGGTTCTACTTAGAACCAAAATGGTTCTAACTGGGACCAACGTGATTCTAATTGAAACCAAAAGGATCCTATTTGGAACTAAAAGGATTGTTCAAATGGATCCCTCACAGGGACCGCCAAAATCCTTCGTATGTATTTAAAATAAATATTTGGCACAAAAGGGTAATCTATTGGTATTGTGTGAGTCTAAAAATCATTTTAAACGTTAACCCAAATTAGAGGCTATTCTACTGTCTACTGACATTATCATATTCTGTAAAACGAAGAGTTCATTTCAAGCGCATGAGGCCATCCCATCCAGGCGCATTACCCCTGCGGGTCCTCCGGGCAACTGCACATTCAATCGCGACCAGCTGTTGGAGCGGAATAAGAACGCTTGAAGCGCAAGGAGTCTCTCGGATCGCTAAAAGTTCACTTTGGTTGTTTATGTTCTCTGGATGCAAACAGGGGTTGGTGCTCGTGGTCACCCCTATATAGTCTATACCGAAGAGGCTCAGCCAAAATATCACATCTCAGGACATCGATTTCCATGGTTCTGAAATGATTAGGCATAATGAAGAGTATTCCTGCTGTAGAAAACACACAGAGATATACATGTTTAATGTGTGTCCGATAAGACATGACATGATCATACTGTCCTCTTACAATATATATCGCTTGCATGGCTTCTCAGTGTGTATCCATGTATTATGGGAATTAGGAAATCCACCACTACATCAGTTTATTGTCATACGAGATCCATAAGAAAACATGCAATTACTGTTACGATTATTTTTATTCATATTAATGAATTCCTCATCAGCTATAGCAAATAATGATAGTTCAAGGCAAACTCAAAATAATGATGGAATGAAAGTAAAATACATTGCTATTTGTAAGTTTTACATTTAGGAATCAAATAGGGTGATTTTTAACAGATACTTTTGGAATTGTCTGATGTCTTTGATCACAAAGATGGAGTTATACCAACAATTAATGGCAGCTGTAAGAAATACATGCAGAATTCATTTGTGGATTGCAGTTCTCCAATGAAATAGAACCAAAAGGTACATTTGTAGGTAATTGAATAAAATGCTTAAAGTAACTTAGAGTAGCTGTCCAATGAAAATATTGCTGTCAAAAGAGAATATTCTGTTAAATTGTGCACCCAATATTTTGCTGATATGTTTTATCAGCTAATGTAAAGAATGATCATGTTTTCTGTTTAATCACATGCAAATGAGATTTCTTTTCAAAATTACATAGTTGTTCTTCTGGTAAATATCACAATGCCTGCTTCCCCTGAGACTATGGATGGTGCTTGGCCACATGCAAATGTTAGAAGGATCCAAAGGCAAATAAAAAAACAGGCAGCACATTTTGTGAGACATTTCAGCTGATAGAATACGTGATGTTGGTATCTGTCAGAATCCATTATGACGTCTCACTCAACAGTCTCCTTCAATGCCAAAACCTTGTGTTTTTCTGTTAATACTGTAGATCAGCATTATTTATATACTGTACATTTAAATAGTTCTAGCAAATGTGCAATGTAAGCACAGATTTGAAATAATGGGAAATCATTTATTTGAAGTTTAAAGTTAGGATTCCTGCATCGATTTCTTACACTGCCAGGCAGAGATTTCCCTGTTGTATTTTAAAATAACTGAGCTTAAAAGGCTGAGTTTGTGGGAGATAGAGAGACAGAAGTGGTGCATTTCAAGACTGGGAGACCCCTTCAAGGGTTTTCACTCAGCAGTTTCCAATGTTTGGTGGCCAATCAAACTCTTCATACATGTCAGCCAGTGCCAGCTTCACAATATGCTAACCATCTGGACAACAAATTAGCTAGTTATTTTGTCAGTCATTAAGTCAGCCATGCAGTCAGCCAGCAAACAAGACAGGCTTGGTTCTTGTGAGAAAATCGCTCACAATATAAAAGTATGATCTCACTTCCACAGTTCACTGTGAAATTAGATGGGGATCCTTGATCTTTCAAAGTCACTGTTAGATGCAGTCTTCGGTTCATTTGTCAAATCCTTGTTTTCTCGGTTGTAGGCAATGGTTACATCGAGGGCAAGGAACTGGAGAACTTCTTCAGGGAGTTGGAAATTGCACGGAGAGGGGCCGGAGTGGTAAGAAAGAATATGATCCCAGAACCTTGATGAAGACCTCTGTTAAAAAACGAAATTGTCATTAGCGTTTTCCCCCCATTATTACATTTGTATGTGTTTGCATGCATCAGTTCCTGCAGTTTCACAGTGTCAATGACTGATAGTCACAGTTGATGTCTAGTTTGCCGCGGCCGCCTTTGATCTAATAAGTCAGCCCTGTGTGGCTTAGTCAATACAGCATGCACTTGCAACGGTGATTCCAGCTGGGGCCAACCATGTGAAATGTAAGCATCCATGACAGTTACTGGGCATATCCTTGATTGACTTCCGCCTTGAGGAAGATGGGCTGAATTACTGCATCATCACTTTCAAATGAACTCCGGCTAGTTTTACCTTCACTTTTGGTCAGTCAGCTTATAAAATCCATAAAGATTATGTATTTCTACAGGTTTTACAATATTACAATAAGAAACAAAATTCAATTATTATTTACACTATTCAGTGCTTTGGTTCTCACTTTGAGTGAACTGTGAAGAATTGTAGCAACAAGAAATAACTCAGGGATTTTGCTTACTAATGTCTGCCATTGCACATTTGTGAAGAAATAATCATATACAGTGGAGAGAACAAGTATTTGATACACTGCCGATTTTGCAGGTTTTCCTACTTACAAAGCGTGTAGAGGTCTGTAATTTTTATCATAGGTACAGTTCATCTGTGAGAGACGAAATCTAAAACAAAAATCCAGAAAATCACAGGAAATCTCCCTCGGTCTGGGGCTCCATGCAAGATCTCCCCTCATGGGGCATCAATGATCATGAGGAAGGTGAGGGATCAGCCCAGAACTACACGGCAGGACCTGATCAATGACCTGAAGAGAGCTGGGACCTCAGTCTCAAAGAAAACCATTAGTAACACATTACGTCGTCATGGAATAAAATCCTGCAGCACACACAAGGTCCCCTTGCTCAAGCCAGCGCATGTCCAGGCCCGTCTGAAGTTTGCCAGTGACCAGAGGATGATCCAGAGGAGGAATGGGGGAAGGTCATGTGGTCTGATGAGACAAAAATAGAGCTTTTTGGTCTAAACTCCACTCGCCATGTTTGGAGGAAGAAGAAGGATGAGTACAACCCCAAGAACACAATCCCAACCATGAAGCATGGAGGTGGAAACATCATTCTTTGGGGATGCTTTTCTGCAAAGGGGACAGGACGACTGCACTGTATTGAGGGGAGGATGGATGGGGCCATGTATCGCGAGATCTTGGCCAACAACCTCCTTCCCTCAGTAAGAGCATTGAAGATGGGTCATGGCTGGGTCTTCTATGATAAAAATTACAGACTTCTACATGCTTTGTAAGTGGTAAAATCTGCAAAATCGGCAGTGTATCAAATACTTGTTCTCCCCACTGTAGATCCACTAGGAAAATGGATATGACGACACAACTTCTGCTTTCGTGTTATGTCATACTTTTTTTTACAAATTACTTTATTTAAATGTGCAAATGCCTTATATCAGCAGATGTTTTACAGTGATACAGTCCCTGTGCAAAAAATAGGACTTTTCTATAATCAACACAGAGGGAGCTATGTCCATTAGAAGTAAGGATTCTTGGATGTCAAGCCTTACTAATCAAGGTTCCTGTATAAGCAAGTGCTAATTAATTATTCAAGCAACATCAAAACCAAGTTGCCCAGAGAGTTCTCTTACTGATGGAAAATATCCTCTATCTTGAGAGTAGTGAGCAATTATAATTCTGCATGTCTCTTGTATACACAACAAAGCAATCAGAAACTCTCAGTATATTGAATATACAGTTCTTGTATTTGTGTAAAGTCTATTACAAGAAGATAAAAAACTAATCATTTGAGGGGGACATACATCAAGCCCTGTACTCATCAATCAACATACTTCATTACAGTCCATGTCACGCAATCTCGTTCTGCTACTGTTTGGACAAATGTAGAGTCTTTAATGGAGAGTCTCTCATCAGAGATAAAATGTATTTGGGAAATATTCAATTTTCATTAGAAACAGGGCAAGTATATTTTCAGGCTACAAAATATTTTGTTTAGTTACTTTTCCCTTTTTTTTTTTTACTTTGTAGCCCATCAAGCTAGTTTATAAAAGCAGCTGGGTTGGTTGAAGATAAACCTTAACATGCTTGGATACTTTTACTAGGGTACTGACCAAAATACCAAGAAAGTAGCTTGCCCTATACCCTGGTTTTAAAGTAGCAGATATGTACTAGTATGTTTACAATTATAACATTTTAATCATCATGGAAAATTACTAAGATGACTGACAGTGAAATAAGCACACGTAACCTCTTAAATGTTCAAGTGATTAATAAAAATAAAATTTTGGAACAGGCAATCTGATAATTAGCTGGACGGATCCTATTGAACAAGATCCAATTGGCCAATGTTAGCCCATTCTGTTAGGAAACACCTATTTTCTTAAGTGTTTGTGTGTAGTCACTGAATTCATCTAGCACTTCTTTTGTGATCAGAGGTTTAATCAATTTGAAAATCAATAAAATGTCAGCCCAATTCCATCTTTCTCCACATTCTTTCATTGCTCGGCCACTGGGTTCTCCATCAGGAGTAGAAATTATGACCGGATTCTTCAGCTCAATACATCCAGTGGGCTAAGTGGCTCATTGTCTAACTGTGACAGAGCAGTAGGTCACAAGTACACAAGCAGCCAAGAGAGTAGAGATTCTACAGCATTGTCTGTTACTAAGGCCTCTGGGTCCCTGGTCCTGTAGACACATAAGTATACAGTTCTTTGTAGTTAGGTGAAGACTTGTAAATGGCATTTACTGGTTTCAGCAACTGCAGATATTTTATGTGTTTCACTGTCTTTCCCAATTGCTCTAAAGTGCAACTGAATAATCTGTTCACCTGTATCAGCGTGTTGCTTGGTTCACACCTATTTATGTGTTGCTAGCTTAGCGCACGCTCCTCTCTGTCCCAGCTGGTGCAAGCTGTGTATGTCAGTTTGCTCGAAACTAGTCTTTGCTCTGGCTTGTTGCTCTCATTTTGAGTAAATAAAGACATTATCTTGCGTTAGCCTATACATTAACTATGTATTTGTAATCTCTCTACATTCTTCTAGACATTTTATAGGCAAAACAAATCCTATCTGACAAAACGTTGATATTTGTCAAATCTAACATGAGGAGAACATTTTGAATCTTCCCCCACATCTTTGCCACTCTTTACCATATCCTTCAGATGAGGAATTGTGGTGAAATTGATAGAAGAAGCACCTCCTGAATCCATTTGAGATGAATGGGTTTAAGGGGCAATTCACTTGAGAAATATAAGAAAAAGGTGGATAGATCAAACAAGTGCAGCAGACTGCCAACTGACGAATGTAGAAATAAACCTTCTCTAACGTTTACAAGACTGAATGAAAAAAACTAAACAAGACTTGCCTCCTCCTCCTCAGCCTCTCAGTAAAGTTTGTAGCTTTTTTGAAAGTGTGATAAAGAAGGGCAGTGATTGGTAGATGGGTTATAATAACAAATCAAATATTTAGCATCTTTTGAAGCATTAATCATTTTGTTGCGAATGAGGTGTAAAACCACACCGTCATCTTCCTGAACTGAGCTGCAGAACAGAAAGAAAACAGCTGGTAACAGAGTACATGTGTTATGATGGGAGAAAACTGACAATTGATCTTCCACATTGTAGTGGCTCTATAATAATGACCTGAACAATGGAGTGAAAAGAAGAATACACATCAATAGAGTAACATTTTTCCAAAACATTCAATCTACAAGGCACTTATGTAATGGTGCAACAGAAAATATCAAAGCAATATCATTTTGGACTAAGCGCAAACCCTCAGACAAATCCATCACAACACATTATTGAGTACCTGCAGTAACTCCTTATTTTCAAGTATGGTGCTGGCTGCTTCATGATATGGTTAGCATCTACAAAGACTGGGAATGTTTCAGATAAAAAAGTCCTGTAATTTCAGATGATTTGCAGTACAAAAATGATTTGCATTACTGAACTAATATTTTGTCTTAACTGATATGTGTGTGGATTTGTGCATGTGTTATAGGACCCATCAAACTCCAATTTCAGAGAGAAGATGAAAGAGTTTATGCAGAAGTTTGACAAGAATGCAGATGGGAGAATTGAGATGTCAGAGGTGAGCTGATTTTCTATTACCTATTTAAGATCATACTAAAATTTTATTAAAGATTCTACAAACATTATCCCAGACAGTTTACAAGGTTGTTCCACACCAATAATGCACTGCTCTCTCTTGGAATCAGTGTAATTTAGTAAATGGCAGATCGCTATGACAACTTAAATCAAAATCCTGACAGTGGTTTCTGAGATGTTGTGTAGGTTAGCGAGACTTATACTGTATCCATGGAACTTGGCACTGATTCAGATCAAGCATCATGAACATGTGCCTGTTAGGGCCCCTGAGTAATACAGCAGAAGTCATTGCTTTGCAATACAGCTCATCGTGTCACTGTCTGGCCAATCAGTGTAATTCTGTTCATTCCTGATCTCTATGGCAAGACGGACTATAGGTGTCTGAGATAATGCATGTGACATACAAAGGTATGCACATCGACAAATCCCTCCCCTATTTCATGGTGGGGTATAATAATCAGACACTATAACTATTACATAGCTATTGATGACTTGATTTTCAATGACTTAATCAAGAAATATTTAAAGAATTGTATTATTAAACACAGTCTTTTTCATACTATCAAACACAGAGGAACAAAAGCTTTCTCTCTAGTCTTGTCTTTCCTCATTAATCTCTCTCTTTTTCCATTTCTCCAGCTAGCTCAGATTTTGCCCACAGAAGAGAACTTCTTGCTTTGCTTCAGAGAATTTGTGGGATCCAGTTCTGAATTCATGGCAGTAAGTGATAAAAATGGATAGTTTGATTATTAAGAATTTAAAGACTTATACAGGTTGCTTATAACGTTTGTTGATGAGATTGATAATGTAGAACTTCTGTAAAATGGAAAAATGACAAACATCAATTAAACACAGCAACAAAAATAAGTGTGAGAAATGTCCTTGTGTGTCCTCTACCAAAAAGAAAGGCCCTAACGCTAAGTGATAGTGGAAGACACATTTCTGAGACACAGCTCAGTCAGATTATAGTTCTCATTTAATGTGAATGGAGAGTCTGAGTTGTCTTGATAACAGGAGGAAACATCCAGTCACCCAGTTCTCTCCTAATGTGTCAAGAGCAGGAACACTAATGAAAAAGACAAAAGGAAACCTTTTATCAAGTTAGGAAGTGTAGGCTTTTAAAGAGATTGAATGAGGAAGTACAAAGTCCTATTTTCAGAGTCATTTTTTATAGATGTGCTGCTGTAATTCTCCTAAGACATGGAGAGGGAAGACATCTATCTTTGATAGGAGCCCTTTCTGGAAACAGAGACACCTGCTCTATGAAAACAGTATTCATCTCTCATTGTATAAATACATTTTCATCTCTCAAAGTATAATGAAAAAAAAGTGTCATTGCGGCTAGTAAAACCTAACAATTATCAGCTACATAATGGATTCTAATTAGCCACATCAAATTTATAACAAAATCAGCAAAAAACATAGCTAGAACTAGAGGTTTCATGTCCAGACAAGTGCTAGAAAAACTTACCCATGCTTTAATCTCTAGTAGGTTGGAACACAGTAATGGCCTGTTTTCAGGAGTCTCTAAAAAAGCCCTCAGAAAACTGCAGCTCATTCAGAACGCTGCTGCTCGAGTTCTAACAAAAACTATGAAAGCTGAACACATTACACCAATTCTTAGGTCTCTTCCCTGGCTCCCTGTATCTCATAGAATTGATTTTAAGATACTACTACTAGGCTTTAAATCACTGAATACTTCAGGGCCAAGTTACAACTCAGACCTTCTCTCAGTATGAACCCTCTAGACCCCTCGGGTCATCAGGGTCTGGTCTGCTAACCATTTCGGGCGTAAGGACTAAGGCTGGTGAGACAGCGTGTGGTCATTATGCTGTGCAGAGTTGGAACAAACTGGCAAAAAATCGTAGACTTGCTCTAACATTGATCACTTTTAAAGTTTTTTTTCTTCTGACATTTATTAATCTTTTAATATTCTTTTAGCCATCTTAAATGCAATGTTTTTATTTGTATGCTTTGTCTTTTATGATTAATCTATTTCTATTATTTGTATTATTCTTAGCATTTCTTTCTAATGTAAAGCACTTGGAATTGCCTTATATATGAAACAAATAAACAAATAAACTTGCCTTGGCTTACATGAATTGCATATTATTTTAGGTGCTCTTGGTCTTCTTTTAAAATTGATTTCTGTCCCTCCAGAGGCAATTCATGCACTACGTGCCATCCAAATTCTTTTGGTGTTTGAGGAAATTCACTGTGTGGGTGCTAGAGTGTGAGTGGTAGAATGAGACCGCTCATTTACCAAGTGGTCGGTACTCTTGTGGGAGGAAGTTATTAGCTGTGTATTTTCTGAATTTTCTTAATTTCTCAATTGTGACTTTCTGTTTTCAAATATAGGCATGGAGACGATATGATACAGATCGCAGCGGATACATTGAAGCTAATGAACTGAAGGTATGGTTTCTCGCTTAAAGCATGTTTGCTAAGATACATTAAGCATCTATAAAACACGTTTTCAATATTTACTTTTATGGTAGATTTCTATCAATAGTTAATTGTTGGGACCTTTGATTTACCCTAAATTTTAACATTTTCATAAGCATGTTTACCAGTCTCAAGAAGTTAAATGAAATAAGACTATAGTAAATGCTAATTATGCAGGAAAAAGTAACTGGGTTGAAAATGTTATCATAACTGAGCAATTAATCCCAACTGTGACAGGAAGAATTGAAGCATGTGTGCAGGGAGTTGCAACTGCGTGGAAGATACGCAAAAATGTTAAGGAAACATTACTAGTTAATTTCAAAGCAGGTGTGGGAAATCAAGTGACAAATGGTTAAAAAAAAATATATAGAACACACATATGAAACGGAAACAATCCGAATTGCACCTTTTAACTTTTCTTTTTGTACTCTTTGTAAGAAATACATTGATTGATGTAACAAAGCTAGGTGATAAGTGAAACGTATTCATGCAGCTACTTGCCAAAATGTGTTATTTCAAAGTACATATCAGAAATTGCCTTCACACTCTCCTTTGCCATGATAAAAATATCACAGCAGATGTGCTTTGATAGGAACGTCAAACAGAATAGCTTTACTTCTAGCAAAATAGTTTAGATGACATGGAGCTCAAATTGACACATACATGACATAGTACATTTCAGTGACTCTTTTTGGCTCAACAGTCCCACTTATACAACCAGACGCCAAGAGTAAAATATCCAAGGGGGAGTTAATAGTGGTAACTGGAGATGGGATTGTTCAAGCTGGTAGCCAAATCCTAAACGATACCCTTCCCCTCATTTGAACAAGTGATCCAAAGCTGAAGAAAAAATGGGATCCCGTAAAGCCAAATTTTATTTTTAAGTGTGCACAATTTCATACGAAACAGTAGGCGTACCTGATTTATAGACTTGACACAAGTAAAAGTTGAAATATTGTACCTGATTAAAGGTATTAAAATTGAGGACACAGATTAAGCCCAGTCTAGGACTAAAAAGTCTAGGACTAAAAAAACATCCATTTGACTGTTTTCACTATTTACAAGTGAAACATTAATTGCATCATTTAAGTTGAGTTGACTGATACATCCCCTCACCAAATAACCTGTCACCAAATTAAGTCCTGTTTTAAAGGGCACTTCAGTTTCCTTGTCATCCAATCCAGTGATGAGATTAAAAGGAGATGCATTATTCTGTTTTACAATGTAAGACTAGCTTTAGAAAGCAACACCAAATAACATGCAGGTAAAGGTGTTGTGTTATTGCAGTGAGGGAAATGGGGAGGGAATATGCAAATTCCCAGCAGTCGAGCAAGGACACTAAACAAATCATGACTTCAGTATGACTTCAGCAATCAGTATTTTCATGGAAATGCAAGTAAACACAGTTTACATCCCTTCTTTAATATGCATGACAGTTCACCCACCGTTTGTGGAACAATACATTAATAGTTTAGGGGTTTTCCAAATCTAATATTTCACCCCTGATTCTTATCCCAACCATAATGTTCTTGTCTGAAACAGGGTCACACAGGCTGGTAGTTTTAGATTCAGCAGAATTTCTGTCAATAAAGTGTCTGCGAATGTGTCAGATATTTTAGACTCTGTGTAAATCAATATTTACACGACTGACAGAGACCAACAACTGTACCTCTAAGGTCATAAGACTGTTTTTGATCTATAGGTGAATCATTGTGTTCACTTTCATCTACTCCCCAGGGATTCCTTTCAGATCTGCTGAAGAAAGCCAACAGACACTACGATGACCAAAAGCTTCATGAGTACACACAGACAATAGTGAGTCTTTTAAGTATAAATGAATACCTTCCTTTAATGTGCCAAACTGTTTCTCGTAGCTGTAATCCACACCATGTACCGCACCACAGCATGCAAAAAACCAACATCTGACACTGAATCACGAGGTGAGCTGGTCATGTTAAACTGTGAAGGGACTTTAACCGTAGATTGACCCGCATGGACCACATTCTCATAATGTGAAATGAGAAACACATAGAATTCCACACAGATCACCATTGTCAGTGGATAGGCCACTTTCACATGCTTCTCAGACCTCAAACACGTCCAATTTGCAAATTGATCATTGGGTTGAATCAATTATGACAGACATTTCTACGTTTCTTTGTTCCGACCAGCATGTGGACATGGCAGTACCACAGAGTATACTGTAAATATTGTCAGGGTAGCTGTTTATCTTTTGTCTCATAGTGCATAATGCTAGTGCAGCCATGTGGTGAAGTGGTTAGGAGTGGGATTCACAATGTCCTACAGGATGTGGGTTCCTATGGCAAATGTGCACACATCTGTTTGAACCTTAAGGCATAATGCTTGTTCTAAATTACTCTGCAAAGAAAACCATTATTGACTGGCAGACATGGGTTAAAATACATTCGTATTTTAGTATTTTAAATATACTTTTTCATTGGTTCTCAGTGTCCAACTTTTATTAAATGTTTCTTTAAAAATGGTTATGTATTACATGTTGTTCTCTTTCATGTGACACCAATGTAAGTTATAGGCAGCATATTGTGGTTAAAACATGCAATGAGACCTACATATACAATAAGACCTAACATTTTAATTTCAAATAAATAAAAAATCATTCAAGTATTCTTCTAGTTATAAGTATATAATGGCATAACGTTCCAAATGCTATTTTTAAAAACATTGTAAAACTTTTCAAATAAATATGATTTAAATATGTTTTCTGAGATGTAATTTAGACCTTTCTGTTGACTAGCAAATGTTATGTACAATGGTCTGACAACAAAGTAGCCCAGTGAATGCAAATAGAAAGGCCCATTGCTTTAATTTTACTTTACCACCCAACCCAAACCCCCCCCCCCCACCCTACCCCCCCCCCCCCCCTCTGTAGCTCAAGATGTTTGATCTAAACGGAGATGGGAAGCTGGGCCTGTCAGAAATGGCGAGGTGACTCTCAGCAACTGAGAACACATTTTTATTTTGCATGTGGGTCTTCAACATCAACAACCATTTTTTTGATGGAAATTATTCTCTGTTCTTCCGTTTTAAGGCTTCTTCCAGTTCAGGAAAATTTCTTACTGAAGTTCCAGGTGAGGACTATGCAAGACGAATGTTTCCTTCAAAGAAATGTTTCCTTTTTCAGAATCCAATTATACATTTACAGTCATGCTGCTTTTTTATCAATTAATTTATTTAAAAATCTTATTTTACAGGGAATCAAGCTGACCTCTGAGCAGTTCAATGCTATCTTCACATTTTATGACAAGGTAAATTACAGTGGATATAAAAAGTCTACACAACCCTGTTAAAATGCCAGGTTCTTGTGATGTAAAAGAATGAGAGGCCACCTTCACATGTTTCTCAGACCTCAAACACGTCTAACTTGCAAATTGGGTTGAACCAATTAAGACAGACATTTCTAAGTTTCTTTGTTCCGACCAGCATGTGGACATGGCAGTACCACACAGTATTCTGTAAATATTGTAAGGGTAGCTATTTATCCCCAGAGGGTGTTCACACTTATGCAACCAGGTTATTGTAAGGTTTTTATTTTTAATGTTTCCCCCTTGAAGATTTCAGTTTGTTTTTCAGTTTGTTTTTCAACAAAAAACTGTTCACGTTATAGGTCACATTAAAGGTGAAAAAAGTTCTGACATGATTTTTCTTTGTCTTGTTGTTTTACATCACAAAAACCTGGCATTTTAACAGGCGTGTGTATACTTTTTATATCCACTGTAGATGTGTGATGAGGCACTCATTTCTCAATAGTAAATAGTGTTTACTGTGGAGAAATTGTACATGGTCTTCAGTCAGGTTGAGTGGATGTCTGAGTAGTTCGTTATGACTGATTTCCCTCATGGAGATGATTTCCCTCATGTGTATGTAAAACAGCGGTCGCTCTGCTCATCCGGAGCAGGTAAATAAGCTTGATTGGTGCACCTGCTGTTCTTGTTGGATGGTTGCTTGAACAAGTGTAGACTGGTGATGACAGATTTCAGGAACAAACTCCTGCTGTGGAAGGTGCAAATATCTTGGGCCAAAGAATTGCCTCGATCTGGCTTAAATCTGTCACGACACAGACAGATCTAAACTGGTAAACTGCTAACTCACATTAGTTCTAGATACATATTCCTTGAAGGGCAAATTGATTGGCATACTTGGACTACAGAGTCTTTCATTTGGCTGTGTTGAAAACCTGCACTGAGTCTCAGCAATGCTTTTTTTCATTAATTTCTTTTTTGTATGTCATTTTTGTCATTTGATCAAAAATCTTCTTCATTGTATTGTTAGATGTTGCTTCATTTTTCAACAAGAGGATGCATTGTAATTTAAAAAAAATAATTGCTATTGATGAACAGCAGTTTTACAGTATTGTAAACCAATTCTGAGTGAGAGGAGGGAGCATGTGACTTCACACTCAACTAAATTACATACTATATAGACAGGAGAAAGTTAACAGCGTAGTGATTCAATTTCCACAACAACTGCAAGCACATCTTTGCCTCTGTTCTGGTCTTGTGAATACAGTGCTGTAGGCGTGAAACGAGCCCCTGTGCAGATAGATACTGTATGTGACTGTGGCAGAGCAATGTTTTCCTCTCGCTCATCTTCATATCTGCAGTGCGGCTCATGGCAATGTCATTTCACTGAGTCTACTTTTAAGTTTCAACAAATATGCCAAATGTTTTCAGAAGTGGACTGAAATGAAAGTGATGATGGAGACTAAAATGTAAATGCTCCAGTAGAGCACAGGGCTTTTTGCGTCCTTATGTCTGGAATAGATGCCTACTGAGAGGACATGAACAGGCTCTCAATTATAAATGGAACCTGCTTTGTGTACACATGACGTGTGTCAAACTCTTACATTTACATGCATAATTATTTAAGCATTTTGACAGCCCCCCCTCCCCCCTGCAGCTGAATAACTGGCATCTGTTGTCACTGCTGTGGAATTATGGGTAAAAAGAATGGCAAGCGCAAGAAACATGCCAGGTCAACTGAACACTAATGTAGCTCACAGTGGCAAAAATGAAACGTGCCGAGCTTGAAAAAAAAAAAGAAAGGTTTGACAGCGCGCAAGACAGTGTGTTTTCCCATCTTCCAAAGAAACATCCCATCACTGCACAGGACCATGTCCATCCACTCCACATGACTTCTTATGCATTTCACTGTATTGTTTTTTAGCAGGCATGTAAGATAAGTCCCTTAATGCAATATCTTTCTAATTACTACCTAATGAAACATATTCTCTATTCACCAATAAACATTCAAATGTGCCTGCCTCATGGAGAGCATATAAAGAACATAATTGGCACATGTTTATGTTTCTTGACCGGTTTTTGATCATTTTGATAGTTTTAATTCAGGTACATGATATGTTACCCCTCTTTCTTCCAGGATGGGAATGGCTACATTGATGAGCAGGAACTTGAAGCTCTATTGCGTGACCTCTATGAAAAGAACAAAAAGGTGAGATCCAAATGAGTTCGCAAAGTTTGGAACTCAACTGTCACATAATCCTGAACCTGTCATTCCAATTCATCGTTACAGAAGCATCTGTGTGGTTAATGGTGCGTTTTCATCTCTGACTTTCTCAGGAGGTGGACACCAAAAACCTGACTGGCTATAAGAAGAGCATCATGGCCCTGTCAGATGGGGGCAAGTTGTATCGCTCTGAGCTGGAGATAGTGCTCTGCAGGGAGCCCATACTGTGAAGCCTGGCGACCATTGCTGTCTGTTTTTTGACCTTCATAAATCTGCCCATCCCCAGATCACATCCAACTCCAGCTGCCTGACGACTGTAACCAGGTGCATGTGCCAGGCACTCCCTTCATGAATTTTGAATGAATGTGCACTGAAAAGCACAACAAGCTCTCCCTCATGACCCCTACACCCACTCGTCCCTGCAGACTGACCCGGCTCTGACATTGCACTCTGCTCCCTAAACTCTAAATTTAACAAAACAATTACCATAATAAAGGTACTTCTTATTTTGATGGTGATGTGAGAGTAATGGATATATGACGCAATTTATTTATTAGGAATGCTTGGTTTGACTTTTCTCCTCTCTTTTTTTCTCCCAAATCAATATGTGGTGTTTCATTACATTATTACCCTGTTATATTTTGATTTTTAAGGTTGGGTTTCATGGCTGATTATATAATAATGAGGATGTTATTGAAAGCATTATTAAAGGTTATCTTACGATTAAGATTCTTTGATTTTGACTGTCACATTGTGCACACCTTGCTCTTTACGACTTGTTTTATTTAAAATGTGCATTACACATCCTTTTACGTAAAATGTACATTACCTGGCATGTTGCTAATGTTGGTGAAAATGTTGAACACTGACAGTCGTTTGAAAAAAAGTGTCTTGAAAAACTACTAGAGGTACATTCTGATCTATATTAGCATCAGTAAGTGTTTATACAAATTAATTGGGTGGGGAGTAGGTAGCAGATAAGGAGAGTCCTACTGTCAAACCAATTAATTTTAATAAAAAGTGCCGCAATCATAAACAGAAACACTCACACATGAATCATTACAAGGGAGTTCCTGCCCCAACTCCTAAATATCCTGGATGTTTTTGAGGCTTGACTTGACATTTCCAGTTAATGTGTGCAGATGCTTTTAAAACAAACTCAATAATTCAGCAGTCAAACGTCCCTTTCTCAAAATCAGTTTGTAGAAATTCCTATCAATTAATAATCACTATTTACATTTTTAATTGAAAGGCTTTTTCATCCAAAGACCATCAGCTATTAGCATTTTTTAAATATTGCAGTCATTTCTCTGGATGCTTATCAATAAAGACCTACTTTGCAAATAGAGAATCATGTGTGAGTTACCACTGTATTTTCAATATTACTCTATTATGTCAGAATGCTACCTCTCCAGTGACACACCAGCCTACATCACTCTAAAGCTAACCAAGGTCACTCAGAGTGGAGGTTTGAGACCTTAGCTCATTTATTTCAACCCAAAGACAGAATAAACGGTCACACCCAAGTGGCTCACTTCTGGTAAAATTAATTGTGGCAATGTATCTTGTAGAATTACCCTGATGTTCAGGAGCTGGTTAAGGCCTTGGCTAATGAAACCGTCTATTGAAAAGCTTGTGCCTTAAACTGGGGACAAATTAAATCACACAGATTCCCTTTCACTAAGATCATCATCCCTTTCGTTTTAGGAAGATAATGGGTTATAAATGATATTTGAATATTTTCGTTGTTACAATATTTTATTTAAAAATATGTATAACAATCACATTTCATATTATTACTGACAACAGGCATTTGGAATCTCTAAAACCTTTTAAAACCATTGAGCTACCAAAATTACGTTTGGGGAGAAGTGCGTGTGTATTGTCAAGCACACCAATGCTCATCATAGACTGGATTAATGCAGCCTATAAAAGCGTTTTATTACATATCATTAAGATGTGCATTGGTGTGTTTAATACATGTCTGCTGGCTAGTTAGTGACAGGGAAACAAGCAATATTCACCAATGTCATGCTATTGAAATAGTGCCAGGAGGGGGCACTCACAGCTCTAATCTGAAGATGAAGAGAATCTTGTCCTGCGTAGGACGCCATGTTTTGGATGGGATTTTAAATGGGTAGTTCTTTGACTGGTGGTGAGTAATAATGGGCAGTGATGTTCCCCCCTGTGTTACCTCAGTGGTCTGGCTATATTCCCAACCTGGCCCACTTATCATCCTCTTCATTCATAGGCTTACATAGTTTATCTCTACCTCATAGTGGATATGTGGTGAGCTTTCAGGCACAAAGTGGTTGTCATGCATGACACAAGTAGATGTTACTGATTGATGAGGGATCAAGTGAATGATCCCCTTAAAGCAATTTAGGTGTCTGATAAATGAGCTATATAAATCCAATCATTATTATCAGTTTTTATTCAATATATTGTTACTTATCTCCTCTGAAGGCATGCAAAATGTAAATTAATCATGAGCAGATGTATATCCCTGTTGTCACTAGATCTAGAAGAGTCAATTGAAAGCACATAAAAATGTAATACCATATTGTGTGATAGTGTGTTACCGTATTGCTATTTATCTGATAATATTTTTAGATATAATAGATCAAGAAAAATCTTTTTTATGTATGAAGATAACTCGTTATGGTTACATATCCTGTATGAAATGTACACTGCTTGTTTATTTATTCATGTAAACACTGTAAAGATGTACAGATGTGTAATATAACACAGCTCCTGTGGATTTAACATTGATTGAATTGATATCCCTGTCTAGATCACTTACAGTATATACAGTGACTACCAATGAATACAACAGTCTGGTTTACTAAGCAATTAGACTGTAAACTATATATTCTTAAATGGATGGCCTTGCAAATACAATAATATGTTGGAAATGCTATATCTCAGGATGATGTAAAAGATATTTACAAATGCAGAGGGGTGGGCAAGCTGCTAGACAGATACAAGCCAAACTATAATGGGAACATTTTATAATGGGAACATGTGAAAAACACTAAACCGAGACAGTAGAACTAACAGACTATAAATGAAGTAAATAATTGTGTCTAAGGCTGCCAACATGCCAACTCCACCTGACTGAGGAATTTTTAAGCATCCCACAGCCACTTTGCTAATCCCACATAGACCAACCTAGTCAATCCTATGGGATTATCCTCCCAGACCATGAATTTACGTCCTCCTAAAGCATAGTTGCTACTGTAGTGGCATCTAATAGCCCAAACATTAATATAAGCTTACAGAAGATAGCTGTGACCAAACTTACGCTGTCCCGACTCCAGATGAGTTGACAAAATGTTCGGATTGATAAACCAGAAACAATGTTTTGCTCTTTTGGGATAGCTGCATTAATACAAGTACCTAATTAAAGCAATATAATTATAAATCCCTATTTAACTCTGGAAATGAACAGGGACCAATGGAAAAACAATGTTATACAGTAGTGATATAATGCGACCAAGTGGGCATTATCTTGTATTACATCATGGGTTCCCAAAAATTTTTGCCAACACCCCGATTTTGATATCTAAAAAATTATATAATCGTTATTTTTTTATTTGAGATAATGAGACTCAATTGTAAAACATTCTCCCCCCCGACCCCATTTTCATATCAGGTGACCCTGCATGGGGTTGCGACCCCTAGTTTGGGAACCTCTGTATTACATGCTAATGTAATTTCCAAACCTGCAGTGTATTAAAACAGACTGGACTCTTCTAGGTGTTTGGGGGTTCCAAAGGTTGCACAGATACATAAAAAAAACGTTATCAAGAGGGTAAAACGATGTCCTATCATGTCATCGGGCGAAAACCTGGATCGATGGAGTAGCGTCTTTCAAAAATCCAGCAGTAATTAATTATGTTGTCAAAAAGGTAGCGTAGAGCATAATCTAAAAACATGCAAGAAATTTCCCCCATATAATACATTTGAATTTCCCAAATAATTTCCACAGGAATACAAAATTTACCACACACACAGTATCCAACTCATTAATTAAGTACTAATTCCATTATTTTTTTAGACCGTTGGCCAGAACGGGGCACCCTGTTTATGCCTGGGAAGCAGTGGTTTTCACAACAAATGAAAAACAAAATTATCCAGTTACATGGTCTGTCCCACCGAATCGGTGCCTTTTCAGTCACCAGGCCATTACATGCATAAATATGCATGAAAAGTATCTGATTAATATATTATATTATCAAGTAAAGTGTACTGCACTCTGTCCTAATTGCAATTTGATGATACATCATATAAAACCTTAATAAAAACTACTTAGAACACTGAAAAAATAGGATTTTAGCCCCACTCTCTATCACAACACTGCACCATGAAATATAATTATTAGAATCCTTCAGAAATTGTATTTTGTTGTACTCTATTTCCAATTTAGAAAAAAACTAAAATTTTCTCATCAGAAAATTCATAATATGTTAGCTAAAATAAAAAAATTACCATGTCCCCAGGTTTTCACTCAGTCCTGTTACCCTGACACATTCCCGTACTTTAACCCGACATTCCACAAGTCACATGAGCAACAGGAAGTAGCATCATTTGAGTCTCCTGAAGGCCATGGGAAGTTCGTTCTCACACTCTTTTTTTCCTATATTTTATTATCATATTGTAAGTATGACTGACAATGTCAATCTCAACATTCAGTTCTGTTACCTAAATTATTTCTTAGATGTTATGTTTTTGCTGGACGGTGTAAAACAAAACTTTTGCTGGCTCCAACCTTCAGAAAAAACATTATAGGACGCCTAAAATAAAACAATTCTGGTGTATTTTCAAATTATGCATTAGGATTTGTCCAGGATAGACAAAATCTTTGCTGTCTACACAATTCTCTCATAAGTTCACTTGAAGAAAAAGTCAGTTATCGTCACCTATATTGATAGTTATTGTATTAGTGTCATTCACAAATGGCTAATAAGCTGTTAAAACGGCCAGTGGCAAAAGTCATACAGTTTGTCGATGCTATTTATGGTAGAGGTAAACCTAATAAGAAACCTTAGTCAGTTTAACACAATGCTTAATGGTGTCCAGCGAAATATTAAAACTTTGCGTGATGTTAATGGGTGACAGAATTGTTTAATGTCGAGACGCTGTACTGACACTACCTAGGCGTGTGTTCTGTGGTGTAGTGGCTAAAGACATAGCCTTTCATGAGGACGACTCCAGTTCGTATCCCATATGGGAGACAACGTTCATTACTTTTAATTGCGGGCCGGCTGAACAAGGCTTGCCTGGTTCCTTTTCTGTTTTTTAAAAGATAGTTTTGGTAAACCTGTAATGGTCTAGTTGTGGTGTAGTGTTGAAGGAGGAACCAGGCGCAGGCATTTCTCTCGTTCGTGGGGTTTAATGACAACAAACAAAACAAACCGAACACGAAGAGACAACAATACTAATGACTGAAAGAAATTAAAGTGCGCGACAACGCGTCTTAACAGCTGACATTCAAACAGTACATTAAACAACACTAACCAATTAAATGAACAAACATAACAGCAAAAATGATCCACCATGTGGGGAGCAGAGGGGAAACATTTAAACACATACAAACGATACAAATTGGGACCTGGTGTGAAAGATTGGAGACATGTGACAGTCCGGGATGTGTTCGTGTGATATGGGAACTAGCGAATATATGGCACGGTGGCGCTGCTGCTCACCGCACCATGACAAAACCACTTGAAGGTGCTAATTGTTCTCATGATACTATCATTGATGCCATGTGGCTACATTTCAGGTATTTGAGAATGCTATGCTAAAAACTCAGTCCTGTTACTTTCAGTCCTGTTACTTACATGAAGGGTAACAGGACTGAATAAAAATCACAGGGGTGAATAGTTTGAATGAAATAGCCATTTTAAATGTGTCTGTTACAGTGGGGAGAACAAGTATTTGATACACTGCCGATTTTGCAGGTTTTCCTACATACAAAGCATGTAGAGGTCTGTCATTTTTATCATAGGTACACTTCAACTGTGAAGTCCGGCAAATTAATTTTTTTTAAATCCTACAATGTGATTTTCTGGATTCTGGTTTTAGATTCCGTCCCTCACAGTTGAAGAAAACCTATGATAAAAATGACAGATTTCTACATGCTTTGTAAGTGGGAAAACCTGCAGAATCAGCAGTGTATCAAGTACTTGTTCTCCCCACTGTATGTACTGTACACAAATGTTCAAAAGTTTGTTGGGGTCACTTAGAAATGTCCTTGTTTTTTTTGTCCATTAAAATAACATCAAATTGATCAGACTACTGTACGAGCAAACGGCAGATTTTTTATGCAATATCTACACTAGTGGAAAGAGGGCAATTACCAGTAACCATCACTCCTGTGTTCCAATGGCACGTTGTTTGCTAATCCAAGTTTATCATTTTAAAGGGCTAATTGATCATTAGAAAACCCTTTTGCAATTATGTTAGTACAGATGAAAACTGTTGTGCTGCTAAACAATGCAATAAAACTCTCCTATGCAGCGTCTTGAGCATCAATTTCAAAATATTTTTATTTGTCAGATGCACTGAATAACATAACGTCATTCTGAACAGTGAAATTCTTGTGACATGGCACGCATCAACGCAGTTAGCATTAAGAAATATACAAAGCATAAATAATTACAAAAATACACAACAATAGAAACTAGCAGACATTCCAGAGAATGTAGAAATGGGAATATGGATGTACATGCCCTGATGCTCTGTTGACATCTACCAGACGGCAGCAGTGTGAACAGACCATAGCCTGGATGGCTGTAGTCTTTTAAGATGTTCTGTGCATTCCTAAAGTATTTTGTATGGTAAATGCCCTGCACTGAAGGGAGATAGCAGCCGATGATGTGCCCCGCTGACTTGAGATCAGCAGCACAGCAGCTGCAGTACCAGGCAGTAATGCAGCTTGAGAGGAAGCTATAAGTGGTGCACCTGTAAAAGTTGGTGAGAGTTTCTGCAGACATGCCACAACTTCTTAAATTTACTCAGGAAGTATATGTGATTTTGGGCAGTTTTTACTGCCAAGTATGCTTGCCTGGACCAGGTGAGGTCATCTTTGATGAACACACTGAGGGTCCTTAGCTTGGGAACGAGCAATTTGGGTTCAATTACAGGCTCAGTATGGCCAGAAACAAATAACTTTCTATTGAAACTCATCAGCCTATTCTCTGAGAAATGAAGGCCATTCCCTGCAAAAAATTGCCAAGAAACTGAAGATCTCGTACAATGCGGTGTACAACTCCCTTCACAGAACAGCACAAACATTCTAAGTAGAATAGAAAGAGGAGTGGGATGCCCTGGAGCACAACTGAGCAAGCAGACAAATACATTAGAGTGTCTAGTTTGAGGAACTGACACCTTTGCAGTCCTCAACTGGCAGCTTCATTAAATAGTACCCTCAACACACCAATCACAATGTCAACAGTGCAGAGGCAACTCTGGATTGCTGGACTAGGCAGAGTTAACAAGAAAAAGCCATATCTCAGACTGGCCAATAAAAAGCTACAATTTTGATGGACAAAAGAACAAAGAGACTGGACTGAGGAAGATTGTAAAAAGTGTTATGGGCAGACAAATCAAGGGTTTGAGGTGTTAGGATCACAAAGAACAACATTTGTGAGATGCAGACCAAATGAAAAGATGCTGGAGGAGTGCTTGATGCCATCTGTCAAGCATGTTGGAGGCAATGTGATAGTCTGTGGGTGCTTTGGTGGTGGTAAAGTGGAAGTTTTGTATAGGGTGAAAGGGAACTTAAAGAAGGAAGGCTATCCCTCCATTTTGCAATGCCATACCATACCATGTGGATGGCGCTTGATTGTTTCCTCCTATAACAGGACAATTACCCAAAGCACAGCTCTAAACTATGCAAGAACTATTTAGGGAAGAAGCAGTCACAGAAGCACACAGTCCATACACACACTATGCAAAAAGCACATACAATTGTTACAGCTTTTATGTTGCTATTTTGAATTAGGTATTTTTGCCAAATATAATGACCTCTGTTTTATATTTGTTTATTTGAAGGAAGTTGTGTGACATCCACAAGCACTCATTCCTGCCACCCAATGTTCATTCCTGTTACTTAAATATTTTTTTTATAAGAAACTATTTATTTTTCAATTATGTTTGGTCTATCATTTAAACATTTGTATGATAAATCACATGATAAATGTTTTTAAATATTGAGGTTGGGGTCTACCTTAAAAACAAAAAAATATATTTGGCTGCATATGTTGTCAGCTGCAGATATATTTGTAACTTGTAACCAATAATTTCTGTAAAATACCCTCTTAATTCAGGGAAAACAAAGAAACTAGTTGGCATGACTTTTAATTGATATTTAAAAAGTTATAAGAATTTTGGTAACAGGAATGAGAAACAAAAATGCAACCATCTTCCATTAGGAAACCTAATTAGGAACATTTATACAATGGCCTGAGATTGACCTTAACACATTTTGAATAGTTAAACGTGTGTGTTATTAGATACAGTGCTGAAAAAAGTAAAGAATGAAGTTTAATTTTGAATTTACAACATGCAAATGGCACAGATTCGGCGGAATGGCCTATAAAACATGAATATTAAACGTCTTCATTTCATCCAGTGCTAATCCACGTCAGATACAACAACTCCGCCCAGAAATAACGGGGGCGTGTTTTCGAGGACACTTCGGTTTTCTGTACTCTCTACCAAGCTGCAGTGTGTGCACGACAGTTTCCAGCGCTTGTCTTCTTTCTCGTCAGCTATGGCCCTGTTGAAGTCCAGCAAGATCATTTCTACCGTAGGGGTGTACCCTCCTTTGGGTGCCTTCTCCATTCGTGCCAGGTAAATATCTTATTGTAATTTTATTGACAGAACGATTCCAGATATGTTAGCTTACGTTCATAAAGATCTACCTTGTGCGGAGCTACCTTGCAAGCATGTTAGCATGCTAGCTCGCAGACGACCCTTTGACTTTCCAGACGGAACATGCTAATGTTAGCTTTTAGCTAACTCCAGACATGACCAGCTAGTAAGTTGTTTTTTTACAACAGTGTCCTGACAGTTATAACGTATCCAGTGATGTACCTTGTGGATGTCATAAGGCACTGTACTGACTGGTTGTTTATTTGCAAACTCGCCAGCAAACCAAGGTTGTGCACTACAGGAATGGCTAACTTAACGTTTGTAAGCTAACTAGGAAATAGGGTCCTCACAGGGTGACGTTTTACAGTTGCTACGCCCCTTTAGTTCGGGTACTGATGTAAAAATATCTGTTTGCCCTTGGCGCCCATTCAGTGGACCCCAAAAGAAAGGTTAGCGTTGAAATTTTGGCCAGTCGCTACGGATCCGTGTTTTCTGTAATGTAGGCTATGCTTATATTCCCATTAACAACCTCTAAATAATGTGGAGTTTTTGCAGTGTTTAAGTGAAACATTTATAAAAATGACATTACATAGCCACAAAATGTGGTATTTTTTGTTTTTACCGGGTCTAGAATTCAAATGTTTTTGTACTGTTGTAACATTTACAGATGATCTCCTGCAGCGCTTGGACATATGCAGTGAGGCCTGGATAGTGTCCTTTTATTTAGTGACCTGACCAGTCAAAATACAATTAAATGTAACCACTGATCCACAAGTAGAACCAAATTTATATTCTGGTAAAATACACTTTCACAGTTCACCGGCCAACCATAACATTGCAAATAACGCTAGCTGTCATTTAACAAATAATCATAATTTAGCAGATGCCATTTTAGAATAATTTTAATCAGTCATGTAACATCATCATCAGAGCTTGTGCAAGAAGCCAAACCTGTTCTACAACTTGGCATCATGTGTAGTTTCATTCATATCACCAAGGGTTGTTCAGCTTGAAAACTACTTATTGATAAGTCATTGATAAGCGCCTTTCACTTCCCTTTTAAACCTTTCATTACAGTCGGTTGTAATCTAACTGGATTGGAAAGCTGTTGCTTTCATTCCTCATTTTAAAAGGGGTGACACATTTGACCCTGACATTGCCTTTCAACCCTGCCCTGCCTGTCTAAAGTTTATAAATGACTGGTCAACAAACTGTTACCGCACCATCTGGACTCCCGCAGTGTCCTCTCTGTGTTTCAGGCAGGCTTCAGAGCTGGCCACGTATGTATCAGAGCATCTCTAAAAGTCCAAAATAACATGCGTTCAGCTTTAGACTACAAGCAGTATTGTGCTACTGTTTTTATTGATTTGGCTTAAGTGTTTGAATCTGTCAACTATAACATCCTCATCAACAGACTCCACAACCCAGGGTTCTTATAGGATTGTCTAGTCTGGCTTTACTGACCACGAACAATGTGTCAAATCTGAAGACCTGCTATCCACATCTATGACAGTAGTTTTGGAATGATTCTGAACGTTCAGTTCTTTGGCCAACCTAATACTGTCTGTATATTATTGATGTTGTGCTTGCTGCCGGAAACTTCCTTATCCATCTTTTATGTAGACAGTAGCCTATCCACAATGCAACTGTCCTCTCACTGAATACTATCATGTCCACACAACAAGAACGTTTTAATATTATCCAACATGCCTTTGACATCCATCTACCCGGACTGCTTGTTATGTAGCTGGACTGCTTCCTTTCATACAACACCCATGTCACATAGTTTCAGTGTAAAGTTAAATCCATAATTTGTCTTCTCCCAGAAGGCATCCTTCACCTGTACTGCCTAATATACACTTCTAAAAATGAACATAGCCAATTCAACCACTACACCAGGATCACTGGTACCACGGTGTATTCTTGCTGTAGCTACTAAATTAACTCTATGAAATGTAATTAACGTTAGCAAGGTTGAATGCCTGACATGTTTGCTATGGAAGATACCAACTTCAAGTCTCCAATAAAATAAAACTACAAGTTATGAGCAAGCATATTAGTGCTTTCACATGACGGGTTATCTAGTATGTTTTATTACTGTACTTCTTGTGAATGGCAGACCACTAAAGTAATTTTAGTCAATATAGGCATAAGACAATTCTTTAGGTCCATGCTATGTAAATAGATATTGCGGTATTCCTGTATGTCATCCTTGCAATATTGGTGGTTGGTTGTTAATGCTGTCATGCAGGCAATCCAGTGTTCCTTTCTGTGATGGCAGACTTTAGTCTTTAGCTTAATTACATCGACTTTGTTAGGGAAATTCCGCCACATAATTTGCTTAGTGTAAAGGTATCAGACTAGTTAATTGGATGTAAACTGAGTTGATACATGTCTGAGAAGTACCGGCTCTGTCTAGGCATCTCAATTTCACTCCCTGCATGTTTCAGCTCATGGTGGTCTGAGGTCCAGATGGGTCCCCCCGACCCCATCCTGGGGGTGTCGGAGGCTTACAAGCGGGACACCAACCCTAAGAAGATTAACCTGGGTGTAGGGGCCTACCGCGATGATCAGGGCAAACCATTTGTCCTCAGCTGTGTTCGCAAGGTGTGTTCAGTCCGTGCCTGATATGTATGGTAACTAGTGGCCTCATCCATCATGTTCTCCCCACTCACAGACCGGCATGACACAATACTTTGTTTTCGAATAAAAACTTGGTAAATGGCCACAGCCTAGCTGCCTTCTAGTCACCTTGAGGTACAGGCGATGGAGCAACCTTGGCCTGAACTTGATCCTCTGTATCCTTAGGCTGAGGCTCAGATTGCTGCTAAGAAGCTGGACAAAGAATATCTGGCTATTGGCGGTCTAGGGGACTTTAATAAGGCATGTGCCAAGCTGGCTTTGGGAGACGACAATGAGGTCATCAAGAGTGGCAGGGTAAGTCGAGGCTTTCCTGGAACGTCAGACATCCTGATTCCAAAGCACAGATTTAAAGGCCTAATTTTGAGAGTTTGTTGTTTATTCCTTAATTACAGAACATCACTGTCCAAACTATTTCTGGAACTGGCTCATTAAGAATCGGAGCTAACTTTCTGGTAAGAGCGTTGATCCTTTTGCCTTTTTAGAGCTCTAACTGCCACTGTGAAGGCTTAATGGATGTCTCTTTTTTGTAGTCTCGTTTCCATACGGAGGCCAGGGAAGTATACCTGCCCACACCCTCATGGGGGAACCATACCCCCATCTTCAGGGATGCAGGGATGCAGCTGAAGGCCTACACCTACTATGACCCAAAGACTTGCGGCTTCGATTTCCAGGGAGCCCTGAATGACATCTCTGTAAGACGTGGCATAGAATCTTCATCTCCCCCTGTCTGTGTGTGCTTCAAGTACAAGCAACTACTCTAACTATTATTCCTCCTTGTATTCAGAACAGAATTCTTTGTCTTCAGAACTATTATTCCTTCTATTTAGAACTGTTATTCCTCCTTGTATTCTAAAATCATTAGTATCGTCGCGTGAATGTCTTTTGACTCTTCCTTCTTCAGCCCTTTCCGCTGGTGGCTCCACCCATTGGGCTGTCCACATTTAACCCCTCGTGCTTTGTGTGCCTTCCGTTATCTCTTCTGTTTAACAACAAATTCTACATGCACCCAAATCAGTGTCCGACCGCTATTAGCCAGAATGCCACGCCGTCCAGTTGATCGTATAGCTTAATCACACACTTATTTTGTCTTGTTCAGAAAATCCCCGCAAAGAGTGTCATCATGCTTCATGCCTGCGCCCACAACCCCACAGGGGTCGATCCACGGCCCGAACAGTGGAAGGAGATCGCCGAGCTGGTGAAGGTAAATGGAGCTGAATATGGTTCTGGAGTAGCCCTCAAACGCAGTGATACACCAACCAGGCCAGTCCGTATAAAGGGACTTTTCTCTTCCAGAAAAGGAACCTCCTGGTGTTCTTTGACATGGCCTATCAGGGCTTTGCCAGCGGGGATATTGACCGGGATGCCTGGGCCGTCCGTTACTTCATTGAGCAGGGCCACAACATTTTGCTGTCTCAGTCCTTTGCTAAGAACATGGGTCTTTATGGTGAGTAGTGACGGTCGTGTTTGTTGACGTTGTTTGGGGAAACCGCGTTGGAACGGGGTTAATATTTGTGCTAAGAAGCGTTCCGCTTGGCGTGCCCTCAGGTGAACGAGTTGGGGGCTTCACTGTGGTTTGTAAGGATGCAGAGGAGGCCAAGCGCGTGGAGTCCCAGCTGAAGATCCTCATTAGGCCCATCTACTCCAACCCTCCCATGAACGGGGCACGTATCGCTGCCACCATCCTCAATACACCAGATCTGTACAAGGAGTGGTAAGACTCATCTTGTGTTGTCCTTTGGTTCAGTCTTATCCCTAATGTATTAAATGTGGGGAAACTGAGTCATGGCTGTTCTCTCCCTAGGCTGGGGGAGGTGCATGGCATGGCCAACCGTATCATCACAATGAGGGAGCTGTTGGTGGCCAACCTGAAAAAGGAGGGCTCTACTAAGAACTGGCAGCATGTCATTGACCAAATTGGCATGTTCTGTTTCACGGGGCTGAAGCCTGAACAGGTGAAGTAACTGTTCCAGCATTTTACACCAGTGGTTCCCAGGCCTTTTTGCACTTTGGCATTTTGTCCTTGCAGATTGGGTGACCTCTTAAAGGCCAAATGGCTTTTCCCCTAATATTTGAACAAGTCAGATGTTGTCAGTTATTTTAACCGCCAAAAAAGCTTCAGGTGTGCAACGGGGCCTTTGTAGAGCTGTCTTTTCCTATACACTAGAATCAGTTGTCACTTAGTCTTCTATAAAAAATGTATAACATGCAACCTTTCAGATGAACTAGATTTGATATGGATGATTATGTCACTGTTTCCATTTACCAGGCATTTGAAGAGTCATGAGTGTAACTGTGTTTCAACTTGTACAGGTGGAGCGTCTTACGAAAGAGTTTTCGGTCTACATGACAAAAGATGGGCGCATCTCCATGGCTGGAGTAACCTCTGGCAACGTGGGTTACCTTGCACAAGGCATCCATTCAGTAACCAAGTGAGATGGCTCACCAGACGTCACTGTACTGTAGTCACCACCAGTGGGCCGAGAGGGGCAGTAGTGTTGGACAAGAAAACAAAAAGTACCGTCATTTAACTCTCTCTGCTTTTCTGTAGGGGAAAGACTCAAGATGTTACCATAGTTATTTTTGTTGGCGTCTTCTGTTGGCATTGTCTAGATATTGTATGTTGGACCATGAGTGACTAAATTATAACTCTGGGTTCATTGGGGGGGATAAACATTTTAGGAATTATTGAATCTTTTAGAACCCCAACCCTATCAAAGGATCTTATAGATAACATATTCCAGTAAAAGCACACGATTTCTCTTAAAACCCATGTTCTATATTACAGCAGTCCTCACTTAGTTTAAACACACACCGTGTCCAAATAAGGACTGCTTAGTTATTGGATGTGGCATGAAAACACCAAAGACATACTAATGGTTGAGAGATTTCTGGTTAGGAGAATGCTGTCTTTTGGGTAACTGTATTGAAATGTGCATCTTTTAATTAAGGAGTAACTTGCAACACCTCGTTCCAAAACAAGTCATACCAGCTGCTGCAAAAGTATATCAGAAGAACCTGTCTAGGTGATGAGTCAGGGCCCTTTAATGTGGAAACAGATGTGCTCCGTGGGGTCCCTGATTGTGATGATCAATTGGCCACAATGTGTGCTATGGATGTTATTTTGCTGTTGTAATTTATTGTAGAGGATGAGCGCTGTCTAGAAAGCAATAACTAAGAGGCAATCTTCTTTTGTGGTTGTGAGCGAAAGATGAAAAGCAGGTTCCGCATTCTAGAATGGAGGGTCCCAGATGTTCTAAAGCAGACCTTGAATCCTTACTTCTTGAGGTTGCTGAACACTGAATTTCCAGGAGTTTTTTTTTTGCACTTTTGGGGGAGGTATTGTTTTTGTTCAAAACAGACATATTTAAATGATCTTTCTCTGCCCAGTCATGTTATTACCCACAGAACAAAATCTAAACTTAATTTTGACAGTACTTAATGAAATAAATTAATCTATGTACACTGTAATCATAAGTCAGCTTAATTTATGTTTGACCAGTGTGTTATTGTTACTTTAAAATAAAGGTGGTTGCCCAGTTTGTAAATGTTTTCTTAATTTTTTCTTAAGTAGTCCAACAAATGTAACTGTTGTGGTGAAAGTATCTCTTATAATGGTGAGGAATGAGGTAAAAAAATCTGGGTTCCTGGCGAAACAATGGGGGTATTTTAATTTGCAACATAATGTTAATGATATGTAGGCTAATGGTGAAGAAATGTATATGACTGTCTATCAAATGTGTTCGTTGATTAAGTGGTATGTACAGGATTTACATAATCTGATTACAAAAATTGTGCAAGGTTAGAAAAAAAAGAAAAGGTCTAGATTTGTTCATCTAATATTATGAGGGATGTGAAATGTCAGCTTGGGTGTGGAGTGCAACATCAAAACTTCTCACATCCTTGGGCTCTGGTCCTCCCAGCTCATTAATGCAATGTAGATATGGATGACTTAAGGACACTTACCTGCCTGTTTAAAATGCACCATTGTTAAGAGAGCATTTCATTTAGGTAATATTTATGTAAATACAATATTTTCTCATTAACAACATGAAACTTGCAGCACCAGGGCCTGATGCTTTCCTGCACACATGCAATGTTGGTAGTGAGATTTTCAGTGTTCACCCATAGGGTTTTAAAGAATTGTACATCCTTTTTTAACATGACTTAGCTTTTCCATACATACCATTTCATACATTTAAATTGAACTCATTGTCGTTTAAATAAGGCAGTATTTAAATCTCAGCAGTCTTTAAAATTAGATGAAGAAAAAGGCTTTTTTTTAATAGTAGGCTGAGCAGGTGTGATGATATACAGGAAATGTGTAGTTTATTAAGACTAGTGGCAGCCAGAGGAAATAATGAAATGAAAAAAATGGGAGGTCTTGCCCCATATTACCCTACAAAAAAGTTGAATTTTTAAATTATTCAGCAAGTTCATCACTTTTACGTACACCGTACAATTAGTTATCTACTCGAGCACAACCGAGAAGAGTAAAACTCCAGTGCACAAGTAGGGGGTGTAAAGGTAGGCTGTATGGGAGTTCCTGAACATACCGTAAATATCACAGATGGTCGCTACTGGTCTTCTCATGTTTCTATTAAGTGCATGTGTTGAGGACGAAGAACAATACAGCCAGTCAGTGACAAAAATATCGGTGAGTGCTCCCCGAAAGACACCTTGTGGCACCATGGTAAGGTGTGCACACTGCGAAGGGGCAAGGTTCGTATCCCACGTTCTTGCCTTTCCAGCTAGCTTCATTAAAACTTTGCATCCAATCTAATGTTTTTTCTTGTAAAGGCAAGACTCATAAGATAGGCTACACTAAATTAAATAAACTAATTATTTGAGTGACAATAAGCAGTATCGTTTAAACTCAAAGTTCACTAAACTCATCTGATTTGAGCTCTCACACCACTACCTATTACCAATTATGAGTTTGGTCTCCCTACCAGTTGCACCTTCGCTGGAGTGAAAATGCAGACATTTGTTTTATCGAACATATTAAAAGGGTGACCAGTAGAGGTCACTGTTTGAAAGTGTCATGCATCGACCAATGCAGAATCCTGCATTTTACAAGATGCTTCGGAAGAAGCATGTGATCCAACAATGCTTGGATGTCATCCCTTACGTGCTGTTGTTACATGGATGCAAGCCTTAGCCCTTTTCGCTTTGATTAGACTGAGATGAAATAGTGTCCCAAGCCTTGGAGAGTTGGAGTTATGTTAGGGTCCCTTTGGGCCTTTGGGCCATCTCAAGTTCAAGTTCAAAAGGTTTATTTGTCATTTGCAATAACACGTTACGGCAATTAAATGCTTGGTTTTCCTACTCCCGACAGTGCAGTTAAAAGTTAAAAAGTAACAGTAATTATAATAATTAAAAAAAAAAGATAATCAAACAATAATAACCTCATACAAAAACACATCAATAATAATAACTATGCAACTATACAACCGTAGTACAATGTTAAGTGACAGGTGTGCATTATATAAAGTGACACATGTGAATGATATAAAGTGACAGGTGTGCATGATATAAAGTGACAGATGTGCATTATATACAGTGACAGATGTGCATGATATAAAGTGACAGGTGTGCATGATATAAAGTGACAGGTGTGCATGATATAAAGTGACAGGTGTGCATGATATACAGTGACAGATGTGCATGATATAAAGTGACAGGTGTGCATGATATAAAGTGACAGGTGTGCATGATATAAAGTGACAGGTGTGCATGATATAAAGTGACAGGTGTGCATTATATACAGTGACAGATGTGCATGATATAAAGTGACAGGTGTTCATTATATACAGTGACAGATGTGCATTATATACAGTGACAGATGTGCATGATATAAATTGACAGGTGTGCATGATATAAAGTGACAGGTGTGCATGATATAAAGTGACAGGTGTGCATTATATACAGTGACAGATGTGCATTATATATAGTGACAGGTGTGCATTATATAAAGTGACAAGTGTGCATTATATACAGTGACAGATGTGCATGATATAAAGTGACATGTGTGCGTGATATAAAGTGACAGGTGTGCATGATATAAAGTGACAGGTGTGCATGATATAAAGTGACAGATGTGCATGATATAAAGTGACAGGTGTGCATGGACTATGGATGGAAGGGAAGCGGGGTTCCCAAGTTTAGCAGCCTTACAGCCAGTGGAATGAAGCTGTCCCATACCCTGTTTGTTTTGGACTGAATACTCCTGTACCTTCTGCCTGACGGCAGCTTGGTAAACAGTCTGTGGCATGGGTGGCTGGGATCTGGAAGGATCTGTTTGCTCCTCCTCCTACACCTCTCTGTGTAGAGATCCTGCAGGGATGGCAGATCAGACCTTGTGATACTCTCTGCTGTTTTAATCACCCTCTGAAGTGCTTTGCAGTTGAGGGCGGTGCAGCTGCCATACCAGGCGGTGACACAGCCGGTCAGGATACTCTCAACAGTGCATCTGTAGAAGATGGTGAGTATTCTGTAATCCATGCCAAATCTCCTTAATCGGCATAGAAAGAAGAGCCGTTTCCTGGCCTCCTTCACCACGACGTTAGAGTGATGAGACCGGGTCAAGTCATCAATGATGTTGACCCAGAGAAACCTGATGTTGTGAACTCTCTCTACTGCAGACCCATTGATGTGTATGGGGGCGTGGTCTCCCCGCCGCTTCTTCCTGTGATCAACAATCATCTCCTTTGTTTTGCTGATATTGAGCTGGAGGTTGTTATCCTGACACCACAAAGTCAGTGACCTTACTTCGTCTCTATAGGCTGACTCGTTGTTGTCAGAGATCAGGCCTATGATGGTGGTGTCGTCAGCAAACTTAACAATCGTCTTGGAGACGTGAGTTGCCAGGCAGTCGTGGGAGAAGAGAGAGTACAGGAGCGGGCTCAGCACACAGCCCTGGGGGGAGCATGGAGTCTGTTATGTGTGTTTTAACTTCTTGATGATTGGAGTGAGTGCTACAGGGCGGTAGTCATTCATGCAGAGGACTTTTTGCTTTTTTGACACAGGAACAATTACGAACTTTTTGAAGCAGGTGGGGACCACTGACTGATGTAGCGATAGGTTGAGGATATCAGTAAAGACATCAGCCAGTTGGTCAGCACAGACCTTGAGAACACGGCCTGAGATGTTGTCTGGTCCAGGAGCCTTGTGGGTGTTAATCCTTTTTAGGGCTTTACAGACGTCTGACCGGGTCATTTGGAAAGGGCAGCCATCCTGGTCCATTTGAGTATCCATGCCAGGCATGATGTTCTCAAAGCAAGCATAGAAAGAGTTCAGTTCCTCTGGGAGAGAAGCTGACACTTCCCCCATACTACCTGTATTGCCTTTATAGTCAGTGATGGTTCTCAGACCACTCCGCATGTTCCTGGTATTGAAGCTCTGGTAGAGAGATTCTACTTTGACTCTGTATTGACTTTTTGAAGTCGTTTAGAAGTATACAAGGTTAAAACACTGTTGAACCAGAGGGGTCCGAGCTATGGACCTCTTAGACTCAAGGGGGAGAATAAGAAGAAGAAATAAAGCTGCAATCAGAATTTCAGGGGTCCAAATGGAGAACCATAAGTGCTCACTTCATGCTCTTACCAGAGGAATATTTCACGCTTTTCAAAAATGCATTTCCAATGAAAAGCATGTTAGTGGTAACACAAAAATAATGGAATAATGTCATGGGCATGATTTATTTTCCTTAGGAAAATATACATTATGTATAGTGTTTGATAATCCATATACCTAAAACAACAATTGTGCTCAAAAGTGTTGAGAAATGATAAGTTTGGTGTACATGTGCTGGTCATAAAATTAGAATATCATCAAAAAGTTGATTTATTTCAGTAATTCCATTCAAAAAGTGAAACTTGTATATTATATTCATTCATTACACACAGACTGATATATTTCAAATGTTTATTTCTTTTAATTGTGATGATTATAACTGACAACTAATGATAATCCCAAATTTAGTATCTCAGAAAATTCGAATATTACTTAAAAGCAATACAAAAAAAATATTTTTAGAAATGTTGGCCAACTGAAAAGTATGAACATGAAAAGTATGAGCATGTACAGCACTCAATACTTAGTCAGTCTCCTTTTGTCTGAATTACTGAAGCAATGTGGCGTGGCATGGAGTCAATCAGTCTGTGGCACTGCTCAGGTGTTATGAGAGCCCAGGTTGCTCTGATAGTGGCCTTCAGCTCTTCTGCATTGTTGGGTCTGGCGTATCGCATCTTCCTCTTCACAATGCCCAATAGATTTTCTATGGGGTTAAGGTCAGGCGAGTTTGCTGGCCAATTAAGAACAGGGATACCATGGTCCTTAAACCAGGTACTGGTAGCTTTGGCACTGTGTGCAGGTGCCAAGTCCTGTTGGAAAAGGAAATCTGCATCTCCATAAAGTTGGTCAGCAGCAGGAAGCAAGAAGTGCTCTAAAACTTACTGGTAGATGGCTGCGTTGACCTTGGACCTCAGAAAACACAGTGGACCAACACCAGCAGGTGACATGGCACCCCAAACCATCAATGACTGTGGAAACTTTACACTGGACTTCAAGCAACGTGGATTCTGTGCCTCTCCTCTCTTCCTCCAGACTCTGGGACCTTGATTTCCAAATGAAATGCAAAATGTACTTTCATCAGAGAAAATAACTCAGCAGCAGTCCAGTCCTTTTTGTCTTTAGCCCAGGCGAGACGCTTTTGACGCTGTGTCTTGTTCAAGAGTGGCTTGACACAAGGAATGTGACAGCTGAAACCCATGTCTTGCATACGTCTCTGCGTGGTGGTTCTTGAAGCACTGACTCCAGCTGCAGTCCACTCTTTGTGAATCTCCCCCACAGTTTTGAATGGGTTTTGTTTCACAGTCCTCTCCAGGGTGCTGTTATCCCAATTGCTTGAACACTTTTTTCTACCACATCTTTTCCTTCCCTTCGCCTCTCTATTAATGTGCTTGGACACAGAGCTCTGTGAACAGCCAGCCTCTTTAGCTATGTCCTTTTGTGTCTTGCCCTCCTTGTGCAAGGTGTCAATGGTCGTCTTTTGGACAGCTGTCAAGTCAGCAGTCTTCCCCATGATTGTGTTGCCTACAGAACTATACTGAGAGACCATTTAAAGGCCTTTGCAGGTGTTTTGGGTTGATTAGCTGATTAGAGTGTGGCACCAGGTGTCTTCAATATTGAACCTTTTCACAATATTCAAATTTTCTGAGATACTGAATTTGGGGTTTTCATTAGTTGTCAGTTATTATCATCAAATTTGAAAGAATTAACACTTGAAATATATCAGTCTGTGTGGAATGAATGTATACATTATACAAGTTTCACTTTTTGAATGGAATTACTGAAATAAATCAACTTTTTGATGATCTTCAAATTTTATGACCGGCACCTGTATACTATAAAAAAAATGTCTTTCATATGTTAGGAATACTTTAGTTTTCTCAGAAAGCTGCATGTAATTACACAATATAAAACCAACGAAGACATTACAACAGTTAAAGTAAAATATGATATACTATCTCATAAACATGCTACCACTAGCATACAAGATATAAACTATATGATACATGTGACAGCTTACACAATTCAAGCCTGTCTTATTTCCCTACTATCTAATTATTCATCTGCCAACTATTTGGGTACGGCATATGATAAACCTTACTTAGCAAGGTCTTTTCCATATAGTGCTGGTGAAACAATGACCAAGCGAAGATTATGAACTGTTTAGCTATAGATGTCTTGGCTGCTTTTGTAGGAGGTACAGTAATACGTAAGGCGGTCTTGGAACGTAATTAGAAACTAATCAGACCTGTTTTACCAGCTGTCGGATATTCAGGTAGTACAGTTTTGATCAATAATTCAGTTTGCCAGAGGATGATTGTGAAGTAATGGAACACAGATGACAATGAACAGAATACGGATACCGCTGGATTATATGTTAAAGTATTTTGTCTTATTTTCTTATTTTACACCTACAATTGTGTTTATTCTTCTATCATTCTTTTAAAAGTCTCAGATGAGGTTTGCCAGAGTTTCTCACTGTCTATTTATATTTGGCAATGTAAGGTATGGACAATACAGTGAATAAAAATCAAGGGATCTGGGTGAATGTTTATTTTAAATGTAATTGTAAACTGTGTGTAATAATACGTTTTTGACTTATATAAAATATATCTTTTTTAGTTTTTGCCAGATTTTGTGTATAGGACTCCAGAGAAAATATATGATTTTAATACAATATTACCTATTGAAATTAAATGGCTTTCTGCTCTAAAGGGTTTTCCATGGCAGAAAGGCATATCTTCTCTTGCCAACATGGATCTGTTTATTGGGGATCTACATATGCCCTTCACTGAAGAGGTCAAGTACTCTATGCTGGGCATTTCTGTCATCCTCTTTCTGATTGCTCTGGGCATTATGGTTTGGCAGTTATTCCGGTACTTCTCACAGACTTTAAGGGAACCTGGTAAGTTGTCTAAAACAAATTGGGTTTTTTGTGGGGTTTTTAGTTAAACCATGTATGTTTCAAATATGATGCAGCATAGATTTTGATGGAATACTAATTTAAGTACTAAACATTCTGTATTGCAAACTTTTATAAGAAGGAGACACGTTATGCTGTTTTACTCTCTATTCAATGTAGTGGATGAGTTCATTTCATCTGATAGCCAGCCAGCAAAAACAGGAGTCTTCTACAAGGAAACCCAGAACCCTAATGTTATGGTAAAAGCTATTTCTACCATCTTCTAGTTCATCACTAGGAATAATCTTTCATTTTGTTTTAAGTTGACATTGCAGTTACAAAACAATTAAGCATCATGCTTCTACTATGACAAATAATACTGAAAATCTTTGTGTATCTTTGCAGTAATGTTCCTCTTGCATGAACGTAAATCAAACAGAGGGTGTATCTCAGTCAGCTGATATTTGGAAAGGCTAACATAGGGAAAACTTCCATTGTGTTCACAATTTGAATATACAGTAAGAGATATCTACATAGTAACTACGGTATGTCATGTGAATCAGCTTGACACCACACTGTACAAAAATATTTAAGAAATTAATACAGTGAATTAAAAAAACAGTACTACTAAAATCCATTTAAAACTGGTTCTTACATGCATCGATGGGCCAGATCCTATCCTAATTTTGATTGTGTCTACAATTTTAAACAGGTGTAGTCAGCTTTCAAAGACATACTGTAATCGGATTGTGATCAAATCTTTCTGACAGAGGTGATCAGCTATGTATCGTGTAAGACAGTTTTAAGACAGTGAAACTATTTAAATCAGCAATGTACAACCCTATGGAATCCTTGACAGATGGCAATATGGACTTGTGGCATCTATATGTCTGTGAAATAATTTGCATACAGGGAGGCAGTAGGATGTCTGGGCACAACAATGGCACAGTAGAAAAATAAGGCCCATTTCAATAGTATAGTAATGTGGGCACAAGGTGCAAATGTTTGGTAGCACTAAGCTGACAAGCAGCTTAAAGACAAGCAGGAATGAGTTCAAATCCTGATTGTGGCATACACACAGTTCCCAGGGGTCTGACAAAGGCCTCAGCACAGTCTAGGGTGAAAGAAAAGGATTTTGGACAGAGCTGACTTTTAATTTCCCTCACCTGTTGTATTTGTATGTGTTAACCGCTTTGAAATGCATTTGTGGTAAAAAAAAACAAAAAAAAAAAACGAATGCTGCAATGTAAATAAAGTTTCGTTTGAATTGACCTTTTCTTCAGGCTGAAGCAAACCTTAAAGAGGCACAAAGGTTGAGTCGTGGCCTTTCTATGGACAGCCATTTGGAACTACCTAGCCTAGAAGACCAAGAGCAGGAGGAGGAAGTGAAGGGCTCCCTGCGCTTCTCCCTGTTCTATGACAAGGTGCAGTCCAGACTGGTTGTCACTGTCCTGGAGGCCCGGGAACTACCGCTGAGGGATTTCAGCCACGGTGTGGACCCCTTTGTGAGAATTTGGCTGTTATGGGCTGGGCATGAGAGAGAGGAGGAGAGGGGGTTGGGGTCCTCTCCTTCACTCTGCTGTGTGCTCCACGAATGGCAGTCCCGTATGGTGAAGAACAACAGCAACCCTATGTTTGGGGACCAATTCTCCTGCTCCCTGGAGGGGAGAGATGTTCCTCACATCACAGTCAGGTTTGAGGTAAACATTGGAGACAATTAATGTAATTTTTTTGGTGTTACATTGACTGGCTTATTTGATCAGATTTCCTTTTTTCCACAGGTCAGAGATTTTGATAAGTTCTCCAGACATGGGATACTGGGAGAGGTCAGAGTTCATCTGTGTGATATGAAGACCTCATACCCTCTTGAATTCCTGGAGGACCTTCAGACACCACAGAAGGTGGGTGATACCCTATGTTTGTCATTTGTCTATATTAGTATATATATTAATCTTATGTGTCTGTATTTATCAATATGTCATTAACATTTCCAGGACCTGGTTGGTGAAGTGCTTCTCTCACTGAAATACCTTCACACCCTCCAGAGACTAGAGGTGGGTCTGCTGAAGATCAGGGCACCGCAGCAGTCAAGTAAAAAAGAGAAAGGTAATGTTAACTTTTCTCATTGTTTTGCTGAAATTGCACAGCCTACAGCATTGTGGACATGTAGGGTTACATGGTGAATGTTTAAAAAAAAAGCAACAATTTCACAGTTTTTATTTTGTTCACTCTGCTCATAGCGTTATATGCCAGGATCAGTGTACTCTGCAACCAGTTTAAGCTGCGGCATCAGAAGTCCACTGTCAAGACCCGATGGAAAGTGACTGCCTTCAATGAAGTCATGATGTTCACACTTCCAGACCCTCAGATAAGGGAATGCAGAATTGTGGTCTCTGTTTATGAAGTCTATGCTGCCAATAAGTCATCCAAACGCCTGGTTGGCCAGGTTGCCTTTGGAAAGACCAAGAGCTCACAGGATGAACACTGGAGTTTGATGATGCGATCGGTTTGTCAGCCAGTAGCAAAGTGGCATCCGCTGTTGATCTGAGACCAGCCACGCCACCTACATCCTGCACAGACAATTTAATATAAAAGTATTGAGTACCAGAAATACAATGCTATTTCTCACAACAGATGCCGCTCTCTGCGAAATATAGACATTTTATTGCATATTTATTTATATTTTGTTGTTATATAACTGATAATAACTGAACAGTGCCTGATTACAAGTCTAAGGGCTACCTATTTAACTTTGAGCTGGACTCTGTGATGGAAATTCCATGTATCGACACTCAGAGTAAGGGACACAGAGACAAAGTTCTCTTTGTACATTCTAACAGTTTTATTAACTGTCTCTGTGTCCCTTACTCCGAGTGTCCATACATGGAATTTCCATCACAACTCCTCCATTAATGAACACTAGAGTGTGCTGATGCTCAGTTATTCATTTGTTTATATTCCTGGTCTAGCTGTACCTGTTTTGACCACATGGCGGTGCCCTGCTGTAAGTTGTTTGGACCGCATGTGCATGCGTCCTGGTGTAATGTTCTATTACTGAGTTTGCAAACTAATGTGTTTCGTAATACAAAATGATAAAACATAATAGGTAGTTCATATGAATAGTTTGTTCTTTACACACATTTAATTCAGATGCCGGACAACACCTAGTGAGATAAGTTGTACTTAGTTGGGCGTTGACATGTGTCAATAAAATGTCAAATAACACTTGACTTGTGGCCAGTCAACTAACATTCGTGCATGTGCTAAATGTTTCATGGCCAACAATACACCTGACATTTCGTTTTACACCTGACACAAATAAAGTAATACAAGTATTCTTCGGTTATAAACACGAAAACAAGCAAGTGTTGAACATACTGTGTTTGTCTTGTTTGTTCAACAAAATCTAAATATCTGTGAGGATTTGAAATCAAATAAGCAGATTTATAAATTGTAGCTATGTTGTCCCACATTCTCCTTCACTTATCAAAAAGACTGAGAAATTCTCCTGCAGCCAGCCAGACACATGCTGGAAGGATTTTATTTATTTCACTTCATTGACTTAATTTAAATTTTCAATTACAATTGGTATACAGTACAGTTGAAATTTAGCAATTTGTTCCAGTCATTGATGGCAGATAACTGAAATAAATGCGGGCTTTAGGAGCTACTGATATGTATTCTGAGATACATTATTTGCTTTTTTTGGATCTCTGTGCTGACTGTCTGCTTACAGTAAACAATATTTTCATCCCTATCTGATTATCCATTTGGAAATTAGATTCAACTTTTTGTCATTGAACAAGTACAAGTACAGTAGAACAAAATGCAGTTTGCGTCTAACCAAAAGTACAAATAGAGCAGGACAGAAAATGTATGTACAAGTGGGATTAATAGTTGTCTTTGTACAAGTGGCAATTCTCAATGGCATTCTTTGCAATCGAGGCAAATTGAAGGAGTAAGGGAGCATGTGCAACTGAAATGCAGGGATAGCAGCAATGAGGTCCCTGAGGTAGATGTTATGTAACAACAGAAAATGTAATAAGTACTGTGGCAGTTATAAATGTGCAATTAAGGCAATTCTGCACAGCTGCTTCATGAACAGTAGTTAAAGTCCATTAGTCAATTTGGGGAAGATGGAACCCCAGACTGATCTGCCCTATTTTCCACCTCAGGTCCTTCTTTCATGAAGTAATCACAAGCTGCTACTATTAGAATTGAGATCATTGAATCTTTCTACCTATGGACTTGAATGAAAAATGTGGAAAGTTAAATTAGAACCATAGGACATTCAGCTCTGTCAACATTAGGTTAGTTAATGTTCTCTAATGTTCACATTAATACAGAGCTCCACACTATATTACAGCTCCAAGTGGTTTACCAACATTTCGGCATCAAGATGCCTTCTTCATGGTAGGTAGGTAGGTAATGTCACCATAACTACCTAGGTAATTCTTTAGATTACTATGATATTTTTGTTGTTATCTAAAGCAATGCTCATGTGTTTATGTTTGACTTTTCTGTTTATTTTCCTTAAACAATTTTCTGGGATAACTAATAAAATAGAGAAAGGGTGTAACTTAAATTATCCCATACCCTGGATTAAATATGTCAGTAGACATTTGTGGAGGGGAAGCTAAGTGATGCAAAAAACACATTTTACATTAACTGCTTTTTTTCAGAGATAGACAATATCCTAAACTACAGGTATATATCTATATAAAGTATGGCTCTGCAAGGTTAGACATCACAGAATATTCCTAGCCTTGATTTTGTTCTTGATGTAGCTGTGACATTCCTCTTAAACATGGTTGTTGAGTCACAAAATCCAATCTAAATTGAAGGGCAAAGAAGAAGAATTTGAGCTGAGGTCTTTGAGTTCAGACCACAGCCTCAAAACATGTGCTTCCTCGATCACAAAGTCAAACACTACAAAAGCTCTTCCCAACACTGTGAGCTGCTGATGTGAGATCAGTGGGCAGCTTGCATCTCGCCCTCTCAAGGCCATTCCCAGGCTGCAACCGCCCCTTCTCTCAGCCAATGTGCTGCTAGCTCTAGTTGACTGACACCCCCTGCCACACCTCCTAATGTGGCTATCAGTGAATAAGCAAGGGCCTGAGAAAATAAACCTAGAGGCCTTGAGAGTGAAGGGGTTTAGTGCCGTGCTGTTAGGGGGGCTGTAGGACGTTACTATCCACAATGTTAATGACATTCAGCTGTTATTCAGGGTCAGTGACCTGTCGAGTGGGAGGGCTCTGTCCAGGCTCCTATGGGCTTGTTCATCATATCAAAGAAGTCCTAAGACACAACATTATTCTGCTGTGTAAACTTGCAGATTTCTATAGCTCGAGACGGCACACCCCGGGGTAACCTACGCCACATTTTCAATAGAGCCACCCAGAGTATTTCTTTTAAGCGCAAAGACAATTCTGTCAGAACTGTATCATGTTTCTGTGTGGTACGCCTCAAACATGCCAGTGTTAATTCAAATGCTATGGTAATGATAACGCAAACCGAGATATGTCCGTCAAGTGTTTTCTTCTCTCACAATGTAGAGCAAAGCTGACATTGTTTCTCTCCGTAGGAGCAATTGTCCAACCCCCAATCCCTGGCTGTGGCCTTATCTCAGCCTAGCCATTCTGCTACATATCACACTGCTCACTCAGCCAAAAATAGGTCAGAACACACACCCTTGTAGAAGACTGCTTCTCTGGTTAATGACCACAACTGAACTAGCAGGTGCCCAAACCACCAAAATTATTCCGTAATCAGTACTACAGCGTTGCAGCCATGACAGGCTGTTCCTGGGACTCCGGAATGTAACCAAATGGTTTCTACCCCCAAAACACAACTGGGGGTGTGGCTACCTTTACTTTTATGTACATACGCCGATACATTTAAAACAACCGCAAATATGCCAGGTCTCCGTCATAACATTTTGCAACTTGTATTTTAGTGGATCAGAAGAAGAAGGTGAACGAGAGGGGAGGATAGGAGGATGGGAAAGAAAGGTGTGAAGAAGAAACACAACAGTAGAAGGGAGGAGTAAAGAAGGAGGTAGAGGAAAGGGAGTAGTGAGTGGGGGAAGGGAGGAGAAGGAGACATAACTTTGCTAGCAGCAGTCAATCTATGTCGATATTTAGTGGAAATTGCTGAGATGTGTTATTCTCACCATAGCTTTGTGATAATAACCACTTTCAGTAGTCATTGATGAATATCAAAACTATGCTGGGCCTGGTTCAAATTGAATGGGAGACCGAAGGAATTGCTGTAGATGAATCAATTGTCCTGTAGGAGGTGTTAACTAGTCTAAATCCTAGCAACACATCATTTTAATTACAAACCCGATTCCAAAAAAGTTGGGACACTGTACAATTGTGAATAAAAACAGAAGGCAATGATGTGGAAGTTTCAATTTTCAATATTTTATTCAGAATACAACATAGATGACATATCAAATGTTTAAACTGAGAACATTTATCACTTTAAGGGAAAAATAAGTTGATTTTAAATTTCATGGCATAAACACTTTTCAAATAATTTGGGATAATGCCACTGTGTGGCATCCCCTCTTCTTTTTATAACAGACTGCAAACGTCTGGGGACTGAGGAGACAAGTGGCTCAAGTTTATGAATAGGAATGTTGTCCCATTCTTGTCTTATACAGGCTTCTAGTTGTTCAACTGTCTTAGGTCTTCTTTGTCGCACCTTCCTCTTTATGATGCGCTAAATGTTTTCTATGGGTGAAAGATCTGGACTGCAGGCTGGCCATTTCAGTACCCGGATCCTTCTTCTATGCAGCCATGACATTGTAATTGATGCAGTATGTGGTCTGGCATTGTCATGTTGGAAAATGCAAGGTCTTCCCTGAAATAGACAACCTCTGGATGGGAGCATATGTTGTTCTAGAACTTGGATATAACTGTCAGCATTGATGGTGCCTTTCCAGATGTGTAGGCTGCCAATGCCACACGCACTCATGCAACCCCATACCATCAGAGATGCAGGCTTCTGAACTGAGCGCTGATAACAACTTGGGTTGTCCTTGTCCTCTTTAGTCCAGATGACATGGCGTCCCAGTTTTCCAAAATTAACTTCAAAATTTGATTAGTCTGACCACAGAACACTTTTCCACTTTGCCACCGTCCATTTTAAATGATCCTTGGCCACAGAAAAAATGCCTGCGCTTCTGGATCCTGTTTAGATACGGCTTCTTTTTTGACCTATAGAGTTTTAGCCGGCAATGGCGAATGGCACGGTGGATTGTGTTCATCGACAATGTTTTCTGGAAGTATTTCTGAGCCCATGTTGTGATTTCCATTACAGTATCATTCCTGTATGTGATGCAATGCAGTGTGATCCAGTATGGTTTTCCGGCCTTGACCCTTACGCACAGAGATTGTTCCAGATTCTCTGAATCTTTGGATGATATTATGCACTGTAGATGATGACAACTTCAAACTCTTTGCAATTTTTCTCTGAGAAACTCTTTTCTGATATTGCTCCACTTTTTTTCGCCACAGCATTGGGGGAATTGGTGATCCTCTGCCCATCTTGACTTCTGAGAGACACTGCCACTCAGATAGGCTCTTTTTATACCCAATCATGTTGCCAATTGACATAATAAGTTGCAAATTGGTCCTCCAGCTGTTCCTTGTCTGTACATTTAACTTTTCCGGCCTCTTATTGCTACCTGTCCCAACTTTTTTGGAATGTGTAGCTCTCATGAAATCCAAAATGAGCCAATATTTGGCATGACATTACAGAATGTCTCACTTTCAACATTCGATATGTAATCTATATTCTATTGTGAATGAAATATAAGTTTATGAGATTTGTAAATTATTCCATTCCTTTTTTACTCACAATTTGTACAGTGTCCCAACTTTTTTGGAATCGGGTTTGTATTATACAAATATTGGTATGCAAAAAGGAAAGCATTTAATTTGAAGAGAATCATCTCAGAACCAAAACTTTTCTTCATACATGACTCATATTAAATACGTTTTTTTAAATCTCAGATAGGTCAAGGAAATAAACATGTACATTTCATGTTGTTGTGCAGATATACTGACAGTATAATGCATAATGTATATGTATAAGGCATAACTCTTTGTCTACAATACTCCCAGTGTGGAGGGGCCTTGTGTGATGTCAGCAGAGCGGAATGTTGGGTGACACTGGGTTACACAGGAAAAGCCTGTAGAAGTTTGAATTTACATTGCAGGATCATCCATTTACAGTTTTGGTACAATGATTCAAGATGGTGTCTAATATCAAGAATATGAGTCCCAACTGTGATGGGACATGACTCTTTTGACAGAAAAAATGAGAGAATGACTCTCTATATTACTCTCTATACTATATATATTAAATGTATATATAAACAGAGTCAGCATTAGGTAGGTACACAGAGCAGTATTAGAACGGGTGAAGTTGTTGTGGTCATCTGACTTCACAGCACAGAAAATCCAAACAAAGAGAGGACGTCTTGTCGGCTCGTTAGCGGGAGACAAATTCCACATTCCTTTGTGCATTTTCCACATTTTTCCCTGGAGAGAGATTTTCACAGGCAGAATGGATAGGTTTCTCTAAGGTTCCAGTGAAGAATACCCATCATACATCAGTCCCGTCTTTATTCTGACTGTATTGCCCTTTATTTTCCCTTTATCCTTTCTGTTAAACACTTTCTAAATCTCACAATTAGCATCTTTGAGGCAGAATTATAGATTAGCCAAAGACCTGCCTCCCCCAAAGCTGTCTTTAGTCAAGATTAGATGTCTGGCTCACAACTGAGTCTCCCACTTTCTCTGATTATCCTGTTCTGCTATTACAGCACTGAGACTTAAGAACATTGAATATGTTTAATTAGCCTACCAGAAAAGGCCTTTATTGAGCACCAGATCTACCACAAAAACACATTGGTAACATTCACATTGATAGCATCAGATATACTTGTATTGTAATTAAAGTAGTTGTCAGAAACATAGCATTACTACACAACCAACAGCTTTTCATAATATGAAGTGCCGGACGACGGTGGGCAGTATAGTTGCTGTGAGATGACCTGTAACTGAAACGTTTCTAGTTTGAATTTCTGTTGGTCAAGCTGCACTTAAGCGAGCCACAGTAATACGGGTCACTTTCAATAATGGCTAATCTGTGGCTGTTACCCCATTGAGAAATACAAACTAAAAAAGATTTTCAGCCAAATTGTCTTGCCTGCAAGTAACCAGGGCTCACATGTTGGCTAAGGTCAGCTGGCAGTGAATTTTCTTTCAAAGCATTTATTATGTAGATTCACTCCAGATGAATATCACTGCCATTCGTGCAAAAATATTCTTGCGGCTCTGTTAGATCTATTTTTTGTATAGTATTGGTTTAAACTGGTTCACTGTAGATCAAGGTCTTCAACACTCTTGTGAGGAAAGTGAGACCTTTGTGTCCTGGAGAACATATATACTTTTGCCACGTCAGAGATCAACTTGCATTAGCTAGCGAAAGAGAGAGGAGATTGGGACATCTTTGGATACATAATTACAGAGGACAACGTGGACTATGCCATAAATCTGGTCATGTGATCAAGATAAAAGATGTGTTATTGGAAGTCAGGATACAATCGCTTTATTAAAAGCAAGCCAAGTTTAGAGGAATGACACTGGTTGTGAATGATGAGTCAACCCAACCAGTTATCCTGTTGACCTCCATTCATATCCTTAACTGCCCACTTTGTTGAGTACTTATTTACATCCAACATGTCCAGACTTTTATGGTGCAAGGCACACCTGTCACATTACATCAGGTTTGATAGGAGCTAAAGTGATTGTCTTTTATCTTTCTGTACAGTATTAACAAATACACCGATCAGCCACAACATTATGACCACTGACAGGTGTAGTGAATAACACTGATAATCTCGTTATCATGGCACCTGTCAGTGGGCATGCTAGACGACTGGGTCAGAGCATCTCCAAAATTGCAGCCCTTGTGGGGTGTTCCCGGTCTACAGTGGTCAGTACCAAAAGTATCAAATGTGGTCCAAGGAAGGAAAAACTGTGAACTGGCGACAGTGTCATGGGCGGCCAAGGCTCACTGATGCACTTGGGGAGCAAAGGCTGGCCCGTGTCGTCAAATTGCAGAAAAAGTTAACGCTGGTACTGCTAGAAAGGTGTGAGACCACGGAGCAATGGAAGCAATGGAAGAAGGTGGCCTGGTCTGATGAATCACTTTTTCTTTAACATCACATGGATGGCCGGGTACATGTGCGTTGCTTACCTGGAGAACACATGGCACCAGGATGTATTATGGGAAGGAGGCAAGCCAACGGAGGCAGTGTGATGCTTTGGGCAATGTTCTGTTGGGAAACCCTGCCATTCACATGTATGTTACTTTGACACGTACCACCTATCTGAGCATTGTTGCACCCTTTTATGGCAACAATATTCTCTGATGGCATTGGCCTCTTTCATCAGGATCATGTGCCCTGCCACAAAGCAAACATGGTTCAGGAATGGTTTAAGGAACACAAGGTGTTGATTTGGCCTCCAAATTCCCCAAATTCTGAATCCAATTGAGAATCTGTGGGATGTGCTGGACAAACAAGTCCTGTCCATGGAGGCCCCACCTCGCAACTTACAGGACTTAACCTTCTACTGCCCCTCTGGGTTTTAGATTGGGAAAATGATTCCAGTTATTTTCATGGGTTTTCTAGGATCACTAATCATGTATAAGTGATTTTTAAATGTACCCCCCCCCAGCCCCCCCAAATATTTGGATGCCTCCCTGTGCCACAAGGGCACTAAAACACAAAGAAAACTTCCTGAAAGTAAGGAAAGAAACTTGCTAGTAGACATTTCAGAGAAGAATAAGATCTGTAATTTGTAATGCACTTAAAAAGCAATTATAATGTAATTCAACAAAATAGTAAGGTGGCCAATAATAGGGGGTAGTATTTTTTATATACTAACCAACTACTGAAATAGTAGTAGATATACATTTCCCATGCTTGCTAACATTTGTATGTCACTAATAATCCTCATAAACATTGATGACTTGATCATATGATTACTGGGTACAAGATGTTTTTAAAAATTGCTGCTGGATATGTTGATATTACAGTAGGGGGATTGAGATCAGTTATGTTCAATTCTTCAGTTCAACGGAACACAGTTGCAAAACTGCATGTTTCACAGATCCATGTTTCTTTGGGTTTGAAGTTAGCATATTGCAACGTATTCTGTTCAGAGGAAGGGAGATCCGGTTCAGTTCCATGTTTCTTTTTTTAATCATCATAAATATTTTTAATTACTTAATTAGATGAATGGGCTAATGATTAAATCTATTTGGAAAATATTCAGAATGGGTACATGGTTATCTACATACAAACATAATTCCGTGAGGTGCAGTGGGGGAATAACAGAATATTAACACAACTGAACAGTGATTGGAAACAGGTGCGTCCTCGGGGTGCGCTGCTGCCATCACTCTCCTGTCGGTGGTTAGTAAACCGGCGAGGTGGAGCGCCGGAGAGGAAAGGGAGGTTTTCTCCCCCCCCCCACTGTGCCACGCGGAGCAGACATTAAAGGACATCTGAGATTAGGATTGAGGCAGGGGGTCCCTTCTTCTCCGCGTAGTCATGGGAGATCCCACCAATTTGATGGCCTCCTTTCCCCTCCAAATCCTTGCTGCTCTTGCACAGGCCCTGTGCAATGTGAGATATGCAGGCATACAGCTTCATGTCCTTGTTCATAATCATGCGGATGACAGCATTTAATACAAAAACAACCAAAATAAAACCAGAATCCATGAAAGTAGATATCAGATAAGGAAAGAATGACCCTACCAGCCTGATTAGAATCTTTACTTCCTCCATCGAATAATGGAATGCCCATTTTCTGTGAAGATCCATTGATATGATGAAAATGAACAAGGCTAGAATATTACATAGAATTACATGTTCTACAGTACATAGAGCATGATTTGTGCACACACCGATGCATTTTTTTATTTACATATTATATTAATTTAGACATGCTAAACATTACATTGATTTTAAATGTTGATTTAACCATGTCTCCACAAGGTTGCTCTTCATAAAATGATGTCCCGCCTTCAAATTAAGCATCATGGACACTCCCATATATCATTGGATTAGTTTTGAATATGTTTACAAGCATTGTGATTTTAAAAATTTGATGAGGGTTATTTGTAAAAATGTGATGAGAGTATGGGAGTTAAAAAGTAGGAAAGTATTAGTAACACTTTATATGACAGATAACATGTCATAACATGTAATAACAACTGACATAAAACTTTATGATAATATCAGGAAGAATTATGACACAGAATCATATCACTATCAGTCCTAAAGATGGTGTCCTGTAGTGCTCCTGAAATCTGCTCCTGCTGTCGTTAGCAAAAGTATTCATGGTAGATACACGTCTGAATTCCACATGTGCATAAATAACAATAACATCTACTAAAATGAACAAAAATATCAATTTTATATGTGCAGTGTTGGTCCTGGGTTTCAAGAGCTTAAATAAAAAATTAAAAAAACTTTCCATACACATCTCAGATCCATAGATTAGGAGCTGATTCCTTTATTTCTATTGGCTGACTGCCCTATACAAACTGTAACTCTGTTAAATCCAATTTACAACTAAGATGTTTAATGGAACGGTTGGCCTTGGTTATAAAAAAAAAAGGTAAGTTATGACACATTTATATTGCATCCTAAATGAACAATGTCTACATACGTGTCAGGATGGTGTTATGACAATAGTATTATAGGTTACGACAAGTTATGTTAGCTGTTACATGTTATGACATGATTATGACAGGGCCGTTACGTGCTTTAAGACTATCCGTCATATAAACTGTTTGTATTTTATACTAATAAGATTACTCTGAGAAATAGAGTTTAACAACCCGTTGATCAAACAATATGCTACTCTTATTACCTTTCAAATATGTCACCCTGTGAGGAAAACAGCTTTCTCAAAAAGGTTTCATGGATATACTTTGGAGTAGGTACGTAGTTATTTTCTGCTTATTGCGCTTTCTTTTAACCCATTAAACACTGCTGGTGAAAGTGTCATTGATCATTATAAAAATATTCTCATTGAATCCACAGTGAGACGCAAAAATAGGCCTATATTTCAGTTACTTCTGTTTATTGTAGAAGGCTATTTTTGTAAAACAGTGGAATATACTCTACTTGCAATAGTATGATATTTTCAAAGAACCTTTATTATTTCAGAGTATACCTGCATACCTGTATCGTTTAGCAAAGAAACATTTACAGTCAGCATGTAGAATAATTGGGTTATTTCACAGTAACGGTAAATTAAACATTCAATTTAATTATTCCACAAGACAACAATATTCATGATCAATAATTCAGTGTTATTTAGGCATTCTGTCTTACATTTTGTGATAATCAACTCTTTCACATTTGATTAGATGAATGTATTCAATGACATAACATGAAATGCTCAGGACATATATAAATGTACACTGAAAACTGTGACTGTCAGTTACTATTAAATTATAAAACCTGAAACATGTATTATGTTGATATGGAATGAAAAAGGTGTAATGTATATACAAATAAACATGGAATGTAAATGGAATGTAACTCTATTACACAATTGGGATATACATGGGGTGGAGACAACAGGAGTAAAACATATGTATTATAACAAGAAAAGAGTAAACTTTCTTAATTAGAAAAACATGTTCCATTTGAGGAAAAAATTGAAATGCTTTATCGACAAACGCAAGTGATTAGGAAAATGCCACTAACCTCGTCCCCAGGCTAAGTGCCTGTGAGCTTTGGGAAGAAGTGTCTAGTGAATGAGATTAAAGTGCCACTGTCATTGTAGCTGGTGAAACAATTACATTTCAAAGAGAAGGCTCATAATGATCTAAATAACATTGCAACAAGATTAAATAAACATGCTTGCATGGACACAGTTAATACACATTCATATTTAAAACAGCAATATGTATCATAGTTAGGTTGATTTGTGGTACTAAAAAGAGGAAGCAACATTTCTAGTCAACATATTCCAAAGATATCATTATAAACATTGTCAATCTAGAAAGGGTGCATTTTTTAACATCTTGTTAACAATTATTCTTACTTCAGCTGAAACATCTGTGGTTTTACTGTTTGAGTTAAAGCTGAGAGCTTCCCTGCTTGCAATTTTCTTACTGATCCAAGGTATCATTCAATGTGCTCATTATGAACATATGTTTGAATAGCATTACTGACTCAGTGACATATTCAGAGCTGAAACCATTTCAAGGGGAATGTTATGTGGAGAGGAAGGTTTTAAGTTTCCATTACCACCTTGCACATTACGTTCACAGTACTTGGAAAATTCTGTTGGCCATAGACGCTCCCATCTCAATGGCTGTTTATACATCTTAGAGGAATTTTTGTCAATGTAAAATGAATGAAAATTGACATATACAGCATGAATGTAAAGAATGTCACAGTCATTTAAAGTTGAGAGGCTGAGTCAACATGGTTGAAATGTTTTCACTTTTGTCTTATGTCACAGAAAATGTACTATCAAATTTGGGTCACAGATATAAGAGATAGCTGGCATTTCAATTTGGATGGTTTTGTAAAAGGATCATAAAGACTCTTTTACTATCCTAGTACTTTTCCAAACAGAAATGGAGTATCCTGGAGATCACTTGCATCTTTATTCAGAATTTCTTTGTCCTAGTCACAGAAGCCAAGAACAATCTTGAGCCTGTTCACATTTGTTAGAGCTTATCCTGTAAACATTGTTCAGCAACGCACGGGGCATAATCCACCAGCAAACCAGGTTTTCATTTTTTCACTTAGGTCCATGTGATACCGATTGTAGCAAAGGTTCCCAAAGCAGGGGTTCCCCATTGAAGCACGGTCATACACCCTGACGGCGTTACCACATCATTTTCAAAGAGCTGCAAATCTGTGGATCCTCTATCTTCGTTTCACTGTGTGTGGGCCCTTGCTTAGATGCCAAGGTTCAGCTTCTGCTCAAAGTATGCATCAAACCTGGCCTTGGCATACTCCTGTAAACAGACAGGGGAGTGAGCGGGGCGGGACAGTCCAACAATGTATACAGTGCCCTCCACAATAATTGTATTTAAGGACATTTCATTACAGCCTTTTTTGGCTCATCTTAATCAAATTTGGCAAATAATTTTGATGGGCAGCATATATAATATAAAATAATTAAAAGCAAATATAACAAAGAGTGACTCTCAGACACGTTGTCAGTTATCAGGATGTCCAGACCACGGCAAATATTTGCGTGCAGTCCAGAGAAGTTTGTGAACTCAAACATGGCAAAGAGCTCACCCACTGTACTTTCTGATTATTTGGTTTTCATACATTTTTCTTAAGTTGGTGGGAGAATAGCTATGATTTTATATCACACATATAAATATATAAAACAACACTCACCATGTACCCAAATTCAATAGTAGATATTCTGGCCTGGATCATCGACCACAGACCCCAGAAGAAGTGTGAAGCCAGAGCAAACCTATGAAATAATCAACAGAGAAATGCTTAAATAAGACAGTGGACAAGCACTTAAAATAAGGCAGTGGACAAGCACTCAGAAAACCATTGGTGCAACGACCAGATATACTGAAAATACACTACTGCACCGATTCCTGAGTTTCATTTTACAGTTCATTAATATTATGATCGTTAATATTTAATATTATCTACTGCTGCATTTTCAACAGGAAGTTGTGTCTGAGATATATATGCAATTAAAAGTATCTCTTTTAAAAATCTGTTTTCCATTCCCGTGGAAGGTTTGGACTACTCCATTTTCCCTCACCTGTTGACTTCCACAAACAGCTCCTCTTTGAGTTGTATCTGGTCTTCATCACTCAGATTGTTGAATCCTTTGTCAGTCTCTGACAGATAGCTTGTAATAAAATGCAGCTGAGAAGAGAAACTAAATAGGTTATTGGCTGGCTATTGCCTACAAATCCAATGGTTCATAACCAGCTAACAAAAAGCCTTCATTCTATCATCCCTACTCACCTGTTGGGCTTTACTTGGATAATTCTTGGAGTTTACATGGAAAAAGGGGAACTTCTCATTGGTGTAGTCATACATCCATTCACAGAAGTGATTTCCTATGTCAAATCCCCTGAAAATACAAAATATGGAGAGTATACACATTAGCAATATCACATTGGTCAATTACAATACTGAATATCACAACAGTCAATTACATTAGACACTGAACGTTCTTGGTTCCCTATGCAATGTACATTTTATTGCCACATGGATTGAGAAATATTCATGCTTGGGATCTTTTACTTGCCAAAACACTGATTTTATAATAGATTTTTTTCTAATCAAGATAAATATGCAGTGAGTTCTCAAAAAGGGAGTAAACACTGGTAGCTCCTCATGAAGGGAATCACAGCTGCATTGGAAACAACACAAAGTGTTCAACATTTTCCTACGCCGTCTGTGGCATTACGGATCAGTGCTCAAAACCTAGACAGTCCAATCCCTTTCAAGCGAGCAAAACTAGCTGCCAGGAAACCGACTTGTAAGACAGCAGTGGGAAAACAAACTGGGAGTCTGGCATGTGCTTCCATGGAACTTCCATGGACGTTTTTTTTTTTATTGAATTAGTTCATCCATGTGACCTATCCACTCCTTTAATTAAGGAGACTGCTTCCTAAACATGCCCCATGTTTAACCCTAACATTGGCCCCCACTCAATCAAAGCTTGTGGGAAGAGAGGAGAAAAAGGGGAAACCTGATCTGCTTTGAGTAAGGAGCGTTGGTGCTGACGTAGAATAACCATGAGAAAGACTGAGGTTCACGGCGGTTCCAAAATACAATACAGCAGTTATGAGGCAGGGCAGAGAACAGTGAAGGGCCTTTCTGAGAAAGCAGGCGCTCAAGCATGTTTCACAGAAAGTCATCAAAACTGATTACATGAAGTCATACAGTAAGACACAGGCTGGCTGGTTTACATAAGAAAAAAACATTGGAAATTTACTCACATTTATCTCAAATATATGCAACTAAATTTTTCCAGAGTAACAGGAGCAATGAGAGTTTCTTATTGTGTCTAATGCTTATTTTATTACATTTTATTTTCACTTCCTTACCGTCTTCCTCTTCTGCAAAGCTCACCAACTGCTTAAAAATCTCCCCATTAATACCCCAGTCTTCCTTTTCATCTCCCCCTATGGATCCTTCTTCTACCCAACTAATCAAACTGAGAAGACATGTTTTCCTATGAAGATTTTGGGAGGCAGAAGCTTTGAGTAATGAATCTGTAGAAATATGGATGAATAGACGGCCATTTTGGGAATCCACTGCTAGGCCCTGTGTATAAAGCTAGCTGGATGATTAAATTGAACAGGGTATCTGGCTTGGCTGGCTTACTCGGCTTGAATCTGGAGACTCAATCACACAAAGGCGAAAGAATTTGACAACGTGTCAGCCAGGGAAGCAATTCACGGTTTGCAGAGAGGGCAGACATAACAGTCCCCCATCATATAATGTGGCCAATATTTACTGCAGTATCCATTTCCTCTTCTGATTAATGTGTCTCACGATCTGAGAAAACCAAAGACATTTTCTTACATGCACATTTGAGTCATTTAGCAGATGTTCATTAAGCCAGAGTTTTGTGACCAAAGTCTTTGGTTCTGAGAAAAAGGGGAGGATTGAAGTGTACACAGCCCCCTGAGCATTTGCATACCTGTAGTTGTAGCTACTGTATTCAAAGTCAATCAGCATGAGCTTCTGTTTGTCAGTGCCCTCACGGCCACTGAGGAGCAGGACATTTCCTAGAAAATGAAGGAAAAACTATAACACGGCACAAAACCTTAGCATGGTACTAACATTCTCTAGACTAGTTTTAACCAAAGCAATACTACGCCTGGGACACAATTTGTGGAACTTACAGAAGTCAGTGCATAAACCCTCATCCTGCGGGAATCAAACCCACAACCCTGGTGTTGTAAGCGCCATGCTCTGCCCACTGAGCTACACGGGAAACCTTACCTTCTTGACAGTCATTGTGGCAGAAAACAACAGGGGAATGAGTAGAGTCCAGCAAAGACCTACAGAGACAAACAAGCAATATTTCAGGAGGTAGTTAGTAGAAGTTTGAGGTCCATTCATTACTCACAATTTATCACAAACAACTCGAAGTCAAGCCAAACTATTTATGATTCCCTGTTTACCTAAAACGACTGGATGCCAAATACCAGCACACAACCAAAGACAGAGTGTTTTTGTAGAATTCTTTGTATATTGTTGTCAACTGTATTCCACAAGAAGTTAGTAAGTTAGTGAAAAACTACACAGGACTAACACATAACTGAATTACAGCAGTACATATCTGGTCATCGACAATTCAACTGAATAGTGTTGTAAACATAATGCAAGAACCAGACTTGGCATGAAGAGGGTCTTACCTGAGTGTCTTCAACTCCTGCGGCAGGTTAAAACTCATCAGATGGGCAAACTTGCGTGTGTGGGACTCCCTGGTGAAGGTGAGTCGCATCACCTGTTGTAAATACCTGTAGATATGGGGAGTCAGGGTACACATGAACACAATTTCTATGAAACCTTTGAATGAGATTCATGTGTTTCTCTACATCAAATTTTTCTGGCTCATCTTGATATATAATGGGTTAATTTAGAGGTTGAATACAGGATAGAAATATAATATTCCAGGTAAACAACGGAAAAAAATAATACACATAAAATACATCAAGTCTAGGAATTTTAATATTTCACACACACAATGGTACAATCACTATTTTCTGATGAAAAAGCATAAACCTGAAAAATGTGTACATTTAATGTAGACTTTGGAAATAAACTCTTATTTGGCATACTAGGATTAAAGACATTGTAGAGTTTAGAGATAAAACATAATATATAATTACCACAGTACTGATGATACACTTCTTGACCACACAACATTTATACAAATTACAAAATACTGTACATTGAGGTAACGAAAAACACTTAATCAACTGGAAGGCAAATAACATTTACCAAAAATGATATGGTTGGGGTTTTGTACTCCACAAAGAACTTGGGGAAACACTCTAACCGAAAAAAAGATTGCATTCACAATGTGACATACCATTGTTGTCTGCAGTTACTGCACTTTTACTGCAACTTCAAAACTGCAATCTTTTATGTGAGGGCCTATTTTGTCTCTCTGTTATCCTCAAGCCATGAGGATTGGCCAACCAAAGCAAACAAACTATACCTTTTGTAATAGTTGGTATGTATGCTAGCTGATGTTTTTTGGGGGCTTTCACAGAGGTCACTTAAGACAAAGAGGGTGTAACTGTCTGAGATTTCATGTTCATGTCAATATTTTGATAATTTCATTAGTGTTTAAATTCATACAGTAATTAAAAACATTAAAACAGTGTAATAAGAGTTTAGAAAGGGGTGTTTAATCAAAAATTGAACAAAAATATTTTACCTTATAAATATTTATTTTTAAAGGTTGTTGTTCTTTATTACAAATGCAATTTTTTTATGTTGAGGTCAAAGGTGAAATTACCAGAGCTTAGCGAAGGCCAAACATGTTGCATTGCGGGTAAAAGGAATACTGAGCGAGCCAACGTGGCTGCAGAGAAAACATTTACGGCCTCAAAAAAATATTTTGCACGGTCCAAGAGGCGCACACAGTAATTGTGCTTTTGTATTTCAGCCTTATCATGTTTGTTGTAATTTCTTTGCATTAAATGCACTTTCTGTACTGTTGTGACGCTAACATTGTGGGGAACGTCTAGTTAAGAAATTTCAAATTCAAATGTATTTAATTATAAAGCTCTTTTTACAACAGCAGTTGTAACAACAACAGTATTGTTGAATTTCAGTGGCTAGGAAAAACTCCCTAAGAAGGTCGAATTTTAGGAAGAAACCTAGAGAGGACCCAGGCTCAGAGGGGTGACCAGTCTTGGAAAGAAATGTGCTTAAGAGACTGCAAAATGACTGAAAGAAGTATATTTGACTATATTTAATTGTATTTTGTGTGTTTTCTTTTTGTAGTTTTCACGGTGTCTTAGGAAGAAACTGTGGAAATAAATAATCAAAAGACATCTGTATGATGCGTGGCTTTATTTAATTGGGCCAGTGTAATTACAGAGGGTTTCCAGTTTCTACAGTATCTTACAAACTGTTTGGTTCAAATCCTGAATCCTGTCTAAGAGCAGTGATATATCAGACTGTATAGCAGTGCTTTGACAAAGAAATTGCTTTCGTTAACTAAGGTGCATTAGTGCCTGTCTATAATAGTTATAAAGCAACTCAAAGGTTTGTGGTGGATGGCCAATATACAACGGCTAATAACGATATCTAGACACACAACAAAACCTTCGCCGTGGTATATTTGCCATACACCAACACGCCTGTGTCTTATTGCTGAAGTGTATAATAAAAGACCAACTCACTTGTCAATAGTTCCAAAAAGCCATTTGGGCTCCTTGTTAAATGGCATTCTCATCCCATGGAACTTGGCCATCTTCTCAGCTATTTCAGCAGATATACCAGGCAGGCTCAATTCATCTGTGTTCAGTTTGCGACTCTATTAAGGTAAGGAGTTCAAGGAATTCAGATTTACAGGCATTTTCAAACTGAAAACAGGTTGTTTTCATTAACTTCACGCTGAAAACCTCTTATGCAACAATGAACAGATAAAATTACAAAAAGACTGTAGACAGGGCTATCTAAAGCAAGGAGGGTACTGGATTAGCCAAGGTGTCCCACAGAAGGTTGTGATTGGCCAGCACTGTCCACTTTTGGGAGGGGGTTAGTAGAATATGGTTGCCTTGCTTTGTTGCCCTCTTACAATTCCAGGTGGTTTGGGCACCAGTGAACTCAATCGAGGTAGAAGGCTAGAGAGTGTGCTGGGAGTACACTTTGCTATTGTTTCAAATTATGATTCCCAATTTAGAGGCCTCAAGCTTGCCCTCTTATTAACCAAACCTCAAATACTAAATCCTTTATACATCCTACATCCCAGTCTGCAAATGAGAAGCCCAATTGGATTTGAGATGTTTTTTAGCCCGTGAATGAAAAAGGAGAATTCATAATTCACTCATTAGCTATCTTTGAAATATAAATCTATTAAGGAGCAATGAATGGTCACAAAACGCATTAGTTTCCAAATCCATTAATATTTTCATTTTCAAACCTCAGACAGCATATGTCAGACTGACATTACCCTACAACTCAGACATTATAATGAGAAGAATGTATTACTCTCCCTAACAAACAACAACATATACCAACATACATGCAGATAAGGAATAGATTACAGTTGTGCTCAAAAGTTTGCATACCCTTGGAAAATGTGTAATATATATACCATTTGTAAAGAAAACATGAGTGAGCAGGCAAAGCACATGTCTTTTATTTCTTATGGGATTCACATTCAACTGTAGGTCATAACAGAATGGCACAATCATAAAACAAAACATGGCAACAAAGAAAAAAATGAACTTACCCCTGTTCAAAAGTCTTCATACCCTTAGTTCTTAATTCTGTTTGTTGCCCCCTTTGGCATCAATGAAAACGTGGAGTCTTTTGTAATAGTTGTCTATGAGGCTCCGAATTCTTGCAGGTGGTATAACTGCCCATTCGTCTTGGCAAAATGCCTCCAGGTCATGCAAAGTCTTTGGTCGTCTTGCATGAACTGCACGTTTGAGTGTCTCCATGATATTAAGGTAAGGAGACTGTGATGGCCACTCCAGAACCTTCACCTTTTTCTGCTGTAACCACTGGAGGGTCAACTTGGCCTTGTGCTTAGGGTCATTGTCGTGCTAGAAAGTCCAAGTGCGTCCAATGCGCAGCTTTCGTGCAGAAGAATGCAAATTGTCTGCCAGTATTTTCTGATAACATGCTGCATTCATCTGCATTCATCAATATTGACAATATTACCTGTGCCTCTAGAGCTCAACCCCCCAGCCCCCCCCCCATGTCAATGTGTTGTCGGGCATATTGGAACCGGGCTCTTTGTGACATTGGTGCAGTAAAGGCTTCTTTTTGGCAACTCGACCATGCAGCTCATTGTTGTTTAAGTATCGTCATATTGTGCTCCTTGAAACAACCACACCGTCTTTTTCCATAGCAGCCTGTATTTCTCCTCAGGTTAACTGTGTTTTTTTCTTGGTATCCCGAACAATTCTTCTGGCATTTTTTGTTGAAATCTTATTTTACTGACTGGCATTTGCAAGGCTTTGGATATCTTTTTATATCCTTTTCCATCTTTATAAAGATCCATTACCTTGTCACGCAGGTCTTTTGACAGTTCTTTTCTGCTCCCCATGGCTCAGTATCTAGCCTGCTCAATGCATCCATGTGAGAGTTAAACTCATTGACTATTTATACACAGATACTAATTGCAATTTAAAAAGCCACATAAATTCAACGTTCATTTCCATTTTCACCAGTGTGTGTCACCTTGTGTGTCTGTAACATGTAGTCCAAACATTCAAGGTTATGTAAACTTTTGATCAGGGCCATTTGGACGATTTCTGTTATCATTATGATTTAAAAAGCAGCCAAAAAACGATGTGATAATAAATGGGTTCATATGATCACAATCCTTAAATAACATTTTTAAAAATTGGGATGATCAGTCATATTTTCAATATCAATGCCAGAATTTCACAATTTCTGCTATGGTATGCAAACTTATGAGCACAACTGCAAATCCTATGCAAAATACAGGATCAAATTAAACAAATTAAGCAGCTTTTATATGGGTTTGTTACGGTTACATTACAAAATAACACCTTGAAAGCTAAAAATAATCTGAAATAAGGCTAGATTTAAAAAACTAAAATGTATTAAAAAGTGAAACAAGAGATAAAGATAGAACATACCTGGACTCATGGTTTGTAGGTTTAACAAGCAATTGTTTAGCCAAAAGGGGTCCAACACTGCCACGGCATTTGGTGCACATGTACTGCTGAAGCTTAAGTTTAAACCTGGCTAACAGCTCTTTCAGCAAAAACTCACTATATTTATCCCTTTTCGATAAAACATGAATGTCAGAAAATCTTTACCTATAATCCCGTTTCCAAAAAAGTTGAGATGCTGTGTGAAATGTCAGGAAAAATAGAATGCAATGATGTGCAAATCATTTAAACCCTATTTTCAATAGAAAATACTACAAAGACAACATATCAAATGTTGAAACTGAGACATGTAATTGTTTCTTGAAAATTATATGCCCACTTTGAATTTAATGCCAACAACACATTTCAAAGAACTGGGACGGGGCAACAAAAGACTGGAAAAGTTGTGTAATGCAATAAAAATATAAAAGGGTCACATAATACAATTACTCTTTTAAATATATGAGATTCATGGTATTACAGAGTGGATATATATTGTTGTGCTACAGGGGAAAGGTACAGAGTGAATACATATTTCTGAGAGACAAAAATGTGAACTTCTGAGAGGGAAATCGAACCAGGGTCAAAACACTGGAAGGCAGGGATAATCCCAATCAGTGCACCTCCATAATAGTCTCCAAATGCAACATTATCACAGCCATGACATTTTTGCTGAAATAATTTGGGCAACAGAACGTTTATTGACAAAACTCAAGTGTACACTTGTACAAAGATTACTGCAGATGGCTAGCTAATAGCTATATAGCCTACCTATAATGAAAACAATTACAATATTTCATTTATTTTGAAAACGATGACAATATAAAAAGGTCACGTAATACAATTACTCCTAAATATATGAGATTTATGGTATTACAGAGTGGATATATTCAGTGGATATAAAAAGTCTACACACCCCTGTTAAAATGCCAGGTTCTTGTGATGTAAAAAATGACAAAGATAAATCATGTCAGAACTTTTTCCACCTTTAATGTGACCTATAACGTGAACAATTCAATTGAAAAACAAACTGAAATCTTTGAGACTGATAGACAGCCCACCTTGGGCTGATAGATAGCCCTTCTTGGTATAGTCTCCAAATGCCAATTTTATCCCACCCATTACATTTAGCTGAAATAACGTTTATTAAAGGAATTAAAGTGTACTTTGGTACAAATATTACTGTAGATGGTTGTGCATACAATAACAGGTGAATAGCTAACCACTAAGCTATGTGAACTACAAGGGAATCATTGGCTGAATATCAAATCACATTCTACATATTATGTACTTCAAGTACGTACTTCGCAGATGATGTTGAAGTATGTTTTGTATATAGTAACCTAGTATGTCAGTATTGGGACATACTACCTCGTCAGAAAATTGCATCTCGACATTAAATAATTTTGTCAAGCATTAACATCACGACAAGTTTTAATATTTAGCTAGACACCATTTATCATTGTGTCAAACTGAATAACGTTTCTTAATAAGTTTACTTCCACCACAAATAGCATCTATGAACTGTACAGCTTTTATTAGCCAGTTATAGGCCTACTACAACTGTCTGTTATTACATGGAATAGTAATAAGAATTGAGCAATTGTTAGCGAGACTGAAGAAGACGTTTATACCGCCAAAGCTATATCATTTCATGGCACAGCGTTCATTTTTCTTTCTTTCATTCATGAATAACACTGATGCAATAACTATCGATATAGGTGAATATAACTGACTATTTGGTCAAGTGAAAAAACGAAAGTATCATGGAAACCCCTCCTCTTTTACTGTGCAAGAGGTTGTGATTTATAGGCTATTACCCCAAAAACCATGCACGGATGAGTACTTGAAAAACCCACCAGAAATAGTTGCAATATAACTGTAAATGGTTTTATTTTAGGCTAACTATAACTTAGCAACTGAAGGTTGTAGCCAGTTAAGTTTTTGTCTGTCCTGAACAAATCCTAATGCATAATTTGTTAGGTCTGGGGCACAACATGAACACTGGTCTCTTTGCGTGGAAGGCCACGTCTCTAACCACTACGCTATTTAACAAGGGGTAGTCAGTCACTCACTCACTCGATCAGTAAGAGACATTCGCTATTCTTGGTCGGCTCCGCTTACGCGGTCCGGCAAATAAACAAACAGGAGTATTAAAAGAGCATCCCAGAGAGGATGAGTCTGTCAGAAGATGGGGAGGGGTTCACCACTCTGTGAAAGACTTTGCGCAGCCAAATTGTGCAACAATTTAAGAATAACGTTTTCTCAATGTAAATTTATAGAATTTGGGGATCTCATCTACGGTACATAGTATCATTCAAAGATTCAGAGAATCTGGAGAGATTTCTGTACACAAGAGACAAGGCCGAAAACCAATATTGGATGGCAGTGATCTTCGGACCCTCAGGCAGCACTGCTTTAAAAACAGACATTATTCTGTAGTGGAAATCAATGCATGGGCTCAGGAACACTTCAGAAAACCATTGTCTGGGAACACAGAACGTCGCTGCATCCACAAATGCTAGTTAAAACTCTACCATGCAAAGAAGAAACCATATATAAACAAGATCAAGAAATGCTGCTGCCTTCTCTGGGCCCGAGCTCATTTACAATGGACTGAGGTGAAGTGGAAAACTGTCCTGTGGTCTGACAAATCAAAATGTGGAATTATTTGGATTACATGGATGCCGCATCCTCCGGGTTAAAGAGGAGAGGGACCATCTGGCTTGTTATCAGCACACAGTTCAAAAGCCAGCTTCCGTGATGGTATTGGGGTGCTTTAGTGCACATAACAAGGTTGAGTTGCACATCTGTGAAGGCACCATTACTGCTGAACAATATATACAGGTTTTGGAGCAGCATATGCTGCCATTCAGACAACGTCTTTTTCAGGAAAGGCCTGGATTATTTCAGCAAGAAAATGCCAAAGCACATTCTGCACATATTACAACAGCATGGCTCCATAGTTGATGAGGCTGGGTGCTACAGTAAACTGGGCTGCCTGCAGTGCAGACCTGTCACCCATTGAAAACATTTGGCACATTATGAAATGAGAAATACGACAAAGGAGACCCAGAACTGTTGAGCAGCTGAAATCATATCAAGAATGGGAATACATTTCACTTTCAAAATTACAGCAATTGGTCTCCTCAGTTCCCAAATGCTCACAGAGTTTTGTCTAAAGAAGATGGGCATGTATTTTTCAAAAAACAATAGCATTTCTCAGTTTCAACATTTGATATGCTGTCTTTGTACTATTTTCAATTAAATATAGGGATGAATGATTTGCACATCATTGCATTTTGTTTTTATTTGCATTTTACATAGCAGCCCAACTTCTTTGGAAACAGGATTGTACATTGTCTGGACCAGGCGTGGTTTAAACCTACCAACAGTACTCTCACTCTTACAAAACTTAAAGCTATTTCAGCCACTTAATATAATTAATGTATTCACTTTTTGCATAATTTAAATACACACCATTAAACAGAACACATGCAGACATCTACATTGACACATAAACATACACTTGTGGATGTATGTTGTTGTTCACATGAATGATTATCACTCTACATAGTTGCTTACTGGGACAAACTGCTCCAGTCTTCCCTGGGGGAAAATGCCATAGAGTTTAGGCCCAAGCTCCCGTTCTGCCAGAATGGCAAACATCACACTCTCCAGAACCATGGCTTCGGCACCCTGGAGGGACAGAGAACGAGAATTAACATGCACATTAAAAGAAATTGACTGTTGAATGAGAAAAGCTGGAGGTTGTTAATTTCTTCTGTCTTCAACTTCATGATTGCCAGTCACTTTGTAAAAAATGACAAGGATAAATTAGTCATTTGTTAATGTTTATTTAAAAAATGCATGAACAGACAATTAATGGAATGAGCAAGAAATGACTGACTGAGGTCAGTAATTTTCCTCAGCTAGCACCATCAGGATGTGAGTACAGGTCCAGAAACGTTGCATATGATGCTGACACATTTATACAGGTCCAAATGATATGGCTATTGTGAAAGTGCTTCTTCAGTTAAGCAAATTACTTTACCAATCCTTATTGTACTCTGACAGGTATTTCATCCTTGGTGGTGATACGTTTAAAAAGCAGATTCGGACCAGACTGGAATAGTGAGTTGCGTTCCACATGAAGAGGCGAGAAACAAGAGGTCAATTGTACTGAGAGATGCAGAGCCTGCCAACAGCATGAATCAGGGATTGTGGCTGCTTAACCAAAGAGGACACCAGGTCTCATCTACTTTGGAGGAAATGGTGCTCTGAAACGGTGCTCTATAATAAAAAAAAATATGTCTTTCGAAAAATAGATTACATTGGAGATACAGTTGTGACCATCTGTACTATGGTGCTTAGGCTTATCAAAGCTGATTTACTGTTTAAAGGATATTGCGTGTCATAAATAAATTATGCTAATTATTTTTTTTTAAATAGAATGAATTCATATGAAGCTTTTTGACCAAAAAAGGTATTCTCTGTGCTAATTTAGTAGTTGGGATTTGGTTCAATCATAATTAAAATTGTGTGAATAAATGATTTGTGGGATTGCAGGTCTTTCAGGTTAGGTGACTGTGAAGCTTGTTTTGTAGATACTATTGTTTTGGGAATTCAATTTATTAGACATTGTACTATCAGTTAACCCAGAACTACTTGTGTCATTTGTCAGATATTCTGGATCCATAAGAGATGAGACTGGAACCTAAAGAAGATCTTTAACCTCTCTCTTTAAAAATTACCAGCAAGCAACCTTTGGGCCAAATCTTCCCACCACTTATGAAATTTGAAAGACGCAAATACTTGAACTACAACAAATACAATTCTTGAAATGATGTGTGCCTGCTTCAGATATAAATGGAAGATGTTTTAATCAAGCTGAATGGAAGCTGAATAACAATCAATAACAGCTGAAGAAGTAGTTAGAGTAAAACAAAAGTTGATTTAGTAGATGGCTCTAAACATATTTCAGATATCGAATTAATTATAAAATCTGACTATAAATGAATGCCACCTTGACAAGGAAAGAGGTACCCTAATCTACTGGAACCTGCTGGCATGTAGTCTGTGGACTGTGACAGTTGACCAAGGAATTTGCCAAGTAGGGTACTTCAGAATGGTTTGGTGCTTCCTGTTCCCAACTAAATATGTTGGAAACAAACTATAGTAGTGTTTTGCTGATTTACGGTCTCTTGTATGCACTTTGGACTGACCTCATGTGACTACAGTCAGGGAGGAAACATTAGTCATTAAGTCATTATTACACAAAATTCCACCAATCCACATACTGCACTATTGCTCATGAAATGTTGCAGGTTTCCATTGTTCCTATGTTCCTTATTGTGGAGGAAAAATACACTCTCGGTTTTAGAAGTTCCTGTTTTAACTGAGTGAAAAAGATTATTAAACTATTCGGTGGGGAAGGAAGTGGTAAAATGTGGTGTCCCTTTCAGCAGGATACGCTGACAGAGTGTGGCCTATTCTACTTTGTCAGTGTGCAGCTATTGACAGAAATGGAAGGAACTCCCACTTCCTCAAAATCCCGGTTTCCTCATTTTATGTTGACAAAACATTGTCTCTTCTAAGTCTTACACTTGACTTACCCTTGTTTTGCTTTTAAGAAATGTTACTCCGAACTGGATGATCAAATCTTATACTCACCAAATTCAGCCCAACAGCTAACCAAAAGATGCTTGTAGAATTCTCTAGGAACCCCAGGGTAACATTAATGGAATGGCTCAAAAAGACAAAATGGAGTGTTATGAAATGGCTGAGTCAAAGGGCAATTCTCAACGCTTGTGAATTACAGTGGGGGGTTTCTTGTGTGTAACAGTCTGCACATACAAGAAAGTGCTTGAAGAGGAAACAATTGAAGCAGTGCTTTAAAGAACAAGAGGCAATAATTAGTCTGAGTCAACTTAAGAGATGTTGAAAGAAACCGCTTCATGAAGTTATTTCAGCCAAAGGAGGCAACACCAGCTATTGAAAGCAACATCTGCACTATGAAATAGTGTTTCTGCTGATTTTTGATGAATAAATGTAAAAGTATAATCTTTCAGTTTCATTTTTAAAGGTGTTTACCATTATCTGTCAATAGTGCTGAAGTGAAGATTACATATTCTTATGTCCAAACAAAAAATGTAAATACCCATGGGGTGTTCTTACTTTATAAGATGACTCGATACAGCAATAATTAACTCAATCGGTAGTACTCATGGGTAGAGTATAGCAAACTAGGCAAGGTAACAGCCTTGTTACTTTGGGAGATGGAAGAACCTGCCAGAAAGACAATCATCTTGACAGCACTGCATCAATCAGGCCTTTATGGTAGAGTTGCTAGAATGAAGTCAATCCTGACTAAAAGGCATTTGACGATACCTGCAGAACTTTGAGAGTATGTGGAAAAAGATTCTCTGGTCTGATGAGACCACAATGAAACTATTCCGCCTCAATGCCAAGTGCTACGTCTGTTGAAAAAAAGGGACAGCTCATCAGGTGGCTAATGCCTGGTGGTAGGAGTAGGGGCACCATGCTATGGGGATTATTCTCTGCTGCAGGGACTGGGAGTTTGGTCAGGATTGAGAAGGATGTCTGGAGCTGCATACAGAGAGGTAGTTGAAGAAAAATCTGATCTAGAGCACACAGGGCGTTAGGCCAGTGCGAATATTCATTTCGGCATGACAACAACCCGAAGCACACAGCCAAGACATACTGGAGTGGCTTCGGGACCAGTCTGTGAATGTCCTCTAGCGGCCTAGCTGGACTTGAACCCTATAAAACATCTGTGCAAAAACCAGGAGATCACAGTACACCATCACTCCCCATCCAATCTAACAAAGCTCGAAAGGATCTACAAGGAGGAATGGAAGAAAATGCCCAAATCCAGCTGTGCAATGTTGGTAGAGACATACTCAGGGAAGCTTGAAAATGTTATCCTTACAGCTAACACATTATCACAGGTTTTTATGAAACACTAATTTCTGTAATGAACACACACAGAGCAGGTTAGATGGAGGGATGGATCCAAGCACAGAACAAAGGACATTTATTAGGGAGTAGAAAAGGTATATGAAGGGACAGGCTGGAACGAAGTCAGAAGGCAGAAGATTGATAGCTGGGTATCGATGCCGATTAGAAGGCGGAGTACAGTAGGGGTGAAGCCAGAGAGGCGGTCAGGTAGGCAGGCAAGGGTCAGGATACCAAAACAGACTTTCAAAATACTTCTATCCAAAAAGAGAATGCTCAGAAAAACAGTCTCAGTAAAGTTGCAAACACACAAACAATACTTCACAATGAACAACAGCAAACACAGTCCTCATTTAGGGGAAGTAAACGAGACACAGATGCAAACGATAATGAAAAATGAATAGGCTACGTTAAAAAAAAAACAGGACAGAACAGGGTCAAAGATCAAGATCAAATGTAAAACCAAAACCAAACAACACAGAACCACACAAATGTCCATTTGAAATTTGTGACGAGCACACGTATAATGGCTTTTTTTCGTGAGAAGGACAGAATCGTCTTCCTATGGCGAACCTCGTACCGTTAATTCTTGTTAATTCTTCTGTTACCTCACACGCAGCCTATACTGAGACCATCGGTACATAGCCTGAAATGTATTACCATCCATTCCCAGATCAAATGTGTTCCAAATGAATATCTTGCAGGTTTTGGACAAACTGGCTACCGTAAATGCAGGATCAATATCCAAAAAAACTGAAGATATTTGTTTAAAGAAATTATGAAGTTGTTTAATATACATACAATAAACTGCCTTTTACGTTCACTAGAAAATTGCGTCCAGTACAAAAACAAATGCCTTTTATGTGTGCATGTCATGATTCTGTAATATGGACTTTGTGTAGATGTCATGAACGCTGTGATGCTGTGTTGTGCCAGAGGTATCTAAGATATTGCATTGGCGTCGTTACGCTCGGGCGTATAAATCTATAATTCTGATCGCAAAATCGTGCCATTTTCCTCATGTACATACAAAATCCTGAACTTTCTGTGTCCCGGTGGGGGGGGGGGGGTTAGAGCAGAGGTGTCAAACCGGTTCCAAGGAGGGTCAAGTGTCTGCAGGTTTTTGGTTTTTCCTATAAATTGGTTCCCAGTTCAAGCCTAAACAACCAATAGAGGGTAGAAACAAATAAATGAGTGACCTAATGAATCAAGTACAAGGTGAGCTGAGAGTGAAAACCTTGCAAATACTCGGCCCTCCAGGGAACCGTTTTCACACCTGGGGGTTAGAGAGTGACTAAGGTCATCACATTTCAATAGAATTTCACTGTATGTTTTCAGACACTCAACCAAAGTCTACAAATATTAACAAATGTGTTAATGGAATAACTAAAATAGGTATACAAATCTTGTTAAATTTTTACTCAGGTTCCCATTATTTAATACTAGGCTTTGGTTGCAGATCCAAGAACAGTCAAAAAATATGGAAAACCAGAAAGGTATGTATTCACAGAGATAGATCCACCATCTCCTCCCAGATTGAATTACAAGGAACAATTGACCACTGTGAGCTGAACTGACATTTATAACAGGTGCTGTATACACCATCTATTAGCAGTTAGTCCAGAACATTCCCTGCCACTCTCCCTCCCTCCACCCCTGGTGTACTACAGTCACATGACGAAGGCAGAAGCTACAGTTGTGAAAACATTAGGGGAGAATTCACTATTATTGGAATTGAAATTGATACAAAAATATGTCACATTGCCCTAAAACTGTATTTAAGAAGCCTAATGATAAAAATGTGTTGTCAATGGGAATCATAGTCATGTTTCAAGAAATAAAAAGTAAGAGAAAACATGTCTTCCCCAAATAATGATGCAGCACTCTCTTTGGCCATTCACTGTCATTTTGTAAATACTGGATCGCCATGTCGCAATGCACTGTTTTATCCAAAACATAAATCAAAATTGGGCTAGTGCTATTTGAGATATTGCAGGTGATTTATGTACTGAGACAGATCAATACTCCTAAATGATCTTACTGTGGAGGAAAATGAAGGCCAAGAAGCTATGAAGTCTTGAGTTGACCCCCTGATAATCCAAGCTAGGGTTAGACTAATGGGATCACGGTGTTACACTGAGAGTTCAGTGACAGGAACACATCAGTGGGAACATGTGTTTTTACCCTTTTAATCCCACTGTCATCAACAGGCTAACAGTTTATCGCAACCCAAAGTGTTTACCATATGCTGCTATATCTTAATAGTGTTTGATACTATCATGCTTGCAGAAAGGTTTGGGATTCAAATGAAACCTACTTCCAATGGCATTCATGTTTCATGCTGAACCTTTCGGTATTTCATCAAAGAAAATGAATACAGAACAAAGTAAATAGAAAAATGTAACATGATGAGTGGTCATTTTCACAATCAGATGGCAAATCTAACCAAAGGTCTGGGTAGATCACCTATGCCATTATTTACTTACTTGAAAGACATTTTCTTTGTTTGACTGTCTGGGCTCCCCCTTATTACAGGACATCTATCAATGAAAGAAAAAGCAAGAAACTAACCATGAGTACATATGTTTCCAAAAGACACATCATGTTACAGCATCCTCACAATGAGACAATAACAGAGTACAGTATAGTCCCCAAGTCAGCCAAAATAGAAAGCCGTTAATGCCTTTAACTAAATGTTTTGTTCAAAATGTAAAGTTGTAGAAAAAGAGAGACATGCGCTTTCAAAGGCATCTCTTATCTCCTGATCAAGGCAGGTGCATTCAGTTTTTAACACAAGCACAATCACTAACTATATTTGGCATAACAAACATGGTTGCTTTATCTATGAACCAGCACTTAAAATATTTTCTCCTCTGAGGAAATGCAGTTATTAATCACATAAGGTACTTGAAAGACATTTATAATTCCTGTGTAGATGTGTTCAAATGTGTGTGTGCCAGATTTATTGTGGCAAATTCCTACTCAAATGGGCACGGTGACCATGGTGAAGTACAGTGTTGCTCTAGCAACTGGTGAGCTAATATTACATTGTGAACATTGGCAATAAAAGGTAATCACTAGTGCTGCCATTTTCAACCATAAAAATCTAAATTGCATGAGCAAATAATGACTAGATAATAATTAATAATCTATGCGATTTTATTCTTACCAATTTGTGTTGTTTTACATCTTTTGTAAATGCATAATTCATGAGTCCTATTCTTTTTGTTCTAAATGCCATTTGACTTTTCATAACTGTGTCATTTTCCATTCTACAGAGTTAATTCATCTACAGAGATCATTCAACTGTTTTCAAATCCTTTTTTTAGATAATTGCTTTTGCCATTCCCACCAAACTAAAGTAGAATCCTGTTTTTAACTGACTCTTGACCTGATGGTGTACTAGCTTGACTAACTCTTGACCTGGATTCTCATGTCATCTGATTTTTCCCATGAGATCATATCATCATGAGATCTATGAGTAATGTAGTGTGGACCCAGTGACACGTCATTTGGCAGTAGATTATGTAAAAAATGAATCATCTTGAAGAAGTGATGAATAACTGTTTAAATGTTTTTATCACTAGTTGTGGTTATTATAGCACAACATGTTACATAACTGTTGTGAGGTCAATTTCCTTTACTGCCTTGAAATGTGGGTTATTTCCCTTGTTTATTAGTATAGCCTAACACCATGTTGCATCACTATGTTATTTTCTTATTTCAAATATAAAAACTAAATACAATATTTATTTCCCCCCATAAATTTACAAGTGTATGAATTCACAAGCTGCCTTCCATAACAATGTGGGTAACCTTTGTTGTGGACAATACTGAGACTTCAGGGATCTCATACTGTACCGTGTATGGTATGGTGGAATCACCTGGAAACAAGTGTGCTCAAGGCACGCTCCTTTTGGAAAGCCTACGGCAAAGAACATATGCATGTACAGCCATGGTGGTACATCACACCACAACAACAGAAACACACACTCGCGCACACGCATGCACATGCATGCACACGCAGATGCTCGCTCGCGTACTCACGTGCGCGCGCACACACACACACACACAGATCTTGAGCCACCGTAGGCCATGCCATTATGTGGGTATTTGCCCCAAAAGGCATTTCAACAAGAAGATGTTTGAGGAAGATGATTTCTCCTTTCCCTTCTGTCCAACCAAGTCCAGCAAAAAAGCCAAAACCCATTCAACCTCTGGGAAGGGAGGGAATACATTTAGTCTTCTCCTAATCTTTATACTATTCCATTGTATTCTATATTATGAACAGAAAATACAGGTAAATCAAACGTAACTTTTCAATGGTCCAAGAAAATGCCTTTCAGTAGGCTACATACGTAGCCAAAAGACTGGCATGGACTTCACACTAACACAACAACAGAGTAATATTTTTACATATAGGTCCAAATACTTTTCAGTTGTCCAAATGTTGGACGCTCCATCGCTTTGTTGGCATAAAGTACGTTACAGACTTACACCCTATACATGTTTTGAGTTAGACATGATAAACAGCATAGTCATATAAATTAAAACATAAAATACATAAAATGTATGTTTTATACATTACATGATGTGTGACAGTTACGAGTTAGGTAAGTCCTGACTGACTCATTCAACATTCCATTGTCTCTTTGTCATACACACCTGTAGAATGGCCCCATACAGCCGCAGAAGGACATTTCTGGGTTCATCACCTACACTGGTTTGGGTGTCAGGAAGGGCGCAGAGGAATAGCTTGTTGCTGAGACCACCCCTGTGACAACATTACAAAAAACAGAAGAAAATGAAGCTCATTTCCCCATCCTCAGCATTTATAGGTTAGGAAAATTAATGTGGCGGTCTAGTATGTCCATATATAGGATGAAAAGCCCATAAATAAGGGTTCAAGCTTTAAAACAAGAACACACAATACAATTACACACAGACAAAGCAATCACTAGATGTGCTTGCTGAAAGCAAAACACAACTTAAGAAAATTTTCAGACATTTCATTATCACCTGCCGCTGCCATCTGCAGGGACAAAACTGTAAAACCTACCATGACCACAACAACATTTAAACAATGTTCTGATAATTGTTTCCCCCAAAAACTACTATACACACTACAATTACATTTGGGAAAACGTAATGCATTTGATATGCCAATCTTAATGCATTTGAAAAACCATTGTGGAATAGTCTTCAAAAATGTTAGAAATGGTATTCAAACTTCGAAATACTCAGACCAGACTTGAATAGTGTGCTTATATAATACAGCAATGTGGTACCATTACTGCTACTGAAATAAAGCCATTTTAAGCATGCATAAACGATTCATCAATTTGAATGGGAAATATTTGCATTTGCCACTGATCTTGAACTATTACCAGCAAAACAACATCAAAGAACGCAGACTAGTGATACATATCCTTTTTAATACTCTTCACACTTTTGTTACCTACAGACTGAATAAACATAGATTAGTTGTCAATACATTACTTATGCGATTTCTTGTTGCTTTTATTCCTACATCAATTATAAAACGTGTTGCAGGCTATCCCTATTAATTAAATTGGCTGAATGCAGGAAAACTCAAATACCACTACTACTACCATGCAGCCGTATGTAACTCCAATACAACCATACATACTAAAAAAAAACAAGCACACCACATTTACTTGAGTAAATATCCTTTTCTAATGTTAATTTCAACTTCACAGTATCATCTGTTAATTAATTATGCTAAAAGCATTAAAGTCGAAACGATGGCCAACCAAGCAATTATATAGGCTACCTATAGTAGGCCTAGCATAATATAACAATTATGTATAAATAATGACGAATATGAAATATATATAGGCTACCGATTATGGTACAATGTAGGTACCTTATTATGCTGAATTGAAAATCCTCTTCATTCACCGTTTTCCACGCACCATGGAGAAATTCTTTGCACCATGAATACGCCTTGCGCTTAGTGTCCAGCTCCGGCTCATCAGGTCGGATGATATCCTGCTTGCATTCATCTTCAGTGTCTGGCTGAACCTCAAGTGCGTTTTCAGTGACCAACAAACCCAAGGACATAGAAGGGGAGGATGATACCCCGTTGATAAATTTTGTCTTCATTTTGTCCTAAAATACCAAATACTGCTTGAATTAAAGATACAACCAATGTAGAAGATGAGGCTATTCAATTTTTCGGGGGAAAAAACGCACCTATGACTGGATTTCAAGCAACTAGATCAATCTAGAAAACATTCGTATCACTTTTATTCAGTGATCAGAACCGTTCAATGTCAAAGAGTATACAAATAACATCCAGATTCTGCATATAACGGTATTAACGAGAAGAAAATGTCGGGGGATATCCTCTTCTGTCCTGTTCAAACGTAGTAAATGCGGAGGAGTTAAGACGGATTGTCGCCTTAACATCTAAAATCGCTACGCAGGCTCTCTTTCCATTTAACATTACCACCGGAACGTCTGCTGGTCGTGGACTACGCGACGGGTGGGGTTAACTAAAGACACACGGCTGGTTGCGCCAAGTAATAGGCTGAAATCTAGGGGGGGGTTGCATCCAAACGTCATATTACCACACCCATTATCTTCCCTCATTGGTTGTCACAGTCACGTCCTCTTTAAGCAGCAAAACAAAGCTAGCCCAGCTACTGATTTCCATGACGAGGACCTCCTTGTATTTCACAAATGATCTAAAAACAAAAACAAATCCTAATGGTATCGTATCCATTCAAAACGCATTTGTTTCGTGTTTGCAAGAGTGCTGGTTAGAAAACTGTCCGACCATATCTTTTGTTATGAAAAACCTGCCCAAAACAACATTGTCTAATGTATGCTATGGACAGGTCTCAGAGTGCTGAGGCAATTTTTTTCTCTAACAGAGAATTAAAATGTTATAATACTCTTCTTCTCCCTCCTTGAATCCCTCTCAAAACCTATTGGAGGAGATCATACGGGAGGGAACACATTTTTTTGAAATACAATAGTATAAAAATAATGTAGTTTTTTTTTTCTCAATTAAATTTGTAGAGGATGCAACTACGCATATTCCTTCTTGCATAGGAGACACAACCTTCCGATATGCTCCATTGTCTCCGTTTGCGTTGACTGTTGACCAATAGAAATCTTCCCAACAGGGCAAATATTTATGACAGTGTACGGGCAAAAACGGGCTTGGGCGTGTCGATTGACAGAAAGGGTGGTATAGAAAAAATAGCGTTTGGGCGGCTTTTTTGTGGAGTCCACATGTGATTGTGCCGTTTACAGTCAAAGATATTTGGCAACCCTGTTTGTCTCGGGAGTAGTGCGACTAGGTAAAGAGACGATTCTTGTCACTCTTGTAAGCATTTGGTAGGAGTTTACACAGTGCACCCTTTAGGGTGGAAAGGTAATTTTCAGGAGACTTGGAGAAACTCAACTTTTTAATGTACCTCGTTGTTTGGCAACATTTCACATTGTGTAGGCTACTTTTACCTTATCAAAAATCGCTATGACCTTCCAGAATGAAAACTAACATTAAGTTGTATATTCTTCCCACAACAAAATCGTTATGAAAACAATGTATTTTTTTGTTTCAGCCACACCCATTGCTTACAGGTGCATTTAAATGTGTGGCACTGTCAGCTTTGCCAGTGTCAGTGACATTTCTGACGTAGTAGGTCTGCCCAGTCACCTGTAAGTGATATAATTGTAAAGCGGAAGCGTCTGGGAGCAATAGCTGCCCAAACACGAAGTGATAGACCACACAAACTCACAGATCGGGGCCGTAAAGTGCTGAAGCGCGTAAAAAACCAACTATCATCTATTACATCACTGACCACAAAGTGGTCTTGCAGCCTACTTTCAGAGGCATTTTTGACATCAGTACTAGAACTGTGTGTTGGGTGCTTCAGAAAATGGGTTTCGAAGCAGCTGTAGCCTATGCAATTCTCACCATACGCAATGCCAAGCGTCCGCAAGTGACAGGCTATGTGTGGGCAAAACAGGTATCAAAACGCTCCGAAACCTTTGCGACTCTGAAACGTAGGCCCAATCCCAATATCCCTCCCAAACTCTAAGCCCTGAACCCTCACAGACTTAACTGACGTCACATGGTAAGTGATCAAGTGCAAGAGGCTGCAAGGCCTGTAAATGCAATAAATAGTAATGGGACAGCACTTAGCGACTTTATTACGTTACCTTGACGACTTTGAAACATGCTGCACACTATGTGGGTTTGGGATTTTTTTATTTTTTTAACGTTTATAACTTTCTTAGCCGCCAATGCACTTAATAGACGACTACCTGATTTATGTATTGCAGGCTCTTGCACTACAGAGTGGACAATATGTAATTGTCAATAACAATCTATATTTGTCAATAATCAATGTAGTATTTTTGGCCAAAACAGTATTGTTAATCAAAAACTAAAATGAATAGTTGACTATACTGTGTGTGTAATATGGTGATTACATTCCTCTGATTCCCCGTGTTCTATGTGCCATCTTAGATCTTTGTTAATGTACTGTGCAGTTTACCGTTCTCATCATCATCATCTTCTTCCGCTTATCCTGGGCCGGGTCGCGGGGGCTGCAGTCTAAGCAGGGATGCCCAGACTTCCCTCTCCCCAGACACTTCCTCCATCTCTTCCGGGGGGACACCGAGGCGTTCCCAGGCCAGCCGGGAGACATAGTCCCTCCAGCGTGTCCAAGGTCTTCCCCGGGGTCTCCTCCCGGTGGGACGGGACCGGAACACCTTCCCAGGAAGGCGTTCCGGAGGCATCCGAAACAGATGCCCAAGCCACCTCAGCTGACCCCTCTCGATGTGGAGGAGCAGCGGCTCTACTCTGAGCTCCTCCCGGGTGACCGAGCTTCTCACCCTATCTCTAAGGGATCGCCCAGACACCCTGCGGAGAAAGCTCATTTCGGCTGCCTGTATATAAATTACGAACAGAACCGGTGACAAAGGGCAGCCCTGCCGGAGTCCAACATGCACAGGGAACAAGTCTGACTTACTGCCGGCAATGCGGACCAAGCTCCTGCTTCGGTCGTACAGGGACCTGACAGCCCTTAGCAAGGGACCCAGGACCCCATATTCCCGAAGCACCCTCCACAGGATGCCGCGAGGGACACAGTCGAATGCCTTCTCCAAATCCACAAAACACATGTGGATTGGTTGGGCAAACTCCCATGAACCATCCATCACCCTGTAGAGGGTATAGAGCTGGTCCAGTGTTTCACGGCCTGGACGAAAACCACACTGTTCCTCCTGAATCCGAGGTTCTACTATCGGCCGTATTCTCCTCTCCAGAACCCTGGCATAGACTTTCCCGGGGAGGCTGAGAAGTGTGATCCCCCTATAGTTGGAACACACCCTCCGGTCCCCCTTCTTAAAAAGAGGGACCACCACCCCGGTCTGCCATCCCAGAGGCACTGTCCCCGACTGCCACGCGATGTTGCACAGGCGTGTCAGCCAAGACAGCCCCACAACATCCAGAGACTTGAGGTACTCAGGGCGGATCTCATCCACCCCCGGTGCCTTGCCACCGAGGAGTTTCTTAACCACCTCTGTGACTTCAGCCCGGGTGATGGACGAGTCCACCTCTGAGCCCTCATCCTCTGCTTCCTCAATGGAAGACGTGACGGCGGGATTGAGGAGATCCTCGAAGTACTCCTTCCACCGCCCGACGACATCCCCAGTTGAGGTCAACAGCTGCCCACCTCTACTGTAAACAGCGTTGGTAGGGCACTGTTTCCCTCTTCTGAGGCGCCGGATGGTTTGCCAGAATCTCTTCGAGGCCAGCCGATAGTCCTTCTCCATGGCCTCACCGAACTCCTCCCAGGCCCGAGTTTTTGCCTCCACAACCACCCGGCTGCAGTCCGCTTGGCCTGTCGGTACCCGTCAGCTGCCTCAGGAGTCCCACAAGCCAACCAGGCCTGATAGGACTCCTTCTTCAGCTTGACAGCATCCCTTACTTCCGGTGTCCACCACCGGGTTCGGGGATTGCCCCCTCGACAGGCACCGGAGACCTTACGGCCACAGCTCCGAGCGGCCGCTTCGACAATGGCGGTGGAGAACATGGTCCACTTGGACTCAATATCTCCAGCCTCCCTCGGGATCCAGTCGAACGGCCAGACGTTCCCAGCAGACCCTTACAGTACGCTTGGGCCTGCCGAGTCTGTCCAGCTTCCTCCCCCGCCATCGGATCCAACTCACAACCAGGTGGTGATCAGTTGACAGCTCCGCCCTTTTCTTCACCCGAGTGTCCAAGACATACGGCCGCAGGTCAGATGAAACGACAACAAAGTCGATCATCGACCTGCGGCCTAGGGTGTCCTGGTGCCACGTGCACTGATGGACACCCTTATGCTTGAACATGGTGTTCGTTATGGACAAACTGTGACTAGCACAGAAGTCCAATAACTGAACACCGCTCGGGTTCAGATCAGGGGGGCCGTTCCTCCCAATCACGCCCCTCCAGATGTCACTGTCGTTGCCCACGTGGGCGTTGAAGTCCCCCAGTAGAACGATAGAGTCCCCAGTCGGAGCACTTTCCAACACCCCTCCCAGAGACTCCAAGAAGGTCAGGTACTCTGCACTGCCGTTCGGCCCGTAGCCACAAACAACAGTGAGAGACCTATCCCCAACCCGTAGGCGCAGGGAAATGGCCTTCTCGTTCACCGGGGTAAACTCCAACACATGGCGGCAGAGCTGGGGAGCTATAAGCAAACCCACACCAGCCCGCCGCCTCTCACCATGGGCAACTCCAGAGTGGTGAAGAGTCCATCCTCTCTCAAGGAGTGTGGTTCCAGAGCCCAAGCCGTGCGTAGAGGTGATCCCGACTACCTCTAGTCGTAACCTCTCAACCTCACGCACGATCTCAGGCTCATTCCCCGCCAGCGAGGTGACGTTCCACGTCCCTAGAGCTAGTTTCCGTGTCCAGGGATCGGGTTGTCTAGGCCCCCGCCTTCAACTGCCGCCCGATCCTCTCTGCACCGGCCCCTTATGGTCCATCCTGTGGGTGGTGAGCCCACGGGGGGGCGGCCCCATGTCGCTCGTTCGGGCTGGGCCTGGCCGGGCCCCAATTTTGATATATTTCTTAATTCTTACTATGTAGATGTGTGCCATGTCACAAGAATGTAACTGTTCAGAATGACGCTGTGTAATTTGGTGTATTTGATAAATAAACTCTGAACTTGATATTACACACACACACACAAAACATTTTAATGAGTGGAAGACTCGAGATGTGACTTTTCATTTTTTTCAATGGATACTCACGCATTGTCTCAACTATTTTCTGCCAAGCTATCTCCCGTTCTCCAATTTATTGTTTAAATTCTGTCTTGTAAACATTAGACAGTGCCCCTTTAAATACAAAATATTGTTGCTAACAAAGTCAATAAACCTCAAACCCCCAACTCAGGTGGAGCAGTTACCAGATTGAACGAGTAGTGTGAATGCTGCCATCACAACTGTTTAACCGCCTGGTCCAGTTGTCACAAGCTCAGACACACCTAAGACACCAACACGAAGTGTATGAAAATTATTATTTATTGCAGTAATTTATTGGGCAACCTAGACAGCCACAGAGTGTCCTACATGGTTGGAGAGAATTAGGGAGTCTGAAGAGGACCGTGACACCACCCACACTCTGAATGTACTTAAAGCTCTGAATCATACAGAAAGCATCAAACACTTGAGCACACACACACCTATCTACACACATAGTACCTGGCACCACACGTACCACACATACGCACCACTGCAAATGAGTACACATCTATAAGATAGGGCTAGGCCTCTGCAGAATAGCTGGCTGGAGTTGAATAGCATGGCATGACATGCCAATGAGGGAGCCAACGCTCAGGGAGGGGGCAACAACTCAACCCGACTCCCCGTATTACCAAACCACTCCATTCTGTCTACGACCATGGGCTGCAATTTAAGACAAACAATACCCAAGGAAAGCACATGAAACACTAAGAGCATGTGATTTAAAACACTTAGCTCTCTGAGCTGATGAGACCCCCTCTGGGGTCTAGGCTGGTGCAACCTGGCGATCCGGGAGTAGGCACACACCTACTGTGCAAAAGGAGGTTTGGTAGATGTTGCTGTTCATAAAGGCTTAACAGATGTTAGACTAGCAGTCTAGCAGGAAACAAATGTTTCCTGTCTTTACTGAAATTCTCACAGTTTAATGTCTTAATGTACACTGCTGAAATTACAGCATAGAACAAATAAAGAAATTGGAGACTTAACCAGAAAAGAAACCAGGCAAGCCTAGTTTAGCCGGCCTGCAATGGATTCAAACCCAGGTCTTGCGTGATGCGGGCAAAGGTACTGAAGGTTATAGCCAGCAACATTTTTGTCTATCTGGAACAAATCCTAATGCATAATTTGTTTTGATTGTGAGGAGATTCGAAGACAAAACCTACAATTTGCAGGTCCACTTCTCTAACCACTACGCTATTTAACAAGGGGTAGTCAGTCAGTCACTCAGTAAGGGATATTTGATCTTCTTGGCCGGTTCCGCATGTCTGTCAAAAAGAAATCAGGAAACCGTTTTGTTTAAAAGCAAAATGTTGATTAATAACCACCTTTTGCAGACATAACAGCCAAACACACTCCTTTTGTTTCAGGGTGCCACTCTGTGCAAGTGGCTGACTCTGGATCCAGCAAAATAGCCCCAGACTATCACCCTGACAGTTGGTGTCACACACTGAGGAATATTTCTTTGCCTACTTGACGGCATACAAAAACCCTGCGTGATGAACCGAAGATTTTAAGATTTTGATCGGTCCTAAAGACCTTTCAGTTTCATGGCCCAGGCAAGCCACCTTTTCTTACTTTGGCAATGGCTTTGTTTAATGCCACTCGACTTGTCAAACCCTGCAGTTTGAAGTATTTTCTTCACAGTTCAAACTGAGATATGCTTACATTGACCGGTGTTAAGCTGTGCTTGAAGGATGTCCTGTGAGCCGCCTATCACACAAGCTCAGATACGTGTCTTCTGATTCTGTTGTGGCTTTGGGTCTGCTAGACCTCTTCTCATCAGTTTCCTCCAGTGCCTTTTGATGCTGTAGGAAACTATGCACTAACACCTTGGCTTTCTTTGCAATTTCTCTAAAGGAAAAACATACAGTTTTAAGGGCTATAATAGTCTGTCTGTCTTCCTTTGTTAATATAATTTAACCTGTGTATAACCTTTTTGTCAAATGTTTGTATACCATTTTGTGCAGACTGTGGCAGAACTACTTTTGTGCCAATCCCATTTCCCTTTGTGAGATGCAAGTCAGAGCCAATGAAGTTGGAATTGTTGAAATGTATGTTAGAAATTTGCGCTAGCTGATTCAAAGTGCCTCTACATTACACTTTTATATTTCAAGCAATTCAGCACTCTCACCCATAACTGAACCATTAGGAGCAAACTTTAATAATCCAATCCAGAATTGACGTTTTGCTATAATTATGCCCAAATGATAATTACTCTTGAAACTGCAAATATCAATTGTTTAAATCCAATCAGTATGTTGTCGGAACATGCCTGTTTGTCCTACGTTTGCATATCAAAACGGGAACATTGAAATTGGCAAAGCGAGTTAACTAAGCAACATTAAGCATGGTATGACTGTTATGGAATGATCAGCAGTTCCAGTGTGAAAGAAATGGCTGGCGTGTTGGATTAGTTATTTCAGCAGAAGAGCACACCAAGTTACACTTCTATTAGCTAAATCAAGAAACATCTTGGGTACTTTCGCAGCCTTTACCTCTGGGATCACCCGATCCACTTACCTCCTTTTATTTATCAGACCTCCTTTTATTTTTAATCGGGTGACGGCGCCAAGCGTCTTTGGTTATTTCACCCTTGCCCTAGGATCTTTTTTGTTTGATTTTATGTCTTTGGAGGGATTACACCAATCAAAATGGGGCCCCTCGTAGCAAAGGAACATTCTTTTGTGTTGTGTTCTTTAACAAGATTATTTAAGTAAAATACACCAATATAGCATAGCATAGCATAGCATCATCTTCCGCTTATCCGGGGCCGGGTCGCGGGGGCAGCAGTCTAAGCAGGGATGCCCAGACTTCCCTCTCCCCAGACACTTCCTCCAGCTCTTCCGGGGGGACACCGAGGCGTTCCCAGGCCAGCCGGGAGACATAGTCCCTCCAGCGTGTCCTAGGTCTTCCCCGAGGTCTCTTCCCGGTGGGACGGGACCGGAACACCTTCCCAGGAAGGCGTTCCGGAGGCATCCGAAACAGATGCCCAAGCCACCTCAGCTGACCCCTCTCGATGTGGAGGAGCAGCGGCTCTACTCTGAGCTCCTCCCGGGTGACCGAGCTTCTCACCCTATCTCTAAGGGATCGCCCAGCCACCCTGCGGAGAAAGCTCATTTCGGCCGCCTGTATCCGGGATCTTGTCCTTTCGGTCATGACCCAAAGCTCATGACCATAGGTGAGAGTAGGAACGTAGATTGACCGGTAAATCGAGAGCTTCGCCTTGCGGCTCAGCTCTTTCTTCACCACGACAGACCGATACATCGACCGCATTACTGCAGAAGCTGCACCGATCCGTCTGTCAATCTCCCGTTCCATCCTTCCCTCACTCGTGAACAGGACCCCTAGATACTTAAACTCCTCCACTTGAGGCAGGCACTCTCCACCAACCTGAAGTGGGCAAGCCACCCTTTTCCGACTGAGGACCATGGCCTCGGATTTGGAGGTACTGATTTTCATCCCCACCGCTTCACACTCGGCTGCAAACCGTCCAAGTGCATGCTGAAGGTCCTGGCTTGAAGGGGCCAACACGACAACATCATCCGCAAAGAGCAGAGACGAAATCGTGTGTTCCCCAAACCTGACACCCTCCGGCCCCTGGCTGCGCCTAGAAATTCTGTCCATAAAAATTACGAACAGAACCGGTGACAAAGGGCAGCCCTGCCGGAGTCCAACATGCACAGGGAACAAGTCTGACTTACTGCCGGCAATGCGGACCAAGCTCCTGCTTCGGTCGTACAGGGACCTGACAGCCCTTAGCAAAGGACCCAGGACCCCATATTCCCGAAGCACTCTCCACAGGATGCCGCGAGGGACACAGTCGAATGCCTTCTCCAAATCCACAAAACACATGTGGACTGGTTGGGCAAACTCCCATGAACCCTCCATCACCCTGTAGAGGGTATAGAGCTGGTCCAGTGTTCCACGGCCTGGACGAAAACCACACTGTTCCTCCTGAATCCGAGGTTCTACTATCGGCCGTATTCTCCTCTCCAGAACCCTGGCATAGACTTTCCCGGGGAGGCTGAGAAGTGTGATCCCCCTATAGTTGGAACACACCCTCCGGTCCCCCTTCTTATAAAGAGAATATATATATTTATTAACAGGAAAAAACATACTTTGACATAATTGCACACAAAACCCCATAAATGGGCTGGGAGAAATTCTTGGCACCCTTAACTTAATATTTGGTTGCACACCCTTTGGAAAAAATTACTGAAATCAATCACTTCCTATAACCATCAATAAGCTTCTTACAACTCTCACCTGGAATTTTGGACCACTCTTCCTTTGCAAACTGCTCCAGGTCTCTCATATTGGAAGGGCGCCTTTTCCCAACAGCAATTTTAAGATCTCTCCATAGGTGGGATTTAGATCTGGACTCATTGCTGGCCACTTCAGAACTCTCCAGCGCTTTGTTGTCATCCATTTCTGTGTGCTTTTTGAAGTATGTTTTGGGTCATTGTCCTGCTGGAAGACACACGACTTAGGACGCAAACCCAGCTTTTTGACACTGGGCCCTACATTGCGACCCATGACAGTAATGACAGTATCAGGGATTCTGTTGCAGGTTTGGATTTTCGAGCTGAGAACACAGTAACAGCCAATGAAATTACAGTGAAAGGGACAACGTATAAGAAGGGAATGTGTGTTTTACTTGGTAAAGCTGATGACAGATTACAGGCTAACGTTAATTATGGCTCAGCGAGAAAAACTGTTGTTTGAAAAGTTAAATGATCTTGGTGTTTATTCCCTTGTGGCAACAGAGGGAGGGTTTGTGTGCAAAAAGCAAGAAGATCTTTTGGACTATTACTCTCTCCCAGATTACAAAAGATTTGGGATGTCACTAATTGCTCTTGCACCTCTCTTTTGCAAAGAAATATCCATAAATGTAAGAAATGTCAAGTGTAGAAGATATCAGGGAGGCCACTATCAGCTGTGCCAGGTCGACCAGAAGAAAATTAGAATCTATTAATAGACAGACTGTTGCTGGTTGGTGTGGTGAGTACTGCAGACCTATGCTACATTAAAGAGGACCTTGTTGAACACGTCAGGCCTATTCAGTGTTGCAAGTTATTGACTGCCTGGATATCGAAAGGTACATTTGAAAAGCATAATTGTAATATAGTTCAGATTGTGTTATTAATACAAAACAGCTTAGACCTAGCACGTGACTACATAACTAATGAAATTGTAATTTTTCACATCTTTGTAAATTGATTATAAACTATAAAACAATATTTTCAGTTCAACTGGGGACCAATGCTCCTAATGGATCTCCACAGTGTCGAGCCAGTACTATAAACAGTTCGCCAGAACCTCCTTGCTCCATATCTTCAGACAATACCAGTTCCCCATCCTATTTTCAATCCAGAGAATGCACATGGGCAAACAATTTTACTGAGCCTTGGGGCAGTATTCCAGTGGGTGTTCGGTCATCTATTGCCTTCCACAGAAGACCTCCTCCTGGAGATCGCAGAGAGATGGTTAGAGTTTTGGTTGATGCCATGCACCAATTCGACTTAAACCCTTCAAGATCAAAGTGTGAAATAATTGCAAGAAACATTGTTACGCAACATCCGGAAAGTTGGACGTGTCCTTGGATGTGAACATGCCTCTCTTCTCTCCCAAATCAAAACAAGGTGTATTAGTTGTTGTGGTTCAGCAGGGTTTTCATAGCTCATTAATACCTTATTTCCCCCTTTGTCTCGTCTAACTTATTTGTTTTTTAGAGGTCTGATTTATTTATCGTTATCCAAGTCAAGAACCCAGGAGGCCATTCTATGTCCCAGATACCTGATGCCTTGGCTGCTTTTCTCATAAGGGTACAATGGGGAGGTTATGTTAACTGAGGGAGGAGCCACTGTGTCCACTTTCCCTCCCTTCAGATTGTTCAGTTCCTCCTTTCTCTGCTTCTGTTCAGCCAAAGCCCTAACATTTTCTTTCTCTTTGTTCATAGCTCTTTAATGGTGATCTTTAAGAAATGTATAATTCCTTTTCCTAATCTCTAATTATACAATCAACAAACAGCATTTTTCACCATGTTTTCTGTATATCAGAAATATTCCATAAATTATATTTTCCTGGAACTAAAAAAAGCATATTTTTCAATATCATATAATCTCATGATTTTTTTCATCAGCAAATTATTTTGCCATTCTGTCCATTGTAACGTCAAGTTTTTTCTATTAAAGCTATAATTTTCTATACTTACTTGAATGAAATTATTATTACAATTACACACGTGTGAACTTGCTGTCTACCTAGCAAGGACTTCAATAGAATTACAAATATTTCTCACTATATAAATGGCCTATATTTCTTTTAATAAACTTACTACTCAGTCTAGTAAACACATTTTACACTAGAAATGGCATACTTGGATACATATCACAACATCCTACCAGACATTTGGTTCTTTAAAGAGTGTAGATTCTGACCCGCCAACCACTGCAGATGAGGAAACAAACTCCCAAATGTGCGCGCACTATCAGCAATCTTCTCCTCTTGATCAACGATAAATATTGATGAATTGGATCTCAGAAACGATCCGGATCACGGCACTAACGTTCAGATTCTGGCTTTTTTGCAGAGTAATAATGGACCCAAGCCAGTGAGAGAAGCATCCTTTGTTTATTCCCAAATATAGTATGTCTTTCCTAGTTGTTAAGCATTTCTTTCCATCCCTCTTGGTCTTTTTCTTTCCAAAGATCTTTTAAACAGCATATTTATACTAGACCAAACCTTGAGCACATCCCCTCAACTAGCTGGCCATCTTCCGATTATATTATGTATTCTATATCCTAACCTTATAGGGCCTGATATCGTGTCCCCTCTTGAGTTCTTGGCTACACAGGTTGTATGGGGCCACTCTGATAAAAGATGGAAACAAAGCAACATTCCTGTGTGGTGTTCTTTAACAAGATTACACCTAAAACCAAAATACACCTATATTATCAGAAAAAGACATGCTTTCTCACACACGCCTTAAAGAATTCAGACTGTTTTTATAGCAAGATGCAGCCTTGTAGATGGGTGTACTTAAGCTGTCACTTAAGTATTTTCACTATATGTTTCATACAAACATGCCAATTTTGATTTGAATATCTAACTTGATCCATGTGAACATACAAATATTGAATCTGAAAGTCAATGTTTGACACTGCAGCTAACAGTTTAGGCAACTGCTAACGTACTAGTTTACTAAGAAAGTTGCATAAAAAACACTCATTACCGTTGTTGATCAGTCAGTCACAGTTCACCCATGATGTATTGCAGATTTGATCCTTCAAAAAAAATACTGTGAATACACTGGGAAGCAATATGAACGGAAATAAAAGTTCCATAATATTCCTTGGTTTGACTACACATAGCCTAGAGTTAAGTGTAGGCTTAATATTTAATGCCATATATGCAGGACTAACCTCTGGTAACACTACAAATGAACTATTAGTAATGTTTCAAGTGTCCAATAACCGTAGCCCTTATTATAAACCTAACCCTAACTGTACATTTTGCCAACTTACTTTGTAGAACAGCTACAGATGGACATTATGATATTCAAAATACAGTGTATCCAAACATTTCATTAGATCGCTGAAACTGTAAAAAAAAATAAAAAGCTTTTGTGATTTGCATTGTAAATTACATTCCAGGAAAAAAATCTCAAATGTAAAAAATGTTTTACATTATGATGAATATTAAGAAAACCAACTTAAGTTATGAAACAGTAAACTATAATTCTCAATATTATACAAGTTACTCAAAATGGAGCTTGAAAGAAAGTAGTCAATGTATTACAGCAGTACAGTCCAGTACTGGTCCAAAATTGTGCAACAGATTTTAATTATACCTATTTTAATTATACCTATTATATATATATATATATATATATATATATATATATATATATATATATATATATATATATATATATATATATATACACACACATATACACACACACACACACACACACACCAGACACTCATTACAATTACTCAATTTTATGGATCAAATATAGAAGCAAATTGAGGGGAAAACAGGATTTTAAGATCTCACTACTAGAAACCAATAAAGTAGTGTTCACTGTGTTGTTGTAACACTTTTTAGAATATATTTTTTGCCAGGGGAAACATTCATATTCATTTACATTGATAAAATAAAACAATTACAAAATGTATTTGCTATACGCTAAATCGAGGCTGAAGTGATGAGTTTGAGAATTGAGTGACGTGAGTGAAATTTATAGAAAAACAACAGTACACAATAAAAAACAAAAGTTCTCTGCACACAACTGAAGACAAGTTAACACGAAGAATCCTTATGCAAGCACCAACACATTTTCATTAATATACTCAGTTACCCAAAAGTATAATTTGTGTGGAGGTTCGTCACATGTCCGTCCACAAGATTAATGAATGATTAAAATCACGGTCAGAAAGTCACATTTTCACAGTTCTGAAAGAATGATGTTCCTTTCAAACTCTCAAGAGAATATATAAAATGCATATTACTTTACATGTATACACTAACATATGGAGAAAAGCAATTTTGTTTGCAATGAAGTGTTCTCCCAAAAGTTCCCATTCTTGCAAAATATCAGTGGATATATTAACAAACATGAAAAAAGGCTTTAAATAGAATCAATAATTGTACAAAATGAAGCTGAAGATATAAAAATAAAAGCCTACACATTGTTTGCTTTGAAAAATGTTTTTACACACTCTACAATACAAATAACAAATTAAGTGTCATCATGTACAAAAATAGTTATAAAATCTTACAACAGCATGGGATTTTATATTATTGACAAAAAAATGTAAAATTAAAGACCCATTGAGCTCATACATTTATTGTCCGTGACTGATTTTCACGTCGCCTTGATGCAATATCAATATCTATGGAGTCTTTACCAACAATGAGACGAAGTCGCTTTGTTTGTGGAAGTGGAATGAAATCATCATCAAACTCATCATGGTCTGAAACATCCTCTTCATCCTCTTCCCCAGAGGTTGGTGAGTCTTCCTCAGTGTCATCTTGCATCCCAAATGTGGCTACTGTGGGCCCAAATACCTCCCCAGCCTCTCTTTCTATCAAACCACTGAAAGGCCCAGTATCATGATACTGGCTGAACCTTCTATTGTCCCGATCACACTGCAACTGAAGCTGCAGTTTGGAGGAGCAGACATGGTCCCCTGGGCTGAAGGTCCCATTATTCCTGCTGGATGCATAAGAGGTCCTTTTGGTCTTTGTATGGTGATAGTCCTTGTCAAATTTCCTACTGGTCCTTGAGGAGCTGGAGGATCTGACAGGGTCCACGGCGCCAGGCTCGGTCCTAATGCTGTGGCTGTCCCGCCGTCTCCGTAGGGTCAACTTGGGAATGCCTGAGCTGTTGTTGGCTAGGATCAGCTGGGAATCATAGTGTGTTATCTCCTGTTTCTTCTTCCGCTTGCCATGGAGAGCCTTGTCAGTCTTAGACATGTTGTAGTGCTCACAACCATCAGTCAGGCCTATGTACTCTTTCCTACAACTAGACATGTCTCTGGTAAGGCCTGAAACCTCCTGGAGAAAGGATGCTGGCCTGAAAGAGTGCTGATCCTCCTGCTTCATCATTTGCCTCGGTCTTGGACAGGTCTCTTCCCTTGGACGGTTGATATTCAGGCTAGGGCTGTTCATCCAGCGACTGTCTATGGCATACTCCCCAAGATCCATAGGCTTGGTCTTACCAACCACACCGCAGTGAATGGGTGAGAAGTTTGGTTTCAGTTTGATGTTGTCAGACCCCTGTTTGCCAACTGATGCTCTGGTTGAACTGCGAGTTCTGTGAGTACAAGCCAAACCATCAGGGCACCTACTATTATCTTTTACTGAAGTCTGAGTGTTTTCCTTTGCAATGTAGCGCAGAAGACCACCCCTTGTTCCCAGCATTTGCATGCGCCCTTTCTTATCCATCTCTTTCTTTCGTGGGACCCTGCTACTGGCAAATTCTGTGGGGTTTTTAAGGCCCAAACCAACATCTTCCACTTCCACAGGGAACTTGTGGGCAGTTACCTGACCCCTTCTTCCTAGCTTGTGCAAAGGCTTGGTGGAGTTTGATTTTAGTCTCTTTGGCACCGAATTTTTTAAGTGTCTTTGATTGAATGATGAGGTAGGAATAGGCATCTTGGACAGAGTTTGCCTGCTTAGGGCTTGTGCTTCACTGAGCCCAGTCACACTGGAGAGGGCAGTCCTCCCTACTGCTATAATGCAGAAAGAAGATATAAAGGCCAACTGTCAACAGTAACTATGTTTAAAAAAACACAACTAAAATCACAAAACCTGCAATGTATTAGAATTGTATTATTATGCATCTTAAAATGTTGTATTTGTTCAGTTAATGCTATTACTAACCCATGTTCACTATACATTTAAGGGAATATCCCAAAATATATTTGCATTTCATTGTTATCTGTAACAAATTACTGAATTTCTCAGGGCTACCAGAGAGCAGGTGTGTGCCTACAAAGTTGCCCTAGCCTAGGCAATAGCACAAGCCTTAAAGTCAATCCCTGCTCAACGTAATAAATATACTTACATGAAGGTGTGTCACAATTTTCCTGCGAGTCTGGATCCACGTGAGAGCTGTCCAACTGACTGTCAGAGCATTTGCGATCTTCTAGTTTCTTTAACCGATTGAGACGTTTGTCGGTCTCTCTCAGGCCATACATACTGTTGATAATCGGAGTGGTCATACGCTGCCCAGTCTTCGATTTGAAAGCACCAGCGCCTCTTCTGAAGGAGGGAGTAGAAATCACCAAAATGTTAAATGTTGCAATCCCAGCCAATATATTACAGATTATTCTATATAAACTAAAAGTTTGAAATGTAAATAAAAAATAGTATACCTTTCACAGGTGTAACATTCACACAGTTCATTATTTTCCCCAAAAAAGCCATCTCCATAGTAACAGGAGATCTCTTCCCCAGGTTCAATATCCCTAAGAACCTTGACACAAGCTGTATCTCGCCCAGTGGAAACAAACTGAAACAAACATAACACAAACAGTTTTGAATTTTCCACAGTTTACTTCATTTTCCAATGGATTTTTTTTCGCAAGCATACGTATTACTTACTTTGCAATTTGGCCTGCAATCTGCAAAACAAAAAAACAAAAGTCTCTTACCAAAGGTATTTAATTCTATCAAAAGTATGTTGAATGAGATAGATGCCTTGGCTGTTTACCATGGTTTATGAAAGCTGCAGGTCCAAGCCACAGTTGAGCACAGTTCTTGCGGGTAGAGTACATCACACTGAAGTCATTTTCACCATGTCGCAGTAACATGCTTTCCTCATGCTGTGAAAGCTCAGCAATGCAGCCCACCAGGTATTCTATCTTATCATGAGTTTTCCTTGAGAAAATATGCATAAGGAATAACTCAGTTGTTAAAATTACTAACAGAAGTTATAACAAAATTCAACTACAATTTAATTTTGACCTTACCACTCTTTTGTTGCTACTATTTTGGCTCCATTCTGCTCAGAGGAATAACGATTGCAAGGAAGTATTTCAAACCCACTATTAGTGGCAAACATTCGTAGATAAACAAAAACCTGCCAAAATACCAACAAAAGCATTTTAACATTTTTGGGTTTTGATGGTTCATGATTTTCAATCAACAATGGATATTATCGGACAATTTACATGCTCTTTGAAGAGTTTGCCATGAGCCTTCGTCTTGTGGTGAAGGTGGTGTCTTGACCAGTCCCCTGCAATCAACGCATGGAAAGCCTTCTCGAGGTTGTCATGTTTTTTAAAGCACTCTAGCACCTCCTTCAAATGTCCTTGTCGGTCCTTGATGGGTCGAAACCTAAAATCAAACCATTGAAAGTTTATTTATAGCCACTTTCCAAACCATTCCCAAAGCAAATTGACTGCAGCAGCCTAGTCAGAGACTAATGTGATGGGCAACCTCAGGCAAACATTTTATTCCCACAACAACAAATGAGCAACTCTCAGGTTAATCCAGCAACAGACTAAACACTCAATGCTGAAACAGCAGTCTTATGTCTCATTCCCTAGACACTTTTATCCCAAATGCCTGGGGACAATGTTACTTCAGAAATAACAAATGAGTAGCACATATTGACAGACAATGTCTGCAGAGACTGGCGCTAAACAGCCTCTGCAGACGTTGTGAGATACTGACTGCCGACCTATACACATGACATTATATAACAAAATATAAAACGGGCGAGTCTAAAATAAAAACCTGCTATTCATCTTATGGGTCTGGAAGCCAAGGTAGGGGTCAAGAATGAGGCTTGTAGTCAAGTCATCATTCTCACACAGCTCTTTTGCAGTCATACCGGACGATGGGGTATGCCGTCTCTCTGCCTCCAGGGCAGAACTGCTGACACCTAAGGCGAAGGGGATGGAGGAACATCAAAAACAGGAAAACTGTGGGAAAAGTGCAATTAATTCTATGTAGCTAGAATAGATAATTTATGGTTCGGTAACCTGCCATAGGTAATCACTTACGTCGACTATATCTCCGCCTTCTAAAGGAGCCCTTGCCTTGTCTCAGAGACCGGGCAGAAGTTATGGATTGGTCACCAGAGAATCTGCTGCCATGTCGTCTGCCATTAAACCCCATGTTCTTGGATTCCCCCATCTAACTCATTATGCCAAAGCCAGGCTTATTTAGCCTAATCTGTGCTTGAAGCTGTTTGATGATACGGTTGGGCTAGGAAGCAAGCGTAGTTGAATCTTGTGTTGATATAGACAGGTATTGAGCACTATGCATTCTGCACCTAAACAAAAGAAACAAACAGGCTTTAGAGTAAATACTTGTATGAAACTTTTAGGCACCTAGTTAAGGTGAAACTTCAAGCATATCAACTATTAAGGAGAAAAACAGTCTTGAATGGATGATGGCAACTGTAAATGCTTATCAACTGCTGCCACCTGGTGGTTGTTATTAACTTTCAAGAGTTACCATGGTATAGCATTTAATCGTGACTTATACATTTAGTCTTTCTCGACGGGCACAACTGTGCAGCTGCAGAAATCGGGTCGTTCTAGCCATAGTGGCAGCGGCAGAACAATCGACTCAACTAATACAACATACAAATGTATAATCTAGGCTGGTATGCACATGATTCATTAGGTCTGGTGCGGAGGCTACGGTTTTACTGGTTCACGTTACAGTAGTTAGCTAGCAGAGTCTTCCTATTCAAACCACAGCTATGACTACTGACTGTAGCTGTAAACTGGCAAAAACCTGAAATTTAGTAAACGTGGCTATAATATATACTTTGTTACTGTACTTGCTTTACTTTTCAGAACGTATGTTTCTCACCGTTTAACTAGCTACAGTTAAATACTATTAGTTAGCAAATGATACTGTTTGGGACACGATAACATGACAACAACAATGACTAACAAACGAGCTAGCTAGCATGCTACCTATGGTAACGTTAGCCAACAATGTTCAACCAAACAATGCCATCTACTGATACAAGTGGTCTTGATTGTATAAACTGTCCAGAATACTTACTTTAATTTCCCAGCTTTCGTGTCATTAAATGACCCATCTTGCACGCCGAGATCGCAACAAATATACCTAGCTAGCTATACAAATTTAAACGTCAGAGGAAATTCAAGATGGCGGCAATTAGGGGGAAGATGGGGAAGAAAGATCTTCCTCGTCTGTACATATAATTAGCATCGTTTAATGTTAATGCAAATTTTTAGATATATACATTTGAGCTAATTAACTGTTGTACAATCATACTATACTGTTTCAACAAAAAAAATCACTACGGATGTTTTCTAAGTGCCTCATATTTGGAGTATACTGCGAAGTCACAGGGAGTCGAACCTTGTCGCGCGGTCTGATGACGTAACCGTCAACAATGACAACAAAAACTCTGCCTTGCTAAGAGGGATGCAGCTAACTAATAGTTCTTTACATCAACTCGTCTGGCAATTATTGAATTATTCTCGCTAAACTGTGATATCAAACATAATCAACTACAATAAAAACTATAAAGGCTAATACATTTGCTAGCATTGTAATTATTTTTTATTCAAACAATCATCACAGGGACAGGTACGTGAAATTTATAATTAACGTAACGGTAGCGTAGATGAGCTAGTTCGCTAATGTTCTAAAAACACCAGTTGGAAGATAACGTTTAAAGAAGGTTGAACAGCTAAACATATTATGTTTTTCGTGGCCACATCAATGACATTCTCGAACGATTATGTCTTTTGTCTGTCTTTAGGCTTTCTAGCTTTTGTAGGCACGTTGAAAGCTCTCTTAATATTACAATCTGATCTAGCATAGGCTCTATTTACGTTTCAGACAGTACCCCATCTTTGAAACTGGAAGGTTTTGATTATACATCTTTTTAGCTATACAATCAATTTGTCATTGAAGACTGGTTAATATACACTGTACGTCATTACTGAAAAACATTATTCTCTTTTTCAGCCCCGGACTAAAATGTTTATGGCATAGTTATATCAGACTTCTTTGGCTCGGGATTTTTTATTCCTCCAATGAACATCATGGCCCCAAGGAAGAAGCTTTTAATCCCTGTTAGCCGAAGAAAAATGGCTAAAGCAGGAGCTGACTTCTTCCCTTTCAATCTTCTGCCTGTGGAATGCCAGCTCCATGTGCTTTCCTTCCTAAGTGAGATTGACAAGTGCAATTCCGCACTTGTATGTGCCAGTTGGAGTTGCCTCATGCGATCGGGAAAGCTTTGGAGAGTGGCTGATTTTTCTCGCCGGGGGGTGCTCCACCTTGGACAGGAAGGACTGCTAGTGTCTAACAGAGAGTTTGAGCGTTGGAAAGCATGGGTTCACCACTACACTCACCACCTAATATCCCGCGGGGCAAGCCTTCTTACCCTAAAAGCCAGCTTTGATTTGGGGGACCAGTGCAACAAGTGGGGGGAGCTTCTTTCTGACCTTCTTGAACGTGTTCACTGTAGAGATCTCAGCCAATTGGACCTGAACTGGACATTCACACTACTGGAGCCACTGGACTTGCGAGTTGGCTCCAGTTCCCACCATGACAGCATTACCAAAATCAAGATAGACCAGGTAACAAACTTTCAGGTACTTTTGGGCAAACTGTCCCAGAGCTGCCCTCGGATCACCAAGATGCGACTCCACTTTGACTGGTCTGAGACATCGGTGTCAATTCTCACTCAGTTCCAGCACCTTCGTGTCCTTGAACTCAAGTACTTCTGGGTCTTCAAAGGGGTAAGCCCAAGTACTTTGCAGTTTTTGACCAAATCACTGCCCAACCTTAAGTCCCTGACGTTGCATATCCTGGTGCCACTCAGAAACCTTGGCATATCTTACACGCTGGAATCCATGTCCCTAGAGTTCCTGGATGTATCACCTAGTCGGGGTCTGGTCTTCTCCAGTCTTAATCTGCCGGCATTACGAGAGCTAAGGGCCAAAAAGATTGTCCGTGGCATTACTTTAGACCGTCGGACCAGGCTTAGGATACAGAGTAGGTGGCCATGTCTCTACCAGGTCCTAAGAGAGGGGACCCCCAGGCTACAAGCTCTCAACAATGAGCGACTACTTCCTGACTGGAGAGAGCAGAGTAACAGAGAGCTGTCATCTATCCTCCAGCAGTCCTGTTACTGTCTCCAACACCTGGACAGTTGGCTCTGGTAAACAACAAGGAATCATAAGCTTTTGGAATTTACTTCAGTTTATCAGGAATGTAGTGTTTAATCATGGTCCACTTTATTCTCTAATCATTCCAATGCAAAAAAGTATTGTTTTTTTCTCTGACATTTTAAAAGGGTTAGTTTACTGAAGATGTTGAATCAGTCAGATGTCTAACTGGTCTTTTATTTACACCATATAGACAACTAAAACAATCCACACAGGCTATATAGCTAAACTACTGATATCATATTTAATGGGCTGTCTTTGAATGAAGGCATTTAATGAGCCTTTGGGTCTTCCATGAGAGAGATTTGCATTGCATTGCGTGTTTGATACATTAAACAGTATTTCACTGTTAAAAATGTTTAGCAAACTTTGTCAGCATTTTACAATCCATGGAAAATGTCCTTTGTTGTAAAATAGCAGGTATACTTGACATGTTGTCAGGTAGTGTTTGTTGTTGGTATTTAATCGGGTACAATACAAGGAGTACTGTGCAAAAGTCTTAAGCACCTGAAATTTTAACAAAAGCCATTTATTTGGGTAGCATGTTTTTATTAGTGGTGCTTCAGACTTTGCACAGTACTGTACAGATGTGTATTACTTCAAGAATACTTTTTGATGCTGCAGTGCCTCCCTTAACCATGAGAGGTCCTTCATGTTTTTGTCTGTCACTGAGACGGAAAAAGGTGTTATACTTTTATCCATACTAAAAGTATGTTCCAGCATGGGCAATGCCTTTGAGAGCCTCTCAGTGTTGAGGTACTCACTTTGGGTATAATTCATTGGCTGATCCCTCCTGATACCTGGTTGGATTTCAAGAGGAAATTCAGTAACAGATTCAACAGGGACCAGCCAATAAAGTTGGAAGTGCATCTCAGTTGACACCATTAAAATAGAGCATGCTTTCAAAGCGTGATGTCAGAGAATGTAATATAGTGTTAGGACTGTAAGCTCTTGGCACTATGAACGGGGTTCTTCGTTTTCAAAAAAAGAGTGTAAACTGACAGGATCCACCTACAGTCTAAATCAACTCTCAATAAATCCAGTGCCTTGCTGTTCACCTTCACGCTCATGGTCCATACTACACTCTATCATAGACCCCACTGAGGAGATGTCTTCAGTAGACCTTACTGAGGAGATACGTTTTCAGCAGACCCTACTGAGGAGATGTGTGTTCAGCAGACCCTACTGAGGAGTGTTGGCAACGAGCATGGTCTACCGAAAAACATTTTTAGCTCACAACCTGAGAGAGGAAGAACGTTGAAGGTGTTTCTGATTAAATGGCAATGTCATTCTGGTGGGTGGTAATTTTCTAAATTAAACCCAGCACAGGGACTATAGTTGAAAGTTTATCAGCCGGCTAAAACTGACATGTTTACTTTAGCTTTTCTGTTTATTATTTCTGTAAAAAATTAAGAAACAGACCCAGGATACAGCATTTCAACTGACATATCTAAAGAGGGACAATCATGTTTGAAATTTAAAAACATACTTACTAAACTAAAACAATCACCAACTGTTGTATGACATTATATGGCTCTGGGCATCAGGTCAAAAAAGTGGATTTTTATTGGGATAGCGCCTACATATACTTTCAATCTTATGTATAATGTATGAACTGTATAAAAGCTTTGTTCACCACGCAAATACATGAAATTACATTTTTCACTGACTCAATTTCCTTGAAGGTTCCTTTTTCCTGAGTGTGGGGAAGGGGGACATTCCAAATAAGGATGTGCTAAGATCCACTTCCCGATAACACACCCTCCTCACGCAAACACATGCTCTTAATTTACCCTGAATACATAGTAATTCAGTGCTGGTGAGACACAGTCAGTACACTCAGAGGTTGTTTGGGAGACTGGTATGTAACTTCTCAGGACTCAGTGGGCTGAAGCTCCTGCTGCTGTCCCACATGGTTCAATCATTACTTAAAACCGCGACGATCAACATAGCAGAGAGCCAACATTTTTTGTTGTTTTTTCCCCCCTTGCTCTTTTAAGGAAATTTTTTTTTATGAGAGGAACATATCCATCCCTTTTTGTGAGCAGCACAGATGGTTGGGAGACAAAAGTTTCACCTAACTCAGGATTGGTGGAATGAGAGGATAACTAATGCCAGATGTGTGTGAAAACAATCTGTCTGATTTCATTTGAATGAACATCGACCTCCTTCAGTATTGCTCTGCTTGCAAAGGCAAGTTAATGCTTAATCTACTAGCAATAACAGGTTAGCACATACCGATACCAGTGTTCATGTTTATTGGAGTTCAGATAGACAGAGACAATTAAGAGGACTTCAGTACCGTTTCAAGTTCAGTTCACAGTTTCAAGCTTTACCAGTACAACCGGAGGCAGGAGGCTCTTCGAGAATCACTGGACATGGCCAAAGGACTGTATATCTCCAAGGTTTTGGCCATAGCCACAGTGGTGTTGACCGTCTCATCCATAGGGGGAATAATTGCAATGATGATTGCGTATGAGACCATGAGAATCGAGGTAATGCCTACACCACCACCAACGCCTATTATCACGACTCCGTATCCAACCGGACCCCCACCCAACATGAGACTCCCTGGAAACCTGATTCCCAAAAGCTATGACATCCTCCTACAGCCTCACCTGTACACCGTGATGACCAACGCTACCAACCAATCTCTCATCTTCACTGGAAACTCCACAGTCTGTTTCAAATGTTTGAAAAACACCACAACTATAATTCTTCACAGTAAAGAACAGAATGTGAATGCTGTAGGGGTGACCGATGTAGACAACATAAAGAGCATCAAAATTACGGAAACTTTATTGTATGGTAACGAGAGCAACTTCTTAGAGATCCGACTGGATGGTTTGTTAGTGGAAGGTGGAAATTACTGTCTCGTTACAGAATTTCAGGGAGAGCTCCTTGATGATCTAGCTGGTTTTTACCTAAGTTCATATAAAAAAGGGCCAGGCAAAGAAGATGACACTGAAAGGTATGTTCATTTTCTTTGATAAATGTTGAAAAACAAGTGTCAAACTAAAATGGAAGGACTTCTGTGAGATAGAAAATAAGATTTGACTTATATGAAAACCTATTAACAGGATGTTTGGGAATGAAACCATCGTCGTCGAGCTTGATGAAAGGTAAGAGTTATATCTGATATGTTTCAAAATGTTGCATAACATAGCTGTATTGACCATACAGTGCTCCATTCAGTGCTCCGGTTGGATGGAGCTTTTTCAAAAACAATACCTAGTACCTTTTCCCAAAAATCTGCCCCATTGCCCTGTTTTTAGAAGATTTGTTTAATTCAGCATTTGTATGCTTAGATCATTTCACACAATGTTATATATTGTTGACAGTACATGAGCCCATGATAGTTGCATAGCAACCTTGTGATTATAAGGGAAACACTACCTCAGAACCTGTAAATGTCCAGACCACGACAGGGAGAGTACATATTTTACTTCATGAGTCTGAATATTGTGTAGACCCAACCTAAACAGGGTTGTAAATCCTAAAAGGACCAGATATTATGTGATTAAGACTTTAATCGGCAAACTTTACTATTAAAATGCAGACTTTAAGGTTCACCTCACTGCTCTAGTGTGTAGGTATTGAGCAATTCGTTTTACAGGTGTGTCCGTTAATTGCAGGTTTTTGGCAGATTAATGATTTCCCCTTTGGTCCCTTTTGCTTTCGAAAGACTGTCTCCTGGGCACATGCAGTACAGGTCAAGTGTTGCCCATCTGGGTGTATTCGCTTCAATCAGGATACATTAGCGTTCAGGGCACTACTGGGGCTAGCTGGTGCCTCAGGCTCTATTACCTTGGTGGTACTGCTCCCAGCCTGGACCATGAGGTTCTATTGCTTCTGTGGGAGCGGGTAAGAGGGCGGTCTGTGAAGTCCTTGTGACCCTGGGAGTTCACTGGCGTGCCCTATCTCTCCTGTAGGGAGGGTGCCTCAGGTTGCCTCATTCAGAGTCTGGCTTCTTCGGCATGCGGTGTTGTGCTGTTGTCCCGTGTGTTTACACTGAGTGACCGACCTAGATGGAATGCCATGTCATCCGAGTCGTGGTGAAAAGTGGGCCTGAATCAGCGGGCACAGGCTGTGTTCAGGTCTAGCATGTGCGTGTTCCTGTGAGTGTTGTAGATTGTTCCCTCCATCAGGGAACCAAGGTTACATGTACAAACCCAAGATTTCCAGCTGCATGCAAGTCAGAACTTTAGTAGACAGAACTTTTTACATTATTTAGCAGACCCTAACCCTCCGAAGTGCGTTAGTCATTGGATATATGTTCCTGGTCCCCAACCCAGAACCCTGACACTGCACGTGCTCTGTTTTATCCAGCCACAACATGACCCTATAATATTTTTCCTATTTAATATTTCCACACAGATACATTGCAGCTAGCCAAATGCAGCCAACCGATGCTCGGAAGGTGTTTCCTTGTTTTGATGAGCCAGCCATGAAGGCTACATTTAAAGTCACTATCATCCATAGGCCTGGCACGACAGCACTAGCAAATGGCAAAGAGAGAGGTAAGAGTCAGACTTCGCTCTATTGCAATACTAAACCATGCTATGCAAAAAAGTATTCTAGAAGATGCCTTACATGAATATGCAGACTCTACTGTATAGTCAACAATATACAGCCATCTCCAAAATGTCTGACTGCCTTGATAATGAATAGCAAAAACATTTAAAAAAAATAAATAACTTTTGAAATAGACCACCTTGCGCAGCCTTATACTGGACCCTTGGGCATTGTTGGTATGTTGAATTGTCAAACAGAATTTGAACATCTGGCCATCTGACACAGCTTTTATAAAGTGTATCTGTCTTAAGGAACTTCATTGTGGCCTACAATAGCCTCCTTTCTCACTGGGGTGTTGCAGCCTTGTCTCATTGGAATATAAGCCAACCAGCTAGCCTAAACATCTGTAAAATACATTTAAAATGAATTTGTCATCAGTGGGGACACATTAAAAAGTGACGAATGTTTGTGGACCTTAATTAATCATTCACAGGGTACGGAAAATAGTAAATACCTAAATGAATCTGTTAGGTCAGATCATTTAGAAGTGGAACAGTGGTAAAGCTACTGGAAGAAGACAAATAAATATAGCCCCCACAAACATCTAGGAACATGGTTCTGGAGGCAAAGGAAAATCCAAAGGCTAGAGTTTCAGAATACAGAGCTTAGTTGTATCTAAGCACTGGTGCCACCTGATACAATCGCTGGCCCCCCCACTGAGTCGCATATACAGTTAGGTCTGGAAATACTTGGACACTGACACAATTTTTTTTATTTTGTCTGTTTACCAAAATATATTCAATTTACAGTTAAATAATGAATATGGGCTTAAAGTGCTGTCTCCCAGCTTTAATTTGAGGGTATTCACATCCAAATTGGAGGAAGGGTTTAGGAATTACAGTGCTATGTATCCCCTTTTTCAAGAGATCAAAAGTAATTGACTCAAAAGCTGTTTCATGGACAGGTGTGGGCTATTCCTTTTTATTTCCTCATCAAATAAGCAGGTAAAAGGTCTGGAGTTGATTCCAGGTGTGGTATTCACATTTGGAAGCTGTTGCTGTGAAGACCCAACATGTGGTCAAAGGAGCTCTCAATCCAAGTGAAACAGGCCATCCTTAGGCTGCAAAAATATTTACACAATCCATCAACATTAGGAGTGGCCAAATCACCAGTTTGGTACATTCTGAGAAAAACATTAACTGTAAATTAAGTAACCAATGTATATCAGTATGTGATTCCTTAACTCTCAAACTGACATAGCTTATATACTACAACAGCGTAATGGAAACCCTGAAATTCAGTTATGGCTTTTGGTTTTGATGTGCCATCCCAAGATTTTCAGTGGCCCCATCTGGCCACTCTTATGAAAAATGTCTGGGGATGCCACTGTAACCAAGTGTCCGAATCTCACATTTTCAGTCTTATCTTTAGCAAATGTTGTTTATTACTGTAAATCATTAATGAAAGGCAATATATTCCATGTGTTGTAAAATTACAATATAGATAATTGTCTGTGTTTATTTTAAACTTCTTTGCTCATCTTCATCAAAGGTGACAGTAATTTCGCACTTGACTGTAGACATACTTATGTCTTCAAAATGAATGTATTGAATGAATGCTACATGCACATTTCTTTGTAAACCATCATTCACAGTTTGATTCATGCAAATTTCAATAATTTTGGCTTTTGGTTATTTACTGTCTGATGAATGTCATACCAAAGCTAATTTATTTCGCAATTTAGAAGTCAAACTAATCAAAGGATTTCTACTATTCTTTTTAGAAACAAAATATGTGGATATTGATGGAGAGACCTGGCAAGTCACATCCTTTCAAGAGACCAAGATTATGTCAACTTACCTCTTAGCTATTGCAGTGTCTGATTTTGATTTCATTGAATCTGAACATGAAAGAGTTGGAATTAAGGTATGTATACTGTAGATGTTAAATCACATCTGTAATAGTGCATTAAATATTCAAAATTGCATTTCAAGTGTGACATATAAGGGTAGATTAAATAATGGACACACTTGATGTTAGGGATTCAATGTATATTAAAAACAGGTGTTTCCTCAGTGGTTAATATCATGTTTACTATGGTAATGCATTGAATTTTGTGGCAGATCCAGATGCCCCTGGGTGGCCAAAAGATTGAGAAAAATGGGGGTGATTGTTGGCAATCATTTGGCAGGAGCTTCAGTGAGGAAGATTACTCATTTTGTTGCTTCTCGATATGCCATGACCGCCTGTCACCATTAAAAAGCCATATGGGATATTCTGGAGACAACCTTTTCCAAAACCATAAAAAAACTTATTGTGGAAGAATGGTGTTGCATCCTTCAATGTCTAGACACTTTGCCAAGGCAGACAGAAGCTGTTCTAAACATTTAGACTTTATGCCAAGGCAGACTGAAGCTGTTCTAAACACTTAGACTTTATATCAAGGCAGACTGAAGTTGTTCTAAACATTTAGACGTAATGCCAAGGCAGACAGAAGCTGCTCTAAACATTTAGACTTTATACCAAGGCAGACTGAAGCTGTTCTAAACATTTAGACTTTATGCCAAGGCAGACTGAAGCTGCTCTAAACATTTAGACTTTATACCAAGGCAGACTGAAGCTGTTCTAAACATTTAGACTTTATATCAAGGCAGACTGAAGCTGTTCTAAACATTTAGACGTAATGCCAAGGCAGACAGAAGCTGCTCTAAACATTTAGACTTTATACCAAGGCAGACTGAAGCTGTTCTAAACATTTAGACTTTATGCCAAGGCAGACTGAAGCTGTTCTAAACATTTAGACTTTATGCCAAGGCAGACTGAAGCTGTTCTAGACACGTAGACTCTATGCCAAGGCAGGTTGAAGCTGTTCTGGTGGCTGGGGATGCATGCCACCCTATTAACACCACATATTAGTGTTTTCTATGTTTTCGTCAGTACATGTAGGTATAACAAGGAATACAATTTTTACAATATAGGGGTGTCACGATATATCGGTATTGACGATAACCGTGTTATCATGTTAATAATACACGTGATAATATCGTATGCACTTGTATTTTTCCAAAAAAAATCTCAGTTTTTTTATACCTTATTCATGTCAGTTATAGACAAACAATGCATGTGCTTAAACAAGAAGACTGGACCTATGCACTGGCGTTGAAATCAACTCGTTAGCCCCACTAAAACCCCCGTAAAAGACATTTTGTAATGTCATGCCAAATATTGGCTCATTTTGGAATTCAGGAGAGCTAAACATTCAAAAAAAGTTGGGACAGGTACCAATAAGAGTCCGGAAAAGTTAAATGTACAGATTAGGAAAAGTTGGAGGACCAATTTGCAACTTATTATGTCAATTGACAACATGATTGGGTATAAAAAGAGCCTCTCAGAGTGGCAGTGTCTCTCAGAAGTCAAGATGGGCAGAGGATCACCAATTCCCCCAATGCTGCGGCGAAAAATAGTGGAGCAATATCAAAAAGGAGTTTCTCAGAGAAAAATTGCAAAGAGTTTGAAGTTATCATCATCTACAGTGCATAATATCATCCAAAGATTCAGAGAATCTGGAACAATCTCTGTGCGTAAGGGTCAAGGCTGGAAAACCTTACTGGATGCCCGTGATATTCAGGCCCTCAGACGGCACTGCATCACATACAGAAATGATACTGTAATGGAAATCACAACATGGGCTCAGGAATACTTCCAGAAAACATTGTCAGTGAACACAATCCACCGTGCCATTCGCCATTGCTGGCTAAAACTCTATAGGTCAAAAAAGAAGCCGTATCTAAACAGGATCCAGAAGCGCAGGCATTTTCTCTGGGCCAAGGATCATTTACAATGGACTGTAGCAAAGTGGAAAAGTGTTCTGTGGTCAGACTAATCAAAATTTGAAGTTCATTTTGGAAAACTGGGACACCATGTCATCCGGACTAAAGAGGACAAGGACAACCCAAGTTGTTATCAGCGCTCAGTTCAGAAGCCTGCATCTCTGATGGTATGGGGTTGCATGAGTGCATGTGGCATGGGCAGCCTACACATCTGGAAAGGCACCATAAATGCTGACAGTTATATCCAAGTTCTAGAACAACATATGCTCCCACCCAGACATCGTCTCTTTCAAGGAAGACCTTGCATTTTCCAACATGACAATGCCAGACCACATACTGCATCAATTACAATGTCATGGCTGCATAGAAGAAGGATCTGGGTACTGAAATGGCCAGCCTGCAGTCCAGATCTTTCACCCATAGAAAACATTTGGCGCATCATAAAGAGGAAGGTGCGACAAAGAAGACCTAAGACAGTTGAGCTACTAGAAGCCTGTATTAGACAAGAATGGGACAACATTCCTATTCATAAACTTGAGCAACTTGTCTCCTCAGTCCCCAGACGTTTGCAGTCTGTTATATAAAGAAGAGGAGATGCCACACAGTGGTAAACATGGCCTTGTCCCAACTTTTTTGAGATGTTTGAGATGTGTTGATGCCATGAAATTTAAAATCAACTTATTTTTCCCTTGAAGTGATACATTTTCTCAGTTTAAACATTTGATATGTCATCTATGTTGTATTCTGAATAAAATAGAGAAATTTGAAACTTCCACATCATTGCATTTTGTTTTTATTCACAATTGTACAGTGTCCCAACTTTTTTGGAATCGGGTTTGTACAAATTTTTTTACAGTTATGGTTACTACACTCATACACCTTCATACACTCGTATATTGATTGTAATTCATTTGCCAAAAAAGAGGGAAAAAAACAGTTGATGTTGAAGATGAATTGGACTGATAGCTTTTTTTATTTTCTATAAATACCGCAATAATATCATTACCGTTCATTATTTTGGCCATGAAAATCGTGTAGTGAAAATCTGATATCGTGACAGCCCTATTACAATTTTCATAAAAAATCTAAACTACACCTTGGTAAATGCATTTCTCTCTAGAGAAAAACCACTATTCAATATATAAAGTATGTATTCAGTTAACATTACACTGCTGATTTTCATGTGATATTTGTACTCACCAAGTGATATTGAAATCATACTAAACCTCACATTTGTCTTCTCCATTTGGTTTATAAAGACCTATGCTAGACCGGAGGCCATCAAAGCTGGACATGCAAATTTTGCAGCAAGTATCACTGGAAAAATACTGGACTTCTATGAGAGTCCTAAATGTTTTGACATGAGTTTTCCATTGAGTAAACTAGGTAAGTGTGTACATGACAACACCATAAGAATATAAAATTTGTACTGCTTAATAGTTGCATTGCCAGTGTTCAACAATGATTCATTGAGGACATGGAATCAAATAGCAACAACTAAGGCTTGGCAAAAACATTCAGTACAAAATAACCTCTTACTGTTTTAGATCAGATTGCTCTACCAGACTTCAGTGCAGGTGCCATGGAGAATTGGGGTTTGGTAACATACCGGGAGACAGCTCTGCTATATGAAGATGGGGTGTCTTCCACAGCTAACAAAGAGTGGATTGCCACAGTTATTGCACATGAGCTTGCCCATCAGGTATGGAAACTAAAAATACATAAAATAAAAAATGATCTTCTTTTGTATGATTAACTGTGCATTTCCACTTAAATTTGTGGTTTTTAGTGGTTTGGAAACATGGTGACAATGAAATGGTGGAATGACCTGTGGCTGAATGAAGGATTTGCAACATATATCTCCTATATGGGAGTGGATAACATAAAGCCAGAGTGGCACATGGTCAGTCCCTTTCAACATATTCATTGATTGCAAATTGTAGTCACATTATGATGAGGCTTCCTTTCAATTGGTCTCTGATTGTTCTGTATTTTTTCAGAAAGATCTGATTGTTTTAAATGACATCCAGCCAGCATTCCAAGTGGATTCGTTGGCTTCATCACATCCTCTGAGCTCTAAAGAGGACGATATTCAAACTTCTAATGACATCACTGAACTTTTCGATGTCATTACCTACAGCAAGGTCTGGATGTGGCAGAGGATTTTGTTATGTCGCTTTTTAATATGCTACTGCATTGTTTTAGTGAAAGAATTATTCATCTAATCTATGTCAATAAAAAAATATTTTCAATCTGCAGGGGGCAGCTGTCCTGAGAATGCTGGAAGATCTACTGAGTGAGAGGTTGTTTCTGACTGGTCTGAGAGTAAGTAAAAATGCCCATTAATTGGTAGGATATATCTTATTCTCAGTGTGTGGTCCTTAGATGTTCTACAGCAGGGGTATTCAAATCTGGCCTTCCAAGCCAGTTCCACTCCATTTTTTCATTGCAACCCTCAAATCAGGGACTTATTCAGCCTTAAGACACCAGGTGGGTCAAATTAATGATTAGGTAGAACAGAAAATCAGCAGGCTCTGGCCCTCGTAGGGTAAGATTTGAATTCCCCTGTTCTACAGTATATTTCTTTTTTTGGAATCAGTAATAATTTACATTTTCATCAAATTCTTAAGTGTGCGCAAATACTTTTGTTTCAGAACTATCTTCAGGCTTTCATGTACAATAATACTGTACAGAATGACTTGTGGGATTATTTACAAAAGGTAAAATCTGATTTTTATTTTAGGCCAGTTAACACAATATTTACAAATATTTATTCTATGCTTTCACACATGTTAAATGTTCATAATGCTTAAGGAGCATCAATACATAGTATTAATTAAATGCGAACGACAAAACCTTTCTAGGCAGTGGATGCTAACGGTGACGAATACATCATTGCTGAACTTATGGACACTTGGACAAATCAAATGGGCTACCCAGTCATTACTATCAACACAACCACTGGGGCAGTTTTCCAAAGACATTTCCTCCTAAATCAAACATCTGACTACAAGTAAGTTCTGCACTGTAGAAAAAGAAACCACTGATCCATGTCAAATGTGATGCCCATATGGCTAATCCATGTCAAAGGTGATGCCCATATGGCTAATCCATGACAAATGTGATGTGCACATGGCTAATCTATGTCAAATATGATGTCCATATGGCTAATCCATGTCAAATGTGATGCGCACATGGCTAATCTATGTCAAATGTGATGCCCATATGGCTAATCCATGTCAAATGTGATGCCCATATGGCTAATCCATGTCAAATGTGATGCCCATATGGCTAATCCATGTCAAATGTGATGCCCATATGGCTAATCCATGTCAAATGTGATGCCCATATGGATCATCTTGTGAAATCCTGTGCTTTGTCCTCCACAGCAGGTAGGCAGTTTTTTTTTCATTAAGCAATGGAATGTTGTTACTCTGACAAACACACCACACATTTCAATTGAACTATGTGCCATAATATCATCATATACAGAATTAAATCAGATGACACGGATATCCCCAGTAAACCTGTGATATTACCATAACATAAGATAGGCATTTTATATAACAAATAATCGTTTAATATTTTTCAGAAAATGTTTTAGATGAAATGTCCTTGTAATATTATCTTAACATTCATTGAAATATTGTGGACAGCTTCTGTAACAGTCAACACAAAACAATCCCTAAATGATCTGATTTAAAAGTTTAAAAGTCATTTAATAACATAATGTAAGCTATTAGGTTAGGCCTTGCTTTAAGACACTACAATTTAAAATCATAGTTCTGAGTTTGTTCTTGCAGCAATGGATAATTCTTTTTACAAACCGAAAAGGAAACAGGCAAGCCTAGTTCAGCCGGCCTGCAATTGAAAGTGATAAATGTTGTAGCCCCCATTGGATTCAAACCCAGTTTTCCCACATGAATAGCTATGTCTTTAACCACTACACCGCGGTGCTATGTTGGTGTTGGTTTAGCATCTCAACATAAGACCATTTTGTCACGCATTAACATCACACCAATATTTCGCTAGATAGCATTAAGCATTGTGTTTAACTGACTAACATTTCTTATTAAGTTTACCTCAACCACTAACTGCATCTATGAAATGTATGGCTTTGGCCACTGACCGCTTACCGCAGCCTATTAGCCAGTAATAGGCTTACTAGTATCTAACTTACTACTTGGAATAGTCCTAAGAATTGAACAATTTCTAGCGAAACTGAATATGAACCTAAAGCTAATTAATTTCATGGCACAAAAACGTTGTTTTTCTTTCATTCGTGAATGACATTGATACAATAACTATCAATATAGGGGACAATAACAGACTTTTTCAAGTGAAAAGACGAGAGAATCGTGGAAACCCTTACTTTTATACTGCTCAAGGGGTTTTGATCTAGCCTATATTACCCCAAAAATCATGCAGGGATGTATACTTCGAAAATCCAAAAATAGTTGCAATTTGAACAGTTTTATTTTAGGCTTCTTATAACGTAGCTACTGAAGTTTGTAGCCAGTGTGTGTTGGCCTGACTTGCTGCCAGTTTTATGTTTTTCATCGTCTACACACTGCAGACATTACGTTAAACATGCAAGACACTGTAAGGATTGTAAAACTTCAGATCCCTGAAGCATGCGCCTGCACCCGCCTGCACTGTACACAGTATAATTCGCTCTCCAGTTAGGAAGTTAGGTAATGTAGGAAACTAGTTTTGAGAACTGTGGAGTTTCGACTAATTGGTTTAACAATGCACAACTATTCCAACACCACATCTCTAAACACGTATTGCTTAGTGGCATAGTGGCTAAAGACAGTCTGTCACAAAGGAAACCCTGGATTGAATTCCGCCAGGTCAACAACATTCATCCCTTCTAATCTCGGGCCAGCAGAACTAGGTGAATTATAACTGAAACAATCTGTAAACAATTGTTGGAAAAAACTGAATGGCACAATCATTAGGAACTAAGGGTCTACAGACTTTTAAACAGGGATCAGTAAAAAAAAAATCTTTGCCGCCATGTTTTGTTTTATGATTGTGCCATTCTGTTATGACCTACAGGTGAATATGAATCCCATAAGTAATAAAAGACAAGTGTTTTGCCTGCTCACTCATGTTTTCTTTACAAATGGTACATAATGTATATTACCCGTTCTTCGAGGGTATGCAAACTTTTGAGCACAACTGTATCCCCAGTTAAAACGAAGCAATGGAATTCCAGCTACTTGACATAACAGTTTACATTTGCAAAAATGTTTTGAAATGTCTGAATACCTCTCATTACTGCAAAATAACAATTGACTTGATATTAAGTTATTACATGTTTATGATCACTGTTTTCAAATGCATATTTTAGACAGAAATCTTGAGATATTTTTCAATCGGATTACACCATACTGACACATATTATATGTGTAGTGTGAATAAGAATATTTAAAGGTCATATAATGCCATTGATTTTTATTAATTTTATTCATCTCTTTCATTAGTTTTGAATGGCATGTACCAATCAGAGTGATGAAGGAAGGAAAACGCTTAGATTTAGATATGCTGAAACCAAAAGAAACAGGTAAGGACTATTTCACATAATGCACTGTGTTCATGGTAATCTTTGTATCTCTAAATAAGCATCCTCTACCTCTGGTTAATAACATGGGTGTTAATTGCATGCTGAAATTCAACACTACTGTTGTTTTCTCCTTGGAGTTTAAGATGGGGTTAAAAATGGCTTTACAAAATAAATGTGATTGATTGAGGAGCTTATTTGATGAGCCATATCATGTAGTAATTATCCATTTATATATAGAGACTGCACATGCCAAATAAACGGTATACCCATGATGATAACAGCATATTAAACTACAACCCTGCACTGTAATACCTAATAAGTTCAGAATACTCAAAACTTTTGTGGATACTGATTAGATCAAAATATTTAAGTCAACTAACTTAATTTTGTTAAGTAATTAATTAATAACTATTAATAACTATTAATAACTTAATAGTTTTGATTTTTTAAACATATATATATCAAGTTAACTGTACATAAAAATATAGAAGAAATGTATTTTCCAGTATGCATTGCCTGTTAAATGAACTCTAGAGTTACCACCCATGACTGTATTTGTTAATGCCTGAGACATGGTTATTGAACACATGTATTCCTTTTGTTAATTCCTTGCCAGCAGTTAGAAAATATTAAACGGTGAATACTTAACATATTTATACATACTTATTTTGAAGTCTTGAAAGCCCCCCACCATGAGCTCATGGACTGTTAATTTCAGATGCTTTCAAAATACATGGTGAAATGTCATATTGAAATCGTAGCACAGTGGCTAGAAAGACATGTTTAAAAAACATACATAACTTTAAGGATATTCCCAGATTCTCAAAATAAAAATCAACCCTTCTGCAAAGATTTCTGGAAATCCTGGGAACTTCAGCAGAGTTTTGCAAAGCTACCCACAAGACATTGGCTTGCAAAGGAATGCACATCTGACACAAAGATGGATATTTTATATAATTGTTACAATCATTTCAGTAGTATATGTTTGACTAAATGATTGGATTACTTTAGACAAATGTATGTGTTTGATGTTTGTGTAACTAAAATGAATTAATCAGTCAAAGTACATGCAAAAAAAGGATAATAAAATGTTTCCAACATATCAATTTGAAGCAGAGCATGCTGGGAACATTTTCATTTTAAACTCATAAAATTTTTGTAAACGTCAGTAAAACATAAACATTTTAAGTTATTGGGAACATTTATCTAACTTTGAGTTACACTTAGTAGAAACATTTGAGAAAGAAATACGTTAGTGTTTACAAAAAAGTTGGGACACTGCGTAAAATGCTAATAAAAACAATGCAATGATGTGCAAAGCACACTATGTAACACCATTTTTGTTCCTGGGTAGTATTTCGTAATTGCTAATGCCTAAACTGTATAGAAAATCGCTATTATTCCCCACAAACTTTGCTTTTGTGACCAGGACAGTGATATTTTTAAATCAACCTATTTCCAATGAGACAATGGGCAAATTTGTGTCTTTCTGTTAAAAATAAAGTCAGAAAAAACAACAAATTAATCCAAATTAACCTGTATTTATACTAAAGTAATACAAAAATTACTACAAAAGATTTAGATGTGAGTCATATTTCAAGATTAATGATTATACTGTAAATCACTTTCACAAATCAGCCCCCAAATGTAGTCTCCCAACATGTTCCTTGGTAGCGCTGTTCAAATCCAGTATATCCTGGTGGAAGCGCTCGCCTTGCTCCTCCGAGTATGCTCCCATGTTGTTCTTGAATTTGTCAAGATGAGCATCAAGGATATAGACTTTGAGGGACATCCTACAGCCCACTGTGCCGTAGTTTTTCACAAGTCTCAACCAGCTCCACATAATTTTCGGCCTTGCGATTGCCCAGGAAACCCCGGACCACTGCGACAAAGCTGTTCCAAGCCACTTTCTCCTTAATAGTGAGGTTCTTGGAGAATTAATTGCACTCCAGGACATTCTTTATTTGTGGTCCGACAAAGACACCAGCTTTGACCTTTGCCTCAGACAGCTTAGGGAATAAGTCTTGAAGGTACTTGAAGGCTGCCATCTCCTTAAATAGATCTCTGACAAATTGTTTCATATGGCATCAGCACTTTCCAGGGCTCCACCTGTGGCTCCCACCTGACATTGTTCCTCCCTACAGGGAACTTGGTCCGCTGTGGCCAGTCCTGCCTGTGGTAGTGCGCCTTGGTCTCCCTGCTATCCCAAATGCAAAGATAGCAGGGAAACTTGGTAAACCCGCCTTGGAGACCCATCTGGGATGCCACCATTTTGAAGTCTCCTATGACCTCCCAGCCGTACTCATTATGTGTCCACTTTGGCAGCTGAAACTTAAATTGAACTGGTATGCTTAAGGACCCTGTATTTATACTACTATTTATATTACTGGAAAGTTCTAGAAGCACTGCATCTTTCTGGAATGTTCTGGAAAATAGGTACATTAAAAAATATCACTGTCCTGGTCACAAAAGCAAAGTTTGTGGGGAATAATAGCCATTTTCTATACTTTTGAGACATAAGCAATTTTGAGACATAAGCATTTTACACAGCGTCCCAACTTTTTTGGAAACAGGGTTGTAATTACTTGGGCTTGCACAAGGCCACAGGTTAAATATTTTTGTATACTTTTTTTTTACTAGGGCTTGGGTAGTAACAAGCCCCAGGCTCAAAGTTTGACATATAGAATTGCTACTTATTATTATTTGCAACGCTTCTCCTCTTACACAGTTTGAGCTAGAAAAAGCAGTTCAAACTATAAAATGTGTAGACCTATCAGGATAGAGTCACTTCTAATGAACATTTTATGTCTTTTATACTTTTTTTTTATAAACGTCCCTTGACTTGAATGGAATTCCTTCATTTACTTCATTGGAAACTAACAATGTCTTTCTCTTAGAAAATGTATGCTACATAATTTTCTATATTTTGGCTATACCAACTTAATGCTTAAATGTATTTTGAACATGTGCACAGTTTTTAAAAACCTTTATCATTGAAAAATATCTTATTTTAAATGTATTAAAACAAGCCCTGGTAACTTCACATAAAGATTGTTAAATGGTGAAATCGTAAAAAAATCAAATCCAGTATTGCAGAATATAATTCTTAAGTTCTGAATTGTCTCAACAGACCCACATCCAAAGCTCCAGTCTGAAAATGACAAGTGGGTGCTTGCTAATGTAGACTGCAAAGGATATTTCAGAGTCAACTATGATCCAGCGAATTGGGATAGATTGCTCTCTCAGCTGGAAAGAAATATTCATGTAAGTCTTCCTCACTTGTGAAGAAAATTGTATTATTACATGTGAAACAGAGCATATTTTGGTGCTTAGAAGGTTGCACATCCTCCTTCAAAACTGCCTGTTGATTTAACAGAAATAACAATATTCTAAGGAGACTAGGTAATTGTTTGTATGGAAGCAATATTTGGAGTGCTGAACAAGGATGTTGTACGTTCTTGTGAGTAGGCTATATTGAAACATTTCAGACACTTTACTTCAAGTAATTTGAACTTCTTGCAACATCACAGACCATAGAGCATAGTAGTAAAAAAGTGTTGCTAGCTACCTTGATTAGTTTACTTTAATAATACAATTATTTTGATTTATTCTTAAGAAAATCCCAATCATCAACCGTGGACAGTTAATTGATGACGCATTCAACTTGGCAAGGTAATCTAAAACCATGTTTTATACATTACAGTGATTGCATTTCCTTGGTTTGAAACCTTCCATAAATCATGCTTTCATGATGTCATTCATATCCTTGTTGAGCAGCTACTATATCATGAATTGTATTAATTAAGGGCCAAACAAATCAATGTGACACTGGCTTTGAGAACTACTAAGTACCTCCGGAATGACACCGAGTACATACCATGGGAATCTGCGCTGAGAAACCTGGACTATTTCATTCTTATGTTTGATCGCTCCGAGGTCTATGGCCCAATCCAGGTCAGTCATCAAATATGATGGTTTTCATTAGTGTCCTTTTATTAACGCAAACTGAACTGATACACATTGAAATGACAAACCTGACTCTGATTCATATTTTTTTATATCCTATGTCCAGGCATACTTGCGAAAGCAAGTTCGTGGCCTTTATCAACATTTTGAAAATGTCACTATGAATTCGACAGCCATAGACCAACTGAGCCATTCTGAACAGTAAGAAATGCAAACATCTCTTGAACAGTGCATGTGGAGGCAAGGTGGAGGAGTATGTTTCACACACCTCTGTCTGCTACATAAGTATTAACATGTTTTATTCATTCCCAGGTACAATCATATTAACTCCATCTTAGTCGCATGCAGCAATGAAATTCAAGACTGCCAAAAAATGGTAACAACATTCTTTGATGACTGGATGACAAACAAAACTGGCAATAAGTACGGAATTCAGTTGAATCAAGTCAACTTACTGTTCCTGTTGCACTGTATTTCACAGTTGAAATGGGTTTCCATTCATAACATATAACACTATTATAACTGGTAGTTTTGCATAACTTTGATAAAAAAGTTTAAAGAATCATTAAACTTACTTATACTGTTTCTCCCCTACCACAGTATACACCCTAACCTGAAGGCCATCATCTACTGTCAAGCTATAGCAGCTGGGGGAGAGAAGGAGTGGGAATTCGCTTGGGGTCAATTTCAGAATGCCACCACGGCCACAGAGAAAGACAAATTAAGATATGCCCTCTCATGCACCAAGAAGATCTGGCTCCTGAACAGGTTTGATTATTTTCCGTTTACCACACCCTTTGGGCACATCCAACTGTACTTTACAGTTGAACAAACATTTACCAGATATTTCCTTCCTACATTCCAGATACCTGGAGTACACTTTGGACCCTGACAAGATCAGAAAAATGGATGCTGTTTCCACCATCAACTACATTGCTAGAAATGTGGCAGGGCAAGCAATAGCCTGGAATTTTGTACGTGCAAACTGGAAGAGCATCAGCTTGGAGTAGGTTTTTTTCTGTTGATATGTAGACCTGAAGTTGATAGAAACAAGCCAGAGGATAGTGTTCCTTTCAGACCAAAATAATGAAGTTGTAATCTACCCGCAATTATAAACCTGATGAGGTGGTATTAGTTTAAAAATGTTTCATGGTTTCTCATAAAATCAGCCAAAGAAACACAAGGTTATAAAGCAATATACCAAAAGGAAGGCATAGACTGATATACTGTCAGGTGCGAAGGTCAACTTCAGCAATTACCTCTGTAATGTATCATCTCTTTGTTTGGAGTTGCTATGCTGTCATCTAAATTGCCTTCAATCACTGGCTGTGAGCATACATGCTCATCTTACCTTTCCCCTTTGCTTAACTTGTCAGCTATGGCGGAGGGATCATGTCATTGGGCGGACTGATCGAGGGAGTGACGCAGAGATTTTCCACAGACTTTGAGCTCCATGAGGTGAGCTTCTCTCTATTCGGAACAGGCGCACCCACAGTTCCGCCTTGATAACTGAATAGAATGCAGTGATTCAGTTTTAGTGTCTGGGGATGACAGACTAGTTCCAGCTGGTGGGAGTTGATTGTTGAGGAATGGCAATATAACTGATTTCCACCCTAATTCAAACTTTTCCTTATTGCTATTGTGTAGCTGAGGGAGTTCCAGAGCAACTATAATGAAGAACTGGGTTCTGCAAGCAGGGCCCTAGAGCAAGCCATAGAGAGAACCCAGGCCAACATTAAATGGGTGAAAGAAAACAAGCAGACTGTTCTGGAGTGGTTCAGAAGAGAAACAAGCGAAAGCAGCTGAGCTGAGGTGATAGGATAAAAAACAGATGGACCAGAGTACCATGATTGTAACCACACCCTGGATTTGACTTAACCTCGATTTCATTATAATCCATAATAACAGTAATCTAAAATAAATATGCATTTCAATGTTTTTAAATGAGTTATTAGACAATATTAAAAAACATTCTAATTTATTTTATTTAAACTAGTTAAGTTCCATCATGTTGTTTGATATGGTTTTTATATGGTTTACCAGCACTTGACATTCACTTTTTGGCTCACCAGCCATTGTGGCTAGTGGTTTTCCAAAGTTACTAGCCACTTAGCATTTTCACTAGCCACCATTTTCTTGTTGGGAAATTATGTTTTATTTGTTTATCAGTGGTACATCGTAGCCTGTCTTGTTCACACTGTTGGTCACTGGCGTGCAAGGGAATAGGGCTAACACAAATGGACCAGAATCAAACATTGTATGTAGGTAGTGCTCATGGGAGTGGTAGGGTCGTAGGTTGTAATGTCACTCTCATTGCAATAAGACTACAGTTTTAGAAAACGTGTGTGTGTGTGTGTGTATATATATATATATATATATATATATATATATATATATATATACACATATACACACACACACGGGGGTTTTCCTGGCTCAAAATTAGGCAAAGGCGGTACCCCAACCCTCCCACTCTACCGAAATACTTCATATAATGTGATTACACACTTGAAAAAGACAACTATTAAATCTGCCCTGTTGTCCATGTCCATGTCAGGCTACAATGACCTCCCTAATATCAACCAAAATATATAAGCAATATATTTATTATTAACATAGACCTATTAGCATGTTATTTAAAAAGAAATATGAAATCACTCATCAGCCAATAACGCCAAAACGAAACAGAGCTGTATATATTACAGCCATGTCACGTTATTCTTTCCTCCATCCTTGCCTTGATGCCTTATCGTTAATCTCCCTCTCTCGACCTCCTTCATCTGTACTAGGCTCTGCTGCTGTCGCTGATCCAAAGTCTTCTTCACGTTAATATATTTATATTCTTAGTGACTTAAATAAGTTAATTGTATATTTTTTTTCACTGTATACTGCATATATAGCCCAATGTTTTTGGTGACAGTACACAGCCTAATCTGATTATCTTTTCACCAGTCATCTTCATTTGTCTCGCGATCTGTCTTTAAATAAATCTGTAATTGTAGGCTATACTAGAAGTCACCTGAAAAGTTTTTTAAAAATTATGCGGCTTGGATGAAGTTTGAGGTTATTACATTTTATTGAAATATTTTGACATGCTTGGATGTAAAAGAAAACTAAGATCCACTTGTATTTCTGACGTTACTCATCTCTGCAATGTCAGGACAGGTGTGGTCCTGTATGCAATGTTGCCAGATTTCATTGACAGTATGGCTATTCTCCCACACAAAATCATGTTTAACCATGCCAACACACATAGGCGTTGCGAGATTTTGGTTTGAGTTTTGAAAGCTGGAAAAACCCTGAGTATAGATATAGAATGCCACCCGTCAAAGTGGCTAGTAAGAGTTACGTTGCGTTACCCGCCACAGCCGAATACCACCTGCATTTGGCGGGTGACAATGTCAAGCCCTGTGGTTTACACTAGCAAAGTCATATCCAAATATTGCACTTTCTCTGGTTAACTAACAACAGAAATGATTTAGTTAAGACTCCTAATAGAATGTATTTGTACAAATATGTATTATGTGCCAGGATATTGTACGTAGATTTCCTATTTGAAAATGTTATTTCTAGGACTAGATTAAATCTGGGCAATTGTTTCAGGGTGAATGAAATTACTACTCTCCAATAAATACAAACATTTGTATCCAAGTGTATTAGTTTCTTTAACCCCCCCGCCACACCCCATTGTGGGATGAATGTGTAATATGTTGTTTTTTATGTACATAATATATAAATAGAATCACTATCAGCTCAGTTAGCAATGAAATTCCATGTTTGAAAACAACTGTAATATTTAAAGTTATAAATGCTTATGCACTCACACTGAAGTGATGACTTACTTGCATGACTCAACATCAAATACATTTCCATTGGGTTTATTACATTGTTCATATTTCCTGTTGGATGATCTAAATAAATCCAAAAGATACAAGTGCTTAAAGAAATAAAATAAACATTTTTCAACAAATAAAAAGAGGAAAATGAAACCACCCTCTTCCTCCTCAGCTTGCATATGCTGCGACAACAACACAATGGAGGCTGGAACTGTGCAGGTCAAACCGTTCAGGAATAAGAGATTTTACTGTTCAATTCCATTCATTTCCTCAATCAACCTAAAACAGAGATAGTGATCCAACATTAAAATCCTGAAATTAATACAGAACAGAGAAGATGTTTGTTCAATGGTTAGGCTTTCCCCAAGATAACAAAGGAAATAATACACATGGACTATTACAAATTATTCCTTGTGGTTATACTGTAAAAATAACTATGTGCAAATAAAATGTAATTAGGCCTCAAGTGGCCACATTATTCCTCTTACCCATTCTTCCTCATCTGCTCCCTCTCCTGGGCCATCAGGCTTTTTCACACAGTCGGTACTTGAGCTGTTTGCCATTATTTTGTCTGTCCAGGATGCTCCTGCATTTACGTCTCCAGCAAAATTGCATTTAGTCACAGTGCCTCCATCAATTTTGGCCAAGGAAACTGAAAAAGCAACAAGAAACAATGTAAACAATTCTACACTACAAAAAACGTGTAGTTGAGCTTCAGTTTGGGTTACTTCCAAAGGACTGCTGAACACCAAACTTACAAATGAATGGCCCACTGCCTTTGGTTTTCAGTCGAATGTCCTGGCCTATTTGTAGTTCAATATTGTTCATCTCACTCTCTGGGTACCAGAAAGCTATGGTCCCACTGGGACAGTGTTTCCCTGTCACTTTCACCAGATCCTCCTTGGTCACTAGTTGTTCCAGCTGTACCTCAGTGAGACGATCAGTCTCTCCTTTAGCCTCCACCTCTGCATGGGTGTAACAAAAACAGTTGTTTTTAGAAAAAATAAAGTTTGGTGGCAAATTTGTTGTAGACTTCAGAATTGATTTCATACTGAAGAAACTGAAGAAATATTGGTACCCTTAATGAAATTTAATGACAAAAATTAACAAAACCAGTTACATTTTCAAACAAAATGTTTTATTAGTTTTATATTTTAATAAGTACTATGATTTTTTTCTGCAAAACATTTCAAAGGTAAATTGGCACCCTAAAATACAGCTCCGGAAAACAATATGAGACCACTGCACCTTTTTCTTTCCTTTCCAAAAAAGTTGAAAAGGAATGTTTTGAGTGAGGAACAGAAGTGTTCAATTTGCAGTGGTCTCTTAATTTTAACCCTTCTGTTCCTCACTCAAAACCTTCCTTTTCCACTTTTTTGGAAAGGAAAGAAAAAGGTGCAGTGGTCTATTTTGCCGGAGCTCTTTGTTTACAATAAAACCAAACCAAGTGGTGTCTATTGATATTCTATGAGATTGTAAAATTCCTTTGTCATATTTCACCGTAGGTAAAACCAAAGAGCTTTCAGTTGAAAGAAGACAGAGGGTTGTTGATCTACTCAGATTAGGTAAAGATTTTAAAAAATAAATGAACATTAGAAAATACCACTATTCACAGTCAGTATTTAATCCAAAAGTTTCAGAAATCTGGTACAGTTGCAAATTTGTCAAGACGACAACGTGCATATTGAACATGTTGCACTGCACCATACAGTACCCATGCACCAGTAAAAATTCATTATGAATTAAATATTGAGCAGGAGACAAATGGCTTGTTGCGTGTTTCATAAGAGGCACAAATTAATTACCAAGAACCCTATACGGGCAAGTGGACTACAGAACACAAAACATCAAGTAATAATCAAACATGGGGCAAAGTGAGCAGCGAATGCCATGGACAGACAGGGAGCGGCCCCTTTACTAATGTACCACTCTGGGGAAACACAAAAACTAGAGACACAAGACTGAACCCCATGCAACACGGCTGACAGAGGGCGCCACCATCTTCATGTGGCTTAAACGTATCTACTTACTTCTATGCATATGCAATAAAAAGTAAATTCTGAAAATCAACCAGCAATAGAGCATGCTGGGAAATATTATATATTGGCTAATGCATAATCCCTCTTGCCTTCCTACAGACACACAAAAACTGTTCCAAAAGGGTGAAGCTTTTTCCGTGTGTTCTTTTTTCCAACGTAGGATCCAGGTTTTACCTTGAATCAAAAAAATTACAAAAATATATATCCTACAGGGACAGCTGATTTACACCTCAGGGAATAATTTTTTTTAAATGTATTATTCACAAGAAATTCCAAAAACAAAAAACAATTCCTAGGATGTTTAAGATTAGGTAAAACCATTTAGGAAAACATTTTAATCCATCCCTACCCAAAGAACCCTGCATAGTGAGCATCAAAATTAAGAGATACTGGCCCAGAATAGCAGCCAGCAGGTTTTTAAATATTCAACACTAAATAAATCATTTGGTGACATTAATCTCTTTTTCTCTCTTTTCACTGGATACCTAATATCAAATGAAAGTCAACTACAATATCTGTTAGGAAAATTAAATTTTACAAAAATGCATTTTTATCTCATAGACTGAGCTGCTCTTTGCATTATTGAGGATGTTGAACAATTAAATCGTATTTCAAAACCAAAAACACTGGTTGTAAATAATGATTATTGCTGGCTGCGCTCAATGCCTATTATTTGATACCACTTTCAGACTGGGGGTTTGTTTTAAATTTTTTTTTTTATATAATCATTACTGGGGCATAGAAATGTTTACTGCATTGTTTACATCACATACATTGTATACAGACATGGCGGTAGATGGGAATTCTGAGAGGTGTGTTTACTATGGTCCAATTTTTTATTGAGCAGCCACTAAAGTAGCCACTGTGTACTTAGTATTTGTGTGTTTTGTTGAATGAATAAAAAGTAATATTCCTGTTTGGGCTACCTGAACTCACACTAAAGAAACAGGTGCATCTTAAACTATAGTCTCAGCAGTTCACAAACATCTGAAAAAGACACAGAGACAAATATATTATTCCCAAACTGGCAATCATGGTTGGAAACAATATGTATTTTGCAACTTCATCAAATCAGTCCATCTTAAATGAATGATAAAGCTGTCATGTCTTGGCTAACAGTACAGCATATCACATCCGTTAGATTATACATGTCTGTAGGCAGTTACTGAGCCATATTATTATTCTCAAGCTTGCCACATTTGGGGCAATGTAGGTCTTGATTTTAGCATATGCTTAGGCTACTTTTTACCTCAGGAGTCATACTGAATTGAACGGTTTGTATTGTTTGTCTAAATGCAATGTTACATTTTCTAATCTATCAGTATGTGATTAGATTCAAATCCCACTTGCTCACGGAGCAGTTCATTTCAGCGTTGACACAAAAATTTAATTTTGGCCTCCACAAAACATGAATTGCTTGTATTTGATGTCAAAATCTGTCAGAGAGAAGCTTTATGTGGGAACATCTTTCAATTAGCAGCTTTACATAGTCATGTTCAACGCATGTGCAGGTATTGAGGGTGCTTGACTTTGACTCTGTAACTATATCTTTGCGAAAACTGGAAAAAAAATATTTCCAAAACTTTTTGTGTCCTGCAGATAAAGTCAATAGCAAATATGTCCCTGGATTATAAGGCAAAGCATATATTAAAACAGTTTAAGATGCATCTCTACATTTATTGAATAGTAGTTTAAAGTATTTTCAGTATTAGCAGTTGATGTACACTATAAAACTACAGAAAACAGACATAAGACATCCACATTCTACACAAAGGAATGTTTTACTATGTTTGATTCAGTGTAAAAAAAAAAACATATGCATTCAGAATCAGAAAAGGAGCAAATAATTTCCCAAAGCAGTGTAAGCCAATTCATAGTTTACCCCATCTATTAAATAAGAATACTCACTGAATGATGACATGAGATAACCTGTGTTGACTTTTTTGGTGTCACTGAAGTTTGGTTCAATCTCAATCCCTTTAGCATCAAATTTCCTCTGATGGATTCGACTGGGTTTGATGTATAAAACATAGAATCGCTCCTGCCAAAACAGAAAATGTCTGAGACATTTAAAAAATTAAATACATTGTTTCATGCATTATTTAAGTATATGAAAAAGGGAAATAAACAAAAGGGTAATTGTTAAAAGTGGCCTTTGTGCAGATGTTTAATGTGCAGCCATTTTGTTTCACAAACAATTTCAAGCGACGTCTCAGTATCACTCTACCTGGGAATTGCCCATAATTAGGAGTCCGAGAAAACTCTAAAGCCCCACGTAGGCATGTTTTGATTCTCGAACAATTATCACTTTAATTTCAACTATCATCCACCAGGACTACTGTTAACAGCGTAAGTAAACAATTTCTGGCTACAGTCCTCCATGTCAGCTTATTACCTTCTGATTGTTGACATCAGTGATAACATGGCGTGAGACATCCACCAACCTTCCCTCTAATATTACACCTAGACCACTGTAAGAGAAAAACATTTGTTGACTATATACTGCATGTTGTAGGATTGTAGCATGCACGAGCTCTTGTCTTTTAGTCGAGTATACTCAACTCCAGTCCCGATAGTACGCTGCTCCGACGTCACATATTTCTTAAAATACATTTACATTTCTGCACCAAAAAGATTGACAGCATGTACTCGTGGTTTTACTTTTGTTGTTTTTTACTAGGTCAAAGCATCTGTCCCTACGCTTGTGGAGTTGAGTATATTCTGTTACACATTTGAAGCGACCACAGGCATTCCAACAAAAAATCGTCTCCTGTGGGCTATCAGAAGCACTACTTATTAGATAATAATCAACCATAGTCCTACCTCTGATAAGAGGACGGTGACCAGGCTTTTCCGATCTTCTCATTATGAACAGGTTTATTTTGCAAGGAAGTATTGTGATAGATTCGGCTCATTGTTCAACGTAGATAAAGCCACACTTCTTTCATAATCGAAAAACCCAAGCAAAACAGGAACTTCCTGAATCTACGTGAAACGGGAACAGATTGAAAACGAATTGGCGCTTGTTCAGAACGTCGGCGTGCTCAGAAGTTACGTTAACGTCACACCACATGAATTGAAGGCATGTCAGTGGGAAGTGGGAACACGAACGTGGAATGAAATTACAACTTGATAGAAATCTGTCTCCGATATGTCGATAATAGTCTGACCCATAAACAGGCCAATTATGTAAATCCCTATTAACATGATTAGATCCGTAACTCAATTAGTCTTAATATGTCAGCCCATTGACTGTCACTCAGATATCGCTGAGAATGCAAACATTTATTTTCACCTTACATTGCAAAATGTGAAGAATAGCATTAGATAAGCTTTTACACTGCCCATTTTCCTTCCAACACATGGCAATATTTTTTTTTATTTGCATGAAACTACTCATTTCCAAAATAAAAAACAGCCCCCTCAGGGCGAAATGGGTGTAATTACAGCAAACATTAAAATCAGCAATAATTTCTCAGCCCCATCATCTTTCTCGTGCTCCCAACCCTACCAAGGATGCCCAATCATAACATAAATGGACATGAGCCTACTGCCTCCTTTCTCTAGGACTCTACCAATGCTTTCTGGTGGAAGTTGTTCAGTGCTAAGCATTCTGCCTATACTGTGTATTTTTCTTTCTTGCTGTTGCTAACACAAAATGTTTGCTTGTGTATGTTTTAAGGTTGCCTTGCCAAGCTATAGTTTAACATACAGTTAGCTTTCAGATGGAAGGACAGAATGATTACAAAGTAAACACACAGCAACAGACAGTAATGTAACTTACTATGCATAATTCATGTCACATGTATATTCTTGGTTTTAAAATTCCATTATTTCTTGCAGCTAATGACCATTAAATGTGACATCATTGACATTCTACATTCTGCCAGTAGTAAAAATCTAAACTCAAACTTCTGAGGACCATGATCCATTTGTGCTCCATGGTATAGTCTAATATTCCATCTTATTTGGAATCACCACTCTCCTCAGCCTTGTTTGTGGTGATCACAATTAAAAATTTTACTCACAAAACACGAGAAGGCTAAATCAGATTTAATACATTTGACTGCACATTAATTTCCCCAACCCATTACTTGTTTTTCCTCTAAATTATAAATTCCCTTAATTGTCTTACATACAAGATTCAGCGATGACAACATTTGTTGTCATGGACTCTACAAGTAATTTAATGTTGAGGTCACAAAATCTAAGTCCATGAAATTCAGAGTTCTTTCATCACAAAGCTAAAACAAGGTAATAAACCGTCAGTCCTAACTACTGCTGACCAGGTGATAGGATTCCTTATTTACTGTTCACTCTATATAAAACAGTTTCATATGCATCATCAAATCAAACAATATTCTATACACAAGTGGAATACTTGAAAGATGTGTTTTCTTGTGTTCTATCTGACAGCCCTTTTTATGATGTTTACCGTGATGTCTGACTGTCTCTCATTATCACACAACCTTTGCCTTGGTGCACCCTGATTCCAAACCAGGCAGGGCCTCACTGTTTGCACTGTAGTTGAGCTGTATGTTCAGCCATATGTTACGTCTCTGGTCCCAGGCCCCTGGAGCCACCACCTCATAGAGCCGATCCCTTTGGTCCTGGTTTGTCAGGAGAAACTTCCTGCATACTGGAAAGGGTGTGTACACATAACATGTACAGTTCAGTAAAAGACTGGAAAAGACTGAGGTTAAAGACATACTATGCACACTCTTCAAATGTATTGTGATCTTAAAGTGTGGGTCTAAGGTCTAATGAGCCATTAAGGACAAATTTCTACTTAATATATAACCTTCAAATTTGGTGTCACCAGCTTCCGAACCAACTCACTGTAAAGCCCCCACCCCATGATTCGACTAGCATTTTATATCAGTCCATTTGGTCCTGATATCATGTGGAAGAAAAGGGTAAGGACATTTTATATCAGTCCATTTGGTCCCGACAGCATGTGGAAGAAAAGGGTAAGGACATTTTATATCAGTCCATTTGGTCCCGACAGCATGTGGAAGAAAAGGGTAAGGACATTTTATATCAGTCCATTTGGTCCTGATATCATGTGGAAGAAAAGGGTAAGGACATTTAAAAAATGTCAGGACAAGAGATTTGATCTGTCTTAATGCTTGGTTATTGATTATTAATTTGTACACAGTCATGAAAATGCATATATACAGGGCCAAACAGTGGAACAATAGGACTGCTTGTCAATCGTATATTAGTGAATGGGAAAATATGTATGTTAAAATGTTTGGGGGAAATTGGGATAATAGTTTGATTTCCTTGTATATCTATTATTAATTTATCCAACATACATTGTCAGGCTAGATCATACTATTGACAAAATCAAAGCACTTGTTACAAAATAATTCAGTCATTGACATGAAACAATATTGTTATAATACTACAATACTGCTGCTGATCTTGCTCTGTTGGCAGATTTGGTACACACTGCATTTCACAGAGAGACCTTTTTTTTTACACAGGTGTGACTTTTTGGGAGAAAGTAAATATTAGATCATTCACTTGTTAATTATACATGTCTACATAAGGAAGCCATTTAGGAAGGATGGTTAGGCTTGGCATACTCGACATACAACGTCTTAACAACTGGGACGTGCTAACAAAAAAAAAAAGTATTACATCCAACCACAACCCGAGGACATGGCTGCTCACAATATACAACGGTGTCCTACTGGATCCTACCCTGCATTTCATGTTTTTGTTTTTTTTGTTTTGGCTACACATGCTCAAGGCCAGCCTTTGCTTTTCTGGGAACCTAGGGGAGATTTGATTGGTTGTTCCCCTAACTTATCAGAAAAATATTTTAGTGGCCCCTGTCTTGAGGACAAAAAGAAACAAGTTGATTTCTTATATTTTCGGAATTTGTAAAAATGTTGACATGGGCAGAGAAAAGTTGGTCCAGCAGTCTAAGCTGATGCCTCTGGGGCACATACAGTGGGGAGAACAAGTTTTTGATACACTGCCGATTTTGCAGGTTTTCCTACTCAAAAATCCTGAAAATCACATTGTATGATTTTTAAATAATTAATTTGCATTTTATTGCATGACATAAGTATTTGATACATCAGAAAAGCAGAACTTAATATTTTATACCGAAACCTTTGTTTGCAATTACAGAGATCATACGTTTCCTGTAGATCTTGACCAGGTTTGCACACACTGCAGCAGGGATTTTGGCCCACACCTCCATACAGACCTTCTCCAGATCCTTCAGGTTTCGGCAATACGGACTTTCAGCTCCCTCCAAAGATTTTCTATTGGGTTCAGGTCTGGAGACTGGCTAGGCCACTCCAGGACCCTGAGATGCTTCTTACAGAGCCACTCCTTAGTTGCCCTGGCTGTGTGTTTCGGGTCGTTGTTGGCCAAGATCTCGCGGTACATGGCCCCATCCATCCTCCCCTCAATACGGTGCAGTTGTCCTGTCCCCTTTGCAGAAAAGCATCCTCAAAGAATGATGTTTCCACCTCCATGCTTCACGGTTGGAATGGTGTTCTTGGGGTTGTACTCATCCTTCTTCTTCCTCGAAACACGAATAGTGGAGTTTAGACCAAAAAGCTCTATTTTTGTCTCATCAGACCTTCTCCCATTCCTCCTCTGGATCATCCAGATGGTCATTGGCAAACTTCAGACGGGCCTTGACATGCGCTGGCTTGAGCAGGGGGACCTTGCGTGCGCTGCAGGATTTTAATCCATGACGGCATAGTGTGTTACTAATGGTTTTCTTTGAGACTGTGGTCCCAGCTCTCTTCAGGTCATTGACCAGGTCCTGCTGTGTAGTTCTGGACTGATCCCTCACATTCCTCATGATCATTGATGCCCCACGAGGTGTGATTTTGCATGGAGCCCCAGACCGAGGGAGATTGACCGTCATCTTGAACTTCTTCCATTTTCTAATAATTGCACCAACAGTTGTTGCCTTCTCACCAAGCTGCTTGCCTATTGTCCAGTAGTCCACCCCAGCCTTGTGTAGGTCTACAATTTTATACACAGCTTACACAGCTTACACCTTACACAGCTCTCTGGACTTTGCCATTGTGGAGAGGTTGGAGTCTGTTTGATTGAGTGTGTGGACAGGTCTTTTATACAAGTAATGTGTTCAAACAGGTGCAGTAAATACAGGTAATGAGTGGATAACAGGAGGGGTTCTTAAATAAAAACTAACAGGTCTGTGAGAGCCGGAATTCTTACTGGTTGGTAGGTGATCAAATACTTATGTCATGCAATAAAATGCAAATAAATTATTTAAAGAATCATACAATGTGATTTTCTGGATTTTTGTTTTAGATTCCATCACTCACAATTGAAGTGTACCTGTGATAAAAATGACAGACCTCTACATGCTTTGTAACTAGGAAAACCTGCAAAACGGCAGTGTATTCAATACAAAATGTCTAGATTTCAGTCTTTACATGAAGATATCAAAATGTTCAGTGACCATGTGTAGACTTTTAATAACTACTGTATCAAATTCAAACCCACCTTTAATCATGCTTGGGGATATGGGACAGCTGAGTCCTATCACCTTCTCATTGGGGAGTGATGTGCAGAAGTCTGCCAGAATCTGCAGTCCCAGACCTCTCCTCCTCCACTGAGTCCTCACAAACACAGTGTCAAGGACCGGAAGTTGATAGCTTTGACTAGTGCATCCATCACACAGACTTCCTGAGAGAATTATACGCCATGTTGCTTTTACCAAAGTTACACAGTATGCAACAATCAAAATAAAATGTATTACTTCACGCACTGAATAGCTTTGATCTATTAGTGACTTGAACAGAAATGGGATGACGGAATGTAAAATGTTCCTTCTATTTCTGAATAACCCAAATTCAATGTGTGGGTCTACAAACAAAGCCGTCTGTGTACCCTTACTAGATTCTGTATAATTATTCAATATAGAGTAGAATTTTACACTGTGATGACCTAGCAATAGAAGATGTGAAAACTTTTGTAAGCCACATTTGTCACCTGGCACAATATGGAAATCACAAAGGGAGAATTCCTTACCTTTCTTTTTGATAGTGTAAAAGCCAACTGCTTCTCCATTAAGCCATAGAATTTTGCCAAATTCCCTCATAGGGTGAGGTGAAAAGTACATATCTTCCATAAAAGGCCTCTCCAAAACTCCAAAAATAATTTGACTGAGCAGGAATAGTATCAGTCTCTCCATAACAGACAGAACCTGTGAATGACCTACACACCTAAGTCTCATCGTAAATACATTCAGCGGGCACAAAAGACACATTCAGTGGGTAACTGGTTGTATTTTGCGGGACTAGTAGAATTGGATTTCTATCAAGATATGGAGATTTAAAAAAAATATATGGAGATGACTTTGCATACAGTACACCCTGCATATAAAATTACCTCCACAATTACTGGCCCCAATGGTAAAAGACTACCAAAAAAGGCTATAAATGTCAGTGATATCAGCTTGATGTTGTACTTAAAATGAGAGAAATCTAATCTTTAATTGATGTGAAAAAAACTAAAATAAATTATTTTGCAATAAAGAACTAAATAATTATAAATGAAGAACCTACACTCATTACAACAAAATCTCAGTGCCTAGAGTTTGCTAACTGGCATTGATACTTTGATTAAAATCGGGTTTCTACGATCAGATGAGACAAAACAAGATCTGCCTCTGCAAGGAGGTGAAAAATGGGTTGTTGTTGGATCTTTCTGTCAAGGAGAAGGATCCAAAGTATTCCTCCAGATCTACACAAAAACAGGAAAACCTGTGCCTTAAGTGGAAGAAGAGAGTCCACAAGTGAGGACAAAGGAATCTGCATGACCTAGAAAGATTCTGCATTGAACGGTCTAAGATCCCATACAACACTTTCTCACACTTCACAAACATTATGGCACAAGAGTCAGTGGTGTTATCTTGGCAAAGGAAGGGTGCACACAGTATTCAATTCAGGGTTGAAAATTGTGATTTTTATAAATATATATGTCTATTTATGTCTATTTATGTCTATTTATGTCTATTTTTCTTTGAATAATTTGACCCATATTCAATTTTCGATTTCTCTCATATTTTAAGTTTAAGATCAAGCTGAAAACCATTATTGCCTTAATTTACTGTAATGCTTCATTTATTTGCAGGTATAAACATGCAGTTAAAGGGTTAAGGGAAGCCAATCAGAAGGCCTACTTTTGAAGTGTTGCCAGTTACTTTCTTGACTAGGAGATTTCGTACATATGAATAAAGCGTACCGTAACAAGACCAGATCTGGATTTGCAGGATGTCTTCAAAACATCATTTAAAGGCCACCACTTTCCGTGCAGATTCAGGGCAACCACTGTGAAAACAGTTTACAACATCAGGGACGTCACCAGGCTTGCAAGACACCCGGGCGTTGAAAACGTAGCACTTGTTGGCTGTCGTGTCTTCTTCTTAACGCCAGAATAACATCTTCGCGAAGATACGCGCACGGATATGCAAACTCATCAGACAATACAATTAAATCTACTTTTGGAATTGGCTTAGAAGACGTGGGACCAAGGCCGTGAGAAGAAGAATTACCAACGTGCGTAGATTGGTCAAACTCAAAAATATATATATATATTTTGGAATCTCTGCTGTGACTGAACCAGGGGGTTCTGCCGCACCCCAGCACCCTTACCTCCTACGGCAATGCCAGGGACTATTACAAAAATACATTTGACAGAAGAACAAACGCTTCAGGCCTGATTATGTCACTTTTGAACAGACAAGCGCTCACCAGAAGCTGTACTATAGCCTATTCTGTACAAACGTTTCTGATCCCACGTTTCATGACCTGAAATATATTATTAAACAGTTATTTCAGTTTACTGATCCCGTATATGAAATATAATTTAGTAAAATCGGCACACCTTTCTGCTATCATGTGTTCCTCTTATAGACTAATTACTTCAATTATTGTGGGAGCTCCTGCACCGTCAAATAAGCTGTACCTGGATCTAAAATGAATAGGGCTACTATTTCAGCCGTAGTAACGTAGCCTGTACGACATAAACGAAACAAGTGATCTGAAATGCATTCTTTTTAGACCACCAACCTTGAGTTTCGTCTGCAGGCATGTGCAGAGCAAGTAGTGTACAAGGTGGATCATCACCAAAAACTTCGAGCCTCCCCACATTGTCAAGCGTCACCTCCACCTGACAGAGAGAAGCAGATCAGGTATTTATGTGCAGGGGTTGTTTGTTTGATCCGACAACAACATTTGGACACATACTTTTTTAAATCTGTATTTAGAGGCGTAAAAGCAGAAACAAGTATGATAAAAAACAAAACAAAAACAACAACAACATAGGCTACCTTGGAGCCAATTGAAGGTATAAACCAATTTTCTCCTGTATAGGTGTTTGACTCCAGGGATGACAATATGTTTTCAGAGGTTAAACACAAGGAATTGTAATCAACATCTGGGAGGTCCACGGGATATATTTCCTTTATTTCCCCTTGGGCAGAAGTACACAACATTAGCCTACATTCCAAATGTCATAATTTCTCTATGTTTAATTTATTTCCACCAATGTTTAAACATTTTCAATGTTTGTTAATGGTCTGAAAAGTTTCATTAGCTGTAGGCCTATACAACTTTTCTGAGCGATTAATATATGCGTAATGAATTTCTGATCAAAATAATAAAATAAAAAACGAAAATAGTTGTATTCGAAAGTCATCAATCTCTTCAGGATAAAAAAAAATCAACCACCCTACTGACTATTGTAGCCACTAATCACGCTAACATAAACATCTCACATTACGCACTCACCTGTGTTTTGTGTTTGGTGTTTCTGGTTGGATTCCATCTTGGAAAGTGTTGACTGGAAGACGAATATTATGCAACACTGCCACCTTGTGGCGACAAATAAAACACATCAGAACATCAGAGGGGAATGTTGATCTCAGATGTTGTGTTGGATGTTAAGACATTTGATATGATCCCTTCCCCTTGTTCTGATCATCTTCCATGGGCAATTCATAAAAGAATCAACAATTCATTTTATAGAATTAATAAAAAGTACATGCATTTAGAGATTTGACAACTGATGCTTTAATGTATGCCTTTTAATTACAAATGTTCTAACTACATTCTGCATATCAAATGTAGTGTAAACACAAGATGTCATTTAGACATTCTTATAATCTTCCTATTAATATAATTTTTTTTGTACTTTGTTTTTACAAATCCCCTGTGTTATGAGCCTTTCATTCTGGCCAGAGATACTGTTAGGGAGATTGGAAAGATCACTCAAATCATATTAAATCCCATTGGTTACATTTCAAGTATGTTGTCAATGGTCTACACAGTATATTGTGGGTAATTATGGACCGCCAAAACCGTTTTTGTATTAACCTGCTAGTTAATCGAATTCACCTGTTGAATTGCCACTTGCACCCACACAACTATTTATCCCACTTACGTACATTATACTTAATACTTGTAAATTTTCTGCCCTCCTCTATTTGTACTTCTGGTTAGACGCAAACTGCATTTTGTTGTACTGTACTTGTACTTGTTCAATGAAAATAAAGTTGAATCTAATCTAAAATCTACCAGAAGGCACCATGTTATATTTAAGGAATTTTAAATAACAGAATGGGTATGCCTGCTAATTATTTGACACATGCATTTGTGTATGTCTGATTTTCAGACTTGTAAAATGAATAGTCAGATTTGTTCATTTAAATTTTGTGCTTATTTTATTATTGAAAGTGGAACATGAATTATATGATTCAAATCATGTGTTTCTACCCAAATTGATCAGTGTATTAGTCCCTTTTTTGCTATGAAAATAATCCTCTGAGTTTCACCAGCAACACAACAATGCAGGGCTGGTTTGGAAATCACAGTTGGTTGAATTCTGATTGTCAGAGTTAACAGGAATATCAGTTTCACTCAGAGGAATACTTGAAACGCCCAGATGAGTTTATGTACCCCATTCCAAATGCAATATCCAAAATAGAGCTCTTCCCCTTCCCATCCGCTCTCTGCCCTACATTTATTCATCCACTAGCTCCTCTGAAATTTGCACAAGTGTCCCAAAGCTGAAGTGTAAATGACCAAGGGTGTAGGGGCTGATGAAACTCTCAAGTAGTCCCTTCCAGTGAGTGTGCCACCAGGCAGCCGCCACAGGAGACTCTCTGGCAGTCATCCTCAGGGTCAGAAACATGGAGGGTACTCCAAATCTGTAGTGACAAGGTGCTGGTTTGGAATTAACACAAAGTCTATTTCAGCTCTCATGCATGACATCTCAGGTTCATGTTGCTGTCACCTCCATCTTCACCTTTACCTTTGTCAAGCTGAAATTCTAAACAACGCACCAGGACCTGCCTTTGCCATGGTAGCTGACAAGCAGTGCAAATTCTGTGGCAAGTCGGTTTCTTACCTAGCAAGAATTCAAGTTGATTTCCATAAGGTATTAAAGGCATTACAGAATTGTCTTGAAAGGGCCACTAGAGGGTCTGAATAGTTCCTACAGCCATGATCATTTTCTGTCCCTCAGCTTTCAGACACTGGGGGAGATGGGGGAGGCACATATGAATGCACAAATGAAGGGTGGAGGGGGACTTGATTCAGCTGTATTATTAAATCACTTGCTCAGTCTATTCTGAGTCTTGGAAGTCAAGCAGCCTCCAGTCAGTTGTTTAATCCCAAATGAAGCGTCTCCCCTTCACACATGCCTCCTCCATTTGCACATGTGGAGGAGTGTCATCCTTACTTACACTTACAATTTACATATGGTAAGAAAAACAACAGTTACTGAACATTAGTGTAATGTAATTTTGTTATTCTATAAGCTACTGCATTATTTAATCCCTGTTGACCAAATTATATACAGTAGGTGTTATGTGAAAACATACTTAAACACACTTAATTGCATAGGTTATTTTAATTAAAGCAGAATAATTAAATTATGTTAAATTAACTTTACTGGCATGTCTGACATAGCCATTACATAACACTATTCATTAGTATTTAACATTAGTGTCTTCAGACAAAGATTGAAGGCATAACATTTCTCTAGACATAATATTTAAAACATACAATGTCTCAAAACACAGCATTGTATCTTGACACACTCAAACATGGGCCATCTTGAAATGTTGGGCCAGGTATAGAAATGTTGCTAATTTGAATCTCCAAGCTGACAATGTGATACTTCTACCTGTTTTTGGCACTTAAACATAATTCAGACAGAAAACACCACATATTAGTATAACCATTTATTAGAGAACTTATGTACAGTACATGCAATGTCTTGGCATTAGGTTTTTCTCCTTTGTGGTAACTCACTGCCTTCACATGATCATTTTTACTACCAACAAAAACAACCGTAATATTATTACTAACAAGACTGAGTGAGTAACCTGACCTTTAAATAGACAGGTGTAAATTTGACATTGTGATAGGAGCAATCTGCATTAGCTGATGCGATATTGACCAATCAGCACTCGGGTTTCCTGGCTGAACTGGCTACACTAATTTCTTTCAGGGTTGCTGTCACTGGTGGATGATACGCAGATGGTTCCTCAGGAATTGTGGGATTTGCAAAAATCCCAATTTCCATTTCACAACACTATTTATTGGACATGATATTTAGCCTTTTTTATGTCTCAGTTGCCTGTCTCAAAATATCTCATGATATTTCAACAGAAAACGATCGGCTGTGTATTTATTCTCGTAGAGAGCAGCCTTCTCTGTCCAAACAACAACACTGTGTGAAAGTGGAACCGCAATGCAAGTGGACATGGAGGTCATAGAAAAAATGTAAAAGTAAAATCATAATAATGTAGCACTTTCATGACTAATGTTATTTCACTTCATTTTAAAGATAACAGATAACTTGACAATATTACCTCCACACCAGTTACATTTTTCATAATTGATTCTCAAAACACACATTTAGAAAAACAACCAAATAATACCTGGTTTTAAGAACAAAGAAATGATAACTAATCTAATCTGCAGGTATCTGAAAAATGTATTTCTGTGAAGGTTATAGGTTTCCTTCTGCAAGAAAAGGAGGCAAACATCCCTTCTCTGGATAAGTCCCTTATGGTATGAATTCGCCACTCTCCTCTTCACCTCAAGATATTATAAAAGAGGGGAGCGAAGGAGAGTTTCATTGCTATCAGGGGAATGAACGGCTTAATGTCAAAAGGGACCTTAATTGCTTTAAGATATGAACTGTGCTATGTATTATGAGATTCTGATTTTGAAATGACTTCTCCAGGCTGACAACAATATGATAACGGCACCAAATAAAATGAAAAACAAGTGTAGAAATCCTTACACTTCTTTCTAAACCACTACAGCTTTTTAACTTTCCTGTATGTTTCATAAATCCCAGGACAATGGATTGAAAGTCAGTGGCTTATGAAAGGGCTTACTGTAGATAAAAAGTTTGGACATTTCTGGAATCTGCGTGGAGAAAACCATTTTAATGGAATTTTCACGTTGACACAATGTAATGTTTTGATTGTTTCTCAAACACCCACAAGGTGTTACCGGAGTGGACACTGAAGGGTTTGGTTAGCCCCTACAGCCAGTTGGGACACTTGCACAAATGGTAGAGGCACAGTGAAGTGAGAATGGGTTCATTTAGGATTTAGGAAAAAATGGCTTGGTTACGACAGACCACCGAGCCACTGGGGAGTTGCTGTGATGAGACAAGACCATAAAAGCAAATTTAACATAATGAAACTGGGGGGGAAATTGTTTTTTTGTTTATTCTGTTTAAACAGCTCTGAAATTATTTTTTGAAATTTTTAGGGGTCTTAATAGAAAATCAGACTTCTGTGTCATTTCACTCTTTAAAAAGCATGTACAGTGTGTAGATGTTTTTATTTACTATTGAATTAAATCAATCAATTGCATTCTAGTAGTGGCACTAATATATTAATCTATGATATACAGGGGGAAAATGCGCTGGCTTGAGTAGGGGGACCTTGCGTGCGCTGCAGGATTTTAATCCATGACGGCGTAGTGTGTTACTAATGGTTTTCTTTGAGACTGTGGTCCCAGCTCTCTTCAGGTCATTGACCAGGTCCTGCTATGTAGTTCTGGGCTGATCCCTCACCTTCCTCATGATCATTGATGCCCCACGAGGTGTGATCTTGCATGGAGCCCCAGACTGAGGGAGATTGACCGTCATTTTGAACTTCTTCCATTTTCTAATAATTGCGCTAACAGGTGTTGCCTTCTCACCAAGCTGCTTGCCTATTGTCCTGTAGCCCATCCCAGCCTTGTGCAAGTCTACAATTTCATCCCTGATGTCCTTACACAGCTCTCTGGTTTTGGCCATTGTTGGAGTCTGGTGCAGTTAATACAGGTAATGAGTGGAGAACAGGAGGGCTTCTTAAAGAAAAACTAACAGGTCTGTGAGAGCCGGAACTGTTACTGGTCGGTAGGTGATCAAATACTTATGTCATGCAATAAAATGCAAATTAATTATTTAAAAACCATACAATGTGATTTTCTGGATTTTAGATTTCGTCTTTCACAGTTGAAGTGTACCTATGATAAAAATGACAGACCTCTACATGCTTTGTAAGTAGGAAAACCTGCAAAATCGGGAGTGTATCAAATACTTGTTCTCCCCACTGTAGGATTCTTTCCTCTGGAATTTAAGCAATGTCTGGTCCAGAAATCAAGCCTGTCCTTTTCTTTATCCTAGCCCAGTGTATTTCACCATTACAGAAAACCTCAAGCATCCCACAGAGAAATAGCAGACATTTCTAGAATTCCACTTGCAGGGAAAAGCTGTTTTGTGAATACATCTGTTTTTTTTTACTGCTATTGGTTTCTCATTACTGGTTGAGAAGAAGTGTTTTGGCAGCAGTGTTTGCGTTATCTGCCTCTGTTGTATTGTTCTGTGAAATAAGTGACATTATTAACATTTATGTTACAGGTATGAAGCTCCGGTTCTGGAGGGCTGAAATGTTTAAAAAAATATATAAAACCAATTTTAAAGTGCAGTGAAAACTATTTATGCAAGTGGACACAGAGGCCATTCAAAGAAGACATAACACAGGGTACCATGTCTGCATTATCGATGACCAGGATTTCTCTGCATGTTTTTAATCGTATTTATTTTATTACTTCATGACGAACTCCCTTTCCAAAGTCCTCCTGACTGAGCGCTAACCAAAGGTCTAGAGATGCTCCTTGGTGCAGCATTTGCAGGCCATCATGATGCCGAACAATCAGAATAAATCAATAAGAGATTAAATCAATCCTCCGCCTCTTCCTGTTCCTCCAGCAAGACTCTTCCTTCTCCTGAGGCTGGGCCGCCTCCTCCTCCTGCACCTCCTATTCCCCTGGAGCCACTGACTCCTCCAGCTCCCCTGACTCCAGCTGCTCTACCTGCTCCTCTGGCGTGGCCGCTGCCTCTTCCTGCTCCAGAGGTGGGGCCACCGCCTCTTCCTAACCCCCACCGCCAGCTCCGTCTCCTGGTCCTCGCCAGGATGTTACGCTTGTGAACATCTTATTATTATTTAAGATGTTCACCAAATAAAATGTATTATTATTATAGATCACAAACTCTCCCCAGATTGTAAGCATATATGTGTCAAAGAGTGCCATTAAGACAAAGATTCACAAGCATAACATCAGAGGGTGTAACTCTAGATGCAAACCACTGGTATGCCTCAAAAACAAGGTTACAGGTTGTAGTTTGCTAAAAGTACATAAGAAACCTGGAGAGTTTGTGATCTAATGGAAAGCAACAAAGTCTAATGGAAAGATTATATTAAGACGGATCTGTCTGGAAAGGGGAACATGTAGAGAATAGTTTTCAGGGCCAAAAAGAGGAATCAAATCCAACTGAATCCAACTGTAAATGCAGTTCATGAGCTGAAGGCAAAAATGTCCTGAAATAAGCAGGTACTTAAAGATGGCTGCAGTACAGTCTTGGCAGAGCATCCCCAGAGATGATTCCCAGCATCTTGTAATGTCTAATGGTTGCAGACTACAGGCAGTCATCAAATGCGCAGGATTTGCTACCAAGTACCAAACATGACAAGTTTATTTTCATTGTTTAATTTCATTGTCTCATTTTGAAGGACAAACATCATTATTTTAATAATACATTCATGGGCAGACACAGGGATAGTGCAGCAGTGAAATTGCAAAGGGCACAACTCTACTTAACATAAATTTTAACTGCTCAAATACACTTTGTATGACTTGCTGCTCGTTCAACCAGGAAGTCTAGACCAGAAGGAATGTGTTGCATGTAACACACTGTCCGGCGTTCTACATTGCTGGACAATTGCACAGCCTCCATGGGACTCCTGGGCTAATCCAAGAACAAGAACACCTAAATCAACACATCAACACTTTTTAAGAAGGATCTATTCAATTAGAAGCTTGGATGTTGAACTCTCAAAAAATGTTTTGCTGTGCTTGTTATGGTGTCAGTGTGTTTTTGCTTAAGTGGTAGGCCCACACTACAAAGCTTTTATGCCTTCGCATTTTCTAAGTTTCTTCTTAAGATTAAACATCAAAGCAACAACAGTAAATGCTCGCGATTGACTTACCATTTACTCTTGAAAATGGTCAGAAAAAGCAGACCCTAAAGCTTTGACTGGGAAACACACTCATAAGTTTCATACCTTTATTTGAAGGTGAATTGCCCATTGCTTTTTAATACATCAATTCTCTCTTTGTAGCAACAGAGGGCGCCAGTTACAAAATTGTGTATATATGTCTTAGCATGTTACAGAGATCTGCACAGATGGTAAAACAATATTGATTTCAAGGGTTTGTCAATGTTTAGAAAAGCTGTAGTTTATAGTAACTTAAGTATTGGTGGTTTAAGAGGACAGGATTGTCTGTAGAATCTAATTTGCTTTATATTTTCCCCCAGGTTTTAGGGCCTCATAAATATTGTAAATATGAATCAAATGCGCACTGTCAGTTCAAAGTTATTCTGACTGACATTCCCATAAAAACATTTTATCCATGCATATTCCATGCTTCACATAATACTGTAAAAGATGTAAGCAAGCCAGAATGTAATCTTCTTTCTATTTTAATTACTTGCCAGCAGTTTATTTTCACAGTATTGTGTCACAGTATCACAGTGGCCTAAGTGTAGATAGATAGATAGAATTGACTAGCTTCCAGAACAACAGTGTAATTGCTGCCAGGTGTTTGAATCCTGTTCATGGCATACCAAACGGTGCCCCTGGGAGTCCAGCTGGCTTGTCTGGCTTGCATGTTAGCGACTCCTTGTGGTAGGTCAGGCACCTGCAAGCATAATCACAGTTGTTGGCTGCTGAATCCTTTCCCCTCTAGGGCATATGTGCTTTCAAATACCTCATGCTTGGCAAAATGTGCATCAGAGGACACATCTCTTGATCTTCAACTCTGCCACTTACTGTGGAGTTGTTGCAAAAAGGTGAGGCTATTACCATGAATTGAACAAAATTGCGAGGGGAGAAAGCATAGATAGACCCACCTACCGCTCATGTTTCATCATTTCAAACATGAGCGGTGTTTAGACTCCAACAATTGGTGACATCAATTTAATTTAATTTGTTACATAATATGTATATACAATTTTCTACTCAGTCTAGCAACAAGAAACATTTGCTTAGCCAGAGGTAAGCTCCAACATATGCATAGGTCTTGGCCCAATCCCTGACCTGGAAGGCATATTAACTCACTGACTATTGTTTACCTGGTAACAAACATGCCACTCTCTGTCAAACAAGTGCTGTTGCTAGAGATAGTTTTAGGTGCCAGTGAGATATGTTTTGAGTTGCTTGCCAAACTTAGTTTTTTAAATTTTCTGTTTATGATCAAAACGAAATTTGCTACAAAATGTATTTTACCATAGTTGAAACAATATTTACTACTTTTTTGTGACAGGGTTTGCTACAACATTTCTGACAGACTTTCTTTAAAAATGTTTAAGAACTCTGTTATCAAAGAAATGCAAACAAAAAAAACGTTTGCCTTGATTCAATCTGAAAGCATGTTATAGGCATTGATTCGTATATGTGTTTCAGACTGAATTCAGGCCTTTGTAAAATAAAAATATATAACATTATATAATGTAGTAAAATGTAAACGTAAAATTTTAAAGAAGAATTTGTTACCTTCTTTGTTAGGTTATCGGAATTCAATATATTCAATCTATCTACGCAAAACAAGTCGAATGACAAATTAATGAACTCTATTGAGTCCAATCCGTTCACTGGAATGAAACTCTATGGCGGATTTTACTACATGCTTTGGGCAACCATGTCACAGCCAAGGTATGTAGACATCCATAATTCGGGAAATGTTAAGGTTTTAGATTATCCATTTGAAAAAGGCCTGGATTCTAACATTTCTACATTTCAGCTATGTGTAGGCTATTGTAATTTTTGTTTGGAATAACAATTTGGCTAGTTGGTTAGATAATTCTTAAAATTGTAATAATTAGAAACTGTTTTGTATGGCTCCCCATAAATGTAACCTACTGTACTAGCAAAAATGACTGTAGTCTGGTCCTCTGCCTACACTATTTGGCAAACGCCCATCTAATAATTTCAAAAACTAAAAGCAATTGCGATAGTTTGCCATTTATTAGTTAGGGATCTATTATTTTACCGACTTTTTAGCCTACAACCTTTTTCAATTATCTCCCCTCTATCTTTTTAGAGCTGCATCACTGAATACGTGTAAACTCACCTAATTGGTTATTTATGTCATTGGCCAGGCCTACTCCATTCCAGCTTTTCTCCGTGACTTGCCGTATGCTTAGTACGATGTGTTTCTATGAGAGCGGAGCTGACTCTGGTTTACAGCGTGGATTCTACGGACGTACTAGACCAACAACGAGGGCAACTAGTAGGATTGCTGCTAACGAGAGCTGTACGGGAAAACGATAAAACACAATAACTGACGATTGAATTTGTTGCAAGTTGCCTACATCTTACCAAAGGCGTACTCCACGCCAGCCAAAGCTCGGAAGCTCGATAGTCTACTCTTGCGTGGCATATAAGTCTGACTGCGTTGACTGCAAAGACAGTGCAGGGGGGATAAAGGGGGTGCGATTTGGTGAAACGATTTATGTTCTGGCGGATATTTTGGATTGCGCCTTGTTGGAGGGCTCATTGAAGACAGTTACGTTTATTTCCCATCTCAGCCGCCACCCTGTGGTCCTGGCCCTTGATTTTCCTAATGCCCATCACTTAGACGGAAATTAATGATAGAAGATCGGAATTCACTTTGGTCTTCAAGTGAATATCGTTCGATTATCAGTCATAAAAGCTCGTGCGCACCATTACTGGTGTTTCAAGAGATGGAGACTGAGGATGCGGATTACTATCATCTGTCGAGTACAGTCAGTGGCACGAATGTCTTGCCAGCCTCCCGTAAATCATTGCTTTTTTGGCAAGAATAGCGATTTGTTGAAATTTATTTCAAGTTATTTATTTGTTATTACCCCTATGTACCCCTATAGGCCTACACACAAACCTGATACTCGGAAGAAGACTTATATCCTCTGAACACGGATTTATATCGACCTGTCAAACAGTGTTTATCTACTGGACCACGTTTTTTTAATTCTTTGTTTTAAAATATTGTTTTGTTATATTAGTGGCATCATCTCCCTTCCACTATTTTGGAATAAAGTTATTTGCTTTTAAGAGAGGTGAATAACTAATCAGGAATGAGATCTGGGACAGAGAGGACTAATTCGACCTTGTTTTTGGGTCTGGTGCTGTCTGTCTCTACTTTCTGCCTGTGGTCCGCAAATGGAGAAAGTAAGTATCATTGTAATTTCTTGCTCAAAATAATTCCGTCTTTTCTTTGGCGGTTTTCTTTATATTTATCCTCAATCATGTGAGTTGTTAAAATGTCATAACCGTAGTCGCTAATTGCGTTTTATGTTACAATGTCTAGTTTGACATTACATATTTGATATGTTATTATTATTTAGTTACAACTGTATTGCTGGTCTGACTACGGTTACAGGCACATGGATATTTGTTTTGGTCCACCTCAGATGGGCTACATGCATGTTAGGCCTCGTAGTTTCAGGTTCAAATTAGTTCAGAAATAAGCCAGTGGGAGTAAATAGCAAAAACAAGTATATATATTTTTTCTTGGCTGAAATAAGCTCTTGGAATTTGAAAAAAAATATATTGTAGGCTACAGTGGCATTGCATAATGTAAACATCTGTCACATCAGTCATTGGAATTGATAGAGTTCCACTGTAGCCAACCATTGATGTTTTATTTTGGATAACTCATAGACTAATGAATTACACCTGTAACAATCTGACCCTTTATAGTTACGATTTCCCTCATGCGAACAAGGATGTATCCAGGGATGAAGGTTACTATTTCAACCATGTGGCCATTTTGCTTTCGTAGTGGTGGTGGTTACGCATGGTTTTTGATTCTGACCAATGTAATGCTACGCACGCACACGCACACACATAATATATAAACATATGCAGATGGCTACGTGTGTAGTGTTTGCTATTAGCCTTTAATTTTTGCGGAAAAAAATATTATAATTTTGTTTATGTTAGCTGTAGGCAATAGGACTTGGACATATTCTGGAGAGACACAAACTAAGTCTAGTTTATTTTACCTGAATGATTTACCACATACTTTTTGTTGTCTCTTACCTACGTACATTCTATGCATTCGACTTAAGGTGCAAGACTGCTCTGTTACTCAAATGTCACTGTACCATAGGTCTGTGCAACTGTTTATGTCGTAGGGTATTCAGAAACGAGGACAAGGTCGTTGGACACAAGTAGCAGATACCACTGTTTATGTAATGAGTAAGCTTGCTGTTGGAAGAATGCTCAAGAAATGCAAAAGACATGTTCTGGAAAATTACATTTAGGGGCTGCAACTGAGCTAAGCTATTTAGTTATCACTACATTTCAGTTATTTAGCAGACGATCCTATAAGCAGGAACTTAGGAGCTCTTGCTCAAGGACAGAACGACAGATCTTTCACATTGCCAGCTCAGAAATTTGATCTAACAACCTTTAATTCACTGGTCAGATTGTCTAATTGTTATTTTATCTGCCACCACTATTTACCATACCTCCTGTCTCATCCACATGCATTTTATATGTGCAATTACTAAACACTTGTCTTTAAATAATGTATTACTAGTTCACACTGCACCACAATGATTCTGATAAACTGAGCCGCCTGTAGAGACATGTTTTTTTTCTCCACTGCCTAAAACAGTGATTTAGAGTTGAACTCCGATCACCCAATGTTTTGGTTATTGTCTGCTCTAAGGTCTTTGACTGTTATCAAAGCTATGTTATTCTCCAGTATTCCATGCTTATTGCAATCCTTTCTCACAGTAGTTCCTGTAAGCTGCAGTAGCATCTCTCAATTGTGCTGATTATGTTAATAGTATTGTATTAATAGCATGCTCTGTCATGTTTTAAAGAGGATTGTTGTTAATCGTGTGCTCCATCATGTTTTTAAAGTGCGCTCCAGAATTGTTGTAAAATGTCAGCCAATAGAAGTGGTACTCATGAAGAAACGTCATCCAGTTGTGTACTACATCACGCTATTCACTATGCTACAACCTCCAATGATTTTTTTCTCTGTATGATAGATATCTTTTTGAAGATAGATATTTTTAAGCATTTCAACTTTTATTTAACAAAAAAGTGTTGAAAGAGTAGTTTTTCCCGAAAGGCAATGACTTGTTAGAATTGTATGAAATCTCCCAGATTGTAGGTCTTCATAGACATGTCTTTTTCATTACAACTACTACAGCCTGTCAGTTTTATATTTCTCGGCTATTGTTTATTTTAGTTCTATCTCCACTGGTTAAGGACAGCTCAGACACCCCCCGTCTGATTTTTCTGAAGCTGAATTATGATGATGCTTTTTGCCATGGAGATCTGGCATTTACATAATAATACTGATTTGCCCAAGGGTGGTGCTATAGGAGTCAACGGGGGGGGGGGGGGGGGCTGTAGTAATCAACTCAAATTCAAAACGTGTAACAAGCATGTCTCCTGTCCCGCTGAGCGACATTCATGACATTTTGTACATACATGTATTTCAAGTTTCCTATAAGGATTTCTAAGCTGGGCTGATGACATTTTCAGATTTTTTTTTAGACCTGTATTGAGTACTTTGGGGGTTGCATTTACAATGAAAGTGAGTATGGGTACCATCAGAAATGACTTTGGCACTATACTGCTTTAGGAGGTGTGGTTGTCTATGTCTGGTTGGTTTTGAATAGTTACTAGCTAGTGTGTTTGTGCAGCCTTGTGAATGTCATTGATAAGAATGGATGTGTGTTGTGCTGTGAGGAAAGGAATGGGACCTGGGATAATAGAGATGATTCTGACATGGAAACGAGGCAGGGAAAGACCTCAATTAGCATTAAAAAAGGAGGAGGACTCAATTGAGAGCTATTGACCAGTGTGGTCAGACCAGCGTCCTCGACACTGTGAATCACAGACTGGGGCATTTCTCAGCACCCCGCTGAGCCTGCCGGGGTCTCACTGCTTCTGTAGGGCTGCACATAAAAACATTTTACTCTTGAACTTTAGGTCCCATTGTCCTTCGACTGACACAGAGCATGGTCATGACACTCCTCTGGGTGGAATTCTACAACATGTAGCTATGACACATTTAACAATAACTAGAGATACAGTAGTATACTCACAGTTATCATTGTTGCCTTACTTTTTGTAATAGATGGCAATGAGACATTGTTGGTCTGAAGCTCAAATTGACCGTGAATATCACTGTTCTTAAGGAATGCCCGGCATAACGATGTAGCCAGTTGTCACAAAGTGCTTTTACAGAACACCCAGCCTGAAACCCTAAAGAGCAAGCAACAACAGGGTTGATGCAGTGTGGCTAGGAAAAACTCCTGGAAAGGGATGAAACTTGGAAGAACCCAAGAGAGGAACCAGGCTCTGAGGGTGGCCAGTCCTCTTCTGGCTGTGCCAGTTGAATATTTTAAGAGTACAAATCGTAATAATTTGTAAATGCATATGGGCTGTGTCCAGAGTCTGTAAAACATTATCCATGTCAGCCGCATGACCAGATGGACAAGGACAATCAGGGGGAGGAATGGTCAGCGGAGTGGCAGCCAAAATCATCACATATCATCAGCTACTTGATCTGTAACACAACCAGGAGGACTTTGGACTGGGACAGCTACAAGTCTTTTGGGCCTCATAGTACTGAAGTGTGGTCCAAGAGCTCATGACCTCCTAAGTTTAAATGGAAAAGGACGTAAGGAAAATTTAGAGAGTGCATTCCTTAGATTTAAAAAAGGAGGAGGAGATCTGACCCTACTCCCCCAGCACAATACTATAGCAGTGTAACATCTTGGGGTTGAGACTTGGGCTCAGTGACACTATGGCCCTATCTGAGGGTAACCCTAGAAAGGCCCAACAGGCAGGAAGTTACTCCACCCACTTTGCCAAGCCCCAACCAGAGGGACACCAACCAACTGCATCCAGCCTACACATAACTTGATTAATCTTTGCTGACAATTACAATGTTAACGTTATACAGCTAACTCCTGCAGTAGCTAGCATAGCTAACAACATACTTCATGATAATGTTGACATCAGTAATTAATGTTTACACCTTCCTATATGAATATAAAAGTTAAGTTTTACTGTACCATTCGTAATGTTTTTAATAGGCTACACAGCTAGGTAATGTTAGCTTGAGAGTTAGCTCAACAATTTCTGCAACCAAGTCCGATCAAAATAACATGCTGTTAACATTCGCTAAATGGCGATTTTTCTGCTGAACCATTGTCAGCTCTTAGGCATGCACTGATGTGTTAAAGTTACATAGGACAAATTGTGTGATTTTATCAATATCATGAAAGGACAACCCATGACTATCCATACTACATTTTTTAAATTCACCTTTTAACTCGAGTCACAGTAAAGAATCCATGCCATTGCTAGTTCCGAATATACTGGGAGAGAAGGAGGGAGGGATAGAGAGGGGGAGAGAGAGGGTTTGGAAATAGAATGTGCAAAAATACACCCGCTAGGGAAACAGACTTGGGTTTGTTGATTGGAATAGTGGAGAGTTTGTGAACTGTTTTATTGGTCTTTGCTGTTCACACGGGCGGTCTCTGGGCAGCCTGGTGGGGCAGCAGACACATGCTTCTATCAAACCCAACCCCAGCTCAACTCTTGACACACACGCAAACTCGCACTCACTCCCAAACACACACACTTATGTTTACTTAACTATCAAAATGAGGACACCAATGCTGATGACCCTTAAAACTTTAACATAACCCTAACGTTAACCTCAACAACATAACTTTTAGGCGTAAACTTAAACTAGCCTTAACTTTACATTTCTGATGGTTATCAAGGCCAATAATGTTCCAACCCTAATGCAGTGGGAGGACATTTGCGGGTTTCCAGACTAGGGATGACTCCCAAAATTGTTAGATTAAATATGTGTTAGAGCTCCAGATAAAATTGGAACAGCACTAACCAATAAGCCTGGATCTAGCTTGTCAGCCCCTGTGGTTTTCTCAGTGTGTATAACTAGAAATGAATATAGACACTTAAAATCAGAGTGTTCCTGAATAATTACTTGATTTTGATGTATTCCTCTATAATTTATTCCTCTGCTTTTTGGGGTAGGTATATAGTTTTTCTTCAAAAAGATGTGGCAATTAAAGGCATCAGCGATTGCGTTTTGATCAGTAATGGATACAGAATCTAACACTCTCTGTTGTGGCAGTGTGGTGGCAGCAATGATCTTCAGTGTTCACTGTTTTCCAGAATTTGGAAGGACATCCATTACAGGTAGATTGCGTTTTGACGTAGTCGTTTAGTCTGTTTTATACATTGGTTTCTTAATGTCTTAAGTCTGGCAGTCGGAGCTAGAAGTTGTTTTGTAGCATTTCCACATTACATTTGTTTTAAGAATGCCGTAAAATATTTCAGAACTAAACCTGGGATTGGATCTGTACTTGACCCTTATAAAGGGCATGCTTATCTGCTGTAAAGGTAAAAACACTAATGAAATACTGTAGTGCAAGTTGGGCCTCTGGAATGGCTGAAATCCAGTCAAGATCACTTTGGGAGAGGTCTTGTAATAAAGCTTGTTCACAAAAATTGCAAACACTTATTTTATTGCTAAAACGTGGTTTGGCCTTCTTAATTCTCTGATGCATACAGTCAAGCAATGGTCGCTGATATCTAGTGGATATACACCGCTTGTCATATTTTCTGGAACATTTGTCAAATATATAATCAGTGTAGACTTTTGAGTTGACATGTTGATTTGCAGGATTGAGTTTAGGCCAACGCAAAACTCTGCATAGTCACTTCATTTGATAAGTGTGGCCGATTGTTCCATTAAGTGATTTAGCATACCTTTCTTGACAGTTGGTGGATGATATACTCCCACAACTGTAATATTTTCCTAATTTTACACTTAAGGGTAGCAATATAAATTCCTTATGAATACAGATAGACCTAAGAAGAGTGACTAACAGGGGATTCTTTGTAAAAATGGCCACATCTGCACTTTTTTTTTAACCTATTTTCTCTAAATACATTGTACTCATCTAGCGTTTTACTGCATCATTTGTATTCTTAGATAACCACATTTAAGATAATATAAATATCTAGATTAGATATACAACTCACTAACTAACTTTGTACATTTTGTTGTAAAAGCCCAAAACCTTTGAATATATGTGGACTGTAAACATATACTGGATTGCTAGAGTTTATATTTCTTTAGCTACTTGTGTGACTCAACTTGACAAGATAACCACTTACAATACCGCTTTCTTTATGCAAGCGTGTAGTAATATGTCAGATATAGTACTAATGATAGCATAGGTTGAGCTGGCATAATTATTTGTAGAAAATAAGGTTACATTATTCACCTATTTCTTCTCCTCATCTAAGGCAGAGGCCAAAAGAAATTTGGACACTACATAAAATGTAAATGAAAACAGAATCCAATGATGTACAAATCATTTAAACTCTGTATTCAATAGAAAATAGGCCATAGACAACATATCAAATGTTTTTGGAAAAATACATGCCCGTTTTGAATTTGATGCCAGCAACTCATTTCAAAAGCGTTGGGGCATGTTTACCACTGTGTTGCATCTCCTCTTCTTTTAACAATACTCTGTGTTTTGGAACTGAGGAAACCAATTGCTGTAGTTTTCAAAGTGCAATGTATATTGTTTATTGTAGTCATTGCATACTGTTTTTATATGCATTTTACAACTTTCTGGGAAAGGGGGTTGTAGATCAATTGGACTGCAAGTTAAAGTTAGTGGTTACCTTACCTGAGGCTGTTTTGGCCAGTCACTTGCTTAAGGCTGCCTTGTAGTGTTGAAATAAAATCCAGGCACCCATGGTTTGGGGAAAGCATCTGCAATTTATAATGAACTTTGCTTCCAGAAAGTATTGTAGTCTCTAAAAGTTACCCCCAAACATTGGCAGTAATTCCGTAACTTGTTATGAAATACCAGGAGCCTGCTGGAATGTTAAATCCCACAACATAGTGAAGGTGTATGAGTTTTCTGTAGTTACCAGTGACTGAATCGTTTCCGTAAAATCATGCTTTAACTCTTCTGAGCTGCTTATCATGATGTTGTTTGATACCACATGACAGTAGAATCAATTTGTGAGTGTTTGAGGTGAACGTTTGGGATCATCGCAGCTATTTCGTTCAGTCTAGCCCCAGAACAACAGCAAGTTTCAGCCCCGGGAACATTGATGTTTCTAACAATGCTACCGCCTAAAATAACGTCCTGAGATGGACTAGAGGAATACCTCCCAGCTCCACAATTCTCATCTGAATTTGAGCAAGGCCTTCCTTCAAATGAATTGCTGCAAAATGAAGGGAGTGGAGCAGGATGAAACGGAAAGCAGTACCAGGATCGGAAAACGCCAATGTTAGACGGACCCTCTGTTGGCAGCATTGAGAAGTTCACCCTGGGATGGTAGTGTTGTCCGGCCAGCATCATTGTTTCAGATGCTTCCTGGGTGCGGGTAATGTCCTTGAAGGCCGCAAAATGTTGTTTCAAGACGTGTAGTTCATTTAACAGCTCAACAGTCCTTTCCTTTAGCTGTTTGCTCTGATGACATTTCTCAAGGATGAATGTTGTCCAGTTCACCAGTTTCACCATGACTATGAACATATTGTAGGTGGTGCATTCAATTTACTGATTCATCCGAGAGTCGCCATCGCCATCATTTCTCTCCCCTTCAATTTGAACTTAAAACCAAAGAAATAGATACATCTGTAAATCTCAACTTATTTCAAAAGTAAATCCAAGTAATTGTAAAACCTACTAAAATGGTAAATAAGAAAATAATAAAATCTTAATTAAAGCAAACATTTGAAATTGTTGGACTCTACTGCTTCTTCATGTCCAGTTGCTCCTGCCCCTTGTTTAATGCAGACACATGGCCAGATATTTTTTACGGAGAGAAAAATAAAAAAATAGAGGCACGAGGCCTGAGTGGCCTACAGAAGCAGTGAAAGCAATGCAACCAAGCAATATAAACACACTGTCACAGTTTGTATTGCATCTACGTTATAGCCCTGTCCAAACATTGTGAATGATATAATGTATTCATGCCGTAGTCACTGGTCCACTCAATTACATTCTAATGTTACTTAAATCAGTGACTGCTAGAGATGCCTAGGAAACTGTTTTACCTGTCTGTCTTAATGAGAGTTATCATGTTAATAGCACACCTTGCACATTAAAATCAATTTACAATGTGTATGCATTAGGTTGACAGCATCACCAAAGTTGTATTGGACATTTCAAACGACATACAGCTATTGGGGTACAGTATTTAATTTAACAGAATTAACAAAGTTTAGCAAGGCAACATTTGGGCTAATTTGAATGGGAATTAACGGCAGGTTTTGATGGGTGTTTATTGTTGTATCCATTCCCAGTGCTGTGGGCTAGGCCACAGTAAAATGCCATCCCGTGAGGTATAGCAGCAGTATTTAGACGACGCAGGGCCCCTTCTACCTTTGGCTGAGAGGTACAGAGATCTGGTGGCATAACTGGGACTAGTGGGTGAACAAGTAAGACTCACATCCTGGTAACTGGAGGTACTTGGTCTCTCTTTGCGTCTCCCCACCCCCCAGCCCTGGTTCTCCTACATGGACGGTGATGCCGGGCGAAGGGGTTAGGGCAGTGTGTGCGTGTATGAGTAGCTCCGCTCTCACCCTGCAGTACAGAGCATCGTGGCAGGCAGCATGCTCCTCTGCAGGCAGGGAAAGAAAAGTGTGTCACTGTGCTAGTTTGTGGGAGTACAGTCCAATGCTGTCCTACGGCTTCTCCAGGCCGCCGGCCGAGGTTTACAATGCTTAATTAAACACTTTTCTTTGGAGTGGGCTGTCAGAGTATCATGCAGTCGGGCTGCAGATCACATTTTATTGTTCTCCGGAAACCGGAAATCCTCTTTTTGGACAAACCATATAAATAAGCTGTGACATACTGTAGATGGGGTTTAGATGGGCGCCTAACTAAAGTTTCAGCCCTACCTCAAATAGCTGAACTGTTAATGTTAACGCTGTTCATAAACACCCCAACTGCTATATTTCTGCCATACCTGAATAGCTCTACTGCTATTGTTCCAGCTGTACCTCAATAGATGAGCTGCTAATACCTCCGCCCTACCTCAATAGATCAACTGCCGGTGTTTCAGCTGTACCTCAACAGATCAACTGCCAGTGTTTCAGTCGTACCTCAGTTGTTCAACTGCGAATGGTATTGTGTGAACTGATGCAAAACCATTAAACGTGACTGTTGACTATGTTTGAAATAGGGCAGGTGGGTGGTTATCACCAACCGGTCCTGTTGCGATGGGTCAAAGGAGAGGGTTTGGAGTGCGTGTGTGTGTGTGTAGGGGGGGGGGTGTTGTGTTACATCTCTGGGTCTGATATCTGAGCCTGTGCTTTTGAAGTGAGCACCACGCAGCGGAGGTGGCCCACCAGACCCACCAGTCAGATGATTTTCAGCATGTGGGGGATTATGTCCAGTTTAGGAGGCAGGTGGGAATGACTGGGTGAGAGGGAGGGACCCGGTCCGCTGCCATCGCGCAGCCCAGAAGGCTACCACAGTCATCTACTTATCTGAGAAAAACAACGTTTATTAAAAATAGATCGGCCGAGTGGACATGCCCTTTCCCGGAATGATCTTACGGACTGTTGAATGGTTTCAATAAACAGCTTATGGTCTGTTGCGTAGACGTCCTCATCTTTGGTGGGATGCTGCTTGACTGTTGAAGTCCAGTTAGACCATGAGGTGCTGTTGAATGACTGCAGCTGATATCCTGTAATAGTAGAGTTCTACCACTCTTGGATTGTTGCTTTGGTGCTAAAATGTCACTCACTACGGATCTTTGAGATCAGTCCTTTTTTTTTTGACTGGGTCACCTGCCTGTGTGTGTTTCTGTTTGTCTTCGCGTGTATTCTGTTGTGCGTTTGTGTGGATGTAGGTGACTGAGTGTCCTTGTAATGTGTCTGTGTGTGGGATGACATTCCTATGGGAGGTCAGGGCAAGGTTATCAATCATAAACATGAGCCGCTATATCCCATTACATGCTGGAGATATGTGTGTTTACTCAGCAGTGTGAACAGCACACAGGGACAGGAAGGACTTTATTCTATGTGTGCTTATCCCACTGGGAGGACTGTGGCTAGACAGCCATTACACAACAATAGGAAATGACTCCTGTCAGGGCTGGCATTTTATTAATCCCCACCATACTCTCTGTTGAAATATTTTTTGTAGGATTATGAATACCTTTTCTTTATATCAAATGCAGTAAATAAATGAATGCATGTAATGAACCTTGATTAATCATTATAGATTTTTAAGTATTAGTCACAAGAAATAGATCAGGCTTGGCAGAAGGTACAGCTCCCCAGTGGTTTAGCTTGGAGATAGATCTACTCAAACCTTTTCCTAGGAAATGATTTGAATTCCTGGTGCTTACCATGGCTAGTAAGAAAACAGGAAGGTGGGTGTGTTTCTTAAATATTAATGTCTTTCATTCTTTCTTTCTTTTTCTTTCTTTCTCCCTCCATTTAATTTGCATATTGTGGGATAAGAACAGAGACATTGCGATTAGTTGGATTGCCACAGATTCTGTGGTTATATTAGACAATCTGTTTCAAGATGTGTGGTCCCTTATGTAATTGCCAATAGTCTCTTTTGGACAGGCTTAGTGAACAGAATTTGTAACATAGGTCTGTCATGATTTGACTCATGATACAACATCTGGTAATGGCTGCTAACAGCCTAGTGTCTAGAGCGCTGGGTCGGCATCCGAAACAAGTAGCATTAGTTCTGATGCTTTAGACACTTCACGATTTCACAGGTGTTAGCATCTTTCGACTTTTGGAAGGGGTTGAGACAATTTTGGAAATAGATTTGCCTGTAACTTTCAAAAAGTGAGGGGTGGAGCGCTTCTTTCTGTTTCCAGTCCTCATTCTGGCTTTTCTCTTTAACACTGGGTTGTTCAGGTTTTTCTGTGTTTCTGTGAATGGTTGTAGTTAATATACCTTCATGATGGAGCAATGAACAGTATATTGTAATGCCTAATACTGTTGTAAAGGACAGATATTTTTAGGATTTTTAAATTCTTTAGCTAGTTCACTGCTATAGTAAATAATACAAAAAAGTACAATGTAATTTTCAAAATGTAATATGAAATGAACATCTTATTGTCCCTCAGTAATGAGGGATACTGGTTACCATCAGGCTTGGAATTTTGTCATTTTAGGGGCAAGGTCATTTGGCCTTTGGTATCACCAAATTATTTGGGACACAATGGCCATTGAGTGAAATAAGAGGATTTGGAGCTTACAAATAAACAACCTGAATTGTTGATAAGAAAAAGACCTAAAAACATATATATTATTACTTTTTATTCACTTTTTAATATCATATTTTGAATGATAACTTATTATAACTGATATGTTTTTTCCAGTTAAAACATTTAATGATCATGTTTTAATCCTTGAAATTACATCTACTCCTCCCTCAAATTTTTTATAGATTCTGGAATCTGTTTAATTTCAGAAGATTTAGTTGGGAGTGTTCGCAATACAACAAACGGGCTACGGTATTGACAGTTAAGTAACGTTAAGGATAGCTAGCCAGAAGGATAACATTATCTCAGTTACCTAAAAGTAAACCGCTAAGTATCCTTTAACATCACAATCACCTGCGCTAATGAGTAAGACCTAAATAAACAAATATAGAGACTTATTTGTGCGCGGAGAAAGTCTTTTTTTTTTTTTTTCACCACAAACGCTTCCATTTCGAGTGATGTCAAACCTAACGTTACTTCTCGGGATGCTTTTTAAATTATATCATGCAGCAGTTCTAAATGCAGTCTGTAATTGCAGTCATGAACGGTCATTTATTTAGGCAACATGAATGGTCATTTGTTTTTTTTCTCATTACAACTGGAGCATTTTGTTGCAAAATGCAGTTTCTTTTGGTCATATTATAGTTAATCCCTTTCCCTTCAAAATGTTTTGCAACTGACAAGTTTTGTTTGGAAATCAATACAGACCTGGTAATACAATTACTGCCAGAAACATCATTTTAAACACTTGTAAAAGTTGGAAGACGCATAACAAACCACTTAATGACCAAAGTCCTCTTGCCATTACTCTATATTTGACTGGATAAATAACATTATTTTGTGTTAATTTGGACCCACTGATTCTGACTCGATTGCTGGAACAAGTGACTGGATCATTGGTGTCCAGGACTGGGACTTGACTTCATTTAGCCATAGGGACTCGTGACTTGACTCAGATTTGAGCATAAGTGACTGGAGACTTTACTCCGACTCGACTACATCTCTGCACTGCAGCATCTGAAAATACATTATTTCATTTTGCCTTCTGCTTTCATCAGCAATGGGTTCAGGCTAATAGTATGGTCTCAGTCTCGTCTGGCCCTATGTCCTCTGTCTGTAGCCAAAATATCCTCCCTTGCCCTGTCTCTCCCCTACTGGACCTCCCCTCATCTTTTATTCTACTGACTAAGGATGGCAATCTTTTTGTGCATGTGCCTTTACCTTTGCTTTACACACATATTGTTGTGATTTCCTGTGGTCTCATTCCCTTCTCAGTCATGAATGCTGGTTATTTATGTTGTGCCAATGTTGTTTCAGTGTATTCTTCATTGATGTGTAGCGTGCGCCAAGTGTTTGAATCCAACGGAGGATAAAGAGAATGAAACTCTCAACAGGCTTAGTTTGCGTAACCATTTCCATAGCGTTTGAATTTACAGTGGCCTGTTCGAGACGTACCAAGCAGGATTGGGGCCGTCAATTGAGGAACTGCACTGCACAGGAACTATAGAGTTCAGATGGGATCTGCATGTTTATAGAAGCTTCAGGATCATAAAGCCGAGGAAAGAAAGATCAGTGAAAAGGGAGACCCACAGCCATTCTGTTACATTAAATCCTCAAACAGGAAGTGAGGCCAGCAGTTTGTCTTTACTGACAAATAGTTTTTTTGTGTTTGAACTCAACCCTCCTTTCTCTCTTGCTATTCAAGTAGACAGAAAAAAAAATTCTCAATGAAAAACTGAAGAAATGCAGCGTGATGGCTCACAAGTGGACCCCCAGGGCTTTACTTATGAGGAGAAAGCAAATACTATTTTTACCGGCGTAATAATTTCCATTCTAGATTTGTGCATCACACAGACGGGAGCATATCATGGCCATTCATCCTGATAAACGATGTGCTCGCGGTGTTTGGCAGGTTTTGAGTGTATTTAGAAAAAAAGATCTTCAAATGTTCTTTTGCTGCATTACTAAAGTTGAATCTCATCTGGGAGTAAATGTCTGGCCGATGGTGTGGTATGTGTTCTGTGGATATCATTCATCTTTAAGTAGAGATTAGATGTTTTGGTTTCCATTTAACTTAAATTCCAATCTAAGTAGCTGTAGATCAAAATGATAAAACTGGGAAGCTATTGTTGCGCTAATTATTGTAAGGTTAGATACAGGTTGGCTCATTGTTCAGCTTTGTGGGAAAAAGTAGAAAACATAGCATGAGTTAAATTGTAGGCTACCAGGGATCAGTGCTGGGTGATTTAAAGCACGACTGTCTCACTGGACTTGCCCCGTGACACACTGAGATGGTGTCCTAAGCCTCCATAAGAACTTAACAGGTTTACCCAAAGGAGCTCATTTGTCAAGACGTTTGAGTCGTTTGAAATTAGCATTTTAAACCTTTGTGACATCTTGTTGTGGGGTTTTCTTTGTTATGTTTATATCACATGCATGAGAATCTCAAAACATTCCTTGTATGGTAATATCAAGGCTGTAGCTCTGCTAGAACTGGTGTGAATGGGCTCTTCAAACAAATCGTTATTGTTATTACATATCAATGAACCCAGATGAGATGGTTTGCTCTAAGTAATCTTGGATTTGGATGATAGAGGACAGGCAACAACCATTACATTTGGATGGGTGATGTTTTGCTTACATTCTGACAGTATATTTAAAGGCACCTAAAGGTCAAATTTGAGGTGTTTATAGTCACACACACGTACATTTGCTGAACTATTGTGTTGGTTTGAATTGAAATGGGTTTTGGCATATAACACTCCTCCCATACACCCTCAGAGTGTGGTCACAGCAAGGGATCAGCCATTGTTTACAGTGACCCTGGGAGCAAAGGATCAAGTGCCTTGCTCAAGGGCAGATCAACAGATGTTTTCCTCCGCTTGGAGGTTTCCAAATGACAACCTTTAGTTAACTGGCCCAAAGCTACAACCGCTAGGCCTCCTGGCCCCCAAAGATAAACAGAGGCAGAGTTTATATTATCTTTTATCATACCAGTCAATCAGCGATGAAATCCTTTGCTTCTATCCATTCCGATGTGTAGTTGTTGACAGACACAATTAAAAGGTGAATGTCTGGGATGAATAATAGATTCTAATTGGGATAACATGTTTTACTATTCTGATAGGGATAATTTGCTGGTCCACAAAAGGATAAAGGCAATTTTTGGCTGAAATGTAGGGTATTGGGTACATGTTACAATTGAGATTAGGACTAAGGTTTTAATAATAATTATAATTACAAATGGGATTTATATAGTGCTTTTCAAGGACCCACAGCTTTACAATATTGGCATCAAACAAAACAAAAAACAGGAGTCAAAATGCAATCAGCAGAATCAGATTCTCAGGTATCGATTTTATTTTACATGTGATGTATAAAAAAAGATTAAGATTATGTATTCAAAGATATGAGAGATCTGAGCCGGTGAAGTTCACGGAGGTTTGGGGTGAAGTGCTGCCAGGACTGATGTGGGTGAGCAGTTTTGAGCCAGTTGGAGCTTATGGTGGGATGCAGAGTTAATGCTGGAGAGTAGAGAGTTGAAGTACAATAATAACTAAGATAATAACAGTATACTAATGCCTAATAATAACTGATGACCTCTGATTTTACTTTCCCCTCTCCTCCAGTCTGTGGTCCAAGTATCGACATCCGCAATGACATCAGTGAGTTCAAGCGTTTGGAGAACTGCACGGTGGTGGAGGGCTACCTGCAGATCCTTCTCATCGGAGACAAGACCAACAACCTCAACCAGGAACTGTTCCGTTCCCTCAGCTTCCCCAAGCTGACCGTCATCACAGACTACCTGCTCCTTTTCCGCGTCTCTGGTCTGGACAGCCTCAGCACACTCTTTCCCAACCTCACAGTCATCCACGGACGCAACCTCTTCTACAACTATGCCCTGGTGATCTTCGAGATGACCAGTCTGAAGGACATCGGCCTGTACAACCTGAGGAACATCACGCGAGGGGCCATCCGCATTGAGAAGAATCCGGAGCTCTGCTACCTGGACTCTGTGGACTGGTCTCTAATCATGGATGCAGAGTTCAACAACTTCATCGCCGGGAACAAGCAGTCCAAGGAGTGTGGTGACGTTTGCCCAGGCATCATGGAGGACAACCAACAGTGCATCAAGACCAGCTTTAATGGCAACTTTAACTCTCGCTGCTGGACATCCAACCACTGCCAGAAAGGTACAGTGCTCTGAGTTTGTCTCCTCAAATGGTGGGCTGCGCTGGCATGTTTTTTTTTAACAAACTTTGTTTGCGTCTGAGATTTTATTTCTTGTGCTTTTTGTTTAAGGGTTAATTGTAGATTATTTATTCGATATCTGGGTATTTGGCAGTGTTTGTCTATCCAACTTGTGATTCAGAGGTGCCTTTAATCTAGGTAGGTAGGGATTTCTCACAGACATCTCAAATTGTGCATTTCTTGCCCAGTGAATAAGACCCATGAAACCCTGCAGTATTTTTCCATCTATATATGTCCATTTGCAGGATTGTCCCTGTCTAGTCAGAACGTTTCCTTTGTTAAAGATGCAGTCTGCTATATTTGGTCACTGCTTGGTAAAGTGGTGCTGTCGAGTCAAAAAGGGTCCCTGAAAATTGTGTACGCTGTCATGTGTTGATTTGTGCCCCATCAAAACCAATCACTTTCAATCTTTGGATTTCATGGCAGTTCTACTTAAAGATTATCCCCATCGGAAATTGTGTTATCCATCCCAAAATGGGAGGTTTAAAAATCTATGTTAACTGCTAAAGTCCCAGACTGTATCCTCAATTATGGAGGCTTTTCCTGTTAATCAAGACTAAGAATGTATTCATTCAGAACAGGACATCACGGGATAGTGTGAAACAATGTTTTGGCCTTTCATGTTCCTTGGTGCGTTGTTGTTTTTTTCTTGTTTATTTATTGCTTGGATAGAGACACACATCGCATACAATTCTGATCCCGGCTTTGGACACCCAGCCTCCCACCTTAACATATTTGTTTGTTTGGTCTAGACAATTATACACTGAAGAGATTGAACCTGGCCGCTTCTCTAAATAACGCCTCAAGTGTTTCTCTGTGTAGACAGTTTCTTCAGAATCTTGCTAGTCCAAATCAAAGATACTCAGATGCATGTTTTGTCTGGTGAAAAAGATAAGGTCAACCTTGACTTAAATAAGCCTGGGAGGAGAACAGGACTCCCAGACTTCTACGGCTCCCGCCCGCCTCTGGCTCCTCTTTTCTCTCATCAACATATAATGGTGGGAAAATATTCTCCCAGCCCTAGTCTTTTGAAGACCAGGTTACTACTCCCATGTATATCTGGTATTTCTAAACATCCCCACTTCCTTTCAGACCCATAAAACAAATAGAGGAAATCAACCTCTAGTCACTTCCTTAATAAACATTTGTGTTTCTATAGAATTGTCTACAATAATATTGTTAGTTGGATGCAGCATTATATACATGACAATGTTAAGGGTCAACATCTTTGTGTTTCACAAGATTTGTAGCTGAATTTTCTGTGGATATTTTTTAACTGCTCCCACAGGACCGTGCCTCCAACTTCTAGTCAAGCAGGGTAAATACTCTGATCCTTATGGTCTCACCTCCGGGTTTTAAGACTAACAGAGACCCGTTGCAAGGTGACCTCAGAAAATAATGGTTTGTTCAGTGTGTGCAATTGTGAATTGGTGGTAGCACAGCTACATGTGTAGATTGAAATCTCACTTACACAACGTTCCGCCTCTGAGTCTAGGAGAGATGTGAGAGTCGAAGGACCCATTTTCTCTGGCTCTTACTGAAGGACAGATACTCCACTTGTCTCCGCCTCTCTGCATAATTGCCTTGATTTTCTCCAGTACAGATGTTTCTTCAAGCTTCAAGGCAGTGCAGTGGTTTCCTAGTCAGTCTGGACCAGTCCTTTACTCGGAATGCCTCTCTTTAATTACAGCACATATAGGAGATGCTGGTTGCTAGTACGACTACTTTAGCCTTTAGAGGATGCTTTTTACAAATCAAATCACTGGTTATTGGTCTTTCGGAAATCGTATCAATGTTATTTACCTTGTGCTTTGTTAAAGACAAGTGTAGACCAACAGCAAAATGCGTAGATTTTCGAAAATGCAGCTGGAAAAGTGAGAGAGAAATAGAAGTAACAAGTATGAAGATAGAAATCACTTATGTTTGTCTGTTCAAAAATGCCACCATCCTATACTTGCTTGTATGTACTGGCACCGTGCAGAGTGAGACAACCCTATCCTGCAAAATGTTTGAAACAAATGACCAGAGACGGGCATGAAAAGAGCTTCATGTCTTTGGAGTTTAATTCCTGGCTGTACGTTCCTGTCTGGCTGGGGCGTGGGTAGGGTTACCTGGCTGGAATTTGGCTCTTTGTGTTGGGAAACGCAAACCTGAGCAGTGGAGATTCAGGAGGGTACTGGGTTCTCCTCAGTAGCAGGCCACAGCGTGTGGAGAGACGCTGACATCAGGAGGGGGGGCCGGGGGGGGGGGGGAAATGTCACAGAAATGTCAAGTGTACCAGCACCGCGGCAGGCTCTCACTAACACCCCGGAGGGGACTATAACCCAGCCCCACTCCCTCCACCTCGCTTCCTCCTTTCCTGCCTGCCCTCCCACGTTGCTCTTCTTTTATTGCCCTCCTTGATATTTTGACTAGTATTTCCCTCTCTCTACCACCAGCCTTATCAGAGAGGGTTAAGCGCTCAGGCTGTGTGACGTCCCTTCAGTGTTAACACCCTGTGTTTATTCTCTTAACGCCTCTGTTGCAGTTGTTTGGCTGTGCTGTGGCCCTGTGACATCCGGTGGTAGTGGTGGTGGTGTGTTTTAGGGTGTTGTGTCTGAGCGTGCTCTCTGCCCTCATGCTCTCTTGTTGCCCTGTTTCCGAGCTGCATGTGTTTCTGAGCCTATGGTGACTCACCGGGGCTGATTGTGCAGCTTGTTTCGGTGCTAACATACAGTATGTACTCCGATGCATTCTTGAACCGTACGATTCGTTATAATTTCTTAAATCTTCTATTTTGTGTGTTCGTCCTGTTGTAGAATTAAATGCCAAAAGGTCAAACAACTGCTAAAATGTCACTCTGGAAAAAAGAATCAAGACTATTGATTCGGTAAAGAGTTGTTCTGGTTTGGAATCTGGGACAAGCATGTTTTGTTCCTGGGTGAGGGCACAGTGCCCACCGTTTTTGTTTACATGTGGGAATGATTTTGGAGTGGATGTGCTCAGGTCTACTTCTGAAGTGCTCAGCTTGAAAATCAAAAACACGCAATCAGTTCTTTTTAAAATGTCATTCATTTCTACCACTCAAAGACATTTTAGACACGTTTTAGTGTGTGAGTTAATATAGAGCCGAAATGTCACTGTGTAATTCACACTTCAGTCCTAGCTCTAAACCCCAACTGAATCCACTTTGGACTGCGGAGGAGCATTGGTGGTTGGCACCGTTGCTCTCTCCTGCTCTGGAATACTTCTGCATTTGCTAATCTGTTTACTCCCTGGATGCCAAAGACACACTTGATATCACGGCTCTGAGTGCTCTGACCTGGAATAGGCCTATGATATACAGCACAGAGCAGTTTCAGAGGACACGTGGTGATTAAGGCTTTTAAATTAAATGTTTCGTTTGTGGGATTCGATACATTAAATGTACATCTACAGCGTAGCCAGAATGTGACTTGACAGGACTGGGGAAAGGACCTTGTGACTGTCTCTTTCAGTAAGTGTATAAGGTAGACATTCCTGCTGGCTTAGTCATTGCAGCTCTGAGAGGATAAAGAGTGGAAACACACTGAACAGCCTGTATGTACAGCGCAGTGGCTGCGGTATGGTGGACAAAGAATGTTTGTGAAAAATCAAGAGATTGAATGGGAGTATGGATGATGATTGGGATGTTCTAGACTGATGATTTTGTGTGTGTGTGTGTGTGTGTGTGTGTTTGTGCTCAAGGCGCTGTGTCATACAATTGGCTGTGTTGTTTTTGTTTAACTCCCGTAATCCCAGTCCCTTGTCTTGACATGCAGGGAAGGCTTTCAGTTTTTTCGGCTTTCTCTGAGCCTTATCAAAGGGCCGTGATGAGGGACAGGAAAGGGCTCCAGTTCCAGGGGCTTGGCCCAGCCTCCGAGTGCGCGGTACTCTCCTGGCGGTGTGGTAGTGATGCCGGTGACTCACTTCCTGGATCCATCTCCATGTGCCGGGCCCGCTTGCCGCCCAGGCAGTGTACCGCAGCAACGACCGAGCCCTGCCACTCTGTTGATCAGCCACACAGCGCTCCCTCCCCGCCGCCCTCTACGCCCTTCTCCACCACAGTAAAGACAGCATAATCAGATCCATCATCTTCTCCTCCACTGCCCTCAGCCCTGCAGCGATGTGAATGGATCACGGGCAGCTCACTTGTGAAAGAGAGAAAAAAGCTGTGGGAAACTGGGGCTGCCTGTGCACACTGGTTAGCTAGCCTAATGGCCATGTTTGTGTGTTAGTCAACACGACTTTGACTTTAGTATACTGGCTGCTTGTGGCAAGTACAATTCTGTATTTCACATTACAGCAAACCTGCTAAATGAATAAATGTGTACATGGCGCAAGTAATGCAATGTTTAATATTTAGTAGTTTTATTTGGATCCCCACAGTGGCAGTTTGTTCTTACTGTGGTCCAGACACAAAGTAAAAACAGAAGCATATGGTATGTTTTGTAAAAAGATGATAGAAACTAGGTGATTTAAACATCTACTTACTATATTGTGTATCTAGTGTAATTACATCACTTCATATTGCATAATTAAATGTTACAGTTCTCCACTTTGTGTGCATCAATGTTTCTTCACAGTCTGCCTCATGCAGTAAGCAGTTCTTTTTATCTGTTTTCTTAAATCTGATTTCATTGGTAACTACCAGTTACCTGGGGTGTCAGAGAGTTTCAAGTAGTCATGGCACAATTTAGTGCTCATCCTCTGTTTTGGATTTGGGGAAGGTGAAGAGACCTCTAGTGTCTGGTGTTAATCTACTGAACAGACAGCTCCTTCAGCATTATCACCTCAAACAACAGTAATGATGAAGCCATCACTCCTTTACTATGAGATTTACCCTGGTTACATATTCTGTACAGTACATATTTATCTGTTTCGGACCAACTTCAGTTTTCCCGTGTCCTTCTTGGCCAAACAACTGAGCAGTATTCCAGGTGCGACACAACAAAGGCCTGTAGGACTGTATGTCTGGTTGAATGAGTTGTCAAGAAAGCAGAGCCATCTTATGGACAGACCAAAAAACAAAACAATATGGCCCAAGACAGCTGCCTTGTGGTACGCCACTCTGAACCGAATTTACATTCGAGAGGCTACCTGAACTGGTTGGCCAAATGAATGGATTTTATGATCTTTGTCAAAGATGGATAGACCTGAATAAGCGTTTGCCCCAAATTGTATTTAAGTTTTTTCATATAATTCTTTACATTGTGTGTTTATTTTATAGTGCGATGATGCTTGACCATTGAACTACCCATAACGATAGTTACCCTTAGTTCTTACTCCGAATTGGTTCTGTGGTTTCCTCTGCTTCTGATTTGAGGTTGACATACATGGTGGACGTGTGCCAGCTGTACAGTTGGCAGCACCGGGGTTAATCATGGGGGGCATTTTGCCCTTTGAATGTAGTCAGCCAGGATGGTGGTGCCAGGGCCTCCAGAGTCAGGCTGGTTGGTTGTTGTTTAGTCAGTACTGGTTGAGGTCTGTGTAGGAAATGAGGGTTACTGCTCTCTGGGGCTGTCCCTCTCCGTTGTCATTGCCCCATGTTCTATTGACCGCTGCCTCACACCATGCTGTCTCTCTGATACATTTTTTCCAGTCTGTCTCTGGGGGGATATTTTTCTCCTGTGGTAGCCACTCAGATAGAGAAAAGGGACAGTCAAAACATTTTCAAAGGGGTGTTGGGGGGGGGGCAAATCCGAGATCATTAAGGAGCTCTTTGGCCCTTGGTCCTTGTGGGGCGAGTATCTCATCCCTATAGCTCCCTGTCAGTAAACAATATCTGCATTGAAATCTATCTAGCTTGCTTTACCTTTCCATGGATCAGTTCAGAGTATTCACATCCCAAGCATTTTGAATGCTTCCTTGAGGTTAGTCATTCACTGTACTACATGTAACACATGGTTCGGGTAGCCTCCCTTGACTAGAATGCTGTGTGTAGCTGTGTGTGGCTGTGTAAGAGTGGACATTTAAGAAAGGCTTCCAAACTGGCAGCAAATACGATGCAAAACTGGCCAAAAGGACCTGGCAAAATGCTCACCCATTTAAAGTTTAAGATTTGCTGCTACCCTAAGTAGTCACATATACTTGATGAGGCGCTTTAACCATGTCAGAGTACAATTGGTACAGCATTGTTACTAACGGGTTCCACAAATATAGCCTTATGTTAATGAGCCTGAAACAAATCCACCAGTGATCAAATGTTTTTGCCACTCTGAAAGTAAGCACGGTACAGCCCTCTATTACCTGGGTTGAAATTACAGTACCATTTGAAATACAGCTATTTCCTTATAAGGCACCATCATTTACAATATGCTACATTAACAGGTTTCAGTATTTATTTATACATATTTTTTTACTGTTGATAATCCTAGAAATAGTAAATAAATTACAGTTTTCTTTTAGTATACCCAGCATTACAGTTGCAGTTCCTCATAGGGAATCGATCGTTGAGGTGTGAGCAGTGTGGATGTAATCAACACGTAGGAGACAAAATCATCCTGTTTGGTTAACCCTGGGTCTGCTGCGGCTCTGTGTGCTGCCCTTGCCTTTATTATTTCCCCAGAGGACTATTGATTCCTTGTGTTGCTATTCCATGGTGCCATTGAAAACAAATACATTAGAGAAGGTAGACAAAGCCCCCTTCATGGCAGGCCTGTGTGCGACCCCCCCCCCCCCCACACACACACACACACTCTCTGTTTACTCAGACTCTTATGTCTTTTTAAGGAGTGGTCGAGTGGCAAGCAAACTGACAATGGGCCATAATTGTTATGGCAGGACTTTACAGTTGCATTTGCTACAAAAACAATCGGTCTTTGCGATTAATGAATTTAACGCAGTAGCAACCGTGCGAAACAGTTTTACGTGCGTGTGAGACAGAGCTGCTTGCTTGTGTGAAGTTAGGGTTTGTGTGCTTGTTAGTGTGTGAGGTGAATCGGTGGTGCATCACTATTCTACTTGGTGGTTGTGGTCTATCATGCAATTAAAAATAATGTCTGCGTAGAGTACATACAACCAACACCAAATCCCACGATTCCTAGCGAACCATCCCCGTTTCCTCAGTGAGTCGAGCTAGGTGACGAGAAAATTAAGAGGCATTTTCAAGTGCTAAACCAAAACCCCAGAAGAACCCGCAAGGAAGAAACTAAAGAAGAACGAATGCCAAATGAAATTAAGGGCGAAACGAAAGGGAACATTTACAGATATAACACTGATTGGAAAAGGGATTTCCCTTGGCTAACTTGATGCGAAACAGCATCATTTGTTCTCTTGCTGGTGCAGGGAGGCTCCAGAAAAGATTAGAGTAACAGCATTTTAAAAAGGGATAACATGAAAAAAGCAGCACTTACCATTAGTGATTTACACACATCCTTAATTTAAATGATATTGTATGTATGATGATATACATTTAAATTGGGATTTGCACTGCTAATTTGAAGTGTCATATAGAGCTTTTTTGTATACGGTTATACAATATAACATTGTATAACATTATGGGCAAATAAAGAAAATGTTTGTCTGATTTTTTTGTTAAGGTTTGGATTTTGTGGGCCCTGTATGCATCATTCATGTCCTTAACCAGTCACATACCTGTTTAAGTAATGAACTGCACTACTTGAGGTTGTTTTTAGAGATGGCAACACGTGTTTTATACACGTGCGACAATTTTGTGGCCTGTGCTGCAATGCGATCAACCTCTGTAGCACCAGTGCTATGTGCCAAAAAAGTTTACGTACAGTCCCGAATGGGATCATAGAGCTGCTTTATTGGTGGACACAGGCTCTCTTCTCACCCTCAGTACTGCCCCCCCCCCCTGCAAACAGACAAGTCAACACCACAGCGACATGCTAAAGCAGTGGTAGGCTGCTTTGGTCCTGGGGGGATGAAAAAACTCTTTTTTTTTGGGTTTGACTTGCTAGTTAATTGCGCTCACCTGTTCTCCCTTGATTCAATTAGTCTCCTGGTTAAAAGGAGCGGATGAGAACCAGAAGGTTTTGGCCCCTCCAAGAGGGGTGCACTACATCTTTGTCTCTATCAACACATGTTATAGACTGCTTAATAAATGTGTGGAGTTACAGCCAGTTGTTGTCCTGGGGTGGTTCTGTTTGTGTGTGTGTGTGTGTGTGTGTGTGTGTCTGTGTGTGTCTGTGCGTGTGTGTACATTCCATGCAGCTCTTCTCCCACTCTCTCCCCTCTCCTGGCCTCTGCCATATTTTCTCCCAACTAGGTCACATTCATAAATGTCATTCTTGAAAAATGTGAGCAGGAGATCTTAATATGTTTAGCCATTACAGAGTCTCTGTTCAGTCGGCCCCTAGAACCTGAGCCCTTGGAAAGCAGGGAAAATATTCTGTTTGGTTAGAAGAGTTTTTCTGCTCAATTGGTTTTATAGGTTTCCTTTGGACTTTGTGAACCATAGAGGTTGAGTGGCAAATGTGATTGGTCAGACAGGATTACATTTCCTTTACTGTTTAATATGTTTTCCCCAAATGCAATTTATTTCACGTATTATACAGTATCTGCTTCCGTGCGTGGCTTGTAGTGGTTTTCATGGTAAGCCACTTACATGCCTGTATCACCAACAAGTTTACTATTATGCAAAGCATTTTTAACTCTAATTTATTTCTTAATTAATTTTGGTCATCTGCTATTTATTTGTAAAATGTTAATAATCTTGATCAAAACACTGTCCTCAATGTCCTTCTAAGGACTTTAAAGACTCGGCAGCTTCTGCTGCCACTCAACAGATACAGACGCGCGCGTACGCACCCACACCTTATGTGACATCCCGACACTTTCCTGTGCGTGCCTGTGCATGCTTGCAGGCATGTGTGCGCGTGCAGTGACTCGCGCCTGTGTGTGCGAGCCACTCCGTGCCTGGGCTGATGGGCTGCCTTCTGCCTTCTGGCCGCTCTTTGCGGAAGCAGTGACTCATCCGGCCCTCTCAACGCTCATTCATAAATCTGTGTGAATACTATAACTTCCTCTTTTAGCGCTGTGCCCCCCCCCCCCCCATCGCTCCGTGGTAGATTCCGTTCGGTACCAGCGTAATGGCAGGAAGGATGAGGCCGATTTCCTCTCCGCCTGTTAGCACTGCTGCACGCTGGGGTGAGAGGACAGGCCATGGTGCACTACTCCGCTCCTCTCTGCTGGCATTGTTTGCCCGGGTACTCTGCTTGGTGCCAGCCCCAGGCTTGGCATTGCCCGGGAGATAATGCGCCATGCCCGCAAGTAAGCTCTCAAGAGCTCTCAAGTTAATTCCACTGTGGAAACAAAACAAAACAAAAAAAAACTCCTGCCGACAAATCTGTCCTGCAGACGTGAGGTGGTGTGTGGTGTTGGTAGATATATTTGACATACCACAGATGAAGAATATTATTCTGCCATGGTTTAATAGCTAGTTTCACGGGCAGCAGGGTCCCATGCGCTTGTTCTCTCGCGTCTCCCACGGTTCCCTGTGTGGTGCACGTGTCTGTGTGTGCACTGTGCGTGGCGTCCATCTTGAGGGAGCGAGGAGAGACTAGGGATGTTTGTTCCACAACACTGCTGGATCCCTCTCTGTCAAAGCATATTTCTTTAGCTAGTTTTTGCATTCCTCGTTACAGATGGCTGTGTGATATAAACGGGTGATACATTCACTGCTGCTTTTTACAGAATGTGGCCAGTGCCATCATGAGTTTCTGTTATTAAGGGATTTTAAGGTTACGGCTCTTTATACAATGCCCTCCAGATTTATTGGAACCCTTGGTAAAGATGAGCCAAAGAAGACATGAAGACATGTAATTGTTGTCTGTTATGGCCCCTTTCCCTTGATGGCACCCTTATGGCAACTTTCTCTACGTAGCACTTCTGTGACGACTTCCCCCTGTAGTGCTTTGGTGCTGTTAGTGCTGCTTCCTCTTGTCTGTCTTGTGTCTACCTCCCTCTATATCCCTCTCAGGTGTGCTGCGTCGGTGCTGATGAGCTGGGTGTGGTTCATCAAGCCTTCCTTCATAAAAGGACCATTTCCTTTGGTTGTGGACGAGAGGACTGTTATTCTGTGTGTGTGCGTGTGTGCGTGTGTGCGTGTGTGCGTGTGTGCGCGTGTGCGCGTGTGCGCGTGTGCGCGTGTGCGCGTGTGCGTGTGCGTGCGTGTGTGCGTGCGCTTTATGTTATGTTACAACCTATTAGTTTTGTACTGTCTTTAGAGAACGGCTAGGTAAGACACCCTAGGGTTTACATGCTCCCGCAGATAACCTGTTGTTATATACACGAGGTAAGAAGCGAGTGCCTGTCCCTTTGTTTATTGTAGCAGTCAGGTTAGTGCTACAGGGTTTAGCTTGTGATAGGCAGGATACAGGTGTAGGGAAGACTAGGGACCTTCTTATCATTTTGTTACTTTGACAGCACTCACCCAGGCTGTTCTCCTTAACTTAAATGGTAATCCTCTCTTTGTTGTTTTTTCTCCCTGTTGTTCTGTCAGCGCGTTACTGTAATAAACCCCACGGATGTTGCTTTTATCACCTGGTCTGAATTGTTGTATACTTGTGTGTTTTGTTGTTGTTGCTGGTGCTTGCTCCACCACACATTTTCCTGCCCCAGTGTGTCCAGGTGCGGGCAGTTGGGTGTCTCCTTGACGAGCCATAGAAGGGAGGGACGTAACATGTCAATCAACTTGGTCTTCCACTTACCAAATATGACAAATCTAACCTTTGAGGTGGGTTTGGCATAAGAAGAGTCGTAATCATGTAGAAAATCTTGTGTGGTGGATATGTGATTTTCTGCGGATCTGGAACATTCTTCCGGATCCACAGAAAATGGGTCACCGACCACAGAATCAAGCTTTTGCAATGCAAATGCCAGTTCCACGGCCTGAACCCCATTACAGATCTGCGGGGGTGAGCCTATGGGGTGAGTCCACGAGCAAGGAACGGTCTTCGATCCCTTTCTGCGTGTCTTGCACCCATCGAAGGCTCCGTGTTGTCATCTCAGCCAGGGGAGGGGGCACAAAGTGCAGGGGCGCCAGTAATCCTGACACACGTTTTTGAGAAATCTTTATTTATTTGGTTACGGTTGTTTTTTGTTCTTTGAACAGTTTTGCTTAATAAGTTACATTTCGGTTAGATCAGGTTAGATTTCTTTCGTCTTTTGAGTGTAGGATTAACCTCATCCCACAGCCCTTTTTGCTAATCTTTACCAAGGTGTCCCATCATTCTAGAGTGCACTGTATTTGCCGAAGGGCAATGGAAATCAGATTTCAAGTCTAATGCTCTTTATAGCTTGAGCAGGTTTTTGTCTACGCAAAAGAAAAAGCATGTTCTTACTTCTCTTTCCAATTGAAGTGGGTAGGAACTTTGAAATTACAGAGGTTAGGCGTACGTGCTCTGTGTCACTTCTTAACAGTTAAACACAAGCCACATGTAGGAGCGTTTCTGTGTGAGTGAGTGAACAGGCTGCAACTTGCCACCAGCACCAGCGTCTGTTCTTATGTTAGCTTGTACGCACAGAGGAGATGAAAGGGTGTCATAAAATTACAAAGGAAATCTAATGGAGTTACTCAGCTAATTGAATGCCTCCGAAAACCGCCCTTCCTTTAACCCTATACTGAGCTTGTTCAGTCTACAGTGTGAAGGGAGACATTCATGCTTTGTTTATGGAGCAGGATCCCTGATTGTATAGCAGGCTAGCCCCCAGATTTAACTCATCAGAGCCCTCTAATGTCCAACGGCTGTTTATCCAAACATCATGTGCGTCGTCTGTGATTGGTCTGCTGTCTGGCAGTGATTGAAGTGTGACCTTGACCCCATTTGGGTGGAGGGGAAGGGTGCTTCCCGTTCCTGTCCCCCAGCCTGTTTAGGGTTAATCCCCAAATCCCAAAGCTGTCGTCGGCACTCTAGGTAATGTGCACAAGTGTCTGGGGCTCCTCCTGTCTGATGCTGCTAGCCCTCACAGCTCTACTGTCTGATGCTGCTAGCCCTCACAGCTCTCCTCTCTGATGCTGCTAGCCCTCACAGCTCTACTGTCTGATGCTGCTAGCCCACACAGCTCTCCTCTCTGATGCTGCTAGCCCTCACAGCTCTACTGTCTGATGCTGCTAGCCCACACAGCTCTCCTGTCTCTTCAGGTCCTGGCAGGACCTCTGCTCCTTGGCCTGACGCCCCACCGGATGCTTCCAACACGCAAACAGGCCAGGCCCCAGGCTCTCTGTTAGCAGCAGGGTGGCCAGCGTTGATTGTGTGGTGTTGTAATGCACTGAGGTGTTCCTGTTCAGAGAACTCTGTAGGTGCTGAAGACCTGTTTTTTATTAAGTGGCATTGTGGAGAGATAAACTATTCATGTCATGAGCCCCCTCTTTATTTGGTGTCTGTCTGGATGTCCTGCCCAACCCCAACACGGTCTACCTGTCTCCTGATCTTATGTGTTTGGCAGCCGTCTTCAACCGTCCTCCTCTCCTTCGTCTTCAACCGTCCTCCTCTCCTTCGTCTTCAACCGTCCTCCTCTCCTCCGTCTTCAACCGTCCTCCTCTCCTTCGTCTTCAACCGTCCTCCTCTCCTCCGTCTTCCCCCGTCCTCCTCTCCTCCGTCTTCCCCCGTCCTCCTCTCCTCCGTCTACCCCCGTCCTCCTCTCCTCTGTCTTCCCCCGTCCTCCTCTCCTCTGTCTTCCCCCGTCCTCCTCTCCTCTGTCTTCCCCCGTCCTCCTCTCCTCTGTCTTTCCCCGTCCTCCTCTCCTCTGTCTTCCCCCGTCCTCTTCTCCTCTGTCTTCCCCCGTCCTCCTCTCCTCTGTCTTCCCCCGTCCTCCTCTTCTCCTCCGTCTTCCCCCGTCCTCCTCTTCTCCTCCGTCTTCCCCCGTCCTCCTCCCCTCCGTCTTCAACCGTCCTCCTCCCCTCCGTCTTCAACCGTCCTCCTCTCTGGTGTGTTGGTTGTCTGGCTCCCATCCCCCGCTATGAAGTGGTGGATACAGAGATGCATTTGTTTACCTTTCATCTGCACGTCGCCTCGTATCTGATGAGAATTTGTTTATTGATAAGCGTCCAGCAGGTTTTTTATTGATAAGTCCCAGCCTCAGTCTGTCCCTCCCAAACCCCCTCCCATTAAGGTATACATTAATGATAGCCTTCAGGGTCCACTGCTTTGTGCTTTTCTGCTAAACATGACAGATACTAGCCTGCAGAGTTCGTGTTTGGCAACATGTCAGATTTATGGAGTATTCGGCCACTTCAGTGTACACTAATTTACTCAGTGCCGTCTCTAGTTGCCCAAACCGCAATGTTTTTAGTTTGTTACATTGGCTTAAGTGTAATGTTGAGTTGACAAACAAGATGTGTCCTTGAAATGAAATAGAACTGGGTTTTCTGTCGTTATGATGCTCGGAATGAAATGGTCTGTTGTGTGGTCGATCTCCCTTCACCACCGTCAGGAGTTGCTCTACTGCAGTTAGCACTGTTTCACGGCTGGTCATGTATTAACTTGTTAAAAAACACGTTTTCCCATTCCAGGTGATACATATATGTTGTTTTGTTCAGTTTTCCCCCCACCTGCGTGTTGTAATGATGATACGGATGCTCAAGTTCAGGAAAGCCCCTGATATTTCAGGCAGCTGGTAATAGCTGTGCCCAGTGAAACTAAAGCTTTATCTGGCCTTGCATGTGCTCTTTATACTGGCACTAAGGGGACTTAAAATGTTTCTCAAGAATTGCCAAACATTTTGAGAAGTCCTAAGGTTGCTTTTCACTGTTGTTTTGGCCTGAACAAACCTATCTTCTCTCTGCCCTGGTGCAGTTTGGAACGTCCAAACAGGTCATCTGTTACCAGTGTGAGAGTGGCAGTCTGCCATTAATTGTGGCTCCTACATAGTAGACTCATGTGTTATGACAAACACCCTTAAACGTCAAAGCCCAACTCCAGATGTGTGTCTTCTAAATATGGAGCTAGCTGGGATTGGGAGGTGTGGCGGGATGGGAAGAGGGAGTGTGTTTGTGTCTGTGTGCCGTGTGCTACATCATAGAGAAACACAAAGTAGCCTTTGTTGAGGGGCATTGCAGCATTGTGACTGGGATGTTTCCCCACTGCTCGGGCATGTCATTCATCTGCACTGTGGACTCCTCTTTCCTGAGGGTCGTACTTATGCCTGTGGAATTCTTGTCTTTCTTTTGCCCAGTGGCATTTTTCATATGACTGGCTAATGTTGTTCCTGTCAGAGTCATTAAGGAAACATGATTAGCTTGTAAGTGAGCCGGTGGCCCCCTGCACAGAAGAGTGTCTGCATTGTGCCACACAAATGGCCAATTGTAGTCAATGTTGATTAAAAGATTAGGTACTTAGTTGACCTCCTTCTCCCGTGTGTTTTCATCTTTTCTCGTTAGCTGCGGATCCGTTCACTCGATGTTGCCATCAGTCTGTCTGTGTTTTGTACATAGTCTGATAATGTAATCCCCTATGCAATTAGCTGTCGGCTCTCACATAGGGACTGTGAACATCATCATTGGGCCGGGCAAAATGTAGACACCACGCTGTGTACTCTAGAGGGCCACAGACACGGCTCGATCTGAAATAAACATTGACCAGTCAAACCAAGAACTCAACCTGCTTTTGTTGATTAATCTCTGGCTGAAAGGACACCTGTTTAAAAATCTCCAATATTAAATGGCAGCGAGTTACATTGGTTGGCATTGCGAGGACTACACAACATGTCCGTATTGCTGACCTTGTGTAGTATTGGGTTCGGGGGATCTGTTGGTCCTTGGCTACATCTGGTGTTCAGCGCAGTGAATGTTGATGCAAAGTGAGCCGCTGACAGTCAGGCGGACAGGGACTGGCTGGAGTGTCGCTACAAGGCTAACAGAGAGGGGATGACCTCTCCCTGGCTGACATTTTCACTCCACTCTGCTGTCGCCGTGGGAGACGGTGCTGACCTTAGCGATGTGTCACAAGGTTTTCTGGGCAGACGGGGGGACAGGCAGGTGCAGCAGGTGGTCGCTATAGGGGCTAAGTACTGCCTGCCGCATCGCACTTCCTGTGGCGCTCCTGTCCCTCGTCTGACCGGCACAGGAAAGTGAGGAGTGACGTGTTTTCCCAGATGTTTTTGACGTTGTACTCCGCCAGCTGTGTTAATGTCGGTTACCTCAGAACAAAGTCGCATGTAGGCGTCAGAGTAAGGAGTGATTGGGGTTGAACGGGTGAGCCTCAAGAGGTTTGCATTGATCAGGGTTGATGGTGACATTCCTTAAGTCTGACAGAGAAAGGGCCATGTTCACAAGGCCTGATTAATGCAGTGGCTTACAGGATCTGATGCTCTGGGGCCCAAGACCCTTAAGGGCCCAGAAGACAGAAAACATTTGAAATGTGTATATATCTGCAACCACCTACCACAGGGCTGGAACTTTCTGGCCAACAGTGGACCCAAGATGCAGAAAAACTTTGAAAAACATACAATACCAATTACATTTTATAATTCAATTACCCATTTACTGCTTATAATTGGCTCATGTTGTGCATGAACACTGACCCAGAACGTAGTTTTATCCTGATGTGGCTTGCGTCAGTGACTGGGTTTGAGGCTTCATCTCTACACTAGAGAACACGGCTTCCAAAAGCGCACTGAGACGTTGTTTGCCACCTGACATGTTTAACCCATTTCTAGGACCATCTTGGATTGCAGGAACATTCTGGTTGGACATTGTAATCTATGTGTGATTCTAGTGAGACCGATGAAAGGTGAGTAGGCTACTGGGAGAAGGATCTGCCAGCCAGGCTGAGTCAGATGATGAGGCACTGTGTTGGCATGACGGTTAGGCAGTTAGACATGCTGGATTCTGTCCCACTCCCTGAGGTAGTCAGTGTTACCACTTGTATTATGTTTGACTGTATCCCTTTGGATGCCTCATGGTCATCAAGAGACTTAGCCGTCCCCTTCCCCAACATTGGGGTTGGGGTATATTGGAGTGACATGGAATGCTCTTGAAGTTTTCACACACACTGTGATACACCGGCCAGTGTTTTAATTACCTGAAAGCAGTAAGTGCTGGTGTAATTGTGTAGGCATGCAGAGCTGAGTAAAATAAATATTTTAGACCACCAGGGATGTTTTTGACTCTGACCCTTTCCCACTTTCTGCTCCCTTTGCCACTTAAATAAAGGATTACAGTAAGACTTGTTGTTGAGCCCTCTTGGAATTAAGTTTTGCTGATTTAATTTCAATCTAGCCAATTATGATTTTATGTTGTCCCTTAATGTGTGTGGGAGTATTCAGCGTTGTATTAACATTGTATTAGGGTATTTTATTTTGTCCCTTAATGTGTGTGGGAGTATTAACATTGTATTAGGGTATTTTATTTTGTCCTGTAATGTGTGTGGGAGTATTCAACGTTGTATTAACATTGTATTAGGGTATTTTATTTTGTCCCTTAACGTGTGTGGGAGTATTCAACGTTGTATTAACATTGTATTAGGGTATTTTATTTTGTCCTGTAATGTGTGTGGGAGTATTCAACGTTGTATTAACATTGTATTAGGGTATTTTATTTTGTCCCTTAATGTGTGTGGGAGTATTCAACGTTGTATTAACATTTTATTAGGGTATTTTATTTTGTCCCTTAACGTGTGTGGGAGTAATCAGCGTTGTATTAACATTGTATTAGGGTATTTTCAATGTTTGGGAGTAGATTTTCATTGATGGTGTCCATATTCCCACCCTCCACGCTGACTGAGCTGCTTCCAGGCCGTGAGCAGCACCACCCCTCTGTCTCCGCTCTCTACCCAGATTGACACATCTAACGTGTTGCAAGTGAAGTCCTCTTCCTTGTTTGTCTTCAGCTGGCGCAGCAGCACACACTAGACCATTGAGATTTTGCGATGAAGTGTATGTTAATATCTGAAGGGGTGGCTATTTTGCAGCGTGTAAATACGTGCCCCCGGAGAATGCACTCTCCCCGTGCTTCCATGGAGACAGACACCCCTGTGCACGGTGCGCGTCACTTTGTGCCTGCGGGTGTTGGAAAGTGCTGCACACAAGCATGTGTTTAAACTCTTGGCTCCATACAGGCCAGCTCAGTGGGAGAAAGCGGCCTTTTGGAGAACAGCAAAGAAAGGCAGTGCTGCGGCGTCTTTTCAAGTGCATGGCCTGTGATTTATGGAGTGACTTTGAGTTGGGCGGGTCACGTCCTGCCGGAGAGCTTGGCTACTGGGGAGGTGGACAGGCAGGAAGAACTCTGGATGGAGGGAGAAAAGAGAGAGAGAGAGAGAGAGAGAGAGAGAGAGCGTGGGCTCAGAGGTTTATGGGCTGGGTAACACGCAACAGTGACATACATCTCTGTAAGGTGAGGTCTAGATCAAACAACCCTGTCGCCCCCCTGTCCCAGTACTGGTTCTCAGGGTCAGACTGTAGAAATGGCAAAGTTAGAATTCACCCTTTCTGACCGCCCCTGCTAAGGCTGCTGAGAAACTCACCGGAGATGAAGCTGAACATCAGAAGGCACAGAACACGTTTTATATTCAAAGTGTAGTGTCTATAGATGCCAGCTGGGTAAGTCTGTGGATTTTAGCTGCGAGACATACAGTGTACCCCAGGATGCTGCGGGTGAGAAGACTAAAGGAAAAGTAGCTCTGCGTTTTCACTGTTTGCTGTCCGTAATTGTAGCGATGACATTGTGCTGAGAAGTACATCTGTCTGTGACATTTTCTCTCTGTTTTTTTGGTGTGTGAACTGACACGCCCATTCCAGGAATCTCTGGTGGTTTTACTGAGTTTAACGTTCCCATGTAATTACATCCTCTGTGACTAGATCATAGATTGATTCAGATATTGTCAATAGGTCTCGATGGAGATGGTTATTGTGTGGCATTCCCCTGTAGCATTCAGTAGAGGAGTTGTTTCCTGACTTCTTTTTGATGGTGGGGGCAGGGGGTATGAAAATACAACGGACGACAGCTCTCAGGTCTGTCGCCTGTTCCTTGCTTTTTGGCAGTGAAGAAAAATACACTCTCTCCCTTCACAATGAAGCCCTTTGTCTCTGGTCGGCATCAGAACCGTCAACCATTTTGGAAATAGTTTCCAGCTTATTAAAACGGTTCCAGACTGTGACTGTTGAACCAGCGAGTTTCCATTTAATTGCTTGGCGTCCATCTCCCTCTCGGGCTGCGGGCATCCTTTGAGAGCAAATGCATTCTCATTTGGATTAAGGTCCTGAGAATGGTGGTGTCACCTCACTGCTATTATCAGGAGGAAGGAGGGAGGGGTGGATGGATGACTGGACCACCCCCTCAGAGGGACGACACATCCTCACTTCAGTTCCCTATGCTTGAGCCGTTGTCTCCCTTCTTTAGTTTACCCATCCTAATCTTCTTTCGGCCCTCTCTGCTTTGATCAACACTTTTTGAAGTGTGGCCTCAGTCTTCAGGACTCATCAAAGGCCCCAGCCTGCCTGTTTTGAGCTAAGGCTATGTTACTCGGCAGAAATGAAGCAGCTCTCTGTGTTAGTTGCCCGTTTCAGCCGGGGAATAATTCGCTTTTTTGTTGTTATTTGGAGGCTGTATGTTAAGTCATCACCACTGCGACCCACCACCAAAATGTAGCACTGTGCTGTTCCTTACTTCTGGATTTCTTAAAGAGTAGATAGCGTTTAATGCAACCACATTCTTTTTTTGGGGCAACAAGTAACCTATTGGTTAGAGCGTCTGTCCAATAACCAGAAGGGTGCTTGATCAAGTCTCTGGCAAACTCATCAATCTTTTATTCTGTCCCAGAGCAAGGCACTTCAATTTAATTGCTTTACATCATTGCTGTGAATGAGATTGTCAACTCCCTTTGTAAAATACAACAAAAAGGTAATATGGCTTTTCCGTAGGATACATATACAAATATTGCGATTAACAATGTAATTGTCTATATTGTAAATGTTATGCCACTATTATAGTGTAAGCCTAGTAATACACATGGTGGAACCCGAAAATTATTCTTCAGAATTTTGAGAGCCACCTTTCTGGAGCAAATCAGCCAATTTGCCTCCTCCAAATTATTGGGTCACTTCTTTCAGTTTGGCTTAAAACCAAAATGAGCTCAGAGTGGTGCAGTTGTGTTTGGCTTTGGAACTACCACAAAATCAATGTTTTTAACGATTGCTGTTCATAATACGCAACCGCAAAGCAATGACAATAACATTCCCCTGCGCATTGTTACATTTCACACCTCGTTCTGCTGCTAATTTTATAGCGTATTTATTTGAAACAGCCTTTCTTACGGAGCAAAACGTGTTTCAACATTTAATATGCAATGGGACAACATATTTATATCCATACGTTTTAATGTGCATGATCTAATTAGGAAATACAGTTGGAAATGAAAAAATTCGACTTACAATATTCGTTTTTTTTCTTTTGTCAGTCAGAGTTGATGCAACAGATAAGCCACTGAAATGCGCTTGTCTGTTAAATAATAATGTTGCGAAATTACATAACTGTGCTTAGCAAAACAAACTGAACTTTAGAAGAAAACGAGTTTCAGTAAATTACCTGTGCCTATAACTTTACGCAGAGCTGTCAAATGCTCTTCTGCTCCCATGGCCTAGACATCCTGACTGATGGAAATAGAAATCATTTGCATGGTATTTGTTGAGACGTTTCTAACATTGGCCTAAAAACCCCTAATTCAGATTAGAAACATGTGATTTTGGAATCAAAAGATTGTGCAGAAAGATCGTTGTCTTTAAAATGATTGCGATCTGGCACAAATAATCACGATCAGGCAATTATGTAATAATTGCGACAGCCCTAGTTTCAATGTTGGAACAATTTTGATATGGGTTGTGGTGTCCAGGAGAGTTCAATCATTCAATTGAACGTTCCAGAGTATATCATCTGACTGAATGCAGCTCTGCAGTTTACGAATTCAATGCGCATGGATGGTTCAACCAGGAATCAGTTGCCGATAATGTAGTTCTCATTGATGGTTGCAATGTGCCTATTATTTTCCCTGTAGTAGTTTGATGCTAGCTCTCCCATTGTAGGGGAGCAGACATGAGGCCCCAGAGGCCTGTTCTCCAAATGTTATTTTATTGGATTGCCCAAACACGATGGGATTAAATAATGGAATTGGGTTCTTTGATCTGATTTGAGGTTTTTTGCAGATCCAGATCCACAAATCCAGTTACCGGAGATCCGATCCGGTATCCAACTGGGTTGGGTACAACATTATGTAGTTGATCCCGGGTCAGATCACGCTCTGCGCATCACAGATCTTTTTGTGTGTTTTTAAACCTACTTTAGAAAGGCAAACAAAGATAACACATACCATTCCTGTGCACAGCAAAGTGCTATTCACGCTCTGTTTTTTGGCAACAGGCTATTTTCAATAGGACCTTGCTAATCAGTCTCTCACTCCCTGGATTAGCAAAACACACTGTTTGATACACTTTCCATCGCACAACAGGTTGAAGTCAAGAGGGGATTTCCACCTCTAGACACTCTTTTGGGAGTTCAAAATCCCTGGATAATCATGACTTCAAACATAGTTATGCACCACAACGTCATTTTGCAGTGTGTAGATATGGTTGCCTTGGTTATTGTGGTTGTTGTTCAGACGAGCTGTTTTACTTGTCTCAACAATGTTCCTATTGGCCACAGCATTACATGATAACCTGGTTGACTCATTTTCTTTGGCTTTATAAAGACTACAGCCTGATTGGAGCCCTATTTCCTTGTCAAATTGTGTTCCCACGCTCGAAGGTGGGCTTTTCAAAACAGGGGGCAATACTCGTTTTTTTAGTTTCTCTGTAGCTGCAAATTCTTTCTGAAATTGCGCAACAATTACCTTTTCTGATCATTGAAAATTGATATGAGATCGCTATGAATACTGTGGTTTGCTTTTTAGCCAGGTAATTTTTATCAATGAAATGCAGAAACGCTTGTGTTTGTGTTGCTTGAGGAAATTTAAAATGTTTATGTCACATATTTCACATATGTTAATACTATATCCACTGATATGTATACAGCTAAATAAAGCAGCAGGGAAATGTCCCTTCTATTTGTTGAGTGATACATAAAATACACTGCCGAATGTGGTGGCCATGTGAAACGCATGAGATTCTGTACAACACTGATGATATCTACACATGAGATACTGTACATGAGGGAGCTGTTGAGCATGGATGGCTTATTTGTGAGTGTACTCATCTGAAGGACAGTATGCTAAGTTAACTTGAATTGTCCTGATGGTCCTCTCTTTTCTTTGTTGTTTTTATTTTCACTGGTCATGCCAGCAACAAATGAGTGAGCCAAATAAAACCTTTTGGAATGCATTCAACCTCTGACACTAAAGCACTCTATTTTAATCTTTTTTGCGCTGTTGTGTTTCATGGTACAGCATTGTATATTCCCTGCAGGCTGTGAAAGGGATGGTTTTGACCATATATGGTTAATTAGGGGTGTTTTGAAGTGCAAATAGCCACAGTCTTGAAACACGCTCTTGAAACTGAGAAGGATTGGTATTTAAAATTCTAAATTCTGTATGTTTTACAATCATTTCTACTCAATATTGATAACTGAGGCAACTGGATTTTGTGATCTTGACATTGAAGAATTTAGATCAGAATCTGACATACTTTCTGACTATATATATAAAAAAACCTAAACAACCAATCCTTCTTGTATGGATGAAAAATAACATTTAAGTAAAAACAGCTCAGATGACCTCCCATATATATATATATATATATATATATATATATATATATATATATATATATATATATATATATATATATTAAAGTGGACACTTTTCAAATTCCATTGTAGTCTTGTTTCATTGGTTGACATTTGGTGAAGTAGCACCATTATCTTTTTATTAAATCTCAGTATTGAATTTCACTGCTGCTATCGTGGTTGAGTTGATTCCGTAGTGTGCTGTGCATAATACACCCATTGTGGAATCTAAGGCTTGTCCACGTCTAGTAGAACAGGTTGCTCCCTCTCTAATCTCTCTTGCTCCAGCCTGTGTGCGACTTGAAAGCGATGGGGCTACAGAACTGCTAATTGCGTTTGTGAAAGCGTGCCACTTTTCTAAACCCATGGAAGCAAAAATCTCAACCAGTAAACAAGCTAGCGCCCAGATGGTTTGGGAAAGAGAAGACTTGTGTTTTAATTTCACCCTGGTTATCCGGACATTTTGTGCTGAGGGAGGGCAGTACACCATGTCTTCTATGAGTAGCAATGCTCTGTCATCTATTCTCAGGTTCAGCTGACGTATGTTGACTGGCCATCCAACAGACATTCTGTGAAGGTTAATGTGAAATCCAATCTAATTTGTATGGCCTGCAGAAGTGAACTAAGCTGCAAAATTAGCTCAAGCTTAAATGCTTGTGTTTTTATTATTATTTTAATAATTAATTTCAAAATGGCATGTATACAGAACACATTTGCAAAACAACCTGTTCTCCATCTGTCTTCCCGGACAAAATGAAAGCTACTGGTGCTGAATATGGGATTTGAGCTGAGGTGTGGCGTCCATGCATAACCCAGTGCCCCATTGGGTGCCTCGATCCCCTTAGAGTGAGAGATGCACCACAGGGGTCAGTTGACCCAGGCCTGGCCTCCTTGGTGGACATTCTTGCTGCATTCTGGGGATTCCTCGAGCCTAGGATGGAGATAAGAGGAGGAGACAGACAATGGCCTGGAGGTCGGAGAGACAACAATCAGAGACAAGGCTCTTCAAGCCAAAGTTAAACAACAGTCAGATTCTTAGTAAAGGGGTGTGTGTGTGTGTGTTTTCTTGGCTGGTATTGACTCAGGCTCCCAGTGTGCCCCTACTTGATTGTCATAGCCTTTCATCGCTAAGTGATGTAATGTCTCGTTTATAAGAGTTTGTCTCGTGTTATTTCTTCCAAGCAATTTGCGGTAAGACTTAGTTAAGCTTACGTAACAATGCAGTAGGAGGACACAGGCGAGTAGCTCCTTGATGATAATGCTTTTGTAAGGCTGCTGCTGAGTTGCTTCTGTCATTGGCTTTCCCGGGCAGACAGAAGAATTCTCGGGATGTCAACGGTTTTCAAACGACTCTGACGAATTGAGGTCTGGTCTCTAGTCTAAACTCTGATAGCCTGTCTATCTTTCCCTACTTCACCTCTCCTCCTCTTCATCTCCTATGTTTACTGTTTATCTGCTCCTCCCAATCCCCTCCACCTCCTCTCCTTTACCAGCTCATCTTTAGTTGAACAGCTGCTTTCCGAAGCAGTAGGACCTCTCCTCACCCTGTGGACTCTGCTGCCCTGATCTGAAAGCCTTGATCTGGACAGGATTATGGAAAGGCTACTTTTTTTTCTCTTCACGTCATGGCTGCTGCTGCTGTTGTTACTTTTCTATTGTTACAGTGGGCAGTGTGCGTGTGCGCGTGTCCAGACAGACAGTCACAGCTGGCACTCCTGTCCATCTTTTCCTACCATCCTTTCAGTGGATCAGAACAATAAAAACATTTAACTTAACAATGACTCATTGATTTTCCTTGTGTCATTTTGTCTAGAGTAAGCACATGGAAAATGGAGTTCTGAGCGGGAATCAATTTTCCCAAAATACTAAAACTTGCATGTGCCATTTTCTTCCACAAAGATTGGGATGTATACATGTTGAACTTGACAAGGAACCTCTGCAAAACCTAGTAGTTGATTGTCTATATTGTGGGCAAATGTTGTTTTTGTGGAAATTGATATGTTTATTGTACAGGGTTCACAATATATGCTAATGATACGCTAATAAAACATGAAAACATAGGCTTAATGATAAAACAGATGTATTTGCTGCCAAAAGACCAGAGGTGGTAGAATGAAAAGCCTGAGTTAGCATGTTGGGTTTGAGCATAGCCTGAAGGTAAGAAGGTGACCAGCTCTGTAGACCAGCACCATAACGTTGTGAGCTTCGACAGGAAGCCATTGGAATGAGCGGAGGGGTTGGGTGACGTGGGAGAATATTGGAAAGGTGTAACACCTGACAGGCTCAGTCAAGATCACTTTAGTTTTAACTCAATGTTTTTGTATGCACAAAATGTTTTCAGGAATTGCGCTTGCAGATATTTGCCATGTAATGTGTGCAGTGGTTGTACATAAAGCCATACAGTTGGCTAGCAGCGTATGTTCCTGAAGAATCAGAAAGGCCTACTTTTAGTTTTGTCCTGTCACCATGACGATGCCTGCTCAAGGTGTAATTATAACCCTGACGTGCATTAGTTTAAACAGTCACGGGAACAGGGCTTAAATAAAGAATGTATGACGGGAAATGAGCTTCTCTAAACGTCACTCCCTATTCAGCTCACCCAGAGCGTCAGAGAACAGCTACTCCGACATGCCGCGCTTAGCCTCTTACACCCAAACAAATCAGGGTATTTATAGCAAATTCCGTCCTTCTCATGCTTTTCAAAACTGTTAATCATGATTAACTGCAATACTGTATGGTATTTTGGATTTGCATTGTTTCTGTTTGGGAATGTTGTGGAGTCTGTGTGACAGGTTGAGGGCTACGTTAGGCTGTACGCAGTGCTGCGACTTGGCAGTGGGAGACTGCTTTGCATTGGTCTGTTGGTGCTGCTGTCACTGTCAGCCTGTCCCCCTGGAAGTCGTTTGAATCCTGGAGAAAAAAGGGCTACACGACCTACCGCTCCTCACTCCTGTTCTGTCGGTGACATAATGCACCTCCAAGACCTCCCACTACACCCTTTATTGTTAATAAACCGCATTGTAAATCAAGTTAAAGATGGAATTATCAATTTCCTCAACAGCCTAACGGTCCCCTCTATCAAACCCTGCCATTAGGCGAAAATTCTGTTTCTTTAGAAGCTTGAAGTAGTGATGGCCAGGAATGCCCTCATGGGATGTGGTTCAATTAAAATGGTTGAATTCCACACATTTCTACAAATCTTTCGACTGGCTGAATCTTTTGAAGTCCTGGTGGAGTCAACTGTGCTGTTGGCCATCGTTGTGATCGGAGGATCGGGCGGTGGATGCCTTGGAACCGCTACCCAGGTTTAATTCCCTAAATGGTTTAGAGGTACCCTCTGGTGAAAGGCTCCATAATAGAAGGCATCATAACACTGAGGTACCCCGACAACCGCCTCAGATCAGTCTCGGCTCTCTCGTGGCTATTAATCACGTGGTCAAGTCTGTGGTACCTACCTGAATTCAGACGGATGGCTTTGAGTGCCGCTTGCTGGACACGCAAGGCTGTCTAGAGTGGCGGCCGAGCAGTTCAGTTCCCCTCATTGCCCCGCTGTAAAGGCAGCCTGGCAGGGAATGCTGGAGGGAATGCAGGAGGGAATGCAGGAGGGAATGCAGGAGGGAAGCCTTGCGCTCTGCCCCGCAAGTCAGCTCGGCGAACAGGACACCCACTCCTCTGGGCCTCCCTGCCAGGTGCAGCAGTCTGAGGACTTCAGTAGTCAGGCCTCCGACTGAGAAGGGGAGCGTGAGGTTCAGGGATGCACCTTACAGAAACTACTGGACCAAAGACAGAACCAGATGGACTGTAACGTTCCTTTTACCAACTGATGTTGAAGAGTGCTGCACTGATTACACAGGTTTTCTGTTGCCTCGTTGCTAAAGACAAGGTGTGGTTCAAAGTCTTTGTCCCTGTGGGGCACCATTTGAAAGAACCTAGTATCACTTCCTTAAAATAGACAGAATTCTGTCACAAACAAGTTAATCTCAAAGCAGTGCCTTTGACTTGACTGTCTGCAAATGCAAGCGAGGGTTTTTGTGCATATATACGTATGTAACATGGAGAGGTTCTGTTGGAGAAACACGTTTGGTATATCTTCAGACTCCATAGTCTTTGAAATAAAAAGTATAACAAACGTTTTTCCCTATTTTTTAACTGTTTTTAACTATGGTGGGCTGCTGGGCAGGCACTGCCATGGGATGGATAGCAGTCATCTCAGCCAGGGGTAGGCAATTATTCATCCATGGGCAGATTTCTGACAGATCGGATGGTGGGGAGGGGGGTCCGGATCTTTTTGTCTCAAGGGGAGTGGGATATTTCTCCGTTTCCAAACAAGGTCCAGCCAAGATTTGGCTTCAACATTTGACCTAACCCCGGCAAATTGCTCATAGACAGAATGACCGATTTTTATACAGGCGTTATATAATGCTCTAACTGTTAGGTCACTGACTCCCTCATCCCATCTTAGTGGACATTAGGACACTGTCTTTATCAAAGCCCAACTTTCATATACATCATGACACAGACTTGATTGAAAGTCTGATACCTTCATTTTGGATGAGACTTGTTGAGACATTTTGGATGAGACCAGAATTGTTCCATTTACACTTTATGCAGTCAGTTTTGACCCTTGAATACATACACTGATCACACAGAGACCGTTTTCATGAAGTTTCTTCCTATCAGCTACCCTTTACATGCCCTGGTGCTATGTTTCTATTAGGTTTTGTATTTAGAGACTGAGAGGGACCACAGGAACCTTTTCCTGTCAGGACTGGGTGTAACAGAACAGTTTGAGCTGTTCTTGGAAGCGCATGCATTCACCCACACACACAAGCGTGCAGACACACAGACACAGAGAGAGATCCCCTAGCTGTCACAATCAATTAATGCAGTAATTCATCTCTGGCTGATACCTGTTTAACAGGAAAGGGATTGTAGAGGAGGGAGTGAGGTGACAGACAGGCTCAGCACACTTGTTCATGCTGTGAATTGGTCTGTGGATCAGTCTCCACCAGTCGCTCAGAAACCACCGGACCAATATTTACAAAATGTAGGTTAATGATTAGTCTTGCCATAGAAGTCTGTCCTTCAAATAATTACATTGATTGGCCTGATGGTGGCACTAGGAGAAGCAATTTGAAAATGCCAACCTTGCCAATCAATCAATCAATCAACTTTATTCAAGACACGAAGGTCCATAGAGACAACACAATACAAATATATATATATAAATATAAAACAATACAAAACATTTAAGAATGGTGCTGATAAGGCATCATTTATAAAACATATAAAAATATTTGCAAATATTTGATTATGTCTTTAACACTGAAGAAATGACACTGTGCTACAATGTAAAGTATTGAGTGTACAGCTTGTATAACAGTGTAAAGTTACTCAACAAAATAACTCAACACACAGCCATTAATGTCTAAACCGCTGGCAACAAAAGTGAGTACACCCCTAAGTGAAAATGTCCAAATTGGGCCCAAAGTGTCAATATTTTCTGTGGCCACCATTATTTTCCAGCACTGTGTTAACCCTCTTGGGCATGGAGTTCACCAGAGCTTCACAGGTTGCCACTGGAGTCCTCTTACACTCCTCCACTCCTACATCCACTAGCTCTGTGATGGAGCTGGTGGATGTTAGAAACCTTCTGCTCCTCCACCTTCCATTTGAGGATGCCCCACAGATGCTCAATGTGGTTTAGGACTGGAGACATGCTCGGCCAGTCCATCACCTAAACCTTTAGCTTCTTTAGCAAGGCAGTGGTCGTCTTGGAGGTGTGTTTGGGGCTGTTATCATGTTGGAATACTGCCCTGCGACCCAGTCTCTGAAGGGAGGGGATCATGCTCTGGTTCTTCTGGGACGACAGCCATGCAGACCAATTTGATGCAGTGTGCGTCATATGATCTGAGCACAGACAGGCTGACCCCCCACCCCTTCAACCTCTGCAGCAATGCTGGCAGCACTCATACGTCTATTTCCCAAAGACAACCTCTGGATATGACGCTGAGCACGTGCACTCAACTTCTTTGGTCGACCATGGCGAGGCCTGTTCTGAGTGGAACCTGTCCTGTTAAACCACTGTATGGTCTTGGCCACCGTGCTGCAGCTCAGTTTCAGGGTCTTGGTAAACTTCTTATAGCAAATATTCTTTTTTTCAGATCCAAGAGAGTTCTTGAGGTGGCATGTTGAACTTCCAGTGACCAGTATGAGGGAGTGTGAGAGTGATAACACCAAATCTAACACACCTGCTCCCCATTCACACCTGAGACCTTGTAACGCTAACGAGTCACATGACACCGGGGAGGGAAAATGGCTGATTGGGCCCAATTTGGACATTTTCACTTAGGGGTGTACTCACTTTTGTTGCCAGTGGTTTGAGAGTTGATGGCTGTGTGTACACTGTTATACAAGCTGTACACTCACTAATTCACATTGTAGCAAAGTGTAATGTCTTCAGTTTTGTCACATGAAGAGATATAATGAAATATTTGCTAAAATGTGAGGGGTGTACTCACTTTTGTAAGATACTGTACCTCAAACTGTGCATGCATGGACTATCAAATCAAATGTACTCCTTCCATAAATAGAATAAATCAGTTTTCTACTTTCAAATGGCTCTAGTTTTGACAGTTTCAGTGAACTCATATATTGGATCGTATCAATGTCTTGACTTTAGATTTTGAGAAAACCTATGACTCATTTTCACCATACCTACTGACTTGTGAAATCCCAAACCCCAGTCTGATCTCTTGAGTTTAAGCTTCACAAGTTTCCCCCAAAGGATAGTCATGGTGCTGCTTGGGTTTGAAAGATGGCACAACACACTTTTATTCAGATAGTGCTTAAAACAAAATCATACACATGTAGCACAAACTGTCAAGACTCAACCTAAGCCATAACATTCATATCGAACAACTGTAATGGGCTCATGTTTATACAGTATCATTTAATAAGCTTGATTCAGACTGATGACATTTGGCACACATTCTCAGGGATATAACACACAATATATCAGGAACCAATGGCACAATTCCAGCTAAATTTGGGTGATGACATGTCTTATAGGGATCCTGCATTTATAAGTGACTGGTTCTGGGTGGGTGCAGCTGTTCTGAAGTGAGTGTGGAGGAAGATGGCTGCTGAGGCACACTGGGTGACACAATGCCTTTCCTCTAATGGTGTGTTATAACACATCACTGCCCGGAAGGACAATTTGAAGAGCATTGCACTGTGGACGTGCTTGTGTGCTACACTGAGGATGAGAGAGGCGTGTCTAGCTGCGCCCCACCCCCCGTCTGCTCCATGCCTCTGTAGGGGTCTGTTAGCGGTAGACATGGCTGGTGATCCTCATAGTCTTTAACGAGGGAAGTCAGTATTGCCTTTTGTTGTGTTGGAGGAGAGGCTGGCTGTTGGTGGGACAGATGGGAGGGGCGACTCCTGGGCAGGACTCTGTTTAGCTTCTTGGAGCGGTCCCTTAAGTAAGTGCGTGAGTGAGGCGCTCTCTAGCCGTCTTTAGACAGACAGACGGACAGCTGGTCAAACAGGCTTAGGAGAGCAGTGGGCAGTCTGCACACACACTTAAGCCCATAATAGGACTCCTCTGCTCCCCATTGGTCACTAGGTTCAGTTCAAACACAACTCCCCGGTCTGTAACCTTGACCATATGCAGCCTCACCAGCTAACGAGCCCGCGATCATAACAGTCCCCAATCGAAATATATGGGAATGGCTTTTAAAAAAAACCTGTCCTCTAAATGGTGTGACATGGCACAGTTGTTCTTTTTTATTGAGGCCCTTCATCCGGTTGTTATTGAGTGTGATTAGTTGTGCTGGGACTAGGACAGCCATGGACCTGCCCCTGTTCATGCCCTATGTGCCTAAGCTGTTGTGTGGCTTTGCACGTAGCCCTGTGGAAAGTCAGGCCCTATTCGCGCCTCGTGGCGGGTGGCCCTGGGGGAGGGGCTTCAGAGTTGGGCACCGGGAGGCTGCAGAGGGAGGGATGGAATGCACTCTGAAGTGTATGTTTATGCATGTGTGTGTGTGTGTGTGTGTGTGTGCACTCCTCATTTTTTCTCTCTTACTAACCCTCCTTTTCCAAACTGCAAGCTATTCCCCTGGGTTCCAGTCACCCAGGCAGAGACAACTCAGTTTGTTGAGCGACAACAGTATATCATGAGCTAATGCAATATTACTATATATCAGAGCTGTCATACTGCGTTACCTCTCACTGGACCGAGCTTGAGCACATTGCTGCTGTTTTAATATGGAAGGCATAAGGCATATAGGAATGTTGACTCAAAGTGCCTTTAAACTCAAACATCAAACTTAAGTAATGTTTACATGATATGTTAGTTAAGTGTTGTTTTAATCACCCATGAAGATTTGGCCAATAACTGTAACTTTAAATATTTCAGCCAATGTTTCATATTTATCCTCATTAATATGCATAACACTTTGATGTCACACGTATACGTATTTCACATGGTTACTGTGAAATTATTGTAACTATCAAACTACAGATGATTTTTTAAGATGACTGCAAAATTCGGTTAACCATCCCTCTAAAGAAGTCAGTTAAATGTTTTTTTTGTTTTGGGAGACCTGAAACCTAATACGAATTGACGGGGATGTATCTTGCCCTGTTTTAAACATGGGCTTTGATTGCTACACATTGTGCCATCCCTCTCTATTCAGTGTAAACATGTTAGCACCCAGAGGTCAACAAGACGCGTGTCTCTGTGAACAGTGGGCGCGCTCTTGGCACCAGGAATACCTCTGCGTTATTGAAATGGAGAGCAGACATAATTATACCATTACACTGACACTGATGTTTGCTCTGAAATACTGCTGTTATATTTTGCTACTTTAATTAAAGCTGATCTCACTCTCTGTCATGGTGGGCCACAGATTAAACATCACGTCCAGGATGTTTTTTCCCTCTAATGCTGAAACCAAGTCATTCAGGCTCCTGGTCAAAACACACATCTGTTGACGTCACAGAGGCTGCTTGCGGGCTGACGTCGTTGTTCATCTCCGGGTATATCAGACCAGAGAGTGGGCTGCTGTGTGGCTCAGATCTCAACCCACAATGGCTCCTGTTCAGACCTCATCTTGACTGACGTCGCACAACCACACATGTTCGTGCGTGTGCCTGTGTTTGTTCCTTTCACAGTGAAGGTAGGTGCATTTTGAATGCACACTGTGAAATGTTCAGTAGGCCTAGGTCAGTATTGAGAATACCGAGCAGAGTATTTTTATACTGAAGACTTATCCACCGTGTCTAAAAAGGCCTGGGAGTACTGTACTATGATTATAGAGCCAGAGGTGACTGGATTAGTGGTTGGCTGGATTCTCTATTGTCTACTGTGTGCAAGCCGCTCTCTTGACTGGACATCATGTCTATGATTACTCTATGTAGCTCCAGAGCGAGAGGGAGGGACGGAGAGGGCTAGGGGGAGGTCGGTGGGAGAGAGAAGGGAGGTTTCTGGTCGGGGTCCTCTCATCACACGGCACTGCGGCAGGAGTGTGAGGGTGAAGACCTCCTGGCCTGTGTAGGGTTCCTCCATCTCCCCTGTGAGCTGTTGACCAGAGATTGATGATGTGTTATTGGGATCTGCATCAGATCGATGGGCTCCTGGCCCACAGGAAGGCTGGCCACTTCATCGCCAGGGGTCACGACGCATTTAGCCCTGTCCCACAAGCACTCATTGTCATTCAAGTGCTATGGGCCTACAGGGGCGGGATGCTGTGGTTAGAGCGGGGCCGGGTCTAACTACAGGATATGAGGTATGGCTTTAGCTCTTCAGAGGAGCACTCTCCTCATCCTGACTATTTCCTAAAATGACCGATACAGCTTGACCTGGCCTGATTAAATATTAAAACACATGGAAAGATTGGAAAATGGACTCCAACACCGTGGCCCTTTTATCTGACCTACTTTTACTGCTCTCCTCTTGTGTGTGTCTGTCGGAGTGTGTGAGCGTACGTTGTATGAAAGTATGCTGAGGATATTGGTAGGTACACATCACACAATTGTTCAGCATCTTCTTGTCTCCATATCTCTGTAATCTTACAGGAATCTGTGTGTGTTTGTACTTTATTTCCTAAATATCTACATTGTCTCTTGTAACATGTAGGGATTTTGTTAGTGACAAGTTGAGTGACATTTATCCAATCCCGCATCTGTCTCTCTGTCTCACTCTATCCTCATATGTTCTTTTTTTGTGTGTGACAGCGTTCTCTGCTCAGACGCAGCAGGCTGCTGCTCTTGCCGTGTTTCTTTCAGCTCTGTTTGTGTCTTGTGCTGTCGGTCTGTTCTGACACATCTGGATTCAATAGGTCTGGCTTCCTCCTCCAAAGGAGGGACACATATAAATAGGCAGTAACCGCACTGAGCAGCAGGGCCTGTGTGTTAAAGCGGCCCTTCTCCCGTGTCGGCCCCTCAGATATAGTGAGCGATGTCGCCATGCCGATGCCTCCGCCCCCTGGTGTCAGCCTCTGGTCCCCAGGTGATGGTGCTGCTGACGTCAGCTGCATGCTGAACACAACAACCGCCACAGAGCCCATGCCCATCTGTGGAAAGTTTGAGTGGAGCTGGGCCTATGCTGAGAGACAGGCAGGTCGGTGGGCTGGTGGGTGGGTGGGCTGCTTGCAGCCTGCGTGGGCAGTAGTCAGGAATGGAAATGTAATATCCTGGTTATAGTTCAACAAGTCAACAACTAAAAATACGCTGTATAGTAAAGCAAAGTATAGTAGATACGCCGGTTTCCGTATGTATCGTCTCCTGAAGGGGTTCGTCCGGGATGTGATGGGTTCGACAGAGCTGCCTTCTATACAGGCTCGTTACGGAGTTGTGGTGATGGGGGGCGACAGCAGTGCTTGTTTTAGTCCCTGTGCATCTTAAATCTGCCCCACCCCACCCCCTCATGTCCCCTAATGTTCTGTAAACACATACCCCTTTGTGTGGCTCACTTGCATGTCCCGTCCTGCTACAGAGGCCCTACCCCACCCCTCTCAAATTAAAACACACTCAGGCAAGCGGCGGTACGCTTGGCTTGGCTGTGCCCCTCCCCGTCCCCCCTGATCCCCATCGTCCAGGCTCCATGAGGTTCTGCAGCAGGAGGGCGGAGAACACCGGGAGGGCATAACAAGGGGCGGACGGGGGTGGTGGTGGGCAGCCAAGCCTCCTGCTTGAGTGAGTTTTAATTTGTCTGCTTACAGCAGAAGACGCTGCAGTGTGGCGAGGAGGAATAGACGCAGTGTCTCTCATGCACTCGTTCACCGGAGCCAGGCACACACACACACACATTCTGGCTGATGGACAACGCCTACCTGCAGCCTGTTGCTTTGTTTGAATTATTTGGGCGCTGCCTTTTCAATGGTCTCCCCTGGAAGCCTGGTGGGGTCCCTCCATCTGATTCATCAGGCTGTAGGAGGCCTATCAGTCTGCACTGAGCAAGGACACAGGCTGATGGCCTGCTTTGTTTTCAGATCCACTAGATAGCCTTTTACAGCATCATATGAAAAACAGACAAAAGCAAAGTGTGTAGAGAGGGACAGTGTGAATATTGCAGTACCAGTAGAAAGAAACAATCTGGACATTGCAGTAACAGTATAGAGGAACAGTCTGGACATCACAGTACCAGTAGAAAGAAACAGTCTGGATATCACATTAACAGTAGAGAGGAACAGTCTGGACATCACATTAACAGTAGAGAGGATTAGTCCGTACATCACATAAAAAGTAGAGAGGAACAGTCCGGACATCACAGTAATAGTAGAGAGGAACAGTCCGGACATCACATAAAAAGTAGAGAGGAACAGTCCGGACATCACAGTAACAGTAGAGAGGAACAGTCCGGACATCACAGTAATAGTAGAGAGGAACAGTCCGGACATCACATAAAAAGTAGAGAGGAACAGTCCGGACATCACAGTAACAGTAGAGAGGAACAGTCCGGACATCACAGTAACAGTAGAGAGGAACAGTCCGGACATCACAGTAATAGTAGAGAGGAACAGTCCGGACATCACAGTAACAGTAGAGAGGAACAGTCCGGACATCACAGTAACGGTAGAGAGGAACAGTCCGGACATCACAGTAACGGTAGAGAGGAACAGTCCGGACATCACAGTAACGGTAGAGAGGAACAGTCCGGACATCACAGTAAGAGTAGAGAGGAACAGTCTGGACATCACATAAAAAGTAAAGAGGAACAGTCCGGACATCACAGTAAGAGTAGAGAGGAACAGTCCGGACATCACATTAACAGTAGAGAGGAACAGTCCGGACATCACAGTTACAGTAGAGAGGAACAGTCCGGACATCACATTAACAGTAGAGAGGAACAGTCCGGACATCACAGTAACAGTAGAGAGGAACAGTCCGGACATCACAGTTACAGTAGAGAGGAACAGTCCGGACATCACAGTTACAGTAGAGAGGAACAGTCCGGACATCACAGTTACAGTAGAGAGGAACAGTCCGGACATCACAGTAACCGCACGTTCTACGTTGCCTTGCCTTGCCTAAAGGCTCAGTGTGTGATGTGGTAAAATGGCAGACATGTTGGAAGTTGTGTTCCTGGGCTGGAACGTGCATGTCGTTGCTCCCTCTTGCTGGCCTCTGAGGAGGAGCCACTCACTCCCACTCCTGCCCCTGCTCCTGCCTTCTCTCTCCCCGCCGCAGACAGAGCTTGAGTTTCCCTCCCAGGGCATGGGGGTATCAGGTTTGTTTTGTACGGGACGGGGGCTGGTATATGCCGAGAGGAGAAACGGAGGGAGAACTCTTTACATTGTGCGTAATGAAAAAGATCTATGAAAAATAACATGTTCTAAAACCCAAACACCCCCTTCTCCCTCCCGTTCCATCCTGCCACTGCCCCTGACCCTTCATCTATAAATCCTAAGCCAGCAGCTGGAGTTGTGAAGCGGCCATTTTATGAATGAGGGCGGGAATAAGGGAGGGAAAGCAAGAGAGAGCAAAACTAAGGGGTGGTGGTGGTGGTGGGGGGGGGGGGTCTGTCAGGTGGTGTGTGCAACGCGGCTCAGCAAGGCGCTGGTGGGGGAGTTATCTCTGTGTGTGTGTTCACCAGCTGAGGAGGAGCCTGGGGTGCGTCCTCTCCACGGGCTGCGAGTGTTTCTTTTTCGACCCTACCTTCTCAGACAGAGCATAGTGGAACAAAAGGCCTAATTTGGAATGAGCTTCACTTGCGCAGCCGGACCATATCAGCCTCCATCTGGGATGTTGAAGGAAGAATGCCCCACTTTGCCCCACAGTGTTTTTCATTCTCTAATTCACATTGTGAGCACCTCGATGACTTTCAGGAATGGATTCATGTTATGTATTATATATGTTTGTGCATGTCTTCGTGTGAGGTGTGATGCCTGTTCTGGCTCAGACTGCTCAAAGCCCTTTCTCTCCTATAATGTCCCCCATACATTGTTTTGTTGCTGAGTAAAAGCTGCATGCATTATCACAATTAATTGGGGTCTGCTCCTTCTCAGCATTTCCCCAGTAGAATTAAACACATCGATAACAGTGTGCCTCCTGAAGGTGAGCGATGGGAACACTGAAAGCGCTCTCTTCGTCTTGTCCTGAGGGCATTGTTTGTCACGTTTGTCTTACACATTGTCAGTGTCAGGTCACAGCGGGTTGAAACCTCTGTTCTCCTTTGTCGTGGCAGTGGTCGTTCAGGCCGCCGACACTTACTGATCCGTTACAGGTCGACTTGCATCCGTCTTTAAACCGGCAACGATGCTGGCGCGGCTGCCTCTCCATCCCTGAGGAGGCTGAGGGCCGTAGCCCTCCGTTTGGTGGGGAGACCATGGGCCCACATCAGTGGCAATGGATGGTACATTCACCAGCCTACATCCATTTTCATTCTCCAAAGCATTGTGGAGGGGCCCAGATAACACAGGTCTGCTGTCGAATAAGAAGACAATTTTTTTTTTTCGGCAAAGAGAACCACCGGGACCGTGGGAGTCTTTCTCATTTACCCTATCTATCCCTTCCTGACGCTAATTTAGATTTATCACCCCGTTGTTCCATTTCCAAACCTTTTAGCGTTCGTTTCTTTCCTTTTGTCAAATGGCTGCCCGTAAAAGAAGCTACGGGCTAGCTCGTTGAGAAATGAGAGTGCATCGCGTTAACACAGAAGGGTAAGCTAATGCCTGAGACACTAGATTAACTGTAGAATGTATGAGCCTCCTTTTTCTCCTCAATTAGATTGACCTGAGAAACGTCCATGACAGCTGATAACTCCAAAGGTTTGCTTTTCCACCCCCCACGGCGCAGTCACACAGACATAGACAGGTGCCATTAGACAGACGTAATCATAGTTGACAAAGAGTGACACGGCAGATATGAGGACATGTTGTCAGCTGGCCTGGGACACGAGTAGGGACGACCTAACCTTGTGCTCTTCCCTGCTTACTGTCTGCACTCACTCAGCTGAGCCTGCCCTTCCCATTTCTGGCATGACCTTACTCTTAAGGCCATGGAGACAAACAACAGGCCTTTGAGTAATGGAGTTAAGAATGTGCCATAAGCTCACGCCACAGATAGCTTGACATGCAGAGGATGGGGCCGTTCGAGAAGCGCCTTTCGGGTGGCTCAACCTGGCAGGGCGCTGTCAGGGATGGAAACAGTGGTCCACAGGGTCAAGCCCCGTGTGGGGCAGTCAAGCAGGGAAGGGACCATTACTCGCTAAGCAGCAGCACAAAATCTGTAACAGTGGCGCCATTACTGCCCTCTGTTCAATGTTTCAGAGGCTTTCCCATTCGAAGTCGAAACCACATTGATCAAAACAACAACTGCCGAGCCGTGTGAGCTCACAGGTTATAAGGATTTATTTGGTCTGTGCTCCCTCCAGAGAAGGCAGGCAGGGCTGGTGGGTAATAAAATGCTTCAGGTGTGCCTTGTATAGCATGTCGGTAAGAATGTCCTCCTGCAGGCGAAATGGGGACGGGCTGGGGTGGGAGGCTGGGGCTGGGGTGGGAGGCTGGAATGTGCCTTTGATCTGCAAGCTGTCTGGTTCCTGTTCCCTCTCTATATCTCTCTCTCTCTCCCACACTGTGGAAATACACAGCCAATCAATCCCACCCCTCCCTGCACCAGCCTTTTCCCAAACCCGTACTTTCCTGTAAACAAAGTACTGCAAACCCCTACTTGCCTAAAAGCCCCGTAAAGTGTTATGAGGCCCGAGGCTGTTGTGTTTTTAGGGCTAGGCAGCAGCAGACTACAGCCTAGAAGCAGGTATCACAGCAGGACAGAGGGATCTCTACCAGGGGTCTGCGTTGCAGTGCCAGTGGTTCTAATCAAACCAACACAAGTGAAACCGAGACTTGGAAAGTCTTAGGACTTGTTTACATTAGGAGAGAGCCAATAAAACGATAGATAGACTAATCTTAGCTTGCATAATAATTTCCATAGCGTTTGAATTTGCACCGACGCGTACGAGATGTACAACACAGGATCACGGCCGTCTATTAAGGGAAAATCAAGTGAAACTTGACACAGTTCTGACAGAATTGTATTCACATTTGCCAACCTCTATTGAAAATGTGGCCCATGCTACCTCAGAAGGTGCCATCTCTATCAATATCTGCAGGTTTACACTCAAAAAAGATCTGCGTATTGAGTCTTCTTTGGCAAATGTAACATCATGCAAACAAGCTCTCAGCTTGCTTTTTGATGGCTTTCATACTTTCGAGCATTAGTTGCCTTATTTTGTTCCCTCTGCCTCAGTGTGATTGATGGATCCCTGATTGAGCAGTGTGCTCCTATTCTTTCCCCCATGCTATCTGCTTTCTGTCGGCTGCCCAGCCTGTCCGGTTAGGACATGTTACTTAAAGCGACTAACTTATTGGTGTCACAGGTGGGATTCCTTGTGCCTCCCCGTCTCTACACTGAGAACTCATTGTTACACTAAAGTTGTTATGATAATGTGTGACCAGCAGAAACACAAAATCAGGGCAATGTTTAGCACATTGGGGAAATCACTTGGTAGAAAAATCAGGCTCAGAAGACATTAGGGTTGAAGAAAATAACGTAATTAATCAACATGCCGTTAGTTTTAGTTCCCTCAGGTGCAGGATAAACTTCTTATTTGCTTGTTTTACTAGCTTCTGCCATATTCAAGTTTTTTGAACCTCTTCCAGAGCTGTACTTCACCACCGTGTAACAGTAAATATTGCCCTAGGACTTTCGTCACAGTTTGTGCTGTGTAATTTGGCACCTTCCATACCATTGGCAGTTAACGAAAGATTTGTGAAATACTTTCGAAAAATGACTACATCGAACAGCAGTGAGAGTATATGTTAAAGCAGGAGACATGGTGGACTTGAGGTGATAAAGGGACCTAGTGGACAACATTCCTTTCTTTCTTGTAAACTTAATGTACACATGTTAAACATTAAAGCTAACTGAGACATTTATTATGTCTTCCTCCTACAGTTTGTGTGCTGGTTGGTCTGGCTGGCTGGTTATTTTGTTATAGCAGGCTATAGTTGGGGGGTGGCGGGGGGGGGGGGGGGCTGTACTGAGAATCTTTCCTTTAACCTCATAGTAATAATTTAATTTCAAAGAGTCAAAACAACCAAAAATTCTTCCCTGTCCCAATAATTACGGAGGGCCCTGAATCTGCAATTTGAATGGAAGGAAAGTAGAAGTCTAGGTGTGTTTTAGGGAAAGCCCCCAGGCAGGATGAACAAAGCCATAGAGTGTCCTGTTTGAATGAGAAAAAGACTAAACTGGCCGACAGTTGTTCCGTCTCAGATAAGCCCATTGAGTAGACTTGTCTGTTTGTTATTGTGTCTGATTGTGTAATTTGATTTGCCTGGAAGTGACTCACAATGTGCTTAAGTGTTTACTAGAGAACTTGTCATTTTCTTTTCATGAAATGAAATGAACATACTTTAGGAAGAAATATGCTTCACCAATCACAAAAGCAGAATGAGAGCATATTCCAGTGAAGAGTATTGAGAATCAGACTATGGCTCTAGTGTAGGTAATCATTTGCATAATTAAGACAGTTGCTTAGTTGGTTTTGGTTGTTCTCTGTGTTGTCCTGTGGGTAACATTACTCTGCACCTTGTTCCCCTGTCAGTAAACTGTCCAGTATGGAAGCAGACTGTTTTCCTGCCCTAGTGGGTGTTGCTGAACCTGGGTCTACATGTTGAGCTGTGGGAGGTCTTTGGCCACAACAAGACAAAGAGCATATTTTTCAGAGCAGGGGCCCCAGAGTGGGTTGTGCCATTGCCTGGCCTCATCAGTGTCCCGTCTGAGAGGGAGGGGTTTTGGAGAGGGGAGATGTTTCTAAGTCTCCCCTGGCTGTGATTCTGCCACTACATTCCACAATGTGCTCCATTGTTTGTTTCCGCGAGAGCGTGGGTATTTTGTTTCAATCATTTCTGGAAGTCTCATGTTTGACGTGGTGGGGGCTTCGCACTTCCTGTGGCTTGGACTCTTGTTCTTGCCCCCTCCTCTTCTGCTCTTTGTTCTCCGTGCCCTACCCTGCCCTCTGGGCTCCACGTCCATTCACCTCCTCTACGTGGCTCCCCTCCTCTGCTTCTGTGTGAATTGCAGCGGTCCCTTCCGTCCGAACGGCGCTGACCGTTGCCACTCTAGCGAGGCCTCTCAATTCACGCGCACACGCTCACAAACATGAGCGCGCGCCCCTTCTGCCGTGGCTCACTGTGATTCATTCCCTCATAGGCACTGCAGGACATTGCGTTTTGCTTAAAGCCGTGCCGAGGCTGTGGCTCTGGGGGTGGGGTGGCCTGGGGGGGGGGGGGGTTTGTAGTGACTGACCAACTGACAGATCGTTGCCTGTGTCGTGGCGTGTCGTGCCTCGGCCATCTGCCTCTGGCCTGCTTCCTGGACCCCTGGCTGTGACGTGCTGCGCTCGCTCCCCACTGCAGCGCAGCCCCCTTGATTCCTCCCGCGGCGCTCTGACAACATTTCACCTCTGCAATGTTGAGCTACAGCAGTGACTCCTCCTTAATCCGACTAAGGGCTAATCTGTCACGGGGTGGATGTGAGTTGTAGGGCCAGGTCTCAGATCAGACTGGCTGATTCAGTCTGAACCCCCCCCCCATCCATGTCCCGCCCTGCCCTGCCAGACAAGAGACACCTGTCTGGTACAGAGATCAACCCTTGTGATTTAAAGCTAACCTATTATGTTGTTTCTGTCTCTCCCTCTCGGTCTGGCTCTCTCCCGTTCTCTCTCTCTTTGTCCTTGTCTCTCTGTCCTTGTCTCTCTCTTTGTCCCTGTCACTGTTTCTGTCTGTCTGTCTGTGTCTGTCACTGTCTCATAGAAGTTTATGAAGTTCAGCTGTTGATGAAGCAAAATGTTGTAATGGTCCAAATAAGCTATTGGTTTCACAATCGCACCATAACACCATTCTGTCTTAGATGGTTAACTTTTAGCCAGGGAGGACTGACCAGTTGTTCGACTGAGCGGCGCTTGTGTGCAGCTGTGTTTGTTTGCGCGTGTGTTTTTCTTGTGCATGTGTGTGCATGCTTCTGTCCCGTCCCAGAGGACCACACACAGGCCCATGGGAGCCCACACTGATGGTGGACGTTAATGGTAACAGAGTGTGATGTGCCAGAGGGAGATCACTGGGGGTGGGCTCTACAACTCTGTGCGCATGCCACTTCCTGTGAGTATCACAGCAGCGTGCACATACCACACCAACGCACGAACCCTCTGCCTGTAGCCTCCTACCTGCAGCCTCCCACCTCCTGGCTCTAGCCCCCTACCTGCAGCCTCCCACCTCCTGCCTCTAGCCTCCTACCTGCATCCTCCCACATCCTGCCTCTAGCCTCCTATCTGCAGCCTCCCACCTCCTGCCTCTAGCCCCCTACCTGCAGCCTCCCACCTCCTGCCTCTCGCCTCCTACCTGCAGCCTCCCACCTCTAGCCTCCTACCTGCAGCCTCCCACCTCCTGCCTCTAGCCTCCTATCTGCAGCCTCCATTCCTTCTGCACATCTCCTTTTTCTCTTCTTCTCACAGTAGGAGAGCCATATGAGTGGCTCCTGGGAGGAGAGAGAGATTGAGAGAAAAGAACGAAAGAGAGAAAGGGGAGAGGGAGAAAGAGAGAGGGAGAGCTAAACTCTCCTCCCACTGAAAAGAGGAGGTTAAAGGGGGAATCAAATGATGTCACCGACAGCCAATAGGAAGTGTGGGCTGGGGACTGTTTAAGGGCTGTCAGCTGTCCTGTTCCATCGGCCATTTGCTTGTACTGTTGGATAACCAGTCAAGGCTTGTTCTGGGCTCTGGCCCCTGGCCCCTGGCCTCTGGCCCCTATCCTCAGTCCTGTGATTCCTGCGTCAGATCAGCCAGGGGACCTAACAGTCTGCCCCTCTTACTCACCATCAACTGCACTTGGGTTATTTCCCAGCAGCCTTTGGGTTGTGCCCCAGAGACTAGATAGGAGAGATGTATCTGAAGCCAGCAGTGTAAAAGGTGTGGTATAATATCTCAGATTAACTTCAATACTACTGCAAAGCTCCAACTGCGCCTGGGAGAGAAACTTAGGTGACGTAACCCCCAATTTGTTCAGAGTCTGTAAACAGAGGCGTTTTTTACACTCCACTGCAAATGTGTAACTGCAGAGCCTTATTTGGTACTGTTGCTTAATGAAGACAAGCTATTATGAGTTCATTGTTTATGGCAATATAAAAGCTTGGTAGTGTAGTCAAAGCCTTTTAATTGTCATGGTAACCCATACTGGCTGTTTGGTTTTCCTGTACAACAAACCAGCATACAAATGAGTGCTAACATCTTGTCTATGCTGTTTGCCCTCTGACATAGCCCTTTGATTAAACTGGGGCGGATGTAATACTCAAGTATTTCCTTTATAAGTGTGTCTTCTAATATAGGAGTACACTTCTATAATCTTATCAGTGTGTAAATATGGAAGTCATTGAATGTGAGTGGTGTTTTTCCCCTTTGCATTAGTGTCCAAGAATGGCCAGAGTCGTGATATTTTCAATGTATGGGCAGATGGGAAATGAGCAAAACTGACTTCAAACCTTTGTTATTTATTTTTATTTTATCCTTCTCTTACCAGGTAATGTGACTGAGATCATGTCCAGTAACAGTAAGGACCTGGGCAATAGTTACAGGGGGAGGAGGTGGGATGAATGTACGAATTACACGGGATGATTAGGTGCCACGATGATAGGAGGGCCTTCATATATACACACTGAACAAAATTATGAACGCAACACTTTTGTTTTTGCCCCCATTTATCATGAGCTGAACTCAAAGATCTAAGACACACAAAAGGCCGATTTTCTCAAATATTGTTCACAAATCTGTCTAAATCTGTGTTAGTGAGCACTTCTCCTTTGCCGAGATAATCCATCCACCTCACAGGTGTGGCATATCAAGATGCTGATTAGACAGCATTATTATTGCACAGGTGTGCCTTAGGCTGGCCACAATAGAACGGCACTCTAAAATGTGCAGTTTCACTGTATTGGGGGGGTCCGAAAACCAGTCAGTATCTGGTGTGACCCCCATTTGCCTCACGCAGTTCAACACATCTCCTTCGGATTGAGTTGATCAGATTGTTGATTGTGCCCTATGGAATGTTGGTCCACTCCTCTTCAATGGCTGTGCGAAGTTGCTGGATATTGGCAGGACCTGGAACACACTGTCGCCGATCCAGAGCATCCCAAACATGCTCAATGGGTGACATGTCGGGTGAGTATGCTGGCCATGCGAGAACTGGGATGTTTTCAGCTTCCAGGTATTGTCTACAGATCCTTGCAACATGGGGCCGTGCATTATCATGCTGCAACATGAGTTGATGGTCGTGGAGGAATGGCACAACAATGGGCCTCAGGATCTCGTCACGGTATCTCTGTGCATTCAAAATGCCATCAATAAAATGCGCCTGTGTTCGTTGTGCATAACATATGCCTGCCCATACCATAACCCCACCGCCACCATGGGCCACTCGATCCACAACGTTGACATCAGCAAACCTCTCACCCACACGACGCCATACACCCTGTCTGCCACCTGCCCTGTACAGTGAAAACTGTGAATCATCCGTGAAGAGAACACCTCTCCAAAGTGCCAGACACCGTCGAATGTGAGCATTTGCCCACTCAAGTCGGTTACGACGACGAACTGCAGTCAGGTCGAGACCCCGATGAGGACGACGAGCATGCAGATGAGCTTCCCTGAGACGGTTTCTGACAGTTTGTGCAGAAATTCTTTGGTTATGCAAACTGATTGTTGCAGCAGCTGTCCGGGTGGCTGGTCTCAGATGATCTTGGAGGTGAAGATGCTGGATGTGGAGGTCCTGGGCTGGTGTGGTTACACGTGGTCTGCGGTTGTGAGGCCGGTTGGATGTACTGCCAAATTCTCTGAAACGCCTTTGGAGATGGCTTATGGTAGAGAAATGAACATTCAATTCACGGGCAACAGCCCTGGTGGACATTCCTGCAGTCAGCATGCCAATTGCACACTCCTTCAAAACATCTATGGCATTGTGCTGTGTGATGGAACTGCACATTTTAGAGTGGCCTTTTATTGTGGCCAGCCTAAGACACACCTGTGCAATAATCATGCTGTCTAATCAGCATCTTGATATGCCACACCTGTGAGGTGGATGGATTATCTCGGCAAAGGAGAAGTGCTAACTAACACAGATTTAGACAGATTTGTGAACAATATTTGAGAAAATCGGCCTTTTGTGTACATAAAGAAAGTCTTAGATCTTTGAATTCAGCGCATGATAAATGGGGGCAAAAACAAAATTGTTGCGTTTATAATTTTGTTCAGTGTATATATATCTGTATATATATGTATATGTTTATGTATGTATATACAGTATCTAACAAAAGTGAGTACACCCCTCACATTTTTGCAAATATTTGATTATCTTTTCATGTGACAACACTGAAGAAATGACACTTTGCTACAAAGTAAAATAGTGAGTGTACAGCTTGTATAACAGTGTACTTTGTAGCAAAATGTAATTCCTTTAGTGTTGTCACATGAAAAGATATACTCAAATATTTACAGAAATGTGAGGGGTGTACTCACTTTTGTGAGATACTGTGTGTATGTATGTATATGTAATGTGAAAGAGCCTAGAGCACAAATCTTTTATATAACATTAGGTATATGTTATCATGTCCTACCAATTTGTTCAGACTGGCTGTGGAGAGCTTATCAGACCATTAAACTTGAAAAACCTCAAACACAGTTGTCTGTATACTTACAGGGGGGTGTCAAGACCAGGCATATTGGCTGTAGTTGAACCCTTGCCTCATCTTTTTAAAGAAGAAAACAGTCCCATATGCATCTTCCAAAAATACATGATGAAAATGCAATTACGTTGAGAAAACTGGCTCCCTGCCTAATGTCAGATCTTAAGGAGCCACCAGCATTCCCTAGAAGATCGGAATCCCAGCCGGAGGTGGCAGGCGCATGCTGGCATCCCATAACAAAATGAGACAGAGAAAACCATTGAAATGGGCAGCAAAACAAAATGGATCTCACCACAAGCTGGTCTGGGTGTGCCAGCTGCCTGGCCGCAGTCTTACGGGGTGGGTGGGGGGGATAGAGCGAAGAGAATAGACTCCAGATTCTCAGGGACTCCATATAACCTAGACAGTGCAGTCAGACATGATGCCCCTGACAAGAGTGCCTTGAGACAACAGTACAGTAATTTAGCTTGGAACACACACACTCACACACACACACACACTAAGCATTAAAGTATAATTTTTGAATTTTCTGTCCACCAGCTGTCAGATTAGCAATTCACCAATGACCTTATCAGTTTTGGTACTTCCATGTTATCCAAACAACAAGGCCTGGAGCGAATGTGAACACGGCTTCATCCCCTTTTTAAGTGAGGGTAAATGTTTGTCTGCTTAATCAGGATTAGGGCCTGCTTGAAGTAAATGTGAAATACAGATGTGTTGTTTTAAATCCAGATACTGTGCCAACAGAGAGTGTGTGCAGGCTGCAGCACCAGGATGAAGTGTGTGTGTGTGCTGTGTGCCAATCGTACTAAACCCTGCCGCAAAGCTGCAGATGGCTAGCCACAAAAATAGGGCTTGGCAGCATCAGAAGCACCACAATCCAGAGGCTCTGATTGGCTCCGTTCTTGTGGACTCTCAGTCTCTGTTTGGTGTAGACGGCGTACTTACAGGCAGAGTAATAATCCAGTTAATGAAAAAGGACCGGTCTGCAGCCAAGGTGTTGGCCTGTTTCAGTGTTTGGTTATTTGGTGATGTTGATGTAATGTTCCCCTATAACGCTCCAGGACTCTGGCTCCTACGGTCTGGGGACAGGGAGGTACTGAGCCACACCGGGAGGTAGCGTGTCACACGTCGCCTTCAGGCAAAACAAGTTGGAGTCATGGAGTAGTAAACAGAGGCCGTGTGTATTTGGGTATTTGTTAAATACTGGATATCTTATGGAATGTGCTGACTGTGAGTGTAGGGTTAATGTATATGCAGACCTGTAGACAAAAAAGACATGTACTACATTGTTTTTGTTTCTTTTAGTAGGGAAATAGTACACATGTATGTGGCTGGGGTGTTAATTAAGAGGGACTGTATGGGCAATAGGATGGGCAAGAGTGTAATGAACTCACTAGCCAACCACCCAGCCAAATCTGGGCTGCCAGGAATCAAAATACATTTAATGAAGTAGATCAGGTAACTAAGTATTTTTAGAAGCCACTTAGTGAGAGGAAACACCTCTGAATTGGTGAAGAAAAAGATTCATGCAGTTTACCTTTTCCCAAAATAATGTTTATTTAACCCGGCGAGAAGGCATGGCTGCTTTGCCCCCCGCAAGATTGACCTTGTGTGCTAGAATGCATGTGTTCTACCATGAATGTCATCAGCCTCACGCCTGAACAGAACAAAACTGCCAGCAATTTGATTTGCTTTTGCTGACAGTCTTTAACATGGCTTTAAAGCCTAATGTGAATTGGTCAGCCACAAAGATGAAATATGCACTATATTACCACTGTTTATTTAATGATACCTTTTGCTGCCTGTCTATGAAGGAAGGTCACTACACATGCATCATAGTAAAACTGATTTAAACCTGATTTAAAAGCATTGTACCATTGAACAGAGTGGAAATCAAACAGTACAAGTTTATGAATTTGAGAAATGTCTTAGTGGGCAGGTTTGTCACTCCTGTGGATGACAGACTAGAAAACAAGAAAAAGACAAATTGTGTTCCATTCCACCGAACACAACCTGTTTTTCACAAACATGCCAATTCATGACAGCCCGAACCTAGCCGCCGTGAGGAGTCCTCAGATGAACTTGGAGAGTTTCCTGAATTTATAAGGGAGACTGCTGAGGCCACTGTTTGGACTAAAATAAGACCCAGAGGCGTCCTCTGTCTGTATGTTTCTGTCTGGGGATGAGCTGAGAGACTAGGCTGGGAAACTAGGATGAGAGGCTGGGCGCCTCATCTGTGAAGCCCAGAACCTTGAGCACACAACCATGATTAGTCAACACATTTCGAATTCAGCCAGGGTCTCCTGCTAAAATATGAGGCTTTTATCTTTCTATAACCAGAATTACTTTTTATGTGCCTATTTGCATTACCAAAAGTGTTATCGGGATGACATTTCTATTTAAATTATATGATACTTGTTCTCTCTCCTCCATCCTATTTTTTTTCTCCCGTCGCCTAAATCTTTCTCCCTTCTGTCACCTGAGTCTGACTCTTCCACTCTAATCTCCTTGCTTTCCAAGTCGAACTACTGCCGCTCTTGTGTCGGCCAGCTTGGCTCGCCCCTTCTGCTCCGTGGCTACATGACTCACTGCGAGCTGACAAGTGGGATTCGGGGAGCTGAAAACAAAATGTCCCAATGACCTATCATCCTTCCCATCTCTCCTTGCTACTTTCACTAACTCTTGATCTGAAGCTAAAGCCACTTTCCAAGCTTCTTCCTCTAACCACAGGAAACGCTACACCTTCCTCCTCGCTCTTTAACCGTCCACCTCCTCCCCTGCCGTTTTCCCTCTCTGCCAATGACTTTGTCAGCCGCTTTCAAAGGGAGGTTGATAACCGTACTTCACAAGCCTTGGTTGCTCACATAGCCATGCATTAACCGCTTTTTCCCTGCTCTTACCACATGATGTCCCGCTGCTGAGGATGGCTGGCTGCCCGACATCATGTCCTCTTGACCGACATCATGTCCTCTTGACCGTATCCCCTTCTCTTTTCTCCAGACCATCTCAGGAGACTCCCATTCCTTACCTTCCACATCAACTCATTCCTGAGCACTGGCTGTATCCCAGCAGACTTGTAGATGGGCAGAGACCCTCCCCTTTTTAAGAAACCAACACATGACCCCTCGGAGGTCAAAACCTACAGGCCGGTATCCCTTCTGTCTTTCCTTTCCAAGACACGCGAGCGTGCCGTCTCCAGCCAACTCTCTTTTTAACTCTCTCAGAACAATCTCCTCAACCGTAACCAGTCAGGCTTCAAAACAGGTCATTCGACTGAGACTCCTCTGCTATGTAACAGAACCTGTACGTAATGCCAAAGCAAACTCTGCTCTGTTCTCATCCTCCTAGACCTATCCGCTGCCTTTGACACTGATTCATCACATTCTACTTTCCGGCCTCTCGAATCTGGGTGTCTGAGGCTCTGCACATTCTTGGATTGCGTCCTTCCTGGCAGTCAGCTCCTACCAGGTGACGTGGAGAGGATCAGTGTCTGCCGCACAGCCTCTTACTACTGGTTTTCCCAAAGGAACGAGGCCCTCTCCTGTCAATACACCATGTCCCTTGGCTCTGTCACATACTTATATGGTCACAATGCAAATGACACCCTTTTTTTCCCTCCTTCCCCCCTTCCGACACCCAGGTGACAACATATGTCAACATACTGCGTGACTGGCTGACAGCCCAACAACTCAAGCTTAACCTTGACAAGACTGAGCTGCTCTTTGTCTGCGGGAAGTCCTGTCCTCTCCAGGACATGTCCATCATCGTTGACGACTGCACAGTGTCCCTCTTCCAGTGTGCAGAAATCCTAGACGACACCCTGTCGTTCTCTGCTACAATCAAGGCTGTGACTTGCTCCAGCAGATTTATGCTCTCCATTTTGGCCATCTCGAGTCAGTTCCGGTCCACGTTGTCAAGATTTCTCTGTCGTAGAGCCTCAGTGGTGGGTCCATCTTCCCCTGGAGACCAGGATAGCAGAGTCTCTGCCCATTTTCAAAAATCATCCGAACACCTTTACCTTTTTGTTAAGTACCTAAAATACTCCCACTGCCACCACTGGTGTCTGTTTTCTTTTGTAAACTTTGCTTATAATTTTTATCATTTGCATGGTCTTTTGTCCAATGCTGACTTTTGCAGATTACTAATTTATTGATTTGAATATACTCACTACTAGGGTGTGTTGTCGTTCAACCTAGCTTTCTTTAAATGTATGCACATACTGTCAGCTGCTCTAGGTACGACTGTCCACTAAATTAGTGAAATGTTAATGTAAAACACAACAGGAAAAACACCTGGTGCAACACATGCGCGTAAAGAGCTCTGACCTTGTCACAATCTGACATGAAGATTGTGGAAAATGTCATCGTAACCAATGTATTATGTGACTGAAATGGTATGAATCCTAATCCGCATAAAGGCCAGCACCATAACTTGAAATCAATTGTTTTGTCTTTTACACTATTTCTCCTATAAAAAATATTTATATTTAAAATAAGGCCAGAGTTAATTTTACACTAACACTGACTATGTCGTAATATGCAATGTTTTTATAACCTGAGTGGTTTCATTGCTGATTGGCTGATAACTGTGGCGTTTGAGACCGTATGCCACAGGTGTGCCATCATATGCATCAAGACATCTCAGGTGTTTGTGTTATATGGCCAATGTACCATGGCTAAGCACTGTGTCCAGGCTGTTAGGTGATGCATCGTGCCAAATAAGCCCTCTTAGCCGTGGTATGTTGGCCATATACCACATTCCTGTGCCTTAATGCTTAAAAATGTTACATTTAAAGGTTGCTCGCTGTTACTGTAGCTGAGTTAGTAACTGGCTTAATAACTAGCTAGCTCATGAAAAGTGAGTTTCCACAAAAGCAGCTCTGCCTTCTTCCCGATTTACGATTACAGTCACTCTTACTCAGGGTCAGTAAGTTTTTAACTTTATGAAACAAGCTAAGCGAACCATTTGGGTCAGAAGAGGTTAGCTAGCTAGCTAATCTATCTACAACCCCATTATCAACATACCTGTTGAACTTGACCCAGATAAATTGTATTGTTTTTGAAAAAATATACGCCCACTTTGAATTTAATGCCGGCAACACATTTCAAAAGTTGTTCACCTATGTCAGGAATGTCACCCAGTTCTCTGGTGAATGTCTGTGGTGTCTGTTTATAGAGCTGGAATCATCCTTTGACTTCTGAACCTTGACCTTGCATGTTGGGATTGGGACACTGCGTTGGGATCTGTGCTCATTTATCTCTTTTGGAAGGACCGCCCCATTACCCTGGAAGGCTCAACAATTTAGATTTTCACACAAATTACAGTTTTTGCGAATCTAGTGAAAAGTCTAGTTAGTAATAAAAAGTAGAACATCTGTATTTACAGATGTTTATGACACAGGACAAACTGTTAGATTTTTACAGATATTTTAACGATGTCAGTCTCGTTAGGGCTCCACACCTCTGTGGAGCTGACCGTAAATGACACTGGTAAAGCCTTTACCGTAATGGCTTATATCGCCTTATTCGCAAGATTTTGAGAACACAGTAAAAGAAAAATGGTGCGGCTAACTGAATCAGGCGACACATAAAACATGACCAAAATCAATCATGACCGCGTAATGATTAACTTGCATGGTTTAAGAATAGTCCTCAAAATCCTTTCCACTGGATGGTTTGTTACGTGCATCTATAAAAAACAATTAAAAAAAATAAGGTTAGTTCTCTAAAATGTATGTCCTGTGTGTGAACATAGGAGCTACACAACAACATCAATAACAACATCAGTAGCGGCAGCTGCAGTGGGCTGAGGGTGGAGGGAAGGAAGGGGTGTGTGTTGTTGTGACTGAATGCGGGTGATGGCAAATGCCATGCATGCCTGAACACACAGACCAGCACATACCTCAGTGAAAAACACAGCGCTGGTCTTCAGTGGGAATGGGAGTGGGATGGACCCCAAAACACTGGGCCGGGAGCAGTGAGTTCACGTGCACCTTCACAACATTGAAGATACATTTTTCAGCCCCCCCCCCCCCCCCCCCCTTGTGTATACAGTCGTCTGTCTACACAAGAAAACGCTACAACTGGCATGTTTGTAGGCGTTATGGATAAAAACGCGTAGGTCCACAGTAACTCCATAAACACACAGGCGGATGTTGTGTCTGTAAATGTTTAAAGCATCTGATCAAATTGGCCAATTTGGACTGGTACTTGAAAACTCTTTGCTGTACACAGCAACAGTAGTATTGGATATGGTGGTGCGGTTTGCCTTTGGCTGTGCTAGGCTGAGTGTAGGAAGCATCCTCTCTCAATCTGTCTCTCTGTACTGATGTGGTTTAAACAAGTGTCTAGAGTGATCCGCCGGGGGCTGGAGGAGGATCGGGTTGCCGGATGAGGATGTGGCCTGATGGAGCCCTGGGAACGGGGTTCGGCGTGGACTCAGACTGCAGGCTGTAGGATCTACACAGGCCTGGTGGGGGCAGCTGGCCAGACGGCTGCAGACTACTGCTACTGCTCTTGGCTCTGCTGGTAATCTTAGACGAGGAGCTTTGACACTGTATCCTAACTGAGTGGCTACCGTACCTGACTGCAGAGGCCAGCGTTGAGCTCTCTAGTTTGCTATACAGCTACACTGTTGGTGTGTAGGCTGGAAAAGGCAATAAATGGATGCTTGTACAGATTAATTCAAGCGTTAATGAATCCTTGTTAACAGGCGGAACATATGGTACATTTGATTTGCCTTGTAGGCTTGTTTTCAGGTTCGATGACATACTTTATATACATGTAAAGAAATATTTTGTGATTAGAAACTGAATAAAACATGTTGGTTTTGTTTTATCGAAACCAAAATGACATCCTCTATGACAAAAAGGACTGCTCTGGTTTATGAGAATGATATTGTATTATATATATCAAACAACATATTTTCAGGATTTTCCTGAAGGTATAGGCACTGTATGCTGAAAAGGGCATGTTCCATCACCATGGTTACAGCTCCCCCTCCCACTCCTCTCACCAGAGAGGACTTGTTTACCATCTCTACACCAGACTCAATAACATGTCAATCATCCAGATCCGCCCCTGCACAGCTGCTATTGGTTCAGAGGAAATATCTCCCAGTTACACCCCCTCATTCCTCCCCCGTAAATAATGAATCATTTCCCTACTGTCTGTCACACACGTTGCACACTATTCATGATATGGGCAAATTGAATATCTATGATATCTATGATAAATACTATAATAAATAATAGTACTTTATAATAATACAATATTATGTATATATTATATGGTTGATTGTAATAAAAAGAAATAGATCAATAATAACAACATGATATTATGATGGTATTATATGATATATTATAAGATATGAAATATGTTTAATCAAAAAGAATAATCCAATGTGTATAATGATAGTTCTTATTTAAATATTTTATCTAATAACTAATTTCAATCATTACTTTAGTATTATTCTTTAAAAAAAATGTAATCAATTATTTTACTACTGCTTGATGACTGTGGAAGGCATGCATGTAGTGAAGGCTACTATTCTATATTGGTGTAGCATTGTTGCATGCAGACTGCAGTCGCATCACTATAGTCTACCCGGATGTAAACACTGTTGTAGCCCAGCCTACACAATAAGCCTGGCTGGAGCGGCATGCATTCACCAAACCCAGAGGAGGATTTATGCACAATGCTATCTGCAAGGATGAGTGGTGTAAGAAAAAAAATAAATCAGAAAAAATGTTAGGCGCATGAACGTAAAAATATCTATCCTGTGAGAGAATTTTTTTTCAGTTGAAACCATGGCTTCTCCGACTGGAGCGTTTTGTGACAGTAGTCATATTCCCATAGGCTACTAAACCCAAGATGGCAATAGCTCCCTATTTAATGCTCTCACCAGTCGAGCAAGGCGAGCCCTCTCAGTACAAGGATCTGATGCTGTCTGGCTGATGCAGATGCTGCGTTTTAGTCAAACCTCTGTTTTTCTCAGGTCTTATCTGCATCCTGGCCCCACAGTCGTATTCCTGCAGCATTCCCATACCTCCACTATGACACTAGCTCTGCGTCGTTTCCAGGATATGATGCTCTATATTTGAGTCATTGCAACCCTTTATATTTCTCCAGAGACTCTTGAAGTTTGTTATTGTGCTGCCGTTATGGAGGACAAAGGAATTAACATTTTACTCCTTGATCACTGAGCTGTCTAGAACACTCTGGGGCTTTTCCACTGACTTCAGACCACAGTCAGCAACACATGATAGGAAAAACATCCAAGTGGGTCACTGGGCTTTTATTCAGCACGTATGTTTTTTTCTAGCCTGTTGGCGTACTGTTTTTACTATAGCTATGTGTTCATTCTTCTTTTATTAAGTGGAGGGTACAGGAATGTGTGGGGGCCTCTGCGGGGAGCCCAGTCTCTCTCTGTCTCTGCCGTAATTGTTTTGTTTATTCCAGCGGAGACCGGCCGTGCCGCTCCTCACGTTGCAGTGATTTTGCTGTGTGCGGCCGGGGGGGGGGGGGGGGTGTGCAGGCTGGGCAGCTGCAGTGTCTATGGCGTCTGACCTGACAGTTTTCTCAGGGAGGGGGGGGGGGAGCGGAAGGAGGGGTTGGGCAGGGATGAGAGTGTGGTAACCCTTACACCCATTCCCCAGCCCTCTGGATCACTGCAGCAGGGGAGTGTTGTCAGCTGTACCTCTCCCTTCCCCTCTACCGCCGGTCTCACGTGACTGAGCACAACCACAACATCTAACCTGCTTAGCTTCCTCAATGGGGCCAGGCCATCTTTTACATGCTTAGTGTTTCGATTTGCCATTGACTCCACGTTCGTAATAAACTCTTACGCGGTTATCTAACGCTTACACACTAGTCTCAATTCATCTGGACGTATAGAAACATCACTGTGAAATACAGAGCACTGCTTCCTGATGAGGACTATTTGGGCTTAACTAACACTTGAACCGATGAGGCAAACTCCTTGACCAGGCCAGCGTGGAGCCCCTTCCTTGTTAGGTAGTCTGGAGGTCCCTTTCCTCAAAAGCAGTGGAAACACATGATGCCGTGCATAGCTGTGTGTAGAGCAGAGCTGCGTGGAAATAGGCTGGCTGTACTTGGAGCGTCTATAAATAAAGGATTGAATCCTTGATACCACTGGTTGTTTAGTCACACAGGGAAATGGGCTTGACTTATATGGATTGTGAGGCAGAACCCCCCCCCCCCCCAGTGGAAGGTATGCATGTTTGGAATTGCTCTTCATTGAGGAATCTTTTCAAATGATGCAGAATCCTAACCTACCAGGCCCCTTAGAGTTTGCCTGGGCTGCCCCCTTTTGGTGGAATTCCAATAAATGAATGACTTCCTGTTTTTTTTTTTCTACCTTTCTCTGCTTTGTTTTTAGAATGCACTACATCTTGAAAATACAGGAATCAACTCTGAGATCAATGCCTCGTATGTGCTGGCATTGGATAGGCTATTTTAATGGAAATGCTTTTGTCTTCATTGAATTGGTCTAGACTGGGTGGGTATTTTTAGAGCACTGAATCAGAGCCTGGATAGAGAGCTGGAATTGGAACAAGGAGCTGTATATCTATATATAGCTAATAAAAGGGCCATATGGCTATTTAAGGAAATGCAGCTCTCATTTACCATCTGTACTCATTCCACCATATCTGTCCTGTGATCAGGTTTCTGAAAGACTTCCCTTCATTAACACCTGTATACTGTGGAGCTGATGGATGTTATTAAATAATGGATAGCAGTAAATTGAGTGGTTAGACAAATCAGTCATTTGACTGATCATTGTTTTGTATTATTACACTAGTTTTGGCTAAAGCTATAATCAGTATCATTATGAAAGATTATAACAGTTGTTTTAACTAAGTTGTTGAAAATTTATGAAATATTGTATTTTTATGGTGTGTTTGAGTCATTTAACCTCTTGTAGTGTACTGTTCACCTTGCGGCTTTCACCGAAAACTCTTTGATTAATTCTAGAAGAGTGAGAATGATGAGTGTCTCCTCCCTTGCAAAGAAGAGAAGCGCTAAGCTAGTTGGTACAGTGGTAATGTGTTTACTCTGCAGCATTGCTGTAATACATTGTCACGTTGTTTTAACTCAGATGTTTGGCAAAGCTGCATCAGATATTCATGTTAAGATTAGCTCAGCAGCCCTGCTCCCTCTCTCCCCTGATTCACAAAGCACAGTGCCAATCGTTTGACACCAGGCACATCTTATACACAAGTAAACAAACATGTCCCTTGAACAAACAATCCTACCACACACACGGTTCCTCTTTCTTGTACTCATTCTTTCACCACACCCAGGATATCCACTCAAAAACATGCTGAGTTGCAAACCCTTTTTTTGCTGTGTTATTGCGATAAGATCCATTGTTCAGATCAGAAGACTGGAAGACACTTTGGGTACTTGTGATTGGAAATATATTTATTCTTTAGTGGACACAGCACTGTTTAGTTTTTTTGCTTTAATTACTGAAGTAATTGGGATGCTTGTCATGTTGCAATTAACTAATGGATTTTGTAAACTTCATTTATGAAACCAAATTTTAGACTGGATGTGTATGTTGAATGTGCATCCTATATGAGTAGAATCACTACCATAACACAGTTAACCATTAATTTCCGAGTTTGGAAAATGTGGTTTTGATGTCATGGGGCAGAAATCGACATGGTACAAAATGTTTGCCTCGAAAGCACCAGTTTTACAACCAGCGGCCAAAAATCATTGACTGCCTCTTTAATTTGCTGTAGCATAAACATTTTGATCAGATTTCATCCTAGCTGGCAGTTTGCAGCCGCTCCGAGTGTAGAGGGGATCGTAAGCTACCAGAAACTGGCAGCCTATTTCTAAGAAGCTCACCCGTTCCTCGGTTATGAACAACTGGACATTTTATGGACATTTATACGCTCAGGGTTGGACAGAAGGATCTATTTTCGAATGATTATATTTTTTTGTCACACCTTCAGTTCCACATGACGCCCTCCCCCCAGCACCCCTGCATGCCAGGACAAAATCACCAAAGTGCTAAAACAACTATAATTAGTACTAACAACTACAAGTTAATAACACTTAGTTTTAAAAAGCATTGGTCTAATACCTGTCTGGATTTCTTAGGCTAATTATAGGCAGATACTGTACAACGCAGAGTCTTGGGGTAGTGCAGATTCTCCAATGGACTGTTTGGAGCCTGTCTTTCCCACTGTTGTAACCAAGTCAATGTCTGTCTCAACCAGAGGGAATGTTGGAGTTATTGATCCCACATTGCTGTGGTGTTCAGGCCCTTTGCTATTTTCAGTAAACACTGACTATTCTGTTATTTATGTCGCTAAAAGCCTAATTTGAAACACACCAGTGCTCTCCACAGTCCTTTTACTGTTGATTTTCTCACGGTCCTGAAAGAAGTTTATCTGTCTTGGAAGCGGCATTGGCAGTTTGGATAGGAGTTCTAAGTCTAGTGGTATCATTTTTTGCCACTAGTTAAGGCACAATATTGGTTACCAATTAAATTTATCTTGTTGTTTCCCGAGAAATTGCCTAAACGTCAGACAATTCTATATCTGCCTAGCTGCCTGGAATTTGAAAAACTTTGATCCCAAAGTCAGGGATTTCTTCAGAACATTTAGCTTTTGTCTTGGGTGGTTGGTATTTTAATATCAAACATCCTTGAATGAAAAGGATGCACTGCAATCAAGTAGGGGTGCACTGCTATACTATTAATGTATTATTAATACATTGTAACAACACCATGTAGTAATAAATGGTCCAGGTATATGTCATATGAGGAAAGAACAGTCTTTCTCATTTTCCCCTCTTTCAAATAGCATTAATAGCCACAAACAGCAATTATATTTATCTGTAGTGGGGCCAGGTCTGCAGTTTACTAACAAGGCTGGCATAGAGCAGTGTGGAGCCCTGCGCAAACATTTGACGCGCAGACGGCACACCACTTCCTCTCTGACAGAGAGCTCCAGCTCTACTCAGTGATTACCATTATACAGCCCAGTAATCCTAAAGCCTGCCTCTCCTCGACCTCCAACAAGCATAGTACAGGCTTGGCAAGTACACATAGTCTGCACACACACATACCCACATAGACACAAGCACCCAACCACAAACACATCCCATCCAGTTCATTACTTTCTTCATGCCACCTATCCTCTGTCTTATCCATAGAGCGGTGGATGTTGATCTAATAATAGGACGCCCAAGTGAGCAAGCGTCTAAATGTATTCCAGTCTGAAAGCCTTTTCATTTATTGTATTTTGACTAAAATGGTGAGCTGTGCTTTAGCAGTGTAAGTATCCTGAAATTTCCTGAAATTTGTCTGACCCAGTCATCTAGTCCTACAGTATTATGGTGACCGTTTCCTCTGACCCAGTCATCTAGTCCTACAGTATTATGGTGACCGTTTCCTCTGACCCGGTCATCTAGTCCTACAGTATTATGGTGACCCTTTCCTCTGACCCGGTCATCTAGTCCTACAGTATTATGGTGACCCTTTCCTCTGACCCGGTCATCTAGTCCTACAGTATTATGGTGACCGTTTCCTCTGACCCAGTCATCTAGTCCTACAGTATTATGGTGACCGTTTCCTCTGACCCGGTCATCTAGTCCTACAGTATTATGGTGACCGTTTTCCCTGACCCGGTCATCTAGTCCTACAGTATTATGGTGACCGTTTCCTCTGACTCGGTCATCTAGTCCTACAGTATTATGGTGACCGTTTTCCCTGACCCGGTCATCTAGTCCTACAGTATTATGGTGACCGTTTTCCCTGACCCGGTCATCTAGTCCTACAGTATTATGGTGACCGTTTCCTCTGACCCGGTCATCTAGTCCTACAGTATTATGGTGACCGTTTCCTCTGACCCGGTCATCTAGTCCTACAGTATTATGGTGACCCTTTCCTCTGACCCGGTCATCTAGTCCTACAGTATTATGGTGACCGTTTCCTCTGACCCAGTCATCTAGTCCTACAGTATTATGGTGACCGTTTCCTCTGACCCGGTCATCTAGTCCTACAGTATTATGGTTACCGTTTCCTCTGACCCGGTCATCTAGTCCTACAGTATTATGGTGACCGTTTTCCCTGACCCGGTCATCTAGTCCTACAGTATTATGGTGACCGTTTCCTCTGACTCGGTCATCTAGTCCTACAGTATTATGGTGACCGTTTTCCCTGACCCGGTCATCTAGTCCTACAGTATTATGGTTACCGTTTCCTCTGACCCGGTCATCTAGTCCTACAATATTATGGTGACCCTTTCCTCTGACTCGGTCATCTAGTCCTACAGTATTATGGTGACCGTTTCCTCTGACCCGGTCATCTAGTCCTACAGTATTATGGGGACCGTTTCCTCTGACCCGGTCATCTAGTCCTACAGTATTATGGTGACCGTTTCCTCTGACCCAGTCATCTAGTCCTACAGTATTATGGGGACCGTTTCCTCTGACCCGGTCATCTAGTCCTACAGTATTATGGTTACCGTTTCCTCTGACCCGGTCATCTAGTCCTACAATATTATGGTGACCCTTTCCTCTGACTCGGTCATCTAGTCCTACAGTATTATGGTGACCGTTTCCTCTGACCCAGTCAATAACTTGTATGTCTCATCTCTCTTTCTCTGTTTTTCCCCCAGTGTGCCCAGAGAAGAAATGTGAGCGGAGGGCCTGTACGGACAGTGGTGATTGTTGCCATGCCCAGTGCCTGGGGAGCTGCACGGAGCCAGAAAACGACATGGCATGTGCAGCCTGCCTGCACTACTACCACGAGGGCCGCTGCGTGGAGGACTGCCCCCCAGACACGTACAAGTTTGAGGGCTGGCGCTGCATCACCATGGACCTGTGTGCCCGCGTCCATCTTCCAAGCGACTTTGATTTCGTCATCCACGGCGGAGAGTGCATGCCCGAGTGTCCATCGGGATTCACACGCAATGAGAGCAATAGGTTAGAGCACACTTCACTTCAAGGGCTCTATGGGGCCATTTTTGATCAGGCGTGGTCCTAGTTATAGCTATAGTATTGTGTACAGACAGTACTTGGGTGATTTCACTTCACTGTTGCTGCTAACAGTCCTCTGACATTCACACACAGTTTGACCATGCCACGAATGATGTGTAGTCTTTTTTATGTATGAAAAGTACGCAAAGAGAATCGTGGCAACCAAGCCGATACATTCTGCTGTAAAACAGCTTGTCAATACAGCTAATAGAAATGTATTGTTCCCCGTGCTTGCTTCCAGAAATGATAGTTGACACCAAATTGTGTAATAATACATGCTTCGTTAAAGCCCATAAGTACTTCATAGTTAATTAGCCAGCGCGTCATGACTGTGATACAGCAAGCCAACAAATGATAGCACACTGGCTGTGTCATTCATGGACTGGCACAACTCTGGGACAATAATGTTGATAATAATTGTTTGCTTTAAAAAAATTATTAACATAAATTGCTAAATTGTGTAATAATACATTTTATTAGTTCCCAAAATATATAACTAGCTATAGTGCCTTAATTGTTAACCGCTATAGTAGAATGTTTTCCAAACTAAGCTAACGAAGCTCTAAACCTAACGTTAAAAGTTTCTGCAATGCAGAAGCCAGCCAGTGTTTCTCATTCTTGGTTAGCTGGCTAGCTAGTTAAGTTAATACTTAATACCAAACGGTACATGCTAGTAGCAAGCCATCGAATGTAGGGTTACGTCCATCAATGGAGTGTAGTGACATGCCTCAAACACAAGAATAAACATTTCTGTTTCTAAAAGGTGACCATATAAACATTTCAAAAGAATCCTGCAGTTCAGACCTGAAAATGACAAATTGGTCTTTCTGGCCCTGTCTGTTTTGTTTTATAATGAATTTGCATATAGAGGTGTGTTTTATAATTTACCTCTATTTGAACTCCTCCCCCACATGGTCCACAAATTACATTCTTAAAAAGAAGCTCCAGATCTGGAAGCACTTCAAACAAAAATCATGTTAGGTCATGAATGGTTGAAGGCTGTGGACTTTCCAGGTCATTCAGAATCACATGAAGAGGCTGATTTCAGTGCCAGATAAACAAGACTCATCTATTGGTGAATTTCCATAAATTACAGCTGGGCTTATAGTGTGACATAATAAATCTAAACACATCACATACAAAAGAGACTTTATGAACAATGCTTGAAGGCATTTAGGAGGGTTTGTTCATAGCGGAGCGGAACATTTACCCCATTTGACATGTCTCCTGTTTGGCATTAAGTTGGAGGAAGAGAATGTCTTTGTTTGTAATTCTAGGTGTCTTTTTGCCTTGTATTTGGGTCCCTAGCAGTCTTGGTTTTTCCATAGGGCCATTTATGACTCACTCACAGGAAACTAAGAGTTAAGGACTCATAAAAGATGATTCAGTTCACAAAGAAAGTAACCTTGTATTTCAAAGCAAATATTATTGAAAAATATATATATATGTGTATTTACTACTGGAAATGTTTTTTGGGTGAGTTAGGGTGAGGCATTTAAGTCATGTTTGTTGGAAAATGTTTATTTGGTTTTGGTCATTCATTGACTGTTTTCCGTCTTCTCTCTCCTCTTTCAGTATGTTCTGCAGCGGCTGTGACGGCCTGTGTGATAAGATCTGTGACTCTAAGACCATCGACTCTGTGGACGCCGCTCAGTCTCTAATGGGCTGCACAGTAATCAAAGGCAATCTGCAGATCAACATCCGGCGTGGCAGTGAGTACCCGTACCTAGGAGACCTCAGTCTGTCTGTCTCCCCAGACTCCAGGAGGGCTGCAGGGGCCTCTGGGAGATCTTGTGTGGCTGTAAAGTCAGTGTAACTGTACATCATCCAGCCTCTGCTAGGCCCTATAACGGTTTTCCAGTCTTACAATGCAAGGTCTGGAGCCTGCTGGTTTTCTGTTCTACCTCATTATTAATTGCACCCACCTGTTGTCCCAGGTCTAAATATGTCCCTGATTAAAGGGTTGCAATGAACAAATTTGAGTGGAACTTGCTTTGAGGTCCAGAGCTGAATCCTCCTGCCCATTAACAATTAGCACAGTATGCTAATATGCTATGTTTTCCTTTGCACAGTTGACCTACAAGATATAAAATATATTTGTGGACTTTGAGGACTTTGTATTTTCCAGAGATGGGGACAGTTCTTCTGTAGGGTATAGCTGCAGTATCAGTCCTGAGGGGTTTGACAGTTCACAGGTGGGGTTCTCACGTGATGACTGTTTTGTCTGAGTATGTTTGTTGACTTCCCCTCTGCCCTCCCCAGATAACATTGCCTCGGAACTGGAGAGCTTCATGGGTCTGATCCAGACAGTGACAGGCTATGTGAGGATCCGCCACTCCCACACGCTTGGCTCGCTCTCCTTTCTCAAGAGCCTTCGCTACATCAACGGGGAGGAGCTCATGGAAGGGTAGGGCAGGCTGCTCCACTTATGCTTTCTGAGTCGATACCGTGTTTTGGAATTAGGAGACAAATTAAGAGACAAGGTGTCAAGCTTGAACAACAGCCTAGTGAGAAAAGAAGCTGTCACTTTGATGTCAGGAAGGTTCAGCCATTATGTTTGATCACTAAGAAGTATGTGGATGAGTTAAATTATTGGTGTCAAACTAAGGCTCAACATTCAGGTTATTTTGCCAGTGGCACACTGAGCCTGTGCCAACTGAAGGTTACTATCCCAAATTAAAAAGAAAAAACTGTCCCAAGAGGAAATAATCTAACTTCAATTTTACAAGTTTACAATGTTTGCCAAGTCAAATTCAAGGATAATTTTTTATTTTTTTTCTGTATAGTTCATTTTTAAAGTGACCTATAGAAGAGTAATGCATTTTTTAATATGCCTTTCCAATGGTGTTATGCATTGACAACCATATTTTGTGTAGCTCAATTGGTAATAGCATGGTGCTTTCAACACAAGGGTTCTGGGTAACATTTGCGTAGTGGGGCAGTTTAAAAATGTATGCACTCACTACTGTAAGTTGTTTTGGATAGGAGTCCTTGTTAAATTACTTAAATGTAAATGTATATTCTAAAATAAGTCTAAATAATTTGGCCGTTGCCTGACTAAATAGACTGCATGCACCAAAAGATTCTCCAAACACAAACACACTAATAAAAGTTACATTATAGTACTTAATCTTTCTGTTTTAGTTTCAGTTTTATTGAGTGGTTTTTGATGTTTTAAAATGGAAAACAAAAGCAAGCAAGAGAACATTTTCATTGGAAAACCTAGTGCCACACGTTCCAGAAACAAAGCATAAAACAAATTAGATTAGATTAGATTCAACTTTGTCACTGAACAGTACAAGTACAGTACAACGAAATGCAGTTTGTGTCTAACCAGAGGTGCAAATAGAGGAGTGCCGAAACAATTACAAGTATGTACAAGTGGAATGTATAGGTGTGCAATTAATGCAAATGTATAACATATGGCAATTCTAAATGTGCAGTGGAAAATCCACAAATGAACAGAAAAGGTACAGGTATTAAATAGTTGTGGCAATTCTCAATGGCATTCTAAATTTACAATCGAGTTAAATTGAAGGAGTAAGGTAGCATGTGCAACTGAAATGCAGGGATAGCAAAAGTGAGGTTCCTGAGGTAGAGTTGTATGTAACAATTGAAAATGTACAATGGGAGTTCTAAATGTGCAATGTACAGTGAGGGTTAATCATTCCACATCATTGCATTCTGTTTTTATTCACAATTGTACAGTGTCCCAACTTTTTTGGAATCGGGTTTGTAAAAGTTCACAAGGATCTTGGAAGACATCCAGGCCTTCTTCAGACTCCTCAAGAAGTACAGGCGTTGCTGCACCTTTTTGACCAGGGCTGAGGTTTTGAGGGTCCAGGATTCTCTGAGATGTGGACACCCAGGATTTAGAAACTGGCTACACATTCCACCTCAGTGCCATCGATGAGAACAGGGGCGTGACTGCAGCCTTTAGATTTCCTGTAATCCACAATGAGCTCCTTGGTTTTCTTTGCATTGAGGGCCAGCTTGTTATCAGTGCACCATGCCACCATGCGCTTGACCTCCTCCCTGTAGGCTGACTCGTCATTGTCACTGATCAGGCCTACCACCGTGGTGTCATCTGTGAACTTGACAATGGGGTTGGAACTGTGTACAGGAACACAGTCATGGGTGAAGAGGGAGTACAGGAGGGGGCTCATCATGCAGCCGTGTGGAACACAACCTGACAGACTGGGGTCTGTTGATTAGGAAGTCCAAAGTCCACTTAAAGAGATACAGGCTGATCCCGAGGTCATGGAGTTTGTTGACGAGCCTAGAGGGGATGACAATGCTGAGCTAAAGTCTATGAACAGCATTCTCACATAGGTGTTGGTTTTGTCCCGGTGGGTCAGGGCAGAGTGTAAAGCTGTCCTCTGTGGCGTCCTCTGTGGACCCGTTCGACCGGTAGGCAAATTGGTAGAGATCCAGTGTTGGGGGGAGGCAGAACTCTGTCAGACAAATGCAACAACTTTCAATAAATTTTATGATTCATTAATTAACATTTCACCAACATCATCAAAATATTTAATTAATACTTGCTTTCTTAAATACCTGACCCAAGGGGATGATCTGAGAAAAAATTATAACAGAAATTACAAATTAAAACTGTAGAAATAACCAACCATCATGTTGTTTCTTGAGTCTTCCTGACCTACTAATATACATTAAAGTGGATGCCAGAGACATGGCTGGTAAGAGTCATCTTTAAAGTAGCATTGAAAATCCCTAAACTTAAAAACTCTACCCTGGGACAAAATAACGTTAAAACCCTTGATTTAAAAAATATATCTCTGGAACCTGATTCCTGCATTCATACATTATGTATATTCTGCTGTGGTATCACGTTAGATGCATCCCAGTAGGTTTCATAAAATAAAGTATTATTTTATGAGGCTCAAGTTTCCAGCCTTGACAAATTCAGAAAGGAATTCTCACAAAACCACCGCAAGACAACATTGCACCTCTCTCACAATAAAAGGTAGATGCGATACTGTATCTTTATGAATGGAAACTCAGGTCTCCCAGCCTATTCTGACTACAGCATGCCATCCCCATGGGCCTATCCTCTGTCAGAGATAGGGAGAGTGTTTCTGGAGATGACCAGGAGGGTCGTGGGAAAGTCTCTCAAGCCTCTTGTTGACATCCGTTCCAGGCTAGAGTTACAGCTAGTGGAATGCTCTATAGAGCTGGCATTCCACTCGTTCCCGAGGTGTTCCATGGAGCTGAGAGGCTCTGAGTCGCCCTGTTTCATCTCAGGCCCTCTCTGTTTGCACGGCTCAGTGTTCGACACACCCATGCACACTGACACCGGATCTGCTCCTCTTAACCCTTTACACATCCGCCAGATGAAGAACTAGGCCAAGCAAGCTCTTCAGCATTTTCACCACTTCATCCACAGTGCTCGATTGTATTTGTAAAGTAAATGCGTGTTGAATAAAAAGTGGTTTGCCCTTTTTATGCACCGAGCTGCTCTCTCTGAATGAGTTGACAGTTGTCTGTTGTCTCCCTAGGATGTATGCTTTCTCTGCCATCGATAACCAGCGCCTGCAGTACCTGTGGGACTGGACCCAGCACAACCTAACCATCAAGGCTGGGAGGCTGTCCTTCCGCTTCAACCCTAAACTGTGCATGTCTGAAATCCACAAGATGTGGGAGATGACCGGCATCACTGAGAAGTTTGAGGAGGATTTCCGCAACAACGGGGACAGGGCCAGTTGTGAGTACACCGGAAGACATTTGGACAGTGTCTAACCTTTGAGTTACCTTTGAGGAGGTTCTCTAAGATGTGGTCTGTGTTTTGTAGGTGAGAGTCACATCCTGATGTTCAAGTACAACAGCACAATGAGTAACCGGATCAAGCTGACCTGGGAGCGCTATCGACCACCAGACTACAGAGACCTCATCAGCTTCATTGTCTACTACAAGGAGGCGTTAGTATCTCCTACCTAATACATAGAAACATAAGCACGTTTAAAAACACTTGTATGAAGGACACTTTTTGCTATAGTCGGGAATCCTTCGTTTACTGAAGGTGGTGATTTATTTTCATGCATTCCAGACCGCACCAGAATATCACTGAGTTTGATGGGCAGGACGGGTGTGGGTCCAACAGCTGGAACATGGTTGACGTGGACCTCCCTCAGGACAGCCAGGTAGACCCTGGTGTACTGCTGTCCCCACTGAAGCCCTGGACCCAGTATGCCATATTTGTCAAGGCCATCACCTTGGTGGTGGAGGACAAACACACTCCGGGAGCCAAGAGCAACATTGTCTACATACGCACAAGCCCCTCCGGTAAGAGCCGGTACACCTGCTGGTCCCACACCGGACTACATTACAGCTGCTCCTCACAGAAGCTGCTTACCCTGTTACTCGTAGTAGATTACGTTTTACCCCTACTCAGATACTGAAATGCTTAGCAGAACTTCCAAGAAGGAGCCGTGTAACTTTCATTTAAAGCTTTGTGGAACATGGATATTTCAAAGAGTATACTGTATTAAACAGCAAGTTGGTGTCTGTGTTACAGAGCCATCTATGCCAATGGATGCCCGTGCATATGCCAACTCGTCCTCCAAGCTGGTGGTGAAATGGTCCCCGCCCCTCAACCCTAACGGCAATTTGACCTATTACCTGGTTCGCTGGCAGCAGCAAGCTGAAGACAGGGAGCTGTACCAACACAACTACTGCTCCAAAGGTCAGCATCCTAACCCCTCCTCTAATTCACACTAGCTGTTATACATGTGGATTGCGGAGTCCATGCGGTTGCTTCTTTCTATTACGCAAATGTACACACCACAAATGTTCTATTACGCAAATGTATACACCACATTATGCCTGTTTGTTTTGTGCTTTTTTGATGAATGTTTTTTTCTAACTGGTACCATTTCCACTAAACAACAGAGCTGAAGATCCCTATCAGAATCTCAGCCACAGGCTTGGCAGACATAGAGGAGGACACCAAGCCCACCAAATCAGACCTGTCTGGGGGGGACAAGGGCCGCTGCTGCCCCTGCCCTAAGACCAAGGAGGACCTGAAAGCAGAGATAGATGATGCTTCCTACCGCAAAGTCTTTGAGAACTTCCTGCACAACTCCATTTTCACCCCCAGGTAGGTGTTCAGGCAGCAGGGACAGACAGTCAGACACTATGACCATAAATCCCTTCTTATAACCTGTAGATTATTGTCAAAGAACTGAGCTCACAGTCTGGGTCGTGTTTACTTTAATAGACCAGAGAGATCCAGGAGTGGTGCAGTGGTGTCACAATTACCTAGCCCTGGTTCTGACAGGATCTAAACATCAGTGGTGGGGGGGGGTGACGACAGAGTGCTGGGCTGGAACTGTGTCGCACTGGACAGAGGCACAGGGAGCCGGAATCAGAGGCCCGCTGATGGTACTTGTGGCTTTCCATCGCCATGACGACAGCAGCGTCATGATATTAAGTCCTAGCAGGCTGTGATTGAGGCAGCACAAACAAACCCAGGGAGAGGATCTGATTGATAAGTCTGAAGGGTCCGCCCGGACCTCGCTAGGCTGGCTGCACACTCAGTGTGAGGACTGACATCTGTGTTGTGTTATCGTTTTACCTTGCTTGTGGCTATGGATGCTTTACAGTTATACCGATTCCAACCCCTTCACATACACACACACATACACTCACACTCCGTATCGTACACAGAAACACACACAGATGAACACACTCACACTAAAAGGCTGATTGCGTTTTGAAATTGAGCCTTTTTCACGGTAAACTCAGGCCACTTGTTTCCCCATACCAGATGGCAGATCAGACTGTGTGTTTTTTGTGTGTGTAGGAGGTGAATGAGTACATGAGCAGGACTGTGTTTGTGTACTCAGGGTATTCAGGGTACATTTTATGGAGTATTCACTGAATTGGTACCAGTTCATAAAAATACTAGATGCAATGGAAAACAGTGCACTTGTTAACCTTCACAAGTGGAGCATCTGGTGCCTGACAGATCTCAGTGTTTTTACCTTATCTTAACGCCAGCCTGCTTGGTACCATATGCCTTTCATCACCTGCTGGGCCAAGCCCATACATTTATGTACAGAGTAAAAACCAAGCCATTAAGTCGAAGGAATTGTCTGTCAGAGCACAGAGACAGGATTGTGTGAAGGCACAGAACTGGGGAAGGGTACCAACACATTTCTGCAGCATTGAAAGTCCCTGCGAACAGAGTGGCCTCTATCATTTTAAAATGGAAGAGGTATGGAAGCACCACTATTCCTAGAGCTGGTCGGTCTGCCGAACTGAAGGAAGAGTCCTAATAATGGCTGAGCCGGATAGAGCTTGAGGTGATCTGCAGAGAAGAGTGGGGTAAATTCTCAAATATTGGTATGCCAAGACAAAGACCGTAATCTAGGGCTTTGTAGATGAGAAACATGTTTTTGCCAAACCTTAACGTTATTCAATGTGATTAACTTTTCTGTCAGGCAATAGAATATTCTGCAACTAAACGTTAGATAAAATCTAGCTATACTCTTGGTTGCCAGATAAAGTTAGTTTATACAGTTTTTCTGGTTATCTTGTATTTAATCCAACAGTGCCTTAATGCATCAAACCTTATACATTGGCAAGCATTTGTAAAACCTTTATTGCTTTGTTCATATGTGTTTTTCTATGTCGGTTGATGCGGGGGAAAATTAATTTAACAATTTTAGAATAAGGCTGTAAAATTATAAAAAGTGGAAAAGGTGAAAGGGGACTGAATACTTTCCGTGTGTTTGTTTGTGTATGTATGAATTAATTGCCCTTTTTTCCTCATTTGTGATGCTCTCTCACAGTATTAAAACAGTATGTCCTTCTCTGTGATGCTCTCTCACAGTATTAAAACAGTATGTCCTTCTCTGTGATGCTCTCTCACAGTATTAAAACAGTATGTCCTTCTCTGTGATGCTCTCTCACTGTATTAAAACAGTATGTCCTTCTCTGGGATGCTCTCTCACAGTATTAAAACAGTATGTCCTTCTCTGTGATGCTCTCTCACAGTATTAAAACAGTATGTCCTTCTCTGTGATGCTCTCTCACAGTATTAAAACAGTATGTCCTTCTCTGTGATGCTCTCTCACTGTATTAAAACAGTATGTCCTTCTCTGGGATGCTCTCTCACAGTATTAAAACAGAATGTCCTTCTCTGTGATGCTCTCTCACTGTATTAAAACAGTATGTCCTTCTCTGTGATGCTCTCTTACTGTATTAAAACAGTATGTCCTTCTCTGTGATGCTCTCTTACTGTATTAAAACAGTATGTCCTTCTCTGTAAGGAAACAATATAACAAGGCCACTATTGTTACTATGTTGATTTGTTGATTTGTTACAGCATTGCTGTCTAGGAAACAAAGGAGCGCCAGGTCTCTGGTCAGCCTGCCGGCCGGCTGCTCTACTTGTATGTCCACAAGCCCTCCACCACAACAGAGCCAGTGTTATCACAAAACACTTGAGGGAAGTGCCTCTGAATTAGTGCCCTTTTTTCAACTGAAAAAAGTTCAGGGTTCAGAGAAGGGGTGAGGGAGAAAAGGGAGGGGCAAACAGAAACAGAGAGGAAAGGAAATGTTTTCCATTCTGCTCTCCCTCCTCCCCTCATACACTCTCTTTGTCCGTGGCGCGGCTAAGAGTGACCGGCTGCCAGGAAATGTACAGCAAAGCCATCTGGAATTCACATGAATGAGAGCAGAGAAGGGAAGATCCCATTAGCGCTGGCTAGACCCATGAACACCATTCAGACTGACTGGCTGTAGTAGAGGACAATAGTCAGGGGACAGGGATGGTGGTGATGACACATCACAGTCACTGACTGCACATCAACTGCTTAGGTTGTCATAAACATGACATCATACAAAGACACTGACAAGTAGGTTTCAATGTGTTTTGTCCTGTTGTTGGCACTGTACTCCATCATTCGTGTGTCCTTCACACAGCACTTTCTATCCCTGCAGTGTTTTGATATTGTATATGAAGTCAACAAAGTCTTAGTCCTGTTTCTCTGGCCTGTCTTTTCACTGGGTTGAGATGCTGCTTTGTTCAACTACTGTGGGAAAAATCTATTCCATTTCGTTTGGTCACATGGTACACCTCTAACGGGTTAATACTCAAATACCGTTATACTGTCACACCTTGAACAAAGCCAGGAACCACCCAGGTGGTTTAAATTACAGCTTGTCCTACTCTCTGAATTTTACCTCTCCATCATACTGAGGAGTACTTAATATTGGCAAACCTAACTGCATTTTTTACTCTCTGCTCTGGGATATAGAGATTTCTTATAAATGATGTTTGTAAAAGGATTTATGTTTTATATCTTTGCAAACAAAAACATGTTTCTCCCTTGTTTAGGCCTGCTAACTGGTGGTTACAGAGATGGTTGGCCCCACTAACTCTGGTTTGCATATCAGAACATGCCCTATGGAACCTGTTTTTACCATGTTACTCACACTCATCATTCAAACGCAAGCTCTTGTTCTCTTGTGTTTTGTCTGTGCATCTGCTACTTGCTGTAGCAAATGCTTGTTGTTTTTCTTACTCAACTTGGCCTTATTTGAGAGCAGGTGCTGTTCACTTGTGTCTCTTGGTATGACTGATACAAGCTCTTGTCTTGCTGACTCAACTTGATCCATGCTTATGTGTCATTGTTTTAGTGCGGTTTCGGTTGCGGTCGGTTTCGGTTGGGAAAGACGGGCCAGGTTGAGACATCTACCACCTCATGTTATGGCTGGTTGCTAACTGGATGCCATGATGGCAAATGGAAAGCATGACTGGGAGCCGTGGTGGAGAGAGATGGTAGCAATGTTGGCTTGTTTAGCCTGGCTAACTAGCTGCCAGTAGCATGGCTATTTACAATTAATTGAATGTGACTCGTGGGTCGTTTAGGGTGTCACACAAATGCCTCAAGGCATGTGGCTACGATGCTACAGGTTTTCCTGTGGTTGTGCAGCATCACATATGAATGAACAACATGCAACACCGGGAACGTTGACGGCAGCCACGTTCCTTCTCCTGGATGATGGGCGCAGCAGCACTTTCCTCTGCAGCATTCCTCTAAACCACTGGAGGTGGTGGACTTTCTCATACGAGACCATACTGCTGCTTTAGTGTCTTCATACTGGTCCTGGGGACAGCTATGCTAGACCATTTTGGGCCAGCTTCGAAAGTGATCGGTAAAACCGAGTGACTGACCGAAAAGGAACATAGTTTTGGCACCATACACAGGGTACAATCATGGCCTTTTCAAAATAAGCGCAGTGCAAAGGTAAGAAAGCAGTGTTCTTTTAGGAGGGAACTTGGAAGGGAGGATGCCAGCTGTAGTCAGCGCCTGGTTAGAAGGTCACATTTCCGCTTCAGTTCTCTGTCCAGAGTTCATCTGAGGACAGGTCTGCCTGCTTCGCTTGGCTCTGGTGTGTTTCTGAGAGTCCACAGAATCTGGGGTGTGTTTGTTTGCAGTTCAACTCGTTCAGTCCAGACAGTCGTTTCGTTAGAGAACTTTGGGAGAAAAAGGCATCAGTATCCCAGTCCAAATTCCAGCATTGTGAAACTAAAGTCACAACCAAAAACCTAAAGCATAATCTAGTACCTTAGACTCTGTATTTTCAGATGTAGCGTCTAGCTCAAACATTCCGGGTTTAAATTTTTTTTTTTGTGTGATGTTTTTCGTCTCTTTGGATACTCTTGTTTGGCCACATTTGCAGATTCAGGGAAACCTGAGAGGCAAGCAATAAAAAGAAGTAGCGTGACTGTACACAGAGATATTTAATAAAGCATGATGAGTACATATGAAGTCTTCCTTACAAAAAATATTTCAGTCGTTGCTAATGATGTGTCCACAACACCTCAGTTGACTGCAGCGACCGCATTCATTATGTTCTTATTCCTCCTAATCATTTTTCCAATTATTCACCCGCTCTAGTCTCTTGCTCAACCGGGGAGTTTTAGCTGAAACACCTGCATTGGAGGTGATTGCATTCCCCAGCTAACTTGAATGAGCTCGCAGATGCCCAAACTGCCACAAGGGGATGCTAGAGGGCAGCAAGATATGGCAGCCCTGTCAGACATTCGCCCTTCCACCCTGGGCTGGACCAAACCCATTTTGTGCCCCCACCTGCAGGACCAAAGGGCACTGTCTGTATACTGCGACCAGGATTCAAACACCTGGCCAGAGGGGACACAGTGGTACTGAGTGGCAGAGACTTACACCACTGCAAAACTCAGGGGTCCTCTAGTTAATGCATTCTCACTGCAGTTTCGACAGTGCAATCTTATTTTGAAAGGGTTGCCGGAGCAGACAAACTGTCAGGATGGAATGTTGACAGGGTTGTGTGATGGCTAATGTTTTCTTCCCACAGATCTGTGTGCCTGTCTGTTGGCTGTGTTTTCCCACTCACAGTAAATACTGCTTTCCCGTGGGTGCCTGGTCAATCTCAAGGTCTTTTGTCACCCGCTCATATTTGTCATATTTGCTTGGCGCAGTATTTCTCAAGGTCTTGTGGCTGGAATGTAAGATAAAGCAGAAACAACATTCTTTTGTATTCCATAGTGGACCCTGGTAGTGTGTACTGTAAGGTGGAGTAAGAGCGGGACGCTCGGGTTATCAGCCATTTCAGAGACACTCATCAGTCACAGTCAAGACTCAAGTGAAGGTGAACTAACATCACATATTGACATCACCTTTTCCATGTGTACTGCAAATTGACCTATGAATCCAAATTACGGATTCATTGCTGTTGAGGTCAACATGTACAACACGCCCAAACTGTCAGGCAGCCTTGTAATCTGATTACCTTAGTTGGCTGCAATGTGGGCTGTTTAATTATTTTAGAAACCCAAAGAGAGCCAGCCGTTACGCTTACCTAGGGAACTATAGGTGAGGTCTGCTCCTCTTGGTTTCGCCACAGCGCCCCCGTGTGTTGTGGAGTCCAAGTGGCCTCGCCTCGTACCGTCTGGTGAGCTGCTCCCGCCGCCTGCATGTTGTCAGTGGCTCCATCTGATGCCCACCTACAGCTGTCTGGCTCTGTCCCCATCATCCTCATCCTCACCGCCCCCATTCACTGTGTTTACATCCGTCTCCATGAAAGAGGCCTACAGTCCTGTTGCAGGTTTTTGTGTTTGCTTTTTTTGGGGTGGGGGGTTTTGTGTATATTTCTTTATTTGCCTAATTCTTTATAAAGCGAAAAAATGCCTCTCTACGCATTAATCAGGTGGTCATTACTTTTCCGTGACTTGTGCCGGAGCCGCGCGTTACGCCAGTGGATGGATACTTGTCGGCAGACACCGTCAGTAGGGGTCTGTGTACAGGCAGGGTGCTGACGGGGTGGATGTGTGCTCTGTCTGCACCTTTCCCCACCCCTCTGACCCCATGGCACCACAAAGCTCCACAGGGAGCGGAGTGTTGCAGCTGGACAGACGCTGAAACAACAAATAACATCAGGCCACTTCAGCACACTGTACTGTACTTTCAGCTGAGCAGAGTCCCGGCGAAAATTGTCATTTTGCTGCTCGTTACTACTTATTTCCATGCTGTATTCCTGTAGGGGGCCCCACTCTGTCCAATGAGGTTGAAGGGCATGCTTTTGCTCTGTGTGACTGGCGTTTATGATGTCATGTGGGGCTGTGTGTGTAGGCTGCAGTATGGTGTGCTGTCTGTCACAAGTGTTCCAGAGTGTATTACCGTAAGGCAGGCTGAATTCACATTCCCCCTTCTCCGGTCTGTGCCTCTGCGCCCTTCCAGAGAAACTAAAAGCCTACATATCTCCCCTCATTGTCAACCTTGTTCTCTTAGCGTTTGTCGTTTCCTCGCCACACCTGTGTCTGTTATCCTACTGTCAGTCAGTGGGTGTCTGTTTTTTCCCCAGGCCACCAGACCGGCGGCGAAGGGACCTGTTTGGTGTGGCTAATGCGACACTGGCACGGGGTGGCAACAGCACAGGCCTGGAGGGTAATGGGACAGAACGAGAGCCCCCTGAAAGGGAGTTCCCCTTCATACAGGACCAGAGCAAGACGGAGTTCATTGAGATTTCCAACCTGCAGCCCTTCACTGTCTACCGCATTGACATCCATGCCTGCAACAAGGAGGTAGAGCGTTGCAGCGCCGGTGCCTTTGTGTTCTCCCGGACCAAACCCGCTGGTGAGACAGTCAAACAGTACAGCTGGAGCCATAATCCCACCCATTATTGCAGGACTGACCGCGTCCACCCGCATGTTGCCAATTTTCTTGGCTTCCTGTGCCTTTTTGGAAATGGCTAGTGTGTAGGATGCTGCCTGACATCCCGTGTCTTCGTGTCTGTCTGTCAGAAAAAGCGGACGACATCCCAGGCAGGGTGCTCCAGGAGAGGGATGAGAAGGCAGAGGGTTCGGTGCTGCTGAGATGGCCGCATCCTGTCAAACCCAACGGCCTCATCCTGATGTATGAGATCAAGTTCCGCCAGGGCACTGAGGTGAGTCTGGGTGGACCGGGCCCTCTGGGGGTTCTGCAGGGCCAAACCCTTCAACCCATTGTTGCACCTAAGATGTACGGCTGACGCTGTCTTGCGGGTGTGTTCTGTTTCAGCCTGAGAAACACGAGTGTGTGTCACGACAGCACTACGGGGTTCACCGAGGAGCTCGTCTGACCAACCTGGGCTACGGGAACTATTCTGCCCATGTCCGGGCCACCTCCCTGGCAGGGAATGGGTCCTGGACTGAGCCTGTGTTCTTCTATGTGCCACCACCCAAACGTATGGAGAAAATAGGGCTTTTATGTGGATGATGTTGATGCCCAGGAATGACTGGTGGTTTTAAACCCTTGTTCCTCACTGGTGAGATTGTAATGGTTGTTCTGTTGTGGTTTTGTTGCAGGGGATTATGACAACGCTTTCTATCTGGTCATCATCATTCCCATCATTGTCATAATCCTGATCGCCAGTCTCATCATGGCCCTCTTCTTGGTCAACAAAAAGAGGTAAGCGAAGCAGAATGCTCATGAAAACAAACCTTAACTCTGGTAACAAAATATTTGACTAGTGTGATGTGAATCAGTGGAATGATATAATGGCACTATTGTGATCATTTTCCGGCCTTAAGCAGTTCATAAGATTGTATGCTTTTCTGCTGAATGAATGATCCTATTGTTGCCATTTCGGCATTCACTGGCTCACACAGATGTGTTTGTGTCCGCAGGAACAGTGACAGGCTGGGGAACGGCGTCCTCTATGCTTCTGTCAACCCTGAGTACTTCAGCGCTGCAGAAAGTAAGAACCGTCTGAATGCCTACTTGAATGACCAGGTCCAGTCAGATGATGATGAATCATGATGAAGGCACCTTTGACGGCCCTCTCCTCCTGTGTTCAGTGTATGTTCCAGACGAGTGGGAGGTGGCCAGAGAGAAGATCACCATGCACAAGGAGTTGGGCCAGGGTTCCTTTGGCATGGTGTATGAGGGCCTGGCTAAGGGTGTGGTTAAGGACGAGGCGGAGACCCACGTGGCCATCAAGACGGTCAATGAGTCGGCCAGCATGAGGGAGAGGATCGAGTTCCTCAACGAGGCCTCCGTCATGAAGGAGTTTAACTGTCACCACGTGGTAAGACAGACCGAGTCAAACGCCTGTTGATTCTGTGGTTCAGAAGCACTAGCTTTTAAATGGCACGGTTAATTCCTCAGGTCCACAGAGGTTTAAGGTTTGAAGCAAAGAGAAGAGAGCAATCAGCCAGATAGTCTGGGAATTATAAGTCACCCCTCCTTATGCGTAGGTTCAGAGACACCTGACTTGCTGCTGAGGTCAGAGGTCAGTTGAATAATATAATGGTGCTACCCAGACCACAGGGAGCTTTCCACGGATCTGTGGTATAACCTGAGGTCAGCTGTAACTGTATGATCTCAGACCTCTGTGCTTATCTCAGCCAAACTCATTAATTCAGCTAAGCACAAGTGTTAAGGTGGTGTTTAAAAGTCAAACACTTAATTATTAAGCTCAATCTGAATCATTTAGTGGCAATGAACAAAAGCCTCAAAGCTATAGTTATGTTGAGCCAGAGTAGTTTCAAACAAAGAACATTGCAGTCAATTAGAGAATAATATCACTTATGAATCTGTTTCTGGCCCAAAAGCTTCAGAAGGAATACAACATGAATGTATGTGTTGGTCTGCCCTGACGCCATGTCTGTGCTGTGTTCTGATTGGTGTAGGTGCGTCTGCTGGGCGTGGTGTCCCAGGGCCAGCCCACCTTGGTGATCATGGAGCTAATGACCCGTGGAGACCTGAAGAGCCACCTGCGATCCCTCCGCAAAGAGGCACGTACATTATCCCTGCTCTGTCACACACAGATCTCACAGGTCTATGTGGCAGTGTATTCACACACACACACACACACACACACACAAACCTCTTCTTCAGTTGGTCTCCCTCACGTAATGTGGTGTGACCTGCGCTAGGCCAGGCCATGGTTCAGACAGGGAGAGAGGTTGGAGGGACAGACTGAATGGACTGCTTGTGCTCACGTCTCTGCCTCTCTGCCACAGAACATGTCCAGCCAGGTCCTGCCCCCGCTGAAGAAGATGATCCAGATGGCAGGGGAGATTGCAGATGGCATGGCATACCTTAACGCCAACAAGTTTGTCCACAGAGACTTGGCTGCCAGAAACTGCATGGTGGCAGAGGACTTCACCGTCAAGATTGGAGGTGAGTGCTTCAAAATACAGTAGTACTCGTACTTCCTCCTGTTTATTCAATGCCAAACTCTCTCTACGGTACTCCCAAAGTAAGTATTTTGAGATTGCTGAATGATTGAGGGGGAGAATTAGCCTGTAAATCTAAATGGACAGAAGAAAAGAAGGCCTTATGTGCTCCTCTTCCCCACATGAGTGATTTAGCGGCCACTTAAGCTCTCTTCTTGTCTTCTCAGACTTTGGCATGACACGAGACATCTATGAGACAGACTACTACCGGAAAGGAGGGAAGGGCCTTCTGCCAGTTCGCTGGATGTCCCCGGAGTCGTTGAAAGATGGTGTGTTCACCACAAACTCGGATGTCTGGTATGAGCTCCCCGCCCTCCCACTCGCACACAGAGTTAGGAGGCCGGCGCAGTCCAACACGGCACATTCCTTTCTACATACATCCATGTCCTAAAGAACTGGCAAGGTTCTTTGGGTTTCGCTGTAGTTAGTTGGTTGCTCTTATGAACATGTTAGCCTTTTCTTATGTCCTCTAAAAATGTACAAAGCAAGTGATATGAATAAATCAATTGGCTGTGGGAATTAGTTGAGTTGTCTGTCAAAGGCAAGTGTTTTAATTAACGTTGTAAAATGAATGACTACATTAAAAGCATGAGCTTTCATTTTCAAGTAACCGTCACTAACGCATGAACATTGAACTACAAGACTGAGCAAGAACAAACACAGGCCCCTAGGCCTACAGTAGAATCCTACAGACCTTTCCATGGAGAGAACAAATTGCCTTTGGATTTTATATTCATCTGAAGGTGTGACCTATTTCAAACCAAAACCAACCACCCGTGACAAATCAATAACAAGCAACTTCATACTGAATATAGGCCAACATCCTCACATCATGTACAGTACTTCCCAGTGGTGAATGGTGTTATATCTTGCATACAGTATTAAAGAGAACTAAAGGTCATTTGTAATGTGTCCGGTGCTGAAAGTACATTTGGGTCACATTTGGGTGCTTTTGATAGTGGGGACGCATATCTCATGGACCACATGTGTGCGGCACCCATAGCCAAATTCGTGACTACAGAGTCAGGACACTTTTTTTTAATGACCCATTCCAAAGACAGAACACTACTTAGGCCACTGATCTAAGGTGCTTCAATTTGATATTAAGACCAGATGGAAGAGTGCCCCCTACTGGGCCCTCCAATCACTTCCAATAGCATCTGGTCTCACTCCCAGATTAACTTTGACATTTTTCTAAAGAAGGTAAGACAGAAGGGAGGAGACAGAAGGAAGGAGTTGAGCGAATCTAGTTGAGAAAACACCATAGTGATTTTAGAACGGTAGATCAAGACTCTGCCCTGCTCTTTCATTGGAATGGGCTGCTTTAGTGAAATATATCTGTTTACTAGCTTCTTAGTTTTTGTTTCTCAATCAAAAGTGTCTCATGGGTCCGTCCCTACAAGCATAGTTAAACTCCGCCAGATGTTTAGAAATCCCACCTCAGCATTCTGCTCTAAATCTTTCACTTTGATGTCACGCAGATAAAAACAAGCATTATAGGAACCTCTGGGCTCCTATATTAAATTGACCAGTAGGTGTCTTTGCTTGTTTATCTAAAAACGTATCTTAATGTGGTTTTGTCTTTCAACACACTCCTGTTTCAGCCAATTAGATATAAGTCAGTGTTGTAATGGGCTCTTTTAAAGAGTGTTGAGAGCCATCTCAGATCCCTCGCCAGCGGGATAAATTTGGCCAGAGAGAGCTTACAAATAATCATTGGAAACGATTCACTCTGTTCTTTTGTGCCAAGCTTAGGTTTTGGTTTTCTGCTGCAATTCCTTATTGGTCTCTGGGTGATATACAGGCTTGTTTTATTAATGAAGAACACGTGATGACAGCAATTTAAAACATAGCAGACATAATGCAGCCTATGCCCTATATATTAATATGGAACATTAATTTATGAATGCACTTTTATCCTGTTCTTTGTCCCATCTGTTTCACACTGACATAGACCAGTCTTACTCATGTTACACTATGAAACCCCCTCCTTGTAAAGGGCTGCCAGGGACTAGTTACACGTCCTGCTGGCCTCTGTACTCTGTTTTTTTCCCCCAGCTTTACCCTGAGTGGTCTCTGTGTGGCTGCATGTGTGTGTTGTTCCTAACATGCCCATCTACTCTCCCCTGCAGGTCTTTTGGAGTGGTCTTGTGGGAGATTGCCACCTTGGCTGAGCAGCCCTACCAGGGCATGTCCAACGAGCAGGTGCTGCATTTCGTTATGGAGGGAGGACTTCTGGACAAGCCAGACAACTGCCCTGACATGCTGTGAGTGACCTGCTTTCTCTCAATGTTGCTCCGGGGGGGACAGAGGTGACTCTTCAGTGACTGTTATTAGCCACTCCTTCAAGATAGTTTTCCCATGTGCCATGTTCCATTGTTAGGCTTCATTTTTTTGGTGCATTTTCAGATGGTAATCTAGTACAGCTCATTTCCGTGCCCTTCCCCCTCGCTGCGTCTATTTACAGTCGAGGGGCCAGAAGTGTGTACTATATCATCAGATGTGTATGCCAGCTGGGAGCCATGGAAGACGTGGCTGGTGACATTTCCGTCACAGTTTGAATGGAGCCCAGTGACATCATGGCCCCCATCTCAGTTAGCTGGAAGGGAGCACCCTCCTCAGCAGTAAGCCAAGGCCCATAGAAGGGAGGTCTTGCCACCGTGTGTGGGAGATGCCCCTCATTCCCGATTAGTGAGGGTACGAGGAGACGGATCAGTGTCTGCTCTTCTGCTCTCTCCTGTAATGGGCAGAGAGCAATGCGGGGGAGAGATGGAATTCTCAGGCTTGAGTCACCCTGCCTGCCTGCCTGCCTGCCTGCCTGTCTGTCTGTGGAAGTGGAAGGAAACAACCTACCTAGCTGTCAGACGGCTTAGCTAAATACATTGCACTCCTTTTTGGCTCTGATCTCACTGCGAAAGCATTCCATCTTTCTCCCCACTCTTTGATGCTTGACCTCACCTTACAGTGAGGGGAGAGAGGGGTGAGTGTTATACAGATACAAACCTTTGGTTACTATGGCAGCGGTGTCCTGATTGCAGGAGTGTGTGGATTTGGTTACACATTGGTTTAGTGTTGGGAAAAATATAAAACGGATTAGGTATGGGGACCTGATTAGGTATGGGGGTTGAATAAAAGTATTCAACCCCCATACATAATACTTGTTACAGTCACATTTTGCTGCGATAACAGCTTTATGTTTTTTTCTGGGTTAGTATGTACCAGCTTTGCTTCACTTATGTAATTCATGTCAAACTTTTAAATAATAAAACAATATGCAAAATAACAAATCCATCCCATTTACCATGATGTAAACCTCAGTAACAGTTAACCAGTTTTTAAACCTCAAAATCAGACTTAAAAAACTTGACATTATTAAGCAGATGCATGTCTCCACTCTTTTATTGGAAATTGCACAAACACAAAATGAACGTATTTGATTATTGTTGCATACTGAAATATCTAAGTAACCCCTACAAATTCATGTTTATTCCATCGGGTTTGTGACACTTGGAAGGCAAAGGGCCAAAGACAAATGGAAGGGGATGATTTGGGATTTAACCAAGGAGTGCAGTTCTTCATTGGACTGAATAGGAGTACATTTTGCGATAGCTCAAAAACCAAACATTACCAGGTAAAATTTATATGTATCAATCAAATGTATTTATAAAGCCCTTTTTACAACAGCAGTTGTCACAAAGTGCTTTACAGAGACACCGGCCTTAAACCCCAAGGAGCAAACAACAGTAGTGTTGAAATTCAGTGGCTAGGAAAAACTCCCTAAGAAGGCTGAATTTTAGGAAGAAACCTAGAGAGGACCCAGGCTTAGATGGGTTACCAGTCCTCTTCTGGCTGTGCCGGGTGATATATTAAGAGTCCAATTGGAATAATGAATACATTTCTCTGGGCTAAATCCAGAGGCTATTTGATTTTAGACTAGGTCAGAAGTATGACCAGGCGGACAAGGACAGGGACAGCAACGGGCCTCCCAAACCAGGTACTCCGCAGGTGTAGAACAGGACCTCATCTCCTCCTAAAATTTTAAACTGGAGGAAACTGAGAAAAGTTAGAAGTGCATTCCTCATATCCCCCAGCACAATAATATAGCAGCGTAACACCTGGGAATTGAGACGGGGAGGTCCGGCGACACTGTGGCCCTACCCGGGGGAGGCCCCGAACAGGGCCCAGCAGGCAGGAAATACAACCACCCACATTGCCAGGCATCAATCAAAGGGACACCCACCAAACGCAACCCCCCTGAATGAGGGCCGAGTATTGCCAGCAGCGTACAGCCCAATTGCACAAGTGCGCAACAGAGTCAACAACAAGCCAGTGACTCTTCCCCCGAAAGGCATTGGAGGGAGGGCATCCCAGTGGCGATGAGAGCCCACCTGGCAAGACAGCAAGGGTGGACCTTATCAAGCCTACTGGTCACCTTCACGCCCCCGGGCCAGGCTACACCTAATTATAAACCGTGCTGTAGAGATAAGTTTTTAGTAGACACTTGAAAGTTTGCACTGAGTTTGCATTTCTAACCTTAATTGGCAGATCATTCCACAGTAGTGGAGCTCTATGAGATGTATGTATGTATGTTGTCCACTGAGCTTCCATCTCCTCTCATCCCATCTCATTTAAAGTGCTGTTTTTTCTTTTTGGAGTTTGTGGGCTACTATCTGCATTGAAAAGGCAACGACATGACCATCCCATCATTAAATAGAGTATATCTGACCGTGTAAGGATTCAAATCTCCTTAACATTTTGATTACACCTACAGCATAATTTTTCATTTCGTTCTAGTTGAAAGCCAAGTGGCTTAATTTGTCTTTCAGCATTACTGAGGCTGTTGCAGTGTGTTCTGTGTGACTCATTACGTTGGATTAATCAAACAAGACAGATCCATTGAATTGTGCACGTAGACGGCCAGACCAAAACGCTAGGATGAGGTCAAAGTAAAACGTTTGTTGCACACGTCCAGATAATGGCGTGTATCAATTCTGTGACGTGGATCTGGGTGCTGACAAGGATCTTTCTCTCATTTCACATCAGCAAACTTGACACACACCAACATATGGCTCAGGAAGAATGTGCAAAAGGCCAACGCCAAGCACACAGGTTACCCCGGAGCGTGGGTCCAGTTCCAAGCATTACAGCCTTTTTCACAGGAGGTCTTCGAGTGGGTTTTAGTTCAGTCATCTGAAAGGCCCACTCATTACAAGGCTGAAAAACAAAGAATGACCAACCCTCACCTCCCGCTGATTCAAAAGTAGTTTGAGGTTAAATGTCCCCTTCGGAGAATGCTTTAGTGCACTAGTCTTTTGTGAGATCAGACCGAGAGAGAGGGATGACTGCTGGTACAGATGTAAATAACTGAGGTGTTTATGTCAGTAGGCTTTAGAAGGTATTTTTAGCTTGTTTGTGTACCGTTTAAGATGCGGTGTGTGTGGAGTGCCACATTGAACTGATTCTCCTTTTATGATGTTGTTTTGTTGGTGTGATGTTTGACTCAGACTGGGACTCCACGCATAGTTTGCAATGTTGTTTGTACAAAAACCTCTGGCTTGTTTGGCTCTGTGAATGTCGGAAACATTTTCACAGGCCCTGCTTTGGTGCACTCTGACACCTTCTGGTGAGAAGATGCAATGATACATGTGTGACGGTTATTCTTCTGTGTCTCCTGTAGGTTTGAGCTGATGCGGATGTGCTGGCAGTACAACCCTAAGATGCGTCCCTCCTTTCTGGAGATCATCAATAGCCTCAAGGAAGAGCTGGAGCCTCCCTTCAGCGAGATGAGCTTTTTCTTCAGTGAAGAGAACAAGCCCCCAGACACGGAGGAGCTGGACATGGAAGTAGAGAACATGGAGAACGTGCCACTGGACCCTGCACCCAGCAGGCCACCCACTGCTGTCCCCCAGCCACCCCAGGGACCCATGGGGACTACAGGGGTCTTAGCATCCTCTCCTCCCCAGCAGTTGTCCCCAATGCAGGGTCCTTCCAGTACCCTGATGGGCCCTGGCTCTCCCTCCACTTCTTCCCCTGTTGCCTCTACTTACCCAGGCCTGGCCTTGGACAAGCACTCAGGACAGGTATCAGCCAATGGGCCAGTGGTGATGCTGCGGCCTAACTTTGACGAGATGCAGAACTACGCTCATATGAACGGGGGCCGCAAGAACGAGCGTGCACTGCCACTGCCCCAGTCCTCAGCCTGCTGATCCCCAACCCCTCTCCTCCCCATGCCAGATTACACCCCCACCTCTTCCTCCTTTTCTTACACAGGGTAACAAACTTCTGCCCCACTTTAGTTCTAATGGGGTGATGGATGGGTGAATGACTGACAGACATTACCCCACTCCTTACATTTTAAGATAATGTCATCAAGATTTACGATTGAAAAACTGGGACTGAGGAACAGCACAGAAACATGCTAGAGTCTTTCAGTATGGTGGTTCTGGCTCACGCTCAACAACCACGCTGGGAAGCTCTGGTGTTTCTTTCTTGTATAGTATTTTTACTTAAAAATCCTTTAAGGACAGAAATACAGGCTTATCTTCCCTGACTGACAGGTATTGTAACTGAGAGACAATAGCAAAAAGAGAATTGTAAGCATATCTGCCAGCAAATCCAACAGAAGAGCACTTTTAGATTATTTCAGAGAGAATGTTGTGTATATCTGGGTGTGTGTTGATTTCTATACCAACACGATTCTCTCGACAGTAAAATTTAGCTCATCTAAACTTTCCACCAATATACTTTTTTTGTTGTGTTCTGGACTAGGATCATGTTTTTTCTGTCAATACTCCTGGGTCAGAGGGAATTCTTTCAAGAGGGATCGATACGATTGAATTCCAGATATTGTAAATCTACTAAAAAATGAAAATGTTCTCCCTCTTTATCTTAATTTGGAAACATGGAGAGAAATAGAATCAAGCATCTTAAAATTCCTAGTGTATTCAGATTTTCTACTCTATTGCAATCAAACTGTAAAATAATTATGCCTGTTTTCTCTCATGTTTTTTTTGGTTCACATCAGAGCCCTTATTTGCAGAGTCCTTCTATTGAATATGTAATCTGAGAGACAAATCACCAACAGAGACAATGAGCATAAAAAGATTTGCTGCCAAAAATGCTAAACATACAGAGACAAACCTGAAGTGGAATTGGATGCCATTAGATCACTTCTGACACAAGGAGAACTTAAGGACTCAACAGAACTCTACCTTGAGAGCACACACATCTGATAAAGGCAATTGTGAAGTTGTGCACAGCAGGTTTTGCTTTTAGACATTAGTCTAAACATTTTAGTCATTAGTCTCTCTGTACAATTCAAATATTTCTATTATGGTCTTACAGTTGTATGTTAGACCTTAGGATAATTTCCCCATACATCATTGGTTTGTCACTTTTATAACTTTTATACGATTCAAATGTTCGCCTCTATGTCTGTACAGAATGAAGCTGCTATTTTATTCTTTTTCTTTTTTGGATGTGTGTGTGTGCGTGTGCGTGCGTGTGCGTGCGTGTGTTTGTGTGTGTTTGTGTGTGTGTGTGTGTGTATATATATATATATATATATATATATATATATATATATATATATATATATATATATATATATATATATATATATATATGCATGTGTGTGTATGTATGTATATATATGCCTGTGTGTGTGTGTCTGTATGTAAAAATATATGTGTGTGTGGATATATATGTATGTATGTATGTGTGTGGATATATATATATATATATATATATATATATATATATATAACCATTCAAAAGTTTGGGGTCACTTAGAAATGTCCTTGTTTTCGAAACATAAACAAATATTGTATCCATTAAAATAATACAGAAATGCAGTGATCAGAAATACAGTGTAGACATTGTTAATGTTGTGAATGACTATTGTTGCTGGAAATGGCTAATCTTTTATGGAATATCTACATAGGCATACAGAGGCCCATTATCAGCAACCATCAGTCCTGGTTTCCAATGGCATGTTGTGTTTGCTAATCCAAGTTTATCAGTTTAAAAGGTTAACTGATCATTAGAAAACCCTTCTGCAATTATGTTAACACAGATGAAAACTAAATTGTTGTGCTGATTAAAGAAACAAGAAACTGTTTGTCTTCAGACTAGTATCTGAAGGGTCAGTAGCTGTAGGTTTGATTACAAAATGGCCCGAAACAAAGCACTTTCTTCTGAAACTCATTGGTCTATTTTTGTTCTGAGAAATTAAGGCTATCCAATGCGAGAAATTGCCAAGAACCTAAAAATCTTGTATCAATTTGTGTACTACTCCCTACAGAACAGTGCTAACTGGCTATAACCAGAATAAAAAGAGGAGTGGGAGGCCCCAATGCACAACTGAAAAATAAATAAATAAATACATTAGTGTCTAGTTTGAGAAAGAGATGCCTCAGATGTCCTCAACTGGCAGCTTCATCAAATAGTACCAGCAAAACCCCAGTCTCAGCATCAACAGTGAAGAGGCCACTCCAGGATGCTGGCCTTTATTTAAATAATAAGATGGGCAAAAGAGCAAAGACACTGGACAGAGGAAGTTGGAAGAAAGTGTTGTGGACAGATGTATTTGAGGTGTTTGGATCACAAAGAAGAACATTTGTGAGACGCAGACCAAATCAAAAGATGCTGGAAGAATGCTTTACGCCATCTGTCAAGCATGGTGGAGGCAATGTGATGATGTGGGAGCGCTTTGGTGGTGGTGAAGTGGGAGATCGGTACAGTGTAAAAGAGATCTTGAAGAAGGAAAGCTATAACAACATTTTCCAATGACATGTCATACCCTGTGGACAGTGCTTGATTGGAGCCGATTTCCTCGTACAACAGGACAATGACCCAAAGCAAAGCACCAAACTATGCAGGAACTTTTTAGAGAAGAAGCAGTCAGCTGGTAGTCTGTCTATAATGGAGTGGCCTGCACAGTCACCAAATCTCAACCCTATTGAGCTGTTGTGGGAGCAGCTTGACTGTATGGTACATAAAAAGTCCCCTTCAAGCCAACACAACTAGTGGGAGGTGCTTAGAAATCATGGGGTGAAATCTGTTCATTACCTTAACAAATTAGAATGCCAAAGATCTGCTAGGCTGTAATTGTTGTAAATGGAGGATCATGTGACGAAAGCAAAGTTTGAAGGACACACAAAAAAAATCAGGATTTCTAACCATGTCATTTACTATATTTCCTATTCATATTGCTTAATTTTCTATTCAAACTCACTTCATGTATGTTTTCATAGAAAACAAGGACATTTCTAAGACATTTCAAACTGTTGAACGGTAGCACATATATATATATATTTATATATATATATATATAATATGAAATCCTTCAGGTTCAATATTTTATGATCTCCACTACAGTCCATTTCTTAAGCTTCATACCTCTAGCGAAAAATGATCATTTATATATAAAATTACCTTTTTCTCTTCCTTTCCCCAGGTTGTCTGTCACCACATTTTTGCCCATTGCCTTTTACTTTTTTATGAACATGTTTTCCTTTGCATTCTTTCTTTTTTGTAGATTTCTGAATTCTTATTATAATAATAATAATTATTATTTAGTTCGATTGGACAACTTTGCTCTGTGTGAGCGTGTATGTTTGGCACCCTTCTTGTACCAGTCTAGTACAGCACCTAGTTATTGCCACATAGGTGCAACTCAATCTCAGGTCGAAGTAAAGGTTTTACTTTCTCCATACATTCTCATTACTTTCCTCTGCTTGTTTAACCTCGAGTCCAATAGTGCCCTTTCCCCTCCTCTCCAGACCCACACTGAAATGTACAGGATACCTGTTTCCCCCAGTGCCTCCTTTTCAGGATTAGTTACACAGTATCTTTTTTTTTTTTTTTTTACTGGGTCTGGTATTTTAACCCATCCAATTTCCTGCCTCTCTGATAGGGCTGATTAGGTTGTCTTGTTTGCCTTAATTATCCCAACCACTTGCCATGTCCTCAAAGAAGACTGATGTACAATCATGGTTATCTTTCTGTGTCTTAGTGTTCAAGTGCAGCATTACTGCTTCTTCTCCTTCTGTTGTCGTATTCTTTCTCTTATGGTCAGATTAAAAACAGTTTAGATTGTTTGTCTACATGAACATGGCATCTATAAACCAAATAAGGATGGGTTAAAGTCCAGAGAAGTGGACACATTTCAATTTCATGAAAGGAATAGGTCTTACTGGGGGTGTTAGTATGAAAATGTTTTTGAAGGATTTCTCATCAACTTTTGAAAAAGTGTTGCTTGGTGATTAATTGTTCCTTTGAAGTTTTTCTCTGTAGGATTGTTATTTATTTTTAATTTTCTTCTAAGATATCAGTTTAAATCACTGTATAAATGCCCCTTGATTCAGTATAAAGTTTGATTTTTTTTTTTAATGTATTTTCTTTGGTGTCATGACTGGGGGTCTTTTTCTTTTTTTTCTTTTAAGTATTTATCTACCTCACTCTTTATGTGTATGAAAAGAAAAGTACATCTCACCTTTTCTCATTAGTCTGTATAAGGTAACCTCAGTTCTCTGGTTCTGTGTCGATCTCATTTATCAATACAAAACACACACACTTGGGTTGGAGTGGAGATGGGATGTTGCTAGGTTGGTTATATGTCTATCTAGCCCCAATGCAGCAATGCATTTCAGTTTTAAACCATTTGAGTAACAATGGCAACAATTACATACCTTACCTTTTCAGTTCAAATGGTGTAAATACATTTTTAAAAACGTTTTATTGGAAATCAACTTCTCAAGCAATAGATTTGTCAGGACCGTTTGGATGCGGGGAGGGGATATATCTAATCTGTTATTAGCACAGAGGTTGAGAAATCTTATTTCATGTATTGACCAATTTACGTTCTGGTTATGCCAGCTGAACTTAAAAGGATTTCTTTTATGCCAACTCTTACACAAATGATCATAGTTTTCACAATTTTAGAGTTATTTCAAACTCATTGAGTAGGAATATCAGGAGAAAAAGGAAATCACGACCACTGGGGCTTCAAAGATTTTTCTCACCAAAATGTTCTGCTGGTCCAAATCAAAAAACCAAGTGCATTTGTAGTTAAAACTGAAAGTACCAGGATTACAATGTATGTAGGAAAGATTGTGTTACGGTTTTGAATTAATAAAGCAGTTTGTCTGACATTTATTGCTCAGGAAATTGCTTTACTCCCACCCTCTTATGTTTCAAGCACTAACATGCTAACTTGGTATAGGATTGGTATAGAGCAAGAGCACCATCACAAACACTCCATCTTCACTCCAAATTTATTTCACAGCTAGAAATCCTCAGATCATACAGCTGGCAAGAAGGGTGAACCTGAATGGTATCTTTATTTTCTTATATCATGTATTAGGCAGATTATAAGCAAATCAATACGTTACAGATAAGATAAAGAACAATGGGTAACAATACATTTAAGGCATTTCGCAAGACAGAAAACATTTGCTTTTGTACTATATTTTGGGAAACAAGGTAGATAATAGTATGTTTGGCTTAACCACTACTGACATCAAAACAACTCATACGGAATGTTTGCCAACACTGGCTTCTGGTTTCGGCTTACAAATGTCTTCATGTAAAAACTTTAATTGCTAATATTTTATGTAAGATGTAAATTAAGACTTTCCCCTGAAGTATAAATGACTGCACTTTTTCTGTAAAACCTCCTAGTGAAGACAACGTAACCCATACTGTCATACTTCTAGACTCGAGACCTACATGTTTTTTCTTTCTTCCTTTTTTAATATTAGTGTTACAACTCTCTGTGGCCTCTGTGGCCTTTATTTTAATGGGAGCAGATGAGGGTTGAAATTACCAACATTAGAAAGATGTTAGGTAAATATGGAGTGATTATGTGACATGAAGGCAAATGGTTTGGACACTGCATATGCTCTGTTCTGGGAGGGATGTCAAAGTAGACCATGTGTAGAAAGAACATCAGTTTTCTGCTGCTCCAGTTCCTCATGCATCTGTTGTCATACATCAGGACACTGTCGATTCCTCTGTACTCTGTGATGGCTGGCATTTAGAAAAGAATGGCCACAAAGTTCCTGCATTTAAATTGAGTACTTATCATTTTTTGTATGCTTTAGATTTTTTAACCATTCCAATTTACTTGCAATAGACTCACTGGACGGAGGTAAATTTCTGATTCCCATCATTATAATCCTCTTCATTACTTCTATTTTTTAGACTGCTCACTCCCCTGTCTCTATTTTACTGCTGCTGACAATGCTGCTACTAAACTGGCTCAATCTGTTGGTCTAAATCCTCAAAGACATTGTCAATAACAAAGTGTAGTTGAAACAGCATGGTTTGTTTTAGACCTCAGATTCTCATTAACGGTATATTTAAATAGATTAAGGGCTCAATTCAATTTGATGGAGTGTTGACTTGCTTTGGCAAAGTTTTGGAGGTGCTGAAGTTGTAAATGCGTTATGAAGTGACAGTGAGATGAATGTGTATTTTACCGCATTTCCACCAGATTTCCACCAAAGTAAAATTCCGGATATGTGTAAATAAAGGCAATTCTGATTCCCACTGCCCCCCCCCACCCCCCCACCCAACACCCACCCACCCTCAAGAACATTGCTATGCATGTCTTGGTTAAAGCTGATCAGATGAATCGATTCTTAGGGGTCATAGATGGTGAAAGTTATGATTTTATAAAGCTTCTAAGAAAATAATTTCAAGTAGCAGTAGGGAGAAATGTTTCTTGGTCAACAGAAACCTTAAAGGCTAAAGTGTTCTACATTATATTCTGAAGTTATTACTATAGTGGAAAAACTCCAGTGGGTGGAAATGAGTGCAGAAAAACAGAATTGGTTGGATCAATGGCACATTGCCAGAAACAAATGGCTTCATATTAACAGTATACTACCAGATTTTAAAGACAGAATTTAGATGACATTTGTTGAGTATAGTATAACAGACGGGAGTGTTTCACATTTAGATGTAGTGTTTAAAGTGTTGGTGTATGTAATAAGAGATCTGTGATATTTATTTCGTCTTTTTTTTTCTTCAATTATTAAAATGGGTAAAGGGTTGGCCTGTTGCGCAGTGAATATCTGTTGTCATGGAAAGTTGCCAGGGTTCCTTAGTTACCAGAAGGTTATATATCTATTATAACTATAACTCAAGCAAAAACATGGACATAAACAGGACGGGCATGTCCAGTAGATTACGGGTAGTCATGGCAGAGAGTAAGTAACATGACTAGAGTTTTAAAAAGAATCGTTTACACAATAGATAAATAGTTGCTTTTTGCATTGCAGGTTTGCAAATATGGAAATAAGATTCACTAAAAAGATTGCATTTCAATTATCATTAACATTATTTTCATTGTATTTCTTCAGAATGTTCTATTTGCAAACCTCAGGTTTATAGGAGATGCATCCAGGCATTCAAATCGCAATAATGAGCTTGAGGTTTATCATTATAATTTTTCAGGCACTGCTGTTCTGCTTTGCATTCCGACAACTTCAAAAGGGGCCTTGATCTACTGAGATTTTACTTAGTTTTTTTTTTTTTTATCTGAATCTCTGGGTCATTTCATTGATTGGCAAATAGATTTGGTAAAAAGCTTGGCTAGACTCTGTCTTCTTGCAAGTTCTGTATCTGAGGCCTCCTGGTTTTTCACACGTATAGTTGAGATGGTGTATTTTTGACATGCCATTCTCTTAATGTGTATCCATGAGAATTTCTTGTATTTTATTTTTTTCTTAAATTTTGAATAAAAAATTGAATGAGGAAAATTGAATACTTCTGTGATCCATATCTCAACATACATTTGCTAATGAAAGTCCTTTGTAGTATTTATATTTTGCTGCTTTTAATTCAAAATGTTTTCCTACAGAGGTACACAACCTACTAGTTTCCAATGTAAAATTATTTAATTCTGAAAATGTTCCAAAATTAGGATGTATTGATTACATATATGTCTATTACTTGGTGGAAGCACCAATGCTAATTAATATTCTGCCGACTCTCTGGCTATACACAATACAACATAACGTGGAACACAGTGTATCGTAATTGTTACTTTGAAAATGTCTCAAGCTCCTGATCCCCGATATGGGAAACACTTAACAATATATTAATATGAAGGACCTAATAAGGAGTAGGGCCAGCCTTTGCCTTCAGAATAGCTCCAATCCTTCTTTTAATACTGCCATACTTATCCTGAACTGTATGTAGTAGGATATTGCAATATATTTCAAGAAAAAAAAGCTGAGGGATGGAGATGGTGGAAATCTACTTCTCACTCTCTGCTCAAGTTTTTTTTTAGATTTTTGCTTAAATGCTTTGAATCTCTGTCTTGTTGGCCCAGCTATATCTCCTTGACTGATGGCCCGACGTTCTGTTTAAGAATCTCCTGTTGTACCACAGAATACATGGTTCCCTTAATGATGTCCACTCAACCAGGTCCAGAGGAGAGAAAAAAGAAGCCCCAGGCAATTTGTTTCTGTTTTTGACAGCAGAGGCTTCTTCCTAGCAACCCTGCCATTAATGCCGATTCAGTGTTCTTATTGTTGAAGCATGCACAGTAACCTGGGATGAGGCAAGGGATGTCTGCATCTCTGTATGTTGTGTTTGGGTTGGCATTTACCTGATCCGTTATTTTTCTTGTGGCTCTTGGGGATATTTTGGAAGGGCTCACACTTCTAGGCCGAGTTGCTGTCGCTTGCACATAATTTGCCTCACAGTGGACTTATGGAGCTCATCTTATTGAGATGGTTGTGTAGCTTCCCCAGGCTGATGTGCTTTCACTACCCTCTTCCTTATTTCCTCTAAGAACTCCTTTCCTCTTGGCATGGAGTGTTTCGCATTCACATTTATGGGTAACACCAAAATGACCAGGTTTCTTGCCACTGGTTCTGATTAAACAAAGATTTCATGGTGAAAACAAAAAAAGTCTATCATTGCACAAGGGGTTCACATACTTTCAAGCAGGACTGTATATGGATCCCTGCGTACTTTCAGCAGATGACATCCGCCCTGATTAATTTGTTGAGGTCCTTGGTGAGGGACCTCATGTCTATGATGAATTCCAGTTTTCCTCCTTTAAAACATTTGGCTAGACATGAAAACATACATGAAATGAGTCTGAATAGGAAATAGTCATTAGCAAAATGAGTAGTAGATATGGGTTAGAAATAAGATTTTTTATAGAAATAAAAATGGTGGCCTTCAGACTTTGCTTTCATCAAAGAATCTTGAAGAGATTTCCCCCTATGCTTCCTAAAGCACCTCCCACAAGTTGGATTGGCTTGATGGGTACTTCTTACCAATCAAGCTGCTCCCACAACAGCTCAATATAGTTGAGATCTGGTGACTGTGCTGGCCACTCCATTATAGACAGAATAGAAGCTGACTGACTGCTTCTTCCCTAAATAGTTATTGCATAGTTTAGAGCTGTGCTTTGGGTCATTTTCCTGGAGGAAACTGGCTCCAATTAAGGTCCACAGGGTATGGCATGGCCACGCAAAACAGTGTGATAGCATTCCTTCTTAAAGATCCCTTTTACCCTGTACAAATCTCCCACTTCACCACCACCAAAGCACCCCCAGAACATCACATTGCCTCCACCATGCATATAGAGGGTGTCAAGCACTCTTGCAGTATCTTTTCATTTGGTTTGCGTCTCACACAGCATTGCAGGAAGCTGTTTTGAATAGGGGGTGCTGCCGAGCGAAAAGTGAATATTTTATAGCCTACTTTAAAATTGCTGCTTCAGTTTTTATCCGTTTGCCAGGGAAGGAATGTCATTGCGCAAATACACTCTCACTCATATAATCACTGTTCACAATTATACCTGGTTGTCAATTCTCAAGTATCTCCTGTCCCACCATACACAGCAATGCCAATATTGCTAGGTTACATCACAAACATACTGCCATTTAAACTTATTTTGCATGGCCAAGAAATCTGATTGACTTGAATAATAGTTCTAAAACTGTCCTGGCAGTTTGTTGCTCTCTCTTTAGACCTGGTTACTGGGTAAAGCATTTATCTATGTTTTGGTGAGCAATGCAAGCATTCTTACCGATTCAGAGTGCAGGTTAGACAGCTCCTGCTGCCCAGATTTTGCCCATTCAGTTCAACAGTTAAACTTGACAATCTATTCCCTCCACTGTCTACAGTTTTTTTCCCATTGGAGAGGTATCGTCATCTCAAGTGATTAAAGCTGCTCTGTATGAAGCCTGGTCTCCACCATCCAAATATCCTGTTCTTAATATTTTTTTTTGTGGAAAGTGGTTTACGCGCTTCTGTACCATTTTTGTGTGAGCGCACCCAGTCCCTACACGAACTGCTACAATGCCCAACACAAGCATTCATGATTGGTTGGGATGAGTAACATCCATATTTCAAAAATTAACAAAGCCTGTTTACTCCCTTAAGACCAGCAATTACATATTATTTACATCTACCAAAACAACATTAACTGTACTGCTTTGTGTCATTCATTAATTTAATATTTTTTATTAAATTGTTTTATAATTTTTTTTTCTTTCATTTCGCACGGGAAGTAAGGGGTGCTGTGCACAACCCACCAGCCGCCAAGGGGTTGCGCACTACCCTCAGCACCCCCTTCCTGTGCCTCTGATCTTACATGCTGTTTGTGTTCTGAACACCTCAAATTTAAATATGTCTATCCATTATACTTTTTCCCAATCTTCCTCTGTCCAGTTTCTGTGTTCTTTTGCCCATCTTAATCGTTTTTTATTGGCCAGTCTGAGATAACTCTGTCCAGAAGGCCAGCATCCCGGAGTCACATATTCACTGCTAAGACAGGTGTTTTGCATGTACTATTTATTGAAATTGCCAGTTGAGGACATGTGAGACATCTGTTTCTCAAACTAGACACTGTAATGTATTTTTTTATTTGTCCTCTTGGTCAGTTGTATTACACAGCGTTGTACCAGACCTTCAGTTTCTTGGCAATTTCTTGCATGGAATAGCTTTCATTTCTCAAAAATAGACTGACCAGTTTCAGAAGAAAGTTATTTGATTCTAGCCATTTTGAGCCTGTTATCAAACCTACAAATGCTGATGTTCCCAATACTTAACTAGTCTAAAGAAGGCCAGTTTTATTGCTTCTGAAAACAGTTTTCAGCTGTGCTAACATAACTGCAAATGTTTTTTCAAATGATCAATTAGCCTTTTAAAATGATCAACTTGGATTAGTAAACACAATGAGCCATTGGAACACAAGACTAATGGTTGCTGATAATGGGCCTCTGTACGCCTATAAAGATATTCCATAAAAAAATTTACAACATTAACAATGTCTACACTGTATTTCAGATCAATGGTTGTGTAGGTGAAGAAAACATTGTTAAAGGATTGTCTAAAGAGGATCGCACTCTTTCAGGTTTGTACAGTTTTTATATACATTTGGGGAAAACAGTTTTCTACATGCCAACTGACTTACTGTGATTCAGTGTAGCTCACTATTATCTCTATAATGTGGATATTAATACCCTCTCCGCTGCAACCTTGTTCAAAACCTGGCAACGCTGTGCATAAGATAGTATATACATATTTAAATGTAGATTTTGAATTGAATTTACACGTTCCCTATATAAAATAATAAACAACTGCTCAAAGAGGAGCACCAGCTTTCTATTCTGGTAGCCAAATAAAAGCAAATAGCCTAACAAAACTTAAAACTAAAACTGCAAATTTGTATGTAACAAACATGATCTAAATTTAGTTAGAAACTAAAGCAATTGCGTTACTATCGCCAATCTGGAATGAATTTTCAAAACAATGTGTCTAAAAACATGCATAGGTGATTACAATGCATTTAAGGACATTAGTGACAGAATTCCTTAACGGGGGCGAATGTCACATGTCACTACGTTTCTGGGACATTTTGTCTTTTTTGCAGAAATGCTTTCTTGAAGATGTGAACTTTCATGTGACTTAATAACAAACTAGTATGCGGAGTGTAAATACGAATAACCTTAAAAACTAAAACCCTTGTTTTACCAGCGTAAAATACAGGATATTTATTTCCATTGGCTGAGATAATGAAGGGGCTGGACATGCTGACATATTGAGTTCTGATTGGTCTATCAAGTAACCGGCTTTTGTCAACAACACGACTGCTTGGTCAGTAAATCATTGTGATCCCCAGATTTTCAAAAATGGACAACTACGATCGCATTGCTACAGCTGTGAATCACATCTATGGAGTTAGATATCTGCCAAAATGTTAAGAGTACGTATTGTTAGGATAGTAAGAAAATAAATTTGTAAATTGGTATAATCGTAAGAAAAGTCAGATGTAAAACATGAAAACATGTAAGCGTGAAATTTAATCTGTAAACATACAAACACCCTTTAACGACTTTTCACACGTTAAATTCTTGCTGTACATTGCCATTTATATGTTTACAAAACATATAAATGTTTTTCTACTTACAAACTTTTGTCAGTAATCTGAATTTTTCTGGTGTTATCAACAAATCTGAAGTCACATACTGCTTTCTGGAGTACAATGATGCCATGACTTGGAAGATTAATCGGACTACATGAGGAAATACCAGACTTTGATACTGTTCAAAACGTTCAGGCAAAATATTGGCATTTCATTGCAGTGCCAATGGTGGAAAGAAAACGCTAGCTCCTCTTGTACAAAACAACTGTCCACGGATTATATTTACAAGAAAATGAAAGATGCATAGATTCTTGGAATATTGAATGCGTTGAGTGTGATCAGTAGCGAAAAGACGCATTGTAAACGAGGTCAACAGGCTAAATGCAAACAACCAAGGATTTGTATGTAATCAGAGGATAAATATTTTTTTCAGTCTGCCATTCCTACATGTATACGGGTAAGTGTAATGTTTGCTAACTAGTTACAGATAATTTCTTTTTAAACAGTTGTCGAAGTTGTTTGTATTGCTAGTTATCTAGCTATAGCTACTGACTTCACTGTTAACGTTAGCTAGCTAGGTAATCCTCAGTGGTTGTCCACCTGCACTCAAACTGTGTGCACTTACACTGCTGCTACTATTTATTATGAAACCTGCTGCTAAGCTACTTTAACTTTAACGTTTATACCTGATATATCAGTCCATGTGAATTTTTTTAATTTTTATTTTATTTAGTTTGATATAGTATGTGTTTATTAGAGACCAACCAGACCAGTCTGGCCAGAGTGTTCCCATTGGAATACTTAAAGAGCTGGGTGGGGTTAAGGCCTTAAGAGGGTGTGAACTAAGCTGAATGGGCGTAAACAAAGACCAGCTCTCTGGAATGTGTGAATCTTTCAAGGCTTTTTTCTCAGAACTAAGTAGAGCAGATTATCAACTTTTAAAGCAGCATATCTTTCTCATAACTTCATCAAACGTTATTGTTTTATATACCAGAACGAAGCTCTGAATCTGGACCTTTATAAAATGTAATAAAAGCAAAACTCTAATTTTGCAATAAGCCCCCGTTCAGTATTTCTGTAATCCCACTAAAACGAGTTCGAAAAAATCTATTTAATTCCTTTACCATGGAGTCCCCTCTGAGTCCGTTCTATAGGAACCTATCATTTCAGTTGCGCCAAGTTGAGAAAAACATATTTTAAACATAGGCTACCTTTCTGATTATTATTCAAAAATACTTCACATAACAGCCATGGAGGAACTCTCCTCCCCTGGGCCGTCTGACCTGCTGGTTTAAAAAAATCTAAACATTTGATTGTTTTTAAGACGTTATTTCTAACGTTAGGAACACATGCCCTTTTTATTAAGTTATTTTAACATTATTACTCTAATGACATTAGTAACATTATTACTCTGTTTACTACCTATAACCTTATCCGTCAAATTACGTGCAGGTCCCATTAGGTACCGGATAAGATTCGCCAAATCCCGGATCTGGATCCGGAGGTCCCGAATATGTCTGGATCCGGCACAAATTACGCACTGATTACAGTAAAATGGTGGAATCCTCCCTTGACAACATCCATGCAATAACAGGTTATTTCCAAAGAACTCTCCGTTTCTATGGGTGCGCCGTTGCGTCTTACATTTCTCTCCATTCAGTGGCGCTATAGCCCACCATAGCAAAAGACAAGGACTACAAGCCAGGATAACGGACGCTTGAACCCATAATTAAGCCCCCGCCCACCTTCTGCACTTCAGGCTACTTGACAAGTCAAGCCTTCATTATTACACAGTTGCATCACTGCTCTGTTCACCCACGTATGAACAAATAGGGCTTGAACATTATTTACTAAAATAAAAAGAAGCAAAGGAGTAACTTATCGATAACACAATGTTACAATTCAGGAGAAGCTTTGAAGCCGAAAAATATCAATTACAAGAGCTCAACAACCGCCTGGGCCAATACCTATCCAGAACAAAGCAGTTGGAGCATGAAAATTCGATCCTCATATCTGAAATAAATAAGATAAGACAAGAAAAAGCAGTAGAATGGAACAGCAAATATATGAACGACATGCGGGATTTGAGAAGGATGGTTGGACAACTATCCTTTGAAAAGTCCCGAGCTGAGATGGAACGAGAAAAGCTTTGGCAAGAGTTTCAGATGTTGCAGTCGATGTGTTGTGAGGAGCAGGTAATATGCAAAGACATAGGTGGAGAACTAAAAGGCAGTGAAAAGGAGCTTCATAAAGCGCAACAGACCAATAGGGCGCTTGAAGAACGTCTGTTCCAGCTTGAGAATGAGTACAAACGTATTGAGGATTCGCACAGACAAGAAATTACCAATCTCCGAAACCAGGCTTATTCTCGACCTATTTTTACCCAAAGGTACCATGGCCCTCCGGCGGTTTCGATGGAAGACATACAAGAGTGCGCCCTTAGCCTGTCGGAAGGATGGATGGACACGTTCGAGATGTATCGGAGGAAGGTCGAAGATATGGAGGAATCCATCAAAGCGGACCAAATGAGGTTGGATGATATCCAACGGGAAAAGATGCATTATGTCTCTGAGCTTGACCAATTACGGCAAGAGGCTGAAAAACAAGCTCAGATTCAAATAAACCTAGAGGAACAGCTCATACACATGCAGGATAACTTCCATTGCGACATTACACAGTATCAGGTGAGAAAATCGAGTTCGCAATGCATCAAATATTAGTTTATCCAGCTCTGTGATTACGCTGTAATTTTAAAATGATAGAAATATATTCGCAAATGTTAGTGTTATGTTTGTATCTGCCATGGATTATAGGAGGCTTTTCTTCAACGTGATGGATGTCGCGTACAAAAATAGTTCAGCCTCTTCGTATTCCAAGTGCCACACCCTCTGAGGAGAACGAGTTTTTTATTTGGCCTACGTCAACATTAACAATAGTTATGTTTTACATGAATATTAATATATCGTGAATGAATATGCCTGAAAGTTGATGAGATATTTAATAGCATACATTATAATGTTTAAAATATAATTCTAAAGTTTTAAAATACAGCAAACATACTTTAGTTAAATAGCACAAAAGCGGATGCGCATGCACTTCAATCACAAATTATATTGTCCCACATACATTTAAAGAGCAGCAAAGGTTTTGCCAGAACTATGGAATTTACATGTGAATCTTGAATGACATCCTATTTTATGGGGCCTTGTAGTTCCTTTTTGAAGAGAATGACAGGATGGGGATTATCCATGTAGATTCGCAAGGAACTTCTGGAGGTCCTCAAGGAACCATTTGTAGTCAGTGTTTTATATTTGCACCTTTTGTTAATTGAGGGGATCTTGGAGAAACCTTTTATGTTGCAGTGTAGCAAAGGACTGTACTGGAGGCATGGCTTAGTACGGGCATGTTTTTTTTATAGATCTTTTTAGCCCACTATTAGGACTAAATGTAATTCCTTTTATTCTGGGCTGTAATGTTGTCATCAAACAAACATGTTAAAGATGCACTAGATTGTTTTTGTATTGAAACAGTGCAAAACAGTATTGAAAGTCAGGCTCATGAGCATAAATATCTCTCTGTTTTTTGTATAATACATTTTTCAACAGTTTACTACACAATCTGTATGTTATTACCTGTAATGAAGTTAAACGAATATCACATTATTATCATATTATACGAATTATACAGAGCTTAAGAACCTGGAATGCAACTTTAAGATTGAACCCTGACTTTCAGAGGTCTATGATTTCCTTACCAAATCCCAAAATTGCAATATTGAACATTATTGTAATAAGCATTAGGAATAGGATTACAGTTATATTAAAATATGTAATATGCATGAATAATCAAGGACTGTTTACATTTACATATTTTAGATATAAGCAAGTCTTAATGTGCACAATTACTTCAAACCGTCATCAAGCACCTGTTCCTTGACCAGCCTGTTGGGAACACAGTGAGGAGTGACATTCTGTTATAGCACACAATAAAAAAAACATGATTCCAAAAGAGTTCTTCAGCTGTCCCTGTAGGATGTCTCTTTTTTGTTACAGGGCCTTTGGTTCCAGGTAGAACCGTTTTGTGTTTCATATGGTATCTACACCATCTACCTGGAACTGAATGATTTATGCTTGTAACCAAGTGTTCAGCTACAAGCACAGCCATACAATCTTTTTGGGTTATGTTGTTTATGAGGGTGCATCCTCTGGGATCAGACTCGTATAAATGATGTCACCGCACATTTTTGTAAGGCAATTTCTTGAAATAATGGAACAGTTTTTATTTATAGGCCCATTAAAATGGCCCAATCAGGAAGGTGGCAGCTTAACACTCATTACTACAGCAGAAAGTGCATGCTGCACTTGTTAATTGTTACCGTGCAGACTGAAAGGACTGAATATCCAAACATAGCACAGCTGTTAGCTGCACCAGCCACTTAAACCAATTAGCTGTTGCATAGACTATTCTTTAGTGCCCCACTAACTATGGTGCTACACTATACCGGTCTATCATTTCACCTGTGTACATACAACTAACTGAATTGATTATAATTTACAAATTTGATTTGAATGTACATCATGGATATAACTGTCTTAAACTATCAAGTGATGTCTTATTTTTCAAATTCCTGGACATTTATTTGGAATTGAGCCTGACACTCATCCACTGGGGCACCGTATGTCACTCTACTGTTACATTCATAGCCAAGTGGGAGGCGAAAGAATACCAGTCATACATCCCATTTAGATACATTTGCATGCTTTGAACTCTAGGAAAGCTACTTGGCTAATTTTCTACCATAAGTTAAAAATACATCTATCGTGCTTTAAAAAAAATGCTATAATGGAGAAAATGTCATTAGTAGATCACACGTGAGGTCACATTGAGGAACAATTGTGGGTTCTTCTTTACAAACACATAATCAGAATGTGACCCAACAGACTAGACTTACAGGGAGGGTTGTTAACCTGATTAGTCTGATCTGTTAGTGGGATCACGCGCGATTCTGCCAATCCATTTGCCTTCTTCAAATGAGATGTGACAGTGAACCAGGGAATGTCTCAGTGGCCTTGACACAGGTGTACAACACAAACAGTCCTGCCAGGAACTCAAACAGATCGGTTGAGATGAGAAAAACTTTATTTTCTAGCATTGCCTTTGCTGATAGTTACTTCATTAAAACAACTGTTCTTCAAATACGGTGTTGTTTGGTTGTCCCATCTTGCTATCTTAAGATGAATGCACTGATTGTGCAAAATGTAAGTGTGAACAGTAACAGTGTGGCCATAAACATCTGTTAATATTGTAGTTAGGATGTACCATTTGCATCCTTAAATGACACTAACATTTGTGCCTGGAATTTTGGAGTGAAAAACGTATTTTTTATTGTTTATATTTTGAAATGTGTGTGCATACATTACATTTTCCCATAGTCAATGAAATAGTTGGTAGCTTAATGTCTTAAATAATTATGTCTTTAAGTAATTGTTACTATGTGACCTCAATAGGAGTAGACCAATAAGACATCTGAAAAGGATTTCTCACTGTCTACCCATGCCATACTAAAATCTATAGTTGTCAATCCAGATAATTTTTTTGACCAAAGTGAAATGATTAATGATTAAGGTTAATTCTCTTGATTTAAATTGATTTAAACCATGTGACACTTTCAAGTTAGACACACCAAACCTTCAATGGAATCCATACATTCATGACATACTAAAAGGAAGTGATTAGGTAATAAGTGTATTGGTTATAAACCATCTATTAATGTAATGTAATGTCATGTAATCTATACACACACATGTAAATATGTAGGACAGGCTAGAAAAGAGTGTATGAAATCACAGTTACATTCCATTCCGTGTTTTCAGGTGATAATTGAGGAGTTGGAGCGAGAGCGAGAAATGTTGGCCAACAATATGGCAGAGAAGGTCAGAGACCACCAGGAGCTACTGCAGGTCAAGATGGACCTGGGCATGGAAGTTGCTTACTACAGGTAGGTGTTTTTGCTATGGCTAGTCCTTGCATACATTTTTAATCTCCACTTTTAGAGGAGAGAACTTTTTGCTACTGTACCAACAGTAAATAAAACCTTACCTCCCACAGGATCTAAGAAAGGTTAAATATTTTCTGTGACATTAGCTCTGCCTCATGAGTTACAATGTATGAAGAGCTCCCTTTTAATATCTTTGGTAATGAGAGGAGCTGAGAGGATTCTGATAAAAACTAAATATCATATTTAATATTGCTGTTTATATTATCAGGAATTGACACTGCTGGCATTTTTTGTAATATAATGTCAACTTCTTGTTGAGGTTGGTTCTGCCTCTGCGATCAGAGACCCTTTAGTTGTACAGTGTTGTTGGTCTTGGAATGTATTTATAGGGATTTCACTAAGCAACTGCTCTGCTGTCCTGCATTTGGCAAGGGCACTTAGCATTCCTACACCCAGTCTTCACTAATATTGACATCTAATGGATACTAATCAACATGAGATTGATGTTCTCCTGAGGAAGATGAAGCCCTCCACCTGTGAACTGGACCGTTTTCCCTCAATTTTAATTAAAAGTCACTCTTCTGTGTTAAGTCCCATGATCACCAAGATCATTAATCAGTCTCTTCGGTCTGGCCAAGTCCCTGCATCTTTGAAAACTGCGGTCATCAAACCTCTGCTCAAAAAGCCCAGCCTTGACCCCGAAGTATTTGACAACTACCGACCCATCTCCAACCTCCCTTTTTTGTCAAAGGTGTTGGAAAAGGTAGTTTCTGCGCAACTTCACAATCACCTCAGTACAAACAGTCTTTATGAGAAGTTCCAGTCTGGCTTTCGCTCTGGCCACAGTACAGAAACTGCCTTGGTCAGGGTCACCAACGACCTGTTGATGGCGGCTGATGCTGGATCTCCATCACTTCTCATCCTTCTAGATCTCACTGCAGCATTTGACACTGTGGACCACCATATCCTTTTAAACCGCCTTCACTCTTCCATTGGACTTTCTGACACTACTCTGGCTTGGTTTACTTCATATCTCACGGACAGAACAGAATATGTATCTTTGGGTGGTGCTAAATCGGACACACACTCTGTCACTTGTGGTGTCCCTCAAGGATCAGTCCTTGGCCCCACCCTTTTTACACTGTATATGCTCCCCCTGGGTCATGTCATTAGCCGGCATGGAATATCTTTCCATTGCTACGCTGATGACACGCAACTGTACATCAAAACAAACCCAACCCCGGCTACAGCTCTCTCCACACTTTCCATCTGCTTGGAGGAGATAGAGACATGGATGGCGGATAATTTTCTGCAACTAAACAGTTCAAAAACGGAAGCCATTCTTGTTGGCACTCCACACCAAACCCGGTCATCTACCATCACCAGCATCACCTTCTCTGGTCACGATATCCACCTCTCATCCTCAGTCACAAACCTCGGTGTTAGAATGGATCCCCATTTGACTTATGACGCCCATATTAAACATCTGTGCAAAACCTCCTTCTTTCACCTCAGGAACATTGCAAAACTCCGCCCTACACTTACTCTCCCAGATGCTGAGAAACTTGTGCATGCCTTTATCTCCTCCAGGTTGGACTACTGCAATTCAATCCTCATCGGGATCCCAAGCAAGAATATCCAGCCGTTGCAGTACGTTCAGAACTGTGCTGCTAGGACCCTGATGGGGGTGCGGAAGCACCACCACATCACTCCCATCCTTAAATCGCTTCACTGGCTTCCTGTCCAATACAGGATTGAATTCAAAGTTTCCCTTCTGTCCCATCAGTGTCTCTATGGCACTGCACCATTATACCTCAAACAAATCATCACTCCCCTTTCTGCCTCACGCCATCTCCGCTCTGGACAGGCTAACCTCCTACAGCCTATGAGGACAAGGCTGCGAACAATGGGTGACCGTGCCTTCTGCTCAGTTGCACCAGCTCTGTGGAATGCTCTTCCTGTTCATCTAAGGGCCCCACAGACTGTGGACTCTTTTAAAAAGGGCCTGAAAACCCATCTTTTTAGAAAAGCCTTTTTTGTTTAATTGTGTTATTTTAATGTCGCTGTTCTATGCTTTTAGGCTAGTGCATTGTAGCACTTTGAGGTCATTTAATTGATATAAAGTGCATTATAAATAACATTTATTATTATTATTATTAATGTTATCCACAGTGTGATATATCTAGGGATATATTTTTTTAATTTCTTTAATTTGGTCGTAGACCAGAAAGTGACCCCAAATAGATCAAATAGTCAGTATCAGGATATTTTAGTCAAAAACCTAGTTGCTTCTGCCGGGAGACTGAAATATTGCCCCAGGTGTATCAAGACAATAACCCCATGCACTTCAAAAATCACAAAGAAATATTTATGCGCACAAAGTCTACATTTCAATGACCATCAGTCTCCAGACTTAAACCCCATTCAAAACATGTCATTGAAGTTGAAGATGGCAGTCCATCTTAGCCAAATGGGCACTGCCATCTTGCCAAAGGTTTGTAATTATTCATGTAATATTTGCTTATATTTCTCAAATGGTATCTTTAATTTCAAATTGTGTGTAAAATATTTATTGAACAATAAATTGAACATTTTACAAACATTTTCCAGATCAGATAGCAGGATTGTGTTGGTTAGTGTGTATGCCAGGTTACACATTAAGCTTCATGGTGAAGAGCGGTCAGCAGTGCATTGTAGCTATTATTGTTTGGTTAGTGTAGTACACAGAGGACTTCAACAGGGGTTATAACTTCAGAAAAGGGACCTACCGTAACGTTGGTTTTCTAATTCTTCCAGATTTTTTGCTTTGCCGAAGTAGGTGAGCTGGTTAACCTTCATGTACAGTATGTTGTTTGTTAAAAGTCTTTGAATCTGTTTTGCTAACGTGTTGTTGTTGGACTCAGTATATGACCTGGTCTATGAGTTGTGTTCATCATCTGGTAGACTACGTCTGTGTTTATTAATGGGAGGTGTGAGATGGCAGGAAAGGATGATCAGCATTCTCCTCCAAGTTGATTGTAACTGAAAACAAACCAGTGCTTCATTGAAAAATAAGCGATATTGACCTAAGAATGCACATGCAATTGTAGCATTACCATGTATTTACTCTTAGTTATAATGTCTGTTTGTTTTTTTGTTTTTAGGGCGCTTATTGAAGGAGAGCACCAACATCATCGTCAGTCAAGAGAAAGAGTCATAGGTATTATACATGTTTTCAAAATAATGCTTACGCTTCCATCGTATTGGCAACACTGAACATTCATTTGTATTATTAAATGATACACTTTGTAGTGATTGACATTTCCCAGTTTTGTGATGTAAAGGATTTTTAATAACAGAATGTGGCGCTTCACACTCTACTTCAGATATTACAATTCCTCCACAATGCTACAATCCAAGAGTTTCCATGTCAACCAGACAGGATAAAAGAAAACATCTGGATGTGAAATACATGGAGCCTACCTCAAACTTGAGAAGACCACCTGTACCACCTCAATATGGTCCCACCAGTCCTTCCAGAGTCATCCCTATCTCAGTTACAGGCAGCAGCTACAACAGGAATCAGAGTCCAGCCGCCAGGAGGGACATGGTTTCATTCACAAAATCCCAGTCTGTATCTTCCAGCTCCTCATCCATTAACATTAAACCTGTGTCTGGAAGTTCAGACCAAACAAATCTAGATTCTGAAAGAAAAGTTGTGGAGGAGAGGAGTGTGAGAATCAAAGAGCTGTCACAGCACTCAACTAAAGATTCTCTTGACCGTCCTCGAGGCGCAGCCAAAATATCAAGCCACATTTCCTCACCCACTGCTGACATTAAAACAGTGAAAATAGTGTCACCACCAATGATGAGTCTCAGCAAAAACACAGAAGAGGCAGAAGAGAGCACACAGAAAACAGAGAAGCAGGTTGAAGTAGAAGGGAAAGGAGATGTATTTCATATTCAGAATGTCAAGATGCACGGCAAAGAGGGCAGCCCTATAGGCACCACGGCAAGTGATAAGATGGTCTTAGACTCCTTATCTATGGAGGAACTAATGGAGGTCATGAAACCTGTTGGTTTGGACCGGAAGGTCTACAGCTCATCTCCAGATGCCAAGGTCACTTACCACGTTGAGAAAACGGAACAGGAGGATGGGTCAACAAAGACACAAATAATTCTGGAGTCCAAGGTGGAGGAAGAGCTGGATATGTCAGAAGACTCTGCATTGGAGGAACTAATGAGTAAGGGAGTGAAACACATGACACTGGAGGATATAAAGGGCACTGCAACAGGAAACATGATTGAGAACCTACTCAGTCTTGGATTGCATGGAGATGAGGACATACAAAACAAATCTGTCAATGTGGAGATCATTGAGGAGCCTGTGGAGGGATACAGCGATGAGGAGATTGAGTTTGTGAAGTCAGAGGCCAAGTTTTCCCAGCCTTCTTCAATGTACTTCCAGATTGAGGAACTGGAGAATGACCCACCTGACAGCAAATACCATGAGGGCAGTGCTGAAGTAATGAAAACCTCTGTAACAACGGCATACTATGGCAGGAATGATGGGTCTGTGAAGGTCCAGGAAGATTCAAGAGATAATGAATCTCCATACTACAGGCACCACCAAGAGTTGCAAGAGTATTTTGTCTCCACACCTGATGAAAATCTGTCAGAGCCAGAGGAGAGTGGTGGTATTGCGTCATATGGACATTATGGAGTGGTGGATGACCTTTCCGATGAAAGGTACTATCAAGATGGCGGTCTATCAAAGGACAAAATGTTTGGGGAGGCAGGTGACAGACCTGCATCAGAAAGCCAGTACCTGAAGGGTGACCATTCCTTGGCCCAAGAGAGTTTCCCAGAAAGCATAATTGAAGAGGAAAACATCCATATAGTGACCGTCTCCCCAACAGTGCAGGAGTCAGTGCTTGGATACCTGAGCAAGGCAGCTGCTGACACCAAAGAGCAGCAGGGGCCAACCCTAGAGCAGCTTCAAAGCACAGTGTCAGAGAACCTGAAAGAAGAAGAGTCGGCCCTCTTCACAAGAGGCAGCAGTGACCATCCTCAGAACTTGTCTGTGGACATCAAGAAAGTACATCTGTCCTCAGACAATGGAACAACGACTGTCATGGCACAGCTCAAGAGCACAACTACTCTGGAGGACTCTGGGCTGCTGTGGGCGCAGGGGGAGGATGTATCCAAGGAGCAGTCCATGACGGCTTTACACTTTTGCAACCCTGAGGTTGGAGCAGAGGGAGGATACAACTTGGGGACAAATGAGATGCGCTGGGTGACTGACAGAAAGGACCTAGGAGAAGAGTCAGTGACAGAAGTCACTGAGACGCACATCAAATTAGGGCCATCAGAGAAGATCACCTTCCAGATGGATGTGAATAATGGCCAAGAACAGGACCCCCCACTCATTCATGAGAAAAGAATTGCCACTGTCTATCTTGACTCTGACCAAAATATGTTCTGATTTCAAATGAAATCTTTAACTGCCCAATGTTCCAAATTTAAAAAACAAGTAATTACTAATTGTTAGGTTTTTTTTGACATATCAACACATTTTTCTTAGTGTTGGTATGGGTGGCCAGGCCATTGTTTTCCTAGATCACTGTTTTAGTTTAAGGTGAGACTTTTGAAGTGTCCTTTCTCCAATTCATGCTTTAGCCACAAATATGAATGGAGTCACCAACATTATTTGGGTATGATTTAAACAGAATATAACTGTTTATAGTTAGCTTTTGTATGGGCAGTTACAATACTCCCCTACTAATCAGTGGCAAAAACCTAAGGTGACGCAATTTGTTGGGATTCATGAATTGCTATATCAACAATCATGAGAGAACACGTTATAACCACCAGTATAAAAAAAAATATATAGACGTTTGTAAATTCACAACTCTTCCTGCTTGTCTTTGAGACTGTTATAATTTCCTATTATATTTTCTTTTGGTACTAACAAGTTGTAATACCATGACTTGTACACAGCTTTCTCCATTGTTATGGTAATGTTACGGTCTTAAACATTTTCATTATGTACGTAGAAATAAAGTAGCATTACATCTATTATTTTCTTTGATACTATTTGTTACCACATTGAAGAACTGGTGATTTGTAGCTGAGGGACAACCTATGGTTAATAAATGGAACCCTCCAATACAGTAGTAGTGATGGATGAATTAGAATGTGTTTAGGACAGCACGTACAAGTAAGTGATCCATGTCTTGTCAAATTAAACATACTCTATTAATAATTTCAACAGGAAATATTAAAAAATATATATCAACTGCAACTTGTAAAATCTGATGAGTTGTCTAGTTTTGAAAATGGTCAAATGTGGAATTCTGTATTTCTCTACATTTGATGTTACTCATAGGTTACAGTATGGTACCCTTAGAAGTGCTTTATGATGCGTCCTTCCATGTCTCTCAAAACCATTCTTTAATCAAACAATTTAAGAGGGGTGAGAAGTAACCTGGACAAATTTTATTTGACTGAAGAGTTTTTCACTACTTGTAGATTCAGTAGCTATGGGACGCTCTTAGGTCCTCCTAGCCCCCAGGTGCTAATTGAAGTGCAAAAAACAATCAAAATATGCAAATAGACAGACAGACAGACTGTAAACAAGGTGGAGTGAACTTGAGAGATTAAGACAGAACTCGAAAAGAATGAGGAAAATAAGCAGACGGTTTGTGTCTGAGATTAAATCTGTACATCCATTTTCAGTGAAGCATAGGGAAAATCTAACACAGTTGTCCATTGGTTTGGTGATTTATTGATTTTGTGTCTTTACATCCTGGAGTTAATATTTGGTGGCGGTATCTTTGGTACTTGTGAATCTTAATGTGAAATGAATACAATGCTGTTGATCTCTTTCTCATTATATTAATCTGTTGACATGTTATTGGTATGCCTGTCATCAACAGGCACTAAGGCACTAACTTATTTTTATTAAAACTAAATAGAGGGAAGGAAAAGGAAATGAGCAAAGCCCTTGTAAAAAGATTTAGGACAACCTACCTAACCCTGGGATGGAATTAAATGTATTTTCCAACTTATCAGAAAACACCAGAATGACTTTCCAGGACATCTTTTGCTGCCATTAACTCCCAAACAAATTGACTGAGCGTTTTTAACAAAGGTCAGTGGTGCAAGAATATTATTTCCCATTGATTCACAGGTATAATGGTTGTGTGTACATGAAGTGCACCTTCACCAAGGAATTCTGGAGCGTAAAGACATACAATAAATATATAATAATTTTGTATTTCCTAGTCATTTTTAAAATGTTTAGTAACATTTTATTCACTTGTGGTGAGGGTTGCTGATATCCGGAGTGGAAAAAATATAATCCCTTTTTGGATTTACTTTTTAGGTAGCAAAATGATAATACTGCACGTGATGTGTAGACTTTTAGTAGTGGCTGTATGAATTCCTTGGCTTGAGGCCATGTGTTCACACAACTGGGTTGAGCCAGTGTCAGAATTCACTTTGGCTCATAGGTAAGTTATGTGTATACCACCGTGGCTATTTTAGGACCAGATCACCAGTTTAGTACTTAGCACTGCTTGCTAAGTGTGGTGTGTTGCTGTGGAAGTGGAAGTTGCTGTGTTACAGTGTGCGTTTGTGTGAAAGTACCTTCAATATCTCTTCACTCACGAGCCCCTTTCGGTCTTCCTTAATAAGCTGCTTTAGAGTTCTCCTATGCAACAGTGTAGAAACACCTTCACATTGTGCTTAAGTAGCACAGAGTTGTTATCACAGAGCATAAGTGTGAAAATTCAATGTATTAGTTTGACTAATATTACTGTGACAAACCTGAATGCAAATTACCAAATAGTACACTTAAGTTCAAAGATGTTGACATTATTTTCTTTGCACTCAAGTGCCCAGATATATTTGAAAACAGATTTTGCCTTTAAATTTCCTTAGTTTGATCATGAAACTTTAGGTTAAATAACTTGTCAACGAGGCAATTTATTTGAAACATTACATTGTATGTAATATTACATCTCTTATCTATCCAATACGCTGTTGTTAAAGGCATTGCCCATTGTTATTATACCTCACCTTTGAATGTTTCAAAAGGTGTGTGCTACCCTCATGACTCTTGGTGTAATTCACATTTAAGTATAAAGATAACATTAATTATGCTAATTTCACCAACTGAATGTATGCTTTCAACCATCATTTGGACACCAGTTCATAGTGCAAAAAACTATTAAATTACTAGAGTGTATTTTTTGAGTTTGTGTCTTTATTAAAAAGCCTGATGTCATTTATTTTACTATGGGACAGATAAGTACAACATCAACATTGCATGAAATCCCTTTATTGTTTGAGAGACCACATCTGAGGAGTTCATTTCTCAGGGAATGTCCAATGAAAACAGGAGGCTCTATTTTCTTATTAAGACAATTCAACTAGCTTAGCCCTGATGAAATGTTAGGATATGTTGCCATTTCCTCCTGCCCTGCGATAGGAAGGTAGAACTGCACAGAAAGGAGGTCTTGTTTTCAGGTTGCGATCCCTCTGTTTCCCAGCAACTTCTGGTGCCCTGGAAAAAACATACAGAACTGTGACAATAATGATTTATGACATCAAACTGCACCATTACACCCACTTATATTTGCCAAAACCTTGGATTTTGTGGAAATTGTTATTTTTCAAATATGTGTAAAGTATTATACTTGTTATACACCCGGAATAGATTAAATAGCACATTTCTGTTGATCTCTAAGTAATTATGCATCAGATATATGCATTAGATTTAAACTAGTATTCTACTGTAGGTCAATGTTGTATGCCATTATGGGTTTGTTCAGGCTACAGACTTACTGGGCCAGCATGTCCACTGTGTTCTGAGTGGCTCTGGTCTTCTTATGCTGGGGGCCGTACAGAATGCACTGAATATCCAGACACTGAAACAGAAACAACGATGGGCTAGGTTCACTGTGGAGTACGACTATGTTATAAATAGTAAAGGATAAGGACATACTTCTGGGTCATTTACCAGTCAGATTAAAGGCTAAGAGATTTCAAAGCACTCTGAACACAGTGTTCTTATGAATGTATTACAAAAGGTAGGGAGGCCAATGTCTCGTTGTCTACAAACAATGTGAGAAGTTAGAACTACACAGGCAGCTGAGCAGTATGAAAACACTTGAAGATAAAAAGAGTAGATAGCACCTCCCCTCCAGAAATAACCTGTAGCAACCAGGGAGTAGAAAGACACAGACCAGCACAGACCAGCTAGGATACTTCGGTTTGTGGTTAAAAGGCTTGATGAATTTTTTTCATTCCTAAATATATTGCTTTAATCATTGGAAATTAGTCACTTGATGTCAACAAAAATATGATGAAAATACTGTCCAGTATAACCATAAAACACAGTCACGTTTATATCAAACACTGGTATGCACACACGCAGTACGTACGAAGAAACAATGACAAGGATTGTCCATTTCCACAATCAAAGCATCACAGGATGTCAACACAACTACAGAAACCAAGGAAAGAGAGTGCTCAGTGTTTCCTGCCTGGCAATGGAAGAGGGAGACTGAAGAGCTCAGGGAAACTCAGATTAGCCTTGATGGATGTTTTCATCAGCTCTCCCTTCTGCATTATGTAATGGAAGGACTTCTACTTAAACAGAAAGAGACAAATCTACAGTGTGTAAGCCATACTTTTTCCACTTTCATCATCTTTGAATGTCAGGTTTCCTCTACAGTCTCATGGAGGAAAAACTTCAGGATAAGTACAACTCTCTCATTGTAAGCTTACAAGCATTTTTCTTCTGAGATATCCTCTTGGATTCTCTCCACATTTCTAAATTAAACACTGTGGCTCCGTAGAGCAGCTGTTGTCATGATTAAGGGAGAAAGAACATGATATTACAGCAGCATTATCTGTCAGGGGTTATTTGGAAAGGTTAACCGTCCTATCCGGGTAGAGAAGCAGAGTATCGGAGCACTGATTCACTCTGGGACCCCCTTTGCTGCCAGATACAATAACAAGACAACATAGCAACAAGGGTTCCTCATTTACAGGCTTACATGTTATTAGTAGTATGCAGAGATTCATCTGAGTTGGGCTATTTCAGTGTATTTCTGGGGGTGCCAGGGCAGAGAACCTGTGTCAATGTGTATGTGTGGCACACTTAGTATACACTGTAGATATTTGTAATGGGTTTGAAGCATTTACTGTGTCTTTTAGAAACCAAACAGCATTGTTGAAAACTTCTTGGCAACTTGTTGTCATCCGTTTTCTGAGTGAATATAAGAAAACTATGTTGTACAGAGCAGTGGGCCAATGGTTACATTCTTGGCTCCATACATGGGTCACCTTTGTACACCAGGATTCAATACCATCTACACCCTGTTTTACCATCTCCAAATCTGTCTCCCTATGTTTCCTACATTCAATAAACATTTTCTTTGCAAAATAAGCAAGGAGAGTGTCCTGTCTGCTTCATGAAATAAAATACAGTATTTTGTCTATATAATTTTCATGGACAAATGTTTAATTTGGGCCTATGGCCCTTTAATTAACAGTGGTCAGGAAAGTTCCCCTCTCTGTCCAACCTCCCCACACCCATCTTACCTATGTCCAACATGAGAAAGCAGCACAATAGAACCGAATATAATTATTTATACTGGACAGTGGCATGCTGTTCAGTGTACACAGCCAACAGTACATTCTCATTATATTCTGACCCTTGAAAGACCATGGTGGAAACAGCCGCTTGCTCTGAGAGGGACTGAACATACTCTGAGAATGAGCTTCATACCCTAACTTCTCAGTGATTTATTAATGTTGGGAAGCCATTCCTGTGACTCCTGGCCTTTAGCAGTGCCCTCTTAAAATAGTTTGGCAATTGGAAAGGTCAATATTCTTACAGAGGTATATGTGGATGAGAGAGGTCACAATAACCCCACGTAAACACATTACTCCTTCTCATCAAGCTCAACATATATTTCCTACAGTATCTCCTGTTTTATCCAATTAAGTAGCACAGAAGATGGCAATATAAAATGATAATTACTTATTTGTCTAATTAACAGAATATTGTATCCTGCCTTAAATCACTGTTAGGAAACCAAAGACAATTTTAGGTATAATGTTAGTGTTTACCTTTGTCATGGTGACGTGGGCCTGTTTTACCTGGCCCTGGGTCATCTCAACTCCTCCAATTAGCTGCAGGGTGTCAGCTACCTCAGGACTGAGGTCACCAAATGTCTCTCTCTTCAGGTGCAGGGACTCCCTCTGGATCTCTACAAACCTCTGATGAAGTACATACACAACGACAATGGTTACTGACTGCTTGTAGCATTTAGCTTCCAATTGTGCCTTCACCTTTACATTCCTACTGATCAGATGACCAGTGAATTTGAAGATTACTGTGGAAGACTCCTCTGTCTCATAAATACCGGTCACCCTAGGCTAACCAAATAGAGGATTAACAATCCCTGACAGGACATCACAATCAGCAAGGCAGCCTCCCACAGTGCCATTAGAGATGTTTTTGTTATTTTTTTCTATATCTATAAGGACAGAACAGATGTGCTGCTGTAAAAACCTGGAAGACATTATATTAGTGTGGTTAGGTCTACGGGTGTACGTCTGACCTCTTGCTGCCCAGTGAGGAGGAGGAAGTGACAGTAGTCATCCTGAACGTTGAGTGTGACAGCGTCCTGTGGGCCCAGAGAACTCCTGTATGCACGCAGGCTCTCCTCAAAGTATTGTGCTGCTGTTTCTACTCACAGATAGAAGATCACAATCACTTACGCTCCTCATACTGTACCTACTATTTGTTTGCTAATTACTTCTGCTTGAATTTCTTTTGTCCAACAGTCCACGGTATGCACATTTCTGAAGTTGATTCTTGAGTTTAGCACTCATTGAGCAGCACTAACTCAACAAGATAGGGCATAGACTGTAGTGGATAACAGCTCAGTGAAGGGCCTGGGGACTAAGCAGGTAGCAACCCCCCTAGAAATAGTGGAGTCTATCTAGCAAAAGGTTGTGGTCAACTGAGTCAATGGCCTTCGATAAATCAACAAGCAATGAAGCACAATGTTAATCTATCAAGTGCATTTATGAAGTCATTTGACACTAGGATTGCTGCAGTTATGTTCCTCAACCTGAAACCAGGATATAAGAATGTATTTACATAAGCTTCAGAGGAGGGTAAACCTGCCCTTCCGACACAACTGCAGTATGGCTGTCTTTAAACATACGAACTTCACAAGCTTGACATAAACAGATTTTTTTAAAAAGAAGAATTCCCCCATAGTGCATCAGGGCAGTATGAATAGACTCACCATTGTGGAGGGGCTCTGCTACAGTTGAGTAAGCCAGGGCCAGGCAGTGAGCAATGTGAGCCCCATCCAAACCCCTGGGGCTCTGACTCAGAGCTATTGCATGAGCCTGTCCCAGAAATCACATGAAATAACAGATCACATATCCCACTCAAAGGGCCAAGGAGAACTTTACCTAGCAACAAGTCAAACATCCCTGATCTCATATCTGCAACGCTTTTCTCAATGCATTAGTAGTAAGGCTAATCTTCCTTCTCACTGAATTCAATGTTATTTACTGAGTGTAATATCTTATCTGCAAGCTGACAAGAGCTTGTGAAGTTCCATGGGCGATGTGTAAAAATTACAAAATATATTTTGGAAGCTGTTGGAAGCAGTTGAATTGAGACAAAGCCACAGATATAAAAGAATGGGAAAGGGTTAAGAAGGGTATTAAAAAAGTTGCAGCTATCATTCCAAAAGCTCAGGGGCATCACTTCAGGTCCCATGTGTAGTGGCTTAATGAGAGTCAATGTATGTCCCTAGACTTTTTTAACATGTTATTTTTTTAAATATTTCCTATCAACAAAATGCATGTTCATAGTGCAATGTCTGAATGCTTGAATTATTTCAGTAGACAAATGTTCCCAGTCAGTTAGCCAAGAAGAGCACCCTGACCTGACAATCAGAAACATCATGTCCTATACCTTAGACAGAGGTTCTATGGCTTTGTCTGCTCTGCCTTGGGCCTGTTCAATGGAAGCCATGTCCTGATATATGGAGCAGGCCTGGCCTGGCCTCTCCAAAACCTCCAGTAGTTCTAGACACCTGTTACACTGTCTCAGGGCTTCCTCTGATTGACCTTGCTGCTGATACACCCTGCAAAAGAGGAGGGAAGGAGGAGGGATGGAGGTAGAGAGAAGGAGGAGGGATGGAGGTAGAGAGGAGGAGGAGGGGTGGAGGTAGGGAGAAGGAGGAGGGATGGAGGTAGAGAGGAGGAGGAGGGGTGGAGGTAGAGAGGAGGAGGAGGGGTGGAGGTAGGGATAAGGAGGAGGGGTGGAGGTAGGGAGAAGGAGGAGGGGTGGAGGTAGAGAGAAGGAGGAGGGGTGGAGGTAGAGAGGAGGAGGAGGGGTGGAGGTAGGGAGAAGGAGGAGGGGTGGAGGTAGGGAGAAGGAGGAGGGGTGGAGGTAGGGAAGAAGAGACAGAAATTAAAGAACATTAGCAGCCTTGTGATTTTTTCTGAACCTAATGCACTGTTGAGAGCTAAGTACAGTTTAGTTGGGCAGTGTGCTGCCTTAAGATGAACATCAGCCTAGCACTGGCTGGGTCTGGCAGACTAGTGGCTCTTCCTGGTGGAGACTATAATAGGGAATTCACATACAAAGCACTGTTTACTCAGTCTGTGGCTGTGTTCTTTTAGAAGGTCTTTAATGGTCTCTCTTTTTGGCACACCAAGGGGTGTGTTGCTATTACAGCCACATTATAAATAAAGACTTACTGACACTGCCAAAGAAGTCCAGCAACTCACTGAGACACTATACAAAATTCTATGAGTTCTCCCTACCAGGACGTCTAAATTTGGTTTGTCCTTGTAGTCACAGAACTATTTTAGAACTGTATTGGCATTTAGCTAAGGCATTTACTTAATTTAAATAACTAGTCACACTTTGGATTCATAAATCATATTAACAATGTTGCAATACTGACCCTCCCCGATTCCAGTTTGCCACTGGAGGAGATGCTCATGGGCCTTTTTATAATGAATGATTTTTAAGGCAGGGTAACACTTTATTTGGATAGTCAATCAGCACATGCTATACTAATGATCTACAGACTATCCATAACATTTCAGTTAAGTTTCTACTAACACTAACCCCAACCTTAAACCTCATCCTATCTCTAACCATAACCCTATCCCTAACACTTATACGAAACGTAACCCTAAATTTTACCTTAGCTAGCAGGTGTAACCAAAATATAGAGATATGCAATTAAACTAATTGCATTCAAAACTGAAGATCATGTATTCTGGGGCAAACATATAACATCAATTAAGCCTGAGAGAATTGGAGTTGCCCATAATATTTTATTAATCACTAAAATGCTGTTTAGTATGGGAAAAATACTAAATTTCCCAGAGATAGTATGGAAATAGTACTTAGGTTAAAGAGTATGCTGTGGGAAAAATTTCACAAAATAATATGTTCTTTAGTAACTACAAGTATAGTAACTCATGTTTTATGATGAGTAGAATTTTTTAAATTGCAACTATTTAATATTCTACTTCATGTTACAAGAATTAAGTATCCTTTCTGGTGATTAATTACATTTGAAGTTGAATTTGTGAATTGAATGGAACTCAATACCAGAACTCTGAATTAAGCACAAATCTCAGCTATAAAAAATGCAACCCAAAAAATATGCAAAAAGCAGAAAGACCCGTCAAAACAGCTGAGTTCCAGCTACACCAGTAAAGGTAATTAGAGTAATTCCGTAAAAGTTAATCTGAAATCCGCTCTGCTCCTTGACCCAGAACGGTTAAGGAGGATGTCAATTAATTTGTAGGCTAGGGAAACATACTCTTCTTCCTTGGTGACCAACTTGGTTCAAATCATGAACCAACAAAACATTGTGTTATTAAACTTAACTTAAAATTAACAAAATCTAATTAAACTTCATTATCTTAATATTTCTTATATTAACCTAACATTTATTTATCAACCGATAGTAATACTATCAACACATTTTTAATAAACTATCTATAGAACACCTAGAGATGGAAATGCAACTCTCAAAATAAAGTCTAACTGTGAAATTTGTGCCAATCAATTGAAAATAAAACATTTTATATTTCATGAAATACATATGTGTTCAGTACTGTTTAGAAGCTCCTTTTTCAACAATCCCGGCTTTGAGTAGTCTTCTTGGGTATATATAGTTTTGAACACATGGATTTGGGCAGTTTCTCTCATTCTTCATTGTAGATCCTATCAAGCTCTGTTAGATTGGATGGGAAGTGTTGGTGAACTGCGATATTCAGGTCTCCCCACAGATGTTGTATGGGCTTTGGCTGGATTTAAGGCAATTTACAGACTTGTCCCGAATCCACTCTAGTATTGACTTGGCTGTGTGATCTGGATGATCTGTATTTTGCTTGATTCATCCCATACTCAATCCTGACCAGTCTGCCAGTCCCTGACAGTGAGAAAAATGCCCAACGCCACGCTTTACCGTAGGAAAAGTATTAGCCAGTTGATTAGTGGTACCTTGTTTTTGGCCAGATGTAGCACTTGGCATTCAGGCCAAATTGTTCAGGCCTACAAACTTGGCCAACATGGCAGGTCAGGAAGGAAGATGCCTCTGTTCTCAAGAATATCCTGACAAGACAGAAATTTGCCAGGTGACACCTGAGTAAAGACACAAATAACTAGAAAAATTTACTCTGCTAGGCTCTATGTTTGGCGAAAAAGAAAAACTGCATTTGAAAAGAAAAAACCTCATACCAACTGTAAAGTATGGAGGTGGTGGCATTATGATTTGGGGCCGCATTGCTGCCTCACAGCCTGGCCAACTTGCTATCGTAGAGTCAACCATGAAATCTATATTTTACCAAATAATAATTTGGAAGAAGAATGTGAGGCCATCTGTCCAGTATCTGAAGATGAACCGAACAATAATCTTGCAACAGTACAATAATCCAACACACATGAGAAAACACTACAGCAGAATGGATCAAATTAAGAAATTGTCCAGGGTCTCCCACAGATAGGGCCATAGCATCACTGGAACCCCGTCTCAGCTCCAAGGTTTTACGCTGCTATATTATTGTACCGGGGGGAGTACAGTCAGTTCTCCTTCTCCATTGTAAATCCTTGTTAATCTAAGGAATGTGCTCTCAAAATGTTCCTGGTTTCCTGCTCCGTTTAAACTAAGGTGGACATGAGGTCTTGGACCACACCTCAAGAGTACCAGGCTCAAAAGGCTCGTAGCTGTCCCTGTCCAAAGTCCTCCTGGTTGTGTTGCAGATCAAGATGATACCTGATGATTCCACCTACTACTCTGCTGACCATTCCTCGCCCCAGATTGTCCCTGTCCTTGTCAATCTAGGGGTGTACATATTATTTCTGCACTATGAAATTGCATTTTAGTTGGATTTTGATTAATAAATGACTGTATAATCTTCAGTGTCATTTGTTAAATTAGGTTACCTTTATATCTGTTAATGGTAACTTTCCAGGGAGTCTACTTTTCACATGACTGAATTTTGCCATGGAAAAATATACACAATATCAGATCAGCTCTTGATCTCTGTACAATAGGCTTTCCGTCTCCGGCCTCACACCCTCCCTCACCATTCTGGGGCTGTAGCTAGTCAGGCTCCATCAATCAAGCCTACGAACAGCCTCAACCAAATTCAGATCCTCTAATAGATTCAAAATTAAATTCAAGTCCATGGCCTACTACATGGCCTTCCTCAAAAAGTATCCTGCTAGCATCAATAAAATGGTAAAGGACTTGTAATGCAGCAAGAAAAACTCCCATCTTTAACCAAACCCTTACAGACATTGCACAATAAAGCAGGTACTTTGATCTTATAGTAATCTCCAATTATTTACCTCATAAATACTGAAGAAATCAAAACATCCATGTGCACCATTAAGGCAGTGAAATGGATGTGGTTGAGGTTAGTAATAAAGGAATTGCTCTGAGCTTTCCCATGGATCCCAGATTATCAAAACAAGCCTTGACGGGAGCTGGCCTCCATAGGCCAGGGGGGTGGTCCACCCCTCTTCTGGGAATCAGAAATACCAGAGCCCAGCAAAGCCTTTTAGGGCAGCTTGGATGGCTGGCTGCAAATGCAACAGAAGCAGCTCTGTTCACCCATTGCCCAGGCCAGCGTTCTGCCTTCCTGGCCATATTGACAAATGTGAACAATGCCAGTGTTTTCAATTGATACACAGATGCCACCCTCCAAGCTTCCTGTTTCTGGAAAAAAAGGAAGTAGGTCTTCTGCAGCACAAATCAAATTCACTGTACATAGAGCGGAGTGATAATGTAATTAGGACATTAACTATTAAGCAGCCCACACAGCTCTTTTCAATCATGCATACCAGACCAATACTGACTAATGATGTGCCTTGAAAGCTCTTTATACTGGGAAAATGATGCAGTGTACACAATGCCACTCAATGATCTATTAAAGTAGATATATAGAGCAAAATGAATAAAGTGGGTTGGGTCTGTTGAACTGTTGTGCCTTTTTGGCTAGTGAGACCTTTTTCTGGTGTCTTGTGCAGGCTGACATTGCTTTTTCTAGTTTAAGGCATAGCAGGATACTTCAACTAATTTGGTTTTGACTATACTCTGTATCTACTCTCAAACAATGACGGATTTGAAATAGACAACGAGTACATTGTTATTGGGTAACTTGAAGACAAATGCAAAGAGCATTTTCCAAATTCAAACAAACATTATTTTACACTCTTTAAAGAGAAAACATTTATTTAAAAAAGTGATATTTTTTCTCATAATATTTAATAGATGTCCAAATTATTGGCATCCCTAAGGATTCTTATGAAATACATTTTGAATTAATATTCTGTACTGTGCCTAATTGAATGACAAATCATTAGCTGAAACATGTAGTATATGAGACTGTGTACCAGGGGTATGACATCCCTTTTTACAGTTATAATTGTGTTGGTAACCTTCTGAGAACAGAGCTTAGCCTTGGTACATTAGCCATATACAGTGGGGCAAAAAAGTATTTAGTCAGCCACCAATTGTGCAAGTTCTCCCACTTAAAAAGATGAGCGAGGCCTGTAATTTTCACCACAGGTACACTTCAAATATGAGAGACAAAATGAAAAAAAATAATCCAGAAAATTACATTGTAGGATTTTTATGAATTAATTGGTAAATTCCTCTGTAGAATACGTATTTGGTCACCTACAAACAAGCAAGATTTCACCCCGTGGGGTCAAAATGAACACAAGAACGGCAAGCAAAAATCCCATAACCACACGGGGGGACCTAGTGAATGACCTGCAGAGAGCTGGGACCAAAGTAACAAAGGTTACCATAAGTAACACACTACGCCGCCAGGGACTCAAATCCTGCAGTGCCAGAAGAGTCGCCCTGCTTAAGCCAGTACATGTCCAGGTCCGTCTGAGGTTTGCTAGAGAGCATTTGGATGGTCCAGAAGAGGATTGGGAGAATGTCATATGGTCAAATGAAACCAAAATAGAACCTTTTGGTAAAAACTCAACTCGTCGTGTTTGGAGGAGAAAGAATGCTGATTTGCATCCAAAGAACACCATACCTACTGTGAAGCATGGGGGTGGAAACATCATGCTTTGGGTCTGTTTTTCTGCAAAGGGACCAGGACGACTGATCCGTATAAAGGAAAGAATGAATGGGGCCATGTATCGTGAGATTTTGTGTGAAAATCTCCTTCCATTAGCAAGGGCATTGAAGATGAAACGTGGCTGGGTCTTTCAGCATGACAATGATCCCAAACACACCGCCCGGGCAACGAAAGAGTGGCTTCGTTAGAAGCATTTCAAGGTCCTGGAGTGGCCTAGCCAGTCACCAGATCTCAACCCCATAGAAAATCTTTGGAGGGAGTTGAAAGTCTGTGTTGCCCAGCGACAGCCCCAAAACATCACTGCTCTAGAGGAGATCTGCATGGAAGAATGGGCCAAAATACCAGCAACAGTGTGTGAAAACGTTGTGAAGACTTACAGAAAACATTTGACCTCTGTCATTGCCAACAAAGGGTATATAACAAAGTATTGAGATTAACTTTTGTTATTGACCAAATACTTATTTTCCACCATAATTTACCAATAAATTCATAAAATATCCTACAATGTGATTTTCTGGATTTTCTTTCTCATTTTGTCTTTCATAGTTGAAGTGTACCTATGATGAAAATTACAGGCCTCTCTCATCTTTTTAAGTGGGAGAACTTGCACAATTGATGGCTGACTAAATACTTTTTTGCGCCACTGTAACACACCCCTCGTGACTCATTGCTTTAAAAATCACTATTAGGTCAATAACTAAAAAGTTCAAAACCAGAAGTAAATCAGCCTGGCAATTAAATATTTTCTCCACACATAGTAAGAATGATTGTTTGGGAGGAAAAGAAGAATCCAGGGGATTTATATTTACACAAGGGTAACACTTGGTTAAATAACTTGGTTGCATCTTGTCAGCAACTTGAGAAATACCAACAAAAGTTTGGTAAACTGCATTCTGACTTGGACTAGAACCAGGTGCTATGACTAGAAACAGGTACTAACCAGGTACTATGACTATAAACAGGTACTAACCAGGTACATATATTAAACTAAAGTAGAGCTCGGTGGTGGGTTTAGCTAAAGAAGAATAAAAAAGACAAATAATAAAAGGGAAAATGTGTATCATTTCAGAAATGTGAAATTTGGGTTGATTCCTCTGGATCATAAATTAAATACAATATATCTGTTCGAAATTTATAATGTTGGCCCATTAACATCTCAGTAACGGTTTCATTTGAAATCCAAACTGCTGGAGTACAGAAGCAAAAAAATGTACTTGTGTCACTGTCCAAACACATGTGGACTGCACTGTACCTCTACAATTAAACTGAATGTTTCTACCTCTAAATGTTTTGGTAGGGACATGAAACTGATCACAACACTAATGTCCTGTTGACTAGGATGTTATAGAAGCCGGCCAAGTTCAGTTAACCTCGAACAAAAGAGCTTAAAACATCAGCAAACGTCTGCACATTTTTTCATTTTCACAAATTGTGTAAACAAACGGTCTGTTATAAACTGAACCTAAAAGGATGACCTCACACCAAAATACTTTCTACCTTAGCTCACTGGAAGTTTAAAAAACTATAATGCAACCAGTATTTTAATCTGAGTATATTCAGAATGACTAGGAGCATATGTTTTATTTGTAAATTAGTAGAAAATGTTTTCCATAGCCATATCATGTCATCAATATCAACTTATAAAGGAAACATTATGAAAAACAAATATATAATTATTGTTGTTTGTAGAAACCCATAACATTGAAGTGAATACACCTCTGAAAAAGGATTTTTTAGATGTGCACGCAGTGGTAACATGTGCTGAATGTATCCACACTAATCCCTCAACGCCTTTATCCTTCCCTGAGCCAATTACTTCTAAACTCTATCAGTACCATGCTGGCGGGAAGACCCCAACATGCTGTAGCTACTGTACTAATGTGTTAACCTACAAGTGAATACAAGAATCAACTGCAGTTTTGGGCAAAAAGCCTCCTCACAATTACAGTAGTTCATCGAGCCAGCAGTGAGAAGAATAATGCATTTTTGATTAAAGGGCAAGGACTATGTTGTCCTCCCTGCCCACATATCAGCGCCCCAGTGGAATCAGTGTGGGATGTGCACTGACCTCTACCACAGCTGGTCTGCTGCTATGTACTCCAGCTCACACCTAATGGAGCTTAAGAACAGGCCTGGTAAACACCTATACAATACATTTTGAAGGTAATTAACTCTTGCTTGCTTTTTGTGGCTTCAGGTTGGGCATCTGTAAAGGCACATTGTGACAAATGCTGATGTAAAGGGCATTAGAAAATAGTCTTGATAGATAATGTAGGCACCTCTAATATGAGGAACGTGTTAAGACTATTCTGAGACTTTACACTACAGGCCTAAAACAGCAGCAGAAAATGCCACAATGTTTGAACAATGTAAATATCATATTGCTCAGTGTAAATGTTAGACATTGTCTCCATCTTCTGGCCTAAAGAACAACTGTTTTCTTTGTCAGTGGACAACAGTACTGATGATAAGCTGTTATAGTGTGTCCAAGGTAAGAAGTTGAATGTGGACATCAGAATGTTAACATCTTAACATATAGTTAGATGTACACTCACCTAAAGGATTATTAGGAACACCTGTTCAATTTCTCATTAATGCAATTATCTAATCAACCAATCACATGGCAGTTGCTTCAATGCATTTAGGGGTGTGGTCCATCTCCTGAACTCCAAACTGAATGTCAGAATGGGAAAGAAAGGTGATTTAAGCAATTTTGAGCGTGGCATGGTTGTTGGTGCCAGAAGGGCCGGTCTGAGTATTTCACAATCTGCTCAGTTACTGGGATTTTCACGCACAACCATTTCTAGGGTTTACAAAGAATGGTGTGAAAAGGGAAAAACATCCAGTATGCGGCAGTCCTGTGGGCGAAAATGCCTTGTTGATGCTAGAGGTCAGAGGAGAATGGGCAGACTGATTCAAGCTGATAGAAGAGCAACTTTGACTGAAATAACCACTCGTTACAACCGAGGTATGCAGCAAAGCATTTGTGAAGCCACAACACGCACAACCTTGAGGCGGATGGGCTACAACAGCAGAAGACCCCACCGGGTACAACTCATCTCCACTACAAATAGGAAAAAGAGGCTATAATTTGCACGAGCTCACCAAAATTGGACAGTTGAAGACTGGAAGAATGTTGCCTGGTTTGGTGAGTCTCGATTTCTGTTGAGACATTCAGATGGTAGAGTCAGATTTGGGCGTAAACAGAATGAGAACATGGATCCATCATGCCTTGTTACCACTGTGCAGGCTGGTGGTGGTGGTGTAATGGTGTGGGGGATGTTTTCTTGGCACACTTTAGGCCCCTTAGTGCCAATTGGGCATCGTTTAAATGCCACGGCCTACCTGAGCATTGTTTCTGACCATGTCCATCCCTTTATGACCACCATGTACCCATCCTCTGATGGCTACTTCCAGCAGGATAATGCACCATGTCACAAAGCTCGAATAATTTCAAATTGGTTTCCTGAACATGACAATGAGTTCACTGTACTGAAATGGCCCCCACAGTCACCAGATCTCAACCCAATAGAGCATCTTTGGGATGTGGTGGAACGGGAGCTTCGTGCCCTGGATGTGCATCCCACAAATCTCCATCAACTGCAAGATGCTATCCTTTCAATATGGGCCAACATTTCTAAAGAATGCTTTCAGCACCTTGTTGAATCAATGCCACGTAGAATTAAGGCAGTTCTGAAGGCGAAAGGGGGTCAAACACAGTATTAGTACGGTGTTCCTAATAATCCAGGCCAAAAGTTTGGACACACCTTCTCATTCAATGCGTTTTCTTTATTTTCATGACTATTTACATTGTAGATTCTCACTGAAGGCATCAAAACTATGAATGAACACATATGGAATTATGTACTTAACAATTGATAGCGCTGCAAACCCATGCTGTTCTCTCAATGAGCTTCATGAGTTAGTCACCTGAAATGGTTTTCACTTCACAGGTGTGCCTTGTCAGGGTTAATTAGTGGATTTTTTCCCCTTATTAATGGGGTTGGGACCATCAGTTGTGCAGAAGTCAGGTTGATACACAGCCGACAGTCCTATTGGACAACTGTTAGAATTCATATTATGGCAAGAACCAATCAGCTAAGTACAGAGAAACAAGTGGCCATCATTACTTTAACAAATGGAGGTCAGTCAGTCCGGAAAATTGCGAAAACTTTGAATGTGTCCCAAAGTGCAGTCGCAAAAACCATCAAGCGCTACAACAAAACTGGCTCACATGAGGACCGCCCCAGGAAAGGAAGACCAAGAGTCACCTCTGCTGCTGAGGATAAGTTCATCCGAGTCACCAGCCTCAGAAATCGGAGGTAAACAGCAGCTCAGATTAGAGACCAGTTGAATGCCACACAGAGTTCTAGCAGCAGACACATCTCTAGAATGCGGAGGTGTCACCAGCAAAGCACCCCCACACCATCACACCTCCTCCTCCATGCTTCACGGTGGGAACCAGGCATGTCGAATCTATCCGTTCACCTTTTCTGCGTTGAACAAAGACACGGCGGTTGGAACCAAAGATCTCAAATTTTGACTCATCAGACCAAACCACAGATTTCCACTGGTCTAATGTCCATTCCTTGTGTTTCTTGGCCCAAACAAATTTCAATCTTGATGATTATGGCCTACAGCTCGTGGAAATCAAAAATCCACTATCTCAGAATATTAGAATAAAAATATTATAATACAGAAATGTTAACCTGAGTGCTCAGATCTTAGAGTTTATGTATTAGACTAGCATGTACCTTGTGGACCAATTGATTCTAAGGACTCCTGTCTTGTATAATTATAAGCTCCCAGTGATTATTTCAGTCATACCAACTGTTTGGATGGATCACACATTTCTTGCAGTAGAAACATTTGTTTCAGGTTTATCCATCTGATGATATTATTGTATTTCTTATCTTCAATGTATTTTTTATGGGATCCTTAAGTAAAAAAACAATTGTGTCCATTGCACACATTTATGAATGGTACATAAAAAAGAGCTTTGATAGGAAAGAGAAAAGTGCTGTCCCCCTTGCTGTTCCTTAAACAAGCACCATAGTTTGTAGTCAATCAATCAAATTTATTTATAAAGCCCTTTTTACAACAGCAGTTGTCACAAAGTGCTTTACAGAGACACCCGGCCTTAAACCCCAAGGAGCAAACAACAGTAGTGTTGGATTTCAGTGGCTAAGAAAAACTCCCTAAGAAGGCCAAATTTTAAGAAGAAACCTAGAGAGGACCCAGGCTCAGAGGGGTGACCAGTCCTCTTCTGGCTGTGCCGGGTGAGTGGATACAAGCTTTACCTGGAAGACAGCAGACCATGCAGAAGGTTGAATGTTTGAAAGTTGAAGGTTTTATGGCACAAGCAGGAAGCCCTAACCACAGTGAGTTGTAGTATTCCATGAGACGCCTGGATTAGGACTCTCGAGTTGTCAACCATGATTTGATGATTTACTGATTATTTCATGATTTACTTCACATGGGGTGCAGTACAAAAAAGAAAAATGGCCCATTACTATGTATTTGCAAAAGTGTGTCCATTTCAGTTTCAGTTTACTCTATCATACCTGGACAGAGAAGTGGATATCTCAACTTCAGTCTTCATTTTCTGCTCTTCGCTGATGCCTCCTAGCTGATGAAGTTCTCCCACAATTTTCTCTGCTTTTAAATGATTTGATGCTGATTCCTCAAGAGTTGAAATGGATAAGGAGTACTGCAAAGTCAACATTAAAACAGTACTACACCAACTTAGCCCGGGAAATGTAACCAGTCAGTTCTTTGAATTCAGATTGAATGTTTTTGTGAAATTTGTGAAATTTTTATTTCCTAAAAATACAATCATTCTCCACATGATTGTCACGTTCCAGCGTATTTCCTTAAGGCAGAGAAACATGGGAAAAGGATATTTGGCCAACAACAAAGAGGAACCTCCCTGTGTTAGGTATATGTCGAGAACACAGGTGAGGACATGCACCCTGTCCTCCTGGCTGGTGGAGCTGGGTGGGCCAAGCGACAGCAGGTCACTGGCTCTGGCTGAGTGTTCCAGGGCCTGCATCGGCCAACCTGTGGAGTGAGGGACACATGGGTTTTTCAAAGATTTTATGTACAGTTCCAATTGCAACTTCAGCGAAAACTCTCTCCTCTATCTTTCCCTTCTTACCTGTCAAAATGCTAGAAAAATATCTTAAAACAAAATAACTAATTTACAGTAATGGTACTCAGTTTACCTTTAGATCAATCGAAAAGCTTGTGGGTGTTCTACAGTAAAATCACAAAGATTGTTGTGTTCCAGAGCTTCTGAAGAGTGTATATTTGAGTCGGTAGGTCATACCGTTTGGTCCAAATGATGTAATAGAACTAACCTAACCAGAAAGAACTGTCAAACCCACTGTCCCAATACATTTGATGTCACAAAGTAGGATGATTTTATATGAAAGAATGTTTTTATAATGTCCCAATAATTGAGGAGGGCACTGCAAATAGGTAATCTTTGGAGAAATGTATCTAAATGTTTTCGCGTTTAGATCCCAAACAATCTCTCTGGGCACTTAAAAATCTAAAGAAGTGCCATCAACAGGTTATTAAATGGTTCATCAATTATATAATTCACCTTTAAACTGTAGGTATGCTTTAGCCAGTCTGACATGAGCTTGGGCTAGTTTCAGATGACCATCTCCATATACCAGTCTTGAAAGAGCCACACAGCGGACTAGGTCCTCGATGCAAGCATCAAACTGTGGAGAAAAATCTTTCATTACTGTTAAAGTGTAGTTTCCTACTAACAGCCTCCCATGCTGTGCAATAGGCAATATGCATTCAACATTATACATGTGATATGTTTTTATCCTTATCTTAACATATTTTAGTAACTATTGCAGCTGCAACACATCAAAGTCACACTGCTGTCATTGTCCTGGTTAGTATCAAACTCCCCCTTGTATGCAGATGTAATCACAGAAGTAATTTCCCCAGACACTTCCACCCAAATGCACGATAGTCTGTGGACAAGTTTTAAAAAAGCAACCGCAAATGTACCTGTTGAGTATCCACAAAGGTTTGGGCTCTGCTGTCATACTGGGTAAGTTTTTCCTCAGGTGTCATCATTGACGTCGGCTTTTGCATGTCATCCGTTCCTCTTTGAAAGACACTTGTCAGTCCTTTATGAGCATATCCACTGAAGTACTTACTGATGCTCCTGGTAATTTTAACAACAACCATTAAAAATAATCAACATTTAATCATAGACATTGGTAATTCACACTGATTATTTTGCTACATTCATAACCCAGGGGAAGATATAAAATGATCAGTTGTAAAGTGGTAAATACCAGGTGGATTCACATGCTTTGAGCTTGAGAAATGCTGATTGGCAAATGACCAACAGACAGCGTCAACCATAATCTGAAAATACAGTTATCATCCTAGTAAACAAATGATTGTGTTCAAGCCCCATATTAAAGGATGCCTTTCAATGATGAACATTTCACCGCAGAAAATGTGGTTATCAAGGTAATTTCCATAATAGATGGCATCAGTGGTCACCATGTGGGGAAGGTTGAATATCAGGGATGATAGACAGATAACAGTTACCTGTAATTATGATAAAAATAACACACAAATAGGGGATTACACTCCCTTTTTGTTAGAAATGCACTATAATGTGTAAATTAATAAATTTGAAAGGAATGCATTATATTCTCCAAGAGTGTATGGACTAGGACATTTTCTCAGACCTCTTAAAGCTAGACTTACTAAAATAATATTTACAAATATTCCACCAGCCATTACGACCATTGGAACTTGTGAATCATTGATAGCAAAGTTCAATAAACCTTCCAAAACGCAAGAAGTGGTTTTAGATTTCCATCACCATGAAGCTAGTGATGGGCAAACAGGATTAAATAGAACCCTTTTGGCTTGTGTCAAAACACTTTAATTCCTCTAAGCTTTAACAGTGTACAGTGTGCATCTGTTAGTAAGAAATAAATATTGGATCCATTATATTATTTGGGGATTCCTTTTTTTAGAGTGGTTTCAAAAACAACAGCAAAACATATTTTCCTAAAATTTGACAGGATTTAATCGTTCAGTTGCATGGTACCTAGTCCCCAAAACAAACACCTGTTGCACCTCTGCTAGTCATATTGCCAAAAGTGATTGTACCTAAACTGGTAAATAAGTCCTGTAGAGGTATGTGTTTGTATGCAACTCTTCATCAATGGCAGAATTGAAAGCGTGCATTTTGTAACAGGGTTTGATCAAGGGTGTGAAAAAAGCTTTGGACATTATCATAATAAATATTGTTTTTTAATTAAGCAGGCAAAGTGAAGGTTCAATCAGTACTAAGTGAATGACACACACCTGGCATTGTCAGATTGCCTATTTAAATTAAGTTAAGTATATAGGCTTTTGAATAGCAGGTCCTGCATAATGGATAACACTGTGGCTCACAATGCTTAAGGTTGTGTGTTCTTGTCCCAGAGCGGATGTTTTTAAACACTGTTTTTCCATGTTTAGTTTGGACATCGGACAATGGCCATTAAAATATGTCAGGTACAGTGGGGAGAACAAGTATTTGATACACTGCCGATTTTGGCTAGGCCACACCAGGACCTTGAGATGCTTCTTACGGAGCCACTCCTTAGTTGCCCTGGCTGTGTGTTTCGGGCCGTTGTCATGCTGGAAGACCCAGCCACGACCCATCTTCAATGCTCTTACTGAGGGAAGGAGGTTGTTGGCCAAGATCTCGCGATACACGGCCCCATCCATCCTCCCCTCAATACGGTGCAGTCGTCTTGTCCCCTTTGCAGAAAAGCATCCCAAAAGAATGATGTTTCTACCTCCATGCTTCACGGTTGGGATGGTGTTCTTGGGGTTGTACTCATCCTTCTTCTTCCTCCAGACACGACGAGTGGAGTTAGACCAAAAAGCTCTATTTTTGTCTCATCAGACCACATGACCTTCTCTCATTCCTCCTCTGGATCATCCAGATGGTCATTGGCAAACTTCAGACGGGCAGAGACAACAGGTCTGTGAAAGCCGGAATTCTTACTGGTTGGTAGGTGATCAAATACTTATGTCATGCAATAAAAGGCAAATTAATTATTTAAAAAAATCATACAATGTGATTTTCTGGATTTTTGTTTTAGATTCCGTCTCTCACAGTTGAAGTGTACCTATGATAAAAATGACAGACCTCTACATGCTTTGTAAGTAGGAAAACCTGCAAAATCGGCAGTGTATCAAATACTTGTTCTCCCCACTGTAGTTCCACTTTACTACATATTTGTTTAAATAGATTTCTGTTCCTTTAATTCAATACAGAAAAAACAGCTGTTAATATGGGAATATTAATTACTAAGTAATTTTGTCAGTCTACTTGGAATTAACTTTATTGGTTCGATTATAATGTGTATATAACAAAATTTTATAATACCCTTCCAGTTTGAAAAAAACTAACAATAAAAGCTATTTTAGATCTTATGTAGGGATTGGTCTGTAGTTGAAAATTTAAGAAAATTCACTTGAGCACCACAATTCCACACTTCACCCATGATTTACCAAGTTATTTCAGCAAACACCTTTTACTTACACAGTTGGTCAGTTTAGTGGTGGGGGGGATATCGATACAGTTCTGTATGCTGATTTTGTCTTTAAGGATAATTGCATAATGGATAATACAACAATTTATATTTGCTCTGTTTAGCAGTCTCTGAACCAAAACCGGTTCTTCATCTTTTTTTAAATAACAGATATATATATTTGTCCCATTACTGATTCCCAAATCCAAGACATATGCCTATCGTTATTGTCCCAAATTTTGTTTTCATGTTTTTAATAGAAATGTACGTTACAAGACAAAAAAACACAATCAAGTATGATGGTCTTCAAATCTTGTTTTCAATTAGTTTGAAGTAGAAAAAAACATATTACTACGTAACTCAAAGCTTTGTTGGAAAACTATGGTAAAGAGTGAAATATAATTATGTAACTATGCTCGTGATTTTCCGTTTAAAACTATTGACCAATTCATATAGCCTTACATTATTTTAAAAAAAGAATACATAGTTGAACGCATACCAGCTTATTTGAATTATATTGCACTTTCCTATGGACAGTTTTTTCCCTACCGTCAAATTGGACCAACATAATTAACAACCGGTAGTTAAAATGCAATTTGTTTCAACATTCTGCCTTGTGCTGTAGCCTAATCGTAACTTTATCGATGATAGTAAATTTGCGTTTCGTTTAATTCAACATCGGGTTTACAAACTACCGTACAGCAATGCAGTCACAAACAACACAACTTACGATTCTCCACTTACAGTTTAACCAAGTTGTTGTTTGGACCGTGTGTTTTTCATGTCGTAGATAACTGAATATTAATTGACAGAAACCTTTTGCTGAATCATTTCATGCCATGTTTAATTTCTCCTCCCGCCGGTTGTCGTGGACACGCTTGTGAGTGCTTTGCCTGACGACCAAAAGTGAAATCTGTCGCTGTGAAGAAACTACGTCTGTGGACATGCGGTAGCGTTTGGGCGGAGCAAGGAGGTAGACAGGCTAGTGAGTAAACGTCTGACATCGTTCAGTTTACGTATAACATGTTAGAACAGCTTGCGATTCTATTAATTGACAGAAAAAAATGAACTCTGATACGCAAAACAAAAAAGTATATTTTGAAGAGGGACAAGTTGTAGCCTAAACACTATTCACTTAAAAGAGTAATCCAGACAAAATCACACGTTTCAAGTTTCAAGGTTTATTTGTCAAATACACCGAACAACACAGCGTCATCCTGCACAATGCAATGCTTGTGACATGGCACCAGACAACTACGTAGTGGCACATTCCTATTATTACGTTTTTCAAATAATGCAAATAATTGACAACTATAATGCTCAATGTGAACGTAATAATGATGAAACACATTTCAAAGTGAACTGCTAGCTTTCACTAGTACTTTCGCTTTTAATTACTTATACAAACTTTTTATATTCTTTATACAACGCTGTGGCATCGTAAATCCACACTGTCAATCCTAGACTGACATCTAGTGGTACAACTTAATAACTGTATTCTAACTGATAGGACATATATATGGATAATTGATAGGACATATCAATACAAGAACAATGTACGTTATGACTTTTTTCCCCTGCATTTCATAGTTACATTTGCAACCAACTGAGAACAAAAGGTGGAGCAAGTAAATGAAAGTTCACTGGTTCTAATCCCAGCAAAACCATAATTTCTCCTGGGTTGCTGCTGTAAATAACAAGGAGTTCTTAGTATACCAACCTGGTAAAATATTTATTTTATGTTTTGTTGAAGGAATGTATAGCCCTGAGATGACTACAAAACCGAAATATTTTCCTAAGTGGCCAGAAAACATATCTACACAATAACACCAAAGCGATAACCAGCAGATGAAGTAGTACATTTTTCTAATAAAACAACATGAGAATGATGCCCTGCCCTATTTCAGCCAACTCAAGTAAAATCCCAGTTTTATGACAGTGAAAAATAATGAATGTATGAGTTTAGAATGTTTGATATACTTCATAATCTTTGTTGTTTTTGTTGTCTGAGACACTCATCACAATATCACAAGTCACAAATCCCTCTCTTTTTCTCAGAGATTGAAAAGGTATTCAGAACAATTACCGCAATCCATCATCAGTCCACCTTCATGGAGATGCTGGCCCATTACACCCCAATAATGTTGTGCTTGTTCATGTTGAGAGGAGGTGCTGTTTAGGGCATCCTAGAAGTGCTGTACATGCTGCATGATTCAGTCACATTACAGTCACTAATAACAGTATATTATCATTTGGTTAACCATATTTCTTAATTCCTTCTTCCATCTAAATTCATTCTCATGTCAATGCAGCTCTGCTGAGTGGAAAAGGTTGTTGGTGTGGCTTGATTGCATACTTCAGTGAAAGGGTGAAGGATATCAAAGACTACCAGGTACACAATATGGTTTAAAATATTGTTTTCGTTTTATTTTCCATATTTCTCTCTCTCCCCCTTTCTCCTTTTTATCTTATAATTCCCCGCCCTCTCTTCTCTTCCTCTCTCATCTCACCCTCCATCTCCTTTCCCTTTCTTCTTGCTCTCTTTCATTACTGTTATTCTTTCCATTCTTCACATTTCTGTCTCTTTCCACTCACACATCTCTGTACTGTGCATATTCTTACTTCAGATCTTTGTACACTCAAGGATGTTTTTATCACGGCTGAGCCCTCTTGTGTACAAATGCTTCAATGAAGTCACTGGTGTTCAAGCCCTCTTTCTGAAGCACACATTTATGTTCAGAGTGAGTGGTTTTGATGTGTTCATCAGCATTGATCTTTTTCTTTCATGTAATCCAGAGAGACTTACTGTTGTTAGCACAAACATTTATATTTCTACTGTGTATACAGCCCATTGTGGCTAGTGGTTTTCCAAAGTTACTAGCCACTTAGCATTTTCACTAGCCACCATTTTGTTGTTGGGTTTTATTTGTTTATCAGTGATATTTGTTTATCAGTGCTACATCGTAGCCTGTCTAGTTCACACTGTTGGTCACTGGCGTGCAAGGGAATAGGCCTAACATAAATGGACCAGAATCCAACACTGTATGTAGGTAGTGCTCATTGGAGTTGTAGGGTCGTAGGTTGTAATGTCACTCTCATTGCAATGAGACTACAGTTTAAAAAAATATGTGTGTGTGTTTGTGTGTATATATATACACACACACACAGGTTTTCCTGGCTCAAAATTAGGCAAAGGTGGTACCCAAACCCCCGCACTCAACCGAAATAATTTATACAATATGTGTCTACACACTTGAAAAACTATTAAATCTGCCCTGTTGTCCATGTCCACGTGAGCAGCTAATGCAGGCTGCAATGACCTCCCTAATATTAACCAAAATATATAAGCAATATATTTATTCTTGACATAGACCTATTAGCATGTTATTTAAAAATAAATATGAAATCACTCATCAGCTATATATCAGCCAATATTATTGTTGTCTATTTTCATTGTTATGCTATATTCTTGTTAATATAGGCTTGCATAAAACGAAACAGAGCTGTTGATAATACATCCTTGCCTTGATGCCATATCGTTAATCTCCCTCTCTCGACCTCCTTCATCTGTACTAGGCTCTGCTGCTGTCGCTGATCCAAAGTCTTCTTCACGTTCATATATTTATATTCTTAAATATGTTACTTGTATATTTTTTTTCACTGTATATTGCATTTTATTGCATGACATAAGTATTTGATACATCTGAAAAGCAGAACTTAATATTTGGTACAGAAACCTTTGTTTGCAATTACAGAGATCATACGTTTCTTGTAGTTCTTGACCAGGTTTGCACACACTGCAGCAGGGATTTTGACCCACTCCTCCATACAGACCTTCTCCAGATCCTTCAGGTTTTGGGGCTGTCGTTGGGCAATACAGACTTTCAGCTCCCTCCAAAGATTTTCTATTGGGTTCAGGTCTGGAGACTGGCTAGGCCACTCCAGGACCTTGAGATGCTTTTTACAGGGCCATTCCTTAGTTGCCCTGGCTATGTGTTTCGGGTCGTTGTCATGCTGGAAGACCCAGCCACGACCCATCTTCAATGCTCTTACTGAGGGAAGGAGGTTGTTGGCCAAGATCTTGCGATTACATGGCCCCATCCATCCTCCCCTCAATACGGTGCAGTCGACCTGTCCCCTTTGCAGAAAAGCATCCCCAAAGAATGATGTTTTTACCTCCATGCTTCATGGTAGGGATGGTGTTCTAGGGGTTGTACTCATCCTTCTTCTTCCTCCAAACACGGCGAGTGGAGTTTAGACCAAAAAGCTCTATTTTTGTCTCATCAGACCACATGACCTTCTCCCATTCCTCCTCTGGATCATCCAGATGGTCATTGGCAAACTTCAGACTGGCCTGGACATGCGCTGGCTTGAGCAGGGGGACCTTGCGTGCGCTGCAGGATTTTAATCCATGACGGCGTAATGTGTTACTAATGGTTTTCTTTGAGACTGTGGTCCCAGCTCTCTTCAGGTCATTGACCAGATCCTGCCATGTAGTTCTGGGGCTGATCCCTCACCTTCCTCATGGAGCCCCAGACCGATGGAAGATTGACCGTCATCTTGAACCTCTTCCATTTTCTAATAATTGCGCCAACAGTTGTTGCCTTCTCACCAAGCTGCTTGCCTATTGTCCTGTAGCCCATCCCAGCCTTGTGCAGGTCTACAATTTTATCCCTGATGTCCTTACACAGCTCTCTGGTCTTGGCCATTGTGGAGAGGTTGTAGTCTGTTTGATTGAGTGTGTGGACAGGTGTCTTTTATACAGGTAACAAGTTCAAACAGGTGCAGTTAATACAGGTAATGAGTGGAGAACAGGAGGGCTTCTTAAAGAAAAACTAACAGGTCTATGAGAGCCGGAAAATGCTCTTGCTGAGGGAAGGAGGTTGTTGGCCAAGATCTCGCGATACATGGCCCCATCCATCCTCCCCTCAATACGGTGCAGTCGTCCTGTCCCCTTTGCAGAAAAGCATCCCAAAAGAATGATGTTTCTACCTCCATGCTTCACGGTTGGGATGGTGTTCTTGGGGTTGTACTCATCCTTCTTCTTCCTCCAAACACGAAGAGTGGAGTTAGACCAAAAAGCTCTATTTTTGTCTCATCAGACCACATGACCTTCTCCCATTCCTCCTCTGGATCATCCAGATGGTCATTGGCAAACTTCAGACTGGCCTGGACATGCGCTGGCTTGAGCAGGGGGACCTTGCGTGCGCTGCAGGATTTTAATCCATGACGGCGTAATGTGTTACTAATGGTTTTCTTTGAGACTGTGGTCCCAGCTCTCTTCAGGTCATTGACCAGATCCTGCCATGTAGTTCTGGGGCTGATCCCTCACCTTCCTCATGGAGCCCCAGACCGATGGAAGATTGACCGTCATCTTGAACCTCTTCCATTTTCTAATAATTGCGCCAACAGTTGTTGCCTTCTCACCAAGCTGCTTGCCTATTGTCCTGTAGCCCATCCAAGCCTTGTGCAGGTCTACAATTTTATCCCTGATGTCCTTACACAACTCTCTGGTCTTGTCCATTGTGGAGAGGTTGTAGTCTGTTTGATTGAGTGTGTGGACAGGTGTCTCTTATACAGGTAACAAGTTCAAACAGGTGCAGTTAATACAGGTAATGAGTGGAGAACAGGAGGGCTTCTTAAAGAAAAACTAACAGGTCTATGAGAGCCGGAAAATGCTCTTACTGAGGGAAGGAGGTTGTTGGCCAAGATCTCGCGATACATGGCCCCATCCATCCTCCCCTCAATACGGTGCAGTCATCCTGTCCCCTTTGCAGAAAAGCATCCCAAAAGAATGATGTTTCCACCTCCATGCTTCACGGTTGGGATGGTGTTCTTGGGGTTGTACTCATCCTTCTTCTTCCTCCAAACACGACGAGTGGAGTTAGACCAAAAAGCTCTATTTTTGTCTCATCAGACCACATGACCTTCTCCCATTCCTCCTCTGGATCATCCAGATGGTCATTGGCAAACTTCAGACGGGCAGAGACAACAGGTCTGTGAGAGCCGGAATTCTTACAGGTTGGTAGGTGATCAAATACTTATGTCATGCAATAAAATGCAAATAAATTATTTAAAAAAATCATACAATGTGATTTTCTGGATTTCTGTTTTAGATTCCGTCTCTCACAGTTGAAGTGTACCTATGATAAAAATTACAGACCTCTACATGCTTTGTAAGTAGGAAAGCCTGCAAAATCGGCAGTGTATCAAATACTTGTTCTCCCCACTGTATAGTTTATTAGAGGTTATTACGTTTTATTGAAATATTTTGACATGCTTGGGTGTATAAGAATGACAAAATGGCTATTCTCCTGCACAAAATCATGTTTTACCATGCCTACACACATAGGCTTTGCAAGATTTTGGTTTGAGTTTTGAAAGCTGGAAAAACCCTGTGTATAGATATAGAATGCCACCCGTCATAGTGGCTAGTAAAAGTGACTGCGGTACCCGCCACAGCCGAATTCCACCCGCATTTGGCAGGTGACAATGTCAAGCCTTGTGGTTCACATCCAAATATTGCACTTTCTCTGGTTAACTAACAACAGAAATAGAATTTCATAGAATGTATTGGTAAAAATATGTATTATGTGCCAGGATATTGTGAGTATAAAATTTTTTCTTTTTCCCCCTGAAAGATTTCTGTTTGTTTTTCAATTGAATTGTTTCATTATAGGTCACATTAAAGGTGGAAAAAGTTCTGACATGATTTATCTTTGTCTCATTATTTTACATCACAAGAACCTGGCATTTTAACAGGGGTGTGCAGACTTTTTATATCCACTGTATGCTCAGGGAACGGTTTGTTGGTAGCTGTGAAAAGGTTGGCCGTGATTTCAATGAATTCTAAACTGACAGCAGTGTCTGTGGTTGCTCTAGGTTATCAACAGCGCATCCTGGAGGCTAATCTCAGTTATTTATTCAACGTTTATGACCATCATATTTCATTTAAATTGGAATGCCATAATACATTTTATGACAATGTCAGGAAACATATTCACCATCTTGTGCATTTTCTTATAATTACTTAATACACTTTATGGCAGTGCAATTAATATTATAACCATTCTGTGTCACTTTACTTTTATACACAAACATATAATTGTTTTGCTATTTGTAGGTGCAATTAGAGGCAGGAATGTGGGAGCCATTTATCCAATGATCATCTGTTCTGCCCCCCACCCGATTCAGAGTTTCTCCCCCATCGATTATACCGAATATGGCTGCCAGGTGTTGTTAATATGTTATTAATAATAACATTATACTAGTGTGGCAGAGAGCACAGACACTTTGGAAAAAATTATAGTCCTTTTGTTAATGACATCTAAACGATGAATATAGGAAGTTGGAAAATAAATGGATGAATGTGAATTGATGCGTCACTGGCTTCCCCTCTTGTATTGTGTACATTGGAATTATCTACAGTTCACTTGCAGGTGATATCCCTAACCTTTTTGGTATTTGCACTACTTAAGCATATACATAACTGATTTTCAAATAATAAAGTTTTTACTTCATTAGGATTGCTTTTAAAGCAGTGAATAATACACACAATTGTGCCAAAATATCACTCTTTTGAGTAGGCTTGTTAATTATTTCAAACACCACTAGAGTTGCGAATGCCTTCTGATGAGTGCACTTTAGAATCTGTTAGTGTTACGCAGTTACATTCTGATAAAGTAAATTATGACACAAATCTCAAGCTAATGCATTTAATGGGTGATGCATTAGTCCTTCTGTAGTGGTGGTCTTTTGGGGCCTTAAAATGTTGCACAACTGGAGAAGTAAAGTTCTTTAATAATCCAGTTGATGTCACTAAAGTACCAGCCATCCCTTTTAGTGTGCTTTCATGATGAATTCACACTATTTGAAATAGTTTTCATACAATGACTGTAGACATATTGCATTGACTGGGACTTTGATTTTAAATGAGCAATCTGGAATTTCTATAACTGTTTTTGGAACTATAATTATACTAATCCATTGATTAACTAAGATGAAGGGATTTAGTTGCTCTGCATAAGGACGTTTGTTAAATCAAAAAAATATATATTATCCTAATGAATGTTATAAAAGACTGTTCACAAATACACCTTGAAATATTAGCTCCTCAGATGTAAACTTTTTTTGTCTGAGCATGTCCTGCAGGTCAGTCAGGCAACAAAATGCCTGGAGAAGCCTTCAGTTTATACACTGCTTCAGCATACCAAAATCTAGGGTGGCATTTTATTCATGTCCTATTCAATACTTAAAGAGTAGAATTTATGCCAACTGAATGAGGAATGAGGAAATGTAAATTTCCTTTTATAAATATCTATCTAAACATCCCTGCCTTAAAACCATGCCCAACTAACAAGAAGTTATGTTTCTGTGGCTGCCTTAAGAAATTGGTCTCTAGAGACAGTCTGTAGGTTAATTTATTCTCTATCAGTTCAGTTTGGCAGTGTGTGTGCTGTCACCAGGTCTAAACCTGCTGCAGTACTCACCTTGTTTGTAGAAATGCCCAAGATAACTTATAGTAGCTCCTTAGGGTGGCTGCTGCCGGTTGACTCTGGCAGTGCATAAGAAAAACAGTTTATTTGTTTGTTTGTCCCACAAGTTTTTGGCTGGAGCATCCTGGATTCTGTTTGGCCCAGGTCCCTGTTGGGCATCTATTTCTGAAACCCAAGTGGCTCTTAATGAACGTGGCAGGGCTGGCCCTCAGCAAACCAAGGCCTGAGCAGACCCTTCTTCTTCTGCCTTGGCAGACACCCTCACTTTGCTCTCTCTTTGGCTTCCTAATTTAGTAACGGCGGGTAAAAATATGCGCTAACGAACAAGGTCTGGTATGTCAGGCTGGCGTCCAGCGGGGAGAGAGAGTGGAAGCGAGAAAGGGAGAGGAGGGGGGCGTTGTTTTCACAGCAGGCACCCAGTGACAGAGGAGTGAAGCCACGGCACAGACGTCTCCTACATCTGTGTGTGTGCTCTCAGTTTCTTCCCCCAGCCATTTAAGCTCCCTCCATCTCTCTCCCCATACCCTTTAAATCATCACACCGTTGGTAGCTTACATAAGAAACCTCCACAGTGAGTGCTGTTGCAATGAGTCTGCAGTGAGTTGGAGCTCTAGGCTTTTAACAATGTCTTGTGTGAAAATGCAGGGCTGGCTGCCTTTGACCTCTGACCTCTCTCTTCCTGGGCACCTTTTCGAAGCCACAGTTTGATTATTACTCAGAAATGTTAATATATTCTTGTATGGAAATGATCAGTTAGGTTTCTAATAATAATATGTTATACATACTCCCTAGTTGTCTGCTGCTTATACTAAGATCATCACCTTTAGACACAGTGCCATGGCACATTTTCTTCCAGTTCACAGATCATGACAACTTAGCTGACTTCACTTCCCTGTCCCCAAGTTGCAGATGGAAACTGAAAACCCTGTGGTTTAAGCTGGCACTTTCAAAATAGACTTGAATTTTGATGTAGTGATCAAAACATAGCATTCTGTTCTTTGAACTGTAGGTAAATGGACTGACCCTGTGAGAGGTGATTTGTTGTAGACCAACCTATGCTGGACTTCTGTAGGAAAAGAAAGGTGAACAGGGGCTGATGGTGATTTCCCCTGGGCTGAACTGTAGGTATAATGTAGCACCTTGGTTTGGGATCGTGGGCCATTGTCATGTTGACAAACCACTCTGTCTGCATCTCCAATGATCCTATGACACTGTGCTCCTGGTGTGACTCACTGAGCTCTCTGCCACGTAGACAAACCACAGGGCCACTTGGTCCCTGCCATGTGGAAAAACAGCACCCTGAGGACCTGCAAGGTGAGTCATGTACCCGAGACAGATTCACAACATCTTCATGGTTCCCATTCAAAAATGAAAAGAACTTACATTTACATTTGAGTCACATAGCTGAGTCTGTTATTCAGAGCGACTTAATTGATTAATACACTGTGTGTCATTAGTACTTAACTTTTTTTGTTACAGGGTGAGGAGAGGGGATGAATAAGCAAAATGTTTTCAGGACACCCCTACTCATTCTTCACCAAAAATCTTATTTTTTGCCCTTTTCCAACCAGCTAGCCACATGAGCCAATTTGCATCTCCCACGGGCCTTACCAGGCACTCATCAGCCAACAACACAGTCAGAACACCCTTACTCCCATGTGAATTTGGGTCTTTCAGTGACTTAAGTTGATGCATCTTTCATCTATCTATTCATTTGTCTGTTTGGAAGGAACATGTGTTGTCCACAATGATCAATAACATACTGCAGTTTTTGCCTTTAACAGCTTTATTCATCTCTCTACAGGCGCTACAGTGTTAGAATATTCCATGGACATCCGTAGAGACTATCTACTATGGTCTCTTCTCCAGAGCACAGAACAGAGAAGTAAGCTATGCTGGTTGTAATATAATCTCTGGAGCATATGAAAGGGTCAATATGTAGAATTTATCATTGTAAAATCAGGGGTACATCTATACAGTTGTGCTCATAAGTTTGCAGAAATTGTGAAGTGTTGGCAATGATTTTGAAAATATGACTGATCATGCAAAAAATAAATAAAAAATAAGGATATTGATCATATCAAGCCATTTATTATCACATAGTTGTTTGGCTCCTTTTTAAATCATGATGATAAGAGAAATCATCCAAATGGCCCTAATCAAACTTTTATATACCCTTTAATGTTTGGCCTTGTTACAAACACACAAGGTGACACACAGGTGAAAATGGCAATTTAAGGTTAATTTCCCACACCTGTGGCTTTTTAAATTGCAATTAGTGTCTGTGTATAAATAGTCAATGAGTTTTTTTGCTCTCGTGTGGATGCACTGAGCAGGCTAGAAATTGAGCCATTGGGAGCAGAAAAGAACAGTCAAAAGACCTGCGTAGCAAGGTAATGGAAAGATATCCAAAGCCCTGCAAATGCAGTTGAATGTGAATCCCATAAGAAATAAAAGGCATGGGTTTTGCTTGCTGTTTTCTTTACAAATGGTACATATATTAACAATTCTCCAAGGGTATGTAAACTTTTGAGCAACTGTATGTATGTTATATATATGTTTTATATATATATACACACACACACTCACCTAAAGGATTATTAGGAACACCATACTAATACTGTGTTTGACCCCCTTTTGCCTTCAGAACTGCCGTGGCATTGATTCAACAAGGTGCTGAAAGCATTCTTTAGAAATGTTGGCCCATATTGATAGGATAGCATCTTGCAGTTGATGGAGATTTGTGGGATGCACATCCAGGGCACGAAGCTCCCGTTCCACCACATCCCAAAAGATGCTCTATTGGGTTGAGATCTGGTGACTGTGGGGGACATTTCAGTACAGTGAACTCATTGTCATGTTCAGGAAACCAATTTGAAATGATTCAAGCTTTGTGACATGGTGCATTATCCTGCTGGAAGTAGCCATCAGAGGATGGGTACATGGTGGTCATAAAGGGATGGACATGGTCAGAAACAATGCTCAGGTAGGCCGTGGCATTTAAACGATGGCACTAAGGGGCCTAAAGTGTGCCAAGAAAACATCCCCCACACCATTACACCACAACCACCAGCCTGCACAGTGGTAACAAGGCATGATGGATCCAAATGCAAATTGTAGCCTCTTTTTCCTATTTGTAGTGGAGATGAGTGGTACCCGGTGGGGTCTTCTGCTGTTGTAGCCCATCCGCCTCAAGGTTGTGCGTGTTGTGGCTTCACAAATGCTTTGCTGCATACCTCGGTTGTAACGAATGGTTATTTCAGTCAAAGTTGCTCTTCTATCAGCTTGAATCAGTCGGCCCATTCTCCTCTGACCTCTAGCATCAACAAGGCATTTTCGCCCACAGGACTGCCGCATACTGGATGTTTTTCCCTTTTCACACCATTCTTTGTAAACCCTAGAAATGGTTGTGCGTGAAAATCCCAGTAACTGAGCAGATTGTGAAATACTCAGACCGGCCCGTCTGGCACAAACAACCATGCCACGCTCAAATCACCTTTCTTTCCCATTCTGACATTCAGTTTGGAGTTCAGGAGATTGTCTTGACCAGGACCACACCCCTAAATGCATTGAAGCAACTGCCATGTGATCGGTTGATTAGATAATTGCATTAATGAGAAATTGAACAGGTGTTCCTAATAATCCTTTAGGTGAGTGTATATACCTTTCTATATATATATAGGTCCGGTTTGTTAGGTAGAATTAAGTTCTACCTTCCGCAACTACAAAGTACATCATACTTCGATTATTTTGGTTTAACTAGATACAGCATTTTTTACAGTCATGTTTGTCAATTCTCACTTTAATGTATTTCTAAATTCATTTTATATCCTTGCAATAACCATTCACAACCATGTGTTCTTGCTATTTCACAAAAAGACATCACAGAGCCTAACAGTGATGTTGTACCAAACTGTGCATGTGCAAGCCATCAAATCAGAACACCAAATAAAAAAAAAAGCATTTCCAATCCCATAGACATTGGGGTAATTCATAAGCAATTACTTGGAAAAAAATTATCTGCATCACTTTTGAGAAAGTGGAAGTTAATGTCCTGGAGTGGATAAGGCAAAGCCTGGACCTCAATATAATAAAAAATGTATGGAAAGAGTTGAAAATACACCCAAGTTGCCCATCCAACTTGATGGGGATTGAGACTTTTCCAAATAGACTCATGGCTGTAATTACGGCCAATGTAACTAAGTAACTTTCATTACAGCCATTAACTTGTGAAACCTCAAACCCTGTTCTGGTGTGTGAAGTCTGCTTCACAAGTATTCCCGGAAGTCTTGCAATGTTGCGCCTCTTGCTTTGAAACCTTTGTACTTGGGCAAATGAAAACAGAGTGTACCACTTTTTGTCCCCTACGCTTTTAGGAAAATACTAATTACTTCTTAAACACAATCCCTCAGTATTTTTTTTTTTAAGAGTAATATATATATATATATATATATATATATATTATATATATATATATATATGTGTGTGTGTTAATCGAAGGTGTACACACTTTCTCACCCCTATCATACTATAATCAGTTATTTCACCGACAAAATAGCACCACTCACTTTCAGTCATACAGATGTCTCCACTTCCTGTGTTTGTTTACCCACAAACATTGACTTCTCGGATTTTCTTTTGATTGGCAGCTCAACCTAAGCTCTTTAGGTTGTTCCAACGTGTTCGATGAATGTTACAGCTTTGTAATAATATGTAGTAACTTGATTTTTTTAAACTAAATTAGCTAACTAGTGTTAGTTTAGCTGGTATGTTGTTTCCCCCCAATTAGTTTCTGAAATGCCAAACAGCTCACTGTTTTACCTAAAAACAGAGATGGTAATTGCATTATTTTCTGTTTCTTTTAAAAATGTTATCCCTTTAAATTTCCCAACTTTCTCAACATGGCTGTTTAATGTAATAATGTATAATTTGTCCCCATATATGCATTATTAACTGTACCTGTCTTTAGTTATAACTATTGTAGATGTATTGATTGTATAAGTTAGTGAACTGTTGTAAGAAATGAAACAAAATATTAAGTGTTTGTAACTGTGTTGAAACTGAAGGTGCAAGTAGGAGAACAATAAATCCTCTTCAAACGGTTGCCGGGGAGAGAAAGATTTAGCATGTCTGTCTTTTGAGAAACAGGACACAGGTTAGAGGCACACACACATAGTCGGACAGACAACACAAACCACAAGGGGGGCAAGGGGATACTTGCAGTTATCCTTATAAGGAATAGAACTGGGATTGGGCCAATGGCACACTTGCTTTGTTAACTTAACGCCTCTATCTTTTGGGTGTAGTTGAAGTATAAAATGATGTTTTGACTGTTGATCCTTAGACATTGTGTGGCGACACTTGTCTCCAAAAGCTTTTGTAATAAACGTAATATTGACCTGACTCCTGGTGTTTTATTCTCCTTTCCAACAAACCAACTCGGGGAAGTGTTGACTTCAACACTATTCCCCATCAAACACATTAATTGCAGTTCATAATAACTAAGGCAGTCACACAGGTTTTATTGATTTGACTCTTGCTACTGAATAAGCGCAAAAGTAGTAAACAAAAGATCTTGGAGCAAGTGCAAAAAACAACAACACAAAAGCTAATAATGAAATACTTATGTCATGCAATAAAATGCTAATTAATTATTTAAAAATCATACAATGTGATTTTCTGGATTTTTGTTTTAGATTCCGTCTCTCACAGTTGAAGTGTACCTATGATAAAAATTAGACCTCTACATGCTTTGTAAGTAGGAAAACCTGCAAAATCGGCAGTGTATCAAATACTTGTTCTCCCCACTGTATAGGCAAGAGAGTAGGCGGCATGGAATACATAGGGTTGGTTGTAACCATAGACTGTATAAAAATATATGGCCGTAGTAACCGTGATGTCACCCATAGGTGTCTGAAGCATAGATAAAAGAACAGCTTTATATCTATGATCTGAAGATCAGTTTTGAAGCAAATTTTTGGCGGAGATGGCTGTCGCCAACTTGGCAGCGCATCACTTGGCCTAACTCCTGGGTAACCAAAAATGGACAAAGAGGTGGGGTGTGAGTGCAGCTGAGGTGCCTGGTTGCTAAAACAATTTATAGTTTTCACGTGACGTCACGGCATACTTGGCAGGAAAAACAAATGATCCTTCCACTGCCCTCCATCAACAACTCCACAACATTTATTAGTTATACTTTAAAATGACAGTTGAAGATCAGTTGGATGCGGTAACTGCATACATATTGTATTTGCAATCATATTTACATGAAATCATTGTGATGAATGACATGGTCTGTTTTTGTCTACACTGATGCAAACAACTCCAATGGCCTAGCTAACATTAGTGAGGCTAGCTAAACCTCTCTTGTTAAACATATAGCGTTTGCTAAGTTAATAACAAAGTTAATACAGGAGAAAATTGCACCAATCCAAACTTCTTCACAGCAACCCAGGCTGTCAAGGGTGGGTCATTTAAACAGTAGGAATGAAATATAGGAATATATGTTTCTGTGTTATACTGGCTGCACTACGCTACACTGGTTTGGACAGATAGCTGTCTGTACTTATGTACACTTCATTTTGGTAGCAGTTTAAGGGGATGGTTTCCAAAGTTCAGCTCCGGCAGGGATTTCACTGTTTTTAATATTGTAAATAACACAGCGGGTGGTCTATATGGGTCACATGTGCCTAAGACTTGCAGTGTGTTGTCATACATTTGTTTTTCATGTTTTGTGAGGTTATCTAAACACTCACGGGCTGTAGAAGTAGAACATTTGACTGGCTTGTGCAGTAACTCCATAGAATTCCCAGTGTTAGCCGCCATGTTTCAACAATGTTTTGCCTGCCCTGTCAGAGCAACCACGTGAATGAAAACTATGAATACCCACCAAGCGCGACAATAGTTAGCAGAAGCTAAGAAGCTAGGCTAAATGCTACCAGTATGTTATTCTGCGTTGCTAGTGGTTGCTAGCTGGCGGTTGGTAGACAGTCACCGTAACATAACCAGCTTACAAACGAGTTCACCTGAAACTTTACAAAAAAACGTATGCTTAAAATGCTTCATTTTTTTTTATATATATAAATGTGATACTTTTGCAACTCTAGAATTTATCAAGATGATGAGCATAGACTGTATGGTTACAAGTCGTTTATTTGGATGTCACTTGAATATAACGTAACTGGAGTTAGCTGAGGCGATAGCAGAAAGGACAAACCTCTAGGAGTGACACGAGTGACAGCGCCAGCACCACACCTGTCACACAGTAGGCCACACCCCTAATTATAAGACTTAATATAATTTCAACGGATGAGTTATAAAAAAAATGCCACACACGAGTTAACCCAAGTTGATCGCGTTCCAGACCAGAGTCCAAAATTGGAAAACAAGATGGATTGCCCCCGGAAAGCCAATGTTGTGCTTGCCCTTTCGACAACTACAGAACAACTTAAAAAACATAATGGAAGAAGATAGGAGACACAGAAGGTATGTCTGTTTTTCATCGTATTTCATTGTGTAGAAAAATGTTTTCACCACGTTTTAATTCCCTAACCAGTAGCCAAGCCTGTAACCTGGATGGGTGAGTGCTGTTCAGAATATTGTAACATTAACGTTAATTATAAACATAATTTTCCAATAAAATGTATAAGCCCAGTCTGCTAAATGGGATACATATAACGTCAGTTGTAAATACATGTGCTTAAGATTTCAAAGAGGATAAGAACTTCACTTATCATGAACGAACTTTGTCTAACCAGAGCTGCTCAAGTTAATTAGAAGAAACGATACAGTGATAGTAGATAGGACTTTAATATTTAATTGCCTGACATAGTTAAATACTGTTTTTCTCTGACTTAGGATACTGATATCCATTATGAAGTCAGCCCATCGAATCATCCTGAAGACTGGAACAGAATGGGAGGTCATGCTGAGCATGGGATACTACATTTTTGCACACCATTTCCGAGTCACCAAGCCACCGTTTGAATATCTCCTGATGAAGTGGCAGGAATATGGACTGCAAAATGTTCCTGCGGTACACGGCCAACCAGAACAGCTTTAGGGAGATGTCAGACAAGTTTGACGTATTGCAGTCATTCGCACACAGGATCATCCTAGAACTGCTCAACATCAACATACAAAAAAATCCCATTAAGATTGAATTTGGCTCAGAGCTTGTCCAACAACCTGGACATCAATGTAGAAACTGCATCACCTCATCATCCACCCTTTTGTGTTTCCGAGACGGCATCTGTGACCACATCAGTGTTGAAGATGGGCTGGATGTAGAGCTGCGTGCATTGCCAGCTAATGCAGTCACCTTGTTGGAATGGCCTTGCGTCTCAGGTCTGCGCACCTCTAGCCCCTCCAACAACATTGTGTTGCCCTCCCAGAAGGTCGTCCATTTCTGAGTAAAATTGGAAGCCCATGGCTCCCTTCCCTTTAGTTGTATTATTTTCTTTCACCTTCTTGTACCCATCAACAAGGGTGCTCCATTTCCTGGCCACCTTATAAGGGCAGAATGCATGAAATGGCTGCCCAACATCTCTGCTGTGTCCTTCCTAAGCTGTTTTTTGTTTGTCTTGGTGGATTTCAGTCAGGTGTTTAGGTCTTTCAGGGTTTTTGGGAGACCTTCCCCTTCAGCCTCTATGTGCTGCTGCATCAGGTCTAATAAAACAACGTTTGGTCCTTTTTGAAGCCCTCATTTTCTGGAATGGGTGATGGGATGGACTGGATGTTGATGAGCTGGACCCAGCCTCTGTGCTGCTGTCTAAAACACAATAAAAAGTCACAGGTTAGAAAGCCTCTCAAACTCTAGCCATATTGTTTTGTAATACAAACAGGTCTGGCAACCTTTTGTTGTTCTTATGATAACTAAGTTCCATTGACCCTTTGCCTGGGATGGTTGTCAGTGGCTTACCTCCATTCCCATGTTATAGCCATGTTTCCACCAAAAAATACCTGGAACTTTGAATCCCAGGAACTGCTATTCAAGGAACTGTGTGCGTTTCCACAGTGGTCTAAAGACCCGCGAAGATTAGGCAAATCAGTCCTCTGACGTATGCACCATACGCTACACAAAGCGACAGACAGGCTTCTTTATTATTTATGTGACACTGCAACATCACAGCAACCACGGAAGAGATTCAAGTTGTGTTGGTCATGATTTATTGGTTTGCAAATGTGGTCATTGAGTCAACAGTGGAAGAGACGAGCAGTAGTGGCAAATCGGATTCAAAATGGCCGAAATGCTAGACGAGTTGAAATACAAATGAAGTGAATGGATTTTACAAGTTATCGTGGAGATTGACCATGAGATGACAGACGGATTCGCGCCATCACGCACAAAGAACAACAATGGTAAGATTTCTTTAGGTAAATCACAGCTGGAAATTGTAAATTGCATCGACTTATTATTGGCACTTTTTTGTGTGTGTTTCAGATATGCGAGTACTACAGAATGCATTGTGTTTCTCCATCCGTTTGGTTACACAATATAAAAACGGAGTGGTGGGAAACCGTGGTTCCAACTGTCACAGAGGCCCAGTGGATAAAGAATTTCCGTATGTCTAAGGACATGTTTCTGTACCTGTGCTGTCAATTGCAACCAGAACTGGGTAGACATGACACCGCTAAAAAAAAAAGGATCGCCATTGCACTGTGGAAACCTGCAACCAACTCAGACTACAGGAGCATTTCTCATTTGGAGTTGGCATTACTATGGTGTGTCACAATTTACACAATTTCTGCACCAATTTCTGCAAACGTTGAGAACGGTTTTGGCAGATGGAGGTGCTGGTTAAAACAAAATGACTGCAACATACACAAGGTCAAATCCATGGTGATAGCATATTGTGTTCTTCATAACCTCTGTGCAATGAATGGTGATGGGTACAGAGAAGAATGCATTAAACCAGCCTGTATTAACCAGCCTTACAGGACACTGCCATCCACTGGAGAGGCCAATGGGCTAGACACACGTACAGGTCTGAAGTACATCATTAGACCTGTACGTGCGTCGAGCCCCTCGGCCACCTGGTTTTACATGTTTGTTCTTTATCTGTTGTGATGGAATAAATATTTCAAGCACTAAAAGCCCGACCCCAAAAGTTCTGCTACTCTGGGAATGTCCTACCTCCCAAGCAGGGAGTGTTTTGGGGGTAAAATGTAGTTCCTGGTTCTAGACCCTAGTTCCTGCGGTGGAAACGCAGTGAGTTACTGGATCGGTTCCTAGTTCCTGGGTATAGTTCCTGCAGTGGAAACGCGACTTATGATTGGTGGCTGTCCCTCACACTTCAGTTTGCTCCTAAGTTACTATTTGTAATGCCACATTTCCAGGGCTAAACCAGTGATTTATGCTAATGTTGGCTCCAGACTTTTTCCACTATACATTTGGTACCAAGGACATAAGGAAGGGCTCACGTGGGGAGGGAGGAGTAAATTATCAACGCAATTTGATTATCCGGTTACAACAAATAAAAAGTTTTCTGGTAGTAAAATAAACAATAATGCCATGCTCTTTGTTTAAAATACGGTGTTTGAACATAACTAATTAAACAAATTTCTTCCTCAAACTCCTGCGACCAGCTCCTTCTCCACCTACACTCGTGACATTGCAACTAAGCCAGTGTATTAATTGTTTAGTTTAATTAGTTTAAGTATTTTTTCAAAGCTATTTACTTTTAATAAAAGGATTTGGGAGAATTCTGAGGTTGTTATAGATTCTGCAGGCTACGTCTTAGTCTCAGCACACTGTTTTTCTATTGAGTCAATGGCATCGTATCACCTTCGGTCGTTCCAACTCTTTCCGAGTCTTTGCTTCCCTGTACTGTTGCTTCATTTTCTTTATTTTATCAGGGATCTGTTTGTTAGATTGGATGAAAACCATTACGAGAAGCTTAAAGCAAACAATACACATCGCCATTCGTATAGAACAACATGCCACGTTTTCACAGCACATAATGCGTAAAGTCCTAAAGTCCAGGGCTTGCCACCAAGTAAGAGCTGGGCTACTCAGCCATGGCCTAGTGGTCGACTGGCGCTGGGCGTGTCTATGGAATCAGAAACATATTGGGACTTTAGGGTAAAATGGCCCCAGTGGAAACGAGGCATAAGATTATCATGAGCCCATGTTTAGAGGTCACAGTGGCTGATTTGTCATGTTTCTTGTGTTCTCCAGCAGGATATATTGTCATTTCTTACACTAACCTGTTTCTCCAGTTTCAATCAGGTTGACCATAACTGTTAAATCCTCATTAAGGTAGTACATTGTAGGGTCTGGCGCTTTCTGAAATAATCGACTGGAGAATGGAGTGGTCCTCTGATCAGTCCATGTTCATATCCAAATAGACTAAAAAGAAAACACACATTGTTAACATCACACCATGATAGAGCTCTTATATTTCCATCATTCATTTACATACTCAGCCATAACATTATGACCACCTGCCTAATATTTTGTAGGTCCCACCTTTTGCCGCCAAAACAGCCCTGACCTGCAAGGCATGGAGTCCACTGGACCTCTGAAGGTGTGCTGTGCTATCTGTCACGAATACATTAGCAGCAGATCCTTTAAGTCCTGTGTAAGTTGCGAGGTTGGGGCCTCCACGGATTGGACCTGTTTGTCCACCACATCCCACAGATGCTCGATTGGATTGAGATCTGGGGAATTTGGAGGCCTAGTCAACACCTTGAACCATTTCTGAACAAGTTTTGCTTTGTGGCAGACACATTATCCTGCTGAAAGAGGCCAAAGTCATCAGGGAATACCGTTGCCATGAGAGGGTACACATGGTCTGCAACAATGCTCAGGTAGGTGGTACATGTCAAAGTAACATCCACATGAATGGCAGGACCCAAGGTTTCCCAGCAGAACATTGCCCAAAGCATCACACTGCCTCCACCGGCTTGCCTTCTTCACATAGTGCATCCTACTATTAGATTATTAAAAAGCTGGAAAATATGAAGTACTGTGTAAACATAGAAGATCTTCCAAGAAAAACATTGCAAGAAAACTATGGTGTAGCAAAAAAAACTACATTTATAGTAACATTTTTGTTAATTGCTTAGGCTTTGTGTTTGTATTGGTGCATGCAGTACTGCAATTATTTTCCTTGTATAGCCAAAGCACCTGTTAAATTCAGTTTGGAGATCATGACCCATGCTTACTGCTAATGCTCTGAACAGGAGTGACCAAATCAATAAAATGTAAATACAGTTCACTATCAGGTTAGAAAATTAATCTGAGGAGCCAAACCTTTCCCTACCTTTGAAGTAAAACAACGTTTGAGTGAGGAACATATTACTGTCTGTTAGAGAGGGGAAAACAGTTCCAACTTTCCTATATTGTGTCAATTTCATTGTGTTTACAATTCTATGCTCTATGTTGAGCAACACCTTATGATTATTTATAATGTACTGAAACCAAAAAATTATACAAAGCTAGAGCACATTCTTGGCTGTAAAATTGCAAAAGTGGTTTAACACTTCAACAAAGGTGTCTTATTCTAACTCACAGCAAGTATGCTAATGTCTTCACAGCTGCTGCACTTCAGATAAAGCTTGCTATTCACACACATAGTGAGTAATGTGTCCCAGTACTTTAATCAAAGTATTCGTGCAAGTAATGCAGCAGTTAAGGAGAAACAAAGCCAAAGACTTATGCTTGGCGCCCCTAGCTTTGAATTGGAGCAAGGCGGTCCATAGCAATAGCAGGATGCAGTTATGATAAGATGTGTTTCCATACAGCAAAGACATCATTCCATGCCTGGATTTTGGGTTTTACAATAGCTTCACGTTTGTATTGTTCTATGCTATGGCCAGTCTTAGAATGGCTTAGACTTTTGTTTATCCTCTCAAACCTTGGCCTAAATTTGAAGCGAATGCTGAGAACAAATATCCCATTGTTCAGAACTAAAGCCTCCACTCACACTCCTATTCGGTGTCAAAATCTAAGATTATGGAAAGCTTTGGAGGTGATACTGTCTCCCTTTGTTTACACAATGGCACAGTAAACCAATAACCATGTTTGCTGACAGTGTGTAAAATCCTTTGTAATTGCCGTTTTAGCAGTGTTGTGACAGGGAGATGCATGTATTGGAAAGAGAGCGACGGCTGTGTAACATACTCAGGGTTAGCAGAAATCTTAGACTCACACCGTGATGCTCCAGGAGTGCGATTAGGTGTTTATCTGTGTTGTGAGGCTCCCTGTGATCTGTGTAGCAGAACCCATCACTACAGGTTGAAATGGGGACTAGTATTCCCTTTTATCTCTGGAAACCCTGCTCATCCTCCAACTCAGCTCTGTCCAACCTAGTCTTAACCACAGGACAATGTGAGAGCTGCTCATTTGCTCACTTTGGGAAGTGGAATTCACAGTTTCTTGTGCTTATTCCACTGAGATGTCCAGCATCAACACACCATGAGACGGCCACATTTCCACTGATTATTTAAGTTGTGCAGAGGAATAGGGGTTATCCAGGAGAAATCTAATACTATTTCACTCAAAATATAATTCCTTTTCTACAGGTTTCTGCAGCTCAGAGTTTTCAATCACTTTATAACAGCATCTGAGTTGTTAGATTTCCAATGTCTCACAAGTTGCACGGCTGAAGGCACTGTTGCCAAGGAAATAAGACTCCCCTGTGCTTATGTAACCCCTGAATTACCTTGAAAAGTGATTTAAATATGCTCTTAGAATAAAGCTACATGTTCCTCAGCAAACAGCGTCAATTTCAGTGTTTCCCCTACTCTTTTTCCCCAACAGTGGGGGAGTTACGGCCTGGCATCAACAACACAAAAGGCTCCATGCTTGAAATGCTAAAACATTTTGCCTATCAACTTTATTTTCTTAACATTATTGGACAATACTGTCTTAACATCATTCCATAATAATAACCTAACTACTCCCAATTAATTAACTATTCTTTAAAACTGTTCATGAATCGCTTCCTAGACTCCTAATAAAAGCCACTAGCTACTAACTAATGAGGCAATATGAATTCCATGTACAGCATAGTGTGTTGCGTCAGATGGGTTAAAGAGAGGGTAGAAAATATAGTTTTGCTGAATGTACCACATGGTGCCCCATGATTTCACATGCTTTTTGTAAATTTAAACTCTCCTGAGTATTTTGTACAATACATTCATTGTGGCACTGAATAGTTTTTCTGCTAAATGTATCCCTTGTACTTCACAGTGGGGGGATGAAAAATATAGTGTGGCTGGATTTATAACACAATCCCTCTCCAAAGCTAATGGCCACAAGCAAATGAACAACAATAACATCAAAATAGGATTTTTTCTAAATATTAGATATGTTCTGTACATTACCTTACTTAAGCTCTAATCATTTCTCTGTGTGCTCCACCTCATAATAGTCTAACTTGTGTAAAGAATTATTTAAATTGTAATTTTGTTTGTTCTATTTTTCCCCACATAGTACATCCTTTGAAAATGTACACAATACACACTATAGAAACACAGCAGACTTTTACTTTGAAGGCAAAATACGAAAATCTGAAGTCTTATTGTGGCTACCAAATGTATAACATACCACAACAGACTTATTTTTAAGGTCTAATAAAAGCATAGGTCTTTTTGTTCTTTTTGTCCTTTCGAATCTCTAATATTTCCAGTGTGATGCTAATTGTTGCCGATTGTAGCTATCGAGTTGTGACAGTTAGTTAGCTAGCTTGCTTCTTACCTTTGGTTGTCACTCAGATGATGGCTACCTTTATATTAATGTCACAGACACTTACTGAGAGTGCTGTAGGCGCATCAATCAGTTGAAACGCGGAAGAGTACATATTCCTCAAAGCACCAAAAACGCTTGGATTCTCATTAGATGCTCTTTTACAACAGTACAAATTCTGTACACAATCAATGCTCTTTGATGAAATGTGCAGTGCCTTTAGAAAGTATTTGGACTCCTTCACTTTCTTCCCATTGTTGTGTCAGAGAAGACATTTATACTTGCCTAATAATTTTTGCTTATACCTAATAAGTGAAAAAGTAAAAAACATGTTTTTAGAAATTTGGACCAATTTATTAAAAATGAAAACCTAAATACAGTTATTGAGGTATTCAGACCCTCTGTCATTACACTCAAAATTGACCTCAGATACATCTTGTGCCTTTTAATAATCCTTGAGAAAAATTAAGAATTTAGCTGGATTCCAACGGTGGCCGATTCAGTTGATTGGAAATGATTTAGAAAGACACACACCTGTCTATATAAAGTCCCATACTTCAAAGTGCATGTGACAGAAAAAAATACATCTTCAAATCCCTAAAACTCTTCATAGACTTCAGAGATAAAATGCATTGATCTAGGAAAGGTTCTATATTTTATTTAAATCAATGAGTGCTGATTTCGGGGACACAGAATAAGTCTAGTCCAGGACAATTTTTTTTAACTCAATAGATATTTTTCATCAGTTATACACACCGGGAGCTCCCAGAGACAGGTGTATTCAATCTGAAATCATGTGAAACACCTTGACTGCACACAGGTGGTCTTGTGACTCTAGAAACAATTATTTCCGCCAGAGCTCATTCAGGTATGTCATAACAAAAGCGGTTTACAATCAATTTTCTATATTAGTAATTCATTTATAAAATAATTGCACTTTATATTTTTCACTTTTACATTATGGACGTTTTGTGTTGATCAGTTAAAAAAATTTAAATAATTAAATACACTTTGATTTAATGAACTGCCCAAGGGGGTGAATACTTTTGAGAGCCACTGGAATTAGGAACTTCCCTCGCTAGGTGAACATAGGCAGTACTTTTACTCTGCCTGTTTTACCTCTCTGACTGAGACAGGAATTTAATTCCAGTTTATGGTATATGTATAGACCACCAGAAAATGGGACCTCCACCAGTTCCTGTAATTTTGACCTCGGGTAAACTACTTTTAAAAAAGTGTTGTTGTTCAACTCAATTCTTTCCTCAGACTCTTCAGACCAATCAACAGTTTTGTAAATAGTAGTATCTAAGGGAGTGAACTACGTTGTGACTGAGAGAAGCTAAATGAGGGTCTGTTGTGCTCTGACCGACAGTATGTGGCGTCTGTGGTTGTTCATGGCAAATAGGTTTATAGTGATGCAGTGGTATCAATAATGGAGTAAAGGCACCCCCCTGCCACTGGCTGCTATTTGGGTCAGAGGAGACTCTCTGCGGACAGGCAAGATTGATGAAGCACTGGGGAGAGAGCTCCTAAACGTGTGTCTCAGCACTGCATGGTCCCAGCTTCTTCCTCTGCGCTCCTTCAGCCCTCATCCTGAGCAGCACAGCCTGACGCTCTTTAAACAACCTTCAAATTAGTCTTGTTTTTTAGGTCCTCAAACCCTTCAGGACCTTCCTGGTGAGATACTTGTTCTCTTGTTCAATCATCTCTCGTTTCCTTCTTGTTGTCACTGGACACATAGCACAATAGTGGGAGTCTGGTGTGTTGTGGAGGGAAGGGACGGTGTGGCAGATTGGTAGATCTGGCTGCTTTTGCAACTCCCAAAAGCTGGTAGCTATTTCTTATATTTACAACCAAGAGCTGCCTCTGATCAGAAACCTGGAGTAGATTTTCAGTAAGACAAACATAATCTAGTAAAGACAATGTCAAGGGCACTGTCTGCATTGTAATTGTAATGGGATTAGGAAAGGATTAGATCAAAAAAGGCCAGTAATATGATTTGTGAGGATTGTCAAGAAAGTAGCTAATCCAAGTTGTCAACTCAACGAGGAAGTCTCCAATCTCACTGTGTCAGCGACAGACAACAAAATTGTTAAGATTGAATGGACAACATTGAGAGTATGGAAATGAACCCATGACATACCAAAACCGGTGCACAACAAGAAACCTCAACCTGGAGAAATTAGTTGCTCTGTGCGACAACGATGATGTTTATCTTGGACTAAGGGAAAATAGTGAGATGAAGACAGAGCAGCTAGAGTGCCAATATTTTCTGGGGAAATCCATGTCTCAATTAGAATGAAATAGTCAGGTCCTGAAGGGAAACATCAACCAAGATGAAACTGGTCTTGCTGACAGTAAACACTGACGACGAGGAATTCCAAAGGTGTTGTATGACCAGGGCACACAAGATTAGAATGGTTGAGACTGGACAGCATCTGTAAAAACTATGTGGAGCTGAGTGAACAAGGGATAGAAAGCACACACATACTGTAGTTGGCTATTAAAATGGAAAAATGTGATACATCTTTTAAATTATATTAAGGAGGTGTAGGTAAGATACTTAAGTCATAAAGTGCTGTGGAGCCTTCCTCTCTTGTTCCTTTCTAACTATACAGAACAATTCAGAAGAACGGTCTTCATTTCAGCAGCAGCCTTAACATTGGGTGACACAATACCACTGCTTGAGGCTGCTGAAAAATATGGGGTTTTGTACTAATGCTAATTGATGACTGGTTAACAGAGGAGAAACATGTAATACATAAACAACCAAAACACTGACAAATTGTCCTGCCCTTAAACCCTGGTTGATCTGTCAAAACTGACCTAATAACAATTTATGACCACTCAGCAGTGCAAGCACTTGCACAGAACAACCTACCAAAATCTTATGCTAGACAAAACAATAGATTAGGACAAAAATATACTTATCACCTCTAAAAAGAGAAATTGAATTCCCACTACTGACATCATCAGTTAAACATTATAGTTAGGGTTGTGTAGACAAAGCACTAACCTAAATTATTGAGGTAATACGTTACAAAAGGGTGGCAGATATATCTCCAAAACAAAATGTATAATGAATAACGCTAACCTGTTAGAACAGTCTATTCTATTTATTCGTTTTCCCCCCAGAACCCTAAATTGTTGGAGATTCATGTGTAATTACAGATCAGTAAAATATAAAGGAAATGTTTACTACTCAAATCAAGGATGATCATTGCACCTCCTAGGGTGGGAACTAGTGGCGTTGTTAGGCCTGGGCGTTAGGCCTGTGCGATCTTTTATGAATAGCCCCGGATCTCAAATTGACCCCCCCCCCCCAAAAGAAATCCCTATATCTATTCATCTATAATTCTGATCACGCATTATGACAACATAGACCTGTAGGCCACTAGCGTGTACGTCGGCATTTTCCTCATTTACATTCAAAACCCTGTACTTTTTGTCCCGGGCGGGGCGGGTGGGTGGCCTAAGCCCCGCATGATTTGTGAACCTAGAGACGCCTCTGTTGGGAACCACTGCTCTAAAGTATATTCTTCAATATAGAATTGAGTACTTAAAAACTAGAGTGCTAATAATGATGTATATGTTGATTTGTATGGAAACTTACAGAGGATAATTGACACATTGACAGACAGTTGTATCATAATTTAGAGTAGCCAATGGTAAAATACATAGTCTTTCAATGAACCTATGAGATTAAGTGTAAATAATGAGCTTATTCACCCTTTTGTGAAAAGCTTTCACATTTGTTTAATTTATATTACAGAATGTATATATATTTAAACTATATAAACTATCAAACTAAATTCTCTTCAATATTGGCATCATAAATTCAATTTTTATTTCAAAAATGTTTACATTTCATCCTGTCAGTGTGTCCAGAGATTCACATTAGGATTAACAAATTAGGATTGTTTTTCCCATATCTACACAACATGCATCATAGTTTTAAAAGAGTAAGCCAAATTCAAACTCATTTTGACGGTTGGTACAAATGTGTGTGGAAAAGCACAAAGCCTCTGTGCTTTTGGGGTGTAGTTATGTCACTTACTACCAATCAAAATATTTTATCCACTGGCACTCCAGTCCCGCTAGAACATCTAGCAAAGCTAACTGGCCTAGCTAGCTATGATATGGAAGTGCCAAATTCATTGTCACATCTAGAACGATTTTCCATTTAATCTTTTGAAGAAAAATAAAAACGTTCTGTCAAAAGGTAGACCAACACCTGATCTTACAGATTTACAACAGTGTAAGGGGGAGAAGATTACCAGAAGTTTCCATAATGAATAGTATTTAAGAACTGAGTGGCTGTGCTGAAGCTAGCAAGTTGTTTTGCATTCCCTGCCTGCTGTTTTTAACAACTGACATTGTGTTGTCAAACCTGCGTAAAGTTGGCCCCCCACCCAACGCAAAACAATTTTAACAGCAGAAACGTAGCACAAATTAAGCCTAATTTGCCAAAGTTTTGCAGTGGTGGGGGGCAAACTTCACGCAGGTTGTGGACCAGGGCTTGCTAAGCTGACTTGAATTTTCTGACAACAGTGATCCAAATTCATTCAGAAGGATTGTTGAATGGATTCCATCTTCAAAATAAAGTATGTTAACAAATGATTTTGTACCTATTTTCTGCAAAGGTTGGTTCATCTACTCCCTGATTTTATAGACTATATTTGTTTACTGGATTCAGAGTTGAAGTTTTTGGATTGTCAATCAAACACGCTACTATTTTGCTTAATGAGTTGCTTTGTAAAGGGCCACATGATGCATTGCATACCGGTGGAAAATAGGCTCCACTGACAAGATTTTTAAAAAGGTTTTTGCTTATGCAATCATCCGCTATTCGCACACTCAGTTGCTTTTAGTACTTTGAAAGTCATGCAGATGAAACTGGTGATGTGTTTCGGAAACGTGCTGAGATTGATGTAGTAAAATATGTATTTCCATAAGGAATTGTACAGGGCAGTCTCAATAGATATGTGTATGAGACAACAACAGTTCCCTTTAAAATGTTTATAGAAATAGATTTGCTAGGGAGTTAACCTGACTTAGGGAGTTCAACCTAACCAGATTTTTGTGTGTCAGGGTTTGTTCTCATTGCAAACCTTGACTTAGACCGTACCACACATCACTGAACAATATACATGGCTTATGCCACTATCTGTATTTGTTAAGACATGGTGTGACAAGCCGACAGCCACCTTATGCACTTGAAGGGTTAAAAAGTACACAAACAATAAGTGTAATAATGTGTGATTTATTGTGCAAAAGAGCAAGCAAAAAGAGTAAAAGAGAGAGGCAATTTGCAAAGAAATCTCACCTTTTATACATGGCTCTCCATAACATTCCCTTCACACCAATTCTATCATTTTATCACTTCACTACACCTTTAAAGAGACATGCCATGTAAATGTGCCAACCTTAACACACAATTGAAACATCCTAACAATCCGTAGGTGGTGATTTGCAGTGTTAGCATGTTTTGAATATTTAAAAACTAAACACCTTGCTCTAAATAAATACATTTAAAAGTGCCTATTGTCTAGTGAAGGAGCAACTTCAGATTAATTGTCACAAACAGCTGCTGTATGTAGTAATAATTTTGTACTGTTCTCTATAAATGCATGTCTTCTGATCAACTTTTTTCAACAGTGTTTAGAATTTTCTTTGAGTCACAATTGTGTTGGTGGAAAGGGGTAAGGTAATTCACTTGACCTAACCGTACATACAGTGGGGAGAACAAGTATTTGATAACCTGCAAAATCGGCAGTGTTTCTGTAAAAGTCTGTAATTTGTATCATAGGTACTCTTCAACTGTGAGCACACTGCAGCAGGGATTCTGGCCCACTCCTCCATACAGACCTTCTCCAGATCCTTCAGGTGCCGGGGCTGTCGCTTGGCAATACAGACTTTCAGATCCCTCCAAAGATTTTCTATTGGGTTCAGGTCTGGAGACTGGCTAGGCCACTCCAGGACCTTGAGATGCTTCTTACGTAGCCACTCCGTAGTTGCCCTGGCTTTCTGTTTCGGGTCGTTGTCATGCTGGAAGACCCAGCCAAGACCCATCTTCAATGCTCTTACTGAGGGAAGGAGGTTGTTGGCCAAGATCTCGCGATACATGGCCCCATCCATCCTCCCCTCAATACGGTGCAGTCTTCCTGTCCCCTTTGCAGAAAAGCATCCCCAAAGAATGATGTTTCCACATCCATGTTTCATGGTTGGGATGGTGTTCTTGGGGTTGTACTCATCCTTCTTCTCCCTCCAAACACGTTGAGTGAAGTTTAGACCAAAAAGCTCTATTTTTGTCTCATCAGACCACATGACCTTCTCTGGATCATCCAGATGGTCATTGGCAAACTTCAGACGGGCCTGGACATGCGCTGGCTTGAGCAGGGGGACCTTGCATGCGCTGCAGGATTTTAATCCATGACGGTGTAGTGTGTTACTAATGGTTTTCTTTGAGACTGTGGTCCCAGCTCTCTTCAAGTCATTGACCAGGTCCTGCTGTGTAGTTCTGGGCTGATCCCTCACCTTCCTCATGATCATTGATGCCCCACGAGGTGACATCTTGCATGGAGCCCCAGACGCACAGTTTAGTTGGCGCTGTAATGGCGACATGCAGCAGAGTGCAGAGTGAGAGTGTTGTTTTTAATGTTTAACCTGGTTTTAGCGTCTCTACTTACTTGGATTTTTAACTGATCTGCGTGTGATGGTCATAACAATGACTCACCTCAGTTTGATGGGATGTCTTATCCTTTTTATGCTCTTATGCAAACTTTTGGGCGTACTCTGCGAACAGAAGGAGTCCCCCCAATATACCCGCGAGTTTCTCCTGTTCCTGCGTAGCTCCGATTCGGGAATCGTGAGCTCCCAGGCGGCTCTTCCACCTGAGATCATCCGGTCGGCAGCCCCCGCAGAGAACTGGAATTGGGCACCCAAGACAGGAGTGAGGAAAAGGGGGAGACGCGGCGGTGTATGGCAAAGATTGAAGCAACAAGGCCATCGTCGGATACCCCTTCCTTCAATTATCCTCGCCAATGTCCAGTCCCTTCGAAATAAAGTGGACGAGCTTCAGGCAAAAGTAAAGTTCCTCCCAGAATACAGATCCGCCTGTCTCCTCGCCTTGACAGAGACGTGGCTCAAAGATCAGGATCCACTCTCTGATTTTGAGTTGGATTGTTTTGGGGAACCTGTCCGTCTTGACAGAGACTCCACAGTGACGGGAAAATCACTTAGTGGAGGCTTATGTCTTTATATAAACAAGAAATGGTGCAATACGGTGATTGTCAGAGAAAAACTGTGTACTCCTGATATCTGTTTCTCTACGCCCCTTTTATCTGCCCAGGGAATTCCCACAAATATTTTTAACACTTGTTTATATTCACCCGAAGGCTAATGCCGACCTAGCGACTCGGGCGATGGTGAAGTGTGTGCAGCGGCTTCAGGGGATTTCACCTGAAGCACCAAACTTCGTCATGGGCGATTTTAATAACTGTAAACCAGGGAAGTCCCTATATAATTTTTATCAATATGTCACCTGTGCAACACGACGGACCAAAAAGCTGGACCTCTGTTATGGATCCGTCAAAGGTGCTTATAAATCGTACAGCAGAGCTCCACTTGGCATGTCCGATCACAACTCTGTTTATTTGGTTCCGTCCTACAAAGCGGTACTGAAGAGAAACAAGCCGGAACGAAAGTTGGTTCCGGTTTGGTCAGAGGACTCAATCCAGTGTCTACAGGAATGCTACTGCTGTACTGATTGGAATCTATTTAAAAACGAATGTAAGGACATTGATGAGCTTACAGAGACTGTTTCTGCATACATTACATTCTGTGAGGAGTTAGTCATTCCCAGAAAACTCATTTCCATATATCCAAATAACAAACCTTGGGTCTCCAAATCTGTTAAAAGCATAACTAATCAACAAAATATTAGCTACAACCAAGGTAACATGACTCAATATAGAGTATTTCAAAAACAAGCTAAAAAGGAACTTAAGCTTGCAAAACCTAACTATAAGGACAAAGTTGAGGAAATGTTGAGTACAAGCAACTCACATCCTGCATGGGAGGGTGTGAAAGCTATGATGGGGATGCAGTCTAAGAAAGGTCTGATTTCCCTCAATGGCATGTCAGACCTTGCCCTCTCAAATGAATTGAACACTTTCTATACTCGTTTTAATATTTATGACTTTACTGAGGAGTTGTCAGTCTTTCATAAGGTTGCCCCTGGGCAGAGTAATGTCCAGGTTGACAGAAACAAGGTCCTGACACTCTTCAGAGGTCTTAAGGAAAGGAAAAGTCCTGGCCCTGACGGCATTGGAGGCCGTATACTGAAGAACTGTGCTGAACAGCTGGCAGAAATTTTTTGTTTTATTTTCAAAATGTCCTTACATCTCCACACCGTTCCTAATCTTTGGAAATACTCAATTATTGTTCCGGTGCCTAAAAATAAGACTCCAGAGTCTTTTAATGACTTTAGGCCTGTGGCACTCACGTCCCTCGTTATGAAGACGTTAGAGAAGATCGTGAAAGATGAACTATTGAACTCTGTACAGGATCTACTAGACCCGCTTCAATTCGCCTACAGACCAAAACGGGGAGTGGAAGATGCAGCATGTACTCTTTTTAACTTGATCTATACCCATCTTGAGGGTGCAAAGAGCTTTGTGCGGCTGCTTTTTATTGATTTTTCTTCAGCTTTTAATTGCATTCAACCACATATTTTGGCAGGGATCTTGAAGAATACTTTTAATATTGATCATAGTCTTATTTGATGGCTGATGGACTTTTTAACTGACAGGTCACAACGCGTGAGAGTGAATAGCATCTTATCCAATGTTCTCTTTTCCTCCACTGGTTCCCCCCAGGGCTGCGTCCTCTCCGCTATCTTATTTATTTTGTATACAAATGCATGCCAAAGCCAGCACGCCAGGCGTCACATCATTAAGTTTGCTGATGACTCAGTAATAGTGTCACTGCTGACTCACAACGACCCTGAGTATGGCGCTACTTTAAATGATTTTACAGCGTGGTGCAAGTCGTCTTTTATGAACATCAAAGCGGCAAAAACTAAAGAAATGCTGATCGATTTTAGGAAGAATCCCCCCACCCTCTCTCCGACCCTTATTAATGATCAAGCTATCGAAGTGGTGAAGCAATACAAATACCTCAGTATTATAATAGACGACAAACTCACCTTCGAGCCTCAGGTTGACGCTGTCTGTAAAAAAGCACACCAGCGTATGTTTTTTTATCGTAAACTTCGCAATTTTAATGTCGATAAGACCTTTATGAGGATGTTTTATTGTTGTTTTATTGAAACTATTGTTTCCTTTGCCTTTGTGAGCTGGTTTGGGTCCCTCACTCTTAAAAAAATAAAATAAAAAATTCCCTGAACTCTCAGACTGACTTAAAATCTCTATACGAGACAAGGACCCTGAAGAAGGCCCAGTCAGTCCTGGCTGATATAAGCCACCCTCTGAACAGCTGTTTCATGTTGTTGCCGTCTGGCCGCAGATTCTGTCTGCCTAAATGCAGGACAAACAGACACAAAAACTATTTTGTTCCTGCTGCTATAGGTTTTGTTAATAAGTCAATGTGAGATGTGGACCTTTGTGTAGTATGTATTTACTTGTGTTCTCCTTCGATAGTGTCTGTTCTATGTATGGCTTATGTGTCGTTTATGTTGCACTTTATTTTGCTGCAAAACGAATTGCCCCTCGGGGATAATAAAGACTCCTTGAACCTTGAACCTGAGGGAGATTGACTGTCATCTTGAACTTCTTCCAATTTCAAATAATTGTGCCAACAGTTGTTGCCTTCTCACCAAGCTGCTTGGCTATTGTCCGGTAGCCCATCCCAGCCTTGTGCAGGTCTACAATTTTATCCCTGATGTCCTTACACAGCTCTCTGGTATTGGCCATTGTGGAGAGGTTGGAGTCTGTTTGATTGAGTGCGTGGACAGGTGTCTTTTATACAGGTAACGAGTTCAAACAGGTGCAGTTAATAAAGGTAATGAGTGGAGAACAGGAGGGCTTCTTAAAGAACAACTAACAGGTCTGTGAGAGCTGGAATTCTTACTGGTTGGTAGGTGATCAAATACTTATGGCATGCAATAAAATGCAAATTAATTATTTTAAAATCATACAATGTGATTTTCTGGATTTTTTGATTCCGTCTCTCACAGTTGAAGTGTACCTATGATAGAAATTACAGACTTCTACATGCTTTGTTAGTAGGAAAACCTGCAAAATCGGCAGTGAATCAAATACTTGTTCTCCCCACTGTACACTGTCATTGGAGTGATGACTTTCAAGTAAAAATTATTATTTACATAGTGTTTAATGAATGACAATAGGGATAATAATTTTACAATCAGAAATATTTTATTAAAAAAACAAATATAATTTCTCTCTCATCATAGTTGGAAAGATCCATACCACTGTTGAATATCTACAGAAAAAACACCAAGTCTTACCTTTTTCAAAAAAACGTCTTGTTCTGTTAATTTGTGATGGAATATTAGAATAGATTTTCCACTTGCCATGTGGTGACATTTAATTAATACGTGTTCTTGAATATGTATATCAAGAACACTAATAATTTATACACCCAACAGATAAGGAATATTCCCAAAATGACCACTTACTGATAGATGCCAAATTACTCCCTTTACAGGCAACACTGGGAGTAACACAGATTTTCCAACTTTATGCAAATCACCTGCACCTATATTGCTGGGGAATGACCGGTCACAGGATTTTGCATAATGGGTTATAAAATGAAAATGAACAATTAAAATAACAGAACTTTAGTTCCACAATAATTAAGTCCTTTTTAAAAAGCCTGTAGCAGTGATGGGATTCCCTGAGCTGTACGATTGCACACTATTTTCCTACAGAGACACAAACAAAAAAATGCTGCGTGGAGACAACTAACTCTATCTAACATTGTCAATATTAGATAGAGCTGGCTACTTTAGGGTGACTGGATTATAAAATGTAAAAATGCATTAAAATAGGTTTCTATTCCAATTCTAACTATTGTAATAAGCTGTCGTTCCTCTGTACAAATTTGCTACTCTTGTATTTTTTAGTTTTTGGGGGGAATTTGCTAATCTCAAGCCGTAATACACAGTTTACTTGGTGTTATGGCGCTAGGTCGCCCACAGACACACCCACAAGTAGTATACTACACGCAAAGCACTCTGGGCGACGCTAGCGTTGGCTTTCCAAAATTTCGCAGTGTGAATGTACCGTCAGTCTAGTACTTTTCGTTCTTGCGCTCGATAAAGGAAGCATGCAATATGCACCTGGTAGCCAGAAGGTCTTAAATGCATATTTCACCTTGTTGTTAAAAGAGTAGTTAGCTACACAATCAGGTTTAGAGCTCATATGTGTTCTAAAGATGTAGCTAAGTTCCTGATGTCATTTTATTTGTTTTAAACAAACTGCAATTTTAGTGATTCTGATTGGTGTAGGCTAGTTGCAAACACTTTCAAAGCAATATCATTCACAAAAAACGAGAAGAACCCCAAATCAACGTGTCCTGTTTTTCATCATTATTTTACAGGCTCCACATATGAAGAGCCCTTCCAATATCCTTTCTGGGAAGTGTTAATGCCATTGAAATATTTTTCATTCCATGTTTACTTAATAATTTCTCGATTTAATTAATCAACCAATTAATCTGGGATTATAAAAGAAACTGAGGTTAATGATATCTATAAATCCAAGAAGGATTTGCCAACTGCACGCTCCCTAAAAAAATTAACTACACATCTGGCATTTTGTTGTGTCACAAAACTACACATTTTAGAGTGGTCCATGAAGTTACTAAACTTGATATGCCACGTGGGTGATTATTTTGGCATAGGAGATATTCTAACTAACCAGGATGATTAACAGGATTAACAAATCTGTGCCCAACATTCGAGTGAAATTAGCTTTTTGTGTACTTGGATACTTTTTGTGATCTTTTAGTTAAGCAAACATGGGACCAACACATTGTTTTTACCTTTTTTCAGTGTATATAATATATACTACCAATGTTTATAATTCTAAATGTTTATACAACTCATCCCAATTGGGTAGCTACACAGGTTTCAAACGTCTATCATGTGGTATTTTGAATTTGTTGAGGAATATGTAGAACCTCAAAAAATGTGTTGTTATATTAAATGTATTGTCTTAAAAATTTACATTTTAAAGGTGTTTTGGATGGTTCTATGAAAAATCTTTAGAGGATTAGTGTTATTGCTGGAAGCCATCTGTGTTCTAGGTAGAACCAACAGGTGTATTGAAATGTGTTATTTTAGCATAAGATTAACCAGGTTTTGCATACAGAGGAAAAACATAGAACCCTATTACCTTATTTTATATGTGTACAGAGGTGCACAGATTTTCTTTTATCTCCTTGGCCCTGTTATATTGAGAACAGGCTCTCTTGCTTACCCAATTACTACCTCTCCATGATATACTGTAAACTTCTGATGACTATTTAGGAGTACAAACTATAACCTCTCCGATGTTTTAATGGTACAGGTATGTATTTTTTTTACTATTATACATATTATTGCCAGAGTTTTACTGGATGGGAATAACAATCAAAGCCTTTAAAGCTATATATTTTATTTCCATGTCATCCTAGCTTGCTGATGCCAGACATTTGGAGCGAAGTCTCCCAACTATTTGAGATGGAAAATGGGGGAAGGGTATCATAACTCACAGGCAAGGAAGTGAAAAGGTGCAAACAATGACGTGAATCAAGTTTGTGGAAAGCATAATAACTCAGCATGTTGGCTGTGTAGCGAGAGAAATGGTGTGAAAACTGGCGAGAGGACAACCAGTGGCAGGACATGAGTGATGACTGGATGTGATGGGAGCTTGTTGCTCCAGAAGGGCAAACCCAGCTGATTGATTGGCTAGTGTTTCACAGGGGCCCCTGGCCCATTTCCTTATGCTTTTCTTTAGTGCTTTGGTGAGAGACTTCCAAACTGAGAAAAAGATAATGACAGCGCAGAAGCTGATGAGTCAGCAAGCGAGAAAATGAACACCCCACAAAAGAGGAAGGGATTAGATTAATCCCCTAATGTTGTTATTTATAGGATTTAGATAAAATTGGTGTCATATGAACACTGAATTTCTCTCTTTCACTTCAAATTGAAAATGTTCAGAGGCATTTAATGGTTATGCTTCTTTTCTTTGAACTCCTCAATTGCCACCACTTAGTTAATACAATGTATTGAGTCACATACAGGATCTCATCCAAGGGCTCTGACCTAAAATGATTTAATATATAACAAGCTTTGCATTTGTGTACACCTATAAGCATGTGACTAATATACACTAATCCCTCAATTGCAATTGAAAGTCCTTTTGAGAATCTGTGCTTCTTATATTTCAAGCAATAATCAAGAGGAAAACAAAAATGTTTATGCATCCATATAGAGCCATAATTTAGACTTTTTCTATTTATAGTTTTCACGTGTCGTCAAGGTATATGTGAACACCCACTTGGTGGGGAAAACACAGTTCCGTTCCATTGCCATCCACCGACAACTTTTATTAGTTATATTTATACTAAATGCCAGATATTTGCAGTTCCATTGGATGAGTGAACCGCACATATATTGTATTTGCAGTCATATTTGTGATCAGTGTAATGAATGACATGATCTGTTTTCATCTGCACCGATGCAACCAACTCCAAAGGTTTTGAAAAACATATAGCGTTAGCTAAATTAATAACAAAGTTAATACAGGAGAAAATCGCACCAATCCAACCTTCTCCACAGCAACCCAGGCTGTGGTGGGTCATTTAAATTGTTTACCTGACATTGGGAAAACGTGTATATTATTACCGGTACATTCACAGCTAACATGTTATGTAACCACAACCAACAGTGACGTTATGGATTGGTAATGTCGTGATATTTCCTTTTCAAAACATAATCCAACGGTAATTGCATGACCACATAATTAGTAATCTGCCTTACCTCCTCAGCACGTCGCAGGAGCGTAATAGACTCTGTGCACCAGCGTAGTGACAAACTTCCGCTTTTGTCTAGAAGTAGGTATTGCAGTTTCCGGTTTACTTACTAATACTCATCCGCATTAGTAAACACCTAAACTCACAACAAGATGAGTGATGCTGTTGTACGAAAAAAAAGAAATATAATGTACGTGACTCATTTAAGTTTCAAGGTACAAGTGGGGCATCATTTTAATCAGGAGAATGTCCTCTTGTTAATAAAATATGGCTTGCGCCATTCAATGACTTAAAACGCTGGTCTAAAAATTGTCAGAAAAGGCTTTCATGTAACGCAGATTTAAGCGCAATTAATACCATATAGGACCAGATGTTTACTTCCTATGCCAGTTGTTATTTTTCAGTTTCATTGTGAAATGAGGTTACAGTAGTAAAATGAAAGAGGAGACCTGTTTTGGTGCTTTTTTGAGGCTATGGAATTTTAAGCTTCATTCAGGTTAGAAGAGGCTGAACGAAGGTTTGTTTCTATTCACTTGCTATGGGGACGCGTTAGCTTTCCAGCTCAGCCAGCGTTCTTTTGCCGTTTTTGAGGCTAGGGTGAATTTGTATGCGTTCTATTGTCCTGCCTAATACTACACTAAAAAGGAACATGTCGCTAACTAGCTTAGCCGATAGCCGGCCGGCACACCACAATCAACTACTTACCCTCGTAGTTGTGCAGATAACTCGATACGTAGAGTTTGAATCCCTTGTTCTGCTTGATTGTTGGAGCAGGGGACCAGGCATCAACAATTCGATGGACATCACTAATGCTTATTTTAGGCAGGTCTTGGAGACATCTACTAAAAACTGAAATTTTGGGCGACTTTCGTACCAGTTTGGTAACAATCTTACGTAACTCCTATTTTCGTACAAAGTACTTTGCTTACAATGTCAATATTGCCACCACATCGGAAACCACATATTCAAAATATTTATAAGTCACAAGAATTCCCCAATCACCCCAGTCCAGACCAATTCAACACAACATAGACGGAATGAGTACACAAATTGTAAACTGTGCAAGCGCAGATGTACCATAGGTTGCCTGTCCTGCCATTTCTTGTTCGTTATAGTTTGTACTCCTAAATAGTCATCAGAAGTTTACAGTATATCAGCAGACATAACCGGTGGCTATAGCACGTTTATTTTACTCCAGTGTAAGATCATTCTAATTTATGTTCTGATTTAGTCATGCCTGTCAGTTTTCACCAGTATTCTTCTGCTGTGGTTAGCCTACATTAGTATTCATTGCTAGAAATGTTATAATCATTGATGATAATCATACTTTCATTTTCTAATCTAGCAAATTTCCAATTTTAGTCATGTAGCCTATATTATAGTACTGTAATGTACCTAGCTCACTACTTCAGGTAGCGCAATTTTTCTTTTAAGGTATACCTGGCTAATTAGCTACTGCATCTAGCAAACGGTACTGTACGACTACATTAAACAAACATCAGTTTAGTTCGCTAAGCCGACATCATTTCTGGAGCACCGTCGTCATTTCCGGACAAAGAATCTCAGGTAAGCGTATTTAACATTACAAAGCAGATAGATAACTATTTGTCATATAGCTAAAATCACTTTGGTAGATCACATCGAATTACAGTACTGTCTACCAAGCCAACTAAAGTTAACTCAAACGTTAGCAAGCTACATAACAGTACAGTAAGAATTATACTAGCTTGGTTGGTAACCTTTTTCACACATGAACATCGAATCACCTCAAAAGTACTCAAATGTAAACATTTCTACTATGAGTTCCACAAGCAATGATTCAACAAGATATTTGACAACATTTTAAAAGTGATATAAATAAATTATGAACGAATTGAATCAAATGGTTTACACTCTATTTTAAACTGGTTTTCATTGTCTATGTGCAGGTGCAGCAACTAGTCCAACGGCAGGGGATAGCGAAAATAAAATTGAAGACCAGACTCATTTCTGACAACAAGGAAGAGTAAAGTGTCCGTCTGCTTGTGTGATTGTATTTTGTCAGTTGGACAATATTGTTTGTTTCAATTTATAGTTAAAGTTTTCTTATTATTTCACAATTCTTCACCATTTGAGAAGAAAATAACCCAATGAAAAGTATAGCATTCATATTGGCTTGTGTTCTTATGTTTTAATTATTTGTAAAATGGCCAGTTGGATAATATTTCCAAATTTGATCAGTTGATAGCTGGAACAACATTTAAATGATTGGAGAAGGAGAGAACTCTACTAGTGGGAAGAAGAAAAAAACTGTTTATCATTGCTTTTGCTTTTGAAGACTTTTTTTGGACTTAACTAGATATTTGCTACTTTATCCTTCCTCATAGTTAAGAAGTTCCACACAGTTCTGATATACATTTCTGTGCTGATGACCAACTTGGGAGTGTGAGGTGGGTGATAAAATCTTTTTAAAATCACAGTGTTCTTGTTCATCTGTAAATGTATAAAAGTTTTTGCTACATGTACTTTTTTGCTACATGTGGGGCTCTTGTATATTACAAGATATGTCATGTACGTCGCTAGGAGAAAATGTCTGGACTGATGATCTAACAGCATTGCTATAATAATAATAATAATAATATGTGGGAAGGGGTTGATAAAATAAATCTATAATATTTATACATTATACCTCACTGTAAAACTAAACGTCAGTGTAGAACCCTGCTGAAATGTGTTGTGCACATTTAAGAGTTCGTGGAACAATTGGAGCAGGTAAAAACAAGGTTGTGAGAGTAAAAAGGGCAATGATTAGTGAACTGATAGGATGGCAGGGATTCGCGATTACCAACCGACAACCTTAGAGATATCATGTTGCCACAACATGCTAGCGACCAACTGACAACATAAATTAGTTACGTTATAGCGACAACAAGAAAACTTTCACTTCTCCGGTTGTGACAACGTAACTTACAACGTTGTTGCTACCTAATTTCGGTCGCCAGATAACGTCGTAACAACATTGTGACAACAGAAAATTGTTAGCTGGGTTTGTCACAAGATTCTGTGTTAAAATTAGGAAGAACGATGACACTACGGCTCGACTTAACCTTCTGGATCAGCGCAGAAAAGAGGGAAGAGAGACATGCCGAGTTTGATGATCTGTATAGGCCAGATAGTTGTGCAGTACAGCACAGGCCTTCACAACATGTGTACATTTGTCTGCCTAGAATTCTTTACGACCGTCATACCAAATAAGTTCTCAATCACACGTCTGGCACGTGAATGTTGATAGTTGTAGATCATCTTGCTTTTTTTCAGATTAGCACCTGGTACAGCAGAATATACACTGAAATTTAAAATAACAAAAACCCCACTGACTAACTGCATTTTGTTGTACTGTACTTGTACTGTTCAAATACAACGCTGAATCTATTGTCAGTGAACAATACAGTACAAAAAAATGCAGTTTGTGTCTAACCAGAAGTGCAAATAGAGGACAAACGATTTACAAGTATTAAGTATATGTATGTAAGTAGTATGTATAGATGTGCAATTAAGGCAAATGCACTACATATGGCAATTCTAAACCTGCAATTGAAGCAAATAGAAGGCAGAACATTTACTAGTATTAAGTATATTACCCTAACCCTATTATTAATCTAAAATCTGCTTATGATTTAACCCTCCAAATATTTTCAGAATATCAATTAACAATTGCTTACATTGAAAGGGCTTCATCAGATTTTCATGCAATGGAAAAGCAGCATCTCCAACGATGACATGGGGATGGTGAATCCTATCCCAGGAATGTTTGCAGGTGGAGGGATGGGAACTGTCCCCTGAAGCAGGATTGCGTGAAGTGGGTGGCTTGCTGTGTAATAAAGGGTTTGAAGCGATGGAGAGGATTGTTGGAAAGATTAGCTGACATGCTAAAATATTATGCATCTGCTGAACAAGCACACTGTATTCTAGCTAGATAGCTATTATATTGTTTACCAACTATAGATACTTCTTGTATGACGTTTTCCTGCTCTACAAGCGAACAAACCAGGTGCCAAGCGTCTTCTCTCTTTCCTTATTCATTTAATTTGACTAGTTCTCAAACGCGCCATTCCAGAAACTTTTTTTATTTTTTTTTATTAATATACACATTTAAAGTACAAACATTTAAGGCACAAATGAATAAACATACATTTATGTTTGTTGATATATCACATATAAGAACATAATAATAAAAACTAAAAATGAAATAACAAAGGTGCGAGGGTCTTAGTCCAATAGTTTAAACATATCCAAAATGGAGAGTTTTAGGGCATCATCCAATGAAGAGACTTCACAAATTACTTTAAGTCATTCTTCCATCCATTGAAATGGGGTTTGAATTTTAAATACTTGCATCTATGAATGAAGTGTTTACCTAAAGCAATCAGATTGTTTACCAAAAAATCTGTGTTTTTATCACTCAGAAACACTCCAACTTTAATTGAATTCACATTAAAAGGCTGAAACAATATCTCCTTAGATTGCAACCAACTTTGAAATGTAAACCAAAATTATTGCACAAATTCACAGTAAAAGAATATATGTTCTACCATTTCAATTTATTTTTCACAAAAATCACAAGAATTGTTTTCCCAATTAAATCTTTCATGTTAAAAACAATTAGATGGATAAATATCATTCAAGATTTTAAACGACCTTGGGAAGGATTGGGTAAGATAAATAACGCATTCTTATTTTTTTAGCTGCTTCATCACTGAAATCTTTTAGAACATATTTTCTTTTCAGTTGACCAGAGCAATACTGTTTGTAAAACACATTTCTAATAAACTTATTTGTAAACTGTTTACTGTTTAAATTAATTACTTCAATACAAAGTGGTCTCATTTCTGAAGTAGAGTTTGAATACATTACACTGTCTAATCATCATTTGCATGGGTACTGGGATGGCTTTTAAGACTTTATTATACTCTCTAATTGGGCACTGAAAATTGAATTTTTCACAAAAATGATGAATGGTAAAAAAATTATCTAAATTATCCATCAAATGAGTTAATGCCCATATTCCTTTTTCCATCCAGGTTCCTAAAAATAAAGATTTTCTATTACTCAAAATACATCTGTTGTTCCACATAGGTGTATTATGTGGTGTAAAGTTGTTTAAACAATAGGTTCCAGTACAACAGAGCTTGCTTATGGAAATCAGACAGCTTTACAGGTAGTTTGCTCAAATCATAGTCACACCGCAATACAAAATCAATTCCACCCATTTTCTGGAAAATTGCATTCGGGATGCTAAACCAAAGAGTCACAATGACACACAAATGAATTCAAACATTTTAGTTTAAGTATGCCATTCATCACAGAAAAATCTATGACATTCATGCCACTCTCTTCAAAATTACTTTACACTTGTTCTGGTGATCATGATGCCCAAATATTTGACATCTGACTCAACCTGTATATTATCAATCAAGCGATCTGGCTGGTCATGTAAAGATAGAATTTCACATTTATTAGTGTTCAATATAACACCTGATGCTTTTGAGAACCGGCTGATAGAATCCAACGCTCTGGTAATTTGCCTTTTGTCTTTTAAAAATAAAGTGGCGTCGTCTGCAAATTGACTTATTATGATGTGTTTTCCCATAATGTTAAAGCCATCAGAAATATTCATTCTTATCCTAATAGACAATAGCTCAGCGACCATTATAAATAATAAAGGAGAACTGTTACAGCCTTGTCTAATGCCCCTCTTAACTGCGAATCGAGAGCATGTGCCGTGCTCCAGAGATACACAGCTATTAATATCGTTATAAAGTAGACTAATTAAATTTAAGAATTTCTGTCCAAACCAAAATGATCAAAAGTTTCTAGAATAAAGGGGTGTTCAACTGAATCAAAGGCCTTGTAAAAATCTAAAAATACAATAAAACCATTTTCTACAAATGTATGACTGTATTCTATCAAATCTAGTACCAAACATATGTTATTATGTATAGATCTTTCAGCAAGGAAGCCAGACTGAGTTTCATTTATTATCTGAGGAAGGCCTGTTTTCAATCTAGCTGCAATAATTCCGGATAACAACTTAGAATCAATGAATTCCGTATAACAACTTAGAATCACAGAATTCCTTAAACTAAACATCAGTCTTAGGTATGAAGTCCTTAATTTCATTTAAAAAATTGGAAGAATCAATTTTGGAATAGGATCGGAAAAAGGGTGACTTGCCCACTTTAGGTTGGTGGAGAGTTCTTGCCTCAAGTGGAGGAGTTTAAGTATCTAGGGGTCTTGTTCACTGGTGAGGGAACGATGGAACGGGAGATTGACAGACGGATCGGTGCAGCTTCTGCAGTAATGATGTGGATGTATCGGTCTTTCGTGGTGAAAGACAGATACATCGACCGGTCAATCGAGGTTCCTACTCTCACCTATAGCCATGAGCTTTGGGTCATGACCGAAAAGACAAGATCCCGGATACAGGCGGCCGAAATGAGCTTTCTCCGCAGGGCGGCTGGGCGATCCCTTAGGATGAGAAGCTCGGTCACCCGGGAGGAGCTCAGAGTAGAGCCGCTGCTCCTCCACATCGAGAGGGGTCAGCTGAGGTGGTTTGGGCATCTGTTCCGGATGCCTCCTGAACACCTTCCCGGGAAGGGCGGAGACCCCGGGGAAGACCTAGGACACGCTGGAGGGACTATGTCTCCCGGCTGGCCTGGGAACGCCTCGGTGTCCCCCCGGAAGAGCTAGAGAAAGTGTCTAGGGAGAGGGAAGTCTGGGCATCTCTGCTTAGACTGCTGCCCCTGCGACCCGGCCCCGGATAAGCGGAAGAAGATGGATGGATGGAATTTTGAATTGTGTAAAGATTATTATAAAATGTAAACACTGCATTTTCCATGGTTCTATTGTCCTTACACTCAACTTCATCTATCAGTAAACTTGATATTGCCTTGCTTTCCTGTCTTTTCTTCACTAAATTACAGAAATACGAGGTGTTCTTTTCTCCTTCCTCTAACCACTTTGCTTGTGATCTCACATAAGCACTGTGAGCTCTTTTACTAAACATATTGTCTAATTTAGTTTGCAATATCAATAATTTTCTTCTGTCTTTTCACAGCATTTACTAATTCCCTGAAACAGATTAATTTCCTCTTTTCTTTTTTCTCTGGCAATCTCCTTGCTAACCTTAATGGAACATACTCAAATTCTATATTTTACAAATTCCCATTTATTGCAAAAACTCTATAGTCTCATTATTTTCAATTTGAGTTATTAATTATTTTATCTCTGTACAATAATCCTTATTGTTTAACAGACCAGAGTTACATTTCCAGTAGCCTTTATTTTTCTTTATTTTATTAACTGGATTTAATTTAATTTTTACAATGCAATGATCCGTTAATGGGGCTTTGGAAATCAAGATATCTGAGACAAATTCTTTAAGCGATTGATTAACGAGCCAGTAGTCAATCCTGGATCTACAGGTGTTATTAGGTTTAAACCAGGAATATTGTTTAACTCCTGAATTTAAACTTCTCCAAATGTCTATCAGATGGTTATTATACATAAAATCCCCAATTATATGATTAAAGTGGTGACTGTCAAATTTAGTGGGCCATCTATCTTCCAATTCATCAGGTGATATATTCCAGTCACCTCCCATTATAATAAAATCTGTCTAATAAAATATTTTGAGCTCTAATAAAGTTTTTTCAACCTCTTCAAGCATGTGTTAATTTTGGGTAATCGTTCTATGACCATATACATTAGTTAATATGAAAAAACAACCATCCATTTTCAAGACCACCACCAGCCAGTGCCCTTGACTATCTGTCTTGTATGCAATTATATCAACTGGAAACCTATTAAAGCAAACTGCAACACCAGCAGACATGTTAGTCCCATAACTAAACAATATTCGATCGCCCCATTGGTTAGACCAAAACTTAACATCCTCTAGGGAAGAATGAATTTCTTTTAATAATAGACATTGAGGTTTTCGCCCTTTACAAAATAAAAATAGTGCCTTTCGTTTGAAGAGCCAAGTCTTTTAGACCCCTCGCATTTAACGAAGCAAACGTGACTGAACAATTGAACATTGCTAGAGATGGTAAAGATAACTAAAACGAGAGAAACAAAAAAACAGTAAGAATGTGTTTCAAAGCTTGTTTAAAAAAAAGTCCCTTGTCTTTTTAACACACTCCTTTTCCATTTAGTGTAAGTAGATCAAACCTTTCTACGATTAACCAATTCGACGACCCTCAATGTATCCGTGCGGCCCACGGAAATAAGCACGCTTTTCATCCCGACGAGCCTGTTCAATCTGCGGCCACAGTTTCTCCCTTGCCTCCCTGTCCTCTAACGGTAGCATCTCGGCAAGGCGGACGCTTTTCTCTCTGCACGCCCGGGAATCTTGGCATCGACGCCACAATTCCTCCGTGACAAATCTCCGCACAAACAAAACTACTATGTGTCTACTCCTGTTATCTTCTTTATGGCCGACTGTGAACAATGTGGATTGCTTCTTCGAGCTGCTGCCGTACCATATCGGGGGCGATCTCACTGAAGAGTTAAATGACGTCTGCTCTAACGTTCTCGTCTTTCCTTTTCGATAAACCTCTGTTTCAGACACCATCTCATCTTGTACCTCTCCTGTTCTCTGATTCTTTCATTAAGCTCGACGTTTTCTTCGGGCAGACGATCGTTGCATCTTTCCAGCTCATTTATTTCCCCTTTGCATTCCTTAAATTCTTCTGCATTGAACTGCACAACTTTAGCAAGGCTAGCAACCATGGTGCTTGTCTGTTTAGCTTGCTCTCAAAGTTGCGACTGTAGCTCATTATTTTCCAAACTTTGAATGGCTTCCAATATGGCCATGTTAGAGACCTCACTTTCTTTTAAAGAAGTTTTGCTCTTCTTACCGGCTGGAATCTTGCTCGGAGTTATTGGAACATTGTCTTTTCTTTTGCTGATTGTGCTAGCTTCCATAGTGTAATCGTGGTCAGTATATTGCTCTAGAATCTTCCTTAGCACTCATCGCTGTTTGCTTTCTTTCACTGTGCCCGTCTTTAAATATCAGTCTACCTGGTTTGATGATACTTCATTGAACTTTTTAATATTTGGATATAATATTAAGCATATAATAAAATTTTGGGACAATTTTCCTTCCGACTCTAAAGCGAGTGACAAATCAACACGCCATCTTGCCCGGAACTCCGGTCCCAACACTGTTATACTAGTAGAATAGGCTCTGTCCCATTCCAGAAACTGTCATCCCTGATCTAGATAGTTACCTACCTACCTATTATATTGTTTAACAACTATACAGTTACTTCTTCCGTGACGCCTTCCTTGCTTTACAAGCGAACAAACCAATAATTTGCGTGACATCGCCGCCTTGTGCAAAGAAATGTAATACCTACGCAACAAGGACGCACTTATAAATGCTGAGCATGTATGCGTACAGACGCACATGACATTAACAACGCAGACACGCAGAAGTATAAATCAGGCTGCATTACGCTACACTGATCACCCACAGAACCAACGGTAATTTAGGTAAATTAGCACTCAACTTCGCTTTGACAATTTATCATTTGATCTCCTTTACCTCCCAAACAATTGTGTAATTGACATACGTACAGATAGCTGTGTGTACATTTGTACGAATTTTATTTTGGTAGCAGTGTGAGGGGATGGATTATCTACAAGGTATATCTACACATTCACAAAGTTCAGCTCTGGCAGGAATGTTGTTTTTAACGATGTAAATAACACAGCGGGTGTTGTATTTGGGTCACAAGTGCCTAAGACGTGCACGTACCTTTTTTTTTCATGTTATGTGAGGTGATCTAATGAGTCATGGGCTGTTAAAGTAGAAAATGTGACCAGCGTGTGCACTAGCTCCATAGAATTCCCTGTGTTAGCTGTCATATTTTAACAATGTTTTGCCCGCCTGGCTGTCAGAGCAATCACGTGACTGAAAACTATGTATAGGGCATGGCAAGGCTATTTGTCAGCAATCACATTCATGAACAGAAAACATGTACATGCATACATGTTGGTTGCACTTTTTGAAATTGTGTGGTAAGATAGTGGTAATCTGACTGTAGCCTAAGCAATCCCAGTGGGCATTTAATGTTGAAAAGACATCAAATCAACATTAAAAAAAAAAACAGGTCAAAAATGCAAATCAAACTGACATCAACACATTGTCCTATTATTGACCACCAAAATAACACAAAATTAATAAAAAGTTTTTATTAAGCTACAAATTCAAAAATACAATCGTAAACTAAAAGTATATACTATGTATTATGATGGGGGGGGGGGGTATATAGATACCCATTCAGAATGTGAACACATCAACTGCTGTCTACTTTTGGGGTTCCATATCCCAGCTGATGGAGGATAGCCATGTTTGAACACTTGGCGGGCAAACTCCACAGAGCGTCCTGTGGGAAGAGCTTGCAGGGTCGGAATGCAACATACAAAGAGGCCCAATGATTTTATATAATGAATTGGTTAAAAATCAGCAATATACCAGAGATATGGATTTCATAAAATTTTATTACAACTCAGCATCATAAGAAATAACACCTGCTAATAGAATGTCTGATGTCTTAAACTTGTTAAACAATGCCTTTTGTTCATTACAAGACATAAGAAAGGAATTGGAAAACAATTTTAAGGAAGGATAACTGTGTGGTACACAGAACCGTTCATGAAAATTATAGATAGACTGAGGGGATTGAAAACAAAAATACAAATGTGTTGGAGATGGAGCGTTCAGTAACAACCGAGACAACAAAGAAACAAGCATGGTACCCAACTAGTTCAACAGTACTTACTTACTCACTCTTGGGAGATGAATCTTAATGATGTTTATGATATTTTGGATAAGTCAAACTCAACTGACCATGAACCAAATAGTAAATTCTACTGCCGGTGGCAACAAAGGTTTTTTGCTACCTATTCAGAATCTGAACACAGATCAACTGCTGTCTGGCCCTTTTGGCATCCCATACCCCCATATCTGTCAGGAGCAGACCGGAGAAAGTTCTTCATGTGTTTTTTGATATCAGCCTCTGAAGATGCTGGGTTGGACTGCTGTACAGCACCTGAATAAAGATGGAGCAACGTGACTCGTTGTAAGACATTATAAAGTATAACATTCATTTTAAGATTTACAGCAACCATCACTCATACTAACATAGCAATCCACAATTATTAAAACTCTAAACAAACACCAGCGATCCTCACTATTTTTTCCAAGTGACCCAAGTGAGAATGAATAGTGTAGCAAGGTTGAGTAGGCTATTTTTATGCATTGATGTTGTGCATCTGCAATAGGGCTGGGCGATAAGTCATATCCCGATATATTTAGGCTGAATATCGATATGCGATATATATCCGATGTTTTTTTCCACAAAGTGAGAGCAAATGTTCAGTTAAGGTCAAAGCCAAATATGACATGTCACAAGTAGTTTTATAGAAACCGGCTATTTCAGTCAACAGTTGCAAAATCAGATGAATAAATAATAAACAGGTTTCTTCACCTGGTTCATGATTAAATGCTCAGCTGTTCAAATAACAATAAAATGTAAACATAAACACTGTATAACAGGAGTACCTTTTTTGAAATCAAAGCTCCATAAGGTGCGCATTTAAATAAAATCTTCAATAAAAATAGCCAATAAAATTAAATAGGCCAATCCAAAAGGAGGAGCGGTGGCGGGGGTGCGGGGAGCAGTGCAGAGCACTCCGGGTCAGCAGCTTGCTTGGAGCAAGGATCAAATTTGAACTATATCGATATATACGATATGGTCTAAGTCCATATCGCATTAAAAAAATATATTGATATATCATCCAGCCCTAATCTGCAGTGTCTAAAAAGCTTTGTGCACAATGATTAATTATTAACACTGACCTATGTAGACCCTACATCCTCTAATCATACTAGAAAAGTGATTTAGTATTACATACTGTACATACCTATTATAACTCGGAAGAGCCATGTTTTGCCAAAGGCTTTCTTTGGCCCTGTGCCATCCATGTTCATCATGGCCATCATCCTGTTGGTAAGAACTCTGCCAACAGACAAAAAGACAACCAAGTGAAATCAGTAACCAATATTTGTTTAGCTGAGTGAACAATACAACCTACAGTTTCTGAAGTTATGAAGTTTCATTTACCTTTTCATCATATTTTTCACACACAGTCCTCAAGGTCTGCACCCCCAATCTTTACCAACCGAGACATCTGAAAACATTTCACATTTAATATCGCCCCATCAGGAACACATAACAGTATTACTATTGGCCTGGCATAGTTAAACTGACCATCATATTCTTCTTTCCTTCATCAGCCAATTGCCTTTCCAGATTCTTGAGCTCACGCCTGCTGTTCATCTTCTCCAGGTGGAACTGAGAGTCTGGGGGCTCACAGTTTTGGCCCACCTGGGACAGCTTTTCGCGAATATCCGCCAGCAGATAAAGGACCAGTCTTTGGAACTCTAAAGGTCAAATCGGAATGAAAAAAGAAATTGTTCCATTTGCAACACCACCACTGTCAGTAAGGTAATTAGGAGGTATACTTACTTCCATTATCTAATGGGAATAGATCACTACCCTCTTGGTGCTGGTTCCCCCTACATGAAGTGTGGGACCACCGATGAGAAGAGGGTTGGTGTGGAGTGCTGTGGCGCGGACAGCGGGGTCTCTGGCGCGGACAGCGGGAACGCTGGTGTGGAGTGCTGTGGCATGGAGAGCGGGATCTCTAGCGTAGTGAGTAAGACTGCTGGTGTGGAGCGTGGGATCTCTGGCGCGGAGATCGTGACTGCTGGTGTGATTTAAACAGTGGAATGCCATCAGTGTTGATGCACATGTCTATGCGGTCTTCATGGAAGGCAGGACTCTGGGCTAAAACTTTCAAAATGCCAGATGCAATACCAAAGTATGTATATTGTCCACCGCACATTTCAACTGATGCCACTCTTTTGGGGGTCTTCAGCAATGTTCTGGCATCCTTGGGGAGGCGATGTCCTTAGCGCCTTAGAATGTCTAGCAGCTCATTTATTGCAGGCCGCTTGAATTTGTTGGTAGCTGCCCAAGCTGCAACTTTTGCCCAGATCAGGAGCGGTTTCCTTTGCAGAATCCACAGACAGTTCTTCAGCAACCTCAGATTCAGTGTCAGAAGACAGCACTAATGCATCAGAGTCGTAATAAGAGATGTTGCCATAAGCTGAAGGTGACAAAGAGGCAGTTTCATCCTCACTGAACTGTGCCCCCAGCAACCCATCTGCATCACTGCCATTTGAATCATCAGCTGCAAGAGCCAGTACTTCTGCGTTACGTTTCCGCCAGTTTCTGTAGTATGCCATTATTTAAGAGTAGCTGCAAAATATAGTCAGTCATTAACGCATCTCTAGTACATCCACAAAAATGTTATGGGAGAATGACAAGCATGTCAACACATTTACCCACCTGATTAAGTGTCAGAAAGAGAGCTGGACACAAGTTCACATTTATATGAAAGGTCTTTTTTTCCTAGAATAGAGGTAAAGCAATTCATTTACCACAGAGATTTCACACAATTGTTGGCTATATATAAACTATACAAAATGGGACACTCAAAATGTACATGTTAAAAAAAATGTGAGGAGAGTATAAATAAAAATCAGTAATATTGATTCACACAGATTCCATTATAAAAGGACGCACAATTACACAATTGTTTGGGAGGTTGTGAAGCATCACTGCACATGATGTCTCCCCACGTTGATGACGTCATACCAGTGTCACTTTTTTAATTAAATGCTTTTTAAGCACTGGTTTCAGGTTATGTACGTGTAAACAATAAAATAACTAAAAATGTTGACTCTCCCATTTTTGTCCCAGATGTCGTATTTTACCAATACCAACCCTACTGGTTAATAGGAATATATATCTTAAAACTCAATGTGCTGCTCCTCTCTCTGCCCCTTACTGCAGACTGCAGATAAAAAAGCGGGAAAGCTTCTTGCTAAAACCTAGCCCACCGGAAGCAGGACCTGCACGCTTGCGGGGCTGTAATGGTGCCATGTTTCGAAGTCAGTGCTATAATGTTCAGTTACAGACCTTCCGCTAACCTGCACTAGTGGGTTTAGTTTTGGCGCCACCAGTTAACAGTCTCTCTTACTCTGACACAAATCTGTTTTATAAATTATAGTCGGCATATACAGTATACAAGAAATATACACGAATGTGCTGCTCCTCACTCTGCCCCTTTCTGCAGACTGCGCTTCTTGCAAAAACCTAGCCTACGGGAAGCAGGACCTGCCCGCTTGCGGGGCTCTATGGCGGCGTGTTTCAAAGTCAGCAAAATCGTTCGGTTACAGACCTTCCCCTAACGTTAACCTGCACTAGTTGGTTTAATTTTAGACACAAATCTGTTCCATAAATTAGTCGGCATATATAAAAGAAATATACACGAAATAACACACAATTCAAAACGTTAATACACATAATCAACGGCTGCTAGCTCTCTAGCCTAGCATTTGCTCGATGACCAGCAAACCATTACCTCAGTGAAAATGTACACATTTGAGTGAGCTAAACTCTGTTTAAAACCAGCATTTAATTTTAAATGTTTAATTACCTTCACACGCAGTGTAGAGCTCCAAACCGCAACAGCTTTTCCAAAAATGAGAAACGAAATGAAGGCTGTCCAAGCGTGCAGGTTTTCTCTCTCGAAGAAGGACATAATGTACGAATTATGACTCCATACATAGACTGTAAAAAAAATTGACGTCGCCCTTTCGCTCTTTTCCATTGGTGAAAACTGAAGCCACCAGTGTCCCGATACGGCGCTGACATCTTGGACTTGCGTCTGCGCAGATAGCGATCTTGGGACCAGTTCTGCGCAGTAGTTCTGCGCAGTAGCGAGCAGGAAGTAAAGCCGTAAAGCCGTGAAATCAACGGCCCCACCCCTGTGCCCCGCCCTCACTCTCCCTCGCAGAATGCGCATACCGTAATCAATCGCAAGTCCAAGTACAGTACAACCTTTGCTTGTTAAACCTAGACGATATGTTATAGCCTAACTTACATCATGTTTAACCTTAATTTAGAATAGGCCTAATACAAAAATAATTGGTAACTTCTAGCTAACGATCACCTGCTAGCTATTAACATGGCTATTAACGAGGCTTGTTGTCTTTTAGCTAACGTAAGCTAGCCCATTACATTTATTTACTAATTAAATAGCTTATAAATTTAACTTACCAAAAAAAATTCAAAGATCGATTGGAAATGCCAGATCGGTTAGCACAATGTACTGCAGAACAACCCATTATGTCGGTGTGAAATTATATCAATTATAGAAATTTAGAGATTAAATGTAAAGTTCCAATCTCCTCAGTCCTCCGAAGATTCAGTGGCTCCTCGGCTCAGATAGCTGTCAATCACAGCTGTGAATCACGACGTCACACCACCGTTTTTAGAGCATTAAATAACTAACTAAAAACAAACTTATTTTAAAAACAAACTCTTGAATTTACATTAGCGTGATACAAACTACAGTAAATGACAGAAACCAGCTTAGGAAAAAAGATATTTGAAGGGTAATTTAATTGTTTAGTTGGTCTCGCGTCCCATTGAATAACATGGGGAGGGCGGGGTTTATGACCAATACTGGGACCACTCACCAGGGGGCGATCGAGACGTTTTGGCTTCACTTTTCAGGGCTTGTGCGGCACGCTTGACTCCATAGCCACGCGCTAGACCCGCCCTTCAATGACTACTATTGGCCAGGCGTCCATGCTTACGCAAGGTAAAGTAACCCCATTTGTTCAGGTCCTATCCCCTGACCAATCCTTAACCACTAGAGGTGAAATGCCTAACCCCAACCAATCGAGCTGCTTCGGAGGGCGGGTCTTGGCGGAGAAAACCAAACAACTTAATGTAATTTCAATTTTCAACAGGCCAATTCTGAAAGATTGAACATCCTTCAACAATATATGAATGGTGCAAGATTAGATTAGAATAATGAATAGAAATGTATGAATCAATCCTATACGAACCAGAGGCTAGTGCCATCTAAAGGTGTGGTTTTAAACAGCAGAGAAATCTATTATATAGTTTGAAATCAGAACAATTAAAAAATATGTAGGGGTGTTGTTTTTGTTCTTCAGACATGAATAAATAAATAATAATAAAATAAATAAAACATGAATAAATTCAAATGACACTATAAATACAAAGAATAGGGATAATTATATGCAAATTAAATTAGAAACCAGTCTGAAATACATTTTGTTTTGTTAATTTAAGTTATCGAGGAGGTCCACACCACATACAGTTCCAGGGCACTATACACAAATACAGCTGTTCAAAAGGAGATATACCAAATACATGTGTTTTCCAGGCCTCAGTAAAGAAAAACATGCTTATTAAACGTATTCAATTTGTAGAAAAAATGATATTATGTCAAAAATATATATAAATCCTAATTAAACATACTAATTATTGATGTCAATGTGATGTCTATATGACATCAATTTGTCGTGGAAAATCCCACATTGATTTGACGTAAAATGAACGTCAAACATATTGGCCCATATACATTAAATCAATTTCAGTGTGTGGGATTAACTTCCTATTTCACCCAATTACCACTAGAAGAAATTTGCATCAAAACTGATTTCAAAATTATGTTATACAGCATCTTGATCAAGTCTTGACTAATATTTGACGTCGAATTGATATCAAGGTGCCCACTTAGATGTGTAGATATCTCCCGATGGGCTGCCAAACAGTTCTGCACTTGTGAACTCTGAATTGCAGTTTAGAGTAAAGACTAATTATGACTAACAAAAATTTGTGTCAAGGCATAGATCTGGCAAGGTAATTAAAATATTGTTAATTACCTTGCCATTTTGAAATGAAAAATAATGCAGCGGGTGCTGTAGGACTCTTGAGAACATGAGGAAAAATAATTTCTGGTCTGATGAGGCCAAAATTGGTTATTGGCCATTAGGCCCAAATGCCAATTCATGTGTTTGGTTTAGACAAGGCATTGGTCATCTCCTGGCTAATACCATCTCTATGTTGTTGCATGAAGTCTGTTCATGTCTTTGAGTGGTCAAGACCAGCCAAAGCCCAGATTGGAGCCTGATTGAACTGCCAAAGGCACTTCTACAAATTACTGAATAAAGGGAAAGAATACTTAGGTACATAAGATATTTCTGTTTTTTATTTTCAATAAATTGGCACACATTTTTAATAATAATTTTTTCCCACTCTGGCAAAATGTGTATAGCAGTTCGGAATGCCCTCATTGAAATGCACAATTTCTGCACGATCGTTGGAGTTCTTCCACAGGCATACAAAATGCCCTTGGATCTTGTCTTTTATCAACGTTATGTTGCCTTTGCAAGAAATCAATCCACCAATGCCGAACTTTCATTATTTACACAAACATTTTTGCAACTCATGCATTTGTCTTTTTTTTCCAGAGCTGCCTCTGTTAATAGTTATACACAAAGAATACATTCTTAGGTAACCTTGAGGTACCCCAGACTAGCCTTACAAAAGATGACTGTGTTGACCTCTCCTAAAAAGGTTTTTCTCTTATGTGCTACAGTTTGTTTTATGTTTAAGTCTTTAGGGTCTGCATTTTAAAGAACGATTTTCTTTCACACAAAACCCTGAAAATATTTAATATATCCCTGCTCGCCTGCTTTCCTGTTGCACTTTTGTAAAATTTGTGTCAGTTTTTGTTAGATCTAGAATCTAGATTTTTGTGTATGCAAGAAAGATTCCCACCTGCTTACGGAGGGAGACACTTAGGGCTGGTTTCACAGACATGGATTAAGCCTAGTATAGGACTAAAACATCAAGTTCAATAGAAAACCCCATTGAGCTTGTTGTTTTAGTCATAGATTAGGAGTAATCCGCTTCAAATATTGCGACCCACGTACACGCATGCGCACATAAGGCCTGGGACTACGTGACACAAATGTAGGGTCATTCAGTACATATAAATATAACTAATAAAATAACCCTTATCAACTATGACATTAATGACCTGTTCTCTATGGTATGTTTATTAATTGGTAAGGGAAATTGAATTGTTGAAATGGCAACTCCGAAACACCCTCCACATTTAGACGTCATTGCCTTTAAGATAGGGAGAACAGATGTCCTGTTTTCCCGGGACAGTCCCGTATATTAGTCCATCTTCAGTTGTCCTGACTTATTAAGAAATTCTCTTGTTTTGTCCCATATTTTCACTTAGTCTTGTTTTTTGATTGGTCCGACCTATTCGAATGTGCCAGCCTTTCATGATTTGCCACCACTGTCAGTCTTAAGTTCCTTATTTTTTACAGACTACGATCTAATCACATTTTAGTTCTCAGGAACCCAAGCGCCTGTGTGCACGAAATCCCACCTCGCTGTAACAACATCCATGATGGCAATGTTATTTGTTCAAGTAAATTTTGCACTGAAGTGCAGAGATTTCTATGAAAAACTCATTAAAGTCAAGCAGACTCTGAGAAAGACTGTCTCATGCAAAAAGTACAACAGGCCACCGGATTCCACCCCCCCAATCAAGTCTGGCAGTCCCGAATTTCACCCTATTGAATCTGGTCACCCTACTTTAAGGTCCGATCACTGGAAAGCTCCATCAGCTCATCCTCCATCTCGGATGACAGGTTGCCGTGAACGGTTGTGGTATCCAGTTATATTGCTGTGGAGTTGTCTCCTTTGGGAAGTACTTCATAAAGTGATCCAGAAGGCCTTGGAGGTGAAGGGATAATTTTTGTCATGTTACTGAGATCCAGTTCATTGTCCTCCACAAATCCTTCCAGCTCGGGAAACATTACGATATTGCCCCCTTAAGCTTGCACAGCCCATCTCTCCAACATTTTTGTGAATGCATCGATTTTGTCAATGACAATAGGCATATATTTGTGCCTGGTAGTGATGAGTTAAGTACATAAAGTTTGTCTAATGTACCCAAGACTTACCATCCATTTGGGATCTGTCAGGTGGTCTGCGAGTTGGGGCTTAGACCCAACCATGAAAATGCGCACCTCATCACGCAACTCAAACAGGCGGGTGAGAACTTTCCCCTGCGGAAGCCACCTGATCTCGGAATGGAACAGCAGGGCTTCTTGTTCCGAGCCCATCCCTTGGCAGAGGGTGGCGAACAGCCTGGTGTTCCTGGGACGTGATTTAATTGGGTTTACTATTTTAATAGCACGTAGCTTTGCCTCCTTTCAGCGGGAAAAACATGTTGGTTTATCGACATGACAGGGATGCTTGGTTTGCAAATGTCTTTTCAGTTTCACTGGCTTTAAACTTTTGTGTGCAAGAACCTCTGAGCAAAGAACGCATTGGGGATGATGCACATCGTTAATGGTAAAGCAAGTGAATCCAAGCTATGAATTCCTCTTGATATTTTTGACGTTTGAATGGCTTGTCGGGCTGGAGGCCCTAACCCTTGCATTTCTCATTTCCCATAGGCTTATTTTCCTTGGAAGTTGATTGCTTTTCTTAAGGATTGATTTCATCAGCTATTTGAGAGAGACTGGTCATGTAGGCCTAACATCTTCTTGTATGTAGAGCTATGCATAAGCCACTGATCAATGTTGCAATGCAGGCTATGTTTATTTTTTTTGCTAGCTAACTAAAAGCATTCACACAGAGGAAGTGTGGCTCGGTAGATGGGCTACTGTCAGGGTTGGGCAGTATTTATGATACATGTAATAAAAATACATATTTAAAATGTGCTTGACAGGGTTGATGAAAATGGCTTCATATTTTGAATCAAAATACTTTAGTGTTCTCTATTGTAGCATATTCTATTGGCGTTTAAGTAAAGGTTCTTACTACACTATTAATGTGTATGTCCTCTATACCTATCTTCTGAGGCTCTCAGTATATTCAGTGATTGGAGTTGGGTTAATACTCTTTGACAAGTTCTGTTGCTACTTTCTGATTACGTTTCTGGCTACATTTAAAATCCAAATACATGTCCAATGATTGATAAATAAAAAATGTATTGCTAAATTATTGTGTCCTAATTGAAGTAGGTGTTTAATAGGACCATGATTTTGCATACCATTGCATGAATGACTGCCTGGCACATAATTTATTATTATATTTATGATTAAAAATCAAATGATTAATTACTTGATATGAATAAAGGTGCCATCAGTTGTGTTCTTATGAATGACTTGTTTGTCACTGAGTCAGTGTTGCTCATGCAAATTAGGCCATCCATTACCAAACACCAAGTAACTAAATTAGGATACTATTATGAGTCATTAGCAAACTGTTAGTTAAACATTAAACTGTTGGTTACTTTAAAACTAACCCGGGTGATCACAGGGATGTATTTGATCTGTTAACTGGTTACGTATATGTCAGATTTATCACATGACTCGTTAGGCAGAGAAAAGCTGTTGCTGTCTAACATTGTCTTCTTAATCAACTGAGTCAGTGTACTGGTGAAGGGATAGATCAAATAGGCCAATAGATGGAAGGTTTGTGAGGTGATTTCATGCTCCTTGTAAAAGTAATAGAGTACTAAAAATACAAAAATACATACAGTAGTTTATTTTGATACATGGTGTGGCTGCTGTATTTTGTAAAATTAAGGTATTTGGTATCTTATTTTAAAATACATTTTGATGTATCATTGCCCATCTCTGCGTACTGTTAACCAACGCAACAGAAACAACAAACACGTTTTTGTTCTGGGACTACAACGTAAATTAAAAAATATTAAGATTTTACATATTTAGCCTATTCTAGTTGTATTCCCCCTTATATACAGGAATAGCATTTTTTTGGTTTATTAAAAATAGGACTTTTTAATGTAAATGTATTTATTGCAAGTAGCACCACAAACTGTCCCGGAGCTCACTGATGCCCTGACCTAGGTCTGGGAGGAGATCCCCCAGGACACCATCCTCCGTCTCATCAGGAGCATGCCCAGAAGTTGTCAGGAGTGTATATAGGCAAGAGGGAGCCATACACACTACTGAGTCACATTATGAGTTGCCATGATGGCCTGTGAATTCAATTGTTTACTTTGATATTCGTTGTGAGTTTGAATCCAGCCCACAATCGGTTGGTGATTTTGGTTTCCATTGACTGTTCTTACATCATTTAGTTATCAATGAATTACACAATGTACATTTTCTTCATCAAGAGCTGATGTGTGTTTTAAGTGTTCACTTACTTTTTTTGAGCAGTGTATTTAGTTTTTAAGACTATGTAGATTTTTCATGAATGCTGATAATAGGCAGTAAAATATAAGTTCACAAAATGTTAGACCTGGAATAGTTATTATATTGAAAATTTAATTTGATCTCACAAAATGATCTTTATTAGTGAATGGCTTTTTTCCAGAGTGGGCTGCAGTGTGCCAGTTTAGTCTCAGCCAACCACAGACACCCTAACTATTGGAATCACCACAGCTTGTCTTTACTTAGTTAAGTAGGATTAGCAGTTTCTGGAATAACTATAAATCCTCCAATATGATGGCTATTAAGAGACATAATGTAATAGAAATGACCCTCTTTTGCATAAAATATTAGCAATGCACTAAGGAGTTATACTATTTCCTAATACGAATACATTTATTGTCCAGAGGGTGTTGTTGGCTGGACAGTTGGCAGATAGCAGAGCTATTTTAAAGGAGGAGACACATTAATGGGTTGCTTCCACATTGCACTCTGTCTCCACACTGGCTTCCTTTGAACCTGCTTCAAACAATAGCCAGTATGGACTGCGTACTACAGTGTGCGTTTTGTTCCATGCCAGCCATGTGGATGGCATATGCTAACACCATAATGTAAAAGAGCTGAGTGCATGGTTTGTATGAGGAGACCAGTAGCTCCTGGTCATTTCCCCACACTAAAGCTTTCATCTATGGGTGGTGGTGGTGGGGGGGGGGGGCAGTCTAAGGCAAAGAGGAGAATGGAAACAATTCAGACGCAAGCAGTGTTCTCGACAGTAGCCACATGAAAAGAGCCTTTGTGAGGTTGTGCTCGTTTGCAGATGGACAGCTTTCCCAGCCATTAAAGAATAACAGTAATCCTCCTCCGAGCCAGATGTGGTGAATCATACTGTGTGTTTGAGGGAAGCAGGACCTCTGGTCACTGTGGCTGGTCCAGACTAGGTTTATTTTCCTCCTTTGAATAGATATTACAAACCACAGTCCTCTCCAGTGTGCCGTCCTGCAAAGGTTTCATACTGTTTTAAAAAGCTTAAGATCCAAGTGAACCAATCATGAGCCACCATAGCCGGATTCACTGCAGCCCAAACTAAAGACTTTGCAAGCATCAGTACAGACAAATAATACCTTGCTACTATATATTAAGTGACCATACACATTTTACATGTTGACTATTGTCCTTCCTCCATCCTCAAATAAACACTGTCTGACCTTCCACAGAGTAATACAGTCTGATCCCCCACTAACTGTCTGACCCTTCAGAGTAACACTCCCTGACCCTCCACAAAGTAACTGACCCTCCATAGAGAGGTAACATGAATGAGCAACAGCACGAGAGAGAGCACATTTATCATAATAGCCCTAAATAGCCCCATTAGAGAAGCGTCCCACTATATTTAGTAACACCAGTCATCTCTACTCACACCGCTACATCTAATTGTCATCCCTGTTGTCTTGAAATATTGCCTAGTTTGCCCTCTCCATTCCCTGCTCAGCAAAGCATATCATTATCACAGCCTACAAAGAACCCCTGCCTCCACGGTCCTGGTAAATTAACCATGTAGCTTAACAGCTTATTGGTATGGTGCACTAGTTACTCAGGCGGGCCTCTGTAAAGTGCTGCTGTGCGGTTGTCTCACTATTTGCTCTGGCATGCCTGAATGGAGAAAGCAATATGTTGATAGTAGAATGAGAGACAGACATTATATGGAGGATTGGTACCATATGATAATGACTCCCAAATGCTAATAATATAGGATTTCTTTAATTCTTTTGGCTTAAGTTTAGGGCTGCCTAGCATTCCTATCAACTGTCCTCAATGTCCTCATCTTCAAAGGCCGCAGCCTTACAACTGATACATAGGATTCTTAGTGAAACACAACATCAACAACAAAACTATGTCTACCTATATTATGCAAACACAGAGTCTGACATTTTCAAGTCTTTTAGGCTTTTGCATGATGTGTAATTAGAGCAGCAGTGCAGGCAGGACTGTACCTGTATTGTCTTTGTGTTGTGTGTCATGGAGGGAGGCATCAAGGACAAGTGCATTAATGAACACCTGGGGGAGAGAGAACAGCTTGTATGTCTCCTGGTTAGGGTGACCTCCAGCAGGGCACAGACTCCTTCACTGAGTCAGATGACAAGACTGATGGAGGGGGAGGATTTTGTCAGATCTGGGGCGCTCCCAGGAGCCGCAGTTTGTCTCTGCTGACAACAACTAGTGCTCACTAAAGTGGCCCCCAATCCTATGAAGCAACAGCAGACCTAGTGCAGAAAGAGGATGTGCACCCCTTTCCTGTTCTATTTTCTTGCTCCCTCCCAATGACATCTTTCCTTGGCTCTTTTCACTATAAAAAATGGCAAAGCACTCCACTTCTGAGAGACATAATGTTTGTAGAATTGGCAATCCACGAGTTTAACAAAATGAATGGGTGTGCACAGAGGTTAAATTGGAGCTATGGTCCAAATGAGAGCCAGGCATGGCTAAATCCCAGCATATTTGGTAATGTGAATTTGTCTATAATAAAAGTTATATGAGGAATATGTAGTTATAATAAAGACACTTTTTTTTAAAATATCAATACATTTGACAACAATACAATACACTTAATATCCTTGTCTTCCTACACACCACTCAGGCTTCAAGACAAATAAAATACATGAACAAAGCTCCAGAAACACCCCAAAACAGTATTGTTGTTTACAAGACGCAATTCAGCTGTGTAACCAATCATTTGAAAGGTTAGGTCTTCTGTGTGAATTTGTTTGTGTGTTATTGAACATTATTTAGCTAACATCTCACAATTTATCTCCCATTGGTGATGAGGTTTGTTATAAAGGTATGTAAAGATATGTTGGTCAGAAGGTTTTTGTGACTTAAACTACATATTTACAACAGTAATCTGTTAAAAAAAAAGGAGGCATCCGTACAGCACTGCTGCTTAGAGACTGAGGAATAAAGACAGAAACATAATGAGAGCTGTCTTCTCTGACATATGAATTCAACAGGATGCACATGGTTGGACTTTGGCCTGGTTGGCATTCACTAAATTTTTTTTACATTCACATCTAAAATCTATTGGCGCTTGTGATAGAGATGAGCGAAAAGCTCTCCCAGTGAAATCGGTTTTGTTTAATAAAGCATAATAAATAGGTGTCAGAATTATTAGCACCCCTAAAAATTATTCTCAACCAGTTATAGAAAGGCATTTACCCCCAAACTGAGGGCTGATTTCTAAAGTGACTTTGCACTGTTCACAGATAAAATCGAGTGCATTGTCGCTTTGAACTTATTATAGAGATGTGATTATCTTTACAGGTCAATGGAATGCGCTTATGTCTGAAAGGGGAAAAAGAGAGAGTTATATACTCCCATCATGGCTAACAACTTGTTAAAACAAAAGGGATCTGTTCTCTGTTAATAAAAATCAAGGAGGTTAGCCATTAAACCCCCTTTGAAACACATTGTCCATGTAAACCACCAAAGTCTCCAACAATATAGTAGCATATGTCTGTCATTCCTCATGACTCATCTGGCCAATCTCACTTCTGTCACCTCTCTCTTAAACCACAGAACTGTACTTTATATTTTTCCATAATCAATCTCCAGTAACAACAGGTAATACTGGGGAGCTTTCTTCAATCGCATTTTCAGACAGACTGCAAGCTGTTCCCACTGTTGGTAATAGAGGTCTTTACAGATATACCCAAATCCCCAAGATCCGATCTGAAATCTGATGGGGTTGGAAATGACATTATGTGGTTGATCCTTGGATCATGAGCCTGATCACACACAGTGGCCACAGATCCCGGATTTTTGTGGTTATGTGAAATGCTGACCAAATCTAAAATGATCTTTAGACCAAACCCCAAAATATACTTATTCATTGTACATTATAAATAATGTGGTTTCGATTCGTGAATGCTGATAGCCATGGTATACTAGTCCATATACTAAGGGAATTACATCACTTTTTACTGCCGTTGTTAAACTGAAAACCGGTTTATAAATCAGGGGTTTGTAGCATACTGTATTGCCAGTATACCACAGCTAAGTGTTGTGTCCAGACACTATGCGATGCGTCGTGCCTAAGAACACATCTTAGCCGTGGTATATTGACCATATGCCATATCCCTTCGTGCCCTGTTGCTTAAGTATATCACAATAACTCACCGTGAGGAGACAAAAAGACCTTTCAGAAGGATTTACCTTCTTATTTATTAAGTTGGTATGAAAGGGAAATGTGTGCATGTCCCAACTCCCCTTGAAACACTGAAAGTTGGGTCACAGCCAACCAGGGATCTGCAATTACCTTTTACTATAGTCAACACTGAATCAGTTAGGTTTAAGTGTCATGCTTTAGGGCAGATGAACAAATCAGCGTGTCGACACCAGAAAAATTATGATTATTGGCCCAATGCTCTTACCACTAGGCTTCCAGTGAAGAGTGTCTGTATGACAAAAGTTATTTTTACACAATAGACAGATTAATAAATCTCACAATGTATTCTAATCCAATAAGCTTTATTAAACACAACTTATTAATATATTTAATTAGTGTCCAGAAACGAACTAGTAACCATATCATTATGTAATAAATAAATGTTTAGACCATTGATAATTATTAGGGTGTTAAGTTACCATACCATACCATCTTCTTCCGCTTATCCGGGGCCGGGTAGATGGCTGTGGAATGATAGATGGCTATAGTGAAACATCACATCATCATCACCATCATCATCACATCATCACTTTCTTCCGCTTATCCGGGGCCGGGTCGCGGGGGCAGCAGTCTAAGCAGGGATGCCCAGACTTCCCTCTCCCCAGACACTTCCTCTAGCTCTTCCGGGGGGACACCGAGACGTTCCCAGGCCAGCCGGGAGACATAGTCCCTCCAGCGTGTCCTAGGTCTTCCCCGGGGTCTCCTCCCGGTGGGACGGGACCAGAACACCTTCCCAGGAAGGCGTTCCGGAGGCATCCGAAAAAGATGCCCAAGCCACCTCAGCTGACCCCTCTCGATGTGGAGGAGCAGCGGCTCTACTCTGAGCTCCTCCCGGGTGACCGAGCTTCTCACCCTATCTCTAAGGGATCGCCCGGCCACCCTGCGGAGAAAGCTCATTTCGGCCGCCTGTATCCGGGATCTTGTCCTTTCGGTCATGACCCAAAGCTCATGACCATAGGTGAGAGTAGGAACGTAGATTGACTGGTAAATCGAGAGCTTCGCCTTGCGGCTCAGCTCTTTCTTCACCACGACAGACCGATACATCGACTGCATTACTGCAGAAGCTGCACCGATCCGTCTGTCAATCTCCCGTTCCATCCTTCCCTCACTCGTGAACAAGACCCCTAGATACTTAAACTCCTCCACTTGAGGCAGGCATTCTCCACCAACCTGAAGTGGGCAAGCCACCCTTTTCCGATTGAGGACCATGGCCTCGGATTTGGAGGTACTGATTTTCATCCCCACCGCTTCACACTCGGCTGCAAACCGTCCCAGCGCATGCTGAAGGTCCTGGTAAGAAGGGGCCAACACGACAACATCATCTGCAAAGAGCAGAGACGAAATTGTGTGGTCCCCAAACCTGACACCCTCCGGCCCCTGGCTGCGCCTAGAAATTCTGTCCATAAAAATTACGAACAGAACCGGTGACAAAGGGCAGCCCTGCCGGAGTCCAACATGCACTGGGAACAAGTCTGACTTACTGCCGGCAATGCGGACCAAGCTCCTGCTTCGGTTGTACAGGGACCTGACAGCCCTTAGCAAAGGACCCAGGACCCCATATTCCCCAAGCACCCTCCACAAGATGCCGCGAGGGACACAGTCGAATGCCTTCTCCAAATCCACAAAACACATGTGGATTGGTTGGGCAAACTCCCATGAACCCTCCAACACCCTGTAGAGGGTATAGAGCTGGTCCAGTGTTCCACGGCCCGGACGAAAACCACACTGTTCCTCCTGAATCCGAGGTTCTACTATCGGCCGTATTCTCCTCTCCAGAACCCTGGCATAGACTTTCCCGGGGAGGCTGAGAAGTGTGATCCCCCTATAGTTGGAACACACCCTCCGGTCCCCCTTCTTAAAAAGAGGGACCACCACCCCGGTCTGCCATCCCAGAGGCACTTTCCCCGACTGCCACGCGATGTTGCACAGGCGTGTCAACCAAGACAGCCCCACAACATCCAGAGACTTGAGGTACTCAGGGCGGATCTCATCCACCCCCGGTGCCTTGCCACCGAGGAGTTTCTTAACCACCTCTGTGACTTCAGCCCGGGTGATGGACGAGTCCACCTCTGAGCCCTCATCCTCTGCTTCCTCAATGGAAGACGTGACGGCGGGATTGAGGAGATCCTCGAAGTACTCCTGCCACCGCCCGACGACATCCCCAGTTGAGGTCAACAGCTGCCCACCTCTACTGTAAACAGCGTTGGTAGGGCACTGTTTCCCTCTCCTGAGGCGCCGGATGGTTTGCCAGAATCTCTTCGAGGCCAGCCGATAGTCCTTCTCCATGGCCTCACCGAACTCCTCCCAGGCCCGAGTTTTTGCCTCCACAACCACCCGGGCTGCAGTCCGCTTGGCCTGTCGGTACCCGTCAGCTGCCTCAGGAGTCCCACAAGCCAACCAGGCCTGATAGGACTCCTTCTTCAGCTTGACGGCATCCCTTACTTCCGGTGTCCACCACCGGGTTCGGGGATTGCCGCCTCGACAGGCACCGGAGACCTTACGGCCACAGCTCTGAGCGGCCGCTTCGACAATGGCGGTGGAGAACATGGTCCACTCGGACTCAATATCTCCAACCTCCCTCGGGATCCAGTCGAAGCTCTGCCGGAGGTGGGAGTTAAAGATCTCTCTGACAGGAGCCTCGGCCAGACGTTCCCAGCAGACCCTTACAGTACGCTTGGGCCTGCCGAGTCTGTCCAGCTTCCTCCCCCGCCATCGGATCCAACTCACCACCAGGTGGTGATCAGTTGACAGCTCCGCCCCTCTCTTCACCCGAGTGTCCAAGACATACGGCCGCAGGTCAGATGAAACGACAACAAAGTCGATCATTGACCTGCGGCCTAGGGTGTCCTGGTGCCACGTGCACTGATGGACACCCTTATGCTTGAACATGGTGTTCGTTATGGACAAACTGTGACTAGCACAGAAGTCCAAGAACTGAACACCACTCGGGTTCAGATCAGGGGGGCCATTCCTCCCAATCACGCCCCTCCAGGTGTCACTTTCGTTGCCCACGTGGGCGTTGAAGTCCCCCAGTAGAACGATAGAGTCCCCAGTCGGAGCACTTTCCAGCACCCCTCCCAGAGACTCCAAGAAGGTTGGGTACTCTGCACTGCGGTTCGGCCCGTAGGCACAAACAACAGTGAGAGACCTATCCCCGACCCGTAGGCGCAGGGAAACGACCCTCTCGTTCACCGGGGTAAACTCCAACACATGGCGGCAGAGCTGGGGAGCTATAAGCAAACCCACACCAGCCCGCCGCCTCTCACCATGGGCAACTCCAGAGTGGTGAAGAGTCCATCCTCTCTCAAGGAGTGTGGTTCCAGAGCCCAAGCCGTGCGTAGAGGTGATCCTGACTACTTCTAGTCGGAACCTCTCAAGCTCACGCACAATCTCAGGCTCCTTCCCCGCCAGCGAGGTGACGTTCCACGTCCCTAGAGCTAGTTTCCTTGTCCAGGGATCGGGTTGTCTAGGCCCCCGCCTTCGACTGCCGCCCGATCCTCTCTGCACCGGCCCCTTATGGTCCCTCCTGTGGGTGGTGAGCCCACGGGAGGGCGGCCCCATGTCACTCGTTCGGGCTGGGCCCGGCCGGGCCCCATGGGGAAAGGCCCGGCCACCAGGCGCTCGCGAACGAGCCCCAACCCCGGGCCTGGCTCCAGGGTGGGGCCCCGGCTGCGCCATGCCGGGCGACGTCACAGAACACAAGTTAGTTTTCATCATTAAGGGGTTTTTTGAACCGCTCTTAGTCTGACCCGTCGCCTAGGACCTGTTTGCCTTGGGAGACCCTACCAGGGGCATATAGCCCCAGACAACATAGCTCCTAGGGTCACTCGGGTACTCAAACCCCTCCACCACGTTAAGGTGGCAGTTCAAGGAGGGGATAGTGAAACATAATAATGAATAATAAATATTTATTATAAATGAAATCATTAATATCACCAAACGAACCTAAATAAAAGCACAGCAAAAAATGACTCTTGGCCTCCTTTACTACAGAACACTGTGACGTGGGGAGTATGGTGCTTCTGGTGGAACCCTGCACTGTGACAAGAGCCATCCTAGAACAAGCTCCCTGGCTTGACACCCATCTGACCAAAACATGACAGAGCAGGTTCGACACTGGTTTCACTGGGGAATGGAGGTGGAGGTCCAGAAATACTGTTAACAGTCCGAGCAAACACCTCCTGTGCTGCTGATAGCTCTCCCGAACATCAAGGCACCCTTCAAGATAATCGGCATGGATCTCGTTGGGCCGACACTTGAGTCCACCTGGGCCATTAATTCCTTCATGTGCACCACCTCTGCATCTTCAAATACCACCCAGTCACAGGCAGCCAGCCTCATCGAGCTCACCAACCAATCATTTAAACAAATGCTTTGGCACATAATGGCGGAGGAAGGCTTAGACTGGGATCACATTCTTCCTTCCTCAACCAGCGACCATTCAGCTTCCATGGGGTGCAAGCCACCTCCCAGAGGGTGTCAACATTATTAATAAAAAGGTGACGCCGGCAGAGAATAAATACACAGCCATGGAGAGAGAAGCTCTGCCCACCCAACGGGTTACCCATGAGCTGTGGTACTATCTCCCGAGATGGCACTTCACCATCACTGACCACGTACCTATGGCAGACCACCACGATTAACCAGGAGTTCTTGGCCCTGCAGGACTACTCCTTCCAGGGGCAGCACGGCGGGGCTCATTACAGTAACCCCGATGTCTTCTCCCATGTATGTGTCAGAGGCCATGGACCTCTGGGGAGAGGACATGGACTTCCCCCTCCACCCTCTTCCCATAAGAGCTTCTTGCTGACAGGAGAGGACAGTGAACGCAGCTTACCCTGTCAGCACCAACAGGGCGCAGCTGAAAGCAATCAAGCCCCATTAGTGGGGCTCAGAAATGGGGAGGGAAGGGAAAAGAGACTGAACATGAGCATGACTGTGAGTGCTGTTTTTGTTCCCCTGTTAGATAATGACCGCCACCCTGAACCTGGAGCATGAGCGGGCTGTCAAAGTTAACGTGTACGATTTATTTAACAAACCAAATGCTATACATTTTTTGTTATCACTGATAATTACTTTTTTTTTGGGCCTCAAGACCATCCATAGTCAGTGGTTGAATTGAGTGGGAGCTGTCTGGACCATAGTTATGTTACTTGTTGTATTTCTTTGTACCAGTAACTTTTTTGGTGCTTGACTGGTGCCGAAGCTGCCCATAGTCGATATAGCAATGGAGAGCTGGTAATAATGTTGTTAATCGTGTTTACTACATGTAGTCTGTGAATCCTGCTTAACAACACATCTTGTTACATGTCCATTAGTATGCTGCACTGTTACAAATTGTCAGAAATTGGAATATCTGACTTTACGTTGCCCATCCCCAACTCCCTCCAAATTCTCACGGAATGAGAAGGCCAGAGGTGCTACTAATGTTTTAACAAACCTTGAATAAACGTTAATAGACTTCAATCAAGTTACAGAAACATTTTAAAGATTTTTAGGTGTAAATAGGATGCACCTGAGCTCAAAGGTTCTGAACACTTATGTCAATGTAATATTTCTGTAAAAAATAATAATAATTGTAAAATAAAATAAAACTGTTTTTGCTGCATGCTGAATACTTTCCAAATGCTATGTATATGAAGTGACAGCTCTGCTATGAACTAACATCACCAGGTTGTCTCTGCCAGGACATTGCCTCTGGTTGCAACATTAACACCAAGCATAAAATCCACCCAGAAATAAAATTGATCTCAAAATCTCAATAATTCATTTTTCATTCTCTGGACTTGAACAGTGTTGAAAAACTGTGGTTTGAATTTAAGGTATTCCAAGGAGACGGTGCACAAAGACTATGGACTGGTTCCAATGATGGTGACATATTTCGTAACGTTTTTTTTACAGGTTTTTTTCTTTAAATACAAAATTATTTTCCTTGCACAATTGTGTTAGTATAAAGTAAACATTTTCAATTTTAGCTGTTCCACTGTAGGCCAGACTCACAATCAATCAAATCAATCAATCAAATTTATTTATAAAGCCCTTTTTACAACAGCAGTTGTCACAAAGTGCTTTACAGAGACACCCGGCCTTAAACCCCAAGGAGCAAACAACAGTAGTGTTGAATTTCAGTGGCTAGGAAAAACTCCCTAAGGTCGAATTTTAGGAAGAAACCTAGAGAGGACCCAGGCTCAGAGGGGTGACCAGTCCTCTTCTGGCTGTGCCGGGTGAGATATTAAGAGTCCAATTGGAATAATAAATACATTTCTCTGGGCTAAATCCAGAGTCTATTTGAATTTAGACTAGGTCAGAAGTATGACCAGGTGGACAAGGACAGGGACAGCAACGGGCCCCCCAAACCAGGTAATCCGCAGGTGTGGACCAGGACCTCATCTCCTTCTAAAATGTAAAACTGGAGGAAACTGAGAAAAGTTAGTAGTACATTCCTCATATCCCCCAGCACAATAATATAGCAGCGTAACACCTTGGAACTGAGACGGGGGGGTCCGGTGACACTGTGGCCCTACCCGGGGGAGGCCCCGGATCAATCACTTGTGACTTTGTGGTGTTATTACCCTTTTGGTTTCCCTGTCCCCAAATATGGTAAAATTATATGTTCAAGAATATTACTTTTGAAAGCTTTAAGAATTCATGCACCGACATCATTCAATAAAAGAATGTTGCAAATGTCAAAAACCTCTTTCCAATCTCTGAATACATGGTGGAATAATACTGGTCCTCTGTACAGGTTCCAAACACAGGGCTCATTACATTGAAACACCACTGCTTCCGCTTTCTTGGAGAAAAATGAACCCCTTGGAAACCTAATTGGAGCAGAATTCCAAATTCTCCCTGTGATTGTTTAATATAGTCTGGGTTTAGTTTGACCCATTTGGCTACAACAAGCCAAACACAGTCTGGAATGGAGAGGGAAGAATGGATTGTAGGTGTTAAGACAGACAAGTGTTTTGCATTGAATTTTGCAGAGTTTCTAAATAAACCCCAGGCTCTTCTTACAGTCTGGGAGGAGAATGGCTTCACCTAACATTCCCCCCTAACCACAGCAGAGGAGTCACAGCCAAATATTCAGTGGGGAGAACAAGTATTTGATACACTGCCGATTTTGTAGGTTATCCCACTTACAAAGCATGTAGAAGTCTGTAATTTTTATCATAGGTACTCTTCAACTGTTAGTGACGGAATCTAAAACAAAAATCCAGAAAATCACATTGTATGATGTGATTAACTTTATATTTGGTACAGAAACCTTTGTTTGCAATTACAGAGATCATACGTTTCCTGTAGTTTTTGACCAGGTTTGCACACACTGCAGCAGGGATTTTGGCCCACACCTCCATACAGACCTTCTCCAGATTCTTCAGGTTTCGGGGCTGTCGCTGGGCAATACAGACTTTCAGCTCCCTCCAAAGATTTTCTATTGGGTTCAGATCTGGAGACTGGCTAGGCCACTCCAGGACCTTGAGATGCTTCTTACGGAGCCACTCCTCAGTTGCCCTGGCTGTGTGTTTCGGGTCGTTGTCATGCTGGAAGGCCCAGCCACGACCCATCTTCAATGCTCTTACTGAGGGAAGGAGGTTGTTGGCCAAGATCTCTCGATACATGGCCCCATCCATCCTCCCCTCAATACGGTGCAGTCGTCCTGTCTTTTTTGCAGAAAAGCATCCCCAAAGAATGATGTTTCCACCTCCATGCTTCACAGTTGGGATGGGGTTCTTGGGGTTGTACTCATCCTTCTTCTTCCTCCAAACACGGCGAGTGGAGTTTAGACCAAAAAACTCTATTTTTGTCTCATCAGACCACATGACCTTCTCCCATTCCTCCTCTGGATCATCCAGATGGTCATTGGCAAACTTCAGTCGGGCCTGGACATGTGCTGTCTTGAGCAGGGGGCCCTTGCATACGCTGCAGGATTTTAATCCATGATGGCGTAGTTTGTTACTAATGGTTTTCTTTGTGACTGAGGTCCCAGCTCTCTTCAGGTCCTGCCGTGTAGTTTTTGGCTGATCCCTCACCTTCCTCATGATCATTGATGCCCCACGAGGTGAGATCTTGCATGGAGCCCCAGACTGAGGGAGATTGACTGTCATCTTGAACTTCTTCCATTTTCTAATAATTGCACCAACAGTTGTTGCCTTCTCACCAAGCTGCTTGCCTATTGTCCTGTAGCCCATCCCAGCCTTGTGCAGGTCTACAATTTCATCCCTGATGTCCTTACACAGCTCTCTGGTTTTGGCCATTGTTGGAGTCTGTTTGATTGAGTGTGTGGACAGGTGTCTTCTATACAGGTAACGAGTTCAAACAGGTGCAGTTAATACAGGTAATGAGTGGAGAACAGGAGGGCTTCTTAAAGAAAAACTAACAGGTGCAGAAAAGCATCCCAAAAGAATGATGTTTCTACCTCCATGCTTCACGGTTGGGATGGTGTTCTTGGGGTTGTACTCATCCTTCTTCTTCCTCCAAACACGACGAGTGGAGTTCGACCAAAAAGCTCTATTTTTGTCTCATCAGACCATATGACCTTCTCCCATTCCTCCTCTGGATCATCCAGATGGTCATTGGCAAACTTCAGACGGGCAGAGACAACAGGTCTGTGAGAGCCGGAATTCTTACTGGTTGGTAGGTGATCAAATACTTATGTCATGCAATAAAATGCAAATAAAGTATTGAAAAATCTTACAATGTGATTTTCTGGATTTTTGTTTTAGATTATGTCTCTCACAGTTGAAGTGTACCTATGATGATAAAAATTACAGACCTCTACATGTTTTGTAAGTAGGAAAACATGCAGATATTGGCAATGTATCAAATACTTCTCCCCACTTTATGCCTCTCTACATGTGGTTTTAAAAATCCAGGTGTTTGAATTAGACATAGGCTTTCAATTCTGAGAAAAGGATTTCCAAGTAAACACTGTAAGATCAATGTGGATGGCAAATGTGTCATTCTGACATATACATTTTTTCTGATTTCTAATAGTGTGATGTACTGGTAATATCCATGTAAACAAATTGAGAAATTGTAGCTTATTGTCCCCATAATGTTCCTGTGAAAAGTCCAGAGAAATGCCTGGTTGTAATTTTGCCACTGTTTCATCTGGCCATGTTTACCATCCTCTACATCAAACTCTTTCCACTGATAACGATTAAGAGAGGGAGAGAAAGAGAGAGAAAAGGAGAAAAACGAGAGCTGGCTGGTAATCCCACCTGGATGTGGCATTTGTAAATAACAACCTACAGGCATGGTTCTTTGGCTGCCATCCTCCCCAGTCTCTCTCCCTGAAGCGCCTTCCCTTCCCCCATACATCTGTATACAAGCTCCCTGAACAGCCCCCACATTTGTCCCCTGATAAGTGCCATATATGTTGGGGTTTCTGTTCTGTTTACATGTGAGATGGGTGTTTTTTTTGGAACGCCTCGTGGCGCTGCAGCCCTGCATCACAGTCCCGGTCAGTCCTCCCTCTCAGTCACTGGGAGTGCATTAGGAGATTTGGTCATTCAGGGAATTAAACAGCTCATTGGTGCCATGTCTCATCACATGTTTTAGTGGCAAATGGTTCCGTTTCCATGGTGCTGGGTTGTGTTTACTGTGACGTGCTAGGACAGAACCTCTATGGTACAGAGGGACTTAGTGAGCAGCAGTGATGGGTATTTCCTCCCCCCTCTGGAGTTTTGGGGCTTACTTTTCTATCTCTCCTCCTCTCTCCTCCCACCTGCTCTCCTTGCTGTTCAGTTCCTTGGCTGGGCTGGGTGCCTGCCTGTCTGCTTGTGCTCCTGGCTCTCTTCTCAGACAAATGAAGGCTAATTGAAAGGGAAGGCTGCCCTCCAATGATCTGCTCTGACAGCAGTGTCTTGCCAGAGGTGGATGTACCATCCCATGCTGGGAGTTTTCACTGTGAAATAACGGCACTGTCGTGAAAAACACAGACCATGCAACGATTACCCAGGCAGTCAGCCAAAAGAGCCAGATGAGCACTGGAGAGAAAAAGGGTAAAACTCACTCTGTCTGCCTTATTACCCCAGGAAGAAGATCTGTATTTGTTTTATGTGACACTTATAGAGGCCCCCATACACAAATATTAAAAATAATTATATTGTAATTATCTGAAAAAAGAGCACTTTAAACATTGTTTATTGTAATTTTCTTTCTGCTGCCACCTGTAGAGACAAAACAGTAAAAGCTACCAAGACCAAACAAAGTTTAAAAATGCATCAGACTGAAAAAAAAAATCCTACAAAATACTCTTTATACCATTTCCACGTTTATACCACTGCCATCTCAATGCATTTCACTTTCCGTAGACATGATTGAGAAAAAATATGGGTAATGATTTCCCGGAACACTTAACCACAGTTATTACATTGTAATCACAATAAAATAATTTATCTGTATAGGTTATTTCACTTATATGTAATTACAAAACATCCTGTAGGATATTATTCCAAGTGTGTAATTACTAGTGCTATCAAACGATTAAAATAATTAATCATGATTAATCGCGTAAACATCTGTAGTTAATCGCGATTAATCACAATTTTAGAATGTTTTAAAAAAACATAGTTTTAAAAAGATAACTATTTTCTGTTTAAAAAGCAGTGCATTATGTTAAAAAACATTATTTTTTGTATTAAACTATGGACATTGCTTGATTTCACATTAAATAATTGCAGGAACTGTCTTTTTCCAAGTAGGTCCATTCAAACCTAACGCTTTTAAATGTCTCCCCTCAAATTATCAGAATGATTGGCAGAATCTTTTGGTATCCCATGTAAATCTAAATAGAAAGTTTCAGGTCAATTTTCCAATATTTCTACCATCTTGTAACATTGTGCTCTTGATCAAGGCACCAGGTACAACACCAATTACATCAGGATTCTGTTTAAAACTCCCATCAGTCCCTCTTTCTGGAAAGCTGCAGGCATGTTACAGTAAATTAATTTACAGTAAATTACACATAGGGTGGATATAAAAAGTCAACACACCCCTGTGAAAATGCCAGGTTTTTGTGATGTAAAAGAATGAGGCAAAGATAAATCATGTCAGAACCTTTTCCACAAACTGGTCAGGGAGGCTTCCAAGAGGCCTACTGCAACATTAAAGGAATGGCAGGATTTTCTGGCAAGTACTGGCTGTGGGCTACAAGTGACAACAATCTCCCGTATTCTTTATATGAATGGGCTATGGGGTAAGTTGGCAAGACAGAAGCCTTTTCTTACAAAGAAAAACATCCAAGCCCGGCTGAAGTTTGCAAAAACAAACATCAAGTCCCTCAAAAGCACATGGGATAATGTTATGGTCTGATGAAACCAAGGTTGAACTTTTCTTTTTCCAAAACGTATGTTTGGCACAAAAACAACACAGCACATCACCCAAAGAATAATATACCTAGAGTGAAGCATGGTGGTGGCAGCATCATGCTTTGGGGCTGTTTTTGTTCAGCTGAAACCGTGGCCTTAGTCATGGTGGAGGGAATTATAAACAGTTCGAAATACCAGGAAATCTTTGCACAAAACCTACCGGTGTCCCTTAGAAACCTGAAGATAAAGAGGAAGTTCATCTTTCAGCAAAACAATGACCCAAAGCACACATCCAAATCCACAAAAGCATGGCTTCACCAGAAGAAGATTAATATTTTGGAATGGCCCAGCCAGAACCCAAACCTGAATCCAATTGAACATCTGTGTGGTGATCCGAATTGGGCTGTGCACAGGAGATGTCCTTGCAATCTACCAGATTTGGAGCACTTTTGCAAAGAAGAGTAGGCAAATATTGCCACATCAAGATGTCCCATGCTAATAGACTCCTACCCAAAAAGACTGAGTTCTGTAATAAAATCAAAAAATGCTTCAACAATGTATTAGTTTAAGGGTGTGCACTTATGCAACCAGGTTATTGTGAGTTAAAAAAAATTGTTTTTCATTGAATTGTTCACATTTTAGGTCACATCAAAGGTAGAAAAAGTTCTGACATGGTTTATCACAAGAACCTGGCATTTTAACAGGGGTTTGTAGACTTTTTATATCCACTGTATATTCATCATACACTCACCTAAAGGATTATTAGGAACATCATATTAATACTGTGTTTGACCCCCTTTCGCCTTCAGAACTACCTTAATTCTACGTGGCATTGATTCAACAAGGTGCTGAAAGCATTCTTTAGAAATGTTGGCCCATATTGATAGGATAGCATCTTGCAGTTGATGGAGATTTGTGGGATGCACATCCAGGGTAAGAATCTCCCGTTCCACCACATCCCAAAGATGCTCTATTGGGTTGAGATCTGGTGACTGTGGGGGACATTTCAGTACAGTGAACTCATTGTCATGTTCAAGAAACCAATTTGAAATGATTCGAGCTTTGTGACATGGTGCATTATCCTGCTGGAAGTAGCCATCAGAGGATGGGTACATGGTGGTCATAAAGGGATGGACATGGTGGTCATAAAGGGATGGACATGGTCAGAAACAATGCTCAGGTAGGCCGTGGCATTTAAACAATGCCCAATTGGCACTAAGGGGCCTAAAGTGTGCCAAGAATACATCCCCCACACCATTACACCACCACCACCTGCCTGCACAGTGGTAACAAGGCATGATGGATCCATGTTCTCATTCTGTTTATGCCAAATTCTGACTCCACCATCTGAATGTCTCAAAAGAAATCGAGACTCATCAGACCAGGCAACATTCTTCCAGTCTTCAACTGTCCAATTTTGGTGACCTCGTGCAAATTGTAGCCTCTTTTTCCTATTTGTAGTGGAGATGAGTGGTACCCGGTGGGGTCTTCTGCTGTTGTAGCCCATCCGCCTCAAGGTTGTGCATGTTGTGGCTTCACAAATGCTTTGCTGCATACCTTGGTTGTAACGAGTGGTTATTTCAGTCAAAGTTGCTCTTCTATCAGCTTGAATCAGTCGGCCCATTCTCCTCTGACCTCTAGCATCAACAAGGCATTTTCACCCACAGGACTGCCGCATACTGGATGTTTTTCTCTTTTCACACCATTGTTTGTAAACCCTAGAAATGGTTGTGCATGAAAATCCCAGTAACTGAGCAGATTGTGAAATACTCAGACCGGCCCGTCTGGCACCAACAACCATGCCACGCTCAAAATTGCTTAAATCACCTTTTTTTCCCATTCTGACATTCAGTTTGGAGTTCAGGAGATTGTCTTGACCAGGACCACACCCCTAAATGCATTGAAGCAACTGCCATGTGATTGGTTGATTAAAAAATTGCATTAATGAGATATTGAACAGGTGTTCCTAATAATCCTTTAGGTGAGTGTATATTCTACTATTTATTTTCCATATGGGTAGGCTAGCTGACTGTTGTTGTTAGCTAGCATTGTAAACTACTGTACAATGCTATCCTTTCTGCTCTAACTTAGCTGAATCACCAGCACCTATTTTCTATCTCATTCAACTGCGCAGATATAATTAGTAGCAATCCTGCTCCAGGCACATTTTTTGGAGTTGATGTCCCGGTGGCAATAGGCCCTAAGCACTTTGGTCATATAGAGTAGGTTCTAGACTGCAAAAATGATCTCCCTGCATCCATCTGTATACCTTGCGAAAGCACATGTGCGTCAATTATGAAGAAATACGCATTGGACATCCAACATAAATAACGTACTCCAAATTTTGACGTTTCTGGCGGACATCAGGCGTGATGTCCACCAGATATGTAACATTATAGAGTATGTTATTTTACAATGCTTGAGTCAGCGGTGCCAGGAAAGTGAATGGATGCATCCACGGTGGCTAGGTACCCCAGTGAACAGCTATGATTACTGCTGACAATTATTTATGGTCCCCCTGATTGAAAACATGAGAGAGCAGGAGAGGGTGGTGGGTGGTATATGCACCACCTTAAGATATGAAGCTGGGTATTCAGCTGCTTTTGGTTGTAGGACTCCTGCCAAATGTTGCTGCCTTCTGGCCCTCCAGTCACCCTCTCCTAAATGTTTTCCCTTAATTTCTTTCCCCATGACTTGTTTTCCTTTGACACTATTATTATTTGTATTGCTTATGCATACTTTTAACATCTTAATCCCCAAATTCATTGTTGCACCAGATACCAGTCAATGTCTTAGCAAGTAAGAATGTGCAGCTCAGGTTTTTCTGACTCCCACAGAGGCCATTAGTGGAACAATGAACTATTCCACCTCTGCTGATAATGTATCTTTATGATGATGAAACTCAGTCTTTAATTTTCCGCTCTTCATCTTAATCACAACCTATAAACATTTTACTGCTGTTTCAAACAAGTAACTGCGCCAACGTTAACCTCTCGCCCACAGACATTTTAGTGGCATTACTAGGAATGACAACTTTTCTCTGAAACGAGGCCTTTATTTCCCACAACTTTAAGAGGATTTGAATTGCACTTGACTATCATCTTACCAGAAAAGAGGTCAGCAGTGCTCTGAAGATCTATTAAACACATTAAAATATATACAATTTATACACCAGTAATTTCAATAAATGCAATTTTATATTCAAATTACAATATTGACATTGTTATGGTAATGTTACCTGGAAGCTTCTGTTCTCCCCTCTGATGGTTAATACAGTATTAAGTCCTTATTAACCTGGCCATAGAAACACAGTTACTGTCTTCTGTGTCGGGGGGATTTCTTTTTCTTAATCTACTGTGATTACCCTTTGCCACTGGGTTGCGGTCATTAATCCATCCCCTACAGTGAGTGACAATAATCCCTGCACTTTGTACAAGGGACACCATAGCCATTTGTCATTCTGTCACCTTGTGGTTCTCACCTGGGACACTGAAGTGTCCATGTATGTGAGAAGGAAAGCACAGTGTGTGCAGATTGAAACCACAGCTCTCATGACAAGTTTGGAATGTTTTATTGCAACAAATTGAAAATGTGTTCTATTTTGAAAGCTGACATGATTAAAGTGTATGGGCAACAAATGGGAAAATATTGCAATTTTAACATGTTGCTTCTTTGTGTCTCCTGAATGTTAAGTTAGATTGTTTGGCCCTCTGATACTTTCTGTCTATCACGTGAATGGCTATCTCAAGCATGCACCTACATCCTGATATGTTGATCTTTCTGTGAACTTGCCTGTTTACACATACATGAACTCTTACAACCAAATCACAATGCATCTTGCAATCATCAACACAATGTGCACAAGACCAGGAGAGAGGACTTAACAAGAAATGTTCCAACAATATTTGCAGCCAACAAGAAACGTTCCCACAATATTTGCAGCCAACAAGAAATGTTCCCACAATATTTGCAGCTAACAAGAAACGTTCCCAAAATATTTGCAGCCAACAAGAAATGTTCCCACAATATTTGCAGCCAACAAGAAATCTTCCCCCACTATTTCCAGCTAATAAGAGTTGTTCCCACAATATTTGCACCTTAGTAGAGCTGGTGTTCTGAACAGTCAGTAAACCTCAACAATGTGTCACTATTTCCACCGAGGAAATTCATCTTTCTATAACAATGCATCATTAATAGTTTTGCAATCATAGAAAATCATATCTTTGAGGAATATCTATTTAGGCAGAAATCTTAAAAACATTTTTTAAGATGTTTTGATGCAGAGGTGGTACATCAGGAAAATCTCTTGGGAATACAAGTCAGGAAAATATCCATGTTGCCCATACTACAACCTGTGTAAACCATTATTTATAGTCTAAGCTACCATAAAAAGACATCAATAACACAACAGTCAGAATCACATTGGTTTCATAACAACTCTGTCCACTGAAGTCTATGAAGCATATTGCATGTACCTAACTTTTAAGCAAGCAACAAGGAATTAATTAATCCAGTGTGTGGGCTTCTAAACAACCGGGCCTACTGACTTAAAACCACATAGATTCAGTTAAGAAGGTAAACAAATTGCTGCATCCACTATTCCAGAAGCATTTTGATTTAACACACACAGGGCCACATACAACACATGCAACCCATATTTTCTTTAAATTCCGGTTAGTGTTAGTTTTAAGATGGATTTTCAATTGTTTAGGTTGCATTTTGCATGCCTCTAGCTGTCCCAAACCAATTTTTGAAAATTATTAGTGATTACAATGAAAGTGCTCTATTCTGCAAACAAAAGGATTTATACAGATGGATTCACAAATCATCAAATCACTTGGGTTGAAAGTTAAAAATTCAATTTCAATGTTAACTTCAGGGTGCACATCCATTGTCTTGCCAGTTCCATCTTTAAGTGTACAAGCTACTCTTTCCCTGTTCCTGTTGGCTTGAGATTGTTGGGATTCATTACCCTTACCAACTTCATATTTCCCATGGTAGTAATACCACTCTTTCCCACTCTTCCCCCCTCTTTTTTTAGACCAGAGACAGTATGCACGCTTAAAATGTTAGCATGCCAATGAGAAATGGTTCATTCTTAAACAACGTAATCAGCATAGGTAAAATTCACACTGATCAACACTGTTAGTGATTAATAAAATATAACAAAGTATTTTAGCTAAATTTTAAGCTACCGATGCCAGTAGCACATGTCAGTGAAGGTTTTGACGTGTGTTTGTGATCCAGGATTGCATCACAGCTTTGTATTGGGAAGATACTTTTCAGAACTTGACTGGATAAAATCAATTGTGATGGTGAATGTAGAACTTGTGTACTCTCAAATCTAATTTGGGGTAGTCCTCTATATTGTCAGATGAAGATTAAGACAGTGTTTTTGGACAAAACTAGCTGCCAATTGGTTTTAATATTCAGTAGTAAGCTACACCCAATGGTATGTTAGTGATACAGATGAGTTACACCGTGGTGTGGTATCAAATTGTCATGTTGGTCACACCAGCTTTTAATTGTGCACCCAGTACTAAAAGTATTGTAACATCAGATATTACTTTAATCAATGTGACATCCAGATGTTAATTAACTCTTTGTGCTCTGCCAATCAAAGCAAACATGACTTTTGATTCATTGTAAGCCTTTGCTTATAGTGAACTGTGTGTACTTTTTTATTTTAATTTTTTTTACTTTCAGCAAACAAGATTTTTGATTCATGGTAAGCCTTGCTTAAAGTGAACTGTATGTACATTTTACTTATGCTGCTTTAAAGAATGCAAGAATCATCAAAAACGGTAGTTTGCTATCATCAAAACTGTAATGTTCTTTCACTTTAGAATTGATAGATAGGATCAAGGGTCTAGAATTGAGATATATATTTTTCTCTAAGTGTTGTCATTATTGGGGGGGGCAATTTAACTGTTTTTAACATTGGGGGGGCAGAGCCCCCCCATCCCCCCATTCATACGCCAATGGATGAGATGCATGTTATACTGTAACCAGGTATACACAGTTCTTCTAATTCTCTGTCTCAGTCTCTATGCCACCTGCAGACACATCCAGGAACCCTGCGTTTGGAAGAACACATTGTTTATTTTAAAAGTTTATCCCCATTTCAGCAACTACTCTCCAGAGATTCACTCTTCTCTACGATTCCGCTTTCCTATTCTACTCCAACCCAGTCATTAGATCCAATGACGTATTGAACTCTGTTGGATAAAAAGAGGACTATTCCTCTGTGAAATACACACCGTGCCCCCAGTTAGGTATTTTGTTTGATGTGCAGTACACAGGCTGTTGTGCTGTGTCACTTTGTGTTGCATCTTAGTGGCAGTTTTAGGCGACCTCCACACATCCTGCAACCTAATGCACGGTAACAGAGAAAGCTATTTATTTGTTCCCAGATGTGGCCAGTGGGCTTGTCTAGGCTTGCAACACCTCATGGTGCACCAAGATTTGGTCCCATGGTGATTGATGTTTGAATACAGATTTGTCTTCCCGAAGTGTGCTGGTAACAAGACCTCGGGTAATATACCCTATCTGAATCTGGCAAGGAGGCTATCGCACAATAAATCAACATTTATCAGACGGTACCAGTGTTACCATGAATAATACTTAAAGGCCAAGAGAAATGGTCCATGGTTAAATATTCTTTAAGCAGCCATTGCAAACTCCTGCTAACTTTAGCCATTGCTAAAAATAAATGTAATTGGGGCATATGAGTGTTCCAAAATCACCTGAAATCAACTCCATATTTGGTTTGCTGTAACTTTAAGCTGATTTTGCCATTACAAAATAAACATGCTTGCACACCCCCATTAGTCGCTTAGATTTGCATCTAGCAGTGGCTAAAGTTAGAGGAAGATTCTAATGGCTGTTTAAAATAAAATAAATCATGGATCACAGTTTCTCTTTGCCCATAGACTACATTCAGGATGAAGAATCAGGTAAAAGTATAACAATTTTTTATTTGCTTTCATCGCCCCATTTTTATTCATTCCACTATTACCATTGTTTATAGCAAGCCATAACCCCACACCCGATGCATATGAACGTCCTTGTTCAATCACCTAGCTCCTATCATCTAGAGCACATGCACATTCAAACACACAGACACTCCGCCTTACTAGTCCACTGGGATGGAGGCAGGATTCTGCTGCAATGGTATCAGCTTGCAGGTCTATCAGACACAATGATGAGGTGTAACCTGTGCCGTGGCCTTAGCGCACAGAACAATGGGCTGCAGTACAGGCGGAGCACTAAAAGGAGCAGCAGAGGGCATGGAAGGCCGATCCGTCAGCCGGGAAGGGGCACTGGGCTGGCTTGGCTGGCTCTGAACTCAAACCCTCAACTTTCCCATACAATGGGAGGTGGTAGGTTAAGAACAGGGGACATTCTGGGTAATTCCCAGTATGCGGTCATGAAACTAGGACTTCTATTTCAGGAATTGAAGTGATGGCGTTAGGTTACACCCAGTACATACAGTACCAGTCAAAAATTTGGACACACCTATTCATTCAATTGTATTTTAGTATTTTCCACATTGTAGAATAATAGTGAAGACATTAAACAGTGTTAAACAAATCAAATTTATATTGCATTAATTTACATCAAAGTAGCCACCCTTCGCCTTGATGATAGCTCTGCACACAACTTGCAGTCTCTCAAACAACTTCATGAGGTAGTCACCTGGAATGCTTTTCCAACAGCCTTGAAGAGGTTCCCACACATGCTGAGCACGTGGACTGCTTTTTCTTCACTTTGCAGTCCAACTCATCCCAACCCATCTCAGTCAGGGTGATTGTGGAGGGCAGGTAATCTAATGCAGTTGGTTTCCACTTAGAATTTGAAGTATGATTTTTGTTAAAATGAATGTCTTTGGTTTAATATAACTGCTTTTATGATCTAAAATTGAATGACGTCAAAGCATCACATTCTCCAAAGCAAAGGAGTTATTGTATTTGAGGATGCTGAGACCTCTGCGCTGCTGTCTCTCCCTCAATGTCAGAGTGGTATTTACCAATAATTTTTCTCCCTGTAAGTACATATTCAATTCCTATATCCACATTACACAGATTCAGGGAAAGAGGATAGAAAGCACAGTGCTACACACACACACAAACACAAACACATACGGGGTAATCAGTTTAAATCATTTCTGACCTGAGCTCATTGAGCTGAACTATGATGTCTCCATTCCTCTCCTCAAGTGTAAGTCTTTCATTTTATCTATCACAAACAATGTACCCTTCCAATCTGTTTAGGGGTACTTGTGGAAATTAAGGCAAAGTGTAAAAAATTGTCATCCTGCTTGCCTGCAGTGCAGACCCTATCAGTGAATCACAGCGGTGTTAGTGAAAGCCAGATTTTGTTAAAGCTCTTAATAAAGAAGGCACAGTGGGATCTATGAGCCTGAAGGGAGCACAGCTCTCTGTGGGCAAACACTTGAGCTGCTCCTCTGATAGGCCCATCTCTGTGGAGTGGTAGTCTTAACAACGTTCTTATTTCACACGCAACCCCGTTTGGCCTCCATGATATTCTTAATTTGTTTTTTTAATTTGATGTATTGCTGCAAATATTTGCCTAGGCACACATTCTAACTGTTTGCTCTGGAGGTTTTGAAAAACTCACCGCAATGGGGTCCTGTGTAACTCAGTTGGTAGAGCATGGCGCTTGTGACTTGAGGGTTGCAGGTTCAATTCCCATGGGAAACCTGTCTGAAAATGTATTTACTGGATAAGAGTGTTTGCTAATGACTATAATGTCAAAAATGAATGCATGGAATTAAGACTTACCATACAGTATCTGTCTCTCCACATTCAAAGCCCTCCTTTGTGTACTTCTGTTTTCACAGATCGTTATTCCTCTTCCTACTACAATAAAACCAAATATTAAAAGTTTATTACCTGTGAATAACACACTAAATGTTCATGTTTTTCAATTTTACACAGTGTTTTAACAACATTGTGTATTTTGATTTTAAAACTGGTTTGATTTCATGCACATCTCACAATTCTGTGCTGAATGATCAAGTAGTTTTTACACTTAATGGATACAATCTGAAAATACAGTGAGACATTTTAGCATTATATTTTAGGCTAATGCTATTACAGTATCTGGGATAGCTGTTACCTGCTAGCTCTATGAGTTTCCTGTCATTGTCTGAGCCTTCCTTCCTGCACAATTTTGTTTTTCTTCCTCTTCATCGGTCCTACATTCCACAGTACTTTTTTGGTTGAGCATTTTCTATGGTGCCTCATGTCTGTCTGCCATCACTATTCTCGAGCTGGGAATAGGAACAATTGTCCTCTCCTAATGTCCTGACTAAACCATTGGTTTGCAATGACAAAGGCTACCGGGTACTAAAAGATGTAAGCCTTGTGATACCATTGTAATCTCGGGGTAAATTTTTGTCAGTATTGTAGCCATTCTTTACCTTAAATATGGTACAATAACATTGTTTTAAATATATACCTGGAACGCTTTTCCAACAGAGTTCTCACACATGCTGAGCACTTTTTAGCTTCTTTTCCTTCACTCTGTGGTCCAACTCATCCCAACCATCTGAACTGAGTTCAGTTCGGGTGATTGTGGAGGCCAGGTCATCTGATGCTTCATCATAACTCTCCTTGATCAAATAGCCTTTACACAGCCTGGAAGTGTATTTTGGGTCATTGTCCTGTTGAAAAACAAATGAGCGTTCCACTAAGCACAACACGGATGGGATTGCGTTTTACTACAGAAGGCTGTAGTGGCCAGGCTGCCATAGATCTGGGAACATTATCAAAAAAATCTTACAGCATTGAAAGTTCCTAGGAGCAAATAAGACTCCATTATTGTGAAACTGAAGAAGCTTGGAACCAACACGGCTATTCCTAGAGCAGAACTCTTTACCTGGCTTCTACCATCGTAATGGTGAACGTTGGTGGGAGCATCATAGTATGGGGATGCTCCTCATCGGCAGGGACTGGTCAGGATTGAGGTCCTCAACTAGCAGCTTCATTAAATAGTACCCACAAAAGACCAGTCTCAGCGTCAACAGTGAAGAGGCAACTCCTGAAAGCTGGCCTTTTTTCCCAATCTTCATCTGTCTGGTGGGTGTCTTCTTTTGCCCATCTTAATCATTTCCTTTTATTGAGATATTTTTCTTAGCAACTCTGACTCGAAGGCCAGCATCGCGGAGTCGCCTATTCACTGTTAATGCTGAGACTGGTGTTTTGCGGGTAATATTTAATGAAATGCTGCCAGTTGAGTGTTTCTCAAACTAGACACTCAAATGCATTTGTCCTCTTGCTCATTTTCATTAAAAACACCAAACAACTCTTTCTATTTTGGTTAGAGCCAGGTTGCACTGTTGCACTGTGAGTAATACACAACGTTCTTCAAGATCTTCAATTTCTTGGCAATGTCTAGCAAGGAAGGAGCCTTAACAAGTTGAATGGCTGTGTGAACTGTGAACAGCCCACTTATTATATCTGGGAATGTTGGGTCTCCTGATTGCTCATCTTGCAGTTCATGCATACTACATGTATACTGCACTAATATCAGCATTATTATAGTCCAATTAACTTGGCTAGGCATTGGTTAAAACAGAAACGTCTTGCATGTAAAAACGAACTAAGCTCTCATACAATGTCATCTTCAAGGACACCCTTGTAGAAAACAAAATGAGGAAGTCTGGGGGCAGTCTAACTCTGCAACGATACAGCACTGTAATGCAGTTCTGGATAATGCGACTAGAGTGCCTGGAAACTGCTAGAAAAAGAGTACCAACGGTGAAGCGTGCTTAGTTCATAATTCAAGAAACATTTAGCTATTCATCTGACCGTCTCAGTTCTTCCTGACTCAGTTTAGTGAATTATCAAAAAATATTATACCTCAGAAATTTCTGAAATATGATGGATATTAAAGGCAGAGGCACAGTGCTTTTTTATAAGAAAGCTTTGAGAAATAACCTGTACCAGATACTAAAATAAAATAATGTTTCAAGCCCCAGCATTGATTGAATTGAGGCACGTATTATTACATTCTCATGGATATGTTTTTTCATGAGGTGAAAAGAGTACAAAACACTCCTTTTAGGGTTAAATAAACCCCAATACATCAACATGCTTTTACATCAGAAGTAAAGTAGCATCTACTGTCTAAGCCCCAGAGGCTTCTGTGTTTAAGGATGCTCAGTCAAAGTGCAATATTTTAATGCAGTAGCGCTGTTGTGGAAGGCTTAGCAAGACTGTAGCCAAGCCTCCTGGCAGCATGCAGCACAGGGGGAAAAGGAGTCGACAAAACATAAGGCACTCTGTGGCTCTGTTTGATTAATGGCAGAGGTGTGTGTTGTAGTGGGCATCCTCGGAGCAGGAACAGATCAGTCTTCCTGTAAGACAAATCTGACAATGCTCCCCCCATAACTGCTCCTTTACCATCACCAAACCCTCAGCTCTTCACAGTGAAGTGCAACCAGGCATCAGAGCTATAAATCATTCCTAAACAAAGCGTGTTTAATCTGTGACACACAGGCCTGACAAGCACATTCATTACCTGTTGTAGGGAAACTACCCAAATCCCTTGTGTCTCCTGTTTAACTTTGAGAAAATACTATAAGAAAGGAAATAACTAAATCCATGAAGAACAACAGAAAAGCTTAGGTGATGGCACAGTCTTTCTTTCAGAGACAAAGCCTGGCACTGCCACTGTTTAACTGGCATTTTATGGTGGAGGATGTGCTGGCGATTTGTTTGATTACTCCTTCCAAAGAGATTTATTTAAGGATTTTATGTTTCGTGCACATTTGTTAGACTAGACTACAAAATTATCTTTCATGGATTAAAGATTCTACGCATGCTACAGTATTAGAAGGCATACTTGTACAGTACTGTATGCTAATATACTGGTCAGATTTAACAAATGCAAGTTATTACATTAAAATGCAGAAGGTTGAATACTGTAGGAGTTAATATTGCTGCAATTTTGCACTATGATAGCATCAAAATACCTTACAAAATGGGAGTCATTTGAAAACTGATTAACCTTTTTTCTGGTCAAGGCTTTGGTCTTTTGAGAATATTTCCTAGTATTCTGGGTGCTACTAAATCAGTGGGGGGTTCACCGATTGTATGAGAATGCAAGTGAAATTTGGTCTTAGAAGTTAGAAGTAGACAGAAATGTATATTTGGTAATGAATCTGGTAGTTTATACAAGCTTTGGGCCTATTCAGAATACACAAATTGTCGTGACAACATTGTCTGTTCCTTTAGGGCTTTTAGTTTGTTATTAATTTTGTTATTTTCATTAACTAAAGTTTGTTCTCAATAGAACACCCGTGACATGGATATATTCACATGGATTCAAATAAATCCTAAGAATATAAAAAATGACTACAGTTTCATTGTTTTCAGGATGGTATAAAGGAAAAAAGGAAATGCAAGCTACCCCACCTATAACAGAAAACAATAGTCTACCGTCCATTTTAGGTATTTAATGTCAAATTAAAAAACATTTTTGTCATGTCAAATGTCTTCTGAATCAACGAGCTGAATTTCTCAAGTTTGACAGTCATGAAAGGTAGCATGCCAATAATGGAGCTGAGCCAACCAATCCAACGTAATTTTGAAAGAGCATAAGTGCAGCAGCCACAACGTTGAATATATTCCAGTGCAGCACATGACATTGAACATGCCACCCCAAAAGCTAGCTAGCTAACTAGCTGTAGCCGAGATAGCTAATATGAGTGTTCATAAATACTTTTTTGATGCCAGCTGCTGCAATGTATGCAACTGATCCAAAAGAGATGTTATTGAGAAGATGCTCACTGACAGGGAGACAGATATTCAACAATTCTGAGGGAATATGATTATAACTTCAATATATTTGTGTCAAGGAGGGTTACTTTACTAAATATCTTTACTAAATATCTCTGCTACTTGTCAACAACGGGAAACGTCCTTTGACCTACACTGTCACCTTTCACGTGTCTAAAGTTCCCAAGAGCAACACATTAGTGTTTAGACCTCACTTCCTGTAGGGAGTATCTGTGTCAAAAGTGTCCCATGTTACCGTGTCCCATGTTACCTTACATGTTACATTATCTCCCATTTACACTATAAATGTTTGTATATCCAATACAAATACAAGTCTTGTTTATCTCAATAAAACTATCATAGCTTAAAAACTGTATTTGACACTCTTAAAAACGTCTTGAATATACTTTCTCAGATCAAAGCATAACATCCCTGGTGCATTGGCATGATCAGTATGTCTTAATGGAGTTGTATGTTTTAGGGTCCATAACATCTGGAGAAGTGCTGAGAAGATAGAAATGCCGCATTTACATACTATTAGTCAGACTCACTGTATCCTGCTCCTCCTCAGCCTGTTTTTCCATTGGAAGTGCTGGGAAAGTGAAATGATCAATTGTGCTACGTTTGGCACAGTTGGCCAAAATAATAACTTTGGGTGTTTTCTCACTCTCAGACATGTCATAGTACTTTTATTATTAAAGATCTACCAAATTCATGTTGTATTTCTTTCCTTTCAGCTCTTCAATAAATGTTCTTTGCAACTGATTCCCAGGTTTTTATAAAATTTTGTCCGAAAATGAATGTTCTTTCAGTGACACCTTGAATGAGTTAACACTACAATCATTTTTATTACATCATCTATCCTGTTTTGGCAGCATTAATCAGGTTGTCTGTATGTGCTCTACATCAGTATTTCGAAACTGGACAAAGGTGAAGCGGGGGGATAATATTGATTCTCACAACATGTTTGCAAGATGTTCAATATAACATGTATGATTAAGTGGAGGCCAAGCTTACAGCATTGAACTGTCAATCAATAATCCTGTTTACTGTGTATTGTACAGCTTACCTGAAACATGACAAAAATGCACTTGTCCCAGTCAAACCATCATAAATAAATTATGTTATTATATTTATATGTATTTTTCTTCATTAGGAAGTTTCTTTTTAATGTTATTCATAACTTATAACAATACATTATTGAATAATACTTCAAAAAGGTAAGCTAGTGCAATAGAAATGTGTTAAACATACTATTCATACTTTCCTGTGTTAATTACTGTATATACATACAGAACTGACTTAAAATGTCACAGTGAATTATTATTTGGTCATCGTTTTCAATTATTCATATTGTGATGGTTAAAAATAAGAACAAAAGGAATAATAGGAATAGGACCCTAATTTCTGACCTTGTTAATTTTTTATAAATTCAGCACAATGGCTGACACATTCTACAAATGAAGCCATAGATCATTAAAAGCTCACCCTGTTGCTGTAAACTGTGTACTGTGTACAAAACAAACAGACAAACAAAGTGTTTTGTGCTTCTCTGTGCTGCAGAGTCTACAACAGAAATCCTATGGATCATCTACTAATTAATAAAACATGCTTTACATGACACCTCAGTCAAGAGCACAGTCCAGCTACTACAGTAACCTCTATGTATACTGTAAAAAAATGTTAAGAGTGAAAAAACACATGGATGATATGCTATCCATACTGTACATCAACAGCCACAAAAATACCTGATTTATTTGAAGATGGATTGCACAATTGGATTATTATGGCTTTGTTGTTGCAAGCCCTAATTTAGCTAAGGATTTTACATTACAAAAGAGAGAATGAAATGCTAGATTAACTTTGCTTACTATGAATAACCATTTCCATAGAGGTTGAATTTACACCAGCATGTTCGTTATGTACAATGCAGGAATGTGGCAGTCAATCGCGGGGAAATCAGGGATATGTATGTGCACTGCACAGACAGATGATACAGTTCCGACATAATAATGCAAAACTCAGAGGGTTTCTATTGAAAATTCTACCTAGGAAGGTGGCGTCTCTAGCTATTGATATCTGTGCTCTTACACAAAAATAAAAATCTAGCCTAGTCTAGTTTCATGTAAGTCTAACATAAGACCAAGTTGTCCCAAGGGGTTTAGGATAGAGTTTTATTTTGGACTGGACATAAGATGGAACTTTTACAGTACATCCAATACCTTTACTTTCGTGTGCAATTTGTCTCTTAACACAGATACAAAACATTGTTCAGCCTGACCTATGTAACAAAGTTATATATTGCTATTATTACATATCATAACAAAGCAACTGTCAATATGTAATAACTGATTAATCATCCACCTTCCCGCTTTGTTAGTGAGTGTAATTTAGTCAATTCTGGATCTCTATGATTAGACATTGTGCTACTTGTGTCTAAGTCACAGTCTAAAAACTGGACAAGAAAGAGCAACATTTACAACACAATTAGTACAACCGGATGGTTGATTTGAATGTTCTGGCATACATTATGTTGGTTGGTTACAGTTTATAGTTTCATGGTGAATAGTGGCCATATTGTTTGAAAAATATGGTTTTGAGCAACATTTCTCCATAGATACAGTATATACAATTTTGTGACATCGCAAACAACTTCCCAGCAGGTTTGGGAGAGTTAAAGATGGAGTCATCTCTAGTGAGTCACATTTCACAAGCCATTGCTTCTTATTTTGCCTTCTGTCTGAACAAGGAATGATTTGCTGGCTTGTATGCACTGGTAGTAGAGTGCATTTCATAGCCAATAACCACAGTTGAGCTTGAATTTGCCTAATCTACCACTAGGAGTCTCTAAAGAGTGTCTAGACAAGGTTACTTTGTCTGACATCCAACCCAAGATTATTAACGTAATTTGTACTGCACTATGCAAGACTTCCAGCACTGTTGGTATGCCAGAATTCAAATCCAGGCCACAGTCAGGCCGGCATAATATTCAAAATGATGGAAAATCTATCATGGCTGACCTTATGGGTTTTTAAGGCAAAGGTTTTCCTTGTGCGGTAACTGTACCATTTATTATGACATTAGGGCAAACAGGGTTCATTAGCTTTCTATAACACATTATCTATCAAATCAATGTAATTTTGAAATGACCAATCTCTAGGGCAAGAATCAATTATTTTCAGTGGTGTCTTAGATATGACAAGTACGCATGTATATATACACGGATAGAGACAATACAATATTTCCATCCCTGTGATTCCCTTTAATGTCATCCCTTTATTTAACAGTTTTGAGATATTCTATGCTACTCAGAGCTGGCTAGGTCTGGCTAGTGATTATTACAGTTGGTAATGAGAGAACTCATTCAGACTGTGAGACATTTGGTTATTTTTAGATCTTCAACTATGGTTATCTAATACAGAGCGGGAGTCTGCACAGAGACAACTTATTATTTCTTTATTCAACTTACTATTTTAATCTTTTAAGAAATATATTGCTTGCACCTGTAGGCTTTTATTGTGTTTGGTGGAATCCTCTTCATGTATCATATCAATGACAAACAAAGCCCAGGTGCAAAAACAAGAGATTTGATTCAAGGATTTGAGATGGGTGCTGAGGACTTTTAGAGGGGCTGTTTTTAATCGATACCTTGTACCTTCCTATATCTGACAAATTCTAAGTAATATCTAGCATTTGGGTACTTTAGTACAACTGCCGGAAGTCTTATGTGGATGCTAGCAGACTGTGACAGGAGCTACATATTGCTTTATAAAACCCATCACTCAGAGTCACAGACCTTGTTATATTCTCTAAAGCGATCATGCTATGTTTGTTCTGGACAGAAGCGAGAGTTCATTATAAACATGACATAAATCAACATATTTAAATGAGGGTTCTAATCAACAGTTTCACAGCCATCCTGATGCATTTTTCTTTAATGAAGAAAATATGTTTGTGATCATCTTTTGTGGCTCCCCCTGAAGCAAGGCTTTTCACCCCATGCTTTACATCCCTTTAAAACATTGTTCAACATAGGTTTCTTTGGGCCTAGCATAATATGGCCTGATCTATGATGGCCACACTAATCGTTGGGTGCCATGGGTTGGAACTCCCTGTAGTTCCTCCAGCAGTCCCACTTAGAACTGTCTCTTTCCACAGAAGCTGGTCTATTGGCTTCACTGATGATTTAGCCAATGTGCTCACTCAGTATTCAACCTCTCACATTTCTACACAGAAAATTCAGCCACTGAAAAGGTTTTTTGAATTGAAATAGTTCTTCTAACTTAATGTTTTATGAGCAATCAAGCAACTTCACCTATCTAGAGTAACATTAGTAACAACTGACAAGGTCTGGGTAGTTTTATTTACAGATCCACACCAATTCTCTTCGGATAATAGAGCATTTTGCATTCTACACAGTTGGTTAGGGACTATAGTGTCCCTAACCAAATGTGGTTAGAATTTCTAATGATTATTTCTAACAAACAAAAGTTTTTAGTAAGTAAACATCTATTTCTTTCTTCAAGTTCAAACATTATTATATACTTTGTATGAAGTGTATTATGCTTTCTGAAGGGTATTTTCTTAAAAAAAAACATATATTTTTTTTTGGGAAAGTGTCTCTGGAACTGTTTGTATTCTGGTGCAAATTTCTAAATGCCAGCTTTCTCCAAACAGATTTATTGAGTGACTTAATATTCATGCCAAAGATTTAAGTTGTTATTGATAGAAATTCATACATATAAACTGTTTGCTACAATTGTAACTTTATTTACAGACTTGTTTCATCCTTCAAGATATTAGAAGACTCGGTTGTCCTTTGTAGGTTCCTTGGTAATAGCATATTATCCAGTTTGTAATGGTATGGACTCACTACTGCAAACGATAAATAAACCTATTTAACCTGTAGTTCCGTATACATTTTGAGATATGCTTTAGTTAAATTGAAAGATATTAAATGGCGTTGAAGAATGTTAAATTGAAACCGTTTGAATTGTATTAATGTTATATTTAATACATATCAATTGTAAATATCTATAAAATGTACATAATAATTATTTAAAATATATTAAATATACTTTCTGTACACTGAACAACGCAACACTTTTGTTTTTGCCCCCATTGATCATGAGCTGAACTCAAAGATCTAAGACTTTCTCTATGTACACAAAAGGCCTATTTCTCTCAAATATTGTTCACAAATCTGTATAAATCTGTGTTAGTGAGTACTTCTCCTTTGCCAAGATAATCCATCCACATGCATGATTATTGCACAGGTGTGCCTTAGACTGGCCACAATAAAAGGCCACTCTAAAATTAGCAGTTTCACTGTATTGAGGGGGTCCGGGGGGGTCCAGAAACCAGTCAGTATCTGGTGTGACCACCATTTGCCTCACGCAGTGCAACACATCTTCGCATAGTTGATCAGGATGTTGATTGCGGCCTGTGGAATGTTGGTCCAGTCCTCTTCAATGGCTGTGCGAAGTTGCTGGATATTGGCAGGACCTGGAACACACTGTCGTATACGCCAATCCAGAGCATCCCAAACATGCTCAATGGGTGACATGTCTGGTGAGTATGCTGGCCATGCAAAAACTGGGATGTTTTCAGCTTCCAGGAATTGTGTACAGATCCTTGCAACATGGAGCCGTGCATTATCATGCTGCAACATGAGGCTGTGCATTATCATGCTGCAACATGAGGTGATTGTCACAACAATGGGCCTCAGGATCTCGTCACGGTATCTCTGTGCATTCAAAATGCCATCAATAAAATGCACCTATGTTCATTGTCCTTAACACACTGGACCACAATAAAAAGAACTGCCCTCTTGAGATTCAAACCCAGGTCACCCACATGAAAGGCTGTGTCGTGAACCACTACACCACAGAGCTCTACATTCAACAGGTACCCAATTTTGCCACTGGTCATTTTAACAGCTAATTGGAATTTGTGAATGATATTGATACAGTTAAACTGACTAACATTTCTTACTAAGTTTACCTCCACCACTAATAGCGTCTATGAACTATTAGTTTTGCCACTGGCCGTTTGAACAACTTATTAGCCGGTAATGGGCTTTACCAGTATCTACTAACTTACTGGAATAGTCATAGGAATTGAGCAATTGCTAGCGAATCTGCCAAAACTATTTCATTTCATGGCATAAGAACTCACTTTATTCTTTCATTTGTGAATGACATTGATACAATAACGATCAAGAAAGGTGACAATAACTAACTTTTTCATCAAGTGAAACGACAAGAGCATCATGGAAATAAAATAAATAAATGTTGTTGTATACAATAGATTTGAACTTGAGCCTTCAAGTTCTTGAATTTTTCCTAGCCACTGTGCGTCACTTCTTGTAGTTACTTGCTTTTTGGGTTTTCTCTCTGGAAATCATCATTATCACTTTTGAGAAATGCTGTTGTAAAAAGGGCTTTATAAAAGGACATTTTCAATAACTATGGGGAAGTAGAAAACTCATAATACTTAAGTATACTTTCAAAATGTATAGAAATAAATGCATATGTTTGATGTATTTTATCTGGTTCAGTCATATTTGCCCTCTGTCTTTACATTTACAGTATTTGAATCACAATAATAAAAGGAGAAACCTCCTAACACCTTCTACCCATGACTGACAGCTGCGGCTGGTCCAGAAAGCCCCTGAGCCAAGCCCTGTCATACAACGCATGCCTGGCATGTCTATGTCCATCTGGGGTCCTACCCTTCAAACTGCTGTCGCCCCACTCCCTCCCGGCAGAAACACCAAGGGACAAGAGGAGGCAGAGGGTGTGAAGTCAGGCCACTCACAGGCAAGAAAGAAAGCATCCAAAGCCAGCTGGTCTGGCTTTGAAGTTCAAGAGAGAGAACGAGTGATACATAGAAGAGAGACGGGGGTAAAGAGAGGCAACGAAATACAGAGGAAATCCTTGCAGGATAAAAAGTCCCTTTACAGCAGGTTCTGTGAAGGCCTTTGTGCAACTCAAACAGGTGAGACGTAGGCCTTTCTCTTACATGAAGTGTTGGGGTTGGGATACCTATGATACTCCTTCAAGGGTATAGTATGCAGTTAGGTTTGAAGAGTATATTAAGGTATAAGGACTACTGGGGCTTCAGAAAGTTTTCAAATTTCAAAGTGTTCTGCATTTTGTTTCTGTACAGCCAGAACTGATAACCGTATCACTAATTTGTATCACTAATCTGTCCACAGTATCCCACAATATCACTGTTAATACTGTCATTCATAAATGAACAGTCAAAAGTCAATAAGTAAGTATTTGCACTGACTCACTCAGTATACGATAAAGTATATGGTGGTTAACATGCTTTTTGAAATAATACCCCATCTCTGTACCCCCACAATTTAAAAAACATCCTGAACAACAAACATCAATGCAGTTACTTGAGAATTCTAACTTAAATGATAAAGTCAAAAGAAGGTTGCAAAAATCACTAAAGTAAATTTGGGGAAACTCAGCACATGTAACTGAGTACCACTTTTCATATTTTCAAGCATGGTGGTGGCTACCGCATGTAAGGGTTATTCCTGTCATGGGCAAGAACTAAGGAATGTTTTTTGTAAACAGAAAATATATAGAACTAAGCACAGCAAAATTCTTGGGGAAAAACGATGTAAGTTTAAGACATATTCCCCTAACAGCAGATAAATAGCCTAAATTACATGGACAAATATACACTTCAGATGCTTACCAAGATATCATTTAAAATTCCTAAGTGACCTAGTTACAGTTTTGAGTATGTCAAGGCTTGAAACATTTTGTCTATCTATTATCAACAACCTAAGTATTGACACACAATACAGTTTTTTAACTATTTAGTATTGTTCTGAACAGCTCAATCAAAGATGATACTAACACCCAGTAAAGCATTTAAATGTGTCTTTTATACTAGAACCTAAGTTGTTTGAACAACATATATTTCGTTCAATCTACATTCATTCATTAGATCTTGTTTTTTTGTCTTATCATTCTTGATATTTTTAGGCTACTCCATTTGTACTTGTCAGATCATGTAATAGTACTTGTATCCAGACTACTTTACATTTTGATATGATTATTTATTGAACAGTTTTTGATAGCCTAAGTAGGTCTGACTTTGAATGCTGGAGCATTCTGGACAGGAGTTGGCTACAACATTGGCAAGAAAGCAACAAATACATCCTACAATAGAGACTTGTTAATTCTTATAAAAAGACCAGACCAGCTGTTGGAATTTCGTTGATTTTCAGTTTTCGAATAATTTGACAATACAATCTTAAAGACTTTTGGCTATACATTCCCTTTAATATTACTTAATGTAATCTAGCTATCATGTGTGATTCAGTGTGCAAATAATTTGAATGCTACAATTTGAGATTATATATTTCATTTTCTTATTATAAAAAATGCTGATAATTTGCATTATCATGCACACATTCTTTTCTGATATTTTCTTTTAATTAAATTGATCTTATGAAGATATTTATTAGTATGGTGTTTCTATTCCAAGAAACAAAAATACATTGGACAGTAGCTTAACTAACATGTAGGATGCATAAAACATGTTTTAATATATAACCCCGTTTCCAAAAAAGTTGGGACGCTGAGGAAAATGTAAATAAAAACAGAATGCAATGATGTACAAATCATTGATCCCTATATTTAATTGAATATAGTACAAAGACAACATACTGTATTAAATGTTGAAACTGAGACATTTAATTGTTTCTTGAAAAATATATGCCCACTTCGTGCCAGCAACACATTTCAAAAAAGTTGGGACAGAGGCTACAAAAGACTGGAAAAGTTGTGTAATGGTGAAAAACTAAACCTGGTGGAACATCACACAACGAATTAGGTCAATTGGCAACAGGTCAGTAATATGATTGGGTATTAAATAATCATTCCAGAGAGGATGGGTCTGACAGAAGTGAGGATGGGGAGGAGTTAATCAATTTCTGAAAGACTGCACAGGCAAATAGTGTAACAATTTAAGAATTATGTTTCTCAACGTAAAATTGCAAAGAGTTTGGGGACCTCATCATCTACGGTACATAATATTATAAAAAGAGTCAAAGAATCTGGAGAAATCTCTGTATGCATGGGACAAGGCTGAAAACCAATATTGGATGGCAGTGATCAGGCGGCACTTCATTAAAAACTGACACGATTCTATAGTGGACATGACTGCATGGGTTTAGGAACAGTACGTCGCTGTAAGTAGGTTATATACATGGTAGGTTATTAACAGTAGGTTAATAACCTACCATGCAAAGATGAAACCATATATAAACAAGATCTAGAACCAGCCTACTTTTATGAATAGTGATGAACAACAATAGGCAGAGCAAACCAAGATGATTTTGCTGTTCAACAACAGAAAAAAGGTCTGTTGCTGGTACAGACAAATTAAGCTCCAACTCCTCCCAACACGCTCGACCTACTTACACTCTCTGGCACTCAAAATCATTTTTAGTCTGTCAAGAAACAATCAGTTAATTTTGACATGGTCCAGGAAGAAAAACATGTGCTGCATTACAAATTAGTCCTGAATACACAAAATAACCATTAAATCGTTTGGACAAGATAACAAATCATTCAATCAACTTATATTGTCTGAAAATGTTATCAACAAACTATGTGATTAAACAAAATGGCCAACTTAGTTGGCATTTACATTCAAAAGTATTTTATAGCAACAGTCTAACAGGCTTATAATTAATCTGTTGTCTTTTATAGTATAAAGTGTGTAATAGAAATTGTGGTTTACAGGATTTTATTAAAGCCCACCCAAAATATTAGTACACATGAAGTATATTCTTTTAGAATCACTTCAGTATAACATCAGAACACTAAATAGTTTTAAAATATTATTTAATTACTATTTAAATAGTAATAAGGATACTAAAGTATATACTTAAAAGGACACTGTAAAATCCTGCCTCTAAACTTTTACAAGACTGAATTCAAACAATAACATGACTTGTGTCCTTATTTTCCCTTAATGAATGCCATTGTAATATTATTAGCTACTCCAGTGTGGTTTAGGCTGGGAAGGATAGTACTGCAATTGTCTAAGCAAGTGTGAGGAAATTACAATTAAATGGAATAAAAAATAAAATTGTAGAACAATTTTATTTGAAAGATTAACTTTATTAACATTTACTGCAGATGTCTACTAGTCTTTTTTTTTTTTTTACACTTGGCCCCTTTAATTGCATTAATATGCACCCACTTATTTCATACTTTAGTATATTTATAAAAAATAATTGGAAATAGCATGTAAGTACTCCAAAATAATACTGGTGTATTTCAAGTATTTATTTGACACAATTTCTATATATATATTTAAGTGTACTAACATGCTAATTAGGTTGTTTAACACAACTGTTCCAAATCCCTTATCATAGTCACAGTTAACTTGAACTAGGTTTGGTTTCTTGGATGTTTTACATTTTCATTTAAACTGCTGTAATATACTGTAATGTGTCTTTTCAGAAACTATATTTGGTAAAGGTGTCGGATTGGTAAACTGCACTCTTATAACAGATTTCAAACAATGTTATTTTTCAAAACAGCGATGTGACCAGTTAGGGACAACATCTGGTGTTACTTTTTAATATTTAATACTTAATATTTTCTAATATTGGATTTTAAAAGACGGACCCGACTAAAGATCAATGGTAGGATTGATAAAATCCTAGATAACCATAGGAATAATCCAAATAGGAATCTTAATACCGATTAGCCCCATTACAAGTATTTAGGATTCCGACAGCTGATCATGTTTAGAGATCTGGAATGTAACTTTGTATATTGAAATACACTGTATTTCCATGTAAGGGTGCTACTCCTTTGTAATGTACTGTATACAAGGTCTGATATAAATAACATGAGACAGTGAAGTATTATGGAAAACACACTTCAAACAGTATCGTTTATATTGCATATGATTGGTTATAGTATCAACGTATTTAATAGCTACTTTATTAGCTAGTATTAATGTATATAATGGCTAGTAAAATGTTATGATTACTTTTAAGAGTAATCATTCTGTTAAATTCAAAGAGGCTATATTGGCATAAGACACATTTATTTACATTGTCAAAACATGTGGTAATATGGAGCCCGGGAGGTGACATGGAGGGCAAAGAATTGTAAAGCGTGTATGCCCCCACGCCCAGCTGACTGCAGTTCAATGCGCCTAACGGCATTTCAGTGCTCAGTTAGTGCCTGGCGGGAGCTCAGGTTAAGAAAATGGTAAAGTGCACGAATATCCTGTGTGTATTACATAGTACAAGTTAAGAATGTGTAATTATCTAGCTATTATACTTGGGAACTGTTTTACTCATTGAGTAAAACATTGCGTTAAAAAAGAATGTCATCTCTGGGGCTCCATATGGAAAATAAGAAAATAATGGTAGTAATAATTAGCACACACCATTTTAACATAACATATATGTATGTATATCTATTCATACTTAAATTAGTATGAATAAACACTTTATGAAGATGATGCTATGACATTTGAGACACCTTTCAGCTCAGTTGGTAGAGTATGGCGCTGGTAAAACCAGGGTTGTGGTATCAAATCTCATGACAGGTCTACATGAAAATATATGAAAATGACTTAAATCTAATGACTTCAACCTTCTGAAACTTTTGTGTTAACTTTTACTTATGGACCAAGATCAAATGTAATAAAGTTTTCTTTAATTAAACAGCTGTTACAAACTTAAGCTACATTTTGCCATCTTTATCGAACCATATTTGAAAGCATATTTGAAAAATGTATCTACAAATCACCTGTAATCAACTACAAATTTGTTGAATGAGGCATTGTAGCTATGTTTATTATTTCATGGCCATCATCTTTAAGTAACATGAACCCAGATATGTAGTTGATTACAGGTGATTTGTAGATAAATTTTTCAAATATGCTCATATTATCTCCATAGAGTTCTTTTTGGCTACAGTTACTGGCTAGTTAGCAGAAGGTAATGGCGTATGAAAGAAAATTTAACCATGGATTACAGTTGCTAATATATGGTTCCTCAATCTAAAGTCTAACCGCTGAAGAAAGTTCTATTACCTTTAACAAAAAATGTATATCAGATGTGGCTTCTTTGAAAAAAAATGTAATTCCTTTGTACCTTACATGTAAATCAAAGCAGGACGTAGGCCTATACCAACACTACAGTTTGGAGGCATAGGATGCCACCAGTTGTTTTTTTCTTTGCAAATGTTCTGCAAATGTGGTTATTGTTCTTAAAAATAAGGTCAGTTTGTTATTAATATTAAGTACACTATTACAAAAATATTTTTGCATCATGAGATTGAGATGGACTTAACCAAGTGGTCGGTAAACAAATCAATGAAATAAAAGATACCCATCTGTAATTTATGCATTTATAAACATTTATACACTCACCTAAAGGATTATTAGGAACACCATACTAATACTGTGTTTGACCCCCTTTCGCCTTCAGAACTGCCTTAATCACTTGTTACAACCGAGGTATGCAGAAAGCATTTGTGAAGCCACAACATGCACAACCTTGAGGCGGATGGGCTACAACAGCAGAAGACCCCACCGGGTACCACTCATCTCCACTACAAATAGGAAAAATAGGCTACAATTGGCACGAGCTCACCAAAATTGGACAGTTGAAGACTGAAAGAATGTTGCCTGGTCTGATGAGTCTCGATTTCTGTTGAGACATTCAGATGGTAGAGTCAGAATTTGGCGTAAACAGAATGAGAACATGGATCCATCATGCCTTGTTACCACTGTGCAGGCTGGTGGTGGTGGTGTAGTGGTGTGGGGGATGTTTTCTTGGCACACTTTAGGCCCCTTAGTGCCAATTGGGCATCGTTTAAATGCCACGGCCTACCTGAGCATTGTTTCTGACCATGTCCATCCCTTTATGACCACCAAGTACCCATCCTCTGATGGCTACTTCCAGCAGGATAATGCATCATGTCACAAAGCTCGAATCATTTCAAATTGGTTTCCTGAACATGACAATGAGTTCACTGTACTGAAATGGCCCCCACAGTCACAAGATCTCAACCCAATAGTGCATCTTTGGGATGTGGTGGAACGGGAGCTTCGTGCCCTGGATGTGCATCCCACAAATCTCCATCAACTGCAAGATGCTATCCTATCAATATGGGCCAACATTTCTAAAGAATGCTTTCAGCACCTTGTTGAATCAATGCCTCATAGTATTAAATCACCTTTCTTTCCTATTCTGACATTCAGTTTGGAGTTCAGGAGATTGTCTTGACCAGGACCAGACTCCTAAATGCATTGAAGCAACTGCCATGTAATTGGTTGATTAGAAAATTGCATTAATGAGAAATTGAACAGGTGTTCCTAATAATCCTTTAGGTGAGTGTAATTCATAATGTATTATGAAAGTGAAAATAGTGGTACACAGCTCATTAGTGGACAGACTGTCAAAATGGTGTCAGGTCATTTACTTGTTTTCAAGATGTTTCCAAAACCCATATGGAAAGTTGCATACGAAAAAATGTATAGAGGGTTGAGAAGTTAAAATGATGTGATCCTACTTTTTCTACAAATGCTGCGGTACTACTTTTTCTTTCACATGCACCTGTTTCTTTAATTCCCGCTAAAACTTTCCGAGCTCAGCACCGCCCAGCACACCTCTTCTTAAGATCCTTCACTTACACGTGACTTTGCCAAATGCGAGCTGAGCAAGTCCCACCTCTCTTTTGTAATTGGTTACTGAAAATCCTCTGAGTAATTCTATTGGATCAGAAAAATGACTATTTAAAATCAATGTTTGTTGTTGTCTTTGATAGATATGACGTAAAGCGGGCAACAACAAAAAAATTAACACACACAGATAAACACATACATAGGCAACTTACACACTTACATTCACACACACTGTCAATCATTTACAGGTAGGATAGTGACTTGTTTGGAGACGATCAAACCCGCAATGTATCATGGGTAAATTGTGACTGACCAACTGATATACAAAAAATATTGAGAAGGAATTTAATCCAAGACGATTTCAAGTGTAGACAGTCCGAAGTCAGTCGCCTCTACCCGTTTGATGCTCACGACTACTGCCGAGTCTCTCAACGCAGACTGATTTTGCAATGTTTTTGCATACTATCTGACTATAGAGACTAGCTGTCTACAGTATCAATCATGTACCAGATAAACCTTTCACATTTAATTAGACTACTTTATTGATACAGACTTTAAGGAATGGAAAACATCTCAGTTTTAGCATTGGACATTTGATACAAACCATCTGAATAGCCGTAGAATAACTTTCACAATGCAGAGAGAAGTCATAAATGGCATAGCCTATATCCCGCTCGTCTACTGTCATTTTCCACATTTTAAGTCACGTTTTAGAACTCCACATATTAAACGTAGTCCACTAGCGTGCCATGTTAAGTTCGGCTATAGTTGTAATGATGAGATGTGAGTGGGAGGTTGATTTCGTCAGATACGGGGAGGAGTCTCTCACTGACAGAGTGCCTACTGAGTTTGTCAGCTCCCTAAAATAGCAGTTCGTGTGTAAATGTGACTGAAATTACGTTTTTCACACTGTAGACTATGCATTGGAGCCTCTGATATCTAGTATCTATATACAACGAGGGACTTGACAAGGTGAGTAACAAAAATAGAAACAATATTGAACTGAGGGGCACTAGTGTGTGAGAGAAAGCGCAAGAGGGAGACGTAGAGTGAATTTGGGATTGAAAAGACATCTCAAATGTTCTGTCAGTTTCTGTCTGTTTAATAACAATTGTCCATTAGCTTTCTTAATAATAGGCTTCGTATAGTTATTACGATTCACAGCGATTTTAGGTATTTGCTATAATGCTCCAATAATTAACGGTTCAGATTTCTTTTTTAAAACGTATTCATAAACTTTTTCGGGGTCTACATTTTTTTAGGATCCTTCTTAGAATATAGATTTTCACAATCGTTTTGAATTACCATGGCTGTGCCTTTACGGTAACTTGTTTACAGTGGCTATCGTTCAGTCAGTGTCGAGGACTTCTCAGAAAGGATCATGCTTTGCTAATGTTTTGTCTTTTGGTACTAAGAATATTCCTCTTACATTCACAAATCGGAATGCCATCACATCGACACAATACTTGCAATGACTGTTTGAAATAGCCTACTTTGGTTGATTTTAAATCCTACAAATGTATGCACTTTTACCGGCTGATTTAGATGCTTCAACTAAGATGGTGCGACTAGGATATTGTCTGTCCTTTTCCCACTGTTGTCACTGTGTGTCACTGTGTGAAGTGGACTTGCATATATTGTTTTAATTGGTGACATAGCATCCTAAGCATTTGTTTTAACAATTAAATAGTACCTTGGCCTAACGACAGTGAAATGTATTGATGATGTGGTTTGCATTGTAAGTCCTGAAATGTAGAGGTTGCTGGTCAGCTTGTGACCACTGTCCCATCAGAATAATACCGTCTACAACTGGTGTGGAGAAATGTAAGCTATATAGGTTTTCCACCGTCACCTGCTTATACTGATTGCCTGGTAAAAGTTATAATCAATTATTTAAAAATCAGTGTTTGGTTAAATGGAGGCCTGTATAAATCTGAAGTTCCCAGTTGTTTCTCCCTAAGGAGTTTAATTAAGAATAAACATAAATAAACATCAGACAACAACTCTTCAAAGCTTTGCAGCTCTGCACCTGTGTTTCATTTGTAATTTCATGTCCGAAAAGAGTCAGTTAGGTCATGGTCTAGTTTGGAACATGAGTTGAAGATATTCGTCTGCTCTACCGATTGTATGGATTGAGTGGATTTACAACAATTAAAAATGCATAGATTTGTCTTGATAACTAATCTGCCATTAAGGACATTGTGTAAATGTCTACACACCACATTGTACCTGTCAGTGTAAACCTACATTTTTTTTTGTTACAGATGTCATAGTAGTCAGCTGACATGAAAGGTCATGACATTAGTGTAGTAGATTATGTACTGGCACAAAGAGCTACATCATACTGACAAATGCGTATGGCAACTTATTTGACTTGTTTATTCAGACAAATTAAGTTATAGTGTATTTGGTCTAGACAGACTGATGTCTAACCTTCCCTATTGGCTTTTTGGTGAATTAAAATTGTTCAGTTTTTCAAGGACAACTGTCTTTGCAGCAATATAAAAGCATATCTGTGTGCATTTTTTTTATTGAGTGTCTATTTTGGTCCACTCTTGAGTATTTACATTTACACCCAGCCGATTACATTTACTTTACTGCCCCAACAGGCCAATAGTTACTATTAATTCAGCAAGGTAAAGCACCCCCCAACCCACCGTCATTTGCTTCTAAAATGCCCAAGGCTTACAACCAATAATGGGTCCTTGTTGCACCTAAAGCACAAATTTGATTGCTTTGCCATATCTTACAGAAAAGTGTTCTGTTAGAATAAACTTATTTAAGAAATGTGATAGACTAATGTAATAACTAAGAGGATACAATTGTCAATAACCTGTAATTATATATACATAGTATGTTACCATGCTAATGAGTGACCAATGCATTTTGAGCTTTCGTAGAAAGAAAAAAAAGAAAAATATCTCGGTACCATATTACATCATGCTTTTTTTAAGCACATATGATGTCTCTGTACATTGCTAGATGTATAAAGTGTTTAGTTTATGTACAGAAAGTTGACCCAGGTAAGAGAGAGAAGATCTGAGGTGGTAATTGGTGTGAGGACTAGGGGTCTGGACCCTTCTCATCATAGCTCAAGCATATCACAGCCTGGTCTCAGCTCCTTCCAGGAGGCACACAGGAGAAATGTGGAGTGTGTGGGCGAGTCTGATCTGCAATTAACACTGGTTGTCAGAAAGAGAATGCTGGCGTTTACACCATGCCTGTGAATCAGTGAGCGAAACACTTTCTTTTTCCCCTCCCAGGAATTTCTTTTTCTCAAGGAGGAGAAAGCAGCAGGAAGCTTTGAAGGCTGAAGGAAGAGACTGACAGGAGTTGGATATTCTTGGTCCAATAAAGAGGATATCACTACTTTGATAGTTGGGTGAGCACCCCCCCACATACAACACATTTTGTTTTTACCTGTTTATTTATTGCACTATTTGTTTAGGATAGCCACTTCATCTACTATTTGATATACTTATTTTATATACTGTATGCTGTGTCTCCATTCATGTTGTTTTTGTTCCTTTGCTTATTACCTTTATTTATATTGGTTAATACTAGTTAAAACCATTTCATGAGTGTACTTATATATTGTAGTGTTTACCATGTTTCACCATTGTACTGTGGGCATAACACTTCCCCTACTGTACCCTTGAGAGCTGCTCTGGTGTCAACTGCTCTTGTCTCACCAGGCACAGTCAGAAAGAGAATTTTGAAGCATTTTATGACAAGACTGATTAACTATTTGTTAAATGGAGAAAAACGATGGTTCACACAATGGACATGAATTGGAAAATTGTCTTTTGATAGATTTGTGAAATAGCAGTGTAAAAACCTCTTCACAAAACTCAACAATCAGTTAAGATCATGCCATTCCTTTATTCTTTCAACCCAGTGAATTGCAAATGAGTTGTTTTCTTTCTGTTTCTCTGTAATATTCACTAGTGCGACTGGGATCCAATGTGGCAAGTCCTCTCTTTTTCTCAAAGTTAGGTGTGAGGGCACTTTGGCAATTATGTTCAAGATATTTCTCAGTTCAACACAAGAGGAAAATCTATGCTTCTTCTCTATGTCCACTTTGCTTTTGTGTTTTGTTACAAAGCTCTTAGCGCATGCTCTCTGCAACATGATGCATTGTTTACTGGAGCTCCATCATCGAACTGAACATTTCAGCATTCTCCTGTGAGACCTGGAGACAGGATGCAGAATCTTGAGCCCAGCAGATAATGTTTTAGCCCTTAGTTTTCTTGTGTATTTACTAGACTCTATAAGAAAGCTTCCTGAGTACCTTTAATAAATAAAAGGGATGTATATATATATATATATATATATATATATATATATTATATATTTTGCACTCGAAAGACCAAACCATGAATATGAATAGATTGTTTTAATTTTTTTGTTGACTATGCATGTAAATCAGATTAATTTACAGGGTCCATTCTAGCAGGGTCACCTAACCCATTCATCCAGAGCTGTTCTCTAAACCAAAAAAAACCCTGACTGCCTCGTGTCTCACCACCAGACCACAGAGCCTCACCTTTGATGCTAAATAGTTTAATTTACTCCAGGATACAAGCCAGTGACATGTTTGACAAACACACAAAATCGTAATTTTAAATGTGTATCAAAATATTGGCTCCTTGCCTTTCTCCTCCAATCTCACAAACGTGAGTCTGTGTTATTGTGTAAATACATTTCTGTGGAGCCTGCCAAATCAAAACATCTATCCGGTTGTAAGGCAGCACAGTTGTAACTTTATTGGGCAGGCCCTTAATGTGCTGTAATGATGACTTCCAAACCGTTAGTGTGGGGACCAGGGGCCAACGCTGGCACAGGCTAATACAGCACATATGCCCTTTTATAAATACAGCTTACTTTCCTGCATGGGTGTGCGGTTTAAAAGTTAATATAATTTTAATATATATAGAATCATATTCAAACACTTACTATGCAGAGCTCTTTTTTTTTTCAAAGAAGAACACTCATATATATAATTAATATGATTTTAAATGTGAAAATAAGTAAGTTATATAGTAGTGTACAGTAGAGGTAATGCAATCTTGGAAAAGCAAATGTAAAAAGCTTCATTATTTCCTATTTGTCACATTTATGTCACTTATATCCACAAAGTCTCTTTATTGAAAATCAGCCCAATATTATTCTGACCTAAATATCAATATCCCAAACTGTAGTGGCTTTATAAAGCTTTGATAGCCTGAGCCAGTGTCCCTAACACAGAAGCATGAGTGAACCACTCGCTAATGCACTATTTGTCTAAGGGAGCGGCTGACCTTTCAACTGTCCTGCCCTTGGCTTTGACCTTTGGTAGTAAGCCACTCCATAAGGCCCACTCAGCACATGTGCTGCTGAGTAGGGCAGAGCGGCTTAAGGATCGACAGCTTCTTACAGGCTTCTTTGACCTTCCCCTGCGAGCCCTCAGTCAGGCAGAGGTGTCCTTACCCGCTCAGCTCTCTCTGGCCACTCTGGAAAATCAGCAGTAAGATCCTGAACCCAAGCGGCTGCCTCAATCTGCAGTTAATCCTCTTTCACGACTGTCATCCCCTATCTCTCTCACCCCCTACACTTTCTACATGTCCCACACAGGGTTAAATAGAGCGAGTCAACTTTTTTGCATTTAAAAAAAATAATCATTATTAACACAATGTAAACCGAAGTAAACATGTAAGAAATGTAATATAGGATTGTGGGGTTAAGTTATCGGTGTTCAGAATATTCTTACTCTCTCTCTCTCTCTCCATATATATAGCTCCGGAAAAAATTAGGAGATCACTGCACCTTTTTTTTCCTTTCCAAAAAAGTTGAAAAGGAAAGTTTTGAGTGACAACAGAAGCGTTCAATTTGAAGTGGTCTCTTAATTTTAACCCTCTGTTCCTCAATCAAAACCTTCCTTTTCGACTTTTTTAGAAAAGAAAAAGTTGCAGTGGTCTCTTAATATTTTCCGGAGCTATATATATATATAAGTTAGTACACCCTTTACATTTTTGTATCTATTTGATTATATCTGTTCATGTGACAACACTGAAGAAATAACACTTTGCTACAATGTAAAGTAGTGAGTGTACAGCTTGTATAACAGTGTACATTTGCTGTCCCCTCAAAATAACACAACACACAGCCATTCATGTCTAAACCGCTGGCAACAAAAGTGAGTCCACCCTTAACTGAAAATATCCAAATTGGGCCCAAAGTGTCAATATTTTCCAGCACTGCCTTAACCCTCTTGGGCATGGAGTTCACCAGAGCTTCACAGGTTGCTACTGGAGTCCTCTTCCACTCCTCCATGACGACATCACGGCGCTTGTGGATGTTAGAGACCTTGCGCTTCTCCAACTTCCGTTTGAGGATCCCCCACAGATGCTCAATAGGGTTTAGGTCTGGAGACATGCTCGGCCAGTCCATCACCTTTATCCTCAGCTTCTTTAGCAAGGCAGTGGTCGTCTTGGAGGTGTGTTTGGGGTCGGTCTCATGTTTGAATACTGCCTTGCGGCCCAGTCTTCAAAGGGAGGGGATCATGCTCTGCTTCAGTTTGTTACAGTACATGTTGGCATTCATGGTTCCCTTAATTAACTGTAGCTCCCCAGTGATGCCAGCACTCATGCAGCCCCAGATCATGAAACTCCCACCACCATGCTTGAATGTAGGCTAGACACACTTCTCACCTGGTTGCCGCCACACACGCTTGACACCATCTGAACCAAATAGGTTTATCTTGGTCTCATCAGACCACAGGACATGGTTCCAGTAATCCATGTCCGTAGTCTGCTTGATTCGATATGTAAATCCGGAGTTCTACCTCTACAAAGCGTTGTGTTGTAATGGCCTATGTGAAATTGAACAGAGCTGTTTTGATGTTGAGTCATGTTGGATAAACAGTGCACTCCTATCTTTAGATGGTTTTATTTCTGAGTGTATTACAGGCTCTAGAGATGGAAACTTCCTAGGGATGGTACTCATGATAAACAATCCAGGCTTAACAACAAATAAGTGGCCATGTGTCATTTGAATGTCTAGTGTTCCAAAAGATATGTTACTTATTTTCAGTAGGACAACATTCATACTTTCACATTTTATTCACCTCTTCCAAGTCAAGTTATTTCATTTGCACTGACGACTGACAGTAGATATAAATGAAAAGGGAGAAGTAGTAGATGCCTGCTAGCTGCAGTGTGGTTTCTGAGGTCAGGCTGTGAAAGCTTCTGCTATGTGGTGGTGCCGAGGTGAAGGGCTTTAACAGAGCCACTCTGCACCTGTGGGACATCACCCTCATTCTGCAATATTTGTGTCACTATTGATATGTAAGTGGAACCACAAATAGTTGTTTACCATTAAATAGTTGAGCCTTATGCTACTGTGTACTTGTGAATATCCATCCTGTGGGTCATTTGTTTTTGTTTTTTATGAAATGGAAGGTGTTAGGAGCTGCACATCATGTTTTTGAGAATGTGTTGCATACTAAAAGCAGACAGTGCAGCAGAAAAGGAGTTGCTTAATGGTTTCTCCAGCTCTACTGAAATAACTAAATTTTCGTAGGTCACACTTGTTGTATACATTCTCTCTTGAAGCTAAGGAAGATATTGCTTGCTTTGTTATACTTTGACTGAACTTCAATGAGAGATTGATAGAGCAAAAATGAAAGGAATACATAATCTAATTTTCCAGATCAAAAGATTTCCTGTTATTATAATATGCTTCTCTGAATAATGTTTAATGTGCTTTATCTAACTTGAAAAAGGTGTGTTTTTAACTTTTAATGTTTATTGTGAGGATGTAATACTAGATATTAGCAGTATGCAGGGATGAGCACCATATACAGTGGATATAAATAGTCTCCACCTTTAATGTGACCTATAACATGAACAATTCAATTGAAAAACAAACTGAAATCATTAAGGGGGAAAAATTGTAAATAAAAAACTCACAATAACCTGGTTGCATAAGTGTGCACACCCTTAAACTAATATTTTGTTGAAGCATCTTTTGATTTTATTACAGCATTCAGTCTTTTTGGGTAGGAGTCCATTAGCATGGCTCATCTTGACGTGGCACTATTTGCCCACTCTTCTTTGCAAAAGCGCTCCAAATCTGTCAGATTGCGACGACATCTCCTGTGCACAGCCCTCTTCAGATCACCCCACAGATGTTCAATTGGATTCAGGTCTGGGCTCTGGCTGGGCCATTCCAAAACATTAATCTTCTTCTGGGGAAGCCATGCTTTTGTGGATTTGGATGTGTGCTTTGGGTCCTTGTCATGCTGAGAGGTGAGCTTCCTCTTCATCTTCAGATTTCTAACGGACGCCTGAAGGTTTTGTGCCAACATATCTGGGTATTTGTAACTGTTCATAATTCCCTCCACTCTGACTAAGGCCCCGGTTCCAGCTGAAGAAAAACAGCCCCAAAACATGATGCTGCCACCACCATGCTTCACTGTGGGTGTGGTGTTCTTTGGTTGATGTGCAGTGTTGTTTTTGCGCCAAACATCTCTTTTAGAATTATGGCCAGAAACTTCAACCTTGGTTTCATCCGACCATAACACATTTTCCCACATGCTTTTGAGGGACTTGATGTTTGTTTTTGCAAACTACAACTGGACTTGGATGTTTTTCTTTGTAAGAAAGGGCTTCCGTCTTGCCACCCTACCCCATAGCCCATTCATATGAAGAATACGGGAGATTTTTGTCACATGTAGCACACAGCCAGTAATTGCCAGAAATTCCTACAGTTTCTTTAATGTTGCTGTAGGCCTCTTGGAGGCCTCCCTGACCAGTTTTCTTCTCGTCTTTTCATCAATTTTGGATGGACGTCCAGTTCTTGGTAATGTCTCTGTTGTGCCATATTTCCTCCACTTGATGATGACTGTCTTCACTGTGTTCCATGGTATATATAATGCTTTGGAAATTCTTTTGTACCCTTCTCCTGACTGATATCTTTCAACAATGAGATCCCTCTGATGCTTTGGAATCTCTCTGCGGACTATGGCATTTGCTCTGAGATGCAACTAAATAGGAAAATCCTACTAGAACAGCTGAACTTTATTTGTGATTAATCAGAGTCCCTTTAAATGATGGCAGGTGTGTAATTATTTCTATTTAACATGAGTTTGCATGTGATTGGTTAATTCTCAACACAGCCACATCCCCAGTTATAGGAGGGTGTGCACACGTATGCAACCAGGTTATTGTATGGTTTTTATTTTTCATTTTTCCCCCTCAAAGATTTCAGTTTTTTTTTCCCAATTGAATTGTTCACATTATAAGTCACATTAAAAGTGGAAAAAGTTATGACATGATTTATCTTTGTCTCATTCTTTTACATCACAAAAACCTGGCATTTTCACAAGGGTGTGTAGACTTTTTATATCCACTGTAATGTGTCAAATATTTCATTCCATCATTTCCTTCCTTTAGTGTTAGTCAGGTTAACTCCCCTTTTTTGCTGGACCCTGTAAGCGGAGCCAGCTAAGAAGAGCGAATGTCTCTTACTGAGTGAGTACATTTGTCATATGTGAGTACATTTTAGCATATTTAGATAAGATTTAGATAAATTCCAACCACATTCATTGATGAAGGTATCCCAATTAAATTGTTTGAAACCATTTATGCAATTACAATGAACAGAAATGTAATTTCATATGCAGAAAAAGTTTGTATAGCTCTACCGTCACATAACGTGAAAGGAATTTGAATCAATTGCATCAAATCAGGTGTTAATGATTCAAAAATCATTAGAGAATAAATTGCGTAAAGATTAACCATGATTAGAAATCATGCCAAGATCAAAAGACCAAAGGTAACTGAGGCCCTTAAAATGTACAACCCTGTTTCCAAAAACGTTGGAATGCTGTGTAAAATGCAAATAAAACAAAATTCAATGATGTGCAAATAATGTATCCCTATATTTCAATGAAGATCGTACAAAGATGACATATCAAATGTTGAAATTGAGAAATGTTATTGTTTTTGGAAAAATACATGCCAATTTAAATGTAATGCTAGCAACACATTTCTAAGAAGTTGGGACGGGCATGTTTACCACTGTGTTGCATCACCTATTCTTTTAAAAATGATCTGTGAGTGTTTGGGAACTGAGGAGACCTCAGTCCCGGAGGACGTGGCATCCATGAATCCCGAAAAGATTTGTCTGACCACAAGACAGTTTTCCATTTCGCCACAGTCCATCTTAATTGAGATTGGGCCCAGAGAACGCGGCAACGTTTCTGGATCTTGTTTAGATATACTTCTTTGCATGGTAGAGTTATAACTTGCATTTGTGGATGCAGCGACGTACTGTGTTCACAGACAATGGTTTTTGGAAGTGTTCCTGAGCCCATCCAGTGATGTTCACTACAGAATCATGTCTGTTTTTAATGCGGTGCTGCCTGAGGGCCCGAAGATCATGGTCATCTTTCTCTGGATTTCCCCGGATTCTCAGAATCTTTTAATTATATTATGTACAGTTAATGATGAGATCCCCAAACTCTTAGAAATGTTACATTGAGAAACGTTATTCTTAAATTTTTGCACTATTTGCCTGTGCAGTCTTTCACAGTGGTGAACTCCCAATCTTTACTTCTGAAAAACTCATCCTCTCTGGGATGCTTTTTTTATACCCAGTCACGTTGCTGATTTGTTAAGCAAATTAGTTGTGAGATGTTCCTCCAGGTTTATTTTTTAGCATTACACAACTTTTCCAGTATTTTTTTGCCCTGTCCCAATTTATTTGAAACGTGTTGCTGGCATCAAATTCCAAGCGGGCATATTTTTTAGAAATTAGGTTGTAGATTATTGGTGGCCAGAAGTCTGAGAGGGGACACAAAGCCATTTCCAAGCAATTCAAAGTGCATCATTCCACTGTCTGATGGATCATCTACAAACGGAGAACATTCCAGATCACTGCTTTGCTGCCTTAAGGCCGACTTGCCATCATGACGTCAGCCATTAATTCCATCTGCTGTTTGCAGAAGACTTCGGCAGCAGAATTGCAAAAGCTTCAATGCAAGATGCTAACTGATTACCACCAAAAAAGAAAGGCCAGATTTCCTAAAAATGGCAGAGATCAGCCATTACAGTTTTGGGACAGAGTTTATTGGACAGATGAGACAATGATGAACCTTTATCATAGTGATGAGATGGCAAAAGTGTGGAGAAAAAAGGAACTGCTTATGATCCACAGCACACCACCATATCTGTGAAGCATGGTGGAGATGCAGTAATGTCATGGCATGGGCTCACTCATCTTTATTGGTGAAGTAATAAATGATGGCTGCAGCAAAATATATTCAGAAGTGTACAATAGCATCTTGGCTACAAGTGTGCATGAAGACTCATTTGTTGACTCTCCACAATATAACAGGACATTGCCTAACGCTACCAAGACGTTCATCAGGGAAAACAAGTGGAATGTTTTACATTGGCCAAGTCAAGTTTCCTGATTTAAATCCAGTTGATCATGCATTTCACTTGGTGAAGAGGAGGCTGAAGCCAGAAACTCCCCAAAACAAGCATGAGCTCCGAATGACTGCAGTAAAAGATTGTCAGAGAACCTGAAAGGACGGTACCAAGAGTTTAGTGATGTCAGTGGGTTGCAGACACACTGCTGTTTTTGCATCCAAGTGACTTGCAATGAAATACTATCTTTTATATTTCTTACATAAGTTGAATTTTCTCAATAGTTATGCTTTCATGAAATGGGGGAATGGTGTTTAAACAGATGTCTGTACTTTTGCCACATACTCATCTTTTAATATTTTTTTCATATGCCTTGAGTTTACAGCAAACATAGCAATTTTGACTTTACTGTCCCAATACTTATCGAGGGCACCATATGTTTATATATATAAGAATAGAGGGATACATTCAGAAGAGTAAATGAATCCCTCTAAATATATATATATATATATATATATATATATATATATATATATATATATATATATATATATATATATATATATATATATATATTTATATATATATATACACAGTATATACATACACCAAGGCATTTTGATATGGAGCTCAATGTGTGTGTATATATTATGTATGTTTATGTATACACATGCACACTTGCAAACATACAGTGCCCTCTGTATTTAAATCTTGTTCTGGCTTCAGTAGTTTTTCCCTACTCTCTGTCTCCTGAGTCTGGCTCTCTTAAGCCACTGTGAGAGTGTGTTGAGTCCATCCAATTAGGAATTAGAACAATATAATAATTTAATAGGATCTCTGTGGTCAAGTCTGCCACCTGTCTCTCCCCTCCTTTCCCTGTTGTACATGGCGTGCGTGCATTGCTGATCCAGGTGAAATGGTAGACTGACTGAGCCCATCCCTGGTATATCAGCTGTTCTCTGGCTGTAGTTGGACAGTGTCACACTCTCTGCTTCCCAGCTTGTTTTTACTCCCCTTTCTGCTTCCACTCAGCCCCCTGTCACTGACCCAGCTGCCAACAATGTTCAGACCATGCATGGGGGGAGAGGCATCCGTCACCAGCAACTGGGACTCAGTCAGAGCCACAGGCTATCACAGAACAGTTGGCTTGAAAAGATTCCTGGAGAGGCAGGCAGCAGGGCCTATCTGCGTGTTTGTGTGTGTGTGTGTGTGTGTGTGTGTGTATGCTTTTGTGTGTGTGTGTGTGTGTGTGCAGTCGTGGCCAAAAATATTGGCACCCTTGTACTTTATTCAAATAACGGACAGTTTCTTCTAGAAAACTGTTGTAATTGAAAAATGTTTTGGTATCCCCATATGTTGGCAAAACAACACAAAAGTGAATGACAACATCTTAGCTTATTCCACAAAGAAACCCTAAAATGTCCTGTACAATAGTATTGGCACCTTCGAGAAGTTGTTTTAAATTAATATATGTCAAGTAGGTCTCCTTTGCAATGAGCAGGAAGAATAGAAAGAAAACCAGAGAATTGTTTGAGGAGGTCCTTCGTAGGATTGTAGCCGAAGCATGGACAATCTCAAGATTACGATTCCATCTCCAGAGACCTTGATGTTCCTTCTTCCATTGTATGTAATGTTATCACAAACTTTAACTCCCCTCCCATTGTTGCCAACCTTCCTGCACGTGGTTGACAGAAGACCACAGTAAAGGATTGTTGACATGATGGAGAAAGTCCTTGGATCGACTGCCTCACAGATTCAAGCTTACCCATAGACAGAAGGTATGACCGTTTCAACTTGCACCAATTGTCGTCAACTCAATGAAAGGGATTGTATGGTCGGAGATCCAGGAGGACTTGATTGCTGAGAGAGAGACTTAAGAAAGATTGACTGCAATTTGCCAAAACAGAAATGAACACACAAAAATCATCTGGTCTCCTGGGGAAAGACAAGACCAAACTGTAGCTTTGTGGTAAAGCACATCATCTCTATGTTAACTACAAACTAAATGAAACCTTCAAAGAGACCACCTTCCTGTAAAACATTCAGAAATTTTTTAGTGTTGCTTTGTTGCCTCTGGCACTGGGTGTTTTGAACGTGTACTTGGCATCATGACATCTTGGCATCAGGAGAATACTAAGGCATTTTTGAGCTGAATGTCAAACCCAGTGTCAAAAACGGGGTCCCTGTCATGGGTCTTTCAGCAGGACAATAACTTCAAACATACAAAAAGCACCCAGGAATGGTTCAAGACAAAATGCTGGACAGTTCTGAAGTGGCTAGCAATGAGTCCAGATCTAAATCGCTTAGATAACCTGTGGAGAAATCTGCTAAACATCAGTTGAGTGGCATCCTTCAAATCCTTGCACAACAGTTTCAGTTTGCATAATAAGAGTGGGCAGAACTGCCAATACAGAGGTGCAGGATACTGTTCTTTCCTTCAAGAAAATTCCTTCAAATATTTTAATCTGAGGCAAAATGCTCTTTTGGTCTTCCACTGGCTTGTCTGTCTTAAATCATCAGAATCATCAGAATGGTTGAGCAATGCATGTAAATCCCAATGTACACATTTAAGATCAATTGTACCAGCTTTACCATTGAATATTTACACAAACCATTCCTGTTTTTGTCTATCAAAGTACTTAATAGAAGTACTTAATCATTATCTAATCTTAATTGGGGGCTGTAAATATTCATCATATTCTTTATAGGTTGATTTCATTGTTGGTTAGTTATAATGAATTCATTCTTGGTCTTAGAACAGAGGCAGGAGAAATGTTGTTAGTTGTAATGTTCTGAGCAACAAACAACAACTATTGATAGAGAAAATAATTTAGTATGACTCATTTTCTGTCCTTTTTGTCCTGTATGAGCATAACCTTTCCACGGATATGCCCCCATTCAAATGCTCGTTGCATAAACATCAGTCATGCACCAGGCAGACAACATTTATGTAAGACCATGTTTTAAAGTGAAAGTTATTACTCAGCTTTGGGTTAGTTTTTAAAGTAAAATTACTTTGTGTCCACCGAGCATTCACCCCAGTAAGAAGTTGTGTTTAATGTCATATCTACTGTACATCTTTCCTGTTCTTTTTTAAAGGTGCAGTGCAGGCAAAAGCTTCATATTCTTCTAGTTTCTATGATATATTCAGACTGTGAACTAGAAATAACATTAAAACATTTAGAAAATAATGATAATGCTCTCTTTATTGCTGTGTTAAAAATCCTTTAGTTCAGGTGTTATGAATTATCACATAATAATCATAATGTTCAGATCTGATCATAATCTAGTTGTATATGTTTCTTCATACTGTGAGGGGTTAAGCGGGTCAGGCTTCAGATTTTAGACAATCATATCCACCAATCATACATTGTTTATCAATGCGCTGTATTTAAGGAACCACTCAAGTCACATGACCATTTATCCTACTAGAGCAGACAGAGCAGTGAATCTCTCTCCCCAAACAAATTGTTGCACAACTGAACCCCATTTTAAATGTGATTGGTTGTGATATATTTCAGACAAATTAGATCACTTTTTCACAACAGTGTGTTTTTGGAGGAGCTGGGCAATTTGAGTGGGAGTATCAGATGTACGGCACCTTTAAACTTCAATCAGCATGCCCTCACAGTCCTGAAATAAACAGCAAGGGTGATTTATTAGACATACAATTTGTAGGTAAAATTAAGTATCAAAGCAACCTGTATCGGGGCTTCAACCAATATCCATTTACAATAAACAGAAGAGTTTCTATAATACTGAAACCCGCAACAAAATTTAAACACACAAACATGTTAATGTTTTAACATTTACTTGACTATGTTTAAATTATTCTATTCTGCAATTGTGTTTTCAGCATTAGAACATTTGACAACTTAGGGGTTAATATTAAATTGTTACTATCTCCACAGTCAGTATATGAGTTAGCATAAGAATATTGTTGCTATCAAATTTTTTTATACCAGAAGTCAGATCAATGCTGAACCTTTCAGAGTTCTGAGTCATGATGGTCCATGTTGCTTGGGTTGCATAAACCTTTATATAATGGAACACTGAGCAACAGAGGGACAGAGAGCAAGATAAAAATGGGATGATAAAATCAAATATTTATTTCAAGCCATTTTTAAAAAGAAATCTGTTTGAAGATGCACCATTGCTACATGTAAGTTGATCAAAACAGAAGGTAACATCCAACAAAAACAATAGCATGTGCTTACCACGACTCGGGAAAGTCACAGCAGTTCAGTTTGTTGATGCAGTCTGCTGGTGATAAAAAAAAATGCTAAGTTCATGAGTAATTAAATACTGTATTTAAGCTGAATCGGAATGTCTTATCTGGATATTCAGTGTATTCCGAGATGGAACGAGAGCGGGTGAATGTAGTGTTGCCGAGACACATTAATGCATGACGTCCCTAATATCCCTACACAGAGAATTCCCCCAGGAGGAAGATCTTGATTCATCTGTGCTGTTTACCATTTTGGAGTTGCGATCTGTGGAACATCAAAAGGCTGTCATGCCACTGAACACAGCTTGCAGTGTGCCTTAGGGGCAGAGCAGGGCTAGGAGTGCTCAGGGTAAGGGGGCTTGGGGTAGGGGGGATAAGGGAGCTGGGTGTAGGGGCTGGGGGTACGGGGTAAGGAGGCTGGGGGTAGGTAGCTGGGAGTAGGGAGGTGAGTGGCTGGGGTTTAGGGGGTAAGGAGCCTTGGATTAGGGTGGCTGGGGGTAAGGTGGGCTTGGTATGTGTTGGGTTAAGGGTTGCAGTCTAAGGGTAGGGGGGTTATGGGTATGTTGGGATAAAGGTAGGGTGACTGAGGGTATGTTGGGTTAAGGGTATGGTGACTGGTGGTAGTGGGGCTGGGGTATGTTGGGTTAAGAGTAGGGTGACTCAGGGTAGGGGTGCTGGGGGTATGTTGGGTTATGGGTAGGGTGACTCTGGGCATGTTGGGATAAGGGTGGGGTGACTGGGGGGAATGTTGGGAAAAGGAACGGTGACTTGGGGAATGTTGGGATAAGGGTAGGGTGATTGGGGGAATGTTGGGTTAAGGGTAGGGTGACTTAGGGAAATGTTGGGTTAAGGGTAGGGTGACTGGGGAAATGTTGTGTTAAGGGTAGGGTGACTGGGTAAATGTTGTGTTAAGGGTAGGGTGAATGGGTAAATGTTGTGTTAAGGGTGGGGTGACTGGGTAAATGTTCTGTTAAGGGTAGGGTGACTGGGGAAATGTTGTGTTAAGGGTAGGGTGACTGGTTAAATGTTGTGTTAAGGGTAGGGTGACTGGGGAAAAGTTGACTGTTAAGGGTAGGGTGACTGGGGAAATGTTGTGTTAAGGGTAGGGTGACTGGTTAAATGTTGTGTTAAGGGTAGGGTGACTGGGGAAATGTTGTGTTAAGGGTAGGATGACTGTGGGTGGAGGGCTGTAACAGCTCTTTGTTTGCGTGAGTATCCCTCCCTGTTTAAAAGTCCCTATGAATGGAAAACCATATAAATGGACAAATACACCACATCACACTGACAGCAGGTTCACAGAACCTATATCGATGATATGCATACATAAGAATGAATGCTTTTGAAGTGTGAGTGCCTAGATGTTGAAAGGATATTCTGATGTTTTCTTGTTCCTGAAAAGTTGACATTATGAAGATGTATAACAATATTGAGAAATGTGCAGTCTATGCATTTCTGTTAGACCTGTGTCATCTGTGACTCCATCAGAATGATTTAAAATGGAAGAACTTGGTTTGTAGTGACACTTGAAGTTCTCAGCCAGGGAGAATGTCAGATTCTGACACTGACTCATGTCTGTAAATTCACTGGCAAAATTGACATACTGTCTGTCATATGGGATGCTGTTTATTAAATGTTTTTGGAGAGAGGTTTTGGCTCAGAGGCAGAGATGTTAGGTGTTAAGTTAACATATTAAGTTGAGTAGTTAGACACTTATTTTAACAGTAGTAGTGATTTATGAAATAATAAGTTAATAATATAGATTTTGGTCTTTATCCAAAAGCAGAAACATGCTCAGATTAATGTTGTTGCATATATAGCTCCACTGTACCTTTTTCTTTCCTTTCCAAAAAGTTGAAAAGGAATATTTTAAGTGAGGAACAGAAGTGTTAAATTTGCAGTGGTCTTTTTTCTGGAGCTGTAGTTTATATTTTGCCTGTTGGTTGTTCACAGTTGCATGACAAGTCGTATCTTTGTTCTCAGTATTGATCAGAGATTTTTTATTCAGACCATTTTTATGAAGAGATTACTCTAAACTCGCATTCTTTTCTTCATGCTTGAAAACTAATAGAATTAGCACCAGTAGATAACCCTGAGAAAGAAAGTTGCCCCTGCACATGAAATGGATATAACAGTTAGGAGAGGGTCATCTCTTTATCCTTGAGAAACTGAGAATCTGTTCATCGGCTGGGCTCGAAAACCTGACTGACGCAAATGGATCATTGGGAATAGAAGCGTCCCAGCAGTAATTATGTTACAACGCTGCTGCTACCGCACACGGCCAGAGAACTGGGGGTGGGGAACTCTTCCTCTCTTCCGTAGAAAGGCTTCCTCTCCATTTCCTTTAAGTTCCCTCACAAACAGACAGGCTCACATACACTCACAAGTGCACAGCAGCAGATGAGCCTATGATGTGTACTGAGCTCTGTGTTCTGAACTTCAGTGACTGTATGAAAGAGAGCCGAGCGGTTCCGTGTAACTGGCTAAAGTGTACGTGTTGGCAGGACACTGTATCTCCGGCTTGTGACAGTGGTCTTCCTGGATTCTTCTCACGTTGCCTCCAAGTCCAAGGGAAATGTGTATTTCATTTTTATTCTCCCTGTTGGTTTTAACATACATGACTTTAGGCCTCAGTATGGTGAGAAAAATATGCCATATTAAAGTCATGTCAATGGCTTTCTCTCATAGACCCTAAGGCATTTAGTCAAAGTCACCTTGCATAGTCCTCTCATCCCTTGACATTACTGTGAAACGGAAAGTCAGGGTGTCTGCTAGGACTCAGTTTCCATTTCAGCACATGTTCTTTGTCTTTCTTTCATTCTGGATATGTAGCCTATATCCAAACATGACCATACCTTGAAACTTGCTCAATGCAACTGTATTCAGAAAGAAATAGAGGAATACTTTAAAACGTGGCAATACACCTATCTAGATAGTCCAAGCTGTAGAGGTGTGCAGTATGTTCTGTCATTCACCTCTTTCCCTGAAGAGATTATTTTTTGTTGCATTTGTCCATGTCTCCTGTTTATTGATGGATGTGGCGGTCTAAAGCTATTTTCTCCAAAAGCAGAGCCAGTTGTTCCGGTGGGGTTTTCCTGACGGTGTCATTGTGGAGGTGATAAGTAGATTTGTCTCTGCGTATCCCTGTCTGTAGCTCTCTCTTCCCAGCCAGAGTTAGGTGCTAGCAGGATGGATGATTGTTTGAACTTGCATTGATCCAACGTGGGATTACAGCTGGGCCAGTGGAGAGTTGGAGTGAGGTAGCAGTCATCACTGGGAGAGATTAACCACTCCTAGCCCTGCTCTGGTCTGCATCCTCAACACAAATGCCTGCAGTCTGTGAATACTGCCTCACTGTCCCCTATATACATGTACACTAAATGGCCAAAGGTATGTGGACACCTCTACTAATTATTAGGGATGCAACGATACAGTGGGCCCACTGTTTGGTACGTAACGGCACGGTTTCAGTATGAATGACATCATCATGTTAGAAGTGTGTCCACTCGGGTTCCCGACAGTGGCAAAGCAATGTTTGCAGACTGTACTTTGTTTACCCTCGTCATTAAATTGAACGCTGAATCCAAAATGTTCCCACACAGCGCATTTGAAAGACGGTGGTGCCTCTTCAAATTTGCTTCTCTCTGAACGCATTCTAGCTCTGGTCGCGTGCAGTGAGAAACCACAATTTCAGTCTGAATTTTAAATGTCAGCAAGACGCTCTCCAAACACGGTTGTTCGTGAGGTAGATAGCTAGCTAGTACCAAATGCAAATTCTGTCAGACGTTGTTGGACAACAGCAACTTTGCTTTGCGGTTGAAATCTGTTGAAGGGAAAGAAAATGAAGCCCACTTTTTAAAAATAACTCTTTTAAAGCCAGTAACGTTATTGTTAGCAGTAGGCTTACTGCTCTAACAACAGTGGGTACTTTAGTCGATTTGGTGTCCTTAAGTATTTTTTTGCATGGGGTGTTGTTGTGAAATTGGTCTTATTGAATTCGTACAGTAGTGGCATTAAAAAAGTCTTAAAACGTCTTAAATGTAACTTGCAGATACCCTGTGGTGCGCCTGTAGGGAGATTTCCTACTGACATGTCATTGCAAATCGTCCATTCGTTGTTTAAGTTTGCGGTCACTGCGATTGCCACATTTTGAAATATTGGTGTGGAGTAAAGTTTGTCAGCCCTCAGGAGCCTCCTAATGGCCTCGGGCACCAAGCAGTTGTCTGCCTTTCCTGTTCACAAGCTATGCGTCTGGTTCTGTGGATCTGAATCTACAATATGCATGTAGTCTGAAGCTCTAAGCATGTTTTGGAAATAATCGTCGCATCCCTACTAATTGTTGAGTTCAGGTGTTTCAGCCACATCCATTGTTCACAGGTGCATAAAATACAGCACATAGCCACGAAATCTCCATAGACAAACATTGGCAGTATGATGGGTCGTACTGAGGAGCGCAGTGACTTGGCAATGTCATTAGGTGTCACCTTTCCCACATATCAGTTTGTTAAATTTCTGCTCTACTAGATCTGCCAACTGTACAACTAGAAGTGCTATAATTGTGAAGTGGAAGTGTCTAGGAGCAACAACAGCCCAGCCGCGAAGTGGTAGACAACTCAAACTCACAGAGCGGGGCTGCCGAGTGCTGATGTGCGTAACGCATAAAGCTCTGCTATCATCTGTTGCATCACTCACCACAGAGTTCCAAACTGCCTCTGGAAGCAACATCAGCACAAGAACTGTGCGCCAGGAGCTTCACAAAATGGGTTTCCATGTCCGAGCAACTGTATGCAAGCCTCCCATCAACATGAGTAATGCCAAGCGTTGGCTGGAGTGGTATAAAGCAGGCCGCCACTGGACTCTGGAGCATTGGAAGCGTGTTAAACTGTTGGGTGCTTCCAACTTTGTGGCAACAGTTTGGGGAAGACCCTTTCCTGTGCCCCTGTGCACAAATTAGGGTTCATTTAGACATGGTTTAATGAGGTTGGTGTGGAGGAACTCAAGTGGCCTGCACAGAGCCCTGACCTCAACCCCATTGAACACCTTTGAGATTAATTGGAACGACTATTGCGAGCCAGGCCTTCTTGTCCAACATCTGTGCCTGACCTCACAAATGTTTTTTGGCTGAATGGGCACAAATTCCCACAGAGACACTCCAAAGTCTTGTGGAATGCCTTCCCAGAAGTGTGGCGGTTGTTTAAGCTAGCGGGGGGGCGCACACCATATTAATGGCCATGGTTTTGGAATGGGATGTCAGGCAATGGGATGGTTGGGTGTCCACATGCTTTTAGCCATATAGTGTATATATCAAATGTTTTCGTATTCTTGAGGAAATTACATCAAAATCTTCAGTGTTTTACTTTCAGATGGGTGCTAAAATAGTGAATCTCTGTCAAGTCCCAGTTACCATTATTCTAACCTTTCCACCACAGGCTCTGTGGACCCAAGATGGTAAACCAGGAAAAAGAACACATATTACTAAAAGTAACAACAAATTTCAATTACAGCATTTATAAATCAGTGACTCACTGTTCATACAAAAGTTTTTATGTTATTATTATTTAAGTTATTATTTGCAATTCAGAATGTTTATTTCCAAATGATGCAGTGGTCAAAGTAACTTCCCTACATGTTGAATTCAGCATATGGACATTGACCAAGGTTCTGAGTTGGCTTGGCACTGTCCGGATGGGTGGTAGGGATGTTGGACTGGATTTCCCTAACTTTTTGCAGTTGTTGGCTGGAGAATATGTTCTAATACTGGTTGAGCTAGTGTTGCCATAAAAACAGAAAAGCTTGGCTGGATGTTCAGCTTGGCTGGATAAAAGCAGAACAGCCTGGCTGGGTGAGTTTACTGTGCAAGGACACATATCCTGAACAACTCTCCCAATCATTTAGAGTTCCCGTTACATGGCATGCATCGTACATCACAAAACTGGGAGGGAAGGAAAACCTTTCTTAAATATCAACAACCACAAATAACAAATCAAACATTTGTTTGATTGTGATCGCAATATTTGGTAATAAGTTACCACTACACAGAAGTCTGTATTATTTCACATTCATTCATTTTTAAATCCCAAGCTGTTTAATACATCTTGGTGTACAATTTCTAATTAACAATGTCATGTTTTTCCTATATTAATCATCTTAGCCTCTCATAAATGTTTTTTTGTGTGTGTCTAGAATGAGAATGCCACCCCGAACATTGTTGTACAAAGAAAGTTAATTAAAAAACGTGATATTCACACATATGTAAAGCATGTTCAATAGACAAAATGCTCTCCCTCTCTTTTCCGTTGCGTCTCCCAAATTTTTGTTCACACACCCCTTTGGTAGATCTTAATAATTATATCTCATTAGTTGCCTTGGAAACAGAGGTGAGGGAATGTACAGAGTGAGAAAGAGAGAGAGAGAGAGACAGTTGGGGGGGGGGGCGGGTGCAAGGAGTGAGAGAAGGAGGAATGGAAAAAGAAAGAGGGAGAGAGAGAGGAATGGAGAAAGTGGTTGTTGAAGGATCAGCCGCGTGTCAGATTAGCATCAGGAGACATTAACACTAGTGATGCTGCTGCTGGGGCCACAATCCTCCGTGTCCCTGCTGGAGTGGGAGATAAGCCTGCTCTCACAAAGAGAAGTGTAGGAGCGGGTGAGAGGCTGGCTCGCCTCCACCCCCCCCCCCCCCCCCGCTCCCCCGGGCCAACACCCCCATTTACAGGTACAGAACAGCCCGATGAAAGGAAGAACAAAGAGGTGGGGTGTTCATTTCTTAAAGCACTTACAGTATGTCAGGGTCTCGTAGAAATGAAGCCGCAGAATCGCTCTGTGTCCCCCCGTTGCTTGGAGCCCTAACAAACTGAAACAGAGCCCTTTCTTTCCAATTTCTAGTTATTGGATTGGATATTGCTGCTATTTCACACTGCAGTTTCTGTGTCATGAAGTCTGTTTGATCAGTATGTAGTGCGCTTTAGTGTGTTTTTGGAGTAGTGATTCATCATTATGTAACTCAGGAAATGTTTCATTATCAGTCCAGGCCAAAACAAGGAAAGGCCTGAAGTCTAACTGTGGTGAGGCAGTGGCAGCGTATGCCTGTCCATCCTGTCTAACGAGCCTGTACTGAAGCAATAATAAACACACACAGACAATCCACAGGAGATGGAGTCCTGTTGTTGTTTAGTCTCAGCCTTACTGTCAGGAAAGGTAACAAGGGAATGGATCAGAGAGAGGCAGTCTTTTTTCTTTTTTTCTCATCCTCCTTCTCTCCGGCGCAATGCATTGGGCATTTAGAGGCGTCCTGAAAAACAGGAAGTTCAGAGGCAGGAAGTTGAGTCTTGTCTGTGCACGCCGTGGTCTGGTAGGATAGTCAAACTGAGGTTGTTACTCACAGGAAGCACTCCGTCATAGCTGCGCTCAGGACCTTGGCTGCTGTTCACAGACAGAGGAATAAGGGAACAGGAGGAGGCTTTCCTCATGTTAAACACTCTCTTAGACTGTACAGTACTTAAGTTTGGTCTTAATAATTCAAAGTATTAGATTTCTTTCTTGGATTGAAGCTAATATAGATAATTCTAACCACATCATGTTCGGGAGGTAATATTTGACTTGGTATTCGATCACATCTCAACATGTTATAACATGTCCAATAACAAGATCAATAATAGATCACCTGTCTCCTTTTTAGGATGTAAACCAAGGAAATATTTTGTGTTGGACTGCAGTCTGAGATGTAAGGTTAAGTAACACTAGGTCTTTAGCTTGGTGATTACATCCAGAGCTTATTCAAGCTTACTGACTAACTTACTTAGAGGGAGGGAGTGAGGCGGATGTGCTGTGTTCAGTAATTACAGTGGGAGTGGAGCATGTTTTATTGAGTGTGAAAGGGCAGACCCCATCACCAACTCTCCCGATCTCCCAGAGGCCTGTCTCAGGGGAAGGAAGAGGGGACAGAGAGCGGCTGCTACTGGGCTGGCTTCCTTTCACTTGGTCTTACACACACGCGCGCACACACACACACACACACACACACACTCGCAAAGAAACATGCTGAGATAGAAACCACATATGATCAACAACTGATCACTCTTTGAATTACAATGTACTCCTAAATGGCCTTTTAAAGCGAAACATCTACGCTGATGTAGTTCCACTGTTTACAGAGTCGGTTTGTATGGATGTGAGTTGAGCTCGGTCGTGTCTGTACATTGCGTGGGACATGTAGCTACTATTGATCTGGATGTCAGTCTGATGTGGTCAGGTCTCCTGTAGAGGCATTGCCTGTGCATTGATCTCTGTGGTACAAATGGTTGGTAAGCAACTTTCAGAAGTGCTTGACCAGGTGTAAAGTATCAAGGTCCTCTAAAGAGTACATGGTGCAATACATTTGCATTCTTACAAGCAAGGTTAAATGAATTGAATGATAATTTCACGCTTAAAGGGATAGTGCAAGATTTTGTAGAATTCTATGTGTGTGCAATTTCAGACACCCAACTGTTTTGAGCCTGCTTGCAAAACTAGTTGACCATTCACAGCTGTCCCACACTAGTAGTAAGGATTAGGAAATGTTAGGGAAGCAATGCAGAGTGTTTGAGTTTCTTTGTTCTGCATCTAAAGATGGGGGGTGGCTGGGACAGGTAACAACATCCATCATTTTGGGGTATTAAGGCTTACACCAGTGACATACACTATATGTAGCACTAGTAAACATGGGTTCTTACATTGTTTAATGTTTACTTTGTAGTATATTTAGATTTTAGACATTTTGCAGGAACCTTTTATCAGAGCGACTTATGGGGTAATTAAGCAATCTGCATTGCTTAAGGGCACTATCAAATATTTTTCACATTGATGACTTGGAACTCAATGGGCCAAAAATTTTACCACTAGGCTGTCTGCTGCCCGAAGTGTGTGCGTGAATTTGAACTTCCAGTAAAACTTCAAGGGAGGACTGACAGAAATTTGATTTTAGAGTTCATGCGAGAGTATGGTTTTATGGATATGATGGTAATGTATCATTTCTCTGCTTCAAAATTCACATTTGGTATGCTTGTTCTGGAAGGTTTTCTTTAGCATTCTTTGAATTTCACATTTTTATTTTGAAAATTATGTGCTGAAATGATTTTATCATACTTGTCACCATACTTAGAGAGCAGTGTTTATCAATTTCAGTAGTCCTTTTGTTGTTTATAATTCTAAGGATCATTTTCTTTTTCAAATGATGTCCCCCCCAAATAAATTATTTTATGCATTATCCTGAAAGTGGATTGGCAATATAGGCAGACATATTTTGTCCTATTAAATGTGCTGTTCCAAGAGGTTCTCCTCAAGGAGTTCTGCAGAGAGACATGCAGACACATACACACACAAACACATTTGTAAATTTGTATTTTAATGTTTCCATTCTGTATGATATTTAAATTGTAATTCAGCTGTGTCCATTATGCTGGAAATCACCCAATGTACACTACCGTTCAAAAGCTAGCCGCTCTTTCCTTATTTTCGAAAGAAAAGCCTTTTCTATTAAAATGACATCAAATTGATCTGAAATGCAGTATAGACATTGTTAATGTTGTAAGTGACTATTGTAGCTGGAAACAGCTGAATTTAAATGGATTGTCTACATAGGTGTGCTGAGGCCCATTATCAACAACCATCGCTCCTGTGTTCCAATGGCAAGTCGTGATTGCTAATCCAAGTTTATAATTATGAAATATATTTGATCATTAGAAAACCCTTCTTTAGACTAGTTGAATATCTGAAGCATCACCCTCCTAGGCCAGCGTCCCGGAGTTGCCTCTTCACTGTTGACGTTGAGACTGGTGTTTTGCAGGTACTATTTAACAAACCTGCCAGTTGAGGACCTGTGAGGTCTGTTTCTCAAACTAGACAGTCTAATGTATTTGTCCTCTTGCTCAGTTGTACACCGGGGCCTTCCACTCCTCTTTCTATTCTGGTTAGAGACAGTTTGTGCTGTTCTGTGAAGGGAGTAGTACACGTCATTATGCAAGATCTTCAGTTTCTTGGCCATTTCTCACATGAACTAGCCTTCTTAGAACAAGAATAGATTGACGCGTTTCAATAGCAAGTTCTTTGTTTCTGGTCATTTTGAGCCTGTCATTGAACCGCTGATGCTGAAGTTACTGAACTTGTCTAAAGGCCAGGTCTATTGCTTCTTTAATCACCACAACAGTTTTCAGCAGTCCTAACAGAATTGCAGTGTTTTCTAATGATCACATAGCCTTATAGAATGATAAACTTGGATTAGCAATCACAACATGCCATTGTAACACAGGAGTGATAGTTGCTGATTTTTGGGCTCTGGACGCCTAAGTGGATATTCTCTTGATAAGCTGTTTCCACTTATTTCCACTTATTTCCAATAGTCATTTACAATGTTAGCAATGTTCTCACTGTATTTCTGGCCATGTGGAGGGTTACTCACATCCACCTGTACAGATGCCATGCTGAGGATGAGTGGTGACAAGCTTCAGTGCTGGTGCCGGTCCCAGATCCCACGTGCTGTACTAATCCACTTGGGTTTAGTGTAACTCCGAATCCCCTGTGCTGCCTGGGCCCTGCCCTGCTCTGTCCTAAACAGATTAAGAGAGGTGTCCCAGCCAACGCTACATAATACCGATTCCCAGCCACAAATGGCAAACTATTAAGAACTGAGTAATTGCTGAAAGGTGGTGGGACTGGAGCCGGGGTTCCCGATATTTTTTGGTAATTTTCTTTTCAGTTTCTCTCACGACACCCATCTTAGGGGTCACGACTCATTTAAGATCTGTCTTTGTCACCTAATATTAAATGGGTTTTCTGTATTACTTTTTTGGCAAAAGATTTGTATGCAGTGTTTTGCTAAACTGTATTTTATATGTACAGTATAATTTACATATACAGTAATTTTGAAATCAAGATACTACAGATACTACTTAATTCATCAGTAAAAATACAAAATCACTTTGTAAAAGTGTTGCTTTGTCTGTGGGGATGTACTGTAGGACTTTCATGCATAATTTATGCTGTAATATTCTCCAATGTAAAGGATATAAATGTGGATTAATAGCATTAATGTTGTGTTATTAAAAAAGTTTACGACATTAATTAAAAGTCTTAACCAAGTGAAATCATGAAAGTGAAACTGGGTTTCCAGATAGAATCGGTCATTTTAAAAGGACTGTGTCTTTTGTTCAGAGAGTAGCTGTACCAAGTAGACAGCAGAACAACTGCTGCATATGAGGGACCTTAGCTTGTCACCTCAGATCTACGTAACATAAATGTCATGACAGAAAGCGTTACACCACAAGAACCAGCACACTCCTTGACTGGCTCTGACAGAACCTCTCACAGTTTAGAGACAAGGTAGAATGGCTGTGTTGATGTAGGTCTTAAATTGTAGAGTTAAGATAATCAAGTTGCCCATTCTTCAAAGGAAGAAATATGTACAGAAATACACACTCATAGACATACCAACAGAAAAAGTGTCAGAATGAGTATTTGGAAATGGCGAATGAGAAAGAACAGTGTCGTTCTCACCAGCTTGTTGTGATGTGGTGTAGGGAAATTCCTCATGAGGCTTGGTGTGGTTAGTTTCCTTAACATGGACAGCCATGTGTGGGTTGTTGGCTAGGTAATCTGCTGCTGAGTTTGTGGAGGTTAGATTCAGACAGTCAGACAGTATAATGCCAGTGTCTCGAACCCCTAATTACTGTGTGCCAGTGGAACTGGCCATTTCTGGTCCCATGATGTTAGTCAGCTCTCCTTGGTCTTTGGTAACTATAACGCTGACTGGTGAACTTTGGCTGACTACTGCAAAGTTATGCTCAACTAGAGGCACTGCTCTGTGGGGAAATATAGTTATATACTGTAGGCTTTTTTTCCCCATTTGCTTTTAAATGATGTACCCGTGTCAGTAAATACTGCTCCTCCAGAGAAAGGTCTATTTCACATAGAACTGAGGGGCAAAGTTCATGGGGTCTGCTATGGTAAGAGCTGGATGCCAGGTTGGCAGGTTATGGAGTGCCTCACGTGGGAAATACCTCATCCACCTCAGAGGATTTAAACCTAAGAATGCAAACCTGAGACTGTTAATTGTAATGCTGGAAAGCTGGCGACAGCTTGGGTCAGATGAGGCAGAGTGAAGCTTTGCGCTGTCTTCACAGGCATCTTAGTGACGATTTCTTACTGATCATTTGACAGAAGGACGGACACCAAGGGTGATTGGACCTAACATGAATGAACTAGTTAAAGCTCTGTGATTCTGTCATCCTGCAATGGGTTATTAGATTCAAAGGGATAGTGCACAGATATTTCCAAATTACATTGGTTTCCTTACCCTGTAAGCAGACTGTGGACATCAATGACAGAAATCCATGCTTTCGTTTTGCTCCGTTAGTTTTAGCTTTTTTCTGATTGGCATTTACTTGGATATGTTTAATATATATAAATATACTGTATATAGTGTCATATATGTGTATATTACCTGGACATTGCAAATTGTTCACTCTGGTTGCCTACAGTGGGGATTACCTTTCAAATGTGAAACTAATCTTCTAAAGTCAGACACATCTTGGCTTCAACTACTCAAAGCTGCACCAGGTGAAATACTAACATATAAAGGGAAACACTTTGTGTGAATAAAAACAATAGATTATTTGGATTAAACAGTAAGTTTGATGAAGTTCTTAAAGGGGATCAGTGAACAATTTATGACTGTTAGCAGGCATATGTGTGACTTTGATGGCCAATGCATTATGGCTTAGAATGCAGCTCGTCTAATTAATCAGTCAGATTTATTTTTTAAAGCCCCTTTTACATCAGCATATGTCACATGCGCTTATACCTAGTCTAAAGACCCCAAAAGCAAGGAAGAACAACAACTTGAAGTGCAGTGTCTAGGAACAACTCGGTAGAGATATATGGGAACCTGGGAATATATCAGGTGATTAGCTGGTCTCTGAGGGGTGGCCAGACCTTTTCTGGCTGTGCCGGGTTGAGTTCATAAAACACCATGAACCTTTAAGGCCACATCATTCATCAATATATTGACCCATTCAGATGACTACTGGGTCAATGTATGTGTCCTTTGGAAGAATAAAGACTCTCAACACAACAAAGAGGACTTGGATGACAGGGCAGGGGTTTGTCCAATCAGCATACAGGATCTCTGAAACAACTGCTTTTATAATGCAATGTAATCTCCACTTGTTTTCTATGTGTGCAATTATCTTGTTTTTTAGATAGCCTATTCAGTTTTTTACCTCCTCATCCTTGTTTTGCAGTACAGGTAGTCAGAAAAAAGTTGATGCTCCAAAAACAGCCAAATAGATCCTTTTCGAAATGTCTAGACCCTCTGTATAGTGTTGAAGACTTTAAATGTTGTTATACCAACCTTTATCTGTAACGTTTTATTTTGCACAACACAACCTTTTTGCCCTATTCAGCCGTTCCATTCTCTGTATATTCTGCTACTGCAGTAGCTGGAGTCACAACAAAATGAAATGTAACTTTGCAGATAAAGATTGGAATGACAACTTTGTGTAACAAACATCACTATGAGAACCACACCTTTTTCACCCTCCAATTTCCTGATATCCAATTGTATCCATGTCCTGTCTCATAGCAACAATTCAGCGATTTAGGAAAGCAACATGATGTCACGTGAGTATGTGCGTGTGCACACTCCCTCACCTGGCGCCCTCCACTTGCACTGCCTGTCCTGCCAGAGGGGGTTGCCACAGACCAATATGAGCAGGAAATCCCCAGCTAGCAGCACTGTCAAGGCTTAAACCTAGACTAAAAATATGTAATGGGAACTCTTGTTTTAGATGAAGAAGTGAATCGCTGGTTGAGCTAAGGCTCTCAAAAACAAGTGAAACTGCACAGAAAAGGTTTCTGGACCATTCTATAACATCGCATTTCCATTCAAATAGAGAATTGGTTGTACAAAATGTAAGCTCTATTTAAGTTTCAGAAGCTCTTAAGTCCCTTTTTTTTTCTTCTTCTCATTGGTTTTCCGAATCAGGCCTATTCAACACCAGGGAGCATGAACACATCATTAAGCATTTTCCAAGCAGTTTCTCATTTATGTCTGAAGCGTTGTGCCAGTGGCTCCAGCTGCTGTGGGAGTGCAGGTGTGGAGATAAGGAGCCGTGTGCTCCAGTTGGTCTCATATCCCCTCTATGTCAGGGACTGGAACCCAGAGCCATCAGCTGCTTTGAAGTGAGAAAAGATCACTGAGTGTTGTGCTGTTAATTATTTTCTCTCCCTCCTTCCTTTTCCTTTTCTCCACCCCCAACCCCCACCCCCCACCCCCCACCCAACACCCCCCACCCTGCTCTCTCCCTGCAGATTGTGCCGTGGTCACGCGAAGGATAGTGCGAGACAGAGAAAAGAGAGAGAGAAGAGAGAAGAGAGAGTGTTGTACGATGTGCTTGGAGTAAAGGAAAGAAGACGAGCTCGGTTGTTTTTCTGATATTCTTGCGGTGTCAGAGAGACCGAACAGGACGTAGAGATGGGACGGAAGAAGATACAGATCACGAGGATCATGGATGAGAGGAACAGGCAGGTCAGTCCCCCCCCCCCCACTGCTCCACATGCTGTATAAGCCAATGACAGAAGGCTACTCCCACTTGAATACATGAAGCCTACAGTGGTGTCCGGTGTGGCGTTGTCAAACTGGAGTACACTTCCCACCAGGTCTTCACCCGTGGTGAATTCTTGACAGGGACTCAAAGCGACTGTTGACTACTGTGTGTTTTATGTTAACAGCCACTTCTGTTTGAGGATGCATTGGTCTATTTTCAATCCATTATGTAGAAGCGTGTGAACTTTAGATCTCTGTATCTCCAGTGTATGTGTTGGCTAGGGGGCAAACTGTTATGCCTGAAAACGGATGAAAATATTAGATGAGGATTACAGAAGATCATGTTCACATGTCATATAAACGTAGATTTTTTTTTTATCAACTCTTTCGTTTTTTATGAACTAAGTTTTAGGCAGAACAAAATGAACTTCTGTCCCCAAAGTCCCAGCCAGACAAACAGGGCGCATGACATTTCTTTTTTGTCAGTGCAGCCGTATTTACAGACATGATTTCCTTGCCGCCCTGCAATTTCAGCACACGAAGTTGATGAGACAGCAGCAGTAGTATAGCCGGGCTGCTTGGCGTGGGAGGGAACCCAGAGCGCCGAGCAATGAGCAGGGGGTGAGCTGGGCGAAGTAGGGCGACTGTGGCCTCTCCACACTGGAGGGCTTGTCCCTTGGCCTGGTAGGGCCTCTCTCTCTGGGCTCTGTGCGGTCGCCGCTGCTTGGTAGTAATTAGGAGAAGCCACTGCACCACAGCACCCTCTCATTAGCAGGGTGGGTCAGTCAGCAGGACACACTGCACCCTTCTATCCCTAAACTGTGACTGCCATGACTCTGGCTCTGGCCAGCCACAGAGAGCACAGGCCTTCTCTGGAATTCAGTCTGTCTGCCTGCTCTCGCTAAATATAAACCCCTAAACAAAGCCCCGTCCTGTCCGCTCAACCACTGTCTCTTAGTCCTAATGAACATATCTTCGGAGAGCAGAAATCTCTGGAATTTTCGTATCCCCACATCTTGTAGAATATACTGATGGGTGTCGGGTTGTCGGTGTGCCTGCTCCAAAGTGTTTTATGTTTTGTTTTATATCGATGATAAAATATGAATAAGTAGTATTTGAGCAAGATCCAATAGGACATACCCTATTTTCCCCCTCTCAAAGTGAAATGTTCACTCTCTAGCGGGTGAAAAAGCATTTATGCCATGCACACAGAAAGCTAATTGAGGTTTTGCTCGCTCTCCTGAGGGTGTTAACATGAGACCTCGTGCCCTAGCCCCTCAGCTGCTCTGCCCCGCTTCCCCCATGTCTCAGCGTTACTGTGTGGGATTGTGGGATGCAACTCAGCCAAGTGAGAAACAAAAATCTACACGATGGGCCAATTATCAGCATAACACCTGGTTCTGGGTGCGATCCAAATAGCAGTCCAAGGGAGTGTTGGATCCTGCCAGAGCATAAGTATCTACACCATCTGCACTGACCTGTGACATCAGCGAAAAAGGAGAAGGAAGGAGAAGACAACACAAATTCCACTTAGTTTTTATTGCTAAACCGGCAAGCCTTGGGATAGTTATTATTTGGAGAAAAAAAAAAAAAAAAAAAAAAGATTGTGTAGGTGAAATCACGTCTACATGTATTGCATAAGTAGAGCTGTGGAGATGGGTTGCCTATCTAACAGTTATCTGACAAAGGAATAACCGTCGTCTTTTGTAGTTTAGGTAATTTCAACGTAATGACTTGAATACAAGGAATACATTTGTTATGTCTGTTTCCATATTGTTATATGTGTTTCTAGTAGATAGACCATATGGTTAAAAGAAAATAGCCTAATTAATGAAAAAAGTATTAAATTAACAAGCATTATTTTTCAGTTAACTCTGCAATTCTTCCAGATGCCCCCAGTGTACTGTAGCTCAAAAACATTATGATGAAGACATATTGACTGTAAGAAATACATGTAGGACAACTGTGATAATCTTAACTACTCAAAAGTGCCACTTGAGATCTCATAAATTACAAAAAATTATTAAAGGTTGCCAGTGTCCTGCCGACATTCTTTCAAGTACATTTTCAATATTTCCAGTAACATATATTCCACTTGAGTGGTAACATATACTGCCTCTTAATTAATGTGTCTATTGTCTTGCCATACGTTTTAGAAATGTCCCACTACTTCATCTCTCGTAATGGTTATCTGTTGAACACAGCCTTTGCCAGTAATGTGGTTTTGCTGGCTCAGCAGCAGATAATCTTCTATGAGAATAGGGCACACTGTGTAAACCCTGGGAGTGCTGTGAAAAATAAAGCTCTACCATGATAATGTGATGCATGTGTATCTTCTCTCCATGGACCATGAACCAAACAGTCTCCTGTCCCCGGGGTGTGCTCCTAACCAAGGAGGAACGGCCATTAGCATATAGGCTCATTGTCGGAAGACAATTATAATCTTTATCTTTGTGGCTTCGCCGCCAGCAATCCGTATTCATAGCATTAAAGTGAACGAAGGCCTTAAGTGGGCTAATTAAATAGCGTGGTAATGCAGGACGCAGCATGGGCATGGTGGGGGGGGGGGGGGGGGGGGGTCTCCTCACATCATCGCTACGAGTGCTCTGGGAGAGATGTTGACCTTTCACGATTTATGGCAGAGAGGGTTGCATGGGTTGGGAGGTCTGATATTGCTCTATTTATCAAAAGAAATGGATTAGCCGCACTCTCCCATGTGGTTGTCATCCCAGGCAGAGCACGCCATTTCTGGGATGTTCCTTTTGGCAGCCCATTTTAGTCGAATCCCCTATTCATGAATGTATGTCCTTATTGGAGGTGTGCTCACCCTACACCCCCCCCCCCCCCGAGCATTCCTCTTCATACCACATGAAACATGAAGGACGCTAAGGTCCTGTCATGCATACAGTACGCTGGTACAGTGAGCCCTTCATATCCCAGACACCAGTCCAATAAAGTGGTCCTTAGTGCAGGCAAAAAGCCTCGGCTCGGCGAGCCTGGCTGAGCAGAGCAACCTGCCTGACATTCTAATTGCAAACCTGTGTTATGGATAAATGCCATAATGGAGCTCGACAACAGGACCACCGTGGGTGGGTGGTGCCTTAGCTCAGCCCCAGCCAGAGGAAAGCAGGATCGCATTTACTGCACCACCCTATCACCAATGAAAACACACACCTGTCTCATTTATGGAATCTGTCCGGCTAATTCAAGAAATTAAAATGAAATTATTCCCTCAGGCCTAATCTAATAATATCGGTAGCCTCATGAGAACTATTTCAAACAGGGAAGCTGTCTGTTGTGTCTTGATTGTGTTGTGACAGCCTTTGCCTCCGGGTAAGTACAAAACAGCAACATGGGAGCCTTTGGGGGAGGCGACAGGCCTTTTTTTGAAACCGTGTGTGGGGTCTTGTGAAAAGACAGTGGGTGATACAGAGCTGTCTTGTTTAGAAGCGGAGTCGGGTGAGGATGGCTGCGGCGGGCCCGGGGAGAGCCGCAGAGCTAGCGCCTCATGTCTAACGACCTCCTCTGGATGCCATTAAGCAGGCTCACTGGGGGTAATCGCCCAAGTCATTAAAAGTTTGATGATTTCGCTGCTGGGTGGACGGTTGCATGTCCTTGCTGTGGCTCACTTTGGATTTGGCTTCGGCACGTCATGCTTGTGGGCAGAGTGTTGCTCTCTACATTTTTCTCCCTCTCCTACTAGGGAGCAGCGGAGCACGTCTTTATTTTTCATTCCCTTCTCTCTCTGTGTTGAAATTGAAAGCTCTCAGACCAACTCCATTATTTTTTGAACAGCTGACGTCTTGTTGATGGAGGCTGAAGAGAGAGAATAAAGAAAGGTGAAGTGGTGGATCACAGAGGACGCCAGGGGAAGTGTACTACCTATGACGTATGAGACAAATAATATGTAACTGTCCAACAAATGAGAGGGAGGCAGCTATATGAAACACAACGTAATCGTTCCCATAGTTACATCTTAACTAGAGGTTAATATGTAAGAGCAGACTAGTGGTCTGCTCTTGTCAGGTTGAGACAATGAGTTCATTCAACCTCTATTACCAATCAGCAGTGGAAAGACCGTAGTGACTGCAATGATTCAGATGACGTCCGATCCAGAACTGAACATGTTTTGGTAAACTCTATGCAGAGAGAATTCATGTAAACCTAGCAGAAGAGGCCAGAGCAGTGGACTAATGTCTTGGAGTCTGATGGGATTTTAGGGAGGATCATCTGAGTGCAGCAGTGATCAATTGGCACAGTGCTTCAGGGGCTGTCCATTCCCCCTGTGAGAACGGATCCAGCCAGACAGGACAGGAGGTTCTGTACTTTAGTGCTGTGCAGGGAGCTGGGAGACCCGGGCCTCTACATTTTCTGACATGGAGACCATCATAGTGGACATGGAGCTCCATCAACCCTCTAAATGTGTCCCAGACCCAGGCACAACCTCCATCATCATCAAGCCAGTCCCTGATGGCCCGTTTGTCTTCCTGACATCTCTCCCTGAGGACGGGCCGTCCATGTCATTCTCTGGAGACTCTATGTTTTCCTGATCCTTTCAGCTTGGTCGCTGGCAGAAAAGGCTATACTGTATAGTAGTAGGTTACACATAGAACCACCTCACCAAGCTAGACACCTGATTGATGACATCCCTTATTCTATTCATTTGTCGCCTCACATTTCATTACTGGATACAGTGGTCAGTAAAAACATTCTGAACCACAATCTCTGAGAAAGGCACTTCAAAAATAGGATGACTGGTAGAAAACCTGAACAGAATGTAGTTGGAGAAAGTTTCATCAGCAGAATTAGCACCTCAACTCTTCACTTACAAGTCTGAAAAGGTCAAGGTTAAATTTGATTACTGTCTTTCTGCATGTGTGGGTTATTAGAATGACCTTATCAAAGGCTGCAGAAAGCTGAAGAAGTTGATGCATTTTGGCTTACTTTTTTTGGGGGGGGGGGGCAAATGTTAATATATTTGCATTTGAGTGCTTGGCAGAAGATAATAGTAGCACACTAGTAAGTTGTGATATTCTAGTACTTTGTTCCACCTGATTTGCAGTGGACACCACTTTTGCTGTCATTGTGAATCACATGAATTAAGACAGTACATTAACTGAACACAATCATTAGAGTTGAAGCACCACCCAAATTCTAGAGAAACCCATAGCTAGTGTATGTGGGTCTATTTGATGTGGTGAGCTGTAAGAAAACACTGCCTAAGAAGTAACTCACGTGACCTAAAGGATGTCAGTGGTTTTCCGCTGTCTCACTAGGTAGTCTTCCCAGAGAAGTCGGGTGAAGGCGGAGTGCGTCTGTCAACCCAAAGGCCCACTCCTCTACAAGGTCTGTGACTCCGCGGTGTGGGCTACCGACAGTCATGGCACGAAGGTTTCTTTCTTGCTTGCGTGTCAGATAGTGTTTCTGTGATACATATAGGACAATGATGTACAGTATATCAACGTGAGTCAGTGTGAAGCACAGTATGTGGGCATGATTTTTGCCCCCGTCTACATTCTCTTCACTGAACAAGACAGTTAAACCGGGTTTTACTGACGATCCAGTCAGTGCATGGAAAAGCCAAAATCCGGGAATGGGGGAAGACCTCTGTTCCCTGCCAGGGCAATGTGAGGTGGAGTGAGGTGACCGGCTCTCTGTGCTCCTCAGAGGGACATGGCCCTGCTCGTCCTGCTCCTCTACCCTGCAGCCCAACCAGGTGGAGCACCCGGTCAGTTCACTATCCCAGGTTTAGCCACGACTCCCTCCCTTTGTCACTCAGCTTAGCCGACATGCTCATCTGCTAAAAGGCAGTCAATTTGTTAATAATTTCTCCACGTGACGGGCAATGCTTTCCAGCCGGTTAAGCAAATTAACAAGTAAACAAGCAAGCAGCTTGACTGGGAGTGTAGGTCAAGGGAGGCCGGCGTCAGGTGGTTTGGCTTGTCATACAGTGGTCTTGTCATACAGTGGCCTTGTCATACAGTGGCCTTTTACACTGCACCAAGATATCCTGTAGCTTAATGTACAGTTACTGTGTTACTGTCAGGCCTGATGAGAATTGAGTGTGTCTGGTACTCTGTGGACCAAGGATACAGAGACTTACCCTTGTCTGCCCCTATTGAGCATATCGCCTCCACAGCGCAAATAAACACTACGACGTGCACAAAAGCAATAGCTGAGGGTTAGGCAACCCTGTTGCTTGAGTGCTGTACTTCCTGCAGGACTTTACCAGGTGCAACACTAAACAAAATGAAACTAACCGATCGGTTCAGTGATTGGCTTTCTTCGACACATTTCGGCTTTCAGGCCGGTTAAATTAAAATCATGAAATGCCTACAGTACAGTTCTCCAGGATAAGGTTTGAGTATGCCGGCAATAAACTGAGGAGATGCTCTCTGGTCGGGGTGGTATGCCATCTTATGTCAAAGGTCATTAACTTATGCAGCTCATGCTTGGTGTCATTTTAGAAAATGTTATTTTGCTATTTGGTTTGTCATTATGCCTACTGCATTTGACAAGTGGTCAGTGACTGTTAAAGATCCTGACCTGGGTATGTCCCAGAGCTGTAATACACCTGTCAAATTACCTTCTGTGTGGAAGATTTGAAAATCATGACTTTACACTTGGAGTGACCCCACTGTCTGAGTGTAGACAGAGACGCTATGCAACTCATTGGTTTATATAGAATCTGTTAAATTAGGAGTACAAAAAGCTGTGACCAATTCAAGTTTAACAAAGCTAGCTCATCTGCTGAGCTTCTCTTAGTAGGTTCCGAAATTCGCAGAAGTGAATACAGACACATTCTCCCTCTTTTGAATGTGAATAAAGCATTGTTTTCAGTAGCATATCCGTAGCGTAGCTCTGGCTTTATACTGTAACGCAGAATACATGAATGCAATTCAAATGATGCCTAGTGTGAGGATGATAGGCTTGCACAAATACTATCCAGGAGGTGGATCACAAGCATTACAGAACAGTTCCTCAAAATCCACTGCCGGTAAAACAATTTACAAATCTGCTTTCCTTGTTTTTCTTTGCCTGGATGATGTTGTACAATGATGGGGCCGCATAAGCATACAGCACCGAAGAGGCGATAAAGCAGTGCTACATAATGACTTGTGTATCAGGTACAGGCAACCAAATAGAGAGAGATGCAGGACAGAAAGTCAGCAGAGAGGGTTAGGTTACAGTACCACTGGAGTGATGCGTGACCCGCAGTCCCATCTGTGGGCTCGTGTTACATTTGGAGTGATGCAGGGGCAGGGAGAGAGCGTTGTGTCTGCCCTACATGGACTAGGAGCTAATATAATGTATGGATCCCTGTTCCCAACGCCCTGATTCAGCCAGCTGAACCGCTACATTGCTTTGCACTGCCTGACCTCTGGCCTGCTAACCAGAGACACCAGCATAGCCATTATCCCTGAAGGAATAAACATGGCTACGTCTTGTGAATGAGGAGAGATGGAGATAGGAGGGTGTCTTATTTTCGGTGCTGTAACTGTACAGCTGCAGCCTGACCCCTGTTGAACCAGTAAGAACACCCCCAGGCTGCAGCTCAACATAATTTCCCATTCTGTTTAAGCACCGTCTTTCATACATGCATACTAAATATGTGTTGGATGTGTTTATGCAGATTTTCGGAATTTGAATATATATATACCCCCCCCCCCCAATGTTCTTCCTGTTTGTGTCTTCTCAGGTTACCTTCACGAAGAGGAAGTTCGGGCTAATGAAGAAGGCCTATGAGCTCAGCGTTCTATGTGACTGTGAGATAGCCCTGATCATATTCAACAGCTCAAATAAACTCTTTCAGTATGCGAGCACAGACATGGACAAAGTCCTGCTCAAATACACCGAGTACAATGAGCCCCACGAGAGCAGAACCAACTCTGACATTGTCGAGGTGAGTTGGCTCAACATTTACACTGTATCAGGGACGGAAACCCACACATATGTGTTATGTAGGAAAATGACAACTTTCGGGCTTTGGGACTGAAGGGCTAGTAACAGTTTGTAGTCAGATAGGGCAGAGGACGTCTGCAGCCTCTGATAAGTTGAGCTTCAGTTCAGTCCACCAACCGACAGGAAAATCTACCAAGGCACAGGCCTGCCCTCAGTAGATGTCCAAACAATATGGAAACCCTCTGATCCTATCTTGTAGATACTAGCATGTAGAATTAATATACTCATGTGTAATTGCAAAATAGACGTAGTATTCCAGCAGTACTTTCAAAGAGCTAGTGTCCCTCTACAAAGCGAAACATTAACACAGAAAAATAATTACCCACTTGTGATGTCCGACTACTTTGTCAGAGTAAGCGTTACTGAAAAGAAAATGGGGATGACTGTGAATCCTTCAGGATTCAAATACCTCTCACTGCCTCACTCTTGGTTTTGCAGTCTATTCATTACCTGATTTGGAAGCTATCCAGCATACCACAATTGGTTCTGTGAATGTTTGCAGAACAGTCCTTACGTTCCAGAATGTTTTCACAGAACATAAAAACTGTCCATCCATGCAGATTATTTTTAGAATTGTTACAAAAGGATTTCCAGAAAACATGTAGTTTGTTATTTTAAGGTTCATGGAAAGTTTCAATAGGTTTTGGGAACAGTCTAGTTGGACCCAAAGTTATTATAGTTGTGTGGTTTGATATATATCTACATATATTGAAGTTGCAGTATTTGATTTCCAAGCCAGGTCTTTTATACTCTGCACCATTAGAGAACGGCTCTTGCATCTTCAGTTTGGATTGCCATGGAAATCAGGAAAAGTATCAAAATTCTGTCAATAGTAATAACATTCGGCGAATGTTCTTTTCCTTAAATCAGAGACTGGGTTAGATCTGGGACATCAGGTGGGGGAAGTTTGAGAGTTGAGTACTTCAGGTTTTAGGCTGCTGGGATGCTGAAAACAGCACAGCCCTGCTTTAAAGCCAGAGCAAATAGCTGATATATTTACACAATATGTATGTTGTCATCACAATAATTAGATTATCACTGAAGTAGGCTGACTATGGCATTGTCAGGTAATCGCTTAACTCTGCTTACAACAGTGTTTGCAAATTGAATAACATTTATTTCAATAAAATAAATGTTTGATATTGCTCAAGAATTTAAAGTCCACTGGTTTAGGGTTGTTTGCCACCTGAAAGTATTCGCAATATTGTGACAACGCTGTTAGGATTTTAAGACTCTTTTTTATGTTTTACTAAAAAGTGCCTTAGCTAAAAAGTATTTTTACATCTGCAATTGTCACAAAGTGCTTGTCCAGATTCCCTTATATAAATTGAACTTAAACCAATTCAAAATTTTTACTTAGTAATAATCACAAAGTATAGGGAAAAGAAAGGCATTGATGCTCAATTAACAAATTCATTTAAATCACGTTTCTTAAGACTTCAAAATATGATTATGAATGTAAATCATTAAGTACTGTGTTACCAATACACAGCATAGAAAATGAATACATTTTAATTACTTAATGTGTTCTGTCCTGATTCTGTGGAAATATTAGACAAAAAACATAATGTCAACATATCCACAAGTGCAAATGGTTTATGATATGACTGTGTATCTGGAAAATGCTGTTACAATGCCATATACTTTTAACCCAGTTGGTCTAAAATCTGTGTTCAGTACTTTTAGATGTTTCACAATTATGTTGAAGCTTTTTAACAAGATTACCCGATAAAACAATTCACAAGATTGTTGACAAGTTGAATCAGGCATACGGTACTGCTGATCAAAATACATGGAACAGCTAGGGATCCCAGAAGATAGGCTTCATAATCACTGAAATAAAATGGGGATTTACTGTATTAAAATTGCTTTTCTTTTCTTTAAAAAGCTATTCATTAACATGATGGGGATGTTGTGGTAGTGGCATGTAAAACTTACATCCTTCTTTATTTAAATCTTCTAAGACAATGTTACATATGTTTTTGGATCTCTTGTGATGTACTCAGAATGTAACCACAACTGAAAGTTTTGAGACATTAAAATAATTATGGCTACATTAAATGGATTACACATTCTTGCAACACTAAATTAATGTAATGTGCACTCTAATAATCAATTTATATTTCCATGATATTGGAAGGAATTTAAAATAATATTATTTTTTAATAGAAATATTTTAATTATCAGCAATTATCAACTACAAAATGTTTGTGTTTTAGGAACATTGGTGATATCCACTTGCAATATCTATTGACAGTTTTTAGTACCAAAATAAAACATAGATAATCATCCGCACTGAACAGTTTTTGAACATTTTCCACCAATTAAGGAATATTCTGACAACATTTACATCCGTGAAGTAGACACAGACTAGGTCTCATGTTTTAAGTTTGAATGAGGTGGTTTTATTAGGACATACATTTTCCTCGTTTCTGCGCGGCTAACTGCATCGTAATACTCTTTTGTTTTTACTGGCAGACTTCACTCAAACCTACCTTGTTTTTACTCTGGTTGACAAAAGCACAATAAGAGTTATCCACATGATGAATACATACATTCCAAGAATCCCACGTTTCATAGTCTTTCACCAAAAGAAATTGCATAAAAGGAGTAGGCTGCGGCTGGTATCATTTATTCATTTTACTGCTGCTAGTGAATTACCTGCTCGGCAGAGCTGCAAAACAGTATTCTGGCATCCAGCAGGTTCAGTACTCCCTGTGCTCTCTCTATGCTAAGCAGGGTCTCACCTACATAAAAAATAAATGGACGCACTCAACACTTACGTAACAGTGACCCCATGTTTATCTTTTGTGTGTTGGTGGTCCTTATTTTATTCCAAAAGTAGATAATATTTGTAGGCATTTTTATATATGGAATGGATTCATTGTTAGCTATTTGTTTGCCATAAATTCGCCCTAACCTTTTGAGATGTCTATTGTGATTCAACAGTACACTAGTGTATGTGCCAATCGCTGTTGTGGTTTATTGATGTTTGTCAGTTGTTGTAATTGCCATGTACTGTACTCTTCAGGGTAAACCCTTAGCCCTGTCAATAGTCCATCACAAACTGAACAGTATTACAAGCTGGTGGGGATCTGATCATTTCCCCCCATAGCCTCTCTAGCATCTCGCAAGCTAGGATACTGCCCTGCTCCTGTGATGCCAATGAAAGGCGAGAACAATGCAGCATTGTCCCTGTTCACTCAGCCAGCATCTGCGCAGATATGTGCAAATCCCTCTAGCCCTGCTGGCTATGTGGCAAAGGTTTATATTTGAAGAAGCAGAGCAGAAGTAACCAGGCCTGTCCAGGCTTCACTTGAACATTTCCACTCAAGCCACCGTTCAGGGTTCCAAAAGGTTCTGTGGCACAACAGTAAACACCAGAGCCATTAAAAAGAGCTGTGTGTCTGCTCTGGCCTCATCAGATCTATCCTAGGCTGTTGGCTGCATCATGTTGTTGGTTGCTGTTATGTAGATAGCTTGTTGGTGTCTTTCAAGGAGATTTGTTTACTTTTATTCTTATAGACCTAAGGATGCAGTCCAGGATATTCGGCCATTGGTTGTAAAACCTTGGCTTTAGAGTCGTGTACATGTCATGTTTGTGACAATACGAGCACCAGGTCATCAAAACCCCTCACTTTCAAACCCCTCACTTTCAATTGAATGACTAACCGCAATATGATAGTGATTCTACTGATAGTGTACTGTAGGCAAATATGAACAACATATTACACATCCAGCACAAAATGGGAGATACATAAAAAAGAATGTAACTTTAAGTCTTCCATTTTCATTTTTTTTTAATGTAACACATTGTATCAAACTTAACAAAAACAACAACAAAACAACCCAAACAAAGTATCACTTAATTCATCCAGCCACCTGATTCCACCTACGTCATATTGCACTGCTGCACTTTAGCTACTGTACCGTGTTGTGGTCTAGTTTTGTTGTAATGCTAGCAGCAATAACAACCACAGTTCTGCGTACCAGTCAGATGATCATTTGAGAGTCAACATCTTGTTGAAAGTTACTACCAAAAGGTTGACATCAACAAACAATAACTACATATATTTGCTGCTATATACTATATACCGAAAATGTGGATAAATTACTAAACTCTATAGGACAGTTATCTGCCAGCCTTCGAAAAGGACAACATTTCTATATTTAAAAAATTGTCCCACCATTGATTAGTCAAAATGTGATTAGTCCACTGCTCCAACATTATGCTTTAATACAACTGAATAATAGATGGTGTCAATCTAGCTTTTTAAGATCTAGCTAATGGCCGGTTTAGATATACTGAATCTACTCAAGGACTGTCCCAAAAAATGTGTCCCCTTTCTCTTCAGCATTAACAGCATTAACATAAACTTTTTAACACAAACTGTGGATTTTTTTATTTTTATAATATAATTGTGAACTGTATGTAATGTAATGAAAATAACATAATTTCCGTGCGTATAGCCAATGTTATAGGGAGATCATATGACTCTATCCTTACAGCCATACTGTAGGTCCCCAGTCATTGTACATGGATGAGAGAACTACTGAATGGGTCTGTAATGGTAATATGCCCCTTCCTATTTCCCTCTTTGCTTCTCTCTCTGTGGTGATGTGTCTCACATGGTCACTCACACCCTAACATTTACCGAAATGTATAAATTGCATTAAATTGATAATTGCCACACAAACAGTAATTTGCTCCTCTGCTGTGCTTGAGAGACCAAGCAAATCCTATCGGAGTTTCATCGGGCAGCATACGTTCCCATTCCATGTGCAAAGCCAAATCAAAGGTCACATTCTCGCTCAGTAGTACCATCTGTAGATAAAGGCTGTCCCTTGCAGTGTGGGAGAGCATTTGCCATGTTTTCCACAGATGGATGCATGCCTTGGGCACAGTTTGATAACCCAGTGGAGGGCTATGGACTTTTTCTCAAACTTGGCTCGCTTTGGAGACCAGAGCAGCAGGCTCAGATCACTGTGCCTGAACGTGTGTGTCTGTGTGTGTGGTTGTCTGAACTCCAGCTACACTCCAGGCGACAGGTGAACTGTTGCATGAAATCTCCCCTTTGTGGATCACCTCTACTTCTCTGTCTGATTCGAAGTGTCCCTGCTCCAATCTGATCCCATCTACGTCTCGTCTTTCAAAGACTCTGCTCTCTGAGCAGCCTTTTATTTACTGAGTAGCTATGCTGGATGGATTGATGCATGGGTTTATTCCTCAGAGGTTAGTGCAAGCCTGTCTGGGTCTGTAAGGACTTTACAGCATGTGTCTTGCTCCTGCGAACGTCATCCTTTCCATGTTGTTTTCCTGCCCAGAGTGAACGTGGGGGCAAGTAGAGAATAAAAGCTTGCTTTCCTAAGATCAGTTTAGTTTATATTGGCCTTTCTTTATAAAAGGTTTGCAGTGGGCGATTTGTGAACCTTTTATCCGAGAATCTTGATCAAGACTGATGTGGAGGGGAGGAGTGATATCACTTTTATGAAGAAAGTGAAAGACAGGCATTCGCTATGTTTCCCATGTACTGTAGAGCACTTGTCCATGTCTAGAGTTGTGTGCTGAGTCAAGGATCCCACAGCATAGTAACTGTTGTTGTGTTTCATATTCAATTGAATTTGTACCACAAATGAAAATGCTGCTGTAGGTAATTAAAATAATCAAATCATCCCTTCTTCTCTTCTTCCCCAAGGAGAGATAATAAAATCTTCATTTAGCTGTTCCATAACCTTCTACCATTTTTCCAAGTACAGACAGCTAACTGTCTAGCTGAGATTCCTTGAGATCAGATATCAACTTCATAGGAACGAGTTGGCATCCATCTGGGCTTTTCTTTATAGCATTTAAAACGCAATTATGGTTTGCAGCAATTGCTTGAATTAATCAAGTATGCATTTAAACTAATTTACATGGTCTGAACACATTTAAAGTAATCTCATAAAATAGGGGATGTGGATATCATTGCATGGGATTAAAGAGCTAATAGTCTAAATAGGACTCTTGTGCAACACTTTAATCTAGGCTCAAAGTAATGGTTTTCCTCAAATTTGGAGCTGCATTTTTACTCAAATACCATGCCTGCACTCCTAAATACCTGGACTTAAATAGATGGAACATTTAGATTTTTGCTAAACTTATGTTTATGTCCATCCCTTATTTCCATACTGTGAAGTAAGCAAAGCATGGGCCTACATAAGCAAATGTATGTGTATCTCCCAGTGGTATTATTCAGGCCGTCTTCGTGTGGTTTGGAAAAAGGATAAACAGCTCATTCAGTGAGAAGAAATTATCTTAACTTGCACCATCTCCTTAGATTTATCAAAATATTGTTACTTATTATGAATGGTGCTTACAGTGTATAATGAAAACCCAATATGAAATGTAAATTCAGGTCATTTCATAATGTTAGGTGAACTGAGACTGCTTTTCAATGTTTACCCCACTACGTTTCTTTCTTTATTTGTAATTGTGTGCCCTCACCCATATTGAGCCATGTAACTAGGTGGTAGGAACACCGTTATGGGGAGAAAAGCTGAATGGCTTGGCATGATGCCTGTTAATAAGGCCTAAATAGTCATATGATACATGGTATGGAAGAGTACAATCTTTGGTGAGTACACAGGGAAATATATTTCACTGTTTGCTCTCTATCTGGTCAAAATCACAGATACTGGTCCCCCCCACCCTCTCATGGTATTGTTGGTTTGTTATTACGTCTTTAGTTAAATTTTGATTAGAAAAGGTAAAAGAAAACAATAATCAACAATTACTGGTGAAAACGATTGGTGCATTCCACCCTATTTAATCATGGCATTGGATTGATTAATGACAAACATGTACTTTTAAAAATCTACTAGATGGTTTCATTACAGAGTCAAACAATAGTTTTTTTTTTTCATTTCACACCACTATGTACACTTGCAGATTATTTCATAAGGCAAGGTTTTTTACTGTCAAATGTGAAATATATTTGTCATTTTTTATGAAGAACAAATCAAATGCACTTTCATCTACACTAATATTAATGAATGAAGTATGTAGAATACACAGGTAATGAACACACAATCTCAACTTAACAACAAATAAGATGAAGTAAAGTGTTTTGTAACAGAGACAATTAAAAAAATACATTAATTCAAATACATATTTTACAGTACCTTTTTCATCATTTTTCTTATCACTACATTGTTGTGGAAAAAAAGGGAAAATAAAAATGGCTCTATATGACATAATTTTGAAATAAACTAATATTCAAATTTAAATATAATAAACAAAAGATTGATTTCAAGCAGTATTTCCACAGGGAGCCTATGCTGTCAGTCAAAGGCAGCCAATGGTTATGCCATCCCTGTCCTAATGAATACAAATTGGCACATCTGCTATGCTGGGCTGGTCATCCAGACTTTTCAATTAGCCTGATTGGTCAATTAGATTTCTCCCGTTGGTTCTGCTGAGAAAACTGTCAGCATTAGAAGGTTACGAAGACAATAGGGAGAGGAATCCCTGCTTTCTTAATCCTTCACTCTACTTATCAAGGTACAGGTGCTTTATTTAATTAAGCAAACATGATGATGCAATTTAATTAGTTTTATTACAGTTGAGTTTACAGATTAATTATGTTATCCTCAAATAGGTATTAAGAAATTTCCTCTGTATAATTATATTAGAAATAACAGTATATAAAGAATAGAAAACCTGTATTGAGACATGGCCACTTGTAAGAGGTGGGCTAGAGATCAGAAGGTATTAAAACCACATCGTAGATTCGTTATATTACAAACACCATTGGGGGAATATGTAATGGATGACCTCTTCAGTCAAAATGAAAGGTTTGTTATAAACTGTAAAGTACTCAGTGAGATGATGTAGATGCAGAAAGCAAAAAGCATAGTCTGTGAATTTCCACAACAACTAAGACATTGAACTCTGATGCCAACAACTATAATAGCCACCAGTACGCAGATACCGGGTGTCTCTGTATGAGACAACGGTCTTGCATTTCTTTGCTGTCGGTATGCGATGTTCTTGGAACTACTGTTAAGAGAGTAATGAGTAAAATGTTACCCTCATGGGGTAGTGTTTGCCCTGGGCATCTGGAGACTGTGTCTGACGGTCAGCTTGGATCTGTGTGGCAGTCGATCAGTTGGGGTTCTCCACCATTCAAACAGCCCTTCCCGCCAAGGTGTCTCCTGCGGCCACGCCCAGGGAGGTTGGCTACGAGAGCATGGGCCTTCAACTTTATGATGATATTTGGTACGGTGGAAAAAAACAACATCAAGGTCTCTGGAGACAGACTGTTTTGAGATCATCCCTAGCTGGTTGTCTCTATTTTCTCCATGCTCATTGCAGTACACAAACTGGCGAATGATTCCTTTTCTCTATTAAAACTGGAGAACGATTCCCTTTCTCGAATTAATCTGGAGAATGATTCATTTTCTCTAATTAATCTGGAGAATGATTCATTTTCTCTATGTAAACTGGTTGAATGAGTGATTTTCATATTGCACACACCTGCAACAGGTGAGTTTAATTAAAATGTAAATGAGAATCATCTACTTGAAATCAAATTATTTCTCAATACTTCTTCAAGGCGTCAGCCTTTTTAGGACTTCTATGAAGAATATGCTAAGGTTTAGTAAATTATTAAGATTTTGAGGTCTCATTCAAATGCAAACCAAAGAAATACTTATGTGAATACCAAAAGAATCCTCAATTTCAACAGTTTCTTCTTTTTTCTTTTTTAAGATATATATCTGAATATAAGGTTGCCAATATTTTTGGCCACAACTGTATTCAAGCATAACGCAGCTACCCTTCAACAGCCCGCATAATACTGAGATGATATTATGAAACCATTTGTCTTTGCATTTTATTGTCTTTCCAGACAAAGTGACCGCACCAAGACTTCCAAGTTATGATAATGGAATGATTTGACAATAATTACTATTTTAAAATCCATTTTAGTGAGAGATAGTGGTAATCCTCCTGGAATATTATGAACATACTGATGTTGACTTAGCCTTATGTGAATAAGCACATTGAATAAACATCAAAGCCCAGTGGTGAAGGCTCCCTCTGTGGTGTTTCAGAGACAGATTCAGGCCTAAGTGCTGTGTATCTCTAATTGTGACATTCCAAGATAATGGGGACAGTCACATGAGGCTCTGGCTGGCACAGAGTTAAGCTGTCTCCCCTCCAGAGTACTCTCTTACACTCCTCTCCTGTGAGTGGATTGGTTCTCCTGAGCATAAAGAAGGTAGTGCGTACTTGAAATCCGTAAACATGCACCTAACAGCATTTGTTTACTTGGTTCAATAAAACAGTAGTGAACAATCTGTAATCACCAGTTCAAAAAATATATGATACTGATGCAACATAGTGGAACATTAAGCTGCCATATACTGAGGATTCTTAACCGAAGTTCAAAAGATTTATCTAAAAACATTCATGGGCCGAATTTATGTTTTAATGTGCACAAATGACAATATAAAAAATAAAATAAAATTGCAGGTACTTAAGTTAACGACTTCACTCTGGGTTGGCCAGTGGCCAGAATCCTTCTGTGATCCACTAAACGCTTTAACATTTGAGATTGCTGAAGGGTACACAGGATTTAGCTGCACTAGCTCGCCTCCGTAAGGTTTTTTGGAGGGAGAATCTAAAAGCTAGCTTACCCTGATAACAGTATGTTTTTACTTCACTTGTTTTGCATACCACAAAGAACTGTTGTTCTAACACAGTAGCCATGTCTGCACTAAACTACAGGGTTGCATACCTTTGCCTGCAGTGATGTAATCTGGCAATATCTTCTATTTCAGCTGAAGCATCTAACAAAGTAATTTAGTCAGTCGGAGCAGCTTTATCATTATCATGATGTAATACAATTTCATATATTTTTTAATTGTACTTTACTGTGTATCTTGACTAGATGACCCCGAGACCTATATTTTAATTCACCGTTCATTGGTGCTACTTAGTATTTTCCTCATGTGTTTAATTCAACAGAAACTCCTCATCCTCGTGGCTGTGCAACTATAGGGCTATCTGGGAGTGCATTATATTAGAAATACAAGTCAAATGTCACTTCTGTTGACATAGAATTATTGAATTAAAGTTGATTCAGGGCATTCTGATTTATGAGCAGTATTCTGCCAGTCACAATTTTTAATATACCAGGAGCAAAACAAATGTGTACTTTTGGGCTCTCAAGCTTTATTAAAATTACTTTTGCTTTCCCCTTCATTTTCATAACCTGTGATACATTACTTAGATTTCACCTATGCCTGGTTTGAAAATATTTCCATATGGATTTGGTATTGTAGAATAGTATGCATGGGAGAGGTTATAACAGCCAGTTTTAGCTGAGTATCTAAGCTGTATTGGCACCTTATCTTTGAAGCCATCTCCATACTTAGCTATTTGTTGCAATAGGATTCTCCATGGAATTGGTCTGTAATGAATAGGATATGAATAGAAGTGTGAATTTCTCCCCATGCATCATACTATAAAGACTGCGTCTGTCAGTGTCTGGGAATGTGTTCTGCATTTGCCGCTTGAAATTAAACTGCACTGAGACCAAGGGTCAATCATGAAAATGTAACATTCTAATATTCCTGTTAATAGGTTTGTTGTTAAAAACAAACAATAAAGGAAGAGATCGGTACTGTTTCATGTGCAACTGTTCAGTGCAGGTGCTTGAGTGCTGCTTTGACACGTATCTCAGGAAAGGTTGGCTAACAGATGAACTTCTACTGTCAGTCGGTACAGTCAAAACAAACACAGCCCTCTGAGCAGGCCAATGAGGCCATAGATGTGTCTGGAGGAAAGTGGAGTGGGACGAGACACCTAAAAATAAACAAGGAATCACTAATGTATATGCTGGAAACAGAAATGTTAGGACTAAGTTTGTAAGCCACAAATGAATAGCTCTGACCTCTTGGCTGTTGATTGCAGCACTGTGACATGTTACTAGTAGCGTGTCTGTACGTTCTTTGAAATGCGTAAAAGAAAGTATGACACACCGATCAACATTAGCTGATTGTGGTTTAAGAAAATATTTGGTGTGTCACATCGATTCTCTTGGGCCTGGGGCATTGCATCTGCTTCCACGTGTGAACATGGAGCAATACTGAGACGTTTTGTTTGCTTTACAGAAACAGAATGTCTAGAGAAACACTTTATCAATACAATTACTTTCATTTCACTACAGCTGACAAGTTTTCAGTCAGGCTGTGTTGTCCTCTGAAAGAAAGAAGCTAATCTGTAGGTTTCATGTATTTTGATATTGTTTGATAGATTTTTCAGAAGAATTCCTTGTGGTTCTAGATAAGTCGTAGCTTGTTTCCATGTGCCGAGGTGCAGTAGGTGTGTTGGTTGAATAGCCTTCGTTTGCCACGCTGAGTGCAGGAGTACTAATGGTGTGGAAGCCAGTCTCCTGCTGGGTTTCAAAGTGCCCCTCTTTATAGGGCAAGGACTCCTTTTCCTCTGGGCTTTTTCACTAGAAAAGGGTCACCAGTCGCTTTGGCTCTTTTTTTTTTTTTTTTTGCCTTCCATGGAAGCAAGAATGCTTATAATTTTTTATGTAACTATTAGAGATTTTATTTCAGTCTGCGTTCATGAAGACTTCAATGGAATATAATTGTCTCTTCCACTTGTGCGGTATGGTTGCTTTGGAAACCCCTATTAGTGTTTGGAGAAAAACAGCGGACGTGAACACTGCCATTTTCCTCAGTGTGTTACAACCAGTGGAGTCTCCAGTGAAGTGTGTATGCGCGTTAGCCATTCGCCCCATTCTTTGACAGAGCCACTGTACTCTTCAATGTGATGCTTGTTACCAGGTTACAGCCAATGGTTTTTTGTTTTCAGGCATTGCTTCATTGACGTCAGGGGTTGTTTCCATCCGTGTTTCTCAAGTGTGATAAGTATTTTTAATTTTAAAAATGTATTCTTGATGAGGGTGAAATAAATGGGAGCGAGAACAACAAAAGACCCCCAGCCACGGTGGTCCCCCGGTAAACATTAGTCTCCAATGACAGTAATGAGCCATTCTCTAATCTCGAGTACTTGAGCGCTGCACCCGCCACTTTGTACAAAGAACACTAGCTCTCATTCACAAAGGAAACAAGACATGACACGTGTACACAGTTTTTTAAACTGAATGATTAATTACACTAGCATTCTGACAACGCTTTTTACATGTATTTGTGTTGCTTCTTTGTCACACTGTGCCCTTGTGTGAGAAGGGGTCTATATGAGGTGTAGTACTTTTGTTGTACTAGGTGGTTGTACCAGTGTTTTTTCTGCACTTGGCTGTACATGTGGTTTTGCTGTTAATAAGTGGTTAACACATTTAGAGGGTATGTCACACACCAGCCTGTTGCTAAGGTACAGGAGGTAGTGAGCAATAATAAAATGAAACAGAGTCACTGCAGACTTAGGATCAATGCATCTTTTAAAGGTAATACGTTTAGCTGTCAGTTACCAGTACTCTGATGACTTAAGATTCTGTTTATTAATGGGAAGTTTGCATTGAACCTGGGTTGTGTGAGGAATTATTTTCATTTTAATCAATTCAATTCAGTGTGGGTGCAGTTCTTTGGGTGAGAGTGGTGGATCCTAACTGGTTACTAGTTGCCAGGTGCCCGTAGAGGGATCGAAGCTCTGGACTACCTGCCTCATCTTGGCTTCAGTCCGAGCCGCAGGATGAGCAGAATCTTCTCACAAAAGCAACACAACAGAGAAAGCAATGGTTTAAACCTCACCACATGTTCATCAACACTGAATTCATGAAACCATAGTGACGTCCTAACAGGAAAAACAACAATCTATGTTTGCCTGATGACTCAAACTGAACTTTTGTTCTGCACCATCATTCACTCCATATTTCAGTCTGAAACTTATTTTGTTGCAGTTGTTTTATTTTGTCCCCCCCCCCAAAAAAAAAAAATGTGTGTTTGCTGTTAATGCCGTGTCTCTGACACCTTCCCAAAGAAATTGCCACAATCTATGAGTCCACTGTTATATCTAATAACCGGCAAGGGTCTAACATGGCTTCTGGTAAAACTCTTATGGTAAATTAAGGCCTAACATGCTGCTCAGGGCCAACACCATTTTCAGTGCTTAACCACCTCATCATGCTGTCATGTTCATATAGGAAGAGCACGACTCACAGCCTTACCAAGCACACGTAATGTAATAAATGTCAGAATACATAAAATAGGTCAGACACCAGCTGCCCTAATTTGGTTTTAACTACTTTAATGACAGCCATGCCATGTTCAAAGTATCCGGCCAAGTGGTGGCTTGCTGTGTGTTGTGGTGCAGAGCTGACATGAGACCACCAAACCATGAGCCTGCTCCCATGATCTCCGCTGGCCTTGTAGTCGCCATAACAGTAATGACTCCCGCGGCTTCGGTGTCTTATCTCTGTCGGGGCAACAATCAGCTTAAGCCCGCGGCCCCCAGCCTGGGCAGGGGTCACAACAGAGCACCCAGTCAGTTGGGAGGAGGTCGGGTTTAGCTGGCCTCATGCCTCCTTCCCCTACCTAGGCTGGGTGGGTGAGGAGGTGGTGAAGGGTAGGGCCGCCTGGGCTCAGGCTGATGAGGCCGGGTCTGCGGTCTGGCTTTAGAGTGTGGCGGAGTAGATGTCCTGCTGGCACATCCTGCCCTTTCTCTCGGCTGCGTGCCCCCAGCCCCCTCCGCCGCTGCTACATCCCTCCACACCCGCCTGATCGGAACTCCTAATTGTCCTTATGAATATTTTAGAGGCCAGCAGGAATGGGAGTTGAGGGAGGGGTACAGTTTCAAGGGCTCTGACAGCTAATGATCCACTCTGAGAGGGAGGGGGAGAGGGGGGGGGGGAGAGGGAGAGAAAAAACAGGGAGGGAAAGATGTTAAGTGAACTTCTTGTAGTAAGAGTTTTGTTTGGATAATTTTTATTTACTTAACTAGAATTCCTAACTATCTTACATGTCATTTCTCCTCAACTAAAAGGATGTTTCTGCTCTGATTGGATGTAATACGTGTCTCATTTGTTCCCATTCTTTTATATATGTAGATAAGGATGACATTGAGATGCCTTTTATCCTCAATTTGTACTACAATTCCCTGTTGGCAAAATTGTCTGAAAATATCCAAGCCACTGATTGAAAGTGTGTTCTGTTTGACTGTGGCATCTAATAGCTATGTCACGTCCGTCATTCAGCAAAGTCTCTGAGCAGCTGTCTCTCACTGTGCAAAAAGTATTGCTTGCTGCAGTGCAATGGATTTTCATTCAATAATATAGCAGCTATATTTATCAAAGTGACAATCTAGCCGGTCAACCATGGTAATTATCTGCTCTACTGCGTATTGAGCCGAGCTGAGATGGAGGCTTTCTTTTCCATGTCTGCCTCCTTTAGATACATGCAGACCACAGCTGTCAGGCTCACTCCTATGCCTCTTCACGTGTAAGTCTGTCGGGTGTGTGAGCTCAGAGCTCGCTGTGGTCTCGCCATTGTCCTGTTTTTGGAGGGGATTCGGATCGGGCTGTGTATTGTTTTCCAAACAGCTGCGGTCGGATCCTAGTAACTCAACAAGGACCCGGTTGGTCACATCCAACTGAGCAGGAGACCCTGCTGCACTTTCCTGTCAGACAATGGGCCGCGGAAGGAGACGCATAAGGTCATATCCTGCTATCAGTTAGATCACTGTGGAATGGTCATGAGATTAAACCAGATATGTCTGGGATACAAAACCAATTTCCTTATCTCCCCCCACACCCCCCAGTCCCATAGCAGTAATATGACCAGTACCAGTGAATAGAGAGTAGAAGCTGTTAGGGCCCTTGGTAATGGCATACAGCGCATACAGCCAGTAGCTAGAGTGCCCACGAGAACAGCCAACAGACACTTTTTACCCTGAAGTGAAATCAACAGCACCAAAGGAAAAAGGGAACAGGCTTTGCCCTGAAAGACTTGTCTCTTAAGATGTTATATAAGAACAGAAATATTTGTGAGCAGATAAAAGCATTACTATCAGCCGCCTCCTGATTTTCAACTGCGTTCACACTCAAAGGGGCCCTTTGATAAGCACATTAGATGGAACAGGCTGGACACAATGGTGATGTCATGAGGATTAGCACGCTACCTTGCTTAGCGCGGCAGCGGGCACAACAGCTATTCACATCACTGCAGGGAGAGCAAGGTGGGGACTCAGTTGAAATGAGGTGAAGAACACTACAGAACTAGTAGAACCCTACAGAACTAGTAGAACCCTACAGAAATAGTAGAACACTACAGAACACGATGCACTATTAAGAATGTACTGTACTGTATACTTACAGACAACACTAGATAATAATGGCTCTTAATGCCCTACCTCAGAAAATGTTCTGTATAGCTAGCTGCAATAGCACACAGGAAGATAGCGACTATTCATTCTCTGCTTGCCTTCTCCCTACATTTGAGAAATTTGGCTTTTATACCATCATTTACTGTCTACTTCCTGCACGTACAGTGCATGAATAAGTGAAATGTAAAAAGCTCTTGACACAAGTGGGGGGAGTGTAATGGTTTTCTATCCATGGCAGATTGTAAATTGCTTGGGCCTATTTCAGTGGAAGTGGTTGACAAGGAACAGGTAATGTAGGTGGCTTACGCAACAGCTTTGGCTCCACTTTATTTTTAACTCCTGAAATGATGTTTGCTTCCCTTTTCAATGTTAATGGGGCTATGATATAAACTCTGTGGCTGGGGTTAAACTCAGCCAATTAAAAAAAGGACACTCATTTGAGTGTTTCATTCATGTGTATATTATGTTACATAAACTTCTAAATGGAAGATTATATATTTATTTCATGGTGAATTACATTTTCTAAAAAATTTATGTATTTTAGAGATTGCTTTGCAAAGGAGTAGCTTAAAAAAATAACTCTAGGAACTAGAATTGACATACTGCTCCAAATGTTCAAGGTTGTGAGTTTAAGCTAAATTAACTATAGACGCTCTGCTGAAGTGATACGGTAGAGGTTCTCATCAGGATGTTTGGGGCTGGGCATACAGTACTGCGAGTGAACATCTCAAGGCCTCCTTCACCGAAGGCATGCTTTTTGAAAAGCAGAAGGAAGGCTGTTTTTTTTAACTTAACTCTCACACTTATTATGGAGCCCTGCTGGCTTGACGTCGGACATTCAGACTAGAATTTTTTTGTGTATAGAGCCAAATATCTATCAGTCCCCGTCTGGACGGCTGTGAGAAAATAGCTGCTGGCCTGGTTCCCACTGCTCTTTATGAGCCTCCACAGGCCTTGTGAACAGCTCCACAAGTTCACTCATCACTGTGGAGCATCTGCAGCCCCTGTATACAGACTGGATCCCTGCCCACCCGCCCTTACAATGCTGTTGAACATAGTATCTCTCTATGTCACAGCATATCCACTAGCTGAACTGTGAGCAGAACGGCTTCATGTTACCTATATAAGTTAATTTCTGACCTGAAGAAGGAAAAGCAAGTGTTTATTTAATACTACACCAGTTTTACAGAGCTCGGCAGGGGTGCTTTCTGATGGCCTTCAAGGCTCCAAGTGGCCCCTTCTAAGGCCATGTTGGTGTGGGGCTGTGTGTGATTGGCCGGGCCAGGGAGCCAGGGCCTGACAGGTGTTTGGGAGAGGGACACCTGTTTGGCCATGTGCTGATTTAGTGATCCATTTACTTGGAGCTGCGGGCAGCGTCTGTGGGACACCCACAACATGCCAAGTCATTTAAGGAGGAATTACAGCCATGCTGTCCCAGACCTTCACTCTTTAACATCCCAGTAGAAATCTGACACTCCTACCTCATGATTATTCTTCCATTTAAAGTTCTGTTGCATTTTGGTACAGAGTGTTTATTGTCTTATACTGACATATCTCATGGACAGCATCCCAGATATGAGCAGTAACTGTTGGACTTGGGGTTGTTTAGTCTCATTGCAACATATTCCATGGTTTGTTCCGAATGGGGAGTGTCCCTGGCACTGGATGTTTTCACACTGGCCCCTCCCTGAATGGTCCCAGCCAGTGGCCAGAGGGTGTGGTTGGTTGGGGGCTTGTTGTGGAAGTGCTGCCCTGCCCATCTCACACAGCCATGGCTGGCCAGCCCAACTCAGCTATTCCCATAATGACCAGGTTGGGACTTTAATTTGCTGGTCCTGATCAGATCTGTGGCAGTCTGGCGGAGAAAGTGTATAGTTTTCCTGGTAAACACAGCTTTTATGGGAGCCTGACTAAAGAGCAGCCTCGGTAAACAGGAAATGAACCAGGGAGGCGTTTTCTTTGAATGAGAAGAATGCCACTGCTCTGTACCACACCAAACACATACAACACTAGTGCATCTAAATGCACATTTTTATATATTGTTGATCATCACATATAACACTTTCTTTCTTCAGTAATACTATCAGACACATTTGACAGATGAGATTTGCTTTTCAGTTCTCTGTTTTCAGCATATACACATTTGTGACTTAACAAAAATAGAGCTTTATGAGCTTTAGAGTTTTATTCAGTACTGGTACATTTGTAAAGACAAGTGTGGATTTATCATTGTTTGACACAGATACACTGTAGGAAATCATTGAAACCAATTAATGTGCATGAGAACATGTGAATTCTTGGAAATCTGACAGTGATGTGTCGTACAGTGTGTCTGTGTGTCGGTAGACACTGGAAGTAGGCCTGGGTAAGCCACATTTTTAGATAGAGATCACCCCAGACACCATGGTACTGTCAGAGAGCTGTCAACATACGCCAGGTGCTGCTGCAACGCCCATTAACAAACGCTCACTGACACACGCAGACACACACACACACACACACACACACACACAAACACACACACACAAACACACACACACACCACTAGCATTACCTCCAGAGTGATGGAGACGGAGGCAGAGACTAAGGGCTCATTAGAGTCTTTGGGCCCCACACTGTGACCCCTCCATCTAGAGGAGTCAGGGACCTTGCTGTAGACATCCGGCTCAGGGGCATCCTAGAAACTGGGAAGGTCACCAGTCTGGACCCGCACGAGCCTGATGGGGGAACCCGACCAGAACACATATAGATGTGATGTGCACTGACTGGCTTGATGGCGTGCTGTCATCGGCTCTCGTTAACACTGCCATTCAGAATCCTCTGCGATAGGAAGTCAGCACAAGCAACACTGCTCTTCTTTTTAGAGGTGAAATAAAGTTGTTTAGACCTCTACATTACAAGCACTTCGGCGTTCTCCGGGCTCTTCCAATAATCACTCCATTTCATGCTCTAATAAGCATCTTTGACCGCATATAATAATCCATTTTATTTCAAGCATTTCTTTACATTAATAAGATCCCGTCAGTGGCAAGTGGCAGCCATGCTGAATTAAAGACTGTGACGTTTTAAACTGCTACTCCGTGGGATCCTCTTATGCCGGGTGTCTTCCAGCTGGGCGGCTTATGATAACTGAAAGATAATGAAATATGCATTGAAACACACACATGCAGGAAGAGAGGGGGGAGATAAAGAGAGGGAAAAGGAAGGGAGTACAGACGGACAGAGAGAGACAAACAGGGACAGAGAGAGACCAACAGGGACAGAGAGAGACAAACAGGGACAGAGGCTGAGAAAGGCAGGGACAGAGAGAGGCCGACAGGGACAGAGAGAGACCAACAGGGACAGAGAGAGACCAACAGGGACAGAGGCTGAGAAAGGCAGGGACAGAGAGAGGCCGACAGGGACAGAGAGAGAGACCAACAGGGACAGAGAGAGACAAACAGGGACAGAGAGAGACAAACAGGGACAGAGGCTGAGAAAGGCAGGGACAGAGAGAGGCCGACAGGGACAGAGAGACAGAAACAGAGTGAGATAGAGACAGGAACATACAGAGACAGGGACAGACTGAAACAGATAGAGCCATGGACAGGCATATTTAGTTCATTTGGTGCTGAAGGTCTCTAAAGGATAAAAGGATAAGGAATGAAATTTCAGTTTTCCCGTCATTGTCAGCCATCCCAAAGAAATACAGTGGCAATTCAATTATTTAAAAATGCATATTTCATAGCCGATTTTTTATAATTGATGTCTTGCAAGTAATTAAATATGTCATGTATTTAATGTATTCAAATAATATTGGCAACAGGAATGTAAAGGCTGCATCCTTAACTATGTGATAGACACATCTGGAGTCAGTTAGAGCACTATATGCTGTGTTGTGTGTGAATTGTGTAATTTTATTTCAGAAATTAAGAAACAAAGGCCATAATGACCTGTGTGCCAGTCCTGATCCAGATGACTGTTTTGGGCACAGCCCCCTCATGGACGACCGTTTCGGCAAACTAAGCGAAGAGAGTGATTTAATGTACAAGCGCTGTGGTGTAAGTACTTCTTCCCTCTCCTGCCATTTTGTGTTGATTCCTGTTTTTATGTTGATGTTCACTACAGGCGCTAAACAAGAAAGAACACAGAGGCTGTGATAGCCCGGACCCCGATGCCTCATATGTCCTCACCCCTCACACAGAAGAAAAGTATAAAAAAATTAATGAGGAGTTTGATAATATGATGAGAAATCATAAAATCGTAAGTAAATGCAATGTTTTTGCTACTTGGCTTTGTGGCACAAAGGATTCTTTTGGTTTGACTTTTTCTTCTTTTTTTTTCGTTATCCCACCCTGCAACCTCAACTACTATAAGCAAACGTGGACTATTCAAGCATAACCTTTTTCCGTTCATTGGACGTGTATTTGTTTACTTTATTCATTTGTACCGCAGCTTATATTTTGGCACACCCTGATAAGATCACATTGTTATGATAGTGTGAAACTCTCAAAGCTCTTTCTCAACATGATGATGTTTGAAACATGTGAAAACTATATAAAATAGTAAGTGTCTATTTTTTCCATTGTGGAGCTTCTTTATTATTAAGACACATATCCCCTGGAGAAAGGGAAGATTCCTCCATTTCTTTCCACTCACCTATATTGACTGGCTCTGTGTCTTGGTGATTTATGTGTTTTTTCCAAAAACCCAATTTTCTACCCCAAACAGATTGGAAAATGGAATTTGTTTTAGTCCCACTGTTTCCAGATCATAGGAAGATTAGTCTTTATTTAATTTTTTTGTATCTCCCCTTCCTTCGCTTAGTGTATGGTCTCTCCTGGTTCTCAGTGTGCTAGTCAGGTATCTTTCTGTCACCTGGGCAATTCAAACAGTCCTCCTGAAACCCAGCATCAGTGGACTGTCACTGTATTATCCAGTACTTCATCAAGCTACGACAGGTAACCAGAGCTTTACCATAGGACAATAGTGATCTTATTGAGGTGGAAGTCATAGAGTACTACATACAGTGCTTCAATTGTTATTTTCTCTCTAATTCTTACATGGAGAGCACCACTGTATGCAATTAACATACTAATAATATCACTAACTGTCTGCCTCACTAGACTGTGCTATGAATGCAGTCGTCCTACTGTCACCAGTCACTCTCACACACTTTATATAGTCAGCACTGCAGATAAGTAAATGGTAATATTAAATGATGACATTCATTTTATAATTCTTACTACAGGTTATTTGGCTAAATGTATTCATATTTTTGGAAATTATGCAATGACACTATAGGGATTAAATAAGGACATTGTGTTCTACAGTGCTGACTATTACAATGCAATAATAAACACATGGTACAGGACCCTGCTAATGTGCATGTTTTGGAATATGTCATGTTTTATTGATGACACAGTGAAATGTTTGTTTTGTGCATTTATAACAATATTGTGTTTATGTGTACTTTTTATGCCTTTTTATAAAAGCTTATAACAGCATAATTTGTGATACAGCTATTTTACAGATTTCACTTTTTTTATTCAGTATCTTTATTTGTGGTCATTTTTGGCCATTCACAGTTAATTCCATGTTAATAACTGTAAGAATGTAGGACGGAGCTTCTATAATCAGCCTGAATTTTGATCCTTGCCGGTTGCAACAGAAACATGTTGTTTGTTGGTCATCCGTTTGTGAGAACTGCTCTGTTAACCATACCAATGTGATTGATGTGGCACCATCACAGATGCCATCTCTGCTGTATCCTTCCGCCTATTAACCCCCATCCCATCCCAGCGCCAGGTCTTTGATTTTCCCCATGTCTGTGTGTTTTCCTCCTGTAGCCCACAGCGCTGCCCCAGCAGAACTTCTCCATGCATGTGGCAGTGCCTGTCTCCAATCAGAACACCATGCCCTACAACCAAGGAGGTCCCATGGGCAGCCAGGCCCTGGTCCAGGCCACAGCCTCTCTGAATGACAGTGGGATGCTCTCTCCCCCTCAGGCCTCCTTACACAGGAACATGGGCTCGAGCGGGAGCCAGCAAAGGCCCCCTAGTCAAGGCAATGCTGGTCAGTACCGCTCAGATTTCTCTAATGTCTTTATTACATCTGACTGCATCCATGGTTGGGAAAGATTCAGGTCTATATCCAACAGATATAGATATATTTGTCTTGGAATTTGCCTGATTTACTCTGCGATATATGATACGCATTGGCCCCTTTGCATCTATGTTATCATAAAAAAACGTCACACTTAATTGTAGGGAATCTTCATGAGTCAAGCAAAGGTCCAGTGGGAGTTCAGTGAGCTCATGTTACCACCTAATCGTCACTTTGTTTATCGTTACAGGTTCTTCATTTTTTCACACCTCAATAGAGGAAGTGGGATGATGTACTAGGCCTTTTTTAAGAGAGGTCACCATTGTGTTACATAAGGAAGGTTAGTGTTAGCTGGACACATACTATCTAGGAAACACTTCCACACTCCACCCCCCAGGTGGCAGCATCCACGTCCAGGTACTGTGCTGCCAAGCCATAATGAACACCAGGTCCAGACAGTCAGTGGGATTGTTAGTCTTGGATAGACCAAAGGCCAGAATCTCTATGGGATTTTGTTTGTTTATATTTACTTTAGGAATGCTTTTGTAGTTTTCTTCTGTGTATACGTATTACTCATCACCACGTGAAATTACCTAAGTGCGAAACTCAGTTAATAGCTAACTCCTGGGTACATGCATTCAACACTTGACCACATTTGCTGATTTTTCATAGATGCACACATTTATTCAGATACTTTAGGTAGGCTTGTATTACTCATAGCTTGGCACCCCAACTTGTTCTCATATCTCTACTTGAGGAAATACCATCGCTAGAAGCATTTGCTAGCAACAACATTGAATACTTAACAACTGACGTTAAAGAAAATTGAATACTGAAATTACCTGTACTAATGTTTGTGTTGTACAAGCTCAGCCCTTCTTGCAGTCCTGCAATTCATGCTTTTATTAAAAAAACGTTTACTGAATGTATGCACAAGTTCATCCTTGTACGATTGCTCAACTTGTCAACCAAACCATGTGTAGAGTTGGAGATTTATTTACTATATAAGTTATTTTGGAAAAAGTTGGTGGTTTATTGTGCTTGTAACTTTAAAAAACATAAAAACATGAATTGCAGGAAACCCTTGAAGGATGGCATTTGTGTAAAACAAACGTTAGTACAGGTAAGCGTTTTCAGAATTCCTGGCGATGGGTGATTCAGAGCTGTTGCTAGCAAAACCTGCTAACATTGATTTGTATCTCTCAACTCCTCAACAAGAATGTGTACTTCACTGAAGACCCCTACACTTGAAGAGTGCAGCAACAGTTGGCTAGGTTTTATAACATTAGGGTTTGGTAACAGTAGCTACATCCTTCATGTTTTACAGTGTTCTACACATTAAACCAGTCCATTCAGGATGCAAACATTGTGGTAATATCTGTGGTAAAAATAGCACTGTGCTTAAACAGCATATTACTTGGAAATAATTACTATAACCATGATTAGTTATAGTACTTCTTGGAAAGTTAGTTTAATAGGCATTAACCAACGTAGCACAATGACCACCAAGCTGGGTAAAATATTGCATTAAATCCTTTATTAAATGCAGATACTTAAAAATCTATGCAGTATTTATAGTCTCACTCTCACATTATCTTGATTCTAATCTGAGAAGGTACATTTAGTTTCACCCACCGAGTGGATGCATTCAGGTAAATAATAAATATGTCACTCGGTTAGAAGGTTATTGCCATAATAAAAAAAGCATGGCTGCAAACTGTGTTGTTGTCAGACTCTAGAAACTGAAGGGTGGACAATGGATGCTGAATTCCCCTGAAAAAAAAAAACATCCTACCTTTGTTGCCTTAAAAAATAAAGAAATTCACGTACTTAATAATGTTGTCTTGGATGAGTGGTTAAGGATAGAACCGATGCCCTACTCTCGATAGAACCAGTAACAATGAGATCACACGTACTGTTAGATGCTCCTTTGTGGTGTAAGGGGTGGGAAAGGCTCACAGCTTGACGTTGTTTCCATGTCTTCTACAATGAAATTCACAACATTTCCAGACACCTCATATTATGCTCCTTAACAGCCGTGGTTAACTGAGAACAAGACTCCGGCCTCTTCAGCGGGATTGACATTGATCCCAGGCTCCCAGCTGAGGGATGCAGATGGTTAATCATGGGTATTTTATGCATCTCATTAGGTGGCATGCTGAGATGGACAGACATGTAACAGTGGACACTTGCATGGACCCCAGCCCAGCGGGTACACTAGGTCTTCCAGGAGGCTGCCCAACAGGCCCTCAGCATCACTGTCTGGATCCATTTGTTTACAGCAGCTTGAATCCCATTCTTTGCAGTTCCCTGTGTTTTTGGGACACACTATTGCATTTGTCTGTCTGTGAGCATTGGAAATATTCAAGGGAGTTGATGCAGTCTAATACTTTATTTAAAACTGTTGACATGTCTTGTATGGATATGGCACTGTCCTTGCTCTATAGCAAGCCACCCAAGCTGAGTGTCAGGAGGTTCTGTCCTCAGCACTCAACTTTAATATAGCAACTATTTTAAAGGTTAGAAATAATTATTTTTAATTGAAATAATTGTGTTCTTCAAACTATTTGCAGCAATTACAGCCTTAAAGACCTTTGGCTTTCTAGTTGTCAATTTGTTTAGGTAGTCTAAAGTGATTTCACCCAATGCTTCCTGAAGCACCTCCCACAAGCTGGATTGGTTTGATGGGCACTTTTTATGTACCACACGGTCAAGCTGCTCCCACAACAGCTCAACTGGGTTGAGATCCGATGACTGTGCTGGCCACTCCATTATAGACAGAATACCAGCTGACTGCTTCTTCCCTAAATAGTTCTCGTATAGTTTGGAGCTGTGTTTTGGGTCATTGTCCTGTTGTATGAGGAAATTGGCTCCAATCAAGCACTGTCCATAGGGTATGGCATGACGTTACAAAATGGAGTGTTAGCCTTCCTTCCTTTTATTCTGTACAAATCTCTCAATTCACCACCACCAAAGCACCCAAAGACCATCACACTGCCTCCACCATGCTTAATAGATGGCGTCAAGCACTCCTCCAGCATTATTTCATTTGATCTGCATCTCATTAATATTCTTGTTTGTGTTCCAAGCACCTCAAACTTAGTCTGTCAACACTTTTTTTCCCCAATCTTCCTCTGTCTAGTGTCTGTGTTGTTTTACCCATTTTAATATTTTCTTTGTTGGCCAGTCTGAGATATGGCTTTATCTTTGAAGGAAGGCCACCATTCCGGAATCACCTCTTCACTGTTAATGTTGAGACTGGTGTTTTGTGGGTGCTATTTAATGAAGTTGAGGACCTGTAAGGCATCTGTTTCTCAAACTTGACAATAATGTATTTGTCCTCTTGCTCAGTTGTGCACCAGGGCCTCCTACTCCTCTTTCTATTAGTTAGAGACAGTTTGGGCTGTTCTGTGAAGGAAGTAGTACACCTTGTTGTATGAGATCTTCAGTTTCTTGGCAATTTCCCACATTGGCCTGCAATTGGCCTTCATTTTACAGAACAAGAATAGACTGAGGAGTTTCAGAAGAAAGTCATTTGTTTCTGGCCATTATCGAATCCACAATTGCTGATGCTGAAGATACTGAACCATTCTAAATAAAGCCAGTTTTGTTGCTTCCTTAATCAGCACAACAGTTTTGAGCTGGGCTAACATAATTGCAAAGGGGTTTTCTAATGATCAATTAGCCTTTTAAAATGATTGGGTTAGCAAACACAAGAGCCATTGGAACACAAGAGCTGTTGATAGTGGGCCTCTGTACACCTGTGTAGATATTCGGTTGGAAATCAGTTATTTCTGGGTACAGTTGTCATTTACAACATTAGCCATTGCTGCACTATATTTCTGATAAATTTGGACAAAAAAATATATTTTGAAAACCAGGACATTTGTAAGTGACCCACTTTTTTGAACGGTAGTGTATTTGCTCAGATGATTGTGTACAGTAACTGAAGAAAATGCCAATAGTTGCAAATGTGCAGCCCGCCACTTAGGAAATACACAATCAAACCACCAAGGACACCAGAAAGGGCACATGTATAATTGTACTTCCTGCAAGGTAAAGATCATGACTGCCTCTTGTTCTGAATTGAATGCTCACTTTGTCTCACTCCAAATGTTTGTTTTCCACATTTTGCTAGTGTTTTTGGAATGGCAGCAGCCACTTTGTGGTTCTTAGGGTCTATGTCATCATTGTGAAATGGTTGGTGTCTGATAGGGTTAACAGTCTAAAGGGTAGAGTTCAGGCGGCTGATTGGTTTTGGCAGGTAAATAAACACAGTGTTTCCTTTAGGGCTGACACCTTCATCCCACTCTACCACCCACAGTTTCCTTCCCTCTATTGACAGGTGCATCTGTTTTTCCCAGTAGCGTGGAAGCCCTTATATGGATGCAGACAGCCTGCTAGTGGCCTAGGCCAGTAAGACCATGGAGCTATTCAGGCCATGACGTCCCTCTGTCTGCTTTGTTCACAATGACCGGACAGCTTGTTGTCCGTAAAAAAAATTGTAGTAGAAATACATTGAGGAATCAACATAAGCCCCACTCTATTTGGAGCTAAATATTTTAAATTCTGAGCTGAATTGTGAGTCCTCACGTGCTGTGTAAAATTGTAGTCTGCATTTCGTGAGGTGATTCAAGGCAATCAGGGCTGGGTAAAATGTTTGGTCTATCTGCATTTGGTCCGTGGCAGTCTCCACTACTCTGACCCTGTGCTGGGTAAGCAGTCATTTTGTGGGGTGCTGTGTGGCCCCTGTGCCAAGGGAGGGGTGTCAGCCATTGGCACATTGGTAGGAGACTGCAGCTGTTGTTTGTACCGAACTGTGTGTAACAGCAGAGACATGCTATTTGGAAGAGAATCCTCTCTCTCCAGTGCTGCTGTCAGATGGCCATTCCTTACATAGCTCTGATTTTTCGCAAGCAGTAGCTATTGGGAGAGGAGAGGCCCATTGGACCAGGCAGATGGAATTCTCTCTTGTAACGTCTTGCTCTCTTTTCCCCTGCTGGTGTGACTTGATATCACTACTAAGAGGGGCTTACAAGCATGGAAAATGTCATGGGAAATGCTCCAGATCACTGATTAAGCCTATAGAGTGCTGATCCTAACCCTAATCCCATATGATATGCCAGCTCTTGTCCTCGGAAAGAAAAACGTTTGGCTTCATATTGGCATGTATCGACAAAGTCCAAATGTGCAATTTTTTTTCCATGGTCATCTTATGGCACTTTTTACAGTGTGGATGCATGCAGGTATGTACTGTAGCTGGAAACCTGTTGCTTTTTTGAGATATTTCATTTCTTCAGCAGTGGAAGGATATCCACAAGTGTTCTTTGCCACGTGTTACGAATGTATGCGTTCATTCAGAATGAGCTAGTATGGTTTCAATCTGAGACCTTAACAAGATTTGGCAGTTTACAAACAAACGCATACAAATGTGTTCCTGTTAATACACCACATCTTACATTAAGCAGAAATGATTTTTCATGGTAATACCGTCATTATACCCACAAAACATTACCGGAATCTCTGGTAAATGAGACTCTGCAGACGGCTGATGCTCACCTAGCATGTTAGAGGCATAAAAGGCCATGTTTTACATTAAATAAGGGGGAAAGGGCTCCCATACTCCTGCTGGAGAGGTTTCACAGTGGTTTAGTGCCAGTATTCTGCAGACATGAATCACGATTGATAAGTAGACTGGACTGACATTGTGTAAGCCCTGGGCAGTGGTCATCACAAGGCAGTCTGGTTCTCTCTGACTCTGGCATAAGCATTTTCATATTCACATTGAGATCATTCCAGAGGAGTTTATAGAGTGCATACATTTTCATACTGGTCCCCCCATGGCAATCAAACCCACCACCTTGGTGAATGTTCACTCACAACATACAGTATTCTTGTTTTGCAGGCAAATTGTTGTTGCTATATTATAATTATGTATTTTCAGAAATGTTTGATGGTAATTAATTATCAATTGGTCCATTTGAAATGAGCCATCTGTTTTGGCTTTCTTTCAAATACCAAATAGTTGGCCCATAATAACACTATGAACTTCTCATGCTTTGCTCAAATATATATTTATCGATGCAATTAAAGGAGCTCTGTAGGATCATATTTTACCTTATTAGTAATCCTATGTGGATTGCTTAATGCATTAAGCTTTAACTACCTAATTAATTTCCACAGTTTTTTTTTATTCTTTCTGTGTTCTCTTTATTCCCACTATGTTAAGCATTAAAGGGATATATTACCAAACAAATTATTTAGTTCATTATTATAGTGGTTCTGCTGGGGTCCGTAGCCAAATATAAGTATATTAAAAGTTTTATTAAATATTTGTTTATTAAAATGTTCCTTCTGGGGGCTCAAGACAAGGTTAATTACACCAAAGTCAGAGGTTGTCAATGTTTTCTCTAGTGGGATCATGGGCTAAAAGTAAAGCTACTAACCCAGAGAAAAATAACCTGTTTTTTTCCAGAACAAAGAATAAACATTTTTGAGGGGGATAATTAGAAGAAAAAATATGAAACATTTAAATGTATGGATATGTATTAATTGATTTATGGAAGCTTATGATATGATTAGCTTATATGTACTGGCCGTGTAAATTAATATGTCAATCTTATATTTGTGTCATTATAATAGCTTTTGGGTGGGCATCCCTAAAAATGGAGTCCCCAAAAGTTCTGGCAAAAAACCCCGGAAAATTTGAATGCCACTGGCCTAGGCCATAATAAGACATAATATAATAATATGCTATTTTTATCTCACTTGAGTTGGGTCCTAATTATCGGAGGGGGGTGCCAGAATTTGCTGCCAAAATGAGAAGTGCATTAGTATACTTTTTATACAATCCCCAGAAAGTGTGCATTTCTCAAGATGGGGAACTATCTATACAAAGATGAAACTAACATAGTTATTTTCACTAACTTACATAGTTAGTTTCAGACCACCTTTTCAGTTTGTTCTCGATTTATCTCTGCAAAGAAAGATCTGTATTTTGAGAAATTCATGGTTGACATGCGCACTTTTTGGGTTTTGTATTATCAGTGTGCTGATATTAACAGAAATACAAAAATATAATTGTTGAGTTAAATATCCATTTGAGAATGAGTGCTAGTCATGACTGCAAGTCACATATTGGTGGTTAAATAGGTTCTTGAAAGAGAAATACCAAAGGTATGTTTTTGCTCTGTATATGGAGGAATTATTCCTCTTTCTAAAGATCCATGAATGGCTATTGTGTTTCCAGTGGATTTTCCATGTCTAAACTGAGACTATTTTGGAAATATTTGTCTCTTGTTCTTACTTACAAGGCACTCTTTCGTAGCACCAAGCTAAACCACACTCTAGGTTTAAACTTCGACAGTGCCACTAGGTGATGAGTAGCTGATACAGATTGGTCCCGGGGAGCGGGGAGGCATTTTATTGCATAATTATGTCATGCAATAAAATGCTAATTATTACTTAAAAATCATACAATGTGATTTTTCTGGATTTTTGTTTTAGATTCCGTCACTCACAGTTGAAGAGTACCTATGATAAAAATACAGATTTCTACATGCTTTGTAAGTGGGAAAACCTGCCAAATCAGCAGTGTATCAAATACTTGTTCTCCCCACTGTATATAAACACATGTATTTGTTCTCTCTGTATCATATGATCCAGAATGGTTCTCCTGCCCACAAAACCTCAGTAAATGAACATGTAGAAGGATGTTTAGTTTCTGTGTTTGGTAAATACACTGTTGTAAATAATTGCCCTCACACATGTTCATCTGCGTCACTTCGTGGTGAAAGAGCAGTGTTGAATTTTTTTTAAAATACTTATTAGGAAGGCTTAGAAAAAGGGTTGTAGATACAATTGAATGAAGAGGGGTACTTTCTTTATATGTGGCCTTCCAAAGTATTCCGTATTGTTGTTTTGATGACCAATAACTAGAGAATAAGTGTCTTTTTTTATATCACATACTGTGACTCTGCTCTCTGCCACCTGAGCCAAAACAATACCAGTGCATCCAGCAAAAGGGTCTGTCCAGGCTCATTAATGGACGCTATAATTAGAATTTGTTCTCCTTTCCACATAATGTATTAGTCTCTTGATTTACAGCCATTAATCTTTTCCCATTCATGCATGTTATCGTCCCTCACTGAGACATGCAGTCCTCTGGTGTTTACTTAATGACAGTCAGGGCTGGTCAGGTCTGCATCATTTGCTCAATGGTGCAATTTTTGAGCAGTACAGACAACCCCTTATGTAACTTTGCTCCTACAGGCAGTTTAAATTATTTACAACAGTGTATTTACCAAACACAGAAACTAAACATCCTTCTACATGTTCATTTACTGAGGTTTTGTGGGCAGGAGAACCATTCTGGATCATATGATACAGAGAGAACAAATACATGTGTGTGTGTATACAGTGGGGAGAACAAGTATTTGATACACTGCTGATTTTGCAGGTTTTCCTACTTACAATGCTTGTAGATGTCTGTAATTTATATCATAGGTATACTTCAACTGTGAGAGACGGAATCTAAAACAAATATCCAGAAAATCACATTGTATGATTTTTAAATAATGAATTAGCATTTTATTGCATGACATAAGTATTTGATCACCTACCAACCAGTAAGAATTCCAGCTCCCACAGACCTGTTTGTTTTTCTTTAAGATGCCCTCCTGTTCTCCACTCATTACCTGTATTAACTGCACATGTTTGAACTCGTTACCTGTATAAAAGACACCTGTCCACACACTCAATCAAACAGACTCCAACCTCTCCACAATGACCAAGACCAGAAACATGTGTAAGGACATCAGGGATACAATTGTAGACCTGCACATGGCTGGGATGGGCTACATGACAATAGGCAAGCAGCTTGGTGAGAAGGCAACAACTGTTGGCACAATTATTAGAAAATGGAAGAAGTTCAAGATGACGGTCTGGGGCTCCATGGTCTGGGGCTCCATGCAAGATCTCACCTCATGGGGCCTATGATCATGAGGAAGGTGATGGATCAGCCCAGAACTACACGGCAAGACCTGGTCAATGACCTGAAGAGAGCTGGGACCACAGTCTCAAAGAAAACCATTAGTGACATACTATGCCGTCATGGATTAAAATCCTGCCGCGCACGCAAGGTCATGTCCAGGCCCGTCTGAAGTTTGCCAATGACCATCTGGATGATCCAGAGGAGGAATGGGAGAAGGTCATGTGGTCTGATGAGACAAAAATAGAGCTTTTTGGTCTAAACTCCACTCGCTGTGTTTGGAGGAAGAAGAAGGATGAGTACAACCCCAAGAACACCATCCCAACTGTGAAGCATGGAGGTGGAAACATCAGTCTTTGGGGATGCTTTTCTGCAAAGGGGACAGGACGACTGCACCGTATTGAGGGGAGGATGGATGGGGCCATGTATCGTGAGATCTTGGCCAACAACCTCCTTCCTTCAGTAAGAGCATTGAAGATGCCAGGGTCGTGGCTGGGTCTTCCAGCATGACAACAACCCGAAACACACAGCCCGGGCAACTACGGAGTGGCTCCGTAAGAAGCATCTCAAGGTTCTGGAGTGGCCTAGCCAGTCTCCAGACCTGATCCCAATAGAAAACCTTTTGAGGGAGATGAAAGTCCGTATTGGCCAGCGACAGCCCCGAAACCTGATGAATCTGGAGAAGGTTTCGGACGGAATCCCGCAGAGAGCTTCCAAAGCATCAGAGGGATCTCATTGTTGAAAGATATCAGTCAGGAGAAGGGTACAAATGAATTTCCAAAGCATTAGATATACCATGGAACACAGTGAAGACAGTCATCATCAACTGGAGAATATATGGCACAACAGAGACTGTAGAGGCTAAGTCCAAGCTTTTTACTCATCAGCCATTTCTAATCACAGGAATATGTACTAATGTATACCATTCTACATGCTGCTTTGTGTTTAATTGGTTTTTGGTTTTTTAAGCTGTAGCAAATGCAATATCTACACATTCATGTGTGTGTAACAACAGATTCCCTAGGTCTCTGATCATTATCAGAGAACTATGTTGCTACACCTTTTTACAGTCATGTCAAGATACTGTAAGACCCTCCCCCTCCTAAACACCAGCCCTCAGTTGATTTTCCAACCCTCCCCCACAACCGTTTTGAAACTGTGTGAAAATCCACAACCAGGGTTTGCCTTTTTTATCATTTTTTGCATATATTATAATTTTACAATATTATAACGAAAGTTAAGTTACATTTAACAACTGTTTTTGACCCAGGTGTTACTCATAATCTAAGGAACCTATATTTATGTTTAAGTATTGAATTCAAGGTCTTGAATTCATAAGCATTGAAAATGTAGACATTGTTTTAGCGTTTGGTTAATTTCCATAGTTACTGATATGCTTTCACCTTGGACTTTACTGTAGTCACTTTCAGTATAAAATGGGAGTAAGTGCATGGAGCAATACTAGGTGACATTGCGTATGCTGTTGATTCAGCTGTGAGATACCATTGTATGTCTCATAACTGTTTATTTGGCATTGTATTGTGGGGCTTCTTATCTGTAGCTAGAGTGGAGATTGTTCCATTATTTTACAGGTCCTGCTTATTCTGCACCCAGCTTGTGTTTCACTAGGCTCTACAGAACACAATGGGCTACTCAGTTACTTGTTGAAGTGTGACACTGATCTGTTGATGAAATTCTAGATAGCATTGATTCTTTGATCTCCGTTTCTCATAATTATTCTACATTGGTCATGCATTTTTCCCCCTGTTTCTGATGTTTTGCTGTAGAAGGCGTGAAGAGATATAATCTGCTGTTGAATTTGCGAAGATGCACACATCGATTTCATAGCATCCACTGTACTGTAGTAGGTCATACCTCACATGATCACTCCCACTCCATATAGACATGGTTTGATATGTACTGCAGTGAAATGGTGTCACCGACACTGTTCCTGCTTTCACTTTGTCTCATTGCTGCTGCCACAGGAAATGAGTCTGGTTGAAGGGTGCGGGGTGGGGGGCAGTGAGTAAGGTTTGGGGTTGGGGGATAAACAAGCCGTATGACACATTTTTCTGTAAGAAAATTACAGTTCACACATACAGTACATATACAAAATACCATAACAATATTTAATAGTGACATTTTTTTATCTGACTAATGGCTTGCTATTCCTATCTTAAATAGCAGTCACAGTACATTTGTTAGGTGAATTGCTCCTCATCCCGGGATACAAGGCGTTGACTTGGATATCGTCACTCACAGCAAGAGAGAAGGGCTCATCAATTCTCAAATGGATGTTTTATTTTAGTAAATGTGCAGTATAATTATCGGAGACTATTAAAACTTCCCAGAGGGTTGGAAACATTAAACGTTGCATGCCAGAGTAATCTATGCAGATTTGAAATAGTATGTTGGAAAGTTGGCAGATGAATGTTGTTATAGTGACTCATAGTCTTCTGTCTCTCTCCAGGGAACGGCTTCGTCAATCCCAGGGGCTCTCCGGGACTCCTGGGCACAGCCAGCGGGAATGGCCTGGGGAAAGTCATGCCCACCAAGTCTCCACCGCCCCCTGGAGGGAACATGGGCATGGGCAACCGCAAGCCAGATCTGAGAGTCGTGATCCCCCCTTCATCCAAAGGCATGATGCCTCCACTGGTGAGTAGTGTACTGTAGCCCCCTCCTCACTGCACATGAGCAGACTGGAGGAAGACTGTGTGTGTCTGCCACATTGTCCCCCACGTGTGCTACCGAGGGCGTTTTATTTTCACAGGGTTGTGATGGTGTCGTTGTGGTATAGCGTGTTGGAAATGTTGGAAATGTTTTGGAGAGGGAAACGTGGTCCTCCCTGACTGAGGAAAATCAGTATTGTTTGAAGTGCTGGGTCCTCATTTATACCTTAATTTCCAATTACATTCTGGTGTGGTGGGGAGAACCTAGGCATTCATTGGACACCAGATTGTTGGATTGTACATTTGTAGAGTTTTTTTTGACACAAAACAAGTGTTACAATGCCACCTGGAAAACAAACTACATCCTTGTTTGCTGTCTGATTTGGTTTTGTTAAACTCTTGCATTGTTTCTCAAATAAAAAAAAAGTTACAATATCACCATAGTAGTGGCGGGGTTGGGGGCAGAATATAATTGGTGAGACTTCAAACTACACTGAGCAACTGTCTCTTCAAGCAGTTTTTGTGTAACTGAGACCTTAAATGGAAAAGTCAAATTATGCTTAATATTAACCATAGAGGATTGTGTATCTCCAGCCATGGAATAGATTCTGACATTTAAATAGGATATGATCAAATGGTCCTTAGGAACAGGCATGGCAATAGTGCATATTGACAAAGGGTCTGAATGAGCAATGGTTAATGATGATGTTCAAGCAATTTTTTTGCTAAAATTGCTTTGCAATCTCTTTGCGGCATATTAATCCATTCTATCCATTCAATCAGTACGTCCAAAAAATCTTGCCATTAATACAAGGATCAAGCACTCCCATTTTGCCAAAAGCAACAATGTTTGGTTTTAATACTGTTCTTTAACCAGTAGAATCTTTACAAAAACATGGTATGCGGTGGATGGAGATACACGCTGAAAATGGATGAATAACCAACCTTTGAGAAAAGTGGTGCTGGCAAGCTTTCTTCAGTCACGCATTTTGTGATAAATGAGGTTGCTGTTTCTCTCTTCCCAGTGGGACTGGTTTAAATGCAACCGAGATTGACTCCCATCAACAGCAATCAGTGAGCGGCGTTAGTTCTCATTATGCATTATTATTTGATCAACCACAGGAGCTACAGTAGACTCTAGACAGTGCCAAGAACACAAACAGCACCGTAGCTAACCGGACTATATCTCTGAGGCCCAGGTGCATTAACAGTCAGTCAATTATTCATTTTGAAATTAGAGGCCCTCTCTAATTATTATAATTAAGGTGCAGGGAGCTCTGACCACATTGAGCACCTGAGGCTATGCTAGCCTGTCATGGGCATAAATCAAAATGAGAAAAATGTATTTTAAATGTATTTATTTTATTGGCAGGTAATTGACTCTTTCCAACCAGCCGGTTGCAGGAGCCCTCCGTGAGGGCTTGTTTGATGAATATACCTTCAGTTTCTGTGGTGTGTACACACCTGATCCGTCAGCCGGCCTGGAGGATCAGCCTGTGTTATCATGCCAACATCTGGAAGTGGTAGAGCTCCACAAGTCAACAACAAAAAAAAATTCACAAAGACACAGCAGTTAAGAGTGCTCTTCATGAGAACATCTGTCTGGATTAGAAGTATTCTGGATGTTCTGAAGGTGTCAGTAGTATGGAGACAGAAAGGAGAGCCTGCTCTGTCAGTGGAAGTGCTGCGTTCCGTTTGGGGCTGGCAGGTCTGCAGACAGCCTGTCATTAGGCCATAATGGTATTAAATTAATCACATCTCAGTGTGACAGAGTGGTGATGCAGGTTTAATCATGGACCCAGAGTGTGAGCCAGATAATATCTTGTCGCCCTTGTCGTGTCTTCCTGCCGCCATTGATTGAGTGTGGGTATTAAGACAGTCCCGGCCTGGGCACACACTGTCCCTCAGTTCAAGAAACATGGACTGACTTCCAGTTAGGATCTGGTGTTAGTGCCTCACTTACAGAGACCCCTGGGATTTACTAGGTGGAACACAAATGTACACTACGCTGACTTAGTTGTACTGTATCAAGGAGTTATATTGAGTGGTAGCTCTGACTACATTACTATTTGCATTAAGTTGAAGTAATCCGTTTTAGTTTCTTGAACAGCTTGTTTGTAGTGAAGAGCCATCCATATGAGTCAAGCTATATTCTCAGGTGGGATTTAATTGATTGACAGCAGTTAATCCATGCATGAGAGGTCATAAAGTGTTTTTTCTATCTTTAATCATTTTCTCCAACTCATTTAGATTTTACCTCAGTATCAGTCGGAGTAGCAAATTGTGATGGGTTTGAAATTACTGGTCCAATTCCAAAATGGTCAACCAATACAAACATTTTATAATATACATTAGCCATTTAGCAGAAAAGTATCTAAAGCATTACACAGTATTCTATTGAAGTATTTTAGGCAAGTTCATGAGTCCACAAAGAAACGGATTGATTGCATTTGACAGAGAAGTTTTCAAGGTAATATGAATAGCAGAGGACAGAGCGAATCTTTAAGCCTAGAGGGCATGCATGCCTAAATTACTTTTACTGGTGGAATACAATCAGGCAATTAGGACACTGGTTGTCCAGATGTAGTGTAGAAGCCATTCTGACCTTCTCTTGTAACGCTGCCACTCTTCTTCTCTTCTGTTGAGAGCAGTCGGAGGAAGAGGAAATGGATTTGGTGAGTTGAGAATTGCCTGAGAAATGGTTGAATTAACACTTTATTCGTCCAACCACAACAAAAAGTGGCAAATGGCCTAGAGTGGAAATAGAAGGATATCTTGATAGATTTGAATAACTTTAAAGTCCCCATGCAGTCTTTTTAATTACTTTTTAAAACAAATCATCACTGCTTAGTTTGTATGTTGAAAAGTACATATACATATAAATACATATACTATAAAACTACACTGGTTAGCCAAAACATTATGACCACCTTCCTTATAAACAGCGCCGGCCCGCCGAGGCATGGACTCCACAAGACCCCTGAAAGTGTTCTGTGGTATGCGACTTCTTGGTCCAGCGCAACCCACAGATGCTCAATCAGATTGAGATCTGGGAAATTTGAAGGCCAGGGCAACACCTTGAGCTCTTCATCATGTTCCTCAAAACATTCCCGAACAATGTGTGTAGTGTGGCAGGGTGCATTATCCTGATGAAAGAGGCCACTGCAGTCAAGGAATATCATTGCCATGAAGGGGTGTACCTAGTCCACAAAGATGTTTAGGTAGGTGGCACAGTGACATCCACAAGAATGCCTGGATCCAGGGTTTCCCACCAGATCATTGCCCAGAGCATCACACTCCCTCCAATGGCTTGTTGTCTTCCCATAGTGCATGCTGGTGCCATCACTTCCCCAGGTTAATGGCACACACAGTTCAGTAACAGAGCTCATCAATGGGCATTCTGACAATCTGCGGCTACGCAGCCCCATACGCAGCAGGATGCAGTGCACTGTGAGACACATTCCTCCCGTAACCGGCATTAACATTTTATGGGACTTGTGCCACATTTGACCTTCTGTCAGTTCGGACCAGACGGGATAGCCTTTGTTGCCCTCGCACACCAATGAGCCTTGGGCGCCCAACCCCCTGTCACTGATGTGTGGTTTGTCCCTCATCGGACCACTGTCTGTAGGTACTCACCACTGCTGACCGGGAGCACCCCACAAGCCTTGCTCTGACCAAGGCATCTGGCCTTAACAATTTGGCCCTTGCCCAAAGTTGCTGAGGTCTTTACTCCTGCCCGTGTCTCCTGCCCGTTGATTACTTGAGCTGATTGTTCACCATCTAATCTACGCAGACCTTGGCATGTGCCTTTGTTAGGAGATGATCAGCGTTATTTGCTTCACCCCTGAGTGGTCACAATGTTTTGGCTTTTGAGTGTATATATTATTACACATACATAAATACATATCATTTATTTCTATGAGCTTCTCTTGGCTTATCTGATTATATGAATGTTTGTAAAAAAAAAATTACATATGAAGACCTGATTGGTTGTAGGGACAGTTTTGTTTTGAAGCTTTATAGTGTGGACATCTCATCTGATGTTTGACTGCATTGGGTCTTTAACTTTTACACTGTGGCTGTGGATCCAACCTCAAGATCTTTAGTACAACCAACTAAAGCTGCCTGGAGCATCTGTTTATGTGCAGATCCAATTGTGTGCACGTGTGCTGTATATTGGACTACAGGTGAAGGGTGCGAAACGGTCCGGTTCACATAACAGAACTTAAAATAATAGCAAACAGGTTTGCATCATTACATCGCTGAGTGATAATTTTTGCAATCTTTATGCAACATGACTACAAAATAATCTTACTACATTTTAGTTGAACTTATTCAGCGGTTTACCTTGTTCCATTTTCTGACTCCACAAGGCTAATTGAAGTGTGATGCTCACATTTTCGGACGTTATGGAAAGATGCAGATCTTTTGGAACGGTGGACTAAAGATCCCGGGACATTCGGATCTGCAGCCATGGCCTTATTTTTATAAAGACTAAATTGAGAAGAGCAATGTCAGTGTGTTACTGCATGTTTTTGGCCTGGCCTGTTAAAGGTGCCTCAACCTGTCTGTGTTGCACTCTGCCACTCCCATGCATTAGACAAGGAAGCCAAGTCATCCTTCTGGGGTGTATGTCTGTTTCTGTTTTCGATAGTGAGCACAAAATGCACACGTTAACAAGAACTCAGACAGGTCATTTTAAGTCTTGCGTCTTCAAGAAAAATATTTTGGACAGACATCAGTTGTTATTAAAAGAAAAACACATCTTTCATGATGTCAATACAATGTGATTCCCTGGAAGAGATTTTGAATCTTGGCAATTTTGTAATGGAGAGAGCTAGATGACTTGATTATTGGATGATTCCCAGATATTCTCAGATATGCTTGTTTTTGGAAGAGTAGGTGCAGTGGAGAACATATGGAATCCCATTTGGCCTCAGTCGAACCCTGCACTAAATTACAAGCAACCGTACCACGATAGGCATGTGGTGTGTGTGTTTGCTACCCTGACTTAGTAAAGGTGTGTCTAAAGGTGTGATGTTATTACCACCCAGATCACAAACGTCCCCCATGCAGTCTGTCAGGGTGCTCCTAAGTCTCACTCTTAGATGAGAACAAACAAGCGTATCGTCAATTCAAATTGGAGATACATAATTGACAGTACATAATATACTTAAAAGATTTGAATAAAGCATGCATAGATCTATACATTATAGAAAAAGGGACTGGTGTGAGTGTGTGGGCTTGATGAGTGCGGTTGGGTGGCTCAGAGCTTGTGTGGTCCTGTTGCTGCTGCATGAAGGCGCTGTGTTGTGTGACTGTGTGCTTAGGGCAGCATGCCAGCCACTGCACCCAGGACAAGAGACAGCATGCCAGCCCCTGCACCCAGGACAAGAGACAGCATGCCAGCCACTGCACGCAGGACAAGAGACAGCATGTCAGCCACTGCACCCAGGACTGTGCTTGTATAAGACATATGTGGTAGCTACTATCAAAATGCAGAACCTGTCTTTTCTGCTGGCAGTAGAAGATATTAGGACGGACTTTGGTGGCGATTCAATTCATTATTGCGTTATACACAGGATAGAAATTAGTTGAGTGTTTTAAAGAATGAACAAGAAGTTATGGTGTGTGGTAAAATCCTATTTTAAAATGATATGTCTCTGATCATGTATTTTACATAATCCCTGCGTTACTTTAACCAGATTAACCTACACTGTAGTAATAAATATTGGACAAAAACAGCAATGTCTGTACTTGATGGCAGTTCTTGTTGTTGTTGATTATCACACATTGTTAAACAGTCATCGTACATTCCAGACGACAGTTAAGCCTATATTGACCATATGTGTATTATAATACAGATATGCTCAATATAAGGCTTAATTATTATCTGGAATTTAGCTACAGTGAAGCGACAGTGTCACCTCTTGGTGGAAAGTGGTATAGCAACCCATTCTAGATATATATTGTTATATTCTTTATCAAATGATAACTTCAGAATATACTGTTAATATTCACAACGTCTATCTATCTATCTATCTATCTATCTATCTATCTATCTATCCATTTATCTTGTATGTTTTTGTTCACCACAGTAAGTTTTCACAGTTCCATACTGTGTGGCTTGGTTCATTAAACCTGTTTTCTTTGTGCTGTTTACAGAACACCCAAAGGATAAGCAGCTCCCAGTCCCAGCCACTGGCCACCCCAGTAGTGTCGGTCTCCACCCCCAGTCTGGCCCCCCAAGGTCTGGTCTACTCAGGCATGCCCAGCGGCTACAACACTGGTGAGTCTACCCCGCCTGGTAGGGCTGCCTCAGTGCTGCCTAAACCTGCTGTTACTGATTGGACTATTCTCCTGTGGTGAGAGGTGTTGCTGGGTGTAACGGTGGGAGTGTGTTTGTTTCAGAGTACTCCCTGAGCAGTGCAGAGATCTCCTCTCTACAGGGCTTCGGCTCTCCGGGGCTCTCTCTGGGCTCTATGTCGGCATGGCAACAGCATCAACTGGGCCAGGCAGCTCTTAGCTCTTTGGTGTGAGTAACACCCCTCGCATAAGAGCACATATCTAAAAAAGAAAAAAAAAAACACCCACACATCTATAGATTATACAGCACATTCACACACATTATATACACATTCAGAGTACAGAGTTTGTGCTCCTTCAATGGTTTATTATTCCCATCACTACAAGCACCCCGTCTATGTTCCGTTCCTAATGTTACTGACCACAGTGCTGTTTCTCCACAGGGGAGGCAGTCACCTACCCCAGGGCTCCAACCTCTCTATCAACACCAGCCAGAACATCAACATCAAGTCAGAGCCCATCTCTCCACCACGGGAGCGCGTCACCACCTCAGGCTTCCCCCAGCAGCAGCAAGCATCCAGCCGGCAGGACCTGGGCCGCTCGCCAGTGGACAGCCTCAGTTCCTCCTGCAGCTCTTACGACGGCAGTGACCGCGAGGACCACAGGCCAGACTTCCACTCCTCGTCCATGGGGCTGGGCAGACCCCCAGCCAGCACCGAGGACAACAGGGAGAGCCCCTCTGTCAAGCGCATGCGCATGGACACCTGGGTGACATAGAACCTCCCGGCCAGGCCTCCAGTCACCAGCTAGTCAGATGAAGGGAGGAAGAGGGCAGACGCGGTGGAGATATGGAGAGGTTCGGAAAGGTCCTTATAGTTATCATTATAATATTATTATTTAACTCCATTTCATTTTGTAAGAATGGTAAATAACTAAGGTGTCAGGACAGATCTAAATTAAATGGAAAGTAGTTGGTCTAAATGATGTTCACAGACAGATGTTATCAGGTACTTGATTGTTTGCAGGAGTCCGATGTCAAAAAAAAAGAAATACCCAAAATAGATTAGTCACTGGTCTAGTCTGGCACTTGTAGTTGCTGTTTTTTGCTGTTGTGGTTCCAAATGACAAACAATCAAAGAAAGTCAGAGAGATGCATAGCAACCGCGGAGCCCTGCCTGTGGCGTCCAGTGTTCAAGCTTTTGTTTTACAACGTGGCCAAACCTCATACACCTTTAATCTCATCAAACGAAATATGTCTCTAAATTTGTCACTTCTATTAACTTATTAAATACATTTATGTGAAATCAAATTTTAAAACTATCATCTTCAGAGACAACCTGTTTTTTTTTTTTTACGTAGCTTTCCTCTAAATAAAGATTTAATCGCCATTGAAATTCTACACACCTCATCACAGGCTTTACATTTGTTGCCATAACATTACAAAATACAACCTACTCAACATTTTCAAAGTGAAAAAGAAAGAGTTCTAAAATATTAATATGATAAACATGCATGAGAAGGTTTGAATATTATATCAATTATTCATAGAAATGTAATAAAAACAGTAGATATCTAGGACAACTTGAGATATCTTAACATGTGCGAAGTTGGTAGAATACTTTACAATATGATCACTTTTTCACTTTGAGTTGAGTAGATGAATTGTGTAGATATGTAAAGATTTTTTTCTAAGTAGTTGTAAGGCAGCAAAATGTGATGACTGAAAAGGTGTGTGGACTTTCAATAGGTACTTTATATTATATGGAAAAGACTTAAATGCAGAATTGTTCAGTTAATTTAGGAAGTTCTCATTGCTCCAACAGTTAATTGGTAATGTAAGCCAAAGCTCTACTGTATGATTCTTTTCGTTATTTTGCAGCTACGGTTTCCATTGAATTAAAAAAACAAACATTTTCATCTTTGTTTTTATTGTGGTTTATTACAAATAATATAAAGTCATGAAAGACAGATCTTGAATCAAAATCTAAAGCCATGAACATTTTCTGTTGGGTTATAAAATGAAAAATTTAGCCAAACTTTTGTTTTGTTATGTAAAAGCAAACTTTAATATATATCACCTTGGTGTAACTACGTATGTAATGTACCATCTCGAGATTCCAGAAAAGGGTATATTTTTGTGGATTGCAGCCATGTTTACAGGGCGAGATCCTTCCTAATAAGTAGAGTATTCACTGGTTAATATTTACTATTTTGTTAATTATACTGTACTTTCTTCAAATTTGAATTATTACTGTTATCAAATTGGTTTTATTTCCAGAGTTTTTTTGGGTCGTTTTCCCTTTAATAGTGGTAAATGTCTGTCCTTAAGTAATTGTAATAACAGTGATGTAAGGTTACAATTCCACTATAATGTATGTTGTGAAGGATTATCACCATGCTAAGGAAAACATAGTTCCCTCCATTTTGTTAACAGTTTACCTGCAGCTGCTGAATACACTGCCAACTTTCAAACCTAAGGTACCATCTCAGCATTGAAAGAAATGTAATTGTAATTGACCTTACCTCAATTGAAAGACATGCCATTTCATGAACCATGCCAAAAAACCTATTTAGAGTTAGTTATCCATTTATTGATCGCTCTCTGGTAAATGATTCATACTTATGAATACATTTTAAACATTTTGTAAATATCATAGCCTCAAAGTAAATCTCAGTTACGGTTATGTATAACATTTATCAGTATTATAAATTGTTTGCGCCCTATCAGTTGTAGAGAATGAATACTGGTAACTGAAATCCTGGCGTCATAAGCAGGGTGTAGTACTTAGAGGAGGGGCCGCATCCATTTTCTGTTTCACTGTTGTGTGTTTGCCTGTGTGAGCATATCAGACCATGCAAAGAGTCCTTTTCTGTTACAGGCTTGCATTATGCACCATCCCCAACGGTGGCAAAGTATCAGAGGATTCAGCAGCTAAAACGTAGACAATGCAACAGAATAAACTTGATCCCACACTGCTGGATTGCACACATTTGTATGGTTTGCTCTACAAAAGGAGTATCTCTTTACATTTGCTATATTTCCCCTTGTGTGTTTCTCCTCCACACCTACCTCCAACCCTTCATTTGATCCATGGCAGTTGGCAGTAGGCCAATTGTGATCTATGCAGTTCACAACTCATACTCTGCCCAGGCGCAGCCTTTAAAAAAAAAAAAAAAACATCACTTAAAATGTCCATTCTATTATTAGGTGTTATTGCATGTCCCATATACTACAACCCACAGTACTAAAATGAAGATTTGAGAAGGTGATGATGTAGAGACTACGTGCTTTGTGGCCTGCAGGCCTTTTATATGACTGTTAACCTCTAGTCCTTAAGTGCCACTGCAGAGCTGGACAGTCAGAATATAGCACAAACTGAATTCATATATACCTTATTGAACAGACATGATTTTCCACTTGACAATTCAGATTTATTTTAGACATGCATAAGAAACAGATTTCAGGTTACAGAACAGCAATAAAACCATTGCACTATTCGAACAAGCCAGTAGCAGTCTTTTTTTCATAGCATCATCACACAATTACATGCACAATTTAGCACTTGATAGGGTATCAGGGATTTTTTGTAGATTCATTGTTTATATGCATGGTTATAAAATAACCTTATCCCAAAGAATTACTCTGTTATAAATCAAGAAAAGCCTCACATTGCTCTAAACTGATGCCCCATAGGTAAACAAGTTTACAGGAAGCTGACAAATAGTACATTACAGTACAGAGACTGGCTACTCTTGAAATCAGATTCACACAAGGAATGTATAGAGAATTTAAAGGGATACACTTGCTCTTTTGGTGAAAACATGCACAATTGTTGAATGTTAAAGAACAGGATTTAAGGAAACAATGGAACTTTGTGGAAAGAACTTTCTTAACTTTGATGTGCAAGAGTACACTGCTTCGCTTTATGGCTTTTATAAACAGAACTGTGTATTAGGTAACAGTTTGTAGTTAATAGTTCACTTTAAGAAGCTGTTTGCGGTTTGGATGCTCAAACTGTTTGGCGGCACAAGCTGGACTTTGTTGCCATGAATGAAACAAAATGTTTCAAAATCAAGAGAGAAGTTAATTTGCATTTTATTTCCATTGAATGTGATGTTTTATCTTCATTATACAGTACAATAAATATTCTAGTGAACTTTTTATTGAGTAACTAAGATACCATGGTAGAGATTGTTGTACAAATTTGTATTCTTCATTCACTAAAGTACTTTACTGTGTATTTTAGGTTATTTCGCTTATTCTGTGTACAATGAAGTGAACAACTCTCTTACCTAGATTCTGTCCACCTGTAAAGTCCCAAATAATAGACTGTCAGCTTTATTAAACACATCAATGTATGCTCAAATTCTATATAAATTCTATGTGCCTTCATATTGGAGTAAGGGAGGAAAGAGTCGTAATTATTCATGTGCATTATTTTATATTCAAAAATAATTCAGCCTATGTTCTTATATTACAGATGTGCAAGAAGTAGATTTTAATATGGTTTAGTTATTATAACATTTATTATGCATTTGACATTTAGATTTTTGCATTTTAGCATATGCACTTACCCGGAACGGCACATTCATCCAGATTGCTGGGTGGGACACTAATTAAATCCAGTAATAGTAAGGACATTTTATCCAATGAAATGTCTATATTAGAAAAAGACAGTAGTTTGTGGGGGTATTATTTTGCACATTTTTTTAAATGGTAGGCTTTTACGTTTTCAGAGAAATATTGCGAAATGTTAAGTAGACAAGTCTTCCCCAAAGGAAGAGCAGCTCAGTGTTGTTCAGGTTGAGCTTCAGAGGCTGGGAAGGCATCCAAGCAGAGATGTCTGCAAAACACACATACTTTGCGTCGCTATCTGGGTGTCGGAATAGCAATGACAGTAGAGACTGAGAATAAGAAGAAGCCAAGTGGCTTGGGTAGATTTGCTGACGGCCTCGATCCGAGCCTTGGGGAACACCAGTAATAATAGCCCATGGGGAAGACTCCTCAAGCCTCTCCATGAGACTTGGTACATGTAGGAGCAGACTGCAAGGTAAGATGCAATCCCAGAATGTGTAGAGCCTAAGATGTGCTTCCTGGAGAGGGTGGAGAGGATGTTCTGAAGGTCTACTGTGCTGAAGGTTGGGAGGTTAAAGTCGCCCAGTGATAATAGTGGAGAGCCATTATCAAGTATTAGCCATTATCAATGACAATGATAATGGCTAAAACTTGTGTTAATACAGTGTTAAGCTTGAATGTACAAATGACACTGCAGCAAACACACAAAACGGTAATATAGTAAAATAGTGACTGAATAGATTTGACCACACAACTACTCACATTGTTTCAATACCACAGAGAGTAAATGCTGTCAGAGTGAAAAAAGTTGCACTGTATTCAGTGTTCTTTCTCCACCACGCAACAATAAAAAAATGCACCACAACACAAAGTGACCTGTACCCCATATTTCCAACTGCAACGTCATTACCTTGTTTTTTTTAACACACAACCAGTGATCTAAATTAATATTTTACACACATTATATGAACAGGATAGCTACAAAAAGCAAGCTGTTGATGAAAACACAAAGTCCACTCACCATCAAGATTATCATCATAATGTACATTCTCCTGTCCTTTATGAAATGGGCAATTTCATAACAAAGACCTGATTCTCTTTTGAGACTGTGCCCTGTGTAAACATGTTTACATATACAGATAAGCACACAAACAAAATACCAAAAATAAACATTTGAAAACATGCAAAACAAAGACATACAATTCAACAGAAACAATCAACATTATATACACCGATAAGCCATAACATTATGACCACTGACAGGTGAAGTGAACAACACTGATCATTTCTTTATCATGGCACCTGTCAGTGGGTGGGATATATTAGGCAGCAAGTGAAAACTCTGTCCTCAAAGTTGATGTGTTAGAAGCAGGAAAAATGGGCAAGCCTGTGTGGTCCGATCCAACAGACAAGCTACTGTAGATCAATTTGATGAAAAAGTAAATGGTGGTATTGATAGAAAGGTGTCAGAACACACAATGAATTGCAGTTTGTTGCGTATGGGGTTGTGTAGCCGCAGACCATTCAGGGTCCCAATGCTAACACCTGTCCACTGTCGAAAGCGTCTACAATGGGCATGTGAGCATCAGAACTGGACCACGGAGCAATGGAACAAGGTGGCCTGGTCTGATGAATCACGTTTCCTTTTACATCACGTGGATGGCTTACCTGGAGAACACATGGAACCAGGATGCACTTTGGGAAGGAGACGTGCTGGCAGAGGCGGTATAATGCTTTGGGCAATGTTCTGCTGGGAAACCTTGGGTCCTGCCATTCATGTGGATGTTACTTTGACACGTACCACCAACCTAAGCATTACAGATTGGCCACTTTGAACACATAATATGTGGTGTTTGCATTGTATGTGGTGATCTAACATCATATGTGGTGTTTGCATCATATGTGGTGATCTAACAAAATATGTGGTGTTTGCATCATAAATGGTGATTTAACACCATATATGGTGTTTGCATCATAAGTGGTGATCTAACATCGTATGTGGTGTTTGCATCATATGTGGTGATCTAACAACATATGTGGTGTTTGCATCATATGTGGTGATCTAACAACATATGTGGTGTTTGCATTATATGTGGTGATCTAACAACATATGTGGTGTTTGCATTATATGTGGTGATCTAACATCATATGTGGTGTTTGCATCGTATGTGGTGATCTAACAACATATGTGGTGTTTGCATCATATGTGGTGTTTGCATCATAAGTGGTGTTTGCATCATATGTGGTGTTTGCATCATAAGCAGTGATCTAACATCATATGTGGTGTTTGCATCATATGTGGTGATCTAACATCATATGTGGTGATTTAACAACAATTTCCGTAGAAGGTTTTGGGACCCATTTTGGCTCAGTAGTGCCACTTTCAGAACCAGTGGCCAAAAAACGCAAGATTGAGAACAACATATTAAAATGTGTAATGTAATTGGGTGGTGAAAGTTAATGTAATACAAAGTACTTGCTGGACCGGTTTTTGTATGTGTAGTAACTACAAATAACCTTGCATGATACATACCAACTCGTTATTATTTGTATATCAGTCACACATAATTTACCCCTGAAACACTGGTTTTGATTCCCCCAAACATGGCCATTGGCAACTGAAGAATTTGCCAATGGCCATGTTGGCATTCAGGGTGGAGATAGGATTATCAGTTTCAAGTTTCATTTGATAAACATACATACATACATCTTCTTCCGCTTCATCCGGGGCCGGGTCGCAGGGGCAGCAGTCTAAGCAGAGATGCCCAGACTTCCCTCTCCCCAGACACTTCCTCCAGCTTCCTCCCCAGACACTTCCTCCTCCCTGTGGGACGGGACCGGTACACCTTCCCAGGAAGGCATTCCGGAGGCATCCGAAACAGATGCCCTCTCGATGTGGAGGAGCAGCGGCTCTACTCTGAGCTCCTCCCGGGTGACCGAGCTTCTCACCCTATCTCTAAGGGATCGCTCAGCCACCCTGCGGGGAAAGCTCATTTCGGCCGCCTGTATCCGGGATCTTGTCCTTTCGGTCATGACCCAAAGCTCATGACCATAGGTGAGAGTAGGAACGTAGATTGACCGGTAAATCGAGAGCTTCGCCTTGCGGCTCAGCTCTTTCTTCACCACGACAGACCGTATTACTGCAGAAGCTGCACCGATCCGTCTGTCAATCTCCCGTTCCATCCTTCCCTCACTCGTGAAAAAGACCCCTAGATACTTAAACTTCTCCACTTGAGGCAGGCACTCTCCACCAACCTGAAGTGGGCAAGCCACCCTTTCCGACTGAGGACCATGGCCTCGGATTTGGATGTACTGATTCTCATCCCCACCGCTTCACACTCGGCTGCAAACCGTCCCAGTGCATGCTGAAGGTTCTGGTTTGAAGGGGCCAACACGACAACATCATCCGCAAAGAGCAGAGATGAAATTGTGTTGTCCCCAAACCTGACACCTTCTGGCCCCTGGCTGCGCCTAGAAATTCTGTCCATAAAAATTATGAACAGAACCGGCGACAAAGGGCAGCCCAACATGCACTGGGAACAAGTCTGACTTACTGCCGGCAATGCGGACCAAGCTCCTGCTTCGGTCGTACAGGGACCTGACAGCCCTTAGCATAGGACCCAGGACCCCATATTCCCGAAGCACCCTCCACAGGATGCCACGAGGGACACAGTCGAATGCCTTCTCCAAATCCACAAAACACATGTGGACTGGTTGGGCAAACTCCCATGAACCCTCCAGCACCCCGTAGAGGGTATAGAGCTGGTCCAGTGTTCCACGGCCCGGACGAAAACCACACTCTTCCTCCTGAATCCGAGGTTCTACTATCGGCCATATTCTCCTCTCCAGTACCCTGGCATAGACTTTCCCGGGGACGCTGAGAAGTGTGATCCCCCTATAGTTGGAACACACCCTCCGGTCCAAGACAGCCCCACAACATCCAGAGACTTGAGGTACTCAGGGCAGATCTCATCCACCCCCTTGCCACCGAGGAGTTTCTTGACTACCTCTGTGACTTCAGCCCGGGTGATGGACAAGTCCACCTCTGAGCCCTCATCCTCTGCTTCCTCAATGGAAGATGTGACGGCGGGATTGAGGAGATCCTCGAAGTACTCCTTCCACCACCCGACGACATCCCCAGTTGAGGTCAACAGCTACCCACCTCTACTGTACACAGCATTGGTAGGGCACTGTTTCCCTCTCCTGAGGCGCCGGACGGTTTGCCAGAATCTCTTCGAGGCCAGCCGATAGTCCTTCTCCATGGCCTCACCGAACTCCTCCCAGGCCCGAGTTTTTGCCTCCACAACCACCCGGTCTGCAGTCCGCTTGGCCTGCCGGTACCCGTCAGCTGCCTCAGGAGTCCCACAAACCAACCAGGCCTGATAGGACTCCTTCTTCAGCTTGACGGCATCCCTGACTTCCGGTGTCCACCACCGGGTTCGGGGATTGTCACCTCGACAGGCACCGGAGACCTTACGGCCACAGCTCAGAGCGGCCGCTTCGACAATGGAGGTGGAGAACATGGTCCACTCGGACTCAATATCTCCAGCTTCCCTCGGGATCCAGTCGAAGCACTGCCGGAGGTGGGAGTTAAAGATCTCTCTGACAGGAGACTCTGCCAGACGTTCCCAGCAGACCCTTACAGTACGCTTGGGTCTGCCGAGTCTGTCCAGCCTCCTCCCCCGCCAGCGGATCCAACTCACCACCAGGTGGTGATCAGTTGACAGCTCCGCCCCTCTCTTCACCCGAGTGTCCAAGACATACGGCCGCAGGTCAGATGAAACGACAACAAAGTCGATCATCGACCTACGGCCTAGGGTGTCCTGGTGCCACGTGCACTGATGGACACCCTTATGCTTGAACATGGTGTTCGTTATTGACAAACTGTGACTAGCACAGAAGTCCAATAACTGAACACCGCTCGGGTTCAGATCAGGGGGGTTGTTCCTCCCAATCACGCCCCTCCAGGTGTCACTGTCGTTGCCCACGTGGGCGTTGAAGTCCCCCAGTAGAACGATAGAGTCCCCAGTCGGAGCACTTTCATTTGATAAATAAACAGGATATACTTATCGATATTTATCGATTCCCTCAAAACAATGCTACAAGACAGAGTTAATAGAGTAAATATTGTGTATGTAATTTGGATACCACTAACAAAGATAATAAATTACGAAATGGATACAGAGATTAACGTAAGTTTTTGCACTATTTGCACGTGAATCAGGTGGGGAAGTAGGTACGTTGTGCAGTAATAATATTAACATTGTTTGATGTAGCAGCAGAATGAAGTACTGTGTGCATGTGGAAAGAATGTACGTTTGTGTGTGGTCAGTTTAGTTCTAATGTTGAGCAATCTAATGGCTAGCAAATAGAAACTGTCTGAACTTTTGGTATGGGATCTCATGCTCCAATACAGACCCAAATGTCTGATGGCAAGCAAATTAATACCACATGGCTGGGGTTTGTGTGGTCTTCGATAATGATGCAGGACTTCATCAGGCACTGCTTTGAAAAGATGTCCTGAATGTGTGGGAGCTTGGCCCAGTAATGAACTGGGGCAACTAAACTTCCTGCTGTAGGGCCTCATAGTAGTGTGTGTAGTCTGTTCCCAATCCGGGCCATGATGCAAACAGTCAGGATGCACTTGATTTAGAAGTGGTAGTATTTGAGAAGGACGCAGCGGGGCTTGCCAAACCTCTTTAGTCACCTTAAGGAACAGAGATGCTGTTGCAACCTCTTGACATCATCAGTTATATTGAGAGTCCATAACATGTCCTCGCCTAAGTGGAGCAGTATAACAAAAACCGTCGACTACTGCTCATCTCTTGGCATGGATCGGGTGTATTCCCTCTGCTTATGAAGGTCTGTGATCATCTCCTTTGTCCTGCTGACGTTGAGGGAGAGGTTGCCTTGCCACTATAAAGCCAATGTGTTCACCACCACACAGGCACGGCTGAACAGGGAATAAAGCAGGGCCAAAGTGTTACTTGTCAGTGAGTGTTGCTGTCAATCCTCCCAGCCTGTCCAATCTCTGTAGTGCAGCCAGTGGACTGCGTACGCGATCTCTGTTTCTTCTCAAAATGGTGTTCGTTCACTAAATACACTGAGCGTAAATTATTAGAACCATCCCACAGGATACCATCATGATAGCCCCCTGAACTTAACCTAGTCCACAGTATTTATATCACCAGTTATGTCACACGTGTTGGAATAAATGTTTTTATAACGGTGTGATTCAGATGAAATACACACTTTGTCATGCTTCTTTGCAATGTATCGGTGGAAAACTAAGATGGGATGCCGGCTTGTTGTGGCTTAATTATCAGCATGTCATAACATTTCTGAAAATGACTTTTGATCACATACTTATATAATAATATGTATTGTATTATATTGCATGTTTTTACTTAACTTACACTGGCAACCTGACGGTTTTAGTTGACCTGGGTTTACATACCATTTGAAAGTCTTGTGCATGTCCTTACTTCTTGTGTTCATGCCTTGACGCGTTGACACATTTTGTCTTGAAGTAACTGAAATATAATAATACATACCTGTGTATTTTAAACACTATAACTATTAATGAGTGGAAAACAGTATGTTTAAATAATGTTTATTGACACACTGATTTCTTTTTAAAGGTTCTGTACCTTTGGCCCTATTAAAGTAGTGAGTGGATGCTTGAATGACAAGGAGTATGGACAAGGATCCTTACTCAAACAAGCAGTAGGCCTGTTATTGACCCTATTCATTTGTGAGTGTGGACCAAGTGCTTGTTGAAATAAATGAATGAGTAATGATCAGATTTCAGGTGCAGTGTCACTTTCCAAATGATATATGGCATTTTAGTATGGTAAACAACTCAAATGACAGCTTTTTGCCCCCTTGAATGGATCAAAGCCACTTAATGCACTGTGTTACAGATTATTTTTCACAAGCCTTTGGTGCAGCTTTCTTAGGCTTCAGTATTCTGGACCAGCTGTGTATAGTGCTGGAAGGGGTCCATTGTTCATGTTTAAAGTAAGCAGGCAGGGTTTTGGACTGTGAGTTTTTGGGATGGAAGGCAACAGGCCACCTGCCACACAGGCTTACCCTCTCTGGGTTCCCAAACCTCCCTTTTAATTGAGTGCCAAGTAAGGGCTTATTTCATGTGTGCCTGAGCTCTTTAAGACTTTAGCAAATATTGAGAAAAGGCTTGGTCCAGACTCAAACGCATCTGTTGTCACAGAGTCACTGCTGTTATAATGAGGAAATCTGTGAACACATCTTGGCCAGTTCTATTATCATCCAATTGTTGATTGTCATGAAACATAAATGTTCACTTTTTATGAGCTTATGTTAAATAATGTTCTAAAGAAAAATGACAGATACTGAGACTGGCTACAGTGGTTACAAAGATGTAAGTGCTGAAGATCAGAAGTGAGATAATAAATAGCCAGCATTCTTTACTACGTGTCAGGTCAACAACAAAAAGTTCAGTTTTTAAGAGTAAATGGAATGAGACTCAATGATGTGACCTCTGCTTTTCACATTAACAAGGTGACAGTCCTTCTTTACTTTACATTTACGAGATTAATAACACTAATGAACAATCAAAATATTGTCAAGACCAATATGTGGAGATTCAGGTTCTGGCCTTTTAACAACATAGCTATGTAAGGATAGGCCTAGGAATCCATAACTTAACCCTAGTTCAAAACCACTCTTTTGTTCCATCTGAAAACATGAACTGCTCTTCATCTGTGTATTGAAAATAATTTGTCAGCTTTAGGCATTTTTTCAACAAAGCTAATGACCATGTACACCTGTTTCATGTAGGAAACCAGATCTGGCCTGGGCCACTTATCACCAATTTTTTTTTTATTGTTCTTGTTGTTGCAGAAAAATTTATTCATGAATAGAAGTGACTAATAATTCCACATGCTGGAGGCCTGTTTGTTCTTTAAAGCATATTTCTATCCAAACATTCCAGAACATGATAACATACACAATGCTCCATGTATTCAGTTCTTCCACTGTCAGTATGCATATTCATATATGTTAATTGCATGCAAATAAACTTTGCTTCACTGCCACACCCAGAACAGAAGACCGCTAGACCCCAAAAGACTAGAGGCGGCTGTGCTAGTGGCAATAAATCTTCTACTAGCAGCGAACATTTGCAAACATCTGGCAACATTTTGTAACACTATATTATTTGCAGCAAATCTGCCATGAACTAATTACATTTTGTAAGAGTGGATTTCTCTTCAAGCTAGGACAGCAGAGTTGTCCTACATTTTCGAAAAGTTTTTAAAATAACTCCCGCAATTATGTAGACATTTATTAAATGCCATAGCAGTGTAAGAAGAAAAGTTTTGCGCTTCTTCTATCTGTAACAACAGACTTAGCTGGCTTCTTCGACAAGAAGACTTACAAACTTATCTCATAGCAATACCTTGTTTTTCATTTCCTCTTACTTAAAAGAGCTGCAATGTGAGTATAAAAGCCTAATATAGAGCAACTGAAGCATAGCCCACAGATCTGTTACGTAGTACCTGTTCATACTGTATTTGTGACACCACATAGTTTTCTTCCTGATAAGAATCTGATAAGACAGTGGATATAAAAAGTCTACACACCCCTGTTAAAATGGCAGGTTCTTGTGATGTAAAAGAATGAGACAAAGATAAATCATGTCAGAACTTTTTCCATCTTTAATGTGACCTATAACGTGAACAATTCAATTGAAAAACAAACTGAAATCTTTGAGGGGGAAAAATAAAACATTTAAAACTCACAATAACCTGGCTGCATAAATGTGCACACCCTTAAACTAATACTTTGTAGAAGCAACTTTTGATTTTATTACAGCAGTCTTTTTGGGTAGGAGTCTATTAGCATGGCACATCTTGATGTGGCATTATTTGCCCACTCTTCTTTGCAAAAGCGCTCCAAATCAGTCAGATTGCGACGGACATCTCCAGTACACAGTGCTGTAGAGCTTCAGCCAGGCTTGGATGTTTTTCTTTGTAAGAAAAGGCTTCCGTCTTGCCACCCTACCCCATAGCCCATTCATAAGAAGAATACGGGAGATTGTTGTCACATGTAGCACACAGCCAGTACTTGCCAGAAATTCCTGCAGTTCCTTTAATGTTGCTGTAGGCCCGTGGAAGTCTCCCTGACCAGTTTACTTCTCGTCTTTTCATTAATTCTTGAGGGACGTCCAGTTCGTGGTAATGTCTCTGTGTTCCATGGTATACAGTGGGGAGAACAAGTATTTGATACACTGCTGATTTTGCAGGTTTTCCTACTTAAAAAGCATCTAGAGGTCTGTAATTTTTATCATAGGTACACTACAACTGTGAGAGACGGAATCTAAAACAAAAATCCAGAAAATCACATTGCATGATTTTTTTATAATTAATTTGAATTTTATTGCATGACATAAGTATTTGATCACCTACCTACCAGTAAGAACTCCGGCTCTCATAGACCTGTAAGTTTTTCTTTAAGAAGCCCTCCTGTTCTCCACTCATTACCTGTATTAACTGCACCTGTTTGAACTCTTTACCTGTATAAAAGACACCTGTCGACACACTCAATCAAACAGACTCCAACCTCTCCACAATAGCCAAGACCAGAGAGCTGTGTAAGGACATCAGGGATAAAACTGTAGACCTGCACAAGGCTGGGATGGGCAACAGGACGATAGGCAAGCAGCTTGGTGAGAAGGCAACAACTGTTGGCGCAATTATTAGAAAACTGTTGGCGCAATTATCAAGATGACGGTCAATCTCCCTCAGTCTGAGGCTCCATGCAAGATCTCACCTCGTGTGGCATCAATGATCATGAGGAAGGTGAGGGACAGAACAACACGGCAGGACCTGGTCAATGAAGAGAGCTGGGACCACAGTCTCAAAGAAAACCATTAGTAACACATTACGCCGTCATGGATTAAAATCCTGCAGCGCATGCAAGGTCCCCCTGCTCAAGCCAGCGCATGTCCAGGCCCATCTGAAGTTTGCCAATGACCATCTGGATGATCCAGAGGAGGAATGGGAGAAAGTAATGTGGTCTGATGAGACAAAAATTTAGCTTTTTGGTCTAAACTCCACTCAACGTGTTTGGAGGAAGAAGAAGGATGATTACATCCCCATGAACACCATCCCAACCGTGAAGCATGGAGGTGGAAACATCATTCTTTGGGGATGCTTTTCTGCAAAGGGGAAAGGACAACTGCACCGTTTTGAGGGGAGGATGGATGGCGCCATGTATAGCGAGATCTTGGCCAACAACCTCCTTCCCTCAGTAAGAGCATTGAAGATGCCAGGGTTGTGTTTTTCAATGTAATTGTTCACATTATAGGTCACATTAAAAGTCGAAAAAGTTCTGACATTATTTATCTTTGCCTCATTCTTTTAAATAACAAAAACCTGGCATTTTAAAAGGGGTGTGTAGACTTTTTATATCCACTGTAGGTGAGTATTTGTTACAATGTGATTTTCTGGATTACAGGAAAACCTGCAAAATCGGAAGTGTATCAAATACTTGTTCTACCCACTGTATATATATATATATGTATGTATGTATGTATGTATGTATGTATGTATGTATGTATGTATGTATGTATGTGTGTGTATATATATATATATATATATATATATATATATATATATACACACAGCTCTGGAAAATATTAAGAGACCACTCCTAATGTTTCTTAAATCAGCATCTCTACATGTATGGCAGCCATTCCATTCCAGTGTCTGTTAAATTCTAACACAGGCACACCTCATTTTACTTAATGAGGTACTGATTAAGTGATTACCTGAACCAAATCAAATTTAATGAGGAAAAATATAAAAACCACTGCCGTGGTCATTACTTTCCTCTTGCAATAGGACCCGCATGATAGCAGAAACAGTGCAGGTAGTACCTCAAAGGTAATTTGAATAAAAAAATAACTATTCAGCATGACAAAAGAGTTGAAAAGAAATGCTTTGAGTGAGGAAAAGAAGGGTTCAATTCTGTTCAATTCTTCCATCCTGAAGATTTCCCTGAAGATTTCAATGACTGCGATTCATAAGAACAAGGTCAAGCAACAGACTTAGGGGGAAACAACGCTATAGACTGACAGAGGGCGAAAACGACTGTCCACTGACAGAGATGAACGTAAACTCATTCGAATGTCCCTCAACCAGCCATAGGATGACATCAAGTGACCTACAAAAAGAATGGAAAACAGCAGCTGGGGTGAAGTGCATGGCGAGGATGGTTTGAAACAGGTTCCTAGGGGCAGGGCTGAAGTCGTGCAAAGCTAGAAAAAAGCCCTTTATCCATGAGAAGCAAAGAAGACCCAGGCTGAAGTTTGCAAAGACAAATTTTCTGCTTTGCCCAACACCTGGTCGTCTAATGGTTAGACGGAGACCTGGAGAGGACTACAAGCCACAGTGGCTCGCACCCACTGGGAAATGTGGTGGAGGATCGGTGACAATCTGGGGATGCTTCAGCAAGTCTGGAATCGGGCAGATTTGTCTTTGAGAAGGACACATGAATCAAGCCATGTACAAGGTTTCCTGGAAGAACACCTGCTTCCTTCTGCTCTGACAATGTTCCCCAACTCTGAGAATTGTTTTTTCCAGCAGGAAAATGCTCCATGCCACACAGTCAGGTCAATCAAGGTGTGGATGGAGGACCACCAGATCAAGACCCTTTCATGGCCAGCCCAATCTCCAGACCTGAACCCCATTGAAAATCTCTGGAATTTGATCAAGAGGAAGATGGATGGTCATAAGCCTTCAAACAAGCCGAGCTACTTGTATTTTTGTGCAAGGAGTGACATAAATTCACCAAACAGCAATGTGACAGACTGGTGGAGAGTATACCAAGACGCATGAAAGCTGTGATTAAAAATCAGTTAAAATATTAGTATTTTGTTGTAGAAAAATGAATATGAATTGGTTTTCTTTGCATTATTTGAGGTCTGAAAACAATGCATCTTTTTTGGTTATTTTGACCAGTTGTTATTTTCTACTCTAAATTACAATATTTTATTTGGAATCTGGGAGTAATGTTGTCAGTAGTTTCTAGAATAAAACAATAATAAAACAAAAAAATCACTGCAATAACATAGTATAACAAACAAGCTAGCCAGCAAACCCAGTTTCTCCAAACGCTAACATTGATAGCAGCTACAGCCTTTCTGTTAGTTGAACGGGTCCAAACATGAACAACACTCAAAACGGTATTACACATTTTAAGCACTGGAATTATGACAGCATTCAACTATGCGATCTAAATGAAACACATGATGTTGTTTCTATATGTTTTTCTGTTGTGGTTTAGGAGAACATAGTTTCCATCAGCATCTAGCTATTTCTGGCCAGCTTTCCCATTTAAAAACATGATTTCGAATTGATAGCTTTATGTCTATTGGGGGAATAAAATTAGCTCTCATTCACCAATATTTAAAATTAAGTTTTTTCAAAACATTGTTCTGGTGAAAGTGTCTAAGCAAAGTCTATGTCAGATGCATGATGTGTTCTTAAACTGCAGAATTGTTCAGACATATGGTCGTATAATGATGAATCCCATTGGGCAAAATGCCCCTCACTATGGGGTAAAGTAATTCAATCAATGTAATCTATACCATTTTGATAGCAGTATTTAAGTGAGTTAACAAAACCAATTTTAACCATGATATTGCACATTCCCAAAGGCAAAAAGCTATGTACAAGATTTATTACAATTTCAATTAACTTTTGATGACTATTAATGTTCTGTTAATTGTGCAAAAGTATTGAGTTAAAAACATGAAATCAATGATATTAAGCAATTCATTCAATATTAGTGCCAATTTTGATAGGCCTATTATATTAGATGTTAATATATGCTTAGTAAACTAGCTATCAAACTAAAAACTACTTATATTAGGCTTTTCTTATATTTCAGCAAATTATTTGTAATTTTGTTATATATTATACATAATATATTATATATTACATAAATATAAATAATATATAATACCCCCAAAGGCATTTGTGCCCCAAAGGATTGGGGTTGTTTAGCCACAAGGATGATCACCAAAAAACAGGACTGCTGTAAAAAAAGAGTAATCAACTTTTGTCAAAATAATTTTGTAGAATGTATAAGAAAATTAAATCAGTCTTGAATCCTCCAGAATTACTTGCTCAGTTGAGATGATTCAGCAACATTTTCTTGATGAGCATAGTGGCAACCAAGGAATAAAAATTGCTGTCATTTGATGGTTTGGTGGATAATTATGGGTGGCGTTTAACCCAGGGAGGCGTTTAACCCCAAGCCACCCTATGCCTACTATAATAATAGCTGACCCATATAAAATGTAATTAAGGAATCTGCTATCAACACATCTTTCTCAGAACAATGATAGGCAATATCTGGTGTTTAATCTTTTTCAGATAGGACTTGTTTAGGAGATTAGGCAGCTATTTGTTAGATAGCTTTAACATAGCACTGCCTTCAAGATAAAGCATTATATCGAATTTATCACATTATTTGAGGAGGAAAGGTGTGTCGGAAAGCACTGTGCCAAAGGATGATTATTTGCTTTTGAGGCAGCCACCTCAACTCCATACAAGTAGGCCATGTGATTCTGCTTGCACTGGATCTCAGAAAAGTGCCATCATTGGTATTGGCTGCTGACAGCATTGACTTTTAGCTACAATAAACATTGTCAAAATAATGCAGAAACCCCAAGCACGCAAATGCACATTCGCTATCATGAACACTGGCACACATATAAGTTTTACCCAGGCAAAACAACCTGCGATTGTAGGGCCACTAGTGATGGATGGACTGGGGCATTGTCAAAGCTGCAGGGTTGTGGTGCTCAATGGTAGGACCAAGGGACATTGATACTGGTGGATGAGCCCAGCCTAGCCTGGCTAGTCCATTTACATTTCATATATTGGGCGCACAGGCATAACTGTCACTTTCACCCCAAATCACATTTTGCCTTTTATATACCACTGAGAAGAGATAACAGTTATTATTCTGTTCATTTGCTATTGGAGAAAAAAAACAAAAAACTGAATTTGACTTTTAGCTACAATACATAGCAGTGCAGGTGTAAATCACTGTTTATTTCTGTAATTTTTAAAATCCATCACTAGTGGCCCTACAATCGCAGGTTTACTTATTGCATTTTCTTAAATTGTACAGTTTTATACTCCTTTGTCATAACATTGTGACTCAACATTAGATCTTTTTTTCAATCACTAGTGGCCCTACAATCGCACCACAAATACCATCATAGATGGTATTTGTGGTGGTAGTAAACTTCATAAGAAATGTTAAGTAAATATTAAAACTTGATTGAAAAAAAGATCTAATGTTGAGTCACAATGTTATGACAAAGGAGTATAAAACTGTACAATTTAAGAAAATGCAATAAGTAATTATTTGGCACAAACTTGTCATTGATGTGCTTAAGTGTGCTCTTGAACGTGCGTAGATTCTGTTCTTACCTATGAACATATCCCAAATAAGAAAACATTGGTGAATGTCAGAATCTTCACAAAAACTGTGTAAGGGGATTTTAAGAAGGGGTTTTTTTCAAAAAAATTGTTGTGAATGAGACCCAGTGTTTGCAACCATCAGCTAGCTTTTAGAAACGTTTATTCTGGCCAGCAGAGCTATCTTGAGGAAGGATAGGGGAATTTTATCCCTTCTTTCTAGCCATGATCGAAGTACTATGGGCTGATTTTCGTATAGGCTGTTTCAATGACAAGTGTGCAACACAACTGTTCCGACATCATTACATAGAAACCAATGAATCACGGTGAGATATGCATTAGGGATCATTGTAATCTTGTAGGTGTGAAAAAGAACATGGTCAGTCAGTTTCCTGCTCACTCACTCGCTCTTTATCTCATTCACATCCTAGCTGTACATAAGTTCTCCAATAAATTGTTAAACGCATGTGTGGTGTTTTCTGTCTGAACTATGTGTGGCTTAGCAACCAAAATATATATTTCCTCAAAATGTCTATGTGAACATGGATGTTGCCAGATCTTTCCTGATTTATGTTATTTTGTGTGGCCTACCATCTGTTTGTTTTAAATAACAAGTTGTAGCCTATATGTTAAATAACTTCACAGAGATTCAGATTTGTGTGTTCCTAGTAATGTCACGAACACTGCTGGAAGTAGTTCAAAGTTTGCACAGAATCGTGGGTGATATCAAAGTTCTTCACTTGTCCCCCACTCGGGTGTAAAATGATGTGATTTGAGTGCAGCTAGTATTGTTTGGTCATGCCGGCCAAGTGCTCCTTTCCCACAGGTCAGTAAGCATTACTGAAAGGGGATTAGCTAACACCTGCCAAACTGGGGCATTGTCAAAGCTGCAGGGTTGTGGTGCTCAATGGTAGGACCAAGGGACATTGATACTGGTGGATGAGCCCAGCCTAGCCTGGCTAGTCCATTTACATTTCATATATTGGGCGCACAGGCATAAGAACAAAACAAGTGCTCTTATGCAACTTAAATCTGTCACTTTCACCCCAAATCACATTTTGCCTTTTATATACCACTGAGAAGAGATAACAGTTAATTATTCTGTTCATTTGCTATTGGAGAAAAAAAACAAAAAACAGAATTTGGCTTAGTTGTCTTCTTATCTCGCTTATCTTCATTAACCCCAAATAAACACTACTTGGGTGGAACTAAATGTGGAAGGCCTGTCATTGGCCAAAGCTGACACTTCCTGTAAATCTCATGATTAGAATGCGCTGTTATTTGTTGATCGCGGAGAGGTAGTCCTTACTTCAACATTAGATAGAACATCAGTCTATGAAGAAGTATTGACAATTGACTAACTTGACAATTTTAACACAGTTTATGCACGGTTAGATAACTAATTTTCTTTCGCTAGCATAAGCATGAATGTCATAGCCACCAAAACATATTCTAATAGCCAAAGAGACAAATAACCTCAATAACCTAGCACAGATTTCCCTGCATTCAAGGTTGTAGATAAACATTTATACTGTAGCTAGTCCAAATTTTATACTGCTGCAACATGGGTGTGAATCTGGCGCACTGCTCTTTCAGCCTTTTACACATTCCTGTTCAATAACCCATAACCTTCCTGAGTATATTTATTTAAAATAGATTGTATTTACATTTGTTTGAAATTGTGGCATGAAATAGAAAGTAAAAAGTCACATTAATATCAATGGATAAACAGAATGTTTTGAATGAAGAATATTGTTCTTGTAATTTTGGGGGAACTTGCCAAGTAGCACCATTCTTTAGCACCTATCATTTCTATCAGGTTTAACATACCATACATATTTTGTGTCTAAACTGCAAGTACAAGTCTACTGTAGATAACAGTGTCTGCTAAATTACTTACAGTAAATGTGAATGTTAGAATCCTTCATGTAGAAACGAGCTTCTCCAAAATTACTTAAACATAAATAAGATTATTGGGATAAACATGTTGTCTAAGATAAATATACACACTGTTATTTATTTGCATTAAAAAAAATATCCATTATAAAACAACAACATAAAAAAACAATGTAGTCCAGTGACCTTATATGTTTCTTTCTTATGAAAGACTTAATTTGAGTGTTTTACTGAGCAATATATTAAGGATCTACTAAGAAAAGTGAGGCATGCATTGTGCTATAATCCACCACTTTCAGCATAGCAGATACTCTCATCCAGAGAAACTTACACTAGAGAGTGCATATATTTTCATTTTCCGCCCACGTAGGAATCCAACACACATCTCTGGTGTTGCAAGTGTCATGCTCAACCAGCTGAGCTACAAGGGACCCTTGAACCTGATATTCGTGGAGATAATTATCACATTCAGCTAAATATTTTCTTCATTTCATAGTAGACCATGCAGAGTACAGACTGCACATAGAGATTGCACATTCCACTGATTGTTAATAGAAATCTCCACCCACTGTAAAGCAAACTGGCCCTTTAATGAAACTCACCTGATGGGAGTCCAACTGGTGGGGCCTGTTTGGCACTGTTCTCCAGCACTTGTTAAACCTGTCTGGAAGCAAGAACATGTATTCATGTCTTTGCACTTCAGTGCCATCCTCATTTTCACCATACTAATGTGTTAAGGGAGTCACTGACTTGCTCTCCTGAAGTTCATAATTGAAACATATTCATATTTTCTGAGGTTGTGGATCAGCTGTATACTGTTCAGGTATGTGGATGTTTTCTTTAATTATTTGAAATCTCAAGCTAAAAATCTTTTACTAAGCAATTGCTATTGAACAGTCCAACAATTATGTGTATTTTACTGTTGTAGCTGGTCGATACCCATGATATGATATCACTCACGTAATTCTGCCGTTAAAGATTAAGACCTCATAAACATTACTTTATGCTTCGCTGTGAATGCCACTTCTCTGATGAAAACCAAAACATGTGCATTCACGTTCATCAAGCCTGATACCTAATCATAAGGACTTGTTTGTGTGTAAGTATCCAGATGTATTCTTTATTTACATCTCGTTAGATTTTGCAGCCAAAAACACAAAATCTATAAAAATACAAAATGTAAAATACAAACAATACAAAACTATCAAAACAAACAAAACAGCTTGCAGTATGTGTATGTGTGCAGTGCTGTATATAGAGAAAAACAGTGATACTTCATCAATAATGTTGTGCATTTGTCTTGTCATTGTAGTCTGTTTCAAACAGGTGTAAAACCTTCCTCCTGCATCTCTCAGCATGGACCCCAAGAAGAGAACTGTGTGGGAGAACCTGCGTGAGAAGATTCAGTTAAAAAACACAAAGAAGAAGACCCCAGGGAAGAAGAAACCCAAGCCCCTGCAGTACAGACGCAGTATATCAGTGCCAGACCTGAGGTTGGAGAACAGTGAACCTTCTCCGGCAGACAGTGCCTTCACTGCTTCAGATGCCTTTTCCTTTTGTAGCTCTTCAGGCTCCAGTGATAACACCTCTGTCACCTCAGTCCCTCTATTTACTGACAGGCTGACTGCAACTGATACAGGCCCCTCAGGGAGAAAGAATGTGCATGATGTGGCTTTCACAGATAACAGGAATACATCTTGTCTACCTATGGAGACACACATTCTCTATGAAGAATCAGAAGAAGAAGAAGACATGGCAACCTTTGTGGGTAGAATCCACATGTCATCCGACAAATGGAACACACCTATGGAGAGGTCGACTTCTTCTGCTTCGTCTTCTTCAGTCGACAAAGTAAAAACAGCAATGGACAGAGGGAACCCACCCGTAACCGCCACAAGGCCTGCTGTAAGATCTGCTTCTTCAGTCTCCGATCAAACAAATCTAGTTACAGAGAGACTGGCTGCTTCCAGGGAGCACGGGAAACGACCATCAGGAGAAAGATCCAATCTAATGGCCCGACTGAACATCCCTTCAGATAGATGGTCCCTGCCAGTGGACAAGACAGATAGGATAACCAGCTCAGACAGGATAGGCACCCCTGTGGACTGTGTGGATGGTTCTGTATGTGAAACACCAGTAGATGAACAGGCTTACCCGTTCTGGCCCAATTACTCTGAGGACCTGAATATGAGAGAGCCCCCACTGTCCACAGACATCAGAGACATCTTCTGCCGAGAGCCCCTTGAAGACATTGAGGTCAGGTACCGCACTATAATTCTACTCTAACATTGTACTTTAACATTGTACTTTGACCTCTTTCACAGGCACCCTTAGCTGTTATAAAGTTTTATCTAGAAAGGGATTACATTGGAATTGCCCTGCTGATCCACCCAATATACTTCACAAAGGGAATACAAATTAATAAAGAAAATATACAGTGACTGTGTCTTGACAGCCTAACAACTCTCAACAACTCTTAGACAGTAAATGTGTATCTATAGTATTTGTCCAACCTTTGGTTGAGTGTCATTAATGGACAGGATTATTTATTAACATAGATTTAGACAACAATAGATTTAAGATTTAAGTTTAACACCTCTTGGAAAAGTCAATCTGGTGTCAATCTGGTGTCATTATCGTGCAGAATATTACCACTCTATTCCAGGGTTCAGTTTTTTGAAGACTAAGGTTTTTTTCTTACAACGTCTTTGCAAGTTGTATTTAAATCCCACAAACTCCCAAGTATTTTTCACTGATAGGATCAAAGGAAAAATAAAAAGGAGAAAACATAAAAATATAGAAAGTTAGAAGCAAACTCATTTATTTTATTAACCTAGCTCTGGGGTGTAAATTTGACCCTATTTTTATTCATCTTGCCTTGGCCAAAGGGGCTTTAATCAGGTAATAACAGTGGGGTATGCAGACATACAAAATGAAAACGTAATTAGCAAACCTTTCCATCAGGTTTTTTGTTTCACTTCCAAAATGTGTCACTTCCAAAATGTGTTTTTCTATTTTTGCCATTTAGTAGACACTGTCATGCAGAGCAGCTGAAAATCAAATGTTACTCACAGTAACATATGAAACTTTAGGGACCCTCATGACTCAGGATGTCTGACCCAATGTATTAACATTATGGGTTCACAATCAAAATCAACAAATCTTTTCACTTTCAAAATCTGTGGTCAGATATTTCATACCCTTAAATGCATGCGCTCTGCCTAGAATGATCAGGAATTAGATCAGTTCAAAGCTTAAAGTAACAGATTGTGCTGGATGGGTCTCAGAAATCGTATTGCAGCAGATAGCCATTAAAATACACATAGGTCCTGACACAATATTCATAATTTGGGCTCTTTATGCCACCACAATAGATTTAAAATGAAACCACCGAGATGCATTTGAAGTGCAGACTTTCAGCTTTAATTAATTGGGTGGAACAAAAATATTGAATGAAACGTTTAAGAATTGCAACCATTTTCATACACAGTCCCCTTATTTCAGGAGCTCAAATCAACACAATCAAAAATAAAATTTTCATTTTTAATACTTGGTCGAGAATCCATTGCAAACAATGAGTGTTTGATGTCTGAAACGTATGGACATCACCAAGTGCTGCTTTGCCAGGCCTGTTTGTTCGTGGGCCTTTCTGCCTTAGGTTTTGTCTTCAGTAAGTGAAATGCATGCTCGATTGGGTCGAGATCAGGTGATTGACTCGGCCATTGGAGAATATTCCACTTCTTTGCCTTATAAAACTCCTAGGTTGCTTTCGCAGTGTTTTGGATCATTGTCCATCTGTAAAGTGAAGCGCCGTCCAATCAACTTCACTGAATTAGCTGAATCTAAGCAGACAATATATCTCTACACACTTCAGAATTAATCCGGCTGCTTCTGTCTTCTGTCACATCAATAAACACTAGTGACCCAGTGCCATTGGAAGCCATGCATGCCCATGCTTTCACACTTCCTCCACTGTGTTTTACGGAGTACATGGTATGCTTCGGATCATGAGCCATTCCAAGCCTTCTCCATACTTTTTTCCATACTTTTTCTACAGATTGATTTTATGATCAAGGAATGCTGTTCCAGAACTGGGCAAGCTTTTTTTAGATGATTTTTAGGCAAAATCTGGCCTTCCCATTCTTGAAGCTTATAAATGGTTTGCCCCTGTATTTGCTCTCGTGAAGTCTTCTCTTTATGGTAGACTTGGATAATGATATGCCTACCTCCTGGAGAATGTTCTTCATATGGCTGGATATTGTGAAGGGGTTCTTCTTTACCATGGAAAGGATCCGACACTCATCCACCACTGTTGTCTTCTGTGGTCATCCAGGCCTTTTTGTGTTGCAGAGCTCACCAGTGTGTTCTTTTTTTCTCAGAATGTACCAAACTGTTGATTTGGCCACTCCTAATGTTCCTGTTATCTCTCAGATGGATTTTTCTTGCAGCCCAAGGATGGCCTGTTTCACTTAAGAGCTCCTTTGTCCGCATGTTGTGGGTTCACAGCAACACCTTCCAAATGCGAATGCCACACCTGGAATAAATTCCAGAAATTTTTCCTGCTTAATTGATGAAGAAATAAAGAAGGAATAGCCCACACCTGTCCATGAAACAACTTTTCAGTTAATTCTCTAATTACTTTTGGTCCCTTGAAAAAGAGGGGGCTACATATTAAACAGCTGTAATTCCTAAACCCTTCCACCAATTTGGAATGTGAATCTCAAATTAAAGCTGAGAGACTGCACTTTAAGCCCATATTCATTATTTTACTGTATTCATTATTTTAATATATTTTGGTAAACAGACAAAAATAACAATCAGAGTCCAATTATTTCCGGACCTAACTGTATATGTCATATGTAAGCTGTGAGGATAAAAACAACACATATTTCTTGCGTAGAACTGAGTCCATGTCTCTAGATTTTCTGTATGATTGGTCAGACATTGTGGTGAAGTTTGATACCTGCTTTACTGGTTGCAGGTGCAGTTGTTATACTTGACTTGGGCAACAGAGAACTATATAACATAAAAGTACCAGTCCATCATTTGGACACACCCATTCACTTGAATGGATAAGTGTGCCCAACCTTCTGACTGGTATTATATAACTCAAACCCTAACTCTCTAACCCAAATTTTGTAGATGTCTTCTGATACATTACATTTTTTCCTCCCATAGTTAACCAATGAGCAGAATGACCAGCCATTGCAGGATCAAGCAGGAAACAATGTGAGTACTGGACTTGGACAGCCACTGGCTGTTTTAATGATAAGGACAACACTAAGGCTATAGACCCGTTAATTCACTCCTTTCCTTTACAGGTTATGGCAGCGGGGGCTCCACTTTTTCATATCCATAAGTACCTCCTGACCATCAACCTGAAGGAGGGCAGGAACCTGGTCATCCGAAACCGCAACGGTAAGTTGATAGAATGTAACTAGTACTTCTGGAAAGCGTGATTTGGATCAAAAATATGAGACCTGCTGGATATGTTTCAACATCAAGACCCAAGTGGGTGTGGCATATGCTTAATATGCCATGGTTATATGCTATTATTAGCCATTTACAATAGACCACAATCCCCAGAGGTGCCATATAGGTGCAGTAAGATTCTGTCAATGATCAGTGAAGGCCTGCAATATCCCACATCTAATGGCTTTATCAAGGTAATATGTTGCATTGTGCCTAATGAGAGCTACATTATTAGCTATGGTGTATATATGCCAAACACTACAAATCCCAAGAGACCGTTTTGTTTGTTACTAATGTTAGAAATCAGCGTCTACATATAGTGGCAAAATAATGTAGAACCTGTATCAAATCGAGGGAAAAGTTCGCTTAAATTTATTGGAAAATTGTAGCACAGATGTCATTCGTTGAACATTCCATTATCTTCTTACTGTAATGTTAGTTGCCAGCTAGCCTATACATTAAGGGGCGTTTCTACCTAGCACAGATCATGTTTCTAGATGGTCACTGTAAACATTCCTGGGGTTATCAGAGCGCAACCTACAGAGAGATAATCTAAACAGAGATGTTTCTATTGTTCTCATTATCTAGGCACATCCAATTCCAATGAAACGTACATTCACATTGTAATTGTTAATGCTCAGATTCCACACTAACATAATTATCTGTTATACCTGTGGTATACTACCATTTTAAGCCAATTACAATTCGGGGTTTCAACAAACCAGTCCTGTAATGATTGATATTGTTCATATCTTTAGCATGAGTATTTTTTTCGTTTTACCTGTCTGGAAGTGATGTTTACCATTGATTACAGAATGCAGTTAATCTTCATTTTCCCTCCTTTTTAGAAGCATGATGCGGGATTAAGTCAGGATCTTTTTTAAAGTTTAGAAACATTTCTAATGCAGTATTTAACATGTTTCAGTTGGTGGAATCAGTATTTGTTGGATTTTTCATAGTCATTTACAATTTCAACTGTGTTCAAATGCCTCTATACAAGTTCACAAAGTCACACTGAAGAATGCTTTGTTTAATCATTAATGCTTACTCATACAAGGAAAGCTCCCAGTCAAATGGTTTTGTGTAGATTAGGGAGACACCAGAAAGGCATGCAGTCCAACCAGACTAGCTGTCAGTGTTGCTGGGGCCTAAATATACATGTGCCCAGAACCATCACTTTGTGGAAGCAAGCTCACACCCTTGCTAGAGACATATGACAAACTCACAGCTGTAATTACTGTCAAAGGTGCTTCCACTAAGAAATAACTTGGGAGACGTAGACATCAGCTGTGATATTTCATTTTTCTAGTTTTAATATATTTATGTTTTATTACGCCATAAGAAAATAATGTGGAGTATGGTTTGTAGAATGTATGTAGAATCATATCACATTCAGATGGAAACTGTCAGATTGCTGTCCTGTTTTCTCTGAAAATAAGTATTTATATAGTCACCTTTTCTACGGACTAATGTTCACCACCAAGTTAGTAGCTGCTAAGTACAGTAACATTGTTTTCTTGAAGCTAGCTACCTCCTGCCAGTTGTGGCCACAAAGCCTGCAGTCTTGTGCCATGGCTCAGCTGATCAAAAGTACCTGTTTCTTGTTAGCTACGCCTAAGCTAAGAGTAATTATTGTAGTTATAGTTGAATGGTGCCAGTGCATGGACTCAAATAACAGAAACAGATATCATCGGCTAAAGTTGTAACTTGTACTAGCTAGCTACTTGCTAATATCCTAATTACTTCAGAAGTATTCTAGATACTGTATTATTGTTAATGTATAATTATTCAAATCATTTGGAAACGACAACACTACCTTCTACCATTGTTGTAAGTCGTCGAAGCATGCAGTGCAGCTGAGCTTTCTTGCTAGCACTGACACAGCAAAATAAGGCAGATGTTGCTTCATGAAAACTTGTTCATGATAAAATAAAAACATTTATCTGGTTGTATGAAGTGGTTAGCTCAGACTCCGGTTAATTGGATGTCATCAAAGTGCTTGTTAACATGTTCAAACATAAAAAATTCCACTCCATGATGCCACACCTTGCTGTATGTGATTAGCTACAGTAAAAAATTATGACAAATATGTTACACTCCCATATAATGATATGATCCCACCTAAATTTACTTTGCACAATAGCTTGCGTCAAGGTCATACTAATACACTGCTGAAAAAAATGAAGGGAACCCATAATCATCACAGTATAACACAAATTAATTTAAACTTCAGAGCTATCCATCTGTCCAGTTAGGAAGCATAGACGATTGTGAATCAATGTCACCTATGGTGCAAGTGAAAGTGACAGCATGTTCAATGGAGAGGAAACAGCAAGACAACCCTCAAAAAGGGAATGGTTTTGCAGGTGGTGGCCACAGACAATTGCTCTCTCCTTATCCTTCCTGACTGATTCTTCTGTAGTTTTGTATTTTGCTAGTGTCCTTGTCACTACTGGTAGCACAAGGCAGTACCTGCAACCCATTCAGGTTGCACAGGTAGTCCAGCTCCTCCAGGATGTCACATCCATACATGCCATCGCAGGAAGGTTTGCTGTGTCTCCCAGTACAGTCTCAAGAACATGGAGGAGATACCAGGAGACGGACCATTAAATGAGGAGAGCTGGACAGGGCTGTAGAAGCGCATTAACCCAGAAGCAGAACTGGTATCTGCCAAAGCACTGCCAGAGCCCTACAAAATGACCTCCAGTGGGCTACTGGTGTGCATGTTTCTGACCAAACTGTCAGAAACAGACTCCATGAGAGTGGCATGAGGGCCCGATGTCCTCTAGTGGGACCTGTGCTCACAGCCCAGCATGGTGCAGCTCAACTAGCAGTCGCCGGAGAATAACAGAATTGGCAGGTCCGCCACTGGTGCCCTGTTCAGATGAGAGCAGGGTCATACTGAGCACATGTGACAGACATGAAAGAGTCTGGAGACCCTGGGATGAAAATTATGCTGCCTGCAACATTATCCAGCATAATGATGGTGGTGGGTCAGTGATGGTCTGGGGAGGCATATCCTTGGAGGGTCGCACAGACCTTCACGTGCTAGCCAACAGTACCCTGACTGCTGTTTGATACCGGGATGAAATCCTCAGATCTTACGCTGTTGCAGTGGGCCCTGGGTTCCTCCTGGTGCAGAATAATGCCCAGCCTCATGTGACCAGAGTGTAGGCAGTTCCTGAATGACGAAGGCATTGATGCCATTGACTGGCCCTCATGTTCCCCAGACATGAAACCAATTGAGAACCTCTGGGACGTTATGTATTGGTGCATCTGACTATGCCAAGTAGTGCCACAGATTGTCCAGGATCTCACTGATGCCATGATCCAGGTCTGAGAGGAGATCCCCCAGGACACCATCACCGTCTCATCAGGAGAATGTCCAGATGTTGTCGGGAATGCATACAGGCATGTGGTGGCCATACACACTACTGAGTCACATTATGAGTTGCCGTGATGAAATTCATGCAAGTTGGAACAGCCTGTGATTTCAATTGTTTACTTAGATTTTTGGTGAGTTTGAATCCAGTCCTCAATTGGTTGGTGATTTTGATTTCCACTGAACGTTGTTACATCATTTTGTTCTTAACAAATGAAACAATGTACAGTAAAGATTTTGATCTTTTAATATATTTTGTTCATCCAGACCCGATGTGTGATTTCAGTGTTCCCTTCAATTTCTTTTGAGCAGTGTGTATACTGTATATAGTACTAAGAGATAGATCTGTGTGCAAGAGGCACTATTTAGCACACAGGTGTCAAACCGGTTCCACAAAGGGCCGAGTGTCTGCAGGTTTTTGGTTTTTCCTATAAATTGGTTCCTAGTTCATACCTACACAACCAGGTGGGGGTAGAAACTAACCAATCAGTGACCTAATTAACCAATCAAGTACAAGGAGAGAGCAAAAACCTGCAGACACTCGGCCCTCCGTGGAACCAGTTTGACACCTCTGAATTTTAGCATTTTACATTTTGTGATTATGTTTCCCACCTGTTCTGGCGGCAGTTCAATTAGCAGTTCATGCTTAGCAGCCATTGGTCTCACAGTGTAAAAGTCAGTTTTAGAGTTCAGATAATCTTTCACAGTTGCAGCTTAACTATCTTCTGCAAACAAGCTGCCACCTACTGGAGATCGCATGAAATACATCCTATGCAGTTTGCATCATTCTACTGTAATTCAGCTTAATTCATTCAGAGTTTTGAACCAATAACAGGAATACCCAGCTTTTACACATCTAAGATTTAAAGTTTAGATTAGATTAAACTTTATTGTCATTGAACAGTATGAGTACAGTTCAACAAAATGCAGTTAGCATCTTACCAGAAGTGTAAATATGTGAGGGCAGGACATTTACAAGTATTAAGTTAAGTGTATGTTACTAGTAGAATGTGTTTTTACAACTTTATTTGCTCAAGGTAGTGTTTTTAGTAATTAATTACTCTTTCTCCAGTGGTTTAGTTAACTTCTGAGATTAGTTTTATTTTTAGCAAAAATAAAATATGAGAAATACAACCATACAACCATACAAAAAATGTATTGTCAAGAATACAAGTTCTTTGAAAGCCCCAATGCATTTTTATTCCAAAACATGAATTGTTCAAAATATGGGCAGCGTAATTGACGCCATCTCAATGTTAAAGGATCATTAATTACCTGATCTCTCCCAGTGACCTGGTTTAAGTTGCTTGATGACCTGGTTGGAGTTGTGATCACATGGTCAACCAAGTCATCAGGTGGGATTAGATGCAATGCCCTCACTAAAACACAGTTTTTCCCAGTTACAGTATGTTTTCTAACCATCTCCGTACTGTGGCCATCTATGAAATGGGATGTGGTTTGAGGAAGCAGCGGCCTCAAGTGTTCAAAGACTGAGTAGCTGTTGAAAGATTCCTGGCCTTCATTCTCATTTCCCAATCCCCTGCTGTTGAAAACCAACATCTCAGATTTTATTTGCTGATTTAGATTTAGTGGATTTTTCCATTAGACATTTTTGGTTGAATCTTAATCAAAGGAGACTTTCTGAACATGTAATCATACATTTTGTTGCTCTCCAGCCTCTATAACTTTGGACCGTCATTCCCAAGCTGGGTGGCAGCATCATCATGATGTTATGGTTATGAGGACGCAATCTCCGCACGCCCTCTGTAACCCAACTGTTTGCCCAACAATTCACTCAGTGCCAGAGACCCACCAACATCGTCCGCTGTCATTATACGCTCTGAATGGACCCTCGCCACCAGCCCCCACTCTTGTTATGTTACCCCCTCTTTTTGCCGTTCATTTCCATCGTCACCGCTCTGTCACACCAGAGCTTTTCTCCTCACTGGTTGCCACATTCTCCTCCTGTCAAGTTGCCTGGAGGTTTCCCTGTCACAGACTGGCAGGACGGAGCTGCTGTGGGTCCTGCCTGCCTTTGGGAGATGTTCATTTGGAGTTGGGAGCTGACAGGCCTGACAGCCCATCCCCACAGGGCCTTTGTCATGTGATTCAAGCCTCCCTGCAGGCTCTCTCAAGCACCCTTTTATTCCTCCATACAAATAAAAGCATGGGACTGGCTTTCATTTTTTAGCCAATCTGCATGCTATGGCTGAGACAAAGACGCCCCGTACCCCCGCCACGCCACACGGCAGACTCTCTTAACAGGCTTTTGAGATTAACACTGGTTGCTCCTGGTTTCTGGACATTATTTGCTGGTTGCCTCATGCTGGCGAGAGTTTCTTGTCTTTCACAATTAAACAGCTACATCCCTCTTATTTTCTGAAAAAAGTAAATGGAAAAAAAAAATCTCTGCATATCTCAGTTTTTCACATAACAGCTCTTTGATTTGTCTAGCTGGGGGGCAGTGTGTGTTGTGCTGCTCTTAACTGGATATATCTTATGTCATGTATTACATTTATGTTATATATTATTTCATATCTTTAAAATAAGTAAAATCTTATCCCATTTCATGATTGAGTTGCTAATCCAATGCCTCATTTGCACTTATCTGAACATCACATTTTTCCTTTGAATCTGTAGGTAAAAGTGATTCTTATGTAAAGTTCAAACTGGAGGGGAAGACGGTCTACAAAAGTAAGGTTGTGTATAAGAATCTGAATCCAAAATGGAGTGAGTCTTTCTCCCATCCCCTGCAAGACCGAGAGCAGGTTTTTGACGTGAGGGTGAGTACACTGCTGTGGTTCTGACTTGATTAAACCTCCACATAAACCAGAGTACTTGCGTTAAAGATCGGTCATGTCATGGCAATGGCTCGCATTGGACACACAACTGGCTCTGTAAAAGTTAGCAAATGATGTCAAAGCCTGATCAGTAACTGTTTTCAAACTAAATGTGGTGTAAACGATCGTTTTAGGTCTACGATAAGAACCTGACAACTGATGACTTCATGGGTTCTTCCACAATTGTCATCAAAGACCTTGAATTAGACAGGTGAGTAATACACATGCTCTTCTAACTACTCAGCCTGTCTGTCATCACGAACAACGTGCAGTATTTCTTCTGTAGACTTAGTCTGGGGGTCAGATGTTAAGGGTCAGATGTTAAGGGTTAGAGTGAACCTGCAGCTGAAATCTGTCAGTACGCAATCCTTAATACCTCCTGTAAATCTCTCAGGAGCAGAGATTTAGCTAAAAGGACAATACAGTTGTATATTTGGTCAATTATCCTGTTCATGTTCTGTGTGTCTCTGTCCAGGACCAGTGAGATGGTGTTGAAGCTAGAAGACCCAAACAGTGCGGAGGATGACATGGGGGTAATCGTCATCGACACATGCCTCACTTATAGAGACGCTACTATCAAAAGACCGGTAAGACTCATTTCATGTTAGTCATGAAACATATATATTTTTTAATCTTACCCATTCAATGTAAAACATTTTTAATTGGTGTCATTTTCTATTTCTGTTTTCTATTTCAGAAATGGCATCAAAAAAAGAGGGTAGGACATATTCTATTTTCTACTAGTTTACTATGTGCTGTCCTAGTTTTGTTGGTTAAGTCTAAATGTGAATGTCAGAGTATGCCAATATATGTTGCTAAAATGTATGTAGGATGTAGATGTTCTAAACTGACCTATTCCAATGAGACTGATATTCATCCTGAAATCAGGCAGCAGGGGGCAGTAGATCACTGTATTTAAACTGATTATAACGGAGAGCAAAGTGTAGTCCCAGGATGTGGTCATTTTCAAACTAAATTGTTTGAATTAAGGTTTTTCTTAAACATGGCTCCTAAGTTAACTTCATTGCCACAGTGCCAGTAGAAAATGCATTTTGAGTTTGGAATTCTATGAAATGAAGACTAAACCGTACACTGATGTAAAATCTTTAAATGTTAAATAATACACCAAGGAGCAGAATGTTTTGGGGATTTACCACCCTTAGTTCTACCAATTTTAAAGCATTATCATTCACAATGAAAATGTATGCAAATAAAGTGCTGTTTTGGACTTATTATTTTGGACTCATTATGGTGGGTTTATTCTCACACCTATTCAGTCACTGCATCTGCCACAGTTAACTGTCTTGATTAGCCAGTAGAGGATCTCAGTTTGATAAATACACAAGAAACAAAGCAAAATTCACATATGCTCTCTACAGATGGAGAAATGGACACACACTTTTGAGCATTTTCTTCAAAGCATGGGGAAAATGTAAAATCTCGTTTGGCAGAGGCAGATGGCCGTTTTAAAAGCTTTACAGTGGCCTTACGATAATGTCAATGTGGTGTTTGAATTCAATATGTTGAAAAATACCATGTTCATGGAAAAAAAACCTTCCATTTGACACCATCCCGATGGCCGGGACTAAATGTTATACTTTTAGTTGTTCTTCGTCTCTCGCCATTGTTCAGCCTCAGCGCTACCACACAGAGATGGTGAATAGCAACTGCTCCTTTTAAAACACGTTTCGGTGCTTTGTGTGATAGGGTTTCTGTCTGGAGCCGGCCATGTGGGAGGGAGGGGCTATGCTCTTTGAGGCACGTTGCCAGTGTGGGATGCCGAAGATTCGCAAGGCTGATAATTCCCAGGCATGGCGGGCAATGGCCCAGATGTTAGGGTGTAATATCACAGCTGTGGACGGTCAGAGCCGAGGTACCAGCCAAATGGACCTAGGTTTGAGCTCGTCGTGCTCGTCTCCATGCTGTCTCACCATATGGAAGCAATCAGAGACCCCTTTTAGGACCAGGAATAGACTCCTCTTTAGGGGCCACTTACAGTTAAGTGGAATTGTTTTATTGGCCGCTGAGATAGAAATGTATCCAAGATAAACACTTGGGATGACTTGGCCTGGCCCCCTGCTTTACGTTGCTCCTCCGCTATTCTGTTTCTCCTCTGTAGAAAACAGGGGAGGGGGATTTATGGGGCTGAGCAGCGCTGCGCCGTGGTATTCCAGAGGCGTACTGGCTTTGAACCCTTTGGCTTGGGCCCTTGGCTGCGGTGTGGGTGGTGACCCTGGTGGGGAGGGAGCGGGCGTCGTGGGAGCCGTAGCCGGGGCTGAAGCTGTGCTAGCCAGGGCAGCAGAGGGTGCCGGAGTATCAGAGGCAGGAGCAGATTACAGCCTGGCTCTTTAATTCCATTCCCACACAACTTGACCATCTTTGTCTGCAGATTGTTTGGAAAGAACCGGCCTATCACAGCACAGGCTCAAGGGATCTTTAACACATGGACACTTATAAAGGGCTGTTTCTCCCCTGTCCCTCTGTCCCAACCCCCCCCCCCCCCCCCCCACGGTAGAATGGCAGGTGGATCGTTTGGGAGGTGTCTGTCCTTGATGTCTCGGGGTTTTGGCAGTCTGGATATTGTTTCTTTCATTTCCTCATTGCTATTTTACAGATTTGCTTGGACAACTGATATAAGAGATATATTACTGAGGATGGTTGACTATCAGTTTGGGATTTAGTAAAGAATGTACTATGTGTACAATGCAGTATGTCATTGCCACGTTGTAGGTACATCCATGCATAATTTGCTGATGAGAGGGCTGTGTGGTTGGTTTGCATCATTACTCACTGCTGCCTGCTGTCTCCTGTTCGGTATGCCAAGTGACGGACCTCCCCACACTGTCTCTGGGTCTGTGATGAGTGGGACTGTCACAGCCAGGGACATCTGGCTGTTCTGCTGGCTGTGCTGCTCACTGAAGTTCCTCTCTCTCCAGGAACCTCTCCTCACTGGTGTGGCTCTGCTGTTGTCACAGGAGATGGGCTAACGTGCTCAAACAGAGAGGGTTTGGAGTTATACATTACTGTCATGCAGTCTATAGATGTCAATATATGGGGTGCTTATATGTCCTGTTGTGCACATGAACAATTGTGTTGATGTGAATTAGATTTGATTTTTTTTGCCGTATCCCAACTTGGATACCCTCTGAGAGTTAGGGGTGAGACCAGGATCAGTCATTATTGACTAAGGCCCCTGAGCTGACAGTTCAAGTCAGCTGGGGAATTGAAAGCAGCAACCTTTTGGTTACTGGTCCACCACCTTAAGTGCTAAGCTACTGCTGTATGTGATGCCCGACTTGATGGGCAGGTTGATGGAGCAGGGCTGGCACTCATAGGGTTCTGTTATGGAACGTGTCCTACTGCAGTCCCATTTCAGCTGCATCCATATTTGTATTAATAATTATTGTTTTCTTCCTTCTAGCACCTGACATTGCTGATTGCTGAGTAAAATGTAGTACTTGGTTGTGTGGTGTCCCCACCCAGCTATCTTAAGATAAATTCAGGAACTGCTAGCTGCTAATAATGGTGCCGGTGTGATGTTTTTAGTTGCTTCCCACTGACAAAACATATTCTCATTATTTCTCATTATGGAGATTTGAGACATCAACTTTAGACAATAGTAACCACAGGGAGTATCTGTCAGAAAAGTGTTGACGTTGGACAATTTACATTTTTGCGCGTTTACATTGTAAAACGATGTATCTCCAACGCAAATCTGTCAACAAGTCTCGTTCATCTAAATAAATGTATCCATGTGTAAAAATCCTCTTCCAGGGAGGCCAAAACCAGAAAGGGGATCAGAACCACGATAAGGCCCAGAATCAGCGCTCTGCTGAGGCCACTAACTGCCAGCTGTGGAGTGGAGTGTTCGGTATCACCCTGGTTGAGGGACAGGACATGCCTGAATATGGCCATGGGGACATATATGTGCGCTGCAGACTGGGAGATCAGAAATACAAGAGCAAGGTGAGCTTCCTCTCCATTCCACTTCTGGCATGCTACTGAAGTTAAGCCGTGTCAGCCCCATTGATCACTGCATAGGAAAGCTGATGCTCCTGGAGTAGGTTTTGGAGGGCCAATAGGGGGCACTCTTCACTTTGGTCTCAAGACCAAATGCCAACATTCCAGGGCAGGAAAGGGAACATTGCCCTGCAGGCATGCCATCTCTTGAACTGGACATTAAACAGTTGTCCAGAATTTTTGTGGTCACTAAATATCCATGGCATTTATTGTAAGATAAGGTGTGTTAACCCTGGTGTCTTGGCCGGTTGTATCATCATGGCCACCTAATCATCTCCAGATTCCAGTTAACTAATTAATTAAGTCTCACCTCCTCTGTATCCCCCGTAACAAGTATTCTTTTAATTTAAAATACTGTAAGGACTACATGTATACAATAAGTAATGTAAGTCACTTTGGATAACAGCATCAGCAAAATGAATAAAATGTCAACAGAATTATTTCTTTTTCCTCCTCCACTCTACTTTGTACATGCTCTCCAACCTCCTTTGTCTTGCTCCTGTATTTTCTTACTCTGTCTGCAAGTGCCTGTCAGTGGCTCACCTCCACCTTGGCTCACTGGGGCATGAAAGAGCTGCTCATTAAACTGGGCATCTCTGCTACTGTACCTTCTTCCCACTACGCTCTGCTTCAGGTGGAGGGCTTCACTATGCTTCACCTAATTTGCATACCCAGCATGCCCTGCTCATCTACCCTCTAGTTGTTGGCCTCCCCCCTGATGATTCCGCAGCGCGCCCATCTTGTGTTCTCATGTTGTTTCTCTGTAAACCTCTGGTTTGGTTTCAGCTTGTTTGTTGAACAAAGCTAATTCTAATTGGATGCTGTCAGTGTTTACAACCCCAGATAGAAGGCTGAAGTGCTCTCACGCTAAAACCCCGCCTCTACTCACCCCTGACTCATTCTGGTCTCACTGAATGAAACTTAATACACCTGTCACTCAGGTAGTCTCTGCTCCCTGCGACACTGCATTCATCTCGACAGTGCTGGGAATCAGATTGTGTGTGTTCCATCCACACTATAGTACAGTATCAGCACACTGACTCTCTCTCTCTCTCCCTCACTCACTCTGTATTTCTCTATCTCTCTCAGAACCTGTGCGTTCAGGCCAACCCTCAGTGGAAGGAAAGGTTCGACTTCAACAAGTATGAGGAAGGGCTGGAGCTGCTGCAGGTGGAGGTGTTTTCTAAGAGAGGCAGGAAGAGTGAGGAATCTTGGGGAATGTGAGGACTGACCTGTGTAATTCTGGTGGTTTAAGTATATCAATTATGTAGAATTAATCAGTGATATAGAACACGGATCCCATGTTAATCTAGGGTTGAGGTGGACCTGTCTAGGCTGCCGGCTGACACACAGCAGCTCTACACACGTGTCCTGAACCCAGACAAAGGCTTGCTGGTATTCCTGGTTACCCTCAAACCCTGCCAAGGGGTGACCGTCAATGATATCAACAAAGCTCCCCTGGAACAGTCAGATGAGAGGGATCAAATACTGGAGCAATATGTTAGTGCATTTATTGAAATATCTGGGATGTATGTCTCTTTTGATGTTACAAGCATGAATTAATCTAACTGCTACATGCATATTAGTAACCATATTCCAAATGGTATCTGGGAATACTCTGATACATACATTTAACCAAGACCGTTTCATTTTACCTTTGCAGAGTCTGAAACACTCTCTCAAATGTTTGAGAGAGGTTGGCTTCATTCAAGTCAAGGTTTTCAGGGCCACAGATCTCACATCAACTGATCGCAATGGTGATGAATCACTCCACTCTTAAGCATACCCATTTTGGCTGATTAATTTCTATGGCTGAGCACATCTACAATTGCACCCCAGTAAAATGTGTTTTTTTCTCTTTCTGCAGGGAAAAGTGATCCATTTTGTGTACTGGAGCTGGGGAACAGCAGGCTACAAACTCAAACTATCTACAAAACACTCAACCCTGAGTGGAACAAAGTTTTTACATTGTAAATATGTCTTTACTTGGTAGTACTTGATTTTATGGTCTATATACATTAATGCAAATCAGATCTGCATGAACCTGTTATCTGTTGACAGACCAATTAAGGATATCCATGATGTGTTGGAGCTGACTGTGTTTGGTGAAGCTGGAGACAAATCCCCAGACTTTCTGGGTAGAGTGGCCATTCCATTACTCACTGTAAGCTGGGGATCCTTTGATTCGTATTGGGCTCATAGTTTATTCATCAAGAAGTGGTAAAAGATGCAATGAGATGTAGAAGAGAATCTACAGTAAATGGTAATGAGGTGCTATTGATTGTAATGCATTTTCCAACCCTATAGGTTCAGAATGGACAACAGGTCACCGGGATGTTGAAGAAGGCGAACTTGGAGGGTCTGTCCAAGGGAACCATCTCTCTGGAAATGGAGGTCCATTACAACCCAGTAAGAAAGGCTAATTCTAGTATAGTGCATGCTCTTTGACAGATTCACTGACTCAAAGAAATGTGATTCCATGTGAAACCCAGACAAAAGAAAAAACGGATTTAATGGATTTTTACACAGTTTCATGCATACAATGGTCCTTTGGGAGAAGGAATTGACATTAACATTTGTATTGAAAGCATAATTGAGAAATAATCGATCAGTCTGCATATTTATAAAATGTTACTCAAGCCTTCTTTTGGCATCCTTGATGTTTCATATGTAGGTGTCTCATGCTATATGAGTAGTATTTTCAACTCAAAATAAATATTTAAGAGTAAATGTGAAAGTTTTAAAAACAAATTGCAATTTGCCATAGATGTGCATTGATGCGATACAAAAGATTCTTGTTTCCAAATGTAGTTTTACTGGAAGGTCAGCAGTAGGAAGAGTCTTGATGTTTCCAAATGTAGTTTTACTGGAAGGTCAGCAGTAGGAAGAGTCTTGATGTTTCCAAATGTATTTTTACTGGAAGGTCAGCAGTAGGAAGAGTCTTGATGTTTCCAAATGTAGTTTTACTGGAAGGTCAGCAGTAGGAAGAGTCTTGATGTTTCCAAATGTAGTTTTACTGGAAGGTCAGCAGTAGGAAGAGTCTTGATGTTTCCAAATGTAGTTTTACTGGAAGGTCAGCAGTTGAAAGGAAGGTTTTGAGTGAAGAACAGAAGGGTTCAAATTAAGAGACCACTGCAAAGTGTACGCTTCTGTTCCTCACACAAAACATTCCTTTTTAACTTTTTTGGAAAGGAAAGAAAAAGTGGCAGTGGTCTCTTAATTTTTTCCAGAGCTGTATATATATAGGGATGTTTATCATTGCAGTTAGTTGATTTTCCATTGGATTTGGATTTTAGTTGTTCGTAACAATTGTGTCTATCTTTCTCAGGTTAGAGCTGGCATCAGAACATTTTTACCAAAAGAGGAAAAGCTCCAGGAGGAGAACAAAAAATTTGCCAAAAAGGTGTGTATTTACAATGAAGGACACTACTAAATATGTTAAAGCCATGATTTATCTACAAAGCATGGAGTAATCAGTTGTTGGATGAAAAGGGAACAAAAAAATACTAAAATATGCCATTTATATCACAGAAATAAAGTTGCCCCTTGCAAGTAGCACAGCAGCTTTGCATGGTTGTTGTCTAACTAATAAACCTGATGGTTAATGGTATCAAACTGCAACAGCACACCAGCCAATAAGGCCTTGAACAAACTGGTATAAACCTGATTGTCGTAGACATACTGTAATTATTTGATCAAGTCAAGCCAACTGCCATTTTGTTTGGATTATTTCCAATTAGGTCCTTGCCCAGAATATCTACAGAGTTCGGAAAATCACCATGGCACTGCTGCATACACTACAGTACATTAAAAGCTGTTTTCAGTGGGAGAGCACGAAGCGGAGTATAATAGCCTTTCTGGTAAGTCATTGCCTGATGTTAATGAAATAGTTAATGAAATAGCCCTAAGCCTTGGGCTGTGCAGGTGGTGTCTCCTTCCTATTTCACTTCAGCACAAGGCTAACTCTTTCTTTCGTTTATTTGCAATGGATGATGGACAGTGGTTAGTTCAGGTTTACGTATCCTCTGTGGATTCATGTTACAGTTTCTCAGTCACATGCTTTCATTGAATCCAAACTTCAAGCTTTATCTCCATTTCATGAATTTGAAGGTAAAACTAAAGGCTGTTCTCGATCCTTTAATTCAAACCCCACTTGGCTCCCTTCAGTGTTCTGCTGGCATGGGCTTTATGTGAAAGGCTTGGGTCTGGCCGTTTGGTCATCTGACTTCTTAGCAAAGCCCTCTCCCCGAGGGGATAGTGTTCAGGGATCACAGTCTCTGCTCCTCTGTGTGGAGGGGGAGTGACAGTTGGCCTGGGAGATTTGAACCTTGTTTAAATGTCTCTGTTTAGCTGCTTTAATGAGGCGTTGTGATCTAATGCCCTAAGCTGAAATAATCTTTATTTCACCCTGTGAATCCCCCTCCCTAAAGCACATGTAATGTCATGATTAAGAGCATCCTCTTGCCATAAACCCCTGCCAGCGTCAAGTCAGGGTGAGGAAGCGGTCACAGTCAGGGTGTGTGAACATCCCTTTCTTCACAGCCTTTATTCTTCACAATGTTCTGTCTCGGGGCCACATTTCATACCTTGTGTATTCTATAAGCCCTGCTCACTGATCCTCAGGTGGATATACCCTCAGGCAATAGCCAGGCTTACGGTATCAGAACCGGTGGTACAGGTATGGACCCAGACAGACAGACAGGCAGAGAGACAGACAGACTGGAAGCTAGAGTATTGTGTATGCAGGCGGAGACAGGGAGGGAGGAAAGCAGGTAGTGGGGCAGTGCAGGCAGGCAGGAGGGGGCTGACAGGTGACAGGTCATTGTGATAGGTCCATCTCCTGGTCCCCACCTATAAATTGCTCTGCTGTCCAGCAGAGTGTATGGTGAAAGACTCTAATCTTTTCCATTTCTACTAAACCCGCTGTTGAAGACCAGCATGCAGAGAGCTCAGGCGTACTGTTTGCCAAATGATGTACCTTCTTTTGACTGTATCTTACCCTAATCTACTGGAGGATAAATACATAGACATGTTTTGTTGATTTTTAATGTGACTACAGCAGTCCTGTTTAAAATAAGGAAATGTTTTCTGTGTGTCGTCTTATCTTCATTGTGAGGAAGATAGTTTGTGGACAACAGTGGCCAAGCAGATCTATTTGGAGACAGACGCACTGTAATGGAGCAGCCTGGCTATCTGCAGTCCACTGAACCCTCTGCCTTCCTCTGGAATGAGGTGTGCTTCCCAAAGCGCTGGTGTCAAAGGTGTCTGCTGAGACTTGCCTGAGGAGAGAGTGAATCAGCCTGCTGATAAATAAGTAGTGTTTATCACCCACTCACTAGCAGATAAAAAGTTAGGACTGGAGAAAAGTTCTGATTTCTAATCAGGCATCGCCAACTCAACACCTCACTGTATGAACAAGAGCATCAATCATAGACTGGATATGGCCTTCAGCGCAACAGTCAAAGAGAACTCCGGGGCTTCAGAAAAAACACACACAGACAAAAGCCTTGCAATGCGAGACGAGGGCAGCCGAGAGGCCTTGACAGCCATTACAAGCCCAGCGGTGTACCACTACACACAGCAGTGTCCTGGGCCCTCTGCAGGATCAGACACAGCTCAACCAGCCACGCCGGGGCCACTCCTCCTCCAAACAAGTCATCATTTGCAATTAAGTTTGTTGGGAGCTGTCTGAAGCAGCGTGCCACCATGTGCCTTAATGAAAGCAGCTACCTCTCCTATATTTATATCTTTAGGCACTGGTAATAAGGTAACTGATTCAGGCACTGACAGATGGCCTCTGCTTGCCTCTCACATGTACATAATTAGAGGACTATCTGCTCTTTTCTACAGCAGCACTCTGTCTCTGCTTCTCCTGCTTCTCAGAATACTGTATGCCTCTAGGAACGGCGGCAGTGTAGGCTCAGCCGTTAATATACATTGCGATACATTATTTATCAGCCAGGCAGACCGTTCCTGCCACCCTCCATATGAATCCTGTAATGCATTACCGCTTCATCCCGAGACTGTGGGATTCTCTGCTAGTGCCTTACCAGGAAGCCTTAGCCACCAAGCCGCTGTTAGTCCCATAGGCTAATGCTTTGACCTGCTCACAACATCCAGTATCCACTACATTGTTGCTCAAACGGAGTTAATTCAGGGAATGTGGATCTCGTTTGAGCATTAAACCCTGCATATAAAATGTCTACACACCTCTGTGAAAATGCCAGGTTTTTGTGATGTAAAAAAATGAGACAAAGATAAATCATGTCAGAACTTTTTCCACTTTTAATGTGACCTATAATGTGAACAATTCAATTGAAAAACAAACTGAAATCTTCAAGGGGTGAAAAATGAAAAATAAAAACCTTACAATAACCTGGTTGCAAAAGTGTGCACACCCTCTTATAACTGGGGCTGTGTTCAGAATTTACCAATCACATTTCAAACTCATGTAAATAGAAGTCATTACACACCTGCCATCATTTAAAGTGAGTCTGATTAATCACAAATAATGTTCAGCTGTTCTAGTTCTAGAGCTTCCAAAGCATCAGAGGGATCTCATTGTTGAAAGATATCAGTCAGAAGAAGGGTACAAATTAATTTCCAAAGCATTACATATACCATGGAATGCAGTCATCATCAAGTAGAGAAAATATGGCACAACAGAGACATTACCAAGAACTGGATGTCCCTCCAAACTAGATGAAAAGACAAGAAGAAAACTGGTCAGGGAGGCTTCCAAGAGGCCTACAGCAACATTATAGGAACTGCAGGAATTTCTGGCAAGTACTGGCTGTGTGCTACATGTGACAACAATCTCCCGTGTTCTTCATATGAATGGGCTATGGGGTAAGGTGGCAAGACGGAAGCCTTTTCTTACAAAGAAAAACATCTAAACCCTGAAGTTTACAAAAACAAACATCAAGTCCCCCAAAAGCATGTGGGAAAATGTGTTATGGTATGATAAAACCAAGGTTGAAAGTTTTGGCCATAATTCCAAAGGGTATGTTTGGCCCAAAAACAACACTGCACATCACTCAAAGAATACCATACCCACAGTGAAGCATGGTGGTGGTAGCATCATGCATTGGGGCTGTTTTCCTTCAGCTGGAACCGGGGCCTTAGTCAGAGTGGAGGGAATTATGAACAGTTCCAAATACCAGGCAATTTTGGCTCAAAACTTTCAGGCGTCCGTTAGAAAGCTGAAGATGAATAGGAAGTTCATCTTTCAGCCCGACAACAACCCAAAGCACACATCCAAATCCACAAAAGCATGGCTTCACCAGAAGAAGATTACGTTTTGGAATGGCCCAGCCAGAGCCCAGACCTGAATCCAATTGAACATCTGTGGGGTTATCTGAAGAGGCCTGTGCACAGGAGATGGGCCTCGCAATCTGACAGATTTGGAGCGCTTTTGCAAAGAAGAATGGGCAAATATTGCCACGTCAAGATGTGCCATGCTAATAGACTCCTAACCAAAAATATTTCCGTAATAAAATCAAAAGGTGCTTCAACAAAGTATTAGTTTAAGGGTGTGCACAATTATGCAACCAGGTTATTGTGTTTTTTTATTTTTCCCCCTCAAAGATTTCAGTTTGTTTTTCAATTGAATTGTTCCCGTTATAGGTCACATTTAAGGTAGAAAAAGTTCTGACATGATTTATCTTTGTCTCATAATTTTATATCACAAGAACATTGCATTTTAACAGGGGTTTGTAGACTTTTTATATCCACTGTAGCTTTTGCAATAGGGGAAGTTTTAATTTGTGTGTATACATAACTTTTTGTTGGCTTAACAGATTTGTCAGAGAAAAGGTACACTGCAATCTATACACCCATTTGCTGTGTTGGTGATGTTTTGACCACAGATCTGGATCAGGTCTGGTCTACTTTTAGAGAGGAATGCATGTGGGCATTGTATAATATTTTCTATAAACTTATAAGACAAAAAACTTTTGTGCTGAGTGGCATTCAGAAAGGTGTATAATCTAAAAAGGGTAGACCATTTTAAATGTTCACTGCTTTTAGCTGAAGATTGATGGCTCCCCATGCATTCCGCTGTCACTGAGAAATATAATGTAAAGAGGAAACCCGTAAAGAAGGCAAACGTATGCAGCACTGTCATTGTTTTCAGGGCTGGAGGTTACTGATTCTGATTGCATGGGCTCCTCTGTAAGTGGAATCTATACTGTTTGAAGTTCTACCTTGGATTTTCCACCCGTATGTTTCAGTTCTAAAATAGCGACTTTCTAATGATGTAATGTTAAAAGAGTCTATCTCACCCAAAAAAAGTCTGGCAAAGCCTCATAAACGTCTTCATCAGTGAACGGAAATACAAGAAATTTTGAGAAAAAAAAATCTACGCTTGTTTATGCTACAGTAATGAGCCTAGGAAGTGCCTTTTTCTAAAGTTTGACAATGACATGTTCCCTTCTTCTGAGAGAGAGAGAGTGTGACAGCTAAAATGTTCATAAAATAACGCCCTTTTAAATGCGCTTCTCCCTAAGACTGAGCTAGATGAATGTGCCATACATCAGCAGCGACTGCAGAGAGAGGGGTCACCCAGAGTTCTTTACTGCAGGCATTTCCGGTGCCTGTAGATGGCGCTATAGCACTGTGGATCTAAGTGAAGAGTCTGATGGGAGATCGCTTACCTCTCGCAACTTAGAATCTTTCATGGGAAAAAAAAAACTATGAAAGTGAAATCCTCCATTCTGTGGATCTGCTGGACCAACAGAACAGAAGTTTCTCAAACATGCTAAATTAGCATGTATTAGCCGGCCAAATGAATCTGTTTCAGAAGTTTAAAGTTGAACACTTTTGATTAAGATGAAATGGATGGAAGTTGGAAAAGAAAAGAGATAATTTACACTTGAAAGCTGATTTTGAGCTTTGCTGTCATTAGAGCACTTTAAGTATTTAAGTAGAATTAATATTTTAACATATGAGTTAGTGTCATCGTCTGTCAGGAGTCTTCACTAAAAAGAAACCTGTATACCTTATGTGAGTATTTGAACCATTTTCTTTTTGACACTGCCAGGTAGCAACCGTTTTAGACATCATTTGACAGCCTGTGAAATTCTGATTGCCTCACATCACAGACTGTAAAGATGGCATTTGATGAATGTTTGATGCGGTGCAGCTGTAAACACAGTTGGCAGCTGCCATGGCTGCTTTTTTGGGCTGACAGTATCCTCATCTCACAGATGAGAGCAGGACAGGGTCAGATCTGGATCCAGAGGTCCCAGGAGACCACCTGTGAGGTGACGCCGCACCCTCGCGTGACCGGGTCCATTACCCAAAATATCAGGACGACCAGGATCAAAATCAGCCATGTTACAGCTATTCTAGTTAACACCATCCGTTTGGGGTAGAACTGATCGGCCCGATCTGGTTTACTGCAGTGCAGTTATGCAGTATGTATGGCCAGGAAAGTGGGAGAGGAGAATAAACTGTGTACGTGCCTGTGAAATGTCCTCCTGTTCTTTTCTCTGCATCTGTTTTCTTTCCGTTTTAAAATTTGTAGGACTGTGTGTGGTTCAGTTGGCTGGCCTTAAAGGAGTGGGCTCTCAAAGTCTCAGGGGGGTTACACTCTTAAACTCCATGGCTGTGGGAGTTCTCTAAGCAATAGCAGTGGAAATGTGTCAGGGAGGGAGCGAGAGCCCTTCATGGTGATGGCGTGTGTGCATGATATAAAAAATAGTATGAGATGTATTAATTATTAAAGAATAGGATATCAGTTGAGCGATGCCTTCCTATTTGAAATAGTATAGTTAGTGACCACAGTGAATGGTAGTGTGTCAGTTACTAACTGGGAACTTCTCGTAAAGAAAGCCTTTCTCTGACTGACAGTTGGCTTTTCTCATTTCGAGCGCACAATAAAAAAAAATTCTGCCAAATTATAAAACATGTTATTATAAAATTGTCTTTAAACGTTCATTGGCTCGTGTTGTTCTATATAGTAAATTCATTTATATTTACTGGAATGACAATATAATCTCATAAGATAAAAAAGCCCGGTGTTGTGAAAAATACTGCCACGTTGTGCGTGGCCGAATCTTCTGTGGACCTGTCGGTGTCTCCGTCCGTGGCCCAGGTGAAGTGTGCCCCGCGTTTAACCCCGCGGTGTGTGCCGTTTCGTAATGACTGCCTCTAACACACTCGCCACCTTTCCAGGCACAGAGGACACCTCTCCCCAGGCGGCCGCAGCAGAGCCCGCGACTTGACCGGCCCTGTGTGTGGCTACGTCGGGGCCAGGCCGCGGTGGCGGCGCGCTAACGTGTCTGTGAGTCGAGCTGACAGGGAGGGAAGGGTGAGAGAGAGTATACGCCACTCCCTCCCTCCCTCCCTCCACGCCTCCTCGGGGGGAAAGGCTTGCATGGCGGATCTGTCACCCAGGAGGTCGCTCAGTGTTAACGCTCTCGACACGGATTAAACACTCGTGGCCAGTGCCGGAGCTTAGGGTCGGAGTGGCCACCACTGACAGGCACCACGGGGCCCCTGCTGACCGCCCTGGTCCAACCCCGGTCCGGCGCCGCTCCACCCTGACTCCGGAGCTGCTCTAGCCTTGGCATGTGTCAGACAGGCAGGGAGACAACAGCCAACCCTAGGCCTGCAAGCAAATGCTAATACTCTGCCTCGTACTGCCGCTCTTCTCTTGTCTTCGCTTTGATAAAGAGCCAACATTCACTCTGCTGGGGAACAGGCATATTTTCTAGTCAATTCATTTTGCTACCTAATATTCCTTAAGATCAAATTTTCATGTCACTTCTTTATTATTCAGAATTTATTCAAACTATATCAGATTTATATGTAGATTTCCAGATACATTATTTTTATTTTATAAAAAATTTATACTTTTTAATTGCCATTTTAAGCCATGACATTTAAACACCATTCTAGAACAGTCAAAGTCAGGTTCCTGGTTTGTCATTTTAAGACATGGCCGTGGATTAACAAATACTCTTGTGTGGATTCCAATGGGTTATTTCTGTGTCCTGTGTATACATTCTTTTGTGGAGTCCGAGCTGCTGCGGCTGATATGGTCATGCTCAAGAGGGGGATGAAATTTCCCCTTTATCGCTCTCAGTAGAATGCTCTCTTTTTTTCTCCCTCTTTTTCTCTCTTTCGTTTTTCCCTAGTCGATAAGACTTGAGCTGAGCGTATGTGAAATATTTATTCAGCGTTAGCTCTGAGTACCACGGCTGCCCACACAATCTACCTGCCCTGCAGAGAAATCTTATCAGTGCGTCCTCTCTGCCTCCGACACCCCCTGAAAGCCTGTCCCCGTACTGGCCTGAGCTCACCACAAATTACATGTCTCATTGCTCTGCATTTACAGCTGCTTTAAAGCCTGCCGCCGACTAGCATCCACAACATTAGCCCTCAGCCAGACTCGGTTCCAGCCTGGCTTAAAAAAGGCCTGCATGAGCCGAGCTGCCACTGGGGCCTTTGATTCATTATTAATCTCTTTTTAGTTTTTTTAATTGAGGAGGCAATGCAGATTACTCTCACTGCCCTTGATTTCACCCAGAAAAAGTACATCTATATCAGAGTGACGATTATGCAAGGTTTTTACCCCCTTTACATTTTTGTCTGTCCCCAGCACATGCACACATGCACAGAAAAAAAAAACCTTCCAGACACACACACATACCCCTGGAGCCTGTAATCAGCCTTGTTAAACGTATTCAGCTACGTTCATGAAACCTGGCATCCGTCCACCACCCCCATGACTGACCCCCATAATGCTAGTTAGCTTTCTCCCTCTCCTCTCTCTGCCCTATTTGTCTCTTAGGTAAAGTAGCTTTTCAAGTGCAGCCACAGAGAAATATAGGAGATTAAAGTCCCCGTTTATAGATGTTCTGTAGAGTTACAGCATTAGAGCTGTTTAGTATTGCATTTGTAATTACTCTGTTTTACATGCTTTAATGCACGGGTACCAGATGGCCTAGTGGTTGGAGTGTTCAGCTGGATAAGGAAAGGTTGCAGGTTCAAATCCTTTTGGTGATGACATGAGAAAAGTATTCCATGTAGCAAGGCACTTAATCCTTATGGCTCTTCTGCTAATAATTGATAACTGCATACTATAATTCTGTGTAATATATCATCACGTTTTATTACTTGTCAATAAATACCGTGGCATGTTTCCATGGAGCTATGTATATGTACTGGGTTTTGGCAGCCCTCCTGTCTAGTGTTTGGTCTGTCAGTCAGTAGTCTGGGCTGGTAGACTGGGTCCTCTCTCTCCCATTAATCAATTTGCAGGATGGTAGAAACTCTTGGAGAGGGCGTCTTTGTCCTTTTGTTCCTGCTGCGGTCCCCTCTCCCCCTCCTGGGAGGGTGTGGGTGGTGTGAACTGCCATGCTTGCTCAGCTTTAAGAGTTATTTTATTCCCACTTTTAATCGCTGAGTGCTTTATTATTAGGTGCTGTATTCTGCTGGCCTGGGGATCTGCATGAGAAGGCGCAGAATGCATTTACTGGAATCATATTAATGGCACTATAAAACAAATCTGTCAGGCTGTTCTTAACCCCGCTGGCAGAGTGGTTCTGCCCAGGGTCGGCCCTTCTCCTGGCGCTTACAGGTGGCTATGGAGAGTGCATCTCCATCACCTACTCCACCACGCGCTAATAGTTTTATTAATTCATTATTTTTCCCCTAGACACCCCATGCATAATCATGCAGGCATTTTTCAGCTAAATGGTGTTTGTCAAGGGAGGGTTTCCTACATTAAAGCCACTCCTCCCAGACGTACATACTAACACTTGTTCAATTACAAGTCGTTCATTATTCAATTCTGCTGTGTGTAAACGTATCGTTCAGGTAGATCGTTAATTATTAGCTCCTCTGGTTTCTGTTTGTTGCTTTATGTCCTTTTGGTAAAATAAATGGCTGCTTTACTGCCCATGTAACGTATTAGTGTTGTAGTGTTTTGGACTTTAAGGTTCCTGTTGTCATGCGTAATTTGTCGTGGGATAAAAAATATCGTAGCACTGCTCTCAAGACCGAAATGAAATGGGGCCCAGCTTTGAGGCCAATTAAAAGGTGGATTATTTTCAATATAAATTTACGCTTAAGCCTGACAGGTTGCACTTTTTCCACCCTATCCTTTAATCACTCACGCTCAGCACTAATAAAACATAAACCACTTAGCAGGGAATTAGTTCTGTCTCTATTTCACAGAAGCAGCACCGAATTTGTGGAGACAGGGAAAAGGTATGCCTCTGCCTCTGCCCATTAATGAGGGATATCTGACGGCTAAGACCTGGCTCTGCGCGCTGGAGCGAAGGAATCTGAGAGGCTTTCCCAGATGTTCACAGTAACATTTTTATTAGTGTTTGAAAAAAAAAGGCGTGTAAATCGTCCACACACGAGCTGACACCCGGCGAGGGAGGAACTGAGGAGATATTTCTGACAGACTTGGTTTATACCCTCATTTAGGCGCTCAGTTTAGACACAAGGCATTGTATTTCTTCAGGCTTTTATCTTGTCCGCCAAGCCAGAGAGCGCTGAGCAGAAATTTGCATTAGTGGGCGATTATGAATACCTGTGACAGATTCTCTCTGCCGGCTCCCTGGGAGGCAATGAATTGGCTCCCTCTGTTGACTTGCACAGGAAGACAGAGACCAGGCAATTAGACTTTAGTGGTTAATGTAGCAGCTTTTGCAAGGAGGGCAAGGAGGTTCAACATTCCTGCTGGGCTCATGTCAGTTTCCAGGCAAATTTTTTCTTTTATTTTTTCCCCTTCTTTTTTGAAGGAATGCTCTGGATATGACAGGGTACCTGCCTGCCTGCCTGCTGGATTCCTCAGGGGTGAGAAGTGCGTGGATTTAGAGGCTCATGAGAACAGAGGTGATTCCATGACATAGGGTTTTTGTTATCAGAAGCAACAAAGACGCTACCTCCAAAACATCATGCATATTCATTGTTTACCTTTAGATTTTTTCAATCGGCGTTTGTTGTGGCTGCTTAATTCTAAGAAGTGGCTATTGAGTAATTCTGTTGTCCTATTTTTTGTATTAGGTGCTCCCACCGTGTTCCAGCTACTTCCTACACTTCACATTACACAGATATTACTGAACGATAGTAAACCTATGTGATGGGGAGGCCTAGGGCTGCGAGGGCCCAATGTTTGGAGCATTACTCATGGTTCATGTTTCCCTGGTGGCAGTTTGAACCCACTGAATGAAGGCCTGGTGAGGCAGTAGGTAGACTACCCCAGAGCCAGTAGGACTGGAAACGGGCTGATATGACAGCACCAGTCTGCTGTTTACGCGTCTCAAATGGAGGCCTCAAGGCCCCGTGGTTCACATCCTGTCTCAGGACTAAGTCAAACATATTGTTTCTACTGTAACAAGCCCCCAGCAGTCCAAGCTAGACTTCACAGTTATGAGCTGTTGTAGGGTACTGAGCAATCGTCCCACTCCTCATTCCACTGGGTGGTTTAGGTTACTAGATTTATTTTCATTCAGACTTAGGTTCCTCCTTTCCATAATAAAGTTTTAAAAAGCTAGATGTTTCCTAATCAGAGTTAATAGTATTTTATTATGTAGAATGCAGTACTTAAACTAACCCAAAAAATGTCTCTGCACTGTCTTACTCTATAATAGATTTAAAAAAAAAAAAATTATCCTTCTTCCTTGTCAACTTGATAGTGTGGTACGCCTCACAAATAGTGGATCATTTCAGCTAGAGCCAGACTCATTAGGCTGTCACTAAATGGGTTTAAATGCAGCCGTCCAATTAGTGCTCTGCTGTGAAGTGCAGTGGGTGTTGTGTGCTGTGCTTAGTGCCGCTCCTTTACAGAATTATGAGGGATTACTCATTCAGTGTGATCCATCTTATTTCTACCAGGGGTCTTGACTTTTCTCACTATCATTGCTGTGACAGGGTAAACTCCAGTTGCCATGTGTGCCTAGACACAGACTGACAGACAGGCAGGCGAGCAGACAGACGGACAGACAGGCTTGCAAGCAGACAGGCAGGAAGACAGACAGATAGGTAGACAGACAGACTGGCAAGCAGACAGACCAGATGCATCCCAGTGTGAGAGAGTTTGAAATGCTGCATATAGGTAAATAAAAAGTCCTCCCCATAGACTGTAATCAGTGGCCATATAGTGTCCTGTACCTTTGAGGCAGGCTACCCTGTTCATAGTTCTTTGGTAGAGGGGCGAACCCAACATGTTTGTTTCTGAGGGATGCGTCCAGGCATACGAGAACAGGACATTGTGTATCTGATGTAGTAGTTTAAGTTTTGGCCCTTACAGTAAGAGGGCAGTGCAACCTCACATGCTGTTCCTGAGTTTCATCCCACATTTCTCCTCCACTTCTCCCTCCTCCTTCCCTTCCTGTCTTTCCAGATCTTCATGGTGACTGTGTGGACATGGGAGCTTTTCATGCTGCCCCTCTTCCTGCTGCTACTCATCGGCTGGAACTACTTCCAGATCACCGTGGGGAAGATCACCTGCAATCAGGACCTAGTGAGTGTTTCCTACTGTACAGCAATCTTTCTGATCTCTACTCCACACGTCCTAGTAGCTCTTCTTGAACTGCCCACAATGCCCAACAATAGACAATCAAGAGGATATAGTTTGCTGAATTAATTTTGTAGGTACTATCTTGAGTTTTGTTTCAGCATACGACATTGCGTATATGTTGTGTAGTTACTGTTCTAGACAGTGGCCTGAGTACATTCTCTGGATGGTACAGCTTTCTGCTCTCTATCAAAGCCTAGGTTATTGAAAAACGTACGCCTCCCTTACCCATGTCTGTAAAGGTTAATGCTGTTCACACTTCTCAATGGCCTCCAATTCCACAGTGTTGTAAGCCACCTCGACGGCCGGGACCCTAGCCTGCAAACATCCCCTTCCTGCAGTAACATATCCAGCTCCAGCCCACTGATTGTGTTTGTGGCTGTTGGCAAAGATGCGGTCCCTGGGCAATATTAAAGCCTGAGTTCCCCCTCATATCCAGTGTGGAGCCTCCGTGACCCTGTGCCCGGCAGTAACACGGGCCTGTTCCCAGGCAGTGTCACAGTGTGCATCACGCAGGGGTCAGGCAGGACTTGATGTAAAGTGATCTAGGCAACAGCATCCACATTAAATTTGGTTTCTTCTGATTTTTTTCTCTTCCTTTTGTGTTTATGTTGTGAAGAAATTAGATTGCTTTGCTGTGACAGTGCTCTTGTGAGGAAGGCCCTCTTTCACCTCTCCTTTTGTGTGAGGTCACCCCTGTGATGCAGTCTCTATGGAAACAGGCCTCTCCCAATAGGGGTATATGTACTGGAGCAGAATTTCATTACTAGGTGTTTGTTAAAAATGCTCCAGTGCCTGCATGTGTCCCTGTCCATTTAAAAACGCACTCTACCTCTCCTCTTTCTCTTGTAGGTGAACATGAACATGGCTGATGAGGAGGAGGAAGATGAGAAGGTATTTTATTTCCTTTATGTCCGACTGTTTTAATGGCAGTATATTCTGTGTGCCAGTTATACATGTTCAAGTTGTAACTTTTGCATTGTGACACTGGAAATCATCTCGCAGGCCTTTTTCTATACCAAGGAATAAGGAGTACATAAGGAGTACAGCATGTAGAAAACAGTAATGATATGTGAACAAACCTTTCAATCCATTGAATCAGGTGTTTAGAATCACTACAACTGCTCAGCTGCTGTAACCTAGCAGTTTGTGAGCCGTTGCATCTGACATTGGGAATCTTAAGAAGTGAAGATTTAGTCACCAGACTATGCTATGATGGTGACCTTATCCCTACAGTAAGAAATTAGAACAAGCTCAATGCTACAACGTCATATCCATCATATTACAATGATCACTCGCCTAAACAACTGGACCTCTGAATTCATAATTATGCGATAGTTAATTGCATCTCTGTATTCATAATGATGCCATAGTAACAATTGGACCTCTGTATTTATTATGATTCAATAGTTAAAACGTGTGTAACTGCTGCAAAGCCTCCAAGCAATGACAGCTCTGCAGTGCCTCGTCCAGGATTCACTTCCATAATGTGCTAAACATATTCTGTTGTGATAACCAGGGGATACCTTCTATCTATGAAGTGTAACACCCTTTACTAAAACAAAAAAACATGCCTCCAAATCCTGCCTTTATAGGATAATTCAAGTATGGTACAATACACAAAGAAAAGGTTCTTGAGGGGTCTTTTATGGGTTCTGCACATATAAACGTTGTGCTTCCTCCAAGAACCCTTTAAAAGGGTTGAGAATTAAGGAAGTATGGAAATGTTATAAAGCCTTTTAAATGGTTCTTCAATGAATCCCTTTGAAATGGTTCCTAAAAGAACCATTTGAAGAATATTTTGGGGTTGTTTTTGAAGGGTAGGTTGTTCATATGGTCCTTTAGGTAACAAGTATAAATAGCTCTTTAAAATACTCTTTGGCATTTTTGCTTGAAGTACAGTACTTATTGGAGTTATGCACAGTTTCAAAGTAAAACACACACCAAGAACCTTTTCGTTTTAGAGAGTATGTACACATACAAATAACACAGCATACTGTTAGCTGTACTGCCATTGTAATAAAGCTTTGAGAACAATGAAACAAATACCAATGTAAGAACAGTGAATAAGGATGTGATGCTTTTGTAGCTGTTAATAATTTTAAGCACTGAATAGGATCATCACTAGTAGTTGTTAATCACTGCGCTGTCTCTCAAAATTATTTGTCAGTTACCTTTCCTGTTTGTTTTGTCCTTTACTTTTAAAAATGATTACGTTTTCCAAAAAGCAAGGAGTCATTTTTTTCAAAATACACGTTTTGTGGAGCTCAGTAACGGCTTAAACCAAATCATTGCTGTTCCTAGACATCCTCTCTGAAAGGTTTAACGTGAGCCTACTAAGCCCATTCACATTCTGTGAAAATGAAATATCTTCTTTCATTTACTAATTAAGCAGTTGCCGTGTTTGTTTTAAGCTGTCAGCTTTAATTTAAAGTGGCTTATTTGAAAGTCGTGTTATGGTTTTCCTGTCACTTAAATGTGATATCATGCAGGCAGATCAAGCATTGTCGCTTTACACTTCATATCAAAGTCTTCTTTCAAACTATTTGGGGTTAAAGAGTGATCAGTGTTAAATTTAATGACTTCAAAGGCACTGCTTTTTTTCCCCTAGTCCTTTTGCTAAGATGTGAATGAAGGCTATTCCCTCTGAGAAGGTTACCATTACCACTCAAATATGTTTTCCTCTCTTTTCCCCTGGAGGAAGGAAACATGGAGCAGTAGGAATGTGAAGCCATGACGTTAAAGAGAGACGAAAGGCACGGCTACATTACATCAGTATAATACACAACAGATCTCTCTCTGTGAACAAATCTGTCCTCAGGGAAAGAGACAGCTTACAAATTATGTGTGGCCAAAGTGACTTCCCTTTGGCCTTAGGTATCAATTGTGGAGATAGACAATATTTAATCATGACATAAAAGAACTAGAAAAGCAAAACAAGCCCATACATCTCCATCATAATGAACAGAGAAGATAAACCAGGCTGCTATGGCCTCTGGCTGGTATGGCTGGTCTGGGGGAAGAAGCACCGCCCAGGGGACTATGAGGTTGGGTAGGGGGGGGCGAGGGGGTGGCAGACTGAGCTGGAGGGGTGCTTTCTCTTACCCCCTTCGTACCACAGCCACGACTGGGTCACCTTCAGCACACCAGCCAGACAGACTGCTGATGTCATAATCAGTGATGTGCATTATGGGCGGTATGTACCCTCTAACACGTATCGCCCCCGGGGGGCTGCTCACTGCTCACACGTTTGTCTGTGTATCCATTTGTTTGTTAGCTCGTTTAAGTAGCATATACGAAAACCCTTGCCAAAATCACAGGTGTTTTACGTTAAGATTAACATTTCTCTCTTGTCGAATAAGTCACTAGAAAATATAATTCAGGCTTTGATGAATATTCAAATTTGGTTATATTTATTCAAATTAAAGCAATGTTAAATGAGCTTTTTTCAGCGATTGATCATGCCCAACATGCCAGTGAAACCACATTTGCTATTTACCTTTGTGCTGAAGATCAAATCTGTTCTCATTACACCAACTTAAAAGGTAGCTTTAACAATTTTATCTGAAATGAGAATATGATTTGACACAGGTTTTCTAATTAGTAGTTTATGATTTATGTAGTCCATTTCCATCAGGATATCCATCCCTTTCACTTCAGAGGAAGCGGTTTTATTTATTTTTTGTTTACCTATGAGCACAGAACAGTTTTGTAGGGAGTTAAAAAAGGGAAATGAACATAGATAAATAATATCATGAAATGAATGATGTAGTAAAGGAATTTCAATGCTCATCACCACGGAGATGGAGGACTTCAAGGATCTTAAGGGAGATTAATGGTGATAACCATGAGAGCTTCTGGGTGCATACTTTACTGTACATATCTTTTGGAATTAAAGACATTTTTATTTTCATTTTAACTTGAGTACAAATATACCTTGTATGCACAGGCCTAGCTGTTACAGTTAAATAAGAGTTTATATCTCTAATCTGGTTTAAATCCTAATTCATGTAAGGGGGCCTAAGGCAAGTTTAGATAATGATATGAAAGGGAATCTGAGCCTAACTTGATGAGGCTCTATACCCAGTGAGCTCTCATTTCCCCGTGTGCAGCTCTGTCAGTCCATCAGGAGTACACAGACATGGATCTTAATGGCTTTTAGCAGGCACAAACAGTTCCCCTGCTTTGAATGAGAGCTCAGGAGAAAGAGCTCAATTAACAACTAATGTGAAGTAAAGCATCTGCATGCACATTAGACTGAGGTTGGAGGTTCTCTTTATGCCATTCTGCAGACAGTGTGGTGTCTCATCTATAGCACAATGCTACACAGGAGGAGAGGTTACAGGAACAACCTTCTCCCTCTCTATTGTATGACACTATGGGATAATAATCTCTTCATGGATCTCTCACAAAGCATATTTGAGTTATTTCCAGAGGCCTGTTGGGGGAAGCTCTGTACTGGGGTGGGAATTGTTGTCTTCCTGTGGTTGTTGTGGAGACGACCGGGGACCGACAGCAGGAAGTCTCTCTGCTCTGTGCTGCCTGGTGGACAGTGTGTTTTCCAGGGACTGCCTCATGAGACACTGATAAAGGCATTCTGTCTGGACGCTGTCACTGACCCGGGGCTGGGGCTGGAATTGCCTTCTAACACAAACATATAGACATCCTCAAGCCTACTGTTAGACTGCATCAGATACCTCTCTCCCTCCCCCTCTAAGTCTCTCTCTCCCTCTCCTTCACTTTTCTCTCTTCTTCATCATTCCTGTCATTATTTCTGTCTTTTGATGGGAGTCTTCTCAGCTCTCTTCAGCTTGCATTATTGGTGTTATCTCCAGCCTCTCCTCTCACTCTGGAAAGCTTCACAGTGCTGCTTCTCCTCTGCAGTAACCAGCACTCATCTGATCTTGTCTATTTCAACTCTAGACAAGCCGGAGAATAGCATTTTTTTCACACTGAAATTGACAGACACCATCCCATAGCATGTCCATCTGGTTAATATAGGATGTCTGTGTTGCATCACAGCTTTAGCACCATGACATTTATATATCAATACAACAAGAACAATATTACACTACTCTCAATGATTAAAGATGGCATATAGCTGAAGCCCTTTCACATGATGTGAGTCATATCAGTGAGAATACATCCAATGATTACAACCCTGTGCCCTGGGTTAGCTGAGCCACTGCTCCCATATACACACAGAGGTGTGAGGACTGGCAGAGGCAGACAGACTGAACATAAATGTGGGTGGGATAGTACTGGCAGAACAAGTCCAAACCCGTCTCACAGAGATTGATTTGTGGGATTGGAGTCCTGTCTGGGTCGTCTGGTCTGCAGCCTGATTGCCGATACCCATTTTGTCTATCTCATACTCCAGTTAATCTGTGACTGTGCTTTAGATGTAGAGCTCAGAACTTCCATTGTTTGTGACAGACAAAAGTGGAAATCTCACAGCCATCTTCTCAACCCTTTTCAACGTTGAATATGCCTCATTTTCAAAAGCATAATCTGAAGAGACAGAGTTTGCTCATTATAGGCCATTGAATAGATGAATTACTCATGATAGCAGCGCAGAGATAAACTGGGCTTTGTCAGCTTCCTCAAAACAACTGACATCCTGTACGATAGACCTCCTCAAAGACTGTGTATTTCTAGGAGAAAAAAGGACTGATGGAGAAAATCTACATGGTCCAGGAGATCGTGGTCATTGTCCAGAAAATTTTGGATGAAATTGCATGCTTGGGGGAAAGAGTCAAGAAGTAAGTTTGACATTGCTTTAGTACTGTAGATGTTTCATAACCTATTACAGTGTATGAGCGAGTTCAGTGTGGTCTCTAGCAGCGTTGTCTTCATCAGTGGGTGTATAATGTTTTGGCTAGCAGCTACATTATTGATTGTGCAGTATCTTGTAACATCTTAGTCATAATGATATTCTGATATTATTTCTTGTAATATTTTCTCCACAGCACGTTTAACTGGTCAGTGCCCTTTCTGTCCTGCCTGGCCTGCTTGGTTCTTTTTGTGGCAACAGTAGCATTATACTACATCCCACTGCGCTACATTATCTTGATATGGGGTAAGTAAAGTATAGAACATTACTGAAATATCAAATACTGTATATACGCATTACTTGTTTTTACATTGTTGTAAAAAGATGCTGGTCATAACGTTTATATTCGTTACCCACTGTCTTGTTCATTGTAATTTGAACATTCAGCCATCCTCACACTGCTAGCCCAAAGCCCAGGCTGCTAGCTCAGTAGCTCCAGAGGCTCAGTGTGGGATGTAAGCAGGCCAGAAAACAAAGCCAAGTGGCGAGGCAGAGAGAGCACCATGCTGTATATAAAACAGGATGTCCTTGGGCAGTGTTCAGGCTAACCCTTGTTATCTGCTCCAGTTCTACAGAGGTAGACAGTCGTCTCAGCGGTCAGAGGCAAACAGACAGTCCTCCTCCAGCTGTTAGCCCACAACTAACTACTTCTACACTGCCTCCAACACAATCAATACCAAAATGATATCAAACAAAAGCACTGATACACTCTCCTGACTCCCCAGTTAACCCCCATCGCTGGTTGCAAGGCGAGCCTTTCATGTAGTCTGCTCACATTTAGGTCCTTAGGTTCTTTGTGTACACGTCGAGGTAAATGCTGTAGCTAGCTGTGAAAATATGGTCCCATTACAACTAGACCCCAGAGGTGTCTGTTTCCTTTCTAGGAATACTAACCCACCAGTGAGAAAATACAAGTACAGGACTTGGAGTTTAGAGAGACATAACTTATTTGAATGAAAGCATAATACACTGTGTGGTTATTTGAGTGATAGGGAAAGGGAGTGGGGAGTGGGGATGGGGGTTGGGGTGGTTGATAATCTCTGCTCTGGGCTAATATGCTGCATGCGTACTCTCAGGACCTGAGTCGCCTTCGGACACAGACTGAAATGTTCCGCAGTCAACCACCAGTTTCTGTTCAAAAGCTCCCATGGTTGTGTGTGTTAGTGTGCACCTGCTGCCTGGATTACGGCCTTGTCTGTACTGTTGGCCTGCCAACTTCTATATTTATGATGATACATTTCAATTGCACTGTCCATACAACCCCACTGTCTTATTGATATGCCACTGATTCAGTTTAGTTTTCAGAGATCAATTCAAATAGCATCACAGGATGCAATTTCTTCTACAGCGGTGAAAGCGCTGGAGATGGGGTGGCGATGTATATTTTTTTTACGCCTTGTAAAAATATGCAGGTGTGGATGACATCTTTATTTATTAATGTGTCCTTGTTTTCACAGGCGTTAACAAATTTACCAAGAAGCTTCGCAACCCGTACGCCATTGACAATAATGAAATACTGGATTTCCTCAAGAGGGTGCCTTCAGATGTTCAAAAGGTAAGGGTTCAACTTTACATACAGAGACAGGGAATTCCCTGAAGATATCTGCATTATTTGCTCTAACAGAATTCCCAGGTGTTGGGGAAATATATCCTCTGGCTTTGTTTGATTATTAATGAACTCATACCTTTAAAGCACCCCTGGACCAATTATTTCTGGTAGTGGTTTAATGCGGTTGTCCTGTTGCCTGGATGGGGTCTGCTCTGATCTGTCCTTCGTCACATCGCTTCAGCCTTATCCCTGATTAGCAGTTTTGTCTTTCTGTGATAAAAACGCTGTGGCATCCGTGCCTGCGATTGGCCAGGGGCCGTTGGAGGGCCCCTGACGTCTGTGGTTGTCTGTGCTGGTGTACTCAGCTCTGTATCAGCTGTGACACTCTGACGTGGCACCATCAAATCAGGGTGGGGGAGCCAATTAATGTAGTGGTGCGCCCGGGCCTTCCTGCTGGGTGCCATATGTGATCATATATTAGCCACGGCTGATATGTCATTTGCGGTTACATCACAAGGCTGGTAGCACATAGCTGCCAGGGCAGGGTGCTGTAGTATTGCTGGGTGTTCCTACTCTCTCTGTTCTGTTCTGTTCTGACAGTCTGAACGTGGGCAGGAAATAGAGAAGCACAGTGCCTTCCTCTGGCAGGTACTCCACAGACAGTATTCAGCCAGGATATGTGACTGTCTGGATCTGGAAAGATACTCTCAGACTCAGTCTTTTTCTCTGCTGCCCCCTTGAAGTTGTCCCTCTGAAAGTTATTGCCAAATGGTCAGTGATGTTGTTGGATAGAAGCCTATGCACTTTTTTTTTTTGGCTGGGCAAGTTGGCAGAGCAACATGATGAATACATTTAGTCTTTAATTTGTGACACATTGTTAAAGTTTTGAAAATCACTCTCTAAAAGTCCATGGATACAACAGTTTTCTTTATGGTTTACAGGTCAGATGTTCTGCTTAACAGCAACAGACCAAAACATTCATAATGACTTAACAGTATACATAGTTCTGTGAATTATTATGTTGCCGAACAGCACAAGAACTATGACAATAGCCTACAGATGTTACCTCATAACTCCAACCCTTAGATGGGCCTAGGTATGGACACAGTTAAGCCATATTACAAAGCTGGAAACCGACTCATCTCACAGCAAAATGACTTGGCAATTAGTGCCTGTGCAAATCTACAAAGCCCTCCTCAAACCATGACTTCTGACAGGAGCCTGTCTGTGCTGAAATAAGAAGCATCTGTCAGTTCTGAGAACAGTTTCATGTTCTGGTGCAGACGCCAGTCGCTTTGTTCCCCCATTCATTCCATCTCCCGTTCTAATAATCAGTGTTTGGTAATTAGTATGGAGTCTTTACTTTGATTCAACAGAACCATGTTATTGTTGCAGCAAAAACAAAAATGCTTTTGGAAGCAATTTTATTTCACATGTAATTTTGTTGAGTTTTGTAAATATTTTTCCAACAATCAATCTGTTTCGCATTACGGTTGTTTGATTTTTTTTTTCTTTCACTCAAGATTTTTTTTTCTGATGGACACAGACACAATATGTTTTTTATACTTTTGCCACAGAATGTTCAAATATTGACATTTATTCTTGGACTTCCAGACTTGCATTCTGTTACAAGTATGTGTCTACATTTAGAAATCTGAATTAAAGAATTATTTGCAGAACATTGACATATTTGTAAGTTTAGTCATAATTCCACAAAAATACCTGAAAGGAAAAAGGGGTTAAAGTTGAAATGTCAAAGTCTGAACTCTCTCGTCAGATGAAATCAAAGTCAACTTTCAGTTCCCACTGAAGCTTTTAAAAGTCAATATCCCATCTACGTCAGTTGCTACTTCAGAAATCTCTTTGCACAAAGTTTTCTCAGAAAGAAAACAACTTGCATTGAGGCACTGAGAGATTATGCAGTTCACAACTTCTTCACTGGCAGGTTGTCCCAACCGTTGATGTCTGCTTCTAATATTGCGATTGTGGCGGAGGAGGGTGGGGGGGCATGCGCTGGTATGGAACCCTTGACTTCTCAAATCCTTCCTCCCTGTGATTAATCCCCTCTGCTCCTGTGTTTAAAAAATGATTCATTACAGGCGAGCCCGCCTCGCTTTCCCCTGCACCAGCTCTCCTCAGGGGAGCCATTACCGTGCGCTCTACTGAGCTCGGATTACCTGCCTCCGACCAAACTCCTGTTTGTTTTTACAGGTGCAGTACAGCGAGCTGAGAGTGCCTAGCGCCCAGAGCCCGCCACGGAGGAGAAGGTAAGCCCCGCGGACGTGCTAGATGAAAGGCCTAGGATCTTTTTGAAAATGGCACGGCCCAGTCCACCACAATGACAACGCTCCAGTGCCAGCAGAACCTGCAACCTCTCACCCCCTGGCGCCCCCCCTCTCCCTGCCCCCTGCAGTGGGGGCGCAGTCAGCCGCTTGTGTGTCTCCCGCCCCCCTGACGGGGCTGTGCACTGCACCGGCTAGGGGGGCAGCACATGGAGCTGTCAGTCAAAGAGTGCGAGACGGTGCCTGTCCACCCCAGTCCAGCCTAGATCCATTCATGCATTTTAGAAAAAGAATGAAAGAGAATTTAGTTTTACTTTAGAACTCTGCTGTTTTGCTTTTATTGATTTTTGTTTTAAAACTGAACTGCTGCAATGTTTAGAGAATCATATACTGTATATTATCTTATATATGGGTTAATGTAATTCTGTGTATGTGTGCTAGATCATGTTATTACGTGCCGATTGCTGTTGGTCCCTCTAAAAATATTTTTTTCATGGTATGGGGTTACAAGCTTCACAATTTTATTTTTATTTTTATATAATACTCATAATTATATATAAAAGTTGTACATATATATATATATATATATATATATATATATATATATATATATATATATATATATATATATATATATATATATATATATATATATATATATATATATATATATAAAATCTTTGATGTAAAGAATTGTATCTTGAATGTGTATACAGTATATGCAATTACCAGAACATTTTGTATGGTGAAGAGTTCTTTTTCTGGACTGAGAAGTTGCTGAATGATTCCTTATGAAACCTAAACAAAAGAAGACCATTGTTTTGGAGGCTTTGACAGAAATGTAATCCATGGAAGGGGCCTTAGGAGCAAGGTGTTTTATACATATATATATATATATATATATATATATATATATATATATATATATATATTTATATATATATATATATTTATATATATATATATATATTTATATATATATTTGACATATGTATCTACAAGCATAACTGATGAATAATGTATATCAAAGTTGGCATATTTAAGACATTTTGGCCGTAACCAGGCCTCCTTGTTTTATCAGTAGATGATATTAAGTTAAACAATTGGTGTCATATGAAGCTTTCAATCCTTCTTTCAAAAAGACATTCCAAATTCATGAAATTCATGGTCCTTTTTCTCTGCATTTCTTGAGGGTGTTTTTCTTGGGGGGGAATCTATTACGATCCCCTAAAACAGAACTAGACAGATTTACAATAATTCAAAATTCCAGTCCATTGCGCTACTGAAGCAAGTTGTATTGTTTTGGTGACTTCTTTGTAAATCCTCAATGTAAATGTAATTCATTATAAAATATAGAAAAATATTCCATATCAAATTGTGATTGCTCAAGATTGATTTTTATCCTAAATGCAATGTACTGCAGATGGACGACAACACTTCTCTCCCTGAATACACAGTAAACACATCTGATTACACAACACACCCATTGGAACGGAGCTTATGCATCGACAACCGCTGTGCCTTGGTTACTGAGCTCACATCAAAGCCCTGTACGTCGGACCGGCACAGTGGCTAATGCAACGCTTTCGTTGCCATCTCACAATAACAGGGTCCACGTGAGAGCTCATCATTCACAGAGAGCTCTCCATTCTCAGCACTTAGTGCTTCACATTTCCATTAAAATCACCTACACTGTCTAATGGTGGCTACACACATACACACACACACACACACAGGAACCATGATGGTCTGTCTCTTCATGGTAGAGATACTAGTGGATCTTCTACAGTTTGCTTCATAAAATACAGCATCTAGCCTAACACAGATGTTTTGAAAAAATATATTATTTGTTTGTTTAACATATTGCTTTTTTTTACTAACTGGGGCATTCTGACAGGTTGGAAATGTTTTACTTTTTTTAAATTTAAGACTGAGACAGTAAGAGAAAAAGAGAGATAACGGGCGAGACATTTGTTCTATAAAGGAGAGGGCCAGATTTAAACCCTGCGACCATAACCTCTACACCACTGGTTCCCTCGCCATGGGTACAAAAACCCCTGGGGCAACTTGACCTTTCCTCAGGGGGCATTTAAAGAAGACCTTATACTTATGACTTGTTAACATTCCACAACATTTACCGAGACATATCGATTATTTTGTTGCGTGAACTTGCAGATAGCGATTGCTTGAGATGCCACATTCGGAGGAGTCCAACCTGAATTTTGCAAATGTTAAGACAATTCTGTCTTATTCTGACAGTTTCTGTGCAGTGTGCATGCATATAGCACAATTTCCACGTGGTATGCCTCAAATACGCCGGTGTAAATTCAAATGCCATGGAAATTATTATGCAAACCAAGATAAGTCTATCTAGTGTATTTATTTTCTCTCTCATAATGTAAACAAGCCTTTAGTCGTAAAACGCACAAGAAGGAGGTACCTCAGGGCTACTCCAGGCAGAGCAAAATGCAATTGGTGGTACAGTAACCCAAAGAGTTGTGTAAACCCTGCCCTAAACCCAGGCCACCAATTCACACCCTGTTTATACCTGTTCTGACATGTGTTCTTTGTTATTTTACTTGGTGATCTTTTCCCACATTGAGCACAGATTTTTAAGATTCATTATATTTTAATTGTGATCAAATTGTCGAAGTGTAAATACACAAGGTTAAATCAAGATGAGTATAGGATAAGAATATTGTAAAAAGGCAAGTGTAAATGAGGCTCTAATGTGATATCTGAACATTTTTATCCTGATCCTGCAGTTTTTTTGGGGGCAAATTACAATATTTTTGGTTGGAAACATTTCATGGCATTTCCAGGCTGAGCTCAGTCTAATGGGACAAATCAAGTTGGAACAGTTTTAAGGTGCACAAGTCGAACTCATATACTATAACGCAAGACATAAGTGATTGGCCATTTAATACCCGACTCTACACACATTAGGCCTGTACAAAACATATACTGTGAATACATTGAAGTCCATGCATTTTCTCAGTTTAGCGCCTTCAAATAAAATAAATAAACAAACAAGTAAGTAACACTTAAAAATAGATGGAGTTTCAGTAGAGTTTGAACTCGTGGCAAGCCTTGGACCCCGGCATTGGGAGTTTGTTCTAACTGATTGGTGAGCCGAATGTCCCAGTCCGGCATGCAGCTGCTCCCCCTCCTCTGCAGTAGCTTGCTGGTGAAAGTGCATTCGTCTGTGCTTTCTGAAGAGTTTGATTGGCTCAGGGGGACCTGGTGGAGCCCCGGGCGATCTCTTCTGACAGGCTGATAGAGACATCACTGGGCTCTCCCAGGAGCTGCCACCAGGGGTCCATTTCAAAGTGTGGGGGAGTGTAGGTGACCCTGAGCTTCTGACGAGCTAAATCCCACACACAAGCTGAAACCCTGCTGCATTCTGGGCCACACTGGGTGTGTGGTAGGGGTGGCAGGGAAAAAAGGGGGGTGCTCAACCCACAGGCCACTGAGAGGACCCAATGAGGTGTCCCCAAGTGGGGAAACCAATTAAGCATCACACCTAGGGTACTGTTAATCATGATATTTTAGCACAACAGGACACGTGTATCTCACTTAAACAGGATGACACTGCAGTATATTGATACTTAAAGACTCTTGTTTAAATTCAGGGGAAAATCTCAGAAAACTTTCCAAAATATGATGATGAATTGTTACTGAAAGAAAGGAACCAAGAAAAACCAAGAGTTATATGTTTTTGTTGAGTTACAACCACTTCTAGTTCTATAATGTTTAATATTATTAGTATCATTAGGCAATATTGATGAATTGAGCGTGGCTTTGTGAACTAAGGAGCTGTCATCCGTGGAGATATCACGGCAAATGACGTCACTGGCATTAAGAGGTCATGATGAATAGTAGGCTTCGCAGCTGTCAAGTCACTGAGGTTTTTAGGTTTGGAAGCTCTCTGTGTAATGTTGAGTCATTCAGTCAATGAATTAAAGAGGGGATATAGACAGGGTAAAAACTGCCACAGAATTCTTACTGAGCATAATGTCTCTTTCCTTTTTATAGAGGGGTAATCATATTTAAGAAATAATTTATCCATTCATTTCCTCCAGGGGGATAGCCCCAAATCTCAGCAGAGGAAGTCGTCGTGCAATCTGGTCCCTGAATGCATTAGAAAACTCCCTGGATGTTTTACAAGCTCACTAATGAACATTTGAGCCGCACAGCAGTTAACATTGCCTGGATCATATTTGTCCCAGTAGTTGTTGTTGTTCGGCGCTGTGTGGCAGTGATGTCTTCATCAGCCTGTCAAAAAGGAAGTGCCTGCAGCTGTGGTGGATCCCCCCAGAGCCTGTCACACTCCTTGTTTCCATGGTAGTCCTTCAGGCAGCACCACGGGCAGGCTGTGCGCAAGGACCCATACAACCTGTTTTTTTCCAGCAGTCTCTCCTGTGATGTGTAGCCCCGGAGCGGGCGTCAAACTAGCAAGCGCAAACACAGAGAACACTGATCCCTTTTTCTCCTTCACAGGAGTACCAACGTGCCTTTCAGAGGATGCCAGCAAAGGCTTCATTTTAATACGCCACTACACTTCACATCTCCGTTTTTTTTTTTTTTAGCAATTTACATCAGTGATTTCATGATGGTTCTCTAAACTCCCATCATAGATACACTACAGTATATTCCCACAGAGTACAGCACAGTAACAGAGGCACAACTCTTGGTTGTACTTACAGGTGTCAAATCTCTTTAGTTTTAGCTATTTGTTCGAGTTGTGCCAATTGAAAAACAGTGCAAGAGATTTGCACTAGTGCCCCGAGTCTGGTATGCCCTGAATTAATACAGCAAAGGTCAGGACCTACTCTTAGAAGACCTTGACACCAATAAACTGGAAGGCTTTCCTAAAATCAATTCAGTCAAAATATTCAAATGACAGACCAGATTGTGTTGCTACAGTCCCTGATCAGTCTCCCTGTATAAACATGTACCTGAGGAGACTGCATGGGGAGCTTTTGAAAAGCTGTTCATGTCTATGTTCAGGACTGCTTGCTGTGTAGGAGTCAGTTAAATCAGATTAAATGTGATTTGTTACACACCTTGTAAGGTGTACAATGAGGAGATGGAGACACTGTAGGAATAGAGAACAAAACATTAAAAAAATAAGATAATGAATAACAATAACAAATGACAATGCCTTGTAAAGTACACTGTGAAGTACATTGTGAGGTACACTGTCAAATATATTGTGAAGTACAGTGTGACATGCACTGTAAAGTATACTGTGAAGTACAGTGTGCATAAAGGGTTAGTGCAAAAAGCAGACCGTGTGGTAGATCGGGTAGTTATTTGCCCATTTGTAGCCATCTTATGGCTTGAGTGTGGAAGCTGTACACAGTCCTGACTAGGTTCTAGACAAGATGTCTAGTGCATGGATAATGCAGTAGTACTATTTGCTGTGCCTGCCATACAGTAGTATTGACAACATTCTGTTACCTGATTGGCTGGAGTCATTTATTTGGCCCTGCCTGTTTTATTAGACCTCCATGGCAGGAAGCTCTGCCTTGTTGACCCACTCCACATTAGCACCATTGATCTAGAAGGGGGCCTACTTGTGCCTCTGTGTCTTAAAGTTCACAGAGAGAGGTTGCTGTCCTTTAGTTACATAAGCAGTGTTATTATCATTATGATCAGGTGTGTTACAAATTGAATGAATGTGTTGAAGCCGTTGTGTTGAGGGACAGCCTGATTAGATGCTGTGTTGAGAGTCAGCCTGATGTGATGCTGTGTTAAGGGTCAGCCTGATGAGTCACTGTGTTGAGGGTCAGCCTGAAGAGCCACTGTGTTGAGGGTCAGCCTGATGAGCCACTGTGTTGAGAAACAGCTGGATGAGATGCTCTGTTGAGGGTAAGCATGATGCTGCTTTGAGGAACAGCCTGATGAGATGCTGTGTTTTCATACACAGTCTCCTTATTTCAGGGGCTTAAATGTAATTTGTCAAATTAACACAATCAAAAATAAAACTTAAATTTTTTTAATACTCGAGAATCCTTTACAGGCAATGACTGCTTGAAGTCAGTAGCGCATGGACATTACCAATCGCTGGGTTTCCTTATTTGTGATGCTTTGCCAGGCCTTTACTGCAGCGGTCTAGTTGTTTGTTCATGGGTCTGCTTTAAGTTTGGTCTTCAGCAAGTTAAATGCATGCTCCATCGGGTTGATATCAGGTGAGTGACTCAGCCATTGCAGAATATCCCACTTCTTTGCCTTATAAAACATCTGGGTGGCTTTCGCAGTATGTTTTGGGTCATTGTCTATGTGTAAAGTGAAGTGCCGTCCAATCAACTTCACTGAATTTGGCTGAATCTGAACAGACAATATTCCTATACACCTCAGAAGTCATCTGGCAGCTTTTGTCTTCTGTCACATCATCAATAAACACTAGTGACCTAGTGCCATTGGAAGCCATGCATGCCAATGCTTTCACACTGCCTCCACAGTGTTTTACAGATTATGTGGTAATCATGAGCTGTTCCAAACCTTCTCCATACTTTTTTCTTCCCACAATTCTGGTACAGATTGATTTTAGGATCAAGGAATGCTGTTCCAGAACTGGACTAGCTTTTTTTAGATGTTTTCTTGGCAAAATCTGGCCTTTCCATTCTTGAGGCTTATGAATGGTTTGCACCTTGTGGGGAACCCTCTGTATTTGCACTTGTGAAGTCTTCTCTTTATGGTAGACTTGGATAATGATATGCCTGCCTCCTGGAGTGTTCTTCACTTGGCTGGATGTGGTGAAGGGGGTTTTCTTTACCATGGAAAGGATCTTACGTTCATCCATCACTGTTGTCTTTAATGGACGTCCAGGCCTTTTTGTGTTGCAGAGCTCACCAGTGTGTTCTTTTTTTCTCAGAATGTACTAACCTGTTGATTTGGCCACTCCTAATGTTCCTGCTATCTCTCTGATGAATGTTTGTTTGCAGCCTAAAGATGACCTGTTTCACTTGCATTGAGTGCTCCTTTGACTTTCTGTTGTGGGTTCACAGCAACAGCTTCCAAATGCGAATGCCACACTTGGAATCAACTCCAGACCTTTTACCTGCTTAACTGATGAAGAAATAATGAAGGAATAGGCCACATCTGTCCATGAAACAGCTTTTCAGTCAATTGTCAAATTATTTTTGGTCCCCTGAAAAAGAGGGAACTACATATTAAAGAGCTGTAATTCTTAAACCCTTCCTCAAATTTGGATGTGAATACCCTCAAATAAAAACTGAGAGACTGCACTTTATTGATTATTTAACTGTTACTTAAATCCATTTTGGTAAACAGCCAAAATAACAAAACTTGTGTCAGTGTCCAATTATTTCCATACTAACTGTATTTACTGTAGGGATAAGCTTGAAGTTCACAATAGTGATAAACGCTAAGCTGCATGGTTACAGATGTGACTACTACTGAGCTGTACTTATTTAGGCAGGTTACCTTACTATTTGTGAGCACAGAGTATATGGTGGTCGGTTTGAACCCTGTTAGTTTTGTGAACTGGATCAGCTTGCGGTTGAAGACATCAGTGAAAACACCTGCCAGCTGGTTTGCTGAAGTTCTAATCACGCCCAGTGGTATTCCATCTGGTCCTGCAGCCTTGTGAATGTTAACCTGTTTAAAAGTCTTACATCGACTATGGAGAGTGAGAGCACATAATCGGCTGGAACAGCAGGTGCTATTATACATGGCTCAGTGTTACTTGCCTCAAAGTGAGCATAGAAGGCACTTACCCTGACATGTAGGGTGCATGGCTGTGGAGCTCATGGCTGGGTTCCCCTTTGTAGGCGTAATAGATTGTGAGCCTTACCACATCCAAAGAGCGTCAGAGCATGACCATAGCACAATTCAGTCTCATTCCGCTAATGACGCTTGCCTGTTGGTTGGCCTGTCTGAGAACGTAGTGGCATTACTTGTAAGCGTCCAGATGAAAGTGGCAGTTGAATGCAGTGCCGATCATGCTTTTAATCCATAGCTTCTGGTTGGGGTATGGTCAATGTGGAGACGACATCATCTATTAACTTATTTATGAAGCTGATGACTGGTGATAAACTACTGGTCCAATGCTGTCAGATGAGTCGTGCATCAGAATCCAGTCTTTTCAAGGAACAGTCCTATAACTTAGCATCCACATTGCATCCACTTAGTCTAATCACATTACTTGTACTTCTTTTTTGTGTGTCAATTAGGAGGGCATTGTATTTGTTTCTGTGTATGTTATTAAAATAATCAATACTCGTTTTTACCTGTAATTCTACAGCTGAAATGTTGGTTTATATATATATATTGAAGTTTGCTAATGGCTCTATACAGCCCACTGAATGAATTCTTATTGCCAGCTTTTCCAGTGATTGCACTTTTGCAAGTAATATACACGTTAACTGAGGTTTGTTTTGTCATGGTACCGTTTTCTCTGCCTCTTCTGTTTTACCTCTGTTGTGGAAATTTCTTAATACAGTGTATTTTTTACTGATTAAAGGACTAAGTCCCTCTGTTTAGATAGATAGATGAATGTGAGGGTTCTGGCATTTGCTTAGGGGGCATCATTGACTGGTGTCAGCTGATGAAAGGGTTACTCTTTATCTCCTTATCTGTTTGAACTCACCAGGGCATCTATTGTCTGTCCAGATACTGTAAGAACTCTTTAAGTTGAAGAAGGTATTTATGGCGGGAAGGAGAGCTGTCCTTGGTGTGAACCTTTGGGTAAACGCTACAGTAAACATTCTGGCAGGAGGGATAAGGTGGGGGAAGATAGCATTTGACGTGTGTTATAGAACAAAGGGAATGTGTCCTGATTGATCTGGAATGTCCAGGATTTGTCACACCCCTCTCCTGTCTTTAAATACTGTCGATTGCCTGTTTTCATTTAGAAACTATCCACCGTTACTTTGTAACCTGTATACTTTCTCCTTGCAAGTTTCATTAAAACCGTTTATTGCGCAATTGATTTCTCCTGTCTTACCTACCATTTTCATAGAACTTTGGAATTTTAGAAATTGCCATCACACCTCTTCTGAGTCTTTGGGATTACAGCATGATCCAAAGTTAGTAGTACATGCTGGGCTGCAGAACATCCCGGGCTGCAGTACATCCTGGGCTGCAGAGTCACTCAAAAAATCTCCATGATCCAGATCAAGGTGAGTGATTGTTGTTTCTATATTCAGACGTTCCTCTAATCATAGGAAATTATTCCAGAGATATAATGTTTTTGGAAAAATACAGAAAAATGGCTAAATTGGTTTGTGGTTGCTCAAAATCAACTTCTAAAAATCCATGCAAAAATGTTTTGTTTGGTTTAAAACAAGTTGTAAAATGAGGGGAACCCTTGAAAGCACATGGACTAATGCAGTCTAGGATATGGGGTGAACATATGACTAAGGTAGCAACCGAATAACTAATGGTGTATGTTTCTACAAGTCACGGTTTGGTAATCATTAATACAGTGCCCCACTGTACTCTGTGGTGTAAAGACATGGCAATAGCCATAATTCCTTGTAACATATCAAGAATAGTGGGTACCCGGGTAGCCTTTAAGAGCCTAAATTAAATCATTGGCCTTTAAAAGCATCTCTCCAAGGGGCAGCCTGCATTAATAAATTCAACTGATTCTGCTTTAATATTATTCAGAGTGCATTAAAATGAAGTGAACAGCTGGGATCACGGCCAGTCTCTGGAGCATTGCCTAGGCCGTGAGTGGTGGTTGAATGCAAAACATTTCAGAGGCAGCGTGATGGCCCTGCATGGCCCTACGTGCTGGATGCAGGTCCACAAGGTCTCCGTGACACAGGTGCAGGCTTGACAGGCGCTGCTCTAGGATCAAGGGGTCCCGGGTACTGACATGAGCCTCAGGACAGCTACTGTTCTGTCTGGCTTGGAAGCAAGGAATCACAGCCAATCAGGACAGAACCTCCAGAAGTAGCTAGCCTATGATACAGAAAAGAAAGGTGTTGACAAGAACCTTCCATGCTAAATGGTCAGTAATTCAAAATGCTGTTTGTACTTCAAGCTAGGCCAATGTCAGCCAGATGCTTCTACAGAAAACATTGCTTCCCTCGCCTCAAAAAAAATAGAAAGGAATCTGTTTTACCAAGTGTGTATATGGTTAAATACATAACACAGAAGTTATGCACTAAATCCTTGACAAAGAACCTTGAACATCTTTGTAGGACAGTCTGACAAAAAAAAAGCAATGAATCGTTTGTTGCTTTCTTGTGTTACTTCGAGTCTCTGTACTTAGTGTGAGACCGAATGTCAGGCAGCAATACACAGAATAATCTAACTGCATATTTCATTTTAATTAACTGTATTATAACACTCTGAGTTTCATGAAAAAATAACACAATATTTGGTTTGATGAATCTGCTAAAGCCACCGATTGGCTTGCCATTTCTAACCCCTAGGGAATCAGGTATCATTAGAGGTATGCACAGATTAACTTTTTTGTCTCAATGAAAGATACATACATACATACATTTTCACCGTAGCTGGCACATGGGTGACTGCAAAAGTGTTTAATATTAATAGCCTTTCATCAAGGACACAATTAGGACACCTCTATTTGTCACATTCTATAGCATCAGAATGAATATGTATATGCAGTCCCTAGAAAGGAGACATTGCAGAATTACAAAGTGGGCAAACCTAGTAGAATAAAGAAGCCCACAACATGACAATCAGGAGCTGATATATTTTGATCTGCTGTGAATTTAAAAGAAGCAAGAGACTAAAAGTCTATTATAAGCCCTATTCATAATTCACAGCCCAGGGCAAGTTGTATATTCATACAGATTAGCATACATTTCTACAGCTGCACATTTGAAATATCAACAGCCACAAGAACACACTCAGGCAAAGATGAAATGGCCGCACAACTTTGATTGTATATAATAACCAATGGTATTTCAGGAACTAGCTCTCAGATTTCTTTAAATATCTTTATTCATGAATATTTTATTCATAAGTCCTCTTATTCATTTGTTGCTTAATATAATGAGAAATTCTAATAAACATGATGAATCACTTCTAAATCTGATTAACAGTGCTAATTTTTTATCATTCTGCAGTTAGGCAATACATACTACATCTGTGAGGTCCATAGCACCCTTTTTCTGTTTGAGTATTGAGCGTGGCAACACTTTTAAGATTTTACAAATGAAAAATGTGACAATCTTTATTTAGAATTTATGTGTAGCTCTGCAAAAGTTCCCTAAAAGTTTGGTGTTGAAACAACAATAAATGTTAAATTTCCACTATTGTGCTTTTAATAACATTGTTAATTATTACACATAATTGAATGTCCCCCTTTGCATTTTTTTCTAAGATTACATACAGTCTGATCAGACAAAACACGTTTGGTAGCCGATGATATTATTATTTGTGGTTTCCTGGTAAAATAAAAGCAACAAAAAATTGCAACATAAAAAGACAAACATTTTATGAATAATCATAACGAGAACAAACCAAATAACCGGGAAATAATGTGGGAAGAGGCCAACAGAAACGTGTCCGGGTGGCTGGGCTGTCCAGTCAAGACAATCTCCTCCAGCACATCAGCAGTAGCCTGGTTCCCATGAAACACTGTCAGTGTGACACCAGACCAGTGTGCAGGCAGCAGCAGATAGTGTCAGGTCCATTAACCAGGTTCGCTAATTACAGTCTCCTACCACTGCTGAGCAAATGCATGCTCTCATTTCAGATCAGAACACATAAATGCATATGGAAAAAAAAGGATCAATTACAGCAAGGCACAGAAAAAGTAATTAGACGTGGTCTTTCATTGGAAGCGCTTGCTCTGTGATGAAGGTTTAAAGAGTCCAGTGGCAGGGACACTAAAACTGTGTTTATTTGCGACACTGCCGTGTCACCCACCAGGGTCCAATTAGGCTGCGACTGATGCCTCTGAAAGCTCCTTGCTGCTCCTCACTGCTCCTCACTGCTCCTCTTTGACAGAAAATGAAAGCTTCACTTCGCTTGCGTCCTTCCACTGACCCACAGGCTCCAGGCTCTGGCTTCAACCTGTTCACTGTGGAATGGGCTGGCAGGAAGAAATGACTCTATATCACACTGCCACCAGAACAGGCTTTAGTCTTCTTTGACTCTGGCCTTTCGCCAAGCAGTTCACATCACTAATCTGTGACAACAGAGCAGATTGCCATAATGATGGAAACATTTAGGGCCGGTTTCACTGACACAGATTGAGCCTAGGGCTGGACTACAAACATCAAGCTCAGTGGAGATTTTATATTGAGCTTGATTTTTTAAATCTATGACTAGGCTTAGACAGGTTCTGCGAAACCGGCAGTTTAAGGACACAGTTCTTCAGGGCATGTTCATAAGACAAGCTTACTGTATAGATTTACTATCAAGTCCTGGCTAACTCCTGTATTGTTTCTCAGATAGAGATGTTAAGCTATTCTACAGTGTTTCAGCCTACTGAGTGATCATGTTCTCTTACCCACATGAGGGAGCTGTGTGGCTGTTCCATAAGGGACAGTCCTGATTGCCATGTTGGCTTGCATTCTTATATCAACTTCAGACGGTTTGTCTGAGTAATTTTCTTAATTAACTGAGATGTGCTCTGATTAAACTGATATTTACCAATTTACATTATTTCAGTCAGCTTTAAATTGCCTCCCATATACTCTAGGCATGTGTTATAACTGGGAGATAAAAATAGAGCTTGAAACAATCTACTTATGCTCCTGGAAAACACAAAAACTGCTGTGTTATTTTGCATTGACATATACATATAGAAGGTTGTTATATTCACACATAGGCATGGTCTTCCTTTCCAACTAATTAATAACTTCAATTCCAGTCATGTCATTATGCCAGTCCTTCCACTGTGCAATATGCATCCGATAACAATATGCTACATTGATGTCATTCTTGAATTACCATACATCCATGTCATTTATTAGTTTCAATAGACATACTATCCTTAGAAAATGGATGCCTATGTTGCTTTAAGCCAGCAGCAAGAGACCAATTAGCAAGTATCTCTTTTCTATTCCTCCCTATCTGCAGTGAGTGTGAGAGGGAGAAGTGTGGGGGGAGGAGTTTGCGCAGCACAGACAGGCAGAGAGAGGGAAAACAAAGCCATCATCTCCCAATGCTTGCCCTCCTCTCCCCTCTCCTCTGCAGCTCCAATTACTGCCTCCTCTCTCTGCCATCAGTATGCAGCAGGGCTGCTCCTCTCCACCACTCGCCCCAGGCCATTGAATACGTTACCTCCGCTATGGGGCTAGGGGCTCGGGGGGCACCGCGCCCCCTAACCCCCCGGATAATTTAGGATTCCTGTTCCTGCCTTGGAGAGCCGAAAACAAATAAAACACCCAGATAAATAAAAAAATAAGGTCTCAAATATCCTGAGATCTACTGATTTATTGATTTCTTCATTCTTTAGTTTATTGTTATTTGTAAATCATTACTGAGCTGCAATGTGTATGGGTACACTGGTGTATAATATACAGTTAAAGTTTTGTGAACACACAAGGACTGGAAAGCAAAGCAAAATAACTGATTACAGTGTCACATTTTCATTGTTGATATTATGCATAATATTACATAAATGGATATAGTTATGCTATTGTATTTTAATTTCTGTATTGAGAAAACCTTATAAATGATAAAGTAGTAAACTTATCTAACAGTATGGCACAGACCTAAAGTACAATTCTTCTGTCCTGTTAAACCACAATGGTGCACAATGTACTTGAGGCGATCCAGAAAGCTCTTTAGACTATAATGCTGTTGGCTCGGATTCCTCTTCCATCTCTAAGTCTTTGGGCAAGGTTTACGGTAGCTCAGTGAGCTGTGGAGACCATACAGTTCTTATTAAAGCACTTAAGGTGACTTACAGGATAACAAAGGCATGTTTGTGTTTCAATTCTGTTGTGAAAGTCTCCCTGAAGCTAATGCTTAACTAGATGTAACTGTGTTGTGCAAAAAAAGAAACAAAAAACGATTCTAGTAAAACTGAGTGTACAACAACTATGGGACCATATTTATTATGACCTATATCGAGAAAAAAATCTGTAGAATACCAGTAGAAGTGTGTTATAACTGTCTCTTCCTTTCATCTCTGAGTTACTCCTACTCTGTGGTCCTCACACTGTCTTCTTTGTCCACAGCTGTGCTTCCCACTCGCCTGAGAGAGCAGACGCAGGCTCACTTTCTGGGTAACCTCAACGCATAATTGTTTCGTAGATGTGATAACAATAGTGGGGAGTTTGACGAAATGGTATGGAAATGTTAGCGTGAAAAAGAGACCTTCCACTTCATTGTGCTGCTTGGGTAAGTTACCCACTGAGCAGGGGCTCGGAGCACTCCAATCAGACACAGCTTCCATTGCAACCAGTCCACTGAATTCCTCCAATAGTGACATTAATGCCTCTTTAATATGCTTCTGTTTTCCCCCGAAAATAGTTTGTGTAATTGATTACTACATTACTTAATGTAGCGATTAATCAATTCTCCAAAATGTCAGTCCCTGCTATAGTAGCCGGGAGAGAGAAGCCATGTGAGACATTGAAAGTGATAGAGCCATAGGGGGAATTAGGAGACGATTAGGAGACGCTGTTGTTACTCTTGGCTTCTCAGTGGATTTTGTCATTGGATGTATCTCCCTGTTAATAGCTTGCAGTGGGCGGTCAGGGGATGTTAAATCAGCTGGCCAAGGGTTTTTATATTGTGATATCTTCAAATAATGTGTTCACAAATTGGAGGATGAGGTAATGTAAGGTGAGGTAATCCACTTACTATGATTAAATGGGGCACGGGACTGCTTTTCCCCCAACAGTGCCCTGATCAAATTCTGGTTCAGCAGCCATTGTTGTGACAATACAAACAAAATGAAAAATACTGAGACGTAGTGTAACTAGTCGGCGGTATTCAAAACCCAAAATATCTACAAAGTAGATGTGACAACGGCAGACGACAGTCGAACCACTTAAGGAGCGGTGCAAATGAGACGGCACTAGAAGAGGCACCTGCTCTTCAAGTCAAGCTATAATCACTCTCATCTGTGCCCCCCCACAGGCACACTAACCTGCCGTTACTTACGAAAGGATATATGCCTCAGAGATCCTCAAAACTTTTTTTTTGGTCCCGCTGTATTCTCTCCCTAATTCATGCCAGATGTGATGTCCCAGTGTCCCCCCTCTGCTCCATCTCCTACCCACCTGCTAGCTGACCTGGGGACACCGCGCTACAGACTTCCATTTGGCCTGCCTCTCCTGAAGTGAAGGCCTGTTCTTTGGCTCACCTTAATCCTTTTTTCACAAGGCAAGTAAAAAACACTGCCGTCTTCCCTCTTTCACAGCCCCCCAGCTCCTTTGTGTCCATCAACTTCTTAATCAGGATCCCCATGTCCATGACCATGAGCGCCCATGCAGATGGCTGGGATTCGAATCTTCTAAAATAGGCTACATACCGGCTCCTACAAGACACTTGCTTTAGTAACCACTCATATCCACACTTAACCTTATGCAGACAACCTTCATGAATACTGTATTTGTACTTAACCCTGGTTAATGTGATCGTCTGTGTTCTAGAATATTGTAAAGGCTTCTTTATAAATGCAAACTATTGCAGTTCTTGCATAGCTTAGCAACTCACCATGTAGTCTTTGACTGAATAGAACCCTTTTGTCTTCAGAACACATTGGATTTAACTGAAAAACCAAAGGAATGTCATTGTTGGATGATGAACATCATTGGCGAGCACAGACTGGCTGAAAGATCTGAGATTTAATTGGATTGGCTGGCCGTCCCATCCAGCGCTGATGGACATGTCCATCTCCCAGGATGCCCAGTGCCTATCTCCACTGGATGGGCCTCAGTAAACAATCTCTCTATCTTAACTTATTTATTGTTAATTGTGTTTCTTTTTTCTGGGGATAATTAAGACAATGCCTTTCCACTTTGGATCCTGGATTCCACCAGGGCTAAGGGAGGTGCTTTTCACTGAAAGAACTTACTGACAAGAGCTGTCAATCAAACCCAAAGAGCTCTCCATTTCCTTCAGCTCTCTGAAGCCCTATTCCCTTTAGTCAGTTTACTCCAAACACAATTTTAAAGAGCCAGGGATTAGGCAGGTAGCAAACAGAGCCAGACTGTCAGAAGGAATCAGGGCTCCTCAGCCTTCGCTACCCCAGCTCTTCCTCCATAGGCTATTGCAGTGATGATAAGTACTCATGCATAAGGGACTTGCAATGGTATTATCATCATTAAAATTATCACAGTTATTATGGCTGCAGACATATTTAGTTAGGTACTTAGAGATCACTAAATGGAACTTTACGGCATTGTCCCTGTGCCATTATGCAGCTGATTTCCATTTCATTTCCACGCACACATTCCTTATGTCCATTCCTGTTTTCCAGGCCATTATATAAACAATGGTCAATTTGATGCATTTGATGCACTTCTTTCTGAAAATAAATCTGAAGAGTATAGGCCTATGTCGCCGTCTTAATTTTCTCATATTCGTTATTCACCGCAAGCAATAGCATAGAGAGAATTAAGCATGCTAATGGAACAATACAGAGAGTCTCTGAGGAACATAGAAGGAGACGCCTATTGTTATTCTTATACCTGACCTGGAGGGCATTGTCAAGCAGCGCAGAAACACGCAGATATAAAAGCGTATAGTAAAATAACACAATCAAAGTCTGTCCACAGTGCGTGGTGCTGGAGCCCATTCTATGTGTTCAGACTGTGTCCTGATCTGGGAGACAGGCCACAGAGGCGCCAGCAGCTATTCACGCAGGAGTCGCCACAGCAGAGCGGGAAAGCAGGTCACAGAGTCACGGCCACTAAGAGCAGCCGTGCAATAGAGTATCACTGACAGGCTGGGCCAAGGCTGGGGCCACAGCTGGGTGGGTGGTTAAAGAGCAGAATTTTGGGACTGCATGGGTCTGTTCTTAAACATTTGGTGGATACATATTAGAAAAAAATTATAGCAAAAAAATGATAAGCTATTGTAAAGTTATTGGGCTGATTAAAGAGTGGCGATTACAAAGTAATCCTATATTCGATCACATCTGGCGCTATACCATTTTCTTTACAGTCATTGATGGTATAAATAATATATGTTCAACATTGCAATGACTCAAATTCATCAGTTACAATTGAGATTTCTATTTGAAATACGTGCTGTCACATTGTGTAAGTGTGTCAAATGTGTTGAAAGACACTTCAGTATGAGAGTGAATCTGAGCTTCTCGGAGCAGCATTGCTGCTCCTCACACACAGACAGGAAATGGAAAGGCACTTTGGCGGAATTCAATTCACTTGTCGTCCACTGTGAAAAAGATTGAATCACTAAGACATTTGAGATGATTTAATGGTGTTACATACCCACAGCACTGCACAATGACTTAAGCAAAACCGGCTTTATGGATTATAGAGTTCAGTGTAAAATCAGTCACATCTCTTAAGACTCCCAGTCCATTTCACTGATAGCAATAGATTGACATTAACTGTACATTTGAAGGTGATATTTGCTGTAACAGTCTGGTGATGGATTCTGAAACAGATATAACCATAACCACTGCTATACTTATAATTCAATCTCATTTTTCAGATCAGCTTGGGAAATTGTGAAAGTAGGGTAGCTACAAAGACTAGTTTTCATAAACCCTTCAGACAACTTTATCTACGAAAATGTCATTGATATAAATAAGAATGTATTTTCCGTCAAAAATATATTTTGGTCAAAAATATATTATTACAATAATGTATAATACACATATACATTATGTGCATAGGCACAAACACACACACACACACACACACACACACACACATATATATATATATATATATATATATATATATATAGATAGATAGATAGATAGATAGATAGAGAGAGAGAGAGAGAGAGAGAGAGAGAGAGAAAAGTTTTTTCATTGACCTCTAAGTGATTGGAGATCAGAGATATTACCGCTAAAGTCTTGCTACAGCTCACCAGCTGAGATGTGAAGAGCGGTACGTGGCAAGTCCAGCGCATCCTCACAAGCCCTGCATGGACTGTAGAAGGATTAAGAATCTGGAAACACTCTTTACACTTTTTCACTAACTACAACAACATCCTCCTCCTATTGCCTCATGTCCTCGCTCTGTGTGCATTATAAACCTGATGAGCTGACCACATCCTTAGAACACTTCACAAGATAAATAATTGAACTCTCAATAGCCCTTGATGGACAAAAATTGCTCCTCCAGCTGCCTCTTCCTCTTCTTTGTTCTCAGGAGGAGCAAAAAAGAAATGTAGAACACCACACTAAGAAAATATATTTTACTTTCATAAAATAGCAAATAAGGGGGCGAAGATCCATTATCCTCTGTTCTGATGATTAGTGTTATTACAGGTGTATATTGTAAAAATAGTGATAAAAAAAGGCATCAGAAGAGATTTGTAATGTTAAAAATACTGTTGAATCTTACCAGCTGACTGATAACACTGGCATCTGTTAACTTGCCTCCTCAGTTATCCTACAGCAGACAGACACATGTCTGTGGTCACGAGGAGTGTTGTGGTTTGAGCCATAGGTGGCAGTGTATTACCACAAAAGGCAGTAGCGGCAGACCCAGCAGCTCTAGATCTAGCTCTTGGCAGGAGCAGGTCTGAGACTGCTCTCCGGATTTAATTAGACAGAAACAGATACTGCACGTTCATTTCTCAGCTGCCTCCCATCCATTTCTTCAATCTGTTGGTTGAAAGCGCTTTATGGTCCAATTGTAGGTTAACCTGCAACCTAAATAAAGAAACACATTTTCCTTGCAGAAAGCCAATTGTTAAGACCTTGTTTTATAACTCATACCAGTAATTATTATAGCAAGTACCTCTGACAATAGATGAGTTTTAAAATTATTGGAGGGTAAACAGAAAATTGTATTGTACAAAGAGATAGTTGGAAAAAATCTGCAGTAATATAGTGGAATATTCTGATTTTAGACAACATCTGTACTAAATATTATATGACTGTAAATGTCCAGACGATTGGAATGTAAACAGCAAATTCCATGATACTTGGCTAGATGTTTGCTAGCCATTTAGACCAAAGAAATCTCATACACTTAAGGCTGACAAGTTTACTCTTGAGGAAGATTATATTTTAGATGATTACAGTGCGAGTGATAACTACACGAGACATGTCTCAGTAAATCCTATCCAGGAAGTAGCAGGAGGATTTAAGAAAGAAAACACTGGTGCCTCCCATGAAGAATGTGGACTGAGAAACGCAGTGCGAAAGAAGAGAAGGAGTATCTGATGGTGTGTGAGACAGAGGAAAACAAGGAGGAGTTGAAAGTCCAGTGCTCAAATGGTTTGTGAGTCTGAAGCTTGGCATACCACTAACCCACGCATCCTTATTAAAGCCATACTAAGGCGACTGCATGCAAATTAGAAGTAGACAGCAAAAGCATTGTTTATGAACCCAGATGCTGAAGTGCATATAGCAGAGCCTGACTTTAGATAGGTGCTCCATAAATAGTCAATTTGGCTGTGTGCCAGAGCGAGCGGCTAAGGCAGGGTTAGTAACAGAGGGATAGGGCCTGTGTTATGTTATGACGGACTGAGAGGACCGTCAGACAGGATAGAGATACGGGCTTTCCTTTCCAGATTAATTAAAGAAAGGATCAATTAACAGTGATGAAAACCACGGCGGCATACTGACTAGCTGATAGCCCAATCAAGCCTTGAAATGCAGAGCAGTTGGTATGTTTTATCTCGCAAAACTTAATTGCGATTTTCCAGAGAGAATGGCCTGATCAAAATGATTGGGTGAAATTAGCATCATATGAATAAAGTATTGACACTTTCTTGTTGCATTTGTTCATATGTGATTCTGGATGGAGTGTGTCCAGCTCTTTTCAGAATACATGCAGGAAAAAATATATTATGCTGTGCAAATAGGAGCTCTTCATTTTCCAATTATTTCACCTACTCTTTTCTCTTTATGCTCACCTTTATCATGGAAATTGTGAACAGAGCTGTGCTATTAAGAACATCAGCTTTTGCTTTTGCTGAGTCGCAAAATGTCTTGGCCGAGGACAATTTGTCCCTCACCACCCAATCATGCCAAATGTATGTGGTTATACAATATGAAGAATATATTTGCATATTAAGACTTTAGATTCATAATCCTTACTATATTACCTGACAATAGATGATAGGGAAATAATGACCTCGAAATGGCCCAAAAGATGAAAAAGATTATAACTCGACTGGTTGTATGTCTGGTAGAAAAGATGAATTAGTGTCCCTATAGTATATAAGTATAAACACTAATTTCCTCATATTTTATATGATTTACAATTAAATTGCAGTCTAGTAATGATTATTTATTTTCTAAACCTAAAGAAAACAAACGTTAAGATGATCTTTGCAATGTAACCGTAACCTTTAACCTTAGCAAACTGAGGTCGTGTTCTAGCTCCTCTGAGATCATGGCCCCCATTCTTTAGGCCTGGTGGTACATCCACAGTAATATTTGATCAACATAGGCACTAACTGACCCCGATCTCCAAATGAACATGCTACCTCACATCCCAGCTTCCCTGTACTCATTGAACTGATAGCGTAATGTACCATCTGTAGATCCCTCTCACATAGGTGGTCTTTATAATGTAACTATTTGCTTGTTTTTTAATAATTCATTCAGTTATTATAACAATATTAGCTAAGATTAAACACACACACATTGCTCATTACCTTGGGTACACAGCTCACCAAAAGCTCATTTCCTGTTGAGGAAGACTGAGTAACCCCGATTGGCCTCCAGATATTCCCATTACCATGGCCAAATGTTGAAGAGGACAGTAGGGTTATTGAGCTAGCTACCTCAGCCTAAGCTGGAGCAGCAACCATCACATCCACCAGTGATTCATGAGCCAAATAGACCTCTTTCAATTATTATCTATTTATTTTCCCTAACAAATCTCATAAGCAACGAGGTTATGGGAAGCATTTAGAGATTCAAATATACTACAAACAGGAATCAAAGTAATGATGCCTTCTTCTCAATGTGGAGAGTCTTTGACAGATGGACAAAAAAAAAATTGGTCAAAATCCTTTTTTGTGCATTTGAACAGGATATTTTGAAGCCATGATTCCTATCATCTGGATATCTCACAAACCTGTTTTATGAATATTGGATACACTAAATGTTCTCAAAGAGTAGGTGACTAATTTATCTAATCCATTTCCTTCTTAAAAGCTGTCCCAGTGGAATACTATCCACCTGTCATTATACAAAGACAGTTTCCACACTACATATCCAGCCATTATGGTGGTCTATACGGCTCTCTCTTTCCACCACAAAGATGCTGAGATATATCCATGTCAATAATGTAGCTGGATGGAGGAGCAGCCTAAGTGAGTCTGTCATAGTAATTATGGAAGACTGTGAGGACGATCAGGTCTTTAACTAGCACAGAGGCACACTGATCTATACACTGTACTGGACGTAAAGAGTCTCCTGAGCACAGAGATATTGAAAATACATAGAGTATAGTACTTTATCTACCTGAAAGGGCTGGCTGAGTGGCTGAGAAAAACCACATGCAGTGTATGTCATGGACATATTATGGAAACACATTATCAGTGTGCCCCATGGTCAAATTGCGTTGCCAAATTTGATAATCTAGTTGGTTTATTTCAGAACCTGAATAAAGGCAACCAGCTCAGTGGTTAATAAGGCAAATGTATTGTTACTGGACTGTCACTCATTTGAGGCTGTTAGGTGACAATTCAGTGAGTTCTTGACAGAGAGAAGATGTGAAAGCTGCAGCCAATATCCATCAGTAGTCTTATGAGGCAGCCAGACTTCTTCTCTTCTTTCATTTCCTTGCCTCTGTTGACAGATGTCGCAGCAGAATAATGTTTTCCTAAAATACAACAAATAACAGTGAAATGTATAAATAGCACCTTTCACTTCTTACTTGTGAGTTATGACTGTAAGGGAAGAATTGTACTTAGTTGAAATCATTTGGATTCTAGTTTAAATACGCATAAAAATGTCTGACTCCATGTCACTGTCAATTATCTTCAGTATTGGACTTGACAGGTATGAAGATAATATTCTAACAGTCCATTATCAAGATTTTGTGAGTTACCTGACACAGACAGTTGGACTCAATGAAACAGTAGTAAGGCAGCATTAATTGTAATGTGTTTGTGCACAGACTTCTCAGATGAAGCGGAGCCAGTTCACAGTCATTTGGTTCAAAATGGTAACATAATGCAATAATGTTTTGGAGGCAGTTGTTTTGATTGGGAAGGGATACCCACTAAAACCGCAGTTACAAAGTGAGAACATAATATTAGTGTCCATCATTTGTGGTAGCTAACAGGGTCTCGGTTTCAGCTTTTCGGAAATCAAATTAGTCCGCCAGACATCCAATTTGCGTTTTTGTTTAGTCAAATGTACTGCTGCTGCTTCTGCTTCAAATGCTGTAGGGCAGACCGAGAGACAGAAGCAATTGAAACCCATATCCATTCTCCAGATTATTACAAATTCAGGATCCAGCAGTTATAAGGATCACATCAGAGGGATGCAAAAAGTCTGATGTAAATATTTGTTTATTTGTGATTACAAATCTTTATTCAAGGTCAATAAATCTGTTATAATAAAGGAGGGTTCCCCGACGGTAATGTGAATGTGGACCCACCAAGGTGAGCACCTAGTTCCTTCACAGTTAAATCATATCAGATGGGCTATTGACAGCATCCTGTCAATGGCTGAGCCCTTGGAGGGTTGGCTATTTGCACATTGACTGATTGACTGATTCTTAATAGACACATAATTGGAGACAAAGACCTTCCAATGGAGTGTCATTTGCCAGAGCATTTGTGATAATTCACAGCCTGTCTAATTTTCCATTGGACACAATCCCAAAGTAATGGCTATGTTCAGAAATATGAATGCCCCAGTAAGTGATATATAGGCATGAGAAAATAGCTCCACAAAATATCTTGATTGTGGTTTAATCAATTTCTTTTATTTTTTAAAGCGACATCTCACCGAATGTATGCCTGTATCTATCAAAGTTACTAACACAAAACATAATTTATGGGTTAGCAAATATGGAGGAGGTGGTAGGGTTTGATTACTACTACCTATACATTCTGTGTGGAAAAAACAATCGTAAGGACTGCAATATGCTGCGTCTTGAACTGTAACCTCCAGTAACATTATTCATGAGCAGTAATATTACAAGCGGTTTTCCTTCATTTCAGGCTTTGGACAATGTTGATGGATAGTCATTTTCACTTGGCGGTTTTGTTTTCCTTATTTACCGGCTCTCCTGTCTGACATATTGCACATGCTCCACATCATCGCCTCGACCACGGACAGAAAGAAAGAGCACTTGCAGGAGGTTGTAGTGATAATAGCGGATCCATTTAAAAAAGGGTGGAAATACCCCCACGATCCACAAGCATTTCATAAAGGCTCTGCTTTTCAAAACAGCTGCTCCGATGATTTTTAACATCTATTAATGCAGAATTACTCCAATTACAAGCCTTCTTTGCACCAAGGCCCCCTTCCGCTGCCCGCGTGATATGGTGCGCACCTCTGGGAACCAATCACAGCCCTCCCAGCCACCGGCAGCAGATGTAAGCAATTTACTTGTGATTTCTTCATATTCAGTGTGAGACGAGCTCCTGATGACCCCCTGACCCTGGAGCCTGCAGGATTCTAACCCTATCAAATTAAAGCTCTCTGCTCACTTATTCCCTAGCGCTCCTCCGGTGCTAAGCAGCCATCTCGCTGCATAGCAACGCCGGTCGGGCGTGCTCGCTCATACGCCCTGCCTCATCAGCCGCTATTAGGGAAAATATACAGTGCTCTAATTGGATGAGATTCAGCTAAGGAAGTGCAGTTAAAGGTCATTTTCCACCGTGTGTCTCCTGCTCTTCAGAATAATGTCTGTGTCCTTCGTCTTTGGATGCTGTTAAACAATAGGGCCAAAGTTACAATCCTTTCTTTTGACAGAGAGTGGCAGCGGCCGTGATGAAAGGAGAGTCCTAGGAATCATGTCAACAACATGGCGAGGCCCTGACTGTTGGTGCTCTGCGCCGACTGCAGATCTCCTCTTCTGTACGGTTCACAGTAACCTGGAGCCTATGGCCACCGACCTTGTCGTTTTCCAATTTAGCACATTTGCAAATGGTTCAAAAAAGGCTGTTTATCCCAATCGCCAGTCCTTTTGTTGTAGTCTTTCTTCACATTGGTGTATTTTCATTTTCATATTCTAAACCACCAAACTGTAAGGCTAAGAAAAACATCCTAAGATGCTACAAAAAAATCAACAATCTAGCCACCATCATTGCAGGCAAAGCTGTCTCTTTCTATATGCTACATGTAACTTAGTGATGCACGTTGGGCCTGGCAGCCACTAGGGGGGATCTGTACCATTTTAGTAATTTAAAAGATACTTTCACCCAGGGCGACTTACAGTTATAAATGTTTTTAGATTTTTTTTACGAAGTCTGAATTTACTCAATTTACAGATAAGAGCTACAAAATTAAAAAAAAAGGGTTAAATTCAAAATGTGTGGCAACATTTTGCAATGGTTTACATCAGTAATTTTTGCTGTTTAGATGTATTTAATTGTTCTACTTTTAAATGCTATTTAATTATTATAATTATTGCTGGACGTGCTTTAACACAAAGAAAAATAACAGTAACACATTACACTTTAGGGCCCTAAAAGGCTGGAGGGTGATCACAGGCTGAGGGAGTTTGCAGGCTCCACACTATTAAAACACTGTTATAATAGATAGCTAGAACAGGGAATCTACTGGGATATTGCCATTGATTTTTCTGTTAAGAGGCCATCCCTATGGTTTCACATATACATATTTTCATTCTGCTTCAATAAAAAAAGAAAGTTAATACATTTTCCCTGTTTGCCAAGGCAATGTGTATCACTTAACATTGGTCCTGTAGATACATTACCTCACTTAGTGTGATTTATTTTTTCCCTATTACCAAGATATTTACAAGACTTCATGAAAGCTTATCATTCAGCGCTAATGAAGTCTTCTCTATATTTTGTAATGTGATTATCATAAACGATGTAATAGTGGATAGCTTTGGTTAAAATGCCATTCTGATTCTAATCATGATCTCCACAACATTTGTTAACGATGACACCAAAGTAATGTTTCATTTTCAGTTGCTACCTTTGTGAAATATCATCCTAATGAAAAGCTTGGTTGCTTCAGGACTCAATCATCCTGAGTAAATGCTGCAGTTTGTGTGGACTCATCTATGAGTGGGGGGCTTTAGAGGCTCCCTGTCAGCCAATTTTACAGCTGGAAGGGCAAAGGCCTTTTGAGCTCCACTGGAGAACTGAGGAGCATTCAGCGAATGAGTGGGCTGGGCCCTGCAGTCCCACGGCTTCTTCCACCTTTTGTCCTGTCTGAAAGGCCTTACCGCCTAAAACGCTTCACTTGACGGCCCAGTGTTTGCTATAGGAAAACCTGATTAAAGCAGGCGAGACACACACACACACACACAGATACACACACACACACACACATACACAGCCCAAAGCCTATCAATGACTCCCGCCACCCCCCAAGATACTGTATTTGCCCTTGCGGCTTGGGAGCTCTGAGAGAATGCAGTCGTCCATTGATCTGTGCCTGATAAAGCCCTTGGCATGGTGTGCATGGTACCTTATGTGCTTCATTCCACTCAGGCGAGTCCATTTCAGAGAGCTGTGTTTGAGCTAATGTGTGCCACGCTGCGCCAGTCACGGCCTTTGGGACTGGGCCTAAGTGCTGTGAGTCCTGACGCTTTGCTCTGAATTTCTCAAGTGTGGTCAGAAGTGCAGCACTTTCACACTTCCTTTGGCAATTCCTTCAAGCTCTTCCTACTGTATGTCTGGACAGGTAGGAATGTATGAAAAGGAAACAATAGGTACAGTGGATATAAAAAGTCTACACACCCCTGTGAAAATGCCAGGTTTTTGTGATGTAAAGGAATGTGATAAATCACATCATGTCAGAACTTTTTCCATGTTTAATGTGACCTATAATGTAAACAATTCAATTGAAAAACAAACAGGGGGTGAACATTTTTGAGGGGTGAAAAACCTTACAATAACCTGGTTGCATAAGTGTGCACACCCTCTTATAACTGGGGCTGTGTTCAGAATTAACCAATCACATTCAAACTCATGTTAAATAGAAGTCATTACACACCTGCCATCATTTAAAGTAACTCTGATTAATCAAAAATAAGGTTCAGCTGTTCTAGTAGGATTTTCCTGACATTTTCTTAGTTGTATCTCAGAGCAAAAGCCATGGTAAGCAGAGAGCTTCCAAAGCATCAGAGGGATCTCATTGTTGAAAGATATCAGTCAGGAGAAGGGTACAAAATTATTTCCAAAGCATTAGATATACCATGGAACACAGTGAAGACAGTCATCATCAAGTGGAAAAAATATGGCACAACAGAGACATTACCAAGAACTGGATGTCCCTCCAAACTAGATGAAAAGATAAGAAGAAAAGTGGTCAGAGAGGCTTCCAAGAGGCCTACAGCAACATTAAAGGAACTGCAAGAAATTCTGGCAAGTACTGGCTGTGTGCTACATGTGACAACAATCTCCCATATTCTTCATATGAATGGGCTGTGGGGTAGGGTGGCAAGACGGAGAAAGCTGAAGATGAAGAGGAAGTTCACTTTTTAGCACGACAATGACCCAAAGCACACATTCAAATCCACAAAGGCATGGCTTCACCAGAAGAAGATAAACGTTTTGGAATGGCCCAGCCAGAGCCCAGACCTGAATCTAATTGAACATCTGTGGGGTGATCTGAAGAGGGCTGTGCACAGGAGATGTCCGCGCAATCTGACAGATTTGGAGCGCTTTTGCAAAGAGGAGTGGGCAAATATTGCCACGACTCCTACCCAAAAAGAGTGCTGTAATAAAATCAAAAGGTGCTTCAACAAAGTATTAGTTTAAGGGTGTGCACAATTATGCAACCAGGTTATTCTGAGTTTTTTATTTTTCCCCCTCAAAGATTTCAGTTAGTTTTTCAATGTAATTGTTCACGTTATAGGTCACATTAAAGGTGGGAAAGGTTCTGACATGATTTTTTTGGTCTCATTCTTTTACATCACAAGAACCTGTCATTTTAACAGGGGTGTGTAGACTTTTTATATCCACTGTAAATGGCACAGAATTGTATACGCTGCAAGCAGCAGAATACTGTACATTTGTGAGAAAATGGATCAAGGTATAAAATAAAATGATTTATATCAAGTAAAAAACTAGACAATAGAGATACCACCTGTCCATCCATACAATCTCCATGTCTCTTTCAAAGATTGCTTTGTGATTGCTGAGCACACACTTCTGTCTGAGATATCTGACAGATGCACTTTGAGGTCTATTGGCTTGGATCCTGCTGCCTGTCACCTTTCACATCTCAATGGGCCCAGAGGTGACCCCTCTGTTGCCATATAGCTCCATACGTTATCGGCCCTAATACAATCGAATGCACGTTCAGCAAAAGGGGGTTGACGCGGAGGCAGGCACCAGGGCGCCCTTGTGCACAAAGAGGGACAACCTTTGTGACCTCTAGCACCTGAACCATGACCCTCATTTACAAGCAGGTCACCTCTGCAACAACTGCATTTACACCGGGTCAGCTAAGATCTCTGTCCTCCAAACAGCTCTAAAAAGCAGAGGGATCTTAATCATATAGTGCTCCCAGGGACCTGGGACATTGGTGCACATTGGCAGCATATGAGAGTAAGATCATGACCCTGGTCTAGGAAGGATTACTGCACATGATTTGGACAACCCGCACATAGACACACAACAGTAGTTCTATACGCAACTGTAATCCTGGTGTACTAGATCTTGCACAGTTGCAAGCATCTAAAGTGTCAGTTCAACAAAATCGCCATAAATGGAACCAATGAATAGTTTCTTACAAAGACTCCAAAGCAGAGATGCTAAGGACGGGCTCGTTTTTCTTCCATCCTTACAACAAAAGTCCTTATTCATTTTCCCTACAAAACACTGCATTAAGAAAACATGTTAAAATAATGAACCCAGATTAATGTAGAATTATTCTACTCACACTAAACATAATAAATAATTATCTATAAATATTTCTCTGCTTTCAACTGCTTGACGTTGTGATTACGACGTGGATGTACAGAGGAGTTCATTGTGGTTGACTGTCCCGTGGCATACAGCTGTACTAAAACAGTCCCCATTCTGCGGGGACAAAAAGGTATTTTTGCTCCGACCTTCTGGCAGTACTAAATGGCCATAATAGAGGTGACATAATGCACAGTTTTATGGTCAATCAAATTCCCACAGACTTCAAGAGTGGCTAATCAGCCCTACAGTTAAAACTTGACAGATGTTGGGTAATATTCATCTGCTTGCATTAAATGAATATCGACATATTATGACAAAGATGTAACATTTTCATTTTAATTTCGACTTTGATCTTCCAGTGAAACAATTTCCTGCTTTATTATTTTTTTTAATGACATTAGTATGAAGATCCAGCCCGGTAAGTAAATATTTTTTCCGTAGTAGATTATTTTTTTGAAACATATCAAATTGTGCCTCCTTTGTTTAAAAATGTGGAGCTAGGATCTGTTCAAAGACAAGTTAAATTCCAGAGGCTGAGACATCAATTTCACTGCAACATATTCTTTCACCTTGCATTTTTAAATTGCATTCTCTACAGCACATGCTACACCTGTCAACTAGCAACTCCTCTGCCATAATACATTTATATGTAGACAGAGAGAGAAAGAAGGAGACAGACAGACAGACAGACAGACAGCCAGTGTAAGGAGAGAGGCGGGGAGAGAAGGAGAGGTCACAGTGACTGTGTGATGGTCGCTGACACAGGAGTTCAGCCGGCGGTCAGGGGAAGCGGTTGAAGATGAAGCAGCCACACAGGCCAGGCTCTGTGTGCAGGTGCCCCCTCGCTGCCCCACGCGCTTTCATCCCCCATCCACTCCCACATCGGCCCGTCAGCCCCGCCTGCCATCCACCAATCAGGGCACAGGGGGGCGGCGGCCCAGCGGGGCCACATCAAAGCGTTCTCTCGGTGAGAGGCTCAGGGCTGATGCTGGCACAACACAGAGGAGCACAGAAGAAAGCAGGAACGGCCAGTTAAAAAAGCGAGTCCAAATGGACCCTTTCTTGCAGAAGGGCACCACCAGAACAAAACATTTCATTCTTTTCACAAACCAGCATTATGCCAGCCTTGCATCCCAAAACCCAGACACATTTTTCTCATTGCCTTGAGCCAATGGCCCCCTTGAGTGTGTGAACAAGAGGGATAATTTAATAAAGAAAATCCAATCTTCCAGTTTGGGGGAACAAAGTTATATTTGAATGAGTGCAATATGTTCCCGTCTTTCTTTTTTTAAATTATAATTTCATAGCTGAAATCAAAGCATTGTTGAGGTGCCCTCATCTCTGCAGAGAAGGCTTTTCACTGGGTCGTGTAGACGGACAGAAACCACTTAGAATTTCAGATCTCCTCAAAACCTATTCTAATGTAGTATTTCAATAAAACAGAGACAACAATAATAACAACTTAGTAATTGAATGGGACCTAGGATGAATATCATAAACCAAAACCTTTATCTGAAAGTGGGGAAATGTAATAAGGCTAATATATACATACCATTGTTACATTATATATAGTGAGTACCAGTCAAGGGTTTGGACAATCTTACCCGTTCTGATACTGTTAATTAATTATTTATGAATTATACTTAATGGCAAGTCAGGGTGAAGTTTTTGATTTTGATGAGTCCAATCTCTGATCAGCTGTGCATTGCATTACAAAGGGTATAGACCATATTATGTATCAGTACGGTCTATTCTAGTACTGATTTTGTGACTCCCAATCAATTGGTGGGACACTAAATGTGCCATTAAACTACTGAGAGAAAAATCACTAAACTGGAGTAACTAACTAGCTAAATGAATACAAATAATGTCTGAAGTACTGTACAAAAATAGACATTGTTTTATAGCTTTCCGACAAAGCTAAACAGTTAAGTCCTTTAACACTCTTTGAATATAAATATGTGATGGATAAAAACAAGAAAACAGGTGAAGAAAATATCAAACTATGGTATTTAAAAAAACCTAGCCCATGCCTCAAATGAAGAATCCAAGCCAAATGTGCCAAGTTTTCTGTTTTTTTATACAGGCTTTAATGCTGTAAACGTTTGAACCATCATACCCGAAAAAACTATTTAAACAAAAAAAAGTTATCAAATAAGACAGGTTAGTTCAGGAGATACCGCAGGCTTTCAGGGCTAGGTAAAACTACTTTTTCTACTAGGCTGCTCATGGAATGTCTTGCAGAGTAACCTCAAGCTAAGCATGTAAGGCATTTCAAATGCTTGATAAATTACCTTTTTATTGTTCACTATGATTGCTTTCCTTAATGTGGGTGCTTTCCATATCTGCATATTTGTATATGTTTAGTTCACTGCTATAATACAGGGTTTACAGCAGTGATAAACCATTAATGTCAGAGACAACTAGCTCTCAGTTTGATTTCTCTGTATAAAGGTAAAATAAATAATAATAATTATCCTGGAGTATTACACTTCATGCTCTCTCCAAACTAAGTATGACTTTCAAAATGAATGTTTTCACTTTGAGTAGGGCTTTCAAAATGAAAAGCACCCCTACAGTACAACAGACATGAGCAGGCAGTACAAAACGTATGAGCTCTACAAAACAAGTGTGTCAAGTCCCTTAGTGAGTATGATGCACAATCCAGCCAACTCTTGCATATGTAAAGGACAGTAATGGGTTCCTATGGGAGAAGACACAGAGGCACCTGAGTGAGTGCAACGAAAGAAGGACTATGACTGTGTTCAACACCACACTGTAGAGTAGATGCGCACATGAGAAATTATTAACAAAACAGCAGATAACCAATTATGTGCCACAATTAGGAAATAAAGAACACATTGACAATACAATAACAATAATTTAAGGATTTGCTTCTTCCCTGCCCTCAACTGGTGGAACAATTCTTTCTGTTGCCTAAGAAGCACATTTTGATTTCAATAAACTACACAAATGAGGTGAATTTAAACACTGTTTTGAGTGTCATATGGCTACAAAATAATAAACATTAAGCAATGGTAATAAAATCAACAGGAATGTACATTTACGTTGACTGTTTACCTTGTACAGTTGGTAAAATTAGCACAAATATATATACTTAACTCAAGTTACCTCATGCTGGAGACAGAGAACAGCTTTAATTGTATTTTGACCCAGGAAATCACACCTGATACACAGCCTTTGTTGATCATTACTCATGTGGTGAAGACCAATTCCATTTGTCAAAGCAGTACTCAAGAAACTAAGCCTATGAGGTTGTTAAAGTGAGGCCTTATTGATGGACAAATCAGAAATAGAGACAGGTGCTGTTGACCCTCAAGTGGAGTTGGTCCAAGACACTGCCCGCTGGGCACCATGTAATTGATGGTATAGACATATAGCTCAACATAATGAAGACTTATTGATGCCTTGTTGTAGTGATGATATTGATTAAATGTGTTAAGCTGTTATTTGTATTATTCAAGGGGTTTGACACGCGTCAATGTCTGGTGAGGGAGGATCTATCTGACTAGTGTCAATCATTAGGGTCAAATCCTAAATGCATCTATTCACCAGTAGTTGAAATAATAGTGCAGATCTTTAAGAAGACTTATGGTTATGAAAACCAATAATGAAAACCTGATGACTCTATCATCATTTGTTAAAACGTTATTGGAGTCTTTGCCTTTGCAATATTTGGGTCACTGAATCAATGGAGACGAGAACAAAAGTGGTCAAAAATCTGAAAAAAATCACAATATTGTCAGCTTGGCTGGATGCAAGGTGAAGTGACAGGTCTAGGTTCCGCATATTTGTTATTGAAAGTGCAGAACATAAAACATTAATATGGATATAGATTTTTGGACATAATGTAGTATATCTCCACTTTCCATGTTAACGCAAACATACATTTTCTTTAAAACAAATACTTTCCGTTCATGTCATCCTGTTTTTTTGGAACAACTTTCATTTTGTTAACTACTATTGTTGGTTAAGCCATATGTTGATGAGACGATCCCTGTGCTTTTTATTAGTTGTAAGGCTTATGAAATCAGACTTTATATAGTTTTGTAATGTAAAGTACCCACCTAATAATAATTGAGGCTATTATTAAGGGGTTTAAAGGTGATCTCTTTTATGAATCAACTTAAATTTACTGATTGTTACGAATTATCGCTCTGCTTCTGTGGCTGAGATTATGGTTAGGGAGTCAAACAGATCAGCAACTTTTTTTGATATACTGCATGCTAACATCAAGGAATTTTGTGACAAACCATTCAAAATATATACTATCACATAAATAAAAATGCACTATATAGATAAAAAAAAATTGATGATTGTTTTGTGGTGAACTCTTGTTGTTGCTTGCTTTTTGGGGTTTCAGACAGGCTTTATGAAATACAGTTCTCTGATTGATTTGATTTTGTAACCTTACTTTTTCTCTGCAAAATCATCAATCACAGATTGGGGAGAGTAGTATGTTGGGGGTCTAGATGTCCTTCCCCTTGTAAAGTTATAATTAAAAAAGCAATTTTACAGACATTGACAGACTTATTTTGCATAACTGACGACAAATGAAACAATCAGAAAAACAGCCTGTACGTCAATAGTAGTTCAGATCTATTTCAAACATGGTTGCACAAACAGGGACCTCCTGAATTATTGGACTATTTATATCGGCCTAAATGAAATAAATTCTACAAATCTAACATTTACAGGGCTTGTAAACTCAACATCAAATCTTAGTAATGTTCACAATATATTAGCTCTGTATAATCTTAGGACACCCACCAAGATATGAACCCTAACAACAGCCTAAAACAACTGTAATGCAGACAATAAAATGTGTTCTAAAATATTTTCTGAAATCGGTTTCGAACCCTTTAAAGATTCCCTGTTTACTGCACTGTCAGAAGTAGTGATGTAAAATAATCAATATGCCAACTCCGAACAGCGTGGCAAAAGTAAAAAACATGGTGGACAATTTCTCTAGCCTTAGGTCGGTTAAACCAAATATCCATTTCATCCAAGGTTATTGAAAAAATATAAGACCAATGTAACATTCCCTCACCTCAATTACACTGTCGCCAATGTGTACAAACAAACTAGCTACAGGATTTTGGAAATGTCATTTGTTTTGGAATCCGTTTTGATCATAACAACAGGATAGCTAATTATATATGTTGGTAGAAGTAGGAGTGAATGCTAGCATAAATATGAGCTGGCTCATTCCCAGAAACGTCTGTTTGGGTTTTAGTAACATTTTAAGACTAAAATAACTTCCCTGCACAACAATAACATAGTCACAGTTGTGGGATTGCCTACTCGCTATGTATGGCTTTAAAGCACTCTGTAATGCAGAATCTGTCATGTGTTATATTTATTTTGAAGATTAGTTACCTTCTCAGAAAGTTCAACCAATGCTACAGGCATGTACTTTAATCTGTATCATATTAATATGAATGACACTTGTCACACAAACAATTACAGATGGACAATATTTTTTTTTTTGCCTCAGACGTTAACAAAAGCACTGATGTTTTGCTCTCCAAATGCAGAGGAAAACATGAGCTGAAGTAGCAAATACTGCACATTATTTATTAGTCAGTTATACTAAAAGAAAAGGAAATGTAATGAACTAGCTTTGAGATTAGCACAAAATACTTACATATACAATCAGGCTTTACTGACCAGCGGATCCTGTTGCTAATGTAATTAGACTGAGAGAGCTATAGCTCAAACAACTATCAATCTGATGGACATTTGTTAAATTGTTTGGAGTGAACTGGTCGCTGAACACCCGGCTTGTCACAGTAAAAATGTTTGTATGCTTGTCATGGCTCTCTACCAACATAATACATTTCTATCTGACTCCTGGATTTTTCGGGGTGCTGAATAAAGACGAAATACTATAGGCTCAATGTCAAACAATTCCAAAAAGTAGATTTTTGATTGCCTTTATCGCTCATCTGTACCAAGGGGTCAAGAAATGATGGCTATCACAGTAGAGATTGCATAGCTTGGTATTTTGGAATACGATTAAAAAACAATATATTGGATTACATGAGAATAACAGATGTAGGCCAGTAGTTAAAATAGAGAAGCTGTAACACAGAGTACCTTAATACATATTAAATGACACAGGTTTTGAAGGCTAATTCCCCTCCGGCAAGTTGTGTTTTTGCAAATAAATGTCTTATTCATGATAACGTTAAAGCTAACCATTATGCACTGCGTGCAAAAAAAAACTTATGAAATTGATGAAAAAACATGAAAATTATGGGAGAAAAGATAAATAAACAGCTAAAATCTAATATCCAAGAAGTAGGGAATTAAAGCTGGCCTGGCTAGTTTACAAGACTGTAGGCTGGCTAGCTGCTTGTTGCACTGTGTCACGTTAAGTGTTTCAGTTGATCGTGCCAATACCTCAAGTCAAAATGAAAGTGCAAATTACGTACTTATCTTAATGCATATTTAAGCAGTAGGCAAATTTGCTTTCTATGAACATTGCGGTCATGTCCCTCTATACCCCGGAAATCATGCCAGAGGGCCAAACACTAAAAGCTAGCCTACACACATTCACACTCACACTTGCATATGCACTCTCTATTAATATTTGCTATAACAATTGGTGTTTTTCGGGTCAGTTCAACTTTGAACATGTTTATTTTGACACACAAAGACCAAACATCCTTCCATACAATAAATATGATATTCTGTGTCATCATTCCGCCACAGCAACATGACAAGCCACCACTTGGGCAAAATGGAACATTCTATACAACAGCATGTTCATCTATATTTGATGTCTTAAACATAGCACATTCATATGAAGGGAACGATTAGTAAATGGGTGATTCAAATTTGAATCCTTTACTGCTTCATAAAGTTTTCTTTGTGGATTCATAAAAAATGTGTTTTACAAACCATAATACGTATTTAGTTGTTTTTTGCTGAAAATCACATCAAACAATATTAAAATGAATGTGCTACACCTAATAATCTTATGAAACCCACCAGAATCTTTGGCACCATTGGTAAATATGAACAAAGAAATCTGTAATTAAAAAAATTTAAATTGTTTTTTATCAGCTCAATCTTACACCCAAACAATAATAATCAACAAATAATATTATCATTCAAAAACATGTGTGCCACAATTATTGGCATCGCTGCATTAAATACATTGTCGACCCTCAATTTGCCAACAGCTTTAACTCATCTCCTACTGTATAAGGATTTGAGCTCATTTGGCACAAATTCTCTAGATCCTTCAGAGTCCTTGGTCCTCGCTTATGGACTCTCCTCGTCTCAACCCACAGGTTTCAATGGGATTTAGGTCAGATGGCAGGAAAGGCCATGGCTATCCTCCTGGATGAAGCAGGCAGGTTTTGGCCTAAAATGTCCTGGTGCTTAATGGCATCCATGTTCACCTGTATTCTACTGTAACAAGGTTCCCAGAACCTTTGGAAGTGAAACAGCCCTACAACATCACAGATATAACGCCATACCTGACAGTGGCTATTATGACTCTTATTAGACCTTAGAACCTGGTGTCAATCAGAGTTCCAATGACAATTAGCTAACTGTAGGTGATTATATTTGTTGTTTGGGGACAGCAGATACTTTCTTCTAGCAATCATTCCAAATGCTGTTCTATTTTTGTAAAAAACCTAAAACAATTTGAGTAAAATAAAGATTTGAATAAAATAAAAGGAACATCTGAATCACACATCAGGTCTCAATGAACAAAATATATGAAAGTTCAAAATCTTTACGGTATATTGTGCAATTCGTTGAGAAGAAAATGACATAAAAATGGTCAATGGAAACCAAAATCACCAACCGATTGAGGGTAGGATTCAAACTAACACTGAAAATGTAAGTAAACAATTGAAATCACAGACTGTTCCAAGTTCCACGTGCCTGTATACACTCCCAACAACGTCTGGGCGTGCTCCTGATGAGACGGTGGATGGTGTCCTGGGGATCTCCTCTCAGACCTGGATCAGGGCATCAGTGAGCTCCTGGACAGTCTGTGGTGCGTCAAATGCACCGATACATAACGTCCCAGAGGTTCTCAGTTGGATTCAGGTCGGGGGAACGTGAGGGGCCAGTCAATGGCATCAATGCCTTCGTCATCCAGGAACTGCCTACACACTCTGGCCACATGAAGCCGGGCATTGTCCTGCACCAGGAGGAACCCAGGGCCCACTGCACCAGGGTAAGGTCTGACGATGGGTCTGAGGATTTCATTCCGGTACCTAACAGAAGTCAGTGTCCTGTTGGCTAGCAAAGGGAGATCTGTGTGACCCTCCATGGATATGCCTCCCAGGCATATGGTCCCCTAATTTTTTTGAGCAGTGTATATTTTATTATAGACTTTGAAGTGTAGTTCAATGGCAAAACACACTAATTAATTCCATTTTTAATTCATGTTGTAAGACAATAAAATGTGGAAAAGTACAAAGCGCATGAAGACTTTTGAGTACCATTGAAACTTGTTTGCATGGGGGGTGTGTCTAATTTTCAAGAACATTTCATCTTGTTTAATTTGCGTGTTTGCTGGCCTTTCCCAGTAACAGTGTGTGTTTCATCTTATATTTATACCCCAGTGAAACAATGTCATGGATGACCAGGTCCAATAGAGTTCCCAAAAACTCTTAAAATTTTTAATCTTAATCACTATTAGATTTAGTTCATGAGATTTTCTTGGGGAGTGGCAAATTTCACATAAAACATTATGAGATGATTCAAAGATGTTATCTTGGCAAAGGAAGTGTATACTAAGTAGTAAATGCAGGGAAGCCAATAATTGTGGCACGCATGTTTTTGAATAAAATAATTACTTCATGATGGATGCAATTTCTGTTTTCTTTGAACAACTTTTCTGAATTAAATATTACATTCATATGATTTTTTGATTTTAAAGTAAGATGCTTTTTTTTTCACTGCCACCCCTGTTAATATTAACCATGGCTGGCAATCAGTCTGGTGGGCACTGTGTAAATAAAGAATTGAATATTGTATATTATATATCTATACATATATATCTAAAGTTACAAGAAATATCAGTATGTAACATAACACTGAAAAACTAAAAATACACTCTGTAGTGGCCTAACTGTGAACATTTGAACACATGTTACTAGTCCCTGGAATCTTGTGTAAAGACATGGCTGACATTTTGGCACCAACCTTCATTCTGTTTTCTCTCCGTGTTCTCTGCTTCTGTGCCAGATGAATCTGTGTGTGGTCTTCGCTGTGACTTGGCACTTGGCTTCCGCTGCTCAAATTATTAAAGCCGATAAGTTATTGATTGAGAGCAAATATCTATGATCAATATAATTATGATTTGGGGTTGTCTCACCTGCTATCATAAGATCAATGCAGAAACACTTTCTCTGGATAAAAGCCTTTTCTAAATTCCCAAAATGTCACAACTTTCAACATTTGAGACTGATCTGCAAAACCTAAACAACAATTGCTGGAGGGCAAACCTGACAACATGCACTTCATGGAAAAGGTTTCATCTGAAAGAGGCAGCCATTTATCAGTGCACTTTGTGATTGCAAGAGTCAGTCAGATGCAGTGACAGTCGCTCTCTGCAGCGTCTGTTCGGAATGACCTTCCCTTTGTTCCTGAGAAGGGGCCAGGTTGCTCCTGTTCTGCCCCTGGTCTGGGATGTGCCTATGCCCACGGCCACACTCATCAGCAGCTTGGGCACCACCTATCCGTCTTCCCTCATTGTGCACAGAGGTGACAGCTGGCATTCAGCTGTTTATAAAAGGCCTTTAAAAAACATGCAGGGCCTCCATCCTCGGCTACATTAAAGTAATTAGCTGCCAAGCTAGTAGAAAGCACCCCCCACCAAGTGCCAGCAAGACTGCGGATTGAAGCCAGCATCCTGTTTGACACATCTGGGCAAGGGAGAGTAATGAAAACAGCTGCTTCTGCCCATATGGCACCCAAAAGCTGGCAGTGTGGCGGTGTGCCGTGCCAACTTTAGGCAAATTATCCATCATTAATCCCGGGATCTGACCAGCATACGAGTCGCTGCTAATCAAAACATCTGGGGGTGGTGGCAGAAGAAGGGGGGAGGTCTCACTTGAAAGGATCATACTTTGCAAGTAGAGGGGATGCAAGGCAAATGTTCAACAAAGGGCCTGGCTAGATTAAAGGTGTAGGATCTGATGCAACCACACAAAGACTGAAAACATGAATGTGCACAGGGCCGGCCCAAGGAAAAAATTATTCGGGGGCCCCTGATTTCACTGCAACATTTTTAGAGGTGTCCTGGAGTGAAGGTTTGTTATATATCAATTTATTTAATAATAGGCTATATATAGGCTATATATTAAAGATAGTTTCCTGCAGTACTAAACATTTTGCGTGTGATTCAGAGAAATGCTGGTGTTTCAAAGCACCTTCTAGAAATGCAATGTGAATATGATATCTGAGTGAGAATGACTTAATCTGTGCCCTTGGGCGACTGATACAATAAAAAATATTTGAATAAATGTAATCCTTGTCACGGCATATGGACATGTGAAGGTACAAATTGGCACAGCACCATCCTGGGTTAGTGGGGTTGGTATCGGACAAGGGTTTCTTTGCCTCGTTGCACTCTGGCAACTTCTTCTAGTTGGTTGATTAAGCTTGCGAGCTTAATCATAGCTGTTGGCTGATGAATGCATTTTCCTCCAAGCGAGTAGATCGGCTAGGTGGGATGAGCTTCGAAGGACACATCTCGATCTTCGTCTCTCCTGAGCCTGCTGGGACTTGCTGCTACGAGGCAAAGGCATAAGCATGAAATTGCTGGGGGTGGAGGGGGGTTGAAAGGTGAGAAATCTGTTGTTCTTGAGTAAGGCAGTTAACCCTAATAGCTCCCAGGGCACTCATCATGGCAGCCCCTTGCACCACTCCAAATCCGAGGTATTGGGTGAAATGGGAAAGCCACATTTTGGTTGTACATTCTGTGCGATTGACAAATACCTTATTTTCCTCTTCCTTTCCCAACACACCATTTCCCAGAAGCCAGTCACAGTTTAAAAGATTAACCATGGGAACACAGCATTTGACTTTTAAATGCTGTCAGCTTCTGAAATCCATGCGCTATAAACTTTTACTTCGAAAATCAATGCTGAGATGCAATTTGATTAGCTGAAAATTGCCCTCACATTTGTTTCTGCGTTTGCCTATTGTGTGTCCTTTTCTCTTATAGGCTGGCCTGTTCAAACCGGCCTTCAAATTCCCTCAGAAAGTCAGTGACATTAAAATGTCCTTTGATGTCCCTTCCCCAAGCAGGGAGTATTAACAGTAATAGTGATTCTGTGACTTAATGCTTTTCCGGGGATCAATAGCTCTTAAATGCTACAGTGGGACAATTAAAAATAAATAGGAGGTTGCTCCAGTCTAAATCAGATTATACATAGCTGCCCCTAGCTGGCCCTCAAAAGCACAGTATGTCTTCACCACCAGTCATCCTCACAGCATCTGGGTTCAGGAGGGAGGCATGCATATGTAAGTGAGGCTTAATAAAGCACATAGCTTTCATTTCCCAGCAAAGCCACAGTCTCTATCAATATCAACGCTAAAAAATATTGACCAAAATAACATGAACGTAATAAATGGAGAAAAACTGTAAGGACATAAACCTCAAATGTAAGTGGTGAAAAACTGCCATCATTTTAAATGTTAAAGACATTATTAAATAGTCCTAGTTCATTGGTCTTTGAAAGGCATGTCTATCCGTCTGAGCTGAGATGTCGTGGGTTTCACCGCACCCCCCTTCGGGCCGTTGTTGTAATGTCAACGCTGGTAATAATGCAGATATAACTGGAGGCTGAGCATGACAGGAGCCCTGGCTGACAGACATGACCAAGTCCAACACAATTAGTTGGTGACAGCAGGTGCTGCCTGACTCGGCCGCGTTAACACATCTCAGGTTTCCCTGTAATGGTCACAAAGTGATCCTAACTTTCAATTAACACATCCCCTGCCTCCACACACAGCCCTAGCCAGCCGATCATTTCTGCATCCCAGCCATTAGGCGCGTGGGCAGGATTGTGGCCCGCATCGCCCATCGCTGTGCAGCTTCCCTGACAGAGGCATTTCTTAGTGACACAAGGAGACTTCAACATCTACAGTTCATGGACACGCTCACACACATTCCCTCGGCGTTTCTCAACAGGCTCGAGTCCTTGGCCACACCGTTGCCGAAAATATTATCCATCAGATTCAGTTACTGTACAGCCTCAAAGAGAAGTACTGATGTTAGGGCTTCACACTAAATCAGGATAAATGGATGGTGAAGACCTCTTAGAATAAAGAAGGAGGAGGCAACACCACACACACACACACACACTCAAACCCAACGCCATGTTCTGTACACACTCTCACAAAGGATGAGGTTCATCTTCATTCACTACCCCACCATCCATCATGTGTTGTGACTTCCCAATAACACCAAACAGAGTTCTGCAGCTGTCTTCAGAGCAACTCTCTGATACCAGAGGGAATTACTGTCTACAAATGAGTGCACAGGTAGGGAGCCCTCCGTACACTACAGCCATGTCTTTTAACACAAAGTACACTCCTCTGTACATTAGGCCAGGATGAGGTACTGTTAGGCCTGTCATTGGAGTCTATTGACCTTTAATGATTCACTGACTTTCTGTAAGTGAGACAACAGCCAGAGCAAGGGATAAAGGGGTTGGACAAGTCCAACACACCAGCACTCAGAATGAGTCTGATGAGAACCACTGCCCTATTCCATTGAGTACAAGTCCCTCAGTGGCCTCCCCATCCACATAGATGAACACGCCTTCCTCTCAGTCAGCCATGCCATGAGTGCAGAAGTAATGCTATGTGTTGCTTCAGAGCACAAGCATAACATTGAGAAATATGTACATAAGAAAATGGTGAAAAGTGACATCTTTGCACTAACTGAAATGGTATGTATCCTCATGTAAGGTTAATTGCATACTGTTGTATAATAGCAGACGCCAATGACGATTGTATAAAGTCCTGCAGACTCAAATATATATATATATATATATATATATATATATATATATATATATATATATATATATATATATATATATTGTATTCTAAACAGGATGAAAGAAATGTGCAAGAAATTATAGGAAAACATATTTTTATATTCATAACATATTTTATATTCATAACATATTTACAGACTTTGTCTTCTTTAAAGTATGTAAGGTATCAATATTCATAAATATTTAATATGCAGCATACCTTTATGAGCATCAACTACTGGACTATAACGTAACCTCCATACCATATAGAAGAGCGAGCCTCAGCAAAAATCTTTATGCCATGTTGATGTGAATTCTTTCCTGGGTGTAAAAGCTGACTTCCATTGAGTTTTCTCAATTGAAGTTTGTTTGCTTTGTTAATATTATCCCACTGAAATTGAGTTACAAATTGAAATAGTGTGATGACTGTTCTCAAGGGAACCAAACTAAGTTACAAATGTTAGCCATGTTCTATCACTGTATTGACCTTGTTTTGATGGGCAATGATAGTCATTGTGTGTGTTCCCTTATTTTTGTGAGTGCTAGATAGAAATGACAGGTCCCGCTGAGACCGGATAAACATGTTCTTTAATGAAAGTTGTGTATAATTTAGTCTTTGCCATCTTAACTGGAGTTAGTATTTTAAATGGATACATCTGTCTGTGTGAAGTCTTTCATTACCTCCACTCATTACCAGCGCATCACAGTGCTCCCTGTGGACACGCCTTTTACGTGCTCCATCCGCCAAAATGCACTTTATGTTCCAGAATTTGACACTCATCTCAAAACAAATTTGTCAGAAGCAATTAAAAAATATCACTACACAAACAGTGAGTGCCACATAAACTGTGTGGTTGTACATTCCTTATTCTCTCTTTGGCTCCGGGAAAACCTGTGCAGATTGTTGCATCAGCTTTATATTCAGTTGCAAGCATTTACACCAGCAATGACACTAAAATGCAATGTTGTCTCACACCTCTTCAATGCCCATGTGTTAGTAGATGGATATTGTTGGGAACTGGGACACTCTGTAGTCTGCGTCAATACAAAGCATCCTAAACATTATCAGTGGTTGACATGTCTGGAGATTATGCAGGCCATGAAAGAACTGGGACATTTTCAGCTTCCAGGAATAGTGTCCAGATCCTTGCTACATGTGGCTCTTCATTATCATGCTGAAACATGATGTTATGGTGAAGGATGGCACAACAATGGGCCTCAGGAACTCCTCACTGTATCTCTGGGCATTCAAACTGCCACAGATTAAATGTAATTGCATTCGTTGTCCATAGCTTATGGCTGCCCTTACCATAACCCCACTGCCACCATGTGGTACACTGTTCACAATGTTGACATTAGCAAACCACACAACACCATACACACTTTCTGCCATCTGTCTGCCGTCTCAGTACAGTTGAAATGGAATTCATCCATGCACAGCACATTATTTTGTCCAGCATGCCAGTGACTATCGAAGGTGAGCATTTGTCCACTGAAGTGGTTGGCGTGGTTACACATGGTTCATGGTTATGCGTGGTCTGCTGTTGTTAAGCCTGTTGAACATACTGCAATTACTGAGGTTGTGCCATAATACATACTGAGGTTGCATGATAAAACTGCACATTGTATGTGCAGTACTGAAGAGTGTAATTTCATTGTTCTCAGCACAAGGTGTACCAGTGAAATGAATGCTGTTAAATCAGCTCATTGATATTCCACACCTTTCAGGTGGATGGATTATTGTGCACAGGATCTTTTACTATGTGGTCTTGGACTCATAGAGCATGGTACCAACAATGTATATATTTGTGCTCATAAGTTTGCATACCCTGGGAGAAATTGTGAAAATGTTGCATTCATGTTGAAAATATGACTGATCATGCCTGGTCTTTTATTTAAGGATGGTGATCATATGAAGCATAGTTGTTTGGCTCCTTTTAAAATCATAAGGATAACAGAAATCACCCAAATGGCCCTGATCAAAAGTTTACATACCCTTGAATGTTTGGCCTTGTTACAGACACACAAGGTGACACACACGTGGAAATGGCAATTAAAGGTGAATTTCCCACATCTGTGTATTTTAAAATTGCAATACGTGTATGTCTATAAATAGTCAATGAGTTTGTTAGCTCTCACATGGTTGCACTGAGCAGGCTAGATACAGAACCATGGGGCTCAATATCTAGCAGAAAATAACTGTCAAAAGACCTGCGTAACAAGGTAATGGAACTTTATAAAGATGGAAAAGGATATAAAAAGAGATCCAAAGCCAGTACTGTTCAATCACTTATTAAGAAGTGGAAATCTCTTGATACCAAGCCAAGGTCAGAAAATGCTGGCAGACAATTTGCACAAAATTCTTCTGCACGAAAGCTACACATGGGACGCTCCTGGACTTCCCAGCACGACAATGACCCTCAGCACAAGGCCAAGTTGACCCTCCAGTGGTTACAGCAGAAAAAAGGTTCTGGAGTGCGGTTCTCAAATGTGTGGTTCATAAAAGACGACCAAAGACTTTGCATGACCTGGAGGCATTTTGCCAAGACGAATGGGCAGCTATACCACCTGCAAGAATTCATGGCCTCATAGACAACTATTACAAAAGACTGCACACTGTCATTGATGCTAAAGGGGGTAATACACAGTATCAAGAACTAAGGGTATGCAGACTTTTGAACAGGGATAAGTTAATTTCTTTGTTGCCATGTTTTGATTTATGATTGTGCCATTCTGTTATAACCTACAGTTGAATTTGAATCCCATAAGAAATAAAAGACATGTGTTTTGCCTGCTAATTCATGTTTTCTTTACATACAGTATATGCATACAGTATGTAATCCATTAAGAAAAATCCAGTGCCAGGCAGAGGGCAGATGGGCAGTACAGATCAATCATGACCAAAAGGTCCTGCCACCTGAACAGTTTATTTTTCTTTGCTGTGGCCATCAGTAATTGGCCATCTTCTCCAAAGAGACTAACAGGACTGTACTATTCACATCAAGTAACTTAGCATGTACTTAGAAAGTGCAGGCGATGCGGATTCTGACTGGGCACGTTAAGTCGCCATGCAGTAGGTAACAGGTGATGACCTGTGACTGTGGGTGTTGGTGCTGATAGGTCAACTTAGAATAGGGTTGAGGTTTGTTGAACAAATACATTGAAATATTTTACTTTAATTCATGGGAAGTTCTTTACATTTGAAGTTAACTTGTCTGCAAGATTATTGAACAAGCTCAGACTCCATGTCATCTGATAAGTCCTTCTATTCTATCACAGACTTTCTTTAGCACAATGTAGCAACTAAAATAGACTTCTTGCTGCATTCTCAAGAACATAAGTGGGCTATAAATTGCTTGTGTACGTATGTTTATGTAGGCACCTCTATAACAATACAAAATAATTAAAATAAGTTAATATGCATCATACATTGCAAAACCATTATGCATACTGGACCCAATTCAGACTTGAGATAAAATTAAGTCCCTGTAACTCAACATCAAATCTCAGTAATATTTACATGGTATGATTGTTATAATCTTAATCATCCACAAAGATATGAACACTAATTACTATTATAAAATTCAGATTCTATTTTTTTGCTTTATTGCCTCTTTAGACAGTTCTGCCAATGTCACGGGCGTGCACTTGATTCTCATAAATATGCATAACACTTTGACTTTGTCACACATCACACATTTCATTACAAGTTTGTGTCCTGCTGTACATGAATACAGTTGCTCTCAAAATTATTCACCCCCCTGTATTTTTCCAAATGTTATTGTGTTACAACATTAAATCAAAGATGATTCAGTAAGGAGTTTTGCCACTGATCCATAAAAAAGTGCATAATATTGAAAGATGAAAAAGTAAAATCTGAAAATGTATCAAAATTATTACAAATAAAACCAGAAGAAACATTATATAACTATTCAACCCCTTTGCTATGACACACCTGAATATGCTGTGATGCAACCAATTAGATGTCATGTAATTTGTTGAATGTAGTCCAGCTGTTCAGCACAGGTGATAAGCTTTTTGGCCTCATTGCTATGTTGGGCACAAGCCGTACACTGCACATCATCATGAGAACACCATTCATACTGAGAAGAAGGGTGGTGGCAGCATCATGCTATGGAGATACTTTTCAGCTGTAGCAGGGACTGGGTGACTGGTTGGGACTGAGTGTCACGCACTGTACCTTTATCTGTGAGTTTCCACATGTCCTGTCTTGTGTTCCACCCCCGCAAGGTCTTTCCCATCTTCCTTGATTATTCCTTGCATATTTTACCTGTGCCCTCTGTTTGTTCTGTACCAGTTCGTCTGCTGTTTTTTGCCAAGTGTCTTTGCCGTTTCTATGTTGCTCCAGTGCCCTTTCTCTAGATTTTGCATCATACAAACCTGCCTGTATCCGCCTACTACCACTGTATTGAATCGCTGTCTGTCCCTGGCCGCTTCCTGCCTTAACCATTTATCTAATAAATTATTTTTAATAAACATCTACCTGTATCCGAGTCTGCATTTGGGTCTAACCCCTGAGCAGTCACATTGACAAAAGATGAACGGAACAAAATACAGAGATCCATGAAAAAAACATAGTCCAGAGCACAGTGAATCTAAGACTGGGGTGAATATTTATCTTTCAGCACAACAATGACCCAAAGCACACAGCCAAAGCAACACTGAAGTGGCTTCGTAACAAGTCTCTGAATGTCTTTGAGCGGCTCAGTCAAAGCCTGGACCTCAATACAATGTGTAAGGAGTTGCTGTTCACAAAAAGACCCTCATCCAACTTGACAGAGCTTGAACAGTTTTGCAAAGAAGAAACAGTTAGGGTTAGTCTGTGAGTCAGTCAGTCAGTCACTCTCTCAGGGACATTTGCTCTTTTGGGCTGGCTCTGCAATAATACATGTTTTAAAAATGTCTGTGATATTTACCATTTTCATTACAAAATAGGTCATTGGCTAACTGCCAACGTTTCAGGTAAGGTTCATAGTTTTACTCACTAATAGCTAACTTCACTTACATTTGGTGGGTGGTGTGTTAAAAAACACTTACAGAGATGACAATAAGGTGTTTTATGTAAATAATGCGCCAAGTAAAACATTCTCAGTTAATTTAAAACCTATATCATTAACATACTGTTACGTCTTGGGATCTGTGATATTACAGTCATTAAACGTAATCAAAGTAAGGTGCACTATGCAAGTTTGAGCCACCTATACTCTATGCAGTGAGTTGATCAGAGCAGAGTCACCTCCAACCGTTGATGCTGGAGGAATGAACACAGACATTTGTTTTAGATGGGGTCGACATTGATGGGCCCATTTCATAACTTTGGAACATAGAAAAAACTAAGTCAACAGCTAAACCTATCAAAATGTCACCTGGGCTATCTATTGCTTTAGATGCATTGCCACATTTCAGAGATTTATTGATGGCCAGCAAACAAACCTGAAAGTATAATTGCACTAGCTAGCTACATTATAGTAGGACCATTGACAAGGAAACAATGATATGCGTGTTTTGACTAGTTTGTAAAGGCAAAATCTAGCTAACAGGCAATGTAATTGTTGCTTCTTTCGAACATTAGTTGCTTATGCGTTAGGCTTGGTCAAACAACCCACAATGAATGTTAGTTTTCTTTATCTTTTGCAGAGAACACCACAAATATTAGCTAGGTTCACACCTGATTTTCGTGTTGTATGATTACGAATCAAAGTGGATAATATCTAACAGATACAATGCCCTATCTCACTCACTTGGAGCACAGACACCTCTTCATCACCGTTGTCATCCTCACATGTGTTCTTCCTCACTGCCCCTATTCAAGTCACTTCCTCCACCATGTTGTCTGTCATTGTATTTGGATTTAGTTCCCACTGGTAACATTTGTTTTAGTTTCATGTATTTGTCACGTTTATGTCATTTCAGCAAAGTCCTCTGTTCTCCCTGCACCCCTTCACTTTTTGGTAATGTTTGAAATTAGGACGCTTTGCTCCAGACAGAGCTGTCATGTAAATACATAACATTCAACGTACTGAAGACAGAGGCATAATAAGCAACACTGTTAACTAGCTGGGTGCATATCAGGTGGCCTGGTAGAGGGATGTTTCTGCTGATTGGAGGGTGTCTAAGAAGGGAATTCCACTGGGACGGCAGAGGCCGAGCTCCCCTTCACATCTCATCCAAAGGGTCTGAAACTTGAACGCACCATTGCATCAGCCGTATAAACACACGCATGTGTTCTACTGCCAGCCTTAAACACACATCCATGCTCAATGAAGGCCAGGTGAGTATTATGCTCTTTGATACTACAAGGAGGGGTAAAGGATCCAGATTTTTGCTAGAGGCAGGGCCGAGCATTATTTATTCATCTTATGAATGAAGCCATTTTAGAAGTCATAAAATGTTCAGCTGATGATGATGATGATATTAGTTTGCACCAGACCTAGTTTATGGGAGAGTTGACTGAATTGTTGATTTTACAGAATAAGTCTGTAATTCTACATATGCCTGCACTTACCATAATTACATTTTAATGCTTGACTTTTGCTCCATGTTTATATTTGAAAGAGCTATATGAGCACAGGCTGAGGTAATGGCACAAAATCACCCTGTTTTGACCTGGGAAAGCATGCTGAAAATGATGTAGGGCACAGAGGGGAGGAGGTTTGGGTCTTCCAACATATTCCTACATTTTTACGCTAATTATAAAATTATTAGCATCCTTTTGAAAATATGTCCTTTCTTTTTTCTGTTTGCACAGCTGTTTTCCTCGACTGTAGTACCTGCTGACACAGCATAGTTCCCCTTGTTGAATCCATGGATGGGCAGCCGGAGGCCTTTTTCAGGTCCATGGAAAAATGTTCCCTTCAAAATGTAATAAAAATGAAGGACTTAAAAATTAAGTTGGCTTACCTTTGATACAGAACTTGGAATTGTGGTTGTACATCTAGATGTGCAGTAGCCAGTTTTTACTTTCACTCAATTAGCCAGTGTTAGCAAAAAAAATAAGGATTATTCTAGTAGCCCGCTATCTAAACTTGTTTTACTAACCAATACAATTTTAACATTTTGCTCTTTGCTCCATGGCAATATGACAATAACTGCATAGAAGTTACATTTAAGTAATTTTGCAGACTGAGTGCTACAGTAAGTTTATCCAGAGTGCATACATTTCCATTACTTTTCTTATTGGCCCATTCCATGGCAAAATGTGTAAAACTTGCAAAAAGTTTCTTTATAAGCAGCAAACAAATTTTGTACACTGCATGGTAAAATGTGAGGAATTAAAGGCAATCAACAAAAACATGTCAAGAGAGGGCACACTAAAATGTTTTGTGTGTTCAGGCTGGATGTTTTTTACAAGCACTTTGTGACAACTGCTGATGTAAAAAGGGCTGTATGAATACATTTGATTGATTGATTGTTATAAGGCTATTCTCCCCATCAATGTCCTAATCTACACACTCATGCAAGCCATTTACATTGACATGAGCATAGCCCCAAGACTAATTTATATAGTAAACCTGAGTGGGGACGTTAGGTAGCATACAGCAAGACATAATTAATTATTTTATAATAATCAATGTGCTATACATGCTGTGATTTTCTACATCAATGTTTGCTAGGACAGAAGGGCCAGGAGCCTTAAAAAAAAAGAAAACATATTTACAGCTCCAGAAAAAATGAAGAGACCACTGCACCTTTAACTTTCCTTTCCAAAAAAGTCAAAAGGATGGTTTTGAGTGAGGAACAGAAGGGTTAAAAAAAAAAGAGACCACTGCTAATTGAATGCTTCTGTTCCTCACACAAAACCTTTCCGGGTCTCTTAATTTTTTACGTAGCTGTATATACACACCACCATTAATACATTTGGGGTCACTTAGAAATGTCCTTGTTTTTTTAATGGACAAAAAATTGTCCATTACAATAAAATAGATCAGAAATACAGTGTAGACATTCTTAATGTTGTACATGACTATTGTAGCTGGAAACAGCTGATTTTCAGTGGAATATCTCCATAGGCATACAGAGGCCCATTATGAGCAACCATCACTCCTGTGCTCCAATAGAACATTGTGTTTGCTAATCGAAGTTTATCATTTTATAAGGCTAATTGTTCATTAGAAAACCCTTTTGCGATTACATTAGCACTAAAAACTGTTGTGCTGATTAAAGAAGCAATAAAACTGGCTTTCTTTAGACTAATTCAGTATCTTCAGTGTAAGCATTTGTGGATAACAGGCTCAAAATGGCCAGAATCAAATAACTTTCTTCTGAAACTGAAAAATGAAGGCTATTCCATGCAAGAAATTGCCAAGAAACTGAAGATCTTGTACAACAATGTGTACTACTCCCTTCACTGAACAGCACAAACTGTCTCTAACTAGAATAGAGAGGAGTGGGAGGCCCCAGTGCACAACTGAGCAAGAGGACAAATACATTAGTGTCTAGTTTGAGAAACAAATGCCTCACAGGTTCTTAACTGGCATCTTCATTAAATTGTACCCGCAAAACACCAGTCTCAACAACAGTGAAGAGGGGACTCCAGGATGCTGGGCTTCTAGACAGAGTTCTTCCCACGTCTAGTGTCTGTGTTCTTTTGCCCCTCTGAATTTTTTCATTTTATTGGCCAGTCTAAGATATGGCTTTTTCTTTGCAACTCTGCCTAGAAGCAGTTGACGTTCAGACTGGTGTTTTTGCACCGCTAACTGACTAAGCATTTCACACTGGCTACACACAATAAACCATAATAAACATATCTACACACAATATATTAAACCATAATACACATATCTACACTCAACATATTAAACCATAATACACATATCTACACTCAACATATTAAACCATAATACACATATCTACACTCAACATATTAAACCATAATACACATATCTACACTCAACATATTAAACCATAATACACATATCTACACTCAACATATTAAACCATAATACACATATCTACACTCAACATATTAAACCATAATACACATATCTACACTCAACATATTAAACCATAATACACATATCTACACTCAACATATTAAACCATAATGCACATATCTACACTCAACATATTAAACCACAATGCACATATCTACACTCAACATATTAAACCATAATACACATATCTACACTGAATATATTAAACCATAATACACATATCTACACTGAACATATTAAACCACAATACACATATCTACACACAATATATTAAACCATAATACACATATCTACACTCAACATATTAAACCATAATACACATATCTACACTCAACATATTAAACCATAATACACATGTCTACACACAATATATTAAACCATAATACACATATCTGAACACATTATATTAAAACATAATACACATATCTACACTCAAAATATTAAACCATAATACACATATCTACACACAACATATTAAAGCATACACACACAACATGCCCAAGCAGAACTGCAAACATATGTACAATGCTGTCTTCCTACATCAACTTTGTAAAAAGTTTGAATACTACAAACGAAGGACACATCGGGAAAACAATGTTTAACCACCATTCTTCAATGAGTGTGTGGAGGGAAACAATCCCATAGAAATCTTAGCGATCAGAGCCCTGGCATGATTCAAACATTTTCAGAAATACAACAATTTCAGGAGGTGTAACAAGATTTGTAACAACAGGTGCAACAAGGTTTGTAGTGATGGGCTTTGTGAGACAACTGAATGGTTATCCACTGATTTAAATAATCTGGTATATCTATAAAAAGTTCTAATATTTTTTGGGCCAGGATGCGCTTAGGGACACCTTCATAATCATAATCTAACTTCAGTGAGAATTTTTCACCCACCCAACCTAATGCAAATGTAATAATATAATCTTACAATTATTATTATTTTAGTTGTAGCAGCTCTAATATCCTGCAATTCCACACATTGTGCCATAAAGCACAGAGAAAACTTTGCAGTTTTAAAGTTTGTGATCAAATTAAGAATATCTTGGTGAAATACAATAAATAAAAAATCTGATAGAAACGTGATTTGTGGAGTACTGTAGGTACCAACAATATAGTTTAAGACAATACATTTAATCTGGTCACAGCCCTCCGAAATACCTGTATTGCGTACCCAAGTGTGAGATCCACAGTTTTTGACTATTGCTACTGTACTTGCACATTTAGATTCAGATCCTGCTACAATAATGTTTGTTATATTTTACATTTTTTCTTTTCTCTTTTTACATTATAATAAGTCTGCTTAATTTAGATTTATGCAGAACGAATGGATTGAAATATCTGGAGGGACTGCTGTGACGTATCCGCCAGCAATCTACTGCTGTCAGGCGACTCTTACCTCATTGGAGAAAGCATGATGAAATAAATAGTGGCTGCTGACTGCCCCGATATCACGGCACTCCTCAGTGTCACCTCGAGAGCCTTCTCCTAGATTGAGATATTTGCAAACTGTCATCTCCAATAAATAGCTGTCTGAAGTGACACTGCTTATGGTCCCATATGTCTGATTCTAAGAAGGTTTTTGTGGACATTTCCCAATCTCCTATGTTGTGTTTGTTAACAATTCTGAGTGCTACAAAGCAGTGTGAAAATGGAAGCCTCCCCCAACACCAGCACATGCCAAGACACACACCAACCCTCCCATAATGCCCTTCTATGTCTGTCCCATCACTCACTTCCCCTGACTCTTTATGGTTATTAGTTATCTGACATGCTGCAATCATCGAACTCCATTAGCAGAGGCAAATCCCTTTCCCTGTCCGCCAGATCAAATGGGCTTTGGCGTAGTTCCGTGCTCAAATTAAAATGTGTCATGTCTTGTCCGGCCACAGAGGCAGGACATGTCCGGATGGTCCCTCCAAATAATATCAACTCGTTATTCCATGTACATTTTCATTAGCATCAGTCAAGCGCTCATATTAAGACATTGTACAAACTTTGAAATATGCCTTACAAAATCTCAGCTGGTTTTAATGATTATCTGTTCATTATGCTCTTGCCATACCTTACATCACAACTTAATTCACATTACCTTTTTCCACTGCAAAAGCTATTAGCCAACCCCAATGGGACTCCGATAAGGGCAGTGTTATGTTTGAGGAGCCTGCCGTTGGCTTACTGTAGAAACTTTATGATGAACGTAGACACCCTATGGCTATAAAACTGAGCTTAATGAGAACAAGTATAGGTTAAGAAATATAACCCCTACTGTTACCACTTCAGAACCGGAATTATACACTGATTACATATATACCTTAACTTACTGACAGTTGCCCCTGAAACATTACAGGGCATATGGCATTAATGTAAAATAAATGGCAAAGTAAATGTACAGCCTAATGAACATGCTCAATTTGCAAAAGGAATCTATACAAATCGGTTGAGGTTAATTTAACATTACTAAGACTGGTACAAGAGTAAAACCCCTAAAATACGTTCATTTCGTCCACACATTTTACTACTGGCCTCATTAGTATTGGCCCTATTGAAGTTGAGAAGGAATACTGTACCAAATGTGGCAGAGGAAGTTAAAGAGGAGGTTAATGAGAGGTTTAACAGAGCACCATGGAGCCATGAAAAATCATTCATAAAATGTTGCTATTGCATCCATTAAAACGTCTGTTCTTTCCTGCATTTCCAGCCAACCTTTCTCAGTTACAACAGGAAATGCAGGCAGGCTGTTAGACAGAATCACAGGGCTTTATGAGCTTTAGTTATTACCACTGCTGCCCCATATTTAATAGCCATCTGATACACTCTGCGCACAATGGGCTGCTCCTGATAATATCATAACCAAGAATTTACCATGTAGGCGTTTAAGATGTCCCAGATAACGTTGAAACACTAGAGCTGCAAATTTGCTAATATCATTAAATGATGTTACCAGGAACCGAAGCTGACAGAATATGATCCCACAAGGCCCCCAGTCTATGGAAATAATTGATAATGTAACAGTGATAAAACATGTACAAGTTATCAGGTTCAGGACCTGTCCCAGTATCACGGTGCTCCAGTTACAGAACGTTGTCTTTTGTAGAACTGTTAAAATAATTAAGCAAAATGGCTTTTCCACTGGCTGCAAATAGAATATCCAGTTGGCCATTGTCCATTCCTATGATTCTCACACTATCTTCAGAAATGTGGTACCTCGGTCATATTGTGTATGTCGTGTATAGGACGTAAAAAGAAAATGTCACATTGCTTCCAAAAGAAGACGGTGTGGGGAATCTAGATTTGGTAATACTAGATTCAACAACAAAAGGTTAGGACAACAGGGATTGTGATATCCTATTACTCTTTGCGCTACTATTTAACAAAGGACCAGCTTCCCATTTTGTATGACAGAGGGTGAATGGTAACGGCCCAAAAATTGGTTATACAGTGTAATATAAACACAACTGAAAACATAGCATTACTGCTTTACAATGATTCTATTCAAATCCAAAATCAGATATAACTCAATATCCGACCTATTGGTCACTTTCTCTAGCAACACGCTGGTTCCATCAATGTTCTTAATTCCAAACACTTCCGTGTGGAACCTCAGAATTTTCAAACCTTGTATTGTTGAACCTAGAAGCAATTCAATTCATTAAATAATATCACAAAGGCACCTAACACAGGATGCTTGTTACATCGGCACCAATTACTCAAGTCATGATATGAATTGATTGCTTATCTGGCATCAAAATGGTAAAAAAATCTTAATCTGTGTGTGTGTGTGTGTGTGTGGGTGTGCGCGTGCTTGTGTGTTGGGATCTCACGTGTGTGTCAACGTCTATATTCCAAGGTGACAGTTGGAATCAACTTATCAGCTCCGGCAAATGGGATGTAATGGCCCGGCAGGAGAGGGAATAGATGCCTTGTCTTTAAAGCTGCCATAGTGTTTATTATCTCCTTTATTATATTCACAGTGGTAATGTGATATGTCACACTGTTGCTAATACACTTCTGTACGCTGTCATCTGGTTGTAATGCTTATCAGGCCTGTGCTGATGACTTGCCCTCTTGTCAGGGGCAATTATCCCTGAATGTGGTTGGGTTGCAGGCTTGCTGGGCTGGGGACTGCCATTAATGGTGGAGAGGGATGACGTGAGGCTGGCTGTCTCCTCTCCACCTAGCCCTGGGTTAGCAGATGCTACATTGAAGCTCCTCTAGTATGGGGTCAATGAAGGGACCCATTTAAGGCAAAACTTAACATGAATTGTTCAATGTGTGAAGTGGTTTCCCTGCTCGGCATGCTTGCAATTGGATGAACTGGTCTATATGTTTTCTATGCAAATGTATGTAATGCACACATCTATTATAGGTATATATTGACAGAGTATGAGCAGGAGAGAAAAAGGTATCCTGAGGAGAGACAGTTTTACATGCATGTCCTACACATTGTATTCTACTTATTTCATACAACTTACAATGTATTATCTTTGAAAGTTAACCTTACTGCTGACCTAGAATAGCTGAACCCGGGAACGAACAATAATCTTTGACATGTAAATGAACTATTCTGTAGCGGTTGATTGAAGTGACATCAGTTATTAATATATATTTATTTATTTATTTTTTACTATTATTACTCACTTCACAATGCTTAGAAAATGTCAGATATATGCAAGTACTAGCCCACATTCAAATACACTAGAGTAAAGTGAAATGGCCCCATGTTATATTCCATACTTTCAATATTGTCATCAAGGTGACAACAGACTCCACAGCTGTCAGATCTTTAGTTCATGCCATTGTGTTTATGGTAGAAAACACCAGCCACTTCCCACGCCAAGATATTGTAATGTCTCCCTTTAAGCTTTGTTTGGTTCAGAAACAAGACAGTTTCCTAAAATAAAACTCCTCTCTGTGACCTTCTCGTTCCACTGAGTGCAAATCCCTGTTCTTGATGCCAATACGGACGCATTACTCCCTGTTTTAAAGAGAGATCTGTGGTCCTGGAGGCCTCATTACAGCTGAGAAAGACACCCATGGGACACGCCAGGAAAACAATGAAGACCCCCCCTTGAGTAATAAGCCCGCTAAACTTATTCACACAAGACTGAGTGAAGAACATATAGTACAAACAGTAAAGACTTCTGCAGCCCCCCTGCCGTCCCATATGCAATATGTTTTGTGAAGACTTAATGGCTCTATAGTTGATATATGTTTTATAAGCTTGCCAACTGATTAAAGCGATTAAATTGCACAACAGTACACAGTCCATAGCAAGAAATAAGTAGATACTTATAAATCTCTGCAGTACAAATGACAGGATGATGCCTGGCAAAGTTTCAAATTTCTTCTAAATTATATCATGAGTTCAGAGTTCTGAGACTATAACACTAGTTCCGTACCTACTCTTGTGAAATGGTTTGAAAAATCCTCCACATATTTGATGATTGTTACTGACAATGAAGTGATAATAGTAACTGTAAGACTAACTTAGAAAACAGATTTGTGCATTGATATCAAAGGGTTGATATTAAAATAATCTTTGAGTTACCGCTAATGGTAAATGTATGTTGGACGACCTTGTGCAGAGGACTGAAAACACAGCTGTTTCTTCTTCTGACTAAAATGTTATCTGAACTAACAAACTTTTGATGTTTTTTCTTTTTCTTTAAGAGAAACAGACAGGGACCTAAAACCTCACAATTACATTTTCCCACAAAGTCCAGCAGACGGTTTTGTTTTGAAATTGCTGCAAGCTGTGATTCCCACGTGAAATGCAGCAACAAGCTGCCTCCTGTCAGTCACTTCTAAGGATGGAGGGCCTGGTATGTCTAAGTCATGACCTCACACTCCGGGCAAGTGTTTCCGCCCACAACTATCTTCTCAGCTTCTATTACACAGGCTGTTTCTGATCACCAAACGTAACCCACTAACATTGCATCACTGAGCCAAATTTATGAATGCAACCGGGGTTTGTATGTAAGTGAAGGTGACTTGTACTGATTGTACTCAACTAATGTTCTACTCTGTCTTGGGTAACAGTGGTATTCAACATTGTTTGGTTGCCGGAGTTCATTGGTTTCCTATCAATACCTAGAAGCAATGCCCTCAATTTACTTGTGATGGGAAGACCCTTTTTATTGAATTGTTCACTAAGAATAACTAATCTTTCAACTAATTACGTTAATTTGTTTCAATAACGTCCAAAGCAGGCCAGATAATCTACAGGCAAATGATACATGGAACTCATTGTTCAACATTCAAATGAATGACTTAATTGAAGCAATTACTCAATTGTTCTCAAGTGTTTTCTTTTTTTTTTTTTACTTAAGCAGGTTCTATAAAATGTTGTCTAACCTATCATTACATAATCAATAAAATGGATTACCTCATGCTGCATCCAATTATCAATTCTAAACATTTTGTTCTTGAATGCTGCCTAAAGCTTGATCTATTTATCTCTATGAACATGAAAGAGTTGTTGGGTGACACAGTACACTGAGCTGGAGGACCTTGTAAAAAACTTTGTGAGTGATGTTGGAAACTCTCCTGCCAGCCACTCGAATGAACAAAACAGTTATTCAAACTAGGGCTTAGATTAAAAGAATCAATGAATCATTCTCAAATATTTTTAACCGAAGCAAAAGCTTGGTGTATGTTTTGACAATTAATATTCCACAAACTGCATTAATTATTACAACCTGCATCCGTTTATCTGTTATAAACATATCTTTTTTATGCTGTCTGTAGCTTGAGCTATATTTCTTAGTAAACGTAAAACTAAAAGCTGATTGTCTTTGCACTGGGCTGGAGAAGAGTGTTTGAATTCTGCAAGTGATCATGTTCTAGAACTCACTGCCAGCCATTCGAATTAATGATGAAAAAAAAAACAAATTGTGAATTTTGAGTCAAGAAAAAGAGGAGGTCAGATGGTATGAACTTACACTTCCGTAACCATAATGTACACAGATGCAATGAATTGTTCTCTCAAAATAGCAAAATTAAGAAAGTAAATCTACTGTTCAGGATCCCGGTGGATCTTTAGCATGCCACTCAGGGTTTATCAGGTTTGGATGACCTTAGTGCCGGCAGAGGTCAGCATTCCCAGCAGTTAACACAGAGGCAGATGGCAGCGCTGAAAGATTTAGTAACACATGTCAAGTGAGGCTCCCTTTAGGGAACAGATCATCCCATCTAGCATCAACTTCAAACTCATCTCCTTACCACACTGAGATGAATACAACTCCTGCTTGGAAAGTATAATAGTAAAGTATAAAGTATAATAGTATTTTTCCCCTAATAAAGCTACTCCTATTAAATGATCAGTTTAACACAGAAACAAAGCTGTATTACATCAGTCATTAAGAAAATCAATACAAAATGTATACTCCAAAAATAATATATGAATGCCATGAAAAATCTACAGTCATTTTAATGAACCCCCATAGCCTAAAGGTGTGAAAACATTGAGGAGAGGAAAGCCCTTCATGGAGACATGAAGACTGAAAGTAAATCAACATGCAGCTCCCCTCTGATCGATTCCTGGCTGTGAATTTGCTTTGTTTATGACACTGAAGCCCATTGATTGGAAACGGACTCCTCACATGAAAACCAAAGCCAGCAGTGCAACATAGGCAGGAGCTGTTGAGCCAAAGGGGACTGCTTATTGATGGGCCTGTAAATGTTCAAGTCGTTTTAATTGATCAGCATTGGAGCGCGGGGGGGGGATGTGAGCTAAGGGGGCCGGAGGAGTCTAGGGCCTGGCAACTTAAGAGCCATTAGGCACAACTGAGTGCACCATTGTTGATGTGAAAAGATGATAGAGGTTGGTCAAGCTTTAAAAGGAACACTGATCGCTGTGATTATCTTTTCACCGGGAGCACTTGGAGAGCACTGACACAGGCCCAATGTTTAAGAGATGTTCAGCTGGATGAAATGTAACTGGAGAGTGCTCCTTTCACCACAGAGGATCAATGTGCCACTGCCTGCCAGGCCGTGTAAGGGGCTTGTTGTGCCGACAGCAGGTCAGCACATCTTAATTTCCTTAATACTTATTAACCCACGGGCTGTGACTTCGTGGCCAGTGGCTTTCAAATGTCTAGGAGTAGCCTGTGACTAACTGGGCTGAAAATCATTCTGGATTTGGTAATGTTGGCTTTCAGACAAGCTTTAAGGAATTGTAGTCTACATCAAGACTGCAAATGAGGACTTGCCAGATGACTCACATTGAATAGAATTCTGTTGCTCAATAGTACGACTACAAAAGAAGGATGAGTTGCCAGGCAAACAAAGGGCCTCATCCAAAATGGGGTTAAGAAGGAAGATTAACATTTCACCACAATTAAAAGCTTCAAAGACATAAGTAGGACTTCATATTTATCAACTAGCAGTTGGACAAATGTTTCTCCAAAACTGCCATAATAATTTTCAGTCAGATTGTAGGGATGGAAAGCACTGTATGTTATTTCTGGAATAAAGGCACGCTTTATGTTTTCTATACTGTCAAGTATATATTTTGCTCATTGATACCATTGCAAATCCTACTTGAGTGACAGAACATTGCAAAATGCCAAAGTTGGATAGAGCTTTCAAGTTGAGGGAAAATTGAGTATGCAAGACTGACACTGACTGATTTAGAAAATGTCAAGCAGTTATCTTGAGCAACAAGAGCCTCAATCATAATCTGAGTGACTCACTTTCAAGTAGTTGTTGAAAGAAGGGATATTTTGAAAAATCAAAATCATTCATCTACTTTCCTGTTCTTGTCACATTCATAATTCGAAAGCTCTCTGCTCTTATGTTTTCATAATGATGAGATAACCTTGATATTCCATCTCTGAATCACATGACGAAGACAAATACCAGAGTAAACCTTGAATGCTACAAAGAGAAAAAAAGTGCACAACAACATCTCTCAATATATTTCAGCTGTCACAGAGTTGTCAGAGTACAGTGATGTTGACAATTGATTCTTGTGCAAATGTCTCAACTCCCTGGATGGCAGTCAGGGTGTATAAAACTCACTTCTCTCACTGTGAGAATGACAGGATGCAGCGAGTCAAGACAACAAAGCTGTCACAAACAGCTGTCTGCTCTGACAATTATCAGATTTATTTATTGACAATGATTTAGCAGATACAAAGCATAGCTGAAGTACATGGACTACTCGCCATTTAAAACAATACACTGCAGTTTTCTGTGAGTGCGTGTTGCCATGTTCTTTCAAGGAAGTGTATGGCTACATTGGCAAGATGAAACAAAGCCTCTGACAGCACAAGGTTAATGCAAGTCTACTGAGAAAATAAAAAGGGTACAATGTGTATGGTGAGACTAGCTGTAATATATATTAAGTCTGTGTCATTTCGAGGTGGAGATAGTTAATCAGATCTAAAAAGCTGTGGCTTTAGAGAAAAAGGTAATGACAGGTGCAAACCTATTGTAACCTCTGTGCCTCACAGGGTCCAGCCTTCCCTGGATATTCATCATAAGACACAGAGCATGGCCCCATGAGTGGCTTATGTACTTATGGATACAAAAGAGGCCTGTGGTTAATTGAATAATGTCTCTGTCTAAAGCTCTTCTAAAAGGTGAAAGGAAGATCACTTGTAACCCTTCTTGTGCTCCAGAGACAGGGAGATGCATGGAGCTGCATGCTACTTGGCTGTGGGGGACATGTGTTAATCCCAGCCGTGAGACAGCCCTACCCTTCGTCCAGAGGCAATGGGCCCTGCATGCTTCATCATATGACTGTTGTGCCCCACTGCTATCCATTAGATAAGAACATTGCTCTGTTTGTTCACTGCTATAAGCTTTAATCAGTTTGGCAGACCTAGGCAATGGAGTTCATTTTGAATTAGGGGACACAGCATGTTCAGCACTCCTGACTTACGGGGTAGATGTATACCAAGGATCTCCAGCTGATATGAGTAACAGGTTTTCCTAAGAGCAAATGTTTGACTTGAACTAGATGTAATGCAGGGTTTTGAGGCAAACATTAGGATCATGGTTTGGTGTTAAATGAGCTTTTGACAAGATTCGTTCAGCAATATCAGGTGATATCAGGGATAGGCATGTGCCTTCTACAAAACAAAATGAAAAAAAAGCTTCCAATAAACTCCTGATTACCATTGTGTTGGGGCCAAAATGGGAACAAATAAACTGTAATAAAAATAATAATTATGAATCACAATTAAACAGAACTACACCAGATTGAATAACCTACTGGATGCAAACATTCTTGCTTGGTTGAGAGCGACGGGGCATCTAAATGCAGGGATATTCTAGGATTCTGTGCACTTATTCTCCTCACGACTGGCTCTTATTTGCTATCTGTTCTCGGCAATCCAATGCAAATAATTTCTGAAATTAGGGAACGTTTGTATTCTGTTCCATAATAAGTGATAGTCAAACAATGGAATGGCTAAGGAAGGAAATAGATGGGATTTCATTTCCTTATTCAAATCTCTCTTGAGTTGGCTTATCCAGTGACGAAAACATTCCCTGAATGTAAAACTCATGACTCTGAAGATATCTGATGAATACAAAGAATAAAACCAATCACAACCATATATATACCTGACATTCTTTGAAAAGGCAGAAAGTTAATAGAAAAAGACTGGTCCATTGCTAGAATATACTGTAGTGTAGCTTTATTTAAATGAATACTATATTGCAGTACACTGGCAAATATCAGGTATTGTAAGGACCTTGGGTTTGAATAACTGATCTTTTCATGTTTAGCATTGGAAAAAAAAGCACAAATGTACACCTGTCTAAAGAAACTGATTCATACTCTACTGCACCTTAGCATTCTATTGTGTTACCCTATCTTAAACTTACACACACTCTAAAAATAGACAAACCTCCCATTTTCCATTAATCTTTACTCTCTGTATATTGTCTGCTGTCACAACATGACATTAACATGGCAAACAACCAGCTGTTTTTTTGGAACAACGAAGGCTCTAAACATCTCTGACCCATTTATGTGTCTGATATACAATTAGAAAAACACTCACCCACACCGATGACACGCAGCATACAGACACTTAGTACACTTTGACTCACACAAACTTTCTCTATACGTGAACAGCCAAACACATACCATCTGTAAACAAACACAAATTTCAGAAACTGGCAATGATACACAAAACATTTCTTGGATCTGACACAATACAATTGCAGTACTTTGAATAGAATACCTGTTTCTAACATGCAGAACAGAATCCAAAATCCAAAACGAATGTCCTTGAAGAATTAAGAGATGCACAACTTTTTTTGCCAAAACATTTTTCTTTTAAAAAGTTTATCAAGTTCGTATGAGTTATTATATATTTACATATATTTTGCGGCACCTGCTACAACATCTGCTAATCTGTGTGCCTGACCAACACACTTTGATGTGACGTGATCTGTATCATTTACACTCACTGAGATGAGACCTTATGATCAAACTATGCAAATCACTACTGAGTAATTGAAGACAATAAGAACATCACCAGTGAAAAACATAATACATGATGCATTAGCCTGTATCTGTAGGCCCACTGTATGCCTACCTGCTCAATTGAATAATGAACACATGCAAGAAAGCACTTCAGTAAGTTTGTAATGGATGAAAACAAGAACCAACTGCATTTAATGCATTGCACTTCAGTGACTTTCGTCTACGGATGTATGGATTGGTAAACAAATCATTCTCATATTATGCCGGGATGGCTCATTTTCTTATCGACTCCCAGGTGCCGCTATTTTAATCATTACTTAATTGTCTGGCTGCTCTATCGACAGCACAGAGGCCCTCCCTTACTGATTCTGCTGACACTGCCAGGGGCCTCCTAGATCTGGGTTAACCTTTCGATGTCCATTGACGCATCATGGGCTGATGATGATTGATCGAGGTGGCCCTTGCCGTTAGATAATACCTAATCAGCGTTCAGAGTAATTTGTGTAAATGAGACCTCATTATTGATGGTAGGCAACTTTAAGAGCTTTCATGCACACTCAATCTGTGCAGGGATTGGATCAGCAATAAAACTTTGCTGGTGTAGGTATCCTTCTTCACCGCACTGGACGAAATAAATGCAATGAAACAGGTGAGGAGAAGTTGTGGGTTCATCTCACAATGCAGGCAACAAGAACACAGCAACATGACAAGGTGCCACATATTATACAACATTGAGGTGAGCTGCTAAGGAAGATAATATCAACAACGTAATGCTGTTTATTCCCAAAGACTGCGGTGGAAAACACATGCATGAGCACACACGTTCTCTAGTCAACCATAACATAATTCATCACATAATAGTTCCTAATCACCATAGTGATTACTTTTGGCCATCTGCATATTCCTCTTAATATTACTTGGATTTGCTCTATTATGTGAGTCTCTTATCTTTCACAGTAGCCTATCTCTTATCTCTGATGAACCATGAGCGTACATTACTTCACTTTCCTTAAGACTACTTACTTTGGAAAACCATTTGGTCAGCAACTCAAACTGAAGTTCAGGGGGATTATGATAATTATAGGCAGTGCAAGTGCTCTATTCTATAACTTTGGGATAATAAAAAGCTCTTGAACGAATTGTTTTCTTCTCAAAATTCAATTTAAGCTCTGGAAATAATAATGGTAATAACAGTTTTCCCTAAAATGTTTAGACTCATTATGAACATAAATGAATAGCAAATTTCTATGGATTGGTGATTACTGATGAGTACAGACGCAAATTAATTCAGTCTGAATTATCCATAAAATAATCTAGCAAATAGAGTTAGGGTACCGTCTATTCCAGTATGTTACAGGTGAGAACAGTGAATGCCAGCATTCGGTAGTTTCTGTTTTCAAGTCAGAGAGGTTGATCATAGAGGATGGATATGTGCCCCACGGACATGCTCCAGCCTGGCCCCTTTAGATGGAGCCATGCTCCCTGATCCACCAGCCACGATGCTTTCCACACTGCACATGGCCTGGGCTCAAACATGACGGCCAAGGCCCTTGATGATGATTGATCATGTTGTTTTCCTCATTACTTTAAACCTAATCAGTGCTTGCTGTAATTTGAGTAATGATAGCTCATTATTGCCAATTGCAGAGTTTAAGGACTTCTTAATTTTACCTCACCGGTGGACCCTTTGGGATGGCAATAAGGGATCAATGCTGTTTCTCTTTTGCATACATGGTGGTGGAATTCAATTATTTTCTCCACTGTGAAGTTCGAATGAACATATCCAGTCATTCCATGCTCAGGACTGCTTCATTACTGAACCACTTTACAGTAGAATACAGGACTAGTCTAGTATAATTAAATAAAAAAAATAACACAGCAGGAGTTAATCACAAAGAAAGGGACATGACCATTGTACCTTCAAGTATTTTCCTCTGTTTGCTCTATGCTTTTAAAACTGCATATCATTTTGCAAATACAGCAGGAGGAAAAAATATTTTTTATCTTTCATCTGATTTAAATTCAATAAAGGCACACTAAATATTAAAACTCAAAAAAAGTTGAAATAGCAGGAAATATTTAATTTCAGAGCCTTTAATGAACAACCCATTAAACACACAACACCTCAATTATACTGATTAAACGAGCAGATGTACTTGCTTTAAAAAAAGTCTATCAACTACTGATTAAAACACGATTTAAGAAATATGACTGTGAAACCTGATTAATGTCTTTAACCTTTTGTAAGTACACATGCAGATGTATGTATCAAAGGATGGTATATATACATATTGCCACCTCTACACTTTGAGGCCCTAAGAGAAATCTAACAGTAGTTTTGCCACAGAATGGCAGTGGAAAGCAAGAGCACATCTGGACAAAATAGTGAGTGTCAGTACGTCATATAACTTCTGGTGCACTACATAACAATGTTATTTCACCTTGTATATTCCACTTTTCTAACTCTGTAGTTTTAATGACTGACAAAAACATATTCTAATCATAATTTGGGGACGAATGCCACCCAGCAGCAGGGGTCTCTATGCCCAGCATGTAGTTAGTGTGTAGAAAAAGCAGACTCTGCATACACATACAAACAAAGTAAAGAATAATCAATCATCCGTCTAAGGCACTCTTGCAGTACCAAGCTGACAACACAGTCTAGATTTGAGCACTGATGGCTGGGAAGCCACATGGGTGATGCAAATGATCCAGTATCACCCGAGAAGCAGTGAGATATTATCAGCTGTGACATTGTATTTAATCTCAAGGCATTCTGGCGAATCTTTCAGGCAGCTTTGGTACCTGCAAAGACAACTAATGTTGTCAGGTGAATGAGGCTGCCCTAACATTTGTTGACGTACGTCTTTATGGTAGCATTATGGGAAAAAGCAGAATGGTGTGCCGTGTCTGTAAGGGAAGCTTGACATGATCTTGAACTCTCCGGAAGCTAGTGGGAATTGTTGCGATGAGAAAGGCATGTCAATACAATCAGATATGGGGACAGTAGAAAAAGCATTTTTCCGTGTGGTTTACAACTGGTTTTGCAGTGGTTCTTTGTTTCATCCATCCCCTGCCATGTTTGTATTAAGGTCCTACCCTATTTTGGTGTGATACTGGAAAGAACTAAAAAGACTACATGAGAAGCCTACGTTTTTAACGGTCAGGTAGGAACATACACCGATGAGCCAAAACATCATGGCCACCTGCCTAATATGCTGTTGGTCCTCTGTGTGCCGCCCAAAACAGCGCCGACCCGCCGAGGCATGGACACCACAAGACCCCTGAAGGTGTCCTGTGGTATCTGGAACTAAAACATTAGCAGCAGATCCTTCACGTTCTGTAAGTTGTGAGGTGGAGCTGTCGTGGATCAGACTTTGAGATCTGGGGAATTTGGAGGACAGGGAAACACCCTGAACTCTTCATCATGTTCCTCAAAACATTCCCGAACAATGTGTGTAGTGTGGCAGGGTGCATTATCCTGATGAAAGCGGCCACTGCAATCAGGAAATACCATTATCATGAAGGGGTATACCTGGTCTGCAATGATGTTTAGGTAGGTGGCATGTGTCAAATTGATGTCCACATGAATGCCTGGACCCAGGGTTTCCCAGCAGAACATTGCCCAGAGCATCACACTCCCACCACCAGCTTGTCATCTTCTAACAGTGCATCCTGGTACCATCATTTCCTCAGGTAAATGACACACACGTACACAGTCGCACACATGATGTATAAGAAAACGTGACTTATTGGACCAGGCTACCTTTCATGCTCCAAGATTCAGTTCCGACACTTGCGTGCCTATTTAGGCAAATTCAACGGTGAACAGGGGTCATCATGGGCACTCTGGTCTGCGGTTAAGCAACCCCACCAAGAGCACCCCAGAAGCCTTGCCGTTTCCAAGAAGCTCTGACCCAATAATCTGACCATTACAATTTGGCCCTATAGTCAAAGTTGCTTGGGTCTTTACCCTTGGCCATTTCTCTTGCATCGGACAAGTTACTCCTTTAGCAAATGTAAATGTCTTTCCAAGCCTCTAAAGTGTAATTTAAATGGAACCGTAATTAGCCCCTGTTCAACTTTTGACCATCAGTAACCGAGTGAATGAAGGAGATAACCCATGAACTGGCTAACAGAAAGAATTGCTCAGCTTGGGGCCAGTCCACATAGCTCAAGCGGTTAGAGCATTGAAGTAGGGTGGCCGTGTGCTGCCAAGCATAAGATCACTGATTTGCACCCCATTTGAGGCAGTTGAAGAAGAATAACTGATAGCAGGGGCACACTGATGTCAGTTTCAAGAGACAGACCTGTGTTTTCACAATTACTTCGTAATACATATCTATTTAGAGGTCATTGCAGCTTTTCTAAAATATAAAGGGAACGTCAAGTGGAAATATTGTATTTACATTGCGTAAGGTGGTGCCTATTTTTTATTGATAACAAGAGATTGACCAAACCCCTGACAAATAATAAATAACGAACCTCAATAATGAATCTCAAACTTTTTTGGTTACAGCATTTTTTTAAATATATTTCTAATAAATTATTGTATTTAACTGATTACACATACAATAATATGAACACTAATAAATAATGGTCAATGCAATGCAGACGCAATGCAAAAGTTGGCTACAGAATGCATTTTAAAAGGGGCATTTCTCAACGGGGGGTTTCATATAGAGATTTCTAGGACAGTGAGAATTGTTTCACACACAATTGGCCAGGTAGAGCAAGGTTTATATTTTGCGCAACAAAAATCTCATATTGAAGGTTGAGCGAGATCTGTGTGTATTGAAGGGCGAGTGAGATCTGAAATACTAATTTAGTAATCTTTTGTTTAATTTGGCTAAGACTCCATGTTGTACAAGTCAATTATATGTTTGATTTATTTTGCCATCTGATGTCTTTTAGCAAATATAGTGTGTAATGTACAAGGACTCAAGAATTGTTCTCATTTTAAGAACTCTGTAGCCATAACTTCCTGTTTAGCCATAGTCCCGCCCCTTCCTCTCCACATTGCGGGTTCTGTAAATCTGCAGTATACTGGATACTGCTATCTAGCTAACTTACAATAAGCAGCACAATGGCTTGTTGTCATATTAGTGATATTACATTGTGATATTGAACCATACATATTTGAACAGGAGTAGGCTACTGTAAAATGGATTTGAAAGACAATGGTAGCTGGATATTATGGTATTTTTGTCCTGACTGGTGAAAGGTGTTTAATACAGATTGAATAGATTATAAACGAATCACATTTGGACTACAGCGGTTTAACAAGACCAAAACGGCAAATAAGATAATTCTATTGATTCATGCCTTGCTTCTTGCTTGTGTTTACATATGGCTAACCTTCCTTGTAAACCATGCCTGTGGCATTAACCACTGAGATCTGTGCCTAGCATTATGCTGTATAACATATTAACAAACGCTAATGCCGTTACTTTGCATTTATTCAAGCTGATACAATCTGAACATTTACTACAACAAACGAGGGCGTCACTCATATAACAACCAGATTTATTGGAATGTTGAGAAAGCATGAATAACTAATGATTTCTACTGGTAAATGTGTGTTTATGTTTTTGCCAAGTAACTGCAAAGATACAGAATAACCTTGTCAAAAGTAGTGATGGCCATTCAAGGCTTTATAACCGTTCTTCTAGCAGAAGGAAATTATGCTAGCAGCACAAACTCAGATTTTCTTTTACAAAATAAAAGCCATCATTGAAATATATAAGGCAATATAGTTAACAATCTAGTTCTTTGTACATTTTATGTTTAATGTCCGTTCCAATGTTATTATTGTCTGTTCTTTTTCACAGATTCGATAATAAACTATATTGCCTTATAAATTTCACTGATGGCTTTTATTGTGATAAAGAAAATCTGAGTGCTACCAACATAATATCCTGCTGCATAAATAATGCGAATGAAGCCTTGAATGGCCATCACTAGTCAAAAGCAAATTTCAGTGAAAACAGTCATTTCTATTGGTAAATTAAAAAAAATGTTGGTAGGCTCTATATGCAAGGTAATTGTGAATGTGGTGTTTACCAGTGAAATCTGCTGTAGTTACTTATGGAGACTTTTACTAGCAGTGTCCCCAAGCAAACGTAACAGGAAAGAGTATTTTTCTGCATTGGCTTGTAATTACTACAGACAGGTCGAGTATACCACATGGGCATGGTCCACATTGGCGTTTGAAATATAACCATTGTTATAAAGTGTACTTTTTTGTTTCCAATCAGATATCTACGTTCACTGTGAATTCTAAAACCTGCAGCATTTTGTGGACAGACCAATACAAAGGAAGTAATGCAAATTTCATATTTGCTCATTGCTAGATTGTGTTGGTCTGTTGTTGAGGAGATCTTGTGTTTGTATGACACAAATGTATCGTTGCTGAGAATTAGTAATTGGTACCTTGAGAAGTTGTGCTATGGTGAAATGCCCCTTTAACTATGAACTAAAAACAAAATAGATTGTTATAGATGGGTATTATGCAGTCTTTGACCACATAAGACTAATGCCTTTAGTAATGGATAGTCTGTAGTTCTTTAACAAAACAATCACAGGAGAAAGCTATTCCAATCTTTTTCTATGTCAACAATCAATCATAGAGGCCAAAAATGAGACATAGCAATAAAGCCACTTGCAAAAGTATTAACGAGCCTTTCCACTGACGAGAGGCTCAGATGCTCAGAGACAGCGTGGCAAAGAGAATTGTAAAGAGAGGTCATGCCACAACTTTACAGAGTATGATCAGAATCAATAGGAAATTTGGAGTCAGAATATCACTAGTCCTCCAGGATTAAGCAGCAGATAGTGGTGATTCATCATGGTAACACATTATTATTGGACATTTGGAACTAGTCTCCTTAAGGTCAGAAAATTGGGGTAGAAATGCAAGTTCCCAAGCTTAATCGAAGACAAATGACTGGCTTAACTAATTACAGCAGAACTAATGTACAATATATATATAGATATGCATATTTTTTTTGGAATAAAACTAAATTAATAACAATGGACAATCTTCTGTAAGCTGTGGCTTCTGATCCAGATGATGTTATTTACACCAGATGATGTTAACAAACTGTAGCATAGCCTACCTGTGTATTTAGTGGTGTTTGTTGTGAGCACCAAGTGGTGCTCACTGTTGAACATGATCCGCAGAAGCTACGAGAAGCTCAAAATATGGGAATTTCCAATGGAGATGTTTAGGTCTGATAGGACTAAAGATCCTGAAAGGGTCAAAATCCCAGCTACTTGTTATTGTTTATTATTTTCTCATAAAATCCATATCCTGTGATGGTCTTGTGTGTTCCTACAATCACACCATAATAATGAAAGCTACTGTATAGGATTGTACTGTGAAATCTACTACATGAAAGAATGTGGTGGAACACATCTAAAGAACTACTGAAGTCTAAAACAATTATTGCTTGCAGCCTTGACAATGCTGATCCTATACGAGGGACTAATGCCCTGAATTACAACAGATGAATGGGCCACTCTGTTGGTCATGACAGTATTTTCACTACCTATCTAGTCCTTCCCTTTTCATCTTATTTCCTTTGGTGAATCCCTGGTCCAAATGTTGTCCCCTTTCTTCTGTTCATCAAAAGCAAGGTGAATGTATGTCCAAATCCCACCATCTCCCCCACAACATACAGTGTCATTAGAGCTCAAGATGGGTGGGATTTTCTGTGAAGACAAACAAACACAAATGCTGTGGGTGAACACAAGCCAATACGCACATGCACACCCACACATACACCCATGTGAACACACTCCTGCACATAGAGGCACAAACACACACATGCACACTCTCACAAACAGTCACACACTTCTAAAGTATTTGATGTTTTACTTGTTTGAAGCCAAATTCTTGTTATCAGTGCTATACTCTGAGCTCCATTTCCCAGGTTTTTGAGAGGAGTCCAGGCCTTTCATGTAAGAGCCACCGTCTATACAGAAGCCAACAGTGTTTTGAGCAATGACATTGTGACTGATGGTTAACTTCTCAAAATACCTGCCTTATGTTCAGACATGACAGGTACAGCCGACTACAGACTATCCAAGTGACAGACAACCCAAACATACATACAAACATTAAAATAAATACAGGTCATTGAGACATTGAGAGATTTTTATTTAGGTAAGTCTAAATCATAATATTGCTGGGAAATTATCCAATCCTTGATCATTTTGTTGGGTTTAAACAATTATTATGATCTGAGATGAAAGTATATCGAATTTGCCTCCTGTACGGTGATCTCCTACAGTATATGTGCCTAATTATTGAATTTGATAAAGAATCCCTATTCACTCATTGGAATCTCTGTGGGGCTAACTGGTTTATAAAAATAAAACGTAATGGGTATAAAAATATAAATGAAAAAAGAAAGAAAGAAAAGTTGGCTAATTGAATCTAGTCTTAGATGTATTATGGTGGCTAGCTGTCCCATAGCCGCTAACACCACTTATACCCACTCCTCATGGTTCTGAAGTCAACCAATTACAGGCAGTGTAAGCAGACATTACCCTCCTCAGCAATAATGCTGCCATTTCCTGTCTGATGTTAGCCCAGCAAACCAGGAACACAGGCAACAGGGGCCATGAGAAGGGATGGCTGTGGTTGGACCTCCATAAAACTAACCAAGACTACGAGTGTTTGGTTTTAAAGCTATGACATTATGGTGCGTTTAAAAATAATTCTGCACAGTTTATGTAGGAAGAATGTACAGGCAAGGCTAACCTATGCTAAGTAGTTACAAGGCTGAACATCTTTATCTAGTGTTTATACCATAAAATAATTGTTGTTTACGCCTATTTCACACTTGGAATCAGAACCATATGTGCTTGCAATAAGTCCCCATGGAGTATAGAGAGAGAGAGAGAGAAGAGAAAAAAAACAAGTTTCATGGATTGGATTTTCTCTTTGACTGTAATCACTTCTCTTGAGGCCCATTGGAGTCCTGGGGCCAAAAGAGAAACCCAAAACAGTTAGCAATGATTAAACAGTGATATACCATGCCCACATACTGATAGGATGGCAAGCATTTATTTTTCTTTAAGTTTTCCACCCCCTCTACTTGTCTCTAAACTTTGGGTTCTAACTATAGAAAGGAAATAGGAGAGGAAAGGGGGGAGAGAAGAAAACATACATCTCCTACGCCTCTACACTGACTGCCTAGGGGCTGTTTTCTCTTGTTAATAGCCACCTATCACCCCCTCAGTCTCTCCACCAAGATTTACAAGATAAGTATAGGGCAGGTGGTATTAGTAAGTGAAAAGCTAGTCTCTAGTCCAGAGGTTGGCAACAGGCGTCCCGCAGGCCAAAAACATAAAGGTCAGAAAATACTTCAAAATCAACAGTTACATTTGTTAATTCTAAGAAATCTGTTCCTTAGTACTCCCCTTAATACATTATGTGATTGTGTCTCAGTGTAATCCAGTTATCTTTTTTTTAATATATATGTATGCCTGTATTGACGGAGAGCGTGGATGGATCAGAGAGAGTTTACGCTGAAAGTGCTGATTGCCAGATTCAAACCTAGAATCATAACTAGACCACTGGACCATCCTAGAGCACCGTACACCGCTGGACCATCCTAGACCACCCTAGACCACTGGACCATCCTAGACCATTCTAGACCTCTGGACATTTCCTAGAGAACCCTAGACCACTGGACCATCCTAGACCATGGTACCATTCTAGACCACCCTAGACCGCTGGACCATCCAAGACCATCCTATACCGCTGGACCATCCTAGACCACCCTAGACCTCTGGACATTTCCTAGAGAACCTTAGACCACTGGACCATCCCAGACCACCCTAGACCGCTGGACCTTTCCTAGACCACCCTAGATCACTGGACCATCCTAGACCATCCTAGAACACCCTGGACTGTTGGACAACCCTAGACCACCTTAGACCATCCTAGATCACCCTTGACCGTTGGACCATCCTAGACCATCCTAGACCACCCTAGACCACCCTAGACCATCCTAGACCGCTGGACCATCCTAGAGCACCCTAGACTGCTGGACCATCCTAGACCACCCTAGACCATCCTAGACCACCCTAGACCACTAGAGCATCCTAGACCATTCTAGAACACCCTAGACTGCTGGACCACCCTGGACCACCCTAGACCATCCTAGACAACCCTAGACCACCTGAGGTCGCTGGACCATCCTAGACCACCCTAGACTGCTGGACCAACCATCCTAGACCACCCTTGACTGCTAGTACATTCTAGACCACCCGAGACCGCTGTACCACCCTAGACTGCTGAGCCATCCTAGACCACCCTAGACTGTTGGACCATCCTAGACCATCCTAGACCACCCTAGACTGCTGAGCCATCCTAGACCATCCTAGACCACTGTACCATCCTAGAAAACAAATCATTTTTATGTTGAAATAGATTCTGTAAAATGTTTGGTCTTAATTGTAGTTCTTTTGCAGCATTCAAATAACCTATTTTAATTATAACCATAATTATCATGTCCTGGACTTGCCCATCCACTCAGAAAGAGTCAAAAAGGATACAGGCAGCTGAATGTAGTTGCTTACCCCTGATCTAGTCTATGATATCCTTATAACCATACAGAATGTGGAGTGTTTTATCTAAACTCCCTCCTTATGCTACTTAGTCATATACTGGGATGAATAAGGCATTAATGAGATATTGACCCTTGGGCACTTAAAGAATAATCTTATAAGTAATATTGGGCATTGTGGGGGGTGGGGGCTAACTTTACTGCTTTCTTCACTGTTCTACAAATGCCTTGAAAATAGCTATTTGATTTACTATTGGCTAGCCTTCAACACATTTTCACCACAATTTCCAGTTGATGGAGAGTCGAGAGTTGACTCCACCCAAAGCTGAAGAGATCCCTCAGGAACCGCATTCATTCAGCGTTTAAATGTGTGCATTAGACAGAATATCTAGCCTACAGTACACAATGGCCAAGACCAGGGAGCTGTGTAAGGACATCAGGGATAAAATTGTAGACCTGCACAAGGCTGCTGGGATGGGCTACAGGACAATAAGCAAGCAGCTTGGTGAGAAGGCAACAACTGTTGGTGCATTTATTAGAAAATGTAATCTCCCTCGGTCTGGGGCTCCATGCAAGATCTCACCTCATGGGGCATTAATGATCATGAGGAAGGTGAGGGATCAGCCCAGAACTACACGGCAGGACCTGGTCAATGACCTGAAGAGAGCTGGGACCACAGTCTCAAAGAAAACCATTAGTAACACACTATGCCGTCATGGATTAAAATCCTGCAGCGCACGCAAGGTCCCCCTGCTCAAGCCAGCGCATTTCCAGGCCCGTCTGAAGTTTGCCAATGACCACCTGGATGATCCAGAGGAGGAATGGGAGAAGGTTATGTGGTCTGATGAGACAAAAATAGAGCTTTTTGGTCTAAACTCCACTCGCCATGTTTGGAGGAAGAAGAAGGATGAGTATAACCCCAAGAACACCATCCCAACCATGAAGCATGGAGGTGGAAACATCATTCTTTGGGGATGCTTTTCTGCAAAGCGGACAGGACGACTGCACCATATTGAGGGGAGGATGGATGGGGCCATGTATCGCAAGATCTTGGCCAACAACCTCCTTCCCTCACTAATAGCATTGAAGATGGGTCGTGGCTGGGTCTTCCAGCATGACAACGACCCGAAACACACAGCCAGGGCAACTAAGGAGTGGCTCCGTAAGAAGCATCTCAAGGTCCTGGAGTGGCCTAGCCAGTCTCCAGACCTGAAACCAATTGAAAATCTTTGGAGGGAGCTGAAAGTCCTTTTGCCCAGCGACAGCCCTGAAACCTGAAGGATCTGGAGATTGTCTGTATGAAGGAGTGGGCCAAAATCCCTGATGCAGTGTGCAAACCTGGTCAAGAACTACAGGAAACGTATGATCTCTGTAATTGCAAACAAAGGTTTCTGTACCAAATATTAAGTTCTGTTTTCTGATGTATCATATACTTACAGTCGTATGAAAAAGTTTGTTGAACGATGCACAGTGACACCATCTGCAGCAAAATGATGTAGTAGGTCTTTGGAGGTGGTCTGTGGGCTGTTTTTGACCGTTCTTACCATCCTTCGCCTTTGCCTCTCCGATATTTTACTTGGCCTGCCACTTCTGGCCTTAACAAGAACTGTGCCTGTGGTCTTCCATTTCCTCACTATGTTCCTCACAGTGGACACTGACAGCTTACATCTCTGCGATAGCGTTTTGTAGCCTTCCCCTAAACCATAATGTTGAATAATCTTTGTTTTCAGGTCATTTGAGATTTGTTTTGAGGCCCCCTTGTTGCCATGCTTCAGAGGAGAGTCAAAAAGAACAACATCTTGCAATTGGCCACCTTAAATACATTTTCCCATGATTGGATGCACTTGTCTATGAAGTTCAAGGCTTAATGAGCTCACCAAACCAAGTGTGTGTTCAAATTAATCAGTGCTAAGTAGTTACAGGTATTCAAATCAACAAAATGACAAGGGTGCCCACATTTTTGCATCGCCTATTTTTCACATCTGATTTAATTTCATACAACTTAATATTGCTACACTAAAACTCTTTGTCTGGAAAATACCCCAGTACTCAGCTTTTATTAGAAAATTAATGGCATGCCATTGTGATAATTTTCTGTGAGTAAATTATTATGCAGCCTCAGAGGGGTGCCTAAACTTTTTCATACCACTGTATGTCATGCAATAAAATGCTAATTAATTACTTAAAAATCATATATTGTGATTTTCTGGATTTTTGTTTTAGATTCCATCACTCACAGTTGAAGAATACCTATGATACAAATTACAGACTTCTACATGCTTTGTAAGTGGGAAAACATGCAAAATCGGCAGTGTATCAAATACTTGTTCTCCCCACTGTATATATACACAGCTCTGGAAAAAATGTATAAAAGATCACAGTACCTTTATCTTTCCTTTCCAAAAAAGTCGAAAAGGAAGGTTTTGAGTGAGGAACAGAAGGGTTAAAATTAAGAGACCACTGCAAATTGAACGCTTCTGTTCCTCACTCAAAACATTCCTTTTCAACTTTTTTGGAAAGGAAAGAAAAATGTGCAGTGGTCTCTTAATTTTTACCGGAGCTGTATATATATGTATATATATTATGTAAATGTACCATTTCTAATAATTTAGAAATGGTACATTTACATTTTGTTCATATATGCTGATTTGACCAGCTGGGTGACATTTTCAAAATACACAGCGCCCTCTAGATTGGGAGGTATTAAGAACTGTGATAACCCCAGACACCCTTTCCAAAAGTAATGTGTCCAGAAAACCAACACAAGTCTGGCTACAAGTGTAGCTTATTTTAAGAACTCAAGTAATTACGTTTTACAGCACAGTACTTTCTGTAGAAAATGACAAGCCATAAAGCATTAAATATTACAGTGTTAATCAGATGAGTGTTTCAAGACGCAGTGTGAGAAGCAAGTGAGAAAAGGGTCAGCGAGAGTAATTGGAGTTAACAGACGCCTACATTTCCATTGCCTCATTGAAAGGAATATACTGAATCAGTACACACAATGTAAATAAGTTAGTTAGGAAATTCAACGCTCATTAATGTACCAGAGAAAGTGAAATGGTATACACATTTTGATGTGGCTTACCACACAGAGAGAATTCCAACAGAATTATGTTTCCAATATTCACTACCAACAACTGAATTGCTTTTGCATGATAATGTCAGAAAGAACTAGGGACCTAAGCTATTTGAAGTCGTTAAAGTATTTATAATCCCTATTCAAAACCATAAGGAAATTCAAACCATCATAATATTGCCATCGATCATCATAAATAATCAAGGTTCAATCTTTGATGTATTGCTTTGAAATCATTGTACAAGCGAAGCTAATAACATTGTAGGGTATAAGGGCCTTGTACTGTACTGTACAATTACATGTGCACAGGTTACATTTATATATATACGTGAAAGGGAAAAGGAAGAAAAAAACAAACAGGATAATCTTTTTCTACATGTAAGGCATAAATGATGTCCGATCGTGCAAGCTCCATGCCACCGTTGAACAGCCAGTCAATGGAGAGGGCAGGGAGAGGCAATGGAGCGAGGTAATGTGTAATCTTACTACTCAATGGGCTGTGCCCAGCAACGGGCCTCTGAATGCTGGAAGTGTCAGGGAGATAAATAGAGGAGTGTCCCCCTCGAAAAACATGATTAATACCCCGCATGGTGACGCTGCCGAAGATGAAGTAGGAGCAGCTGGCTCAGGCAGCGCAGGCATGCAGGGAGGGGGAGGGGGAGCGAGCGCAGCGGAGCAGAGAGGGCAAAGAGTAGGACACACCGGCAGCCACGGGGAGGGAGGCGAGGCAAGGGCAACCCAGGCCACCGTAGGCACCGGGAGACCTATCCCCCCCACCACACACTCGCCAAGGCTCACTGTTTAATCGTTTTAATATGTACACTGGAAACACTGAATCGTCTATGTCAACTGAACAAATACAGTGTATTAGGGTTGAATGGCATTGCACTTTAATTTCATTACACTTTATCACACAGGATTTGATCATGTTCCCTTTTACATGATGCTGTTATAGAACAAACTTTTGGACGGAAGTAAAAAATACAGTTAGAGGACATAGCTCCAAGAAAACAGATGCAATATTTAAACGTCTCCTGGTAAATGGAAATAATGCTCAATACTGTACAATGCCTATGCTTCAAGATTTCGAATGAGAAAAAAGTAATGGGGGATATGGACACGTAGAGTTATTGGGTCTGTTCTGTTGTGTAAGTAAACATGTCGAGGGGTGGGCTACTTTTTCATGGTTCAGGGGCTCCAACCCTCCCCTCACACAATTAACTTTTCCAGTGTAATGAGATGATTGATAAGCTGGAAGTGTTTGCTTTAAGGAGATATTAATCATTCCCTCTGGTAATTTTAATCATGCGTTCCATCATCCCCAGATGCTGAGGATCACCTTCCTGGCAAACAAAGGGCGGCCACACCACTCGCATAGTCATTTTGTTCTAGTTTAACTTTATTTTATGTTGGTTTGTTCCTCCCATCTGTTCGCGCGAAGCCTCACCAGCCCACATTGCATGCTGACAAGCTGGGGAAGCAGCATGTGGGAGTGTGCTTATGTGAGTGTGTGTAAACTTTTGAAAAACAGGCGTCTTTGAAATGTTAAATGTAGTCCTCTAGGTTTGTGACTAACTGGTAGACTGCCATCAGCCACCCTAACACACACACCACCACAACCACAACAGTCCGAAGATACCACATGGTGTGGGCAATATGTCAGAGCAAAGCACATTTGGCATTTGAACCAGTCACTATTATTGGAAGTATAAAGAAGTGCTGCAGGGAGTATGTGTTGTGGATGAGAAACAACTTCAAAACAGTCTCTCTCCCTTGACTTGTTGAAGAGAGACAAATATATTCCCAAAGCACTGATTAGTTCATGTTCAGGGCCTCCATTGTACTGTACCTCCATCTTCCTCCTCTTCTCACCCAAGGCAATGCAAGATTTGTATCCCAGAATCAAAGGGATTTCTCCTATGACTTCTTTTTACCCAACATATTGTCACAGCCGAGGCCATGGGGAGATTTGCTGTGGCCCAGAGGTATCTGCAAACACTAAAAGAAAACAGAAATAACAAATCAGAATAACAAAGACAACTAAACCAGCCTTTCAAATGGTAAACCACACTAAGGATTGCAAAGTGTAAAAGTATGAGTATACCCTTATGTATACAAGTACTAACATCAGGAAGGATACATAGAAGTGGACAGGTATACATTAAAATGCAATTAATAAAACAGACAACAACGATTACTCAAAATAAAAGTATTTGAAGCCCTGTCACCTTCAGAGAAATACCGTCTCAGATATTTTGGTTGAATCCCCAAGTCTTTGCAATAAAATTATCTAGGCTATGTTTCCTTGCATGTGAAAACATTCTTAAGAGTATAACCATGGGGTGAGTGAAACTTTACGCCTGTGCTAAAACCCGGAACAGATTCAAACTTTTGTTTGACAAGTGTCCTAAATACACTTAATTAATCATGTACGAAATTAATGACATTCTGTTGACAGATATTCCATCATTAAACTGAAAGTTTTTGAAAGTTATTCAAAGGGGCTTGTCTGAATGTGAACAGATTAGAATTGCTTGCATGCAGTCAGAGGCCCATGGTGAGCTGATAGGTCCATCCCTGGAGGAGTTGATAGGACACATCCCTAAATGCACTGAGCTGCAGTGCTTCTAACAGCAATTAATTGCAACCAATATAAAAAGCAATTTAATTTTACATTGAGTCCAACCTCATCTGTTATCGGTGGCACACTTGTGCAGAGTACATAAAGGTAATAGAGGTTTTCAGGGGCTATTCCCCACTTATTATCTAATAATGATGAATGAACATGCCTGCAAGTGACAGCTGTTTGGTTTGTTTGTAGTCAGGCATTTATTTGTAACTTACCCTGAAATCAGGTCTGTTTGACTTTCAAGAGGCATACCCAAAAATACTTTATAAAATTATGGGATAAACATTTTCTGGGTAAAGATGAAACAAAAAACTAAAATGTAGATATAGACACAACTATATATATATATATATATATATATATATATATATATATATACACACATACACACATAGCATAAGGATTCATGTTTTTTAGAATAATTCACACACAGCACCTACCCTAGCCTACAACCCAGCAAAAATGACAATAAGGATTGCTTTTTAGTTTTCTAAACATGACTCCTTACATTTACTTCCACCTTATCAGGCAGGCAAAAGGAATGGGGGTGTTTGATCCATGTATGATAATCAATATTGCTGATGTAAGTCAGGGGGGACTTAACGAAGAGCAAAGGTCACATCACTTCAGACCTATCCCTGAGTGTTGCCCTGCCAGGTGTGAAGGGTGAGGGCAACCCACTGAAACAATTTAGAAAATTCAGTCATCCCTTCACCTTGACTCTAAACACATTTTACCTCAGTTAAACAAAATGTACTTCGTAGGAAACCATTTTTTCCTGATAATTGTTTTCTTAACACAAATCACACTGGTACTGACAGATGAAGGACCTTAAAAACAATTGTCTCGTGAAGGGTGGCTTGAAGGAAAACATGACGACTACTCAGTAGCCTTCATGGTTTCCACTTTGCTTTATCCTGGCACACTTGCTCCACTGCATGGAAAAAAGACAATTAATCCTAATAATAAGGGCCCTCAGCATCATTTCTCATACTGGCAGGCCCCTTTTTCCATGGGGGCAAAGAGGGAGGGCCTGAGCCCACGATCTCTGCTGCACTGATGAACCTCTTACAGATGTTGAGACTTCAGCCTGTTTAACTGCTTGGTCTTTTCAAAGAAACCTTTTAAAGGTAACCCAAAGTTCTGAGAATTTATGAAGGAGCTCTTGTCATGTCTGTTGGTGATTAAGGCAGTGTTGCGACCATTGTAATCGTAGACGCTGGGGGTATCTTGACTACACGTACACTCTGTGGTCAGTTTAATAGATAAATCCATCTAGCGGTGGGTCAGACCCATTTGCCTCGAGAAAAGCCTGAATTTGTCAGGGCAATGATTTTATAAGCGGCAACAAATTTTACACTGTAATGTTAGTCCATGCTGTTGAGATGGTATCACAGCCATATGACTCATGTACTGTCTGTAGAAATTATGAATAAAGTAGTGTACAGAATGAACTGGCCACTGAGCTTAAGTTAGGCACACAATCATTGAATTTTGAAAGCTAACATTAACTAGCTAAAAGCTGACTTCAATTTTTTTGTAAACCTAATAAAAGAGACCATACTCAGTACCTCAAACACTTTGTAGTTGTATTTCAAGGATAACTTGGTATTGGCTAACTCAGAAAATCAGACCTCAACCTCAGACAACCAATGATAGTTCAAAGACAATTGTGATAGAAAGATACATTCATGGAAACAACTCCTCTTTTGGAGTAAAGATGTACCACCCTGTAGGACAAGGCCTATTTTAAATAGAATATAGAAGGACTTGACTGAAACTATCAAAGACAGACTGGCGCTTAATTTAGAAGGTAAGCCGGAAACAGAATTTGATCTCCTCTATCTTTCCTCTCGGTGGATGACCTTGGCAACCACTTTCAAAATAAGGTTGATGACAATCGCACTTCATTTGCTCAGCCTAGTGGTTCCACTGACCACTCACACACTGAACCGGCCCATGCATCTACCGCTGTTCCCCTGCTCTCTTCAGATGATATCCGATTGAGCAACACGTAAGGCTGCTCAAGCAAGACTGCACTCCTTTATGTCACAGTAGCTCTTTGCACTACCCAAGTTCTCTCTCTTTCTCTCTCTCTCTCTCTCTCTCTCTCTCTGTTATCATTCTCCTACACCTATCCACTGCCTCTGACACTGTGAACCATCACATCTTACTCTCCACCCACTGGACTGGCATCTCAGACTCTGCACACTCTTGCATTGCATCCAGTCTTGCAAGCCACTCCTACCAGGTAATGTGGAGAAGATCGATGTCGAATTGGCGCCAGTCACAATTGGTGTGCTCCAAGGCTGGGTGATAGGCCCTCTCCTCTTCCCTCTAAAAATCTAATGACTCTGTCATATCCTGTAATTTCACTGGCTTCCAGTTGAAGTTTAATTTACTGTTAGGTCATGGTGCTAGCTACTGACCTAACATCAGGCAATGCTCAAACCCTACATCCCAACCTGGGCTCTTCGTTCTCCTACGTCTGGACTTTGGCCATCCAGCTCCTACAGTAATACCGCTCCAGATCTGACAAGTAAAAACTGTTCTCTGTCCTTGTGCCCCAATGATGGAACCAGCTTCCAAGCAACTTTGGAAAGAAAAACTACCAAAAATAAATCAACCGCTTCCATAATTGTGATTTTTTTTTTGTATTCTTCCAGCATTGAGTGATAACTAAATCAATAGTAGAAAGTACAGTGCTGCTTGGAAGTTTCTGAACCCTACAGAGACGGTCATTAAAATAAACTCATAAAATCCTTATCTAAAGGACACTAACAAATAATTTGATGCAGTTTCATTGTTTGACAAAAGTGGTTTACACCTTGAGTTACAAAAACTTGCAAAAAATCACAAACTTGTCCCGAAGATTTTCCTGAGGTCAGGTTCATAGAGTTCTTTGAACCTGACATCTGTGCAAAGGGTCTGAATGCTGGGACATGAAAAATAGAAAATGTAAAGAAATCAAAGACCAACAAAGTTTATTATAAAGAATAAAATATGGAGGAAAATGCAATATGTCATGTTGTTGACAAATTTGCAACTGTTCCAGACTTCAGAAACTTTTGATTATTGTCCTGACTGTGCTTAGTGATATTTTAAACAGTTTATGTATTTTTTATATCCTTTACCTGATCAACAACCATCTTTGTCCTTTCAGCTGAAAGTTCTTTGGTTTTACCCATGGTGATGGATGACAGACGGATGACAAATTTTACATGTGTGCCATCTCATATTTATACACCAGGGAAACAGGAACAGGTGAAAGACATCAATACAAATCCTGGAGACTGAGACCAACTAAATAGCATAGAAATTCGTAACAGACGCCACTTCCGTTTGGTTTGATTTTAAACATTCTTCAAGGGTGCTAATACCTTTGAAATCTGTTTTCCAGAAAATAATAGTACTACTCAATAAGATGTCTTATGTTTGTAAAATTATTGTATTGAAATAAAAGTATACAGTTCCTGCTTACACAGGCCAAAATATGACTAATTGTTTTTGTCGTTTATTTTTTGCATTCACATGTATTCAGTTTCATGAAGGGTTACAATACTTCTTGAGTTGAATGTATACGTTTACCTATAAAGAAATGAATAGACAAATTTAGTAGCTTTATAGAGTGTTTTCATTTAGCTAATCTGGGTTAACAATTTCCAACATTTGGCCAATGTCACCTGATAATATTGTGCACCAATATTCTGTAAAGCATGCAATCTTGTCACTGCTCTCCACATTCTACTTAAACCAGAAAAAAATGACTTTAAGGGCAAAGTCTAAAGAAATGGCAAAAATCAACTAGACATAAGCTTCCAAATTTCTTTTTTCTTTATATAATCTAATGAAATCCAAAAGCATCTGGTATGGAATGTAATAACCTAAATATTTTAATATTCTGTACAATATGTGTTATGAAGAATGCACAGTATTCTTATAATTTGTTTAATTGATTTCAGTACTATAAACAGACTGTGACAAAGTAGCCACAACGCTTCACATTAGAAGAGGATATTTCTATGTGGTTCGATGATGTAAAAATTAAGGCTATTCCATGTGAGAAATTGCCAAGAACTGAAGGTGTGCACAAGCTGACATGAGGACAAATACATTAGTGTCTAGTTTGAGAAACAGACGCCTCACAGGTCCTCAACTGGCAACCCGCAAAACACCAGTGTCAACATCAACAGTGAAGAGGCAACTGACCTCCAGGATGCTGACTTTCTAGGCAGAGTTGCAAAGAAAAAGCCATATCTCAGACTCACCAATAAAACACTGGACAGAGGAAGATGGTATGGGGAAAAAAGTGTTATGGACAGACAAATCTAAGTTTGAGGTGTTCGGATCACAAAGAAGAGCATTCGTCACATGCAGACCAAATTAAAAGATGCTGGAGGAGTGCTTCATACATTCTCACAAACATGGTGGAGGCAATGTGATGGTCTGGGGGTGCTTTGGTGGTGGTAAAGTGGGAGATTTGTACAGGTTAAAAGGGATCTTGAAGAAGGAAGTCTATCACTCCATTTTGCAAAGCCATGCGGATGGCGTTTCATTGGATCCAATTTCCCTCCTACAACAGGACAATGACAATGCAGAGGCCTACAGCTCATCCAGGGCCAACCTGAAAAGGGGCATCAAGATGGCTAAAAATTGCTTCGAGACTGCAACCATGTGCCAGTGCCGAAACAGTCGTCTGTGTCTAGCCTGAATAACTTTCGACATGTTGCACTCACCCCCACGATCATGAAGTGCTTAGAAAGACTAATTCTGGCCCACTTTAAGTCCTGCCTCCCCCCAACAATGGATCCCTACCAGTTTTCCTACCGGTCGAACAGGTCTTCAGAGGATGCCATCTCCACAGTTTTACACTTCGCCCTGACCCACCTGGGTAAAACCAACACCTTTGTGAGAATGCTGTTCATAGACTTTAGCTCAGCAATCAACATGGTCATCCCCTCTAAGCTGGTCAACAAACTCCATGACCTAGGGATCAGCCCGTCTCTCTGCAACTGGACTCTGGACTTCCTAACCAACAGACCCCAGACTTCCTAACCAACAGACCTCCTCCATCCTGATACTGAACACTGGTGTTCCACAAGGCTACATGCTGAGCCCCCTCCTGTACTCCCTCTTCGCCCACGACTGTGTTCTTGTACACCGCACCAACACCATCGCCAAGTTCACAGACGACACCGCTATGGTAGGCCTGATCAGTGACAATGATGAGTCAGCATACAGGGAGGAAGTCAAGTGCCTGGCGGCATGGTGCGCTGATAACAACCTGGCCCTCAATGCAAAGAAAACCAAGGAGCTCATTGTGGATTACAGGAAATCGAAAGGCTGCAGTCACGCCCCTGTTCTCATCAATGGCACTGGGGTGGAGTGTGTGTCCAGCTTCAAATTTCTGTGTGTCTCTGAGGACCTCCCCTGGTCCCTCAACACCTCAGCCCTGGTAAAAAATGCGTGGCAGAGCCTGTACTTCTTGAGGGAGCTGAAGAAGGCCTGTCTGTCTTCAGGCGGTACAGGTCTATCCGTTCTCGCACAAGTAGACACAGGAACAGTTTCTTTCCATCTAATGTAACCCTGCTGAACTCTGTGACCCATCTCTAACCATACCCACCCTTGCACTACTGGACTCTGACACTGCCTTACAAAGTCTGATAGGTTTTCAGTTGTCTACAGGTACGTGTCATGCTGCTATTTCTGTATTTCATTTGCACCTAAAATTGCCTTCATTGCACATTTAGAACTGCCATTGTACTTGCATTTTCAATTGTTACTTACACATGTCTACAACAGGAACCTCATTGCTGCTATCCCAGAATTTTCGTTGCACATGCTACCTTACTCCTTCAATTTGCCTCAATTGCAAATTCAGAATGCCATTGAGAATTGCCACTTGTACCCGGACAACTATTTATCCCACTTGTACATACATTATTCTTAATTCTTGTACATAAATTATACTTTTCTGCCCTCCTCTATTTGCTTTCACTGCACATTTAGAATTGCCACATGTAATGCATTTGCATTAATTGCACATCTATACATTCCACTTGTACATACATATACTTAATACTTGTACATTTTCTGCTCTCCTCTATTTGTACTTCTGGTTAGATGCAAACTGCATTTCACTGTACTGTATTTGTACTTGTTCAATGACAATAAAGTTGAATCTAATCTAATCTAATGACCCAATGCACAGCTCCAAACTATGCAAGAAGGTCTAATTGAGTTGTCAGCAAAGTCACCGGATCGCAACCTTACTGAGCTGTGGTGGGAAGTGCCAATCAATCAAGCCAATCCAACTTGTGGGTGGTGCTACAGGAAGTATGGGGTGAAATTTTAAAAAGACAACTTATTTATATTAAAATTATTATTATTTATTTAAAAATGTTAACCTTGTCAAAGACTATATGTCCTATTCATTTTGCTATGTTTCCTAATTTCTTAGTGACCCCAAACTTTTGAATGGTACGGTATTTAGGTCAACAAGCTCACCACCTTTGTGAAGGGGGAGTATATAGTCCACCTTCCAGACCTTTGGTATTATATCTAAGATAATTGCCAAGTTAAAAACATGTGTCTGTGATTCAGCAATTAAGGGGGCAGCAAGCTGCCAAAAAAAGGAATCAAGAGAATCTCCTTCTGTGGACTTCCTAACATCAGTCCCATTAACTTATAAAACCTGTTAAAAAAAAAGTTCATTAAAAGCAATTCTAATATAATTTTCAACTAAGTTACCTGGCTTCAGGCTTTACGTTTTCCAAAATGTAGAACAATACAGCCTGAAATAAATCACACTGTAAAAATATTTTAATGAGGTGAGGGTCAGCATTTGTTGTTTGTTTATTCTAATAGAAATTATTGATCAATGACCACAAATATAGTTTGCAAAATCACTAGTTGATCTACATTTGTGAGGGTAGTTTGCACGAATTAGGTCAACTATTGAGGAGTTTTATAGCATTAATCCGATTGGGATTAAAATCAGCTGTGTCAAATTAAAATCAATACATAAGCTCTTTAGCTTTTCAGAGGGTTAATCAGTCAAGCTTTAGATTGACTAAAATTACCATCTGAGAGGATATAAAAGGGACCAGGCATTTAAATCTACCATCAACTGCACCTGCCAAGGCAGTACGGGAATGGTATATACCCATATATATGTATGTGTACTCTGAGCATGAAAAAATAACAGCTTAAATTGTTGAGTTAAAGAGACATTTAAAGCTTGGGATACTATAAGGTTCGATTTAGCATAGATGGCTCATACTCCACACCTACACAGGTATTTTTTAAATATAAAAACTTTTCCCTGTCTACATGTCATCACTGAAAACTGAGTTTCTGAATATCTTCATAAGGTCAGTTTTCAGTGATCTGCAATGCAGTTTGTGTATGGACAAAAGGCCAAAACACACAGAAAAAACACAGTTTTAAAAAAAAAAACATGTAGATGTGGACTAGTCCTTAAACCTATATATCTAAGGTGTGAGAGGAAGATGGATCCAGTGGGCTTAACTCAGGAAGGAAATCGTCGCAAATGAAGTTCTTCGGTAGCGCGAATAACGGAAAATAAGAAACAACTTACTTTCACAATCTGAGGCAACAACAATAGGCAACTTTAGTGAACTCGGATCAAGACAAGTAATGAATAAACAAATAATGCACGACAGATACCAGATGCAGTGCAAATTAAACACTGCTTTCATAGTATCCACACCACTGATCAATCTATTTAATCATGTTTCTGAAAGTACCAGGATATCCGGATTTGTGACCCAAACTCAAAAATCTATTAAATCCATTTCAGATAGCATACTTAAGTCTATCAGTCTATGCCTTGCTTTAAATTCTGATGGAGTATTCACATAAGTAGAATCCAATGTAGGCTTCACAGGTGTAGGGTTGGAGGCACTGCTAGTCTTATTGGGTACATTTATGGGATAACCAATCTTTACATCACAGGTCTGAATTTGCTACGTGGTAAAACACTTTATCATGAGTGCATGATGGGAATTATCTTATGAGCGCATGGACTGACTTTTCATTGCCATAGTGCTGCAACAATATTATTCAACAACATCCTTGTACCTCTCTAACTTGGATGGAAACCATCACAAAGAACAGATCAAAATTGTCATATTTGTCATATTTGCAACACTCAGATAAAAGCCCCACATGCAAGTTGAGTATCCAAATAAATCAACCACAGCCACACCCATTGTCATGTTCCTGCTTTTATTGTGTGTTGTTTTGTTCATCTGCACTTCCTGTTTTATTTTGACATCATTAGTCGCTCTTATCCCAGGTCACTCGTCTTCCTCCCATCGTTTGCTTTCCCGCCTGTTTGATTACTGTCCCCGCCCCTAATGTGTTTCACCTGTTTGTTTTCATAAATACTCACCAGTCCCACTTCCCAGTGCCAGATTGTAGTTGAACTTATGTCACTCTCTCCAGCGTTTTCCTCCAGTGTTTGTTGTCCTGTGTTACTAGACCTCTTGCTTCGGTTCTTGACTACGATTTTTTGCCTGCCGTTTTTGTAACTCTGCCTGCATTTTGTTCTTGGAACAATAAAGACTGCTACTTGTGACACCCCTCTGAGTCGTGCATTTGAGTCCGCCGCTGTACCCTGTCACCCATAGGTTGGTGGAGTTGGTTTCATAGTTAATATCTCAGTGGGATTATCGTAACCTTCAGTAAATCAACACATTTTGTTTTCTTGACCTGGAATATGCTGTAATCAAATGCTGATGTAATTACACGCAAGAAACTATTTTGAATTAATTTGAATTTTATATCCACCTCAATCCAACACCACTTTACACTGGTAATTGCTTAGAGTTTTGTTTGTCCCCCTTAGTGGAGTCATATCTGTGCAACACACAGTGAGGAAATTCTTAACTTTTGTTATACTGCCTTTCAGAACTTCTAATAGGCCCCCTTCGGCAAGTCACACCACAATATTCTGCTCAGCCCTGTCCACAGGCAAATATTTTAACCAGGCAGCACCAATGGAAAGGACTGTTCTATGTTGTTTGGCAATCTGAATCTATGCTACAGAATGTTTTGAGAATTCTGTTTCATGAGTGAATATTAAAACATCCAATATCCAAATCAGAAACTGTGAATTTACAGTACAACAGCAAAACAGAAAATGTGGCAAAAAAGCATAAACAAACTGTAAGGCAACAAGAGAAATGGCTGAGTACTAACAGACCAACTACGACCTTAGCAAAGCAATCAAAGATGCTAAATCAGTATGAAGACACAGTAAAATCAAGGGTAAGTTGCGCAAGGCTTAAAAAATATTGACGTTATACAATAACAGATTATAAAAAGAAAAGTAGCTACTTATTGGACAATGACACCTCTTAATACCTTGTTTGAATGTTTTGAGGATAACGACACAGGCTCAGATAAGATCCCCTTGTTCTAACATGGGCTGAGCTGTGAACAAAGTAAATAGGACTGTCATGCATGTTGATCCTAGCAAGGCTATTTGCCTGGAGGGCCTTGTCTACCTACTTGTGTCCCTAAACAAGGGACAGAAGAACAAGCAACATCATATTCAAAATACACTGCTAAAAAAATTTGGAACACGTAATCGTCACAGTAGAACACCCAGTCTATTAAACAGGGATATTAATCTGTCCAGTTAGGAAGCATAAGCGATTATGAATCAATGTCACCTGTTTTGGTGCAAAGAAAAAAACAGGTGCACTGGAGAGGCAACAGCAAGACAACCCCCAAAAAGGGAATGGTTTTACAGGTGGTGGCCACAGACAATTGCTCTCTTCTTATCCTTCCTTTCTGATTCTTCTCTAGTTTAGCATTTTGATAGTGTCCTTGTCACTACTGGTAGCACAAGGTGGTACCTGAAGCCCATTCAGTTTGCATACAGTGAGGGAAAAAATTATTTGAACCCCTGCTGATATTGTACGTTTGCCCAATGACAAAGAAATTATCAGATTTAATGTTAGGTTTATTTGAACAGTGAGAGACAGAATAACAACAAAAAGTATCCAGAAAAACACATGCATTTTAATAAGTGAAATAAGTATTTGATCCACTTTCAATCACAAAGATTTCTGGCTCCCAGGTGTCTTTTATACAGGTAATGAGCTGAGATTAGAAGAAGACTCTTAAAGGGAGTGCTCCTAATCTCAGCTTGTTACCTGTATAAAAAACACCTGTCCACAGAAGCAATCAATCAGATTCCAAACTCTCCACCATGGCCAAGACCAAAGAGCTGTCCAAGGATGTCAGGGACAAGATTGTAGACCTAGACTAAGCTGGAATGGGCTACAAGACTATCGGCAAGCAGCTTGGTGAGGTGACAACAGTTGGTGCAATTATTTGCAAATGGAAGAAACACAAAATAATTGTCAATCTCCCTAGGTCTGGGGCTCCATGCAAGATCTCACCTCGTGGAGTTGCAATGCAGCCCAGAACTACACGGGAGGATCTTGTCAATGATCTCAAGGCAGCTGGGAACATAGTCACCAAGAAAACAATTGGTAACACACTATGCTGTGAAGGACTGAAATCCTGCAGCGCCCGCAAGGTCCCCATGCTCAAGAAAGCACATGTACAGGCCTGTCTGAAATTTGCCAGTGAACATCTGAATGATTCAGAGGAAAACTGAATGAAAGTATTGTGGTCAGATGGGCGCAAAATCGAGCTCTTTGGCATCAACTCAACTCGCTGTGTTTGGAGGAGGAGGAATGCTGCCTACGACCCCAAGAACACCATCCCCACCGTCAAACATTGAGGTGGAAACATTATGCTTTGAGGGTGTTTTTCTGCTAAGGGGACAGGACAACTTCAAGTACTAAGTCATGTTTTGTGGACGGGTTCGAATACTTATTTCACTCATTAAAATGCGAATCAATTTATAATATTTTTGTCAGTCAGGATTTCTGCAAGACCGCGTAAGCGGATCTGGCTAAGAAGAGTGAATGTCTCTTACTGACTGACTAACTGAGTGCCTGACTGACTGACTACCCCTTTGTTAAATAACATATTGGTTAGAGAAGCGGACTTGTGAACTATAGGTCCCGAGTTTGTATCTGCTCACAGGCGAAGCGAAGTACGCATTGTGAAAGAGGATTTATTCAGGATAGAGACAAGGCTATACTGACACCTGGAAAGTGTACCGCTCTGTGGTGTAGTGGTTAATGCCACAGCCTTTTCTATTGCGTGTCGGCTAAACTAGGCTTGCCTGGTTTCTTGTTTTGTTGTTATTCTGTTGCTCACTGTTCAAATAAACCTACCATTAAAATTATAGACTGATCATTCCTTTGTCAGTGGGCACACAAACAAAGAAAATAAGTAGGGGATCAAATACTTTTTTCCGTTACTGTAGGTAGTCCAGCTCCTCCAGGATGGCACATCCATACGTGTCGTTGCTGGAAGGTTTGCTGTGTCTCCCAGTACAGTCTCAAAAACATGCCCTACACACACACTCAATCACACTTCCACACCCAATGTACACAGTAATACAGAACACTAGCCACTTTCCATTCATTTATATCCTATTACTATATTATTGTTTTTGCAGTATTACTTTATACACAGACTCCACAGACTCCAAGTTGACTATTGCTAATCAATTAACATTTTGATGGTACATTTTTACAATTAATTGTTATTCTTTTACAATTCATTTTATTCTTTGTTGTTGTATTATTAAGTTATTATTCCAACCATATGTATTTAATCTACTGCATTGTTAAGGAGCATTAAACACAAGACTTTCGTTACACATGAGACCTAATATTTATTTTACATACATTTCTGAAGCCCAAACGTGGACATGATAATCCTCACTATGGGGTCCCATGGTGTAGTGACAGACAACATTCCATGAAACAAAAAGGTTGTTGTACAGTCACAGTGTTTGACATATCAGCATGGGAACCTAATCCTCACCAATTTGAATCCAACTGTTCAGGCGAACGATACAGGCCCAGTCTGTGTGTGTGTGTGTGTGTGTGTGTGTCAGCTGAGGGAGCAGTATGACCGTAGGAGACAGGAGGCCCAGGCAAACAAGCAGATGCTATCAGGCTGCTTGGAAGAAGAAAAAAAATCATCATTATGGGAGTTGAGAATTCAGTAAAGCGGAGCACAGTGTGTTCTCCCAGCATCTCAGCAGCATTCACAGCATCCCACACAACAAGCTCATTAGGCCAGGGTACACATTCACTCTGATTTGCGTTTGAGGAATTAATGCAACAGGACCTGGACTCCCAGATCCATCCATTCTGGCACATGCTACGTATTGAGCCACCCAGCCAGATTCACTGAGGTTATGCATTATCTTCTTTAAAAGGATGAAATGTGGCCACCCCTGCTCAGTTTTAAGTAACACCTCTCTTTTTTCCTGAGTGCTATGTGAGGGGCAAGCATATTAATCACACTCACTGGCACTAATGCTAACAATCAGTCAATGCAGTTGGCCAGGCTCTCCATCTCTAGTGACAGAAGGTTTGTCCAGAGGTCTGCTGATTCGTCCTCTTACTCTTGTATATAGGACAAAACACACACAGACACAAAGATACATACACCAAATCAGCCTCACTTTCTCTGTTAATCAATACTATTCAATGTCGTGGAGCTTTTTGGCTGGTTATGTGAACATTTTAAATGTTGAATAATCTAATCTGGTATATCTGACTAGGACAAACAGGTGCACACTACCTTCAGGAATTCCGAATTTATGTGCAATAAATAATATGAAAATGAATAATTGATGCGGTAATAAATATGTTTCAACAGGTATCAATATTATATCAATACATGTACTGTAAAGGCATGAACGCTCAGGCATACATAATGACATTTAGAATATGTTTTTTACAGAAAGTTAGCTTCTTAACATTGCAATGGAAATAAATCAAAGGAATCCAGTCAGATAAATGTTGATGATACAAACCCAGAAGGATGTAAATTAATAATTTGCTATAAGAAAGCTTATTACAGAAATGTATTCCACTTACACCTTCTAACAGAACATCCGTCCAGCCCAAACAGCTGGTTGGTTCAACTGAAAGGAAACTGCAAACTGAGCAGGACTGATCCTGCCTATCACCATCAAGTCACATGAGGCAGAACGAGCATGCTTGGGTTTCATCTAAAATAAGATGGCTTCCACTGACAGGTTAGTGCTGACAACTGTAACAGTGACACAAATTATAAAAATCGGAACAGGGAATTTCATTCTGAGTAAGCACCCCCCAGCGCCCCCCCCCACCCCAAATGAAAGTAAGACAAATCTCTGAACGTGGTGTGCACAGTGATGGGTGAATGAATCTATGTGGGCTCTCTAAATATGTTTGTTTTCTTTTACCTTAAAACTGAATGCTAATTATTGGGCTTCACATAGCGTAAAATGTACAGCTGTGGGAACTGTCAGAGCTCCATGGGCTGTTAAGTTTGTACACATTTTGACAGTGGTTGAATTTTCTTTTTTTCCCTTCCTGTGAACCACCTCCGGAACGTGTGCAGAAAACATGATATCTCAGCGAGGAGGTGGCTTTATACTTGAATTCAATGGTAGCATAATTCAGTACACAAAATTGCATATATGCACCCAATTCAATCAAAATAAGACACAAAGATTTGCAAAAAAGTTATTTATCTTGTGAAGAAATACATTACTTTTTAATTCCTACTTCAAACATTTTAAAATATACTCACTGGCACCTTAAAAATTATTAATTGTTTTCCTAAATTATGTATAGAAAATTCTTGCACTAATTTAGTTTCTAAACCCTTCCCCTTTTTCACACCTGATAAAGTTCAAATGAACTCAACAAAACAAATCAACTGCATATTGTTTGTGATTCTGTAGATTTATGAACAGAATGCGGATGCGTTGTTTTAGTACCAGGCAAGCTCGTTGTCGTCCTTACACATTCATAATATGGGTCGGTAGGCTACCAGAGACACCACTATTCAGAAGGGAAATAAGGATTGTGACGGGGAAGGACAAAGCGAACATATTTATTCATATTTACACTCCATTTTAAATGTTTGAGTCATCCAGTACTGTTTCAGTTTTTGAGTATCGTTAGGTATTTAGTATTTCAATACTAAACTGGAATTGGAATCGACAAACATTCAACAGTCAACATTTTGGTATCATGTCAACATTGCAGAGCTGGTGTAAACATATTTCTTAAGCAATCACAGTGAAAATACAAGTGGTTTGTAGAGACACTGCGTTAAAAACCCTGTTTTGAAGAATCTAGCCACTTCCAGGCCACTCTTGAGTACTACAGTTTGTAATCACAAAACACTCAAAACCTGGTTCATGCAACGACAATAACAACACTCAATGGATATTATGGATCCTGAATAGAAACCTATACGACCTGGGACATGCCACTCACTTTTAGCAAGGTTGCACCACTAAAGACAGAAAATACAGTGACGAACAAACCTTACTACCATTACAACTATTATGCAACCTATATTCTGGGACTAGCAGTTTGTGTGTTTGTGTACAGTTAGTCCAGTTTGATTGTGCTGAGGAGTTGAATGACTAGTGGCAATTTATAAGCCTGTTGGTATGGAATCTCAAGCTCCTATACATACCCCACCTGCCAAAGGTATGCACATGAATAGCCATTGTCTCTGGGGTGTATGGAGTCATGCAGCACACCTTCATCACACACCACTTTGGATAGATAAATGAGTAAGTCAGTCAGCACAAAGAACTTATTGAGAAGCAGGTGTGAAGAGAGTCAGTGCAACAAAGGCTACAAGGTGAATGTAATTGTCTATGTAGAGCTTCCACAATGCTGTCTTGGGCTGTCTGTTCTGAGCAATCAGATGTTTTGGGTGGGGCTGAAGTGGAAGTGGACAGTTGGACAAGTGTTAATTCTGCTGATCTTTTCTACCTATACGAGCGCTTTACCCTTCGCCATTCTGCTGAAATGGTCAGATCCTCAACATCTGGGTCTGTCCCCACACATAATGTCCTCAGTCGCTTTCGTAAATCAGAGATTCTCCTCAGTTATTTTTGTCAATGGGCCACAGCCTTTGTGAAATTACAGGACAATGTCAAAAAGGTATAAACGCTTTTTGGTTCTAACCTGTCTCTGGAAATACATTTCATGGTGTCCCTTTCTGCAGCTCTGTCCAGGGTGTCTATTGACAGATGTTTGAACAAATGATGTTACATATGAATTCTGAGACTGATATTTTCACTATTACATTTAAAAGAAAACAAAATGCTATATTTACTTGCCTGACTTGATTTTTTTTAAACGTTATACACATAACACAAAACTAACTAACAATAATTGATTTTAAGTTTTAGTGTTCTAAAATAAAATATCTCACTGAATGAAATTTCAATGTACCTTTTGAAATGTTGTAATATGAGAGAATTGGTCATTGATTTGAATACTCAATTTCAATAGAAAAAATTGTAGGCTACCTTCATTCAACAGGCAGCTCTCTTCTTTCGAGTTTTGCGCATGCAAATCAAGCCTGGTCTGGGAATTCAGTAACTTGATGTGCGGCTGGCTAACTGTTCAGAGGTAACACATGAGTAAGTGGACAAAGAAATTAATCTAAAATCTCGCACTCAATAATTTTTTCCTCAAACCAACCGCAATAAATCGCATGTACTATGCGGCCCTTTGCTCTTAGTCCATGCCTGTCTGAACCCAGAACATACAGTTGACCTGGAACCACATTTTTAAAAGCATTTTGGTCATAATCGGTACCTAAAATGTAACAAAATTAAGTATGATCCCTGGCATGATCCCTACATATGAAGTGATTGTCAGACAATTAAATGAAAAAACAATCATTACTATGAGAAACCGTATTCATCCGGTCTTATCCGGTGTCATGTCAGATCTTAGATATTTTCTTTGGTGGATCTTAAGGAGGAACTGAGCCCCAGGACATTGCTTCAGGATTACCTGACTTGATGACTCCTAGCTGTTCCTGTCCAAAGTCCACCTGGTGTTTTTTCTGATCTAAATTTTGCCTGACAACTCCTTCTGTTGCTGCCTTCAGCACACCTGTTCCCACCTTTATTTTGTTGACCGGCTGGTCATCTTAATGAACGATTTGGCTATAAAAAGTAATGTACTCTTATAACCTACTCTGTAGGTCTTTTCCTATTTTCTAACCTTTTTAGGGAATTCTTCCTAGTCACAATGTCTCAATATTTTATTGCTTGCTCTTTCAATTATGCTGTGGATCTGAATATGCACTTTGTGACTGCTGATATAGGGCTTTATAGGAATTGTTTGTACATATGTTGTATGAAATTCCATGCCAATATTATAAGAAATGTAATCCACATTCACCCCTGGTTAGAAGATAACACAAGTTAAAAGTGCCTGCTGAGCTTGGTCAAACATGAGAATCTGAATGTTAAGGCTGAACTTAACACAATGGTGCGATCAACCAGATGGCCCACTCACAACAACACATAACCCTGTGCTGTCTACTGCTGCAGCTGCATGCTATGTTCCACTGCTGTATAAGATCATATACCATACAACACTGCAATTTGTTAATGAAAATGTTGCTTTGCACTGCATATTGATTGTGAGACAGATTGCCGACCCTTGGGAATATATTTCACAGAGCAGCTTGGCGTCAATTTTGATTACTTTATTTCAGAACAATTCCAGATGTTCTAACATGGGAGTCAGCCATCACAGAGGGAGAGTGAGGATAAGGTTGAGAGAAGACCCAAATGTTTGTATTTGAAACCAATTACTATCCTGTCCTAGCATAAACATCAGCTTTCACTCTACTCCCAACATTGTTACATGGCTGTATAAAGGCAAACACTTTCTAATCATTAGCTTAATTTTTGAGGAGTGATAGTGTAAAATCCTTTACTTTCCAAAATATTAACCTTAATCCAAATAGTTAATCATTTGGAAGTTCCAAATGATCCTCAATTAAAACGATTAAAGCAAAACATACTTTTAAATCAATATATAAATCATGATTTTCCAATTACCACCATCGCAAAACAACATTTTAAGATATTTTATATTCATCACAAAGAATAAAGAATGGGGTAAAACACAGTATGTAGCTGTGCATGCAGGGTGGCGTTTTTTAGCCCAAGGGAGACCTAACACTGAAATGCTCCTTGACCATGAAATGGCCCTGCCTGGTAATGGTGGTTAATGGCTGCGTGGTGCAGCAGTGCTGGGGATAACCAAAGGTAGACTCAGGGGGATCTGTACAGTGCACAGATGAGGAAATGCAGTACTGTCAGGGTACAGTAACCTTTTCTTGAAATGCATAATTGCCAACTCATTGTCCTGTGGAATGCTCAATGGAGCTATGACACTGTGATGAAGACAATAGAATAATACTGGAAAATGTTTTAAAGTAGGGTATTATATGTGCTGTTTCTGTAATGTTTTTACACAAGACTTCTCAGAGGAACAGTACACACCATTCAAAACTAAATGAAATGTAACTAGTCTTAATGTTCTAAAAAAATCTTTTGGACCAGATTTTTGTATGGGCAATAACTTTCTAATACACTTACATCAAGCCAAGTCTGGTTGGACTGACCTTTATAAATGATTCATGAAATCAAATCATGCTTGTTGAGTATTGTAGCCTTTGCCCTGTGATTCCTCGACCAGACCACTGATCCAACGTTGATAAGACTAATGGCTGGCTAAGAGTTGAACTGACTGACACATTGTATCATTGCAAGGTCTCAACATTTTATCCTCCAGCTACATTCTGGAAAGGGCAAAACTTGGGAGTTATATGGGTACATCAGGTCTTCCACAAGACATGGGCATGTTAGAGGTCAGAATTGACCACATCAGGCCTTGGGTTCACCATCTAGCTCTATAACGTGACAGAGAAGTAGTCACGTGTTTTGCTAGCAGATGTCCATATCGTAAAGGTCCTATCTAGGATAGAGGGAAAACCTGGTAAGACTAGACATGTTATAAGACCAACGTTTTATAATCACTTGAAGGAACAAAATGTGTAGCCTAGATGTCTTAAAGTTACTATTTTAAAAACTGTGACTTCTGACGTTGCCAACAATATTAACTGGTCTTACCTACAAAAACATGTGTAACTAAGCATATTCCACTAGATCAGAAGCTTTGAATCTGGATGGACACACACACACACACAAACACACATGCGACCCGAAGGTTAGGGAAACTGATTGCAGAGTGAATCCTATTTAATCAAGCCTGTCGATGAGTCATGAGGGATAGACTTATCTGCTGCGATGCAGACAATGCAGAGGGAAGATGAAGACAACTAGGGATAAGATGTGAACCTATTCCGACAATCCTTCCTGACAAACCAATAGTTGAAACAGTGACAACTGAAATATAGGGTCAACTATCAGTCATTCATCAATGAGCCCCTCTTGTCTCAATTAAAATGTTGAACACTAGGCAGTATTAACCACCCTAACCCCAATGGGAGAGTAGGACATATTTGCAATGCCAACAACTGACAGCCCAAGTATCACAGTAACAGTTGTGAGTCACCTTATTAAATGCATTAAGTCACATAACGTTATGGACGAAGGCCACTTAAGTGCTAATACGCATTCCTAAATCATCTCATAAAAGTCACATCATATGTCTAGCCCAGTGACAACATGAGACCTGTAAAGTGGCCTTTCATTTGAAAATCCAGCCATCTGTTTATATTGTGATCTGTCTTGTAAGTAAACAACGACAGAATTACTTTAGGAGAGAGAGTGATACCCCTTAAAGAGGTGCTGTCAAGTGTCTCAGATACACCCTATTAGCCATGTTTGTCCCTAAATGCCAGAGAACATAGTGGGATAGGGAAGGCTTTCCCCTCCAACAGCTAAATAAACTAGGGTTAGCTCAGCACACAGGCCCAGGTGGGGTAACAAGCAGCTGAAGGCCATCTGATATAAGCATTTGCTCACCATAAGTGGGAGGAAGAATGTGGCCCTCTTGCCAGGAGGATACCTCTGTGACCTTTCCTGACCTGTAGGTCACTCTATCTAGTGACAGATCTAGATTGTGTTACATCAAATAAGAGCTCGGTGGGATCAACTTACTGGCACCCAGTATTGGGGACATCGGAAAACCTGACGTTTCAACATAAATTAGAGATGAACATGAGTAAAAACATTTCCTTTGGTGTTATTTCAATGTCAATACTTTCCAGAATTAAAAACCTAGCCTTTCATAATAACTGTAAGGATAGTTTGCCACAGTTTCAAATATACAACTGCTGTATTATGTTTAACTGTGGCAATTAAGTCATTGGCTGTACCAGACCCCCTCTTACCTTATTGGTAAAATAACTACCCCTCTGATAGTGACTCTCTTACCAACAAGAGAAATGTGTAGAATGGCAAAACCTTCCCATCAATAAAATGCCTTCACACAATTGATCACCATTGTGTGCGTCAGTGGTCCGGCGGTGTAAGCTGCTGCCTCCCTTGCACCCCTACCCCTGGTGGTCTTTATAATGTGTGAGAGATTTTTAGGTCAGTGAGATTCCCACATTCATTTCCCAAATAAACGTAATCATGTTTTGTTGAATTTGTTCATGTGTGTAGTCCTGGTGGTCATTGTTTGATAGAGGTGTTGGATGTCTTTCCGTGATTCTAACTTTATGTAACACAATAGCATCTCAGCAAGATGGAGGTCAAACAGATTTTCCATTTGTTTTTACACTGAAACATACTGTAAATGATTAAACAAGAGTGTACCTCAGAGGATTTCCGATATAGGAAGCTATTGTGGCAAACATTAATGTGTGGTAATTTCCAGCAATGCCAAACCAGGATACTGCAACAATTTAAGAATATTTGCCTGTCTTTCACAGAGTGGTGAACCCCACCCCATATTTATTTCTGAAAGACTCATCTTCTCTGGGATGCTCTTTTTACTCCCAATCATGTTACAGACTTGTTGCCAATTGACCTAATTAGTTTTGAGATGTTCCACCAGGATAATTTTTTTTGCATTGCACAACGTATCCAGTATTTTGTTGCCCCTGTCCCAGCTTTTTGGAAACGTGTTGCTGGCATCAAATTTAAAGTGGGCATATATTTTTCAAGAAACAATAACATTTCTCAGTTTCAACATTTGATATGTTGTCTTTGCACAATTTTCTGTTGAATATAGGGTTTAAATGATCAAGTCTGCATTCTGTTTGTCTTTACATTTTACACAGCTTATGGCCTTAAAATGGCCTTGATGAATATAGGTGACAATTTTGGGATATTCTTAGGGTGTTATTTGTTTGCAGGGTGTACATTGTGGAATAAATCATTAGGAATTTAGACATCCCACATTTTTTCATCTCTCAGACAGTGAATAGCCTGCAGTGATACGCCATTGTAAACTAAAACGGATGTGTTCTTAACAGGAGTAAAACTGCCACAGATAAAATCAGCAGCATTCTACTGAAGCAAAGAATGAGGTCACTGGGCTTTTTCAGCAATGTCAATTCTGAGGTGAGGCACATCATATTTTATAATTCACTCCTCTCCCCACAGTCTAGCACTTGAAACACACAGTACCATGCAGACTGCAAGCCATTATGTAAAGAGACACAGGGCTTTAAACAAATACGTAATCTTAATGAATTCATGGATCTCAGGGGTAGGAGGTAGGTGGAACCCGAGTCAAGCAGGGCAGGGTCAGAAACACATTGGGATTAATCCTCTGAGTCAACAAGACAACTGCTAGCTCCCTACTATCACAACCTGCAGCAACATTTACAGTGAGCAGAAACCAAGATCCCCAGCCTTTGATATGCTTAATCTACACACCCAATAAAGTGGGACGGCAGCCAAATACTAATGCCTTGCTCACTTGCTCTCAAGGATATTACAGTAAATGTTAATTTAGATAAAACCTCGAATTGTATTATTTTTATTTTTAATTTTTTTTAAGTATTCAAATGTAACTTTTTTGCATTAGTGAATAAATTTGTTAGGTTTTAGTAGAATTTGCTTCTAAACTTTGGTAAAAAAAAAAAGAAGGGATTTTTAAGTTTTTTTTTATTCTCAAAAAAAAGTTAGCTTGGACTTCACTATCACTAGCTAGTAAAGAGAAATGAGAAGGCAAGCGGCTAAGTGCCAGACATGAACCATAACAGTTAATGGCAGTAGCAAACAAAATAAGTCTGGAAAGGACAAAGGCAAACGTATTGTACTGTAGTGTCAGAAGACAGCAGCTTCTGTTGAAGAGAGATAAAAGGAACATACCCAACTAACTTACATTTAATCAGAATAGCACCCCTAAAGAATCATTCAAAAGATACAAAAACAAATTGAAGTTCATACATCTATTAAATGCACATCAACAGCAACTAGAACCAGGTGCCTTCACAACCTTGAGGCACACTTGCGGTCAACTACTGTTGCAAAACCATTGGCACAGTTCCCGCTGAAGTCACTGCATGAGCACTTCACATGCATACTGAATCATCTGGCAACCAATGTCGATCCAACAACTGCAGCAGCTTGTCTGTTGGACCCAAGTGTGTCTCTGGCACTTGTCTCAACAGAGATGGAAACACTGATGATGGTCTTTTGTACTTCAGCATATCAGATAGTACAGCCTTGGAGCAGCAGGATCAGAGGAAGATGCCAGCACCAGAAATCCCAAAAGCATGTTAACCAGGGCTTTAAAAATATTGCTTTCTAACACTGAAGATTGTGTCTGAGGTTACTGTTCAACCTTAGGGTCTACCTGGCATAGCCGTAAGTGCTGTGTGTGAGCTGCAGAACACCTGGAATAGGTAAAGATGGGCATGTTTTACATATTCACCTCTCCAGTTCTGGCAGACAAGGATGGCTGTTAATCCAAAACTGTTCCAAGTGGCAGAGTGTAGAGTATATTCTCTGTCTGTAAACAATTGTTATTATGCTTGATATGATATTAGACTGTAAATTAGGGCTGTCATGATATCAGATTTTCACCAAACGATTATCATGGCCAAAATAATTAACGTTAATGATATTATCGCTGTATCTTTACATTTGAAGAAAAAGAAATGCTATCAGTCAAATTCATCTTCAACTTTGTTTAATGTGTTGTTGTTTTTTGTTTTTTTTGGGGAAAAGGAATTACACTCAAAAGGGTATGTGTTTTTAGACAGGTATAGGTTTACAGTCATGAAAATATTTATTCTGCCTCAGCCTAAGCATCCTGTATCTAACCTGAACCAGAGAGTCATTCAGTGGTTAACCACCATCAACTGGTGTCTCTCAATTCTACAAAAAGAACCAAAGGTTTATTTTACAGAATATGACGTTCATGTAATATTCCTGTACTGTCCTGCACGTGTGAATGTATAAAGACTCAGAGTACAGACAACTGGGTGGTCAGCACAGTAGTTAGATACATTTACAGTAGGTAACCTATTTTAATTTTATTCACAATTGATGCAACAGTGTAACGGCTGAGGTTTGGCTGTACTCACAGCCCAGCCTCCATTGTTGTCATATAACGTACATCATGGCTAAGTACCCTGTTACAAATTCCATTAGCCATCATTGTTTTTCTTACTCTTCTCTCCCTTGTCCACTATATCAAATTATTCTGCTTTCTCTGCCTCTCTTTCTGATGTGGTCATGTATTGTTCTTAAACACAGGTGAGCTTACCTGTGGCCCTTTTTATTCATGCCAAAATGATGATTTCTTGTAGACTAGTTATGCTTGTTAGTGTTTACACTTCAACAACTGTTTCTTGAAAGTGTTAGAATTGTGATGATGTGAGTTTGTTTATTGAATGGCAATATTTTTTACATGATGACAACATGGTGACATTTGTGCTTTACATTGAGACTTCTGTGTAGAGTTTAGGAACAACGAGCGAAAGGAACAGAGACTGCTATGGTTTATTTAATAGAGACAGTGTATAAAAAATTATATAGAGCTTTGCCAGATTTGAACCCATGCTGTACAGTCCCATTGAACCCATGCTGTAAATATGCACCAGAGGCCGCAGCTTATATCGCTAGACCACCCTAGGCCACTAGATTAATTTTGGTAATCTAACCAAAACTATAACCTAGCCCATCACATTTTGTAAAACCTGCAGTAAAAAGAGGGAATATCCCCCAAAAAACCTTCAGAATTATAATGACCGTGGAACTCTACAAAATATACTTTCTTTATGTCATTGTCATCACCAAAGAGAGAGATTTAAAGAGGTATGGGAACTAATGAACTTCATGAATTTGAAAAAACAGAAGTCATGAGATTGGCTGAAGATCTTGACATGAGTAAAATGACATTTATCATACGTGACCCGTACTCTGAACTATGTATCTTTGACATATATATTATGCGGTACTGTACATAGATCTGGTTCAGGACTTCCTCTTTGTCTCATGAACACTGACCTTCATCATTGGCCCTGGATACATAAACTTAAAACAAAAGGACAGCTATTAGATGACATGCCACACAATCGTGGGGTCTTGTTCTGACCCCGTGCTTGCTGGCTCTGTCCTTTGCTTTGCCCAGTTTGCTCTGTGAGACTGCCAGGACATTGAGCCTGACACATCAGAACTGCTGCTCTCTTGGGGCCCTCTTTCATTCCCACTATCACAGTCAAAGCCTGCAGAGACTGAGCTGTCCAGAGAATGAGCCCTGCTGGGTTTGACTGGGCCAAGATCCGATCAAGCCTGGAGGAGAGGGTCATCCTCTTCCCTGACTTCAACTTGCTATGATCTTTGAACCGACTCTAAAAAGGCCCCTGACTTGATTCGAGCAGACAGTCCCCTTTGAAAGCTCCCTTTGGTTTGGCTTCTGTAGCCTGGAAAGGGAAGAGTAGGGTCAGGCTACACACAAGCAGGAAAAAAGCAAAACCAAAGAGAGAGAGAAAAATACAGCTGACAGCCTTGCTCCAGGTGTAGATCGCACACTGTCTTATGTGTGGCCTCAATGGATCATGTCAGCCGAGGGACTGGAGGCATTTACATGGAGGATCACACGGAAACACTGTCATCAAAAATTCTAAGAATCATTAACAAAGGTAATTTCCATGACAGGAAATGCCTACTGGATTGCCAACACACTTAAGGTCTAAAAGGAAGTCTTACTGAGAGTCCGAACAAGGAGTCAGACAATATTTTTCACAAAAATGTATAAACATTTAAGTAGCTACTTTATCTGTAGCTACATATTATATAGACCCAGGCATCTTAATCTAGTCATTTCTGATAATTTTTAACTTCCACATAGTATATTCTGCTATAATTTGTGATATACTGTAGTATTATACTATATTAGAGCGTTTGAGTGTGAGCACCCCTCCTCATTATAATCATACTTTTGCCTGCAAATTCATGATCTGATCAAAGTGGACACTGGTCCAATGGACTGCAGGCTAGTGCAACCCTGACAATCTGCCAGGGTGAAGGGTCAGAGGAGAGGAAGCAAAGATCCAAGTCCCATCCCATTGTGTGACACACCGCCTTCACCCGCTCGCCCCAGAGGCTTAGTGTCAGTGTTAACACTTCAAACACTCAATATCTCCACAAAACACAAAGGACACAACTGCTTGCCATCGCCATCGTTTCTTCCAGAAATAGAGATATGGATCCGTCCCAAAGGTCAAAGCCTGTTGAAGTTTCCATGATTAAGCCATGCTTTGTTGGTTGACTTTTCCCTGTTGAAATCTGTACTTTTGGGTGCAAATTGTGTAGTTGGCTCAACCTTGTGAACTAAAGTTCAATCAAGCTGAAGCTCTATACAGTATATGTCAGAGCCTAATGATAACTGAATACTAAGAAGATAGAGTTGACTTCAAATGCCATGCTGTGAAACAAAGTTGAAAGACCATACAGTGATATTTCTATACAGGGCACTAATCTCTAACAATGAAACCAACTCAAATATGTATTTAATTTAACCAAGTAAATAATCAATAGAAAAACCTGGTTTTGACATTGTTTTCTTGTCTTCAGACATTGTGATTTAAGTCACACACAGAGATGTTTTCTGCCGACATGGAGCCGATGTTAGACAAACACAGCAATAGGCCAAAATGGAGCCCATGCAGGAAGTTATAATCTCAAACCACTGGTATCTGATTTTCAGCAGTAGTGACAGTTCAATAATCAATCTGAGACAATCTTCTGTACCGAAACTGATGCAGGTACTATTACTTTGACTGAGTTGAATGATCACCAGTTTCCTAGTGGTGAGGAGCATGCTTATAAGAGGGTGACAAAACATCATAATTTACGGGTCACTGATTACTGACTGCACTATCGGCGCTGATACTAACCTTAGCTTGTGCAAAACTACAAGACTGCCAATATTTTCACTGCATTCATGCATCTCCTACTACTTTTCCTAACAAAAACATCAACAAAAATCATCAAACAAGTTCTTAATAAATATATAATTGTGTGGTCAAAGAGTGCATTTTTCACGCAGCATGAAACCTCCCAGATTCTGCACCAAGTAGAAGGCGCTGCAGGCAGTCTCTTGAGGGAAGGTCTAATTTTCAGCCTCCTGCCGCGCATATTGAGCCCAGTCTGAAATAATACGGGACTCATTTCAGGGCTTAGGACTTCTAAAATATGCTGACAATAATGAACAGCAAAGCTTCAAATGAAACAGCTTTTCACATGGAGGGTTTTAGTGGCAGGCTACTTTTAGGGTGCAGAGGTCCTGAGTCCAAGACTGGTCACATAACACTACAGATGGTTTCAGGATTGCAACCAGGGCTCACTAAAATGCTATTATATTCCAAATATCGTTCAGTAGGAATATTTCATTTTATTCTGAAACGTAGTCATTTAAGTTAATGTATAAGAAAACCTTAATATTTTTGTGTGGAGTATTACATTCTTGTTTACTTTTTGTAAATACGTAAATCCTTGGATTTGAAAATAAGGCATCATTGTTATGAGTTGAGAGGTTGATATCAAAACTTAGCAATCATCATTTTCTCCAATCATATGATTAGTCTGAATTCATACAAAACATATTTTTGTGTGTGTATACGAAAAAAATAAAGATATGAATTCAGAATAATCATATGATTGGAGACAATTGTGTATATATATATATATATATATATATATATATATATATATATATATATATATATATATATAAATATACAGAGAGAGAGAGAGAGAGAGAGAGAGAGAGAGAGAGAGGGAGAGCAGAATAACGTTACTATGGGAGGCTTTGGTGAAAGCATTCAAGGACTTAACATCCTCTCAGCCTGTCCTTCATCTATAATAATCAAGCTTGGCCACAGAATATCCCTCTCGATGGGGGAAAAAAACATGTCGCCTGTCCTCCTCTCACTCATCTTACAGACTGCCAGTCTTGGGTCTTCCTCTTGAAGTCCTCTGTCACTTTTATGACTTCAAACACTAGGCAGAGCCTTTTTTAACGGACTGCCATGTCTTTAAAGGCAGATTTATTTTCTGTGCTACATTAGCATGAGATAAAGGGCAGACCATCTAATGCAAAGGAAGCAGGGAAAAGCCTAAACCACAGCCACTGTGAACTCGTTTGTGTATGTGCACAAAAGGGCACCAATTCAGGCTAACCAGTTATGGTAAACTGGAAAATTTGGTACAATAAATCAAGCACCTTGCACACAAAGATGATTAATCTAAAGACAATTCAACCGCAGATGTGATCTGACTGCGATAATAATATTATTGTAAACAAAGGCTAATAGAATTACTAGTTCAACAATGTATAAATGGATACAGAAGAAGGTTATGTTCCAACCAATTGTTGATATTAAATTTGATAAGTAATATCATCTTCATTACACATAGTCCTTTCAGAAAAAGCAATAAACATTTAATCTATACCTGTGTAGCATATCCTAATGACATGCTTCCCTTACCATGCAGTACAATATATGATGAGAGGAGTCATTGAGTGCATATGCAGTCTTTTTATGTAGTTATGTGAAAGCATGGGGAGGTGCTGGGCAAGTGTGTCATGGCATGCTGCTCCAGAGGCTAAAGGAGGAGGCTGCTCTCCCTCCCTCGCAGTGCAGGAGGCCACCCAGCCACACACAATTACACCCAGAGCCAGGCAGCAGTCTAACCCCGACTATGCCAAGGGGCAGGCCTCAGTTAGATCTCAGCATGCATGCACAATGATCTCTTATTAATTAATAAATCAAAGCTAATCAAGGTAAACAGTGGTCAAAACACATTGTTTCACATAAAATACCACACTATGCTCTCCTAGAATTACTTTCTGAAGAAGTTTGTGGAATCAAACAAGGATTTGACACAAAAAAAGGCAACTGATAACTACGGCTGCATCCCCACACGTGCATACTTTAAGATAATATTGTAAAAATGGCATATCTCTGATTTCAAATATTACGAATGCGTGTAAACAAATAATGTTAGGTTGACACTTAAGCGTCTTATAAACAGTCATATACTGACACATTTCAATAACTGTAATTGATGAAAACAATGCACATTCAATTTTAGTTTATATTACACTTTTTGGATTGTAGAGACTCCTCGTCTAGTTATTGTCAAGATATGTAGCACAAATCCACTAATGGCTACATGTAAAACAACAGACGATCGCTTCAATGTAAAACAACAAAAAAGTATTATTACTTACATTGTTGCACGTGAGACTTGATATGGCCTATCCTCGGTTTTCTGAAATTACAATTTGGCCTTCAGAAAGTGAATCCATCGAATATCAAAAACATAAACATGAATATAACACCCCCGTTGTCTTAATAAGGAGTCAATTCTGCTTCCGTTTTTCGATTGCGAATCAATTTGCAGATCATAAAGTCATTATTGACAACACGCAAAATGTCCAGAATGTCTGCACTACGTACAGTGGTTATCGTGCTGTTAGACATGACTGTGCAGGTATGTCCACTGAGCGGCGCCGTAGCCCGCTTTTTAAAGGTAGAGATGCGCGAGACTGAGAGAAGCGGGAATTCTTCCTTCAGGAACCTTTATCACTAAGTTCACCGTGTCACTATGAGGTACACAGTCGACAACGATGGGCAGATTGAATTACAGTTATTTAAAAGGAAACTGCGGGTAGGTGAACAATTCGGAGTATGTTTATGTCGAGTAAACAAGTTAAGGATTGTAGACTTCGGAACTTATAAAAACATGTTTAAGGGTGCCTATGCTCCCCAGTACACGACGTAAGGTTGAAAATGACGATTTAGTCAGAGTTCTTGACAATAGGCTTACTTATCACTCAACCAAGACAGTCAGTCGACTCACAGATTGAAACAAAACACATTATCATCTTTTTTTTTAAAGCATAAATAGTAATATGTTCATCAACAATAACTGAAACAATAAAACGTAGCTGGTGAAGAATGAACATTAAACCATTTCGTTGAAACAGTGTTATAGCCTGGTTAAAGGTAAAACTATGTCAACATTTCACTCTCAAATGAAGGACCCACACTAAAACGTTTGCAATTGTAATAGGTTACCTCCCAAAAGCTATGGAATATATCTTCTAGGAATATTGCAGAGCTGACAAAAAACAAAGCAGGTTTAAAGCCCAAGCCCATTGGGATGTTTCCCAGGGTGGGACACCAGCAGATGGGAACTAGGCCCACTGTAAGAATTGAGTCCAAGGTCAATCTAAGATTGTGTGATAAAGCTCTGGGCACCATTCTTGGCAGTGTTTTAAAAGTTGACTTAAAACAGATTGTATGGTCAGACAAAACTATTTGAAATCCTTTTTGCATACCTTTTTTTTTGTCTAGATACATCAAATATTGTAATACTAGTTTAAGAAATATATTTTTGTGTGCATAGGGGGGATTCTTTTGGAAATGGGTAGGATGAGGTGCTGATATATAATAGACAGTTTTCCATTGTCCCTTTTCATTGCTAACCCTGTTTTTTATGTTTCACAGCTGTTGCATTCAGTATGGAATGGCGATGTGTTAAAGCTGTCTGATCATGTCCAGCCATGGTAAGAGTAATTACAGTAGCTTTGGAAAGTATTCAGACTCCATCGTTTCTCCACATTTTGTTGTGTTATAGACTAAATGTATAATTCATTACGTTAACACCGAAGACAACGCTAAAACATGTTTTTATAAATGTGTGGCAATTTATTAAAAATAAGAAATATCTCATTGACATACTTTAAGTATCAGTCTGAGATCCTGGGCACTCTGGATCAGGTCTTCAAGGACCTTTGTATTTTCCTCCATTCATCAATCCCCCAATTCTGACCAGTCCCACTGCTTCTGTGAAGCACCCCCATAGCATGATGCTCCTACCAACATGGTTAACCACGAGAATGGTATTGGCCAGTTGATGAGCCGTTCCTTATTTTTGGCCAGATATAGCGCTTGTCATTCAGGACCAATAGTTTGAGTTTGGTCCCAATCTTTTCCCTTATGCTCTCAGACAGATGTGTGCATTTCTGAATCATGTCCAATCAATTGAATTTTCCACAGGTGTACTCAAATCACGTTCTACACACATTTCAAGAATGATCTAAGAACACAGGATGCATCTGAGCTCAATTTAGAGTGTCATGGCAAAGGGTCTGAATATCTGTGTACATGATATTTTAGATTTATTTTCCTAAATTTGCACATATATATATATATATATATATTGATATAATTATGCATAGATTGATGGCATTTTTTATAATCAGTTCAGACAGATGTATTAGTTCAATCTTTTTTGGAGATCTATGCTCTGCAATAAACATACAATGTATTTAGATTCTTCTCCACTCCCCATAGGCAAAAAGCAAATTAAGCAGTAACAAACCCACTCCCACAAAAGGAAATAGAACCAAAGAGGTGGAGGCAGGTGGTGGATGGATTTGCAACCACATGCTAGTACCTTATGATTATAGAGTAACCTGATGATTAAATAGGCTGGTATGAAAAACGATCATCCATTGATGCATCACTGGTCAGTTACCACAGGCTGAACTGGCTATGCTAATGTATCATTTCAGTCTATAATACAACAAAATGTGGAGAAAGTGAAGGGGTCTTAATACTTTCCGAAGGCACTGTTATTGATGATGTCAATGAATTAACTTTATCTTTACATCTGTTTGTGCACTTAACTGTAGAGTAGCTGATGTGTGAGTGTGTGTGTGTGTGTGTGTTTGTGTGATGTTCTAGAGCATGAATAGAGTGCATTTAACACTTCATAGTGTCTGTTTTGATAGGGCATTGTTCAGACTTGTGGGACTCCTCTGGGTCTGGTTGCAGTTGTTTTTTACCTGGATGCTGTAAAAACACTTGCTGTGGTTTGGTAGATTAACAGAGAGCCACCTAATGGAGTAATTACAAAGAGCCAAACATCTATTTTTCACCTGTGCTCTGCCATTACTCTCCGTCCCCCATCCACTCCATTGAAAGTCACTTACTTTCCTTACCATGAGTTATCATTGACTGCCATTTAGGCGTTCTGGAGCAATTTGTCTTATTGAGGCCGTGGGCTGGCCTCTTTGGAGAGAACAATCATTCTCCTTCCAATATATAAAACATTCATGGGGAAAAAAAAGATAGAAAATACAACACAAACAGAGAGTGGAGTGTAGCTAATAGATAACATGAAAAAGTGAGACAAGAAAAATGTATTAGATTAAAAGAGCAGGTAAATGGCTGTTTATTGCAGCACACATAGTTTCTGCCATAGCTTTCTGGAACTCCATCCCTACCTGTCAAATGTGTGGGGCAACAATTGTTATTGCTTGAATTTCATGGAAATAAGACATCACATGATTCAAGATAACTTTTTATAATAATATTTATTTATAAAATCCACATCTATAAATATATAGTCCGTATTGTTATATATATATATATATATATATATATATATATATATATATATATATATATATATATATAGCCTATACAATAGATAACTTTCCTGTTTTGCCGTTTTACTTTATTTCTGATAGTATACTATTTTACATGACTAAGAATTCTTTCATGAAAACTACTGAATGTTTTTTATAAGATAGGGACGATTTTCATGAATCCTGACTTATGTAGTTTGCACTTAATTTATCAAATGAATAAATTGATTAGCTCAAAGTTCCAGCCTTGTTTTCCAAGTGTAAATCAGTTGTTATGGAGGAAACCTTTCAGACATATTGCCCTGAGAGCCCAGCAGAGGAGCACCTTCCCAACTCTGAATCAACCAGATAAGACCTGTGTCCACCATGCAGGACGGTACTTGTCACAATAGTAACAGTGATACTATGCTGTGGATATTGTATTTCTTTAATGTTGTATGTAGAGTACCGAGGTATATTGTCTTACTCTGAAGACAGTGAGTGAGATTCTGTGTGACATGTATGTTTTAAGGTCTCTGTGAAATTTACTAAGTAATGGGGCATTAATGCAGACATTTTGAGGTGTGTGAAACATACAATAATCAAAACTTCTAGACTATTATTAATTGTTTCAACATGAAGTATTTTATATTATTGCATAGTTGTATTATGTTTTAAAAGATGAAAATGCATTGTTTTTGTTTTTTTACAATAGTTTGTGTGACATTATATGTGTAGAATGCAGTTGTGATTGCATTTGGAGACCAGCACGTTTAGAAAGACACTGTATGAAGAAGGCATGCAATGCAATGCAAAGTGCATTTGAAGTTGGTTGACCAAGTGTTGTCAATTGACTTACCTAAGATATCAATCAACTGTAGACATCCCACCATGGTACTTCTTGCCAGATTAGTTGAATTTAGCATTAACCAACAAAATTTAAATAAAGGTATATTCAGTGAAGGTTTTGGAACATTATAGCTTCAGCATTTGACATGAAGGGCTAAGAAAAGTCAGTCACAGCTCTAAGCATAGGCCTGTCTGACATGTGTGCGTCCCTATCAACCTGGCTGCAAGGGTTAATAGTGTGGTTAACTCTTGTGTTTTGTTAGATTACTCATTTTCACTGCTCAACACAATGACAAATAACCATTATTTTTCTTGCACTGATAATCGGGACAACGTTTCTTAGTAGCACAAGTGAAACCATTAATCCTGTGTGATTCTGCTGATAAGTGGTGACTGTGAAGTAATGGCCATGTCACCTAGAATAAGGAAAATATGTGAACAATTAAAACTAGATGGACATTATCTGGAAAGTCCCTTCTCCCACTTTCATTAACAGTATTGTAATTGATATGTGCCTTTATAACTAAACTCAATATTGGCTTTTTGTTCATTTGGATTTTAACATGGTACAGATGTAACAACATGATTGGAAGTCATTAAAAGAATGAAACTGCAAAAAAATATACTGTTTTAAAAAACAATTCTCTGACATTTAATCTTTGAACTTTCTGTAAACCTCTTCTGGCACCTGTGCTGCTGAGGTATGTGAAAGTACTTTGACAAGCTACAGAGTAGAATGCTTGTTTTTAACCTAGTATGGATTCAGGCTTTCCAAATATAAGGTCTGTGTTGAGACTGGAATTAAATGAATTCACATTTAATTGTCCTAATAAGCCTCAAACCTTTGCTCTGGGAGTTTGTTTGCCCTAGAAAAGCAATGTGACATGTTTATGCCAGGGGGTATAATCTGGTCCCTTGACCACAGTGAATTTCTGAACTGGCTATCCAGTTCAGCCTGTACTAATTTCTGTGGCTTGGCAATAATATATTGAAATACATTTGCATACAGTGAATTTAATGTTAACACATCTGTAATCCATGGTTGATATTGCAGTCCATTACCTTTTCCTGTCATTGACTGTCTGATAATCAGTTATCATCTATGCATCTGTGGCAACATGGAAAGCTTTTTTATATTGTGTGGTTTTATTGGGTGCCATATTTGATTATTTGCTCACTTCCATTTATATTATGGCACATACTAATATGTGAGTGAGACAATCTTAATAAGACTTTGATATTGCAATAATTTAGAATGGATCTTCTGGAAATATATTGGGGAGCAATTTGAATTTGAAGATACCAAAACCGCCACCATGGCAGTGTGCCCATATTTGCCTGTGGAGGATGTAGGAAGGAGAGCACAGTGGGACATTTGAGATGGTCAGTACAAGTCACAAAAACATTCAAATATCATCTAAACACGTAAGAATATTATCTCCCAAAATCCTTAAGAATCAAACTGAGATTATTTCCACTTGTAGATATTTTTGACTGTTCTGTATTGAACCTGGAACTTTGAATTGTATATGCCAAACAAACAATATGTTGGCAGAACCACAGTACCTGGCATTTCATATTCTGCATTTCTTTTGCCGTAACTCTGTTTAGATCAAAGGGATTTGTGGGGCCTATGTTTCAAATCCCCTAAAGCCCATTTTGGCTACTCTTTATTTAGCTCATTGGCATTCTGACCCCATGCCTCTGAAACTTTGAACCCTCAAAGTTTGGAAGAGCTGAATCGCTTCTTTAAACACATTATCAATGGGCCAGATTAAAGAATATCACTAAGCATCTTAAGGTTTTAGTGCAGTGTGGCGGCATGGTTTGGGCTTCTGGGGCCATTTAACACCATATACTGTATTAAAAATGGCTGAGAAAAGCAGAGAATACATCTCTGATGATACATTTTGTTTTGGTTACATTAAATACAGTAGAAGGAAAGATTCTGAAGGATAATGATACTGAAGGTTTTTAATAAAATTAATCAAGATTTTAATTAATTGAATGCTGGCTTATTATTCTAAAACTTTTAGTTGAATCAAAAGCATACAATCAATGGTATTAAAATTTTATTTAAATAGGCCTCAACCCATTATTGCACATTTCAATCATTCATCAGACATTCTTATCCAGAGCGCTTTAAACTATCAGGTACAACCCCAAATTAGGAAAACCCATTCACACGTTTTAACATTATGTGAGGTCCATTTACTTTAGACGTCATGGTATTGTACCTTTAAATCCAGAATGGAGTTAATTCCCTTACATTATCAACAGGTAGAAGTTTATGTGAAACAAAGTCATTTCTAATATGTGTAAATGCATACTTTGTGGTTTTGTTATTGTGCAGAAATGCACAGGATTGAATGCTGTCTGTTTGTTCCCCATCACAGACTCTCACACCCCCTCAATCCCATCAGCCCTCATGATTAAGATTTGGCACCTTGGACCACATCGTCTTCATTTGGAAATATTTCAGCTGCATTTCTGCCACTCTGAAGGGAGGTGAAGATAAAGGAGAAGAAGGGGAAAAACACACCCTGTTGTGTGAATCTTAAAGAAGGCCTTGAACCCTGCCATTCATCCCTTTCACTTCATCAGCTGAGTCTAATTGCCAGAGAGGACAGGAGACCCCAGGCTCGATTGTTCCTTATCCTCTTTGGAGCTTTCTGAGGCATGAAAAGCGAAAGGCCTGCTTTTGATCTTTTTTAGATTTTTTTTTCTCTTTTCTGTCATCCCCAGCTATCCTTTCCCTCAGAATGACACACTCCTTTCACACTGTGCCCCCTTCTCCATCCACGCAAAATAATTATCAAGCTCCGCTTCATCAAATAATGGTGGAGATAGGAGGTCACGGTGGGGAGGGCCAGAGTTCTGGGGGGTGGCCCTAGGACGTGGTGGAGCTTCCAGCTCATCTTGGAGGCATGCTCCTTAGCTCAGGGTACCTTTATGTACCTTGACCCCGCTTTTCCTTTGCCTGTCCTAATGAGACCCTCTCATGCGGCCAATGCAATACTGGTCCTGCACTGGCAGGTTTAGAAGGCCAAAGTACAATGAGACACAGGGCTATGCTGAGACAAGGGCACATCTGTGCTGTCTTATTAAACCTTGCAAAGGAGCTCATGCTTCTCAATGTCCCTTAGGCACTGTGACCAGATCTACTGACAACTACTTGTCCTTTGCGGTCAACACCTTTCAGTGAAGGAGCAGCACACACACAAGTTCTTATTAGGAGTACTTTTGGGCAGCTTATTTTGGAGAGGCAAGTGCTTAACTTGCTTGAGGTAGCAATGTGTGAAATGGCATAAGCGGTTGGGAATTCAGAATAATGATGACGAAAAATTCCGTGAGACTAAAAAGATGACAAAGGGTTTCTAAAGCCATTCCAGCCTGAAGAAAACTGCCCTTTACTTTAGAATACACCCCAAGGATCCCCTCTGTCTGGGTACTTGCACACAAGTTCCAGTCACTTTTAGAGCTTCATTACTCCCTTGTTGAAATATATACAGCCTGTGTATTGTTAATTAATATTTATAACCCAAAGGTTCTACAGACTCATTTGTGTTGAATTGATGTGTTGAGAATGTTGAAATCAGATGTGTTATTATATTGAAACTAGCTTGGTAATATTTTGCACAGCAGATTTCATTGCAGTTTATTTGAATATGTCTATTTGTGATGTGTGTGTGTGTGTGTGTGTGTGTGTGTGTATTTAGATGTATGTCTAAATACAATGACTCTGCTTGATCCTGTACCATACTAACACAATTGACAATGGGGGAATAGTTTAAATAGAAAGAAGATAAAATGACAGACAAACAAACAAGTACGCCAACAAAAACCTTTAAGCAATCATGTAAAGCACGTCTAACATCTAAGTAGTGAGAGTGAACAAAGCAGAGCTCCTGTCACTGCATCGATCTCCTCCTGAAGGCATACAGATCCACAAAGCTCTGATTGCTCCCTGCCTCTCTCCCGCTTCATGCCTGCCTCTCCCCCGCGCCTGCCTCCAACTTCTCTTTCTCTGGAACCTTTTGGAGAATGTGCTTATTGATCAGGCCCACTTCTGTGGCGTTAACTCACTGATAAATCCTGACCGAGGGCTTCCTTGGGCCTGAAAGTGTTTGGAATTCTGGTAAGAAAACAATGAATGAAGAAACAAAGAATAAGTCTGCTAGTCAAAAAAAACACAGCCTGAAATATACCTTCAAAATAACAGGCATCATTTTGTAATAGCCAAAACGGTTTCAGTGGACCCCTGGTACCCAATGAAAAGATTTGAATTGAATGTTAGATTTCAAGAAACCTTCCCGATATGTCTTTTTGTGCCACATGTTATATTATCATGACAGTTTTTTCTGAAAGTTGTAGGTTAGCTTGTAAAATTACAGAAAATGTAAGAAAACATGATGGTAAAATGTTATTCTGTTTGGCCGGAAGAGTAGAAGCATCATGGATATATTAGATAACTTTTTAATTTACAGTTTCCTCATGCAATGTTGCACATATTACACTAATCTAGTGAACTTTTAGAGCTTCGTCCAAGGTTTGACATGTCACTAGGCATCACTGATGATCACTGGCACAAAGTGTTCCCATCTATAATGTAGCTACTTTTTGAACATGGACTTTCACGCCTCCAGTAAAACAAATGTTTCCTTTGTACCTACTGAGAGAGGATTACAAATCTGGAAAATAATATGAGTGAGAAAATGTTAAAAAGTCAAATACAGTGTACAGAAGCGTCATCTTGATATTAGTAAAGGTTTCCTTCTAGATTTCCTTTACAAGTATTCTTCAACATTTGTGCCAGCAAATGTATCGTAGAATCACTGTGTCTGAAATGACTGTGTGGGATTCTAGTTTTGTTTGCTTGTCTGTGTGATGTGTGTGTAGTCAGGTCCATAGTGAATGGTTATGTGTGGATTTGTGTGTATTTTAGCAAGTGTGTTCTGTTTTCATGTTTGTAGCATTCCATGTGGGAGGGTCTGCTGAGAATCAAGCCATCTGTAGTGTTCTGCCGAGCGACATGTTGTAAAGCGAGATTTGAGAGTGTGGGGAGACTTGACTTGTCAAATCTTGGCACATAATTAGACAGAAGAGAGTGAAGTCAGGAAAGTATCCAGCAATAAACAATTAGATGAGTCCCAGCGGTAAAAGGGCATGGGCAATAGGAGGACGCTCCCAAAAACAAAATCAATATGGCTTCCAGTAAGGTCACCCTGGGGTAAAGTGATGCAGAGGTTAACACTTATTTCTCAGATCAGGACACACAGAGTCATGGCTTGCTCAAAATCAATAGGCTACTGGTAGCATGGATTGAAGCAAGCTGTCTGTCATTCTATACATTTTTTTTATGATTTATTTGATACGCCTCTGTATTACACTGTAGGTCTAAGAAGAGGCAACGACATAAGGGTGGTATATCAGCGGGTGGTATATCAGCCAGGATAATGAACTGAATTAGGCCAGTCAGTTTCACAACAGCCAATTTTGAAATGAATTGAAAGGATATTTAAGGAGGAGGCATTTGGGAATGGGGGATTCACACACCCTAATACAAGCATAATGGAGCATGATCCACAGATAGTGGGGGATGTCCCAGAGCGTCCCGTCCCCTCTCAGGCCCTGCCCAGACTCACAGGTCTCATTTCACATCTCACCACTGTTCCCAGCAGGCCTCACAGGGGTAGCACTGCCGGGGCAGGAGGGTCGGACTGGAGGTGGGGCGTCCTGCTATGTGCTTGTACTGGCATTAAAGAAGACAACCAAAAAAGAGGGTGGGGGGAGAAAACAAGTTTGTTATTGCTGCTGCTCGACCGGTCTAGTGTCCTCTGAGACATGAAGGCACTGACCAGAAAGGTGTGAGTCTGAGCTGTGGCCTACCTGTCACCTTGTCTCTATGGAGACAGGGACATGGCCCCATGGGCTTGTCTCCGTTGTGATCCAGAGCAGGCAGGTTCGTTTGGGATGCAGCATGGTCATCGCTTGGGCTCCAGGGGGACCAGGAGCCACCGCTCCAGTGACCTTCAACAACCTGTCAGTCTGTCATCTTGGCCTGGGGAATTAGGAGAAAAATAAATACACTGGCAATGTCTATAAAGACAAAATAGCCTGTGCTAGTGTATACTATTGTTCAAATGTTTGGGGTCAATTAGAAACCCTCCTGTTTTTGAAAGAAAATCAATTTTTTTGTCCTTTAAAATAACATCAAATTGATCATAAATACAGTGTAGACATTGTTAATGTTGTAAATCACTAGTGTAGTTGGAAACAGTTGATTTTTAATGGAATATCTACATAGGCATACAGAGGCCAATTTTCAGCAACCATCCCTCCTGTGTTCCAATGCCACATTGTGTTTGTGAAACCAAGTAAATCATTTCAAAAGGTTAATTGATTATTAGAAAACCCTTTTTTAAGTTAGCATTAATTAAGTTAGCATAGCTGAAAACAGTTGTGCAGATTTTCAGCACAAGCAATAAAACTGGGCTTTTTTTGACTAGTTCAGTATCTTCAGCATCAGCAATTGTGGGTTCGATTAAATTCTCAGAATTGAAAAACTTTCTTCTGAAATTAAGGCTATTCCATTTGAGAAATTGCCAAGAACGGAAGATCTCATACAAAATTGTGTATTACTCCCTTCACAGAACAGTGCAAACTGTCTCTAACCAGAATAGAAAGAGGAGTGGAAGGCCCCAGTGTACAACTGAGCAAGAGGACAAATACATTAGACTGTCTAGTTTGAGAAACAGACCTCACAGGTCCTCAACTGGCACCTTCATTAAATAGTACCTGCAAAACACCAGTCTCAGCGTCAGAGTTGTAAGATCACAGTTCAAATAGACTTATTTGTAATGCTGAATCTTGTTAATATTCCTCAAACAAGGTGAAAAAAAAATTGTAAATACTAGAGTATGGCAATCTTCGTATTTTGAATTTGATTGGACTCTCAAAATTGAAACAGCTGGCAGGAGATTATATATATATTCTAAAAGCAGAACAATGGTGTTAAATTACTGTTTGGACAGGGATACAGGCAGCATTTTAGTTTGCAACATTTGATTTAAAAGAGAGAAATCACTAAACATTTTATCAGTAGCACCTGCCCTTATTACAGACAAACAAAACAATAATGTATCAATAAACATTACTTGAGAAAAACAACAAAAACAGTCCACATTGCACACTTTCCTGCACATAAGCATATTAAGTACAGTGATGCATAATTTACTACTACTTACTTACTACTTACTACTCTATTGTGAATACAGTCAATTCTGCTTTTATAAAGGTTTATCAACTCATTAAAACAATAGTGACATCTGTATTTAATCTAAACCCAGATTGTGTTATAAATAACTGCATACAATTGAATTCTTCCACAAGGACATAGACGAAATCTGGTTGTTGCTTATGTTATGTTGTCACAGCCATGACCTAGTCTTTAGTTCTTTATGCATAGTTGCCATGCAGGCTGGCAAACATTCCTGTCACTTGCTAGTCAATTTAAAGCGAAATCAGTCAAAATAGTAACTGAAATAACAAAGACTATAGCTGCATTTTGAGTTTTAGATTTTCTATTGATATTTACTTAAATGTGTCAATGATGAAAAAGCTAATGACATATTTTGTCCAGCTCAGAAAAAAGATTGTCTGCTCTACACAGAATGCACCATATACTCCTGATTGCCCTAAGCCACAGTAGATTTCATATAAAACACATACACACACTTGAACAAAAACAGTTGCGTTTGTCTTCATACAAGCCGACAATTTGCTCTTTAAACTGACTTAGAAGCACCAGTTCATCCACTCAAATAAAAATAATAACATATAGGGTACACAACTAAAAGCAATTGTAACTTTTTTTCTTTGCTTGATATTTAGTCTGTAATGTCTAGGAATGGAAGTAGAGGGAAGCGTAGGATCAAATGAGTTTTAATTCCAATCAACCAAACCTGAGCGCTGTGCGCTGGAAATGGGAAATACAAAGATACGTAATTCCCCGTACAACAAAAGTAAACACGAGGAACGTACAGGAACGTCACAATATAACAATGAAAAGGACTTAACTAAAACACAGACTGAGGAGAAAAACAGAAATAGGTGAGGGCTCAACACAGATTAACAGAATGAACTGACTGAACCGAGAACAGGAAAGACCAAACAAGGACATGACAAACCCCAGAATACACATACAGTAAAACATGTACCGGAACAATCCCGTTCGGCTGGAATCTTTACATAGTCATTATAAACTTTCTTAAAAATCTATATTTTCATAAATACCAAAAGTTAAACTAATCTTGTGAATTCTTACAGCCACACATAGGGATGACTACCAAATACTGAAAAGCAGAACCGAAATTAAAAAAAAGTAAAATGGTATCCATCGCTAGCGACACTGCTTAGCTTAAATGAACCCCTGCAGTACTGAACTTAATGCTTGTCTTAAAACAAATGGATGCCATGTGCTAGTTGATCAATACAACTGATGATTTGGAGTGAAGATTTTAAAATGGAACTGGTAGCAAGCATAGCTGTGTTTGTGATGGCCATTACAACATGGCTTGGAACACTGCTCTGCATCCACGATTCAAAAATGATGTATTTTATAGACGAATAACACAGTACATGAATCAACCAGTCTCCATCTGCATAACATACAACTGCTTCTGCATATATGGTCATGTTGGTGTTTCTAAAGATGGCTTGTTATTTTGTGTAGCAGGGTGACTTTTTATTGGTTATTGAACTAGCATAATGCAAACATACTTCCTCTAAACCATGGGATGGGACAGTGGATGTCAATATGCTGTAATAGTCTTAACAATTGTTGCATTAAAGGAAAAAGAGCTTGTAATATTTAGACATCATGTATTAATGTAAAAAGTATAATGAAAGTAAACAGCATATTTACTTTTTGATATGAATCACAGTAAAAGCATTTGAAAGTATTATTTCAGGTATGTCAGAAACAAGTTTGAGTTTTGAAAAATGCAAACGCTGTGAAAACAAAATTTGAATGGTAATCACAGTTTGACTGTGCATAGTGCGATTAAACCCATTCCCAGAAAACACATTTGTGGCACAATCTGACCACCCAACACAAGCAATTCTGTAGAAATATTCTCAATTTTTCTTTGAGCCAAAGAGAAAAAGGATTTTGTGTGGCAGTGGTTCTTTATGCAGAGTTTAGACGTGATGCTTTCCAGACAGTGAGAGATGGCAAGCCCTAATAATACAGAGCTGTACAATGGTTCTGACAGGCGAGCAATAAAGCAATCAGGGTCCCAGGCATTCCAAATCTCTTTAACGCCCACCCTCTAATAGTCTGAAAGATGGGCGGCTGACCTGTGGGCTGTCAATCATGGAGGATACCTGCTGGAGCCTGATCAGGGAGAGCTGAGGGCACCAGTCCATCAGATCTGTTTTCACACTGCACACACTAACATTGCAAGCATAACCAAGAACACAAAAAAAAAACTACCGCCTCTCTCTTAATTAGGAGTGGGAAGAAAAGAGACTTGTTTGGTTTAAATGGGTAGGGGAGGGTCTCCAATATAGGGGGGATGTGGAATCCCAGAGAGACAGATAATAACCTTTTCCCTTGATTTAGGAATTTAGACATTGATCTGACACACTGTTTTGTACAAGCACAAGCTCTAACTGGTGCATTTCAGATGGGGAAAAAAGAAAAGCGTTAAAGCTGGTTCATTAGCTGTCTGTAGCTCATTCCAGCAAATAGATCACCATTATACTGTGGTTAGTTAATGGCTTTCTGGTGTTTCCTCCAGAGCCTTCCTGTCTGAAGGCTGCCTGCTGAAAACCTTTCACTTTTTTCTTTCTTTTTTTCATGTGGGGATTCCTGTCTTCTGCCTTGTTCAGACAGTTGGCTTCAGCCAGTGGTCATGTCTGTGAGATGTCTGGCTACATAAGCTTACTCTAGAGACCTCTTCCAGAAGCATCACAGCAAGCCTTTAATATTCTGATCCCACATCCTGCTTTACTGTAGACCAGAAATTATGATTTAACCTTTTTGGTAACTGATATGGAGCTATTCTTTTTTATACTAAAAACTAAGATAATAGCAGTCCATTCAAAAGTATTCAGATCCCTGACCAGTGCCTTCATATTACTCAATTACACAAATACAGTGTAATCTTATTTTAATTTTAAAACACTGAAACCCAAAGTCAAAAAATTTAAGATTGGTAGAGCCACTCCAATAACATTTTTATGCTCTTGAGGTTATGTACCAGCTTTGCATACACTCAGAATTATATTTGACCCATACTTATTGGCAGATTTACTCCAGTTGTTTAGGTTGATGCAGGTTCTCTTGCTGCATTTCAATTTATTTTCTTCATAAAATTTTAACAAGATGCTTCTCATCAGCCACTGCTGATGAGAAGCATCCCCACCACGTGATGCTGCTTTTTGGCCAAAACTAAAATCCCTATCTTGTTGTTATCTAAAACCCTTTCCAACATTGCTGGTTAACACATGCTTTCTGGCAAACTCCATATGTACTTTCAGATACAGCTTTATGTGTTATGTAGAAATAGAACATTAATATATGCATATGTCTTAGCTCACCTCCAACATGTTTGCAGTTTGGTCTACATTTTAGATACAAAACCTAACTAATGATCTTTTAACAGTGTTTTATAATCCAGAAAATGTAAGAACAGTTTCAATGGCCACTGGTTAGGTTAATGTGTCCTCCTTAGGGCATTTTCTTTATTTTACGTAAACTGGGAGCTTCCACAGCATAGGGTGGAATACTTATGCAAACAACATGTTTCTGTTTATTGGTTTATAATAAAATAACCAAATACATGATTTTGAGTTGTAATGTGATATGTTAAAAAATATATTATGCAGAACAAAATGTAAATGTACCTTTTGTGATTCAGTAAAATGAGAGAGTTAGTAAGGCTTCTGATTCCGTTTGCAAGGCACTGTATTGTACATTTTTACATTTTACAATACTGATAAAATGTCCATAATACTTCAATGTACAGACATAAGTATTGAAATATGCAGTCCTTAAGGTGCCCAAATCAGAGATGAACAAGATTTTGAAGTAAGTCTTGAGTTCTGCTCAAGTATTGTGTTTATGATCCATGTGAGACCAATTTTTAGCTGACCAGAGGTCACCTGGAGCCTTTTTTGGAGCTATGGATTGGCTGGTTTCTTCCTGATCTCTGGTGGCATTCCTCACACTGAACATGTGATTGTCTGCAGCTTTAGCTGGATGGAAGGTCCACATGTACCTAGCCTCACCCTGAGGCACAGGGGTGTCATTGAGAGGCAGTGGACCATTCACCAAGCTACGTCTCATCTGGACGCCACGTCTGGCTAAGGTCTGCTTAGAGACTGGTTTTCTCATTGCAGCCTCCTGTCCACACACATCACTCTCGGTAACTAAGGCTATTAAATTTATATATGAAGGATTTATGACAAAACCCAGATGTCTAGATATGTATTTCTTTTCATAGTTATCAGGCTGGCAAAAACTACAAACAGTATTAATATTTATTGTATTTTGAAACTCAATTTTGCTTACAACATTACTGTACATTGGGCAAAACATGAGCTCTGCTCTCTTTGGTTAGAACTAGCTCCCTGATTGGTGAGTGTGGTGGAGGGGGGGAGGGTGAGTGTGGTAGAGGGGGAGTGTGATTGAGGTGGAGAGGGTGAGTGTGGTGGGGGGGGGGGGGTTGTCGTGCCTCCATTTGGGACAACTTATGGAAGCGTTGGGTGATTTTAGTTAGAGGGTCAGGAGAGGTGGGGTGAATACTCTGCTTATGAGTACTGTCCTTCATGCTTATCTTGTTTAAGAATGGCATTCCAAGAGTGTGACGTATGTTGGCACCAAACAGTCAGCATCCCATGATGTTTGGATGAACCCCATTAGGTCTAAAGCGGCCTTTACAGTTCCAAAGAATATTGAAATTGTCAATAAACCTTATCCTGTGGTTGAGGCATGCCGATGTCAGCCGATGTCTGCTAAAAGATTCAATTCCTTTCCCCAAGGTTAGAATGGGGCCTGAGATGAAAATGTTGAAATTTGTTTATTTTCTCCAGTTGCATAGAAAAATAATTTTTCAGGATCTCAGAGCCAGTTTTCCTTTGCAGAATGTCAAAAGACCCAGTGTGGATAATAATCTGCATGTTGCTTGGATGTGTAGAGAGAATAAGTGACAACATTTCTGTTAGCTCTTTGACCAATGTGTCATCCATGGTTAGGTTATTGCCATTCTGATATGCTTGGTTATGTCATCCCCAATCAAGGTAGTATCTGGCTTATCAGATGTGGAGTTAGCAAAGTTTCTTCTTTCCCTCATCCTATCAATGGTTTTTGGGCTATTTCTTGGATTTTGGTTAGCCCTAATGCTAGTGTTCCCTAGGTTCATTTACACACATTTTGTTACGAGTCAGTGGATCGTACCTGTTTTGCAGTGTGAGTTCAAGTGGTGGATTGAGGGTTGGTGCTCTCCTTTTTGATTTCTTGCTGGATTTGCCTCTGCGGCGCATAACGTCAGACCAAGTCCCCCCTGGAGTTGATGCCTTTGGTCTAGCCCCAGTGCTGTGCCAGTAAGATGTATCATTGAGGAAGACTGGTTTGAAAGCCTCTGCGGTTAGTCCAGGGGAGAGTGTCAGTCAGGTCTGTGACAGAGTGGTCTAGATTTGAAGTAATCCCTTGTATACCAATCTATGTCTGTTACTATTTCGTAACTCAACCCCTTGAATAGCTGTTACAGAGTCAATGAATTGTTCACAATCACGTATTTCTAGCTGTGTTATCTTCTCATTCAGCCGTTCGCTCTGAAATTGCTCTGATCTGTTCACCAGTTTTGACTGCGTTCTATCAAGTATAGGGAAATATTTAGAGCTCTCTAGCCTTAGGTTTGCCTGTTGTGCTCTGTTAGCATTAGCATTTGTTGATTCACCTGCGGGACAAGACCCACAGTCCGACCGGAGGAGCGCTCTGGTGACTAAATCTTCTAAGCGGTTGATCCGTTCCTCCAACAGCTGTCTTAACACCTCCATCATAAAATATCACTCAAAAATACAAAATAACTATGCTGAGGTCCTCTTTTAAAATTTACGTAAAATTGTAAAAATATGATTAAAACAAATATAGAACAAAAATGAAACAATGCAAAAGATTTAAAGAAGATTAAAAGAAATTTTAAAAGTAAGAAAAGAAAGGCAGGAGAGTTGCGTTATGTGACTAACAGGTAACAAGTCCCCCAAAAGCATGTGGGAAAATGTGTAATAGTCTGATGAAACCAAGGTTGAACTTTCTGGCCATAATTCCAAAAGGTATGTTTGGGGCAAAAAAACAACACTGCACATCACCCAAAGCAACCATCCCCATACATCGCCATGCTAATAGACTCCTACCCTAAAAGAATGAGTGCTATAATAAAATCAAAAGGTGCTACAACAAAGTATTCGTTTAAGGTTGTGCACATTTATGTAACCAGGTTACTGTGAGTTTTTTATTTTTTCCCCTCAAAGATTTCAGTTTATTTTTCACTTGAATTGTTGACGTTTATAGGTCACATTAAAGGTGGAAAAAGTTCTGACATGATTTATCTTTGTCTCATTATTTTACATCACAAGAACCTGGCATTTTAACAGGGGTTTGTAGACTTTTTATATCCACTATATCAAGATCTTTGCTGATATACATTATGGCTGGGTAAAATATTGAATCAATATAAGACTGTAGGACACGTATCAACTTTGGATATAAACACTATATAAATGTAGTTTCCTTACATGGGCTTTGACAGTATGTAAATACATTTTTGCTAAATATTTTCTATAAAATACTGAAGATATCTATAGCATTTCTTTAGGTTTCTCCACATATACAAATATGGTTGTATATTCAGATATAAATTATATTACTGATGTTCATGTAGTTAGTTGGATATGTTTTTAGTAAGTCTAATTCCACAGATATTTTCGCTGCTTATTGGAATTGGTGTTCACATTCAACATTTGTCAAAAACAATGCTTGCACTGACTACATTTTTCCAGATATCGATCCAAGCAGCCTGCATTGCAAAAATTGCATAAATCTGGATATAGTATTGGGAAGATATTCTTGAGATTTTCTCTAAAGATTATTTACATTTTCAGAGTACACTACAGTGGGGCAAAAAAGTAGTGTTGACCAAATACTTATTTTACAGAGGAATTTATCAATAAATTCATTAAAAATCCTACAATGTGATTTTCTGGATTTTTTTTTCTCTTCATTTTGTCTCTCAAAGTTGAAGAAAATTACAGGCCTCTCATCTTTTTAAGTGGGAGAACTTGGACAATTGGTGGCTGATTAAATACTATGTATATCAGTATGTATATCATGAACATCTTATGCATGTCATATATCATATCTGTACATGGGCCTTGTCAGAATGTAATGACATTCATGCTTACTTTTTTTTCTATAGAATACTGACTACAACCAGAGAGAAACATCTTGGCTAATCTCTTTCCCAAACATGTCCGCCCAAATTTGCGGTAGGTTGATGGGCCCTTGCTTCCAATGTGGGCTTTGTATTCTACAAAAAAATCACCAGGAATTGTCTGCTTGATAGCCACTAGCTAAATTGGGCAAATTTGAACAACACTACACCAGAGGGAGACTGGGTGCCAGTTCCTGACCGTGAGATGATTTTATCTGGGCCGGATTAGTTTTCAGTAAAAATAAAAGTTTGTAACTTTTCTGCGGTATTTGCCATTTTCTCACATGATTTCATAGTTTTGATATCTTTAAAAAAAATCTTCAATGTGGAAAATAATAAAACTGAATATATACCCTTGAATGAGTGGGTGTGACCAAATATTTACTAATTCTGCACAGAAAAGATAAAAAGGTGGAAACCAATAATTATCATACCCTGATATAGCGGTCTTTAACAACCAAATAAAAAATTGTTTACCATCAACAACAACAAATCTATAATCACTAGGAAATCTAAATACCAGTGAAACATCATAATCTAAACTTTCTTTAAACTGCACAAAATTATTTTGCAGTTGTGTGTAAAGTGTGTAGTCTAATGGCAGGCTGCTGTGAAAAAGGAAACATCAAGCTTCAACAACCAAAAATTAAAACATTCACCATCTGACATACTTTATGTATGATTGCAAGAAACTTTACTGTCTTGAGTAATTGATCTCCATCACTTAAAATTGTATGTTAATGTTTGGTGGAACATGTGATCGGTGCTGGCCATGAAGAGCGAATGTCTCTGACTGAGTGACTGACTGACTAAAATACTGTCCTGTTTACAAGCCTTTTGAATGCAGTGCTAAAATCCACCATTATGAATGTAGTTTGGGTTATTCCATTGCAAAATCCTATTTAACCTGTGGAATAAGCCTAATGAGTAATCAAGGACTTGAATATGAACTATTGTGACTATCATTTGTAATATAGTACTTAGTTTATGTACTATGCTGTGAACCTATTAAATTTGGTTCTGCATTATTATGGTCTCCCACTGACAAAAGCTAACTAACAGGGATTAGCTTCTGTACTGTTTTTCTCCTACAGAACATGTTTCTGTTTTCCCTGCTTTGCGAGCTTGTTCACGGGCACTGCTGAAATTCACGCCTAGGTAGAATTCCATTTACTGCCAAGCCGCCCCATACACCACTTGCTGTCTGGAAACACTTATAGCAGTAAACCAAGCCAGACCTAATATAGCTTGCAAATGCTATTATTTTGAGATGTTATTTCAAATGATTTACTAAACATGGACATCACTATTTCATGCTATCTTATGATCTCCCACTCATTCTAGCTATGAAATAGATTTACGTTCCAGTTTGCCCAGACTTGCTTGATTTGCATTCCAGTCAGCCCAGATTAACTGCAGAATTTATGAACAGAAAAGCATGGCTTAAGGGTTGAAGTTCCAGACTGACAATGCTGGATCTGCAGGTTAGCTAGTTAATTCAAATCAAAGTGTCCTGCACTACACAGTAATATGCATGCATGTCTTTAGAATGTTGCCTAGTGACTATTCATTGTTCAGTAGTATTGTAGTTAGAGACATGGTCATGCTTGCACAGCTTTTTACATTGGACTCCCCAGTCTCACACTTTTTTGGTACCTAATGCGGACTTCTGTTTGCAACTTCATAGGTTAGAACCCCTGCATGCTGATGTTATATAATTACCTCTGTGCCTTTATAACACACAGACAACCATTTAAATGGTATTTCAATGCCAAATTGACAATCTCATTGTAGCTATATTCCAGGAATGAAAAGAAAGTCATGAGTTAATGGTTCCCAGAGGATCTGGTGTGATGGTGTTAAATGCAGAGCTAAAATCCACAAATAGGACCCTTGCATATGTTCCTGGATAATCAACGTGTTGTAGGATAATGTGCAGGGCCATGTTTACTGCATCGTTCCCCACTGACAAAGCTTGAATCTATTTCAAGACACATGGTTAGAATGTGGGAGTTTGCCAATATGGTATTGGAATACCATTACAATGATTGTCTGTTCTTGTGTTAAAAAGTCACAGTAGTTACCCAAAACATATGTCTACTGGCTACTAAGTATCTAGACCTAACCCATAAACAGGCTCTTCAAACCTCCTCTCTGTCTCACCACAGTCACTTCTACCTCAGGGCCGGCTGAACTAGGCTTGCCTAGTTTTTCTTTCTTGTTTGTCTACACTTATCTTTTTGTTACCAAATACGCCGGCCAGCCTAATGCCAAAACAATGGTATTATTTTCACTATTAGTTAAACAGATTACAAAAGATGTAAAAACTATATTTCTTCTCATTTAAAAATTTTAAAAAGCAATTAAAATGGCAAAATTATTCAGTGATTAGTTTTACAATTGCAGATAGTGAGTGAACTTTCTAGAATGTAAGCAACCAGGACAATTAACAAGGGTTTTCTCTGGACATTTGAATTTAAGTAGATATGACTGCCTGTGTTGATGACACCAATGGAAGGGGAGGGTGCTAACAGAAACCAGTGTGCCTCCTGTTGACTAATTGAAATTCAGAATTTTAGGATGCGCTTTTGCACAGTATGCACCCAAATAATTTCTGATGAGTAAGTGTTGTGGAAAAATCCTTCCATTATTACTGCAGATACGTACTGTGTGTACAGTGCATTGATTCAGATCTCTTCACTTTTTCCACATTTTGTTACATTACAACCTATTTCTAAAATGGATAACATTTATTTTCTTTCCCATCAATCTACACACAATACCCAAAAATGACAAAGAAAAACAGACATTTTTGCGAATGTAGGATTTTTTACTGAAATGTCACATTTACATAACTATTCAGACCCTTTGCTATGACAATGGAAATTGACTTGAGGTGCATTCTGTTTACATTGACCATCCTTCATGTTTCTACAACTTCATTAGAGTCGACCTGTGGTAAAGTCTACTGATTGGGCATAATTTGAAATGGCACACACCTGTCAATGTAAGGTCCCAAATTTGCAAGTACAGTACATGCAAAAACCCAACCATGAGGTTGAAGGAATTGTCTGTAGTGCTCCAAGACAGGATTGTGTCGAGGCATATGTATCTACTATATGTAAATTTGAAGTTCCCCAAGGACATGGCCTCTATCATTCTTAAATGTAAGAAGTTTGGAACCACCACCACTCTTCCTAGAGCAGGACGTCCAGCCAAACTACACAATCGGGAAAAAGAGCCTAGGTCATGAAGGTGACAGAGCTCCAGAGTTCCTGTGTGGAGATGGGAGAACCTTCCAGAAGGACAACCAACTCTGCAGCACTCCACCAATCAGGCCTTTATGGTAGAGTGCCCAGACAGAAGCCACTCCTCAGTAAAAGGCACATGACAGCGTCTGAGAGTCCTTTAGGTGCCTTTAGGCTATAGCTCAAATGTTTGTCCCAATATTCGCACTACACCCTTAAGTCTTCCGCAAAGTGTACACTTGTTGAAAGTGCACTTAGCGGTGTAGGTGCCAAGAGCCCAAAGCTGTTAAGAGCAGAATTGTGACAGTTCTACGGTTGCCACTCTTTCCAGTTGTCATACCTGCGCCAAAACAACCATTTTGCTTCCCCATTGCTTAGGTGTTCAAAACGTCACGACAATACGGGGATTATGGGTAATAGCCTATAGCAAAGTCAGGTCTGATGCACACTTAGGGAAAGGGTGCATTAAGTGCGCAGGAGAGCGCTGATGATCACCCCGTGAGAACAACACTACAGAATTGGGACACCCTACGGTTTGCACCCCTTAGCGAGAATGCTCAATTGAGGCGCACAAGGGTGCATGTGCAGATATTGGGACAGGACCCATATGAGTTGTCATGTGCCTCCTAGGTTATGTTGGTAAATTAGTTAATTGACCTAGCCAATTACATTCCCTTAAAATCTGATAGCCAGCTAGAAACCTTATATTTTTACTAGGGCTGGCAAAATTAACGCATGCGATTAATTAAAAATACATAACACCATACATTTAAAAAGTGCACAATTTGAAAACATTCTAAAATTGCAATTAATCACGATTAACTACAGAGGATTATGCGATTAATCGCGATTAATTATTTTAATCATTTGACAGCACTAATCTTTACCCATGGCCAAGATTTCCTCAACTAAACAGTTTTATAGTCAAATTATTAAGTCACAATCATCCTCTCTGGTAAAGTGGTCCCTTAATGTGGCAGGTAAATGCAGGGCAGGAACACATTTGCCATTTTCCAAAGACCTTTCAAACCTTAGCTTAGCAATTGTTTGTTCAATTACAGACTCAGTGTCCAGAAACAAAACTTTTCTTCTGAAACTCACCAGCCTTTTCTTTTTCTGAGAAATGAAGGCTATTCCATGCAAGAAATTGCTGAGAAACTGAAGATATCGTACAACGCTGTGTACTACTCCCTTCACAGAACGGGTATCGGGCCCGATACTGGGCTCAGGTACTTCTCGTACTCACAGAAATATGCCGCTACCACGTCATGGAAACATTAAGTAAAACTCGATGGTTGTGTCGCCTCCGGCCGCATAAGCATATAACTCAGATTGGTAAAGCATGAAGACACAAGTAGAGTACAAACTCTGCTAAAAAAATTTGATAAAATATCGTTGCACACAACACTGCGCAGAGTTCAATGAGTATGCTACGCTAGCAGTGCAGAACCACAACAACAGCGAAATCGAACATTGGAGAAGCGAAATAAAATGAAATAAATACATGAAAGAGCATAATATGAAAAGATTCAATGAATCGCGCAGTTTACTATGGCACGAGCATCAGAGCAGAGCAACAACGTTAAGAGAAAAGTAAGAAGCTGTGTCTGCGCATGCACACGTTTGCGTTGAACTATCAGTAAGTGGCTGTCACATTGATATAAAGGTAGCCATCGTCTGAACGACAATCAAAGGTAAGTCGCTAACTGTCACAAGTCGATGACTACAATGGATTAGCGTCATGCAGGCTACAATATTCTATTAATGCGGCAGCGCAATAAGACCTTCGGTTTTCGTATTTTGACTTCAAAATAAAAGTCTGCGAAGGGTTGTGTGTATTGTTTATATTTTAAAAGAAAAATTATTTCGGGTAAAATATGAATAAGCATATGACAATTTAAATAATACATTATATAAGGTAACAAATATTATAAGGTGGAGCACATTGAGAAATGGTTAGAGCTTAAGTAAGTTAACGTAGAAAACCACAGCTTGTTTATAGGGGACAAAACCTTAGTTTTTTTACTGAAAAAAAAACGACCTAGTGCAGTTTTGAGTACTTTGTATCAATATAGGCAAGTACACAAATATAAGTTCTAATACTTGTACTCGGTCTGGAAAAAGTGGTATCGGTGCATCCCTAATCATTGATTGTACCGGTGTGTGATAAACAGTTGACAAAACTTTGCTTGATATGAAATTAGTGACATCCACTCCAAATTGTAGTACCCGCAAAACACCAGTTTCAATGTAAACAGTAATGAGGTGACTCTGGGATGTTTAAGACAGAGTTGCAAAGAAAAATACATATCTCAGACTCGCCAACAAAAAAAAGATTAAGATGGGGAAAAGACTACAGACACTGGACAAAGGACATTTGGAAAAAAAAAAATATCGACAGACGAATGTATGTTTAAGGTGTCTGGATCACAAAGAAGAACATTTGAGACACAGACCAAATGAAAAGATGCTCGAGGAGTGCTTGACGCCATCTGTCACTCATGGTGGAGGCAATGTGATGGTTGAGGGGTACTTTTGTGCTGGTAAAGTGGGAGATTTACAGGGTAGAAGGGATCTTGAAAAAGGAAGGCTATCACTCCGTTTTGCAACCGCATACTGTGTAGATGCTGCTCGATTGGAGCCAATTACTCCATACAACAGGACAATGACCCAAAGCGCCAAACTATGAAACAATTATTTAGGGAAGAAGCAGTCAGCTGGTATTCTGTCTATAATGGAGTGGCCAGCACAGTCATCGGCTCTCAAACCTATTGAGCTGTTGTGGGAGCAGCTTGACCGTATGGTACATAAGAAGTGCCCATCAAGCCAATCCAGCTTGTACTGTAGGAGGTGCTTCAGGATGCATTGGTTAAAATTTCTCTATTCAGATTACCTAAACAAATTGACAACAAGAATGCCAAAGGTCTGCAAGGCTATAATCGCTGCAAATGGAGGATTATTTGACGAAAGCAAAGTTTGAAGGACACCATTATTAATTCAATTAAAAATCATTATTTCTAACCTTGTCAATTAATATATTTCCTATTCATTTTGCTATATTTCCAATTCCAACTCATGTCATGTATGTTGTCATGGCAAAGAAGGACATTTAGAAGTAACCCCAAACATTTGAACGTTAGTGTAAAATTAGAAAAAGCAAACAATTTGAGCTGTCTTTTGGACTTGGCTAATTGTAAAATATGTTAGAGAAATTTATATTAAAAGTTCAGCTGAACCATACCCACCCGTTGGAATCAAATGACATATTTTTGAGGAAGAAAATGTATTGACTATCAGATGGTAAGGATTTTTCCAAGAGAAACACAAAGGGTTTAAATGGTTATGACTAATATGACATTAAAGTCCCTTTAAAATAAATGTCTGTCAAATCCATAACTTGAACAGCCTCTCACAGCTAAGATACCTACCATGCAGGTGTGCACCACATTTGCAGGAAGGAATTTAACGTAGGTTTTCAGCTTGAGAGCCTCAGCATTGACCAACAAATCGAAGACAAATACCTCAGACTGTAGCAAGGCCTCTCAGGCAGAGCTAATGTAACAGCTAGTCAGAGTCCAAATCACTTGTCTCACTCCTTAGATTGTGTGGCATTCAATATTCTTTGTAATGGGTTTCAAATTTGACTGATATTAGACTTGTAGTACTGCAGTTTAATTCACAGATCATTCAGACGTGTAGAACTGGGGTGCGTTCAGCAGGATATAAGTTTTTAGAATGCATAGAAACATGTTATAAGGAATAATGGAATTTCCATCTGCAGTGTTCGAGAATGTTTTGCAACTGAACTTGGCCTGTTCTTTGTGTAGCAACAACAGGTTGCAAAAATCTATAGTTTGATACACATCAAAGTGAACCCAGTGTGAGGATATTGCTTTGGATATAGGCGTTTCATGGATTAAGGATGATATATCACTTAAAATTAATTGTGAAAAAAAAGATGGAAAACAATTTTACAAATCTTCTGACCCATTTAAATCTGTGACAAATTACATACTGTAGGGTTAAGAACAAAATCCTCTGCATTTTCACTAATGTGACACATTTTGTCAATTTGCAAGTATTTGTAAATAAAACATTTTAATAGAAGAGTTGGAAGATGAAAAGTTCTGCAATTGAGGTGTAAATCACCCCCTAGAGTTGCCCTAGTGCCCCGTTAATGGACAAAGCAGCAAGGGGCAGAGTCATTATGCGGAGGCAGTGCAAATTACTAAAGGAACTAGACAAAATGTTATTGTGAAAAAAGTGGAGTTTGTTTAATTCATTGCATTGTCAATCAGTTGCACATGACAAACAAATAAAATGTCAAGGAAATTTGACAGTGTGTCCATAGATGGTGCTGTAATAAGCATGTCATTTTTACCAGACCAAATAAGCGAAGCTGGCCAACAAGAATGTACAGGCAGCACACAGCCAGTACTTGCCAGAAAATCCTGCAGTTCCTTTAATGTTGCTGTACGCCTCTTAGAAGCCACCCTGACCAGTTTTCTTCTCGTCTTTTCATCAATTTTGGAGGGACGTCCAGGTCTTGGTAATGTCTCTGTTGTGCCATATTTTCTCCACTTGATGATGACTGTCTTTACTGTGTTCCATGGTATATCTAATGCTTTGGAAATTATTTTGTACCCTTCTCCTGACTGATATCTTTCAACCGTGAGATCCCTCTGATGCTTTGGAAGCTCTCTGCGGACCATGACTTTTGCTCTTAGATGCAACTAAGAAAATGTCAGGAAAATCCTACTAGAAAAGCTGAACTTTATTTGTGATTAATCAGAGTCACTTTAAATGATGGCAGGTGTGTAATGACTTCTATTTAACATGAGTTTGAATGTGATTAGTTAATTCTGAACACAACCACATCCCCAGTTATCAGAGGATGTGCACACTTATGCAACCAGGTTATTGTAAGGTTTTTATTTTTCATTTTTCCCCCTCGAAGATTTCAGTTTGTTTTTCAATTGAATTTTTCACATTATAGGTCACATTAAAAGTGGAAAAGGTTCTGACATGATTTATCTTAGTCTCATTCACAAAAACAAAAACCTGACATGTTCACAGGGGGTGTGTAGACTTTTTATATCCACTGTATGTTGTCCTTAATTGCATACTAATCTATATAAACACTCGATTAATATGTGAGAATATTAGTGTGTCCCAAAGCATAGTACACAAAAAATAGTATGCCAAAAGTTCCCGGGTTGGTCTACTATTTCTGGTGGATTTTCAGAGTATGCATCCGTGCATGCTTTATGGGGTAATATAGACCACAACCCCTTGCACAGTAAAAGAGGAGGGGTTTCCATGATTCTCTCATCTTTTCACTTAACAACAAAAGACAGTTATAAAAGTAGTTATTTCATCAATTTAATTCACATATGAAAAAAACAAACATTGTTGTGCCATGAAATTAAATAACTTTGCCAGTGTAAAGTTCATCTTCAGTTTCTCGAGCAATTGCTCAATTCTTATTACTATTTTTAGTAGGATGCTTTTTACTGGCTAGTAAGCTATTAAAACGGCCAGTGGCAAAATCTATACAGTTCATAGATGCTACTTGTGGTGAAAGTAAACTTCGTAAGAAACTGTTTACGCAGTTTAATACAATGCTTAATTGCATCTAGCTAAATATTAAAACTTAGCGTGATGGTAATGCATAACAAAATGATCTAATGCTGAGATGCAATTTTATGACAAGCTAGTATGTCCCAATTAGTTCCAATACTGACATACTAGCTTGCTATATACTAAACAGTACGTATTTCACCATCATCTGCGAAGTACATACTTTTAGTACGTAGTATGGAGTTTGAGTTTCAGCCAATGTCTCTGTCTGACTCACTCACTCAGCCAGCCAGTCAGTACGCAAAATAGCGTAGTGGTTAGAGACACAGTCTGCCACACAGGAATCCGGGTATTGAATCTGGCCAGGGACCAAAAAAATTAGGACTAAGTGAGGTTGGATAAACTAAAACTTGACTGGCTACAAGCTTCAGTAGCTACATATAGTAAGGAAACAGTTTATAGTTATGTTGCATCCAAGCTGTCTAACATTGCTTGAACTGTTGGACTGTCTTTTCGTTTCTGTTCCTCCTCTGTCTATTTTTAAATTCAACAAGTGAATATAGTTAGCTGAAACCAAATCATTATGATAATCAAAAATAACTAGTTAACGGTCACTGTTTTCCTTGTTAGTACTGTATAACTATTAGCTAGCCTTAAAGCTGGCATTAGCAGTAATTTACTTAATAGTTTCAATACTTGTAAATTTCCTGCCCTCTTCTACAGTGGGGAGAACAAGTATTTGATACACTGCCAAATCTGCAGGTTTCCCTACTTACAAAGCATGTAGAGGTCTGTAATTTTTATCATAGGTACACTTCAACTGTGAGAGACGGAATCTAAAACAAAAATCCAGAAAATCACATTGTATGATTTTTAAATAATTAATTTGCATTTTATTGCATGACATAAGTATTTGATCACCTACCAACCAGTAAGAATTCCAGCTCTCACAGACCTGTTAGTTTTTCTTTAAGAAGCCCTCCTGTTCTCCACTCATTACCTGTATTAACTGCACCTGTTTGAACTCGTTACCTGTATAAAAGACACCTGTCCACACACTCAATCAAACAGACTCCAACCTCTCCACAATGGCCAATACCAGAGAGCTGTGTAAGGACATCAGGGATAAAATTGTAGACCTGCACAAGGCTGGGATGGGCTACAGGACAATAGGCAAGCAGCTTGGTGAGAAGGCAACAACTGTTGGTGCAATTATTAGAAAATGGAAGATGACTGTCAATCTCCCTTGGTCTGGGGCTCCATGCAAGATCTCACCTCGTGGGGCATTAATGATCATGAGGAAGGTGAGGGATCAGCCCAAATCTAAACGGCAGGAGCTGGTCAGTGACCTGGAGAGAGCGGGGACCACAGTCTCAAAGAAAACCATTAGTAACACACTACGCCGTCATGGATTAAAATCCTGCAGCGCACGCAAGGTCCCCCTGCTCAAGCCAGGGCATGTCCAGGCCCAACTGAAGTTTGCCAGTGACCATCTGGATGATCCAGAGGAGGAATGGGAGAAGGTCATGTGATCTGATGAGACAAAAATAGTTTTTTGGTCTAAACTCCACTCGCCGTGTTTGGAGGAAGAAGAAGAAGGATGAGTACAACACCAAGAACACCATCCCAACCGTGAAGCATGGAGGTGGAAACATTATTCTTAGGGAATGCTTTTCTGCAAAGGGGACAGGACGACTGCACCGTATTGAGGGGAAGATGGATGGGGCCATGTATCGTGAGATCTTGGCCGACAACCTCCTTCCCTCAGGAAGATCATTGACGATGCCAGGGTCGTGGCTGGGTCTTCCAGCATGACAACGACCCGAAACACACAGCCAGTGCAACTAAGGAGTGGCTCTGTAAGAAGCATCTCAAGGTCCTGTAGTGGCCTCGCCAGTCTCCAAACCTGAACACAATAGAAAAGCTTTGGTGGGAGCTGAAAGTCCGTATTGCCCAGCGACAGCCCAGAAACCTGAAGGATCTGGAGAAGGTCTGTACGGAGGAGTGGGCCAAAATCCCTGCTGCAGTGTGTGCAAACCTGTTCAAGAACTACAGGAAACGTATAATGATCTTTGTTATTTCAAACAAAGGTTTATGTACCAAATATTATGTTCTGCTTTTCTGATCAAATACTTATGTCATGCAATTAAATAAATTAACTACTTAAAAATCATACAATGTGATTTTCTGGATTTTTGTTTTAGATTCCATCACTCACAGTTCAAGAGTAACTATGATAAGAATTACAGACAATATTGTAAGTGGGAAAACCTGCAAAATCGGCAGTGTTTCAAATACTTTTTCGCCCCACTGTATTTGCACTTCTGGTTAGATGCTTATTGCATTTGGTTGTACTTGTTCAATGACAAATTTAAATCGTATTTTTTTTATTGACCCATAAATTGCTGCTCTATAAACCCTCTCCCTTGTTCACCACAATCACTTCTACTTGCGAGTAGAAGTACACAACCATATCATCAACCATATTTTCTCTTGCTTTCACCATTTTTTTTTCATTCCTCTGCATAGGACATCTGCTAGACTGATCTGACTTTTGCCACCTAAACTCCCTCTCTCATACAAGGCAATGTACACACTCTAGTTCATGATCCCCACCACAATTGCAACAATGACCTTACTGACTCCAAAAACAAAAGCACTGACAGTTTTTTTTCCCCATTTATGCATTCACCATGTGTGTGAGGCGATAAGGACCAACCACACCTGGAATACTTTCCTTTAGGTATTTAGCCTCTAATTCCATTCTCTTAACAGCTGCCCTACACTGAAGCGCAAAGCACGACACTATGCCTGTCCAAATTATTGTTACTTCCATTGTTCTCTTGCAGTTTCTTCTGAAAAACAATTAATCAAAACCAGACCACTACTGGTCATTCTACTTTTCCCAAAACCAAAGATTTAATGTACTCTCCGAAGTACTCATCTGTATCCAGAATGTGTACACAATAGAAAAAAAATTGTATAATTATATTTAATATTCATCAATCTACTTTTTGTTCCACTCTTTGACACAAAACTTTTGTATTATTTTACTCTAACTTTTCTCAAAGCATTTCTCGATATAAACAAATTTTCCCATCCCCCCCTTTAGCCCCTACATTGGTAACTGTCAATTTCTGTTTTGAGACGTTCTGGGTAAATGGGATGTCTTTTATATACATTCATTATGCAATGTACAGGCATTTAACCAGTGTGTTCTTCCAAAGTTATATGCATGTTTATAGCTTGTTGCATCTCTATTAGCATTGATAGCTTGAAGTAAATGTCTCTTATAGCCAATAATTACTCCCTGACATTGTTTTTCGATCAGTCCTCAAATTTACCCGATTGAGTGAGATTTGAGGGGTGTCTAGTTTGTACTGCCCGCTTCAGGTCCTGTAAAATCTCACTTGAATTAAAGTCAGGAATTTAATTTGGCAATGTTTTGGTAGATGTGCCTGAATCCTTTGGTTGTTGTCTAGTTGTAACTATTGTAGCTATTGTTTCAGCCCAGCTTTAGCTCCTTGACTGACGGCCTGACATTCTGGTCAAGAATCTTCTGGTATATCTAAGATAACTAGGTTCCCTTAATTATGTGCCGTCGAGCAGGTTCAGAGATCGAAAAGCAACCCAGATCTTGACATACTTGACACTGTTTGACTGTTTGAATTAGGTTCTTTTGGTGGCAGGCAGTTTGGGTTTTCACCAAACATAGTGGTTTTGATTCTGTCAAAAAAAGTCAGTTTTCATCTATCAATCTATCCAGTGAATGGACTTCCAGAAACCTTCAGGTTTGTCCACTGCTCTCTGGCAAAGTTTAGACAAGCAGCTTGGTTCTTTTTTTGACAGCAGCAACACTCCCATGAATGCCATTTCGATTCAGTGTGTTCTTCTTATTGCTGAAGCCTCCACAATAACCGGAGAGGCAGTAAAAGGAAATGGCCATATGTTATGTTTGGCATTTACCTGATTTACATTTTTTTCATATGCTATTTTGTGAGGGCGTCCACTTCAAGGCCAAGTTGCTCCCATGTTATATATATTTTTTTGCTTTATTTATACAGAAAAATCGACTGAGACCAAGGTGTCTTTTACACCTGAGCCCTTTATTACAACAGTAAAAACATATTCAAAGTGGAAATAAAATATACCTTATGAAAAACAATACTAAAAAGTATTTTATAGTCACTAAAACTCTGGACCTTCTAGATGGTAATGACTCCCAGCCAACAGAAGCACACCAGACAGACTGCAAAAATTTGCACCAGTGATATAGTAATGATCTGAAATTTATCTGAAACCGTATCCAGAAGCTGAAGCATGCATAAATATAGTATGGACATAAAGGTTGCTTGCATAATATTTTCTATGCTGTCATGACCGACATTATTTATTCCTATAGAAGAAACCAATTTCAATATTTTTCACCAACTCACTGACATATTTTGATAGACAGATTTTCATCTAATGGAGAGATCAGAATTTTACATGATGAGACACAGAGGGAAATTGGGCAGGGTCATGCTTTTTAAATTTCAGTCTCGGGGTTTACAGTTTTTTTAAGGGAGGCTTATTATGGTTTCACCAGTTCACTGGTGAAACCCTATTGTGTTTGTTCCGGTTCATAAGGACGATACGAAAAAAAATGAGGTTTTTAAGATTAGCAAGTTCACCATACTCACCCTTTTTGAGTAACAGTATTGAAGAGGTACATAAGTCCACCTCCTCACAGGGAACATATTTGCCATTGGGACTCATTAGCTTTGTTTTAATGGTTTGGTGGCCATTTTGAATTTGTGTAAAACACTTGAAAAACATCTCCTCTGGCACCTAAGGACCGATCATCACTTAAATTCATATTTGGCATCTATGGATGATGGTCATCAGAAGTATTTTGAAAAGAAATGGCCGCCATTGACAGATGAACATATGCAGGGGCATGATTTTGAACATAAATAGACTCTCTTACAAAGATAATGGCAATTCTGAATTTGTGAGAAACGCTCCAAATGCTACTTCTGTAGCATCAAATGACCATGTTATGTGTGAGTACATTTGGTACACATGATCAGGGTTGTGAGTTTAGTTTATATAAAATATATTTTACATTTGGCTACATGGGTATACTTGTTCAAAGGAAAAACATGTGTAATACTGTTTACAACGATGGACATGAGTTGGATATGTGTCCTTTTGTAAAAAAAAAAATACAATTTCAGAAGTGGTAATTAATGACACGCTAGTTTACCTTTTATGTCACTAATGATTACAAAACATTGACGACTTGATAAAGTTATTATCTGGTATACAATAGATATTTTTCGAAACTGCTGCTGACCTGAGGCCTTTTTGCTGGCCTAGTGATATGAGAATGAGAAAATGATATTTTTATTATTTAATATATATATTTAAATTAACGCTAGATGTATTTTACAAAGTTGGTTCCCATCAGTCTACTGACATAGTGTCATTGCTTTTCTCTCCCTCGGTTGTGCTCTTTCCAGTGCAGCTCAGATATATCAGAGCTTTTATCCATTCAGATTTTCCACATGTGCTATCTCCAGGTGAACATCTATCCTGAGATCTATAGAATTTCAAGTTAATCTGTTGAGGCAAATGGGGAGGAGGTTATTGATTGTCATATTCTTCAACCAATCAGATTTCGAGTTTGCCTTAATGAGCCTGTCAGACGGCACGTAGCAGTCTTCTAGCTTGCCTGCATGCTCATTTTTCAGGTGGTGTGATCGTAGAGTCAGCTACCTAACTGAGATGGAACTAGTTAGGACGTAATGTAGGAACATCTAAGATTTACACTCACCTAAGGGATTATTAGGAACCCCATACTAATAATGTGTTTGACCCCCTTTCGCCTTCAGAACTTCCTTAATTCTACGTGGCATTGATTCAACAAGGTGCTGAAAGCATTCTTTAGAAATGTTGGCCCATATTGAAAGGATAGCATCTTGCAGTTGATGGAGATTTGTGGGATGCACATCCAGGGCACGAAGTTCCACCACATCCCAAAGATGCTCTATTGGGTTGAGATCTGGTGACTGTGGGGGCCATTTCAGTACATTGAACTCATTGTCATGTTCAAGAAACCAGTTTGAAATGATTCGAGCTTTGTGACATGGTGCATTATCCTGCTGGAAGTAGCCATCAGTGGATAGGTACATGGTGGTCATAAAGGGATGGACATGGTCAGAAACAATGCTCAGGTAGGCCGTGGCATTTAAACGATGCCCAATTGGCACTAAGGGGCCTAAAGTGTGCCAAGAAAACATCCCCAACACCATTACACCACCGCCACCAGCCTGCACAGTGGTAACAAGGCATGATGGATCCATGTCCTCATTCTGTTTACGCCAAATTCTGACTCTACCATCTGAATGCCTCAACAGAAATCGAGACTCACCAGACCAGGCAACATTGTTCCAGTCTTTAACTGTCCAATTTTGGTGAGCTTGTGCAAATTGTAGCCTATTTTTCCTATTTGTAGTGGAGATGAGTGGTACCCGGTGGGGTCTTCTGCTGTTGTAGCCAATCTGCCTCAAGGTTGTGCGTGTTGTGGCTTCACAAAAGCTTTGCTGCATACCTTGGTTGTAACGAGTGGTTATTTCAGTCAAAGTTGCTTGAATCAGTCGGCCCATTCTCCTCTGACCTCTAGCATCAACAAGGCATTTTCGCCCACAGGACTGCCGCATACTGGATGTTTTTCCCTTTTCACACCATTCTTTGTAAACCCTAGAAATAGTTGTGCTTGAAAATCCCAGTAACTGAGCAGATTGTGAAATACTCAAAATTGCTTAAATCACCTTTCATTCCCATTCTGACATTCAGTTTGGAGTTCAGGAGATTGTCTTGACCAGGTCCACATCCCTAAATGCATTGAAGCAACTGCCATGTGATTGGTTGATTAGTTAATTGCATTAATGATAAATTGAACAGGTGTTCCTAATAATCCTTTAGGTGAGTGTATTTTCACTTTCTTTAGTGATGTTTAGATTGTCTAATTTCGTAATTTGGGATTTCTATGTTTAGTTGTGTTGCTGCTTCCTGTCATACTGCATAATGGTACTGTACATCCTTAAAGGTTTCATTCACCATGTATTCATGTTTCCGTAATTAGTGTTGTAAGCCTCTTGTTAAATGGCTTTATTCCACTGTCACTGCGAATATGGTATGGTTACATCGAATGACAATAGCCTAATAGCCCATAGATTAGGCTGCGGTACATGCTAGGAATATTAGCTTTGCGTCCTTCCTGCTGAAGTTATCAATCGTTATTGGTAAGGATAAAGTGGTTACTGAACTGTATCTACTTGACTGTTATGCAGGTTAGGACTGTAACCAGCTAATAGTTTGTTTTAACCAGCAAGGTAGAAGATAAATGTAGCTGCCATGTACAAAAGTTGTGCAGCAGCTAATGACATTCAAGAGGGGATGATTAGTTTGTCAATGAGATTACGCTATATGGGCTTAGAAAATACACTGACATGCGTATATAGGGGTATACGATATATATTCTAGTTAGAAAATGTTTAGCTTAGATTGAAGAGGAATTTGTGAATTCTGTGATTAAGTATCTGCATGTCATTGATTGTGGCCAGCTGTTACTACATCCACGATATCCATGCAACTGATTGCATACCGTTCAGGTAAAGGAGTTGGTATTAAACAATTGCACTCATTAAACCGTTAAAAATAATTATACCGCTCTGTACTTGCAGCACTAGTATTTATTTAACTTAGGTACCAACAGGAACACTCTACATTAGAGATTAGTCAGCAACAATAAGACTTCCGATTTTCAAGATGAAGGTGTGTGGTGTGTCTGTCATTTGTGTTGTGTAGGCTACATTTTCGAAGGAAAAACTATGTGGGGGAAATTATAAATGAAACAAAATTACAATTTCAGTAAAACTTTACATAGGTTAAAGAAAATTATAAGGTGGAGCACAGAAATGGTTAGAGCTTATATAACAGAACATGATCTAATATAAACATCCTATTTTATGTTATTGTTTTTTATTTCATTTGCTTTGGAGACTGATTGTGCAATACATCCAACCACACTAGATGTGTTTACACCTTAGTCTAGGGCTAAGAGCATCCTAAGCCCAGGGCTAAGCAAGTGTTCAAACTTGCATATTTTGAAGTGGAAAAGCACCACCCTTAGCCTAGGGCTAGCCCCAGAAAAAATTTGACAAAATAACAGGTGTGAAACAGGGTCAAGAACAAACCATAGAACGTTTATCGTCCAGTCACAAAAGCTGCCCTTTCACTTATTTACATACGCTTGTGACAGGCACAGTTACCAACAGCTTAGTCTGTTTTTGTCCTTTCATTCTGGTTTTGTTGTTTCATTATACCTGCTCTATCTTAGTGAAGTAGTTATTGCAGATTGCTTTGGATGTAAATCCAGCAAATATGTGAAAGAATTAAGGTTGACTAACGTTTTTCTCTTTATTTGCGTAGTAATGACAAAGTTTTTCAAGCAAATACCGACAGATAGGGCATCTTGATCAGTCGACGCCATGAAGTTTTCAATAGGCTCTGTGCACAAGCGTATGGACGAACTTCCGCTTTAGCCAGATGTCGGCATATCATTTTCCGGTTTACTTAAGGCGATCACCTGCATCGCCCAAAATTTCTGTTTTTAGTAGATGTCTCCAAGACCTGCCTAAAATAGGCATTAGTGATGTCCATCGAATTGTTGATGCCTGGTCCCCTGCTCCAACAAGCAAGCGGAACATGGGATTCAAACTCTACGTATTGAGTTATCTGCACAACTACGAGGGTAAGTAGTTTACTGTGGTGTGCCAGCCGGCTATCGGCTAAGCTAGTTAGGGACATGTTCCTTTTTAGTGTAGTATTTGGCAGGACAATAGAACGCATAAAATGATAAATGATTTCGACTTTAGCTAGCTAGTAACGTTAGCTAACGGAAATATATTTAACTAACCTCAGTTTAAGCTAGCATTAGTCCATCTAAAATCATTTTGGTGACTTTAACATTATAACATCCGGTTTAGCTAATAATAATTTGACCATTTAGAGATTCAGAAACGACCATTTAGGTGTCATGCTTTCAAGCCTCGGTAGCTAATCTATGCTTGTAATTGCTAGAAAAGCCTCAGTCTAAACTAGCGTTAGTTACTTTAAATCATTCTGGGGACATGAACATTATAACTAATGCTTTAGCTATTAAAAATTGCTTTTGGTAAAGAAGGTGTTGTGTTCACGCCTCAGTAGATAATCCATTTTCAATAATTAAGTAATTTCTGTTTTCATTTGTTTCTAGAAATCCACTTCTGAGGGCAAAATTATCAATTGCACCTTTTAGTTGTAGACATGGCAGTTAAATTAAAATGTTTTAATTCAACAACAACACATGGTCTTTATGCCCATGCCCTACCAAAGTCAACATATTTTTATAATAAGAATAGAGTTTTTTTTATATATATATATTTATTTTTTATGCCACCTGTAATAGTATTTTGTTGATCATAATATGCATACTTAAGTAAACATACTTTTGAAAATGATTATCTGTACTGACCCCATCATTATCCTACAACAAGCAAAAGTTGAAATCATTAATATGCTCTGCGCTGGGGAAGACTGACTCAGTTACATTTACCATGTGATTAGGGTACATTTATTACATTCTGAAAAATTCAAACAACTTCCTAGTTACATTGTTTGGTGCTTAAGGTGTTGTACAGTTCTGATAGTGTCAGACTTTTGAAGTATCCATATTGATCTGATGCAGAACATTATTGTATTATAATACCATTTGAGGTAAATGTCCTGAAAACTATTTGGATGTAACGTGCAAGTACATTCAGTTTGGCCAAACAGTGGTGGCATAATAGCCATATCACTATCTATTGATCTTTGTCACTCAGTGAGATTAAATTTGGTTCACATGATCAGGGTTGAGATTTTACTTTGTGTGAATGATGTTTCTAGATGGCCACATGAGGGCACTATAGGAAAGGAAAAACCATAGATGTCGTATTGCTTGCAACTGTGGATATAAGCTGAAAAAAAATAATATCTGGCTAGTAGTAGCTTCAATGCTGAAACCTGCTTAATGCTGCTTACAGCTTTAATTTCATTTTATAATTGATTACATTTCAGGAGCCTATCCATTAGATTTTTGGAATGTATTGACTGGTGGAACATACATAATTTCTATATCACTTCCTGTTGGCTATTTGATTAGTCCCTCTTTGTGCTTAGTGTATCCTGATCCTGGATATAGCGCAATATACAGGCCATTGGAGAAGAAAAAAAAGCTCTGAAAAGCTAAAAAAACAACCTACATGTCGTCTCAGAATTATGGAATGATCGCAATCGTGAACTGCGTTTTCTACTTAAGGCTGTAAGAGTTTCTTTGCGGTGCTGTATTATCTTGAAATATTTTATGGACTTCTGGAGTATAAGGGAGATGTTCCATTGGGGAATTTTTTATGTGAAACAGATCATGTTTTAGAGCAGTTGCTGCTACCAAATGTATATGGGTAGACTATCAGTATGCCTACAAGTTGTTTTCCTAATTTTCTTAACATCATGTAGAAAGGAAATGGTTTCAGAATTGCTTGCTGAATGCATTCCTGTTTCTATATCGAGACGATAATCAGGGACACGGCTTGTTCTCAACAACAACAAGTAGCATGGAGGCCAGCAAAACTGCTCTTGTAACCATTGTGACACAGAGGTAAGGAGTTCATTTTCAACCCAACCCCAATCATGACCAATCAAGGCCTTAAATTCTAATATCATAGTTGGGCTGGTCTTGTAACAGAATGGAATTAGGCCATGAATAAGTTTTGAGTTATAGCCTATTGCATTTCGATAGAGCTTGATTACTGAACAGAAACATATAATATTGCTAGTGATGTATTCTACTACTACTTAGGCATCAATATCAATAGGATCATGTAAAACTCAAAGAAGTAGAGACACAATGGGGAGGACTTCAGCCAATTAAAATCTCCGGAAATCGATCATCCGGAAATCGATCATCCAATTATCAGTTCCTCCGGTAGCGATATAGAATACCTGTTACGTCACATAGCAATCAACACGTGATACCCGCAGCCATACTCGCAGAGGAGGAGAATGACAATGATGCGGAGGAAGATGGTGGAGCTGAGTGCGAAGAGCCTATCCATCAAAGACTGTACGAGTACAATACAGGGTTTCAAACTCTTGAATGGTAAAAAAAAACGAGTTCAAACAGGTGCAGTTAATACAGGTAATTAGTGGAGAACTGGAGGGCTTCTTAAAGAAAAACTAACAGGTCTGTGAGAGCTGGAATTCTTACTGGTTGGTAGGTGATCAAATACTTATGTCATGCAAAAAAAATGCAAATTAATTATTAAAAATCATACAATGTGATTTTCTGGATTTTTGTTCTAGATTCCGTCTCTCACAGTTGAAGTGTACCTATGGTCAAAATTACAGACCTCTACATGCTTTGTAAGTGGGAAAACCTGCAAAATCGGCAGTGTATCAAATACTTGTTCTCCCCACTGTAGATGCTATTTTTGGTGGAGGTAAACTTAGTAAGAAAGTTAGTCAGTTTAACTGTATCAGGGTCATTCACGAATGGGCAATTAACTATTAAAATGGCCAGTGGCAAAAGTGGATTTGTTCAGGATAGAGACAAGAGGCTAAAATGACAGCCGGCAAGTGTAAAGCTCCGTGATGTAGTGGTTAATGACATCCTTTCACGTGGGCAACCTGGGTTTGAATTGCGAGATGGCAGCACTGGTTTGCCTGGTTTCTTGTTTTGCAGTGTGTTATACAATTGTGTGTTCACAATTATTAGGCAAATCATATTCCTCAAGATTTATTTTATTGTTGCGCAAAGACAATGCTCTCAGTCAGTCCAAAATATAATTGAACCTCAAACCTGAATTTTGAACAAAGGGAAAATTAACATGATCTTTCTCAGGGGAATACATAAGTGTGCACAATTATTAGGCAACAATTTGTGTGCAGAATTATGAGGCAACTAAATAAAAAAAAATCTCCAACTCACTTGTCACTTGTTTATTCTCAATCTTTTGAGTAAGTGCAACAAATAAGTAACATAAAATGTCTGGCCATTCAAAATTATTCAGTGCCTGAAATAGCCACCATTCTTTTCAATAACTGCCATGAGCCTTCCATTCATGCAGTGTGTCAGTTTCTTGATCTGTTCACAATCAACTTTCGCTGAAGCAGCAACCACAGTCTCCCAAATGCTGTTCAAAGAGGTGTATTGTCTTCCCTGACTGTAAATCTCATGTTTGAGAAGGTTCCCCAAGTTTTCAATAGGATTTAAGTCAGGTAAGGAAGGGGCAAGGTCATTATTCGGGTGTCTTTGAGGACCTTGCTTGCTAGCCAAGCAGTGTAGTACTTGGATGCATGTGATGGAGTATTGTTCTGCATAAAGAACATGGCCTTCTTGAATGCTGAGGACTTTTTCCTGTACCACTGCTTTTAGAAAGTATCTTCCAGAAACTGGCAGTAGGAATAGGAGTTGAGTTTCTGTCTATCTTCAACCCAAAAATGTCCAACTACCTCATCCTTAATGATATCAGGCCATACCAGTAACCCTCCTCCACCTTGCTGGCGCCTGACTCGAAGAGGTGCCCTGTGTCCATTAGTGATCCAGCCACTGGCCCGTCCATCTGGTCCATTAAGAGTCACTTTCATTTAATCTCTCCATAAAACCTTTGAAAAATATGTCTTCAGGTATTTCTTTGGTATTTCTATACGCTTCAACATGTGAATCTTATTCAGTGGTGGTCTTTTTTTGGCCTTCTTGTTTTTGGCCATGTCTATGAGCGCTTGAAACCTTGTACTTCTGGACACTCCAGGTAGGTTCTGGAATATGGTGGCACTGGAGGATAATGGGTTCCTGGTAGCTTCATGTTTAATTATTCTCATGTCTTTTGTAGTTAATTTGCGTCTTTTCTTCTCAATGCATTTTTTTCACCCCAAATGACTATTCGAAACAAAACGTTTGAGTGTCCTGTGGTTATGCCTCAATAGTTTAGCTATTTCAAGAGTGTCACATCCATCTGAAAGGCATTTTACAATTTATGACTTTTCAGTGTCAGTTAAATTTCTTATTTGGCCCATAATAGCTGAGGTCATGAAGCTGCCTAATAATTATGGACACCTTTATATAAGGTGTTATTCACTGTTGTCACACCCTCCCTCATTACACAAATACATATAAACTGAAAATGATTCAATCCAATGAGCATTCAAGTTTATAAGGTTTGGTTGGAAAATGTGCATAGAAATAATAATACGATCAGAATACTCTCTTACCTAATAATTGTGCACACAGTTTAGTTCAAATAATGAGATTAAGAACAGTGGTATGATGAGTTGTGCATATTAGGTTATGTTTGTCAGCTTTATCATAGTTGTTACAATATTCATATTTTTATAGATGTTTGAAAAAGTAAAAATTCAGAATTTCAGGCACAATTAAATCTTTAAATATATTTTTAACTATATATCTAATAAGTTATATACGTTTTAATATTTCCACTTTTATTGGGTCAGTTGTTTGTACAGTGGGCTTATAGTAAAGGCTACGTTTGCATGCATATTGTTGAGTAGGAGAGTTTCTCTTTGAGAACAAATGCGCTCTATCTACTTTTTAATTTGCATTTTGAACGGGGAAGATCCTGTTTTTTTTTCTGAAGGCTTGGGGAGGGTGATATAAAAATATATTTTGCTTGGGGGAGGGTCAACCATTTTCATATTTCCTTGGGGCTTTATCCTCCAGATATCCCATGTAATCCCAAGGTATTTGTAAGAAACAAGTTCTATAAGAACCGTCATTCAAAGTTATGTTCTTTGACCTATAAAATAGCAAATACTTGCATTTATTATTAACCTAGGGTCCATAAGGGATTTTTGTAACTGTTGGAAATCATAATAAAGAGAGAGAGACATAGCACAGTGTAGTGTCGTCAGCATAAAAATGAAATGCACAATTTGTTAAAGAGTTATGCATTTCAAAAAAGTTCAGAACAATCTTGGCCACTGCATCCTTTTTCTTTCCATAAAAGTCGGAAGATTTTGAATGAGGAACAGAAGGGTTAAATTTAAGAGACCACTGCAAATTGAAAGCTTCTGTTCCTCACTCAAAACTTTCCTTTTCAACTTTTTTGGAATATAGAGTGAACAACAAACAAGATCATTCAGAAGTTTAGGGTCACTTAGAATTCTTTATTTTAAAAAAAAAAGCACATGTTTTGTCCATTTAAATACCATAAAATTGATCAGAAATAAAGTGTTGACATTGTTAATGTTGTAAATTATTATTGTAGCTGGAAACTGATTTTATTTATTAAATATCTACTTAGGCATGCAGAGGCCCATTATCAGCAGCCATCACTCCTATGTTCCAATGGCTTGTTGTATTTGCTAATCCAAGTTTATAATTTGATAAGGCTAATTGATCATTAGAAAACGCTTTTGCAATTATGTTTGCACTGCTGAAAATTGTTGTGCTGGTTTAAGAATCAATAAAACTGGTCTTCTTTAGACTAGTTGAGTATCTTCAGCATCAACATTTGTGGGTTTGATTAGAGGCTCAAAATGGCCAGAAACAAATACGTAGTTTTTTTTAACTCATCAAACAGAATAGAGGAGTGTGAGACCCTGGTGCACAACTGAGCAAAAAGACAAATACATTAGTGTCTAGTTTGAAAAACAGATGCCTCACAGGTCCTCAACAGGCAGCTTCATTAAATAGTACCGGCAAAACACTAGTTTGAATGTCAAGCGTGAAGATGTGACTTTGGGATGCTGGCCTACTAGGCAGAGATTTAAAGAAAAAGGCATCAGACTGGCCAATAAAAAGAAAAGAGATGGGCAAAAGAAAACAGAGAGTGGACAGAGGAAGAGCTCCACCTAGAAGGCCAGCATCCCATAGTCACTGCTTCACTGTTGATGTTGAGACTGGGGTTTTGTACTATTTAATGAAGCTGCTGGTCGCTTTGCTTTTTTTGTCAGATGGTGGGCGATATACTCCAACAACTGTTATATCAGAATTGTTTCCTAATTTAATACTTATGAAATACTTGTAGAAATTCAAATTGCTTGTGAGACTTAAGAACAGAGACTCAAAGGTAAAGTTTTTGTCAAAATGTTCATGCCTCCGCCTTTTCCCAAACTGCTCTAAATACATTGTACCCAAGTGCAATAGCCATGTGTCAGATAAAATCAATGTCTGGATTAGACTGAGATACCATAATCCTAAATTCCATCTTCAGCAATAAACATACATTTAGGTGTATAAAGCCCAAGACCCATGCAGTTTTTGAATTTATGTGGATTGTCAACATACACAGGATTGCTAGTTGCGTTTATATTTCTTAAGCTACTTTTGTGACCCAACTCTGTGGGGACAAGTTTACTACTTACAGTGCTTTTTGGTTTATGCAAGCTTGTAATATGATAGACAGATATAATACTACTTAAAGCATAAGTTGACCTGACATAATTATTTGTTCAAAATAAGGTTACATCATTTACAGTGAGGAAAATGAATTTGATCCCCTGCTGATTTTGTACATTTGCCCACTGACATGATCAGAAATGATCAGTCTATAATTTTAATGGTAGGTTTATTTGAACAGTGAGAGACAAAATAACAACATCCAGAAAAACACATCAAAAATGTTATAAATGGATTTGCATTTTAATGAGTGAAATAAGTATTCGACCCCTCTGCAAAACATGACTTGTACTTCGTGGCAAAACCCTTTTTGGCAATCACAAGAGGTCAGATGTTTTTTGTACATAGTTGGCCACCAGGTTGGCACACATCTCAGGAGGGATTTTGTCCCACTCGTCTTTGAGTATATTCTCCAAGTCATTAAGGTTTCGAGGCTGACATTTGGCAACTCAAACCTTCAGTTCCCTCCACAGATTTTCTATGGGATTAAGGTCTGGAGACTGGCTAGGCCACTCCAGGACCTTAATGTGCTTCTTCTTGAGCCACTCCTTTGACTTGCCTGTGTGTTTTGGGTCATTGTCATGCTGGAATACCCATCCACAAACCATTTTGAATGCCCTGGCTGAGGGAAAGAGGTTCTCACCCAAGATATGACGGTCCATGGCCCCGTCCATCATCCCTTTGATGCGGTGAAGTTGTCCTATCCCCTTAGCAGAAAAACACCCCGAAGCATAATATTTCCACCTCCATGTTTGATGGTGGGGATGGTGGTCTTGGGGTCATAGGCAGCATTCCTCCTCCTCCAAACATGGCAAGTTGAGTTGATGCCAAAGAGTTTGATTTTGGTCTCATCTGACCTCAACCCTTTCACCCAGTTCTCCTCTGAATCATCCAGATGTTCACTGGCAAATTTCAGACGGGCCTGTACATGTGCTTTCTTGAGCTGGGGGACCTTGTGGGCGCTGCAGGATTTCAGTCCTTCACATCGTAGTGTGTTACCAATTGTTTTCTTGGTGACTATGGTCCCAGCTGCCTTGAGATCATTGACAAGATCCTCCCGTGTAGTTCTGGGATGATTCCACAAGGTGAGATCGTGCATGGAGCCACAGACCGAGGGAGACTGACAGTTCTTCCATTTGCAAATAATCGCACCAACTGTTGTCACCTTCTCACCAAGCTGCTTGGCGATGGTCTTGTAGCCCATTCCAGCCTTGTGTAGGTCTACAATCTTGTCCCTGACATCCTTGGATAGCTCTTTGGTCTTGGCCATGGTGGAGAGTTTAGAATCTGATTGATTGCTTCTGTGGACAGGTGTCTTTTATACAGGAAACAAACTGAAATTAGGAGCACTCCCTTTAAGAATGTGCTCCTAATCTCAGCTCGTTACCTGTACAAAAGACACCTGGGAGCCAGAAACCTTTCTGACTGAGAGGGGGTCAAATACTTATTTCAGTCATTAAAATGCGAATCGATTTATACAATTTTCAGGATTTTTGTGTTGTTATTCTGTCTCTCACTCATCAAATACACCTACCATTAAAATTATCGACTGATCATATCTTTTTAGTGGGCAAACGTACAAAATCAGCAGGTGATGAAATTATTTTCTCCCTCACTGTACATAATCCATCTCCTCATCTAAGGCTGAGGTAGAGCAATGGGACTGCAAGTAAAGATCAGTGGTTATCTTGGCCAGTCACTTCCTTATGGCTGCTTTATAGCGTTGACATAAAATCCAGGCACCCAGATGATTAAATGCTCCCCATCTGTAAATGATTTGCCTCAAGGTGATATATAGTTAAGTTGCTAGGTGTGATCATTTCAATACTTAGAATTTGTAATACCTTTTTCTTTGTTGATCATGTTTGGACCTGGTCCATTAAACTAACGCATAGGCTATAGCTGCTATTGACATTAGCTAGTTTGCTTTGGGGCAACAGGGTTATCAAGCTAGCTTGTTTGTTGTACTATGTTATTGCGGATAACTTTTTATGTACTATGCTGTTAAGCTATTAAATTAGATTTTGCATTATCAAGGTGTTGTATGATGATGTGCACTCACATGTTGACGGCATTATAAATGTTGCCCCCCACTGACAAAAGGTAGCTAGCTAACTTGGTTGAACATCACAACTTCTCTCCTGTTGGTTCCATCTAGCTTCATTGACTAACTTGCTCTGGATAATCTTATCTGCTAAAATACTAAGATATGAAAATGTAATGTGTGTAAACATGGATATATTGATGGAGTGAAATACTGCAAAACCTGTCTGCAACTAATGACCAGTACTTAAATGTAATTTACTTGAGGTACAAAAGGATATCTAGTGAAGTGCTTGCTCAGCATCTGGCGGAGTCATCTAGCACCAAAGTACAAGCTGTGATTGTGGGATGAAGTCTTACAAGAAATGTACATGTGTTTGACTTATTCACACAAAAGAATTTCAGCAAAGTAATTGACTCAAGCACAGCAAAGATGCTTAAGACCTTCTTGGAGTGTAAGTCTGCAAATGGAACCTCCACAGTAATATTCTTAGACCTACGAGCTCAGCAAAATTACATCTGTGTCGGCTCACTTTTATATGGAAAAGAAAAAAAAGCAGCCATATTCTGAGCTTTCTATGTATTATGTGTCTCTCTCTTTCCCTCTTAAATCAAACCATGCCTAGAGGTGATAAAGTAATGTCTGTAAATTAACATTCATGTCTCCTTTAAAGTGTTTTACTATTTTGTTCAGTGTTTTGTCTAGTGAGTCTAAGAGAGGTTGAGTTATTTGGTTACTTTCAATAGATTTTTAGAGTAAATTTTTTAGTAAACTAAAAAAAGACACCGGCATGTGTTTCTTCCGAATGCGAATAACTTGCCCTGTGTGAACACAACCAATGCAATTTTGGGACCTGAATGAGACTGATACTAAATACTGTCTGCCCCAACCATGCATGTAAATTTGCATAAGCCTTTAGACGTTTGCACAATACTGTATGTGTCCAAGTGTCTATATAGTGCAGTTAATTTTGAACATAAAAAAAAAAATCCTTACTTTTTACTACAAAGACCCATCTACTTTGCTCCCTCCACTCCTAGGATAGTCTGTGTTAGAGGATCCAACTTGTATTTGTGACTTCACAATCTGTAGAAGTGTAACAGGCTGGTGACAAAAAACAAAACCACATTTGATATGTGACATTAAGAACAAACTACATTAAGTTATTTCGAAATGTTTTAATGTATGTTTGGACTAGTGATAGAAGAGGCTGTTTTGTGTGGAGAAATATTTCCAACATGACTCAAGATCTTTTAGGATGTCACAGCATTTTCTTTAAGGTAGGTAACGGAACCAAAAGTTGTATGTGCATATGTTTAATGATCTACATTGAACAAATATAGTATAATTGCATACAGGCAACAATTGAAAATAGTTTTAAGTTATGGATTATCTTAGCAAAGGAGAAATGTTCATTAACTATATTAGAGGGACAGAATGTCTGAGATCTTTTATTTCAGCTCTTGAAACCCTTTATATGTTGCATTTGTATCTATGGTCATTGTAGTTTTTGCATAATTGAATGTAATATAGTTGGTTTTAAACTGATTAGGTGAACAGCTTTTTCAACTGACAACTGTAGGCTATGTATACAGTGCAAAGCTCTAACCTTGGGTACTGGTGGTCTGCTCTGTAGAGTCCACCTTAAGTTGACTATTAACATCACTTGGAAAGAAATATGGGAGGTTAAGTCCATTTAGCCAAATTGGACCAGGAAAAACAACACAAAATATCCATACATCCCTTTATTCCCCTAATTAGCAGCTGGTACATGCACAATCGAAGAAAAAAAAACTACTGCTGAGGCCTTGTCGGACCTCTAAACCTTTGTGACCAATGACGTGTCATCCCTCACTCTGTCATGTTTAACTAAAACCAATACCCTTTCAAAGCAGCATCCATCAGTGTTAGTTCAGAACAATGACAGATTGCCTTTCCTCTACACTCAAAGCATCTGGATTCTTTCTCTGCTCCCCCTCTCTTATTTATGGTAAACAGCCTGAACAACAGCTGGGTGATGGGAATTTACAAGTTAATCAATTGTTAGTTGGGAGCTGCAGTGATGCAATATACCCAACCATCTGCAAGTTAATAATTATTTACTCTGCTAATTTTCCCATAGGCAACAGTCGATCTATTGATTTCTTCTTGAGGGATTCATCCACACTTGAAATATGAAATAATTTTTGTAGGAAAAAGATTTTATCCAAGTAAATAAGAAGCCTAAAATGTAATTTAATCTGTGTGGGATACAAATACAATGATCAAGTGAATAATTACACTTGGTTGATAAATGACAAGGCATAACCAATTGCTAGATAATTCTGTTGGTCGGTTGTTGGTTCCACTGGAACAACCTAGACAGGGACAGCAGTCTGCAAACAAGTTTGCCTGAGTTACTTATTTATTTTCAATCCAGATGAGCTCTGTTTACCGTGGACGCTTGCTTCCTGCTAAAGTGTATCTGGCTTTGTGTCTCCTACAAGGTGTTGGTTCATGTGGGTGCTGTGACTCTGGAAGGCAGGGTCTGGTCTTTTGTTCACTGAAGAGAGACACAAACAACAGATCCAGCCAAGCAGGTCAGTCATAAGCACTATTACGCACAAATGACATATTCCAATAGGTTCTCCCTTGTCCAATATAATCTCAAGTTCTGATTCAAACAGAAACCAATAGCAGAGTTCCAGGGGTTAAATTGCTCCAAAATTATAAATGAATAATGAATTCACTTTATTGTGCAGTAGGTTTACACTTTGTTAACTTGCACTTCAATAGTGCTACGATTTAAGCACACATTTTTGTTTACCATTTATATATATTGTAACGAGGCGAGACAATGGAAACAGACACAATTCCAGTGTTCTTGGCCCTGGAGGGCATCTATTAACAAAAAGGGGACAAAATAAAACCTAAAACCCCAGGGGCAAGGGACCAACATCCCACTATTGTATTTCTACTTTCTGCTGCTGTCTGGCGTGGCTTTACTAGGTGCCATTTTATCCTCCCCCTGACTAGGCCTGATTAGGGGCAGGTGTGCCTCGTCAAGAGGTAGTGGCCGAGCTGTGTTCAAGGTCCGTTTGGCAGCCCCGGGCCAGGTTGTTCTTCTTGGGGTGTTAGCCCGGCGCTGATACTGGAGAGGGTGTGTTTATGCCACGTTTATGTATAGATTGTATTTATTTGTTTAAATCTGTTGAGTACATTTGATTAAAGTGGGTCCTCAATCTCTCATTTTGTCTGAAATGTAGGGTTTTAGTGAAGTTCTTTGACAGTCTCTGGAAAAGATTGTTCGGCGCTTTTTTTAATCCAGCAAACTGTGTATAAATAGGCAATGCTGCAATGTTAAAATAGAGTAAGAAATATACTACCAGTGAAAAATGTTGAAATATAATGATAGACAGACAGTATTGGTATGTTTTCTTTGGGGTGGGGGGGGGGGGTTAACTCTTAGAGTTTGGCACAATTCTTTCTAAATAATTTTTCTGCCATGATATCTTGCTGTCTTGAGCCAGCATTACAAGAGAGGGCACAGTATACAATAGTGCTGTGAGCACTGGCATTCACCTTTACCCATCTCTCTATCTCGGTGAGGAAACCATGAACTGCTTTATTTATAATGTAGCCAACCTCACTGTGTAACCCCTGGCCCATTCCCTCTCAAACATCATACAGTGAGGTCACTTCCCTCCTCTGCACCTCCGCCGCTCTAGTATTCCAACATGGCTCTAGGACAGTAGCCAGGCAAACCACCATACTATTCAAATCACAAAGAATCCCAGATCAGCAGGGCTGGACGTGAGCCAGGATCCTCGTCCCCACAGCCCAGGCAGCTGGGGGCGTGCTCTAATAAGGGGGAGACAATGAGAACATGCTCACCTCCTACTCTTCACATTTGGATGTCGAATCACAGTTTGAATCGAGAGGTTTCATAGGTTTTTTCGTGGGTCAAAAAATATTGATATTAAACCAGTGTGGAAGACATAATGAGAACAAAACGATACTGATAAAAATACAGCAAATACTTATTAGTAAATCTATCTAATCTATCTGAAATACACAGGTACAAAGATACAGATACTGTAGACATACCAGGAAAGGTCTCAAGCTGTGTTGGAATGTTTTCCAATTCATGTTTGATGACAGTTCTAATGGCCTACTGGCTTAACCCTTTAGAATAACTAGGGTTGATAGGGTGGGAGACAAGCATTTCTTTCTTAAACTTTAGCGATGTTTGATGTTAAGATTATTTTTCAAGTCTATGATTATAGCTGTTATGTTTCTCATGATTACATTGCCAATGGATGTAGCCAATATACAGTTATCAAGCACAGAAGAAAAGTAAAGCTGGGTAGGTGAATCTGCATTAGTCATGATTTTGTGGTTTGACGTTTTTTTCCCCCTACCAATTCTAAGCATTTGTAACCCATTTTGGTAGGAATTACAAATCTGAAATGAAAATGACAATTTCTCACAGAATTACAGATATCATTTATATATAGACTGAACAGAAATATAGTTCCAATTTAATCCAGTGGGTAGTTATGCACGGGATGACATTAATCCTGCTGTCCGTACAGTTACATCCACAGGGCAAGCGGGTTTAGGGTCATAACATCTTTTGGGATTAAGTGCGGGTGGGTTGCGGGTGGATTGAATGTTACATGACATATCTATGCTTAACAGTTTAATTTGTGAAGATCTGTTACTTCTCAGAGAAATAGTCAATAATATGCCTGTCAGAGTAGACTACATTTCAGCTGCCAGCATGTGCCTCTTGGTCACTCGGTGTGATGTGCTTGATTAAAAAAAAATAATACTCCCCCTAAATTACCTTAACAGATAACACTTGACTCTCTACTTTTCAATCGCTTACTAGTCATGTCTAACCTTTTGTCTCTAGCCCCAAAACGTAATATAGGATGTTTTGTTTTTGTTTCTTCTACCGGACTACATATGCTATAGATATTAAAGTAGCTTTTCTATACATTTATTGTTTATGCCTAAAGATATGCCAGTATCTGCCTGGTATGTGTATGTATGTATGTAGAAAATTAGAAAAATGTACAACATAATATCCAAATATAAAAATTTTCAGTAATAACAGTTGGATCAATAATCAGGTAGTGGAAATGCATCACACCACCCAGGCACTGCCAAGTACATTCTGTCCATCAAACCAAAAGGAGAAAAAATGCTCAAACAAGGAGACTTGTGAGAGAACCTAAAGATAAGCTAACAATCTCTTTGAAGGAGATCACTGGATGGAAATGGACTAATTGGGTATACACAAGCTCTGCATAACATTGTTTTTCATGGGATTCTTGCAAAGAAGAAGCTGTTCCTTAACAAAATTCAATCTGAAAGAGTTTGCAAGAAAGCATGAGAGAGAACAAAATTCAAAGTATCAGTCCACTTGCTTAGGAGGAAATGTACCTTTCAGCAGGACCCCAACTATTAGCCCAAAGCAACATTGGTAGTGCTCAAGAATAAAAAAGGAAATGACATGCCATCTGAAGGACTCTGATAGTATAAGGAAAAAGATTCTCAGGTCTGATGAGACCAAAATCAAATTTTAGGCCTGAATGACAAACTCTGTCTGGCGCAGCGAATCATTGTGGTGGGAGCATCATGCTATTGGGATGCTTCTCAACAACAGGGACTGGGTGACTGGTCAGCACCTCAGGACCTCAGACTGGAACAATTATTTATTTTTTTAGCACTACAACAACCTGAAGCACATAGCCAAGACAATGCTGGATTGACTATGGGCTAAGTTTGTAAATGTCCCTAAGTGGCCAAGCCAAAGCTTGTACTTGAACCCAATCTGGGGGGAAATCCAGATATGTAAAGCTGGGTGCAAGTGAATGAATAGTTGTAAAATCTTCTTGCTTTATGGCAGTTGGAGGAAGAAAGTTTATTATTTTCATGATGCACTGTGTTTTGGAAATTTCATGTAAACACATAATTTGTCAAGTATGACCTTTACATCTAATGGCTGATTTGGTGATATGGGGTGCATCAAATTTAGAAAATATTTATGAAATGTGATAATGTGTTAACCCTTTTCCAGTGATCACAATGTCTATATATACACATGGCTGAGAATCATTATACCCCCTTTTATTGCTTATTACATATTTTTTAAATATCAAAAAGTGACCAAAACTGAAAGTGAAACTTGCTAGAGTCCTTACAGTACAAGGTTATTTTATAATGGATATTTAGTTGATATTCTTTTTCTTCTAGTCATCTTGCGTCAACTTCCAAATAGAGGAAATATAATATACACAGAATGTCCATTTTAAAACATACAAGCTAATTGAATTGTTGCTGCAATTGATTTGGCTTCCACATACTTCTAAATACTGTGATCCTTAAAGTTTCCCCATGAAAAGCTTCACGTTGTCTACAGTTACATTCAGGTCCAAGTTAAACTAGACTGATTTAAGGTGTGCTAGTTTAATAAGTAATAATTAACAGATCACAGAGGGGTAGATGGGGTTTCAGTTTAAATGGCCTATTGTAGCCTCTGAAGCCACCAGTGATAAATCTCAACCAGACCTACCCGTATAACTAAAACCAAAACCTCATTCGACTTCTCATCCATCAGTGTTTGGCTGAAAGCAATGACAAAGCACTTTCAATTACACTGGTAACAGACTCTGGAAGCAGTTCATAGCTGGGCCTAGGCTGGAAGAGTAGCAGAAAGCAGATGGGGGAGTGTAGAATAGCTGTTAGGGCATCCGTTTGACTCAAAAATTAAAAAGGATGGTGTGACTTGGGGACACATGGGTGGCTCTCTGCCCTGGGAACCCAAGGACAATCCACCTATTTTGTATGCTGTCACCCCTGTAGTCTGATTTATGGTTGGGATATCCTCCCACCAACCCATGCGGTCCATCAGCTGGGCACTAGGGACACTGATGATTAGGGGCTAGAGTATCAAAGCGTCCTCAGTCAGGGCCCTTGTCTCCTACCAGAGGACCTATCAGCTCTCAATAGGAAGGGTATTGGTGGGGATGACAGCTGGAGTAAGAGTGCCATTCTTAACCTGAAGCATCAAAGGCAGGACCAGCTTTTTGAGAATCCATCTGCTGATAATGTTCATACACTAATGTTAGTGTTTTATTCATTAGACCCCACCTCCACACACACACAGACACACACAATTTTTTTGTTTTTATTTTATTGTGTGTAGTCGAGAGCTGAGGGCGTGCTCTCCAAAAGTTAACATGGCAATGTTTAATTGGAGTGATTTTCATAATTGCAGGCATGATCCTTGTTGCCCTATATCGTCCACTTTGTTTAAATACGTATGCAGATGCCAGGATATACATTTTGAAATGTATCTATATTACCAGTATTTGTATTCATAAATACAATATTCATAACTGTAATTCACAGAAAATAACTTCAAGATGAATAACAAAAATTGTCAATTTTGAACATCTCAAGTAGAATATACATATTTGTTGAAACAATGGAAGCGACTGTTTATTTTTTATTCCATTTGAAAATGCTTTTATTACATAAATAACACAGTAATATCCTCCAGAGAGACTGATCTTTTAAAGAAGTTCTGACTCCAACCCCCTCATGAAAGATCCACACTAACATCAGTAGTCCAGGGCCTTTGCTCACTCACTTCAGGCAATTATGACACAGAGGAGATCTTTGGCTGTTCAGAGCGCCCCAAAAGGAGGAAAAAATAAAAACTTGCCCTTTCTTCCAGGCCCAGTAAAAATAAGCTTGCTTTCCTCAATTGCAGTAACCTCTTAACCTCTGCAATAGCAGCAAGGATGTATCTGAACAAGCCATGGGGCAAAACGAATCACTTGCGATTTACAGAATTATGAAGATTTTAATAGCAGCTATGTTTCTTTCTAAGATTGGACTTTATTTCCAAGAGTCAAAGTTTCCGGGGTGCCCCAGGCTTTTAAAAACAGTAATTGGCCAACAGAGAGAGTCTGCATCTCCCTGAGTGATTGAGTGCATTGTTGCTGTGAACTTGAGGGCTTCCCTCAAAAGATCCTGGGTTCAGGTCACGAGAGCCTGTAACATATCGAGCAGGATCCAATTCACATCCACACTAGTAAGAATTCTTCTTCATATGTAGTTTTGTTTAGGGAGATAACCTATTGGTACAACTTGAGATTTTGATTGCTAATTAGTTTTGTTGCCAAATAACACATTGTGAACTAAAAGGGCTTAGGTTGTTGAACCAAGCAGGAACTTGCATTAATACAGAATAATAGTCAAGAAAAATAAGACACAGTCAACTATCGTTGTGCACAACCTTCAGAGAATTTCCCAGAGATATAACCTTATATTTGACATAGTGCAGTGTTATTGATAACAAAAGTTCAAAAATATAATGCTGACTTCTTGAATCTTTTCCCACCTGGCTCTGAACTATTTCTCTAATAATCGTAGTGGCTATGTTTCACAAGTACAAATCCTATAAAATAAAATGGAATGATGTGTTCAAGTTACATTTTTAGTTGTGCTTTTCCATGACCGTCCATAAAAACAAATTAATAAGAAATGGTTTAGGAGCGTCTTCTTTATAGTTGGTCCCACTTAGTTTAACAAACTACTGGCAGACAAATGTGAATTTATCACATTGAATCAAAAGAAAAAAGTCAAAATGCCATTCTAATAAATGGCCTTCTTTCATTTCAATGTCAGCTTTTGCCTGGGGTTTTCTGAGCTTATTACCTTCTCAGCGCTTTTTCTGGGCATTAACATTACACAGAGTGCAGCACAAAACAAACCAGTGGAGCGTTGCAGGACCTCGGCAAACCCCACTGACCAGTGGCTGTAAATCTTTCATCGCTCCGTGTTTAACCAAATCCAATACCTATTCAACAGCACATCCGTCACTGCTGCAACAGAGAGAACGAGGACAGAGTGGTTCCAATTGTGCAGTATAACAGCTTACTCATTGCCCATAAACTACTACTAGAGCTTCCCAACATGGCTTGGGACTTTCAATGAAAACCTCCCCTGCAGCAGCTGTCAACCCCCCTCCCACATACACACAAAAGAAGATGGAAGCAGATATATATGTGTGTTTTATGCCATGTCAGTTGCATTCTATCCTAAAATGTTCCTAAGTGGGCAATCAGTGGGTCTGTCCGTCAGTTCTCTGTCTCATAATTAGTTATTCATCAGCAATGAAGACTGTCAGCGTGAGCGGGCTAGGTTACATTCCATAAACATGTAAACATGACAGACAATGAGAAAGTATTAAAAATGGTCACCATTTATGGGCGATTTGTCAGAAGGTGTAACAAGGTCTTGCCTACTATGAGATCCCACTCCAGAACTTTGATATGCGAGTATGTTATGTTTCTTTATGTATTTCAGTTGTGTTTATGTTGTTTAAGTTGTTAAGTTGTTTTATTTTATTGAAATACTACTCACTACAGAGTAAGTGTTAATTCTTCATATGACACACACACAGATACTGGTAAGGGACAAAACATAATACATATGTCAATTTCAATAAATTATCTCAACAACAATTATTACAAAGTATAATTTGTTTGATACAGTTTTCTTAATATCTCCAAAATCTTTATCTCGTTTCATATTGAATCCTTATATTGGAAAGTAATGGGCTTACCCACACCAATGTAATTTTAGAATAAACAGTATTTAGGATACTATTCGGTTTGGCCCTACAGCTTTTGGTGGACACAGAATTGCGTTAAAGATAGCATAGTCAAGGATGTCAAAATTCATGGACAGGGTTCATTATCATTTAAACATTATTTTTACCATCAAATGTAGTATCAGTGTTGATCTTGACAGCAAGTCTTGGGCAGTTGTTGTGTTACTGAAATTCACCACGGAGGAATAATGAACTTTGGCTCTCTAGTGGTGGTCTTCTTGTTAGTGTTGTTTCTGGACTGACAGTGCAGGTAGCTCAAATGCCACTTAAGGTTTTAGCTTCAGCAGCTTTTGGTGCGAAATGACCGTGACCTGTGCAGCCTGAGCCCTCATCCCACACCCTTTCTGCCTGACAGCCACTCAATGGCAAGTACCTGCCCGCATGCTGATGGGAGCGCTGCCAAGCGGCCATATATAAAGATGATTACCACATCCCTCCATCTCATCCTGCTCACTGAAAACATATACCTATTAACAAATGACTGTCAACATGTTAGCAGAGTACAGACAGGGATGTAGGGGACAGAGAGTGGGAGAGTAAAGAAATATGTGAAAGAGTGGTGCTTTTTAAGAAGGAAGGAAAGTCTTAGAAGGCAGTCAGGATTAATAATCTGAAGGCGAATCTGCTGTTCAATTACACTTATGGCAGCCACACAGAGTACTGTCAAGGAGAAGAAGCTGGCCTAGTTTTAGGGTGGCTGCCAAAAGATAGCTTTTTAGTTGATGAGTATTACCATAAGGGACATTTCTAAGTATTTGTTTGAGGATGTCTTAATTTACGTCACACTGGCCAACACCTCAACCTGGGAAATACAGACTTTTGCCATACATGTTGTGTGCATGCCTAAATAGTCTACACACCCATTCATAGTTAGCTGACTTAAAAACGTTATAACGAAAAGTAGAATAGTATATTTTTTAATTGAATTAATTATCAGTTTAAATTGAAAAAATAATCATTTTCCAAATCATGACTAGTGGCTGAGACTGGACTACTCAACATCTCTTGGAAGACCATTCTGGTGTGTTAGTGTCACATTGAACAATGCACCTCCATGCCAGGTTTCAGTTTTCATTAACTATTTTACCAGGACTTTTCTCCTGTCATATTCATTATTATCCACACAAAAAACTCCCATCTGTGAGACTGACAAGCACATGATAGTGCCAACAAAATACTTAAAATACATAAGGTTTTGTCGGTCAGGTTGCTGTATTAGATTTGACCCAATCTAGTGTAGTAGAGGTCATTGAAAGTTTACCTCTTAGAAGGTTGCTGACAGCTAGGAAAATAAATGCAAGGGAATTACCTTTGTGATGAATGTAGGTATATATAATCTGACTCCATACTGTTTGTAAATATACATGATCATTAGTGACCATAATATGTAGGTAGTACTTAGTAAATGTAGCTAATCCTTTCGTCATGAGCCTAGCATTAAAATGGCATTTCTTCCTGTACCTATGCAGATAGTTTAGAAACCCAGAACTCAGGGATGAAAAGTCTGGTCACTTAGACTTACTTATATGAGGGGAATTATCAGTAGCTTTATGAACACGAGTATGAATCTACACTGAACAAAATTATAAACGCAACACTTTTGTTTTTGCCCCCATTTATCATGAGCTGAACTCTATGTACACAAAAGGCCTATTTCTCTCAAATATTGTTCACAAATCTGTCTAAATCTGTGTTAGTGAGCATTTCTCCTTTGCAGAGATAATCAATCCACCTCACAGGTGTGGCATATCAAGATGCTGATTAGACAGCATGATTATTGCACAGGTGAGCCTTAGGCTGGCCACAATAGAATGCCAGTCTAAAATGTGCAGTTTCACTGTATTGGGGGGTCCGGGGCAGTTTGAAAACCAGTCAGTATTTGCCTCACGCAGTGCAACTAATTTCCTTCGCATAGAGTTGATCAGGTTGTTGATTGTGGCCTGTGGAATATTGGTCCACTCCTCTCCAATGGCTCTGCGAAGTTGCTGGATATTGGGAGGACCTGGAACACGCTGTCATATACGCCGATCCAGAGCATCCCAAACATGCTTATTGGGTGACATGTCCAGTGAGTATGCTGGCCATGCAAGAACTAGGGTGTTTTCATATTCCAGGAATTGTGTACAGATCGTTGCAACATGGGGCCGTGCATTATCATGCTGCAACATGAGGTGATGGTCGTGGATGAATGGCACAACAATGGGCATCAGGATCTCGTCACGGTATCTCTGTGCATTCAAAATGCCTTCAATAAAATGCACCTGTGTTCGTTGTCCATAACACACGCCTGCCCATACCATAACCCCACCGCCACCATGGGCCACTCGATCCACAACGTTGGCATCAGCAAACCGCTCACCCACACAACGCCATACAAACTGTCTGCCATCTGCCCTGTACAGTGAAAACCGGGGTTCATCCGTGAAGAAAACACCTCTCCAAAGTGCCAGATGCCATCGAATGTGAGCATTTGTCCACTCAAGTCGGTTACGACGACGAACAGCAGTCAGGTTGAGACCCCGATGAGGACGATGAGTATGCAGATGAGCTTCCCTGAGACGGTTTCTGACAGTTTGTGCAGAAATTATTTTGTTATGCAAACCGATTGTTGCAGCAGCTGACCAGGTGGCTGGTCTCAGATGATCTTGGAGGTGAAGATGCTGGATGTGGAGGTCCTGAGCTGGTGTGGTTACACGTAGTCTGGGTTTGTGAGGCCGGTTGGATATAATGCCAAATTCTCTGAAACGCCTTTGGAGACAGATTATGGCAGAGAAATTAACATTCAATTCACGGGCAACAGCTCTGGCGGACATTCCTGCAGTCAGCATGCCATTCGCACACTCCCTCAAAACTTGCGACATCTGTGGCATTGTGCTGTGTGATGGAACTGCACATTTTAGAGTGGCCTTTTATTGAGGCCAGCCTAAGGCTCGCCTGTGCAATAATCATGCTGTCTAATCAGCATCTTCATATGCCACACCTGTGAGGTGGATGGATTATCTCAGCAAAGGAGAAGTGCTAACTGACACAGATTTAGACAGATTTGTGAGCAATATTTGAGAGAAATAGGCTTTTTGTTTACATAGAGAAAGTCTTAGATCTTTGAGTTCAGCTCATGATAAATGGGGGCAAAATCAAAAGTGTCACGTTAATAATTTTGTTCAGTGTAGGTTCCCAATTACTCCACCAAAGTAACTGATGATGAATGAGGAATGCCGCTGTAATCTATATTTCAACGTAACACCATTTATTCCAATTAAGTAATAAAGTTACAATACCAAACCATAGCTACATACCAGCAACATTCAACATCCTCACAAATCGTATCCAAATCTACTAATTATACAGTAAGTGTCTAAAACACAGTATAGCACGAATGTGCGCTACGATCATTTATTAACGATAGGCTCCTAACTCATTTATTGACACAACGTGTCAGGAGGTCTCTCTAACAAAAACTCCCAAATAGTAATACAACACAACATGAGATATGGCTATTTATCCTAACAGCAGACATATCTAAAACAGTCTGCCAAAAAATAATTAGCATTACTTTACCTTGGCGAACACAAAGGACAGGAACTGTCTCACTTAACCAATGCAAGATTACCGAATGGATTGTGCATTGCTGACTGTTTTTGTCAGTCAGCCACAATAAAGCATATCAGACTATTCATACCTTTATGAGGAACAAGGGGAATCCAAACACTACAGATAAATGGCCATAATATCATGCATTTAGTTACATTCCAGTTAACTCAGAGTTTCACACCTCTCCAGGTGAACTCAGGAGGGTGGGGGCTTTTGGCCCACACCTGGTGTTCCAGATCTTTAAAGAAGCAAATGTTATGCAGGACACCTGATTAACATCACCAAGGGTCTCTTTGAGACTTGATGTGGCCAGATGCTCCTCTTCATCGAATACACTTCCACTCTTCCTCAGCAAACATTTCTCATTACACTACCCTGGCAAATGTCTTTGCTGTGTTGTCTAGCAATATTTCTTAATGACATTGTTACAAGCATAATTCATTATTTTAAACTGATTTGTTGACAGGGTGTTCTTTTAACTTTGTAATGCAGGACAGTAATGTAACTCTTTTGTTTTTTAAAGTAGTTTTGTGAAAACACATGTTATGTGTGTACATGTCCTTGTCGAGGATTCAGTTGTAAATATTAAAATATGCATGAAAGAAGCAACGCCCAAGCTAAAAGATACCCTGCCTCAGCTTAATGAAAACCTAAACCTGGGATAATTATAATTGTTTTTTTTCTCTAGACAATTGCACACATTTTAGTTCTAAATACACAGCAGCTGTCAAAGAGATGTTGAGTTGTCCTGGAAGATTCCTTTGGAGACTAACATTTAAGTGAAATGATTGACAAATAACAGCTGACATACAGTATCTTTTTCTAATTGTAGCAATGTAAAGCAGCATGGAGTAGCTTAAATCAGCAATTAGAATTGCATGTAATTACGAAATATTCTTATTTTTGCTGCAGCGGAAGGCACATCCTTGCTGCTGTCTTAATGCATGTATTTTTTAGAAGAGTGCGAAAGACAATTATGATAATTTGCATCCCAGCATGAAACTATTTTGTTGAAGTAGATGAAGAACATGTCTAGAAACAACAAATTAAAGGCATTGCAATTTTCTACTGAGATTTTTCGTCAGACCGTAATAATGAAACTCACGATAACTAGTTTCATAAACTTTTCAAATTCCTGTAATTTCATCTGTAAAATCTTTATGTGAATTAAACCGAGTCCTTGGCAAGACAACATTATTGCTGTATGTTTTTGTAATTGTATGACTACCCACATGAAGTGTTAGATGCAATATCATTCATTCAAACAATAATTTGTCCCACCAACCGATAAGTATTACTAAAATCTATTTACGAGAAGAACCAGTGGGAACAAACATACTGTTAACATACTGTAAGTGCTAGTTTGAGCCAACTCGAAAAGGCTTGCAGGGAAACCACCAAGCCTAAGAAGCACTTTATTAGCCAGCAGGGGGGGTCATGAGGACCAGCCCAATCATTGATTGAGGTTGCAGGATGCATCCACAGCTGCACTTTCTCTAAATTTCTAAGAGTAAATATTCACCTTTGAAGTGGGATGGGGGGAGGGTGGTTGCCTGGGAGCACTCCTCTGCCCAGATTGTGTGGATATCTGTAGGGAGCTGTACTTACGGGAAAGATCAATGAACGGGGCATTAGGGGGATGAGTACACTACTCTGTCCAGCCCTCCAGCCTAGAACACAAAAGACCAGGGTGTACAGAACACAGCTAGTCTTATTAAGCTCAAGGCACGTTTGAGAGAATGAAAACATTCCCACAATTACTTTAGCTGCTAGAGCATTCTGGTACAAGTCAACTTGTAATATTGAAAATGTGGGTTTTCTGAATATTTCACTTACCTGAAAATGGTTAGGTGAAAGGTAAGAATTTCTTTAGGCCATTTTTGTCAAACATTACGACTGGAAATTAACAATAGCTTTGGCCTTACATCACCATTTCTACAATAACCACATTTTAAATGTTTTGAGTGTTATGGTGCACTGTGTCATTTTCATTTGGCATAATACTTCCACATGCAGGGCCACTTTGAACAGTTGATGCTGCCTTGGACACTCTTGTTGTTTGTGGGGTTTGCATTTTTCCAAGGTAAATGGGTCATGGGTTCAGCTGAGATTTAATTAAAAGAATTGCTCTACTGCACTTTAAAAAAGCATCTCATCTCTAGACACTGTGGCACCATTTTGGACTTGAAAAACTCCTCTTTCCACTTTATCAAAGTGTGGAAAAACCCATATCCTGCTCATTGTGCTGCTGAGTGTGCCAACTTGTGGCATCCTTTAAGTGCATTACATTTGTGCTGAATACACAGCTTTCATAATGTGGTTTTTCAGGATCGTTGGGTAGCACACCACTGGGAAAGGATCATCTTTGGAGGGCAAGGGTGGCATAACCGGATAAGTGGGCGTAGATTTAATGCCTCTTTTATAACTCATGTCATGGTCATTAAACACGCTTCTTAAAAAATCTAGCACATTTTTGCCAAATTCACTGTAGTCGCAATATCATTTTTACAATAGAAGAATACCCATTTAACTACATGTATTTAATCAGCAACGTGTAGTTATTTACCAAAAATGTCAATGATCTAACCTTACAACTGACCAACACACATTTTTTAATCGAAGTGATATATTTTTAGGATTCATATAACTTTTTAAAAATTATATTGGTGTATAACCACTATATATGGTTGAAGGACAACGTCTGTCCATGTTCACTAAGCATTTGTCAGACCTTGTGCTTACAGGTGTTACCAGGCTATGTGGCCACCAGGCTGGGAGATCCAGCCAGTGATAGTTAACATTTACAACCCCCCCGTCACTCTCCACAAACCCATGTGTCATTCAAGCACCGTCTGTGTGGTAGGCTTGGCATTAATGGAGACATTGATATCTTCCGTCAGCACGTTCATCTGATGCTAACGCTAAGCAACTGGAGCCAAATGGAAATAACACTAAGCAACTGGAGCCACGTGGAGCCATCACAGTCTGTCCTGAACAAGAACCCCTGGGAACTGGTGAAAAGCATATTTTTTAAAAGAAATATATAAAAAAAGCATACATCACATGGATTCACCAATCACAAGAGTTACTTCCACCTAGCTTTGGTGTCTTCAGTACAAAATGGAATTTAGCAAAGTTATTTCTCCAAATAAATACTATATAGGATGTTATATATTTCCAAGAAGACAATCTAAAAGATACAAGCATATTTCACAGGTAGTTTAAATCAAAGTGGAGCATGATAGTGTCATGCAGCGGGAAGCATGACTATTCTCAGTTGGCAGCAGTCTGCTGTAGAGAGCTTCCAACAAAGGCTGTTTACATATTTCTACTGCAGTGTTTTGCTCAATAAACTGTCTGACATTTTTTAGAAGATTTTAAAATCAACACGAAGACAAGCCCCCACCCGCATGTGAGATTAAGTGTTGGATGAGTTCTCTTGCTTATTATGTGTTTTTCTCAATGCCAACACTATTTACATTGAAATACTCATATACTACATCTATTCGTAGATTTTCTTTACACAGTTCTATCTTTCCTTAAATTTAAGAAGAACATTTTGCTTGAATGTCTTTCAGAATAGAAGGCACAGCGTTGATCTGCTTTAAAATTCAACATGTGCATTTTTTTCAGTAATTGTCTAGAAAACATACTTCCACCAGCTATATAGATTAATACAAACAATTGTAATTACTTTTTAAAAACAGGGCAGCTTCTGACCTAAATGGATGGACTACAAATATTTTTTTAATAATACATACTCAGATGTACAATGTACAATGATCAATTTACTGTATGATATCACAAATTAGTCATATATGATTCCATATGTGATAGAGGATGATGATGATGGGTTCATGAAGTGGATGGAACTATCTTTAGAGGATTGATTTCCCATACTGCCACGCAGTTGGCTGCATTTATATTCCATGCCTGTGGCTCTATGACCCCTGGTTCTCCTTTGATGTGGCAGGCAGAAGCACAAACCAGGCTGAGGCAGAGAGAGGGAGAGAGAGAGAGAGAGAGTGGAGGCAAAGGGATAGCAAAAGGTGAAACATTCGGCAATGAAAAGGGGGGAGGATATTCTTCTTGTGCTGTGGAGGGGGGGAAGTATCTGGGAGGGAATAAATGATGGGATGGGGGAGTGCAAAGAGACGGGTGGGAGTTTGCAGGGAGCAGTGTGAACCAATGAAGCCATCATCTGACAGATCTGTGAGAGTTTGTGATGAGGGTGGGTGGTGGGTGAGGTGGGGGCTTGGCTGGGGGGTGCTGGGAGAGGGCATGGTGGTGGCGCGAGCTGATAGAGACATCAGCGCCGCTTCAGTAATCTCACGACGCCTGGGCGCAGCAAGGGGCCATCTCGGGGCCCATGAGAGCAGTGGCATGATGGGGCGGACCACCCTGACGACACTTGCGGGGGGCCAGGCAGGACGAACAAATCAAAGCGGGAAGAAGTAATTTTTTTGAAATTACAGAAATCTCCATGGAAATTAGCATGAAACACTTTCTAATCTCTTGCTTTTCACCACGGACTACAGGGGTCAGCGCTTCAAGTTCTCCAGCCCTCACTTTCTCATTCTCTCGCTCCATCCCTAATTTCATTATTCCTTCTTGATTTTTTTCTTTAGCTTTTTATGTACTTAATTTTACTGCCTGACTCTCTTAAAAGGCCTCTCCCTTTGCCCATATTCTACAACCCCATCGTACAGCTGAACCCTTTTTATCTGTCACAATTAACCGTTTAGATTTCAAAGGCGAATCAACGGAGAGTCAAGCCTTGCCCTCAGAGTGACACGGGATCAAGCTGTTGGCTGCTTTGAAGGCGAGGATGGGATGAATTCCCAAAGATGTGTCCTCTGCACCCTTCCTTTACCACAGCATCATCAATAGCTCTCGTTCTGCTGTCTGTTTGTCAGACCTCAGTGTACTGCTGGAGTGAATGGGTGGGGTGAGGCACCCCTGGGTGTTACCATGCTGTTCTTGGTGAACAAGAGCATTAACGTCAATATGGTGGCACCTCAAACCCTTCTTTCAGTCTCTCTTTTCACAGTAGTCATTTTCAGTTCAGTTGGATCTTTTAACTATTGTAAATGAAAGATAGACTAATACATGAGATATTTTGGCCAAAATGTCTATCTGATTATGTATTCAGTGATAGTATTACAAGATGCAACATTCATTGTTGACAAAGAAAATGTAACATAGAGAGTACTCAGAAACTGAAATATAAAGAGCTCTTAAAGGCTGTTGCCATGAAAGAGCTATGTAATACACTGCATAACTCTTTATACAATGGTATTTTTCCACCTGACTTTTACAGAAATATTTTCCACAAATTTGATTAGAAGATGCTGATGAATAATCAGTTTAGAAAGCCATTATTTTTGAGCTTGTAATAGGAACTTGATCATGGCTTCATTAGGATGAAGTGGGTCATCAGCCTCCTAGAGGTGTCTTGACATCAAAGCATTGACACTAAGCATGTGTAGCACAGTGTTGTAGCTGTCAGTCATTGGGTTAATGATTTCTCCCACTTCAGCCTGATCCCAGTCTGTCACAGATGGAAAGTTAGGCTTTAGCCTTTGCAACTGATTTTTATAATTACTACTATTACTATTACTATTGTGGGGTTCACATTTCTTGAGGGAAATAATATAAATTCAAAATTTTTGTCTGCATGTTTGTAACAAAAATAAATCAATGATTTTTAAAATGTTGTGGAAAGATAGTTTAAATGTGTTGTGGACCCAGTGAGATGTCCATTGTCATGTGAACACACACTGCTCCTACAAGATAGGGCTTGTGTCTGTCTGTGAATATATAAGCTAAGCAGGTAGATGTGCTTTGTTATCATGCCAAATTGCTTAGATGCCTGTATTTCCCCTTTGGGTATCAGATTATGGTTTGTAGCAATATACAATTATAGAAGGACCAAATTAAGGGAATGTTCTTCCTAGTAGATAAATGAGCATAAATGTCTGATAAAATCATCAAAGAATTATGAACATCTATTACAGTATACAACAAATGTACACTTTTATATATAAATTCTGTATGTGTCCGTGTGTTAGTGTACAAATAATATTGCAGTGTGGAATAAAGAAAATAATTATGAGATATGATTTGTGTTTTTTTTAGCATAGATAAAAAGCCAGCAAGTTCAGAATCTTGAGTTTTAAACTGTAGCGTCCTTGCCAACTGCTTCACTATTGGGAGATGGGAAATGGGAACCACAAGCCAGAACATTCAATTCAGACAAACCCAAAGGGATCAGGATCTATTAGAGCTGTACAAAAACTAGCTCCAGAGAAATACTTTAATTGGGTCAACTTTCTTTACATTTTCTAAAAATGATTGTCACAGCCAATAACAACACTAGCGACAATTAAGATTGACTTCAAATTTTTTTTGACTGTTATTCATATTTCCAGCATTCTATTGCAAAATATGTCTGCCAAGATTGTCTTTCTTTAAAATGAAATTCTGAAATAGTGATTAATTGCCTACATTTTAAATAAAAGTTAATTTGCCATTTTTAAGTGAAGACAAGAAAACAAACTCAGACCAAGCCGCATTCATTTAAATAATTTTGCACAGTATATAAATTCACAAAAAATGCATTATAATAAAATTTATAAATGAAATAATTAGATTTAGGACTGTAAAAAGTGTATAAGCATGGTATTGAATGCTGATTCATGTAAGGAGAACTACAGAGTAATGTTACCTGAGAGTTAATTAGAGTGGCTTGCAGACTCTGCACATTGCAGTGACAAGCAGCAGAAACATGTGTGTCAGATTTATAAACCTTTCTAACCCCTAGCAAAACCCTTTCTTCCATTCCAAGAATGTGCCCCCTAATTAAGCTATATGCACAAATTCTGCCTACTTTGTAAAAACACTCATTGTTAAGATTGCGCTAATTAAGTCTAGTAAAAACTGATATTACTATCCTCAATCAAATCCTGCACTATTGTAGATAATGTTGTCAAATCGATCAATGGAAATCTGTCCTGCAATCTTTCATTAGTTCACTGTCAATTCTGCATCTATTCAAATCAAAAGAAAGATGAGAAATGATACTACTGAGATGTAAGTAGCATAATATAACACAATATTACTGTATGCAATAAGACGGTATTCAGGTAATCTGAATGGAGGTTTTGAAATACAAAACTTTACATACAGTGGATATAAAAAGTCTACATACCACTGTTAAAATGCCAGGTTTTTGTGATGTAAAAGAATGAGACAAAGATAATGTCAGAACATTTTCCACTTTTAATGTGACCTATAATGTGAACAATTCAATTGAAAAACAAACTTCTGTGTTCAGAATTAATCAATCACATTCAAACTCATGTTAAATAGACTATGCATGTGTCTGAAGGTTGTAAATTGTACAAATGTTTCACCTTTTACAGTTGAAATGGTTTTCTGCGTTAATTGCAAACATCTTAGTACATGAAAATAAATGTAAAATGAAAACAATTCATATTTTATAGCATATTGCTGATTAGTTTTACAGTTCATTGCAAGATCACAGACTCAAATTACAACTTTTTTTTTGCCATAAGGAATAGGGTATGATGATAACTGGCAGAGGAAATGCTAGGAAACAAAAAAATGTATGTTGAAGTTGAAGCAAGATATCAATACAATTGATTAGGACTTGACAATGTGTACCTGTTTTTTCTTGCGGTACTAGCAGCAATAGATAGATGGCACTGCATGCAAGGTAGAGCAAAGATCTAGAGACTTACTCTACCGTCTTTCTGGGTCTTACTCTCATTATCCACCCGAAAATTAACCTGTCAATTTATCAATCAACACCATCTTGAGTTCTGCCTCCTGTTCGGCAGCTAGCATAGACACAGACTCTGCCACACAGATAACCAGGAGGTACGTGTTTGTTAGTGTAGTGAATGAGTGCATTATCACTTAAATGACTGCTATGAATCACAATCGCTGCCAGGCTGTTGATAAGAGGGAAATATACAAGCTAGTGTTTTTTAAAAGTATATGTCAATGTTTTCATTATTTTATTTATTGAGGCCACCTTATTCTAAAATAAGGTCAGAGTAGAACAAACAAAGGATTCAATGTTGTATGGAGTTGCTTTAGAAGTAAAATACAATCTTAAGTCTTCTGTTCATTTTTATTTTTGTAAAAATAAAAATGAATGCTGTTTTTGCAGTCCGCTATCATCTTTACCTCTGCAAAGAAACCACAGTGACTTTTTTTGAAACGGCAAGCATTTCTTACCTACAACTATAGTTTGAGGGTGATTTAGATTCAGTAGTGATATGTAGCAGTGTTACAATGGTTATATGTATAATAATGTAGCAGAATGTGCTGCTAACTGTTATAACATTTAAGACAAATAGAATAAATAGCAGAGACATAAATGGGTGATGGATATTGCTATTAATGTTTAAATTATATATTTTTTAGTAATGGCTTATTTAGGTTATTGTTGCTGTTATTATAATGGTTGTGGTTGTTGTGGTAAAATTATATATTTTTTTATCCTAAGGCAAGGTGTTCCAATAAATCAACCACCAAACTGACCATGAGTCAAAGAAAATACATTATTCAGCTCTCTGTATTTTAAACCATTTAGTGGATATGTACGTGTACAGTAAATTGGCCTTCCAATTGACAAAGGCACAACTGTGTAAAGTAAAATCCTTTGGCAATAATACACATAAAAAAGACCACCTTTTTAAATCCAGTCTTTTAGGTTTCATAAATCTTTATGGCCAGGATAGGCTTGAGGATTTGTTTAACTGTTCCCTGTACTGTGGCACCCTAGTACTCAGAATTATAAAGGAGGATTTAAATGTGTGTTTGCACGCTCAGCATGCTACAGTGCCATAATAATCACTAGGACACTTCTTTATCTCTAAACGGGTAATAATGTGATAAGCTAAACTGGGCCCTCAAAAATCCTTACATGTGCAACTGTTGGACCTCAATTTCCTTGGTTCATTCCACTTGTACTTTTTTCAGGCATTTTCTTTTTCTAATTTCAGGTTATTATCCAATAGATGACTGTATAGTTTAAAAGAGGAGGGAGGTTAACACCACAAGATATGTCTTCTGAATAATTAAGTAATCTGTTCAATTGTTGTTATTTGCCAAATAGCTTTACTGTGTAGAGGTCCAACAGAAGAAGAGGGCGCCAGTGAGAGACAATTGTGATGGGTGTTTTAACACGCTCTTCAAAAAAAGAGTAGAGAAAAAGGAACACAACATCTGGTAATTAGTTTCAGCAAACTTAGTCTAATGATGTAAGCAGATTACTTTCCAGCAGAGTAGGAGAGGGGTAGAGAGGCTGGGTTTGGGGTCCTTTCAAGTCTGTCCCATTTACAGAAAGGAGACAGAGGCCACCACAATACTGTAGGTCTAGAGAAATAAGCGCATAAATTCTGTGAGGTGTTAAATGCCACGCTCAATATCTCTCATTGCATAATCGGTTGCATACTTAGAAATGGATGTTGTAGAAAAATGGCTTGGCATTCTTAATTGGGACTAGTTTTTATGCTGAAAGATAACATTGATGGGGACCCCAGAGGTGGTGTCTGTCTATTGTTTTGTGCTCCTTGCCAGAGGTGGTATGTGAGCCATGAGAGGTTATGGGTGTTGCCTGGCCCCTGGCCCTGCATGCTCCTTCTCCGAGAGCAGAGATCAGCCTTGTGCACAGAATGACAGGAGGGGAGGGAAAGGAGCCAGCGGGATGAAGGACACCAACCTCCAGTCAATGTGGGGAGGAAATTCAGGATGAAACACAACATTAAGACCAATTTACAGACTTGCTCTTAATTTCAGCAGGACTGATCGATCCTGACAGGGAGGGCATCATGCTGCCTGCCAGATCACTTAAACCAGTGGCCTCAGTCTCATTGCTTAATGTCATGTCATTGGCTATCATTGCTGGACGAACAGCGAGCTGTTGGATTTAGGTTCAATTACTACTTGTAGGATTACCCTTTATTTTTACGCTTCAATAATCAATGTGGATTTTGATAATAATGTCATAATGCAATCTTGCCAATGCCTTTTCTACTGCTTTTTTCCACGCTGTACCTAATCCAGAGTGAAATCCATTGAGACTCACTGTCTTGTTGGTTTATTGATTTTTTTCTCTTGCTATCAGAGCCTGGGACAGAAACTGGAGAGCTGAGGTGCCGAAGAGAGGGCAGACATAAGGCTCTATATTCCTTGCCCTAGGGGCTCTGACCATACATCCAGTAAGCAGACAGTTCACATTATTTGGCCTGTTTCAGCTAATGTTACACCTCTTGCTCTGTGTACATGCTTTCAATATTGCACACAATTAAAATATCTTTCATTGTGGCATACTCTAACTAAATACCATGTTATTATTTAATTCAACATGAACCAAAAGCTTTAGCTCACAATTACTGTATTTGTATGTTGTCAGAGCATTACTACATCAGCATGCAGTGGTGACATTTTACATATCATATATTTATTAAGTTCATTGACGCAGCTCAGGTTGAGTACCTTGCTCAGTGTTGGAGAGTTTGAACCTGTAGCCTTCTAGTTCCAAGTTCAGTTCCCTAACCACAGCCAGCCTGCTCCTTTGAAGAACACAGGCAGTGATCTATTCTGTGTCTAATATCATGTTGCTCCATGTCAATGACTGATGTTACCTGCATCCCTTCCCTCACGATTAGATACATGACTGTGCTTCCAATTTTCTATTTCCTTTATAAAATCAGATTCGTTATTTTAACCCTTGAAATGCTGGGAATATGACAGAGACAGACGTTGTATCCCTGACAAATTGGATTCATCTGAGCCGGGAACGCACATATATCTACAGAAATGGATTATGTGTTACAATAAAGTTGTATTAGTCATAATGCATGGATATCTCTGATAAGCATATTTACATATAATGGAATATATTGCAAAAAAAAGAGGCCTGAGATCTGTCTTCCATTTTAATTCTTCCTCTTATCCTTTATTGCCAACTTTCACCTATTAAACAAAATGTTACCCTCCTAGAATGTCATTATTTCCAGGTTGTATTGCATTCATATACATGCTTCAATAAAAGAAAAACAATTTGTGCACAACATTATGTATACAGTATAATGTAGCATCATTTAAATACAATGTGCAATTTGGCAATTGGTGACCGAACCAAATAAAACAAAAATTATATAGTGTATTGTACTTAACAATTCTCCCCAAAATTATTATATTAATAGTCTAAAACTTACTAAATCTTACATTCATGAAAACAGTGATATGTCCATTTAATATTGATTCAGAAAACATTTCTGTTACTTTTATATGTGGAAGAAGTGTCTGAATGCAAGAATATTTTCCAATACCAATCCAGTATATATAAATATTGGAATTATACCACACTAAATAACTTTAAATAAAATATAACACAACAATACTCAGGTATACATATTTTAGTTAGTTTTGCTTTCTGTTTTAAATTGTGTTTTGCTCTGTTATTGAGAAGGAGGACTGGTTTCCTATCTCTAATGGATTGCTTACCTTCAGGTGACGTCGCTGCCACCAGCTGAGGTGTTAATACAAATATAGCAGATCATTTGTGAGGTAACCTGTTTTAAGCATCATTCCCCAAAAGTGTGACAGGCAGGTGGGGAAACATAAATAATAATTAGATATTTGCTGTCATATAGAAGAGAAGCAAGATATTTTGGACATTTTAGGATCCGTGCCATCTGTCTTAGATTAGTGAACTGACATCTCTTCACAAATGATTGGTGTTATCTTTGAACTTTGGAAAACCCTAGATTTATGTGCTTACATTTCCAACTGAATAGACACAGTATGAATCCATCTTCGCAGAAGCAATTATTTTACAATAAAATTGGGTGTTCTTATAAAAGAACCCTAATTTAACCTTCTTTTACATAAAATAAAGAGGAAATTAATACATTTATAAGCTCCACCCCTGCCCCCTCCCTATTTAGTAATCACAGGCAGTTTGGCAGCACAACATAATTAGTTTGTATGCCAGATTTCCCATGAGCCCCAACCTAGCTCACTGCCAATCCCCTCCTCATCAGCAGCCCAGAGAGTTAGCACCTACTTTCTCTGGTACCCCCAAGGCTGTCCGTGGAGTCAGCATTCCCTAAAAACACTGCCATCCAAGGCTCCTAGTGCCTCAGGCAGGTTTCAGTGAAACTTCAGAGGCAGATGGCAATGGAGGGGAAAAAACTGCATATCTTAAAGTTAGAGATGATTAACAACATACTGTAGGAAATACATCCTAGAGCAAAGATTAGGGGAGACACGTGTTGAGAAAGACTAGACTCTGATATAATTTATTTTATGTTATGTGGGTACACAAACTATCTTTAAACAGTAATTAGTCAACCTTAAATCAATAAGCAAATGTATAAACAATTGTGGTAGCTACACTTGGCTGTACCTACCACTCAGCTCCTTCAGTCTCATAGAGGGTCACAGAGAAAGCCGCATGTTAACTGTTAGTACCTCCTATCTCTGAAGGGGATACAGCAATATCTAATAATGCAATTTTTAACAAAGGGGATTTTACAATGGTTTGACAAAAATACTGTATCTCACACACCATCAGTTGAAACCTGTTCATTCAGAGAACACATTCCTGGCAACTTCCGTTTCTGTCCCCCACAATAAGATCTGGGGGACTGTGGATCTGTCTCAGTTTGTCCATAAGTCCACTCAGACACCACTGGCTGAATATGTATTGTACATATCCAGTATTTACAAGTTACCAATCAGAAAAAATATGGAGCATATCAGATATGGAGCATATACTGTACAGTGGTGACAGAGAGCTTGTTAACCATATAGCATTTTAGGTTTTTCTGTATAAATGTGATAGACAAATGTAAAGTGATCCCTGATTAAAAGAAATACCGCAAAAATAATTGTTATTTATTTATCAAATTGATTTATCAAATTGTGCATAAATGCAAATAAATCACTCAAGGATTCATTTTGTGACAACACTTGCTACACAAACTCTGTGAAGACGGCAAGAACAATCATGTCCACCAGATGGTGGCGCTGTAACATGCGCAAGTTTATCTCTTGATTGGTTTGACTCCATAGTGATAACATTTAGCATACGTGCTAAGAAATATATCCATTTAACCTAAGCGATATATCAGACAATACTGGCCTGGTTTTTACGAAACTTTGGTGAATGATGTGTCTTGCATTACAGATCCGTAATTTCCAAAATTACACTGATTTGCCAAACTCATGCCTTGTTAAATGAAGTATTGCAAGATGTTGTGTATACATCTGATCTACTTCTACCCTCTGCCAGTCAACAGCTAGAAGTGATCTGGCAGTTTTTAATGCCACTGGGCCCATCTGGGAGAAGGACCCTTTTCATTCGACATACTTGGCTGCCTGTTGCCTCCCCATAATGGGTGCGCTCAACGAGCTCTGAAGCAATAGCCAATTAAATGCCTTGAAGGGGATGCCTCGAGGCCCTGCATGAAAGGCTTCAGGTGTGAAATGCTTGTTTTTCGAGAGTGCTGCAAATGTTAGCTGCTTTCAAGTTTGCCATTGGCCCACTAGCGTCCCCTTGCAGCCAGCCCCTACAGCCCTTCTCATGAGGAGGGGTGGAGGCTAGGGGTGATGGGCAAGAGAACACCACTTAAGTGCAATTTTCTATTCAGTGTTCCAAACGTGTGCACTCTCGTTTTATTCCACTGGTGTCTATAAGAGCGAACAGAGTTTCAGATGACGCAGACAATAGCACACAATGGAAAGATGAGGAGAAACAGAAGGGCAGATGGAGGGAAATATGGATGAGACAGACAGTCTGTGTCTGAGTGTGACTGTGTATGGTGTTAGGGGGAGTGGGTTGGTGGGTGGGGGACAGGCTAAAAAGGGGATGTATTGTTTGCTAATTGTGGCCATTTCTGACCAGAACATGGCAAGTTCAAGGACTACTTTAAAGCTTTATAAAATGAAAAAAGAAATGCCTCAATGAAATTCTGAGGGAGGCTTTCACATGAAAAATGTAGTTTTCAATCCCACTAAAGGGATAAAGGAAGAAGAGAAGATCTGGTTTATTTTTCAGATTAAACAATGTGATGGTTTATTTAGGCAGCCTCTTAAAGTCATGCAATTATAAAACCTCACTGGTTCACCATATCAGATTATAGTGTAATTGTTAAAACAATATACATTTTGCAGAGGATGTGTGACATATTTCAGCTCAATGTACATGCAAAGTATAACAACAGGACTTTATGATTGTATTTACATATATATATGTTTATGTGTGTGTATATGTGTTTGTGTATATGAAAAACATGACCACCGACCAAAACACTGACCCGTCGAGGCATGGACACCCCTGAAGGTGTCCTGTGGTACTTGGCACCAAGATATTAGCAGCATATCCTTCAAGTCTTGTATGTTGCAGGGTGGAGATGCTGTGTATCGGACTTGTTCATCCGGCACATCCCAGAGATGCTCAGTCGGACTGAGACCTGGGGAATTCGGAGGCCAGTGCAACACCTTGAATTTTTCATTATGTTCCTCAAACCATTCTTGAACAATGTGTGCAGTCTGGCAGGGCACATTATCCTGCTGAAAGAGGCCACTGCCATCAAGGGGTGCCATTGCCATGAAGGGGTATACCTGGTCTGATTAGATGTTAAGGTAGGTGGCACAGGTCAAATTGACGTCCACATGAATGCCCAGACCCAGAGTTTCCCAGCATAACATTGCCCTGAGCATCCTCCATCGGCTTGTCGTCTTCCCACAGTGCATCCTGGTGCCATCACTGGTAAATGGTGCACGCGTACATAGCCGTCCACGTGATGTAAAAGAAAACTGGACTAATATGACCAGGCAACCTACTTCCACGGTTCCAAGGTCTAGTTCCAGCCCTCGCTTGCCCATTGTACTTTTGATAGTAGACAGGGGTCATAATAGTGGGTGCGATGCACTGTGTGTTGTGATACATTCCTCCCGTAACCATCATTAACATTTGCTGTTACTTGTGCCACAGTAGACCGATCTGTCTGATCTGTTGGTTCAGATCAGACAGAATAGCCTTGGTTTCCCTCATGCATCAATGAGTCTTGGGCGCCCAACACCCTGTCATCGGTTTGTGAATTGTCCCTCCTTGGACCACTGTGGGTAGGTACTCACCACTGCTGACCGGGAGCACTGCACAAGGCTTGCCGTTTCAGAGACGCTGTGAAATAGCACTACCATTCAACATTTTCGGGTCACTTAGAAATGTCCTTGTTTTTCGAAAGAAACGCAATTTCTTTAGTCCATTACAATAACATAAAATGTATGTGATATGCATTGTAGACATTGTTAATGTTGCGAATGACTGTTGTAGCTGGAAACAACAGTCATTGTTGGATTATCTACATAGGTGTACAGAGGCCATTTTCAACAAGCATTAGTCCTGTGTTCCAATGGCATGTTGTGATTGTTAATCCAAGTTCATAATTTCAAAAGGCTAACTGATCATCAGAAAACCCTTTTGCAAATATGCTACCACAGCTGAAAACTGTTGTGCTGATTGAAAAAGAAATAAAACGGGCCATTTTCAGACTAGTTCAGAATGTGGAGCATCAGCCATTGGCGGTTCGATTACAGGCTCAAAAAGGCCAGAAACAAAGTTCTTTCTTCTGAAACTCATCAGTCTATTCTTGTTCTGAGAATTGAGAAAGGCAATTACAAAGATGAAAGTTTGAGGTGTTCGGATCACAAAGAAGAATATTTGTGAGACGCAGACCAAATAAAAAGATGCTGGAGGAGTGCTTGATGCCATTGGTCAAAAATGGTGGAGGCAATGTGATGGTCTGGGGGTGCTTTGGTGGTGGTAGTGGGTGATATGTACAGTGTAAAAGGGATATTGAAGAAGGATGGCTATTACACCATTTTGAAAACAACATGCCATACCCTTTGGACGGCGCTTCATTGGAGCCAATTTCCTCCTACAACAAACTATGCAAACACTATTTAAGGAAGAAGCAGTCAGCTGGTATTCTGTCTATAATGGAGTGGCCAGCATAGTCATCAGCTCTCAGACCTATTGAGCTGTTGTGGGAGCAGCTTGACTTTATGGTACACAAGACCCCACCCAGCAAATCCAACTTGTGGGAGGAGCTTCAGGAAGCATGGGCTGAAATCTATTCAGATTACCTCAATAAATTGACAGCTAGAAGACTCCATTATTATTGAATTTAATAATCATTATTTCTAACCTTTTCATTTTGTTCATTTTGTTATATTTCCTGTTCAAACTAATTTCATGCATGTTTTCATGAAAAACAATGACATTTTGAAGTGACGCAAAAATGTTGAAAGCTACAGTAGTGTGTTTATATATATGTGTGTGTGTATATATATATATATATATATATATATATATATATATATTATTTCCCTCAGAGTACAATTTAAGCAACAGACTGGATCAGTGAGGAGGAACATTAAAAGCTGCCCACAGGGATAGCAAACAGGAATAAAACCAGGGGGTATTAATCTTATTAGGATCATATATCACCGCTGTGTCAGGTGAGAAGACAAACGAATGGCCGTCTGTTTATCTGAGCTAAGCTGTGTGGTTTACCTAGCAATCGCTCAGGGCACATATTGCCACTAATAAATTGGGTAAGTCTGAAGACGGCGATGATAATGAAGTTAAGGAAGTGGGTTCCAGCCAGTGTTCTCACCACTACCTCCAGAAATCCTTGCATCCGTCTTTTATCTGTCCAGATTCTGAGAGACCCTTCGATAAGATGAAGAGCAGAGTAATCAAAATAAATGGAGTCCATTAAAAGCAGCAATGCATCAACTGCTTGATAAAGTGATTAATAAACAGACTGGGAAAGTGATTGATTAAAGCATTTAATTAAACTGTTAAACAGGCTGTATTGGCATTGGTGCATAAACTCTTCATGAGGTTTCAGGGTGTAAAGTGGTCATATTTTTACAACACTGTGTCTTTCTTTTAATAATTATAAGCTTAAACAAAAGATACCTAACAGGTAAAAACATATATTTTTTTTTAATGCATGATTTTCATAGTCTGAAATGTACAATGTTTCACAGTGGCATTGCGATATCTTTTAAATTAGTCTGCTCCTCATAATTCATCCTAAATGTAAAAAGTATTTTGTGATTTTCTAAATTTTCAATTCTTGCATATGTAGATGTCTAAATGCTTGCCAATCAATGACTAAATCATATGGCAGATATGGGGAAGTAGATAAGTAGGCACTGAAAGGCTAACAACAACATGTGTAAAACTTAAATGTCATTCAGGCTCACTAATGCAATGACAAATACATACTGCAGATTGATTGATGTGCTGAGCTGGCTAAAGTTCAGCCAAGATGAATAGTACATTAAGATTGAGACTTTATGGATTTTATAATTATGATCTATGAATGGCTCCACACACTGAGTTGAAAGGGAATATCAAAGTAAATGTACTTTGCTTTTCAGAGGCCCTGCTTGGAAACCTGACATTGGTATGAACTTACAAATTACATTGTTTTAGAAAAACTGTAGTTTGTAGTAATAAGGGTTATTGTTTGTCGGGAAGAAGTTATTAAATTGAAGAAATAATAACTAAAAAATGTGTCCAAAATATCTCTCTTTCAAGAAATTAACCATAGCAACATGCAGGTGGTCTGAAGATACATCTGTCCTATTTTCTGTTTATGGAATGATTCCTTCAAACTTACCGTGTAAATACGCATGAACGCACTAATGCAACTCAATGGAGTCTGTATGGAGATGAAAAAAAACACTGAATTGATTTATAAGAACACATATCAGCAGCCCTCATGTAGTCTGCTGGGCTCTGCTGGGCTCTTGTTACAACCCATTGGTTCTTTATAGGCCTCACACCTGTGTGGATTTGACTTGGCCAGGGCTGGTCCAATAATGTCTGTTGATGAGGATTTGAGCATGGACAACCTAGGTAGTAGCTGGCTTGGCAGCAGCTCTGAGAATATGTGGTAACATTACATCTCAGGGCCTCTAGCTGAACTCTGCTCGCCGACAGACAGGCCTTCACCCAACAATGTGACAGTAGCCAGGAAAGTGCCAGTTCTGCAAAACGGCATACTGGATTTCTGATGTGGGCTAATTTCACTGACAGCCCCGCCAAAGCCACCATCTGCAAACCCGCATTCCCATTTGTGTGTCTGTGCCAGATAACAGTTCAGTCTGCCAGGGGTGAAATGTTGGTAGGTAAGTCAACCTCAAGTGTTTCAAACTGAGGCTGTAGCCACAATAATACACAACTACACAAGCAAGTAAACATATAGTCACAATGTAATTGATGCAGCCAAATCAACAATACCAAGTCAGATATTTTGGAATTTCACTATTGGCAATGTATGAAAAAATTTTAACATATGAAAAATGTGTCTTCCTTCTTGGTCGACATTAATTGTTGATTTTTGTTTTGTAAGTTATTAAAACCATATGCTTTATGGTGCTCTTTTTGCTGTGGAAGATGCCTGATATAGCATCTGCAATGTATCTGAAGTCTTCAACAAATAAAGTCTTATGAACGAAGAAAAATGACTTGTTAATTATGCAAATAGAGTGCTGCAGTAAGCTGGTAGGTTGCGGGAACTCTGTCATTAGAAAGGGTATGGTGGAGTGTGATAGTGTTGCAGTCTGGCAAGGCTCTCTTGATGTAATGACAGGTCAATTTCACTGGCTTTGTGCTGTGGACCCTGCTTTTCCTCTCTGAGCCTGTTGTGGTTGTCGCCTCTCCTCCCCCCGTCCCTGGACTTTGATTTCTCCATTGTTCTATTGGCTCCTCTCCTGACACCTCCCAAGAATAAGAGATGCCACACAACCATGACCTTTTCGAACTCCGGAGGTGACCTTTGACTTCTCCACGCATGACCTCTGGCCTGGGAGCTGACAGCTTGATTAATTGCGGAATGTTATGATTTATGAGTCGTTTCTCAGCATGATGAACAAGGCAACAGGTGGCACAGCCAAGCAACTATGGGGAAATATTTCTGAGAAAGAATGAGAAACAATGTGAATGACTGAATTTGGTAGCTAGGTTTTGTCCTTAAATGTCTGCTACCTTGCCTCTATCATACATCATTTTGACTTTTTTGCATGTCACTGCAGTCTGGATATTACTGTTAGGACATGTGAAATGTTTGCTTTTAAGGTTTTCTATAGAGATGCATGAATAGAAGTCACATGGAATAATTAATCCACTGAGTCAGTGGACTCTACTCTAATACTTAAAATAATGTTACATTCCATATTCCATTCCATAACCCCTCCTTGGAATGCAAAGCAATGCACAATGAATTTTAACATACAGTATATTTCCAAAAACCTCACCCACTTCACAATTTCTCTTTGTGCTGTTTTATTGCATGAGCATTTTATAAATTTAATTCAGGATTATATTCCCATTTATCTACAAACCATTCCCCTAAAAAATCATTTTTTAGGGGAATTCATATTATTATTTTGAAATTAAATTATATATTACAAATTACTAAAAGTTCTTTGGCGTATGTTAAATTGTGGTGATTTTCATTATTTCCGGAAATGTTCAGGGGTTTTTGTAAGTACCAATGAGCTTTCAAAAAACAAATGCACAAAGTTGTACAGAGACAACAGATCTGGAGGTTTAAAAATAATGATGATTATTATAGTGTACAGTGATGTTTGAAAGTATGTGAACACCACAGGGATGGTCATTGTTTTTGTATAAATTCATAAATCCTATATGATATATTTTCATTGCTTATTTAACAGATGTGGTTTATTTAACAAAAATTCAGATTCATGTTTGCTCAAATAAATAAACTACTTCATTAAATAGTTTGTAGCACCTCCATTTGCAACAATAACGATGTCTCTGTATTTTTAAGGGATTTTTGCTCAGTTGTCAACACATACAGGTCGAAGTCAGTAAATTCTGTGAGTGCTAAGCTAACATGTGCAGTTGTTTTAAGATGAATTTTGCGTACATCGTTTTGTATTTTGAAAAAGAGTTGTAGGATCTATGTAGCTTTCTTGTAAAAATAATGGGAAATTATTTGATATGACAATAAAAGTGCTTTTAGTGTTATTGTGCACAAAAGCAGTTGTTACAAAGGTTTTCATAAAATGTTTTGTTTACAAAAAAGTTTGTTTATCATCTAATGCTTTGCCTATTCTTTATCCAAAAGATTTTAAAAAAGTATTCAAGTATTCAAATTAAAACATGTTTGGGAAAATGTGTTTTACCATAACTGTACATTTTCCCACGGCGTACTGTGCTTGCCCTTACCATTGTAAATCAGCCTGTGGGTTTCCGAGTGCAAAATCACCTCCTTGTTCCATAGAGTCTAGTGTATATACAAAATATTTGTATAATTGACAATTGGCAATTTGTAAGGAATGTATTTTAAGTTCACCTGTCAAGGGTGATTTTCAAATGATTCCTTAGCTTAGCTTTTTGTTGATAGCATAGCTTGGGGGCATCTTACAGCAAAACAGCCAAACATATCCATGTGTTCCAGAGAGTTTGTAGCTCCAACATTTGCAGTGCGATTGTTTATGTGAAAAGACAGTGACTACTGACATATCTGGCCAGATTCAGCTATATCTAAGGCCCTGCGTGTCTTAGAGGACAATGGCTCTCCCCTTTCAATTGATGTCTTTGTGTCACATACGGTTTGGTATTTATAGTCATCTTAGTGATGTTTGTCATGTTATGGCACCAAACCAGGTTTCTGGTAATGCATTTTGGTAATGATTGTACATGACTTGTATGTAAATCTTCAGAGTATTACATAACTTTCATAGGTGTTACTTGTATTTGTGAGATATAGCATATATATATATATGCTTTGTGTACTGTTTCCACTGTGTGAAGACAAGTGCACTGCATCTGTTTACAAAATCTGGTCCTATTGGCTGTTATATCGATATTGATTTCAGCAAGGACCCTGTCCCTGGGTTACACCTAAGGGACCCCACAGTCCTTGCCAGGCCCAATATCCACTAAAACCTGAGGCCTCCAAGGGAATAACATCTGTGTTTAAAACATTGTATTTTGTCCTCTCCGATCTGTGATCTTCTTGTATACTGTATATGCATTCTTCTGCATCATTATTGTTGCAGTCTGCCATGCAGCTTTACTTTATTACTGGAGCAGACTTTCACACACATCACTGTCTTTTACACACAGTGTTTGGCTGGGTCTCCCGGACTTCCCGAGAAAGGGACAGACACAGTGTTTATATTTAAGGCTTTCCTACAGAAATCTCCAAACTCTCTTTCCTCTAAAAGTAACTGTAAAAACAACAGCGATTGAACACTCTTGCAGGACTGCTCACAGGACTGTTTAATCTTAGAGATACACCAGCATAATCAGTTAGGTTATACTGCTTTTGACCACTAGTGTCATGTTAAAGTACACCCCCTAGAACGTTTTCAATTTTTTTTGCATATTTGGATACAAATCACCAAAAACAAGGAAAATGTTTAAGATATTTATGCCATTTAAATCAACAGAAATTTAATAGGGCAGAAAAAGTTATTACACCTCTAGCTGGTGTTGTCCTCATTGTTGCTGAAATAACGTCATCTAGCAGTATCTTGTCTCTCACTATCAACTGGGAAGGATTTTGCCCAGTGTTCTTTATGCTATTGCTTCAAATGTATCATATTCAAGGGCTTTCTTGCATGCACAGCTTGCAAGGAAGTTCGAGAGAATTTTGCCATTTAATATCCCTCAGTTATTTTTTTTTGGAGCCATTCTGTTTAGCTTTGCTTGTGTATTTTGGATCATTGTCCTGTTGCAAGATCCATGTTTGGTGCAGCTTCAATTTTTTGACAGTTGGCTTTGAAGTGTCTTCAAGAATTCACTGGTACAGTATTGAATTTCTGGTTGACTCAAGATGACAAGTTTGCCAGGCTGTGAGGCAGCAAAACAGCCCCAAACCATAACGCTGCCAACTCTATGTTTTACGGATTGTTTGATGTTTTTGCCGGACTGCGTAATCGGAGCCGGCCTAGTCGAGCAAATGTCTATTACTGACTGACTGACTAACTACCCCTTGTTAAATAGCGTAGTGGTTAGAGACATGGGCTCCGTAGAAACAGGTCCCACGTTCGACTCCCATTGACAGAATTGTTTTGCAACCAACCCTAAATGGGCTATGAGTAGCTTGCGATCAACCTGTAGGAGATCTCTGCCGTAGATCTTTTATCAAAGCATTTTATAGTCCTGAAAGGTTTTAAACTTAAACCATTCTCTAAATGGGGGTACTATTTGAACTACATACATTAAAACAACTTTAATTAATAAAATAATAAAATATGCTTATTGCATATGCTTGAATTAACCCATTAACAGTAGATCCTAAAACATTCAAGTTAAAGACATGTTCCACATGTTCAGAATGTCCCTTAAATAATGTAATCATCTAACAATATATTGTAAGTTAGAATACATTCAAAACCATAACCTATTTACATGTATACAATAACATACATTAACCTAACAGTAATATAATTCTTTAATCAATGAATTTTATGAAGAACTTATACTTTTGAACCTTTTAGTGTAGAAGTACCATACCTACTTTTAAATATGTCCAAAACAAATGAATCTCCTTAATTGTGATACAAATTGATACATAATTGTGATACAAAGTAGGTTAGGCATTTTAAATAATTTACCTTTTGAAATACCAATGCATTTGTTAACTGAGCTGAGCAGTTATCAATACAGTGTTACACCCCAGACAAAGAACAGAAACGTGCGCTCTATTCTGCCATGCTATAGTCAAACAAATTTGTCTCCTTGAGTCAAGAAGTAGTCACAATAAATCCAGCGGTGCCTTTTTGGATTTAAGCTAGCTACGCCTGACATGCAGGTTACAGTATACAGTGGGTCTCAAACGTACTCACCACCTTGGACTTTTCAACATTTGATGGTGTTGGGTAAGTATTCACCCCCTTTAGTCATTTGATGGGGACCTTTGGTGAACTGCAATTTTCAAGTTGGATGGGTACCTTTGTTGATCTGCAATTTTCATTCTTTCCACTTATTCTCAATTAGATTGAGGTCTCGGCTTTGACTGGGCCACAACAGGACATTGATCTTTTTTTGGCAAGAGATCATGCAATGAAATTTACAAACTTTCAATTGGATTATAATATAATTGTTCTCTCTCTGAACTCAGTGAAAAATGCATAGATTTTTGACATTTTTTTTGAAAGTGTGGGGGGTGGGGTGGGGGGGGGTTGCTGCTACCATGGCATTTTTGGAGTCCCAAATAAAGCCTTGGCTCTAACCAACAACAGTTTGTTTTACGTGCTCAAATTAAAACAGATTAAACTGCAAGTAAAATTACAGAAAAAAAACATATGTTAAGAACTGATGATGGGACTCATGGTGCAAACATGAATGCAGTTAACGCATTATTTATAATGGAGTCTGCTTTTTAGAACCAACTACTTGGGAATTTATCATGTGGAGCTTCTGCAATTTGAAAACATTAATGCTCTTAAGGCATAACAAAATGAATAAAATCAGTTGACACATTTGTTCTTTTCACTGAATGAATTTGTAATATGTCCATCAAACGTGACGAAGTGGCTGTACACCACATTCACACTGTGTCCACACATACACTACACCAATACTTATACAGCTCCAGAAAAAATTAAGAGACCACTGGACTTTTTTCTTTCCTTTCCAAACAAGAAACCAGGCAAGCCTAGTTCAGCAGGCCCGCAATAGAAAGTGTTGATCATGGCTGCCCTCTCAAGATTCTAACCCAGGTCACCCATGTGAAACACAGTGTCTTTAACCACAACACCACAGAGCTGACCATTTGATGGGTGTCAGTATAGCATATTGACATTATAAAAGTTGTCATGCATTAACATCACATCAAGTTTGAATATTTCGTTAGACACCATTAACCATTGTGTTAAACTGAGTAACGTTTCTTATGAAGTTTACCTCCCCCGCAAATAGTATCTTTGAATTTTAGGACTTTTGTCACTGGCCGTTTTAACAGCTTATTTGATACAATAAATACTGTATCAATATACAGTGGGGAGATCAAGTATTTGATACACTGCCGATTTTGCAGGTTTTCATACTTATAAATCATGTAGAGGTCTGTCATTTTTATCATAGGTACACTTCAACTGTGAGAGACGGAATCTAAAACAATTCACATTGTATGATTTTTAAATAATGAATTTGCATTTTATTGCATGACATAAGTATTTGATCACCTACCAACCAGTAGGAATTCCGGCTTTCACAGAACTGTTTTTCTTTAAGAAGCCCTCCTGTTCTTCACTCATTCATTCATTCATCTTCTTCCACTTCATCCGGGGCCGGGTCGCGGGGGCAGCAGTCTAAGCAGAGATGCCCAGACTTCCCTCTCCCCAGACACTTCCTCCAGCTCTTCCGGGGGGACACCAAGGCGTTCCCAGGCCAGCCGGGAGACATAGGTCTTCCCCGGGGTCTCCTCCCGGTGGGACGGGACCGGAACACCTTCCCAGGAAGGCGTTCCGGAGGCATCCGAAACAGATGCCCAAGCCACCTCAGCTGACCCTTCTCGATGTGGAGGAGCAGCGGCTCTACTCTGAGCTCCTCCCGGGTGACCGAGCTTCTCACCCTATCTCTAAGGGATCGCCCAGCCACCCTGCGGAGAAAGCTCATTTCGGCCGCCTGTATCCGGGATCTTGTCCTTTCGGTCATGACCCAAAGCTCATGACCATAAGTGAGAGTAGGAACGTAGATTGACCGGTAAATCGAGAGCTTCGCCTTGCGGCTCAGCTCTTTCTTCACCACGACAGACCGATACATCGACCGCATTACTGCAGAAGCTGCACCGATCCGTCTGTCAATCTCCCGTTCCATCCTTCCCTCACTCGTGAACAAGACCCCTAGATACTTAAACTCCTCCACTTGAGGCAAGCACTCTCCACCAACCTGAAGTGGGCAAGCCACCCTTTTCCGACTGAGGACCATGGCCTCGGATTTGGAGGTACTGATTCTCATCCCCACCGCTTCACACTCGGCTGCAAACCATCCCAGCGCATGCTGAAGTTCCTGGTTTGAAGGGGCCAACACGACAACATCATCCGCAAAGAGCAAAGACAAAATTGTGTGGTCCCCAAACCTGACACCCTCCGGACCCCTGGCTGCGCCTAGAAATTCTGTCCATAAAAATTATGAACAGAACCGGCGACAAAGGGCAGCCCTGCCGGAGTCCAACATGCACTGGGAACAAGTCTGACTTACTGCCGGTAATGCGGAACAAGCTCCTGCTTCGGTCGTATAGGGACCTGACAGCCCTTAGCAAAGGACCCAGGACTCCATATTCCCGAAGCACTCTCCACAGGATGCCGTGAGGGACACAGTCGAATGCCTTCTCCAAATCCACAAAACACATGTGGATTGGTTGGGCAAACTCCCATGAACCCTCCAACACCCCGTAGAGGGTATAGAGCTGGTCCAGTGTTCCGACCGGACGAAAACCACACTGTTCCTCCTGAATCCGAGGTTCTACTATCGGCCGTATTCTCCTCTCCAGAACCCTGGCATAGACTTTCCCGGGGAGGCTGAGAAGTGTGATCCCCCTATAGTTGGAACACACCCTCCGGTCCCCCTTCTTAAAAAGAGGGACCACCACCCCGGTCTGCCATCCTAAAGCCACTGCCCCCGACCGCCACGCGATGTTGCACAGGCGTGTCAACCAAGACAGCCCCACAACATCCAGAGACTTGAGGTACTCAGGGCAGATCTCATCCACCCCCGGTGCCTTGCCACCGAGGAGTTTCTTGACCACCTCAGTGACTTCAGCCCGGGTGATGGACGAGTCCACCTCTGAGCCCTCATCCTCTGTTCTCCACTCATTACCTGTATTAACTGCACCTGTTTGAATTTGTTACCTGTATAAAAGATACCTGTCCACACACTCAATCAAACAGACTCCAACCTCTCCACAATGGCCAAGACCAGAGAGCTGTGTAAGGACATCAGGGATACACCTGCGCAAGGCTGGGATGGGCTACAGGACAATAGGCAAGCAGCTTTGTGATAAGGCAACAACTGTTGGCGCAATTATTAGAAAATGGAAGAAGTTCAAGATGAAGGTCAATCTCCCTCGGTCTGGGGCTCCATGCAAGATCTCACCTCATGGGGCATCAAGGATCATGAGGAAGGTCAGGGAACAGCCCAGAACTACACGGCAAGACCTGGTCAATAACCTAAAGAGAGCTGGGACCACAGCCTTAAAGAAAACCATTAGTAACACACTACGCTGTCATGAATTAAAATCCTGCAGCGCACGCAAGGTTCCCATGCTCAAGCCAGCGCATGTCCAGGCATATCTGAAGTTTGACAATGACCATCTGGATGATCCAGAGGAGGAATGGGAGACGGTCATGTGGTCTGATGAGACAAAAATATAGCTTTTTGGTCTAAACTCCACTCGCTGTGTTTGGAGGACGAAAGGATGAGTACAACCCCAAGAACACCATCCCAACCGTGAATCATGGAGGTGGAAACATCATTCTTTGGGGATGCTTTTCCGTAAAGGGGACAGGACGACTGCACCGTTTTGAGGGGAGGATGGATGGGGCCATGTATCGTGAGATTTTGGCCAACAACCTCCTTCCCTCAGTAAGAGCATTGAAGATGGGTCTTGGCTGGGTCTTCCAGCATGACAACGACCCGAAACACACAGCCAGGGCAACTTAGGAATGGCTCCGTAAGAAGCATCTCAAGGTACTGGAGTGGCCTAGCCAGTCTCTAGACCTGATCCAAATAGAAAATCTTTGGAGAGAGTTGAAAGTCTGTATTGCCCAGCGACAGCCCCAAAACCGGAAGGATCTGGAGAAGGTCTGTATGGAGGAGTGGGCCAAAATCCCTGCTGCAGTGTGTGCAAACCTGGTCAAGAACTACAGGAAATGTATGATCTCTGTAATTGCAAACAAAGGTTTCTGTACCAAATATTAAGTTCTGCTTTTCTGATGTATAAAATACTTATTTCTTATATTTTAATACTTAAAATGCAAATTAATTACTTAAAAATCATACAAAAAAAAAATCATTTTCTGGATTTTTGTCACTCACAGTTGAAGAGTACCTATGATAAAAATGACAGACTTCTACATGCTTTGTAAGTGGGAAAACCTGCAATATCGGCAGTGTATCAAATACATGTTCTCCCCACTGTAGGTGATGATAACAGACTTTTACGTCAAGTGTAAAGACGAGAAAATCATGTATCCAGCGACTATACTGAAGAAATGCTAAGACATCCTTCGAAAATCCTCCAGAAATAGTCGCAATATAACAGTAAACTAGTGATGGTCGTTTTTCTAGTAGCAGATTTTCTTTTCTCAAAATAAATGCCATCATTGAATTATATAAGGCAATATAGTTGACAATCTAGTCTGTCAATCTAGTCTGTCATGTTATGTCTAATGTCCGTTCCAATGTTGTTCTTGTCTGTTCCTTTTTTACATACTAGATTGTTAATTATATGGCCTTCTAAATGTCAATGATGGCTTTTATTGTGATAATGAAAATCTGAGTGCTGCCAGCATAATATCCTGCTGCTAAAATAACGCTAATGAAGCCTCGTTTGGCCATCACTACAGTAAACAGTTTCATTTTAAGCTTCCCGCAGCTACAGAAGTTTTGTTTTTCTCGGAACAAATCCTCTTTTACCCCTGGGCGTTTTAACAGCTAATTAGCCATTCGTGAATGACATTGAGTATTTATCAATACTTTTTTTTAAGTGAAAAAACAAGAGAATCGTGTAGGCAGCTACGTGTTTGTCTTTCCTGAACAAATCCTTATATCGACCAGAACTGTTTTGTTTTAGGCTTCCTATTACATAGCTACATAAAGTTTTTGTCTGTCCTGAACCTCAGGCATCATGTGCGTTGACTGCTACAGGAGTCGAACGCGGCACCTGTTATGCCATAGCCCGCATCTCTAACCACTACGCTATTTAACAAGGGGTAGACAATCAGTCAATCAGGGACGGATGGACGGACTCAGTAAGAGATATTCACTCTTCTAGGCCGGCTCTGCTTACGTGGAGTCTGAAAGGATGGTTTTGAGTGAGGAACAGAAGGGTTCAAATTAAGAGACCATTGCAAATTGAATGCTTCTTTTCCACAATCAAAACTTTCCTTTTCAACTTTTTTGGAATGGAAAGAAAAAGGTGCAGTGGTCTCTTAATTTTTTCCGGAGATGTATATTATGCCTGCTCATATTAACATTGTGTCTAGTTGCATTGTCTTGTGCTTGTTTCTGGCCTATTTAACACCTACCCTGTGTAGGGGGATGTGTTTGGTTATGTGCTATGTTTGACATACCTGGTTAAGGTGAGGAATGAAAACACCCCTGTGAATATTGGATTTGGATGAGGGGGTGTGTTTAGCTGCTAACAAAAGGGGGTGTGTTTAGCTGCTATTTAAGCAGGTGGTTTAGTTTAGCCAGGGTTTTGAGGCTGTTGTCAGGGGGTTACTGAGCCTGCCTGGGAAATGGCTGTGTTAAGAGTTACTTTACCCTTAGCCTTAGTCAGGCCCTGTTTTAGGTTCCTTTTTGTTTATTTTTGTACAGCATGTTATGTTTTTCCAGTATGCTGGGGTATTGTAATGTCATTGTACTTACCAACATGGTGGTGATCAATTACAATTGAAGTTGACTGTGCTGGCCATTGCTTGCCATCTCCCTTGTCTCTCTGCATCCTAACATTACGACAATACAAAATAGAAAAATTTGAATTATACTATAATGCTAGGGAAATTTCATTTTAAATACAGTAGTGCAGGGGTGTGAAAACGATAGCCACACAACACAGCTGACTTTGAGATGGTCGTTGCACAAACAACAATGCTGTGCCATAGCTATGTTTGGTTGTTTTCAAAAAATTACATTACAGAACGTCTGTTTTTGCTTTTGTAAATAAAACAAAAATGAATGCAGAGTAAATTATTATGAGGCTGAAGATTACCATCCAATAAAAAGCATAGCTAGGTCTACATGTTATGTGCCAAGCTAGCCAGTAAAACCAGTATGAACTATGACATACCCACCTGATGAGCCCACAATGACACAAACATTCCTCTGAGCTGCATTGTTTTTGTTTAGATCCTAGTAAGGTTCCTGAGTTAAATTATACAATTCGGGAAAATCCAAAACAGCCAGGATTAAGTTCCCTTTGACATGGATTTACTTTAATTTTTGACGGCTGATGGATGGTTGATGGTCAGTACAGAAGCATTCAACTTGGCATAAATGGCATATTGACCCAAGGTGACCTGACGGACTTGTTTGCATCCGACTACAAGTTGCATCTGTCCTCATTCGAGCTCATCATAATTGCTCGTCATTTACTTTCCCCAACCCAAAATGTTGGTTCTAAAAACATATAATTAATAATTCAAATGGTAATGCCAAGCTTTCATTTCCCTTCCTACAATATGACCAATAGAAAAAGACCTAGGATAAAACTGATATTATGAGAAAATATTGTATGAACTACATTCACTACAACCACTCTTCCATGACAGAAAATTAAATTTTCAAAATTATAACTTGTTTTATGATTCTGGCCATTTGATCATATAAGGAAACAAACTGTATGCGCGTAGACCAGCTGTTTGGCATCCTCTATATCTGACAGTTAAGTGTGACAAAAATATCATAGCAAACTGTTAACTATGAATTCCCTGTAAAGGAAAAAATAATTATATGGGAGTCAGCAGAGATTAATTTTCCTCAGAGGCTAGTGCACTTGGCCAGAGCTGAGGTGACACAGGCAATGACCTGTGACTTTGCCAGTGACAGCAGAGTAAAGTGTGCTTTGCTCCCTTGCCACTTGTGTCCTAGAGAGCTTAACGGGCTTCCAGCTGTGGAGGCCAGGTTAACCACTTGGTCCAGAACTGCGAGTGTGACCAGCCCAACCCTATGATCACCAGCAGCACAGCCCCTCTTGAGTGGAGAAGGATAGGTTGAACCACCATCTACCCACCCACCCACCCAGTGAACCAACCATCTACCCCCGCAGTTTCAGAGAGACAGTGCTGCCCACCGCTGGTTGCCCCATATGTTTGGGCTGCACACAATGTGGTTTCTCGGATACTGTGGTTGCTAATTATAAATGTAATTTGCATTTTAATTAGAATGGTGGAAAATTAAAGCCTGCCAGCTGGAGAATTTCAAAACGCTGTCTCCCTCTCCTCTTTCACTCCCCTCTTTCCTGTTCTATTGGAGACCGTGCAGTACACTGTCCCTTATTTATTTATATGAGCACCACACGTCGCCCCGCTGTCTATTCCTCCCACAAAATGTCTCCTCTGTGTCCTTTTTAGTCATGAAAATAACCTGGTTTCAATAGTAGCCCCTCTCATTAATCAAAGGGTATGTCTTTCATATGGTTATGCATGATCCCCCTGCTTACAATTGCATAATCTATTGAGGTTCACTGAAATGACACATTTTAATATTGGGGTTATCAGTTTTCTGAAACAATGTATAGGTTGGTATATACATATATTTTTAATTCCACATTTTAATCAATTATAAAATTAACAATATTTATTTTTATTTGACTAATGTTGACAAACAGAATACATTAGCTAATAAATTAAGCTCTTTCATTACATGATAGCAAGTGGAATGAATAATTTCTCATGTTATTACCCTGGCTGTTTTTCAAGACTAGTTACTTATGACTATGTGGTTACTGTCTCAATTTGGCATAAGGTTGTCCTTATGCCAAAATATCCCCAAAAATATATTTTGGGGATATTGTAAGGAAGAAAATGAAGATTACTGCCAATAAGCTCCTTTGTCCCATTTGGCAAAGACTCTGAAGTGAGAGATCTGCATGTGTAGTGTGGTAATATCATTCAGGTTTAGTCATTATTTTCCAATCTCCTTAATTTATCCTGTTTCTTGTGTTGTTCCTCCACGGACATTCCCATTCCCGTTCTGGCCTCCCACAGGCATCCTAGCTCAATAATTGTCATTAATTGATTGACAGTTCTGATAGACCCAGCTAACCCCAGTCCTGCTCTCGTGTCTATGTTTTAAATGAGAGCTTGTTCATCCAATGACCTTGTCAGTATTCACCAAATCGGAATACTGCAATGAATGAACCCTATCCTTTACCTTAGTCAAGCACACCCTCTTTAAGAAATTACTTTAATCAGTCTTTGATTGCTTTTGTATTGCCTTTACATTTCTCAAAGTTGGCTTGAGGTTCTGCAAAACCTTCATTGTATAGTTGTTTTATTAACACTATTCTTACTTCCTACTTTGCTCTTACATGTTCACATTCTATTGTAGGTCATATTCAGACGTATTTAAAGGGTTTTTTCACTACTGCCCTTTCACTACATACAGTGGGGAGAACAAGTATTTGATACACTGCCGATTTTGCAGGTTTTCCTACTTACAAAGCATGTAGAAGTCTGTAATTTTGATCATAGGTGCACTTCAACTGTGAGAGACGGAATCAAAAAAAAAAATTCCAGAAAATCACATTGTATGATTTTTAAATAATGAAATTGCATTTTATTGCATGACATAAGTATTTGATCACCTACCAACCAGTAAGAATTCCGGCTCTCACAGACCTGTTAAGAAGCCCTCCTGTTCTCCACTCATTACCTGTATTAACTACACCTGTTTGAACTCGTTACCTGTATAAAAGACACCTGTCCACACAGTCAATCAAACAGACTCCAACCTCTCCACAATGGCCAAGACCAGAGAGATGTGTAAGGACATCAGGGATAAAATTGTAGACCTGCACAAGGCTGGGATGGGCTACAGGACAATGGGTAAGCAGCTAGGTGAGAAGGCAACAACTGTTGGCGCAATTATTAGAAAATGGAGGAAGTTCAAGATGATGGTCAATCTCCCTCGGTCTGGGGCTCCATGCAAGATCTCACCCCATGGGGCATCAAGGATCAGCCCAGAACTACACGGCAGGACCTGGTCAATGACCTGAAGAGAGCTGGGACCACAGTCTCAAAGAAAACCATTAGTAACACACTATGCCGTCATGGATTAAAATCCTGCAGCGCACGCAATGTCCCCCTGCTCAGCCTGCACCGTATTGAGGGGAGGATGGGGCCAACAACCTCCTTCCCTCAGTAAGAGCATTGAAGATGGATCGTGGCTGAGTCTTCCAGCATGACAACAACCCGAAAACACACAGCCAGGGCAACTAAGGAGTGGCTCCGTAAGAAGCATCTCAAGGTCCTGGAGTGGCCTAGCCAGTATCCAGACCTGAACCCATTAGACAATCTTTAGAGGGAGCTGAAAGTCCTTTTGCCCAGCGACAGCCTCGAAACCTGAAAGATCTGTAGAAGGTCTGTATGGAGGAGTGGGCCAAAATCCCTGCTGCAGTGTGTGTAAACCTGGTAAAGAACTAAAGGAAACATATGATCTCTGTATTTGCAAACAAAAGTTTCTGTACGAAATATTAAGTTCTGCTTTTCTGATGTATCAAATACTTATGTCATGCAATAAAATGCTAATTAATTACTTAAAAATCATACAATGTGATTTTCTGGATTTTAGTTTTAGATTCCGTCACTCACAGTTGAAGAGTACCTATGATAAGAATTACAGACTTCTACATACTTTGTAAGTGGGAAAACCTGCAGTGTATCAAATACTTGTTCTCCCCACTGTATTTTGTTTGCGTGTGTGTGTGTGTGTGTGTGTGTGTAGAAGATCTGACAATACAGCTCCGGAAAAAATTAAGAGACCACTGCACCTTTTTCTTTCCTTTGCAAAAAAGTTGAAAAGGAAAGTTTTGAGTGAGGAAGAGAAGCGTTCAATTTGCAGTGGTCTCTCTTAATTTTAACCCTTCTGTTCCTTACTCAATACCTTCCTTTTCGACTTTTTGGGGAAGGAAAGAAAAAGGTGCAGTGGTCTCTTAATTTTTAAGCTTTATGTATTGCAAAAATTCTGCACCTTTGCTTTAGAAAGGTATAATTCTCCTTAGTAGATGTATTGTATTGTAAAAATACACTGACAGACGGGTTTCCTTTACACAGACACAGATAAAGGCAGGGAACTTGCATGGCTGAACCTGCTTTATGCAGGTTTGTTTTGTGTAGTTCTGCCCAATACGACTGTAGGTATATTTATTACTTGTGTTTATTGATTAATTCTTTGAATTCATTTTAGAATGTTTTTAATTACCTATGTCCAATATAAAATATTTCCCTGTCAAATAAGACAATTCTTTACATTTTCTTTTCTTTTTCTTTTTTACATTTTCTTTCATTTGGCAGACACAGAGACATACAGAGTGACTTATAGTGGGTAGTGTCTGCACACATTTTCCAACTTTATTTCCACACTGGTCCCCTGTGGGAAAAAAAACCCTCAACCTGAGTTTTGCAAGCATCACCTGAGATTAACAGGACCACAACAGGAACTCAGACATACAAGTTTTGCTGCAGGATGGCACACATTCAAATGTGAATTTATGTTACAACATTGCTAAATTAAAAAAAAAAAAACACCATCTTAATAGCACCCAACAGAAGGAAAATGTCTTTCTTATGGAAATGGTAAAATGCTCCTCAGGACACAAGCACAACTTTACAACAATGTATTCCGTGTGTTGCTTGACCCAGTCAGCACTTTATATTATTCACCTACTCCCCGGCTAAAAGATCAGTAAAAAGGGTTGGCACCATTCAGAGCCGGCCCTAGGCATACACTCAGCGACATAGGCGGTCGCTTAGGGCCTCTTTGGGGCCCCAGTCCGCTAGTGAGCCCCAGACCAATAGGGAAGAGGGGACCCCCAAATAAAATTTTGCTTAGGGACCCCAAAAGGCTAGGGCCGGCCCTGGCACCATTGTACAAGGTTTTAATCAAGCCCTTCTACGTGGTAACAGAAGAGGAATACCTGGCTGATGCCAAGGTAGTCTCAGGTAGGATTCCTCCTAATCATCCTAGCTCTAGCACAAACACAAGCTTTGCGAATTCATCCACCCATTTATATACAGTGCACTGAAAAATCATTGGTTCCCTGTCAGATTGAAAGATTTTTTTGTTTTTGCATATTTTTTGCACATATTCAGAGTACTTGATCTTGATGTCTTCCATAGTAGATACGGGGGTGGTCAGAGTATTTCTAGAGGGCCTCAGATGAACAGGACCAGTTATACTGCTGTAGAACTCATTGCTGCCAACAGTTAAAATAGTTAATGAACTGCACATTAATAACCAGTGAAGGTGTTCACTAATGCAAAGCAAGATAAAAGATTATTATAAAAATACAGATTTGTAATATCAGTGTGGTTGGGCCAAAAGTATGTAATTTTAATCAGACTAGACCTACAGCTCCAGAAAAAATTAAGAGAAAGTTGAAAAGGACATTTCTGAGTGAGGAACAGAAGCGTTGAATTTGCAGTGGTCTCTTAATTTTAACCCTTCTGTTCCTCACTCAGAACCTTCCTTTTCCACTTTTTTGGAAAGGAAAGCAAAAGGGGCAGTGGTGTCTTCATTTCTTCCGGAGCTGTATACTGTATGTCCAGCTTAGCTAGCTTAACTCCAGGTAGGCACTGTTAACAGTTATTTATTGTGACTGCTACCACATGTTACTAAGGACTTGACTGCAGCATGGCTCTCTACCTCTGTCCGCTTGCTTTTATGTCACACATGCTGAACCTTCACCAGAGCCATTGGAGTTTGCCAGGAAGTTGTTTTAGCCTTCTCCAACAGCTGGAAGACGAAAAAGTGCCATTGCAGAGGCACAAGAACTAAAGCTTCCAGTCAATGCACTAATTGAATCACTGACAAGTTGGGGCTCCAGAAGTTGTATGATAGAGGGGTTCCTTGAGCAGGAAAATGCCATTGCACAGAAGATAAAAAAATCCAAGTATCTTGTTCCAATATGGCAGGAAGTACAAACCTGATTCCAAAAAAGTTGGGACACTATACAATTGTGAATAAAAACAGAATGCAATGATGTGGAAGTTTCAATTTTAAATATTTTATTCAGAATACAACATAGATGACATATCAAATGTTTAAACTGAGAAAATGTATCACTTTAAGGGAAAAATAAGTTGATTTTAAATTTTATGGCATCAACACATCTCAAAAAAGTTGGGACAAGGCCATGTTTACCACTGTGTGACATCCCCTCTTCTTTTTATAACAGACTGCAAACGTCTGGGGACTGAGGAGACAAGTTGCTCAAGTTTATGAATAGGAATGTTGTCCCATTCTTGTCTAATACAGGCTTCTAGTTGCTCAACTGTCTTAGGTCTTCTTTGTCGCACCTTCCGCTTTATAATGCGCCAAATGTTTTCTATGGTGAAAGATCTGGACTGCAGGCTGGCCATTTCAGTACCCGGATCCTTCTTCTATGCAGCCATGACATTGTAATTGATGCAGTATGTGGTCTGGCATTGTCATGTTGGAAAATGCAAGGTCTTCCCTGAAAGCGACGACGTCTGGATGGGAGCATATGTTGTTCTAGAACTTGGATATAACTGTCAGCATTGATGGTGCCTTTCCAGATGTGTAGGCTGCCCATGCCACACGCACTCATGCAACCCCATACCATCAGAGATGCAGGCTTCTGAACTGAGCGCTGATAACAACTTGGGTTGTCCTTGTCCTCTTTAGTCCGGATGACATGGCGTCCCAGTTTTCCAAAATGAACTTCAAATTTTGATTTGTCTGACCACAGAACACTTTTCCACTTTGCCACAGTCCATTTTAAATGATCCTTGGCCCAGAGAAAACGCCTGCGCTTCTGGATCCTGTTTAGATATGGCTTCTTTTTATGACCTATAGAGTTTTAGCCGGCAACAGCGAATGGCATGGTGGATTGTTTTCACCAACAATGTTTTCTGGAAGTATTCCTGAGCCCATGTTGTGATTTCCATTATAGTATCATTCCTGTATGTGATGCAGTGCCGTCTGAGGGCCCGAAGATCACCGGCATCCAGTATGGTTTTCTGGCCTTGACCCTTACGCACAGAGATCGTTCCAGATTCTCTGAATCTTTGGATGATATTATGCACTGTAGATGATGATAACTTCAAACTCTTTGCAATTTTTCTTTGAGAAACTCCTTTCTGATATTGCTCCACTATTTTTCGCCGCAGCATTGGGGGAATTGGTGATCCTCTGCCCATCTTTACTTCTGAGAGACACTGCCACTCTGAGAGGCTCTTTTTATACCCAATCATGTTGCCAATTGACATAATAACTAGCAAATTGGTCCTCCAGCTGTTCCTTGTCTGTACATTAAACTTCTCCGGCCTCTTATTGCTACCTGTCCCAACATTTTTGGAATGTGTAGCTCTCATGAAATCCAAAATGAGCCAATATTTGGCATGACATTACAAAATGTCTCACTTTCAACATTCGATATGTTATCTATATTCTATTGTGAATTAAATATAAGTTTATGAGATTTGTAAATTATTCCATTCCTTTTTTACTCACAATTTGTGTCCCAACTTTTTAGGAATCGGGTTTGTAGAACTGCTGGAATCTGTAAGCAAAGCACTTGGTCCTCTGTGCTGACCAACATTTAGTTATCGTTCATATGATAATAAATGCTGTTAATGTGAAACTAAGATGTCAGTTTCCTGCTTAAACTTTTAAAAGATTGCTGTATTTTCTTTAACTTAGCTGAACGAATTCATTTTGTATGCAAAAAAATATTACTCTTGCTTTTTAAGAAAACAAAAGAAAGATATTGTCAAATATCGCCATTGCCAAAATGCCAAATAAAGTCTAACCAATAATTGCAATTATGTTTTTATGCGGCCTTAATCAATGATGCAAAAAATATTCAATGAAAGACAATAGAGAAGAGCTATCTATCCTTCAACTATCAAAGAATGTCTTCTCGGATCACCCCATTGCAGTGACTAAATAGCAGTGTTTACCATAAAAAGAAAGTTCCTTCTTTACAGAATCTTCCCTAAAACATACAGCTCCAGAAAAATTTAAGAGACCACTGCACCTCTTTCTTTCCTTTCCAAAATAATTTAAAAGGAATGTTTTGAGTGAAGAACAGAAGCATTCAATTGAAGTGGTCTCTTAATTTTAATCAGAGCTATATAATTTGCTATGTTGCCATAAAACTGGTTGGCTTCCAGCTGTACCATGCAGATCGTGACCTGGAACAATCCCAAAAAACAAATGGTGTCTGCTTTTACATCTTCCGTGGTTAGTGCAGAGATGTCACTAAACTGTCTAAATCCAGCAGTCCAGATGTCCACTGGAAACCATTCAATTCATCCCACATCAAGCTCAATCATTTTGGCTGGAGTTGAGATTGTACAGAGGGCTAGTGGTTCATCAAATTACGAGGTGGAAAGAAAGTACCCAAATCCCACATTGACCACTATTGGGAATAGTATCCACACAAGCATTAAACAGGATTATCTTAGACACATGCAACTGGTAAACAAGGCAAGATACGTTAGGAGAGTTTATGGTTAAGACTACGCATATTTGTTCTGACTGTGGTTCTGTGCAACAGAGGTCGCTGGATGTTGTGCCCCAACATACCCTGGGAAGCGTTTTTCCAGCCACTTTGGTCAGAGTTCCATGTATCTGATCATGTTTGGAATCCTATCATAGTATGTAGATAGTTGTTTGTTGCAAGGAGTACATGTTGATATATCAATATGGGCTATTTCGGCAACTCATTGTCATTAAGAGAGGAAGTGAGGTTAATCTGGCAAATATTCTGCTTGATTCTTTGGATATGCGTTTGGAGTGCATCTGTCATTTCAAAGGGCAGCGTTTGAACAATTTGAAGACCGTAGCAGAATTTTATGTAGCTTTCAGCTTTTAACGTGACACCGCGTTAGGTGTGTACCTGGTAGGGCTGTAAAGGTATGTTCCTTTGAACTGAACCGAACATGATGAGCTCTGAGACTTCCCCATCTTTGTCCATAATTGTACCGCTCAAGACAGTGTTGCTGAAAGCCATGAATGAGAGTGATGAAGACACTCCCACTGTCAGAGATGTCAAGGCTGCCACTTCAAAACAGATACTCAGACCCTCAACTACATAGTTACTTTCACAAAAGCCAACTCTGTCACCAACTCTGGATCTGAGGTTCAAGGCCCTCTCCCACCATTATGTTCAGCCGACTGAACTCTTAAGAGTATGTACACTTGTTCTGACTGTGTGGCTAAGTAGCTGTGAGAACAATCAATCCCTTTCCTCAGCTCCTGTTATTTATGACTAATTCCTTCCATAATTAGACCTTTCTGTTAACAATCTGTTTTGGGCATTGAGCCAACCATTTTTGGTTGCAGTTCTGTTTCTGTGAGGTCTGCAGATTATTCGAACGTGTAGTAATAGTTAATGTTATGTTGATGGCATTATTATCTGAATGAACAATCACAGTATTTTTCCTATATCATGAAAACACCTGGTTTGGGCTCAATATAATCTAGATGGTCCCAAAGGACAGGCATACTGCTATTTGAGAACTGTAAGAGAAACAGTAATAAAATGAGGATAGAGGTATTTGGATAAAATTATCTATAGAGTTAAGATTAACATTTCTTAAATGCTCCCCATGGGAACTCAGACCATGTGAGGCTTCATCTCATCCAGCATGCAGGCAGAAATTTTAAACTGCAAAGCCTGTGAAACATGCAATGCAGAAATAGTGACAAGCAAGGCTGTTGTGGAGCTAGAGGACTGCATTGAAACCATAGATTGGGACATCCAAAAATGACAACATACAGCTCTGGAAAAAAATTAAAAGGCCACTGCCTCTATTTCTTTCCCAAAAAGTCGGAAAGGTTTTGATTGAGGAACAGAAGGGTTCAAAATTAAGAGACCACTACAAATTGAACGCTTCTGTTCCTCACTCAAAACCTTCCTTTTCAACTTTTTTGGAAAGGAAAGAAAAAGGTGCAGTAGTCTCTTAATTTTTTCCGGAGCTGTACATACATACATTGATCAAGGATGTGACATTGTATGTGTGCATCCCATCAAAAATGTTTGTATCACCCAGCCATGACAAGCCATGTTTCACTAGTGAGCGAGAGCCTTTGCTATGACAAAGTGGAAGCCCACAGGCATCTCTGCTCTGCCAAAGGGTAGGAGCCCAAAAGCAGGCAGCAAGCCCTATATAAAAAAAAGTCTAATTGAGAATTAGGTCAGCCAAACACAATTTTTAAGTCAGATTGGAAAAGCAGTTTTCCAGCAAGGACTGCTAATCTGTCTGAAAAAGCATTAGACAAAAGTCAAACTACAAAGAAAAGCTAACCTAATTGACTAATAAACTAAACCAGTTTAACTATAGATTGGACTCACAAAAGCTTCTCAATCAGATGAATAAGTGAATTTAGAAAATAATACAGCAATGAAATGCAACACCTGTGATATGTTCATAGTCAGTATGAAGGATAAATTAGACATACCTTTTTTCTGTGAGGAATGTCGTCAGAATATACAGCTAAAGAAAACGACTGTTGAACTGTTAAATGGATGTTTTGAATCACCATTTTGCTGCCTTCATGGACTTTACCTGCACCCAAGAAGCATTTGAAACCACTACGCTGACCAGAAAGCACTAACATACCAGGATGAACTTCTCTATGCCAGGGGTTCTTTAACCTCAGGAGATACTTGTGATACATGGAACGGCTGGTGGTCCCCCAGGAGAGGTTTGACAAACACGGCTCTCTGCTGCCAACAGAGGGTCCCTCTGATGTTGGGGGTGTCACGGGGCACTTTCCGCCACTGGTGCCTCTCTCCGGTTAATCCTGCTCCACTTCCCATGTGCCCGAGTCGGATTTTGTTGCTGTGTGGCATAAGGGAAGGGCTAAAAAGTTGTTGGCTGTTAATCAACAAAGAGGCAGTCGGTTTATTGTCCATCTGCCTTCTCAACAGTAGTTAAAGCTTACCAACAGGTTTGCACCTATTTCTCCTTTTTTATCACTGGATAGAGTGAAGGAACTAACTGCAATAAACCCAAATGTTCTGCGTAAAACACTAATTGATTCTATTGTCATTCATTTGGGACCAAATTATATCGTGAAGGGCAGCTCAGGACAGTGGAAGAAAGATTTCATGGCACTGATTCAGTTGCTGCTAGCCACAAAGAAACTTCCCTAGAACGTGGGACTGAATGTTTCAGCAGAATCCTAGCACTTCAGAACTGGTTACAGAATTACTGCAAATGTTTTATGTTAACTCTTACAGACAATTTAGCACAGACATATGCTCAACTTCTGCATTAGGTGAGGAGAGTGATTATGTAAATGGTGTTACCTTATTTTGTACAAATAATTCTGTCAGGTCAACCAATGCTTTCAGTAGTATTACATCTGACTATTGTATTACTAGACACTTGCATGAATAAAAATGTATTGTAAATAGTAATCTTGTCCCCATACAATTGAGTAAAACAAGTAGCTTAACAAATATAAACTCCACTAGCAATCCTGTGTCTATTGACATTCCACATACATTCAAAAACTGCAAGGGTCATGGGTTTTTACACCTAAATGTACAGAGTATATTGTCAAAGATGGATATTATTATAATGTTGGTATCTCTTTCTAATCTAGACTATTTTATCTTGGTAATCTAATACAAATTATTCAGATGTTGCACTTGATGGGTACAAGAGCAGGTTGGGAAAAGTTGGTGTTTTGGCCAATATTACAAATAAAATCTTTTTTTCAGTCTGTTAGATTTTCTAGCCTTAAGTATTCAATTAGGAAACAATTGTCATAATATTAGTATATCGCCATCCATCTGCCAAGAAAGGTATGCTAAATAATATTAAGGAGTTCTGTGTTGGCCTAAACTTAACCCAGCTAATCACCAAGCAAACTTGGCCAAATTTAAAGGAGCCTAAGTATACATTGATTATACACTGCTATAAACAATTAAGGGAACATGTAACAGTATAACACCAAGCCAATTAAACTTCAGGGATATCAATCTGTCCAGTTAGGATGAATAAGCGATTGTGAATCAATGTCACCTGTTTTGGTGCAAATGAAAGTGACAACAGGTGCACTGGAGAGGCAACAGCAAAAACAATCCCCAAAAACTGTTTTGCAGGTGGTCGCCACAGACAAATGCTCTCTCCTTATTCTTCCTGACTGATTCTTCTCAGCTTTTGCATTATGCTAGTGTCCTTGTCACTACATGTAGCATGAGGCGGCAACTGCAGCCCATTCAGTTTGCACAGGCAGTCCAGCTCCTCCAGGGTATCACATCCATACGTGCCATCGCAAGAAGGTTTCCTGTATGTCCCAGTACATTCTCAAGACCATGGAGGAGATAACAGACTCCATAAGGGTGGCATGAGGGGCCAACTTCCTCTAGTGGGACCAGTGCTCACAGCCCAGCACTGTGCAGCTCGATTGGCATTCGCCAGAGAACACCAGAATTGGCAGGTCTGCCATTGGCGCCCCGTTCTCTTCACAGATGAGTGCAGGCCCGGCCTCACGTGACCAAAGTGTGCAGGCAGTTCCTGGATGACAAAAGCATTGATGCAATTGACTGGCCCTCACATTTCCCAGGCCTGAATCCAATTGAGAACCTCTGGGACGTTATGTATCGGTGCATCCGACGCCGCCAAGTAGCGCAACAGACTGTCCAGGAGATCACTGATGCCCTGATCCAGATCTGGGAGGAGATCCCCCAGGACACCATCCACCGTTTCATAAGGAGCATGCCCAGACATTGTCGGGAGTGCATGCAGGCACATGGGGGGCATACACACTATCACATTATGAGTTGCCTTGATGAAATTCACGCAACTTGGAACAGCCTGTGATTTCAGTTGTTAACACAGATTTTCGGTGTGAGTTTGAATCCAGCCCTCAATATGTAGGTCATTTTGTTTTCCACTGACTGTTGTTACGTCATTTTGTTCTCAACTAATTACACAATGTAGGGTAAAGATTTTGATCTTAAATATATTCTGTTCATCGAGACCCGATGTGTGATTTAAGTGTTACCTTAATTTCTTTGAGCAGTGTATATTTTGACAAATGTTCCAGAAAAATATATAGCAAACAGTGTATTTCCACTAGATATCCGTGACCATTGCCCGATTATATGCATTAGAGATTTCAGATAAAACCATGTTATATCACAAAAAATATATATATTATGACGATTTTTTACAAGACCTCTCCCAAAGTGATCTTGATCTTGTGGTTTGGGCAAGCTCAACTTCTAGCTTAGACTGGCAGACTTTTCAGATTAAGAAACCTATGTATAAAACTTACTAGAAAAGCAAAAGCAGACTATTTTGTAAATACGCTATCTAACTGTAATGTACATGTACATCCCTCACAATTCTGAACCACCACACTGCCACAGCAGATAGCATTAGACTTTGTGCCGGTTACTGATCGAAATGCAGTTGATGATGTCTTAAATGAACACTTTATTCCAGCAGGTGAACTTTGTGAAAAATACCTCTATACCTACTCCAAATGACAGAGGAATACACAATCAAGGAATACATTAAAAAGTATAATAAAATATATTAAAAAGTAATAATGCAGGAACATTCTGATTTTAAGAGTCAAAGGTTTTGGTCTGTTTACTGAAAAATAGGTCCTTGAGTCAAAGCTAGTTGTAGATATAAAGAAAACATCCCGGGCTGATTTGCTCGATCCAGGCTTGTTGGTGAGTGCTGCTCCAATTATCTCGAGCTCTAATGCATGTATTTAATCTAACATTAATTTCGGGAGTTATCCCTTAAATCTGGAAAACCAAGGGTTGGGATACAAGTGCCCTTGATAACTATCTCTAAATTGTCATCCCATGCCTCCTGGAAACATTGGTAAATAAACAGTTACGTTCCTTTTTATCAGAAAATTGCATTTTGAACAGATTTCAATCTGGTTTTATGGCTGGGCTCAGTACTATCACAGCAAATACACTGGTTGCAAATGATATTGTCAAAGCCTTAGATGAGAAATGAAACTGTGTTGCTCTGTTTTTTGGCCTGGTGAAGGCGTTCGATACAGTAGATCACTCAATGTCCTACCACGGGATGTCTGAGCAGAGTGGTGCCTGTTGGGGTAGGAGGGATTCAACAATTCTACTTGCGTCTCCAAAGGTCGTTGTTGAAAATGCTACGTTGCCCCAATGGATTTTGCGTTAGCCAAAACTATCATCTGTTTCAATTCAGGATTGGCCTGTGTCAAGAATCTTAGAGGTATTATACTCCCAGGAGATAGCCACTCCCATTGGCATCTCTCATGAGTAGTTATTAAAATTCCTGCTAGTAGTGAATGAGTAAGACCGTAATGCCTTATCTCTGTGATGCAGGATGCCACCAAGCTCACTGAGTTATAGGATGTTCAAACATCCTTAGGTGATATAACTGGAAGACTTGCAGCATTGGAGAACAGGTCAGAAGCTTCCACCTCCACACCTATTGCCGTGTCACCTATCTCACATTCCACATGTAGGGGTTCTGTGCAACAGAGGTCGCTGTATGTTGTGCCCCGACATACCATGGGATGCGCAGTCCCAGACACTTAGGTACGTTCCATGTATCTGATCATCCGGTTATAGTATATAATAAGTTCTTTGTTTCATTGACTACATATCAATCGGTATGGGCTATTTCGTAAAATATAAGCTATTTTCGGCAATTCTGACTCATTGTCATTGAGACTGGAAGTAATGTTAATCTGGCGAATATTCTGCTTGACCTCAAATCAAAACAAGTTCAATTAAAGTGTGTGTTCTCCAGAGTTGCAAAGAAAAAGCTATGGCTCAGAGTGGCCAATGAAAAGAAAAGATTAAGATGGGCAAAATAACCCAGACAATGGACAGAGGAAGAACTCTGCATAAAAGGCCAGCATCCTGGAGCCGCTCCTTCACTGTTGTTGTTGAGACTGGTGATATATAGGTTCTATTTAATGAAGCGGACAGTTGAGAACATGCTGCGTCTGTTTCTCAAACTAGACATTTTAATGTATTTGTCCTCTTCCTCAGCTGTGCACCAGGGCTTCCCTCTCCTCTGGTTAGAGACAGTTTGCACTGTGAACGGCGTACACGATCTTCAGTTTCTTGGCGATTTCTCGCATGGAATAGCCTTCATAACTCAGAACAAGAATAGACTGACGAGTTTCAGAAGAAAGTTCTTTGTTTCTGGCCATGTGGAGCTTGTAATCGAACCTACAATTATGAATGTTGAAGATACTGAACTAGTCTTAAGAAGGCCTGTTTTATTGCTTATTGAATTCACACAACAGTTTTCAGCAGTGCTAACACAAGGGTTTTCTAATGATCAATTAGCCTTTTAAAATTATTAAATTAACTTGCCATTGGAACACAGGAGTGATGGTTGCTGAAAATGGTCCTCTGTAGGCCTATGAAGATATTCCATAGAAAATCTGCTGTTTCCAGCTAAAAGTTATTTACAACATTAGCAGTGTCTGTACTGTATTTCTGATAAATTTGATGTTATTTTAATGGACAACATATATATATATATATATATATTTTTTTTTTTTTAAAGGACATTTTTAACTGTCTAAAGTAAGATTGCTGGGATGTCCACCGAATTTTAGCAAGCAAACCATGAATTTGGAAACAAGCTATCTCAAACAATTTTTCTATCTATCCTTTATTGCTGTTACCGTGTGCAGTTTGCACACTTGACACACGTGACACAATATTTTCTGAAACGTCCATGTTTTTAAAAGTAAATCCAACTGCCATACAGCAGTGTAAGGGACACGTATGGAGGAGGGTGTAGTGGGAGATTGGTTGTTTAAATTTGCCAACTGAGCCGATGGCAGTTCAGCTGACAATTTCTGGCATTGTTCTCATAGGCTATAAAGACAATGTCTGAATGGCCCATGTGATGGCAATTTCTAAAGTCCAATCTATTTACGAAAATGGTAGGTAAGACAGAGGAAAACTCAAATGCACAATAAACAGTTTTATTCTTGCAAGGAGAGTACACAGGTTACAAAGTAACAATGAATAATCTCTAAATCAGTATAGGAAATGCATCAGTATATAAGGAGGGAAAAAGGGAGTGTGGTAAGATGCTGCCCCTCTGTCCCATGTCAACCAAACACACCCTTTGTTCTATCACATGTCCTGGGCTTGACACAAGGGACATGGTGTCTTCCCTCATGTGGTTAACTTTCTTAACCCTTAAGGGGGAATTAAAGCATCTGAGCAACCTACTGATAGGTAGATGATTAACCCTAAAGTTACTCGTGGCCAATCAAGAATGCCCCCTAGGAAAAACCCAGATCCCCTCTCCCACACTCCTCTATGCATTTAAACTTTGGGACTCAGTCCTTTACTCAGAATATATTTTATCAGGTTACAGAAATTTCCCTAACACCCACCAGACCAATTCCATGAATTTATTTTTGATCCAAGATAATTATTTAAGTACACCTGTGAGAATGTCTACTATAATGTGTGTGTGACCAATGAATTGTTGAAACTCTTAACGACTGGACCACTGTTACTATGACTGGAGCACTCTTACAACAGCTGTTTTCCACTGTAGTAGACATGTTCTACACATTCCACCTCACATATTTGTCAAACTCATTTAAGATACTGAAATTCATCCAGTGTGTTTTTCTTTGGGAGCTTGCCAGCCCGGGTTTGCACCTCTTTGCAGGTACAATTTGATTGAGCATGACGTTAAGACATACTGTACAATGAGACATACACACATCCTCATTAACGATTATTCACAAATGCTAAGCAGGCCACCCTCAATACTTGGAGTCTGGCATTTGGCAAGACCCTAGATACAGTAAAACATACATCTTTATTAACAAATATTCATGGAAGCAAAGCAGGGCACCCTCCCTGCCCCGTGTCTGTCATTCGACAAGACCCAGATACACCTGTTGAAAAACTGGGGTATTCAAGTTTAGAGAAAACAAATGTTGTTGGGTTTGCCGAGGAACCATGTATGTATGTCTATTGCATTCTGATTATACTTCTGATGCTCTGCAATCCGTGGCATACTAGAGACAAAATATTGGGTCTATACAAAAGGAAAATCACCAAACCAAGACTGAAGTTTGAATTTCAACTGATGACAGTAATTTATTATATCTTAACTGTTTTTTTGGGGGGATGGGGGCTTTTCCAATTCCAGTTGATGTAGCTGAGAGTCTAATTTATGGATGTTGGCAGCTAATAAAGATCCATCATTTTCAATTGTCAAACATTTGATTCTATCAAAAGTGCACATGCAGGGATTTTAACTCATTTGGGCAATCACATGCTTAACTGACCCCAGATAATCTGTAATCCAAAGCTTTTGTTGCTATTTCCACCTATCCTCTCTGCGACTCCCTGTACTTGGAAAAGGAGAAGCTTAAAATAGCAAGATAGAATGCACTCTGAACAGACGAACGCCATAGAGAAATGAATTGCTTAGTCAACAAACAGCATGGCTGCGCACAAGTTGTGTGTGCCACCCAAAATGGAGGTTTGAGTGACGCCAGGGTTGGAGGGAAGATAGTCCTTGCCAATATTGTTGCTCAAAAGTTTAATCTCAACATGCTAATTGCCATGTAGAGACAACATTTTAAGATGTTTCTGGAGAAGTCCCAGAATGTGCTATCCATATTGGGCAAAATATTGGAAATAAAGAAATACAATAATAATAATTCTGTCATTTCCTAGAGAGTCACTGGATGGGTTGCAGACTTATACTGAGACTTATGCATGTAAACTACATAGCTGACAGAAAATTCTCCCAGTCTTTTAATCAGATTTTATTTTGAGCTTTATTGTCATATATAAGTGAACGCATATAAGAATGACGTCATTCTGGAATAAATCTAAGGAAATCTGATGGATGTTGGACAGATTTGATCGGTCTGATCATGCTCTGGTGCCTCCTTGTGTTGGGACCTATAAGCTTAATCATTGTTGTTGGCTGATAAATGTGTTATCCAGGTGTGTAGGTGCCAGCCAGTACTTAGTTGAGAGAACCATGATAAGAAGCAGAGAAGCTTGGAGGGACTGGAGGATATGTGTCTCGATCTTCGACTCTCCAGCCAGCTGGAAGTTTATGTGCTGAGCCAAGGCCATAACTGCAAACTGGACAACACAGAATTTTGAGTGTAGAAAAATGGAAAACATTTTGGCAGGGATTCAATCACTTTCAAGGAGCTACAGTAGCTGGGAGAGGGGTAATGCACCAGTCAATTATATCAAGAGCTCTAGATAACACTGGCCTGTAAGAGGGTGGCAAGAAAGAAGCCGTACTCAAAAAGTACCTTCTGAAAGCATGTCTGGATTAAGCCAGAAAGCATAAGAGTGACCCAGCTGTAGTGAAAAGGTTATGTGGGGAAAGGCTTATGTGGTCAGATGATATAAAGATAGAGCTTTGTGGTCAAAACCCAGAGCGCTGTGTGTGGCATAAACTCTTGCCATGCCTCCAGACCCTGCATGGAAGTATAGTGCTGGTTGCTTCTAATCAGCCAAAACTGTACATCTGGCGAATATGTACATCTCTTCGAGTCTTCTAAAAAAATTAAGTTTGGGAAGAAATCTACCTTTCAGCAGAACAATGATCCAAGCAAAAAGCCAAAGTAACATCGGATTGGCTGGAGAACAAAAAAAAACAGGTGTATGTCCTTCAGTGGCCCAGTCAAAGTCCTCAATTCCATTGAGAATATGTGCACTACATGAAAATTGCGGTCCACAAGCAATGTCCGACCAACCTGAACAACTTGGATCAAGTCTGCCAAGAACAATAGGCCAAAGTCACTCCAAAGCCTGGTACATACGTACTCCGAAAGACTTAAAGCTGTTATTGCTGGGAAAGGTAACTCTACCACATTAATGATTTGAGGGTTGAATAGTTATGCAAGCAACATATATTTTTTTTTTTATTATAAACAATATGCAATATGAAACCAATATCACCTTACAATAATTTATTTTGATTTTCAGTGCTTTAAATGATAATAATAAATATTGCTTAAGAGAAATATGAGGTTTGGATAGCATTCTGGAAAGCATTTGCTAGGGCAGTTGTGAGATTTGTTTTTTATAAGGGTGTGTGGCATATTTGCCCCAATTCTGTTCACTGGTTGCTCCAACTCCCACATGTCACCATTCTGTCTGCCACTGCCAGCATGGCATCTATCATCCACCACAGACACCACGGCAGCCCACAAAAGGAGGCTGGAGCATGCACAAAGACATTTGCATTTTTGCATCTCATTATGCTCATAATTGCATGCCAGTGGAAGCAGGTCTCTCTCCATTATCTTGCCTAACATTATCAGTGACGTTTGAAATGCACGTTTAAATGTCAATTATTGACTACAAAGAAGGACTGACCTTTGAGGAGGCACGTCTTTCACTCTGTTCCCTCCTTTTCCCATCTATGATTCTCTCTTCCTCACTCTCTCGCTTTTTCTCTATCGTTTTCCTGGCTCTTCCTAAATCATCAGCAGTTTTTGTTCTTCCATTATTGTTATTTATTTTTTCTTTTAACAAAAATATGTAATATCTCATTCACCAATGCAAACAGCACATGGCTTATCCATTATATATATATATATTTTTTTTTACTTGTTGTGTTTTATTTGCACCATTGTCTGTAGTAGCAATGAGTATATCCTGCTTTTGTCAAATTTTAAAGAAACAGCAAGGCAAATCAACTCATGAAACCAACTTTTGTAAAAAATCTCATCAATGTCAACCCCATTACAAGTATTTTTAAGTCGAACCACCATATAATCCGTAAATGTGCCAACATCTCAGCTTCAACAACAGAATTGTTGTTCTATAATTCATCTCATGAAATTCCCTTAAATTACTGTATATGTAAAAAGTTTTTATTTTTTATTTTCTTCAACCAATAATTTTGATTATGTTCAGCATTTGAATGAAATCAGGAGATAATCCTGTATCGATTATTTTCATTAAACATTCTGTTGTTCTGCACAGTGTACCTGTGCCCCACAGTCATGTATCATACCAAATGTGATTAGCATTTCCTGCCTAAAATATCAAAACCATGTACCTTGTTCTGTGACATCAATTCTGTTTCCTCCTGTCTAGATTCTCCTTTAGTTTTTTTTTGTGTTATATGGACGTCACTAATTGTTGTATCCTGAAATTTAATAATAGATGAATTAAGGATCAACATTATTCCAAAAGCGAGTTTATGTTTGTGAATAGAGGTACATAATTCCCTTTTCTGAGTTGTTGAAAAATGTAGTGGGTGGAAAATTTACCAAACTTTAAAATAATATATTATGATATCACTTATTATAATCATATATTCACAGCTACTATACATAATATACTAACTAACAATTAATGACAACCAAGAGAACCTATAATCAGAATTTTCAAGAGTTCATGAACTAACTTGCCTTTTTTATTAAAGGGAAGCCCAATGCTTCAGCATGTTTACATTTGATTTGATTTGAAGAAACAACCTCCTTAGTATTCTATCCATAAATATGACAGAAAATTGCAGTCGCACTGCAGTGTTGCTGTCTTGTTCTAGATGAACATATTTAGTTCCCACATAGGTTATTATTGCACCTTATAGTCTAAGCAATCAAACAAATCACTTTGGTTATCTTAATTAAGTCAAAATAAGTATGCCTACTGACAACATATCACTGTCATATCAAATATATTGAGCTAATCTATTTTAATTGTGTAATTAAATACTATTACTTTTAATAATAACAGCATTTTATAAAAAATTTAAGTGTTTTGCTAATAAGCAATTTGATCAAGCTGTTTTTTAGCAGAGACACCTTGGCTTCATTCAATTCATGTGAATGAAGCCAATGTAAAGATGAATTCATGTGACAGTGATGTTTAACATAAAAGTCTCAAGTGATATAAAATTATATTCTGCTGCAGTTTTGCTTTTATAAGTCCAGCTCTTTCTGATTAATGGGCAAACTTATTTTCCAATTTAGTAGTTCAATTGTAGTCTTTTATTTTTATTGTCTTTTATATTTATTTTTATGAAGTAAAGTATTTTTATTATATACATAATACAAAGATTGTGTGATTGCGTGGTAGTTGCTGTATTAACTGCAACTGAGAGCCGATGATAGCTCCTAGGGCAACTGTATAGCCCTGTGCAGATGACAGTGTTGAACCCTGGTGCCCCTGCCCTCACCCGCCCTTCAGAAAAGCAACACTTGATCCATGGCTGTTGAGCCCCTCTCCACCCTCCCTCTCGTGCCCTTTGGGTATCTGAAGACCCAGAGCCAGCCGTGCTTATCTGACCCTAACCTTGGCGTATGGTGACCTTGACCTGCACCTCACCCCTTTCCAGTCCTCAGGGCTACATCTGTTCTTTTCCCCAGGACACCCAAGTGGTTAGTGAAATTGAAACATCACCTTGAGGTTCCATTTGTTTTCTCTGGAGAGGTCAGGGAGGGGTTGTCATTAAGACTGAACTTGATCCTTTGCTTACCAATGAAATGGTCCAGCCATGCTAAAGAAAAAGTACACTGCACTCACTGTAAATAATGAGCAATGGTAGACCTATCAGGAATTGCTAAACACAAGGCAGGATGATAAGCTTGACACTTTACACTTGAACAAAAATGTAGTCATATATTTAAGCGATAGCATTTCAACTTGTTACACATGCAGATGATAAAAGTATGTTTTCTTCTGAACTCTTAAACAGATTAATCAATATGATGGTATTGTTGCTACCTCACATTTCAGTATACAGTTTATAAAGCCTATGTTATGAAGTCAGTTTTATGGAGAAAAGAGTGCAGAGTTTGTAATTTAAGAAGATATTGAGAGTTGAAGTTTTGAGTTTTCCAGAGGAGTTTGAATCTTCCTATTCTTTTGCAGCTTTTAATGGCTTTTACTGGTTTTAAAAGCAATTTATGTTAGTTAGAATTAGCTACAAATGTAAATACCTATACTCTGAAGAGGCAACAAAGCTAAAAAAAATATATTATGGTGGGTGTTCAAGCAATTCAAGTATTTTTGGGAATGCCTCTATGAGATTTTCAGACCTGCACACAGACCTCTATGCATTTTGTGTAGGATGTACCCAATTTAATGTCAAATTGCGCTGCTACGAGATACTACAATTGAATATGCAAAAATAGTGTTGGTCAGTGTATTTTGTTCTTCGCTGTTTAATATTGGCAAAGAGCCAATCAGAGAATTTGAGCGAGAGAAAAAAATCTCAGGTACTTTCCTGCCTGCCACTGGCTGGTTGTGATAGGCCCAATCTCGATGTCCACACTCACAGATTTGCAGACTTTGAAGGGCGTTCTCCCTAAATCTGTCAGGGCGTAGGGCTGTCCAACTGTAATCGTCAAGTGTGTGAGGTGTTCCTCATAGACACTTTGTGCCCTTTATGCGCCCTTTTTGTAAGTTCACATTTTTGCAGACTTTGTCTGTGGTAATTGCACATAGTATATAGCGTGATGTGAATCACGGGGGTTACTAGGGGAAGCCCAGAAGCTCGAGAAAAATCCCGGCCAACCTGCCTTTATAAGAGAAGAAAGAAGAAGAACGGTAAATAAACAAGCATGGTAGGAGAAACCAACCCTGACATTTACATGGTTATATATATTTTTTGTACATGTAATTATAAACCAAAAACTCACTGTTGGATCATTTAGCCAGAACAGTTTGTTATACTGTTTTGACCAAAAATAGTGCATTGATTATTGACAAATATAGATAATTATTTACAATTACCTCTCGTCCACTCTGTAGGGCAAGAGCCTGCAAGACATAAAAAATCAGTCAGTCGGTCACTCAAGTGCCTTGGCCACAAAGAAAATAAAATACTTAAAATAAAAAGTCCCAAACCCACAATAGTGTACAACATGTTTCAGCGTCGTCACTGTTGAACAACTGTTGAACAAAATACAACCTCCCCACTTTTCTTTCTGCAGAAGTCATGTACTGGGGATAAAACAAAAAAAATTGAGAGTGCCACAGCATCTATCTCCAAAATCATATGATGTTTTTTTCATTCTAATTCTATGTTTATACACTGCGCCAAAAAAGTAAGGGAACATGTAATCATCACAGTATAACACCAAGTCAATTAAACTTCAGGCATGTCAATCTGTCCAGTTAGGAAACATAAGTGATCAATGTCACCTGTTCTGGTGCAAATGAAAGTAATAACAGGTGCACTGAAGAGGCAACAGCAAGACAACCCCCAAAAATGAATGGTTTTGCAGGTGGTGGCCACAGACCTCCAGTGGGCTACGGGTGTGCATGTTTCTGACCAAACTGTCAAAAACAGACTCCATGGGCTTGAGGGCCCAACGTCCTATAGTGGGACCTGTGCACACAGCCCAGCACCGTGCAGCTCGATTTGCATGCGCCAGAGAACACCAGAATTGGCAGGTCTGCCATTGGCGTCCCATTCGCTTCACAGATGAGAGCAGGTTCACACTGAGCACATGTGACAGACATGAAGGAGTCTGGAGATGCCATGGAAAACATTACGCTGCCTGCAACATCATCCAGCATGACCGGTTTGGCGGTGGGTCAGTGATAGTCTGGGGAGGCATATCTTCCCACATGCTAGCCTACGGTACCCTGACTGCTGTAAGGTACCGGGATGAAATCCTCATACATCGTCAGACCTTACACTGGTGCAGTGGGCCCTGGGTTCCTCCTGGCGCAGGACAATGCCCAGCCTGATGTGGCCAGAGTGTGTAGGCAGTTCCTGGATGATGAAGGCATTGATTCCATTGACTGGCCTTCACGTTCTCCAAACCTGAATCCAATTGAGAACCTCTGGGATGTTATGTATCGGTGCATCTGACACCGTCAAGTAGCACCACAGAGGTTCCAGGAGCTCACTGATGCCCTTATTCACAAGTGGACAGAGATCCCCCAGGACACCATCCGCCGTCTTATCAGGATGCCGGATGTTGTCAGGACTGCATGTGGGCATGTGGGGGCCATACACACTACTGAGTCACATTATGAGTTGCGGTGATGAAATTCATGCGAGTTGGAACAGCCTGTGATTTCAATTGTTTACTTAGATTTTGGTTGTGAGTTTGAATTCAGCCCTCAATGGTGATTTTGGTTTGACCGTTGTTACGTCATTTTGTTCTCAACAAATTAAACAATGTACAGTAAAGATCTTTGATCTTTGCTATATTTCCTTTATCGAGATCTGATTTTTGGTGTTCCTTTAATTTTTTTGAGCAGTGTTTTTTCATTCAGTACTCATAAAATGTTTATTTCAACAATTTACAGGGTTTCAGTGTACCCATCAGTACCAATAACTTAATTACCATTGACTTGTAGCTTTTTGTTGTGATTTCTCTACTCATATAACCTGCAAATATGTAAATTATTTGCACGTTATATGGATAAATATGTATATTAACCAGAAACTATAATACCTTACAACTAGTGTTAAAAGAAATGTGGGGAGTGAAGTACTGTATTCTACAGGAAGGCATTTCCGTATCATTTGAAATATAGCAATTCTTTCCCCATGTAATTATCCTCATTGTAACAGATTCCATGTAGCATTCAAAACAGCTTCAGAGGTAGCTTTCAACAAACAAAATGGAAATAAGGCATACATTGTGTCAGGTTCACAATACATTGGGCTTTGCTGTCAACACCAGTGGCTTGTCCCGATATGATAACTTGATTGTGATCCTTAATTGTTTTGTGTAGTGTTCTGCAGTGTTGTGGTTCAGATGACCTTTACAGGGGTTTTCTCCTTTTTTCGATCTAGCAGAAACATTGGGAAGTCCATAGACAATATTAGCCTTTCGTGGAAAAAAATGTAACACTATCCTGTTTATTGTTAACTATGCATGTAAAAAGACTACTACCTCAGGCAGGTTACCATCTTGTAAAACAATGATAGTTTAATAAATCATAGAAAATGTACAAATAAATCATCCTAGAATTTAAGGCAGAGCAGAACAAAAGACATTTCACTCTGTGTGTTTGGGTAGTAGAAAACTAAACAGATTGTCCCCAAGCCATTTCATGTTTGTTTCATGTAAGTGCTTTAAATGTAATTTTCTTCTCCATATTAATCACATGATATTGAGTCCCAAGGAACATGGAAAAAAACAATAAAACTCTGAAACATACATTAAAGTAGAGAGTAATATCAATATCAAAGCTGATAGTTTGTGTTTAAAATAGTGATCTTTGTCCTGTGTGAGGTTTGAATCAAATGTATTTTCAAATCCATCGTCTTTGCATATCATCATGATGCCAGTCCACCTGACATCATTTTAAGGAGAGCATATTTCCAGCCACTCCCTGTGGAAGGGCCATGGTATTTGTACGGCCAATGTGACCTTTCTCCATACCCTCTCAGATTAGGTCCATAACATGAAAATTGTGCTCTTGCTGCAGTCCATAAATCATACCAAGCATTTTTTTTTCTTTGAAGAGGTATGTAAATACCAGTGTACTAGCTAGGTAAACAACACTAACCCCGATACAAATGGCTCGAAAATTGAAGAAAAGCACCTTATTTTTCAGCTGAAATTGCTTTTGATGCCCAGCTCTAGCGCATGGGGATGGAGGAGCCATGAAATGATTTGTGCTGGGGGAATAGAAAATAGGTTGATGATAACCACACTCGACACAGTTCCTGTGTTGGAGAGTTCTTGCAATGATCAAAGATATCATTGTGGTACATTATTTCCCTCATACAGACCCTAAATGCATGTGAATCTAAAGTGACATCTACCCCCCCACACACACAGAGAGCCTTTTCCTTCTTTGGGACAAAGGGAGGGCCTCTACCACTGCACAGCTTGGGCTGAGATTAACCAGTCAACAACCTGCTGCTGAACTCACATGCAACCTCATGTAAAATAACCAGAAAAGGAACCAGGAGAGGCCTAGTTCTGCCGGCCCGTGATTAGAGGGGATGAATGTTGTTGTCTCTGGTTGTATTCGATCAACAGTTTCCTATGTGGCAGACAGTCTATAACCACTACACTATTTAAACAGTGGGTAGATTTTCACGTGATGCTTGTGTATAGATCTGGTGTCTGTTTAATTCTGCCTTGTCAAAACAGGCATGCGCTAGAATTTGAAGACATGCCCGGGCTACTTATTGTACATACCTTCGCAGTGTACGAATCGGTGAGTGGCATGACTCTTGAAACAACCTTTTTGTGACTGGAGGAGCTAGCTGCTCCTGGAGAAGCAAAAGAAAAACCCTGTTGGAACTAGCATGCACTTCATCCTTTAATGCTTAGCTAATCCACAATGTAGTGTATGGAATGCTCATTTGCATATCAGAAATGTACATTTAATGCATTAAATTAGAACCTGATTACAGTAAATGGCTAATAGCAAGGCCTTTTATGCTGGACTGGAGATGATCAGAATCAGAAAAATATATTTAAAAATATATTTTTATGATTTAATATATATTTTAGTTAATGCTATATGTATTCTACAAAGTTAATTCCCAGTAGTCTATTCATGTAATGTCATTGCTACTCTCCAACTGCAGCACCGCAGACAAGAAAAGTAATTTTACCGTTTTGTCACTTCAGTTTAGTAATTTCCTTTCCAGTCTTATGTAGAAACCTTACAGATGACACTGGTAAGAAAATTTGAACTTGAAACTAGATGATTTATAAAGTCAGCATTCAAATGCATGCAGATTTTCTATCTGTCAAAATAGCTAGATAATTTGTAACATTGTTTGTTTTCGAGGTACTGTGTCAGGTCACTTGTAAACCTGGCCACTATTTCAAGTTTGCTACTGTAGCTATATAGTGTATAGTAGCTAGCTACTGTAGCTAGCTATTGTACTGTAGCTACTAGGTGTATGTAACGAAAGTTATGTAGGTATTTACAGGTTTACGTTAGCTTTGAGAAAAAATATTGCAGTTGAAATTTTACACTTAAAATAGCTGGACAGCATTGATTATCCAAAAAATACTCTATACACAATACTATTTATACTAACCAAATACTAACCAAAATTGTTTGGCAACAAAAATAAAAGTATTAATAAAGAGCTGGATTCTCGGGCCTTTATAATCAGGGATCAAGTGCATAATCTTGGTTTTCTGATAGACTCAGACCTAATTTAAACAGTCATATTAAAGTGGTCAACAAAACAGCATTCTATCATCTTTAAAATATAGCCAGAATCAAAGGCTTGGTGTCCCAAAAAGACCAAGAGAAGCTCATCCATGCTTTTATCTTTAGTAGGGTCGACTACTGTAATGGCCTCTTAACTGAACTCCCCAAAAAGACTGTAAAACAGCTGCAGCTCACTCAGAATGCTTCTGCTAGAATGTTAACCAGGACCAAGAGAACAGAGAACATCACTCCGGTTCTTAAATCTTTGCATTGGCTTCCAGTCAGTTACAGAATAGATTTTAAAGTGGTGCTTTTTGTTTATAAATCTCTGAATGGTTTAGGACCCGAATACATTTCTGATATGTTTGAAGAATATAAACCGAGCAGGGTTTAGATCCATGAACACAGGTTAGCTAGAAGAGCCCAGAGTCCAAACTAAACATGGAGAATGCTGTACACAACTGGAATAAACTACCAGAAGATCTTAGACGTGCCCCAAACGTATACATTTTTAAATTCAGGTTAAAACACTCTTTTCACGTGCGTATGACTGAGCACTTTAACTTAACCACACTCTTTAGTCTTATAGCTTCCTTATAGATGTTTCTATCCCATTTTTATTCTTTTTACATTTTCTTATTCTATTTTATGTTATGATGTTGTTTTGATATTTTCATTTGAGTATGTTATTGTATTTTTATATTGGTTATTTTTCTTTGTAAAGCACATTGAATTGCTTCGATGTATGAACTGTGCTATATAAATAAACTTGCTAACTTGATTGCTATTTGTCATGGGATTGTTATTAGGGAACTATTAATGGCATCTTTACTTTATTGAGACCTTACAGTTATTCTGAAAAAAACTGGATATTTGTGAATCAAACTTATGAAGCGTCATGTTTTTAGAATATATAAACCTATTTAAAGAGTCTTGATGGACAGCTCTAGTGTGCTCATAGTTTATAGACTCTAGATTATTTACGACAGATATTAACACAAACATGATAAGTAAGTTATTTTTACTAAATATTTTCAGTTCACCACCTAGTAACTTTCAAATCCTTGAGGGACGTGGTGAGCACCCAGGAGTTTAGACAGCGGGTCCACTTTGGCTGGCTGGAAAGTAAGTCTTTTCTAAATAGTTAGAAAAGTAATAAGATTTTCAGGTACCAATCAACACATATCTCACTGTACTGTAAAGTATTATTACATTTAAATGTTAGTTAGAAATAAAAAGTATATTTACTTGTGTTCGGGTTCGGCAGAGGCACAGCACTGTTAGATCAGAGTTATATTATATTATATAGTCTTTCATGATATTATGACAGTAATCTGTCTGCTGTTAGCGTTTCACCTGTTTCATGTGTTTTTTTGTGTTATATCCTAGTATTATAAATACAAGCATGTTCTATTCATTCTCCCTCTGTTCTTGATTTACAGTTGTGCTCAAAGGTTTGCATATCCTTAGAGAATTGGTGATATATGTACCATTTGTAAAGAAAACATGAGTGAGCAGGCAAAACACATATTTTATTTCTAATGGGATTCACATTCAACTGTAGGTCAAAACAAAACATGGCACCAAAGAAAAAAATAAACTGACCCCAGTTCAAAAGTCTGCATACCATTAGTTCTTAATGCTGTGTATTGCCCCTTTTAGCATCAATGACAGCGTGCAGTCTTTTGTAATAGTTGCCTATGAGGCCCCAAATTCTTGCAGGTGGTATAGCTGCCCATTCATCTTGGCAAAATGCCTCCAAGTCATGCAAAGTCCTTGGTCGTCCTGCATTAACCGCACATTTGAGATCTCCCCAGAGTGGCTCGGTCTTCCAGCACCTTTTCCTGCTGTAACCACTGGACGTTCAACTTGGCCTTGTGGCTAGGGTAATCGTCATGCTGGAAGGTCCAAGAGCGTCCCATGCGCAGCTTTTCATGCAGAAGAATGCAAATTGTCTGACAGTATTTTCTGATAACATGCTGCATTCAGCTTGCCATACATTTTCACAAGATTCCCTGTGCCTTTAGAGCTCACCCAAACATCAGTGAGCCACCACCATGCTTCACAGTGGGGGTGGTATTCTGTTCACTATAGGCCTTGTTGACCCCTCTCCAAACATAGTGCTTATGGTTGTGACCATAAAGCTCTTTTCGGTCTCTTCACTCCAAATTACAGTGTGCCAGAAGCTGTAAGGCATGTCAAGGTGTTGTTGGACGTATTGTATCCTGGCTTTTTTGTGGCATTGTCACAGTAAAGGCTTATTTTTGACAACTCGACCATGCAGCTCATTTTTGTTCAAGTATCGTCGTATTGTGCTCCAGAGCAGCCTGTATTTCTCCTGAGGTTACCTGTGGGTTTTTCTTTGTATCCCGTACAATTCTTCTGGCAGTTTTGGCTGAAATCTTTCTTGGTCTACCTGACCTTGGCTTGGTATCAAGAGGTTCCCCAATTTTCCACTTTTTAATAAGTGACTGAACAGTACTGATTGGCATTTGCAAGGCTTTGGATATCTTTTAATCCTTTTTTTATCCTTTTTATATCCCTTTCCATCTCTATAAAGTTCCATAACCTTGTTATGCAGGTCTTTTAACAGTTCTTTTCTGCTCCCCTTTGCTCAGTATCTAGCCTGCTCAGTGCATCCACGTGAGATCTAACAAACTAATTGAATATTAATACACAGAGATTAATTGGCATTTTCATCAGTGTGTGTCACCTTGTGTGTGTGTAACAAGGCCAAACATTCAAGGGTATGTAAACTTTTGATCAGGGCCATTTGGGTGATTTCTGTTATCATTATGATTTAAAAAGGAGCCAAAAAAACGATGTGATAATAAATGGCATAATTTGATCACTATCCGTAAATAAAAGACAGTTTTTTCACATGATCAGTCATATTTTCTAAATCAATGCCTGAATTTCACAATTTCTTCCAGGGTATGGAAACCTATGAACACAACTTTAGGTGTGGTAAATCTCAACATGATGCCCCGGGTTGTAAGGGAAAAAATGTGTGTCTCATTTGAAATGTAATTTGCAGAGAGTGCTTTTTTAAAGACTGTGTGGGATACTCCAATAACCAGAAGCGTGGGGTTCTCCAGGGATATTTTAGGGACGCCTGACTTCCTGGACAGTGCCCAGAATGTCCCTATTTTTTATCATTTATTTATAAGTTGTCTCATTGAGATAAAATCTCTAGTTAATGCAGATTAAAACATTTTATTTGGTGTTGAACTTGAATGCTTTGGAAATTGTCTAATCATTTTGGCATATCTATGCAAATAATAGAATTACTGTCAATGTACAACAAAAAATTGGTATGTCCTTTTAAGAGTTTTGAGTTAGGATGGATTTCAAACATGGGTGTAAACAGCGTAGATAATCTCACTTAAAAATAGAGATCATAGTCTAAATAGTGTGCTATTAAACTGAATAAAATGTTGGCAATGTTGTGTTTATTAAACTATTACTGCAATTCTAAATAATCAAGATAGTATTGATAAGCTCATTTATCAATGTGACTAATGGCTGAGATCCTAAAAACTGGTGAGGAGTTCCACGGACTGATTCAAGAGCTTCGGCTTTTAGGAGAGGTATTTCGTGGCTACTTTGGTCTGGATCAAGGCCAATTCAATCAACTGTTCTAGATGGTAGGACCACGGATCGGCAATATGGACACCAAGCAGCGCGATTCCATTTGTCAGGTTGAAAGCCTGACCCTTTTATTTGTAGTGTTTAATACCGTATTGGATTGAAATAGGAACTAAATAATGTAAAGGGCTTGTAATAAAGGCCATGTTATGTAACCTGCTTTCAGAATCTTTATTTGAGTTTTCATGAAAAAAAAAAATACTGATAAGGGGTGATTTGGCCATTCTGACTTCGAGACAGTAAAAATGTATAAAGTCTAAAAAACATGCAGGTAAGTTAGCAAGCTGCTAGCTAGCCAATAATTGGTAGCCTATTTGACACAAAATAAGCTCAGCAAAAATTATTCTCCATTTTGAAAAAAGCTTTTTGCAACATCTTGGGAAAATCTATGTGTTCGTCAGCAATTGCGTAGCTGCACAAAATGTTCCGCAAGCTTTCTGCTTTGACGCTGCAGGCGTCAGTTGTGCAGCTTCCAAAATCCAATCAGATTTTCCACCTGTGCTGGTTCAGGGTGAAAATCTACCCATAGGCTTCCAGAGTTTCAAGTGAGTCCCCTGTTGGAGCATATGGGGATGATGGTGGTGATTTTCATTCTCCTTAACCAATCACTTTTTGAGTATTTCAACGTGGGTGTATTCTTTGACACTCCGAGCCTTCTAACTGGCCTAGCCACCGACATAAGCATTTTTTGCTGGGTGTGATTGGATGGACAGTTACCTAACTGAAATAAAACTAGTTAGCATGTAACATTGCACAATCAAAGATCTATTTAAACTTTATTATGTGACTTTTACATGTAATCATTAAGATTTTTTTAACACCCAATGGCTGAAGGAGGAGAATAAATTGATTTGGTGGTGGATTTACTGGCAAAGCCATTTTTGAGGACTTCTCAAGAAAAGCTGGAAATTGTGAGGAAGAGTCTTCCAACCCAAATGCTAAGCAGCCCTGTCCCAGTCAGGGAAATAATATAATCTCTTTAAATTGAGAAACTACGATCAACTATGAAAGGTGCACCTGGCTTACAGCGTTGAATGAATAATGCAAATTATAAGGCTGGTAAGACCGATTGTTTGCAACCGACCAATATGGTGTTTGATTTGAAGCCAACCTGAACTGCCTAACCATGGCAGCAACCAGACACCAAAGCACAGCAGCACACTTGTGAGTTTTTTCATGTTTCTTTGGTAATGACATTGACACACAGAAGACAGTAGATTACCAATTAATTAGTCGTAACTCAATGGTTCCCGAAACCAGTTCCCTACATTAGCTGACATCCAAACCAACAACTGGTATAACAGGGTCGCTACGCTACATTCAACACATTAAATTAGAAAGAGATTACTGTAGGCTATATGGATAGCTAATATCTATACAGTACCTACAGTGGGGAGAACAAGTATTTGATACACTGCTGATTTTGCAGGTTTTCCCACTGACAAAGCATGTAGAAGTAATTGTATGATTTTTAAGTACTTAATTTGCATTTTATTGCATGAGATTAGTATTTGATACATCAGAAAAGCAGAACTTAATATTTGGAACAGAAACCTTTGTTTGTAGTTCTCGACCAGGTTTGCACACACTGCAGCAGGGATTTTGGCCCACTCCTCCATACATTCCTTCTCCAGATCCTTCAGGTTTGGGGCTGTCGCTGGGCAATACGGACTTTCAGCTCCCACCAAAGATTTTCTATTGTGTTCAGGTCTGGAGACTGGCTAGGCCACTCCAGGACCTTGAGATGCTTCTTACGGAGCCACTCCTTAGTTGCCCTGGCTGTGTGTTTCGGGTCGTTGTCATGCTGGAAGACCCAGCCACAACCCATCTTCAATGCTCTTACTGAGGGATGGAGATTGTTGGCCATGATCCCGCGATACATGGCCCCATCCATCCTCCCTTCAATACAGTGCAGCCGTCCTTACCCCTTTGCAGAAAAGCATCCCCAAAGAATGATGTTTCCACCTCCATGCTTCACGTTTGGGATGGTGTTCTTGGGATTGTACTCATCCTTCTTCTTCCTCCGAACATGGCGAGTGGAGTTTAGACCAAAAAGCTCTATTTTTGTCTCATCAGACCACATGACTGTCTCCCATTCCTCCTCTGGATCATCCAGATGGTAATTGGCAAACTTCAGACAGGCCTGGACATGCGCTGGCTTGAGCAGGGGGACCTTGCGTGCGCTACAGGATTTTAATCCATGACGGTGTAGTGTGTTACTAATGGTTTTCTTTGAGATTGTGGTCACAGCTCTCTTCAGGTCATTGACCAGGTCCTGCCGTGTAGTTCTGGGCTGATCTCTCACCTTCCTCATGATCATTGATGCCCCACGAGGTGAGATCTTGCATGGAGCCCCAGACTGAGGGAGATTGACCGTCAACTTTAACCATTTTCTATTAATTGCGCCAGCAGTTGTTGCCTTCTCACCAAGCTGCTTGCCTATTGTGCTGTAGCCCATCCCAGCCTTGTGCAGGTCTACAATTTTATCCCTGATGTCCTCACACAGCTCTCTGATCTTGGCCATTGTGGAGAGGTTGGAGTCTGTTTGATTGAGTGTGTGGACAGGTGTCTTTTATACAGGTTAGAGTTCAAACAGGTGCTGTTAATACTGTTAATGAGTGGAGAACAGGAGGGCTTCTTAAAGAAAAACTAACAGGTCTGTGAGAGCTGGAATTCTTACTGGTTGGTAGGTGATCAAATACTTATGTCATGCAATAAAATGCAAAATAATTATTTAAAAATCATACAATGTGATTCTGTCTCTCACAGTTGACGTGTACCTATGATAAAAAATACAGACCTCTACATGCTTTATAAGTAGGAAAACCTAGTTTCAAAATCGGCAGTGTTTCAAATACTTGTTCTCCCCACTGTATAATGAAAATATTGGCCCTCATTCATGAAACGTTCTCAGAAAAGATCTCAGATTTGAAAGTGGGGAGAGACTTACCATTATCTCCAAGTGTGATTTACGGAACTGTCCCATCTTTTCAAAATGAGCGTAGATGTCATCGCAGATTGAAACATCGGATAAAGCTATGGACACGAGAACACGCTGCACCTGTCCTTATTTACATTTGACACACCCGTAATTTATGCAGGTGTGGCGATCATCAACCTATGAATTGACAGCGTTCAGCATAAATTATAGCCTGAAACGGCTAATCGTCTTTTTCCAGGACAAAATCAGCGCCATTACGGAACACTCTTTCGCATCTCAGAGCCAAAGTCCTTTAAAAAGTCCATGAATGCAGTATGAACTGTAAATCTTTAACGTTCTTGCATTCCTTAGAGACAAAGCATTTTTTCCCCAACGATTTACTCATGGGTTTTGGTAGAGTTAGAGTTAATTAACTTATTATGATAGAAACTTGAACAACAAAACATACATGTATTTTCAATAAAAAAGAAATATTTACAGCTCCATAATAAGACTATGATGACCACACTAATCTTTAATGGAAGCCTAAGGCAGTGTACAAATGTATTTTAAGAGAGCAGCGTAGTTATATCATTCTGTATAATGATATTACTATAGTGGATTAAAGCATTCATCTGTTGAGTGGTTATTGTTTTTTACTCTCATAAGACTATTGTAAATGCTGGATTTGTATGTCACAAATGTGAGCTTCCTACCTCTATAGTCTGCTTGGTGTACTTCCATGTGAAGTTGGACTTCTCTTGGCTACAAAAGAAGGCAAAAGGGCCTTCATCTGGTCAGCATGTTAACCAAGCATAATGAGCCAGTCTGTATCCTTTGGCCACCCAGTGACTGTGTTCACAAAGCCAAGAAAGCACACTTCCTGTCTGGTGCAGAATGTGCCACACATGGCCTCAATCATACTGGATATTGTGGTGTTAATCATGAGCTAAGGAGGATAATAACAGAAAATATGGATAGTTAATAAGTATAACCTGGGTGTTTCTGGCACATAGGAAGCACCTACAGCTCCATCCAATATTTCCCAGAAAAGAAGGTCCGGACGTATACTCTGATAGTCCTAGGGACAGCTAATTCCCAGCATCTGGTGCAAGCTGGTGATTTCCGTGGTACCACCATGGCAAATGCTGCTTGGCAGCCCATGGCGTCAGACTGTTGAACAGTCACCCCCATCGTGTTCTAAGCAGAATGGACTGGGACCATTGGGTGAACCATTTCATTTCAGCATGGTGGACCATTGATGCCTGCAGTAGCTACCCTGTTATCTAATCAAACAGCACTGGTCAGTTAGGATGCCAACTCCTAAATCCACTGCCGTCTGCAAAGCTGTGGGGGGAGATTAACCGGTACAGCGACAGTGTCCTACATTCAAAGACTTCCCCAATTTTAAGATCAATTTTTTTTCTTCCGGGAAGTGCAGTTATACAATCCAGACAGACAAAATGAAGTGTCCTTCATGCTGTAAATGGAGCTATCACAAAGACCACACCACCAGCCTTTTGGAAGTAGACTTGATACATTATGAACTCCCTTTGTCTGTGTCTACTGGTACATCTCACACAAGGCTTAAGATTATATCTGAGAGCAGTGTAAGATGCTGTCTCTTTGATCAAGTTGCCATGTAGATGCTTCCACTATGTCTGGGGTTCTAAGTGAGCACAGGGAGGGAAGCAGAAGTCCCAAACAAAGAGCCCAAGACATGTATCATTTCCCTGTTGTGCCCTAATCAGACCATGGGTTCTAGAATTACCCTGCTGTCCGTGTACCTCATTATGACACTGGAAGCAGAACCTCTCCCATAGCAAGGGAAAGAGCTTTGGGCACTTTTTTATATTAATATCCCAGTCTGGTGTGGTAGTAATGATATTAGGGAGCTGACGGAATTCTCTACCCAGCTGGACATGTTAATTGAGAAGGCAGGATTTAAAGGCAAGGTTCATGTTTGTGCAGATGGTGGGACAATGCAAGATGACAGACATAGGTCAGTGTAATTCCCAAGCTATACCTTAATGGTTAAAGTTTTTTTTTAACAATTTTCTATTTTTTTTTTGTTTGATGCTTGTGACTCTCTGAGGTCCAGAAAGGTCTTCAGGGTTGGCGCTACTAGCTCTGTGTCCTTGAAGGAGGATGTTTTTTTGTGGTTATTAATTCCAATTTTAGCTTACAACATCGTCACTGTGTTTTTATTAACCACTCCAAAATGCAAAACATGACCCCTGATTGAAACGATTTGTAGAATGAAAAATTAGTTTTGGACCAAATAAATAGCCTAATGTCATTTATTTTCTTAAATTCTAACTTAAATAAATGTTAGAGTGCACAGTTCGACCAATGTTCACACAAACCTTTGAACAATGACAAACCCTAATTGAGTTTAATTATATAATGAGGGCGATTCATTTACCTACCTACTTCAGTTATAAGCCACTAGGAGCTGCTCTAATACAGTGAGCATCTTTACCCCCAAGAAATACACCTGAAGTCCAGTTCTGACAGCAGACTTTCCCCTCACAACATATTAGACAGACCAGGAAACAATGTCCTTGTACCAACCACCATGGCGACAGTTTATCTTGTTTAAATACCACTCAGGTCCGCAGTCTACCTGTCTAAACAAATACAACCACACTCTGCTGAGTGCGAATGTGACTTGCTGTGAATTTACTGTACATAACATAGCAAGGACATTATGTTTGTCTCACAAGAACACTACATTCTAAAAGCAAGAGGATTTATTTTTGCTGGTAACAAAGGAAACCTATACACACACAGTAGAGAATAAAATATGATTTTATTGTCTTAACATGTTATTAAAAGCAAAACCGTATGTGTGGAGAATACAAGAAAGACCTCAAAAGAATCCCCCAGGGGTAGAAACAGTGTTGCCATACTGTTGAGAAGTCAAACAGATGGGATGTCTTCGGAGAGATGGATGCTGTCATTTACATCAAATTAGAGTAGCCTGGGCTAGTCCATCCCCCACTATTGCCAAACACCGGAAAGCAGGTGTCTGCTTAATAATTTGGTCAAAGATCATTGAGTTAAAGGTTGAGGCCAGGGCAGAGAGGGACAAGGTCAGGCTGCTGTTAGGAGGGTGGTGAGACATGATCTCTCCAAGTCTGGAGCAGCCAAACCCCAAGGTCATCCATTAGTGCTCTGGCCCGTTGATGCTGGAAGTCCCACAATAAATTTACTGTGCACCCTTAACCCTTTTAATACTCACCATGACCCAGATGAGGAGATCATCCCCTCAAGGGAGAGGCATATTACATTATTAACACTGCACAGCCATTGACAGCTATTATGCTACATCAGTTTAGGCTGTTCGTCCACTTCAGTATAAACATTATGTAGAAAATACCCTGATAACATAATTATTTAGTTGTGCCTAATAATTGCGATTGTGTCTTTGAGTGCATTGGATTTCCAACTGCATGAGTTATTGTGGAGAATTATAGATCTTTAAATGTATGTTTTCGTTGCAGATATTTTCAGGACCTTCCCATAGTTTCTGCTCTTGCCCTGGTCATGTTCACCAGAGCATGCCATTAGGCAAAATACACAGGTAGGCTATGCTACAGTTTGTTAACATCATCTCTAAAAATGTTTACTGTACATCAATCAAATGACACTCTAGGCTTTGTAATTTAAGATGATCATAACCCAAGACAAATGAAACCCATGTCCTAGGGGAATCTATTGATTGAGATCTATGCAGAATATCTTTTGATTGAGATCTATGCAGAATAATGCAACATGAATATTTCATTTTGAAACTTGAAATGTTTTCCTTAATGTGCTGAGAGCAGAGTGAATTTTTTGTCTTATAGTAACATTATACTAAATTATGATGTTCTGTTCTGTTAGGCCCAATGTACAAGTATGATTAATAAAGAATAAGCACATGTGCAGAATGTGATCTGACATGCAGAACCTTCAGTAAACTGCAGATATGTTGGTCAAAATATGGACTGAAGACTTGATCCTGAAGTAGTTGGATTACATCCACAAACCAAATTTTAATTACGACAGATATATCGTAATACTGTATATAAAAAAAATCCCATAGTCATGTGTTTCAAACACAGGTGACGGTGTCAGTGCCTGACCAGATTGTAAAAGAACATTGAGTTATAAGTGATCATTATCTGCACTTTCAAACAACGTACAACATTTCTGCATTTCATGTGACACATTTTCTCTTTTAATAAGGAGAAGAGCTGAAGGAAAGAAGGAAGAAATGTCACTGGTGTCAACCACTCCTTTTAAATAGGAGTCTCCTATGATCCCTGGCTACCTCTCTCAAACCTTTCCCTGGTGTCAAGACTGGGCTTCAGAAAAATACATTAAAGTGACATAGTGTTGGCAGGAATAAAATACATTCCCGTTTCCACCCTACTCAGGACAACAGACGAGCCATCACCTTGGCTGAGACACAAGCTTTAATGAATCAACTAACACCTGAATTTCTCTGGCGCTGGAGACTTTTCAAAGAGGCCAGCCATTCAGTGTCATTATTAATGGGATCCTGTATTGGACTGCCGCTGATTTGATGGCCTGCTCAACCTCTCCTATGGCCTATCAACTTGACACAGGTTAATTTTGCCTCTTGCTCTTAAATACATTGTCTTGCAGGTGTTGCAAGTGTAAGGTCTTCATCTTTTTCAGTCATGTCTCTCCTCAAAGAGCATAAGGACCAAGCAGTGTCATATTAACCCAAGACAGCTGAAGTGAATGTATTGTAAAAGCATACGTGCACGTGTGTGGTTATATGTATGGGGAAACGTTTTGTTTACCACATGGATTCATATGGCTGTGTGGAGGTACACGGATGTAGTGCGTGTATTATTGCATTTATATTTTAGGTACTAATAAATGCCACAGAACCATCCAATCTTTTCACCTATAATGACAAATGTTTCAAATCCATAGGCGCCCATTTGTCTTGAACTTTGATTCCAGGATTGTGGCATCCTAGTCATTTGCATACATTACAGCTTGAAGTGTTTTTACACTACAATATACAGTATCTAATGCTGTGTAGAATTCTCAAGAAACAGTGACCAGATATCTGAAGTTACAATCGATGAGACACAGAATTTTCTTTTAAATATTTACATCTATTAATTTCTGATTCACCTACATTTGGTACAGGGATAAAACCAATTCTTTGTGGGCTATTCTGAATACAGGGTCTGATTACTGCTTTTTAAATAGGGATCATGAAGCAATCATGAGGGCAAACATGCTGCAAGGGAGGCTGGCACAAATGGTGGCTACAAGTGATTATTTACTAACAAATATATTTTGTTACAGGGTTACAGCAAAGATGCAGGACAGGGAGTTAGTGTGAATGACCAATGGTGTTTTATTTAAGGAAAAACACACAGAACTGTATCTCAACAAAAAACAGTGAGTCGCTGCTGGCGAGTTTTCGGTAGGTGAGGGGTGAGGTCGGCGTCCCTTTCCATCAGCAGTCTATGGAACGAGAGAGGAAAAACTAGCACAAAACACCACATTAGAACAATCCATTCTCTCTCCTTTGTACCTCACCCAATTACCCTTGTCGAGAGGCAGGTGTGGAGGGGAGGCCCGGCCCTCCTATCGGCCTCTCCAATGTTCCGGTGGGTAAACGTGCCCGCCTCTCGCCTGCTCTCCCGGCACACGCTTTCCAAGGTCCTGAACCTCTGGATCCGGCGTGCCCTCGCTCGGTGGTGGAGAGGCGCGTAGAGATCTGCGACGCCACACTCCCTGTCCCTAAGCTGCGAGCCCGGCGACAGAGACGGAGCAACGAAATCCAGAGGTGCGGCCCCGGAGGTGGTCTCACAGGCGTCCGTCTGCATAATGAATGGTCAGTGCACTGTAAGTCCAGGGTGCCCAGGACAGAATCCATGGACTGTACCCCATTCAGGTGTTTAACGCCCACTCAAGTTGGAGCATCCAGACTGAACCTTCTTCTGTGTGCTGGCTATAGTACCCCACTAAACTCAGAAAGGCATGTACGTGGGTCTTCGTGGTGGGCTGGGGAAAGTTCTTCACTGCTTCCGTTATTTTGGGCTGTGGGTATTTTGGCCTGGCTGATGCGGTGTCCCAGGTACTTTGCTTCCGCCAGGCCCTAGAAGAATTACGCGAGGCTAGCAGTAAGGCCGGCTTGTCTGTCGTCCTTCAAGACTTTCCAGAGGCAGGATTAGTGTTCCTCCCAATCATGGTGGGCATGGGCTCACCAAACTGGGAGGAACACCCCGGCCAGGAGAGAACGGACAAAGATTTCACCAAATCAGCTGTTAGCGCTGGGGAGAGGTGATAGGGCTCTAGCCACTGCCAGACGCGTAGTAGGGCAATTTTGGAATGGCCACCGGGGACAGGCCCAGCCGTGCCAGCATTTCCTCTGAGACGAGGATAGTCTTGGGCGTCCCAGAGAGACAAGGCGTAATACGCCTGCTGAGTCTCTCCGGTCAGGAACACCCTCTCCTGCCTTAAATTCCCCAAGACCCTCCCCAGGACATGATCATGTCCAGTGAGGTAACAACATACCTGGTTATCAAATGTAAAAGGCATTTTCCATGATCTTTCTTTACATTGTATATATTTATCTGCATCAGACTATTATCAAACACATTTCATAAAAGAATAATTGAATGAATAATAAGCATATTCAAAATAATGAGTCCTAGCAGTGTATCCGTTGGAATATGTTCACATTCCCAAACACAACTCTGGCAGGTACCGAACATAACAGAGGAGCTCCCAAGACTCATAACTAAACACATTCAAGGTATATAAAACACCATTCTAAAATGTCTAAAGGGAATACAAATAGGAAATTCAAGCAACTATTGTGAGGTAATCATTGAACATAGATTTGACAAATATATATTTTAAGTTGAAGGCAAGAGCAAACATTTCACATTTCAACAACAAATCCTATTTACAGTTGCAAAATAGTGGCAATACCACGTCTAACTGGTGACGTTGTCCGGGGGCAGCTATATCCCCCAAAAAAACAGGGACAGTCCACAGTAAACAGGTCTTGTCACCTTAAAATAAGAACAAGGCTCAAGTAAACAATTGAATTGGTTGGTAAGTAAGTTTAGATTTTCCTCCTTGACAATAATGGACTCATTAGTGGCTGACTGGTCAAATTGCTGGGTGCACATATCCTTTGTTTCAAGCCCACAGCACTCTGGTCTTGTGTTTCACAAAAAAATTAAATAAGCATAATTTCTCTCATTTACTCTCTTTTTCATAGTCCAGAAAGGGTCATAGTCAGTTAAGATGGACTAATTACATTTTATATTCTCTAAACTTTCACCATATAAATTCCCACACACATGTAGTTGCAATTGTTTCGTCCCACAGTGTGTTGAGTCTAGCGACTCAGTCTCTCTTTCTTCAGGGCTAGCCCCCGATGTGCATGGCTGGTGGTTGCTTTGTGTGACCTGTTCTCACACTGTTCCATCTCTACATCATGAAGCCTGCTTTTCACAGCAGCAATTCAACAGCAACAATCACACACGCCTCAAAGCAGACCCCCTTGCTCCCTTTGCCAACCAATTAAGAGCCATCTGGGCTTGGAGAAAATATAATGGAAATTATAAAATCATATCCCATATTTAAAAAGTTATTAAATAAATTGTATTTTATTTCTTAACTGTCTATTGATATTTTTATTGATGTTTTCAGGCATTTATTTGATTTTTGTGAAGAAACAATTTCTATTGTACATTTGAACTCGTTGCGACCAGCATACTTTACTAACATGATAGCAACTGCCATTGCTTTTGATGCTGCGGTGTGACTGTGTGATTCCTCATGATCTCAAGGTCATATATTCCCAGTGGTTGCATAGGGCAGGGAATTGAGAGCAGCAGGGTTCATGCCTTGGGTCACTGAAGCTTCAAAAGTGGCTGGCCAACTTTGTGCCTGGGGGGCAGGGGGGATTTCTCAAGGTCCACTGAACCCTACAGCATAGACCCTGAAGGAGGGCCCACAGAAAGAGGGAGTCCGCTAAGTTCATGTAACTAAAAGAAAAACAAGGCTTTGGTTGCCAGAAGAACAACAACATTTAGCCATAATCTAACGGTGGCACTGCCAAACCTGATTTTCATTTTTTCATGTTATTTTAGAGTGTTGTAGGCAATGATAAGCACAGTATTCGTTTATGACTCATATGCAATGATATTTGTAACCACATGCTGTCAAGTAGGATTTGCAGGCACAAATGTTTCTATTCACCCTTATTTAGTGATAGGTTAACTTGCCCCCTAATCAAGATGGCATGCACGTTGGCATGGTAAATCTCAGCTGTGGCCATGGCGACTGGTGTGGCTGGACCATCCTCCCCCTGCATGGTTTCAGGCAGCCTAGAGCTCGAGTTGTGTTATGTAGTTAACTGAGGTCAGGATGGTCATTATCTGGGTCTATCTGCCAGCAGGGCATCCTGCTCTGATGATAGGCCTCTTTTGCAGACCTGCAGCTTTTAGCACACCCTAGGACTTAACCTCAGTGTAGATGAGGCAAATCACTACCAGCAAATGCAGCCCAGGGCTGTGACCTAGTAAAAAAAAAGTTGACTTTGTACAATTCTGTCAACATTCTCTCCCAACTTTCAGAATTTCAGAATTTGGGAGAGATTTTTCATGCGAGGTTGCTTATGTGGAATTCAATGTTTTTGCCATTCAACTGGGCCTGTAAAAGTTTGACTTTATAAATATACTGCGTCGGATGCAACGATACATAAGGTCCCAGAGGTTCTCAATTGAATTCAGGTCTGGGGAACGTGACGGCCAGTCAATGGCATCAGTGTCTTCTTCATCCAGGAACTGCCAACACACTCTGGTCACATGAGACCCGGCATTGTCCTGCACCAGGAGGAACCCAGGGCCCACTGCACCAGCGTAAGGTCTGACGATGGGTCTGAGGATTCCAGCCCAGTACCTAACAGCAGTCAGGGTACCATTGGCTAGCACGTGGAGGTATGTGCGACCCTCCAAGGATATGCCTTCCCTGACCATCACTGACCCACCGCCAAACTGGTCATGCTGGATGATGTTGCAGGCAGAGTAACAGAGTCCAGACTCTTGCACATATGATCCAGTAGCCTGCTGGAAGTCATTTTGTAGGGCTCTGGCAGTGCTCCTCCTGTTCCTCCTCGCTCAAAGGGGCAGATACCGGTTCTGCTGCGGGGTTGATGCCTTTCTATGGCCCTGTCCAGCTATCCTTGTGTAACGGCCCTTCTCCTCGTATCTCCTTCATGCTCTTGCGACTGTACTGGGACACACAGCAAACCTTCTTGCAACAGCACATATGGATGTGCATCCTGGAGGAGCTGGACTGCCTGTGCAACCTGAATGGGATGCAGGTACTGCATGCTACCAGTAGTGGTAAGGACACTAGCAAAATGCTAAACTAAAGGAGAATCAGTCAGGGGGGATAAGGAGAGAGCAATTGTCTGTGGCCACCAGCTCCATAAACATTCCCTTTTTGGGGGTTATCTTGCTGTTGTCTCTCCAGTGCACCAGTTGTCACTTTAATTTGCACCAAAACAAGTGACATTTATTCAAAATAATTTATCTTTCCTAACTGGACAGATTGATATCCATGACGTTTAATTGACTAGGTGTTTTACTGTGATTATTTTGTGTTCTCAGAATTTTCCCTAGACTTTATTTAATTGTTTAAATTTGTATAACCAAGTAATTTAAAAAAGCAAACATAGAACTTTCAATCTACTCGATAATACTGTGTGTAAATTGTTGCCTTCATCTTATTATGTAGATACAACACCTCATCTTTTACAGTGTAGCTAACATTAGTAGACACAAATAGGGTCAGGCGCGAATGGCTAATGAAAATATGAGTCAGCTGGTTAGCCTAGCTAGCTATGATTATACACTGTCAACAACTTTTAACTACTTCCATTCCAGAAATGTGTTCAATGTATGCCTGGCTAGTAGAAAGCCAATAGAACAACTTGAGTCTTTTCACATGTTGATGTCAGTGCCTCTTACCCTGCTGGAAATTCCAGCTTGACCAGCTTTATGTATGTTTTTCGACATGGTAGCTGGTTTGTTTCTGATAGTGGGAGTAACAAAAAACAGCCGTGTTCCAGCTCTAGCCATTATAACCACCAGTTGTAAACGGTTTGACCATCTACCGTCTCTGGCTGGTGTATTGCAGGTAGCCTGATGGACCAGCTAAAACCTAACCATCCACCAGTTCTAACCAAATCTTACTTAATTGTAGTTCTGATAAAGATGTCCTAATACTACACAGACCTAAATCAAGTTAATCAAAATATTTCTGCAAGCTAAATTCAATAAATAAACTGTTAACATTTATAAAAAATATATAAATATATAATAATAAAGAACAGAATAAAGTATCATTTCACAGCTTGGCTTGCACATGTATTGAGCTTTACCACATACTTCTAACCCAGCAAGAGTTACTCATTATATATTGTGTGATTAGTAAACAATATTCACATATTATTTAAATGTTATTTTTAGAATCCTGCTTCTACCATTTAGAAGACTGGTCTGTCTCCTTCTTGTCTTCCCTTACCAAACGAGACCAGAAAAGTATTTGCTAGTCCAGGGTTTAGGGTCGGAAGGTTTGTACTTTGAGTGTCTACGGCAAGTATGAGGAGATTAGAAGTCAATGCAAATCGATAGTTGGACGGGCAAGAAAGTTTTAATGGGGAATATCCTAGGTAACAGCACATTTACCAAAGATTACAGCTGTGAGTCTGTAGAAAACTTGTCAATCTCTATTAAGTTTTTGGGAAGCATAAACAGACAGAAATTTCAAAGTCAATGGCATACATTTTCGGTTGGATTTAGGTCGGGGTTCTGACTAGGCTACACAGTTCAATTTGTTTCATCTGAGTTAAAAACCTTTGGATGGATGTCGGAAAGAGCAGCCTTTTCTCATCTTGGTCCAGTAACCTGGTGGTAGGTCAGGTGTCTGTGAGCTCACTTGTAGTTGTAGGCTAGGGAATGTGTTCTCCTCCAGCACTTGTTTACTAGCCAAAACTACATGGTGGAATGAGCAGTGAGATAAAAAGCAGCGTGGGTTGATGAGATGCGCATGGGTGAAAATGTCGAGATCTACTCTCCCACATCTGCTGAGGAGTGTTCTTTGATGAGTCAAGGCCCTAAGCACAAATTCAATATCACGCAATTGGACGCGGAAAGAAAATAGTTGCTTTTGGGCTCTTTATAGTCTGTCTGTTTAGTATTCTACTTACTCAACCAGCCTGTTCTTGAAGGCCTGTCTGATATATACAGGGACTTGGTAGTGCAATACACTCTTCAATTATTAAATCCCTTACATGAAAATCTGAGGTACTGAGATTACAAAATGTTAAAATGTTCAATGGTGTATTGACATTCTATAGGCACTGAACTTTATCAAGTGATCACAGAATGTAGAAAGATAACTGACAAATGTATATTGCTGAAAACTAATGGTCAAACAAGCGAGGTGAGTGTAGCATGAGTCAGGACAGCACCATAAACTTGAGAAATGCATGTCAGTTATCAAAAGATGCTTCAACAAAGATGTCTGCGTCTACAACACGTCAAACATTTCTTGAGTGTATGGTATGCATGTATCATGTTTGTTGAGGCTGTTGAGTTTAGACCAGGGTGGATAGTGTAGTGATACAACATGGCCTACATCTAGTTGGTTAGCTAGCTATGTTTACTCCATGCACACAGAACAACAACTGACTCTTTCATATTCATTTGTTAAAGCTACTTTTCCCCCAGGGCTCTTCAATTTGTTGGCTAGCCATATGGTTATTTAGCAGTTATGGCATTACCAAAGTCGACAAAATGAAGCTTCCAGTTGAGGACCTGTGATGCATCTGTTTCTCAAACTGGACACTAATATATTTGTCATTTTGGTCAGTTGTGTACTGGGTCCTCGTACCCGCTTTCTCTTCTGGTTAGAGCCAGTTTGCACTGTTCTGTCAAGGAATAGTACAAATCGTTGTACGAGATCTTCAGTTTTTGCGCAATTTAATTTTTTTTGCATGGAATAGCCTTCATTTCTCACAACAAGAATTAACTCACTTGTTTCAGAAGAAAGTTATTTGTTTCTAGACATTTTGAGCCTGTAATTGAACCTACAAATGGTGATGCTCCAGATACTTAACTAGTGTAATCAGCACAGCAGTTTTCAGCGGTGCTAGCATAACTCAAAAAGGGTTTTCTAATGATCAAATAGCCTTTCAAAATGATAAACTTGGATTAGCAAACACAACATTCCATTGGAACACAAGACATATGGTTGCTGATAAATGACCTTTGTACACCTATGTAGATATTCCATTGAAAATCAGCAGTTTGCAGCTAAAATAGAACAACATTAACAATGTCTACACTGTATTTTTTATTTGGTGTTATATAAAAAAAACAAGGATGTTTCTAAGTGAATCTTTTGAACAGTAGCGTGGATACTTCTTTTTGACTTCTGTTTGGCTGCTTTATTTTCTCTTACCTGTTCAAGTGATCCCACGCAAATCTAATATGGTGAGTGTTCCATCTGCAGACCTCAGTTCCGAGTTAGGCTAAATCGTCTTTGCAGAGTGTTTTGGTTAATTATAAAGGGTTTGCCAATCAGTCAAAGATGTCTATTTCTTTTTAGATAGCAATACTTCTCAGTTTGTACTTTGGTGCCGAATTACTCTGAGAGACGTTGTACAATAACATCAAATCCTTTTAAGTCCTGTTTATCAAATTCTGCTGTTTAGGTCTTCCAATTTGTTTTTGGTCTTCAGCTTTTTTTTTGTAATATCACAAGACATACTTTGGACAAAACAACATGGTGGTATTTTTTTTTTTAATTCATATTATTTTGTTTTGTTTTTACAAGCAAATAAACACCTAAGTCACTGATAAAAAAGATTAACAAAATTCTCAGATGGCTTATGACATTTCTACATTAATCTATACTGTCATACTATTATGTCTATACTGAATGTAAACCTTTGAGGGGAGAATCTTCTGTTTTTCTGTTGGTAATTGCTGTAGGTATCTAGGCACCTCTGTTTAAATTATTCCATGGTAACTATAAAGCAAATACACAAGGGGATCCAACAATCAAATCCAAAACATATGAATTCTTTACTTTGGGGGACTAGGTAGAAACATAAAGTGCTTTCACTTTTACACAGTAAAAACAGGGATACTTTGTGGAATTACATATCCTGTGACCATAGGCAACATTATTTCTAACGCAAAATTCATACAACAACTCATAAACATCATCATCATTGTACTCTATCTGTTTATATGAATCTCCTCCTTGTGTAATTGATTGGTGTAATTTGTTACCTTTTGCTTGGTACGTAGTGTATTTTGATTGTATTTATGTGTTGTCTTGCTATCATTATGCTTTTAGCCAGGTTATTATAATAGAACATTTGTTCTCAACCAGCTTACTCAGTTAAACATTGGTTAAAAAAAATATTATAATGGATTGATAATGTTAAGATGATATGTTACATATTTGTCTTTGAAGTACATCATCAGAGGTATATTTGACAATGAAAAGAAAGTGAATTTGAAAGTGTTGAAATCCTTAAACAAATATATTGCAATTTCAGGTGACACTAATCTCTTTGAAAAGTTAAAGGCTAAATAATTAATAAATTCATACATCTCATATTTCTGATATAAAAATAGTTTTTTGCATGGTCTTGGTATTGTGTTTTTGTGTCATTCTCGCACAACTTCCTTATTCATGTTAACCACATGCAGTTTTCCTTTCCATGTGGAATATACAACATTTTGAAAAAGATCTCTTTCGCTCAACCACACACACACACACACACACACAAACAAACACAGACTAACACACATCCCTCTTTAAACTGGCTCTCCCCCCTATAGCAATTTTGTCAGAAGTTGAAAATGTCTTGATTTAGTTGTCTGGCTGTTCCGGACAGTTTCTCCCGCTGTGCTAATGTGAACAGGACATCCCGCTGGGCACCAAAGAATACCACTTCACGGCAGCCGCATAGCTGGCAGCTTTTATTTATGGAGCTACCGAAATGAATGGGTATTAGTGTCCAAACATTTCACCATGCTCCTGCAGCCACACACAAAAGCTACTGATTTTCAGCAAGACTGGACCAAAAAGAGAAGAAAAAAAAAACATTTATAATCACTTAAAAGACCTCAGAAAAGACATTGCTTTTCAGAGATGGATGAGAGATATCGAACATAAAAACGCCTCAATTTCATTGCACTTCTATCCAAGTAAAAATTGAAATTCTGTACCCCATCTACTGAACAAGTTGTCAAATATGTATCATACATGTAATACTTTTTCTAAAACAAAGGTTCTTAGAACTCCTGACAGTACGAATATAAATGATGAAGGTGGAATATGGTACACATCATGTATCATGTTTCCATCAGATCACGATCACATTCAGTATATTTACATATTGTGAGTGAAAGCACCAACAGTGTAGAGCATCCTTCTGGCCTTATCATGTGGTAGCAGGCTGAGGCGGAGTGTGACTATGTCTTCCTGGCCCAGCGCTGCACTCTGCTTGGCCCCAGTGTCAACAACAGAGAGCTCGCCTGTCCCCACTGTCCTGCATGCTCACCCCCCTGCTCCTTATTGCTCCTCAGCTGTCATCCCTGCCCTTCTGCAAACACACTGGGCTGACATTTGGAAAAACTCTGGCATTCACCCTCAATATGGATTTTTGTTGATTATAGCTTTCTGTCTCTGAAGATTGCACGTATTATACTGCGTGATCCTGTGACTATTTACACAGCTTTGCTCCTGTCAGCTTCACTGTGAAGTCCAATATCTTTATTTCTCTTTCCCTCCTGACTTTTCATGTTCTTCCTGTTTTTAGTACAAATCCCCATTGGATGTTAACCCCTTCTTAGTGCCACAGGAGATCATAGTTTATGCGAAGCTGGTCAGTAATGTCACTAAGATCGGGATCTGATACAGTAGCTGCCTGTTGGTTAAATGCCACTGGCCTGCACCTCCTTCCAAGCGGCTGTTCTGTTTCACTTGCTGCGTAACAGCAGTATAGGTTTATGAATGGGGAGTGTTTTTGGGGCTTTGGGGAAGGTTTAATGTTTTTTCTTTAATTATTGGGGACAAGGGAGTGTATTGCATTTCCATCCAAGGCTTCACATTCATGGTTTTGAAGGTTTTTATACATTGTAATTTTTTCCATTATGGCCAAATGTATTCATCTATTGTCATACAACGGCCCTATTAAGTAGTTTTGGTACCTACTTTATGCATGGTGTCCAATCAAAAATGCATGTCGATTATTCAGAAAGAATACGAATATTCTAAACAAATAGTCCAATTTGTTTACACTTGCAGGATGGCCAAAAATGACATGGATTAAATCAATTACAAACAAAATACTTTGTGGTGCCAGTCAGAAAAATTGGTCAGTTATTTATTTTGTCAATTTAATCCAGGTCGTGTTTCGTAATCCTTAACACAGTGGCTTGCATTTACCTTCCTTTGACATTTTCAAATTTTTCTAAAAATCTCCACAAAATATGTTGTCATATTTATATTTTCTAAATGAAAAATAAAACATGGAGTATGGTGACAGTTTGGCAATAACAGCAACAAATGCACATATCACCTGGCCTTGGTATTTTTGGTTACATAAGATAGTTACATATCCACAGCGTAGGAGTGAAAGCCTTATTATGGCACCTTGTTAATGTTGTCATTTCGTCATAATTACATTGTGACAACACTATTCTTTTGTCATTTTGTCACTGTTGCTGACTTAGTAACTAGCAACCTATAATGACTTGTCATGAAGAAGCTGCTTCCTGACGCGATTCCTGTCAGCTGCTGTTTTGCACAGCTGATCAAATGCAGCAGTTGACAAAATCCTGAGCTACTGACTGGTTTATGGTAACATTCACTCTTATTTTGGGGCAATATTACAATTTAAAGGTAAATGAAAGAGGTAGCATTAGCTAGTAATCTAACAAATGAACGTATGTCAGTAATTGCCTTTGCTTCTCTGTTAAATATCTGTCAGTGACTTATGATCGTATACTTTATACATGATCTTTCTTGTGACTATAATACACATTAGGTTATCAATATCACTAAAAAATAAAGAGACCACTGCACCTTTTTCTTTCCTTTCCAAAATAGTCGAGAAGGAAGGTTTTGGGTGAGGAACAGAAAGGTTCAAATTAAGAGACCACTGCAAATTGAACGCTTCTGTTCCTCATCCGGTCGGTCGCTCGCATCCGCTCTTCTTAGCCGGCTCCGGTTACGTGGTCCGGCAAAAATAAAGCACAGTATACATAACACTGTACACTAGCAGCATTTAAAAAAAAAAGAGTACTGTAAACTAGCAGCAATCTGGGTAGTATTTTGATAGAGCAGCAATCTGGGTAGTATTATTGAACATTTAGATATGGCAAGTATGACAGTAATATAAAGTATCTCACAAAAGTGAGTACACCCCTCACATTTTTGTAAATATTTGATTATATATTTTCATGTTGCAACACTGAAGAAATGACAACTTGCCACAATGTAAAGTAGTGAGTGTATAGCTTGTATATCAGTGTAAATTTGACAATGGGTGGTGTGTTTAGGGGCGTTATCATGTTGGAATACTGCCCTGTGGCCAGTCTCCAGAGGGAGGGGATCATGCACTGCTTAAGTATGTCACAGTACATGTTGGCATTCATGGTTCCCTCAATGAACTGTAGCTCGCCAGTGCCGGCAGCACTCATGCAGCCCCAGACAATGACACTCCCACCACCATGCTTGACTGTAGGCAAGAAACACCTGTCTTTGTATTCCTCACCTGGTTGTCGCCAAACATGCTTGACACCATCTGAACCAAATAAGTTTAATCAGACCACAGGACATGGTTCCAGTAATCCATGTCCTTAGTCTGCTTGTCTTCAGCAAACTGTTTGTGGCCTTTCTTGTGCATCATCTTTAGAAGAGGCTTCCTTCTGGGACAACAGCCATGCAGACCAATTTGATGCATACGTGTGACGTATGGTCTGAGCACTGACAGTCTAACTCCATACCCCTTCAACCTCTGCAGCCATGCTGTCAGCACTCATACGCCTATTTCCCAAAGACAACCTCTGGATATGACACTGAGCATGTGCACTCAACTTCTTTGATTGACCATGGCGAGGCCTGTTCTGAGTGGAACCTGTCCTGTTAAACCACTGTATGGTCTTGGCCACCGTGCTGTAGCTCAGTTTCAGGGTCTTGGCAATCTTCTTATAGCCTATGCCATCTTTATGTAGAGCAAAAAATAAATAAAATCTTTGCCATGAGGTACCATGTTGAACTTCCAGTGACCAGTATGAGGGAATGTGAGAGCGATAACACCAAATTTAACACACCTGCTCCCCATTCACACCTGAGACCTTGTAATACTAATGAGTCACATGACAAAGGGGAGGGAAAATGGCTAATTGGGCCCAATTTGGACATCGGAATCCAACTATGTAGTGACAAGTAATAATAAGAAAATTTACACACAGCTTTAAATATATCAAGAGAATAATGTGTTCTTATACTGAACATAACACTGTACATAGCATTAGTTTAAAAAGAGTACTGTAGATTAGCAGCAATATTAGTAGTAATGAATATTGTAGAAATGGCAAGTATGGCAGTAATATACAGCTCCGGAAAAAATTAAGAGACCACTGCATCTTTTTCTTTCTTTTCCTTTAAAGTTGAAAACGAAGATTTTGAGTGAGGAACAGAAGGTTTAAAGTTAAAAGACCACTGCAAACTGAACGCTTCTGTTCCTCACTAAAAACTTTCCTTTTCAACTTTTTTGGATAGGAAAGAAAACGGTGTAGTGGTATCTTAATTTTTTTCAATGTAGCTATACATTGAAAAAGAAAATGTAAACTAGCATCGATTTTATGCATCTGGAATATTCGTGTGTGATCATTATGATCACAGATCAGTGTTACTGATTGAGGAGCCTATGGCCTGAGTGAAAATCAGTTTTTGAGTCTGGAAGTGTGTGCTCCGATGCTCAACCTCTCTCTCAACATATGTAAGACTAAAGAGATGATCGTGGACTTCAGGAAGTGGCAGCAAGGTAGTCATGCCCTCATACACTTCAGTTCCATCGATGTGTATGGGGGCATGACTGCCTTTCTGCCGCTTCCTGAAGTCCACAACCACCTCCTTACTCTTACAGATGTTGAGAGAGAGGTTGTTGTCCTGGCACCATGTAGCCAGGTTCCTTACCTCCACTCTGTAAGTGGTCTCATCATGGTTGGAGATGAGACCAAGGATGGTAGTGTTGTCCACGAATTTGTGGATGATCATGAAGCTGTGTGTGGCCACGCACTTGTGAGTGAACAGGGAGTACAGGAGGGGACTGAGTATGCAGCCCTGTGGTGCTCCAGTGCTCATGGTCTGTGTAGATGAGGTGAGGTTGCCCATTCTCATGTCAGGAAGTCCAGGATGCAATTGCAGAGGGAGGTGTTAAGTCCCAGGGTCATGAGCTTAGGAATAAGCTTAGCAGGCATTATAGTGTTGAATGCAGAGCTGTAGTCCAAGAAACAGCATCCTCACGTATGTGTTGCCTTTTTCCAGGTGGGTGAGGATGGTGTGTATCGTCAGGGCGATGGCATTATCCTTTGATCTACTGGGGCGTTATGCAAATTGAAAAGGGGTCCTAGGTGTCAAGAAGGGTGGAGCAGATGTGAGTTCTGACCAGCCGCTCGAAGCATTAATGATGATGGATGTCAGTGCTACAGGGCGGTAGTCATTCAGGCAGGTGATGGAAGGTTTCTTCGGTACAGGGACGGTGTTGGTCTGTTTGAAGCAGGGTCAGGGAGAGGTTGAATATGGAGGTGAAAACCTCTGCTAGTTGGTCAGCGCACCCTATATGGACACGGCCTGGATTGCCATCTGGCCTTGGTGACTTCCGAGGGTTCACTTTTTTTTTTAAACTCTCCTCACGTCGGCCGTGGTTAGGGACAGAGTGTGGTTGTCCTGGTCCTCAGCAAGCCTCACTGAAGGAATTGTGTTGGTTGCCTCAAACCGTGCATAAACGTTTTTGAGCTCGTCAGAGAGGGAGGCGGCGGGACATTGATCTTTCTCCCTCTGTATTCTGTGACAAGCATCTTGAAATCAGATGATTATCAAGGTGTTTCAGAGAGCTATGTTTAACAAGGTGTCTGGAAACTGGGTCTCCATCTAAGTTTTGGGGGCTTCTAGCAGGACAACTATTACAAACACATAAAAAATCTTGGTCAAAGAAGAAATGCTGGACTGTTCTAGACTAGCCTGCATTGAATCCTTAATCCCATAGAAAACCTATTGCAAGAGCTGAAATCAACAGAACTAGAACGGTTTGCATCTGAAGAACTGGCAAAGTTGTCAGTACATAAGTGCTGGAAGCATTTTGTTGGTTAGAAGAACATATAAGTGACTATGTCTGGTGACTGCATTTGTTGGCTAGTAGCAGCCTGGCTACAGACACCTCCAAAATGATTGTGACCCTTGATAAAGTTAGTTGATTAAGTATTTCCTAAATATTTCCCAAAAGATTTAGTAAATTATTGTCATGTTTTTCTGCATGCTCTCAGTAAATGTATGACCATAGCTTCCTAGGACACTGTTGATTTTGTGACCATAGTTTCACAGGACACAGTTCTAGTGTGAATGCATGCAATGTGCTTCCATGTTGGTTGCTCTAAATAAAACAATTTCTGGCAACCAAAATGTTTTCTCTGAGCCATTGTACTAATATAAAATAATATCTTTTTTATATTTCTTTGGCTAAAATATAGCTAATTATCAAAAGTGTGTATCAGTAACTGTGTTACTGTGTACTTTGTTGTTGAGTGTGTGGCTAGAGTCCCAGATTGTGTTCATATACACCGTACTAAAGAGGGAGACAAATGCTGCTAGTCGTTTTGTATCCATTTGATTATCATTATCACTTGTTTAAGCCATAGTAGAGTTATGGCTTGGTGGTAGAGCTTGTACAGGTTCCTGTCATGGACAATTGAGGCATGGACATTGCATCATTCCATGCCTCTCATGCAGCAGTATAAAGAACAGTTTAAAATTGGACTTACTGTATGTCCTTCCTCTAACACTATCTTGGGCAGATGTCCAGGGTGGCAGGAAGCTTGGACCCGATGATTAACATCTGCACCTCACTCTGAGGAGCCTAATGATCCAGGGTGGTGCAGTTTCCATACCAAGTGATGATTTGGATGGTCACTATGAGCTTAGTGATACTTCTGAAAAACCTTTTGAGGGTATATGAGCCAATCCCAAGTCTTTTCAGTTTCCTAAGGAGGAATAGGTCTTGATGTGCTTTCTTGATATTTCTCTGGATGTGTATGGACCATATTTGGTTATTGATTATATTGACACAGAGGAACATGAAGCTCTCCACCTTCTCCACATCATCCCATCGATGTAGATGCAATCGATGACAAAAACATTTTGTGCTGTATAAGCACACATCTTCCCATGATATGCCCGGCAGATGCATCACCAGTACCCCGCAAATATGGCACTTACCGCCACTCCAGGTAGCTCCTCTACCGGCTCCACTGATTCAGCCTTCCACCATGTTCTCTAACCGTCCAACTGCTCAGTAAATGTAGGCTGGTGTAAGGCTCTGAATACAATGTCAAGGTCTGACATGCGTTATGGAACGTTATGATGATTGGTCAATAAGCACTAAAATTTCTACTACTACAGCCGGCTCGCATATGTTTTGTTTAAAAAAACGTGCACGGGAAGAAAGAGCAGGAAGTTTCCTATGATGTTCGCGAATAAGGAAGTTGATAGAATCAAAAAAGATTATCGACAAGTTTGTCGAATCTGGGTAAGTAGGAAAAAACACTTTATCTTGTAGCACATCTTTTGTTGTCTCCATGAGCAATGCACTAAAGCCTAATTGCTCCTGTATGTCGCTCTGCATAGACACAGGGTTGTTATTGATAATGTGGATGTAATCATTATGTTCAGTGTGGCAGCATATGTTTTACATTGAGGGGGTGTGCATTTTGTATTTACCAGTCTGTAAACGTTACCAGTCTGTTTTTGCTGATGGCCCTACACAGCTAGTTATCTTCTGGAAGGTCAAAGGAGGACTAACTGACTTCATGGGACAACCTAAGTGGGCTCCGCCCTTGCAACGGACCCGTACATTACGACCTGACCTCCACTCTGGGCCAGCCGGGATATCACAAGGCTCTGCCTTAGACAGGCTCTAAGACAGACTCCTCATTAAAGCCTCCTGACCAGCCCATCTTAGGATTACTCCTTTTCAACATTTATCCTCCAACTGACAATAGGATAGGAACAGGACTGGCACTCTATGGAGAGTGTGTTTATACATCATGGAATTATAATTGCACTTTCATGACAAGAACATTGGAGAATCTATCCACAAACACAATGCATGGATTTTAATTGGGAGAATTTTTCAAGGGTGTATTGTGATTCAATTTCAAGAGAACAGGAAGTAATACAGTTCAGAAAATCTTCAGTCATCATGCACCTCCTCGTTTATCAATGTGCTCATGCACACACAAATGCACCAATCTCTTCACAGCCTGTAACCTTTCAGCCTTGTGATACATTTGTCACTGCAGTTCATACAGAGGACCAATCATTTTACTCTTGTTTTGATGTTTTGAAAGAGCAACCCCATTTACCATGGTGGCTTGTCGTCTGACCCAGTCAAGGCGCATCAGGTTGGGAGGGTTACTGAGCAGTAAAGCCGTGGCATGGAGCACGAAAAGGAGATGACACTGGCTCTTGAGCTCGGTGGAAGTAAGAGGTCTTGTAATAGCAGGGCTCAACAGAACATCTGTCAACAGCAAAACTGAGCACCAGTCACTCTATGTTCACTGCGAAACTGGCAGTTTTCAGTATTTATATTCTATGTGGTATGATGGCATGAAATATTGTTGTTTTATATGTATACAGGATGTGGTGGAGGTTCTTATGCTGGATAGCTCACAGATCGGCAGTCTTCATCAGTCTTAAGGGAGGTGGTTTTCATTTCATTAACATGAAATTAACTGAATTCTTCTGTTTTGTTTTAGTGTGAAGAAGAAAAAACAAATGACTCAAGCAATTCAAATAATAATGTGAGGATGTCTTTATTACCTTTAAATAACTGCTTGTAATTCTGGAACAAATGTAAAGAAATCTTTACTTATTGTGTGTGAATAAAAAACAGTAATGTACATGTATAATGACTTCAATATATATATTACACTATTTTCCTAATATACCAACTCAATGAAAAAAAAATTAGATCATAAAGAAGGTGTTAATGAACTGATAATTTAATGTTCTCCTTCCCTTTCAAACATTTCCATATCAACAGACAATCGTAATGGAAATGTAGTGTGTACCATTAACTTTTGATTAAGTTAATGAATAAACACCTCAGTACTTCAGGATGACCAACTGCCTCAAAAACATGGAATTTAAATGACTTTGAAAATGTGGAAAGGCAATCATTGTCACATACATTTTATTTCTGAATTTAAAATACTTTGCATAAATGTTGTAATGGGAATCATAACAAATGTAGTTTGAGCATTTGTTTCAGAGATGAACTAAGTACAAAATACATTCATTTGCTTTTGTAGCGACCTAGGAATTCTTTAGGAGTGCTGTCAGAAAGAAAAAGAGGCCAGAGAAAAGAAGTGAAACTCTGTAACAACGCAATTAAACTCTGGTAATGAGGTCAGACATCAGCTCCAGTGCAACCGATATCATCACATGGGCAGAGCGGAGTGGGCTTCTCCAGCTGCCTGGTTTTCGCACAGGGATTATGGTCCCCGTTCTGAGGGGAGTGATTTTACTGGGCTGACACTTGCATTGCCACTAGGGCACAGTGCACTAGCCAACCCCTGGGCTCCTAGGGGCCTCAACCCCCAAGGCCTGGTGCCAGTGGCATCAACAGGACTGGGGAGAAGTGAACTGTGTTGCCACGTGGGATGACAGTAGCCACAGCGCTCTGTCTTTCTGTTCAGAAGCACACAGACAGCCAGGCACCAGAACAGAATATCCTTCATGTTGCCAACTTTGGATGACTGGGTGCCTCTATTTCTGTCATCTAATTAGCAAAAAGCAACAAACATTGAAAAGGTGATAAAGAAATATAGAACCAATAAACATAGACTGTTGTATTTGGATCAGTATAAATGTAATTTTTATTGTATATAGGAAAGACAAGAATTGCTATGAAAAGCAAGGAAAAGATTTCCATGTTTTAGACAGTACAGCTGATTCACACTCACAAATGAGATTGAAATAATGACATGTACAGTTTGGCGTCAGTCTGGTTTCCCATTCCCTTTGTTTTAAGACTCATTTTCAAAGTCCCTACTAGGAGTCAGCCTAATGTGTCTTTTCTTTTTGGGATTGCATGTGTTTTGTGCTGTTCTTTTCTCTCCCATGATTACTTTGAGGATATCATTATGACATTCCGCAGCAACAAGAATTCTTCTGTTCTAATTTATATCAATTAGTAGGGGATGCTAATTGAAGCTGACGGGACAGTGTATCTTGAAAGGCTAGCGAGGATGTTGTGGCGGCAGCATCACTATGCAGCCAAAAGCCACCGTCTCTCCCTTTTCTTCCCCCTCTGTTTCTCAATCCACAACAAGGGGTTCCAAGCAAGGAGGACAATACCAGTCGGAGCCAGTACTTTGATAATTAGTTATTGATTGAGAACAATGGCATGGCGCGCACTGCCGTATTAGCTAGACGCCAGTAGGTCGCGACACCAGAAGCAGCCATCAAGAAACGAAGGCTAAAGCATGTCTGACTCTCCTAATAAGATATTCCTTTATGTTTTTTTTCTTTCATTTCCCTCCTCTTTTGCTTTCCCCAGGCACGGTAGTGTTTGGGCAACATGGGGTCAAAAGTATTAATGCTTGTGCACAAACGAGAGCCTGATGAAGGGGAATTTAATGAGAGAATGCCCTGTAATCCTCTAGAACTCCATGCTACCTTGCTCTGCTCCTTATCATTACTGCTTGCCGTTAGCTGTGAGCACAAAGACATTACAGGACTAACAGACGCAACTCTAAAGTTAGAGCTAAAATGTAAGGTACACCAGTGTTACTTTTAAAATATAAAAGATGATGAACAGACACTACGTGCTGTAGATATATGTGAATTCATAAAAAATATGGAAAACGCTGCACACTGCAGTTCAAGTTCCCAGGTGATTTTATTGTTATGTTTTGACCATTGAATCTTTCCTGGTCTGCTGAAGACCTAAGGGTTAAAACATTGTATCAGTATATTCATCTAGGAGTAAGAACAGCAGTTTGCACCATTTTCCTTTTCATTATTCCCCAATTTGATCAAACCCACATTGAAGAATTTATACAGTAAGATATATCGACATGCATTTATGCCTGTATACAAATAAAATATCTGCTGTGGGTTTGGGGAAACAGCAGGTGGCCTATAGACTAACCTCCAGGTATTCTTCCAGTATCTACAGAATGTGTGTGGGCAGTTGGTGTGTAAACATATGTTATAGTACATGTAGCCATAATGTTGTGCTATCTTGCATTGGGTTTTCTCAAAGTTGAGACAAATTAATGCAATCATGCATATCAGAGAAGTTGCTGAAATGAGTCAGCAACCGCTGTATCATTTTGGTGAAAGGTTTTGTAGCTAGGTGTTTAACAAAGCCATGAGTAATAATCCAAAAATTACTGGTATCTTTTTCTGTGTTAGGCAGGAATATGTCAGGTTTGCCATTAGTGTGACAGAACCCCTTAACTCAAGCTCACCTGATCCATGGCCTGCAAGGAAGCACCTGGCATTAAACTGGCAGGGCGTGAGCGTCAGTTAAACAATAGAGGACTGTCAGGGCTGACAGAAGGGCACGCTGTAGCAGTGCTGTTCTGACAGGGAGGGCCTCAGAGGGTAAACTGCTTTGCTGGAACTGATTAAACAGATGAAGTTACGACATGAATATGCAGATGTTGTTTACATTTTACCATATGGTATTATTTTAAGTAATAATGCACAGGAGAGACTTCTCTAGCGTTAATAGGAAGAGATAGGACTGAGAGCTCATGTCTATAGAGACACGTCGAGATTGTTGGAGAAATATGAATAAAGTGACACATGGGTATTTAAATCTGTTTCTAGTGAATCCACCAAGATGTTGATAGCTGCATTCATGATAAAAAAAAACTATACAGATAAAGGGCACATTCAATTAACATAATAATGTTATACATTTTATAATTATTCTGAAATATCAAGAATGTTACGACTCTATACACAAGAGTATTTTCACAGTATCTCTGTATTTTTTCTAAAACAATATGTTGAATAACGGCAGTCCCAAGATCGGCAAAGAGATCCATTTGTTTCTCATACTGCGTAACCTATATTTTAACTCAAGTTCTCTCTGTTTTTGCCAAGTGGGGACTGTAAAACAAAGCACTCTAAGTTCCTTCTCCGTGGTCTAGTGTGCAACCTCCCCCATTCCCCTGGAGCGGGTGCTGAAGGTTAAGAGGGAGAGGGCCGACGAAGTTGCGTTTAGTGAGAAGTGCGGGATCATGGGGGCCAGCTGGAGGGGTGATGGGGAGCGTAATTGTGCCCACTGTGTGGATAGGCCAGGGGGTGAAGGGACGGGGTGAGGAGCCCTGGAAAAAAGGGAGGGCAGGGGACACCTCAATTACCTGCGCTCTTTCTGACCTCTCTCTCTGTGTCTCTCAACGGACTGATCCACTGTCTAAGGGACAGATTTTCACACAGACAGCTCTGGCTGCTTTGGCAAGTTATTATTCACTGCTTCTCTTTGGGCCAGCATTCACTTTATTTTGGCTGTATTTTCTTACACGTTAATACCTTTGTTCATTGCTACATTATAAGCATTTTCTTTTCTGCTGTAATTTCTGCTTATGAATTTTCTTTGCAAAAAATCCATAAATCAGAGAGATGGATTAGAATCACATAAAGGTCAGCATTTGGACAAGAAAGATTAGATTCCGTACTGTGCGTTAAAACATCATCACATCTTAAGAAACAAAAGTAGAAGGTTGCATGTGAACTCTTCATTGTTTAGTTGGGAACTTTGATATGGCTTATACAGTAAGTGACAGAGACGGGTGTTAAATCAATACTTCACAGGAGTGTGATGTCTTAATATACTCTGTGTTTTTCAGACAGGAAAGCTAGACATGTACGAGGAGAGCTACAGCGTGAGCCATTGTGTAGCTGTCATGGCTAGTCCTCAAAAGCAGATGAAGCTGTCAGATTATTAATATATTTATACTGACAGGCCACAAATCCACCCCAAAACCTGCCTTCTTTCAATGTCTCTCACAAAATATGCTCAGCTTCAAAGACAGAGGGCAAGGGGTTGGATGCAAGGTGAAAAGGCCAAATACATTTTGAAAGCGAATTCTCTTCCTTTTGCAACCTGTTTTTATTGCTGTCGCTCGCCTTCTCTGTGGTGGCCATTCAGAAGAGACTTAGGTTGAATTGGCAGCAGCTTTCAAAGCGCTTGGCAGACTGGTGATCCTCGGGAGCTCTCGGCTGACATCTCTCTGGATCTGTCTATGCACAGGGGTCAGCACCGGGCCCTGACTCCCAGGCCCCACTCACTCAGGCGCTACCACGAGTCAGTCCTGAAGTCTGAAATTAAAATGTGAAAAGCTAGACAACTGAAGGCATTCCTCGCCCCCCATGGCATTTTCTTTTCTTTGTGACAGTTCCTCTGAGACTGCTTTTTCTTTCATGTTTCTTTTTTTCCTTTAGATTATTTAACAACATACGACCAGAGCTGTCAGGGAGAGACATGCTTGATCGACAGTGCAAGGGAGTGTTTTAGTCAACACGGGGTTAAATTCGATTTTCTGCATGTTCAGTGCTGTAGTCTCAAGGCGTTAAATGCCATTGCTTGATGTTTTTTGATGGATCAATTATCCATAACAACGTGTTGTGAAGCCGGTAACCAAACATAGAGGGAACCACGACACCTGTCACAGTTTTCTATTAGAATAAGGAAATTGAAGTAGTTCAATGACAGCTAATTTATTCTGTGTTTGTAGCAATCTCATTATAAGCTCTGTAAATTTGGTCTGTGAAACCCTGGAAGTAAAATACACTCAACATGAAGTATTGGGGCTAATACTATTCATTTTATTATTTCTATAATTTAGAAAGTTGTCGTTTTCAAAGCAAAAAGAAACTGGTTTGATTAACTGTGATAGCAGTAATACGTTTTGCCAAGCAGACATTATTTGTATATTAGTATTAAAGCACATCATCTGCTACCAATATGACTCTGTTATCCAGGAAACAATGTCATTCTTCAAAAGTTTTTGCTCTTTTTATACTTTTATATGACTGTTTCTTAGATGGTGACTATACAAATGTATGAAATTGAAATGAAACTACAAAAACATCAAACACATTAATATAATAAGATTATGAGCAGGACATTTATAATTAAAATATATGGTGAATTTTAAAAACAAGAACTCAGAAATGGTCTAAGTCCAGAAAGGGTAACAATTATTATTTAGATGTCTGAAGTATATTTTTTCAAAGTGACACTTAATCTTGCTTTAGATCAAACCTTAGCATTACACGACTTTAAATGAGTAATAATATTTATTGATGATAGAAAACTCAATAATTAGCAAGGTGATTTGTACCGAGGCAATGTCCGTAATGTGTGTGTAAAAAAGCTGCGTGGGAGAGTTTTATCAGGATATATGTGCATGTGTATCAGTTTGCAAAGAGATTTATTGGGATTACCAATGGTATATTATTCTAGTAGGTTGTATAAAGAAAAAGGAGGGACTAGATGCTTTTCTTTTCACTGGGTTCTTTGTCAATGGTTAGGATCTGAATTGCCTTGGATGCATGGTTCCCCTTAGACCTAATTTAGCGGCCAGCTCAGGATCCAGACCATAGAAGCTTCTTGTCTGCATAGGATATGTGAAATAGATAGAGCAGTCATCCCTCAGATGTTCTGAAGTAATCTTCAGGCAGCGCTGGTCCAGCATTTCTCACTCCTAAAGGGATTGATGCAGTGTCAGAACCTTTGGCTCAGGGGTCACTTTCTAGCCTACCCAATCTGACAAAAGCTGAATTTATTTCCCTCCCTATTCGTTTCTTTTTTTCTTCTATTGAATTCATCAGCCAGGGAGGCATGGAGTACGCTAATTTGAGATGTGAATGAAACATTTTCATTAGAAGAGAGAAGAGTCCCCCGGTCAGAGACAAGACTAGACCAGATCTGAGCCAATGACATCCCCATAGATTATTTCTTCTCTTTTTTTCTGTCTTACTTTCTCCTGCTGTCGGACCGTGTGCTGTGTGGCAGGCTGATTGAAATCAGCACTGTGTCAGGGCCATCATATCTCAGATAGACATAAAACATGCAGAAACATCAATAAGCAACAGGCCGCTGACAGCTCTCAGCCGTTGCGGCTGGCAGGGGGAGATGAGGGGAAGGTTAGGGCTCTGGGGGGATGCCTTACAGTTGAAGTGTCTTCTTCAGGCTTTACTGAGTCCCAGGCAAGACAAGATAAAGTCTATCAGGTTATCGCTTAGTTCAAGTTGCTTCTCGGACAGCAAGGCCACTGGGACAAGGCATGTCAGGGGGTAGGTGTGGGTGAGAAGGGAGGGTATGAAAGACCTAGACCAAATCCGCTTGTATGTTTTGAAATGTAAGTTCAATATGGAGAGATTTCTCATTGTGTCAAGGAAATTTATGGCATAATACATTACATGCTACAGGTCAATTTTTGCCCTACAGCTGAAAAGCCTGTGAAATTACCCATTAACAGTGTTATAATACAATTTTACAATAAACCCATCAATAAAACCAACCATTACATTATGCATGCAAACAACCCTTTAGGCAAATAATACAATATTTAGGCAATATGATGATATAGCATAGGGATTGTGTACCTGAATGTTAAAACGTAAAATCATCCACATGTCCAAGATATTTCCTGGGACTTGCATAGTCTTTGCATCACTAATAGGAGCCAAAGGGGATAGTGCGTTCTTTCACAGCTTGACGCAATACTCGTTATCAGTGCCTAATTAGATATGTTTTCAAGCACAGAAATCGCTGAGAATCGCAATTCACAGACATAGTACTTGTCACCATGAGGAAGCTGTTAATAGGAAGTATACCTTTGGACGTTATTTCAAATAGCCCTGACGGTGAAGGGCTAAAGATATGACACTTAGGTTTGTGGAAGTAGTAAAGACATAGAAAAGTTTCTTGCCAAGTTGCAACCTACTATTTACTTGTTTTGTAGATGGTAGAATTCTGTGGACATGCACCCATCTGCATATCAAATGTGACTCCCATTATTTCATGTCCCTGTATAGTAAACCTCCTCCCTACGCTCCTGCATGTTGTACTCCATCTGCCTCCTGTCCATTGATCTGCCTACCCAGGCATCAGTCTGTTTAACATCTGCTACAAGTTCCTCCATTTCAGGTAACTATCTATCTGCTCTCCACTGTCTATTGATCTTCATGTCCACCTGCAGTAACATCTGTTTCAGTGTGTCTTTTGTCAAATAAACCTACTACCTTTCACTTCCCAGCCATGTTTACTTTCACTGACACTTGTTTGGTTAATCTGATCCTCATAAACCAATCAGCATTGTGCACTGTATCTAAACAATGTGGTGTATTATAAGCTCATAATAATTGCAAGACATGAATTGGGTTCTAATTATTCTCCAAAAATATAACAAATCATAGTATTTATTTTCTGAAATTCAAATGCTTTTTTATTAACCAATTACTGTGAACAACGCTGCCATGCACTTAGAAAGAATGCACTATTTGGTTGATTACTAAAGAGTTCATGTAGAAAAGTAGTTTCATCCCCAAGACAAGAAATATACTCTTGCTTCAGTGATCTGGCATAAGGACACATATTACTTATTTGCCTGCATATGTTAATGCAACGATAAAATCTGTTAATGAATAATAAAATGAAATATATATAAATTGCATGCAAAATCTGATTTCATACCGAGATGCTGCAAAAAACTGTGAGAGTGTGTACGAGCCATACCATAAATGTTTACTTGTGTGGTTTATAGCAATTTCACACATATTTCACACATAAAAGCATTTCTGGGCTTTGCAGTGATCAAAATAACAAACATTATTTAAATCACCATGTAGAAATACATCTGTTATTTTCACTTAGATTTTGACAGAATTAGAAAGAAAGAGGGAAAGAGCGAGTGCATGCATTCTCAAGTCTATTTAGAAGTGTACCTTGGTGGCATAGTTGCTTTACCAATAGGAAACATGGTTGCAATGTTAATTTGCTCTTTTGTAATGACGGGGCGTAGGTTAGTTAATTTCAATTTCTGATTTCAAAAGCTATCAAATACAGCTCAGATGAGAAATCAATTTTCTCAGCTGCCCTGACTTTGTGGCAAAAAAAAGTATTGCCATTGGAGGACAGTCTATCACATGACCTAGTCAGGGATTAGTTCAGTAGGCCCATGTTGCTGCCACCTCAATTACAGGCTGCCTCTTGTAATTTACCTTTATAGCATCTAATTCTCAGACAGAACTCATATTTAATTCATGAAAGCCTCCACAAGAGTAATTGTAATATAAATTGCCATAGAAAATATCAATTTGTGTCTACAATTTTTGTTTGGTATGCTGGTGGCATCCATAGTCATTCTCTTTCATTTGGCGTAAACAAAGAAAGGGGTAGCAAAGCATCTCTCTCTCTCTCTCTGTTTCTCTCTCTCTCTCATATATATATATATATCTTATTATATATGTAGCGTCAATTATTACAGCATGCAGTCTGCACATTGGAACTGTACAAATTGTTAATAGACCACCAAATAGCTAAATGAAAAACTTTTAACAAATTTGTAATGTATGGATGAAATAGAATAAATAGCACTAACAGAAACAATATTTTGTTAAGTGTAATTATATCATTGTTTAAACAAAATAGAATATAAGGCAGCTGTTATATGTGGGCATTAATACAAACTTAACTATACTGAGATGCTATCTCTACAATAACACCCTCAATTATCTGACAGTGAGGTCATTCTACATTGTTTCCATGACAACTGTTTGGGTGAGGCCTGTTACAAAACCAACCTCAGCTGTCATGTGTCTTCACCTAAAAGCTTTGTAATTGCTCTCATTTGCATACTAAAATTAAGTGTTTTAGCTCACAGCAAGACAAAATCAATCGTTCTGCTATAAACTAGAGATGTCATTATAATTTGTATTTATCCAAGTTTATTTTTTTAAATAATTGTATTGCTGAAAATATTTTTAGACTAATATCTGAATATCTGGCCAGTAGCACTGTTAGGATTAATAGTTATATTGCCACTGTATAGAGAAAATATTTTAAATGTGTTATTCTAAATTACATTGTTGCCAAAGGTGATACAGTGGGGAGAACAAGTATTTGATACACTGCAGGTTTTGCAGGTTTTCCCACATACAAAGCATGCAGAAGTCTGTATCTTTTTATCATAGGTACTCTTCAACTGTGAGCGACGGAATCTAAAACAAAAATCCAGAAAATCACATTGTATGATTTTTAAGTAATTAATTTGCATTTTATTGTATGACATAAGTATTTGATACATCTGAAAAGCAGAACTTAATATTTGGTACAGAAACCTGTGTTTGCAATTGCAGAGATCATACATTTCCTGTAGTTCTTGACCAGGTTTGCACACCCTGCAGCAGGGATTTTGGCCCAATCCTCCATACAGACCTTCTCCAGATCCTTCAGGTTTCGGTGCTGTCGCTGGGCAATACGGACTTTCAGCTCCCTCCAAAGATTTTCTATTGGGTTCAGGTCTGGAGACTGGGCCACTACAGGACCTTGAGATGCTTCTTACGGAGCCACACTGGCTGTGTGTTTTGGGTCGTTGTCATGCTGGAAGATCCAGCCACGACCCATCTTCAATGCTCTTACTGAGGGAAGGAGGTTGTTGGCCAAGATCTCGCAATACTTGGCCCCATCCATCTTCCCCTCAAAACGGTGCAGTCGTCATGTCCCCTTTGCAGAAAAGCATCCCCAAAGACTGATGTTTCCACCTCCATGCTTCACGGTTGGGATGGTGTTCTTGGGGTTGTACTCATTCTTCTTCTTCCTCCAAGGACAGCTAGTGGAGTTTAGACCAAAAAGCTAAATGTTCGTCTCATCAGACCACATGACCGTCTCCCATTCCTCCTCTGGATCATCCAGATGGTCATTGGGAAACTTCAGACGGGCCTGGACATGCGCTGGCTTGGGCAGGGGGACCTTGCGTGCGCTGCAGGATTTTAATCCATGACGGCATAGTGTGTTTACTAATGGTTTACTTTGAGACTGTGGTCCCAGCTCTCTTCAGGTCATTGACCAGGTCCTGCCATGTTGTTCTGGGCTGATCCCTCACCTTCCTCATGATCATAGATGCCCCACGAGGTGAGTTCTTGCATGGAGCTCATCTTGAACTTCTTCCATTTTCTAATAATTGCGCCAACAGTTGTTGCCTTCTCACCAAGCTGCTTGCCTATTGTCCTGTAGCCCATCCCAGCCTTGTGCAGGTCTACAATTGTATCCCTGATGTATTTACACAGCACTCTGGTCTTGCCCATTGTGGAGAGGTTGGAGTCTGATTGAGTGTGTGGACAGGTGTCTTTTATACAGGTAACAAGTTCAAACTGGTGCAATTAATACAGGTAATGAGTGGAGAACTGGAGGGCTTCTTAAAGAAAAACTAACAGGTCTGTGAGACCTGGAATTCTTACAGGTTGGTAGGTGATCAAATACTTATGTCATGCAATAAAATGCAAATTAATTATTTAAAAATCATACAATGTTATTTTCTGGATTTTTGATTCCGTCTCTCACAGTGAAGTGTACCTATGATAAAAATGACAGACCTCTCCATGCTTTGTAAGTAGGAAAAACTGCAAAATCGGCAGTGAATCAAATACTTGTTCTCCCCACTGTATGTTTTGCAATCGAGTGCGACATGTGCCTTCTTCTCCCTGTTATTTAATAGCTGCCATTACTGTCTGTTATTGTGAGTAATATCACTGTATCAGAATGTGAGAAACTTAACACAACAAAACTATATTTTGTCAATTAATTAGGTTCTAAGTGAGCAGAAACTATAACTTCACTATATGTCACTCATCTCCAAATTGTGTGCAGAGGTTATGCATTTAAAGAAGGGAAAGTGTGTACATCTACAATGTGTTTCTGCTCAAAGACTGGACATGGCTTAAATCCCCCTGTGCCAATTTAATTTGTTGTGTAGTACTATTGTGGCTCAAAGTGATAGCTCTGGGGTACTGAGACAACACACCACAAGGCACTGTAAATGCAAATGAATTGTTATGAATGCAAAATAATCAGAAAATGTTGAAAGATATAAAGTCATACATTAATTAACTCAGTTGTTTCTGATAAGTTTCACGGGTGCTTAGGATATAGTAAAACAGTGGGATGTGGTCCTGGAAATACTCTCAATTAACAGGTACATATACATTTTACTTATTTAGCTGTCACTTACCTAGAGTGACTTACATACATTATTGATTGCACACATTAAGTAGTTAAAGTACTTGACACATTTTCTTTATTTTACAGTAGGAAGAAATTATTGTAGCTGGGGATGATTAGGGGCCAGTACACTGGAGTTAACATCCCCAATCTTATAATTATCTTAAGTGACCACATAGTGACCACATAGGAAACCTGTTTAACATAACATTGGAAAGATGGCATCCTGCACCGGGCAATTTCTCTTTCACTGCCCTGGGGCCTTGGAATGTGATATTAAGACTAAAGACTGCCACCTCCAGGCCCTCAAACAAGACTTCTAGCAGCATCTGGTTCCTTATCCTGGGACCAAAGCCTGCTTAACATCAAAGGCAAGCAGTGGGATGCAGGGGGCCATGAATTCATTTATCAATGTTGAATTTTGATCACACCAAAAAAATTATATTGACAACTAATTAAAATGCAATTTCAGAAATAAAAATACACATATTGCATATGTGTGATTAATTACGTAGATAGGCAACGAGACACCTGATTCATCCGAATGCATTTACTGTGATGTGGCAAGGGTTTCTGCCTAGGTTAATGTGAAGCCATTTGCCTCAAAGTTGCTCTCAAGCCCCAGATACTGAATGACGCTGTGGTGGGAGACAATGCAGTTTGAACTCCTGATTAAATGGAAAGGTTACAGGTCCCAGGCTGGGCACATTGTTTTTCTTTCCCTTAGACACAGTGGGGCTCTAATGAAGAGCTCTTGAACTGCCAGTCAGACGAGCTGTGACAGTGTTTCAGGAGGACAGCCTCTTTGGCCCCTGCCGCTGTGCAGTCTGCACGGACTCACACACACACACACACTCACACAAACACAAACACTTATAGTTCCTCTACCTATGTTCTCGAGACAAAATGAGACTGTCATTCAAATAATCTCTCACAAATCAAAAGCTTTTCAGTACACTGTACCTGCCTCAACTATCTACAGCCTTCCAGTGAAGAAAAACATGAACATGTTAGTCTGCTCTATGTATCTGAGTTTCCAATCTTCTCTCAATTACTTTGTTGTGTTGTGTTTAATTAACTATGGATATTTAAGTCGTAAAATATCATCAGCTATGAAAGTTAATAACAAGTATTAATGGATATATGAAACTGTGCTCTGTATCAAATATGTTTATTTCAATTGAATTTTGCAAATAAAATAACCCTGGACAGTTACATTTCATCTGCAGTTTTTGCCTTCAAGGCTATAGTGTGAAACGGAAGACCAAATGACAAGCCCACCATGTCTACATTTGTAGCCTCTCTATACAAACTGGTCAAGCAGAAATGAGCCCTGCATCAATTTTAATTTGTATTTATCCTGCCGATGACCTGCTCTTTTCACAGTGGTGTAGGAGGCACAAATTACACCCATCAAAACTCTGATTCTAACACCCAGCCTTGCGCTATCAGAAAATTAACATGGCTCTATATCACCAGTGAGTTCATGATGTCATGACACAATTATAAAATAATGTTACATTCCTCGCTCTGGATGGCTGCTACTATATGACAACTAAGCTAGAAGGCTACGATGTCTGTCATCCAGCCCAAACATCAAACATCATTGCATAGGCCACTGAAGTGCTTTTCAGGGAAGCGCAAATGGGAAAATTGTTCCATCTTATCTTCAATTTGATGTACAGTACAGTACATTCAGTATATTCCAGTTATACTGTCCTGTATGTTCACATCTCCAGCATCTACATCTACAGCATTCTATATGTATATTTTAAAACGATAGTGTAACACTTAGTAAATATTCTCTGTCACGATTTCAAACATTCTGCTGAGTTGGGGGAAAAACAGTTCCGTCCAACTTTTCATCCCCTCTATTCTTCCAGTCCCGTATACCCCCAGCCCAAAACTGAAAGGAAGCTTCCCTGACTGGAAACCTTGTGTGCTCCCAGTGTCAAGCCATTAAGGGGTGTGAAATGAGGTGCCACTCATGAGTTATAATGCTGCACATCTACTGATGCAATGAGAAAAGACAGCCCCATGCTGTACAGATCCCTCAGTGTGAGTTGGGGAAATAATTCTGCTCTGATAGGAGACACATCCAAAGATATCCCAATTTAAAGACTCAAAGATATGAAGAGGCTGTCTGACAAATTCAAAATAATCCTCTTCAGGATAGCTTTGAGCTTAATAGAAAAACTGTTTGTGTGTGTGTGTGTGTGTGTGTGTGTGTGTGTGCATGAGCGCGCATGTGTGCGTGACAAGCGTGTGTTGAAAGTGTGTGTGTTTGTGTGTGTCAATTCAGGTTAAATGGCATGGCTTTTGCAAAATACTTCAAAGAAACATGATAATTTATGGAGCCATTTTTCTGTGACTGCAGCAAAGGCCAGGTGAATATGAGTGGACGTTGTTGTCTGGCAAAATGTGGATTGAACGAAATAACTCTTTTATTTTAATTAATTTGATGAGTTCTTAAAACGTTACTGTAATTAAGTAATATTTCAGTAAGATCCTACCAGCCACTTGCGCGAAAAATAATCATTTTCAAATAATTATATGATATAACCTTCCCCAACATACATAGGACACACACGTCAGAGCCATGTCTGCATCGGAGTCTATTAAACTGTAATTTGACCAGGAGGTAGATGTTACAATAATGAAAAAAATATATATAATAAAGCCAATAAGTGTGTCTTTGATCTAGCAACAAATTATACATGGTGGTATCAGAACCCACTTCCTTTCCCAGAATGCAGAGAGAGAGGATACCCGGGAGCACGTTTTTTAATGGGAGCCTCTATCAGCACCATGGAAAGCCTGTCTCATTACTCACACTAGCGCAACTGTGCCGAAGGTGGTCTATTTCCCCAATGTACGCCGGTTCACAGACCCAAAGAGGCAGTGTGAAGAATATGACTAGTTTTTAAATGCACAGGGCAGAAGAGCACAGCTGTTGTTAGGCTGCTACGTTGGGAGATCATTTTCTGAGGAAGTTCATTCTTCTTTTCAAGAACTTGTGAATATTAAAATCGATGCAATTTATTAAAACAAGAACTGGAGATTTAATTTAAGATTAAGCTATTCTTTATTGAAACGAGAAATCTAATCTAATATTACATATATAATACATGTACTAAAAATACCCCAAGCGTATTGGAGAAATAATATTAATTGATCATTACAATATTTTAGAAAGTGTTTTATGCATCAGTAGCTCATCTTCGTTTTCATTACGTTTCTGACTCCATTCCATCTGATTATTATGCAGAGAGAATTTTCTGATCGCGAGAGTACCATATACATATATAACCTTCAGTCCCCTGCAACCTGCACAATGAATATTTAAACCTTTGTGTAGAGTGGCCATCTAAGTTTCAACGTAGACACAATACAGTCTCACCATTGTCCACACTATCAGTGGATCTGTTCTCTACTATCACAGTTGTGACTGCAATGCCAGGAATGCTGGGGCTTGGCATGGCTTACAACACAATTTGTAGGCAGCAGCGCACAGTGGTTAAACTCACTCATCTCTGTTTTCCCCTCTGTACTGGCTTTCCTGACGAAGTCAATAGGGGGCATCCCTCATCTGTTCAAAAGATGAACAGCAGAATTCTAATTAGGAGGGTATTTGTTTCTGTGCTTACATCTTGATTTCTGATTGTCTTTTATATTTTTGTTGCCCTTGGTAAATTGATGTTCCCTTTGTCATTTTACTCAGATTAATGGTTTTGATATACAATCAACATAAAAACAGCAAAAAAAACATTATGGTGCGAAATTCATGTAAATCATGCCAACACCATTGTTATCTTATTCCAAATATAAGGTAGCAGCTTTGCCAAACTCGTTAAGAAATAGCTGACCCACCAATGACTCTGTAACCCAGAGGGGTGGTGGCAGCCCTAGCTGTGTATATTTCAGTCCAATCTGGGGAGCAGATGGCTGAAGTCCTGGGCAGGGAGCAGCAGGTCTCACCCTGGGTATCACCGGGAGGACGATGTGTGCCGGTTCTCAGCTTTAGTTAATACCCTCCTGGGTTAAAGTAGTCTGAAAGGGACTCACTTACGCTGGGCAGCAGGAAATGTGCTAATTCTCCAAGAACACCAAGAGAACCACTGATTTCTCTTATGTTAGGAAGGGAATTAATAGATGTGTGCGGAGACGAGTTTCAACCGCTGTTTGTGCAGGTTCGTCTATTTTCGTTTTGCAGAGAGATTAAAGTTAAGTGTCTGTGATATCTTAATACAGATCTAATTTCAGAATTATCAGCAGTTAATTATAGAAAAGGGTATTTAATGTGACACAGATGGGAGATGTGCAGTAATATTCATATATTTATTAACACACCTGGAAACTACCATGTCAAAGATTAATTGTTTATTTTAGCCTTCATCTAACATGGGGCGTTGTCCATGACTGAGATCATCTACATATTACATCACACACGGTCAAATTAATGAGAACCTGCCTTAAAAACACAGCAATCACATGTTAACCTGAAACATCCTCCATATATTGTTCTTATAGTATTTCATTCACAGAAGAAAGGGAGTAGGCATTATTGCCTTAATACTGTTTTCCTTTTAGCTTGGCTTCTGTTCCTCCTGTTGATTCCCTCTGCCACCTGGGCTTTAATCTAGGTGACTGGCAGGGAGACTCCAGTTGGACGTGCTTGGCGAGGTGAGACTGGTGCTGCCACTCCCCTCTCCCCCTACTCTCTCCTGGTATTATATAAAGAGTGGCAGCAGGCAGAGTGACAGACTGCCCCAAGAGATGACACCTGTCACTGAGGGGAGCACTGCTAATCTACAAGCCTCATTTTGTTTGAACTCTCCGTCACCTCGCTGTCAAATCCTCATCTTCTCAGTCACTGCCAGCTTCCCTCCCCTCTGCTTCTCGCCGCTTCGCCCGATCCTTCCCCAACATGCCTATACAACCACTAGCATCACCGAACACAAGCACAGCCTTCGAACCCAACCCTTATACAGTACACAAACAAACACACACACACACACACACACACACACACATACAGGTTTACCATTTCACATTTTCCCTCATTCACTGCATTGTTTATTTTCAGTCTCACCTATGGGAGTGAATGTGTACAGAGAACAGGCAGCATTCCAGTTGTCAACTATAATGGCTGTGCTTCGTTCTGCTTTTCATTCACACCATGTATGAATTTACATTAAAATAATTTTTAGGGCGAGTGTCAGCTGAAGCCATTCAAATGAAGGTTCGTTTAACTTGTCACATGTGCAGATAGAGCGAAGTTAGCCCCATCCAAGAATGACGTGGCTTGTCAGAAAAGTATGAGACGATATGGGGACCTTGTTCAAATGTTTTTATTTCAGGAACAAAGTGCCATTCACTAGAGATGTCTGTTGTGTGCATTCGCATTGAGATTTGTCTAAATTTAAGTGATCTGAATAGAACTGCAGTCGGGCCTGTGCTCTGGAGTGGCCTGGGTCTCTATGGTGCAGCACACTCCACCCCCTGGTCAAATATCTGTTTTGTCCCTTTTTACAGACCGTGCATTGTAATTATAATATAATTCATTATGTCTGCGCTGCAGATGTCACAAAGGAGGCGTCATCCACAAAGTCTTTCTCTGCTGTTCGAGCTGACCGAACACATCCGTGCTCCCCTTTTTTGGCCTTCTGATTGAAAATACACTCTCAAACCGCAACAATAGTTTATCGTACTTCTGTTGATTAAGATATCAACAGCAAATTTGACAGCTCAGGCTGGTACTCTTGTTGCCGGTCCAGCCCTTATTTCAAGCTGAGATGGCTCTGGTAGAGTTGAGCTACTATTTGATTGAGATGTGAAGACCTTTTTGATAAAAGAACAAATGACCTCACCAACATTAATCACTATGATTTATTTTTATTTTGTATCATTTACATGTATTAATTTCGTCTAATGAGCATAAAACATATTTTGTCAGTAACATTTTCATGTATTAACTACATTTAATGAGCATTAAGATCTACTCTGTTGATATGGTATTTCTGTATTTCTACATTATAATATTGTTATGTAAAGATTTCTTATTGGATATGGTCCATAATGTACACCAAGTGATTTGTATAAATCAATTCACAAAATGTGGATTGTCTTGCAAACCTATAATGCAACAATTAATGTAAACATCCATATTGATTTTGGTCTTATTCGCTTAGTCATGTTTATAAAGATAATCTACAGCAACACACAAAAGCCATGATATATTATCCAAGGTCCAGTAGAGGCTTCAGCCAACACATTTAAATGGTTCCATTAGGTGGAATTATCTTTGCTGGACACATTTTGTATGATTGTGTTCCAAAATTGTTTCTTTTGGAATGCGTTGGGTTTAATTAAACCCTTTTGTTAAAAAAGTAGGATGCTGCATCTTTCACAATAGAAAGGCCAGTCCCTATTGAACATAATGGTTCTGAGGTTAAATTGAAGGTTGTGTGAATTCTGTGGAGAACAGCCTTTGCTGTATCAGAGAGGGGTGTATTCATATTCAAATAGATAGAGACAGCTATGTACTGAATCCTTGAAAATACGCTAGTATGCAACAAAATGTAACAATGTATAATGCTCCGGCTAACAGACAAAATGCACACAGAATTTTTTAAATATTTTCTTTATCATGAACATTTCAACTATAGCATGGTAAACATTATCATCAATCAAGATTTAAAAACAAATCAGAATTATAATATATTCATCTAAATAGATTTTCTGCAATGCTCCCAAAAAATATACTGAATCAGTGTTTCTACATTTCCATGTGTAGTAGTTGTTTACATGTTATAAATCATCAGAAACCAGGGTTTGGAATGGAAAAGGCAGGTTATTAGTGTAGGGTCTGGGTTTATTTGGAGTTCTGTTGTTCAAGACAGAGTTAACCTTGAGAGACAAGCAAAAACACACAACCAATAACATTTTTTTGTTAAATAAACAATTAAATTACATTGTTAAATAAACAAAATAACTAGGGCTTTACAATCCTATTGTTGTTAGGGTTAAATGTGTAAAAATCAAGTCACAAAGGTGCATAGAGGGACAACCCAATGCTCAATGATACTTTTGTTTTCATTAATTTGAAAAATGCACTTCCATTAATATAATAGTCAAATTTCAATATTGTTGCAAGTTTTTTGTTAAAAATGAAAAGCCTCATTTTCTGATAGCTAGGTAACATTAGTTAACAGTGAGAATTTTAGTAGTCAGCTAGCTCTATTGTAACTGTCTCTCCATTCATCTCCCCCATTTGGAGGTTTGGGCTCTCAGATGCTACCAGGTCAATACCCAGTATATAAACGTACATGTAAAGTTATTTTATCAATTAAAGGAACAACATCCTACAGTTTTTGAGTAACACCCTACTGTTAATAATATCTATCCACAGTCTATCAGCAGTCAGATTTGTGGTCTCTTGCTTTAGGAGAGATACTATCTCTTCTTTGGTCAACACAAACACTAGTACTCTTGCCTACTGTGTGTACTATTGATAGGCTTAGCTTGGAAAGTATAATCTCTATCTCTGTGTCTCTCTTTCTTTCTCACTCTTTAACTCCCCCTCTCTTTTCACTCTTGAATGCTCTCACTCACTAAAATGTGCAGTCAGCGAACATTGTATGACTAGAGAATATAATAAACTAATAATATCCTTAGCCACTGAAAGGTCATGCTTATGACAAGTGCAGTTACTATTAGTAGTCAAACAGCAAGTACAATGTCTTCTGCTACGGGACACCCAACACCAATGGACTGATGCACCTTCCCAATTAACACCTTGCCTGGCAATTGCTGTCAGGTCATGAGTTGACTCCCATGGCATGCTCTACCTGTTTCTGCAGCTCTCAACACATGCCCACATCCAATATGGAATTAACACCACTTTTCACCTGGACAAACTCGTGTGCCTCAGATTAGTCTGGTGCATCATAGAGATACGCAAGGTATTCCAAATGAGGGTTTCTGGGGTTAAGATTTCAGATGCGTTTTTGTATTCTGTGCTTTTGTGCCTGCCACTCCTTTAATATTAATTAAACTCAGAAATTAATAAGTTCTTAAACAAACCATCGGCTTAATTCCTCCCAGAATGCACCAGTCTATGCACACATGATAAGATAGTAGGGTTTTACAACTAGTTAAGTCCTTAGTAAATGTAATAAGTTACAAAGGCTTAGCACTTCTTTTGTAAAGCTTTTTATTACCAATCCTGAATATAGTACATTAACATAAATAAAACAAGACACTGTAGTATTTTATTGGTTAAGATCAACTAATTAATATACTAATTCACTAGTTAAGTGACAATGTGCAAGTAATTGTGTAGTATAGGCTGAGTGTTGTGGAATTCAAACAAATAGACAAAGTCATATACAGTGATGATCCCAGGACATCAGTGTATTCCAGTACTTAAAAGGAGACAAGCTGTCTGATGAACCATGTTATCACAGACACTGCACTTTTTACAGGCATTCGAGTGGATCAATCAAATGTTGAAAGAGCCTCATCCAATGCTATCAATGTTCTCTTCAACCCTTCTCATACTCTTTCAGATTACTGTGTTTCATATGTTATATGGAACAAACAACTGCAAGTCAGCACAGAGAGTAGCAGTACAACATTATAATAAGTTGAAGAATGGAATCATAACTAAAAGGAATTGGGAGAAAAGAAAGCTTGTTTTTTTTCTGACAGCTTAACATAGTGCATACGTTTAAAATTGTCAGGTTTGTTTTCAGATTGTCTACTGTAAGTTGTCAATATTGCCCGTTGACTGAAAGAAAAGATTATGAAGCCGATAACTAACACATCTACCTCCCTGGTGGAAGACACATTTGCTTAATTCAATTTATATCTAAGCTAAATAGGAAGGTGAACTCGGTCAATTACAATTTGTGATCACCTACATTCATAATTTATTTCACTCACTCTATAACTGTTTTTCAATGTAGTGCTTTTATGATTTGTACCAGCAATTAGACAAGGTAATTGATTGAAACTCAACAGTTCCTGCTCTGAACTGATTTGTTAGAGGCTGCTTGATTTCATTTTTAATAGAGAACTGTAGTTGCATGTCAGTCATAAATCCAAAATACTGTGGCTATATTCTTACACTCAAGCATTATTGTAAAATATTACAAGACTGACATACAGTCGTTATTATGGAGTTGATGGGATAAGTGTTGTCACACTATTATAATTTGAAACAAATGCTGGAGAATCATCAAATATTGTTTAATAATACTTAACAGTTTGATAAAGCCAAAACTACTTTAACAAATGTACAGTTTTACAACACAATACATACTCTATATTGACTTTTAGGATAATTAAAAAATCTATATAATTCTGTATCAGTCATTTCGAGTTAAATGCTAGATATTATTACAATTTATGATAGTGAATAAACGTTACCTTTGAGAGGACTACGAACGCAATACTCACAATCTCTCCAGACTAAGCATACCTGTAACTATACCCTATGGAAAAAGTGGGCTTATGGCTTTATAAGGTTTTGTGCAATTTCTTTTAGATTATTGTGCAGACAAAAATGTATTCATAGAAAAAACAGTAGCTAGGTATACTATTGTATGCTCAATTTGGTATTGTATAACAAATGTAAATGCATGGTTTCTTTCGAAAATGCATTGGTACTTGTATTGGTGCTTCAGTAAGATGACATGAAAATAGAGTTTCAGTCTTATTCAAGTACAGCTGATTCAACTTTTCAAGTAACTTTCAGGTCCTCATTGTGTTGAATGATGTATGCTTTGCCTGCCATGCATTCAATAACCCAAAATGTTTTTTAGCATTCTCAAACTGCAATGTGTGATGCAAATATGGAATAGTTCACTTTTTTTTATTCCACATTAGAGGTAAAAATGACATGCTGCTGTGCCACGCAATCAGTTTAAAAACCCAAAAATATTGGTTAGCTTAGCCGTGGTATATTCATATGTTGCATCTCCAACACTCGTTCCCCTTTTTTCCATGGTCACATGGCAACATTCTATTGATGCTGCAGCCATATTGACTACCAAAAGTTGAGCAGGGCTAATGACTTTAAAGAGGAGCTAATTGCTATTTTGGGGAAATTACACTATAGGGGCTTGGAACTTTGACAAGTGCCACAATGGCCACATTTTAGGCTGACCAAATGCAATGAATGTTAATGTTTTTCAAATGTTATTTTTAACTTTGTTCAACACATTTTTGTCACCTGCAGGCTGCCAAATGCCCAGATCCTGTTTTGTTCTCCCAGAAGTTACAGTATCTTCCCAAATTTCACCTCAGATATGTTAACTACAGTATAAGAATATAATGAATAGAAAGGATGAATCATAGAAATTGACAACAGATTTCGACTAAAAGTGACATTTTTACTTTTTGCCAAATGTACGTAAAACAAATATAAAATTGCAAATATTAACAGAAGGAATATCGACACAGTGTTACAAATGACAATAACATGAAATACAAATTATAAAATATGTATAAGGCTGTTACATGGCTGTTCAAAGCGAGTACAAGTAGCAACAAATTGGCATTAAACACTAACAGTTCCAGCAGCAACATATGTAATGAGCATGAAGATTGTGTGTACTCATATACTTGTGAAGACTAGATTGTAGGTTGTAAATCATGACTAGTCAGGACAATGTGGTGGTCCTCACATTTATACATTGCTTTTTAGACTTGGGCTTAATGTTAGAGTTCAATTTAGGTTCAACGTTATAGTTAAGGCTACGCATTAAAGGTTAGGTTGCTAGAAAATAAGATATGATATTCATGATAAAAGAAAACTTAACTGTATCTAGAAAGGTAAAGTCCAGAACTAGTTAAAACATTTACTTGACTTAACTAAATGTTGTTCTATTGCCTGCCAAGCTGTAGCATAGACAATAGTCTATATGGGGTGGTTGGAGTCATTTACAATTTTTAGGTCCTGACACCTGCTAGTGTGGAGTTTGTGGATAAAAGGGAGCTTGGGCCCTGTGATGAACTCAACTGTTTGCACCACCCACTGAAGCACCTTGTAGTGGGGGTTGGTGCATTGGTCATAACTGGAGATGCAGGCTGTTAATATCTCAAAGGTACATCTGTATGGCCCTTGCCAAATCCTTTCAGCCTCCTTAGGTGCAAGAGATCTGACACACTTTCTACATAAATATTTGTAATCTTCTGAGAGGTTTACTCCCTATTATTAATAATCATGAAAACTTTCAAGATTTTAAACAAATCTCAATTATTTACCCTGACTGTTAACTTTGACTAGATTCCAAACAGGTTTGTGTTATATTCCACTTAAATTTCATTAAAATTACGAAGTACATTAACATTTGAATTTTGGTTACACTTTATAAAAGTTCATCCAAAAAATAAACTTTTGTGCCCTTTATAAGGCTTGGCCCAATGGCCCTTTGTCATCACTCCTAAATGTTTTATATCTGTTGCATGAATATTGAGATGTAGCTTGGGTGAATTCTACTTGACCGTCTCCACAGAAACCCCACTAAAAGCCAAAGTCCATCATAAATATATTCCTGAGACACCACTTGCACCTCCCAAGGCCGTGCCAAAGCTTTGTTGCAGAAAGGAAAACTTGAAAATGTGCAGATTGTCAGTAGGTAATTTTCTGTTACACTTCATAGATCAAACTAGAAACCAGGCAAGCCTAGTTCAGCCAGTCTGCAAATAAATGTGATCATCATTGTTGCCCTCCCTGGATTCAAACCAGGGTCTCCCACATGAGAGGCTGTTTCTTTAACCACTATGCCACAGAACAATATGTTGTTAGACACCTTTAAGCATTGTGTTAAACTGACTAAGTTTTCTTATTAAGTATACTTCAACCACAAATAGCATCTATGAAATGTATGGCTTTTGCCACTGGCCATTTCAACAGCTTATTAGCCATTCGTGAATGACATTGATACAACAACTATCAATATTGATGACGATAACTGACTTTTTTGTCAAGTAAAAAGACAAGATAATCGTGTAGCCAGCAAAGTTCTTGTCTATTTTGAACAAATCCTAATGTATAATTCGAAAATCAACCAGAAATAGTCGCTAGATAACAGTAAACAGGTTTATTTTAGGCTTCCTATAACATAGCTACTGAAGGTTGTAGCCAGCAAAGTTTTTGTCTATCCTGAACAAATCCCCTTTTGTCACTGGCTGAGGCAAGGTCCCAAAGTTGTTTTTGATTAACATCCCCTTAAACTTGGCCTAATTACTATTTTACTATCAGTGCAAATAACTGTAGTAACATTTAGTTTAATTGGTAATAGTATATGTATTCCTATGTAACTGCATGGTAAGATGTTTGTTTAACACAAAGGAAACCATCTTGACATAATTATTTAAATACAAGCATACTGTTGTGGCAGTACTAAACCAGACTTCTAGAGATACAGAAATGTTCTAGGATCAGTTGGTAAATATACAGATTAATATATTTCTCATGTTGTATATAAGATATAAATTCTCAACAATACTCTCAACAATACCCTAATGTAAGTAACTACAATACCCATACATTTCAATTGATAATGGATACATTTACTGAAGAAACCCAGTAGTTAACAGTATTTGCCTTCTTATAATTGTGTAACAGCACTACATTGGACCATTCCAGTAAGGATTTCAAATTAGTTCCATGCACTGAGTAGTGCTGAGGCTTCCCACTGAAATAGCTACTGCATCTCAACATCAAAGTCAGAGCTTCTGGACCACTAGTAGCAAAATTGTCCCAAAGCATCAATAAACTGTCATTATATTTTACTGTGGGTACCAGGTGCTTTTTCTTGTATGCAGTCCCCTTTTGTTGCTAACCATGTTGATGGCGTGCATGGCAAAACAAATAATAATAATGCTTGGCAAAGTTCAGGCACATCATTTAGGGTTGGGTTGGGTTCTTCTTTCATGCAACACTTCCAAAGAGCTTGTTGACTTTAAGGTGACGTCTAACAGTTCATTTTGAGACTTGATGACCTCCCTCAACATCTTCTTCACCATGCGTCTGGCAATGTTCCCATGGGAAATTTGCTACTTTTCCAGATTTCTGAAACTGCTTGATTATTGCCCTGACTGTGCTTACCAGAATTTCTAACTGTTTATGTACTTTTTATCTATGTAGGTCAACCACCGTCTGTCTTCTTAAAGTTTAAGCTCTTTAGTTTTACCAAATATGGGTGACAAAGGGATTTTACATGCGTGCAACCTCATATTAACCCTCTAAGGCCTTATGACATACAGTATTCTTCTATCTATAGCTTGATGACCCCCCTGCCCATGAGTGATACATATATTTTTGTCTAATTATTATGTAGTCAAAGCAGTGTCTTTTGCCAACTAGGGCCATGTACTTTAAATGCTGTCTTACTAGTAGCCTACTGGAACAGTTAACTGCTCATAACTCAATGCTAGCTGATTGTTGACAAACCATCTAGTAAGAGGCCAGGCAATTTGTCATTGTTTTTATAATCAGTGCCTATATTGGGGGGAGTGGTTTCTCCTCTACTGGGCAATAATTAATCATTGTTAGTACCAAAAACAAATCTATTTTTTTCAGCGGAAGTCTTGTTAAGCTGCAGTATTATCCTCTAAAAAGAAGACATTTCTGCTTAGTTGCTTTGCTGAGTAAATCAAGAAAGGATAGAGAGAAAGGCTACATTTATAATTCCTGGTGTCCTGCAGTATGTGGGCCTGTCAGCCTGCGGTCAACAAGGCTTGATCTGAGTCTATGCTGCCCTTCAGTCCTTTGACATGACAGAAACATGGATTGCCCCAGAAAACATAGCTATTCCAGCTGCCCTGTCTTCATCTGACTTTGAGTCCCCAAAGTCTGGTTGTTGTGGTGGCGGCACAGGGCTACTGATTTTTTATATTTTCTCTCTTCCTTCTTGCTCACCTGTCTTCTGTTGAAATACATGCTGTCAATGCTACATGTCTATTCAAGCTTGAGATGGCTGTCATCAACTGTCAACCACATGCTTCTGGATAACTTTTCAATAACCTTGACACCTTGATTAGCAAATGTCTTGGCAATAGTTGACCAACCATATTGCTGGGCAACTTCATCCTCCTGAATCTACTTCTGAAACATTTCTTTCCACTCCTTTCCTTTTTGACCTTACCCTTTACCAGTCCCCTCCCACTCTAAGAGCAGGAAATACACTTGACCATATCTTCACCAGATGCTGTCTGTGGATTAATCTCATTGCCACAAACCTTCCAGATCTCTGATCATTACTTTGTCTACTGTTCTTTTTCGCACTCCTCAAACTCTACCCATTTGTCCTTTTCCCAGTTTGTCATGCGCCAATGCAATATTCATTCTCTGTCTACTGCTATACTCTGCCCTCTATCCTATTGTCTTTCCCATATGCTAAATACTTCTCCCTTTTGTCTACTGATTCTGTCTGTCTACCCTCCTCCCTCTCTACATCCTATGACTCCCACTGTCCCCTTTCTTCCGAGCCAGCCCGTTCCTCCACTCCTGCTCTACGGCTCCATTGCTAAGTGACTCACTGCAACCTCACAAGAGAGGGATGCTGGCAGTTGAGTGAAAGTGGAGTGGAAAAAATCTGAAACACTGCCAGTGTCTTCTTAATCTTCCTTCCATTTAATCTTCCTTCCCCTCCTCTCTGTGGAGGTCTTCTTTAGGAGGTTGATGACGGTCCCTCAAACATAGAATTCATGTGAGCATAAACTCTTTCACCCAGTCACTCCAGATGAGATCTTGCAACTAATGGTCAGATCACCCAACCTGCCCCCTTGACCCCATCCCCTCCTCCCTGCCCTCTCCTCACTGTCATTTAATAATTTTCTCATCCACATATCCCTCACATTTTCCTGTGCCCTCTTCAACTTTAAGATGGGCAGAGTCATTCTCCTCTCAAGAAACCAGCACATGATTGCTCTGATGACAGAAACTAAAATCGGTATGTCTTCTGTCTTTCCTTTCCAAAACACTTGACCGTGCTGTCACTGACTAAATCTCCAGTTATCTTTCTCAAACAAGTCAGCTTGGAGTACTGGTCACAGTCTGACTCTCTCTTCTCTGTTGAACCATATCCTCCAATCCACCCTACCCTACCACCTTTGCACTGAATCATACCTGGCAGGCGGATCCTACCAAGTGGATAGAGGAAGATCTGTCTTCTCCACAGGCTTTTGCTATTAGTATCCCACAAGGGTTGGATTTAGGTCCTTTCCACTTCTCTGCATATACAAATTTGCTTGATTTCATCATATCCACACATGATCCATCCTGTCATTGCTATGTGTATAGCAATGACAGGATTTCCCATTTTCCCATTTTCTGGCACAAAGGTGGTGAAACAAATTTCTCTTTGCCAGGTGGAAATTTTTGGTTGAATGTTGGCCCACAGTTCCAAGCTCAACCACAATAAGACAGAGTTGCTCTCCCTCCTTCCTGGGTGAAGCCTATCCAATTCCAAGACCTCTGCTTCAAGTTAAATGGCAGCTGTGATGGCTGCAGTTGTTGCCACAATGGGAATTGTGCAGCTGCTGGGACCTGTACTGGGAACCAGGGATTAGTGCTGATTCTGGGTTTGGTACTGACTGGGAGAGAAAATAGGGCAGAAGAACTGAAGTTGGTACAGGAAGCAGTCAGGATCTGTAGAAGAGAAGGACTGACAACCTAATTAGTGGATAGACACACAAGAGAACCCTAGACTCAGAGGTAAATTCTGACACTTCCCATTCGTCTGCTCTCTCTGGGTGAAGGTCAGATCTTTTTTTCCTCATCTTCACAACCAAGGGAACAACCAAGTAGGAACCATGAGAGACAGATCTGGGGCTGGTAGTGTTGGGTATGAGGAAGGGAATTTGAAGGAGTGTCAGTTAGCCAGAGGGGGGACCTGCATATTAGTTTTGGGACTGGGGCGTTTGTCCTGGTCTGGTTTTGTTGTCTTTTCTTTTGACCAAAACTCTACTAATAACTGTTAGAACAGCCATCTAATTATTTCTGTAGCCATGGGGGCTCTACCAGGCTTTTTAGGTTGGACAGCACAAAGCTTAATCCTCCTTGGAAAAGTGCAGAGTTCCATGCAGTTCATGGTTTCTAGTCAGGTAACTGTTTTCGGTTCTGCTGTTCACTGGCAATTAAGGGCTCCGATCTTGACACCCTTATTGGGGATACTCATCAGCCTCAATACATTTTAGTAGCTCCAGCATTTTTTCTGGTCATCTTGTTTGGGAAGCAATTTCATGTGGTCTTCATGCTCCTAGTGTATGTTTGTACCAGGTACCCTTGTAGTGTTGGTCTGTATCTGGTCTGTTTGACTGGATTGCAAGATGGCTTGTCAAGTCTCTGTGCTGATGTTATGGTCCTGATGAGAGCAGATGGAAAAGGGTGAGGAGGAGCGATACAGACCAACTGATTCTGTGTCCATAGATCAGGGAACTGCACCAGCAGAGGTCTAGCCACTTTAACTGACTGTCCCCTAGTCTGTTGAAAGAAAAGGACAGGGGGATATGATTCAGGTACTGTTGAGTACAAACTTCTGCTTAATAAAGAGAAAACTTCATAGAGAGTTTACTTTTATTGATGACATACATTTAGGAATTGTTGGTGAAAGCCACTGGACAAATAATTCCTTCATTCAAAAATGTGTCTCTGATAGTCACACTAAATGTGTCTCTGATAGTCACACTAAATGTGTCTCTGATTGTCACAGTAAATGTGTCTCTGATTGTCACAGTAAATGTGTCTCTGATAGTCACACTAAATGTGTCTCTGATAGTCACACTAAATGTGTTTGATAGTCACAGTAAATGTGTCTCTGATAGTCACAGTAAATGTGTCTCTGATAGTCACACTAAATGTGTCTCTGATAGTCACACTAAATGTGTCTCTGATAGTCACACTAAATGTGTCTCTTAAAGTCACACTAAGACCCACACTAATAGTGACTATACAATTCACTTGGCAAAGCAGAGACATGGCTATGTCTGTAAAGTGGTAACATATGAAGGCAAGAAAAGCTTGAGGGAGGGAATTAAACACTAGATATACTTATCATAGTTTGATTTATAAACAGCAATTTAATAAAGAGATAAGTGTTTAACATGCATCCTTTGTGTGGTTTACAGTTATTGTGAACTGGAAGTGTGGGACCTGAATGACAGGAATGCTAACAAGGCTATTAGAAGAAAGCTAATCCATTTTTTTTAGTTTCCAGCTGATCTCTGTTTACCGAACAATACACCCCCCTCTTTTTTTGACAAGTGGTCCCCAATTCACACACCTGTAACATGAATGAACACAGGCCTCATGCTGATGTATGTTCACATGCACCACATGACAAAGCTGTTGAATAAAGCCATCACTTACATATTAAAGCATGGGCTTGGCACAGCGTGGCATAGCTCTCTTTTGAATAATGTCTTAACCAGACCATGGAACTTCAGCATTTCTGTAACTATGTGACAAAGAGCTTCTCCTGTTATTGTTATCACCAAAATGAAATTTTTTTGTATGTATGGCTTTTTTTTTTAAATCACTTTTTTAAATCTGTACCTTGGAGCTGACTATGAAATAAAATCCAAATCCATTTCTACATACGTAGTAAGTACTCACATATCCAATAGAAAAATTAAGTTATGCTAGTTAGATGGCCTTGAAATGATTCCCTGTTGGGATTAAACCAAACATTACACAGATTAGGGATCACATTTTACTAATAATATGAAAATATTATGTCTTAATAAGTAAAGAGTATGTTTCTATTGCAGGCTTCATCCAAACTACAAAGCAGGGGGACTTGAATCCTGTTCTACCTCAATTGCTTTGATAGTGGACCACCAAGTTATAAATAATGTATTAAATGATTTATAATGCAAGTAAATAAGTCTCCATTTCAACAGAATTAATGTTCATCTACTAGGGATCACAGGCAGAATAAAATACTACTCTTAGCATTCCAAACTCACTTTCAGTTATAAACGCCTTCATATATTTTCTTTTGGATTGTATAGGTTAAGAGAGTGTTTGGTTTCATTTTGAACATTCTATGATGTCTTATTTTTCTGCTGAAAGGTGTTTGAGGCCTACTGGGACCACTTAAAAGTTTATGCAGAGCACTGGCCAAGTAACACAAAAAGCCTTGAAGTATACACACACTGGCCCCTTTCTCAGAGCCTCTCAGCTCCAGCCAGGGGGAGTGTTGTTGGTTTATGAGAGGGAAAATAGCCCCAGCTTTCTGCAGAAGTGAAATGGGATTAAGGCTTTTGTGAAGTCCACAATGGAGAGGGGAATTAGCAAGAGTTGTAGGCACTTAGAAGGGCTCTCACACTGAAGCTTATCCCAGATTTTGCACAATAATCATTTGAATATCAACAGTGTTTTGCAACTACAGCGCTAATGTATAAACTTCTCTCTTTTAGATATTCCAAATCCCCCTAAAATGATGTTACCAATGGTTACTACACAAACATTCAGACTCTCACATAAAGAATAAAAAATGCTATGATAAAGCATTTCTGATGATTTATTTTCCAAAACCAAATGACCGAATGATTTAAACTGATCTATCATTGATTTAGGTTGAAGTTTGAGTAAAGACTGTAATGTATGTAATTCTGCTTCCACTTTATACATAATGTAATTTTTGTTTGGTGTATACTTATAGATATATTTATGTCAAGCATTTCTTTTTTTGACGAACACTAATTAATAGAGTAGATTGGGGCATAAAACCTGCTCATATATGTTTTCAACAAACATCAAGCCTGTCATTCTAGAGAGTACAGTATATTTTTACTGAGAACCATCTGAAGTTATATATTTTGCAACCTGCAGTACAGTGGATTTCTGAGTTATGCTGATGTATTTATTTAACTCTCACTTGTAAATGCTGTTTTGATGTAAAGAATATGAAGAAAACATAGTGACGATGTATGTGCATCATTAGATAGTGTTTGACTCTGGTTTGGGTGGGCAGAGCTCTGCTCCAAGCAGGACTTTTGCAGAGGGGAGTAATCCACTGCTTCTGCCTCAGTTAAATCTCCCAAAGCAGGCCTCTAGAAGTGCGATGGCCTCAGCATTTTTCTCCACAGAGGAAAAAAAACGTATTGTCCATATCACAAAACATTGAGTGAGATCAGCAGACTTGTCAAGAGGCCCTGGCTTGAATATGAATGATGAGAGAAGAGCAGGGTGGTCTTCACTGCTAGGGCGGAGGCAGGTGAAAATAAGCCCAACTGTCCCTGCCAGCTGCTCAGCAGGCAAATCAAACACAACGACAAGAACAGCACTCTGATGAAGAATCTATGTAAAACTATGCTATACAAAATCCTAGCATCAGAATCTCAAACAGATGATGGCAGTATTATTTAAAGTCTTATGTATTGATGTGTTATGGGTGTATTTCATTTTTTTACTGAGAAATATGACTGTTGTAATTCCACATTCATCACAATTAATTTACATGATGTACAATCAGATAAACAATTCAGATATATTAAAATATTTAATTTTTATTATTTCTAAAATAATAAAGAATTGTTGTTTTTTTGGCAAACAAAAGAATGGGGTATATGATCAGCACTGAAGGATTCACTGTGTGAGTGAGAGATTATAGGCGAGTGAGAGAGTGTGAGAGATTATAGAAGAGTGAGAGAGAGAAAAGTAGATTCCATTCAAAAGCACACAAAAATGTATTCACCCAAATTAAATGAACAACATTTTGCCATAATACTCTCCCTGGACGCACACTCACACACTAGTTCAATTCACTAGAGTGTCTGCATAGTTCCTGTATTCAGCTGGATACAATGATGCACAAGATGAATAAAGTTATCTCTGGGAGTGAATGGGATGTTGCTGATGGGGAGGGGACAGGGAGGGTCCCTGCAGTGGGCTGAAAGGAGCCCTGCTTTGAAGGGCAGATCTGCAGGGTCAGGCCCCAGCTGCCTTGACGGGTGAAAGGGACACCAGCAGGCCGGACAGGCCTGCCTAAGGAAATAACAAAACCAATCCTGTCAAATAAAGACATCCCACAACGGACGTCTACAGATCCCCCCCATCCCAAAGTTGCTGAACACTCACTTCACACACATTGAAACTTTTCTCTGGTCAGATTTGTGCTATACATCAGAGTCCTGTTTAACGTAACCTAGTGGTCAGTAAATTTGTTGTTGTTTTGTATTCTCTGTTCCTTGATAACTATGTAAAAACTATAGCTAATTTGGTGAACACAACAGGGCTAACAAGGTAGGAACCATGTTCTAACTTTTACTTTGTTTAGTGATGTTTTTGTATCTACTAGTACTTGCATCTATGAAGTACAAAAACTGGCCTAGTGATCATCTTCTGGTCAAATTTCAGCATAGCTGTCAAACAGAGTTGTGGATTTGTAAATGTAAGAAGTCACTGTTACATTATTTTACTTGTTTTCTTTTCAGTCAATATTAGACATAGCAATAGGTGCATCCAATATGTTCAATTTATGATTTAGAATATGTTTTGTAGTGTAAATATTGGTTGCACCTGATATAATGCTTGCACCTGATACAAGCTTTTAACAATAAATGGGATACAGGATTTAGTTTTTCTCTGGGAAATGCTGCTTGTTAAGGAGAGCTCATTCCACAACTTTCAATATGTTAAATACTTTTGTGTTTGTGAGAGATTGTTAACTTGGAGATATTTGTATTGTTTTTGGATAGACAAATCAATACAGCATCATATTTTGGGGGGTTACATCATTTCCTAGATGGTGGTGAAATGCTCTAAGTTTTGAATTTGCAGGGGGTAAGTAGGATAATAATCAGGCCACATTATAAGGAATTGATGGTTCATTTTCCCTGTCAGCAGTAGCAGTGCCTCACTCAAAGATGTGCCGACCTGTGCAGATGGGGTTCAAAGCCAATTTCCATGTTAAAACTCCACACGCTCAAAAAATCGCACTGAGTGAGGATGGCTAATCTGAACATGTGACTTGCCAGTCTGTTAAAACAGATTTGTCCATTTTAGGGGATGGAGCTTTAAAATAGCTACTACTCAGGCAGTGATTTTGAATTCTGAAACCTGGTAATAGTGATATATTCATGAATACTTAGAAAGACAGCAAATTACCATGGATGATTATTAGCTTAGCATTATGGTTAACTAACATTCTTTTTTGGCTTAAGACCAATGCATATTTCTTCTGAAAATAATTGTTTTATATTTAATTTTAATAGGTTTGCAAAATAGAGCAAAATGTAAAACAATGCCTTGATGCTGTGTCTCTCAGTTCCACATACTTAGCATATGACCAGAATTATCAGAGGTAGAACTTCCATTTTTCATTTTTTATATTTTTCTGTATTTTTTCTTTGTTTCAACTGCTTTCATCAAATTTGTGCCAAGAGTCTTCACAAAGCTTTAACTCCTGCCAAGGATTCAGTTTGGCCATTCATCATCCACTCACATTAAAAACCATTTTCCTTCAGGCAGGAATATGTCTGTACATACAGAGTTTACTGGAAGAATGAAACCCAGAAAAAAAGAAGAAAGGACTCACTGAGATAGAGGAAATTTGTTTGATGAGTTATGAGATGATAAAAAAAATTCTGGTGCCAAATATCATTTCTTAGTATCCTGAAAACAGGACAAGTTGGCTTTTTATCATGCTGGCTGCCTGAAAATGCACGTGTGTATGTGCATGTGAGTGTGCCTCTGTATGATCGGAGGAAATCATTTTACTTCTAAGTTCTTTACATAATAATTATGTCCCAGATTTGACTAATTTTCATATTGTGTTTAAGACGCCTATCTTAATTGTGATCACACATTTCTGGAGAAGAGAGAACACCAGAGTACAATCTCATTCTGTCTACTTTGTTCAGATTATTAATATCACAGAATACTTTGTAATGGTGTCTGTGGTGGGAAAGGGGTGGGGGGGGCTAACTGGTAGGTTGGTCAATTGCATTAGAAACATAGAACTGCTCTTGGACTAAACAAATTCTATGCATACAACATGTTGGTGGGCACGCTGCAGGTAACAATAGATAGTGCATGATGACTTATTAAATTGAGCAAACCTGCGGCTTAGCTTTTCTCATTACCTTTTCCATTCCCAACCCATAAAGCCTATGGGGCTAGTGACAAAACTCCTGCCATGTAATTCTCTCTCCCAGCTTGCTTTTATCAGGCGATTTGGTGGAGAAATATGAAGCCGATTTTATCTCACTTTATAAATTCACAAAAGGCCCCTAGAGTGCCCCCGTGGAAGACAAACCCCATCGCAGCCATGTGCCACCACTATCGCTGATTCACTACAATTGATAACAGCACTTCTCCTTTTTAATGATTTGACAGGCATCAGATGCCAGTCCTGGAGACATGCTGGGCTTTTTTAATATACTTTTCTTCATGTCATTGCCTGTTTACACTGAGCAGGTCAGAAGAATGAACGTATCTGCTACCATCTCGTCCTCTGAATGTGATATATTAAAACCTAGCCTTGTGGCACTGTGTGATGTCAATGTGATGCTATTCCTACGTGATATACTTTTTTAATGCATGGAAATTAGCATTTTGTTCCATCTGCTAAATATACATACTGTCATCGTTAACAGCTTGAGGGAGCATTCTATTTTGAATTCATTCAATGCATTTACATACATATAGTACATAAACACTTAATTTGCTGTACATTAAACACTAATATTGATTTATTTAATTTCTTCACAATTCCAGTAAAACATATTTATTTATCTGTGAGTTTGCTTGTTAAAAATGTACAACTAAACTTTTATATGGAATCACTACATGGAATGGTTTCTCTTAGTCTCGCTGTCCCTCTGCGTGTGTATATATATAAAAACAGTGTATATATAGAGGGCTACATAGCAGTTTAATATTGGACCGTACAATAATAACTATTTTCTTTTTTGAATAACTATAAATTAACCTATATTACTACACATAACCATCCTCAATCTGAAGGTTTGTAACATTTGCAACGTTCCAGGAAGTATAGTGCATTCATGACACTCGGGAGAAAATAGAACTGTATGTTCTTAGGACCTGGGCTATCAGTTTTTGTTTTAATTGTGATTTTGACAAGCTAGTGTTATTATTATTTCCTGCATAGCAATTCATGCCTCGCACATCTGATTTTATTATCTGGTTTCTGACACAATGCCAGCCTTACAACAGGGATTACTTCCTTTCAACACATTTCCTTTGGTGTCAAATAGAAAAACTTTCATCATATACAGTATAGGTATTAAATTAATCGAAATTCCTCTAACTTGCTCAAAGTTTGACTGAAACCAACTCCAGTAGTCACATACCTCTGTTTGTTCCTCATATAAATAATGCAAAGGCATCTGTACACTTCTAAAACAGCATAGAATTCACAGATAATGAGAATCGCAACTCAGAAATAGCACAACATTACACTATACAATGTATCATTAAATAACTGCTGGAACAACATGCATTATTTATTCAGTATACGATTCTTGTGTCATAGAGAAATTTCCTGTGTGGTTTTGTGGACTTCAAGGACTCAGTAAGACACAGAGAGTAATAATAATAATTTATTGCATTTGTATTTTCATTATGCAGAATTATTTCAAAATGCATGAAAAAAAGAAAATTATAATATAAAAGTAATAAATAAACAAAAACAGAAGAAAAGACCAAAGAAAATGCAGTACTAGAAAGACACAAGGACCACACCAGACATTACAAAGTACAAGACCACAAGGAGCACAGCTATTATCAGAACGCCTTCCTAAGAAAAAAGTAGTTGGGTCAATTTTTTTGTAAGCCATAGTCTGTGGTGTGTTTAGATGGACTGGAATGGCATTCCAGAAGCTGGTCAGTGGACAACAACAGCAAAATTATTAATAACACTGTTTTAAATACTTGTTTTAGTTTTTAGTTGAATGTTATTGTCAAGAAAAACGAAATCCTCAGGGATGGCAGTTCACAGGGTCTAGGTTTGATCTATGCTCCTTTTATCCTAATGAGATTTCCTTCATTAAAAAGTTTGTTGATTCTACTATATTTGGTTGCTTTTCTTTTACAATATCTGGAAATATTACATCTTGTTAACTGTTTATGGTTCAGCACAGAAACATGATTTTATTTCATATTCATCAACTTCACCTTCAGACTGAACATATTTATCTACCATAATTATTGTCATCATCACAATACTTTTTCTTGGTCAGTTGGTTCCAAATAACTCATTTAGTTGTAAAGCAGCTTCATCTAGTTTGCTTATTCATTATTCTTCCCTATCATATATCTAAATACAAATCTTCATTTTATAACTGACAGCTTATTACCTCTGAGCACATGCTGATAAATGTAATGCCAATGAGTTAGCTTCAATTTTCCTTTCCCATTACCCACTAATATTGCATCATGGGGGAGAAAACCACTTAGCTGAATTTGTAAAACAGAAAATATGTTTTTTGTGTTTTTTAAATGTGTATTTTCTTATAATAAGAATGCCAGACATTACCTGCTTTTGAGACAACTGGTTTTAACTTCAGTTTCAAATATAATACCTTATATTAATATTATTATTAAATAATATGTACAATTAGATTTATTAGATTAGATATAATGGTGGTAATTATTATTAAAGTATTATTATTATATTTGCATTAGTGTCTGCACATTTTTGTTGCAAGTTGAACAATTGAAGGTTCATCATTATAAAAAGAGACCTAAGGAATCTAACACAAAAAATAAATTCAGCACAGACACAAGGTATCATTCTTAATTCATTACCTTTATCATTATTGTTTAGTCTTAGCATTAGTTAATTTGAGTGTCAATGTATTTAAGATCTAAACCAACCAGCTTCAATCCTCTTGTAAATTTTATAAAATCCCTTTGGAATAAGCTGCACAGAGAGCACAAAAAGTCTTGCCGCATTGCAACGCTCCTGAATCCTGTGGTGTAAAGGCTTTTTAGGCTAAAGTAAAAGGCGTGGAACTGCGGGCCTCTGAAATAGATGAGATGCTGCCATTTAGAATGCCGTCATTGTTGATAATATTATTACGACAAATGTTCTTACTGTACTGGTGCACAAAAAAATAAATAAATGAATAAGTATCCTTAAGCATACAGACCCACAAAAGCCACCTTAGGGCACTGTTGGGACTCTATTTTGACAAAAATATAGAAAGGAATTGAACACTCTTATTACTTGCTTTGATGTTGCCCTGAATAGAACTCAATTAACAATGTGGCTAATGAGCCCATTAAGGATGAAAGACTTCTCAACAGGTATGAGAGGATTCTGCTGTTTCTCTGAGTCTCAGTGCTCAGCACTGAGTACTACTGCAGAAATATCACAGAAATATCACAGTGCCTTTTCCCAACTGCTTCACAGGCAAAGCGTCTGTGCTAATATCATGTGGAGAGGAGAATTAAATAAATGTTTACCAGACAATTTTCTAATTTACACACCCAACAGACTTAGGCTGGAGTATACTAAGAAAACAATGAAGCAGTAATCATTGATGCAAACTGAAGAAGACATTTTGACAATCCTTATTCTTTGTAATGTAACACAAATGGTCAGATGAAGTGGTAAATTAGTACTTAGTATTATTTATGAAAATGTTTTTAGAGCATGTCTGATAGTATGCTTATAAAAGCAATGAAATTGATAATTTTTAATGATACCTACTTGGACTTGTCTACAGCTGAGAGAGTCTGGTTATGAAAATGTGAGTGCAATAGATCATTTTAAACTTTAGACCCCAACACCTCACTTAGAGAAAATCTCACTGTGAATGACGTCCCACTGGCAGCCTTTCTCCTGGACTCGTTCCAGATTGTTTAGTTCTGTTGTGACTCTACGCACGGTAACATGAAAGGTCCTTCTCTTTTTGAGTGGTGGTTTTACGCCCTGAATTTACCAAAACATTTCCAAACATCTGATATTTTCCAAATTGAAAAATGCATTGAGGAGTTAGACCCTTACATTGTCAATCTGACTGTAGTTTTTATATAAAAAGTAGTTAAATAATAGTCATAATAATAGTCATAATAATAATTATAACTGATATTATGTTTAAAAGTCAACCTTATTTTTGCAATTCTTCACTCCTTTTACTGACATTAATTTCTACCCAATTAAAGTTATCAGAAAAATACAGTAATGTTTATAAATTAGAGTAATCTAAGCTTTAGTGCTAAAAGCTGTTTTTTATAATGTGAGGCAAGTGGTGAAATGTATTTGGAAAATAAATAAATTGTGTTTGGAAAAGCAACAAAGAAAATTAAATGGCATTCCAAATCCTGCACTGTAGACACTAAATGACAATAAATAAACAAAATGATACAACAGGATACTGAATGAATGTACGCAAAATCCTGCTTGTCTGAGGAAGTTTTAGAACGTTATCAGTAGTTTCAGCTCAAGAATGGCTTGAGGTGTTTTGAGTGTGAATCCGTCTAAAGCTGCCAACACTGACATACACGGCATATGCTAAATACAGATAAGGGTATTTTTAATAGATCTGCAAAAACTACATCCACACAGCTCAATGGATGTGCTTTGAATGTAGTTGATAAATTGGCTTAAGCTGAATGTAGTATCCCATGCAACATTGTGCTGTTTGGTGAGCCCCATCACAAACTAGCCTCCCAGTTAAGTCCGCATCCAGCGGAGGGATTATGGGAAAACCTTAAAGATCAGCTTCATGCCTGTGTGGAGTTCTGATCATAAATAGTTATATGCTATCAGAATGGTAGACATTGCTCATTCTTTAAGACACAAATAAGAATAAATGATGAAAAACTGTGTTATTGCTCATAATTTAGGGAATTTTACAATGTTTTTATTCCATATTAACTTGTTTAGGGAATTCTATATATTTGCATTATTTTGTTAATTTCATTATGTATTTCTAGCAGGTTTTTCACAAAATGTTCAGAGGTAGACACTTACAGTACTAGAATGGTCTTATAGTCGTATTCCTTTCCCTCTCTTCAGTTTCTTTCTATAGAGTTTTTAGCCGATGTGTGACTGTGAGGGGATAAGAAGGGCAGCTAAGCCTCTTTTAAGCTTCCCAAGCCTCTTAGAGGTCTGAAGCACCAGCTTCTGTTGCTATACAGGGGGGAAAGAAACAAGTCATCTTTGTGCTACAAAATGGCTTCTCTCTTAAACATTTTCATTCAAACTAGTCTACAATATGTACATACGACATAACCAAGCTGACATGCACCTTATAGTATGCTTGGAAAGATCTATTTCAGCCATTGGCTCTTTTTGAAACAATAGGAGGTTTTATTCCAGTTGGTGCCGATATGAATGTATATTACATGGGATACAGGTGATTTGTCTTAATGACAGATGCAACAGCATTGTTGATGCCCTCAAGCAACACAATCATTCTTCCTGAACCCCATTATGCTGTTACTGAGTATGCTTGTAACTTCTGAGAACCAGTAAATAGCAGCATAAATATCTACTAAAACAATGGGCCATATGTCAGAGGAACACTCTTTTGCTTCAGGGGTTTCAAATGGGGTTTAGAAGATGACAGTCCAAACATTTAGGCATATGAAGACTGGCTAATGAAGATTGTCAACAATCCCTCCGAAGTTGTACATTGTAGTAACATTTTAGTTTCAAATCTCTTAAAGACGCAAGTCTGAACAGTATCGGGTCATAACACAATGCACAACTGGATGAGGTGGTACACAAGAAACAGACCCATTTTAGCATGTGAGCAGTACTTTTACAATTACTGGCTGTTTAAATAAGACTATTTGAAAAAGAAGAAGCTTTATTTAACTCCCTCACTCTTCTAATTTTGTGAAATTCAGCTCACGACTACGGCACAGCAGGTGAAAGGGGGTTCAGGAGAGTCAAAGACCAGGAAATGTGTCCTTTGAAACAAAGAGTCACAAGTGACAAATCACATTACAAGGTAACTTTTACCTGGATGATGCTGGGCCAATTTCTAACTCCTTTTTTGGAACTTACAGCCACGGTCTGAGAGTCCCAACACAACAACAAAATGAACCCACTGCGAAGGAGTGCAACTAAACCATTTGATTACCCAGAACTTCTTATTGTTTCCTTAACTCTTTGAGGAATATTCAGTGAAAATCCTTTTACTTCTTAACATGGCTCATTAGATTCCTGGAAAAAACACAACCCTAGCGTCTTTTTAGCAAAATATTTCAATATGTACAAAAAGAGGCAGTAATATGATGCCGTGGGCAATATCTTTGAATGCTCAACTCTGCATGGTACCCATGGGCTACTCATCCATTTCTGATGGCTAATTCAAGTCCATTAAACAGACATCTCCATCAGAGCTGGTGTGCCAGAGCTGTTGTTTTACATTTTTGGACAGCAAATGTTTTCTTTGATGTTCTGTCATATCTGGGTGGGCAATGTAAGCAATATGATTGGGGAAGAATGGTTTCTGGCATTATCCTTAGCGTTATCCACCAAAGGGGTTGGGCAATGTGATTGTTGCACATGTCATACCAGATAACAGCAACATCTGGTGCAGACAATGAAATATATCCTTGGTTTGGACTGATTAAAAGGCACATATGAATGTGTGTTGTTATCCATACTCCCTCCACCGTAGGCTATGTGTCACTGTGTGGGTGGATGTCTAGGTTATGATCTTGTAGTTAAAGCTTTTGGAATTCATGAATGAAAGAGAATTTCCTAAACGGGAAAAGATACACATTTTACTTCAAAGTTACCAATTTTTGATGATGTTTATATCAACCACATATCGATTGAAAATGTATGCAAATGTATACATTGGGAGTCAGAATACACATTTGAAGCGTCTGTCTAAAAGCAATTGTAACTATTCTTTATTGATTAAAAATGCATTATGCAAGCTACCTTTGACCACTTATTTGTCTTGATTTAGTTCCTTATATGGTGAGAATTTAATATCTGCTTCAATGTTTTTGACCTCAAGTTTCTCTTTATTAACCCAAGCACTGGGTTTCATTTGCTGTCTGATCTTCAGAGTTATTAATGAGCTTTAGCTACTCTCATAAGCCATCCTTTGCTTTTCCCATCAGCTTCATGCAGGGAGCCTGTTAAAATAGACAGTAAGAGATATCCATGTGGCATCTGTGCACCATTAATAAGCAATTGCAGCCCTAAGAGAAAATACAAGCTATAGATTATGAAAAGCATTGACTGACAAGAGAAATGCTATTCACTTGCCCTGGCTGTAAAAAAGTCAGTGATGTTACCTTTAGTGTGCTGATTTTGTGAAACTAATATGATATATGAGAATATTTATAGCTATTTAAGTCTTATAAACCATGTATATATGTAACAATTGCAAAGTTTAAGTATACTGTAATTGTTAACTTTTCCCCATTTTATTATGTAGTAAATAATGTTGACTGTGGACATCCATCTACGTAATCTTAGTTCAATAAATCCATTATTGACAAAACCCTTATAACCCTAATATTATCTGGCAATGAAATAAAATATTGCGTAGTAATTTATTCAGTAATATGGAGATGTCTTCAGTTCTAGAGAAATGTGTCATGGGGGCATCTCTTCTCTGCCCCCACCTCTTAATAAGGCAGTTCTGCAGGCCTCTACTGTAATATATTTTACCAATAAAGCAGCACCAGAGCCAGTATGGCCTTTTGACCACCACTGAGAACTTGGAAAGCAGCAGGCAGCCTCTACTAACTAGGCCGTCTCTAATATGAGATACCTGTCCCCTGGCTTTGCAGAGGCTGGCTTAGCACTTAATATTTTCATTTGGGCCTACCAAGATGCGACACCCCCGCTTTAATCTTCTGTTTGACATTAAGCACTGTGTTCATGAAAAGCCTCAGTGAACTTCAACCTAGGCGTTGTGCTGTCATACAAAAATGATGTGGTGGGGGAGTGAAACTGCCTGCTCTGTCCTTGACCTCCCCTATTGGCCAGCCCAAACCTTTCCCCTGCCCTTTTTTAATCAGGCCACACATTGGCAGGTGGGACCCTTCAATTTTAAGGTTGAATAAGACATCTTACTAACTGAGGGTGTGGGGGTGGAGAGGTCTACTGAAGTATAGATTGTTAGATTGTTATTCCTTTTATTGTGTGCTTGTTTTTGGGGAAAAAAAAATTTTTTTATGACTTTCTAATGTGGGTACCTGTATTGTAAGTCTACTAGTTAAACATATTTTGTTAAATTTAAAACATTATAGTCCAATGTGACACAAGTGTACAGTCTAATGCTACTTATCATTTTAGTTCACATTTAGTGAAAGTGTTGGCAAAATCACTAGTCTTTCAACAGTATAGGCAATTCATTGAAGTTTGAAAACAAGAAAATTAGGGAATCATTTTAGCTAGGTCCACTCCACATAATGACAATGATGGGATAGTGTAACATCTACGGTGATATACAAACTCATATAGACACACAAATAAATCATGTCAGAATCCTCTACCGCATCAGTATAAGAATATAATGAAAGTAGCAATAATAAAACATATTTTGTGATATATCTATTTTCATGATATATACATACTAGCAGAAATCAGTAACGCTGAAATGTTGGATTCCCATCCATTTTGACGCTTCTTGTCCTGCTAGCTTGTGATTTTTCTACGATGTGCAGACAGAAAACAAGCCTCTTCTCCCTAACAATTTAGCTCAGTTTCTATGTCAACTGATTGATGCAATAAAACCAATTGTTCCCCATAGTATCCATGTCAGTCTATTACTGAAATCTCTGGTAATGATAGGCAGTTCTCTAGCAGATGATAATGCACTGTCTCAAAGCAACACTATGTATAATCTCTTTTTGACCTGGTCTTTGATCAGTGTAGTGAGCCTTATTATTATAAGTAAACAAAATAGAATGGTGAATCACTATTCTTAAACGTACTGTCAAATAACCTCCTTCTGTGGTACAAATAAATAAATTATTGATCAAGTTGAATGGTTGCAGACTATTTATATTTACTTCTGCTCTGCTATTTAAATACAATCAACACTGAATTAAGTATTGGCTAGTGCTAAATGGCCCATCCACTGAATGATAATTGGAAACCCTGAGGACCAGCCTGTAGACAACCATTTGACAAAGCAGATATGTTGGCCGTTGTACTGTACATGTTATACATGAAGGAAATATACAATTTCAAGCATGAGCTACAGTACACTCAAACACCTGGTGGTTGCATGATAATATTAGGGTGACAGGTGTTTTTTTTTTAAAGAAATACATTCCCTATAATCATATACTTTAGTTTAGGTATTTCTTTTAATGAAAAAAAAAGGGACATATTGACCTCCATCATAAACACAAAAACAGCCTGACCCTAATTATACAGTCTACTACAGATGTACTTTAACAAAACCATTTCATTGTGCATTTGTGCTTTTGTGCACAAAATGCAGTGAAAAATGCAGGCCTAGTGGCACAACAAGTGTTTCTCTGAGCTGACTAATGTTAATTGATAAGACTGAAAAGAAAAAAAAATATTGCATTTGGCATTTTCTACTGGTTGACCCCAATCATTCAAATGTATGGTCTATTTAATTACCTACAGTGAAATTTGATTACCAGTAAATATGGTGAATATCAAGTGATGTCTTGCACTGTGAATATCAATCTCTATAGTTAGAGTTGAAAAAAGATGACATGAAACTTTAGTCAAAACAAAAGCCAGTTGCTACTAATGAGACTGGTTAGTGATTCTAATTTATGGAAATTTTATTAATTACAGACACCTATCTTTCATCTGTACCATTTGGTGGTGAAGTAATTAAAAACAACAATGAGAATCCCAGCAGTGGAAAGCAAACAAGATCAAAGGAGACAAACCAGGCAGGAGAAAGTCCCTTATCCAAAACTGGGTCTTGCCATGGGCAAAAGGGCCTCATTAAAGTCAGAAACACTCTGTTGATCACCAATTAACCTGATTTGTTTTCTTTCTGATTAAGGCCTTCTAGAACACTGGGTTTCCTCTGCTCCTGAATGACAAGGTTTATGGACAATATGTGGCTCTATGTTGGCAAATAGAACATAAATCCATGCTAATCGCTGTCTTGTGTCAAAAAACAACTTTGTAATGTGGCTGCAATTACTTTTGATTTAATTTCAGGCCAATGCCACCGGAGCCTTTGTAGTCAGAGAGAGAGCAGCCTTTTGAACATAACAGGGGTAGAGACCATAGCTTGTATCATGTGACCTGAATCAGAGCGTTAGAAATAGATATGGAGAGATCAATCGCCCTCTCTGGTGTCCCAGCCCTCAGGATATTGACCTATCCTCATGGTAGACCCTCCATTTGGTACAGCACAGAGAAGATAATAGAAAAGGAAGCAGAGAAGCACTTTACTTCCTGCTAATACCATTCTATGACAATGAGTAATGGCTGTCCAAATCACTGGAATACACTAAATGATAGGATGAAATTAAATTACAGTGTTCTCAGCACTCCTTATGATTCTATATACAATAGTCTTTTACATGATATGATCCAAAAGCTGAACTGGTATGCTGTCTTTACAACAAATTCAAATATAAGCAATGTTATCTAATGAAGTCTTTCAAAGTACAGGCTTGTTAATCATACACTCATTATACACTACACTTGCTCTTTTAATACTAAAAATCAATCAAATGTATTCTTTGTTTTACATATTCACGCACTAAATTGTTTTTAATTACTACTTTTCCCAAATAATTATGTAATTTGGCAAGCGTGCAGTGAGTCTTAAGAATACAATGTGACAGATTAAATGACTTGAACAGAATCCACCTTCCTGGCCCCTTTTCCAAGCCTGCAATTTGTGCTTTGGATAAAATGTGATTTTGTGTGATGATTGGGTTTGAATAAAAGTTGTGCTTTGGATAAAATGTGATTTTGTGTGATGATTGGGTTTGAATAAAAGTTTTACGTCATTCAAAGTACCATGGCTAAAGTAATGATTACTCATCTAACTACCAACAGGTTGTATATATCTTAAACATTTGTTGATATCCAGCCACACTTTGGAAAACCTGTTATTACTTTCAAGTAGCTTTTACTTTTATTCTGAAATTACATATGTTCTGTTTATAGTCATAGTGCTATTTAGTATCTACTAGTTAGGTTGGCTAAGGATGGTATTGTGTACACATATTGTTGAGCCCAGAGTGCAGTACTGTGCAAAAGTCTCAAGTCACTCTAAAATAATTGAATGAATGAATTAAAGTAATTTCTCCAAATAGTAGCAACATATAACCATAGTAGTTCACAGTAGTGAAACATCAATATAATGAAAACTAACAAAATAATTGTGTTTTCAGTATTTTTTGTGGCCTCCCTTTGCACGCAGAACTGAAGCAATTCACTTTGCTAGATTGTTGTGCAATTTTTTCTAGTTGGTCTCCTTGCAAGATCTCACAAGATATTAATTACCAAGACATTATTGTTCATTTAATTCTAATGATATATAGGGTTTATGCAATGCCTAGATAAATTGCTTTACACAAATTTCTCTGGTAGTCTGTGACTTTTGCACAGTACTGTCTTCTAAAGTCAGTCTATAAGGCATTTATTGCTAGCTATTACCGTGTTGAGACGTTCATGTAGTCTTTGATTTAATGAACTATCCAATGCTGTGAAGCTGACAACTCCTGTGCTTCAGGTTTTAACTGGTTTTACAATCACTCTAATGAGTTTTGCCTGATCAAGTATTTGAAAATTACTGCTCTGGTTTTGACCTATGACCTTTATCAAAACTCAGTTATTCACAGAAATCTATTGTTAACTTTGACAATATGCTTTAGACCAGAATAATCTTTCTTCACAAAATCCAGTTGCCAACAAAGATAAACTAAGTGCCTAAAAGCTATATTGAGAACATACTGTATGTAGCACTGGGACACCACATAAGATGACCAATCCTAGCAGAGGATGTGAAGGGTGAAGGTTGTATTTAAAATTAGAGATTAGCTGTTCATCACATTATTGGTGAGTTATCAACTGCCTGCAATGAAAGCAAACCTTGGCTCTGGGTCGATAAGGGTTTGACTGCTTTTCGAATTAATTTTCCTCAGCTTAGAAAACCAGACTCCTATCTCACTATTGATCGCACTGTTAATCCATATCCAAGCTCATCCCTTCCCCATGGAACATGCAGGAAAATAAAATAGATCATTGGGGAGGAACTCTTGACTTCATAAATAAGTGGGGGAGAGTTAGAAGTGATTAGATCTCATTGTTTAAGAATATACTTCCAAACCATTCTTACTATTAGTTAGTCAGTTATTTACATTTTGACCTTGATTTACCATCCTAGGACTAATGCCATCTCTCCCAAGCCAAGCCTAACTTCTAAACATGGCAGACCAGAAAATCCTGTGGAGGTTATACTTTCTAAACAGGTTTGTAGTGTTTTAGCTAGTTGAAGTGTGTTTTGTTTCTGCACATTTATTACTTATGGTGTTTGTGCAGAATCTGTTGAGTATGTGAGGTTGGAATCCTTTAATTAATGCAATTCCTACAGACCGCAACAACGCCTAACCCCTCTGTCTTCTGTTTTTCTTTTCCAACTGAGTGACCTCCTCTGTGGATGAAATTTAGCCCTGGCCTTTAACTTCTGGGGTTCAACATTTGTCTCCAGTCCAATGAACCCAAACAACTCCTGGATTGCTGTAAATGTCAATGCAGTGGTGTCTCTGCCCTCTCCCCTGTGGACCACAGGACTGCACTCAACCTGCACAAATGGGACACTTTCAGGGGAGCCCTGCTGCCTGATTTCTTGTCAATGTTCCTGTTGCTCCTATTTAAAATACACCATTAAATTGAATACTAAAAGAAAAAAAAAACAATGGTTCCCAAAAAAACATTTATCACGTACCTTCCTCTCAGCTTTTTTAATGTAATTTTAGGCTAAAGCAGAGCTCATCAACATGTAGTGAGTGAGCTCCAGAATATACGGTTCATCCCTGAGAATGACCTATCTAAACAGGGCACCTGATAATGGTTTTAAAAGATTCCTCTATTAGTATTTCATTTTCAGAAGAAATTGGTCCTAATGAGACTTGCTCTGCAGTCCCCCTGCTCCTCCCCTCTCCATGTCCTTCCCTGGGCCTCCCAGGGTTGCTGTCTCTGCGTTAGGACTCCATTGTTGCCTACTGGCGGATAATGTCCTTATTAATTGTACCTCTTTGTAAGGTGTCAGCTACAACCTCAGATTGAGATGGATGGATTCTCTGGAGTCTGCTCCTTGGCACTCCACAGCCGCTCTATCTTTAGACAGCACACAGGTGCGTGGTTTTTCAGGCAATGCTCCCACAGCCTTCACATAATAAAGGTGTGAGAAAAGATGAGACACTGGAATTCTCATGTTAAATATATAGACAAAGGAACATGTAAAAATATATACATGACTTGTAGGACTACATGCTTACTATTACTGTTTAACTAGCTAGCTACACTAGATGAGTCACACATTTAAGTGCTGTTACTATTATAAAGTATACATTTCTGGACAAATGTATGGATAATAGAGTGATATTTCTTAAGCATAATATGCTCACTCTTTCTGTTGACCATTTCATAAATGACAAATAGTCAGTGATATTTTCTCATAATAGAAGGAATATGATGTTGCAAGGAAAATATTTATGGAATATGAAGTCACATAATGCCTTTTCTCGTCTATTACCAGGTCACTATTTACAAAAATAGTAGCTAAATTACTTATCACTCTTTGGTTGGTAGTAATAACTAGAAGTAATGAACTATATTTGTATTGATTATTTAGTTTGTTGAGAAAATACCAGTTAATTATGTGAATTGAAGCCTCTGTGAGATCAGCGGCATTAACATCAAAATCCTTTCCCCCTCATTAAATGAAACAGAGTCAATTTAATTAACACATAATAATCCCCACGATGCTCATTTTAGCTTTTTTTACATAGCATTGTGGGTTGGTCTTCAGAATCTTTCATTTCAAAGATGTAAGTTTGATCGTTGCCTGAGTTTCTGGGCGCCACATACAGGGGTCTCAATTTGAAACATTTGGTCAATCTTTTGGATGATCGTCTGCTGAGGTAATTAACTGGGGGGCTTAATCATGGCTCCCACTTATCAGACATAATCACCAATGATACAGGAAGCTAAAGGATTCAGATGTATCTGTATACTGTGGATGGCAAGTTCAGAGACAGAGTGGGTGGCTACATAACTCTCTCTGGGCAAGTGTGCCACACAATGACAACATGTTGGGCAACACTTTCAACTAAGCACTCATGAAGATCATGCACAATATAATAGTGTAGAACAGTGCCATTATTGAAAGGGAAATTAAGCATGATTAATATTTACCTTTGATATAGCACATTGTAAGCAAATTGTACTTTCATTTTATTTTTTACACATTTAAACTAATTATCTTTTTTGCATTTAATGTGAAATTGTCCTTAGGTCATTTATCCCTATATTTAATTAAAAATAGTACAAAGACAACATATCAAATGTTGAAACTGAGAAATGTTACTGTTTTTGGAAAAATACATGCCCATTTTGAATTTGATGCCAGCAACACATTTCAAAAAAGTTTTCATAAAAAGGGACAGGGGCATGTTTACCACTTTGTTCCATCAACTCTTCTTTTAACAATACTCTGCAAGCATTTGGGAACTGAGGAGACCAATTGCCGTAGTCTTGAAAAAGAAATATATTCCCATTCTTGCTTGACATAGGATTTCAGCTGCTCCTTTGTTCTATAATTAGTGTCATAATTCACCAAATATTTTCAATGGGTGACAGGTCTGGACTGCAGGCAGGCCAGTTTAGCACCCAGACTCTTATACGATGGATCCATGCTGTTGTAATATGTGAAGAATGTGGATTGGCATTGTCTTGCTGATATAAGCAAGGCCTTCCCTGAAAAAGACGTTGTCTGGATGGCAGCATATGTTGCTCCAAAACCTGTATATATTGTTCAGCATTAATGATGGCTTCACAGATGTGCAAATCACTGATGCCATGTGCACTAATGCATCCCCATACCATCACAGAGGCTTTTGAACTGTGCGCTGTTTAGAAGCCGGATGGTACTTCTCCTCTGAAGCCTGGAGGCTGCAGCTTCCATGATTCCCAAAAATATTTTCACATTTTAATTGGTCAGACCACAGGACAGTTTTCCACTTTACCTCAGTCCATCTAAAATTAGCTTGGGCCCAGAGAAGGCGGCGGCGGTTCTGGATCTTGTTTATATATGGTTTCTTCTTTGCATGGTACAGTTTTAAGTACTTTTTTACAGTTTTCCCTGGATTCTCTGAATCTTACATTGATATTATGTGCCATATATCATGAGATCCCTAAACTATTTGCAATTTTACGTTAAGAAACGTTGTTCTTAAATTGTTGTTATTTGCCCGCGCAGTCTTTCACAGAGTGATGAACCCCTCTCCATCCTCATTTCTGACAGGCCCATCCTCTCTGGAATGATCTTTTAATGCCCAATCATGTTACTGACCAGTGGCCAATTGACCTAATTAGTAGTGTGATATTCCACCAGGTTTCGTTTTTTAGCATTACATAGATATATTTCTGTTGCTTTTTATATAATTTTATATGAGATAGGTATGTAAAAAAACATTATTCTGTTGCTATATATCAAATGCATTAATGCTTACTGATCTACGGCTTTTTCTAGTCTTTTGTTGACTCTGTCCAAACTTTTTTGAAATGTGTTGCTAGCATTAAATTCATAGTGTGCATATATTTTTCAAGAAACAATACAATGTCTCAGTTTCAACATTTAATATGTTGTCTTTGTACTATTTTCTGTTGAATATATGGTTTCAATGATTTGCAGATCACTGAAATCTTTTTTTATTGACCTTTTTACGAAACGTCCCAACTTTTTTTGAAATCGGATTGTACTTGGCCTTGCTGTACCTTGCTTCCCAGTTGTGTTTCAGTTGAAAGACGATGCATCTTCATTAATGTGAAAATAACCAAAAGAGGTAAGTCTAAGTGCAGCATAAATAATGCTTAAGATGTAAGCCTTGAACATGACTCTAATGACTTATTACTTCAATTGATATTGTACGTTTTGAATTGTTGACTGCTTAATCTCCCAGTGCAAAGAACAAAGTCAGTGCGGTCAAATGCAGCAGAAAATGTAAGGTCCTTGATATAGAGAGTTGTATGTAGCAGGTATATAGATGTTTTATCCAATAGGTGACTTTGGTGGGAGAGGCAGGAGGGGTAGGAAAGGTTATTTTCATGCTGTTCACTTGGCTTTATTTTTCCCTTGCTAGAATGGTCTAAAGTAATAGTTATTGTTGCATGTTAGGAAGTACTTATGTTAATTAATTTGCCTCAGGAATAATCAATATTTTGAGCATGCTATGATAATGAAATAATTGATGTTACAATGACTGAGTATATAATAAAAGCATTTGATTAAAAACAATTGTGAACAGTAGAGTTTGGTCTGGACTGCACCAGTGAATTGATGACCTGATTGCTTGACTAAGAATGGCAAATAAACATATATGTTACTTTTGTTACCCTTTAATAAGTCTTTATAACTAACAGCTATTTCTCCAGACTACTCTTGCAAAAGTACAATGTCAAAAATGTTGTAAGTCTAATTTTATATCTTGGAATGGAATGGGGTGTAAGATTTTCAGGACTATTTTGTCTACCCTTGTCCGTGTTTCATGAGTGGAACAGTTTCTGGACAGCCAACAAAACTTGCCAGAAGGCAAACATGACCAGAACTATCTTTAAAGTGCAGTGATATGCCCTAAAGTGCTGATTTTGATACTCTTTTGTGTAGTTATCTTGCTGATATCAAGTCTGTGAATGATCAACAAAACATTGGCATCAAGCAATGAAGTTGCAATGACAAGCCAGCTACCTAAAATGTTTTTCAATAGGATATTTGCCCTTACATTTGTGCCCTATCAGTTGGTCCGTAGGCTGGCAATTAGATGTAAACAAGAAATCCAGAGGATTGTGTGGCTAAGGTTGTTTGTAGTTCATGGCAATCATTGTTTTTTGTTTTTTTTCTGATTATTAAATTATTCATTGTTGAAAGTAAATAAACACGCTTGAGCAGGAACTTCATATTATTTTTTTTACATTAAATGTTATTTGGATGAATGAATGTGCTCCTGCGAAAGTGAAAAAAAAGCAACCACAATACTGTAATGTTTAACACATTTGTTAAGGCATTGTGCATCACAAAGTAAAGTATATTGTCAGAGTCCTGTCTAAAAACCATGAAGACATTGCCCACGTGGTCTATATAGTCCCTTAACTGCCATAGCATTAAAGAGCAAAGTGACAGAAAACTGGATAAGCTTATTCAAATCAGTTAGTTTTAGGGTATTCATAATTACACCAATGCCTTGGAAGAAGGGCTTGAGCAAAGTTTGATATCAATTCGGACTAACTCTAGGTATATTCCAAATAATATTAAACCACAATCCATGGAACGTTGTATTCTTTCCTCTTTTTTATGACACATGGGTCTTATTTATGGCATGTCTTTCAATGTCATCTTATACTAGGTACTATTTTCTCTGATGATTTGATTCATATTTTAATTAGTATGGAATTCGGTAGGTCTACATAAGTGTGCTCCTCATCAGCTATTTTCAAAACAAGCAGAGAAAATGCATATTCCATGAGTGAATTTATCAGTATGTAATGTATTACACTATACTAAGTGCTTTTACTGGCACAAACATGGATAACTGCACTGATAGGATAGAGAGAAGTGGAGGTGTCACAGAGTAGAAAGCGGAAATCCCACCCTTTCAGATTCCATTAAGAAAGGCGATGCACTTTTTTGTGTCAATTGTTTTTTCCCTCTTGAAGTGTAGATGGAATGTTTGAATTCCAGTATTATTGTAGAGCCTGCTGAGTTAAAGTATGGTCCATGGGCCGTGAGGGGGGAGTAATCAATAAGAATACACAGGCCAGTGTGTAATGTGTCTGCTCCTAGCAGCAGGGACACTGTTCCCCCTGCTCTGTCCCCCAGCAGGTTAGATAAATATGATACTGAAACAGGGCACACTGGATTATATGATATCAATGTAGAATCAGAAAAGTGCTATTACACTCCCTTGCCTACTGTGAGCACTATTGACAAGGTTGGCTTTGAACATGATGATGGTGTATTAGTCCCTGACACTCTCTCTCTCACTGTCTCTCTCTGTCTTGTGCAATGTGGGAACCATACTGATGAACTGAATATAAAAACTCAGCACCAAATGCTGGAGAAACAGCTTCAGTGTACAAACAGTAGACTATGAAAGGATACACGGATCAATGTTTGAGTTGTTTAGAATGGCATGTTGTTAGTGTTTGTTTTTTTTGACCTATACAATTATCTGGGGAAGACAAATATAATTTCAATTTTTATAAATAGTTGAAAAATAGTATATACATATTTATTTTTCATTGAGTTTTACAAATATTCCTACTAAATATTTCAAATCCGAACCTAATGAAAATCTAATTCCAGGTCAGTCATTGAGCTCAGTGGTAATTGAATTCCAATGTTATATACATTCTAGGAATAAAATTCCCAAATCCACATTATACCCATCATTTTCAAAGATTTCAAATTCAATTATGTAATGATTTCAGGCTGATTATTCACCTCTTCAGATAGACCAGCTATAAAAAAAATATAGAAATACAAGTTGAATGATTTGAAACAAATCTAGCAGTCATTATATGAAATTAATAAATGTATCTGAATGATTAATCCCAAATAAACCAAAAATCCTAAAATAAATCCTAAAACATATTTTACAATTCTAAATGAAATCCAATTGAAAAAGTCCAGTCTAATTCCAATTAAATTCCAATTATATCACCTGAAGATTGCAGAAATTCTAATTGAATTCAAGCTAATCAGTGAATTCAAGAGATATTCAAGAAATTGGAATTCACTCAAATCCTGTGTCTGACACATATTGATAATTGGATGTCCCACTGAAAAGGGAAATCTCAATGACCCAGTTTCCAATTTCTTTGGCATATATAAAGCTGGACATACAGTAACATCATATCACTGATCCACTCTAGTTATTGATTACCTCATTTTCATAGACAGTAAAAGGATTTAAATGTGGCATGTGCAAAGAGCTATTATCAGTGACCACTTCAGACAACCCGAGACAATCTTTTCAGAAAGGTTATAACCTCTACGCCCCCTCTATGGCATAATTATTTAACATATATAATTAGCATATTCCCTATTTCAATTCTGTCTTATTTCAATTGAAATGAAATACTGGACAGGCAGCAACTTCTTAACTGAGATGTTTATGGATATATTCTATCATGGCTCCACTGCTTCAACCCATTTAGTCGCCTACAGCCCTCTCTGGGGGCTTGTTGGACAGAAAGGAGTCTGACTAGATAGGGTTGGCAGTGTCTTGTTTGTGTGGTGTTGGGATTTTAGTTACAAATAACCCCTCAACCTCAGCTGCAGAGTTGTGTGGACTGATGTAACAAAGCCCACTGGAGACCAGAGACTGCCCTGATGGCCTGAGGCCTGCCATATCTACACTGTGTGATATACCATCACATTGCCTTGCCTTTATCACAGTCCATGAGTATTCATAGACCATCATACTGTTTCAAAGGTTGTTTTGTTTGATGGTGAAAGGGAATTTTACTATATAATGATAATGCTAGCAATGCTGTACTCCAAAATACAGCAATTTGCCATTTCTCATTTTCAGTAAATAACACTATTGTATAATGATGACAAAAATATTGTAAAATACACCTTTGCTAAAATATTTTTTTTTCCTATATCCTTTTTTTGTATTCTATGTTGATACATAAATACATAAATGTAGTACACACCCAGCAAAAACTGGACATTTTGATGACATGCATGGGATTATAATCACTTCTGTCATTCCAGGGACGTCCAAATTATTTAGTTTTGTTTGTAGGTAGGTGAGTGGTATTTTCTCTCTTTCCACAAAATATTCTTCAGAGCCCTATTTGCATAAGGTCAGAGCCTAGCTCCTGAAAGACGTTGGGCACCGTCCCTGTCTCTTAGCAACACTCTTGGTTTCTGTGTAAAATTGAGAGGTCCTACACAGTCATTTCACTAAGAAGCTCACAGTAAAATATTAACAATAACCAAAGAAGATTACCCAAAGCCACACCCCTCTCTTTTCCCCATCCTCCCAAATGGTATACATATTTCTCCAAATAGAAATAAGTGCATTCGTTTTTATGGTCAGAAAAGTGTATACTTTTGTTTTTAAATTATAAAATGCAATATATTTTAATAGGTAGTCGACAAGCGTTAGTGTTAACGTAAGGAAAATGAAGCTGCACAAATGTTGGCAAGATAAGAAGCAAATTGGAAGCACCTGCAAAACAAAAGGGCCAGTGGAGGGCTGATAATGTGGAAAGAGATGAAGGAAGAGAATGGGGGCCTGGGTCGCCCTCTCCATCCATTCAGTGGTGCTGGGGATACACTTAAAAAGAGAGGGATTTCGTATGTTCAGAAAATGAGTTGCCCTGTCTGCCTCCATGTCGGGAATTGGTGACAGGATCCAGATGCTGGAAAGCGGTGTTAATAGAGGGTCAAATTTTGGACAATGGTATCCATCACTGCTTTCACAGCTCTCTGTGTCATCCAAGCCATCTCTCACTGCTCTATCCAACAAAATTGGAGAGATGATTCAATTACTGTCTTTTTGGCAAGGCAGTCATACACAATAATTACTATGCTGCTGGTGATCAAGACAGGTTGATCACTATAGTAGTCATCATCTTTTAATTTAGATACATTGATTACTTTCATAGGCAGGTAAATGGATACACATCGGTTATAATAGTTTAAAATAATAGAAGAGGCACGCTTGTTGAAAATAGTATTCTATACTATTCTATATGCTATTCAAGTGAATGGGTGTATCCAAACTTATGACCTGTGCTGTATATATACATATACACACACATATACACATATACATATACATACATATATATATACACATATATATTAATGTGTTGGAGGGTTGTGCAATCAATACAAAGACAAAGTATAAATTATCGATTTTTTCTTTTTTAATGCATTCACCCTATACGCAACGTTAGATATAAACCATTCCCATGTTACTACCACGGTAACCTATTAAAAGGAATTTACATACTATACATAATCAAAAATAACAATAAATACAGTATTGATAAAATAATCTGATTAACGAGGGCATTATCAGTGCGCTGTATCCAGACGTGGCAGTCGGTAGGCATACGTCTTTATAAAGGGGGAAATAAAATGATAACTTCACAAAGCACATGCATAGAAAACGTGTAATAGGCCTATAGAGCCACTGGAAACAGAAAATAACAAAAGCAGTTTGAAATAAATTACAACCGGTGTTATCCCCTTGTGCTCTAAGTTCGACGTTGATGATCATTTCTCGATATGTGATGTGGCTTGCTATTGTTGAGCAGTTACAGGTTTTCGACGAGTAGTCACTAACAATTGGGTATACCAGCAGTTGCTGTGTTTGTTTTTTCTTCGTTCACACTGCACTCAGGAACTCCGGCCTGATCGCCAAAGATAACAACTAGGCCCACATTTCCTTTCATCGTTGAGAATAGGACAACACCTCAGGCTACATGTTATTCAGTGAAGTAGCTAATTTGATCATCTTCTGTCATCATGAACAATATCATTACATCTGAAACAAAGTGGACCATAAATTGTGCAATATTTCTGGCATTTTGCCATAGATACATAGTATACATTTTATTCTCACTGTAAGTCGCTCTGGATCGTATGCTAGGCTAAATAACTAAAACGTAAAATGCGCATGTAATGTGTTTTGTAAAACGAACACATTCGTAGAAAATCAGGGAAGTAAGCAAGGTTATATGGATAAACAGGATGTTATTTCGAGTTCTTATGAAAGGCTGCGCAGTTCAGAGGAAAAAGAAAGCTTGTAGGTGTTTCAATCCGTCCCTTGTACTTAAGATGGTTAAAGGGTCCCCCAACATCTGTTATGTGCAGTATTACACCTGTGAAGTTTGCTAATGTGGAGGCTGCAGGAAAGAAAGCACTCTTCACTCTACGGCAAGCAGCCTCAAGTCAGAACAGTGACCCCTTCAAATTTTAATTAACTGCAAGCAGATGCACCGGAGACAAAGGTTCAGTAAAGGACAAACTGAGAATCATGAAGGAAAGGAGAGAGAAAAGTAAAGATGTTGGAAAACATTGACGCATTCATTCTGATCGGTTTGCCCTTTAAACAAAGACCAATGTCTCCATGAACCCCAAGATAGATTAAATTGGATAATTCTATAGCCTATCAAAGTAGTACTAGTTGTAATTGTAATAATAATAACAATGATTGGCTTGTTTTACGTTTAACGAACAATGTAAACGTATTTCTACAATCATCAACTGATGTCTAGTTTATTTTGAGTTAATTCTAAGTAAGCCTGTAACCAAAGTCCTACATTAAAAAGTGCCTGTGAAAGTACTCCAAAAACAGAAGTAGCATAGTGCCATGAACTAATTATCATGAAAATGTAACAAAAAAGGACGTTAAACTACACCCATAGCGATCTTAATAAATGTGTAGCGTCTGAGGCTTATCCCCAACGGCCTCATTGTTTGTGTAATATGTGCTGTCCCATTGACACCACCCTAGAATGGTTGTCAGGTGATATCCACCTGCCTCATGAGACAGACAACAGATGACCTGTCTAATTGGCCGATACATTGAGATAGACGGAAATTGTCACTAGCGATGGAAAATGCATTTTGAGACAGAAAAATTCACAGTAAAGAAAATATAGTAATGTGAAGGACTATAGAAAATAATGTAATACTGTAGAACCGAAAAAGAAAACCTTCATTTATACACAGACATGTTTCATTAGTTGGGTATCCTAGAAGGGTACAAACAAATGGGCTAATTTGTTGTGGGTAATAGCGAATTAATTCACCCTCACAGGATGATTGGTCCTACTCGAAATAAACCAACAAAACTGGGTTAAATACCTTTTATTCCATCAATTTCTGTTTCATAATCGTGTATTTGCGCTAGCGAGCGAGGTGCAGATGTAGAGGACAAGATCTTTCCACCAATTACAGGCATTATCATGACCACCCAACGAAAAGGCCTCAATTCTAAAATATTAGGCCTATATCAGGGTAGGCTCAATTTGTATTTGGATCGATATCAGGAGAAGGTACGTGGAGTGTTGGTTCGGATTCAGTTGCTCATGCAATACTGGCGACGTTTATCACAATATAACTCAATAGATTATATAATGATTGAAAAACCACTGTAAAGCGCTGATTACATCAAATAATCCCGCCTCGAGGCCTACCAATCATTTGAGGTAATCTTTAGTCTCATTCTGTCCGCTTCCTATCCCACATCTATAGCATTTCTATTCCACTTGTCATTTCCCCGTGCACCAGGTGTCTCTCATCTGACTGTCATATTCAGTAATAATATTTATAAGACCGATCTATTTCAAACTGACAGAATAAGCAGACGCGGGAAAGTACGTTTACCAAAATGCTAGGCCTTAGCAGCGTTAATAATGTATCTTAGCATTCACATTTTACAGAGATTTCGTTATATCTGGAATAAAAAACATCACACAATTACTAGTGTTCCAGATCACTTGTAGTTGTTAATTCGACCACCGATGACTTCAGAATTAAGTTCCAAAATACAAAGAAAAACCGCGATTACTGCATCAAAATATGATTAGGAAAGATTAATTAATTTTCAATCATACTATGTAAATCAATTAATTATCGATCCCAGAGTGCAACCTTACATTATGTTCAATCAAATGTATAGTTTGATTGACTACTATACCGTCTGTCAATTATTTTACTCACTATGTTTCATTATGTGTGACGTGTGCTAAGACGTGCACAACCCGTAATACAGAGCTTATTCGGTAGTCTTAGCATAATAGCCACCTCCATACCCTTGTTGTAGATAGTTTAAATTTCAGACATTACCCAGGCATTCGCCTGCGCACTGAACCGTTAACTGATAACTCCGGAAAGACAGGTCCCAGTTTCACAAGCGTTTATCATCTATTCTCCTCCCACCGTTAGAAAATCACCATAAAATTTGCCTGGTCCACCCACTGTCGGATCGGCTCTACCTCGCAAACTGACAGGCAGTTCCAACAATACGGTGGCTGTTTCCTACACTGAAAAAAGTGATCAGTTGAGCTAACTTATTTTTATGGAAACCCGTTGCCACAAATAATTTAAGTAACTAAATTCAAATTAATGTAGTGATAATACTATATTATGACATTGCTTCCATTATAACCTATCTAAGTAAGTTATAACACTTAACTCGTGTGTAATAAACTATTATATATATTTTTGGCATAATTGAAATAACGGTCCTGTCTACTTAAATAATTAGGCCTCATTAGTAATGCATTTTTTGTAACTAGTTTGCAGTACATTTTTTCATTAGTTTCATATGAAAGTGTGTCACTTACAATCACAGAAGGTATTATCTAGCAGGCACAGTGCTCTTTCCTTTCGCAGTAGCTGGAGGCAGAGGTGTTACAGACCATGCAGCATCAATTTCTATGCTACACTTTACCTTCTTGAACGGAGAATTGGCTTTGTCTTATTGCAGAACGTCAGTTTGACAAACGGTTTTGATATACGTTCATCTTGCCAATTAAACCTCATTAGAATGCAAACCGCTGAATACCATTTTAGAAAAATACTTTTTAGGCCTTCAAAATGCATTAAACATTGTGTAAAGGTTTCACAATTGTTTAATTATTATGAAGGAATACAACACAGATAACACAAGTATATTTAACTCAAATATAAACATGTCTACTTAACTATTATAAGTAAAATACAAAATATCTAGTAAGAATAACTTACTTAATAAATGTTGGATAGACCTAAACATGCTACATGGTCATAACTTGTAAAACATGCTAAATTTATATAGCAGAGCACAAATAAAGAAAGTTATATTTACTCAGTAACCTAATCTTTGTTAAATATGACATTAAATATTACTGACATATGATTTAGTACCACTTTTATGATTTTAGTTCTACAGACCTTTGTTGATGTTTGAGTAGTCACTACTTAATTCATTTAATGAGTCAAGCAGTTTTTACAGTCTATCAGATTTTTCAAAACTAATTGACACAGGAATCTGAAACAAGCCTTTCATTTGCACGAGAGACTTGGGCACTATTGAAAAAAAAAATCCCTCCAGAATGTATATTATCAATGTACAAATTCCATTTTATGTATAGCTCTCTACCAAAGGTCTCTGTTTCTGTGTTTTTGCCTAAACCAATGTAAATATTTTGGTATTTCCATTTGAAATAACTCTCAAATGGTAGACAACTACCACACACCTTTGTTTTCCAAGAAAGTCAATCATTGATTTAGAATACCAATCTTTTTAAAATATGTATTTATTTATTTGAAGATATGCAGTGCCCAGCAAAAGTAATCAGACCCCTGACCAATACTGTCATGTTATTGAATTACAAATGGTACATTACATTCAGTTTGATAGTTTGTTTAAAAAACACTAAAAGTCCACATCCATTTTTGTGAGTTAACACTGGTTTTAGAGAAAGTATTCAGTCCCCTTGACCTTCCCCTTGATCCACATATTATTTTGTTTGATTAATTAATTGCATAATTTTTTTGCCAACAATCCACACACAATTAGCCATAATGTCCAATCAAAAATACATTCTTAGGCATTTAGCACCCGATTCATTGAGTGAAAGTATCGCTCATATATAGTGCTGAATTGAGCATGTTATATAAAATATTTTACCACTCAAGGACATTCCTAGACTAGTCCAGAAGCTATTCCAGCATTGCCCTTGGCTATATACTACGGGTCAGAAAGATACCTATTCTCCATGGTCTGATGTTCTGTGTGCTCTGAATCAGGTTTCCTTCAAGATACTTCTGTATTTTGCTCTGTTCCGACCCTCTCCCAATCCTGGCCAGTCTCCCAGTCTCTGCCACGGAGAAGCATCCCCATAGCATGATGCTCTCACCACCATGCTTCAATGTAGGCAAGGTATTAGCCAGTTGATGAGTGATACCTTGTTTTTGCCATAAGTATTGCTTAGCATTCAAGCGTAATAGTTTAATTTCGGTTTCATCAGACCAGACCTCATGCTCTCAGAGTCCATCAGGCAACATGTCATACGTCTTTAACTCAGTAGTGGCTCCCGTCTAAGTACTCTACCACAAAGGTCTGACTGATAAAGTGCTGCAGAGATGGCTGTCCTACTGGTATGTTCTTCCATCTCTGAAGAGAAAATCTGAAGCTTGGTTCGAGTGGCTATTGGGTTCTTGTTCACCTGTCTGACCAAGATGCTTCTCACCTGTTTACTTCATTTGCCAGGATAGCCAGCTCTAGGAACACTATTGGTGGTTCCACACTTCTTCCATTTAACATAGACGGAGACCACTTTCCTCCAGTGAACTTTCAATGATATGCCATTTTTAAAACGTTCCCCAGATCTATGCCTAGACAAAATCTATCTCTGAGGTTTACAGATATTTCCTTGGACATGGTTTTTGCTCTGACATTCACTGTGAAGTGTGGGTCCACATGTTTCCAGTCAAATTCTAAAGACATCGCAGGAAAGTCCAACAGACACAGGATGCATTTGAGCTCAGTTTGGATTGTCATGGCAATGGGTATAAATACTTATGTACATGAAATAGTTTAGTTTTAAGTTTTTAATAAATTCACAATATTATATATTTTTGCACTTGCACTTGCACTTGGTCATTAAGGGGTATTGTATTTAGATAAATGGCAAAAAAATATATATTTTGGAAATACTGTATTTGTAAGAATGAATAAAAATATGTTGCTTGCGTATTCAACCCCAGATATGAATATTTCGTAGATACATTTTAAGCAAGAAGCCGTTACTCAAAAAGTACCAAAAGTTTTGCAGTCAGATGATGCCAAAATTAAAAGTTTCTGGTTTGTTCTCATAACGCTGCCCTACTGTAAAGTATGTTGCAGCAGCATCATGTTGTGGGGATGCTTCTCATCATCAGTGACTGAGCCTTTTGTTCAAATAGAAGGAATATATATATACAGTGGGGAGAACAAGTATTTGATACACTGCCGATTTTGCAGGTTTTCCCACTTACAAAGCACGTAGAAGTCTGTAATTTTTATCATAAGTACTCTTCAACTACAAACCCGATTCCAAAAAAGTTGTGACACTGTACAAATTGTGAGTAAAAAAGGAATAATTTACAAATCTCAAACTTATATTTAATTCACAATAGAATATAGATAACATATTGAATGTTGAAAGTGAGACATTTTGTAATGTCATGCCAAATATTGGCTCATTTTGGATTTCATGAGAGCTACACATTCCAAAAAAGTTGGGACAGGTAGCAATAAGAGGCCGGAAAATTTAAATGTACAGATAACAGCTGGAGGACCAATTTGCAACTTATTATGTCAATTGGCAACATGATTGGGTATAAAAAGAGCCTCTCAGAGTGGCAGTGTGATCACCAATTCCCCCAATGCTGCGGCGAAAAATAGTGGAGCAATATTAGAAAGGAGTTTCTCAGAGAAAAATTGCAAAGAATTTGAAGTTATCATCATCTACAGTGCATAATATCATCCAAAGATTCAGAGAATCTGGAACAATCTCTGTACGTAAGGGTCAAGGCCGGAAAACCATACTGGATGTCCGTGATCTTCGGGCCCTCAGACGGCACTGCATCACATAAAGCAGTGGTTCCCAACCAGGGGTACTAGGACCCCTGGGGGTACTTGGCCTCTCCACAGGGGGTACTTGAAAACACTCATGACACCATAGACTTACTACTGACATTAACATGAGGGGGTACTTCAGGGGTACTGAAAGCAGTGCAAAAACATTTTGGGGGTACAGTAACTGAAAAAGGTTGGGAGACACTGACATAAAGGAATTATACTGTAATGGAAATCACAACATGGGCTCAGGAATACTTCCAGAAAACATTGTCGGTGAACACAATCCATTGTGCCATTCGCCGTTGCCGGCTAAAACTCTATAGGTCAAAAAAGAAGCCGTATCTAAACAGGATCCAGAAGCGCAGACATTTTCTCTAGGCCAAGGATCATTTAAAATGGACTGTGGCAAAGTGGAAAAGTGTTCTGTGGTCAGACAATTCAATATTTGAAGTTAATTTTGGGAAACTGGGACGCCATGTCATCCGGACTAAAGAGGACAAGGACAACCCAAGTTGTTATCAGCGCTCAGTTCAGAAGCCTGCATCTCTGATGGTATGGGGTTGCATGAGTGCATGTGGCATGGGCAGCCTACACATCTAGAAAGGCACCATCAATGCTGACAATTATATCCAAGTTCTAGAACAACATATGCTCCCATCCAGATGTCGTCTCTTTCAGGGAAGACCTTGCATTTTCCAACATGACAATGCCAGACCAGATCTTTCACCCATATAAAACATTTGGCGGATCATAAAGAGTAAGGTGTGACAAAGAAGACCTAAGACAGTTGAGCAACTAGAAGCCTGTATTAGACAAGAATGGGACAACATTCCTATTCATAAACATGAGCAACGTGTCTCCTCAGTCCCCAAACGTTTGCAGTCTGTTATAAAATGAAGAGGGGATGCCACACAGTGGTAAACATGGCCTTGTGCCAACATTTTTGAGATGTGTTGATGCCATGAAATGTAAAATTTGGTCATAATTCCAAAAAAAAAAAAAAACCCACAGTGAAGCATGGTGGTGGCAGTATCATGCTTTGGGGCAGTTTTTTCTTCAGCTGGAACCGGGGCCTAAGTCAGAGTGGAGGGAATTATGAACAGTTCCAAATTGCCGTGGCAATATTGCCCACTATTTGCCCCCTCTTCAGATTTCCCCACAGATGTTCAATTGGATTCAGGTCTGGGCTCTGGCTGGGCCATTCCAAAACGTTAATCTTCTTCTGGTAAAGCCATGCTTTTGTGGATTTGGAGGTGTGCTTTGGGTTGTTGTCGTGCTGAAAGGTGAACTTCATCTTTCTAACGGACGCCTGAAGGTTTTGTGCCAAAATTGCCTGGTATTTGGAACTGTTCATAATTCCCTCCACTCTGACTAAGGCCCCGGTTCCAGCTGAAGGGAAACAGCCCCAAAGCATGATGCTGCCACCACCATGCTTCACTGTGGGTATGGTGATCTTTGGGTGATTTGCAGTGTTGTTTTTGCGCCAAACATTCCTTTTGGAATTATGACCAAAAAGTTCAATCTTGGTTTCATCAGACCATAATACATTTTCCCACGTACTTTTGGGGGATTTGATGTTTGTTTTTGCAAACTTCAGCCAGGCTTGGATGTTTTTCTTTGTAAGAAAAGTCTGTCTTGCCACCCTACTCCATAGCTCATTCATATGAAGAATATGTGAGATTGTTGTCACATGCAGCAGACAGCCAGTACTTGCCAGAAATTCCTGCAGTTCCTTTAATGTTGCTGTAGGCCTCTTGGAAGTCTCCCTGACCAGTTTTCGTCTTGTCTTTTCATCAATTTTGGAGTGATGTCCAGTTCTGGGTAATGTCTCTGTTGTGCCATATTTTCTCCACTTGATGATGACTGTCTTCACTGTGTTCCATGGTATATCTAATGCTTTGGAAACTATTTTGTACCCTTCTCCTTACTGATATCTTTCAACAATGAGATGCCTCTGATGCTTTGGAAGCTCTCTGCGGACCATGGCTCGTGCTCTGAGATGCAACTAAGAAAATGTCAGGAAAATCCTACTAGAACAGCTGAACTTTATTTGTGTCACTTTAAATTATGGCAGGTATGTAATGACTTCTATTTAACATGAGTTTGAGATGGTGTGCACATTTTGCAACCAGGTTATTGTTTTTATTTTTCATTTTCCCCCCTCGAAGATTTCAGTTTGTTTTTCAATTGAATTGTTCACATTATAGGTCACATTAAATGTGAAAAAAGTTCTGACATGATTTAACTTTGTCTCATTCTTTTACATCACAAAGACCTGGCATTTTAACAGGGGTGTGTAGATTTTTATATCCACTGTATATATATAAAGTAAAATACAGAAAAGGACTGAAAAAAAAACAGTCTTCAGAATGACTGAAGCATTGAGAGGAAATACCTTTCAGCAGGACAGCTATTCCAAACACAAAGCCAAAGTAACACTGGAGTGGCTCAAGAACAAAGCGGTGAATGCCCCTAAAATGGCCCAGTCAAAGCAGTTTCAGTAGGTTTGCTATGTTGAGAAGTACATTTCAAAGCAAACCCGTAGCCATAAACACCCACACATTTTTAAAAGAACTGAGCAACAATACTGTGGAAAGACACAGATCAGGGAATGTGTGTTTTTTTTTAAAGGCCTTGAATATAACATGGAAAATGAAATGATTTAAAAGAAGTGGAAGGTATATGGAACCACAAAAACCCCTGCCATGACCAGATCTACCCCCTACACTGGATAACCAATCAAGTAGGGGGGAAATCAGAGAGTCTACAAAGAGGCTCATGGCATGTGATAATGTCCCAAAATGATGGTGGTCAGCCAAAGGAAGGAGATACAAGGAGATGGGCCATTACACGAGGGGAGCTGGACAGGGCCATAGAAGGGCATCCAGCAATCCAGCAACAGGACTGGTATCTGCTCCTTTGTGAGAGGAGGAACAGGAGGAGCCCTACAAATTGATCGCTGGTCGCCCACTGGTGTGAATGTTTCTGACCAAATTGTCAGAAACAGACTCCATGAGGGTAGCATGAGAGCCCAACGTCCTCTAGTGGGACCTGTACTCAGATGAGGGCAGTTTCACACTGAGCATATGACAGATGTGACAGTCTGGAGATGTTGTGGTGAATGTTATGCTGCCTGCAACATCATCCAGCATGACTGGTTTGGCAGTGGGTCCATGATGGTCTCGGGAGGCATATCCTTGGAGGGTCGCACAGACATCCACCCTCTAGCCAACAGTACCCTGACTGCTGTTGGGTACCAGGATGAAATCCTTGTATATTGTCAGACAATTGTCAGACGCTGGTGCATGGGCCATGGGTTCGTCCTGGTGCAGGACAATGCCCGGCCTCATGTGACCAGAGTGTGTAGGCAGTTCTTGGATGATGAAGGCATTGATGCCATTGACTGGCCCTCAAGTTTCCCAGGCCTGAATCCAACTGAGAACCTCTGGTACGTTATGTATCGGTGCATCTGATGCATGCAGCGCCACAGACCTCCCAGGAGCTCACTGATGCCCTGATCAATGTCTGGGAGGAGTTCCCCCAGGACACTATCCTCTGTCTTATCAGAAGCATACCCAGATGTTGTCGGGAGTGCATAAAGACACATCGGGGCCATACGCACTACTCAGTCACATGATGAGTTGCTGTGATGAAATTCTGAACAGCCTGTGATATCAATTGTTTACTTAGATTTTCGGTGTGAATTTGAATCCAGCCCTCAATCGGTTGGTGATTTTGGTTTCCATTGACCTTTGTTACGACATTTTGTTCTCACCATACACTCACCTAAAGGATTATTAGGAACACCATACTAATACTGTGTTTGACCCCCTTTCGCCTTCAGAACTGCCTTAATTCTACGTGGCATTGATTCAACAAGGTGCTGAAAGCATTCTTTAGAAATGTTGGCCCATATTGATAGGATAGCATCTTGCAGTTGAAGGAGATTTGTGGGACATGAAGCTCCCGTTCCACCACATCCCAAAGATGCTCTATTGGGTTGAGATCTGGTGACTGTGGGGGCCATTTCAGTACAGTGAAGTCATTGTCATGTTCAAGAAACCAATTTGAAATGATTCGAGCTTTGTGACATGGTGCATTATCCTGCTGGAAGTAGCCATCAGAGGATGGGTACATGGTGGTCATAAAGGGATGGACATGGTCAGAAACAATGCTCAGGTAGGCCGTGGCATTTAAACAATGCCCAATTGGCACTAAGGGGCCTAAAGTGTGCCAAGAAAACATCCCCCACACCATTACACCACCACCACCAGCCTGCACAGTGGTAACAAGGCATGATGGATCCATGTTCTCATTCTGTTTACGCCAAATTCTGACTCTACCATCTGAATGTCTCAACAGAAATCGAGACTCATCAGACCAGGCAACATTCTTCCAGTCTTCAACTGTCCAATTTTGGGTGAGCTCGTGCAAATTGTAGCCTCTTTTTCCTATTTGTAGTGGAGATGAGTAGTACCCAGTGGGGTCTTCTGCTGATGTAGCCCATCCGCCTCAAGGTTGTACGTGTTATGGCTTCACAAATACTTTGCTGCATACCTCGGTTGTAACGAGTGGTTATTTCCTCTAGCATCAACAAGGCATTTTCACCCACAGGACTGCCGCATACTGGATGTTTTTCCCTTTTCACACCATTCTTTGTAAACCCTAGAAATGGTTGTGCGTGAAAATCCCAGTAACTGAACAGACCGGCCCGTCTGGCACCAACAACCATGCCACGCTCAAAATTGCTTAAATCACCTTTCTTTCCCATTCTGACATTCAGTTTGGAGTTCAGGAGATTGTCTTGACCAGGACCACACCCCTTAATGCATTGAAGCAACTGCCATGTGATTGGTTGATTAGATAATTGCATTAATGAGAAATTTAACAGGTGTTCCTAATAATCCTTTAGGTGAGTGTATTTCACAATGTACAGTAAAAATTTTGATCTTTAATGTAGTTCTTTCATCAAGACCCGATGTGTGATTTAAGTGTTCCATAAATTTTTTGAGCAGTGTATACATTTATACATTTATTTGAGTGGCCTAGAAAGAGCCACAACTTAAGTCCTATAAAAAACTGGCTTTGATAAATAAATTAAATGTATTTCATGCAGCCATTTCATTTCCACAGTTGTCACAATGTGATAATACAGAGACACAGCCCAAAACCCCAAAGAGCAAGCAACAACAAGAAGTTGATCAACAGTGGCTAGGAAAAACTCAATAGTACGGTCAAAACCAAGTAATAAAGCTTGAGAGGAGCCTCACTCTGAGACTTTCACATGTGACCTAGTCCCAGTCACATATGAAAATGCAACAAAAAAAATGTGGACTGAGGCAGGACAGACTCATCCTAGTCCCCAGCACATGAACTATTGCAGCTTATAAACTAGGGTTGGGTGGAACGAAGACTGTTTCCATTTGAAGAGGGTCAACCAGGCAGGAAATAACTCAACCAACTATGTCAAGTACCAGAAGTCCAGATATCTTTCCCATTGCACAATAATTAGGGACTGCATGGGGTAACATGAGTAAGCCAGTGCCTCAGCCCCCGTAATAACATTGGAGAGAGGATATCCCAGTGGAAAGAGGGGAGCACACTAGGCAAAGACAACAAGGATGTTTCAACAGTCCACTCCTTTCCACTCACCTTCACACCCCTGGGTGGGGCTACACTTAATCAGTGACCCTACTGAAGAGATTAGCATGCATTTAATAAGGTTGAGACTAAGTGTGCATTTCTCACATTAATTGTCACATCATGCCACAACAATAGATTTCTATGGGAGAAAGCCCTGCCTCAAGCTGTTTCTTTAGATATTCTAGGAACAGTAAGAAATGGTGCGTTTTGTGGCAATAATATCAGTGTGTAAGGAAGGACCAATTCAAAGCGATGTGTGGGCAAGTCCATGTATTAGTGTGCAAGTTAGCAATAAAACCTCGACTCCAGTCCAAGTTTTAACAAGCAGCCAGTGTAGAGAGACTGGAGAAATCTGATACATTTTTATTGGTTCTAGACATGATTCTGGCATCCCTGTTTACCACTAACTAAAGTTAAATTATTCTTTTAGCAAGGTAGTCTGACGAGCAATTGTCTAATCTAGTAACAAAAAGTGTGAACTACCATAATTGTTTTATCAAACGTTTCAAATTTTTGCAGAGGGTAAAAGGCTCTTTAAATGTGTTTTACATGTTCATTTAAAGAGAGCTCATGGGGCTTTTTTGGAGATGACTGTAAAGTAGATCTATTTATTTCTTTTTACAAAAAAATATCATCCACTTCCTTATGTCTGAAATGCAGACTTCCTAGGTAGGCATGACTTGAAGTAAAATTTTAGTTTTGTCAGAGCAAACCCTTTTTGCCACATGGCTACATAATTCAAAATTACATTTTTCTAAATAAAAGCCATCATTGAACTATATAAGGCAATATAGTTAATCTAATTTGTCAATCTAGTCTGTAATTTTATGTTTAATATCCGTTCCAATGTTGTTCTTGTCTGTAGTTTTTTTACATACATACTTTTTTACATACTTGTGATAATGAAAATCTGAGTGCTGCCAGCATAATATCATGCTGCTAAAATAACACGAATTGAAGCCTTGTTTGGCCATCACTACAGTAAACAGTTTCATTTTAGGCTTCCCGTAGCTACAGAAGGTTGTAGCCAGCGAAGTTTGTGTCTATTCTGAACAAATCAACTTTTACCACTGGCCGTTTTAACAGCTAATTAGCCATTTGTGAATGACATTGAGTATCTATCAATATTGGTGACGATAACTGACTTTTGTCAAGTGAAAAGACAAGAGAATTGTGTAGGCAGCGAAGTGTTTGTCTATCCTGAACAAATCCTAATATCCACCAGAACTGTTTTATTTTAGGCTTCCTGTTGTTCGGTAGCCCACGTCTCTAACCACTACGCTATTTAACAAGGTGCAGTCAGCCAGCCAGCCAGAGACATTCACTCTACTAGGCCGAATTCCAGTAACCTCCCAATCCCAACCCTCCCCTCAGTTTCATACATTTTCCATACACTATCGTCCAACAGGTTGGAGTCAAGGAAAGTTTGTTTATTTGACATTTTGTAGCTTTCGTAACAATAATCAAAGTAACAGACATCCCCCAGAATGCAATAAAAGCATCACTCACTAAATTTGTAAGTTATATGTGATATGTAAAAGATGCTGCTGAATATGTTGGCCAGGCGGCAGTTGGAACACATGACTCATTCATTCTGCATTACCACAATAATTGGATTTGTACCTAGCCTGCACTTCGTGGAATTGTAGGAATTGGAATTGTTTTGAATAGGAATTGTCATATCTAATTGAAATTGATTGTCAAATTCATTAGACCTTTTGTGCTGCCTCTTATGAGCCATGAGGAAACAGGAATCAAAGAACCCAAGACAGTGTTTTTAGGTGGCTTGATATTCTGGTATGTGGACACTGCAATCAATGAAAACCTTAAAAAAGGCAAATCCCCAAAAAGCTGGACTGTATTCTCACAACAATGCATGGTAATAATTCAGTATACTTGTTTCAGGCTAGTGTAGTGGCAGACATTATGGCTAGCTTACTACAGTATTAGTACTAGGTAGCTGGCTTGCTACTTATGAAGAGTTTACCTGGAGGAGAACTATGGCTAACAGCCCACTTTTCAGGACCGTATTTGCCAGTGTATTCATAAATAGTTTGAAAGTGATGTTCATATTTGCGTTATCTACAAACCTTTATCCCAACTTCTTTGAGAATTGAGTATGCCCATTTTTTTAAAACTATTTGTGAAGTACTATTTAAATTATCTTTCTTATACCCTTTATATAAAAATGAATAGCTGCATGTTACTATGAGTTTATGTGCATTTCTCGCACTGTAGTCCTAACACAAGGTCTCCTTGCATTGGCCATATTTCTAGCTACATTTCCAACAGTTAATTTGTTTGTCAGTGGATGAAGTAGGTACAGCCATAACTTGAACTAAATGTGCCTGAAAATGAGTATGAGTTGTTGTCCAATGTGTAATTAGTTTGCTAGTCTAACTGGCCAGTTCCTATTTCTGTTAGCCATCCACTTCAGACACTTTTGTATCTACCAATCTCACATTGGCCACTTGTCATCACTGTCACAAGCAATCAATTAGCACATGTTAGCTGAGCTGTTTTATTTGAAAATGGCCGAGATGACACATCCTGTAGCTACTGAGCAACAATTTTATAGGGAAAAGGGAGTGTTAAATTTGATTTGTTAATAACCTTCATAGGTGTTTATGGCTGCTACTGATTTTGAGGAAAGGGATTGTCTGTTTTGTTTAGGGAACTCGTAGTTAGTTTTTGATATTTGACACTACATACTACTTCAGTGAGAGATTCTATTTTAGTGCAGACAAATAGTCCATTTCTAACAGTTTGGACAATAGGGAAATCCAAGTCAAAGGCTTACAACCTCAGTTACTGTAGGATGCATGTCTTGATTCTAGCAGAGAACATGCTACACCAGAAACCAAACAAAAGCTTCAAAAGATAAATTGAATGTGTCTGTCAGCCATCAGGTGTAAAACCTACATGATTGTTTAACATTCCATTGGACATGGTGTAATGCAGACAGTATAGTAGTGTTCAATGATTTCAAGGAAAGCCTCCCCTTGAGGCTAGGGTTAGTTAGTAATTCTGAATTCCTTCTAGTTAAGAGTTAGTTTTAAGGAATATCTTATTCAAGGAATGCTGCACAAACAGTACATTAAACTTGTGATTGAAATTAGTGGCAGTAAAAATACTAGAAATTGGCTCCATGCTTTCAGACTCATAATTTGGATTCACAGTCAGTGTCTTATTTATCCGCCCCCCATTTAGATCCAGATATTCTTAACAAACCACCAAATTATCTTTAGCTAGGAACGTCTAATATAGACCTCAATCTCATGTGATCTGGCTCTGTAGAGAGGATAAATGAATTTCTGTCAGCCTAATCATTTAACAGAAGTCAAATGGAATGGTTACACAAATACTGTAGTGATGATAGATAGAAACACGCAACAGAAATTGTTTTTGCTGTGGTAACAAAATGTTTGGCTTAATGCAGCATTACACCAGAGACTGGTGAAGGGATATGTTTTTTGGTATTAGGATAATTTATAAGGATAATTTATTAGACAAATAATATATCTGTCATTTAAGGATATTTTCTATTGTTATTTTTATGTGAAGAATGCATAAACTACTTGAAGTGACATCAGTGCAGTTAACTGAATGCAGAGAAATTTATAAGGGGTTTGCTTTTTGGGATATTTAGTTTACCTTTTCTAACACTAACAATGATGTCTAGTTGGCTTGTTCAGTAATCAATTGAGCTTTCCTGAATTTTTGCCGTGACAGAACATCAAATTTTTTACATAGATTATAATTATTTCAGGAAGTTCTAGCAAACAACTTTAGTGCGCGGAGGGCAATGTAACCCTGTGATGTTGCACTCGCGCTAGCTGAAACTTGCTCTACCCGAGTGAGAGAAATGTGTGCACAAAAAGACAGTTTAACAATTACATCAAGTGATTTATGAACTTTTACAAATCTTTTTGTTTATTCCTTTAATTTGAAGGTATTTAATTTGAAGGTACTTTTTTGTCCATGCTGTAATAGAGGCTAATAGGCATTTTTTGTGCCTCGCCATCTATCCTTCGTAGTTTGGCTGGTGAAGTACTCTGTGGATAGTAGTGGCTGACAGATCCATGTCTACCCCCTTGTCTTTCGGACAATATTTTTTTTTCATATGCATTTATTATGATGAGCTTTCTTTTTTCATCCACTGAAGAGGTCTTCCTTGGTCTACCAGGGCCCAGTTTCCCAATAACGTGGCATTTACTACGGTTTAACGATGCACGTAGCCATAAGATGGACTTTGTTACCAGGGACTTACGCCTGTTTCCCAAACCATCACGTACATAGCTCTTAATAAAGTGCATCATTGGTGGTGTCATCAATGAATTAATACAATGACTATGGGGTTAAAGTGCCAACTATCCATGTTAATTTGAGGATATTTCAATCCACATTGGAGGAACCATTGTGAAGTCACAGCATGTTTTGTACATAGTCCCTCCATTTAAGAGTACCAGAATTTGTACAATTGTACCGCATCATTATTGCGCACGCGTAATTTTGAAGTGGTCACTTCACATTAGGCGCACCACTACTGCAAACATTGTTCTTTGTTTATGTAGCTATATTGACACCTTGCTATGAACTTGTTGAAATTTGTGATGAAAAGTATTTATAATGGTTAAGCAGTGGTTGACTTGGGCCTTCTATTTCTAGGCAAGAAGCCTAGTTTCCCGATAACGTAGCACTTACAATGGTTTAACGATACATGTAGCCTTAAGATGGACTTTGTTACGACTGACCTACGCCTGTTTCCCAAAACACCACGTAGGTCACTCTTTATAAAGTGCATTGTAAGTACCACGTCACGGCCATTTGGAATGGATGGGGTGGGCTTCAGCCAATTAAAATCATATCGCCAAAAATTGATCACATGACATCCAATTATCAGTTCCTTCAGTAGCTATATAGACAGTGGTGTTTTTATATGTAAAAAAATTGATGGGGCACAACCCATTTCAATATATAGTCTACATACCAGTAAAGCTACAAAACTCCCTCTTGCTACTGATTTAACAAATCAACAAACAGCGTGGCTCCACAAAACACTTTTAAGGACAGAGTGGCTTGCTTCTACCAGGTGTTGTAGTACACATACTGGAGAGAGAGAACTTATTGTGTAATTGCTCTCCTTCTCGCTCACAAACATTACCACTGTCACATTTACAAACCTAAATTAGGAATGCAACCAAGCTCAGAACCAATGGCCTACAGGGCCATACGCGAACAGCAATGAGCTCAACACCACTGAAGGCCACAACAAAGTGGAAAGACAACTTTTTAGGGATACAGATCCATTCTATGACAACAACCTTGATAGATAAGACAACATGGCCAATGTGTTGATTCCTGGCTGTCCCATGGTATTGCGAGTGAAGGTTTTTACCCTCTTCAAGGTGGAAAGGTTCCTCTCTGACTCGGATGTCGTCACAGGTGTTGTTAGGACAATTTTCAGCAGAGTGACGGTCTCAGCAAAAGCCTCCTCTACGTTGTTCTCATGGATGGATCTTTACAGAGACCGGGCCGTCTTACCAGTGTGAAACTCAGTGTGGCGGTACAGAGTGGTCAGCTCAGAGTTCAACTTTTCCTTGTTTTCTAGAGGCCATAGTTTCACCGCACAGTCAAGCTCAGATGTAGGGAATGACAGGACAAATTGTGGGAAGAGCGAGCTGTCAACCAGCTTGGCAGTGATCAGGTGGTCACTTTGTGAAAACCTCTACTCCACCTGGGAGATGACTGTGTTGGTTATTCGTCGGCCTGGCTCGTCTGTTCCATCGTGAACTGTGGCAGCCCATTCATCAGTTTGCTTCCGCATATTCTGGACATTCTCCTTGAAACGGGTGAGCGCACTGCTAATCCCAGATGCATGGATGCTCCATTTTTGCAGTGTGTTGTATAAAACATCAACTTCTGGCTTAAGGAAGAAAAAAGTTTTTTGACAGGCCGCATGCCTCGCTTATGGTGGCCTCATCCCATCCTGGTTGTGTGTGTGTGTATGTTCTCCATACACAAGATCAGCGCAGCGCGGTTTTCCCAACCTGCATTGACAGTTCTACTTTTAAAGTTCCGTCGTACAGTGGGTGGCCTTGGAATGCGTCTCTGTGTTGCCTCAGCAAGTGCCGCAACATGTTTTGGAGCTCCAGAGAAAAAGGTGGCAAAAGCAGTTAAATCTGCAAAAACACCATCAGGATGCTCATCCTTGCTGAATAAAGTTGCTGCAAGGTCAGGTTCAGCTGGTGAGCATAGCAGTGAACAAACTGGGCATGTGGGTATGTCTCTTTCATTAGAGTCTGTACCCCTTGGATGTTTCCACTCATTACAGCCGCACCATCACAAGACTGAGCGATCAGCTTTTCTCCCAGCTTCAGTGGTTCCAGCACACCCTTGATGCTATTAGAGAGGCCAAGTCCAGTTTTATCTTTGATTTCCAAAAACTCCAAAAACCTTTCTGTCACTGTATTGTCAGGTAACATGTAATTCAACACAACCACCATTTGTGATTTACAGGAGACATCCGTTGTCTCATCTGCCTGTATGGCAACAAATTATGTCTTGTCCACTTGCTTGGCTATCTCCTCCCTGTACACTTCATACATACAGTCTAACAGTTCATTTTGTACAGTGCTGGATGTTCCTTTGAAGATGGGCTGAGCATCATAGTGCCTCTGAAGTCTCAAATCGCCCTCACACACAGTCTCGAAAATGCATCTGAATATTCCAGGATTCAGGGAGTCCACCGACTCGTCGTGCCTCGACAGTGCGGTTTCACATTTCCCACACAGTTTAATACATATTATGATCCGCCTGAGAACGTACCTGTTTTCCTCCACCTGTTTGTTATGCTGCTCAATGTATGCACTGTCAACTTGGGCTGCGACATTTACCCTTCCAAGTAAGCCCAATTTCACAGAATTGTCCAGATGACTCTCGCTGCTGTCATGTTTTGCAATCCTCTCAGAAAGATGTTTCAAATCTTTGTAACCCATTTTTTGACCAAGTACCATCTCCACCAAATAGCAGACATGGAAAACAGGAGAGTGCATTCTTTTGTATGCTAACCGTTAGCCACTTTTTCTTCAAAAACCATTCCACGTTAAACCTGCGGTTACTTTTACCAGCAGTTTGAGTGATGACAATATCCCGTGGCTGATGGGCACCAAGACGCTAATGAAAAAGACATACCCACATGCCCAGTTTGTTCACTGCTATGCTCACCAGCTGAACCTGACCTTGCAGCAACCTTATTCAGCAAGGATGAGCATCCTGACAGTGTTTTTTTGCAGATTTAACTGCTTTTGCCACCTTTTTCACTGGCGCTCCGAAACATGTTGCGGCACTTGCTGAGACAACACAGAGACGCATTCCAAGGCCACCCGCTGTACGATAGAACTTTACAAGTAGAACTGTCAATGCAGTTTGGGAAAACCGTGCTGCACTGCTCCTGTGTATGGAGGACATATACGCACACAACCAGGATGGGATGAGGCCACCACAAGTGAGGCATACGGCCTGTCAAAAAAACTCAGGGACCGAGCCTTTCTGCAGCTGCTGGAATTTTTTTCTTCCTTATGCCAGAAATTGATGATTTATACAACACTGCAAAAACGGAGTATTGATGCATCTGAGATTAGCAGTGCGCTCACCCGTTTCAAGGAGAATGTCCAGAATATGCAGAAGCAAACTGATGAATGGGCTGCCACCGTTCACGATGGAACAGACGAGCCAGGCAGACGAGTAACCAACACAGCGCCGGTGATGAAGGAGGCATGCGACATAGTCATCTCCCAGGTGGAGCACAGGTTTTCACAAAGTAACCACCTGATCGCTGCCAAGCTGGTTGACAACTCCCTCTTGCCACAATTTGTCCTGTCATTCCCTACATTTGAGCTTGACTGTGCGGTGAAACTATGGCCTCTAGAAAACGAGGAAACATTGAACTCTGAGCTGACCACTCTGTACCGCCACACTGAGCTTCACACTGGTAAGACGGCCCGGTCTCTGTAAAGATCCATCCATGAGAACAACGTAGAGGAGGCTTTTGCTGAGACCGTCACTCTGCTGAAAATTGTCCTAACAACACCTGTGACGACATCCGTGTCAGAGAGGAACCTTTCCACCTTGAAGAGGGTAGAAACCTTCACTCGCAATACCATGGGACAGCCGAGAATCAATGCATTGGCCATGTCGTCCATCGAAATCCAGCTGATTCAGCAGCTACATGACTTCATTCCCAAAGTCATCGAAAAGTTTGCCCAGAGGAAGAACCACCGTTCCACCTTTCTCTTCAAGCGAGCCCTCAGCCTTGGTGAGTGAAAGCATATTTTATCATCCTGCCTTTGTGGTTCTGGTACATGCATTGGTCATATTTTTGTGCTGGATTGATTGATATAGATGGTGACGAGTGTCAGTGTGTCCATGCTTATCTATTAAGGTTGTTGTCATAGAATGGATCTGTATCCCTAAAAAGTTGTCTTTCCACTTCGTTGTGGCCTTCAGTGGTGTTGAGCTCATTGCTGTTCGCGTATGGCCCTGTAGGCCATTGGTTCTGAGCTTGGTTGCATTCCTAATTTAGGTTTGTAAATGTGACAGTGGTAATTTTACATGTGTGTGAGAGAGAAGGAGAGCAATTACACAAGAAGGTCTCTCCCTCTCTCTCTCTCTCCAATATGTGTACTACAACACCTGGTAGAAGTAAGCCGCATTAAAAGTGTTTTGTGGAGCCACACGGTTGATGTGTTAAATAAACACATCAGTAGCAAGAGGGAGTTTTGTAGCTTTACTGGTATGTATCCTATATTTTGAAATGGTTTGTGCCCCACTAATTTTTTACATATAAAAACGCCACTGCTCATTTGAGCAAGAGATGCGCGCTTAGACGCGATAAAATAGACTTGGTTTCTAATTTTAAGCGCTCTGACGCCGTTGAGGTCTAGAAGTTCACGGCCCGTCCGTCTTTCATTCATTCCCATCTTGCATTCTCTCTGCAGCCTATACACGCACATAGGTGAGTCGTCTGATTTCGGCCTGATTTCGCAAAACACTAAGTAAGTTGCTCTTTATAAAGAGCATCGTAAGTGCCACGTTATGGCCGTTTGGGATGAAATTACGCCATATTTGGGTGTTGTAATGGAATTAGGCGATGAATACATTTTGAAATATAGCCTATTGCATTACAATAGAGCTTGATTACTTATCAGAAGCATATACTATCGCTGGTGATATATTCAACTACAACTAGGCATCAATAAGAAAATGTAAAACTCGAAGAAGTAGTGACATTTATGGTGGACGAAACTGTTACTTGCAACCAATGGCGTGGATTTATATCCCGAATTCGATCACGTGACATTCAATTATCAATTCCTCAGTAGCTATATAGAAAATATGTTCCATAAATCACATAGCAATCAACACATGGAGATGGATTTAACTACTACTTAGGCATCAATAAGAAAATGTTGGGAAACTGGGCCCAGTTGATTTTGGCTTACCTAATGTGTTGGCTATGTAACTTTGGTCCTCATGTTGCCAGACACCAGCAACAATTTCCAAATGTAAATCCAAAAATCAAGACCAGGGCCCGTTTTCCCAAAGCACTAAGATGATCGTAATGCACGTGAGTGACCCGTTTCATCGGTGCATTTCCGGAAAGCGTCGTTACTTAAGTGGCAAGTTATGGCAGTTTCGACTCACTTTACTGGTCGACATGTTTGACTAGCACACCCTCAAGTCACCGTCTAATTCGGGCTACCCTTGTTATAAAGATGGGAATAAGAAGAAACCATAGTTCCACTGTTAATTCTAACTAGGTGTAAACTAAGAGTCAATGGTTTACAGACATCAACAAAACCATGTTCATTATGTGTATTATTAGAAGATTAAAAAAAACTTCAGACTGCAGGCCTGGGGGTCATTAATAATTGTACAAAAAACGCACAAGCGCAACTCGGTGTCCAGAGGCAAAATCAAGAGGCAAAATCAAGGTTCAATTTAGATCGAAAGAAATCATTAGAAAATAGTAATAAAAGTTCATTTTGAAAGAAATCATTAGAAAATGGTAATAAAAGTTATTTTTAAACGTAATGATATTTATCCTATCATTACAACTTACTTATACTACGATATTAATTTAATAAATGATAATAGACCATATAGCTTTTTGGTGTAGACATGTAGCCTACATAACAATCACTTGACAGCTGAAAAACAGCCTACTCTTCTAATATTTATTGTAGATAACGTTTCTTACTTTGGAACATTAAGGATAATAATAGGGGAGACCGGGAATGGTTGTAACACGGGTCAGTTGTTAAACTTCCAATTTCTGTAATCAGGAACCAGTTACGAATCATCTGATTCACTCTGCACATGCTCAATTCAGTCCTTATTTCACATGTGAAGAAGTAGCACCCTGTGGCAGACACAACCATTTTAAAAGGAAAAAAAATATTTTGAGATAATAAAGTTTATATTTGTTTACCTCTTTAATTTTTATGATAGTATTGCCAGCTATGTAGTTAAATTCATCAAACTTAAATCTTGTTTATTGTGTGTCTATCTAGACATATTTCATGCAAGTTGTTAGTGATAATGTTTTACCTGTTAGCTGTAAGGTAAGCTAGTTCATGACTATAGGAGTCTGGGTTAGTTGTAACAACAATTAAAATGTTACAACCTACTATATGCAACATTTTAGTTGTAGGCCTATATATGTTTTCTTTGAATTTCAGTATGCCTAGACTGATGGGAACAAACAAGCACAAACACACAAACTAATATTCAGTAATGCTCATTTTGTTTAAATATATTATGTTCAAATGTCTGACTGCTATGACTGACAGTAACTAACATACTTCACACACACACACACACACACACACACACACACACACACAACAATTATGTAAAAAATTAATTGAAGTTTTGAATAAAAAGTATTCTATATACATTTTTTGTCATCATTCATTTTTTTAATAATGTTACATTTCACCCCAGGGTATGTTACAACTAACCCAGGCTATGGGGTGAATTGTAACATTTCACTCCTTGTGTTTGAAACTAAACTACGCATTTTATGTTTGTGTCACAGATATAACAGCTACGCCATCTAATAACAGACAAATGTAACTAGTATGTATACAGTTTGGAATGCACTGCCTTAAAAGAGCTTCAAGATAAAGACAAAAAAGTCCAAAATGTTACACCCATCCCCAGTCTGCCCTACATGAGATACTCGGAGATCAGAAAGACTTATTTCCGAATTAGTCGTTCTCGTTCCTTCAGTTAATCCAAAGTGTGGAAAGATCCATGGATCGTCGTTAATGTTTTCGTTCATCGTTCTTTCCGGTGAACGAGATTCGAAGATCTGAAGATCCCATTGAGATGAATCATGAATCACAATTCATCAAAACGATTCATTCAAAAAGAACGAATCGTTCGCGAACGACCCATCACTACACATAACATCGCTCGTTAATTAACGAGTGTTCGGGACCACTCATTAGTCCATCTTAACAGGTCCTTTACTGTGTTTGTGAAATAGCGCCTCCCTCAACATTCGAGGAGTGATCGCAAACAGTTAATGTTAAGGCAATAGAACGAATAATAATGATAAAAACATTTTGATCAATTGATTTAGACATATTGTAGGCTATAATATGTGCGTGGGTGGCTGTAAATGTTTTTGAATGCAATTAGTCAACTAAAGGAAAGCGTATGTAAAACAAGAAATAAGTAAGAAAAGGTGTTCAATATTATCGTTCACGACTCTAAAAACTCCTAATTGTTCTGGTACTGTCTTTGATGGATAGGTGCTGGTGCCTCTCTACCTGTTCAATAAGAACATTGATTTATTCAGCACTAAATGCTTATTTTCTCTTGCGTTCCCTTTTTATTCCAAACAATTAGAATGGATTTTTTCCAACAATGCTTTATATTCCCATTTAACCAATCATGTGTTGATTGCTATGTGACATATAATAGTAACATACCAGTAACGGTAACATGTATTCTATATATCTACGCGATGAACTGGTAATTGAATGTCACTTGATCGATTTCCGGATATATTTTTGATTTTGATTGGCTGAGGTCCACCCCACTGGTTGGATATAACAGTTTCGTCCACCCTAAATTTTGCTACTGTTTCGAGTTCTACATTTTCATATTGTAAGTAGTAGTAAAAGACATCTCCAGCGATATTATATGCTTCTGATAAGTAATCAAGCTCTACCGAAATGCAAAAGGCTATATTTCCAAACTTATCAAGCCCTTAATTACATTCCAAACGGCCGTAACGTAGTACTTACGATGGACTTAATAAAGAGCGATGTAGGTGGTGGTTTGGGAAACAGGCGTGCCTAATTCTGTCGTAACAAAGTCCATCTTAAGGCTACGTGCATCGTTAAACCGTCGTTAGTGCCACGTTATCGGGAAACCGGGCCCAGCTCTCATGTGCTAGCACTAACACTGTAAATAAACACACCTGACAACTAAGAAACAGATGTGAATGCAATTGTACAAATAATGTTGGTGCTCTTAAATGGAAGGACTATGTCTAAAATATAGACTTCACAATGGTTCCTGCGATGTGGATTAAAATACCATCAAATTAACACGGACAGTTGACACTTTAGGTATAGACATTAAGGGTTTTCCTTCTAGAGTATTTAAAAATAATAATCATAATTGAAAAAAAACATTTGGGTAGTGTCAAGATAATAAACAGCTCTCTTGCTTTCCAAAAAAAGATGCTTAAAGTCAAGTTAAAAAGACAAACTTGGCTTGAAGAAGGTTTTAAGGACAAGCAGTCAAATTTTTTTTGGCCAAATTATGGTTAGAAGATATGTCCCTCATTTCCCAGAGTCATCATAGGATAAATATTTAACCATAACTTTGAACTGACCTTAATCTTTGTACCTGTATCCTAACCTTGAAATAGATATGTAACCATAACCCTAACCTGTTTGTGTTTTCACTTCACCTATAGACATTTACTTTCCCTTCACCTATGGACTTTCACATTCAATGGGCAAACATTGAAAAATGACTAGACCTGTTAGATCATGTTCCAATTCCATAACCCTTTGTTTTAGTGACTAAAATGTTGATATAGTATATTAGTTCTTTGAGGAAAAAGTCACTGAGTATAAAAAGGAATTGCATATTGCATTACTTCCAGATGAATGAAGCTGTCAGACCAATAATAGTACCTTTCAGTCCTCCATTCTGCCACTTATCCCCCATTTTTGGCGATGAGGTCATGTGTAAATTGAAAGTGACAGTTGGGACCAATGGCCAACAGATATTGTAGGCTGTCCTGTCATGGCACAGATCAGTATCTCCTAAAGCTCTTTCAACATTTTGTATATTCAAATCTAATGAATTATTAAATTATGTTTTCTTTTTTGTACAATGATTTTCATCTGGACATTTAGCTCTTGAAACAGGTGGACCACCTCCAGAGGCATGGCATTGAGAGAGGTCAATAACTAAATGAAAGATAATAAATATTACTAATATTTCACTGTCACAATACATACACATTTGTTCTTTACTTGGTACACTTTAAACATCAAATACAAAAATAAATGTGTTTGTCTGAAAGTATGAGAATGTGTCACATTTCAACAACTGTCTGATTATCTCCATATCCCATATTGATGACATAGTTCAAGTTATAGATTAAAGCTCATTAATCACCAAGGCATTATTTGACTGGATTTTTTCATAGATTCTTTCCTTTTCCATGCGTGATTCAATGAGGGCATGATGCCGTCACATCCGGAATATAATCTAAATTCTGTCGCTGCATATTAACATTTGTCTTTTTCATTTTCTGTTTTGTTGTTTTCTGTGTTTCTCCTAACATTAAATCAAGCCGTGCTCTATCATTTATTTTGAATGGTGATATGTACAACACTATTAGAGCCACTTTTTCAAATCTTTGAAAAAGTAAAGTGTTTTTGTCAGTTTGGAGAATAACTCCTATTTCCTGCTCTACTTTCCTGCTGAGAACCCTTGAATAATAATAATACAGCACTGCAGAAACACATGAACATGGAAATACATTGATGGTAATAAATCTGAAGGGATTAGCATATTTTGCCTTCCCCAAAAGGAAGCATGAGGAAGAAAACATGAACTGGAAAAATTGTACCAGTCAATAATTTTAATAGAAGATTTTAACATGCTTTTTAAATATTACAGCAAAATGATGGCTATAAATGGCTACCTGGGATAATCGCATGATTCCCTTTTTCCACTTACCTCTTAGTACCGAATTTAAGCACACATGCTGGACTACCCACACACACATAAATACCCATATTCACTTATGAATAAGATAAAGGTCAATATTAGATGGTTGTCCAGGTTGGAAACACACACATATATATATATGATTTTACCTGCAAACCAGCATCTAAGGCTAATGATGAGTGATCAACATTTACATAGACTGGCAGTTTGCCATGGCAATGTGAAAACAGGGATGGTGGATGAGCAGTAAAGCTGCTGATATTTATCATGCGGGTTGTGCATTCAAATCTTTGTTTATAAAATCTGTTTCCGTTATACTTTTGTTTTTGTCAAAAGCCATTCCCAAGATTTAGCCCTTACCTTAACCATTCAAAACAAATACAAAACCATAGTCATAATACCTGACCTAAACGTTAATCTTGAACTAGTCTTAATTCATACCTAAGCATAATTCCTAGCCTTAACATCTAACCCTTAACACCTTACTCCAACCATCCCAGTGCAGGGGCCATGTGTCTTTTCTCCTAATTGTATCATCCTTGTGCAGAGGCTATGCTAACCTTCCCTGTATCATTCATTCCTTTACTTTGTCACATATAGATGTTTGCTTTTACTTCAAATATTGCCAGATGTTTATCTTCTTCACTTCCCTTATAGATGTTTGCTTAGACATTTGGGCTCCTAGACCAAATTTCTAAAATTATAATAAGACTGTGCGATCACCAACAGAAACACACGTTTGTTTTTCTATCCTTGAGGGACCAGAAAATAGAGTACAAGGACTATTCACTATTTTTCCTATCCCCTAACCCTGAACTTAATACATACCCAAATCCTGAATTATCCTCAACTTCAACAACCTAATGGTGCTGAAAATACCCCTTTTCCTCCTGGAGACCAGCTAAAAAACCTTGTGGGGACAAAATGGACTGTTTTGTTTTGGATTGGTCAGCACATGTATAGTACATATATCGAACCAGGATCACACACGCACACACACACACACATACACACACAAACACACACAAACACTGTTGCCTAGACACCTTACCTCCACATATATGCTGCATTAACCTGAGGTTCAGCACCTGCACATTGACTGGAACTGCCAAAAAAATTATTTAATTAGTTTTTGAAAATAAATGTATTGCACAGTTTTGACAAAAGCAAATAATAAATTAGACAGATATTTCGGCAATAAAATTTTGAAAATCATTATATTTGTCTTTCACATGTATCTTGTGGGGTTTGAAGCATTGTGTTCTCATTTCAATTTGTGAATATTACTGCTGAGTTGGTCTATGATGATAATGAAAAATAACACACACAAAAAAGAAAGTCTATTTCTGATCAAAATATCAATATTGTCATATAGGCTGGCATTGTAATGTAAATAGGCCCCCAGGCTTGTCATTTAATAAATCTGGCAATGCCACTGCCTCTTGGTGGAAAATATTTAGTGTGTGAAGACATTTTATAGCCAATATAATGTAGACATGTAAACTGTAAGCCAAAATGTTTGGTGCTATTCGAAATTGTGCGTCCTGATTATGTAAGATTTATTCTACTCGTTTTCCTCAAGGTAATCGAGAAAAAGGCTCGAGCACAGCCATGGGATTTTGGAGATATTGGACATTTAACCAATTTTCAGTGTTCATCCAGGAAACATATAACACTTTGATCAGTCGTTTTCCAACATTGTATTTATTTGAAAAAGAATGAGTACAAATGAATGTGTATTCAAATTAAAGCAAAGCAGAGGCTTATTTAACTCTGAATTCGCGTTACTATAGGCAAAATGCATACTTTTTACTTTTGTACACTCAAAACAATGAACGTAAATGTATTTTAAGATTCTTTGCTGTTTTTTATAAATGTTTACCAGAAGAAATTATATAACTTTATCATGAATAAAATCATGTTATAATGTCGCGTTTAACTTCCATTTTTACTTCTAGTAACATTTTCTAATTATAAAGTGTTGAAAGACTTAAAGGTAACGCCAGAAGCTGGTCATAAATCAAAAAAAGATGCATAGGCCTACCATTAGCTTACACTTGGGATTGCTATTTAATGCTAACTGATATTAGGCTGAATTCGGAATGTCCAGTGACGTCTCAAGCCTACTGACTCCATTGGAACATTGAAACATCTTAATTAGGGTCCCTTAACAAATGAATCAATACTGAACAAAAGCGGTTCGGGTTTTTTGAATAAATAAATTATCAACAGATAGACGGAACTGACAAAATCGCCCATTCAATTTTGTGGTTATTATCTCAATGACAAAATATTGTATATACCATTGTACTGTAAAATGATATTACTAATTATCGTGCCACCTGTGGTTTAATTCTTGCTGTTTTTATTATGTTTTTATTGCTAAACTAATAGGTTAATAAAGTATAGATTTAGCCATGAATCGTTCGTTCATTCTTATATGGAAAATGACGAGGGATGTAGAGCTGATTATCTATTTTATACTTTTTCACACCCTTCAGACACCCACACAGACACAAACAGACATCAAAGGAGACGTTGTTACTTTAATTGTGTGATACATATTTAAAAAGTAAGAATGGTATCTTCTATTCCACGCCTTCCACTGAGGGATCAGGTATAAAGGCTTGTCTCCTGTCTTCCTAAATCACTCGTCCCATGGCCATCCCAACATCACAACTCTCCAACCCGTTCTTTTTGTGATTCCACTGATCTGAGCTTGAAATGCGAAGGCAGCAAAGCACTAAGCCTTGAAACGTGTGATTTTTTTCAAAAGATCTCTGGAAGCAATCTCAGCCTGGCTGACCCCTGACAGCTGCAGATCTCTTTATATCTCTATCTGCTGGCACTTCATTTGGTAGAAAAGCTCTCAGATTCACACCTCTGTCAGACAGCACAAGTGTTTATTATGTGCATACACACAGAATACCCCAGTGCACACCACAAAAAGCATGTAGCATGCAATCTTCAAATCATATCCATCCTGTGCTGTTTCACGATTTAACTTTTTTCTGCAATGCTCTTCTGTTCTTTTCCAATGAATCTCCAACTATTTCCATATAAACTGACTGTATGTGTGTATGTGTCAAAGGAACTGCACGGAGAGACTCTTACTTAGTATTCTGTTCAGAAACTTCTAAGTAGACCTCTGATGCCTGCGAGTCCAGAAGAGACGGGGAAATCTTGCCTCTCACGTTTTGGTGAAATATGAACTAGAATAGATGTAACCATTGTTTTGCATTTCACACCACATTTCTTACAACTATTCATGAGAAATAAATAAATGAAACTCAGCATTTCATAATGGTGTCTTTTATTTGAAATTACACAGTTCATTTGTCATCTATAACTCTGAAAATAATGTTAACACTTCTAACTTGAAATATACATAAAATATCTGTATTCATTTGCACCATGTTTTAATGAAGTTAAGTATTTTTGTTATAGGCTTCTGAAAGAACAAACACAAAATACTGAGAATTATAGAAACACACTGACACAAACAAAATCATGAACAATGAGATACATGTTTATTTTGCAGTTTGCCTTGGTTTTATTAGAATGTCACTTTCCCCTCCCTAATTCTAGTAGTGTATGTGCTGTTAGTCCCTCCCGCTCTTGAAATGAGACTGCAGGCTCTATCATTAGATCGGATGGCAAGTCTTTATACAAAGTGTTTTGCATAATTACATACCAAAGCCAGAATAGCCACCCTCAAATGTTATGGGTCACAAAGCATCAACAATTGCCACATTATTGTCCACCAGAGTCCAGCCCCACCACTGACAAGGAATGAAAAAAATTCTCGTCTGCCTAATCTAAGCTTGGGAGATTGAATTTTCATTCCAGTAAAAGGAAAGAAGATTATTTCCAAACTGACAACTTGTTTACATATAGTTGTAAAGTTCAGAGGACTGCCGAGACTTCAGGGGACACGATTAGAGGCAGCGCACTCACTGCAACACATAATAATGGAAGCATATTATAAAGGCTAGATTTAAGTCCTCTTTTTCAGACTAGGGTCCAGTATATTGCGTCTGGGTAATTAAGATATTCTAGAATAGATAGACAGCATGTCTGGTAACTGAATCCTATTATATTATAACTGGATGTGATGATACATATACATACAGATACATTTTTGATACATTTGGACAATTTTTACATAAAAAACTACATTTTGCAATGTAAGAATTAATATTCTGCAATTATTATTCTATATTATTTTACTACTACTACTGCTACTAATAGTAGCAGTACAAATATATATATATATATATATATATATATATATATATATATATATATATATATATATATATATATAATATTCATCGTTATATTATGGGTCGGATAGCGTGGTTGTTAGAGCAAAGCCTTTTCAATACTGGAGTTCTGAGTTCTACTTGCACCCGGATGAGAATAAAAAGCTATGCACTCGTTACGGAAAATTGGTTTGGATTAAATTATTTAAATTCAAAAATAAGAATAACAAATCTTACTAATGCATGGAAATTTCTATATATTTTGGACATTTTAAACATGCCTTGTAATTTCAATATCAGCTATATACCCATATTGAATATTTGCACCTTTGATGCCTTGGATTTTGTTAGTATTCATCATTAACTGAAACTTGGGTATCCCCATAATACCCTAACTTATGTCTTATATCTCCATATTCAATATTCCAACATTCAAAAGTTTGTTTTTTTAGCACGTCGGTGACAGTTTCTTGAAATCCACTGATTGTATTCTGCACAGGGTAGAGTAGGTATTCTAGCAGAACAATGTTCATCACATATTCCAAAGAATTAATGGGCCTCTTGCGGGAAATAAATTGTAATTGAAGTTTGTTTACTAGATTTGATGGATGTATTAAAGTCCTTCATAAAACATTACAAAAACATGGTAAAGATTATTTACAGAAAATCAAGCATTGGGAAGAAGACCGCCTGTGTTCGGATTTTAGATGCACTTTCCCTTGTGTTCATGATGAGAATACATATTAAATAAACCGTCAGACATTTGGGTATAAATACATAACTACACATTTGCCAAAATATTATTTATTATTATTATTATTTCAATAAATAAAAATCCCAAACTAAAAAATGTGGTTAATAATAATGTAAAAATTGCATTTTGTGTGGAACTGTACTAACCCTGAAGAGATGATTCAAACCTTTGTATAGAAAAACGATGTACGGGTTGATTTGAATCAGCGACGCGGCTGACTAGCAAATGTATAATTTTGAATCAGTGAGATAGATGCATGTGCTTGCCACCACTGGGAAATGGCGTTTGATTTATTTACTTGACATTGATATTAGTTGTATTTTGTTTTTGAAAACTATAGCTCTGTTAACCATCAAGTATGCCTATAATGTAGAAGCCGTATACCATGAAACAAAAAAATCACACAAGATATGACATATATGCAGATGGACAACTGACTGATAACAAATATTGTGGCGGTAGCCTGTAAAATATTTGAAATGCATAAAACAACACCATTCTTAGCGTGGATATTTGTTAGTAGTAGTTTAGTATTATAAAACATTATTCAAAATGTCCTGCATTTTACTTCTATATCTATAGGGTAAACTACGTTGTCTTCGATAGAGTTCTAATTTCTTTCAGGAGACGGTGTTTTAAAAGTTCAGTGCAACTCATTATGACTTTGATCTTTTTAGAAACAAAGAATTAGACAGCGATATGAAGTCCCCACCACAAGCATTCATGACAGGGGTTTGTGTGCAAAATAGCGCCATCTCGCTTTTGAAGGCAAAAATTCATACGGTTTTGTGCTCACTCCTTCATTGAACAACCGGGGGGTATGGTTTTCATTGGCTGCTCATTGGCTCCGTCCAAAGTTGGACATGAACCTACCTGGGTGACACAGCCTTAGTTTGTATTACAGATGTAATTAAATCCAATCATTTATTATCGTTTGGTTAAAATATGATTGTTTGTAAATGTATGTCAATTCATATCGAATGTCCCACACTGAAGAATATTGTCGTGTAAACAGTTTCTTTACATCTGTTTAATATTCTTACGTGTCATATATCCTAAGGCTAATTAGTTTTTTCCCTTTACTTTCTTTTCTGTATTCGCAATAGGCAATTTCCAGAGGACATTTGTTGCCTTCCAACTTCATATATGTCACGGTGTAACTTGTCCGTCAACACTTGATAAGATTGGGCAGAGGCTAAGTAGCCAATAGCCTACCATCACCATCAACATGCCCAGCATCCTGGCCTCGACCCGAGGGGGCTTCTAATGATTGCGGAATAAGAAAAGAGGAACGAGCTGCTGTTGAATGCGAATGCTATGATGCTTTTTCAATGTAGGCCATCAACTCAGATGTACAGGAATACTGTTATTTGGTTTGCGGAACTGCCACTCTTATCACAGTCAGGGGAAAACATTGTTATCATTGATACTATTACTTATACTAATTGTAGTAGTCAGTAAAACGTAAACACCACCGCTACCTCAGTATAATAATAATAATTAATATTATTACATGTTATTATTGACATAATAAATCCTCAAGCTGAACTTATGTTTGGAACATAAAATATTGTACTTAAGACATATATAGATACATAAAAACGGACGTGTATAGGAAATAATAACCCATAAATCACATTTCCCATATAATATCTAAATTAGGTAAATAGCCTAGTTTTCTAAATGTCATTGACAGTTATATGGTATTTATACCATGTTATTCCATCGTGTGTTTTTGAACCAAATACATTATTACTTCAAACTATTGTAATCTAATTAACTACGATGTTGGATAGTGCGTACTGAATTTGAAGGAACATTGCGAAATGTGCGTTTGAAGTCTAGTCGCGTGCAACTTGTTCTTAGCCTTGTCTGGGTTGTGGTGAGTATCTCAAGGAGGGGCCTAAATCGGCTTTGACAGAGAGAGATGGAAAACAACACTTCGATCAGCAGCAGTTGGGGACAAAGCTGTGTGTATGGTTGACGTCCCCAAAACAAGACACCACGTAGAGCTGATCCGGTATGGGACTGGTGGCATCCGAATCCGGTCTAGAAAATATTAAATAAGCGAAACATCCCAGATTAGGCTTAGTTTATTACTTTTTATATTGGACTATAAGAAACAGTGAGGTAAAACGCATCTTATTAGCATACAATGATTAGCTTGTGCTACATGTTACATTGTCATTAGACTGTAATAAAATATGCGTTGTTTAACAAGTTAGGTTTCTCAAAATGTTGTAGTAAATGAAATGTGCAGGAGTTAAAGCGTTGTATGACTACATCTTAACGTGCCTTCTTATGCAAGATAAATGCATCCGGGCAGTCCCCTCAAGTCCAACAAGGACCCAGACACAGTTCAAGGTCATTTGAAATGTTTTGCCATTTCAATAAAGCAACAGTGCTCAACACGTCTTGATAGAGTGAAAATAGCGAATTACCCCCACCTTACTTCAAGGTCTCTTAATAGCTCTTAATAGAAAAGAGAGGGTGTAGGGACAACAACACGATGTTTAAAACCTAGGCTATTAAAATCGCCTAGGCCTACTCATTGAGCAAGAAACATATTAACATTATTGATGAAACGTCGATGGAACGTTGTTGTCCAAACGTTGTCTACCCCCCCCCCCCCCCCCCCCACGCACACACACACACTGTTTCAGACAAACTTCAATAAAATGCTTTCAAGACTTCAATTTTAATCCGGTGATAATGTCTTAGAAAATCTGTATATATTGGCATATACAGAGATTTAAGAAATGTAACTGTGCTCGACCTTCGAAAAGTTAATATTGATAATATTTGTAAATGCTTTCTGCTGAAAGGAATCGTTAGCCTTTCGAGACATTTACTATTGCTATAATTGCACCTGCACATTCCACCTGTTGTTATCTAGCTTATTAGTCAACGCCAAACATTCAGCTATTGCTCGTATCGCTATGGCTGCTCCGGAGTATCTATAAAAATTCCCTTTAAAACCAATATAATACATGCAAACCATTAGAATAACAATGAATAATACAGTGCGTTTCCATGCTCATTTTTCATACAGGCTAAGTTAATATGTTTAAATTATTAGCTATTTAGATGACACTATAAAGCACTATGTTTAGAAACCCACAGATTTGTATTCTGTATGTATTGAATGTTCATTAAATGGATAGGGTCTGTTAACTTCATCCTACAACATGTTGAATTTCATTCCTCAATGTAATCAGTTCTTGGTTTCATCCACTCATTGGCTCCACGCTAATTAGGCTATAGGTAACAGCGTACAATTATTCAAACACTTTTGAAATGGTACATGATTTTACCTCTTCATATAAACATAAGAACTGAGTATGGTGTCCGTCTTTTCCAAAACACCTTTCCGCGCTTACAGATCCTGCAGACTCTCACATCCGTTCCTAGCCTATATATACTAGACTCAATTATGAATTACAGTTATGTCCTGTAGGCCTGGGCTTTTGTATAGGCCTAACTGCAAATAATGTTCTTGTCTTCAGTGTTCCATGTAGGCTGCACAGGATCACAGAACTTCTCAACAATAGCTGTCGATTGGGGATGTATTGGACTTTAAAAGATTCATTCGTTTCAAGAGATAGTAAAGCGCCTCAAAGAAAATCTTTAAAACACGCAGATAGAGTACACAAAACACACTCACACACTCTTACCTCATCAGGGCTTGTCATTCTTTTCCCTCCTTTCTATAATCACAAAGCCTTGTGCCCTTTTGTAAGTCTGAGCATTTTTTTCGAGATGAACTTTGCCATTTTGGTGTCGACAGGCCCCTTTCTTTTGCATTTGCTATGAGAACGCGCTTTTAGAGAAGGGAAGGGGATTTCGTGCAAAACAGAGTTTATTAAAAGTTCAGAGAAACACGTTTAAATTATTAATAAATGGACTGACATGCAACAGAGTGTGCAACTATGCCATGCATAATGCTGGTGCTCTATCGTCATAATTGAATGACACGCTTTCAAGTGTGATAGCGTCCTGTGCATCAGAACGTATGCAGAAGACCGCAGTGATAAACGTTGTCAAAGGTAATTATTTTAATATGAATACATGTACCCATTTGTTTAGGTGTTGGATGTCAATGCTTCCTGGAAAACAGGAAAACCATATGGAAACAGGAACATAATATCCTGGTATGGATAAAGAGAGAGATACGGATAGAGTATGAGCAATTATCAAAGGTCTCCAAAGTTATTTTAAGTTAAACTGCCATAGATGGAATGGTATAGAGCATAGACTCTTACCAGTCTTGTCAGTCTCACCTTTCGTGTTAAAGTTGGCTCGAGGTCTCGGGGGTCTTGAAAGTGACAGTTCTGTGAATAGCGGGTAGATGGCACAATTTTCTAACATTTAGAGAGAGAACTCCAGAAGCCGGGAGCAACACGTCTATTTAAAAGCATTTTATTCAAAATAAAAAACAGCGTTCAGGCAGACGTTATACACACTTCTCAAAAAAATATTTTAGAGAATTTACATGCGAGGCTTTGATGTCAGACTAAAGAACGTTAAAAGTTGAGTGGTTTAGCTATTTAGAAAAGAGGCTCCTCAATTGAAATCTACTGCTACTGATAATAATACCTTTTCATATGTGGCTGTATTAAGGTTTCCTGCAGGTTGTTTGACATGCGTTTTATTAACGTATAGCCTTCTATCAACAGGATATTGGGAGGAAGGTTTACCCAGGTGAATATGTTCACTGCTTGAATTGAGACGTTTTCACATTTCTTTGAGTCGCACAAGACAGGAGTGACTAGCGATCAGTTCTCGGCTCGAATTCTCGATGGACAATAGACATTCATATGGCAAGATGAGCATCATCCGTATGAAACATTAGGCTACTTAGATAAATTCAATATAACATTTATTATTGTTTGTCACCAATCCCTATCTTTGAACCTGCTTAAACAAGCTATGCTTCAGAATTAAGCAAACACGTAGGCTACGCTTTCACCCATGGGGTCGCGCCACTACATCAATTTGTGTAGGCTACTTTTTCAAATGACTTGCAATCCATATTAACATTTTTGTTTTTCCAATTATGAGAACATTTCAACGGCAAGAATATGAAATATTTAGAGTTCTTTCACATTTTGCCCAGAAGCGTTTTTGAAACTTGACCGTTTTTCAAGCAAATCAGTTGAAATTGCAAACCTATACAAAGTAGGCCTATTGTAGGTCTACATCAGCGACAAAAACTGCTCGCATATTCGTAAGCAAACCACGCACATATTAATACCGCTACAGTACGATCCTGAAACATAGAAAAATGCCACAAGCATGTATGCATGCCTGCATGAATACATACATACATAGAGGCCAAAACATGCACTTCCTTGTACACATTTACAAGTATAAAAATCACATATATGTTAACAAGCGAAGAGGTTTGCGTGAGAAAAACCCTAAAGGGATCTCTCAGTCATGCTCAGGTGGATACAAATTGTTGGTTCTCGGTTTGTAGAGCTCATACAGTGCCATGGCATATCCAAAAGGGCATTGAAGAAATAAAAATGCCTTTTTCTGAGGGTTACCTTATTAGTTCTTTGTCTATCGTTACAATAAGGCAACGGCGCAAAAAATCCTCAGAAAATATACTTACATGTATAGTAAATGTGTGTGTGTATATATATATATATATATATATGCTATGCATCAATTGGCCGGTAGTCCCTCATATTCAGTTAGACAAGTCCAAAGGCATTTGAATCATTCTGTATATCGGGCCAATCATATACACAATTAAGTTATATCAGCAAAGGCAAGAGCAAAATAAATGGATTTACAGCATAATTACTCATTAATTTAGTTCACTTGCACCAATAATTTGAAAGAAGTTTGGTGGGATGTCTTTGAAATTTGAGAAATGAGAGGAAGTCCGCTGAAGTTAAATGTACTTACACAAATAAATCTTGACACTGACAACGTGTTGCACAGTCTGGTGTAAGTAACTTGAATCCTTGCCCCATTGGCTACTACATGTTATTACACTACTATGTATATTCAATATTCAAACCATATACTATAGTAAGCCTATTAGAAATAATAGCAGTCGTGATAGTGTTAGTAGTAATAGCAGCAGCCTAGTCATAACAATAATTATTATGATACTTTTTTAATGTTTTCAATAGAGAAAAAGTACCCAAAGGCCTGTTGAATTTCGGGATAATAACTTCGAGAACGCTATTCGGATTACGATGCGAATGATCAAAGTAATGAGATAATAATCGGTCCATCATTAATTCAGCCTCCAAGAACGAACAACAATGATATCGTGATTTATAGGATTCTCTGTGTTTGCTTAAGCTATCACGGGAAAAAGTGTTTAGATACCTAAGATACGTTTTATTTAGGCTCTGGGTCTTGATGAAGGGGGTCTATTTCTTAAGCAATGTGGTTTCTATTATGGAACACTGCTTTGCTTCGGGGGAGCAAGCATGCGTTGGATTGCAAGACGCCATATTGACTCAACTAATAGGACACCGAGTTAAAGGCGAGCTTTAAGGCTGGGGTATCTCACGGTTGATCTCCCTTTACAGACAACACACATTTCAGCTAATGCGCTTCTAGAGGGGGAGAGGTGGTATTTAGTTGAGTAAAATCAAGCGACTAATAACCTATGTCTTGTTTGCTGCTTCCGGTGAAAACAGACAGGGTATACATAGCCTAGACTACTAAGACATTTTTTCAAAGGCCAGGGTGGCATTTTATGTAGTCATTTTATGAAGTCATACATGACGCGATACAACATGCTAAAACATAACATTTTCCCCCAAAAAATATTAGTAAACTACAAACAGATTTCTGTTTTGCAATGATATGGGCAACTACTCAAAATGGAATATACCTAATCTTGCTCTCTCTCTCTCTGTCACACACACACACACACACATACAGACACACACATCATTTTGACTGATTGGTAATAACAAAACGTGAAAAAACTGTTTTCAAATTCATAAATTATAATTTAATACCAAGAACAAATTTACAGCAGAATGCTTGTTTACAATAAGCTAACACAAACAAACAAGAATTGTGTTCAACTATAAACTTCCACACACACTCACATATATCACTTGCAATTAATAATCATAATAATCATAATCATAAAAAAAGTATCTATACGTTATCAATACCCTGCAGTCATATATTTTTATATATTTATATAAAAACGTGGGTCAGTTTAAACTGTTCATAATTACAATCATGTATCATTCTCTGGTCCATATGTGACATGGGAACAGCCAAAGAACACTGTTCAGTCAACTACACAATATGATCCCTTTTTATCCAACCACAACATGGTCTTGTGTGTCGAAGAAAAGCCCCAAAAACAATGACAAAATTTCTATTTTCACACACACACAAACACGCACGCACACACATGCACTCACGCACACACACTCACACACACGCACACACACACACACACACACACACACACATACACACACAAGGCATCTGTCACAGACCAAAGGAGCAGAACATTAAGTCAAAATAGCCACTCCTTTCCAAACCAGCGCACCCTGTTTAGTCTTAGCCTATTATTGAACGTTTTGTTTCTTTTTTTTTAAATACAAGGGCTAGTGTACTGAATGCACAGATTATATCTATACAGTCAAAAACATTTACATTTATATATATCAAAGGTAAAATAGGTTAGCGACCTGTGGCCATGCATTCACAGTCTAAATACATGAAAAAGAAAACATTTTGTCGTAATATGTATATACATTACAAACATAACTTTCAGTGCTACTAGCTAAGTCTGCCACTCAATTGAAGACGTTGTATTACCGAAGAAAATGGCAACCACAGTTTTTCTTAATCACATATACTTTGTATAAAGGAAAACTCGTTGAAATGAAGTGACCTATATTTACAACAATACTGCCTCTAATTAATGTTTTTCAAGGTAAATACACGAGCATAAGACTGAAGTTTCATAATAGTGTTCCCAAAGTTGTACGCCAACTTAACAACTTGTTTGATAAGAAATAACTTCGCGCTTTTCAGGCACTTAATGCTTGAAGTGTAGCCTACAGAAGACGACATTTCAGGGACGTCGTAATACTGCTATTAACCACTATTCCAGGTGTAGGCTACTTAAAGATTTATGATCCTTGGCCCTTCCAATTGAAAAATAAATTATTGTATGGCTAGATGTTTATATGACGTTTATGCATACACGCAGAACAAAATTGTATATGCATTAGCAGTTAGTAACTGTTGAAATGTAAGCCTACATAAGTATCAAAATAGATGTGCATCTACGTTTACAAGCGACACCCGTCATTCAGTAGGGCCAAGCCTATTTCTGATATCTTTATTTTATTGATCTCTTTTCAAAATAATGCCAAACATTTTGAAATCGGGTGCATGGGAATGCACAACGTTGAAATGGGTTTATAAAGCTCAGCCTACACGGTGACTACCTCGACAGTTCCTTGAAACCTTCAAGGCACTGTCAAATATCTAATGAGGTTCGACTGGCTCAACTAAGCAGTGGCAAACAGGGTAACCCTGGAACCAAACATATTCTCAATTAGAAAAAAGCAATGATTTTAGCTGAGTCAGAAAGATGAACCTAAACTAAAAAAACACCATTGCCCAGTTTATTGTGGATTATCTTAAGGGTAAGTGCGTTTGCAGCATTAAGCATGTAGTTATAAGCCTTTTCCTATATTGCTGTGGATTTCGTTTTAATTCTTGAAGAACATTTTACATTACTAAACCTTCTTAAATAAAAAACTCATGGATTTAGAAAAGAACACCACCTGTACTACAGAACCACATAGGCCGGTTTGGAACCAGAAAGGAGGAACAAAAGAAAAGTACAAAAAAACAGCTATAGATACATGGACACAGGACAAGTAATTTGGAAAAAGAAAACTTTTTCTTTTCTCCTACGTTTTTCCAAATGTTCATTTTAAATGCACTTTATAGTTTCATTTTCCATTTGAGGACTATCAAAATCCTTTTCCTTGTTTTTTGTCTCTTTTCTTTTTTTTCTTCGTAAAAATGGATAAGAAGCAAGTTGTTCCGAATGACACTGGGAGCTTTTGTCGGCATTTTGAAAGTTCGCTGAAAGTCTCAATTTTAAAATTCACAGTCATTTATGAGAATGCATTTCTTCGTAAGTAAGCTCTTGTAACAGCCGTTTTCCATCTACAAAAGAAGTGCTAACCATTGTAGTCTTAACCCCTTTGTTCATTCCTTCTGCTTACTGAATTGACATGTAAGGCCAGTTAAAACTGCTCCCGGAAAGCAACATATCCCTGATGAGGGTTTCAATTGGGGTTTTACCTACCAATCTGACGAAAAACAATTGCTCTATAACCGACGAAGAGACAGTGCGAAGCGAAGGCAAGCGAAGTAACAACTTCCCAAATCGTGTTGGCTGGTTGGGATACTGGCTTCGAACATATTCCTCCAGGGCACACTGGGACTTCTCTTGCAAACTTTCCACATGGGCCACATCTGACAGGCCACACGCATCTAAAACAAAAAGCAAATTAATCATGGTGGACTCAAAATTCAACATATATTTACGACAGGACACTAATAGAAATGCTTAAGATCCCTCAGGTTGGCAAGATTACGGTGACAGGTGCTGTTAAAGTAGGCCTAGAAACAATGTTTAGTAATTTAAGCTTCAAGCTAATTTAATGAAAACATTCCCTTCTTTGTGGTTGGGATGTGTTTGTATGCTACAATATAGCAATCAATATTTAATATTGAATCATAATAAAAAAATTAAAAGCTGAAATTACTACAAAAAAGTTATATCACTATTAAATGAAACAGGCCAGTTATGGCCAGTAATATCAACAATATCAACTATATATTTTTTTATTGTTAAAGATACGCCCATCAGTTGGCGAGCATATATGTTGTTGAATTTAAATTGAATGAACCATGTTATCTTAAAAAACTGTCTTATAATGGTTGCCATTTATGTCCTGTGCATAGACCATTATAATATGAGATTATTAGTGTCGCTATAAGCAGCATAATAACATGCAGTATTTCTTTTAGCCTTAAACTGTGGGCTACAGGGTTTAGAATAAACTGGACAAGAATCATACTCGATTAAGAATGTTTACATATAATAGGAGTTTGAGTTAACACACACTCTAACACACACGCATGACCGCACGCACACGCATGAACGCACGTAAAGCGGGAGAGAGGGTTGTGACACGGTGACCTCTGTACTGCGTTTTGATTTAGCTTAAAGGGCTAGAAACCAAAGCTACCCCTAACAGCGATTTAAAAAAATCCCCCCCAAAAGAAAAATACCGTTATATTACATGTAACAGTATTTGTACAAGTATATAATTCATAGGCCTTATCCACGCAATTCAAATTACGATTTAAATAAAGCAGTCATTAGGCAACAAGGATGTTCTTTATACCACCCATGCTATTGTAGAACAGGCGTAAGCACACAGTTTACCAAATGTTGTCTGAATAAAATAATACAATGTTGTCAGACCTACTGTAAAAGCAACTTTAAAATGATACATTTCGCGTTTTGTTAGCCTACTTGAAATCTGTTAATGTAATCGGGAAAGTCTGGGTCATGACCTAGATCTGGAGAGCTCATACAATGCCTCGAATCCCTAGATCTCCCTAACAGAACAGAAGAGAACCGAAACCATTTTAATCAAAATGTCCGTATTGTGATCAGGCAAAATATAGGCGATAGGCAAATGGTTACGTTTATTTTTGCTGATCAACCGCAATTAAAATATGATATTACATACAATGTTTGTCCCTCCGATAATATGCTACATTGTATGCCGTGGTTTTGGTGTGTTCAACTGGAGCATTAGGCCTACCTTTCTGTTTCTTTCATGTTCTTTTCCTTTCCCGTTGGAGTGGGACATACTTTTTTAAATCAATGTACATAAAAACAAAACGTGATTCCAGTGTCACTATAAAAAAATCTCGACTGTTTGTTTTTGATGGTCTTCATGTCTTCATTTCAACACTAGTTGTTTTTAATCTGGGTCAAAGTGATATTTGGGTAAGATAAAAGATTTGCATAGGATAGCCTAAAAACGCACAAAATGTATATTTTTTTATGAAAGGTATAATATTGGATTAGTTATTACTTTTTTATTTTGAAGTTCAAGAATGGTAGTATACTCTAATGGAATTAGCACTATTTGCCAGACCATCAGTAAATGCAAATTATGCGCCATTTTATAGGACAAATGCCTACAAAGATTTGATTAATGTTTTTTCCTCCATGAATTTTTAGTACAGGCTAGACTGAACTGTTTTAAATGTTTTAAATGGCATTGCATGTTTAGCCTAGCACTGTTTTCAAATAGAGGAAGCTCAAGAACACGTGACCCAAATACATTTTCTCAATCCAAAAATATATATTAAATATTATATTTTTTGCAGTGTTGAGCTTACCTGATGTGAAGAGCACAATGGCCTTCAAGCAGCTGTATTCAGCAGAGTCAACGTGCAAAGCCTTCAACTTTTCCACTTGTTCTTGGAAGATCCTAATGTGGTCCATAAAGGCCACCACTCTGTCCGCAGACATGGGGGAGGCGTGTAGGCCAGCCGCCGCCAGAAGTGGAGCCACATGGAGAGGCATAGAACACTGTGCAGCGTTGAGGACAAACAACTCACTCCAGGTCAACCTCAGAAGAGCCACTTGGTCAGTAATCTGAAGGTCTGGAAAGAAGGGGATATTCCTGGCCCACTCCACTGCACTGAACAGCATCCTGGCCGCCAGTTCACATATGTTCTCGATGCCCATTATGTTGTTGGGTTGCATGCATTGACTGCCATACCGGGACGTTGGGTAGGGCTCCGCTCTCAGCAGTAGAGAGATATATCCGGATAAGTAGGAATGGCAATGCAGTGGGTCCCCATTTGTCAATGCGAACTGACCATGGTGTGGCTGTGTGGGTGGCATCCGTCCCCGTTGCACCGCTGCAGTAAAAAGAGAAACTGCAGATATTGATGCCTGAATTCTACACATCAAGAGACATTGTAGCCCTCCTGACCACGGGGCTATCCCAGATATTGTTACACTATATAAGTTCGAGCAATGCACATACTGAATACGAGTTCAGACATTTGTTTTTGCAGAGATAATATTATATAATATATGCATCCAACATTATTAACCAAACAATAGGCCTATTTCTTGGAAAAGTCATGATTATCATTTGGAACATATTCGTAGCTTAGTAGTAGCTTAGCCTAGGCTATGTTTAAATCTGTGTTGTAGCCCACATTTTCATGTTGTTGTTGGGCTACATCAACAACATGAGCACAATGAAAAGAAGCATACAGGCAAGGCAGACCTTGTATATTCTAGCCTAACCCTTAACATACTTCAATATATTCGGCTAGCTTAGTGTTAACTAACATTTTCGACGGATCATTGAATAGTGTCGTTCTGAAGACACACACATGCCCCTTTCTATGTACCCTACAGCTCCGTTTTTGTTGAGATTAACACAGCACGTAATGTGTTGAATCTAAAAAAGATCGCTTCACACCACAATCGCCATAACAGCGCTGTATGTGCACGTATTCAAATACAGATGCATATCCATTTTGTCTCTTCCAAGAAGACGGTTCAGATCTCATAATCTACATCCAAACGTCTATTGTATTAGTAGCCCATTGAATTGAAGACCACATATTTAATATGCGGCGATTAAGAAATATAACGATTTAAATCGAACATGGAAAACAAGGTTCGTAACACACGCTCGGTCTCGAGCACTAAATACAGGCGGCTCCATTGCGTACTTCGGTCGTGCAGCCTTAGGAGGAGTCTGAGAGCGAATATGCGGGACCGCCACACTTAATAAATTTAGCGCAAGACATACAGAACACATATAGTATTAAGAAAATAAAAATCCCAATACCTTCCCGTCTCATGCCAACTTTCAGGCATTTTTTGAGGCGGCAGTACTGACACTGATTGCGATGGTGCTGGTCAATGGGACAATTCCTGTTGGCACGGCATGTGTAACTGAGGTTCCTTCGTACGCTCCGTTTGAAGAAGCTTTTGCACCCTTCGCAAGTAAACTGGCCATAGTGTTTACCACTAGATTTATCCCCGCAAACCACACATTCTATATGCTGTGGCTGCTGTTTCTCCGACTGCGTTGTCTGGTTCGTCGGCGTGGATTGTGCAGTGTTGTTTGGGGGTCCTTGGACGGGTGTCTGAGGGGTCGGAGGGGCGACCTGAGAGCCTGACAGATTCAACTGCGGGGTCGGAAGGGATAGTCCTCCTTGAGATTGCGAAGAAAGGGTACCTTGGGTCTCAGCCACATCGTCCTGGGAGCCTCTCCACACTACCATTGCCATATCTATCAGTCAACGTAAGGAAACTTTTTGTCTGCCGTTTTTGGTTTCGCGTTGCTTGTTCTCTCAGAAGAATGCTGCACGTTGTAATATAAAAAAAATAATAGTCAAATAAATAAATGCCAAAAGCCTACTGTTGTCGATTGTCCGTTGTATCTTGCGAAAATGTCAAATCGTATTGCTGTTATAGACGATGCGAATCACACGTTTTAAAACGGATGTGATAGCGAGCTGAATCGCAGCCTTGCGCTTAGAGGCCAAGTCCAGGGGCGCTTGCAGTCAGCCATCCAGGAGACCCATAAAGGGAGAAAAAATACCAAATGATCGCGATAATGAAATGAGGTAGCCTATTCAAGAAACGGACCAGTAGGCTAGCCTAAGTTGAAGGTAGGCTACTTGACAGCAGCATAAAACACACAATTGATGTAGGCTACACACTAGCAGCAGAGATATCAAGTTCCAGCTCAAGTCTTGAAGAAAATCATCAACTGGTAAAAAAATATTGCTGCTTCTCCCTTTTCTTCTTGTGAGGTGGCGCGAGCTGCAGCGCGCAGCTGAAGCCAAGGCTTTAGTCAAATATGAAGTCAACTCTCTGACAAGCAAGTGATAATAAAACAAAAAGATCACAACCTATAGAACCTCCTTCATACGCAGAAAAATAATAAGAAAAAGAACAGAGAATCAAAGTGATCAAATATGTTAAAAAGGGGATGTTAGGAAATGATTGCGAATTGTTGGAGCTGGGCTGGCAGAATGCTTTCTCTCTGATCAGCTCACAGAGCTCTCTATATAGTGAACTTTGACACGACTGCTGCAACTTAGCACACGTTACCATGGAGATGAGCTGCCATATAAGGAAAGTGACTATGTTTGACTGGTCAGAGCTCACGGACCTCCCCCTGAACCCCATTGGTTAGTCGGCACTTGTGCTACTTGGTGCCTTGCCAAAGCAAGGATAGGGGTCGAGAAGATGCTTGGTCCTAAAAGGAGACGAGTTAGAAGAGAGGAACATGCTTTTAATTTCCTCAATTTGTTATGAAATGCACATATACAATCCTGAATGTTTATTAATTACTCTACATTATCTGACCACATGCTATTTCTAACTACGCCTATGCTTGTATGCTGGAGAAGCCTATGTGAGTGGGTTGCCTAATACATGTTTCCGGATTTGCACTTTTTCCTGAAATGTAATAGTCTGAGAGGTTAGAGATATACTTTTGTGTCTGAAATATACTTTCATGAGATTCAGTTGCAGATAATGCATTAAACTCAAACTTCAATCAGTTGGTCTGTTAGGCCTACGTCCGAGATTTCAGCAGTGATTTTATGTAGGTTATTTGAATTATCCTTAACATTTCATGAAATTAACCAATAATTCTAGGATATGCCTTTATACAAAACACATGCCATTACGGCATACAACTGAATCTAGTATATGCATTTGTATGTTAACTTAATTGTTTAACACTGTTATTTCAAATGTGCAAGTCCTCTCGATGCAACACATTTGCCTACACTGTCAAGTCCGGACACTCATCAGTCGTGAGCTGTATGTAAGGTGCCATGCATACAATATTATTTCCATAATAATAATTATTACTATTATTATTTGAATTAGGCTGATTCGGACATTAAAAAAAACAGAAGCCTGTGTTCATTCTTAACAGTAGTCTTACAGTACACCATACATTTCAAAACAGGCTTCATAACAGTTTCTTTCTGTCAACTCAAGTTTATGTCAGTTATGATATTATTTCATACTGATATAATGTTTTTTTTGCTACTTCTGCATAGTTATGATGAGGAATAATATTGTCAGGTACTATATATTAAAATATCGGCCTATACGCTTTTTCATGGAGTTACAATAAAGTAATCACAAAAAGGAAGGAATTTAACAATACGTCCTTACAGTATTTTGGTTAGCCAAACCTCACCACAAAATGCTTTTCCGTTGTCAATATCCCATATAATAGATGGGAACTGTCAATTAATTTAGAAAACCCTAGTTATATTGAGCTTTTATTTGTTTTATGAGTTCTAGGTTATAACCACAATCAAAAGGTATATTGGAAGTCAATTAATTCTGACCTAAAAGAAATAGCTCAAGGCTAGGCAAATCCTAACATAAAAAAATCCAATGTAAAATGATTTAACATGTCATAGGCATGAGTAAAAGCTGTTTGGAACTTGATGACAAAGCATATACAGCCAATGAAGCATATCCTAAAATTGCCTGTATGTGTTCCTATATGTTTTGTAGTTTGAGCAATTTTAGGTGGTACTTTCAAAATCACCAGGTTCTGTCAAAGGTAAGTCCTGTGAATAGAGCATATGCTGTCAATAGGGGGAAATACTGCAGACTACTCAGTGTCTGGGTGCCCCCTAGCGTATGAATGCTTTCTGCCAAATCGAGATTCAATTCGGAGGAGCCTTCTGACATGGAAACTGCCTCCGTCCCTTGTCTCTTACATTGACCAAAGTAACGTGCGTCCATTTCTAACTGATTCATGTTTTAGAAAATGTCTTCTAATTGACTTGGACGTCGTCGAGGTATCCTTGTTGGTCTATTTTGTCTCTTCATATAAGCTGTCCTGAAATCCCTGTGCCTGCGGAGCTCTTAAAGGACAGGGATGTTTTTTATTTGTCGCTTAATCATTGATTGATATATTAATTGGATTTTAGATTAAAAACATTTTCTCCGTCATTCTAAAGTAAATGTAGGGTTTAAATAATATCTTCAGTCTTCAGTTTATCATATTGTTTTATTGTGGATTGTACTTGAAAATTCCATTGGTAAGTATGAACTTTTGTTATATTTGTTTCATTAATGAAATATTTTAATGTGAAAACATGCTTAACATTAGCCAATTATCTTGGTTGTTAATAAAAGATACAATTGGATACAACAAAAATGTGTGTAGTCATGAAACCACGTTTTTCTATATATACAATTTTACTATAATCACAAAATCTGTATCAACCTTACCAAGGCATACATACATACATTGATTAATCAAGGATGCAGAATAGCCTAACTATTTTTCCATCGAAACGTTAATTGCAATCAGCATAAAACACCAACACATTAAATGCTACATGTAAATCAACCTACCCTAGGTTATGTGTTTAAATAGATTGTGAGATCACATAAAAATGTTAGGCTATTCTTACAAATGTACATATCCAATAATAGGCTATTCTCACAAACGTACCAAATGCATACGTCGATTCATCCGCTGCGTGATGCATCTTCTCTCCTATCAGACAGAATATACTAGTCTTCTCGTTCTTTTCGATATAATGTCGAGAATGTACAGGGAACTCCGTTCCACCAGACGAAATTCGACATAAAAATACTTGAGTTTATTTGAAAAACAATAAGCAAAACTTAAGACCGAAAAACGCTGAATCACAGCACCCAACGGTACAACTTATGTGCTTATCTAGCACCTTGTAATATAAATATGCATGTCTTCATATGTAGCGGCTGACATGTCTCTCTTTAAAAATGACAAAAGTAAAACAGCTAGATGCTCCTGTTCGTCTTTTTCTGTAGGCTATGGATAAAAACGCGCCAGTATGCGGTTGCTTTGTGTGGGCTGGATGAGAGGTAGAGGGAGGCGGTGAAGTCAGAATATAAACACCTGTCTGTTTGTATGGAAACTAGTGATGGTTTTATACGTTGGCTCTTCATATTTCAGAATCTTAGATGTAATCAATTTAATCTATGATACCAATATAGCATGTCAAATTCAATAAGCAGAAAAGTTTCACGAATTACTTTTGAAATATTCTATCATAATAGCAAAACGGCAAAGAAATTATTAAACACATCTGATAAAATACATTAATTTAATTGAAATTAGTTATTTAGATGGGAGATAACAAAAACGTTTATTGTTAGTAGTAGTTGTAGTAGTATTACAGCAATGCTACCTTTACTTTTCAGTTACAGCTTTTAATATTATGACGAACACAGACAGAAAAAAATAAACAGAGGGGAGGAAGTGTGATATGACATGACCTCTGAATATTTATATACACAGTATACAGAAAGGAAACAAGATAGACTGAGAGAGAGAGAGAGGAGAGAGAGAGAGGAGAGAGAGAGAGAGAGAGAGAGAGACTGTGGTAGTGCAATGTTTGCTCTGTCCTTGAAGTTTGGGTGTGAAGTTTACATTTCCAAATGGTCTTATTCGCCCTGCACACATTGATATTTAAACCTTAACTTGTGGTGAGCAGCACGAATAGACCTAAAGGTTCATGTCTGACAAAAGCTGTGGGTCAACATTTTGTATGTGGCATGTGTTCTATAGGTAATTTTGCACATTCTTTGGATAATCATAGGCTCTATTCCTATGAAGAGTACTGTACTGCGTAACACAACCAATTATCATGTGGAATAGGCCTGATATGTCGACTCTGCCAGTACCAGATTACGTTTGGACCTGGCGAAATATGGAAGCGGTGCAATTTCCCACTGTCCACTAGGGGCAATTTGAGTTCTTACTAGTATTCTGTAGCCTTGTAGTTAGAATGCTGTGTTGTTAGGGATGGTGGATCAGTATCTAACCTGTAAAGGCCGGCTCCGACGGTCATGTGTTCAGTCCCAGTGTTGGTCACTCCTTATATTTTTTGACAGTTTGGCTGACAGGTATTGTATAGCAAAATATTCCATAATTAAAACGCCAACACAGGTTGTAATCTACAGATGGTGTAATTAAAACGTCAAGTCATGTAGTTATTATGTTGCTACAGTTACGATGAGGCATTGCGTTTTTTTGGAGATTGGGTTTATTGCGATAATAGAAGAGGTACAAAAAGATGTCCCTTATGTGCTGGCGCGCTTATTTTGGGTAAAATGCTATCCAGAAAACAGTTTTGGTGCACATGGCTCAACAATCCTCTAAAAACAATAGCGCACTCCCAGCTCTACCTATATCAATTAGGACTAGATTCAAGTACTTCGCTATGGTAAATATTTACTGATCACACACACATTGCTGGATTTTTAATCAATTTACCATGCTCAGAGTGTGAACAAGGGATGGCTTAACACCACTTTATTATTGTGTATCAAAGCGCGCACTCTAGGACAAGTATACCCTAATCCAGGACTGATCGTGTTGATCGCAGTTTGTTGAATCGATAGAATGAATGGCTAGATCAGTGGTTGAGATTCGTGGTCGAATCTTTTCACCAGAAAAGAAACGTAACTTGCGTTCACTAAGTATTATTGTGTAGTACAATTTAATTTAAAATGGGATGTAAATGCGTTGACAATTAGATTGGCCTACATGACAATATGAAGCCTAATACTACTTTGATGGAACTGCACTCAAGCGCAATTAAATAGGCCACGTATTTGGGTCTGCCGCTGAAATAAAGTAGATTTTATGGAGGAATGTGAATAATGTGAATAATATGATTAAATGCATGCTTAGCCTGTGCAGACATTGGCAACAGGCCTACTCGAATAGTGTCATCTGCCGTTTGCAGGTGTGTCTCATTGCATATGGGGGAGTGGGAAGAGAAGGGATGAAAGTTCTCTTTAATCTTATCGCTGCCTTTACGAAGTCATTCAAGCGGAAGATAGAGGAATACTGACCCCAAGGTCTTCCAGATCCTGGCCTGATTAACCCCCCCAGACCAGGGTGGGTGCAAAGGTTAACCAGGCTAATCAACTTGAACAGGCTGATTGAATTAGATGACGAGGAGTCAATGGGGAAAATAACTGAGACCAACCACTGGCTACGCATTCAGTCTGTGTGAATCTCACTCTTTAACCTTTATCAGCGACCCATTATGTTGAATAAACTCCTCTCTGAATCTCTACAGTTGTTAATGACATAATGATAATTATTTAACTGGAAGTTATTAAAGTAAAACTATTGGTCTACTGTAGTCATATAGTGGTACAGTAAACAAGCTATGGAGGGAATAACTGTGAAAATTGTGGAGTTACTAATGCTATTTTCACCAAGTTTTGAGTACTCACTAGTTCCTAGTGTCATGCATTGTGTTTTAATGTAATTTTGCCTGGGCCTAGTTTTATTTGACCCCTCATTTGCCTCCTACAGAATTGATTCCATGGATCTGTTCAATGCAGTTTCATATACATATGGAAAGACAGTCCTCACATTCGCTCCAGTCATCTGAGGCAGAGTAGAAGAGCTTTAGCGATCCCTGGCCCTTTAATGGTTTTCCTTTATGAGTGACATGTAAACTCTGCTTGATAATAAGTGTGCACTGTGAACAACAATATATCATGTAGGTTACCTAATGTAAAAAAAATAAGGTGACAAGATTTGTAAAGTGAAAACCAAGCACATATTTTAAAGCCATTGTGGTTGCTGTAACTTAATTCAATACAACATCTTCTGGCCATGGGTATGGTAGTTTATGCAGAGGTTACAATGCATCACCTTTCTTTTCATAAGCTGCGGAAAGCAGACAAGGGTTAAAAAATAGGTATTTTCTCAGTTTTGGTTACATAGCCAAAAACATATTTATTAAACTATGAGCATTTCTTTAATGTGTTCTAACAGGTTCCAACTGCATTATTAGAAATCAATTAAATATATCCATAACATGAATTAACATATGGTGCAATTTATTGATCCCTGCCTATTCCTATGCAGTGTTTTTAATTGTATTCATGTTTAACTGAGGGTTGTTTTCCAATTGTTATGCCTTTAGCCAGGTCGTCATTTTAAATGAGAATTTGTTTCTCATCAGCTTACCTGTTAAATAAAGTTTAAATACAAATATCTATAGTGTGTTAAAGACATGCTATAAAAGAGCTTAGTTACTCATCTTAATAAATGCATAATTACAAGGAGAGTGTAACGTCATGATTATGGCTGTTCTCTAGTGTGCTTCTGACATACGAGTTTTCGCAAAGTTAAACAAAAGAACAAATCACATTTTAAAATAAATGCTTATTTATAGCTTGCATCCATCTTAATGTGGACAATGGCGCATAAAAATAAGGGACAAGGGGGTGTGTTATTTGGCCAATATAAACCTCTGAGATGCCTTATTGCTTTTATAAACTGGTAACAGATGCAATTAGTGCAGCAAACAGTGATGTGATGTAATACCCATGGTGTACGGTCTCATATAGAACAGATATCAACCAATCAGCATTCAGAATTTAATTCACCAGGTTTATAAGTAAACTATTAGGCACAAGGGGTATTTTATATGGCTAATATACCACAGCTTTCAGCCAATCAGCATTCAGGATTTGAAGCACCCAGATTATTAGAGATTGTATGCCATGTGTATGACATTCACATCACTTTTTGACACTTAATTTGCATTGGTAACTGGTTTAAATTAACAAAGCATCCAGGGGTATGTGCTATATTGCTAATATACCACAGCTAATTGCTGTGTCCAGGCGCTTCTCAATTATTTGTGTCAAGAAAAGCTCTTAGCTCTGGTATATTGGCCATATACCACAACCCTTTGTGTCTTTTTGCTTAAGTATATCATGGCAATTTACTATATGAATTCAATGCAGTCAAGTAAAAGTCACTTATAGTTTACCATTCACTGGAAATTTGTAAACATGCCCCACACATCAAAAACAACTCAGATATAACAAAGATTAATACTCAAAATAATATTAACAAAATGTTCTATACTGACTAGCACTTGACACGATGTAAAATCTATAACTCAGTCAGTAAACAATACAAATCTATATAAAAATTGTGAAGATGTTATGTTGTTTCACCATTTACTTTTTAATATAATCATTGCATGTGCAGCTGTGACCCTGTGAAAACATTCCCAGCTCCACGTTAGAGCTCCATGTCTGACTCACCGCAACAGACCAACAATCAATACTCCTCTCTTTTGATTCCTTCTCTGCTTCTGTCTGTTAAAAAAAACATTCTAAAATCATCTTTAAAAAGTGTTGTAAGAAAGTACATTGTTAGTCTTGAAGTAGGAAGATAGTACAGATAGTTGCCTTATTAATATTTATTTTTGAGTTTGATGATGTATTTACTAATTAGTAAAACAAGTTTACTTTGGCTGGACCTATACATATGGTAGCTAGCTACATCACAGAACATTACGGAGTAAGGGGAAATGCTGTGTTTGTATGTTTTACTTATATTAATAGTTACTGCTTTAGTTACCTTAAATGGGGAATTTAATCTTAAGGCAAAAACAGTCTTACTAAAAAATTTTATGCAGTTACATTTTCTTGGGATCTCCTCAATAATTGTCTGTGGTAATATATCTGGAACAATATTTCCTTTAAAATTCTGTTTTGGGTCCGTGTTCTTTCTCAAAGTACGGCATGTTCATAAAATGTTTAAATCATGTTTTTGAATTGAAAGATAGACTTTGCCTTGACTACTTGAAAACTATCCTTTTATTTTAAGGAATTTGTTCAGATATTGGTTTCACCCATTAGAAATAATGACACTAAATATACTTCCCCCATTTCATGGCACCGAATTTGCTTGGATCGATTAATTTTGGGCTGGTTATGAAGACACAGATTAAGCTAAATCGTGGGGAAAAAAATCTAGCTCAATGGAAATTCTCCATCTTAATTTTTTAGTGAGGGACTAGGGTAAATCTGTGTCTGTGAAACTGATCCATAATATTTAAATATACCACTTAGGTTTAGTACTTGCTCACTGTATTTCTGCTGAGTGACATTCCTTTCTCTAGTCTGTGTTAAATCATGACTAAAGCTACACAACTACTATCATTTCACCACTTGCTTTCAGCTACATTTGGCCTTTAACATCCTACATTTGGTGATCCTTGGAATTTATTTGCTAGCCATGAATGAACTGAAAATTAAAAAGTAATGAGTTGTTGTTGCCAATCTGTAATCATAGCTAGCTAGGCTATCCAGCTGGGTATTGAGTTAGCCATCTGCTCCCGATGCTAGCTGTGTCTACAAGCTACCATCATTGTCAGGAATGAGCACTTCACATAGGCTTCTGAGCTTTTTATTTAAAAAATGTTTGGTCAGGTGGCTTTGAGTTGCTGTAATTCGGCCCAATTATATTATTGGGTTATTTAATAAAAGTATACTAAAATCCTACATAATATAAAATAACACTTGTGCATCTGTAGTGTGTCCATAAATTATAAAAACCATAGTGTTTATTATACAAAAACTGTGTACCTCGATATGTTTCCTATTAATTACCTCAAATATTAACTGCTGATGTCTTCTGTTCATTTATGCTAGTAGTACAGTAAAACTCTAAAATATGACCATTTTTAAATAAAGTTTTTGTCACCAATGGTGCTTAATTTAGAGGAGTACTTCGCAGATGAGCATACATTAAGTAATAGTATTTGCTTAAATGCTTTCAGAATAAGGTTCCTATTCTCCAACACTACCATTGCCTAATTTGGCCTTCTCATTACAGAAATGGACTAAAAGACAAAGTGAGGTATTGAGGGTGTTTCAGAATTGGGGCGTGAAACTGAAAACAATCTGCTGAAAACCGAAATCCACTCTGGCTCTGCCCAGCATTCTCACAACCCATCATGATGACACTTATCATCACACATTTGCAATGTAATATTTTTCAACATTCCAACAGCTTGCATTTTCACGATGCTCGAAAATGTGTGTATAACATAAATTGCACATACAGTGTACCGATTGTAAGTAACTTGCTAATAAAATTCAAAAATTATTTTAACCATTATAGCAAGCCATGGTTAAGAATCTTGCTAGCATATCTAATATTAGCAAAACCCAACACATAACAAAAATGGCACCAATATATACAAGAAATAATTGGGAACCTGTTGTATTACTCATTCAGAAAATTGCTGTAATATCATTGGAAAACTGCAAGATTCTCCTTGGAAAGCACATAACATCTTTTGATATCTGAATATGTAACCTGCCTTGTTATTGTAGATTTGCCAGGGAAGTTTTTTACCTCAAAATTGGGAAAGTACATAATACAAATCTTTTTGCCAGACAGCGTAAGCAGAGCCGGCCAAGAAGAGTGAATGTTTACTGACTGGCTGCCCTTTGTTAAATAGCATAATGGTTAGAGAAGCGCACCTGCAGCCTGTATAGACAAAAACTTTGCTGGCTAAAATCTTCAGTATATACATTATAGTAAGCCTGAAATAAAAGTGTTTACGCTTATATTGCACCTGTTTCTAGTGGATTCTACATTCACTCTTTGTAGGATTTTACAATGTGGTCTCAGGGGAATATGTCACATATTATATGTAAATCTGTGACACTTAATTACATAATATATGTTCCATTAAGTGAGGCCATATTACAATGCGCTACCAAAACATATAATACGTTATGGCTTCTAAAACGTATCTTATGTTACGAATGCTACTAAAACATATCATATAGTACGAAGACTACTAAAAAGTATCATATATTACAATTTTACCCAAACATATGCTATGCTATGAATGAAATTTAAATGTTAACATAATCACAGCACTTGGTTTAAGGTTTGGGTTAAGGATTTGAAACAAATAAGGTTTAGTTAACGTTAGGTATCACCACCATTTAAAGGAAGGATATCCCAGATTGTGACGTGTGCCTATTTACCTACACTGATATCTTGACATCCCATGGCAGGTTTTTGTCCATATCTTTGGTATTCAGATACTTTATATGTAATGTTGTCCACCAGCAGCTCTCCGTCTCTTGGTTCCACAGCTCCGCTGAATGTAGCTTATAAAAATAAGTAATGCAGGTGAATCACAGCTATTTATTTGATTGGTGTCCATTTATTTGATATCAGTCCATTACCACACAGATAGAACGTAATAGAACCCACATTTTTCTCCACTCCTAATTTTGTGATGTCTACTTCCCAATTATGGCCATGCCTATTTGCTGCAATGCGAAGATCTACACGTTTCCCCAATGTCTGGAACTTATCACACTGCCAGTTGGGATCCCTAAGAATTTTGGTTATGCAGTGGCTTTATCGCTGTATCTTGGATGACTGACCATATTTTTCTATCTTGGTTTACACTAGATTTCCAAGTCTACAAAGTCTGGATTTGATTAAGTCAAAATTGTCTATACACTGATGAGCCAAAATATTATGGCCACTAACAGGTGAAGCGATGATCTCCTAACAAGGGCACATATTAAGGTCTGGGTAGATTGGTTAGCAACCAATCAGTTCTCATAGTCAGCATGCTGGATGCAGGAGAAACAGGCAGGAACAATGACCTGAGTGACTTTGGCGAGGGCCAAATTGTTGTGGCCAGATGACTGGGTCATAGCATCTCTGAAACGGCAAGGCTTGTGGGGTGCTCCCAGTCAGCAGTGGTGAGTACCTACCAAAAGTGGTACGAGGAGGGCCAAACCACAAACTGGCAACAGGGTGTTGGGCACCCAAGGTGGCCATTTAAAAGATGGTTACGGGAGGAATGTGTCACACACACAGTGCATTGCACCCTGCTGTGTATGAGGCTGGGCAGCTGCAGACCTGTCAGTGTGCCCATGATGAACCCTGTCAACCATCAAAAGTGCCTAAATGGGCATGCGAGCATCCGAACTGGACCTAGGAGCAGTAGAATGTTGCCTGGTCTGATGAGTCCCATTCTCTTTCTTATCACATGGACAGCCCTGTACTTGTGCACCATTTACCTTGGGGAGTGATGGCACCAGGATGCACTGTGGGAAGATGACATAACGATCGATGAAGTGTGATGCTGTGGGCAATGTTCCGCTGGGAAAACGTGGGTCCAAACATGTGGATTTGACACGTGTCACTTTCCCAAACATCATTGCAGACCAGGTACACCCCTTTATGGCAATGGTATTCCCTGATGGCAGAGGCCTCTTTCAGCAGGATAATGTGCCCTGCCACACTGCACACATTGTTCGGGAAAGGTTTGAGGAACGTGATGAAGAGTTCAAGGTGTTGCCCTGGCCTCCAAACTCCCCAGATCTCAATTCGGATTAGCATCTGTGGGACGCACTGGACCAACAAGTCAGATCTATGGCGGCTCCACGTTGCTCCACTTTGCAGCTTACATTACTTGAAGGATCTGCTGCTAATGTCTTGGTGCCAGATACCACAGGACATCTTCAGGGGTTTTGTAGAGTCCATGCCTCAGCAGGTTGGCGCTGTTTTGGCGGCACATGGAAGACCAACAGCCTATTGGGCAGGTGGTCATAATGGTTTGGCTTTTAGGTGTACATATATATATATATATATATATATATATGGCTCTGGAGAAAAATTAAGAGACCACTGCACCTTTTTCTTTCCTTTCCAAAAAGTTAAATGAGGAACAGAAGCGTTCAATTTCCAGTGGTCTTTTAAATTTAACCCTTCTTTTCCTCACTCAAAATCTTCCTTTTTGACTTTTTTGGAAAGGAAATAAAAAGTGCAGTGGTCTCAGAATTTTTTTCCGGAGCTATATATATATACAGTGGGGAGAACAAGTATTTGATACACTGCTGATTTTGCAGGTTTTTCCACTTACACAGCATATAGAAGTCTGTAATTCTTTATCATAGGTACCCTTCAGCTGTGAGTGACGGAATCTAAAAAAAAATCAAAAAAATCACATTGTATGATTTTTAGGTAATCAATTTGCATTTTATTGCATGACGTATGTATTTGATACATCAGAAAAGCAGAACTTTATATTTGGTATAGAAACCTTTGTTTTCAATTACAGAGATGATACATTTCCTGTAGTTCTTGACCAGTTTTGCACACACTGCAGTAGGGATTTTGGTCCTTCAGGTTTCGGGGTTGTCGCTGGGCAATACAGACTTTCAGCTCCCTCCAAAGATTTTCTATTGGGTTCAGGTCTGGAGACTGGCTAGGCCACTCCAGGACCTTGAGATGCTTCTTATGGAGCCACTCCTTAGTTGTCCTGGCTGTGTGTTTCGGGTCGTTGTCATTCTGGAAGACCCAGCCACGACCCATCTTCAATGCTCTTAATTAGGGAAGGAGGTTGTTGGCCAAGATCTCGCGATACATGGCCCCATCCATCCTCCCCTCAATACGGTGCAGTCGTCCAGTCTCCTTTGGAGAAAAGCATCCCCAAAGAATGATGTTTCCACCTCCATGCTTCACGGTTGGGATGGTGTTCTTGGGTTTGTACCCAGCCTTCTTCTTCCTCCAAACATGGCGAGTGGAATTTAGACCAAAAAGCTCTATTTTTGTCTCATCAGACCACATGACCTTCTCCCATTCCTCCTCTGCATCATCCAGATGGTCATTGGCAAACTTCAGACGGGCCTGGACATGCGCTGGCTTGAGCATGGGGACCTTGCGTGCGCTGCAGGATTTTAATCCATGACGGCGTAGTGTGTTACTAATGGTTTTCCTTGAGACTGTGGTCCCAGTTCTCTTCATGTCACTGACCAGGTCCTGCCGTGTAGTTCTGGGCTGATCCCTCACCTTCCTCATGATCATTAATGCCCCACGAAGTGAGATCTTGCATGGATGCCCCAGACCGAGGGAGATTGACCATCATCTTGAACTTATTCCATTTTCTAATAATTGCACCAACAGTTGTTGCCTTCTCACCAAGCTGCTTGCCTATTGTCCAGTAGCCCATCCCAGCCTTGTGCAGGTCTACAATTTTATCCCTGATGTCCTCACACATCTCTCTGGTCTTGGCCATTGTGGAGAGGTTGGACTCTGTTTGATTTAATGTGTGGACAGGTGTCTTTTATACAGGTAACGAGTTCAAACAGGTGCAGTTAATACAGGTAATGAGTGGAGAACAGGAGGGCTTCTTAAAGAAAAACTAACAGGTCTGTAAGAGCCGGAATTCTTACTGGTTGGTAGGTGATCAAATACTTATGTCATGCAATAAAATGCAAATTAATTATTTATCATACAATGTGATTTTCTGGATTTTTTTTTTAGATTCCGACTCTTACAGTTGAAGTGTACCTATGATAAAAATTACAGACCTCTACATGCTTTGTAAGTAGATAAACCTGCAAAATCGGCAGTGTATTGAATACTTGTTCTCCCCACTGTATATATATATATATATATATATATATATATATATATATATATATATATATATATATATATATACATAAATGTTTAAAATATTTTTCTTTTTACAAATGAGCCCTTATAAGATCTTTGCACAGTACTGTATTTTACCATTATTTTAATAGGTTAGTATAATTATATACAGCAATGACCTGGGAGAAATTGGGGTTAATCTTAGGGACAGAGTGACAGTGTTTTTCATCATGTTGGCTTAGGGATTTGAACCAGCAACCATTTGACTACTGGCCCAATGCTTTTGACTCGGTTTCCTTTCCATCTTGGAGGTTGGTTTTAGGCATACGGTTAACAGATTGGCTTAGTTTAGGGTTATGCTGTTCAAGCCACTTTGTAGCTATGAAAGTTAATGATGACCCACCCCCTTCTGCCTTAATTTATAGCTTTGCTTCCCAATTGTTCAAAACTGTTACCATGTTCTATATTCCAGCAATTAGAGCCTGGGAAGGAGGTCAGTACACAGTGTCGACTTGCGTAAAATTTCCTGTAATTGGTAATAAAAATACACTTATAGTATGTCATATAATGAATATGGAAAACAAAATACCTGCAACACTCACATAGTTACCTATTAGTATGTAATGTTTAGTCTAACACATTCTAAATCTATGAAAAAGTGCTATATATGACTTATTATTAAGAAGTAAATTATAGTCCTAAAAGGCCTTATAGTTTTTATTGTTTTAAAGGGTTGTTTCAGCAGTTTAGATTACTCACTTTGCTCTCTGTGTCTGTTTGCCCCGAGGGCCAATCTAAGAAGGCAGCAGATTCAAGGCAGCTCACAGAGTATCAATGATGGATTATAGTGTCGGCAAAGGAATATGTTCTTTCCTTTGATCTCTCTTTAGGCTGACTGCCAGAGTGCTTTTTTCTACCATCCACTGAATTTCCTATAAATGTTAGGTATATTTGAAATCATAATTTTATTCTACATTACATAGCTAGGAATAGAGATGGATCAGTTGCTGTGTTGTCAGGGTTTCTGGATGTCAGCACTGTCTGTGCAGTTTGTTTTTGTTATCAACATCTGTCTTTACAGACATTATTCTGTTATAACAATAATAATAAGCATAATATCAGAAAGTATTTACTGATAACTTTTTAACCATTCCTGGCATTTCTTGTCATATCCAATTGTATCTACTACCCTCAGTCATCAAAACAATTTGCAATGGATTTGGGAGAGTTAAAGATTGCAGCAAACCCCTTAGTAACTTAGGAATTAATGGCAAACAATTATACTCACTCCTCACCTACCAGCACAGTCAAGACATGTATAGAAACTTTGGTGTGTCTGCTTGGTGCTACAAAAGTGTGTCTTAGACTGCTGTGCCACCTAGAAGGCCAATAATGTATTTTCCTTTGCCCAAAGGTAATAACAAAATTTTTACCCTATATAACACATACACCCTCCAATTGAATGAATATTAAAAATCTAAAATATATTCTGAAAAGCATGTTCATTAATGAATACTGCAGACCTACTGTAAATGACGTGATATATATTTCATACGTTTGATGATTTTTATAAAAAAACAACTGTGGAGTACCCCAAATGATGGATAATGTGACTTAAATAATAGTCATTGTAAAAGTAGTGTACATTTTTTGTTACAACTTATGTTGCAAAAATATCAGATGGGATTGAGGCATTAGGCTGTGTCCGCGGATGGGATCATTAGACAGCCGAACCAAAATATCCATTGATTTCAAGCTCTTTGCAAGTGTTTATTCTTTAAACAATCTGATCTACTTGTAGAGAACAGGCTAATTAAATAAAGCAAGATCAAAGCTGAATAAATGTCTGCAATATCCTAATGATATGATATATTATTTACATAGTCACAGGAAGTAGGGGAGCTGGTGGTGCAGCAGAACCAAATATAGTAGCATAGAATTGTAGCGACAAAAAGTACCAACAAATTAAGTTATAAATGATTGTTAGAGTTTGTGAATACGATCTGTAGATGCCTTACTTTAGTAAATGCTTGCTAAGGTTATGGATAGGGTTAGGGTAAGGGAAAGGGTGAAGGTTAGGAATAGGATGAGGGTTAGGGTTAGTATTAATAGATACATAATTAAAAAATGCATGTGAAGGATAAAATTAGGTTTAGAATAAGTGTTAGGGAAATGGTTAGGGTTAGGAATATGATGAATGATGGCGTTAATGTTAGTACATTTTGTAGGTTCTTTTGTAGTTTGTAAAGCACCTACAGATTAACTATCTTAGTATTTTCATCTGTCAAGTGATTTGTTTCATGGGAATAGGTATTGCAAGTTAGTTAAAGTCTATTTTTGTTTAAAATAATGTAGGCTGCAGTGAAATAGAGTAGATACTGTTAACAGGCTGCTGCTTACCTGTGTGTCTTGCCTAGTGAGCACATTGTTTCAGATTAAAGATAAAAGATCTTCAGGAACTTAATCACATTCTTGTTAACATTTAACAATCTTGTAACCATTTTTAATTGTGCATAGCTTTAAATGGATAGTTTGCAATGTTGGCACTGGCAATACCACCTTTTATCGACTTCCCAGAATCAGTTGAAATCATATACTATACTATATACTATTAATAGAAAATGCTGTAAAGCTTAGCAAAATGTTTCTTTCATTTGGTAAAATATTTAATATTTTCCAAGCACTGCATTCATGGTCTCAGTCTGGGGTTATCTCAGGCCATTGGACTAAACATAGTTTATTAGAAAATCCAAATGTTTCTGGAAATATTTAAAGAATGAGGAAAGGAGAGATTGATTGTGCCTAGATTATACGAATTGAAAGCAGCTTGTTTGTAAATGCTGCTTGGAGACATAGGTTGACAATTGGTTTGTTCTCTCCTTAGACCAGTTGTTATACTGTATATTGTACCTGTCTCCCTTAAGCTGAATATAATCAATCAATCAATCAAATTTATTTATAAAGCCCTTTTTACAACAGCAGTTGTCACAAAGTGCTTCTACAAAACACCCAGCCTTAAACCCCGAAGAGCAAGCAACAACAGTGTGGAAGCACAGTTAGCTAGGAAGAACTCCCTGAAAGGGCTGAAATTTAGGAACAAACCTGAAGAGGAACCAGGCTCGAAGGGGGTGATCAGTCCTCTTCTGGCTGTGCCTGGTGAACATTTTAATATTACAAGTTATAATAATAAATAAATGCATGTGGGCTGTGTCCAGAATCTATAAAATCTAATCCAGGTCAGAAGCATGACCAGATGGACAAGGACAGGGACGACACCAGAACCGGTGATTAGCGTATGCAGCCTGGAGCTCCAACATCACATTTATTTTAATCATGAACTCTGGATTTCAGCACCAAAAGAATAGCCTACATTGCAAACAATATTCCACATTCCAACATTTCATTGTCCTGTGTAAATTCAAGCTATTGCAAATGCAAGCTGAAATCTGCAGCTTTAGTTAGAAACAATGTTTGGAGAAATCAGAGCTACAAGCTGGTCACACTAATCACCCTGTAAACTGTAGTTGAGCACAAACTGTTTTTCACACAATACAGTGATGTCTGACATGGAAGTGTGCAAATAATGTTGACAGAAGGACTGGCAATCCAATCTGCTCTATTTATCATAGACTACTTTTTACAAAAGTATCCTTTCTGAAAAATAATATTGATTATTTCTTGAACAGTCACTAAGTAACAGGATGTCATCTTTGCAAAATACTTTACCTAAAAGGTACACAAGTTCCTACTGTCCCCAAACTTGTCCCCAAACTTATGAGGTATTGTGCTTGCAGGTAAATGTTGCATTTCAGTCATGACACAAGAAAATGCCTTATATCTTTTTTCCTTGCAGAAGGTCATCACGGAAATCCTGCTTTGGCCTACAACTTATCGTGTTAAATCAGATGAAGCCAACATGGAAAATGATTCTTAAAAAAGTAAGAAATGTTTCCTTGAATCAAAGGAAAAAAAAGATTTTTGCGCTTCACAGATAAATCATCAGACTGTATCTGATTGCATTTAGAGAGTGATAAGAAAGCACATTTCCATTACATTTGATATATTTTCCTTTTCCATAAAAACATAAATTAGTGAATGGATACATTTTAGTAGCTATAATACGTACAACATTGTTTATTGTTATGGGGGGGAGAAGTGGAGATTTGCCAAGAGTGGGGATGAGCCAACTGGGAGAGGGGATGATGAGGTGTCATTGATGGTTCCGTATGTGGGACAGATTGGAAATAGGGGTTAACACCCCTACTCCTGTGATAAGTGCCATGGGATCTTTATTGACCACAGAGAGTCAGGACACCCGTTTGACATCATTTAACAACACCCTTCACAGGGCAATGTACCCAGTCACTGCCCAGCAGCATATGGTCTCCCATGCAGGGACCAACAAGGACAAACTCTATGCTGTCGACACAAACGACTGGAAACCTTACATTCAGAACAAGATTTAATCAAGTGCTACGTTGGGGTATTTACAACACTGCTATGTTTAGCTATGTTCGGGAGCATGCTAGATATGAGCAATGAAAAGCTTTGTCAAACAAGATTTGGCATCAAAACATAGACTTGCAGTATAATGTTTATCTGTTACCTCCAAAACAGAGAGCTGCTCTAACCAGACAAGATCATGCCCTGTGGGACTTCCTGTTTCATCCATTTGAGAGACCATTGGTTTCTTTCTACCAGATTTTTCATGCATATACTGTAACTGTACAATGTTGTCTACAACTGAGGATAAACATTAAACTTTAGATCATAATTTTGAAATTGTTTGATGTTGGCTAGGTTAATAATTTAGCTTTATATAAAAAAATATATTTTGATTATGTGAAAGTTAATTCAATGATTTTTCCTAATATTGTTGAAGTCCTATAAATATTATAATGATTAATTATATAAGGTTTTTGGTATTTATATACTGTAAGGTACAAGGTATTTGGAAAAGAAAAAATGTCAACCACACTGCAATTCCCTGTGACCCCAACTTTGAATATCTATGATTTAGACCCTTCAGGCTAAGCCAGTAGGGAAGTTGTGAATGAGCAGGAAGACACCTTATTGTCTGTACAAAAAATCTAATCAGGTCAAGTACTGGCCAGTACTTCAGGTCATTAGCTATTCTTGTTGTAACATTTGTTAATGCTAGCAGCAGGCAAAACATGAGTAACAGGATATTCCATAGCTTTTGTCTGAGCCATTTCCTTATTGTGCAATAATCCCTTATGGAATTTATGTCTAAGGTGGCATTTTATCTTTTCAGAAGATCAGTAGGCTGTTGTAGAGAGTGTAAACTAATACCAACAATTGACAATCTAAGGTCTAGACTTCCCTTTATGAATGAAACATTAGCAGAGCTGACTGCTGAGAAGGGTGTGGTTGTGGTTATAACCCTGCGAGAAGGACACAGTTCCTGATAAAAAAAAAAATGGTACTGTACTACTAGTGAAACCTGCATGCCTAGGTCTCAGCACTACTGTGCCATTGTCCTCATTTATCCTTGTGTCAATTTGCACATCATGCATCATACAACCCCCCCCCCCCCCCCCTTTAATCCCTGACTCAAATTACAAGTCACGTTTGTTTCTCTAATTAAATCTCACCCTACATAATGGACATAGAGGACGTCAGCATTCTCAGGTAAACACACCAATAACCTTATAGCAATGTGTGCATATTTCTGTAATATTCACCTACTTTGACTTCGTCAGCTTCCTTTTTTATGAACTTAATTGCAATAAGTAATGTAAATGTAGGCCATGAATAGGAATACCAACAATTTACATTAAGGATAAATAGATATCCTTAATGTAAGATAGACCAGTTGGGGATTTACAATATTCAAATGTAGAAATCAGGCCATGCTTGGAAAAAACGTATGTAAACAAAGCGAAATGATGACCTAGGTCAAGCAACATGTACAAAAAATAAATAAATGAAATTGTAGTGATATTCTACAATTGTGTCAATGATATTGACCTGCAGATAAACAAATACATATTTTTAAAAACTTTAGAATTCCTGTGCTTGTAAGTAATTCTCTCTAATGCTACTTCCTACATATTAGATGTACCCCTTTTTGCAAGTACATAGTCTTTGTTATCAATTTGATATTCATTTTGTATTATGACTTACATTCACTCTGTCCGGTTCTGCCTGCTGAGAAGAAGTACAGTACCTCAATGTACACTGATGTTTCCCTTTACTCTTTAGCCTTGTTTATACCAGGTTCTAACGTGTCCTTCGTCCTGACCTTCATCACTTCTTCTTTGTTGCTTTTACATTGTTTGTTTTCCGCAATTTGGTACTGAATTAATAATTAAGGCCCTGCTTCATTCCAGCAACATCCAGCTGAGTCAGGTCAGTCATTATTGAGATTGACTGTCGGGAGGGCACACACAACGCTATTCTTGTTCTCATCACGCTGCTCACTCAACCAGGACATCTATACCGGAAACATTACGCACCAGAGGGAACACATTCACAAGGAGTCCTTACAGAGCAACGAGGAAAGGCGCACATATTCGATCACTAACCCCACAAACCTGGACAGTACAGGCTAATTGCACCTCCAAGAGCACAACTATTATACCCATTTTGATCTGATTTTGCTCAGATCTTATGTGTAAACAAATAAGAACAGGTTATGATCAGGAAGAAGGACGCATATTAGAGACTGGTATAGACAAGTCTGTTCCCTACCCACAGCTGAATTAAACTTTGGCGATGACCCAACATTAGTGGGGCTAATGTGAATCAGCAACATTGTCAATACTGGAATAAAGCAATTGGGAGACATTTAAGTCTTACAGATATGGGAGCAAGATACTGTACATCTGCAAATTAGGTACAGGAAGGACTTTCTTGAAGATAGCGTAGTGAAGCAACCTTAGTACAATGCTTTCTGCAGTTGTCAGTTGTTGTTTGACTAATGTTACCGCCCCCCCCCCCCCCCCCCCCCCCAAAATTTAATGATGCCCAATTGTAGTTAAGACATTTTCTCATTCCAGTAAATCAACAGGTTCAAAAGAGTCAAAGACTGGAATATGAGAGCTCCAAAACCTGCCCTACCAAGCTATTTGGCTACATTTCTCACTGCACACGTAACTAGGCAGTCAGCACATGGAAACACTCTCCTTTGACTAACAACCTCAGTTAAGCTTAAAGGTGTCCAACCCTAAAGTGCAATGAGTTAAGGAAATTCCTCCTAGTCATGCATGCCCCACTTTGATGGCGCTGGGCCATTTGGCACCACCATATATAGATCATAATTTTTTGTTATTATGCCAGGATTCCGCATTACTTACACTAGAATTAACATTTCTGACTTCAGCATACTGGACACACACACACATATATACATACAGCTCTGGAAAAAATGAAGAGACAACTGCTTTTTCTTTCTTTTCTAAAAAAGTCTAAAAGGAAGGTTTTGAGTGAGGAACAAAAGGGGTAAAATTAAGGGACCACTGCAAATTGAACTCTTCTGTTCCTCACTCAAAACTTTCCTTTTCAAATTTTTTGAAAAGGAAAGAAAAGGTCTCTTCATTTATTCCGACGCTGTATATATAATGTATATGTGTGTGTGTGTGTACCAGCAATAACATAATCATGTTTTTTATCTTAATTTCATTGTGCATTAACTGTGTTGGTCATGAACAGGTGTCAGCCAATGTTACAATTCAGGACAATATATATTTATATACACTATAACCCCTGTTCCTGAATTACTGAAGATCAAATAAGAACATAAAATATCAGACACTGCTGTAATATCTGTTTTCAAATGCAGGACTTAAAAGTAGGGATTTTTTCATCAGGCTAACTGTCCGTTTGTTAAAGAGAGTGAATGTTTTTACAATCAGTCTAATATGTAGACATTTTCACAAATAGAGCCCGTGTATACCATATGGATGTACAATAGAAATAAAGAGCAAAGCAATCAATCTGTCACCAAAATGTAGTAATTCTTTATACTGTATATGACAAAAACATCTGTAGAGTCCGAATGGTTTAAGCAATGAATGTCTGGAAGATATCATTGAAGAGCTGATAAGCATGGCCTGGGGTAGAGACCTGCATCGGGTCGGTTTTCCTCAGATCCACACAGTTGAACCACAAAAAACATAACTTAGAGGATGGAATAAAAACAATATTTTGACTCACAGAATTATTATTTAGAATGTTTTAAATGTTTTATATAAAGACAAAACATTATTTCTGTGAGAGGTGAGATTCATCAGCTACGATGCAGTTATAAAAAAGAACAGGAACTGTCCCCTCCCTCCATGTGAGAATATCATCCATTGCTAGGAAGTCTAACTAGCAGCATCATTTTCTTTTTGAGTAAGCCAAGTTTTTGGCTCATACAAAAATGTCTAGCTATCGTAACTAGAACTGAAAAATTATTGTTGTGCAGAGAGGCTGCACTACAAACTCAGAAATAGAATTACCGGTGTGTACTTAAAAGGGTACAAATGTGTTCTTTCTTTTGTTTTAATCCACTTTGTATCATTTCTGTTAGTCAAAAGGTGCTCTTTTGTCCCCATAAAGACCAAAATTTTACCTTTTAGGGAACATTCTTCAAAAGTGCATAAGTACAGAGCTGTTCTTGTTTCATACCTCCATTTTTGAGTGTGCAGCTAAAATCCTGCTTTAGAATAATTTTTGGAGTTCTGTGAATCAGAACAACGACCCGATTGATTATGGATGGAACAAAATCTGTCCTTCTGTTTTCGGGTGGTTCTCGAAAACAGATGTAGCCAACGCAGTCTGAGTGTGGCTCCAAAAAGCTGACCCATGCAAGACTGGGCCTCTGTCTGTGGTGCAGATGTACAGCATCAGTAGGAATATTGCCCCCTGCTTTTACACCAACTCTCTCCTCTATCTTTCACCACTTTCCTGTCCAGTATAGAATACAAATGCTTGATAACGGATCTTTACATTTTGAAAACATAGCTTGTCCAAAAAGGTGATTTGCGCAATTATGGTGTAATTAGGCACACATTAATTAGATTTGACTTAGTGTTAACTTAATCATTGGTGTAACCACATAGTCCCACAATAATGCATTTGTTAATACCTGGGAAGAAAACACTTAAATTGTTACCTAGACAGGGAAAAACCGAAAAGAGGAAGGTATATTTCATAATTTCAACTCACTCAAATCTCAAAATACCATGCATGAAAGAGACAACAATGCAATAATTTATTAAATGTGGTGCATTGATTAGGTCAAATGTCAATGTACCCCATATTATATGAATATTCACTGTCCTTGTGTATGCACATTCTATTTTACAGAAACATTTAGTTTCTGTAAAAGTCACAAATCTTAACAGTCACAAATCTTATCAGGCAAATACATTTTTCATTTCTTGAATATTTAGCATTATAGCTTAGCTTCTCAATGTTGTAGTTGTATCTTCTATTGGGACTTTATTGCCTGTTTCTAAGCAAATACAACCACTTTGTGAAAAAAATAGTTTTGACCTCACTGGCTTAATACGTAATAATATTTAGAGGTGCATCCCAGTGTCTGATGAAATGGCTAACTTAAAAGCATCAGACTATCAAGACCTGTAGCTGACCCAAAAGATTATTAAAGTCTCCATTGGGGTGCAGGAGGGCTTTGGTCACATTCCACACTGCTGTGTCACCGCCCCTTAACCACGCCTATGGTCCCCTTGATGCCTTTAATGATGAGTCTTGTCGTTAATGAGTTAATGTGAAAACTCTCAATGTCATCGGTAGAGATAAGAGGGAAGAAAGCAGTTCATTGTACACATAATGACAGGCTCCCTGCCTGCCTCCGAGATGTCACGGGTCAGCCATGTTAAGAATGTGTGTGCCCAATCATCTAGTGATCTTTATCTGGCTGGCCTGCAGCTAACCAAGACATCGGCCCAATCAAGGGTGCTGATGAATGAACAATGAGCCCCTTGAATTGTTCCGCCTACCACATGACTGCTTCTATACTAACGCATGATGACATTAACAATCGATATACCGATTACGAAAAAAGTTATTTAACTTGTAGAATGAAAAGCAGTTATGAAGGATCTCTTTAAACCATGTTTTATGTTACAAGTGTTTTATTCTCATGTGTATACGTTAATTCAGATATTGTATTTGTAATTTGTTGTGCACCTACAGATAATACGGAGTTAAAGGCCTGGCAGAGTGGTGCAAACATCCTCTCCCTCACTGGAAAAAATCAAGAGCACTTCTTCAATCTATATTTTGCGTGTCCCAGAGGACTCTCACAAACGTCCACAGATGCACCATCAAGAGCATACTCTCAGGCTGCATCACCACCTGCCGAAAATCATATGGATCTTCAGAAACTGGTGAGATTAGCCCAACACACCATCGTGGGCACAAGGCCTGCCCTCCAGGACATTTACTCCACACGGTGTTGTAGAAAGTCCACACAGTTGATCATGGTCCTCAGCCACCCAATCGATAAGCTGTTCACGTTGCTACTAGTAGACACAGACAGGTCAGTAACATCACAACCAGGGTTGAGAGTCTGAAAAAAACTTTCTTCCCTCAGGCTATCAAACTGCCCATTTACACACTCACACATTCTATGAAAAGCTCTAGTCAGGATATGATAGTTAATACGTATGGAGTGATGCTACAGAAATGTAACAATTGTTACAATAAAGCAAACTGTATATGAACTGTGTGTAGCTATGTCTTTCTTGTATCCTTGTTTGCTAATGCTTTTCATTATGATTTGTCTTACGTTTTTTTGGTGTCCGAAGTCTCTGTAGGGCAATCGATTGCAATGTTAAATGCATATAGGTCGGTCTTGATATTGTGCCTGTTTATTCTGAAACACAAGCATTTTGCTACTCCCGTTTATACTGTGTACCATGATTCCAAGAATCAGCATTCAGGAGCTTGTACCACAGTTTATGTAGTATTTATCAATATAGCATAGTCAAAATGTTGGTGCCTAGAAAAAAAAGTGGTAAAAAATCTCACAAAAAAGGAAAGCCCTGCAAAATGTTAGGAGAGTATGAGAGTAAGAGAGCACCGAGCTTTTCATTTTCAAAATATTTTACATTAATTTAGCTTGTATTATGTTGATTTCGATTTTGTGTCCAGCGGAATTTACCTGGAGAAATACGGCCACAATACGTAAAATCCTTGTAAGTTGCCCTCTAATTGAAGGGGTACACAGGTGTATGCCATTCTCCTTGTTAGATAAGAAGGAAAAAGGCATACACATTGTTAGCTCAAGATGTAAACTTTTTGACATAGCAAAAATCTTTAACAAACCTCTGAAGTCCTTAGCAGGGGGGAAGAAGGGATGAGCGGGGAGGAAGGAAGAAAAGTAAATGATGCAGCAGTCTGCATCATTTAGTGACTTACACAACTATAGGCACCTTTAGTAAAGATGAGCAAAAAGGGTTTGAAGAAATGTCATTGTAGTTAATCAGCTTGATTTGGTATTTAAATACGAAATAAATCTAACCTTTGATTCAGGTAAACATTTCACAGAAAAAATTATCAAGAAATACACATCCATTCAAAGCTTCATTCTGTGATCAAATACATATTTTTGGGTGAATCTGAGGCAGACTTCGATATTTTTTGGAGTGCTATGTCAAGCTGATAAACAACAATAAAAAAAAATAATACACAGTGCCCATCATAATGTTTGGGAAAGTAAAGTAAAAATGTGTAACCTGCTTCACTGTTGACATAGAGACTGGTGTTTGGCAGGTATTATTTAATGAAGCTGCCAGTTGAGGAACTGTGAGGCATCTGTTTCTCAAACTAGAAACTAATGTATTTGTCCTCTTGCTCAGTTGTGCACCCGGGCCTCCTACTCCTCTTTCTATTCTGGTTAGAGTCAGTTTGTGCAGTTCTGTGAAGGGAGTAGTACACATCGTTGTATGGGACTTTTTGTTTCTAGGCAATTTCTCACATGTAATAGCCCTAATTTCTCATAACAGGAATAGACTGATGAGTTCCAGAAGAAAATTCTTTGTTTCTGGATATTTTGAGCCTGTAATCGAAAGTACAAATGCTGATGCTGAAGATACTGAACTAAACATGGGCAGTTTTATTGCTTGTTTAATAAGAACAACCGTTCTTATTAAAGCAGTGCTAACATAACCGCAAAAGGGTTTTCTAATGATCAATTAGACATCACACATGAGTGATGGTTGCTGATAATGGACCTTTGTACACCTATCGAGCTGTTTTCAGGCTAAAACAGTCACTTACAACATTAACAATGTCTACACTGTATTTTTGATCAATTTGATGTTATTTATTTTTTTCTTTCAAAAACAAGGTCATTTTTAAGTGACTCCAACCTTTTGAACGGTAGTGAATGTGTTTTGTTGTTTTTTAGCCATCTTGTGATGCATATGCAACCCCTCCTGCATTAGTGTCAGGCCAAAGCCCTGGTGAAAGCCACATGGCCCAGAGCTACAAAGTGGGACCCTTTAACACAGTTGATGCCCCTGAATGGAGCTCAGCTGCCACCAAATAAAGAGGCACACTTTTTCCTCAATCAGGCTTCATCTGGGAAGGATAAAAGGGCCCCAGAAAAGCAGCACTTGGCAGATGAGAAAAGAAAAAAAGCATAGTGCCATACACCAGAACGGCCACCATGAGGCAACCCAGATGAGCTAGCTTGATCCAGCTCAGTGATTTGCGGATTCATTTTTTTCTTCTGTTTGATTATTAAAAAACCCTCCAGGGCACCAAACTCTGGTACTGTAGGTTCCCTGTGTCTCTCCCTGTTACAGTGGATTCTTACCTGTAGTTTTTTTGCCATGCTCATTAGTTGCACCTATCCCCAGCCTCTGTCAATACAATATATGTCCCCTAAATGCCCCTAGATGTGAATAGAACAGTATTTCTACATCTCTTCTAAAAAAATGTTTTATTGAAGTATCCCATTTCTGTACCTCTTTTTGTGAATAAACTCGAACCCTTCCAGGAGTCCTCAGAATTGACCGATTAACAGATGGTTTTACAAAAACAAATCTTCCTGTCAACAGAACTCAGGATAGATGTCATAGGTTAAGAAATCAGACTTTTGGAATATCAATTTAATGCTATGTAAGAGATTCATACTGCATATGGCTTTGTAAATTTGTTCTTTTTATTTTACATTCAAAATGTTGAATACTTGGAAAGAGTTTACAAATGTAGGTATTTTTATATGAACCACTAACGAAGCTGCACACTGTTTGTGTAATATAGTGTAGTTACATTCTGTTCACAATGGAAATATTGTGCATTTAGACCTGGCATCTTGTTATGCAAACAAAAATATGTACACAGTTAACTTTTCTTTACAGTGTAAATAGGGTCATAGTCTGTTTCAAATGCAGTTCTCTTCAGCCCCGCTTAAACAAAGGGCCCCTGCCAGTCCAATGGCATTTGTCTCATTCAACATTATCTGAAATCAAACGCTCTATTCAACTCCTACAATTTCTCATGAAACAATCAACCAAGCCCTGATATGGGAATGTCTGTAACCCTCACAAAAGGACGCTGACATTTATACCCACCAGAAATGAATTATAAAAGAACACGTCTGGATTCCTCCACCGGCTTTGTGCTGGGTACACAAGACGTGAACAGATAAGATACACTATATTATAGGGTCATTATTGCAGGTAGACTATCTCTTGATGGTGAAAAGGCAGATTCAGTCTCAATGGACAGCTGTGAGGCAGGTGACACAACATGTTTACTAATATGTTTAAGGCATTAATGGAATAGTATATTAGATGATGCTCTGAGATAGATCCACAGGAATCCATCAAGATGTTACCAATATTAGAAATGCATTGTAATTCAACAAGCACTAGGATTACTTGTTGTATTTTTGAAAACATGAACATTCCACAGGAACTAGGAAGTGAACATTGTGTCCATTTCCTTGACCTAAGAGCCAAGCTTTCTCCACTGTCCTATTTCTTAGCAGATGTTAGCAGTTGATGCCAACAAAAAACCACTTAAAATTTTACAATTATTATTTTCTGACAGTGTAGCAGGATTGCCACAGGTACAAGAACGGCACAAAATGTTGTCAATTTGCAACTTGGGTATGTTAAAAAAATTCACACCTTAAATGAGTCTAATTGTTTTTGAGAAGATAGTTTTGAAACAGCTTTATTAGAAGTTTTGTTGTCTTCACATATTTGTTGTCTTCAAGCATCCCTGAATTCAGCCACCGCACATCTGTGGTTTACAATGGAACAAGAGACAAGGCACCTGGACTTTTTGGATGTACGTGTCACCAAAACAGGTACCTCCCTCTCTTCTAACCTATTCAGAAAGAGAACAGACGGACTCTCTTTCAATTTCCAGAGTTTCCTCCCCCCGTCATAAAGACAAGCCTAACTATCAGTCAAAAAAAGTATGTTCCACTGATAGGGTAAAGTGAGTATGTTCCACTGACGTGCAGTTGACAAATGAAAGGTTCAACACTTATAGCTTATAGCTCAGGCACATATAGGCGGTCAGTTCATGCTCAGATGCAAGAGCAATTAACACCTTGTCCCTCTCAGTTTTGTTGACTTTTACTAGCAATTTCTTCTATGTTTGATTAGCTCCAAATGTAGAAGTCCACAAGTTAGAAATTCTACCCAGTTGGTAACCATCTATACTCCAAAAGTCCAGAACTAGTAGGTTTCATTAAGAAACACTGGCATATTTTAAACACATTCCAGCATCCTCCCATGGTAGTGTGCCATAGAGCAAAAAACACAAAAAATATGGTTGTTAGATCCAATGTCAGCGCTATTAATAAATAAAACCAGCCTAACGCCTACTGGCAACTACAAGTGTGGCAGTTGTATTCATTGACAATACACCAAATGCATTAAAAGCTTTTCCCATCCCAGATCTGGCAAAGACATAACTATCAAATCAACCATCAATTGCAATTCTCGTAATGTCATCTATGTAATATGCTGCCCATGTTACTTGATTTATCTAGTAGACCTCATGGGAGCTTGTTACACAAGAATGCTATCCAAAACACATCCGATAGCCCAGTGGCCCTTCACTACAAAGAGAAGGCCATTCACTATGTGATTTCTTCTATATTGCAATTGAAAAGGTCAGTAGAAACAATTGTGGAGGTGATATTGATTAACACTGAAGGTCCAGACGGACCACCTAGATCCCTTTTCTGGACACTCCAGCAGGTCTTAATCTGGAAAAAGATTATGGCATGTTTCTTGAAGGACCCATACACTTCTGTTTGCTTATTCACAGTTAAGGCTATAGTAACCCAATTATTATATGCAAACATTTTGCATAGTATTGTAATGCACATTGGTTTACCGTTACACTGTACCAGTCATATGTTTTTGTGTCATATATTTTTCTTAATTGTCTGTATCAATCCAACAGTTGAATGCACTGAATACCTTTAACACATAGGATTTAATGCAAGCCCATAGACGTCCATATATTAATGGTTTTTAATGGTGAGAAAGTGTTGCAAATTTTTTCTTGCAGTGAAAACATCATAAACACATTAGATAAAAAAGAAAATATAAAAATGGCTTAGGATCTGGCTTTTCTATAACCTTGAGAAAACTTTAATATCTCTCACTAAAGCCCCAAACGTTTCTGTATTTTTTCTCTGTATGTATATTTTCTCTATATACTTTTTACTTACTTTTTCTCTGGTGATTTGCTCTCCCTAAAAGATGGAGTCTGCAATTAATGACTACATGGAACTAAAAAGTGTATAGAAATTGTATACTGTGTCATATTCTGATTCGTACTCTACAAAATAAAAATGACATGTTTTCAAACTTGGAATATCATAGCTTTCTGAGGTATGATTGTGATAATAATTAGGGGAGAGAGGGGTAAGATGAGCCAGTGGGAAAGTTGACCTACCCCCTGTCTCTAAACAGTACAACTTTTTTGCCATGTGTCCATTTACAGTTTATCAAATATTTGTTCTCCCCACTGTATTTAGGAAGAACCTATCATTTCCAACTGGCAGTGATGAAGAAATGTGTAGTTTTTTTTACCCAAAAAACTGTTTTTTTTATTGTCAAATTAAATGTTTTATGTCAGGTACAATGACTGTTAAATCAAAGTAAATGTATCCAGGTCTAAAAATACTGTATATATCATACATGTTGGTGAAGTACCACTGTATATCACACATGTGCATTGTTTTACAAAAGATTAACCTTCAATTGCTAAGCTAGGAAATTTTTCCTAAGTGGTGGTTGTGGGGCAAGATGAGCCAAAGGATTGGGGGTAAGTTGAACCAATGGTTCACTTTGCCCTACCATGAGATGGTCAGTCAAATATTTTTATTAAATGTAAAACTGCAAACCTGACAATTTATTTCGTAGAAAATATATCATGCCAAAAAACATTTGTACATTGGTGTCGTATCTTTGTCATTGCATAATGTAATGTCATAGATGTCATGCCATAAGTGTGTCAGAGGCTTTCTATCCCAAGAAACATATTTCTTGGACTTGTTTGAGAACAGGTAATAAAATGACGCAGACAGCTGCGATTCTAAATACATATAACAGAACATTATAAATATTCAAGAATTCTGAATAATATCTGTTTATTGGCAGATTTTCATTACAGTATATAATGTTTTAGGCATAATTCTCATTATCAAAGGTGCCATGTTTTGGCCCAACCTGTCTCTTTATGGACCGAAAGTGCCGGGGCTCTGCCCAGTTTATCCCCTGATTGTACCCGTAGTAAAGTAATAAGACTGTTTTGTATAAAATAATCCTAACTGTCTTAAAAGTAACTTAGAGCAATATAAAAAACAACCATATAAAGTTACACAGAATGTTTGATAGTTGAAACAATGTTTTGAAGAAAAAGTTCCCTGCTTAAGCTTCTTTTGTAATTTCAAATTTGCAAGACTGTTTGGAAAGGGAGAACACATTATTAAATTATATTTGAAAAATACATAATTTTAAATTGTGTTCAGGTTTTAATTTGGGTAAAAAAAAGGATTGGTCAACTTACCCATTGACTATAGTAGGACCAATTTACCCCTTGACTAGGGTAATCTCACCCTTTGACTAGGACCAAATTACCCCTTGACTAGGATCAACTTACCCCTTGACTACAGTAGGATCATCTTACCTTTTGATTAGGATCATCTTACCCTTTAACTAGGATCAACTTACCCCTTGACTAGGATCATCTAACCCCTTGATTAGGATCATCTTACCCCTTAACTAGGATCAACTTACCCCTTGACTAGGATCATCTAACCCCTTGACTAGGATCATCTAACCCCTTGACTAGGATCATCTAACCCCTTGACTAGGATCATCTAACCCCTTGACTAGAATCAACTTACCCCTTGACTAGGACCATCTCACCCCTACCCTGGGCCACGTTGAGCCACAGGACCACTTTTTTAGCGAACATATTTTCAAGACGCTTTATAATAATAATAACAATACCTATTGGAAGCTCTACATTGTAACCAATTACCGGTGAATTTCAGAGTAAATTAAAAAATTCTCCTTTTAAGGCATTGCATGGTCTGGCACCTGATCAAATGAATGACTTGCTAAACTCATACTGCACTGTTAGGCCTCTCAGATCAGCTGAAAAAGGACTTCTGGCTGTTCTGGAGACTGAAAGCTAAAGGGAACCGGGTCTTTGCTATTCGGGCCCCTAGACTCTGGAACAGCCTACCACACAATGTCAGAGATGCTACATGCATAAGTGCATTCTCTTAAATCTTACTTAAAAACACATTTTAGAAAAATGGCTTTCACAAATATTTTACCATTGTGATTTATATTTTGCTTATTCGTTTTACTTCCTTAATTAAAAAAAAAATATATATATATTTTATATATATATTTATTATTATTGAATGTATTTTTATTTACATTTTTATTGTGTGTAAAGCACTTTGTATAATTGCACTAGAAAATCATTATATAAATAAAGTTATTATTATGCACATTTAAACAACATATTACATGTCCAGCAAAAAATATGTTTTTGTTAATTGCAAAAGTCAGAGTCTGCTATGTACACTCACCTAAAGGATTATTAGGAACACCATACTAATACTGTGTTTGACCCCCTTTCGCCTTCAAAACTGCCTTAATTCTACATGGCATTGATTCAACAAGGTGCTGAAAGCATTCTTTAGAAATGTTGGCCCAAATTGATAGGATAGCATCTTGCAGTTGATGGAGATTTGTGGGATGCACATCCAGGGCACGAAGCTCCCGTTCCACCACATCCCAAAGATGCTCTATTGGGTTGAGATCTGGTGACTGTGGGGGCCATTTCAGTACAGTGAACTCATTGTCATGTTCAAGAAACCAATTTGAAATTATTCGAGCTTTGTGACATGGTGCATTATCCTGCTGGAAATAGCCATCAGAGGATGGGTACATGGTGGTCATAAAGGGATGGACATGGTCAGAAACAATGCTCAGGTAGGCCGTGGCATTTAAACGATGCCCAATTGGCACTAAGGGGCCTAAAGTGTGCCAAAAAAAAAACATCCCCCACACCATTACACCACCAGCCTGCACAGTGGTAACAAGGCATGATGGATCCATGTTCTCATTCTGTTCTGTTTACGCCAAATTCTGACTCTACCATCTGAATGTCTCAACAGAAATCGAGATTCAACAGACCAGGCAACATTCTTCCAGTCTTCAACTGTCCAATTTTGGTTAGCTCGTGCAAATTGTAGCCTCTTTTTCCTATTTGTAGTGGAGATGAGTGGTACCCGATGGGGTCTTCTGCTGTTGTAGCCCATCCGCCTCAAGGTTGTGCGTGTTGTGGCTTCACAAATGCTTTTCTGCATACCTCGGTTGTAACGAGTGGTTATTTCAGTCAAAGTTGCTCTTCTATCAGCTTGAATCAGTCGGCCCATTCTCCTCTGACCTCTAGCATCAACAAGGCATTTTCGCCCACAGGACTGCCGCATACTGGATGTTTTTCCCTTTTCACACCATTCTTTGTGCGTGAAAATCCCAGTAACTGAGCAGATTGTGAAATATTCAGACCGGCCTGTCTGCCACCAACAACCATGCCACGCTCAAAATTGCTTAAATCGCCTTTCTTTCCCATTCTGACATTCAGTTTGGAGTTCAGGAGATTGTCTTGACTTGGACCACACCCCTAAATGCATTGAAGCAACTGCCATGTGATTGGTTGATTAGATAATTGCATTAATGAGAAATTGAACAGGTGTTCCTAATAATCCTTTAGGTGAATGTATATGCTGCTAAACAACCCAATTCTCATTTTTCTTGTGATTTCAAGATGATGCTTAAATTTGCATAATTTTTTTGAAATGTAATCCCTGTGGCTAATTGCAGGCTGCAACATCTTCTATAATGTGACATACTGACAAATAAAGGAAAACCTGGATAAAATCTCTCTGTAAGGCATTGGGACACCATGACTTGCCAGAACAGCATCAATGAAACTTTGTATAGTCTCTGGTAGATTTGGCAGTCCTTTTTGATGATAAAAGTTGTAACACTTGTTGCCTACCCATCTTAGTGGATTCAAAAATGTACAGATTTACACACTGCTATTTCCATTTACCTGCATTTAGGAGGTGTTTATTTTATTCCTGTTCACAAATGTTGTTTGTACAAATACCGTGCATATTTTTGTTCCAACCAATGTTGTGTGTCCCATAGGAGTCCTGTTCTCATATAACTATGACTATTATACCACCCCCCCCAACCCCACAGACATAACCACACCCGCCCACCACCTATACACAATGAATAGTAGGGCCTACTATTTTACTGCACATAGAATTGTATTATCAAATGCACAAATACAGTATAATTGTGTGTACAGCCATTGCTTAGATACGGTATCTAGACAATTACTTAAACTGAAGCAACAAAAGAGTGTTTCACTCGGAACAAAACATTAGCCTATGCGTTTCTCTGAAAAAGGCAAAGATGAACAGTTTCTACTGTAAAAGCTATACTATAATAAAATATTGCATATGTGACAAATTCATGAAATGGACTGAAACAACAAAAGACCGTTTGACTCTGGATGACAAGAACGCATTCTGCTCTGAAAAAGTAACACAGCCTACGTGTTACTTTTTTCAGGTGTACACAGCAACAACAGTAATAACATAACATAATTATGCCTACTCACTTTTGCTAATTTGATTCAGTGGGTGTGGAGTCTGGGGGCCTGTGCACTTTTATCCCAAATTACTTCAACAAATAACCCAATATTACCTTCAGGATTGTTATAGCAAGTTGGGATTTCACACGCGTTGGGACTTTGCGGCTTGTGATTTGGATCATGGTCAGACTGTATACAATAAGGAACTTTAAGACTAACAGGCGTGGCATATCATAATAACCTGTATGGACAGTAGTTCGGAAAATAAAAAAACAGGACCAAGTGAAATTAAGGGACTAAATGTTTATTTTATGTCGGGACACCTGAAAACTGACCAAAATACAGGACTGTCCCGGGAAACATGGGACATCTGGTCACCCTATCCTTAGCCAATATTTGCAATGATGACAAAAAAGCAACTCAGTGTTTTTCTTGTATTTTAAATGCTGCTTAAATATACTGTTACTATTTATATGGTGCTTGTTGTACAAAATGTCCAAGTACACAGTCCTCATTGACTACAAAGATCATTGATCATTGCTGCAGGGTCCAAGTTCACAGAAGTCTACATATAATAAAATATACACTAAAAAGCTGATCTCAACAAAACATTATCAGTGCCTGGAATTTGCTAAATATTATTGCAACTTTGATTGGAACCTGGTTCTATGGTCTTGAGATTCAGTTTTTTTTTCTGGTAAGACGTCCATAGCTAGTTAGCATTGTTGTGTTACAGATATGCAAGATGCAATATTCAGCCAATGTCTGTAATTCTTCTGATTCTTGGATACTTTTTTTACCTCTACCTAACCACCCAAAGAAGGATGCCTGCAACATTGATTAAAACTTAAACACATCCATTTCAGTTTCACTTCAGTTCAATAAACAATGATCCTGGACTATCATGAAGCTGATGTGTTGTTTATTTCAATCATATTTGTCAATAAGTAGGTTAAAAACAGCTTTTGCTGAAGCAAGAATCATCTCAAAACAAACTTGTCCAAATGGGCGTGGGGAAAATGTAAAAAATATTAATGTTTCTTAGTTGGACTCTGATCCATCATACATACAGTATAGCTAGCTAGATCAATACTTGCCCCCGATTTCCATAAAGAAAATCATATAAACACTACAAATTTCAACTATCATATAGGTAGCTAGCTAGAGTAACTAGACAAAACTCTAAAATTACTAGCTGGCTAGCTAGCTACTTACGGGCAATGGTTATCCTCGCTTGATGCTGGGACTCTGTAACAGCTCAAGTGTTGGAACTGCATCAGGCTAAAGCACAAGAAACTTTGCATACCCCATTTTGTTTTTGCAGGTTTCAGGTTCTGAAAGCACTCGTCAGCAAAATATGATTTACAAATTATACAAGAAAGGACCCAAACTCAAACCATGTCAAACTCCTTTTCACAGTATTGTAGCAAACTTATGGAAAGGGAAGGGCAGAAGGCTTAATGAACTGTGTGCACCAATTGAGTTCTATGTTGATGGGGTTGTAAAGGTAATAGGAAAGAGTGGGAGGGCTGCACAGGGGTTTGTGATAGTAGTGTACATCAGCAGGTGAATTAACGTACCAGTTAATACACCTGCTGTTCACCATGCAGGGAAGAACCTTTCAAATGCTGATTCATTGTCTAGGTGACCTTGTGACTCTGAGTGCAAGTATTGTGAACGAACTGATGCATGAGAAAAAAAGCAATGTCTCAGTTTGTCAAGCACTACTGCCGCAAGCTACTAATGGATGGATGGAGCTGCAACAACCTGATCCAGATCTGAAAATGGTAACTGAATGGGTGGAAGAAGGACGACCGCCCTCCTGGGATGAAGTGGTGGAACATGGTCATAGTGACCAGGGGTGGATTTAAAAGACGGAGTACTGAAAATAAGCTGTATAGAACCAGTCACAGGACAGGCTTGCTTGCAGTTGGTTGTGCCACAGAACTTGAGGGGAGAAGTGTTGGAGTTACACCATGGGCACCTGGATGTTGGGCATTTTGGCGTAACCAGGACTGACGCAAATTTGTAAATCCTTTTGCCTCAGGTGGTGTAGACGTGATGTGGAGGATCGGTGTTGTCACTGTGACGCTGGCACGGCCCGGATAGGCCCATAAGGTTGTACTTAGGCTCCCCTACAGCAGCACATATTTGGTGCTCCCATGGATTGGATCACAATGGATGTGATGGCCCCATTTCCAAAGTCCAGCAGGGTAAATACATTTGTCCTTGTTGCAGTTGATTATTTCACAAAGTGGCCAGAGGCCTATGTGCTGCCAAATCAGGTGTCATGTCAGCACCGCCATGAGCACCGGCCTCCTGTCCCCAACAGAACTGTGTCCAGTTCCACAGTTTCCAAGTTACCACGATCATTGTCTCCTGTTTATTTAGTGCACCTGTTACATTTGTTCTCAGCACTATTTAGGTGCACCTTTGTTGCTGGTTCATTGTTGAGTATTGTCTCTGTAGGTATAAGGGTATATGAATTGCCCTCGGACTGCCCCAGCTGCCCTTTCAGGCCCGGAGTATGCAAGGCAGTGCAAGGTTGTATGGATGTTGCCCACAGTTATGCCCAGGAGCAAGCAAAGGCACCTGGGGTGTGACAAAAGAGACAGTACAATGAGCATGTGAGAGGGCAACATTATACGACAGGAGATCTGGTTTGGTTATATGGCGCAAAAAGGGTGGGAGGCAGGAGTCCCAAGCTAGACAGCAATTGGGTGGGGCCTTGTCACGTGATTGGACGGGTGGGGGAGGTGGTATACCAGGTGAAGCGTGGCGCACCATCCTGTCCTGGTGGTTATTCACCAGGACAGGATGGTGCAGTATCAAGGTCAGAACCAGCCTTCCTTTGGACACAGCTCACCAACTCCCAGGTCACCGAGAGTTACCTGTTCTTGTCCCCAGGCACCGGCGGGCCAGATGCTCTCACCTTTGGTCACCAGACAGCATCCCAGGTCGGATTAGAGACTTTATTCTCAGTGACGATTGGTTTTTTTGGTGGGGGGGGGGGGGGGCAATGGAGTGAACCATTTGGGATGGGAATGGCAGAAGGCGTAGTGGACTGGACTGCGCTAATTGAGTTCTATGTCTATGGAGTTGTTACGTTAATAAGTAAGTGGGGGCTGCACAGGGGTTTGTGGGAGTAGGATGTATAGCAGGTGAATTGAGACCTCTCATTCTCTCAGAATTTTGCCTCAGACAAAGACATTCTCTGTTACTTCATGCTAAGACTAGGTGTTTCAGCCTAGGTTTATTCTTCTTTGGAGCTCCAATTACATTTTGTGTATAGTTCTATTAGAACACCATTAGGCAATGTGATTCACTCTACTTGCCCTTTATCTGAGATAGCAAAACTAGACAGTCGGGGAAACCCGTAAACCTCAAAATATTAAGTTTTGTACACTTAACCAAATGGGAACGTAGTGCATACTGTGGGCACACAAAAGGTGACTTTAACATGTGTATTGCACGTGGTTCAACATGTCTTTCTGTGTGATATAGCATCTGGGTTGATATATAAGTCCCTGATCTGGGTGTTGAAAATGGAATTTTTTGTGGAACTATTTTACAATCACAATCTGAGGGAAACAAACAAAGAGTTCTGAGAGATGTTATATTATTATTAGTGCTGTCAAACTATAAAATAATTATTCACGATTAGTCACATTATTTTCTACAGTTAATTGCTATTAATCGCAAATTTGGAATTTGTTAAAATTTGGCCTGAAATACACACTTTTCTGTTTAAAAAGCACAGTATTATGTTGAACACGTGCTTGACTTGGAATTATATAAATGCAGGAGCTGTTTGTCCACGTCAGTCCATAAGACCAGGGTAACACAGTGCATCAAAATGTTGGCCCTCAACTTACCACAATAACTGGCAATGTCTATTTGTAGTAAATCCCCAGTAAATCTAAATGGAAGGTTGCTGGTTTCTGATCCCACATTTCTACCATCTCTTACCATTGCGTTTGGCTACTGTATAAAACACATTTCAGCCCTTCTTATATGGAGAGTTGCTGGGAGGGAAGGTGTTTGATCCAACACTGAATCACACCTAAGCTTTTCAAGGTATTGTCCTTTAATGCTTAGGCATAAATGTGATTAGAAGGGGATTCAGGCCCTGCAAACATTAGCTTGGCATGGTTAGCCCAAACTAAATACTTGTGTCTTTATTAAATTATTCCCAAATTTAATCAAATGCATAAAGTTTCCTACTTGAGTAACTGGCAAAGGCATAAGGTCGTCAAGGTGGTTAAACACATTTATCTTCACTCACGTTTTAATCAAAATGGGTATATAAGGGGAGTAGCACAAAGACATATTTTAGCCACAATACCAGAGTATGATCCTTGTAGCCTACAAGCATAGACTCAGGGATTCTAGAACTATAGGTAGAGCAACTGTTGTGTGAGGCAAGCCGTCTTAGAAGGGAAACTAGCCCAAGCATAATTTCATAGTGTCAAATTTGTTCAGTGTTTTGTTTACGCTAATCTCGGCTCTGTGTTTTGATTTACACAATTTTGCCAGGACAAGGTCATGCTTGTGAACTTACTGAATTGGCTTTAATTAAATCAACATAAAATATATTTGCTTATATTTAGCCGATATTGATAAAAGTCCATTTGTCTTATAGATATTTGCACAGTTATCAAGACAATAGTGGTGTAAGCCCACATTAAATACAGATCTTATTTGAAGTGGATCTAAAAACCTCCTATGGAAGAAGTCAATTATGTATGAACAGAGTGGCTTTTCCAATTCTGCCACAATCTAGATCTTTCTTATCATTTGTAAATGTGCAAGTTCAAATTCAGTCGCTGTATCTGTGGCCTCTTGGTGCTGCTACAGAATGTGTACGGAACATGGATCGTGCACATGGATCACGCAAACATCATGTCTCATGGGGCTGTGCATAATTATGCTGGAATACAGTATTGTGCAAAAGTCTTAGACAATTGAACGTCAAACTGAAATTATGTATTTGATTAGTAAGCGTTTATTTGTAAAACATTATATATATATTTTAATGTAACTACCCAAATAAATGGCCTTAGTTCGACTTTCTGTTGTCTATGACTTTTGCACAGTACTGAATGAGGTTATGGCAGTGGATGACTGGCACAGCAATTGGCTTCAGGGTCTCGTTGTGGTATCTACAGTTAAAAAGGTATTGACCCCTGACCAACATTGATATTTTATGTGAAAACACAGACACAAAAAATCTTTTAAGGTGACATCGGTTTTGGGAAATATTTGTTGAAAAAAAAAAAGTGTACATAAGTATTCAACCCGTACACATTAATGGTTAGTACAGACACATTTCAATAACAGCTTTAAATATTTGCATGTTTGCATGTATCATCGGAGTGATTTTTATCCAATCTTCTAGGTAGATTTGCTCTATAGTAAGATGATACTTGTGGACCACAATTTACAAATCATGTCTAGGGGATTAAGATCAGGACCATTTTAGGACTTTCCCCTTTTTCTTAAGCCAAACTTGTTTTAGCCTTTAGTGCTTGTTGTAATTTTCCTACTGAAAGGTGAATCTTTCTACCAAGCCTTATAATTTCCTTACACAACCCCATTTCCAAAAAAGCTGTGTAAAATGCAAATTAAAACAAAGTGCAATGATGTGCAAATCATTTATCTCTGTATTTAATTTAATTTCAAATGTTAAAACTGAGAAATGTCATTGTTTTTAGAAAAATTCCCATTTTGAATTTGATGCCAGTAACAGGTTTAAAAAAAGTTGGAAAGGCGGATGTTTACCACTGAGTTGCATCTTCTTTTAACAATAATTTGCAAGTCTTTGTAGTTTTGAAAGTGAAATGTATTCTCACTTTTGCTTGATACAGGATTTCAGCTGCTCAACATTTCGGGGTATCTTTTCTCAGATTTTTTGTTTCATAATGCGCCAAATGTTTTCAATGGGTCTGGTCTGCAGGCAGGTCAGTTTAGCACCCAGACTCTTTTGCTGTTGTAATATGTGCAGAATGTGGTTTGGCATTGTCTTCGTGAAATAAGCAAGGCCTTCCCTGAAAAAGACGTTGTCTGGATGGCAGCATATGTTGCTCCAAAACCTGTATATATGGTTCAGCATTGATGGTGCCTTCACAGATGTGCATACCATCACAGATGCTGGCTGTTGGACTGTGCGAAGATAAGAAGCCGGATGATCCTTCTCTTTAGTCCGAAGAAAAAAGAAGAAAATTCTACTGTATTGCTTTTCTTTCCTCTGAGTGGCAGACATATCTACGTTCCATTTTTATGTTTCGTTACAAAATTTTCCACTGTTCAGATCCTTAGCAAATGAGCCAACAAAATCTGACGTTAAACCCAGGGTTGCCAGATTCACTGACAATACAGAAACAATCACCCGTGGATGCCACATAAAAACCGCACTCTGTCATTAAAAATAAGCCAATTAAGTGGGAAACTGTGCCATCTGGCAACGTTGGCTACACTCCCACATGATCACAGATTGATTGATCATACAAAGGGCATTATGAAATCATGAGAAATTCTAGATGTTTATTACTTCAATGTCAGCTAAATAGTATGTAGCAAATTAATCATAATATCATTTTATTCTGCTTGCTATAATTTTTTCAACCATAAGATATACTTCTTGGGGGCCCCTGTGATTGGCTGCCATGGGTGCCGCGCATCCATTGCACCCATTAAAGCTCCGCCTCTGCGTCAGTTCATCTGATCTTGGACCCAGAGAAGCCGGCAGCGGTTCTGGATCTTGTTTATTTATGGGTTCTTCTTTGCAGAATTTTAGAATTTTAACTTGCATTTGTGAATGCAGCAACATACCGTGTTCCCAGACAATGGTTTTTCGGAAGTGTTCCTGAGCCCATGCAGTGACCAATACAGAATCGTGTCTGTTTTTAATGCAGTGCCACCTGAGGGCCAGAAGATCACGGCCATCCAATGTTGGTTTTCAGCCATAGATTTTTCTTCGGATTCTCTGAATTTTTAAAAACTATTATGTACCAAATATGATGAGATCCCCAAACTCTTTGCAATTGTACACTGACAAATGTTATTCTTGAACTGTTGCACTATTTGCCTGCGCAGTCTTTCACAGAGTGATGAACCCCTCCCCATCCTCAATTCTGACAGGCCCATCCTCTCTGGAAATACCTTTTAATACCCAATCATATTACTGACCTGTTGCCAACTGACCTAATTAGTTTTGTGATATTCCACCAGGTTTATTTTTTTAGCATTACACAACCTTTACAGTCTTTTGTTGCGTTTCTCCCAACATTTCTGAAATGTGTTGCTGGCATCAAATTCAAAGATGGTGTATATTTTTCAAGAAATCAATAACATTTTCAACATTTGAAATGTTGTCTTTGTACTATTTTATATTGAATATAGTTTGGAAATCATTGCATTCTTTTTTTATTTACATTTTATGCAGTGTCCCAACTTTCTTAGAAACAGGGTTGTATTTGTGCAGGAGATATTTCAGTTTTTCATTATTCATTAATAATTTGCCATACATTTCTGAAAACAAATGTAAAAAAGTGAAGTGGTCCGAATGCTTTAATTAATTAAGTACTCTCTACATAAGAGTCTACGTCAACCGTTATGTAAATTCCAACATCAGCCAAGTAATTGACTATACAGACTCTTACGTAATATATGCTTATACGTCTTAAAGACCCTCATGACAGAGATTAAGATGGTTAGATTTCACTTGAGGATAAATTCATCATATGGCTGCATGAATGGGCTCTGCCAAAACGACTGACATGTTGAGGAAGACAAGGGTACGTGTATACCTAATTCTAAACGCAATCTTCTCAGGAGTTGGGAATTGCATTATGGATCATTCTGACAAGACAACATGCTTCATCCTTGCTCATAGAGTTGGACAGGGATTCAGATACGCTAAGCAGACAGCGTCATTTAGGTTAGTGTAAGAAAAACCTCCTGAAGATTCTAATGATGTTCTGCCGTACTTTGAGGACATAAATGGAAGGGAACACCTTTTAGCATGGACATTGTTATTGAAGGGATCCAACGGTTTAGCTTAATGAACTAGATAGGTCTTTCAACTTAAATGGCAGATTGGTAATAGGCTGATCACTTCTGATGACCCAGTGATGTGATCAAAACTGAAACAGAGTAGCAAATTAACATGAACACATTAATTGTGCTGACCATGCTGGAGCAGATGTTATAATGGCATAGATACATAAATGGTACATTTTTCCATCTCTAAGGTTATGTGACAAAGAAATATTGCTATTGTAGTCCCTCATTCTAATAAAAATGCTAAATAATGAATTGGTTTATTTATATCATGTGTTGCTAACTTTTTTAAGTGAATAGAGACCGTAATAAACTCTGTCACTGCATCATGCATATATGCATCCACCACACAAGAAAACATATGCAGTACATAAGCACATATTTCAAATCAACTTGATCATTAAGCTATACACCGATCAGCCATAACATTATGACCAACTGCCTGATACTGTGTAGGTCCCCCTTTTGCCGCCAAAACAGCCCTGACCCGTCGAATCATGGACTACACTAGACATCTGAAGGTGTGATGTGGTATCTGGCACCAAGACGTTAGCAGCAGATCCTTTAAGTCTTGTAAGTTGCGAGGTGGGGCCTCCATGGATCGGACTTGTTTGTCCTGCACATTCCACAGATGCTCTATTGGATTGAGATCTGGGGAATTTGGAGGCCAAGTCAACACCTTGAACTCGTTGTTGTGTTCCTCAAACTATTCCTGAACCATTTTTTCTTTCTGGGAGTGGGCATTATCTTGCTGAAAGAGGCCAATGTCATCCGGGAATACCATTGCCATGAAATGGTGCACATGGTCTGCAGTAATGCTTAGGTAGGTGGTACGTGTCAAAGTAACATCCACATGAATGGCAGGACCCAAGGTTTCCCAGCAGAACATTGCCCAAAGCATCACACTGCCTCCGCCAGCCATAGTGCATTCCCATAGTGCATCCTGGTGCCGTGTGTTTTCCAGTTAAGCGACGCACATGTACCCGGCCATCTATGTAATGTAAAAGGAAACATGAATGATCACGATCGGCCAACTTCTTCCATTGCTCTGTGGTCCAGTTCTGATGCTCACATGCCCACTGTAGGTGCTTTCGGCAGTGGACAGGGGTCAGCATGGGCACCCTGACTGGTTTCTGGCTACACAGCCCCATTTGCAACAAACTGCGATGCACTGTGTGTTCTGACAACTTTCTATCAGTACCAGAATTAACTAATTCAGCAATTTGAGCTAAAGTACCTTGTCTGTTGCATCGGACCACGGGGCAGCCTTTGCTCCCCATGTGTATCAAGGAGCCTTGGCCGCCCATGACCCTGTTGCCTGTTCACCGCTTTTCATTCCATGGACCAAATTTGATAGGTACAGACCACTGCAGACTTGGCTGCAGTTTTGGAGATGCTCTGACCCAGTCGTCTAGCCATCACAGTCTGGCCCTTGTCAAAGTCACTCAGATCCTTACGATTGCCCATTTTTCCTGCTTCTAACACATCAACTTTTAGGACAGAATGTTCACTTGCTGCCTAATATATCCCACCCACTGAAAGGTGCCATGATAAAGAGATTATCAGTGATATTCACTTCAGTGGTCATAATGTTATGGCTGATCGTTGTATATTCTTTGACTAGAAAGTGCAGAAGCTATATACTTTGTGACTATATTTACAACTATTTTCCTAATAAAACTCAACCCTTCTTATTGTTGATATTTAAATGAAATATCTCTAATATTTTCACCACTTGATGTGCTCGGCAACATGGTAATTGATTATTTTTTTATACATATTAGCCCTTATCCAGATAAACTTACATATCCCATTAATAGTAAATACAGTACATTTCATTCAAAGAAATTGCTATGTATCAGTAAAGTCAGTGCTAGAAGGAAGAAACAACTTAAAACGCAAGTATTCATTCACAAAAGGCAACCAGAGCTTGCAGAACAAACAGCATGAACTAGAAAATACCATAGTGTTGAAGCGGATGTAAGCTTAAACTAGAAGCCGGTAGAGTGTGGAGGGCCGTGCTGGCTCGGGAGTACATGGAATGGTTTAACACCAGATGTGCTTTTAAATATGGTATCAGAGTACCTGCCACATGTAGCATAGCACTTCACACTTATTTTACCCTGTCTCAACTTTCATGCCTGTGTTGTATTTAATGTTATCTCTAGTACTGGACGACTGATACCAGCCTAAATGATCAGTGTTAGCACTCCCACAATATCTTTTACAATTCCTTTTTGATGAAGGCACCAAGCACAGCTTTTTGAAGCCTTTAATGTTGTGTCAACTGGATGATGATGGAGAGAGCAGTGTGGAAGCCTCCCACTAACTAAGAGGATGGTAAAAGCCTCCAAGTGAACCATTTTATCTTCTTAATGGAAACCAGATGACCCCTTTTTCTCTCCTTTTTGGTTACACCTTTTGCTGGGGTGACATAATCTTGTACAACTCTCCCACTTGTGTAATTTATGCCAGTGTTTTTGGTTTCATTCCCACACTTCTACAAAACAATCTTCAAACCACTTTGTGGTTATTGGCAGGGATTATGATATAAATGTACATTTTGAAGACAGGGAAAGCATTTTGTTTCTTGATTAACACAGACTAAGGTTACTTATATTACTTATACTACTAATCATTTACCATATAACAGCATGATTTGTGTGCTGTCCTCTCCGAGCTTGACTTGGGTTTACCAAATGGGACAGTGCCGATGTGCTACGGCCCCCAGGAATTTGACATAAGTATATACTTAAGTCTGAGTTCCAAAACAAACTGTAAAAGACTTCAGCATTGGTTTAGGAAAGTTGGGTCTGCTGTATTGACATGGTACTGTGATAAATCATTTTTGGTGGGAACATAAAAGACATACGTACATTCAACTTTTGCAAAAGTGTAGCTATTTATAAATTAGTTATTTGAAGACAAAATAAAGCACTTAGCCCTTGATCCATCAAGCCTCTTCTTGGGGAGGGTTTTGGAGTGGTAATCCAGGCCGATCTCTTTCAGCTTCTGCATCTTCTTTATCTTTTATTTTTACCTCTTACCCGAGCTGCTCCTCTTGGGCCTTTATATACCAGTCCTGACAAGGTGCTGATGGTAGGTAGTTGTGTAGGCACTGCTAGCTACCTACAAAATGGGGATAACATCAGGACAACGGCTGCATGTTAGAACCAGGTACAAACAAGGCTACCGAGAATTACCAGCCCACATTAGGTAGCGTCTCATAATTGTTTACATATGACAACAGATTTGCCAATGTTATACTTAAATTAAAATGTATCCTCCTAGGAATTTATTAAGTGACCACTTGCAGATGGTTTTGACAGTGATCTTGTGAGTTTGCAGATGTTTTGGGCAAAATTAGAATTATGCTTATATACACTCGATAGCTTCACAGACACACAGTATGCAATTTTAGCCAGCTATGGACTTGGGCACAGCACCAGTGTGTAGGTTTTCACTTACTGATGAGAACTTGAGAGCATTTTGATGAAGCTGTAGACATGTTCTCATCAGTCAGTCCACACTCCATAGCATCTTTCTAAGCACCAATTCCTAAGTTGTAATGTTGGGCCATCTATGTACCCTGCGCAGGTGACTCAATATTGAACTGACTTGGGGAAAAAACATCAGTTGCTGTTTCATTAAGACTTGTTGATTTTGATAAAATAATGCTCTTCTGTTCTAGGTTTTTGTATACATTATCAAGTCTTACATTTTGCTCTTCATCACCAAAATCATAAGGTAGCTGTAATATTGCATGATTAAAATGTCCTTGGCAAAAATGATAATGGTATAGTAGTTTGATGAAACAGAAACTTGTCCCTGTTTAAAGTTATTAGCTAAGTGCATGCAACCAAGTTACAGAGGTGCAATCTATGAATTAGCGTTTTCAAAGAGATTCTCGTGTATCCTTTATTGATGTAGTCATGTGCACACTCATGACTGAACTGCATCAAAAACATCCTCACAAAGGTTTTTTGAACGTAAGTACAACAGCCATACGAGGGGGAATATATATTGCAGCGTACAAGATACATTTGGGGGAAAGGTTTAGTCAATGGCCAGGTCTGGAGAATTAATTCTTACTTAATCTTTTGTACCATTTCTCACAAAAGGATGACAGGAATACATGTTTTAGTTTCTCTGGCAAAATTGCATACTGTGTGTCAGTGTTATTCTCTCACAGACACAATTATAAAAAAAAAAAAAATTAAGAGACCACAGCAAATTGAACACTTCTGTGTTGAACACAGAAGTGTTCAATTTGCTGTGGTCTCTTAATTGTAACCCTTGATTGGGTCAGGAATTGGACATTCTGGTCAATTCCTATTTGCATGGCTTACACAATTATGCAAGATTTTTGCGCTGGGTTTACTGAGATTTGACTGCTCTAAAGAATGTTGCACACTTGGCAACACTCAGCATAGTGTCACATCACACTATATCAACAGTGTGAGTCCTCTAGATTGCGTGCTTATTGTCCATAAATATTTCTAGGAGCCATTTTGAGAAGTTAAAGGAATAGTTCACCCAAATAAGAAAAAGACAAACCAGTGCCCTAAAATTCTAGCATTTACAAACAATTCCAGAGAAACTTAAACTGTATTCCCTTGGATGTTGTCATTAATAAGAAACTAGAAAAAGGGCATTCTGTCATTTAATTTTTTTTTGTTTTTATAATTTCTTTATTCAAAATGCTAGCAGCAAAGCGGCCACAACCTTTTACATTAGAAGAGGCTGTTTCTGTGTTGTTTGGTGATACGAAAGTTGGAAACATCCTTGCTCTTTGAAAGCGATAATGTTGTTGTGGTGAGTATCAAATACACTGGGGATATATTGTATGTTTGGTGTTGTCTATATTTTAGGCTGTGAAATGTTGGTAATATCTTTTAGACGACAATAGCAACCCTGTCCTGTCTTGATAGGCGAGCGCATCAGCTCTGGAGCTCGAATTGTTGCTTTCTCAGTCTTGTAATTGAAACGTTGCAGTACTTAGCTGTGTAGTCGGCTAACATGTTGAATGCTTAATCACATTTTTTTCCGATTTCATTCATATATGCAAACTGCAATAGCTAACTAGACAACTAACTGTCCGGTTCAGTTTGTAGTTGGTTAGTTCTGGTTAGTCTATCAGGCTATTAGAGAAATTGTGTAGTGGCAAATGGGTGCTGCGCTTGCAGAGGGAGAGGAGTTGGAAGAGTGAGAGGTCGATTACTTTATCACAAATGTCTACAAAATTTGACATGGATGTGGTGTCAAATTAAAGAAGATTATGTGCTCTTTAAAACAAAGTTAAATTGTAATTTTAATTTGTTCTTAGTTTTTGTGCTATAGCTGTTTGTTTGAAATGTGTGAAAAAGTAATATTTTAGAATTCTCAGTAATCTACAGCAGCATTCTAGAATTATATTGGGGTCTAAAGGGTTAATGGGTAAGAACACCAATGTACCCTTTTGTAATTTGGGTGACCTATCCCGTAAAAGAGAAATGTGTAAGTTCAGCCCTGTATTCTCGCAATGGGGAACAGCAGAAACAATGCATTTACGAATCTGGACAGGCTTGGCAGGGAATAAATAACTAGCTAGCTTGATAATGTACAAATGTTACACAACGAGTGGTTTGGAATTCCAATATGGCCTATCCTGTGTCCTAGGTTAGAGGTGCAATGTATGGGTAGCATCTATCTTAAGTTAGCCACAAAAGTGAAATTCGACACCAAACTCTTAAAGATGCAGTCAGGGTTCAGAAGGGCCTGTTTTAATGGTTTATAAGGGCCTATATTGATCTCATTGATGGTCTTATGAACTATTACTTCATGTTTTAAAAGTTTTTCAGGAATGTGTGAATGACTAGGTTACTAACAATTACAAATTTGTCAGTAGTGATTAATAAAGGATTTACTAATTAATTAAATATGCTTTTAATGTAGGGTGATTATACAGTGCTACCACAAACATTTATCTTTTTCCCTTTTCTGATGCAAACAGTTCATAACTATGCAGGTTTAATCCATAGAGTACCATGGTAGTTATGGATGACTAACTGTTGAAATGGTACAATACAGAAGTAAGCTTTCCATGCCCTGACACATTAATCAAGTGTCAGAAGCATGGGGGTGAACAATGAGGAAGCACTTCACATTTCCACAAAATCAACAACAGCTTTTCATGAGAGAAAAGAGATTGCAAATTCCATTGATGCCTATGATTACCCTCATGTTTCTCTCGGACCACCAAAGACTGCTGAATGTACAGTGTAAAAAAAAAGAGTACATAGCATGGTCACTGAATTACTAGCCTTGAAGTAGCTTTCAATTTCTACTCTTTCACTACCTTAACATTTCAATGAAAGTTAAGTTTAAAAAATAAATAATAATCACATAATGGTATTACCATGACCAAAACATAATTCTACCCTAATTTGATTTCATGGCAGAAAATATTTTTTTTTCAAGGATTTTAATTGTTGGGTTTCAAAACATACACTAAATCAAGATATTTATCTTGTTCTTATCTTGAAAGGGTGAGTTGTTAACAGATTGAAAGTCTTGCTGATGTTGAATACTTGAGCCGAAGACAGTCAACTCACTCTTATTTGTTTTCAAAAATACTGACAAAAGAAAGAGAAAAAACTCTGGCATGCAGGCAACCAGATAAGTTGCAGCTTGTGCAGTTTCGCTCAGTTTACTTTATCCCTGGGCTGGAAATGACCTTGTGAACTTGAGAGTGCTTTTTTTCTTCACTTTACCACGAACAGTAAACAAACCACCCATTATACAATACCTGCATAAGAGTTCTGACGGCTTTCAACAGGCATATTTTACTAGTGTCCCTGCAATCAAGTGTCTGTGTGGCTCCCCTATTTTCTAAAGTGCTCCAGCGGTAACCTAGAGAACTACTGCTTTCACACTTCCCAGGTCAGAGATCACTGTCCTAAAACAATTACATTCGCTCCTTAGCACCAGCGTGAACCTGTTTCCGCCCCAAAATGCTTTTGTGCACACATGGCCTATAACCCAACCAACCTTGGCTTAATCATTACTGTGACCTGTTTATCTGGTTGTAATGCAGGTAACCATTAATAGGTGTTTACTTTCCAATGACCTCCGCAAATGTGCATGGAGCATTTTCTCAATAAATGTCACACTGTCACAAAGGTTGGTCTAATTTATTTTTCTTCTTTGCTACACAGATGTGGTCAGGAAACAGTTTATGTAATTTACAGATGTTGTTGCATGATTCATTTTACATCATATGGAATACAGGGCAAAATATCCCCCATAATTAGCAAAAACAATAAAATAGCCAAAAATTCTATAAAATGCTTTTCTTCAATCTGAACAGGTCCCTGAGTGACACATTGGTCAAACACCAGGACCACATTATCACCTTGATTAGAGCACACCATAGTTTTTGAAGTGCTGCTCTGGAAGTGTGACAAGAAATGAGCTACAAATATCACTGAAACAATAGAGATTGACCCTCAAAGTAAATGTCACTTTTCTCTACAACACACACTGCAATTAATTGTTGGTGGGAAGTATGGCTGTCCCTGATCTCTGCACACCTTGATGTTCAGATGGTATGCTAACTGACAAACTGATGCAGATAAGGTCTACACAATCTAGAATAGAATAAAAAAATACTAACTTCTGCAGAATTGTGCATTGCATAAAAATTATTTTATGAAGGTTCTACATTCAGGGCCTTGGGCTAATCAAAAAGTATAGTAATAATGCTTTTGATAAGGCTATTTTATTTATACAGTACTGTGCAAAAGACACCTGAATGTCGAACTAAAGCCATTAACTGGGGTAGTAAGTGTTTTAATAATAAAACAATATATATATATATAATAAATATGAATACATTAATTTAAATTAAATTAAACAATTACCACCTAAATAACTGACTTTAGTTTGACTTTCAGGTGCCTAAGACTTTGGCACAGTACAGTATAAAAACAATTATGGTCATGCAAATTATTTAGTTGTTTAAATAGACAATTCTTGGTTGGATTTTTGCAATGTCAATAATCATTATGTAATGGAATAACTTCTGATGTTTCCTTTGGGCTTTTTGGTTCTTGAAATATCTTTTTAGTTATTGGAGCTGAAGTTCTAATATTTAAAAGTAATTATTCTGATTTCATTTATTTCATGATATACATAGATTTGTTTCCTATCATATCAGATGATGGATGTTGAGCTGATTCTGCAGTAAAATCATTAGCAAAATCATGTATAGATTTTTTAGCATAAAATGTTGGATTCAACATGGTTTTTCTTTTCTGTTTTTACTTTTCTCCAAATCACTGCAACTTTCTTTATATTTTCAATTAAATGAAAACGTGAAAAGGTGTAGGATATACAGCCCTTTTTATAAATGGTCCTCTAATGGTCCAGTCTAATTCAAGTCACATGTCACTATAGATACTTCTGTGGAGTCACAAGCCCATATAGTAGAAGTCTAGTCAACGGGTCTGGGATTACAAAAAATAATAATTATACAATATTACCCTTGCAGTATTTGCAAGGTAGTTTGTTAATGTGTATTCAGTGATATAAATTTTTTCTGGTCAATGTCCATAAATAGAGAAACTAAATGTCTACCAAAATGTCTACCACCCATTAACCAAGTCCATTATAAAACTTTGAATGGGAAATGTTGTTTTTGCAATTCACATAGCTTACACATGGAGAATATATTCTACATACTAATCCTTTTAGTAATATGCTATTTTTTGTGTAATGTTTGCTGAAGGAGAATTTGTAACAGACACAAGTTAGATAAAAAGATTTCAAAAGCCAGCACATTCATAACAGATGAAAATTTATCATTGCATAAATTCATTTATAAACAAGTCTGAATAAAGCTAAAATCAAACCCAAACATCAAATGTTTTCATTGTTTTGCATGCAGTTTCAGTTTCTTAAATAAACAAAACTAATTGTGTGACTTAGGGATGCAACAGCACATGGTATGTTATCGAACCACAGGGTATCTGCAGGTTTCAACAAGTAAAATGTAAGACTTTTTAAAACTTTTTTTAATGCCACTACAAATTCAGTTTAAGACAAATTTCACAACAACACTCCATGCAAAAAATACATAAGGACACCAAATAAATTGAAGTACACATTATTGTTAGAGCAGTAAGCCCACTGCTAACAATAACGTTACTGGATGTACCTCGCGGGACTGTCGTCTATGATAAAAAAAATGGAGAAAGGCCGGGCATTTGTTGGAGGCTTTTTGCAGCTTTTTGTTGTTTTTATGTTTCTCACACTTCATATGGGATTCCACAGATTTTATTCTCATGAATGTGCCAAGTTTGGACTTATTGCAAAAAAAAAAACATTGGGCTTTGTTTTCTTTCCCTTCACAGATTTCAACCACAAAGCAAAGTTGCTGTTCTCCAACAACTTCTGATTGAATGTGCACTTTCCCATGGTACCTGCAAGATGTTTAACAATCAATGTCCACTGTGTAGCCAGCTAAATTACCTTGCTTGCTACTAGCTAACTATCTAACCGTCACAAGTGTCTTGCTGACATTCTGACTGAAATTGTGGTTACTCACTGCTTGCGACCAGTGCTAAAATGTATTATAAAACCAAAAATCTTTTGTTTCACCTCTTCACAATGCTAACAGTACTTAAAACTTTAAGAACTTTAAAAAGAAACAATGCAATTTATGACTTTTCAAGGCCTTTTATTTATAACAAATAATTGAAGACTTTTTAAGGACCTCCTAAAAATTTCATGGCAAGACAGCAAGACAGAGATAAGCTTATTTGAAGATTCGGCATTCAATATGCCCATAAACGAAATACAGTCTGTAAGCATTGCTTTACCACTGTTCAGCTACTCGAGTGGAAACACTTCTAACATGACGACACCATTCATACCGAAACCAAACCTTTACCGTAACCCATAGACGCCGATTTATGTTTTCCTCCGTGGGTGCTCATAGGCGCACGCCATTTATATATATATATATACACACACACCTATATATACCTATATATACACACCTATATATACCTATATATACACACCTATATATACATATATAAACGCACTACGCACACCTATTAATTTACTTATTAATAAAGCCGTAAAGTAGATCTTTAAAAATGTACCACTTATCACAAATACAGGATTGGAGATGAAAAGTTTATCTGACACGTAGGCCTAACCGCGATCAGTTCGTGGGAAATTAATGTTTTGCGCTATTATCTAAATATCGATTAAAAAAAACGACACATAGTTTCTGGGAGTTTCTCCCTAATTTCTGCTACGAGTTTTTGATAGTGGCATTTTTTCATCTGAGAAACGCTGTGATTGGTGGATAGGGAGCACCCGGAGCAGGCGACTGGTTATGTCGCTGTCACTAATATCGACATAACCAATCACAGTGTGACAGACGCTTTACATATCACCAACGGCAAGTTTAATTTTAAATGGATGTAGCCTACTGGCGGTCTGGCACACGTGGGTGCTCGTGCTCGGTATTTTCGTGGGTGCTCGCTTTTTTCTGTGGGTGCTCGCTATTTTCCGTGGGTGCTCGAGCCCCGGAGCACCCACGGTATCGGCACCTATGCCGTAACCCACAAACCATTGCCTCCCTAGTGTGACTAGTGGTAAAGAGGAAGAAAAAAGTGGTGTTGCCCGATGTATACGTGTAGCCTATTGGAGGCTGAGAAATAGCTGATCAAGTGCTGCCTATTGTAACTGTCTGTCCCCAGTAGCTGTTTTTTTCTGCAGCTAATTAACAGACGTGGCTGTAGGTACTTCTCAGTGATGTGCTTCTTTCTCACTCCGAGATAACATATGCCGTGCTGCTTACAATCTGCTTAATCCAGTCTAATTTCAAATATGCAAGTCAGAATCACCAATGGTAGAAGGTGAGTCCCAAATCTCATTCACCAATGGTCAAGGCTGATTCGAGTCATCACTATCAATATTGAAGTAAGTCTGTCATCCTGTTTTTGAGGCTAACTAGTGTTTTTACACCTGCCTGGTTAACCCATGTAGTTCAGCTAGTAAAGTTTTCTTGAAAGTTCTCCTGGAGAGTGTTCCTGACCTGTCGAACAGTTCCTTGACCTTTCTTTCTTCATAATAGTAAGCATTCTTTGGTCAACAACTAGAGGTCTCCTTTGCAATTGCTTAGTTATGGCAGGCTTAGCTTTCATTTACACTTTGGTCTTCACACTGTCAGACACCAGCAGCCAGTGTTTTAGTATTCAAGCCATGTTTTTCAAGAATCGACCACTGGTGGCTCGGACTAGCCAATTGTTTGGACATGATCTGGAAAGGCACACATCTGTCTATATAAGGTTGTATAGTTATAGTGCAATAACCAACCCATGAAGTTAAAATAATTGTCCTTAGAGCTCTGAAACAGGATTGTATCCAGGCACAGATCTGGGGAAGGGTACCAACACATTTCTGCAGCACTGAAGGCCCCCAAGAACACAGTGGCCTCGATCAGTCTTAAATGGAAGAAGTTTAGAACCACCAACACTCTTCCTAGAGCTGGCCACCTGCCGAAACTGAGCAATCGGGGGAGAAGGGCCTTGGTCAGAGAGGTAACCAAGAACCCAATGGTCACGCTGACAGAGCTCCAGAGATCCTTGGAGATGTGAGGACCTTCCAGAAGGAAAAGCATCTCTGCAGATCCTCCAGTCAGGCATTTATGGCACAGTGGCCAGACGGAAGCCAATCCTCAGTAAAAGACATGACAGCCTGCTTGAAGTTTGCCAAAAGGCACATAAACTCTGACCATCAGTGTTATGAACCCTGCGGCTCTAGCAGTCTAGGGCGGATGGTACAGAGACCCATAACATAAAACTCATGCAAAGTGGTGGTGTACATGAACAGTGGGAACTAACGACACAGACAACCAAAGCTACCGTCAAACATAAAACTTTTATTATAAACACACGGTAAAGGGGTTAGGGAAATGGGGCTGAGCTGCACCCAAGATATGAAATAATATACTCCAAACACCCCTAAACTGAACTTGCCTAAAGAACCGCTTAGCTAACTACTAAACAATACAAAAAGTAGGTGGTCCTCTCAGTTCTAACTCGTGTTCTTAGACAAAGTTTTCCTATGGGTTGTGTATGCCCAAGGGCGACTTGCTATAAAACCCCTTTTCCCAGGGACACAGGGAAAAACAAAACACACAGGTTGAACAAGGACTAAACAGCAAACAGCAAACAATTGACTAGACAACACCAAACAAAACACCACAGCAATACATACTCACATGAAACAGGACAAAGTGAGATGTATGTGCTAAACTAAGTGATGTATGAATGAACAAAGTGTCTGTCTATCAAAAGTGTGTGTATCTCAAGAGTGTCTATGTCCATGTGGGGTAAAGCAAAAGAGTCTCTCTGGGAGAATGAACGGACTGGGTTTTTAAACCAGGGGATGTGTGATGTGATTGGGTACAGGAAAAAAGGAACAGGTGGTGCAATTAGGCGGAGTGTCCACTGATTGGTCAACCTCAGCAGTCAGGCGATACACTCATGACGGCCAGGTGGGAAACACCAACAAGCACAATCAAGAACATGGGGACACCTGGGGAAACAACAGGCGGGGAAACACACAAACGCACATACAGGGTACCTGCATGCGTAACACTCCCACACTTAAAAGAGCAAACCTACTACGGTTTGCAACACAAGACATAAAAAGTATACAGAACACTATTCAACGTGCAAAGGCATCCACACAGGATAGAAAATAAATCATACATCTCTAAACACGGGACAACGCATCTGCCAGTACATTATCAGACCCCTTTTTGTGGCGGATCTCCAAATTATAATTTTGCACAACAAATGCAAACAAACAAATGCAAACAAAAGGAGTTGGTTCAGGTTGTACATACGGTGGAGAAAAACTAAGGGGTTATGGTCCGTATACACTATCACTGGTAGTGCACTGGAACCAAGATAGACTTCGAAGTACTGCAGAGCTAACAACAAAGCAAGATATTCTTGTTCAATGGTTGAATGAACAAGAAGCTCTTTGTCTTTCGGCAAACAATAAGAAACAAGATTTTCTAGTCTAGTAAAACCAAGATTAAACTCTTTACCCTAAATGCCAAGCGTCACGTATAGAGGAAACCAGGCACCAGTCATCATCTGGCGAACACCCTATGGTGCAGCATGTTGTGGCAGCATAAAGCTGGGGTGATGTTTTTCAGTGGCACTAGGTGACTAGTCAGGGTTGAGGAAAAGATGAACAATGCAAATTACAGCTAATTAAATTTCCAACAGGACAACAATACAAAGCATAGATCAAGACAATGCAGAAATGGCTTCTGGTCAGGGTCTGTGAATGTCCTTGATTGAACCATCCAGAGCCAGAACTTGAACACGATCAAACATCCCTGACCTAAAAATGGCTGTGCAGCCACTTTCCCCTTAACCTAAAAGAGCTTGAGAGCATCTGCAGCATCTGCTGTAACCGCATCAAAAAACTACTGAGTGAAAGGGTCTGAATATTTATGTATATGGAATGGTGCTGTTATTTTCAAATAAATGTTTACAAAAAAAATAAAATAATAAGTTTTGTCATTATGGGGTATTGATATAGACTGATGAGGATTTTTTTTCCATTTCAGAATAAGGCAGTAAAATCTATATTCAATAATTTCTGAATGTACTGTATATGTATAAACATTGCGGGGCACAAGCAAATGGATAGTGAACTTTTTTACTTAATTAATTTTTACTTAATTATTCCCTGCCATTAAAGTATATTTCACTGGGTAATTTTTTTATGTGATCCTAGTGACTAACACTTAAGCACTTGGACTCAATCACTCAGAATTTTTCAGCCATACACAATCGTGACTCAACTTGTGATTTCAACCATTGGTGGTCAGGATTAGCCATAATGACTTTTGACTCGGACTTGAGGTTTTGTGACTGAAACTACATTTCTGCCAGCAACCGACTCCAAATGCAAATGCTAAGCTGAAAATTAAGACTAGACATTGACAGCTCTTGTGTGCATGCTCTAGGGATACAAACACACCTGCTTAAAATGAGACAACTGTAAAGTCAATTGTCCAAATACTGTTGGGACCTTTAAATCTGGATTGCAGTTATTTTTAAATTATAATTCTTTGCTATCATTGTATCATTTCAAACCCAAACTTCTGGAGTACAGCCAAAACAAAACTTGTGTCACTGTTACTTTTGGACTGCAATGTATATTTTATTATAAAGTAATTTTCCACGCTTTTACACGTGGTGTGGCATGTTTCCTTGACCACCATTAGCTCTTTTACTGCAGCTCAAGTTTCAGAGACGTCACATTACTTTTGGTCTAGTAGAGACATGAGTCACTATCTTGCAGTACAGCTGCGTCATTGAGACCAGGTGTTTGACTCCTGCATACCAACAGTGCCCCGGGGTCTAGCAGACAGAGGAAGAAAATTAACTTGTCTCATGTCACTCTAGCGACTCTATGTGGTACGTTGGGTACCTGCAATGTCAAACGGCATTTTTAAAGAATGCGCTTTCCTCCAGCGCGTATGTAGGCCGGCAAATACATATAAACAATATGTTCAATTCTGCTTTTAAGCATACCTGGCAGATTAACTTCCACAATTTACTAAAGTAAATATGCTTATTAATGGTTTGTGACTTATGAAAATTGTGATATGAATATTTATGAAGCATTAAAATACCAGATTCATGTTTTGAACTAGATGTGTCACACTTTCTGTATTTTTCTGATTCAGAGAGATGCAGAAGTCACCCCTTATATCCTTCAGTGAAGCAGTTAATATATAGCAATGAGGTGTCCTGTCATAGTTATATCAGTTGGTGTCTTAGAAAAAACAAGCAGACTCAATTACAATGGCAGTGTAGAAAGCCTTTACGAATGTCAACTCCCATCCCAGACAGCTGTAATTTATAAAATCTGTCCTCTCACAGGACAGTCGTTTCTCCAAAGCACAGTAGATTCACAAGAAGCATGGACTGAAAAATTTGAAATCAGAATAAGGATGCAGGCCATAGTTCAAAGGACAAGGGACATCTCAAGAAGAATGTTAAGGATAAAGACTGTAATGTCTAGCTATACTTTGTACGACTGCACTACTGGAGGCTGGAGTGTGGGCCACAGCTTTTTAGAATTATGAGACTTTTGCACTATTGCTGCTGCTCTTAATATACTGTTTAAATAGTAAAACAAACTAGCATCACTTCCTAGACATTCTCTGTTCGTCCACACAAGTCAGGGGGCAGCAGGTTGGTCTGCTAGCTCCCACTGTGCTCCTTTGATGGTAATCTCTTTTGACATGAAGTAAGTGTGGATATCAGGTTACTGTTACACAGCATACACTACAGTAAATAGTAATATACTGTGCAGTGCCTCTCAGTTCTGTGAAGTAAGTGCTCAGTGAGTGCACAAGTGAAGGGACCTTTCCCACATCATTATGACCAGACTGACCCAATCAGAGTTGACTGCCCCCTCCTCCACTCACCACCTCCCCCTCCCCACTGTCTGCTGTGGCAGGGTGAGGGGAAGCACCAGGCCAAATGTCTGGGGGATGGTAAGGCAGACAGAGGCATGTTGGGGAGTCCCAGGGCTCACGGTAGACACGCTGCTTGAGAGGGGAAAAGAATGAGCAACAGGCAGACACAAGGGCACGGGCAGATGTGTGCAAGAATAGATGAGGAGATAAATCACTGCCTGTCTGGGCCCAAGGCATTTGCATTCCTGAATTGAAGCTCCAAGGAGACACACTGCTGTACAGTCAGCTCTGACACCATCAAGGAGAGAATTCCAGCAAAATGTAAACTATGCTGTAGAATCCAAGGAGGTAGTTTTAACCTTTAAACGCTTGGACCCAGTTTTACATGGTTAAACAAAAACAATTGGAGTGATTTGAATGGGACAAGAAATGCCCAGAAATCCTTTTTATAATGATTATTCAGGATTCATGTTATTTTATTTACATTATTTGTCAATGGGTCAAACATATCCATATTGTGTTTTGCATTTGTGCTGCCAGATTCTGCACATAGAACATACATTTTAAATATGAATGGTTTTGTGGGGAATTTTGCAAAGCAATCACACTTCAAATATTTTATTATGAATAAGCATTTAAACCTAGGGAAACTTTAAATGGTTGTATAATGTTTAAGAAATTTCTTAGTCAGTGAGATTTGTTTCACAAATAGTTGGCCAGAAGCAGTGGGGGAATGGGATTTCCCCAAACACCACACTCTGTCAGAACGTGTATTGAAGGATTAGCGAGATGTGAAGAATACATGTAGCCTACATCCTATAGCAAAAGTCATTTTTTTATGGTCATAGTATTTGAGTTATACAGCCATAGGATTTCTTTCAGCAATGTTCCCATCAGCAGGTATATTAATTATTGTACAAGGTGTCAATATCTATAATCTATAGACTATAACCCTGAAGGGTCAGTGCTTCCTGCTCTGGCTCAGTCCTGTATGATAATTATTATATTGTATTATATTGATTTCTGTCTTGCATATTGCTAAACAGTGGCTATGGTAATTAACTTACAACTTCTTTTGAATCTATGGTATCTGTGTTAGCTATGAATGCTGAATGTATGAACAGATGAATATGGAGGAATTAGTCAGTTCTGGATTAAACATTCTATAATAGCATTTTATAATGAATTCTACCATCCAAGCTAATGTGATGGAGCGCTTCCAGACCTACAGTATGATTAAACCTGACATTTACCAGAGAAGCAAATAATAAGGTGACAAAAGCTAACTAGCTAGATTGGTAGCTAGCTAAATGTACCTCTTCTGACACAAACAGTTTGCTTATTTCAAAATGTAGTAAACATACTGCCCCAAAATGAGGCCGATAGGAAGCAGCTGTTTTGTGAATACTAATGATTTTATGTTTGTTGCACTTTACTGTTTCTACCCCATCAGATTTTGGCAAGGTACTCAAGTCAAGGTACTCCATGCACATGCATTGAGTGTATCAACAAGCTCTGTCAGCCCAACACATTCCTGCCAAGTGGATGCCTACTGGTATGACCAATATCCCAAATCAGCTTGTCTGAATCCCAGAGCAAACTTGTTGAAAAGTATCTTGTGTCCTTGATTAATGTACCTATGATGATGGAGTGAATAATTCTGGATAAGAACATATACTGAATGCCATATATGTATTATACAAATATCTACAAGCAATTGTCTTTCTGTATTATCACCTTAACCTTAACCGTATGTGTTATTATCAATAAGCAGGACAGTGCCAGGACCCTTGGATGGAGCGTTCTAAAAGTGTGGGAGGGCAAAGGGTGGAGATACTTGGAATGCCTTGCCTGAGAGCCTAAGCAGTATTGAGTTACTAATGAGCATGTTCTGTAAGTGAAGTGGATGAAAGATGTACAGACCTGTTTTCCCTTGACTCATTTGGACAAGTTGATGAGACAAAACAAAGTGAAGAGTTGTGTATGTAAGAGAGACAGAGGGAGATAGAAAGGTGGTTGGGAGATGAGCGATAATTATTTGTTGCAGTATGTTGTGTGTGGAAGTCTTGTTAAGCTTGACAAAGTGAGAATAGACAAGATGAACAACATCTGGTTCCAAAGGGAAATATATACACTACCATTTGGGGTCATTTAGAAATGTCCTTGTTTTTTAAAGAAAAGCAAATTTTTGTCCATTGTCCAACATCAAATTGATCAGAAATACAGTGTAGAGATTGTTAATGTAGGCTTACACCACCTCGCCGGTTTCATATCTGTGTAAATACCTACAGGATATGTTTACTTTTATCAATATTGGCAAAATATAAGCAGAAGAAAATACCAAAAAACCGAACAAACATCACGTTACCACTTGGTTTTATGGGGATTATGACATATTAACTATTCTAACAAGTGCTTCCTGGTCAAGTGCAATATGTGATAAGAAGCAGAATGGCTAGGCATGTTCTTGGTCACCTTGACTAAGGCCCTTCTCCCATAATTTCTCAGTTTGGCCAGTTGGCCAGCTCTAGGATGAGTGTTGGTGGTTCCAAACTTCAATTAAAGAATTATGGAGGCCATGTTCTTTGGACCTTCAATTCAGGATAAATGTGTTTGTATATTTCCCCATATATGCGCTTTGACTCAATACTGTCTTGAAGCTCTACAGAAAATTCCTTCAAACCATGGCATGGTTTTTGCTCTGTGCTGCACTGTCAATTGTGGCACCTTATCTTAAAAGGTATTTGCCTTTTTTACACCACTTACCTTTTCCTCACGTCATTTCATACAGTTAAACTAAATTATCGTTTAAATTAGACAGTATTTTAAATCTCAGCAGTCCTTGAAATGAGATTAAGAAGAATTTTCTTTTAATAGTAAGCTGAGCAGGTGTGATGATGCAGAGGAAATTTGTAGTTAATTAAGACTTAAGACAGCCAGAAGAGGTGTTGAAAAAAAGAATGGTGACATTTTGTGTTTTTTGTGAGAGTTACATTATACCCCAGGGGGTATTGTTACCCCATGTTACCCTACTTGTAAATCACAATCTGCAGTAGTACGTTATTAAGCGTTTGCAAGTGGAGATACCCATGAGGAGTCTGATTGGCAGGCCATATCTTTTTCTGACCAATGAAATTACTACTTAGTGTTTTCACCTTTTAACCAATCTGAGACTCTGACTCTGAGAATCTGGACTCTGGAACAAGCAGCGCATGTGTTTCTACTCGTAGTGATGCAGAGGACTGAAAACCTGGCTCAGCATGGTTGGCTTCTCCTACCTCAGTTTTTGATTGTATTACATTACTTTTCCATCTAGCTAGATCATTGCACAAACTAAGTTTTACTGGAGTCTACTAGCTCAATTACTAAAATGTAAATCTAACTACTAGTTAGGAATTTACATAGCTAATTATCATTTTGCCTTTGAGAAGGGTATGTTTTTACCACAAGAATAGCCATTCAGATAGCATTATTCATATTTTGTATTAGACAAGTTTAGGCCTATACTTATGAGTTTTATATGGTTCACATCATAACATGTATTTGTTGTTTCAGTTCATTGGTCAGAAAAATCTAAGCCATGCCATACAGTGTCCTAATGGGTATCTCCATTTGCAAATGAAATAAAAATGATGTCGCTGTTTTACCTTCATAGTTTTTGCTTGGTCATTATGGGGTATTGTGTAAAGATCGATGAAGTTTTTTTTTTAATGTAATCCATTTTGAATAATGTAACAAAATGTGAAAAAAAGTGAAGGGGTCAGAATACTTTCCAAATACTGATTGAATACTAGAGTTCCTTAAACATCCTATATTGTGAGGTTATTCACATGTCCTGGGGACCTTAAGGAGCTCCTTGAGACCTTAAGGAGCATTAGCTACTCCTCTTTTTTGAGACATTAATGATAACACAAAAAATTATAAAGTATTTGAAGCCCACACTTTAGATGCGCCAAAACAATTTACAACCTTTAATAAAAATGTTGAATGGACTAATGATTAATACATTATTAACTAGTGAATAGTTTATGAATGCTTCATTGTGAGTAGTTATTTTAAAGTTATTTCGATTTTCTGTAGCTATTGAAAGTTCCGTAGATTTTCCACTTGCTAATGATTGATTCCTTGATTGTACTTACCCTTTCATCACAAGTAAAGATGGTGAATTGTTAGGGAATTTAGCAAGGTTAGAACATGACATATCTCTAGATACACCTCTGCTAGAATTCAATTCTGTGATCAATTTTAAGCCACTTAAATGTGCATACCTTAAATGCAATTTTATAATGTTTGCAAACCGTTCACTTCTGACCTGTACTCTCACATTCCCTATTGTAAATCTGAATAGCCAGGGGAAGTGAAGTGACTTTTAAAGGCCTCAGTACTGCCAGACTCCTAATATTACTGATGATATCTCTCCCATGGAGTTTACTGACAAGAGCCCAAGGATCAGAAATGGCCATATAGTAGACTGAAAATGATGTCTCATCCAACATATGGTGAAATGGCCTGTCTGTTGATAGAGAAGGCTAATGGTGTCTTTAAAAAGGGATTTAGCCTTTGACCATACCCCAACCCCATATGACCATGGGCTATTCCTATGGAAGCCCATTGCATTAAAAGTCCATTACTACAGTTAGCTAGCTAGACTGGAAACTCAGGAAATACTAAATTCTGCTCAAAGTAACTGTCAAACAAAATTTGATGAATTCAGGACTCATAAGGAAATACCACATCATAGAAAAGAGAAAGAATATCACACAGAAACACAAACTCAGTTGAGCCTTGTGATACACTCACAAACACTGACAGACATTTTTCCTGCATGTCATGCATTTCCAAGGCTGATTTGATTGAATATTGGAGAGAGAGACAGCATTAATCCTTTAAGCCCTGCTGTAATGGCCCCTGACTGGGCCATATGAGATCCACGACCCTCCTCCACTAATCTGCTCCAAACAGTGATGAACCCAGAAAGAGGCTCTTGCATTTTACAAACTGTCTAAGGCAGGATTATCTACGTAGTTTGTTGTCATGCAAAGTTCAGAAATCACACAGTAATCCATGTATCTCGATGACATACATGGTTCTATGCAGAATAATTCTGTTTATCTGCTCATCAGGGTTCTTCCATGACCTGACATAGAGATGCTGCTTAACTGATGCTGATTAACTTCAGCCCTCTATATTCAGAGACAACTAACTGGTTGCAACATGGTGCAAACATGAATTTTACACCAATCCTGACCCTGCTTTCAGCTCAGCCAGACAGGGGAATCCAGGCACTGCGAGACATGTACAATATGCACATGCTCCTTAAGATCTGGCTAGTCTCCCCACAGGTGGCACCACAAGTCCAAAAGTGGTGTGGCAAAATTTGGGACATATCAACAGCCTTTTTTTTGGGACCAGTCTGATCTTTTTCTGAAATTGTGAGGTAAACTTCTGTGTCCTACTTGTATGCATTGTTGATGAAAGATAGTTGCAAACGTTCACATACATTTGAGTAACTTAGTAGAGACTTATCCAGATGGACACGGCATGTTACAATAATAGTTACAGTATAAAATGGTGTATAATCAATTATTAAATTGATCAACAGCTCACTTCAAAAAGGTGTTTGCAAAATATTCCCATTCTATACATCAGATTGTATTGAATTGCGTAATTATTAATCAGTGAGCTTAAAATAATATTTTTTTTATTTTACATTTAAAATTGTAGATGCATTGAATGCGCTCGATACGCCGCTGCTTTGAAGGTGGTGGGGCGGCGCCACACCACTGAAAAATACTTGGCCAAATGCCAGCTCGCCACACATTTGCAGGCGGCTCTGAGTCTCCCCCAAGGTTATTGTCAATAAAACAAAGGAAACAAAAAGAGCAGTGCATTGCCTCTCAGCACCAGAAGAGTTCCCAAACATTGCTTTTTTCATGAACCAATGAGAGCTCCAGGCCATCCCAGTGTCCCAGGTCCCTCAAGGTCATCACCATGCTGATGCAGATCTTGGATTCCAGTGGCTCCATAGTAAGAGTGCTACAAAGCACCGTAGACATATACCAACAAGATGAGCTTCCAGACTGAAGCAAATGGTTTGTCTTCCCTTAGAGAGGGCAGTCCACCACCCACATCAGCATTGCGAAGGGAGACATCTGAGCTTCTACCAGTGGCCAGGTACAGTGAGGGAAACATTTATTTGTGAAATAAGTATTCGACACATCTGCAAAACATGACTTAGTACTTGGTGGCAAAAACCTTGTTGGCAATCACAGAGGTCAGAAGTTTCTTGTAGTTGGCCACCAGGTGTGCATCTCAGGAGGGATTTTGTCCCACTCCTCTTTGCAGATCTTCTCCAAATCATTAAGGTTTCGAGGCTGACGTTTGGCAACTTGAACCTTCAGCTCCCTTCACAGATTTTCTATGGGATTAAAGTCTGAAGATTGGCTAGGCCACTCCTGGACCTTAATGTGTTTCTTCTTGAGCCATTACTTTGTTGCCTTGGCCGTATGTTTTGGATCAATGTCATGCTGGAATAACCATCCAATGCCCTGTCTGAGGAAAGGAGGTTCTCACCCAAGATTTGACAGTACATGGCCCCGTCCATCATTCCTTTGATGCAGTGAAGTTGTCCTGTCCCTTTAGCAGAAAAACACCCACAAACATAATGTTTCCAACTCCATGTTTGACGGTGGAGATGGTGTTCTTGGGGTCATAGGCTGCATTCCTCCTCCTCCAAACACGGTGAGTTGAGTTGATGCCAAAGAGCTTGATTTTGGTCTTTTCTGACCACAGCACTTTCACCCAGCTCTCCGCTGAATCATTCAGATGTCCATTGGCAAACTTCAGACAGGCCTGTACATGTGCATTCTTGAGTAGGGGGACCTTGCAGGTGCTGCAGGATTTCAGTCCTTCACAGCGTAATGTGTTACCAATTGTTTTCTTGGTGACTATGGTCCCAGCTGCCTTGAGATCCTCCAGTGTAGTTCTGGGCTGATTCCTCACCATTCATATGATCATTGCAACTCTACAAGGTGAGATCTTACATGGAGACCCAGACCGAGGGAGATTGACAGTTCTTTTGTGTTTCTTCCATTTGCGAATAATCACACCAACTGTTGTCACCTTCTCACCAAGCTGCTTGGCGATGGTCTTGTAGCCCATTCCAGCTTTGTGTAGGTCTACAATCTTGTCCCTGACATCCTTGGACAGCTCTTTGGTCTTGGCCATGGTGGAGAGTTTGGAATCTGATTGATTGCTTCTGTGGACAGGTGTCTTTTACACACTCCCTTTAAGAGTGTGCTCCTAATCTCAGCTCTTTAGCTGTATAAAAGACACCTGGGAGCCAGAAACCTTTCTGATTGAGAGGGGATCAAATACTTATTTCAGTCATTAAAATGGATATCAATTTATAACATTTTATACATGCTTTTTTCTGGATTTTGTTGTTGTTATTCTGTCACTCACTGCTCAAATAAACCTAAGGGATCAAATAATTCCCAGAAACTGGGAAAATATTTAGAAAGATAGTGATTAAAATTACCAAAGCACACTGCTATTATTTTCTGCAAAATGTTTATTCCTTAGATGCTTTTTTCACAGTAAAGGTGTTGGAACTTTGCCTGCTGAGTCAGCGGCTTGCAGCTGCATCTCCAGTGCCTGTAGGCGAAGTCGCTCAACCCGCGATGATGGTCAGCCTGGAAATCACAAGTGTGAGAGAATAAATGCCATTTGATAAACAATATTAGCTGTGGCACATAGATATAACACTAATGCATCCCAAAAGTGCATCCCAGTTTACAACTCAGACAGTCACACTTGGATTCCTACAGTAAGTTGTCCGAGAAGGTGTATAAATAAAAAAATAAACCAATGAAGAAGCACCAGTTGAGTTAGTTACAGTCAGAACAAGCTTTCTAGTTCTTGGATTACATTAATCCATCCTAAAATATTAAGGTAATGATTCACAGTTATATAATTTTAAGTTGACCCAATGTAAATCTGTCAATTTACTCATACGAGTCTAACATCACACCACACGGGAGTGAGCGAATTTGATCATGTTGTTATGTGTTTTTATTCTACTGTGTTCAGCCAAAATTTGCAAACCAGGTGATATAAGCCATTACAGTAAATGCATTACCAGAATGCATCATTTGTTGCCTTTTTGAAGTGGTGGGGTGGCCTAAAAAGAGAGTCATAAAGATGTCTGGAAATATCAAACCATTTGTGACACGTGTGTATGTGTGGTATTCATCAATAAAAAGGAGAGAGCCAGGGGAAAATGCTGGTTATCGCCATTTTCTGCTAAGACACACAATACACAATACAAAAAAATCTCTCCAGAGTCAGCGGTTGTCCTGTCACACAGAAAATGGCCATTACCAAATGGTTGGAGCTAGAAATGCACAAGTATGTTAGAATCAAGTCTCTTGAACATATCAAGTGTGTTGAGTTCTGCTGTAAGAAGCCTTACAAGCCATGCTATCAACCAAAAGCTAAGCTAAGGAGACAGTGGAAAATCCCCCTTATAAAGTGCCCTTAGAAATAGAAATTACAATTTTAAGCAAAATAAATTCACATCGGGTCTCAGTGAACAAAATACAATAAAGATCAAAGTAAAGATCAAAATATGATCAAACAACAGTCAATGGGAAACCAAAATCACCAACCGATGGAGGTCTGGATTCAAACACACACCGAAAATCAAAGAAAACAAATGAAAGCACAACTTGAGAGAATTTCATCACAGCAACTCCCAGATCTGGATCAGTGCATCAGTGAGCTCCTGGACAGTCTGTGGTGCAATTTGGCAGCGTCAGATGCACCAATACATAACGTCCCAGAGGTTGTCAATTGGATTCAGGTCTGGGTAATGTGAGGGCCAGTCAAAGGCATCAATGCCTTTCAGGAACTGCCTACACACTTTGGCCATGTCCTGCTTTGTCCTGCACCTGGAGAAACCCAGGGACCAATGCACTAGCGTAAGGTTTGACGATGGGTCTGAGGATTTCATCCCGATATCTAACAGCAATCAGGTCGTGCCACCCTCATGGAGTCTGTTTCTGACAGTTTGGTCAGAAACATGCACACAAGTAGCCCGCTGGAGGTCATTTTGTAGGGCTCTGGCAGTGCTCCTCCTGTTCCTCCTCATACAAAAGAGCAGAAACCGATCCTGCTGCTGGGTTGATGCCTTGTCCAACTCTCCTCGTGTAACGTCCCATTTCCTGATATCTCCTACATGCATTTGAGACTGTACTAGGAGACAGAGCAAACCATCTTGTGACAGTACATTTGGATGTGATATCCTGGAGGAGCTGGACTACCTGTGCAACCTAAATGGGCTGCAGATACTGCCTCATGCTACCAGAAGTGACAAGGACACTAGAAAACATAAAACTTAAGAAGAATTAGTCAGGAAGGATAAGGAGAGAACAACTCTATGGCCACCCCCTTCAAAACCATTCCCTTTTTGGGGGTTGTCTTGCTGTTGCCTCTCCAGTGCACCTGTTGTCACTTTCATTTGCACCAAAATAGGTGACATTGATTTACAATCGCTTATTATTCCTAACTGGACAGATGGATATCCCTGACGTTTAATTGACTTGGTGTTATACTGTGATGATTACGTGTTCCCCTAATTCTTTCATGTTCCACAAAAAACAAAAAAAAAACAATAAAGCTGCTTTATCAACTGACAAACGAAAAAAGCTGTCAAAAATACATCACAAATAAATCTAGCAGAACAGGTATTCTTAGATACCGTTTGGAAAATATATAATAGTTTAAATGGACCCTAATTAGTCAGATTTTTGTACATATGTTTTACATAAATGTTATAATGAAAGCTAAACACTTCAGTGTTTACCTTTACTCAACCTAGATCAAGGCACTCTGTCTCACTGGTGAAAAGTGACTTGACCACATTATACTAGGGGCAGATTCAACTACTGTGGCTAACAGCCTACTGCCTGACTGGCACACTATAACAATTTGGATAGGCTAGAGTTAGACCCCTGTTGGATAAAATGAATCCATCACTCCAATTTGTATGAAGTTTGTCACTCCTCTGGTCACGATTGGCTCTGTTAGTCTCATTTTGTATGATCACAAAATCAGTTTTCAGCTAGCAATTCAGTTAACTGAGAGGGGGCCTCAACATCTGTTGCTAGGTGGTTTACACCGGTTTATGTTGTGCTTGGTGACCTTTGACTGTTCTCTCATTTCACCTCACCCTAAAATCATTGGTGCCGATGCGGATTACAACATCTCTATATTTGCCAGTATAAGACATATACTGGCAAACCCCAGGCACCAACCCCAGACAAGTCAGCAGTCAATTGGTTTATATTGTGGGTATTAGAGTCACCAATGACTAGGGATTTCCATTTGACATGGCTTTTGTTAGAAAGCATATACAGCTCCAATCTCAAAAGAGCCGACGCAAGCTGCACTACCGTTTAAAGGTTTGGGATGACTTTTGTCCATAAAAATAACAATGAATTAATCAGAAATAAAGTGTAGACATGTTTTATATAAGTCTACACTTTTCCAGCTACAACAGTGAATGACTATTGTAGCTGGAAATGGCTGATATTAAATGGAATATCTACATAGGTCTACAGAGGCCCATTATCAGCAACCATCAGTTCTATGTTGTGTTTTTACTAATCCAAGTTAATAATTTTAAAAGGCTAATTGATTATTAGAAAAACATTTTCAGTTATGTTAGCACAGCTGAAAACTGTTGTGCTGATTAAAGAAGCAAAAAAAACGGACTAAATCTAATTCTTTAGATTAGTCGAGTATCTGGAGCTGGGTTTCGATTAGAGTCTCAAAATGCCCAGAAACAAAGAAAGATCAAGGCTATTCCATGTGAGAAACTGCTAAGAAACTGAAGATCTCATACAATGCTGTGTATGACCACCTTCACAGAACAGCACAACTGTATCTATTTAGAAAAGATAGAGGAGTGGGAGGCTCTGGTGCACAAGTGAGCAAGAGAACAAATACATTTGTGTCTAGTTTGAGAAACAGACACCTCACAGGTCCTCAACTGGCAGCTTCATTAAATAGTGCCCAGAAAACACCAGTAGGAACAGTGTGCAGGTGACTCTGAGATGCTGGCCTTCAAGGCAGAGTTGCAAAACAAAAGCCATATCTCAGACTGGCCAATAAAAAGAAAAGATTAAGTTGGTAGTGTATACCATGTAAAGAGAAAGTGAACACATTGGCAAACTCTTAAATACAGAATTGAATTTATTTTGAGGAGGCCAAAAAATTGTGAGGAGGCCAAACAGCTAAAAACAAACAGGAAGCACAGTGTTTTCCATTTTGTCATATATTTTAATTTTATTTTGTTCAAACATTAGGCCTTTTGCCTCTTGCCAGGACGACATGGTACAAAATAATCTGTTCTCAATTGATATTCCTGGTTAAATAAAAGTTAAATATATAAAAACAGCATTTCAAAATCATCCACAATTTAGCATACTTAACTCTTTTAATTCTAAAAAGAGGATGAAAAGACAGTATTCCAGTTTGGCATATCATCCATCTTCAACGGCAGGCTTCTGTATCCAAGTGTACCCACAGTCTCCATATTGAGGTACCATATCCCACCAATGCAAACAGATATGCACACACGCATACATACACACATACAAAACTCAGTTACTTTGGATGGCTAGACTTATTTGGAAGAATAATCTTCCTGCTTTCCATCTTGATAGAGCCCACTGAGTCACAGACCCCACACAAAGACTAATAGAATCAGCCAAAAATATGTGATATAATCAGACTAGTGTCTTAAAGGAAACAAAGCTCTCAGTCAGCTTTTCTTGATCAAGGCACATCTGGAGGAATGAGCGACTTATAACTTATATAGTTGGACTTTCCCCAACTTAAATTAAAACAGGCTGTTGTGCCATTCTTTCAGGCCGGAGTAGAAACAGAACTTTGACACAATAATAGATTGCACTGACAGCAGTGCAGTTAAATGTTGGTCTTAAAGTTTGGGAAAAACGCCCACAGCTTTCCCAGGATTTTGACCTCTAACCTTGAGGTCCAAGCTTTTAAATTAAAATCTTTATTACCTCAGGGTATCACTACAATACATTGCACAATTTTTTTAGGCATGTAGTCATTTCTGTGATTCCAGTTAAATAAAAACATTTGATGTATTCTTTACATTCACATACGCATTTATTTTTCTCATTTTCCTTTTTTCTTTGCAAAACACAGATAGCTTCATGTTATCTTATTTTCTGTGATGTTTGTAAGTACTGTGGGGTTTAGTTACAACATGACTTTAATAAAAATGCTCACACCTAACATTAATGAACTAAATTCCATGATAAAAACTAAAAGTACACTATACCCCAGGTTTAATATAAATTACGGAAAGAGTGTTCTGCATTTGTTATTACCAGGATGTTAAGCATTCCCAACTCCATACTTTCAACAGGTGACAGTCTTTATTACTGCCTTTGGGTTAACTCCAATTGACTTTTTAACTGTGAATACCTGTTAATATGTTCCAGAGGTCCTTCTAAACACCTTCTAGCAGCTTTTTGTCTTCATCCTGTCCAAGGAACAAAAGCTGGTTTCAGTTTCTGATCTTTGCCTGCTGTGAAAAAATAGGCCTCATCCCACCAACACTCAACATGTTCCATTCAAAGCATTGGGAGCTAATTACAAACATTTGCTGAGGTTGTGGGCCGAATCAAAATGTGCTGATGAGGAAACACCTTGAACTTAAAGCCATTTTACACAATGATATGTAGAGCAAACGAGAAAGAAAAGGTGCCTCATTTTACATTATCATTAACATTATGTTATACTTTACAATGGCATATACTGACGGATAGCAGCAAATACCAGTCAATAAAGCCTGACTTTGTTTTTCTTTTTCCCACGACACTAACTGGCTAAAATAAATCATGGATCATAACCATTTGTGTTATTTTCTGAGTGATGATATCAAGCCATTTAATAGAGTTCAAAGGGTTCAATCAATCAATCAAATGTATTTATAAAGCCCTTTTTACATCAGCAGTTGTCACAAAGTGCTTTTATAAAACACCCAGCCTGAAACCCCAAGGAGCAAGCAACCACAATGTTGAAGCACAGTGGCTAGGAAAAACTCCCTAAGAGAGGCCAAAATTTTGGAAGAAACCTAGAGTTCAGTGATGCTGGGAGACCTGTGGACCAGAGGAAGACTTGACTAAACCGTTGATGGTGACTGTAAATGTATGATAGTTACTGTTAAGCAAAAGTTAACCTGCTATAAAAGATAACGCGAAGACAGTCTTTTTATTGTGTGGCCACTGTAATAACTTTACTAATACTGTTAGACAACAAAATGTAGCTTGTTTATGTCCTATTGACAAGGTTTTATGTCCTATTGACAAGGCTTGTGTGGCCTCAGCTTCCGTGCCCAAATAATTTTTGGGGATAGGCTTGGTTATGAATGAGTTTGGGGCACCTGGTGTTGAGAAGGCAGGTGTTGTTTCAGAATAATACTTTTTTGGTAGTTACAGAGGACAGCACCCAATACCCTTTAGCTGGCAACATGTTTTGGTATCAGTTGTGCAGTTGGCAGGGACCATCATTTTGGTTTATGTTCGACTTGGTGCTATGTGCATATTTAGCCAACATGAAACTGGACTGGGAGTGGTAATCTAATGCTTTTTGTTGTGCTAGGCCATAAACAGTCAACACTTAACACAAGGCATACAATTAGTAGAGAATATTACAGTTTTTCTCAATGTTTTTGGCTCATTTCTCGAATGAGAAACCCTAACCCTAACCAAATATTTTTTTCAAAAAGTAAATATTTCTAATCTCTGAACAATTTGTTTCTTGCTCACATCAGATTAGAATTTCTCATTCATTTAAGCAAATTGCACATGTTTTGGCACATGTGAGAAATAGTAAGTCCAATTGTTTACAGTAAGCACAATACCTTCATGTACATGGCTTGCTGATCAAAACTGATGAGATAATTTTCAGCGAAATTCTCATACTCTTAAAAACTTCTAAACTTTTTTGAGCCATCACATGCAAAATTATCCATTCAATTATCAAAATCTGTATATTCCATAAATATCCATGAAATGACAAGTTGGTGATATCTGCTGTATTTGCAATTTATTTGCCAGGTGACATAGTAATGAAATATGAATCGCCAGGATATTTTCCCCCCGGTGCATCAAAAGGGAAAACATCAGATGTGATGTTGATGAAAATCTCTTGCCAGACCAACAAGTGCGACAGGATGTCAGCTCACTATATATGACTTTATATGTTAGAAATATGTAAAGATTGACATGCAAAAGATTGACATGCAAAATTTTCTGTTTACATGCAACACCACTAGATTTACTGTATACATACAAATGTGCATATCCTTTTTCTGAGTACTACAGAATTGTATAGTATTCACTTTTCCCAGTAAACTTTTACCACTGTTGAAACTGGTATCTAAAAAGCTCAGTGTGATACACATCAGCATTCAGCTAGACAAAAATGTAAAGAAATGTATATATAACCAACATTTCCATGGTTGACTGCCATGGTGAAAAAACATCTAAAAAAATTTGACCAATACGGCTCACATGATGAGAAAATAACTTTTCATTTTGGTAGCACTGGCCAATTTACTGGCACAGTAACTAGGTTTTAAAGAATTAATTAAATATTTTGGGTGTGTTATTACAAATTGCAGACAAGCCATAGAGTTGTGATGTCCCTTGAAACAGTTAAGACTGATAAGACTTTAAAAGATTTGCCAAACTGACTGAGAAAAACTGTAATTGCCATTTTAACATGTGTGTGTCACCTTGGGTGTCTGTAACAAGGCCAAACATTCAGGGGTATGTAAAATTTTGATCAGGGCCATTTGGGTGATTTCTGCTATCATTATGATTTCAAAAGGAGCCAAACAATGTGATAATAAATGGCTTCGTATCACCACTATCTTTAAATATCTTTTTAAATGTTTTAATGATCTGTCATATTTTCATAATCAATGCCAAAATGTCACAATTTCTGCCAGCGTATGCAAACTTATGAGCACAGCTGTACTGCATATTGTAGTCCACATAAGGTGCGTAGTGTGTAATGCTCAGAGTAACGCATAAATGGGAATACCTACTTCTCTTTCTCCTTTGCAGTCTGGAGGTTTCATTTACACTTTTCATACTGACCTCTACTTAACCACCCGGAATACCGGGCCTGGTTGTTAAAGCAGTGAATAAAACACAATTAAGAGGTGCAAGCAATTGTTCTCTGCCCTACTCACCAGACAAGCTGCAGTTTCTACAAGGTCCTAAAGTCACCAGGCAGCTCAAATGTTTACATAATCCTCTTTGAATCCTGCTGTTTAATAAAAGCTAAATGAGTGATACAGTGAGTGTTCATTCTAACATGTGTCTTGCTTATGTTTTATTACTTGTGTTTTACAACATTATTATTGGAAGTGTCACTGTTATTCTTAAAGGAGTGCCATGTAGTTAAGAAAAATCAAGGCCTGTAATTTGTGGTTGATGGCACTTTTTGAGATCAGTCCAATCTCAGTGCCTGAGGCATGTACGCAAGGACTTGATTAGAGCAAATTACATGGGGAGCTACTGTACTGCTGTAACCACAGCTTGCAGTGAAAGTTATTGTGGTATGTCTGGATGGGGTTTTGTGATCTTGCAATGTATAGTGTGCAAACAAACAGTATATATTACACATAATAGTAATACAAAAGTATAACTACAGTGGATATAAAAGGTCTACACACCCCTGTAAAATCGTCTGAACTTTTTCCACTTTTAATGTGACCTATAATGTGAACAATTCAATTGAAAAACAAACTGAAATCTTTGAGGGGGAAAAATGAAAAATAAAAACCTTACAATAACCTGGTTACATAAATGTGCTCACCACCCTCTTATAAGTGGGGATGTGGCTGTGTTCAGAATTAACCAATTACATTCAAACTCATGTTAAATATAAGTCATTACACACCTGCCATCATTTAAAGTGACTCTGATTAATCACAAATAAAGTTCAGCTGTTCAGCTGACATTTTCTTAGTTGCATCTCAGAGCAAAAGCCATGGTCCGCAGAGAGCTTGCAAAGGGATCTCATTGTTGAAAGATGTCAGTCAGGAGAAGGGTACAAAATAATTTCCAAAGCATTAGAAATACCATGGAACACAGTGAAGATAGTCATCATCAAGTTGAAAAAATATGGCACATTACCAAGAACTGGACGTACCTCCAAAATTTAGGAAAAAACTAGAAGAAAACTGGTCAGGGAGGCTTCCAAGAGGCCAACAGGAACATAAAAGGAACTGCAGGAATTTCTGGCAAGTACTGGCTGTGTGCTACATGTAACAACAATCTCCCGGATTCTTCATATGATTGGGCTATGGGGTTGGGTGGCAAGATAGAAGCCTTTTTTTTTGCAAAGAAAAACATCCAAGCCCGGCTGAAGTTTGCAAAAATAAACAACAAGTATCCCAAAAGCACTTGGGAAAATGTGTTATGGTCTGATGAAACCAAGGTTTCACTTTTTGGCCATAATTCCAAAAGGTATGTTTGGCACAAAAACAACACTGCACATCACCCAAAGATCACCATACCCACAGTGAAGCATTGTGGTGGCAGAATCATGCTTTGGGGCTGTTTTTCTTCAGCTGGAACCGGGGCCATTGTCAAGGTGGAGGGAATTATGAACAGTTCCAAATACCAGGCAATATTGGCACAAAACCGTCAAGCGTCCGTTAGAAAGCTGAAGATGAAGTTCATCTTTCAGCACGACAATGACCCAAAGCACACATCCAAATCTACAAAAGCATGGCTTCACTAAAAAAAGATTAACATTTTGGAATGGCCCAGCCAGAGCCCAGACCTGAATCCAATTGAACATCTGTGGGGTGATCTGAAGAGAGCTTTGCACAGGAGATGTCGTCGCAATCTGACATATTTGGAGTGCTTTAACAAAGAAGAGTGGGCAAATATTGTCATGTCAAGATGTGCTATGCTAATAGACTCCTACCCAAAAAGAGTGCTGTAATAAAATCAAAAGGTGCTTCAACAAAGTATTAAGAGTTTAAGGGTGTGCACACTTATGCAACCAGGTTATTGTGAGTTTTTTATTTTACCCCCTCAAAGATTTCAATTTCTTTTTCAATTGAATTGTTCACGCAATAGGTCACATTTAAGGTAGAAAAAGTTCTGACATGATATCTTCGTCTCATTCTTTTACATCACAAGAACCTGGCATTTTAACAGGGGTGTGTAGACTTTTTATATCCACAGTATATATAGCAGTCAGCTATTTAAAATGTTTAGTTTTTCATTTACACAAATTTAGTATGTCAATTCTATAATCTGAATGTAGGAACTGTCTGTATGAAAATTCTAATATTGCTATTAAAACCTTTTAGAATAAGCTCCTGATAATGAGTCTAACAGTCTTAGTCACCAAATGTTTAGGTTCACTGTAATCTGTAGACCTTTTTACAGCTGACGGCATTATACATTTGATACAGCCATTTATAACACACAGCACACTTTTTGCATTGTTTAATTTTGTACTGAACCGCATAGCACGCATGGTATGTTCCAGAGGCACGTTGTGTTTGCAAGTCCAAGTTAATCATTTTAGAACTCTAATTTATCATTAGAAAACCCTTTTGCAGGTATGTTAGCACAGTTGAAAACTTGTCAGTCTATTTTTGTTCTGAGAGTTGAAGGCTATTCCCAGTGAGAAATTGGCCGGGAACTGAAGATCTCGTACAAGCTGTGTAGTATACCCTTCAAAGATCAGTGCAAACTGTTTCTAACCAGAATAGAGAGATGAATCGGAGGCCTTAGTGCACAACTGAGCAAAAGGACAAATACATTAGAGTGTCTAGTTTAAGAAACAGATGCCAGTCACAGGTCCACAACCGACAGCTACATTATATAGTACCCGCAAAACACCAGTAGCAACGTCAAAAGTGAAGAGGCGACTCCGGGATGCTGGCCTTCTAGGTAGAGTTGGAAAGAAAAAGCCATATCTCAGATTGACCAATAAAAAGAAAATATTTTTGGGGGCAAAAGAATACAGACACTGGACAAAGGAAGACTTGAAAAAGTGTTATGGACAGACAAAGATTTGCTGTATTCGGATCGCATAGAAAAACATATGTGAAACATAGACCAAATGAAAAGATGGAGGAGTGCATGGGGGAGACAATGTGATGGTCGGGGGGTGCTTTTGTGGAGGTGAAGTGGGAGATCTGTACAGTGTAAAAGGGATCTTGAAGACAGAAGACTATTGCTCCATTTTGTAATGTCATGCCATACCCTGTGGACAGTGCTTGATGACCCAAAGCACAGCTCCAAACTATGCAAGAACTATTTAGAGAAGAAGCCGTCAGCTGGTATTCCTAGTATAATGGAGTGGCCAGCACAGTCACCGGATCTTCACCCTACTGAGATGTTGTGGGAGCAGCTTAACCGTATGGTATAAGAAGTGCCCATCAAGCCAATCCAACTTGTGGGAGGTGCTTCAGGAAGCATGGGGTGAAATCTCTTCAGATTACCTCAACAAACTGACAACTAGAATGCCAAAGGTTAGCAAGGTTGTAACTGCTACAAATGGAGGATTCTATGACAAAAGCAACATTTGAAGGACACAATTATTATTTAAAATAAAATCATTAATTCTAACCTTGTCAAAGACTATATTTCCATTTTTTTTGCTCCATTTCCTATTTAAAATAATTTCATGTATGTTTTCATGAAAAACAAGGACATTTCTTAGTGACCTGAAACTTTTGAATGGTAGTGTATATAAATGAAAACCAATTGGACCATTTCTCCCTAACAGTTCACAGTTTTTTTCATAATATCTAATAATCCTCCTTTTTGGAAAATGGCTTTAAGTCTTGAATATATTGTGGGAATACCGTGATGACGTAACTGTTTTGTATTATGATTGCAATTACAGCATATAATAACCCAAGTGCATTAAAAACATAACAGCTTCATACCACTTTTAGCCTTTATTCGGCTTAAAGATTCAGATGCATTTGTAAAACAGTACACAACGTAGATAATAGTCTTCTAAAACATGCTGTAAGCATTAATAATAGCTACTTCCAATACGCTATAACATATTTCATAGATGCATGGAGGGAGCCATCATCTTTTGTGTATAAACATAGCCTCCGTTAAAAAACATAGCATTTTGTTTATGGTTAATTGCAGAACTTGAACTGAAAATGTCTGCCACATGGGGACAGGTGCATAACAAAACAGATTCAATCCAACAGCAGTCAACCTACCACTTTGCTTTACAATATCAGTAATTTATATTTCATAGTGCAATCACATTAAATGTGGTCATTCTTAATTTTTGAAGATGTTTAAATGTTGCCCGAAATAACATGATCAAAATGTTTGAAAGATTTTTTTTATCACAAACAACACAAAACAGTCACGTAACAGCTTTTACACTTACGGAAAAACCATATAGATTTTACATGTTGAAAATCTATATTCACAAGTGAAATTAAAACATGTTATGCACAAGTTTTTTTTTTAAAACATTTAACATGCTATTTCACATGTTTTTGTCAGGTCCTGGCTGAGGTGCCTCTAGACATCTCTATTTTGCTTTCGTTTGTGGTTCATTGTGTTTCTGTTTTCGGTCTGCCGTGGCTTTTATTGTTTACTGTTCAGTTCGCAAGAAAGGGATATTAAAAGGATGTTTTCCCTCCCTTCTGAGCCTGGGTCCTACCTCCACAATCGTGACAGTTTTAATTAAAATGACTTCATATGTGGATGGGGATTCAACATCATGTGAATATTCAAGGACATTAACGCATTAACGTGTGCAATTAATTTCAAATATTTAATGTCATAAATTTTTTTTGGTGTTAACAATTTTTTATTATTGAGCCTCAGAGCCATCCATAGTTGGAGCTTGACTTTAGTGGGAGCTGTCAGGAGAATACTAGCCGTGTCTCCCCTAACTCTTCAACTGGTCCCGAGACGAGGCGTTGTGTTGCGTGAATCCACCTGCAAACACTTTGCTGTCATTATTTGATGTTTATGCTAATGTTGGCTAAGCATTAATGTTTCCACCAAAGCATATTCTAACAGTGAAATTAACAAACAACTTATTTGCTGTTATGAGAGCCCAGGTAGCTCTGATAGTGGACTTGAGCTCTTCTGCATTGTTAGGTCTGGCGTATCGCATCTTCCTCTTCACAATACCCCATAGATTTTCTATAGGGTTAAGGTCAGGCGAGTTTATTGGCCAATTAAGAAAAGGAATACCATGGTCCTTAAACCAGGTACTAGTAGCTTTGGCACTGTGTACAGGTGCCAAGTCCTGTTGGAAAATGAAATCTGCATCTCCATAAAGTTGGTCAGCAGCAGAAAGCATGAAGTGCTCTAAAACTTCCTGGTAGATGGCTGCGTTGACCTTGGACCTCAGAAAACACAGTGGACCAACACCAGCAGATGACATGGCACCCCAAACCATCACTGACTGTGGAAACTTTACACTGGACTTCAAGCAACGTGGATTCTGTGCCTCTCCTCTCTTCCTCCAGACTCTGGGACCTTGATTTCCAAAGGAAATGCTAAATTTACTTTCATCAGAGAACATAACTCAGCAGCAGTCCAGTCCTTTTTGTCTTAAGCCCAGCTGAGACACTTCTGACGCTGTCTTATTCAAGAGTGGTTTGACACAAGGAATGTCTTGCATACGTCTGTGCGTGGTGGTTCTTGAATCACTGACTCCAGCTGCAGTCCACTCTTTGTGAATCTCCCCCACATTTTTTAATGGGTTTTGTTTCACAATCCTCTCCAGTGTGCGGTTATCCCTATTGCTTGTACACTTTTTTCTACCACATCTTTTACTTCCCTTCGCTTCTCTATTAATGTGCTTGGACTCAGAGCTCTGTGAACAGCCAGCCTCTTTAGCTATGACCTTTTGTGTTTTGCCCTCCTTGTGCAAGGTGTCAATGGTGGTCTTTTGGACAGCTGTCAAGTCAGCAGTCTTCCCCACGATTGTGTTGCCTACAGAACTAAACTGAGAGACCATTTAAAGGCATTTGCAGGTTTTGGGTTAATTAGCTGATTAGAGTGTGGCACCAGGTGTCTTCAATATTGAACCTTTTCACAATATTCAATTTTTTTTGAGATACTGATTTTGGGGTTTTCATTAGTTGTCAGTTATAATCATCAAAATTAAAAGAAATAAACACTTGAAATATATCAGTCTGTGTGGAATGAATGTATACATTATACAAGTTTCACTTTTTGAATGGAATTACTGAAATAAATCAACTTTTTGATGATATTCTAATTTTATGACCAGCACCCGTATTTGGTTGTGGCTAACGATCTTTCAGTAAATCTAATGTTTACAGGCCCCCACCTGAACCCCATTCCAACTGCATTTGTGCCTAAAAATCTAAGGACAAAACCTTGACAAGCTTAGGTGTGATTCAGTGGGTTAAAAGCCTGCACACCCTGCAGCTCTACAGATAAGAGGAGCTGATATGTGTTTTATACAGTATCCTAACATAGCAGTTATTGTCCTTGGTGTGTTAATCAAGAGAACAATATGAGATGGTAGAATAGTGGTATCATAGACCAGTACACTTCTGTTTAGATTTACATGGACTAGATGCAGCAATTGTGGTAAGTTATGGACTGACATTGTGTGTATATTAAACTAAAATAAGTGCTGTGACAACTTGCATTTATTTAATTCCAAGTCAAGCACTGTCCATAGTTTGTAATAAAACACATTGTCTGTAATATAATGCACTGCTTTTAAGACAGAAAAGTGTGTATTAAGGGCAAAGTTGTTTCACAGCACAAAAAAATACATCTGACTTTCACGTCTTATTTCCCATGTGTAATTTAACATGATTTCCCATGTGAATCGGGATTAATTGTGAAAATAAATCACTAGGTGTCTCACTAGCTGTCGCACATTCACATTTTCCAAAAATTCGGGACGCATTGTAAAATTTAAAAAAACAGAATGCAATGATGTGCAAATCATTTAACCCTATATTCAGCAGAAAATAATACAAAGATTGTTTCTTGAAAAATATATGCCCACTTTGAATTTCATGCCAGCAACACATATAAAAAAATCTGGGACAGTGGCAACAAAACACTGGAAAGGTTGGGTAATGTTAAAATAATACCTGGTGGTGTCTTATCGCCCACGGTACATAACATAATAAAAACATTCAAAGAATCCAGAGAAATCTCTGTAAGAAAGGAACAAGGCCAAAAAACAATATTCAATTGTCGTGATCTTTGGGCCCTCATGCAGGAATGCATTAAAAACTATTGTCTGACAAATCAAATTGTTTATATTTTTGGAAAGCATCCAGACTAAAGAAGAGAAGGACCACCTGGCTTCTTATCAACTCACAGTTCAAAAGCCAGCATCCGTGATGGTATGGGGTTGCATTAGTGCACATGGCATGGGCGATGTGCACATCTGTGAGGGCACCATAAATACAAAACAACAGGTTTTGGAGCATTTTTTGCCATCTTTTTCATGGAAGGCCTTGCTCATTTTAGCAAGACAACGCCAAACCAGCACCAATAGTCCTGGTGCTAAACTGGCCTGCCTGCCTGCAGTCCAGACCTGTAACCCATTCAAAACATCTGGCACATTACAAAACGAAAAAATGCGACAAAGGAGACCCCAAACTTTTGATTAGCTGAAATCCTATATCAAGCAAGAATGGAAATACATATCACTTTTAGAACTAACGCAATTGGTCTCCTCAGTTCCCAAACGCTTACAAAGTAGAAGAGGTGATGCACTACAGTGGAAAATATGCCCCTGTCCCACATTTTTTGAAACATGTTGCTAACATCAAATTCAAAATGAGCATGTATTTTCCACAAAAAATAGATTTTTCAACATTTGATATGATGTCTTTGTACTATTTTCATTTAAATACAGAGATAAATGATTTGCAGATCATTGCATATTGTTTTTATAAGCATTTTACGCAGCGTCGCAACTTCTTTGGAATTGGGTTGTAATATAATTTTTGCTTGTAAAGAAAGGTGTACCTTATTTTAAGGGTGGTTAGAATTTTTTACCTGAAAACAAGATAAAATTATACTTGAAAGGATTGATAATTTTGGAACGGATCCAACTTTTTGGACTGTAGGTAGTACAACCCAATGAGAAATGTATATACGTTTTCTGTTAAAATAAGTCAAAACTAGATCATAGAGTAGTCCACTTCATAAATTATAGTATAGTCAACCAAAAAAATGCCAATACAGCATCTGAGAATAGTGAGAGGATGGAGGCAGGGTATGTTATAAAGAGAAAAACACCAGAGGAAAGACTAGAGATTCAGACAGTTGCAGAAGGGGATTAGCTTACTTCACAAGCCCATGTTGTATTGCATTAATAAGCAACTAGGGCAAGTTCACACATTTCACTCATGCGATTGCAAACAAACGGCAGATTTTTATGATAAAAATATATTTGTGAAGTCAAATGATGTGTTTGTTAAAGTATTGTTAAGGACTTTGACAATTATAATAATTAACAATACTTTAACAATTACATAATTTGACTTCACAAATATCCTTTTATTATAATAGCACCCCCCGCAGGGCCATTCCACTTCAGATTACCGGGCCAATATTTCACACCAGTCCGCACCTGAGGGACTATTTAGTAAGTCCCTGGTGAGCGGTTTAAGATTTGAAATGCCACTAAGAGAGTGTGAGCACCCCTTTAAAACAAGATGCTGAGGAAACCCTGAGGGAAGATTCTGTAACAGCAGCAGGAGTAAGAGTAGCAGATTTGAATGCATGGCCACCAGGTAAAACCCAATCTGACAGGAGGATGTTAAAAAATACCAGCCTTAAGTGAGGGACTGCGCCAGAGTAAGAAACAAAGTCCCATTAGAGTTGTAGTTTTGTAGAGACAGGAAAAGTGTTGAAATCTTGTTCCTTTATTAATATATATGCTGAAAGATATTCAATGGCTGTATCCAACAAGGAAAACACTACTACATAAAAACACTGGTAGTGTGATCGGTCAAACATGCAGGATTTATGAAGTTCAACTAAATATGAATTAAAGCATTTTCTGATCTCGCTTACCCTTCAATAAACCATAGTATACTATCGGGGATATAATTTACAGAGTGAAGCACATTTTCCGAGCTACTTCTGGACAATTATGTGTGAAAACAAAATCTCACTGACCTTAATCTCTCAAACATGATAAAACTCAACTAAAGGTCCCCCAAAGGCTGACATTTTCCTTGAAGAATAATTGTTGGTTCTAGTTACAGCCCTTTTTGGTTCCATATAATAAAACACTTTCCATGAATAATTCTGCACGGAACCCAAAAAGGGTTCTGCTTAGAACCAAATTGGTTCTTCCGGAAACCATAAAGGAATCTCCTATGGGGACAGTAAGCCCTTTTTTTCTAAGATTAATTTTTCTCCATTACTTCCATATTTTCATCTCAACATTCCCAGTACCGTTCCACTCTTCACTATTAAGGATTCCTTTGTCTCTCTACCGTACGCAGTCATCTTCTATCCAAGCAGGTAATGCTAAGTTAGGGCTAAGCAATAACATTCACTTGGGTGCCACGTTTCAATATCAGTTTTGAACCATGGGCCTCTTTGATAAAAAGTGTTAGTTACTGGCATTTACATTCATATGTATTTAATAGCAACCGTATAGCAGGCTTGTAATTAATTAAACTGTTAACATATACACCGATCAGCCATAACATTATGACCACCTGCCTAATATTGTGTAGGTCCCACTTTTGCCGCCAAAACAGACCTGACCCATCGAGGCATGGACTCAACTAGACCTCGGATGGTTTACTTTGGTATCTAGCACCAAGACGTTAACAGCAGATCGTTTATGTCCTGTCTGTTGCGAGGTGGGGCCTCCATAAATCAGACTTGTTTGTCCAGCACATCCTACATGTGCTTGATTGGATTGAGATCTGGGGAATTTGGAGGCCAAGTTAACACCTTGTACTCGTTGTTGTGTCGCTCAAACCATTCCTGAACCATTTTTGCTTTGTGGCAGGGTGCATTATCCTGCTGAAAGAGGCCAATGCCATCAGGGAATCCCGTTGCCATGAAAGGGTGCACATGGTCTGCAACAATGCTCAGGTAGGTGGTACGTGTCAAAGTAACATCCACATGAATGGCAGGACCCAAGGTTTCCCAGCAGAACATTGCCCAAGGCATCACACTGCCTCTGCCGGCTTGCCACCTTCCCATAGTGCATCCTGGTGCCATGTGTTCTTCAGGTAAGCAATGAACACGCACCTGGCCATCCACGTGATGTAAAAGAAAACGTGATTCATCAGACCAGGCCACCTTCTTCCATTGCTCCATGGTCCAGTTCTGATGCTCACATGCCCATTCGGGGCACTTTCAGCATTGACAGGGGTCAGCATGGGCACCCTGACTGGTCAGTGGCTACGCAGCCCCATATGTAACAAACGAATGCACTGTGTGTTCTGAGACCTTTCTATCAGTACCAGCATTAACTTTTTCAGCAATTTGAGCTACAGTACCTCGTCTGTTGGATCAGACTGATCCCCACATGCATTAATTAACCTAGGCCGCCCATGACCCTGTCACCGGTTTTCTTTCCTTGGACCACTTTTGATAGGAACTACCCACTGCAGACCGGGAACACCCCACAAGGGCTGCAGTTTTGGAAATGCTATGACCCAGTCGTCTAGCCATCATGTGGCCCAGTCAAAGTCACTCAGATCCTTACGCTGGGCCACATCAACTTTGAGGACAGAATGTTCACTTGCTGCCTAATATATCCCACCAACTGACAGGTGCCATGATAACGAGATTATTAGTGTTATTCACTTCACCTGTCAGTGGTCATAATGTTATGGCTGATCGGTATATAGTGTATACAGCTTTTAAGAGAATATATTGTTGGCTATACTCTGTCAACAACGCAGAGCCTTTTTTACGGTGAATTCTGAAAATGTTTAGAACCCTTCACTTTTTTGACGTCATTACAATACAAACTTATTCTTAAAGGGATTAAATAGATTGTTTCCCTAATCAATATACACACAATACCCACTAATGACAAAAAAAAGTTTATTTTGTCAAAATATTTAAAAAAAAATAAGAATTTAAATAGTGAAGGGGTCTGAATACTTTCCAAATACATTGTATATGAATTCAGATCACAATCTGATTAAGCAACAAACCACAGGTGTCAAACAGGTTCCACAGAGAGCCGAGTTTCAGCAGGTTTTTGCTTTTACCTCGTATTCGACTGATTAATTAGGACACCAGTTATTTACTATCGCCCCTCACTTGGTTGTTTGGGTCTCAATTGGATACCAATTGAAAAACCAGCATACACTATGCCCTTTGTGGAACCGGTTTGACACCTGTGGATTACAGCATCTTTGAAGTACTACACCGGTCTTAAAAAATGCGCACAAACTGAATGTAAGCAAGATTTAGACAAAGGACAGTTAGTATCAGGGATATACACATACAGAGATTGAGGGAGAGGAAGATGAGAGAAAGTGAGACAAAGGCTGGAAAGTTTAACACAAATTAACCTAAGCCTATTTAATGTATAAGGTTACTTAAAGCAGTCACTTCTTTAGCAGTGAACATTTACAACCTTTGGAAGACTTGACCAAAGTTTGACCATGTCATAAAGCAGTGCAGACGCGTTCTACTTTAGTTAACATCTAATATAGTTCTTGTAAGAATATGACAGGACAGACAGGAATGTGGCTCCATGCGCAGTGAGCAATGTTTATTTAGCACAACAACACGGCAGAAAAGCTTGGTCAGGCAGGCAATGGTCAAAACACAGTAAATCCGAAATGGCAAAGTTACAAAAGGAGCAGCCAACAAATGTAACTTAGGTCAGACAGGGTCTTCCAAAAAAGGATATAAATTCTAGGCAAAGGTACAGGCAAGGAATGGACAAACCATGGGTAGTACTAGGAACAAGGATTATACACGGACTTATCATAAACTGGAAAACTGTCTCAGTATGTCATATCTTAACAAGACAATACCTGGAAAAGAAACAAAGAAACTGATCTGAACTATGTAGGGGGTGCTAAAGTACGAACCGGTGAACACAATCAAGACTTCAGTCATCTGCAAGGCAAATAGAAGAAGAGTATAAGAAAACCATTTGCTCTCTCTTTTAGTGCAAAATATGGTTATAGCTTGCATGCCAGCTCAGTTCATTTGCCTTGTGTGCAGTAAGTGTGAAGTAAGTGGCCTCCTAGTGTTTAAGGACAATTCATTTTCTGCTTCACTCCATATTGCTGTTGTATTGTGTAAACAAGGTAAGTGTCCCTTTTAATTGAGTCCCACAGAATATTACCTTGTTATGGGTTATTGTTATCTGGACTGGAGTATCCAGGGAATTACTTGTGATGGTTTCACTTAGATATGAATTAATTTAGCTCCAACTGCAAATATGTCCAGTAGTATAAACAAACTGTTAGAATTTCAATTTTACATTCATTTAGTTTGAGAGTGTGTAATTAATTATATTTAATGTGACATGTAAGGTGTAATATTCTAAGTGATCAAACTGCTCAGATTAGTATTTTACTTTCATCAGTATTTACAAAGACTAGTTAAAAGGCTAAAAGACACATTTAATAATACATGTTTTCCCAACCTGGATACACGTCTGATATACATGTAGATCTGGGGTGACCATGTTGAAGGGAGCATACAAGTTTTAGTGGTTGCTTGATGTTGAGAACATTTGTAACTTCATGTTGCATTCAGTCATTTTTCTTTTAAGTCTTAGGAGTGTAAAGCCCTCTTTCTGTCACCTCAAAAGAGGAATTGTCACTAATTGAGCATTGTAGCCAGATAATTGGGCCCGAGGACCAATCCACATGGAGAGCGTGACCCTTCTAACCTGGACCTGAAAAACAACAAAGCTGGAGGAGGAGTAATGTCAGTTAAGGGATTCTCAGCAGCTCTTGTACGAGCTTGTTCCACGTATACCATCCAAAGTGGGGCTAATAACTTAACACGCTCTTGAAGAGTCTTTTTCACTGCAATCTAGAACATTCTCCCCAATCCCTCTGTAAGGACTCTTGAGATACTTTTTTGAGCTTGGCAAACTCTTTACAAAGACACACACACAAATTATCTGCTATTCATTGGGTCTCAGACACTCGAGAATTTTTTGAAAGTGGGCACTCGCAGTTCTTTTCTCCCAATGTATAGAGGCCTTCTTTTATGGCTGGCAATGAAGTATAACTCCACCATTCATGGTGATGGGAGTAATTGCTGTTTACAGAGGTAGATACATTTCTAAAATCTATTTTGTTTGCAAACTGAACGTGTCTTATTATAAGCTGGAGCTTTCTACTACAGATGAAACAAATGCTTCTGATTCCCTGACAAACTGAGGGCTAAACCAGGCTCCCTTCTTATTGCATACACAAAACAGACACTTTCATTTTACTTTGAAGGAAAGATCTTTAAGCGAAGCTCTGTGGCCCTACTGTAAGTACAGTCAGTCTCTACAGCAATTAATCTCTCTTGTCAGTGGAGTCAATGGTTATGGGTGAGGGATGTCCTTTACAAGAAGGGAATGCGGAACTGAGCGTGTAGTGTTTCATTTGGTCCCGTTGAAATCAGTTGGAAATTTCATTTGCAAAGCGAGTATTTTGGGTTTAGATTCACACTGACTACTATTACCTGCTTTGATAGGAGTGTCTGATAAATGTATTTAAATGTTAAAATATTTTTTTTTCAATTGAAATCATTGTGATGTCATAGTACAAACCTTTGTTGGTAACTAGATGTATTTTTTAAGCTACTGCACTGTACCTACGACCGCAGCACAACCGTGATTAGAAAAGGTTGTTTAAAATACCCTCTTGTATAAAATTACTTCATTATGTTTCAGTGTAAAAAGCCATCATCTTTGACTGTTTACAGCTAAATCCTGTGTTGACTCTATCCATTATAGTTCTTTGTTTACTAGACATTCAAAATTTAATTGTACTCATCATGTTGCACAAAACCCTAACATTCAAACGTCAACTGCATCATTTATTCAATATGTGACAATAAAAATGAATAATACATCAAAAAATCAAATGTATGGACATGGATATTATTATGAGCTGAAATTTTATCAGAAATGGGCATCTTGTCTAGAATGCCAAACAAGGTTATAATGTAGGTGTTTTCCTTAATCCTACCCCTTTTCTTCTGGGAAAACAGAGCTTTTACACTGTTAAAGAGAATTAACAAGAGAAAGAAATTGCCTTATTTTACAAAAAAATTGTACATGACATTCAATTTAATTTGGCATGTACTGCCATAAAAGGGTTAAAGGGTTGAAAGCAACGTGCAACTCTTTTTTGTATATAACACATGGTATATTTCACATGGGAGGTTCTGTAAGAAATAGCAATTGTAACAGATCACAAGCCCACATGGGAAACACAAATGAAAACATTGCAAAACATTGATAATGATAAATAGTCATCTGTGTTGTATGTACACTCTATGTCTATAACAGAGGGAATTCTATTGGTAGGTTCTAATTTTGTGCAAAAACATTAGGTCCAGTGACTGAATTCATTAAAAGGAATTTTTTGAATGACCCAAAATAAATAATGCAGTTTCCTCGAAATTTACTAAATTATACTAAAATCTGTGAGTGTGAAAATAAATGTGATGATTAAAGAAAAAGTGTATAACATCACGTTTGACCAATCAGCTACAATAGTTAGAATAATTTTTTGTGTGACAAGTCAGAGTGTCCAGCTACAATGAAATGAAAGTACCATATACTGTACAGTATGCTGTACATTGTCAAGAGTAGGACCTTAAGATTATCCTCACCACATGAATGGATTAGGAAAAAACGTTAATGGTTAGAAAAAAAACAAAAAACTGCCAGTATTATCATGTCATGCACACATGTATTAGACACTTCCTTTGGATTAGATCTAGCAATCACAGCTTTGTTAGAGCAATGTTGCTGTCCCTTTCAGTCTCACATTGCTGTGTTTTTGACTCTCTTGGTTAATAAATGGTCTAGAGAAGACAGTATGTGGAGATCATTGGCAACAGGCAGCGGTTAAACCACAGTAGCACAAAGGTTAATATGCTCAGCACATGTTGTCTCTTAACAGGTGGTACAGAGCAATCTGCGGCTCTCGGCATTCCAGCTTTTCCATGCCGGTGGCCCCTGGTATTCTAGGATTTACACCGCCTCCCCTCCTTCCAACCGCAGAGGCCTGACTGACAAGCTAATCGTTGGGCTGGGATCCCCTCAGCTATTGATTCCAGTGCAACACAACACCTCCCAGTCAATGAAACTGCAATATAATGCTTGAGCTGCGAAGAAAGGGGAGGATTAGCTTGTTGAGCAACTGGAAGAAATTTGCTGCTGCTGCCTCTGCTGCGCAATCCTCCTTGCAGCTGCTGGTAGGTAGAAAGAGAGCGGACAAATAAAGTGGGGAGAAATGTGTCTGAGGGCTAAGAGCTAGGAGGCAGGTTATTAAAAGGCACAAAGTGGAGCTCATGCTGGGCAGAGTGAAATAACTGCAGCGCAGTGAAGGCACAACTGAAAAGAAAAGGGTCTCTTTCCTAAATGGGTTTTGTAGTAAAAAGGAAATTTTTGGATAGTGGGAATAGCAGAGAAGTAGAGGACAATTTTGTACTGTACATTTCTGTCAAATGTATGGTGTTTAAAAAAATAATTCTGTATTGCTGCTATTATGGAATATAATTTTGTTACAGTATAATATTTTTTACTTCCAATAGAAAAAATTCTAATAGTAGCAACCAGGCTTTTAGCTAAAATGCCCTGGCACTGGGTAAAGTTCATAATGAGGTTGACCCAACCAAAACAGTTCTTCCGCAGTCAGTTGGCAAGGCTAATGAGCAGGTAGAAATCATCTAAACCAGATGTTACCATATAAACCAGGGAAATGTCCCTGTGTTAATGTGAAACTCTGTTCCAGTGTGGACAGATGAGATTTCCATGTAGTAGTCAATTTCAGTATACCGTAATGATTTAGCTGATCACTTCTAATAACTGGTTGGAGTTTCCTGAAGACCTGGTTAGAGTAATCAGCAGGGATTAACCAATTACTAAGCTGGTTATCAGGAGGGCCCTGCCAATGACATTGGAAGTCCCACTCTTTGGACAAATTAAAATGCTGGAACTCGATTTCTCCCAGTCATGTCCTCCATAAATACAATTTTAAATAAGTGTTGCCTGCCCCTAAAGTTTAGCATAGGCCAAAAAGACTTACATACAGTGTGAAGTTACCTTAAAGAAAGTGTTTAATCTAGTTACTAAAACAGATGGAGCTCTTAGAATTGAATAGCATGGAAGTAAGTCTCTACTGGAGAGGATGCTTTCATACATTTGAGCAGATGTCACACTCCTTCCTTGTATTCATGTAAAAGTAATGTACAAGCAGGCCCCACATAATGAATTGGATATCACAAAATGAAGGGTGGAATTTTATTTAAATAAAAAATATGGAATTGCATAAGCCATTTGTATTTTTAATTAAATTATGTCGATCATATACTTCCAAAATATTTTTATTTTATTTGTTTGACCAGAGAGATTTAATTAGGTAACGTAAACTTCTCATAGCCAGCTAGTTATCAAACCATCATTTCTCCTGTAGACAGCTTGCAGCATGCACAATGCCCTGTCTCCCCATCTCTCTTGAAGGGAATTCCTGACTTACTGACGGTTGTTTCCAATTAGCTGGCTAAGCAAAGATTATCTATATATACACTATGTTATTCCATATATAGTAAATATTTACTTATTTCTCTCGGAGATATTATGCTAAAGTGGCTACAGTAAGCAAATTTAGCCCATGGAACTACTATATTACTGAACCCGTGGCCAAATTGTTTGATTGACAGCAACTTGCTAATTAAATAGTAAAGCAACAACTGCGATTGCATTTGTGTTTTGGCCAGTTTGGGGCTTTTCCAAAGTATGGAAAAAGCATTGTTAACTGAAAACTATTCATTTTTGTCACAATTCATGCCATAACAAGTAAAAATGGCAAACTTGAGAAATGATTAGTTGACAATGTATTTTTACAAAACGAGTCATCTACATTTGATGTTTAAATAGACCAAGGAAATAGAAGATTTCAAAGTGACAGGCATTATGCATACCCATTCATGAAAATTATAATACATTACATTGAATTGAAGTTTTCACAACAATACATACTATTAATAAAAATAAACTGCTGGGCTCCTGAAAGTTAGCTGCGTCATTGTGAAACAAGGGTTAGAATCTTGTACACTGATTAACCCAAGTGTCCCACAGAGGGTGATGCAATTGGCCAGAAAAGTCCAGGCTTGGGGGGGTTAGTAATAGAATATGCTCTAGTTGCCTTGCATCTTCCTGCTCTGGTAACTCCTTGGGTTCCTTTGAGGTAAATCAAGTTAGAAGTCTGGTGAGTGCGTTCATTCCAGCGCGTACACATTCCGGTCTAGGTTTCATGGTTTCATGGTTTAGAAAGCAGTATAATAAGAACCATGATGGATGTGCTTCTGAAGAGTTTCCTGCGATGACACAGGTTCTTAATAATGAAATGGATATCACAGAATTAGTGGGGGGAAAAATGAATGTGGTGAAAAATGTAGTATATAGCCAATGCACAAACAATTGCTGGAAAATTAATCTTGCCAAAGAGTAAAGTAACTGTTACATAAACTTTTCAATACGGTGTGCACACCTAATTGCAAAACATTTATTTTAAATACTGTTTATGAGGGATCTACAGACTTCAGAAAGCCTGTTATGGTTTAGAAAGAAACAAATGCAACAAGTAGTATGACAAATCAATGTTTTGGTCATGTACTTTGCCCTCCACTAATATTGGCACCCTCGAAAAAGCAAAATACGAGCAAAGAAATTCAGTCAGGAAAGTGATCCAAAGCATGCCTCAAAATCAACACAAAAATGGATCACTGACAACAGAATCAAGGTTTTGCCATGGCCATCCCAGTCCCCTGACCTAAACCCCATAGAAAACCTGTGGGATGAACTGAAGAGGTGAGTCCACAAGAACCTGAAGAGATTCTGTATGAAATGTTGGTTGTTATTCCATACTATCTTTTGCAGGTACACATTAATATTTAGGAGACTTACAAAAAGAAGTTTAAAAACAGAGGGCTTCTGTCAAAGCAAATATGAAACATTTAACCTCTCTTACCCTTAATATCGACGTCGAAACATGTAGACTACTGGCTATACAAGCCTTCCTCTGATTAGTCAAGTGACCACTCTATAGGCTAACATGCACATAATACATAACATTTGTATTTGACACCAGAATGTTTTAAAACATAATTTACACTACTGAGCTTGCCTCTCTATGTCCCTGCAACAATATATAAGAACTGTGGTGAACCTTTATATTAAAATCTCTTGACAAAGTTTTTAGGTGTTGGGTTAACCTTTTCTGCCTCATCAGTCAATCTTTTGTGTTTTGTTGCTCTGTAGGTTCAATATAATATATATTTCACTCATATATATTTTACTCCACTCTGTAAATACATGTTATATTTTGGGTTCAATTTAGGGAAAAACATTGCATAAAATAATGAAACAGGGTTATTTGCAAAATATTACATTCGGAACAGTATACTATCCTTGTTTTTAATGTTAACAATATTGTATCTGCACTTTAGTTTTCACTGCCCATTCTTTAAGACAACCTGCACTACATTTCCATAAACAATGAGAAGAGGAATCAGAGGGAGAAATCTAAAACAGTTTATCCACTCCTCTAGGACCAACAAAATGTATTACTCCCAAACACAGTGCCTGGGTCAGTCAATAAAGGCAAATAAAGCCCAAGAACAGCCACAAAGGGACCCTCTTCTCCCTGAAAACAGGCAGTTTAGGCAGTTATGACATGGTGACTTTTAATGCAGGCACGATTTGTGGTCGCTAAAGCCCAGGCTTGCCGGAGGCGACCCTCAAGTAGCAGTGTTCTAATGGGACCAGTTTGTTGACTGTCAAGATAATGGAGAAATCAGTAGCAGACAGCCAGAGCACCGTAAATAGCAAAGGTAATTAGAGATCCTGTCAAAAGCCAAGTGTGGTTAGATTCCTTGTTACAGAAGGTGTTGCAGGTACTGTACAAGTAATGACACAGGTGGAACCAGGACATTGAGTAGCTCTCAAAAGTATTCACCCCCCTTGGACTTTTCCACATTTTATTGTGTTACAACATAAAAACATAATAATATTTTTAGTTTTGGCCAATCATCAGCCAATAAAGTCCATAATGAATATATTTATTAATTGCAAGTACAAAACATGTAATTCAAGTAATTCATTGGATAGGTATTCAAGCCCCTAACAATTTTGGAAAACATGGAGATTGCCAATATATACAGGATTACTACAAGCACGTTTGCAATCCATGTCTGGACAGTGCAAAGCAATTGTAGTAAAATTACTTGAAATAGCCTCATTAGACATTCTTATTAAATCTTATTATGTTTTACAAGAAGGAATATTGAATCTTAACCTCTGTAAGATGACACTATAGTTAGAAAAGTTGGATGAGTACCTAGGTTATGAGTTACAGTACATACACAGGAGTATTTTATATCGCAGGGATATTCAATTCTTACCCGACAAGGTCCAGAGCATGCCGATGATCTGTTCTGCATTATCATTAATTGCAGCCACCTGGTGTCCCAGGTCTTAATACATTCCTGATTAGAGGGTTGTAATAAACCAATGGAGTAGCTGCATATCTAAATACCCCTCTGAATACCGCTGATTTACTGTTACACTACCCTGATCAATGTTTATAAAAGAAGATGAATGGAGCTGCAAATGTAAGTCAGCGATTAACTTAACAGAGACTGGCTTGGTCAGTCAATCTCTTGACATTTTTTTTAAGTCAATCTTGTCTAAAGATTTTCGTGTCCAGAAAGTGTCAAAGATGGCAGCAAAGGTACTCCCACAGATTTGCAGTAAATCTACAGTCAGTTTTGAAATACTAGTAGCCTGCTGAAACATATAATGCTCCGATGCAAGGAAGGCAAGGGACCAGATATACTGTTATAGATTGTTTATTTTTGGTAACCACAGACTCACACGAGCTACAGAACTCACGCTCCATAGCCGCAGTCATCCTTTTGGAACTTGACACCCCTACCTCCAACAAGGATGAAGAAGGTGTGGTGAGTTCTGTCTCTAGAGAAGTGAAACTGTTTGCAGTCAGTAATCTCCCAGGCTCTTCTAGTTCTTGTTGCCAAAATTGTAGTTGTGGTTGCAGTTCTTGACGGCCGCTCTTTTCAACTTCTGTGAATGTCTGTGCTGCAGGGTTAGTGACATCCACGGCGGCATCCAGCCCCCTTTAATACCTTCAATCAGCCAGAAAGAGACCACATAGCAGTGGCAACATTTTTAATCAGATGGAACATCGTTCAGCCATAAGTGTCAAAAATTAAAACAATACATTTTGAGGCTTTACTAGAATTTCTCTCAGTGATGACAATTGCTGGCTTAGGGTAGCTATCAGGCCTGTATTCATCCACCAGGCAGCAGTTTCCAAAGTGAAGTTCATAAAGATCGTTCAAGGACAAATCTACAGCTGTTGAGCATGGCCAAAATCTTTTTGCTTTGTTTCATCTGACCATAGCATCTGGTTCCAATTCAAGGGCCAATGCATTTTAGAAAACTAAGGACATTTTCCGGCAGCATTATTGGCGTGGAGGTGGCAGCTAATTTTGGATTTGTAGACTTGAAGACCCCAAGATGCAAGTCCTTTGGATTCTTCTTTGGCTCCCAGACCATCCTCCTCACTGTGTGTGGTGGCCAGATGCATTCTCTACTGTTTACCACTCTCTCAATGATTTTGAACTTCTTAATTACTGCCTTGATAGTGGTAAATGTTTTATTTAGGTTATTAACCATTCTTTTTTCTCCATTGCCTAATTTATGAAGGACAACAACCATTTGTCATTTCTTTTCATTTGTGACTTTGCCTTCCCTATAGTAATAGATGAAGAATGGATTTTACATGCTCCACATTTTCATACCACATAGAAAAAATTAATCAAGGAAGGCAACATTTACATTTCTTAAAACTGAGACTTGAAAAGTAGAACGTTAATTCAGATAGAAAATTGCTTTGATTTTCATAGATTTTATAAGAATCCTTAGGTTTACCAATAATGCAAAATAAATCATTTTGTGTTTTGTTTATGTACCACCTTTTTTACTCATCTTAATCAAGGATGCCAATAATATTGCATCTGACTATCATGCATGATAAGATTTCTTAGACAGCATTCATTGTTTGCCTGTGCAGTGGCCTGTAATGTATGACAGAATCTAACAATGTTCTTCAGCCCTCAGCCTTTTCTAGGGCAAACTCAGTCCACTGGGAGTTGACAGAAATATCCCAAATATCAGTCTGACTCTTTTGTAAGACTTACTATACCTTTTTGGTTTCCAAAGGCTGCAGAATTATTCTGAAACTGCTTGATAACTGACAGCAAATGGCTATGTATAATTCTGCTTACTTGCATTTCTGGAATTAGCTAAACTGTATACTGATAATTTTAAATGTAATTAAAGTTTTATTTTACATGCACTTCACAGGGGGAAGAAAAAGACATGCTTTTGCTTTTTACCTAGAGTGTAAACATAAACAGTATTTTTCATTTATAGTTTCAACATAGAACTGTAGGATCCTATAGAAATATTTGAGCTATGTTTTAAATTGAATATAAAAGACCATGTTGGTAAGCCATAACCCTCTAATAACTCTCTATTGGCACAAAATGTTGTCTTATAAAATACAGTTGAAATGTGCCTTTTTAGTTTGTGTTTTAGTGTTTTCCCAAATACAGTTGTTAGTAATTATGTTCTTGAAATGCATTGTTTATTACTTTTTGGAAAGTGCATCTTTAACTGGAAATTAGAAAAAAAGCAAAAGCTCTTGAAAATCTTTTAATCAAGAAAGGAATGCATTGCAAAAGGAAAGATTGTAAACTACTGGGAAGGATGGGCTCATCTGTGGACATTGAAGGGTTGGAGTTCAATAAAGATCAATAAAGATGCTCATGGCAAAACAGCCACGCCTGTGTGTGACAGGGTAAATGAAAATGCTTAATAAATAATATATAAAAATGATATACAAAAATGGTTTAGTTGATAATTACATTCAATTAATTATAACTAAATAATAGGGTTAACATTACACTTAAGACACTGTTTCATAAATAATACTAAATATAATCAGGAAATACTGTCTTTTGTTTAGTTTTGACGTAAGCCAGACACAGTGTAGGTCTATGTAGAAAGTCAAGCTTTGATTTAAGAACAAACCAATTAAACACTAGGGGTATGCACCCTCACTCGTGTGCAGTTAGGTGTTGTGTCGGCTTACATAAACAAACCTCACCTAGATTCACTTCAAAAAGCACATTCACTTACATTATATGATGTGTTGACTCAGCAGATAACAGGTAGCAAATTCTATAAGCTACCAGGATATTTTTGCAACCATGTTATTGTAATTATGTAATTATCAGATTGTCAAAATATACTTGAGAAAGCAGGAAAATTAAATAACTTAAACTTTTGTAATCCAAATGTTTCCCAAAAAGTTTGGACACTTTGTAAAATGCAAATAAAAACCAAATGCAGTGATGTGTAAATATTTTATACCTATATTTAATTGAAAACAGTACAAAGACAGCATATCAAATGTTGAAACTGAGAAATATTGTTTTTGGAAAAATACATGCCCATTTCGAATACGACGCCAGCAACACATGCCAAAAAGGTTGGGACAGGGGCATGTTTACCACTGTGTTGCATGACCTCTTCTTTTAACAACACTTTGTAAGTGTTTGGGAACTGAGGACACCAATTGCTGTAGTTTTGAAAGTTAAATGTTTTCCCATTCTTGCTTGGTATAGGTTTTCAGCTTCTCGACAGTTTGGGGTCTCCTATTTGCCATTACATAATGCGTCAAATGTTTTCAATAGGGGAGAGGTCTGGACTGCAGGCAGTTTAGCACCAGGACTTACTACAGTTTACTACAGAGCCATGCTGTTGAGATACATGGAGAATGTGGTTTGGCATTGTCTTGCTAAAATAAACAAGGCCTTCCCTGAAAAATACTTTGTTTGGATGGCAGCATATGTTGCTTCATTAATGGTGCCTTCACAGATGTGCAAATCACCCATGCCATGTACACTAATGCACCCCCATACCATCACAGATGCTGGCTTTTGCATTGTTCTCTATAACTAGCCGGATGGTCCCTCTCCTCTTTAGCCCAGGGGACACAGCATCCATGATTCCCGAAAAACCTCAAATTATGATTTGTCAGACCACAGGCCAGTTTTCCACGTCGCTTCAGTCCGTTTTAAATGAGTTCGGGCCCAGAGAAGGCAGCGGCAGTTTTGAAACTTGTTTATGTATAGTTTCTTCTTTGCATGTTAGAATTGCATTTGTGGATGCTGTGATGTCCTGTGTTCACAGACAATGGTTTTCAGAAGCCGATGCAGTGATGTCCACTACAGATTTGTGTCTGCTTTTAATAAATTGCTGCCTGAGAGCCCGAAGATCACGGCCATCCAATATTGGTTTTCGCCCGTGTCCATTACATACAGAGATTACACCAGATTCTCTGAATATTTTAAATATATTGTTTACTGTAGATGATGAGATACCCCAAACTCTTTGCAACATTTTTACGTTGTCCTTCATTATTCTTGAATTGTGGCACTATTTGCCCCTGCAGTCTTTCACAGAGTGGTGAACCCCTCCCAATCTTCCCTTCTGACAGGCCCATGCTCGCCAATTGACCTTATTAGTTGTATGTAATTCAAAATGTTTCGTTTTTTAGCATTACACAACATTTCCAGTCTTTTGGTGCCTCTGTCCCAGGTTTTCTTTAAATGTGTTGCTGGCATCAAATTCAAAGAGAGCATGTATTTTCTAACATTTTTCATTCTTAACATTTGATATGTTGTCTTTGTACTATTTTCTATTCTCTATTCTCTAAATCTTTGCATTCAGTTTTTTTTTTCCTTTTACACACCAACTTATTTGGAAACAGGGTTGTATCTTAAAGTATTTAGTTTCTTGCAGAGACCACATGTTGTACTTAAAACATCATGCCATGGCGTGAATAAAACTTAAAGCCATGCTGTAAATCATTTGCAACAGTTTCATTTGCTACAAGTCTTTTTATTTGGAGATTAGTTATATTCAAGACAATATTGTATAGTTACTAATTATTAAGTGTTGTTTATCATGTAACCAGAGTGAACATTCATGGATAGGGTAAGGGTTACATGTTAGTGTTAGAATAAGGGTTATGAATAGGGTAAGAGCTAGTTGATAGTTGACATTTACAGTCGATTATCTGTAGAGCATTTACAGATTGACAATTGGGGCTCTTCAAATAGTCTTAGTCTTTTACTGCTTTCTTAAATTGCATTTTCCTGGGAACATTGATAATGACATAGTAAACCTTTATAAATATATAAAATGAATATCATTTTATATAGAAAAAAGGCCCACCCTGTTTACCATACATTTTTATTTTCAGTTTCTTTAACACGCATGTATTCCCCTTGCATACATTGAATTATAAAGGTAAGCAGTGACTTCCTGGATTTACGAGCCCAGAACATAGGATGAAACCATTTGGATTTTATTATTCCATTTACTCTTGCCCGGACCACAAAGTGGTTCTGAGAGCCTGTTTTATGTATTCAGCTGCCTTCCCCTCAACAAGCATGTGGAGCCGCTTAAATAAACCATCAACTGGAGCACAGCTGCAACAACAACCAATCGATCGGAGGCAGGTTACCGTCTGAACACTGTGCCGCCAGCACGCTGGCTTCAGCAGGTGGGGTGGGAGTTGTAATTTGCTGCTGAAGGGCTTTTGTGCCTGCCTGACTTCAGAAAAACTGTAACTTCTGCCTCTCTTGATAGATAGCCATGCGGGTTGATAGAATGTGTGTGTTTGGAAAAGATTTGCTGCTGTATAAACAATTGACTCCCTACCTTCCACAACATCTGGGAACTCTCAAGTATTGAAGCTGAAACAAATAACCAGGGACTTGTTAGTTTCTGATTAGATTTTAAACAACTCATCATGGCCCATGGAGCTCCCTTCACTGTTGAGCATCTCCAGTTATACAAGAATAAAACAGGAAATGGAAATAAAGCAATAACACAAGTTATTAATGAGCATGATACCACTATTACTATTCAGATGCTTATTGCTGAATGTCTTATTAAAACAAAAAAAGACATAGTAGGTCTATAAGATGTTTGAAAACAACCACAGCTAAAACAAGCTTTAATATACATAGCAGAAATCAAACAAACAGTGTGAAAACCTTAGCCCTGAATTGTGGTCCATAAAGAGACCAATGCTATGTACCTTGTTGAACTCTGTGTCCTCTGTCTAATCCCGTCTTTCAAACAGGCGGCAACATAAGACTCCCCTCTCTCCTCCGTCAGCACCCAGTCATGTTTCCCGGCTCGTCTTAGTCCAGGACTGCCCACATTGTCAGTAATCCTCTCGTCTACTTTAGACTAAAGCTCTGTTGAGTTTGGACACTGAGATCTTAAACTTCTCTTTAGTTTTAAATAAATAAAGAGAGGAAATCAAAGCATTCCTCTTTGCATCAGGGGATTTCCATCTTTAGAGCAACGTCCACCTTTGTAATTGTACATTTTTTCCACAACATCTCTCCCTATCTCAGTGTGTTTGGAGCATGTTTTTAGGAAATGATGAGTGCAATCTGTGATTGTGTGAGGGTACTATGGGAAGACCTAAACCTAACCATGTAGTTTTGTTACACTTTTACAGTTTGACTGACAGCTAAAATGTTGTAAATCTAAATATATTAAAAAAGCCACATAGTGCATAATCTACAAAAAGCACCATAGCGCATATCTCGTTTGCTCCAGCTATTCAAATGGCCTGCATTTTCTCCGCTGGGTGATTGAGTTTCAATAATTACAGTGTCCCTGATTACAAATACATGACTAATAACTGGTATATAGTTTTCTTAGTTGTTGCTGTTTCCCAGCAGAAACTGATAACGAGATAGGCTGAGTGAGATAACATTGTCTCTGTTTACACACCAAAACACCAAGCACAATATTTACCAATCCCAACCCTCTTCCTTTGAAACTTTGTTTGAGTTCTCCCTTCATTAAGGATATTTGTCAGCTAGAATCTCAGATGCAGTAATGTACCTTAATCTTCAACACCATTTTCTACTACTTTCTCTACTTCTTCTACTACCTTCTTTGCTGGCTCCTCTTCTCATCTCCTTTAAATAAAGTCTTTCTACACTTTGATGTCATTTGGGAAATGTGTTTAATTGATGTTTAAAATCCAAAATGTGCAATTATAAAGCATAGGTAGCTTATTGTTTGTGTGTTTCTCTCCAACCAAACAGCTGCTTCAATGGTGTGAAATATCACATAACAGGCCAATTTAAATAGTCTTATAATAGGAGGCCATCGAAGCAGTGAGGACCTTCTTCTGTTAGCCTACTAACAAAATGACTCACTCCTCTACCACTTATTGGTTTCTGGGTCACAGAGAGAGGACAGATGAGAGAGGACAGTCTTTTTCCCAAATGAGGAAAGGCCGCAGTCTTACTTTGCCTTCTCTATCTCTCGTTCACTTGTACACACAACACACACAATCTTGTCAGGCACAGTTGAACTTTTGCACTGTGATACAGGGCAGGATTCCCCCCCTGCAAATCCAGTTGCTAGACAATCTAAGCCAATTACAGTGTGAGGGCAAATGGTTAACCTCCATAATATACATTTCCCAGCCTCTTTCTCTGCACTTGCCTGTCATCCCCAGGGCAGAGTTATGCACCAGGGCACAGTGTCCCTGGCGACCCAGTTTGAGTTGGCTCAATTCATTAAGCCAGGCCCCGTGCACAGGCCTGAGTTCACACGGCAAAGGCACTTGCAGCAAACAGCTGCTGCACATTCCTGATGGGAGGGCCAGGCAGATGTCCAAGGACAATCAAAGAAAGGGACAGTAGAAAGTTTATGAGCTAGCGTTTGCAAACCTCACTGAGAGCTCTCCACCATCCTTAAAGACTGGGGGCAGCTGGTGTGACTCAAGGTTCTGTCCCGCCTGTTTCTTCCCTCTAAACAGCAACACTTCTCCATTCTAGCATCCTGATGATATCATTTGACTCCAAGGGGCTCTCAGCAAGTACGCCCTACAAGTACACTCTGGCTTCCTTGACACAAGGAAAGATGGTCATATTTAAGGGATTAGGACACAGAGACAAATGGGGTGATTCACAATGCTGTGAAACTTGATTCCATTTGCACGGAACCTGAGCAAAATATACTGTAATATATTACTTGCAGAGTCATTATGCACTGCATTATTTGTGGAATTGTTCAAGTTAGTGTACTTGTCTTACATAATATATTAATTATATTCTAGATTAGCTAAGAGTATCATTTTTGTTTTTAGTTTTTTTGGCTTACAACAAAACATTTCCTCTCACATTTCAGTCACTTCTTTTTATCTATTACATTTTTGCATGAATATGAGACAAAGATAATGCAATATTTATCTCAAACGTGCCGTATATCTGCACTGTTCAATCTCAACAAAATAAAAGCAATATACCTATACAATGCTGTGCAAGGCCACCTGAGAAAATTATTTAAAACCATTTATCAGAGCAGTATGTTTTAATTTGTTCAAAAAAACCACATAACACTGAAGTAAACACAAAGAAACTTTAACACAATACATATGAACAAAGACCACAAAAATCAATATTTTGTCTCACCTCTGAAATGGAAGCAAATTCGCTTTTGTAGACTGTCAGATAATATTTTCGCTTTCGTAGACTGTCAGTTGTGATAATGTCTTCTTAGTTTCTTACAGGATTTTACATGCATTACACTTTTTTACTGTTTTTTCTTCCTGTTCAAGTGATTTCACACGGCTTCAATAATGTCATGACTTTTGCGTAATTAATTTTTCTCTTCTTGTCCAGAATAAGGGGGAGCCACCACCAAATGTAAAGAAAAACTGACAGCTCATGAAATCCACCCATAACACTGAACGACCACTTGGAGAAAATTGGCCTCGAAAAACTACATACACAGCTTAGTTCATTCATTATATGCAAAGGCAAAATAATAATACTGTGTGAGGGTCTCTCTCCAGGTATCTATCTCTCTGTCTCTCTCCCTTTCTCAGTTTTTCTCTTTGTTTCTCTCTCCCTCTGCCACTGTCAGCCCTTTCTTCCGCTCTCTCGCCATTGTAGAGAAACACAGCATGGTACCAGTTGTAATCACAATTTCAGGGACAATTTAAAGACTATTTATTATCCTCAGTCAATAAGAATAAACCTCAGACTCCCTGGATGTTCATTTAAAACCTAAATTATAGAGTTTTAAATGATACCCATTTGTTTTACAATACCAGTAGTTGTGCACTCTTCTTTTTATTCTTTGTTTTGATTTCATAAAAAGAGGCATATTGAAACTTAAGTGAAAAGTACTGTTGATATCAAAGTCAACACATACTTACTTAAAATTCAGCATTTGTTGATGTAAAGGATGAAATCTGAAAAATCATATCAGACCTTGTTTCACTTTTAATAAGTGTCAATGTTTTGGTTGCATAGGTGTGTACACCCATCAACTAATACTTTGTGAAAGTTCCTTCCGCTTGGATAACAACAGTAAGTGTGTTTGGATAGAGCAGCACACCCGACCATCACTCCTATAAGAGCTTGTTGGACATCCCATTCCAAAACCGTGTGCATTTGGAGTTACAATTTGGAGTTATCCGCCCCTTTGCAACTGTAACAACCGCCTCTTATGGGAAGGCTTTCCACCACATTTTGGTGTGTATCTATGGGAATTTTTGCCCATTCAGCCAAAAGAGCATTTGTGAGGTCAGGTGCTGATGTTGGATAAGAAGGTCTGGCTAACAATTGCCATTTCAATTCATCTCAATTGTGATCAATGGGGTAGAGGTCAGGCCTCGTGTGCAGGCCACTCGAGTTCCTCCTCACCAACCTTGTCGAACCATTTCTCAATGAACCCCACTTTCTGCACAGGGACATAGACATGCCTTCCCCAAACTGTTGCCACAAAGTTGCAATTGTCTAAAATGTCTTTGCATCCAACTTTACAGTAGGCACTATGCATTCCAGTAGGCAACATTCTCCTGGCATCCGCCACATCCAGATTTGTCCATCAGACAGCCAGATAATGAAGCATGATTCATCACCCCAGGGAACACGTTTCCACTGCTCCAGAGTCCAGTGGCTTTGTGCTTTACACCACTCCAACCGACTCTTGGCACTGTGCATGTTGATGTGTGACTTGCGTACAGCTGCTTGGCCATGTAAATCCATTTTGTGAAGTTTCCAATAAACAGGTCTTGTGCTTATGAGATTTCATGACTATATGCTGGATTTTCTTAAACACCTGAACTTGATAATTAGTAGGGCTGTCCACATGCTTTTGGCAATATAATATACATATTTTGGCATTCAAGCAACAGGTTACATTTTACCACTTTACCAATTTTTTACTCAGATGATTATCTTTCATGGATTTTTGGGTTGCTTCCTTCTATTTCATGCTTACGGCATTGTATTGATTCCTAGGGATGATTTTTGACCATATATAATTAACAAGGGGTGTGTCAAATCGCCATGGTGGTGCATGAACAATGAGGTTAACAACAACATTTATTCATGGTTATCTGCAAGTGTATGTAAATCAGACATAGGATCATTTGATAATCTAAAAGGTTCTCTGTGTTTGACCATTACAATTTTTGTCAATTCAAATGTAGGGCCATTTCTATACAATATTGATAAATGGGGCCCCTGTATCAGTTGATCTGATGGACAGAACATTTCCGAATGACAACACAATAAATGGAAAGGTGTGAAATTGACTTTTATAATGTTTAGACTAAACAGACTAGTCCACAAAGACAGATTTTCTTGAGGCCATTAGGAGTTATTGTATTAGATTTGTAGAACATAACAAGCAACCCTGATGTTAGAATACAAGATAGCTTTCTACTGCAGGTGACCGGATAACATTGAATAACAAAAACATTGCGGCAAATTAAAATAGTAATTTACTACTTAAAATTTTTATTTTCTAATTACAATAGTAGTAAATGAATGCAAAACCATAGAGTAAATTTGGTTTGTCGTTGTGTATGTATTCTGATGTTTCATAAGATACAGTTTTTACTTGTGAGTTTGTCCCATTGCTGGAGTGCAGTAAGGCCTGTAAATTAGGGCCTATCGGACTGGTTGAAATCCAGTATTTACACAAATGTCCCTGCCTCTCTGTCACAATTCTAAACTCCTTGATTGGAAGAAAAGGAAATATTCTGCTCAAGATCCCTACATTTAGAAACCCTCAATAACTGTGATTGTTTTCCTTCATTAATGATAATATAGAACTTTTTTTCTGAGAGCATTTTTAGTACTTTCAGATTTGTAGCAAACAGGTATCATAATCATAATATATGGAAAATATCTATATTTTCTATATAGCTGCTAAACCAGCTTCATATGATGTTTTAAAAATGTATATTTGACAGAAATGTCCTTGATAGCAGTGTTGGATGAATAAATGAATGATTTTCAGTGAATGACTCATATAATTCACCAATGTACATCTTGAAAGTCAAAAACATAAGAATCAGATTGTTACAATTTGCCGCCTCAATCCATTTGGCATTATTCAAAAATATATATTTTTTTATTTCCTTATTTTTTTCCACAAAATCACATATGGCTAGGAATAGTCAATAGTAAAACAGGTGGGGGCAGTAATGTTCCTAAATCAGTGTCAATGTAGCTAGCTAATCTATTTTTGTATCTAGCTAACCATTTATCATCAGCTTAAAAACACACGATTTAGATAGCAATGCAGGGCTCCTTTTTTCTCTTCTCAATACAATTTTTTGGTGGCAACAGCTTTGCAGTCGCCTCTACATTCAGATCGCCCAGAGTATAATACTTATATGAAGTATGTCTGGTAGATGAAAATATCAACAGCCAAAATGTCTGGTGGCAAATATACCAAATAATAATATTGCGTGACCTATATAATTTGTTGCCAAGAAAACAGTGAGGCTCTGCTCGCTCTTTGAGTAAGACGTTACTGAGTGTTTGATCATGTGACCAAACGTGGCGCCATGTTCAAAAGCCGCACACTCAGGTTGCAACTCTACCATACGACTCTGAAATGTTGAAGGCTAAGTAGACAGTAAAAGTGATGGAACAACTCATGCCTGCAAAACAACAGAAAAGTGTAGTTATTTGAAATAGCCTAGTTATTTGAAATAGCTATAGGTAATATGGTTGCAAATGACAAAATTCTACTTACAGTGTTAGTCAAAATATTTTACACACGCTTGAGCGATTTTTCTTTTAGTTGTTCAGAATTAATGTGACAAATATGCAATGGAAACGCATTTGTCTATTAATAATAATGTTGCAAAATTTGGTTACTTTATGGGGCATTGCAAAAAAAAATTGTTGCAAACCCGTTTCAGTAAATGATCTGTGCCTATTACTTTCCACAGAGCTGTCAAACACTCTGACATCCTTTGGAAACTGACATAATTCTCAAAGGTATTTGTTGAGACGTTTCTAACATTGGCTTAAAAATCCCTTATTGAGATTGGAAACATGAGATTATGGAATCAAAATATTGTGTAAAAATATTGCCTATTAAAGTAATTGAGATCTGGCTCAAATTATTTCGATCAGGAAATTATGTTGGGTAACTTGGGGAAAATCCCTCCCTTAAGGGAAATCTGTATTTTCTGACTCAAAAAAGCTGTTTGGTCAGATGTTTATATGTAGGCTATTATGTGGCTATGGTAGCTGTTTTATATGGTCGGAATTCTGGAATTTTAACAGCCATATTAGCCATACAAAACAAAGTCTAGCGTAAACTCTGCGTTTGCTAACTTGAAAGAAATGTGAATCAGTTCAATAACCAGTACTGATGTTATCTAACATTATCAACATTTAACATATATTGTTGTAGATCATATACATTTGCGATGAGTAATGCGCATCATGGTCAGAAAAACAAGTTCCTCTTTTGAATGCCTCTTTTGGTGAATGTCAGGAACTGAACTGAACTGATGTTGGGAATTAAATTGCATCCCACTTCATGACTATCTAATTAAGCTGGTTGACAGAATGCAAACAGTTTGCAAAGCTGTTATCAAAGCAAAGGGTGGGTTCTTTGAGGAATCTAAAATATAAATATATACATGTTTAACACTTTTTGATTTTATTTATATTATTTCATTGTTTTCGTATCTTCACTTTTATTCTACAATTGGAAAATGAAGACATACCCTTATGTGTGATATAAATGTATGTTATAATGCACCCTTGGGTTAATAACATGTTTGCAGTAATACATTCAATTTTGTGGCTTTAGTGAATGCTTTTTGAATTATTTCAGTTGTGCTTTTAGGATTGCCTGTAAATACGTTGTTCAGTGAATGAGATGGTTAATTTGCAAACTGTCCTACCGTATCTCTGATTGGGTTGTGCCGAGTACTCTGACAAAATGACTTGTTATGCGTATGTGCAATTTGACATCTACAGATATGATCCGAGTATATACGAAAATCTCTTTTACAGCTGAACACAGGTGATATTTCCTTAGAGGCTTCAGGTTTTAGTGGATATTGGGCCTGTGGGCTCCCTTAGGTATAACACAGGAATAGGATTTTTGGATATATTACAGCCAATAATACGACCAGATTTTTTAAAATGCAGCGCACCTTGTCTACACACAGTGAATATACAAACAACACTTCAAAATGTTCATCATTAGTGATGTATTAATGACATTACTTTTAGGTGTTGAAATACATATACAACTCTGGAAAATATTAAGAGACCACTGCACCTTTTTATTTCCTTTCCAAAAAAAATTAAAGGAAGGTTTTGAATGAGAAACAGAAGGGTTAACATTTTTAGACCACTGCAAATTGAACACTTCTGTTCCTCACTCAAAACTCTCCTTTTCAACTTTTTTGGAAAGGAATGAAAAAGGTCCAGTGGTCTCTTATTTTTTTCCGGAGCTGTATATATATAAATATACATTTGCGAAATGCATTTAATCTTGCAGTCACTAATATACTCTAATGCAATGTAGCAACCTTGTAGCACACTCAACTTGGAAGCCAAACATCACAAGTTTGAGACATGGCCTGCCAAAATGCACTGTACATTTTAAAAATGTATTAAAAATATATTTTCTGAATCTATTGAAAAACATATTTAATATGTATTTTCTAATACACTTTCAAATGTATCTACAAAGATTTTTGATATATTTTTAATGCATTTGGTAATATATTTGTAAATATATTCTATATGTATATATATTACATTTCCTTATATAAATTTGTTGGCCAATTTTTTTTTTAAAATGGATAAAAAAATATTACATTTAAAACATATTTATTTTCCGTTAGATTAGATAATATCCAGATAAGATCTAAACCTTCAGCGGCTTGTGTGGCCAGTGCTGTCTATATCCAGTTATAGAAAGATGAAATGCATGACTTGGATCATCATCCCAAAATAATTTAATACATCGAAATTAAATAAATCAGACAACAAAATGACCCTGCATTTTTTGTGTAAGTAGGTAAATATCATGGGAGTCTTAAATTTGGGAATATATCAGTTCCAATAATCTCTATCAACCATGTACATCAGCAATGCTTGAACATCACCTAGTCATAGCTAGATGAGCTCAACTAAGTAATGGCTGGAAGAGCTCACCCTAGAAGTGTTACAAAAAATATTTCAGCTGACTGTATGGTGAATACAAAGAGGTAAACTATAGTGCCAATTGTAGTTATGTAGCTTATTATTTATTTTAATTGTAAGCTATGTACTCCTGTTTTTTAGGTAGGTAGGTATGCTATCGCGGTGCTAGTGACCACATGGACTAAACCAACTATAGACAAAGTTGGTTTAGTCCCAAAAGAAAGGTATGCATTTTTGTTTTAGATCTATTAAATGTCGGCTGTAGAGCAGCGAGGAAGCACAATGCTTTTACAAATGAATCGTTCAAACATTGGCTGAAGGGAAGATTCGACAAAGTGCCGATGTCACGGCAACATATTGCCAATGAGCAAATGGTCTCCATACTACATGGGGCCAATATATTTGTGTATAAGTTGGGCCAACATTGGCAGGACATTTGTGTGCTATCTGGGTAGTTGTGAAGTGAACTCAGTTATTAATAACTCCAGAACGACAAATTTATTACAAGATAACATAACAAACGTAAAAGAAAATGGTGATTCTATGACTATTGTGGCATAGGCTAGCCTATGAAAAGTTTTTTCCCTCTCAAAAGTTAAACAGTTTTGCTGTGGGAGAGCATACATGCATTCATTAGCATGTTATGTTATTATAAGGGGTAAAAAAAGTTGAGCTCATAGATTACGTAATATTCTCTTCGCCAAGCCGATGTCCCCCTACCACTCCAGGTGCTGGCAAGAAGCAATTAAAAAAAAATTCAGCGCCTGCCATCACGTATTGTTTATATGCTATATTTATTTCTTTTAGTATTATGTAACACATTCCTTTTGAAAAAGTATTGTTTGAAGAGAAGAATCAAATCAATTAATTCAAATGAAATTTTTTATTAAATAGCTTTGTAAATAAGTTAAAGTGACATTGTAACACAACTGAATATTAAGTGACAAATCAAAAGCATACTTAGTCTGGATTGGATAGCAATTGTCACAGACCCTGTTTGAAGTGTAGTGTAGTGTGCAGTATTATAATTATAACCGTTTCACTCATTCAGATAATTTTCCAAATGAGATACACTAAATGGCCAAAAGTATGTGGACACTCCCACTAATTGTGAAGGTCAGGTGTTTCAGCCACACCCTCACAGGTGCATAGAATCCAGCACATAGGCATGAAATCTCCATAGACAAACATTGTCAGTATGATGGGTTGTACTGAAGAGCTCAGTGACTTAAAACATGGCACGGTCATAGGATGCCACCTAGATTCAATTTCTGCCCAACTAGATCTGCCAACTGTAAGTGCTATAATTGTGAAGTGGAAGTGTTCGGGAGCAATATCAGCCCAGCCCCAAAGTGGTAGCCCATACAAACTCAGAGAGAGGGGCTGCCGAGTGCTGAAGTGTGTACACATCACCTATCATCTGTTGTATCACTCACCACAGAGACCCAAACTGTTGTAAACATTGTCCTACACAAATAGCTGTGTTTTGTTATTAGACTGTTTCAACATTTTCAAACAGCATGTATCAATTACTGTGTAGGCTACTGGTGTGTTTCTCTATTAAACATTCATGATTTAGTGGTGAAGACACAATGTGAAATGTTTTTGCACTCCATTAAAACCTTTCAATGTTACAAGAACATGTGTTCTATTTTACTTTATCATATAACAGGCTAACATGTGGAAAACAATTACATAGAACTAACGCATTGTAATTAGTTCATAGTGCTGGAGGCTGTATGAGTCCAGTACATTTCTCAGTTGTCCGGGAAAAATAATACTGTAGGTCACATTGTCCATCCACAAATATTTCTAATGGAAGCCCTGGTCTGTGTTGGGCTCTGTTATTTCCACTCTATGCATTGATCTAGAATTCTCACATATGCCTTACTCTAAGTCATTCCTGAACATTTTCTGAGCACAGGTCCCACTAGAGGACGTTGGGCCCTCATTCCACCCTCATGGAGTCTGTTTATGACAGTTTGGTCAGAAACATGCACACCAGTAGCCAGCTGGATGTCATTTTGTACCGCTCTGGCAGTGTTCCTCCTGTTTCCTCCCTGCACAAAGGAGCAGATACAGGTCCTGCTGCTGGGTTGATGCCCTTGACACAAAAGAAAATGCAAAACTAGAGAAGAAACAGTCATGAAGGATAAGGAGACAGCAATTGTCCATGGCCACCACCTGCAAAATCCTTCCCTTTTTGGGGGTTATCTTGCTGGTGCCTACCCAGTGCACTTGTTGTCACTTTCATTTGCACCAAAACAGGTGACATTGAATCACAATTGCTTATGTTTCCTAACTGGAGAGATTGATATCCCTTAAGTTCAATTTACATTGTTATACTGTAATGATTGTGTTCCCTTCATTTTTTTTCAAATTTGCTTTGATTTAAGTCTTTATACTGTGAGATCCTTGCGTCGTTCCGGCTCCAGCCCCTCCCTTTCTCGCTCCTCGCCTGCCACCGCTACACGCTCATATCCCGGTGCACCTGAACGCACCCAGCAATCCAGATCCAATCACCGGAATACTACACACCTGCACCTTGTTTGCCTCTCTATTTAGCCTGTTCTCCACCTTCACTCAAGTGTGAGGTTTTGTTCGTAGTGGACCTACCAAGCCGTCGCATAGCGCTCCTCGATGCTTTTGACTCCAGCCTGTTGTTCTCTCCTTTCCCGTCCCCATTCTGTCTCGTTATATAGAAGCCTGCCTCCTGACCTGCTTGCCTGCCCCTGGATTCTCCTACTGCCTACTCCTGCCTGTACTGTTGCCTTCGTGGACTGATCTCCCGGTTACCGAACCTGCCTGCCTGTCTCTCCCGTTTTGCTCTTGCCTCTTCCCCCAAATAAATCAACAGTTGCATTCCGCAATTGGAACCACAAACCCCAGGTCCCGGTGATTATTACAGAATACCTCCCCCTCCACCGATGGATCAGCGGAACTGCAAGCGTGACTGTCACAATTGGAGGAGAGGATTGAGGTTGCTACGACAATCTGTGCCCACGCCTCCTCCGTCCGATGTGGTTTCTGCCTCAGCTTCCCCTCTTTTCGTGTCCCTGCCGAATAAGTACGACTGGTCTTCTGGAAAGTGCATGGGGTTTCTTATGCAGTGCTCGCTGTATGTCACTCATCACCCAAGCCAATTCACCTGTGACAAGAACAAGGTGGATTTCGTCATCTCCCTGCTGACAAACAAAGCCCTGGACTGGGCCACGGCTTTATGGTCCACCAACAGCCCCAAACTGGGCTCAGAGGCTCAGTTGCTAGCATTGTTAAGGGAGGTATTCGACCACCCTGTCTCGGGACGCTATGTTGGGGACCAACTGTGCGAGATCAGGCAGGGGACGTGCACCGCCGCTGCATTCGCCCAGGAGTTCCGCACCTTGGCTGTGGGAAGTGGGTGGAGTGAGGCTGCGCTTCTCACAGTGTACCGGAGGGGGCTGAACCAGGAGCTACAGGCCGAGCTGGCCTGTAGGGGTGATCTGACCTCCCTCAACGGGTACATCAACGTGTCCATCGCCATAGATAACCTGCTTTCGGACCGGAGGAGAACAGCCGCCCCACAACCTTGAACGGTTCCTTCCTCGCCCCCAGCTGCCCCAGCGGAGTTGGAACCTATGCAGTTGGGTCGTTCCCGTTTATCTGCCGCCGAGCCCACAATGTCTGCTGTCAACTGTTAAATATGGGGGATCCATAATGGTATGGGCAGTCTCCTTGTGGGAGTTATTGGGACCGATGATCGCTCTGTATGATCGTATGATGGCCAAGGAATATGAGGCCATTTAATAGGACCAGATGCACCCTGTAGTGCAAACACTTCCGTCGTGATGTGTCAAAACTCCAGAATGATAATGGCCCCATAAGCACTGCTAAACACATTCAAGATTGGTTTCAATTAACACCAGGATGATGTCTAACACCTCCCGCAGACTCTCAGATCACCAGATCTGAAAATGTTAACTTTATGGGAAGTTCAAGAGCACAGAATGTAGATTTCTACCTCCTTTATCTCTCAAATAACTGGAGGCTTTTCATCTGAATGTTGCAATGTCCCACTACTAAGGGTGGCCCTTCTATTTATTAGGTCCTTGATATGGTTGTTGCACCCAAATAGAAACATTAAATATTATTTGAAAACTGTACAGTTGTTGTGTTCTAAGAGGTTTTTTTTGTTTTTATGTTTTTTTTTTTTTTTATGGGTTGGGCACAAGTCCAAAACAAAAAATATGCATGAAATCTTTATCCCTTGTTTTTTTTCCTATGACTGATCGAGTGAAAATTGTGGGTTGCCTGTCCAGTCATTATCTAGCCCATCCATGCTTTATTTGCTTTTCTTTACTTATTTCTTTGGGACCTCTTTGTGGAACTTATTTTCCCTCTATCTGCTATTAGAAAGTGTTTTTTGGGGGGGAATGTTGTAGCGAGTAGAGGTGCTGATGTATAGAGCACAGTTGCCTGTCTTTGCTGAAAGCTTTTGTTTCCTGGGGCTCTCTATTCATCACAAAGCCTTTGGTGGGAAGAGACATAAAGACAGGCACTGACCCTGGTGTGAGCCCTTTGACCTTTTTTAACCTTAGGGGACAAATTTCAGCAACTGTGCCATCACTATTCGTTGACTGCAAGTCTCTCACTGGAGAATGGCCGGAGCAGGACAACATGAATGGAGGGATATGGTGGGAAAATGTGGTAATTTATAGATGTAGGGAGTCTATTTCAAAAGACTCTATGCTGGATCAGCTGACAGGCATGGTCAGGGGTCATGTTTGGGCCTGATTTCCTGGCCATATTACTGTAACATCTGTGTGTTAAGAAACTTCTGGGACCAAAACATTTTGACCTTTGGGTCGCTGAATGTGAGAAAATCCAAGAGTTAGTATTGTTGGATGTCAATGACCAATGTTTGATTTTGCATCCCAGAAAGGACTATTTGCATGCAAAAAATACTTTCTCACTTTAGAAAATAAATAACTAATCACCTTAAGTGTTTTATGTGCTTTAATTTAGGCATCTTTAATGGTTGGAATAATTTTCTGAGCTACAGGTATGCGATTAAAGTATTTAACTGAAAATTTGTCTCATTATGATTTGGATTACCAATCCAGGCATAAACCTACTCTTCATTGTTGTAGTTTGGCATCCACAGTGTCATCTACAAGTGGCCAAGTGAAGAGTATCAGAGAGACCTCAGCCTCAGGGCTAGTCATTAAATAAATTGGCCTCTGAAGACCTATAGCTGTGTCACTGTCTGTGACAGCCTGCCACACATTTGACCCAGGGACAAGAGTCCAGTGCTGACCAGCTGTTCGGTGAGCTTCTATCTCAGACCCTGGGAAGATGCTCCTAATTAGCCTCCCACACCCATAAACGTGTCCAGTAGGTCAGTCACTCCAGCTTCATTGATTGAACTGATGTTTCCTATGTCCATGTTTGACTTACCCCTCACATTAAGAATAATGATTGCTTAAACTTAGCCAAAAACTCCATGTAAAGTGCTTAACACTTTCATCTTCCATGTTCATTGATTTGCATTGACTGCTATTTGAATTGACCAAGTTACAAGATAAAATGTTATTTCTAGGTAACCAAGATGATACCTGCAATTTCAATAGATTTTGATGAAACTCACAAAATCAAGCTGAGCTAGTTCATTATTGCATTAAAACAGCATACAATACATTTTAGAAGTAATACAAAAGTCAAAATAACATAAAGTGGATATGAAAAGTCTACAAACACTTATTGAAAATGCAGCTTACAAATAATGTTAAACAAGATTTAAGTAGATTTATAATTATCAATGCCTTAATTGCACACTCCAGAATTAATACTTGATGGAAGGACCTTTCCTTGGATAGGTCTCAATTTAGCAAACCTGTATTTAGCATTTTTATCCCACTCTTCTTTGTAGAGTTCAAGCTCAGTCAAATTGCAATGGGATCTTTTGTGCACAGCTGTCTTTAGGTCAGTTCTCAGATTTTCGAAAATGTTGAGGTCCAGGCTCTGACTGGGCTGTTTCAGAACATTGAATTTCCTTTTCAAACCATTCCTTGGTTTATTGCACACTTTGAAGACTATCGTTAAAAAGTGGAGGCAAGGTGGCAAGACTAGGACATCTCTTCAAAATGTGGGTAAGGGTGGCTAGACAGAAGCTATTTCTTACAAAACAAACATCCAAGCCTGAATATGTTTTGCAAGAGGACATATTCAATCCCCTAAAACCACGTCTTACTTATGTCAACTAATGGTCTAATAATTTATTTTTGGCTTCAATTCCAAAATATATATTGGCACAAAGCCAACATGTCTCATCACCCAAATTACACAGTACCTACTGTCAGGCATGGTGGCGGCAGCATCAAGCTGTGGGACATCGGCTCTGGTCAGGCTAGCGGACAATGAATTGTAAAGATATGGGACAATGAATGTCCTGGAACAGACTTTGGTTACCTCTGCAAACAAAGTTAGAACAAATGGTGTGAACAAATAAAAAGCATTGACAGTTATAAAAAAAATAATTAAATCAAGAAATTTGCCTTTTATATTCCACCTGAGTATTTGTTACAAAGTCTTATTAAGAGCAATGTACTGTTGCTTTAACTGTTGTCAACACAAGGGAAACCTACTGTATCTAAATGAGAGCATCTGTTAAAGATTTAGAAATAATTTAGTTGCAGTAACCCTGGGACAGCATTCAAGACACAATGAAGTAGTAGTTCAATAGTGATGGTTGAATCATGGTGTTAAATTTGGATTACAGAATCCAAATATTGTGACTTAAAATTATTTTGACAAAAATGTTACAAATAAAACAACATTCATGTCCTCTAGTCATGTGGCTAGGTGCATGGAGTGAGTCTGGTGGGGGTGGGGGGGTGTTATCTCAACCATTTTGTTCTAATGGACAAACCCAGGAGGAAATGTCTTTAAGAAAAGAGAAAAAGCAAACTCAAAGAGGGAATTCCTGTTGACACTGTTTTACATTTAACTCTTTGTTGGGGTGTCTGCAGAAATAAGGACACAACTGTTGGTGACTGGACTAACCTTAGCAACGATGTACAAGGAGATAAAAGAAGACGGCAGTAGCTGGTACTTTAAAGTGTCAGGGCCATTGTAGTCATGACTAGTTTATGATGCTGATGTCAAGCATCCCACTCAATGAGGCCTTTGTCCCAGGCTGAGACCAGGGCAGTGGGAAAACTGCCCACTCTTAGTCGGCAGGCCCATCCATCTTTCCGTGAGGTCTTGCCGTCCCCTTTGCACCAAAACTCTTGTGTATTAAAGATCTCTTGGGTTAATGTGCTGGAAAATTGGCTTGCATTTTTATTGGGGGAGGCCAGCTAAATGAAAGAAAAACAACTCAGGGAGGTCAGAAAAGGACGAGAAAAATATCTGGAGGAGTGATCTGGGAGGGCAGGCCCTCAATGACTTGTATCCTGTGACCTCGATAAAAGACAAACCCCTCTGTGCCTCACAAGATATGATTTTGTACACTGGCAGAGTCCAGTTCCATCCATTCATCATTACAATCAAAACCAGCAGTGGTTACTGTAAAAGTACTGAAGTAGTCATGATTCCTATATGAGAAAATACACAAGTGAATATGAATATTGAAACAACAGCAGAAAGAGTAGATATAAAAAGTCGACATGCCTTTATTCCTTTATGAAATGCAGCTTTTGTTTATGTAAAGGCTGAATTAAAGAATTAAATAATTTCAGTCAATTGTTCTCCTTCAAGTCAACAAATCACAATAATTTAACACTGGAAAAGGAGCCATGCACGTTTCACTTAACGACAAAAGCTCAATGAATGGCTGATTGCCACTTGACATTTTATAAAAAATACATGTTCAGCTCCTCAGAGTCAAGCAATAAAGAGAAAAGTACACTTTAATGTTTTAAACACAGAGATCCAAAACACTAATAGTATAGATCAGATGTTGATGGATGGAATATTTCATGTACATTTCTGAAAAGCAGGTTTTACTGTAGCACAAGTTGAATATGCATCAAACGCACATCTTTAAGCACTGAATTGTAAATTAAATTAGTCTGGCATTTTACATTTAGCTTGTATTTTGACTTTCAAATATATTTTTCTCTAAGTTGTCTTCTCACAAAACCTACTGTCAAGACAAATTGGTATGGTATCAGTTAGACTCTCTGGAACATGACAGTGTCAGTAGTTTCCCTCCGCAACACATCTGACAAGCCATCTATAGGTAGGCAAGTCCTGTGGCGTTACAATATTGGAGAGTACATGTGGTGCAATTACTGATAAAATCATGAACACTAGAACATTTTTAAATAAAACACCAGAGCTTTATTTTACTTTGCCACAAACAAATGCATTAATACATGTTTCTAAAGGTGATTTTTTTTTTTTTTATGTTTCAAAGTGTTCGGAGACATTTTAGTGCTGAAAAATAACTGTTTTGAATATCAGTCAAAGATGGTCATTTCTAATAAGGCTTATTGTCACAGTCGAAACTGTGTACTTTGATGCCAAATTACTATGCTATATGTAGATGCTTTACTTGTTAATGTTAGTGTTTTTATGAAGGAGAACAAATGCCCACAAAAAAACTGTTTGGTCAATACATTTTGCACATTAATTTGTAAATAGTATGCAAACACCCTTACTAATTGAGTTCCAGTGTTTCAGCCACACCCATTGCTCACAGGTATCTAAAATCCAGCCCATAGCCATGAAATCTACATTGACAAACATTGGCAGTACAATGGATTGTACTGAAGAGCTCAGTGACTTTAAATGCGGCACTGTTATAGGATGCTACCTTTGCCACAAGTCAGTTTGTGAAATCTCTGCCCTACTAGATATGTCCCAGTCAACTGTAAGTGCTATAATTGTGAAGTAAAAGCGTCTTGGAGCAGCCATGAAGTGGTTGACCATGCAAACTCACGGAGCGGGGCCGCCAAGTGCTGAAGCATGTAGCATGCAAAAATCACCTATCATCTGTTGCATCACTCCCCATAGAGTTCCAAACTGCATCTAGAAGCAACATCAGCACAAGAACTGTGCACCAGGAGCTTCAAGAAATGGGTTTCTATGGCCAAGCAGCTGTATGCAAGCATCACATCAAAATGCGCAATGCCAAGCCATGAATCACGCTTCACTATCTGGCAGTCTGATGGACGAATCTAGGTGTGGCGGATGCCAGTAGAATGCTACTGACCAAAATGCATAGTGCCTACTGTAAAGCGTTTAGTGGAGGATGGGTAATGGGTTAATGAAAACACTTATTGAAAATGAGTGGGGTAATCTCGGGCTGTGTTTTAGGGTTTGGGCTAGGCCCCAAAGTTCCAGTGAATGATCATCTTAACGCTACAGGACACAAAGACATTTTAGACAATTTAGACTTTGTGGCAACAGTTTGGGGAAGGCCCTTTCCTGTTCCAGCATGATTGTGCCCCTGTGCACAAAGTGGGGTCCATAAAGACATGGTTCAACAATATTGGTGTGGAGGAACTTGAGAGGCCTGCTCAGAGGTCTGACTGCAACCCCACTGAACACCTTTGAGATGAATTGGAACAGCATTTGTGAGCCATGCCTATTCGTCCAACATGCCTGACCTCAAATGTTTTTTTGAGTGAATGGGCACATATTCTCACAGAGACTCTCCATTATCTTGTTGAAAGCCATCCCAGAAGAGCTGTTCTAGCTGCAAAGAAGGGGATAACTCCAAAGTAATGCACATGGGTTTGCAATGGGATGTCCAACAACCCTCATATAGGTATGATGGTCAGGTGTCCATATAGTGTATATTTTTGCAAGAGCAAGGCCTTGCATGCTGCAACAATGCCCCATGGGAAAATGCTGTGGAAGGTGCTGGAATTTTCCAGAGGCAGCTAACAGGCCCAGCCATTCCCTAGCACAGCTGCCTTTAGGATCCTGTGAGGGTAGGTATATTTTCCCTCTTCTTCTTCCCTGGTTCTGTAAATTAAACACCCACCAGGGCCTTCAAAACTTGTCCTATATTTGTTCCATGTGCCTCTCCCCATTACAATGGGGGAGGATGCAGAGGCACAGCACCGGGCTGGAGACCAAGGGAACAGTCAAGTCATTGGGTTTTTCTTTTCTTCCAGGCCCAACGATTTAGGGGGCACCCTCCTGATCCCTCGGGCTAACGCTGCCCTGAGCACTGGAATGTGCTGGAAGGCTCTTCACGATTTAGGGGTCACCCTCAAAATGCCTCTGGCTAATGCTGCGCTGGGCACTGGAAGGCGCTGGAAGGCTCTTCAGCCGCGGCTGGGGAAACATGGTCACTCAACAGGCACTGATAGGGAAACAACATACCGCTCTTCTGTAGTGGCTGTATCAACTCCAGATGAGCCACGCAGGTGACGGTTCTTAGGATTGGGTGCGTACGGTGTAAACCTAGATGGCCCCTGCATGGCCTACCATACAAATCTAAAATGTATGGTAGGCCACACACACCTGGCTAAAAAACTATTGAGCAGCAAACTGTCCAATGACTTTCGGTCTGCTATGTAAACAAAGCAATGTAATTTCCACACTGTTCATTGTTTATGGATGAAATATCCTCAAATCAAAGCTGACAGTCTGCACTTTAACATCATAGTCATTGTTTCCAATTAGCTGGAGTTCAGAGCCAAAACAGAACTTGTGTCACTCTCCAAATTCTTTGACTGCACTGTAAAAACAAATACACCACTGCCCTAGTCCTTTTTCTCAATATGTGGATATTTGTATATTTTTTCCTTTTATTAGTGTTTCAAATGATTGTCTTTCTGCTCAAATTTATCTTCAGGGCACACTAGCAAATGAGAATCCCTGGATAATTTTTTTGGGGGGGGTTTTGATTTCTCTAGACACCTAAAAGTGATGAATCATTTAATTCCACAAAAGAAACTACATTTCAGATTTGTTTCAACTCATCAAAACCTTATAGCCTATGCTTTATACATCCATGCAGTTTAATTGCAGATTTGTTTTAGTGGAAGCAATATTTTTGATGACACATTTTAGTACAGTATGTTATATTAATTGGCACAAAACACATTTCTCATGATTACTATCTTGCTCAAACTGTGAGTAGCACTAGTCAATCTCACCTGTTTCTGCAGACTTTTACATTGGCCATGTTTGATCTGGGGTATAAGCCAATTGCCCGAAAATGTGACATTTTATTGAGCAGGATGTTGAGCAGGACAGACGGGTGATGAGGATGGAGGGCACGGTCCGGCCGGACAGCTATAACTGGATGGACATTGAAGTGAACTGGATGTCTTTGTATGAGCATATTTTGAACGTAGTTGAGTATGAAGCGATCATCAAGCGATCATCAATTAAATGATGACTATTATCCAATGACAACCTGTATTCTTTCTGTGATGATTATGCAAGAATTCAGTCTAGGCTGCACTGTTCTTTGATTATGGGAAGTGTTTTTGTTTTGTTACAGGCAGAAACGACACTGAAGTCATAAGGTGTTTTACTAGGTTGTGTTTTTATTGCACAAATCGTCTATTTAATTTCACTTTGTAACAATATGTCTTGGTTAAGCTAGAGTTTACAGTGTTATGTATATTATCGCTTTATGTTTTGGTTAATTCTTACTACGTAGATGTCGGGTGCTAGGCTGTCACAACAAAATAATTGTGCAGGATGGCACTATGTTTGTTAGTGCATTTGATTAAATAAACTTTGAAGCTTGAAACCTTAAACGGTCTTACTAGGTTATACCGGGAAAAAAAATACATCACTTGAAAGATAACCCGTCTGTCAAGTCTCCTTTAATTTCATTCTTTCCCACTTTTGTCATGTCAAAATTATGAATAATAATAGTAATTTCTACATATCGAATTTTAAATAAGACTCTCACAAAAATATGTTTTTGATTTATTTAGATTTTCAAAATAGAAATACAAATTCCCAACAAAACAATAACGGCATTGTCCTACAATTACAAAATAATTATAAACAAAGAAATGTTAAAACAATTGTACGTGGCTTTATTTTAATGTTAAAATATACATACTAAAACATGACAGCATTAAAAAAATCCAAATACACTCCTCAAAAAAATATGGAACACGTAATCATCCCAGTTTAACACGAAGTTATTTAAACTTCAGGGATATCAATCTGTCCAGTTAGGAATCATAAGCGTTTGTAAATCAATGTCACCTGTTTTGGTGCAAAAATGACAACAGGTGCACTTTGCATTTTGCCATTGTCATTGTCGCTAGTAGTAGCATGAAATGTTTTTGAATGCTATTCTTCAATACATTTCATAGTTGCTAATGTTGAAGAACAGTCCACTACTGTAATCACTTCTGCAGACTATACAGTGGATATAAAAAGTCTACACACCCCTGTTAAAATGCAAGGTTTTTGTGATGTAAAAGAATGTGACAAAGATAAATCCTGTCAGAATGTATTCCACTTTTAATGTGACCTATAATGTGAACAATTCAATTGAAAAACAAACTGAAATCTTCGAGGGGGGAAAAATAAAAACCTCAATTACCTGGTTGCATAAATGTGCCCACCCTCTAATAACTGTGTTATTGATGAGGCTGTGTTCAGAATTAACCAATCACATTCAAACTCATGTTAAATAGATTTTATTAGACACCTAGCCATCATTTAAAGTGATTCTGATTAATCACAAATAAAGATCAGCTGTTCTAGTAGGATTTTCCTGACATTTTCTTTGTTGCATCTCAGAGCAAAAGCCATGGTCTGCAGAGAGCTTCCAAAGCATCAAAGGGATCGCATTGTTGAAAGATATCAGTCAGGAGAAGTGTACAAAAGAATTTCCAAAGCATTAGATATACCTTTGAACACAGTGAAGACAGTCATCATCAAGTGGAGAAAATATGGCACAATAGAGACAATGCCAAGAAATGGACCTCCATCAAAAATGTATGAAAAGACGAGAAGAAAACTGGTCAGAGAGGTTTCCAAGAGGCCAACAGCAACATTACAGGAACTGCAGGAATTTCTGGCAAGAACTGGCTGTGTGCTACATGTGACAACAATCTCCCGTATTCTTCATTTGAAAGGGCTATGGGGTAGGGTGGCAAGACGGAAGACTTTTCTTACAAAGAAAAACATCCAAGTCCGGCTGCAGTTTGCAAAAAATAAACATCAAGTATCCCAAAAGCACGTGGGAAAATGTGTTATGGTCTGATGAAACCAAGTTTGAACTTTTTGGCCATAATTCAAAAAGGTATGTTTGGTGCAAAAACAACACTGCACATCACCCAAAACCTTCAGGCATCTGTTAGAAAGCTAAAGATGAAGTTCACCTTTCAGCACGACAATGACCCAAAGCACACATCCAAATCCACAAAAGCATGGCTTCACCAGAAGAAGATTAACGTTTTGGAATGGCCCAGCCAGAGCCCAGACCTGGATCCAATTGAACAACTGTGGGGTTATCTGAAGAGGGCTGTGCACAGGAGATGGGCCTTGCAATCTGACAGATGTGCCATGCAAATAGACTCCTTCCCAAAAAGACTGAGTGCTGTAATAAAATCAAAAGGTGCTTAAACAAAGTATTAGTTTAAGGGTGTGCACATTTATGCAACCAGGTTAGTGTGAGTAAAAAATAAAAAAAGTTCCCCCTCAAAGATTTCAGTTTGTTTTTCAATTGAATTGTTTACATTATTACATTAAAGGTGGAAAACGTTCTGACATGATTTATCTTTGTCTCATTCTTTTACATCACAAGAACCAGGCATTTTAACAGGGGTGCATATACTTTTTATATCCACTATATATTTGTTGTTATTGTTCCCGCTAGTATAACACTAATATATAATGAATGCGTCCTTTACAGCCATGTCAATTTATTAATTTTAAATAAGCTAACTGTAACTCTTGGTAAAGGGTAAGTTAAACCAGTGTAAGATAAGACGTTGCTTTGAACACAAGCTACTGTAGGCTAGATGCATATTTTCGAAACATACAAAGTACATTTTGAAGTAGCCTACATTTACATTGAATTTTCTGTAACATTCACCCATTAGTTGTGTCATTTGATGAAATACAACAGGCAATTATTTTGTAAAAAGGAATAAAACTCGGCTACAACAAGCCATATAGCACCCTAAGAAATTGTCATCTGGATAGTGTGCTTCGTGCACATTCTTGGAGTGGCTGATTCGCGGGTCCAACACACTCCATGAACCATTGATTGAGTACTGAAAGAATTCAAAGACAGAAGCTGAAAACTGAAATGTTATCAAATGTGTCCTAACAGAGTGTTTATTATATATTGATAAGGCACTCTGTTTTTCCAATATATTAACATAATCACTCGTTTATATTGTCATGGGGTTTTATTGTTGTCCATTTTTATATTCAGTGAAACATAATACAACTCTGGAAACCACTGCAAATGTTTTCTTAAATCAGCATCTCTACAGGTATGGCAGCCATTCCAGTCCAGAGTCTGTTAAATTCCAACACAGACACACCTCATTTTACTTAATGAGGTACAGATTAGGTGATTACCTGAACCAAATCTAATTTAACAAGGAAAAATATAAAAACCACTGCTGTGGTCATCATTATATTCTTGCAATAGGACCAGCTGGATGGCAAATACAGTGCAAGTTGTACCTCAAATGTAATTTGAATAAAAAGAAAAATCACTATTCAGCATGACAAAAGAGTTGAAAAGAAAAGATTTGAGTAAGGAAAAGAAGGGTTCAATTCTGGCTTTACTGGGAGAGGGATACAGTGAGCATCAGGTTGCTTCCATCCTAAAAATTTCAAAGACGGCAGTTCATAAGAACAAGGTCAAGCACTAAACATAGGAGACAATGAAGCTACAGACTGGCAGAGGGCGAAAACGACTTTCCACTGACCGAAATGAAAAAACGACTTTCCACTGACAAAAAAGCCCAATTACAATATGCTCAACAAAATCTTGACATGCCTCACAGCTTCTGGCTTCTGGCATACTTGCTTCTAGCACACAAAATAGAGCACAACCATAAGCGCTACGTTTGGAGAGGGGTCAACAAGGCCTATAGTGAACAGAATACCATCCCCACTGTGAAGCATGGTGGTGGTTCACTTATTTTTTGGGGGTGTGTGCTCTAAAGGCATGGGGAATCTTGTGGAAATGTATGGCAGGATGAATACAGCATGTTATCAGAAAATACTGGCAGACATTTTGAATTCTTCTGCACGAAAGCTGCCCTTGGGACGCTTTTGGATTTTACAGCACAACAATGACCTTAAGTACAAGGTCAAGTTGACACTCCAGTGCTTACAGCAGAAAAAGGTGAAAGTCCTGGAATGGCCATCACAGTCTCATGACCTTAATATCATCAAGCCACTCTTGCAGGTGGTATACAGTGGGGTGAACAAGTATTTGATATACTGCCGATTTTGCAGGTTTTCCCACTTAGAAAGCATGTAGAAGTCTGTAATTTTTATCATAGGTACTCTTCAACTGTGAGTGAAGGAATCTAAAACAAAAATACAGAAAATCAAATTTTTATGTAATTAATTTGCATTGTATTGCATGACATAAGTATTTGATACATCAGAAAAGCAGAACTTAATATTTGGTACAGAAACCATTGTTTGCAATTACAGAAATCATACGTTTCCTGTAGTTCTTGACCAGGTTTGCACATACTGCAGCAGGGATTTTGGCCCACTCCTCCATACAGACCTTCTTCAGATCCTTCAGGTTTTGGGGCTGTCGCTAGGCAATACAGACTTTCAGCTCCCACCAAAGATGTTCTATTGGGTTCAGGTCTGGAGACTGGCTAGGCCACTCCGGGACCTTGAAATGCTTCTTATGGAGCCAGTCCTTAGTTGCTCTGGATGTGTGCGTCTCATCTGTCTTCTTCCTCCAAACACGGCAAGTGGAGTTTTGGACCAAAAAGCTCTATTTTTGTCTCATCAGACCACATGACCTTCTCCCATTCCTCCTCTGGATCATCCAGATGGTCATTGGCAAACTTCAGACGGGCCTGGACATGCGCTGGCTTGAGCAGGGGGCTCTCTTCAGGTCATTGACCAGGTCCTGCCGTATAGTTCTGGGCTGATCCCTCACCTTCCTCATGATCATTGATGACCCACGAGGTGAGATCTTGCATGGAGCCCCAGACCAAGGGAGATTGACCGTCATCTTGAACTTCTTCCATATTCTAATAATTGCGACAAAAGTTGTTGCCTTCTCACCAAGCTGCTTGCCTATTGTCCTGTAGCCTAGCCCAGCCTTGTGCAGGTCTACGATTTTACAAGCTCTCTGGTCTTGGCCATTGTGGAGAGGTTGGAGTCTGTTTGATTGAGTGTGTGGACAGGTGTCATTTATACAGGTAACGAGTTCAAACAGGTGCAGTTAATACAGGTAATGAATGGAGAACTGGAGGGCTTCTTAAAGAAAAACTAACAGGTCTGTGAGAGCCGGAATTTGTACTGGTTGGTAGGTGATCAAATACTTATGTCATGCAATAAAATGCAAATTTATATTTATAATCTCATACATTGTGATTTTCTGGATTTTTGTTTTAGATTCCGTCTCTCACAGTTGAAGTGTACCTATGATAAAAATGACATGCTTTGTATGTAGGAAAACCTGCAAAATCGGCAGTGTATCAAATACTTGTTCTCCCCACTGCAGCTGCCCATTCGTATTGGTAAAATGCCTCCAGGTAATGCAAAGACTTTGGTGGTCTTGCATGAACCGCATGTTTGAGATTTCCCCCGGCAAAACTTCTCCATGAAGACGTAACAAGGCAATTTTGTCTTACTTCATCTGAGGTGCAATGTTACTTTTGATGAATTCATTTTTTATTCATATTTGTGAGATTTTGAATGGGATTAAGTGTCTTCGTTATTATTTTTATTCACTGTGTTTGTTTGTTCTTTAGCGGTTGATTATTTTTCCATAGTTTCTGGCATTCTAGGTTTTGTTGTCTATGCTTGCTTTGGTTTAGTTTCTGTTATTCGATCCACCTGTTCCTTGTTTACTGCACCTATTTTTTCAGTGGCCATTCTCGGTTCCCTGAGAGGTCCTGTTTTTCATTTGCCAACATACTGAGCCTTCATTTGAGTTTTCCTGTTTTCCTATGAAAACACCACAGTAACTAGATTTTCCCGTGTTAAATACTTTAGCCTTCTTGTTTTCAACATTTGCCTAGGCTAAATTATTTTGTACTTTTGTAGCCGTTTTTCATGGATTTCCGATTACCAACCGTGTTTCTGGATTTTTTACTACATCTTCTGTCTAGCCCTTACTGGAACCTTGTATTTGTTTTCTAAATAAATCAAACAATCAATCAAATGTATTTATAAAGCCCTTTTTACATCAGCAGTTTTCACAAAGTGCTTTTCCTAACACCCGGCCTTAAACCCCAAGGAGCAAACAACAGTAGTGTTGAATTTCAGTGGCTAGGAAAAACTCACTAAGGCAGACATTTTTGAAGAAACCTACTGAGGACCCAGGCTCAGATGAGTGGCCAGTCCTCTTCTGGCTGTGCCAGCTGAACATATTAAGAGTACAAATTGTAATAATTAATAAATGCATGTGGGCTGAGACCAGAGTCTATTTAAACTTGATGGACAGATGGACAAGGACAGGGACAACACAGGGAAGGGGGAGTTGTCAGCACAGTGGCAGCTGAAATGGTCAGGTATCATCTTGATCTGTAACACAACCAGGAGGACTTTAGACAGGGACAGCAACGGGTCTTTACTCCTCAGGTGTGGGCCAAGACCTCATGTCCTAAGTTTAAAATGGCAGGAAACAGGGAAGTTTTGGAAAATGCATTCCTTAGATCTACAGGGATTTATAGTGGAGAAGGAGAACTCACCCTACTCCCCCAGCACAATAATATAGCACTGTAAGATCTTGGTGCTGAGATAGGGGGGTCCAGTGACAGGGCCCAACAGGCAGGAAATCAATCCAGCCACATTGCCAAGCATTATCCAAAGGGACCCCTCCCAACTGCAACCACCCTGAATGAGGGCCGAGTATTGCCAGCAGAGTACAGCCCAATTGCAGAAGTGCACAACAGAGAGACAACAACAAGCCAGTGACTCTGCCCCCGAATGGCATTGGAGGGAGGTCATCCCAGTCAACCCGCATGGCAAGACAGCAAGGGTGGACAGTATCAAGCCTTTCTGGTCACCTTCACGCCCCTGGGCCAAACTACACTTAATCATAGACCATGCTGTAGAGATGAATCTTTAGTAGACACTTTGCACAGAGTTTGCATTTCTAACCTTAATTGCCAAATCATTCCGAAGTAGTGGAGCTCTATGAGAGAAGGCCCTGCCTCCGGCTGTTTGTTTAGAAATTCTATGTACAATAAAAAGGCCTGCATCTTGCGATCTAAGGTTACGTGTAGGTATATATGGCTGGATCATTTCAGCTAGGTAAGTAGGAGCAAGTCCATGTATTGATTTATTGGTTAACAATAAAACCTAACCCTAACAGGCAGCCAATGTAAAGAGGCTAGTACTGGAGTATTGTGTTCAAATGTCTTTGTTCTAGTTAGGATTCTAGCAGCTGTGTGCAGCATTAATTGAAGTTTATTTATTGATTCATCAGGGTAACAGTAAAGAAGAGCATTGCAGTAATCTAATCTAGAAGTAACAAAACCATGGATTTGTTTTTCTGCATCAGTTTTTGATGGAAAGTTTCAAAGATAAAAATAAGCGACTCTTGTGACATATTTTGTATGTTAATCAAAGGAGAGGTCAGGGTCAAGGGTAACGCCAAGGTTTTTACAGTTTTTTGGGATACGACCATGCAGCCGTCGAGGTTCACGGTGAGATCTGCCAACAAAGCTCTAAAATGAGCATTTTTGTTTTTCTTGAGTTTAAAAGCAAGACATTCTCTGTCATCCACTTCCTAATGCTTCCAAAGTAGCTAATTTTGGGGATTCTCCATGCTTCATTGAAATATAGAACTGTGTGTCATCTTGTGATTCCGGATTACATCACCCAGAGGCAGCATATATAGTGAGAACAATAATGGCCCCATAACCGAGCCTTGAAGAACACCAAAACATACCTTTGACTTGTCAGAGGATATGCCATCCACACTAACAAACTGATATCTTTCAGATAAATAATATTTAAACCAGGCTAGAAAATGTCTACGTAGCCCAATATGGGTTTCCAGCCTCTCTAAGAGAAGGGAGTGATCAATAGTGTCAAAAGCAGCACTAAGGTCAAGAAGCAACAGGACAGATGTGGAACCTTTGTCTGAGGCCATTAGAAGGTCATTTGTTACCTTCACGAGTGCAGTCTCAGTACTTTGATGGGATCTGAAACCGGAATGGAGTATTTCATAAAAGTTATTTGTCTTTAGGAAGGCTTCAGTTGTTGGGAAACACATTTTTCTGTCTGTTGTGCACTGGTGCAATTGAGCTGTACGCTGCTGGCAATACTCTGCCCTCATTCAGGGGGGTTGCGGTTGGTGGGTGTCTCTTTGGTTGATGCCTGGAATTGTGGGTGGATTGATTTCCTGCCTGTTGGGCCCTGTCCGGGGCCTCCCCCGGGTAGGGCCACAGTGTCGCCGGACCCCCCCATCTCAGTTCCAGGGTGTTACGCCGCTATATTATTGTGCTGCGGGATATGAGGAATGCACTTCTAACTTTTCTCAGTTTCTTCCAGTTTTACATTTTAGGAGGAGATGAGATCCTGGTCCACACCTGTGAATTACCTGGTTTGGGGGGCCCGTTCCTGTCCCTGTCCTTGTCCACCTGGTCATACTTCTGACCTAGTCTAAAATCAAACAGCCTCTGGGTTTAGCCCAGAGAAATGTATTAATTATTCCAATTTGTACTCTTAATATGTTCATCCGGCACAGCCAGAAGAAGACTGGTCACCCCTCTGAGCCTGGGTCCTTTCTATGTTTCTTCCTAAAATTCGGCCATCTTAGGGAGTTTTTCCTAGCCACTGAAATTCAACACTACTGTTGTTTGCTCCTTGGGGTTTAAGGCTGGGTGTCTCTGTAAAGCATTTTGTGACAACTGCTGTTGTAAAAAGGGCTGTATAAATACATGTGTTTGATTGATTGATGGATAGATGCGGAACCTTTGTCTGAGGCCATTAGAAAGGCCATTTGTTACCTTCATGAGTGCAGTCTCAGTAATATTATGGCGTCTGAAACCGGAGCATTTCATAAATGTTATTTGTGTTCAGGAAGGCATTCAGTTGTTGGGAAACATATTTTTCTAAGATTTTTGTGAGGAATGGGAGGTTCAATATTGGCCTATTATTCTTTAATATGTCTAGATCCAGATTAGATTTTTTTAGAAGAGCCTTCATTTCCGCTATTTTTAGTGAGTTTGGTACACGCAATTTATTATGTTCAACATTGGCTACCCTAGCAAAGGAAATAGCTCCTTAAGTAATTTTGTTGGAATCAAGTCTAGCTGACAATTTGTGGGTTTAGGACTCATTACAAATTTAGTGAATGTGTCGAGCGATACGGTATCAGAAAATTAAATGGTCCCCATTGACACCTGGTCAGGGAGGTTCAGGAGAATTCTCAGGACAACTGAGATTTTGGGGACTATGACTATTTAAGGAGGAGTCAGTTATTTGTTTTCTAATGGTGATGATCTTTTCATCAAAGTAGTTCATGTATTCATTGCAGCTAAATTGAGGACCCACTTCATTTGTTGAGCATTGCTTTTTCGTTAACTTTGCAACTGTATCGACTAAACCCTCCAATGCTCCAAGTTTGGAACCTCAACCTTCTCCTCGACTCATCATAACAATATGGGAATCCATGTAATCAAACAAGTGTACACTACAATATCTGTGAGTAGGCTATTGTGTTTGAAAATACACTTACCTAAAGGATCATTAGGAACACCATACAAATACTGTGTTTGACCCCCTTTTACTTTCAGAACTGCCTTAATTCTATGTGGCATTGATTCAACAAGGTGCTGAAAGCATTCTTTAGAAATGTTGGCCCAAATTGATAGGATAGCATCTTGCAGTTGATGGAGATTTGTGAGATGCACATCCAGGGCACGAAGCTCCGTTCCACCACATCCCAAAGATGCTCTATTGGGTTGAGATCTGGTGACTGTGGGGGCCATTTCAGTACAGTGAACTCATTGTCATGTTCAAGAAACCAATTTGAAATGATTCGAGCTTTGTGACATGGTGCATTATCCTGCTGGAAGTAGCCATCAGAGGATGGGTACATGGTGGTCATAAAGGGATGGACATGGTCAGAAACAATGCTCAGGTAGGCCGTGGCTTTTAAACGATTTGGCACTAAGGGGCCTAAAGTGTGCCAAGAAAACATCCCCCACACCATAACACCACCACCACCAGCCTGCACAGTGGTAACAAGGCATGATGGATCCATGTTCTCATTCTGTTTACGCCAAATTCTGACTCTACCATCTGAATGTCTCACCAGAAATCAAGACTCATCAGACCAGGCAACATTCTTCCAGTCTTCAACTGTCCAATTTTGGTGAGCTTGTGCAAATTGTAGCCTCTTTTTCCTATTTGTAGTGGAGATGAGTCTTCGGTGGGGTCTTCTGCTGTTGTAGCCCATCCGCCTCAAGGTTGTGCGTGTTGTGGCTTCACAAATGCTTTGCTGCATACCTTGGTTGTAACGAGTGGTTATTTCAGTCAAAGTTGCTCTTCTATCAGCTTGAATCAGTTGGCCCATTCTCCTCTGACCCCTAGCATCAACAAGGCATTTTCGCCCACAGGACTGCCGCATACTGGATGTTTTTTCCCTTTTCACACCATTCTTTGTAAACCCTAGAAATGGTTGTGCTTGAAAATCCCAGTAACTGAGCAGATTGTGAAATACTCAGACTGGCCCGTCTGGCACCAACAACAATGCCACGCTCAAAATAGCTTAAATCACCTTTCTTTCCCATTCTGACATTCAGTTTGGAGTTCAGGAGATTGTCTTGACCAGGACCACACCCCTAAATGCATTGAAGCAACTGCCATGGGATTGGTTGATTAGATAATTGCATTAATGAGAAATTGAACAAGTGTTCCTAATAATCCTTTAGGTGAGTGTATTTTGCAAGATTAAATAAAGAACTGGTTGTTTGAATAAGTAGAACTGCAGCATTTTCTTGACTCAAGAAACTTCTTTATGTATTTGAGGCCTGCGACATGTGGGAGCGAAGGGTGCAGGCAAACCAAGGTAGGTTGGAGCAGGGTTGCCATGTCAGTTTATTAGAATTATTTTGGGCTTCTTTTTCAGGAAGGCGCTTGGAAATTATGTTTGTTGCTTGTTGTGTTTTTTTGGGTTGATCATTTGAATCAGGTGTGAACGAGCAGGGAGAGATCTAAAACATGCATGACGAGGTGCCCCCAGGAGCAGGGTTGAAAAACACTGGTCTAATGTATGTCTGAACTACTGAACTACTGGCTTCAACTAGCTGTGATTGTTTCCCTTCCCCATATTAGTTCAGTAGCTAGAGGTGCATTCAATATTTTTTTTGCAAGCAATGGCAAAAACATTTACGTTAGCTTCGTATTCACCATCAATGTGTTCACAAACTTTATGGAAATATAGTACCTATTTAGTGAAAGAATGGTTGGCTTGAAATGCCGTTCAACCTTTAAGAGAAAAAATGTTTTTGTACGTTCGTAAAAAAGATTTTGAACTTCAACGTTGGGTAGCCTAGTCGGCCCTATTCCTGCAGCCGGCTCTCTCAAACTTAAACAGTAAAAATGCGTTGTTTGTGTAAAACTTTGGGCTTCGTCTACAGCTCGAAGTAGCTTATTTTGGGCTACTTTTGACAGTCCTGGCTGCATGCTTCTGTTGCGATTTCTGGCAACACAGGATTGGTGTGCCATTTAGTCTAGTATATGTTGTTTAGTCATAGACAATAGCCCACAGTCTCCAATATCCTAGTCATTACGCTTAATCTTTTATAATGAGATTTTGTCCAAACGACGGGAAAACACACATAGCTATAAGCTTTGTAACCTGTAAGTTGATGATAATGTAATGTGATGCACTTACTGCCTCAGATGTGGCCATTATAATCAATGATTGACAAAACACATATCTCTCATTTGCTATTCCAAAACCTCCATTTGAGCTTGATTAAAATAATAATATAATGACATATGCAAGTATCTGACCATATGTAAAGGCAATACCAACTTTGAAGGTGCCATGTTCAATTATTTCAAAAACACAGTTTTTTATTTCATTTCCTGAAAAGTAGCGATTTTGGTGATTCAAGGTTTCCGCCTGACAGCGACGTTATGCTTCTCAAGTGGACAGATTAATATGCCTGAAGTTTAATTGACTTGGTGTTATACTATAATGTTTACGTGTTCCCTTAATATTTTTGAGCAGTGTTCTATAGAAAGAAATGTGCCATGACCCTCCTGTCACTTTACTTGAACTGACGAAATGCAGTTTATGACAATACAAAAATAAACATTATGACCATAATCATAGGAATTAGATAGGCCTATCACCTAGCTGTACATGCCCTTATGTTGGTCATTAGTCACAAAGAGGATGTCATGTCCGGTTCCTGAAATCTTCTGCTGTCATCCCATAAATCTCATGCTGTCATAAAGGTAAAGGTAAGCGCAGGGACTTTTTTTTTATAAAGTAAAAATACATAATTTAAATTTTGTCTATTGGATACTAAATAGGTTAATCATACAGTTGTTAAAATGTCTGTTCCATATCTTTTGGAAAACTTATGCCCAATGACACTAAAGGCACTTTCATTGTAATCTTAAAAAAATGTCTATCTACCTTGAAAGTATTGGGTGGGATCTCACTGGAACAATGAGGGACCCTGTCATACCCACTTCTATGCTAGCTATGCCTATGTTTTTATAAATTTTTGACAAACTCTTTGAAGATGTTTGATGTAAAGAAATAATCTCACCAATCTACATATGATACCCCATAATGGCAAAACAAAATGTGTGAAATTTATAAGAAGAGTAGTATCACATTTATATAGGTCTGCAGGCACTTTCCTATGACGAAACATAGCTCAGGTGCATCCTGTTTTTATTGATAATTCTTGAGATGTTTCGACAAGTTTATTTAATTTCACCTGTGGAAAATTCAATTAATTGCACATGACTTGGAAAGGCACATGCCATGTCAAAGGTCCCACAGTTGACAGTGCATTTAAAAAATCTAGCCATGAGGTCAAATTGTGCGAGACAGGATAGGGTTGAGGCACCAATCTGGGGAAGCGTACCAACAAATTTCTGCAGCAAGCAAGATCCCCATGTCAAAATGGTTGCCATCAGAAGGACAACCAGTCCTCTGCAGCACTCCACCAATCTCAACTTCAGGGTAGAGTGACTAGATGGAAGAGTCATGAGAAACAAGATTCTTTGGTCCAATAAAACCAAGATAGAACGATCTGGGCGGAATGGAAAGCGTCACATCTGGAGGAAACCAGGTAACATTCATCACCTGGCAAATGTCATCCCTACAGTGAAACATGGAGGTGGCAGCAAATAAAATGGGGATGTTTTTTTGGCAGAAGGGACTGGAAGACTGGACTGGATTGAGGGAAAAATGAACGGAGCAAAATAAAATAAATCCTTGATGAATACCTGCAGAGCACTCAGGACCTCATGGTGAACTGAGGGTTCACCTTCCAAAAAGGCAACAGCCCTAAGCACACAGCCAAGACAACTAGGGAGTGGCTCCTGGACAAGTGTGTAAAGCTCATTGAGTAGCTCAGCCAAAGTCTGGACTTGAACTTGAATTAACATATTTGACGAGACCTTTAAATTGCTGTGCCATTTTGTCGTCAACATTTCCCATCCAACCATGAAGAGCTTGAGAGAATCTGTAAAGAAGAATGGGAAAAACTCCCAAAATACAGGTGCACCAAGCTTTATACCAAATAAGACTGAAGGCTGTAATCAATGGCAAAGGTTCTATAGTACTGAGTTAAGGGGTCTGAATATTTAAGTAAATGTGCTATTTTGGGTGGGTATTATAAATAAAATGTCTACAAACTTATTTTTGCTTGGTTACTATTGGGTATTCTGAAATTATTTTTAGAATAAGGATGTAAAATAAATTGTGGGAAAATGTTAGCGGTCTTGATCATTTTCAAATGCACTGTGCAGTATATATTAACGCACATAATCAACCTATTACACATCCAGCCCAAAATGGGGAGTTTAAACACTGGGGATTTTTTTTGGGATAATAGCAAAAGATGCAGATTTTAAAACACATACACATTTTACTGAGTTTAAAAAACTTCTACAAGAAAACATGTAAAACAAGGAAAACTAAATATTGCACTGCAATATGAGAGACTACAGGAAGTGTTTGATTGCCATTATTGGGCTCAGACAGTTATAAGTGTGTGTGTTATAGGGTTTTAACAGGCGGTGTTAGATGTTTCAAAACTTCGCTCATTACAGAAAATATACAAAGCTTGTGTTGTTTGTTCAGTCAAGTTCATTTTATTTAATATTAGGTTTTGGTTGACGATCTGAAAATATGTATTGACAAAGAATTGCAAGAAAAAGAGAAAATCAGTAAATAGAACAAATTCATTTACAGAACTGTCTGTAATTATGTTGATAATAATCCTTCCTAAAATCCTTGACCTTCTTGAATTGTAAACACATTTCATACACCACTGTAAGAATTCAGGGACCCAAAGAGTTGGAGATAAGCATGCAGGGACTGAACCTGTTTTGACCTGTTGTCCTATCAGCAGAAACTCAACAGCTCAGTCAAATCTCTCCCAGCACAGCCAGCTCACATGAATAAATGTCTGAAACTGACTCTTCAAAAGCCCAAAACTTTGGGATTCAGGTCCTCTGCCAGTGCATCCAATGCCATGGCAATAGAGCCCAAACACATTCCTGACAGCTCACTGGCACCAGTTTGCACCAAAGCTGAGTAAAATTAGAAAGTCTGACACCAGAATGAGGTGTGATAAATATTTGCAGATGTCTGACTGCATTCTCTGCATCCTCTGATCTCCAATTACACTATGTTTTATTAATCATTTACTAGTGATGAGCTAGCGCAATATCTTCATTTCCATCCCTACATCCTGTCACATTTTGGACAGAACTGGGCACACTAAATAGGGTGCTAACGAAGGCTAATAAACAGGTGAAAACAATCAGAACAAAAAGGACAGGCTACATTTAAGAACAAAGGAAAAAAATGAACAGAACAGGCTACATTCAAGAACAAAAGCAACATCCAAACTGATCAAAACAGAACCTCACACAACCCTCCAGATTTACTGCCCCCCCTTTGGTAAAAATGAGCAAAAAATACAGAAGAAATTGTTGTTGTTTTAGCTTGATCTTAAAAATTGTTAGGGAAATACAACCTTTAATTAATTAGCATTTTTCAAAGAAAAATACAATAATTTGCACCCTAGAAATTATTTTGACCTACATTTTATAGAAATAGCTTCCCTTTGATAGATATACATACATGCACATTAGGAACAGAAATAGTAATCCATAACATTCTGTTTATAAATATGATATAAATATGAGGTGACCCACACATCTAACTCCCTTAGCCATTTAGCAACATGTGGAAGGTCAAAAAACACAAATGAAATGATGCACAAGGTTACTGACCTTCATCAGTTAGGCAATGGCTATAAGAAAAGTAAACACTTGCATCTGCACTGCTACAAAACTGCATGGAAAAGGGCCAAGGTTTTTAATGCCACACAAAGTGAGAAAGATGGTTTGAGAGTTAAAACATTCTCCCAGGAACACAGTTTAAGAATTGTTATATCTTTGAGTCACCAAGTTTCCAAAACTAAGTGTAGATGTCACCGCCATGTCAAGTTATTTGGATTTCTTACCAGAAAAAAGCTTCTACTCTCATCAACACATAAACATTACCATCTGGAGTTTGCTAAACATCATTTGAACTTTGATTGGAAACAGGTTCTAAAGGTCAGATCAGACATGCACAGCTTTTTGGCTACAAACAGCAGAGGTGAGTTCGGCGTTAAAAAGGGTTGGTCATTCAGGAAAAAAATGAATCCCCACTGTGATGGATGATGGTTGAAATATGATGTTGTGGGGCTGTTTTGCTTCCAAACTCCCTGGGAACCTTGTTAAGATACATAGCATGAATTAGGCTACTTCTGCCAGGAGGCGAAAACTGGGTTGTTGCACTGGAACCGGTTTGTATTGTCAGATGTCTTGTTTCTGTGCTGTGAAGATTTTAGGTTTTATACAATTTGGTTTTAAACTAATTTCAGTTTAGAAAAAAATAAAAGTAGATTAGTATTTCTGTGAATTTACTAATTACACAACATAAACAATGACTTAATGTATACTGATTTTATTTTACAAACTATTGGGAGGACATTCAAATAATGTATGTCAAAGTGCAGTCTAACATTTTGATAATAATTGAAAAAGGAAAAAGTGCCACACTTGCTCACCATTATAAAATCAATACTTAATTTAAAGAATTGTTAAGATGTTTTTGGCTAGTATGGCCTCCCTCATACTTATGTTGAAAATTCATCTTTTGACCATAATGCCTTCATTTCATAAATGTTTTGTGCTCTGTGAAACTTGATTGCATAGATAGTGTAGATTTACTGTATATGGTCAAATTGTTTCACAAGTCCCCTGCAGAGAAATATTTATTCCATGCTATAAATTTCCTGCTCTGTTTACATAAATGTCACAAGAATACATTAAATGTGACAGACATTCAAAGATTTATAAATAGCTTTGGGTTGAAACAGTGAATCTTGTATATGTATAGGTTTGAAAGAGAAAAAGAGGAGCATCTCCTTTGGGATATTAGGCATCCGATGTCCCTAGCACCTACTGGTCCTGCTTATGTGCAGAAAACACCCAATCACTCTTAACATCATGAAAGTTAACAGAGCATGGGATGGTATTTAGCTTTATGTTTATTTGTGTTATTAATGTGAGTTTTAGAGCATGACTTCTCACTGTAGGTCAGATTGGCAGGTGTTGTGCTGTTCCATATATCCTGTCATCTTCAGAAGAAATGTAGGCCTAACAGGCTATATTACGACATTGGCCTTTTGTATAGTCATGCATTTTGTACAATATGCTTTTCTTTTTTAAATTTTAAAGCCATCCTAAAAACACCTATACATTTGAATGAACTGTAATCAGTATAAGGTTAGCAAGAGCTGTATTTGATCATCTGAAACGGTAGCGCTTTTAGGTCTCAGACAATATCTTAAACACTAACATGAGAAGTGGAAGATTATAAAGTAATGAAAGCAGAGCATATTCATTCATTGTACATTCTGTGGGACCATAGATTAACCTGTTTTAACATGATAGAGAGGCCATCTGATTTACCAGCCAGTGAGAGAGATGCATTTGCCTGCCATGGCAAAGAAAGGAAACTAATGTAATTAATGACAGATCACCATTTTGGAGATTTGTTAAACATAAGTGCTCCACAATGAAACTATCACTGGTGGTCATCTGAGAAAGGACATTTTACTGAATTGAGTTTCACACTTACCCACATTAATAACATTGTAGTACCATGTTTGGGTGTGTGTAACCTCTTGGTTAACATATGCTGCCAGTGTTAGCTCAATAACTCATTGTTATTTTTTAAAATAATTGTATAATTGTGTCAGAGAAATTAAATGTTATAACATCCTAGAGAAATATTTAATATTTAAAATATACCTTCTACAACTACTGCTGCAAAATGTATGACTAAAAGAGTTTCATTCTAATTATAGAAGTGAAAATGTTCCTGTAAGCTGTCTGCTGTAAAGCATCACAAACCAGATCTGTAAACCAATTGACCTCATCATTAAGGACAGCAGAACGTTTTCACAGCCAACAGTCCCATCTGTACAGCTCCACAATGAATATGCATGGAGTCAAATATGATATACCCTGGGCCATTAATAATCTTGTCATTTGATTTGAGAGCTCAGTGTTATTCTGTACCCTCTCCTCATAAAGCCCTTTTATTCTACCAACCCCCTACACCAGCATCACCAAATGCTAGAGCTTGAATCTGAGTATACAAAGAGAAGGTACTACATTGCGGAACTAGACGAACTGAGAATGACAAAATAGGCTTTGATTTATTCTTTTTTTATATTTAATGGTCTGATTTTCAGCAATGTTCTTTCTGGAACATGCAAAAATTAATCTGGTTTGGTGTCAAGAGGCCTAGAGAGATACCAGTATGTTGGGGTGTCAGTGTGTGCAAACTGACCTTGAATAGTGAGCCACTATCAGGGTGAGATGGTGGAGGGTAAGACGACTGACGCAAGGTAGCATTTGCAATTGGGGGGTTTGGTTTCAGGCTCACCAGTCATCAATCATCCTGGGCCTATTCTGTTCTTTGACAGCTCACTACAAGGCTTGACATTTAACACTCACGACCCTGGACCAGGCTATGCTGATGCCCAGGGACTTCAGAAACACAAACATTTAATAGAATGACACTTTCGTCTCTTTGGTAAGTGGTAGAGCTGAAGCAAAACAGATACAAATTAATAATTCCCATCTGCAATAGAGTTTAGTCTTGTGAAAATACCACTAAATGCCTCACATAGCTTCCTCTAACCCCTTGCCTTTAACTCTCTGACACACCAAAATGCTAAATGATACAATCAAGATGCTTTAAGGCTTTTTAGAATACATTAAAGTATGTATGTTCCTGTGTTTGCTGATAGGGCTGTTTTGTAGGGGTCTAGATTGGACTCGGAACTTTTAACACTATTGCTAAGGGAAAGTGTAACCTACCAAAATTAACATTACCTCACACAGAATTGTTGATTTTGTGAAATATAATTAAGGACATAGTTGATATTCTCTAGTAATGGCCATAATCAGGGGCATTAATATTAACTGTAAACCCTTCCTCTGAAACTCATGATTTTCATACTGATTAATCTGCCATTGTATAGAATAGTAAATAAACATTACAGTTGATATAAACCATTGCCTTTATGTCGTCTGGTTGGGTTTAAATATGGCAATTGTTAATTCCTCACCAGTGGGAATGTTTATCAGACCACAGTTGGTTTTATCTTGTTTTTAGGTCAGTAGGTTGATTTAATAGCACACTAATATTATGAGAGATAAGTCAGGTCATGTCTGATGTCCAGTTACTGGAGAGATGCCCTGAGTGAAATAGGATGTAATCCAACATGAAACAAGACTTGTGTCAAGAAGCTATTTGATAAGTTAATTTGACACACTTTCTCCTACCACTCACCAAAATGTTAAACATGGTTTATCATGCACCTTATTAACTTTATTAGAATTGTGATCTGTCAGATTAAGAACATTTATCCTCGGGCTCTCACACAACATATAATGTTGCAACTGTTTTTGTTGCAGCTATTGTACATAGCAATTAACTAATTGCTGAAAGGGCAAGATTTCAGTCTTCACAGGACTTGTATTGAATTGAATCCTTCTCTAAGAGGACCATCACGTTGGCCAAAATAGGCCATATATTTTCAAAACATTACAAGTAGGTCCCATTGCAACATAATTCATATGGTTTAACATAGTTTATATTTTCATTTATATTGCAACTGGAGTATGGAACTACATTTTTCAAAACTCAAAAATCTGGTTCAGTCTAGCTGGACAGCTGTATAGTCATTCCTTTCCATGTGATGTCAACTTTTCGGGGAAAGATTCATCAGATCATGGCCATCCCTGAGCCTCAGCACACTGCTAGCAACACCATATGGCTGGGTCTTAAACCCACGGGTAGAGGCTTAATGACGGAGTTGACTGCACATGCCCAGGGATGTTGGGGGAAGGGGTAAAAAACACTCATCAAGGCCTGGAAAGGCTGTGCGAGGTCAGCTGTTGGCAAGGGGCAGGGGGTGGTTGAGTCAGACGTCTGTCCAAAACAATTGGCAGGTGACCATTTCTACACATCTAATTTGGAAGTTAGTCTTTTTTATCAGTGCATGACTAAATGTACATGTTAGTATTGTAACAACTGCAATATTCCTCCAGATCCAGATGTATAGCACTATTGACTCCTACCTACTTCAAAAGGTGTGTGTTTAGAATATCCTGGTTTGTAATGTTGTTTCTTTAATGTCTTGTTAAAACCCCAAATTGCCTACAGCCAGTGAAAAAGTCATATCCAAAATAAATACACCAAAGACCCAATCCCCCTACACAGCTGCTTGTGTGGGATCCTGAGATGAGCAAACATGAGTAAACTAAGGAAAAGCCCCCAAATGATGAATGTTTACTGAGGCTGATGAAATTTTGATGGTCATCATGAGCAGAAGCAGTACAAGGAGGGGTGGATGTGGGGTCATTGGAGGAACCAGCCCATTCTCAGTTGTTCAGAGCACTGGCAATCTGACTCAGATTAAAGGATAAAATGTGTTTGTAGATAATAATAATAATGCCACTACTTCACGTCTGACAGATCACACAATATGCATAGGTATTTTCAATGTTTTTCACAAATTCAACATATACAAACCCGATTCCAAAAAAGTTGGGACACTGTACAATTGTGAATAAAAACAGAATGCAATGATGTGGAAGTTTCAAATGTCAATATTTTACTCAGAATACAACATAGATGACATATCAAATGTTTAAACTGAGAAAATGTATCACTTTAAGGGAAAAATAAGTAGATTTAAAATGTCATGGCATCAACACATCTCAAAAAAGATTACCACTGTGTGGCATCCCCTCTTCTTTTTATAACAGACTGCAAACGTCTGGGGACTGAGGAGACAAGTTGCTCAAGTTTATGAATAGGAATGTTGTCCCATTCTTCTAGTTGTTCAACTGTCTTAGGTCTTCTTTGTCGCATCTTCCTCTTTATGATGCGCCAAATGTTTTCTATGGATGAAAGATCTGGACTGCAGGCTGGCCATTTCAGTACCCAGATCCTTCTTCTATGCAGCCATGACATTGTAATTGATGCAGTATGTGGTCTGGCATTGTCATCTTGGAAAATGCAAGGTCTTCCCTGAAAGAGACGACGTCTGGATGGGAGCATATGTTGTTCTAGAACTTGGATATAACTGTCAGCATTAAAGGTGCCTTTCCAGATGTGTAGGCTGCCCATGCCACACGCACTCATGCAACCCCATACCATCAGAGATGCAGGCTTCTGAACTGAGTGCTGATAACAACTTGGGTTGTCCTTGTGCTCTTTAGTCTGGATGACATAGCGTCCCAGTTTTCCAAAATGAACTTCAAATTTTGATTCGTCTGACCACAGAACACTTTTCCACTTTGCCACAGTCCATTTTAAATGATCCTTGGCCCAGAGAAAACGCCTGTGCTTCTGGATCCTGTTTAGATATGGCTTCTTTTTTGACCTATAGTGTTTTAGCCGGCAACGGCGAATGGCGTGGTGGATTGTGTTCACCGACAATGTTTTCTGGAAGTATTCCTGAGCCCATGTTGGGATTTCCATTACAGTATCATTCCTGTATGTGATGCAGTGCCGTCTGAGGGCCCAAATATCACGGGCATCCAGTATGGTTTTCGGCCTTGACCCTTATGCACAGAGATTGTTCCAGATTCTCTGAATCTTTGGATGATATTATGCACTGTAGATGATGATAACTTCAAACTCTTTGCAATTTTTCTTTGAGAAACTCCTTTCTGATATTGCTCCACTATTTTTCGCCGCAGCATTGAGGGAATTGGTGATCCTCTGCCCATCTTGACTTCTGAGAGACACTGTCACTCTGAGAGGCTCTTTTTATACCCAATCATGTTGCCAATTGACATAATAAGTTGCAAATTGGTCCTCCAGCTGTTCCTTATCTTTACATTTAACTTTTCCGGCCTCTTATTACTACCTGTCCCAACTTTTTTGGAATGTGTAGCTCTCATGAAATCCAAAATTAGCCAATATTTGGCATGACATTACAAATTGTCTCACTTTCAACATTCAATATGTTATCTATATTCTATTGTGAATTAAATATAAGTTTATGAGATTTGTAAATTATTCCATTCCTTTTTTACAATTTGTACAGTGTGCAAACTTTTTTGGAATCGGGTTTGTACTTCTCCAGAAGTGTTAGGCTAATCAGCTCTTCAATTGAACATAGCATCCATAGCATCCTGTCTTTAAATTAATTAGTTTGCCAGATTCTATGGAAACAATATGGCTGCTTTAATGGAGTTTATATAAGATTTTTACTGTACAACTAACATATAAACTATGATTATGAAGTCAGTGTTTTATGTCTATGTTTTTTCTACAGAATTAATCAGAGCGACTACTCTCCATTTAAACTTTCTCACCAGTCCGTCAATCAGTTTGCATTGACTTGAAATTTCCTTATACTTGCTATACACATTTGCAGTACAATCCATCCCACCCTAAACCACCCTGGACTAGCTAGTGCTATACCGGTGTTGTTCGGTAAAGGAAGACGAGGAGGAGACACATCATGTTGTTGTTTAGAGGCAGGATTCTGTACAGTAATTCATAATTATTATATACGTTTTTATGTAACATAGGCTAGATCTTTTGAAAATGTGATGTTCAAACAGGGACCTTGCCCTACTCAGTAAGGAAAACTGGGTGATTCAAGTAGCCCAACTAAAATCAGGTTTGTACAGTGACGGAAAAAAGTATTTGATCCCCTGCTGATTTTGTACATTTGCCCACTGACAAAGAAATGATCAGTCTATAATTTTAATGGTAGGTTTATTTTAACAGTGAGACAGAATAACAACAACAACAAAAAATGATTTGCATTTTAATGAGTGAAATAAGTATTCAACCCCTCTGCAAAACATGACTTAGTACTTGGTGGCAAAACCCTTGTTGGCAATCACAGAGGTCAGATGTTTCTTTTAGTTCGCCACCAGGTTTCCACCAATCTCTGGAGGGATTTTGTCCCACTCCTCTTTGCAGATCTTCTCCAAGTAATTAAGGGTTCGGGGTTGACGTTTGGCAACTCAAACCTTCAGCTCCCTCCACAGATTTTCTATGGGATTAAGGTCTGGAGACTGGCTAGGCCACTCCAGGACCTTAATGTGCTTTTTCTTGAGCCACACCATTGTTGCCTTGGCCGTGTGTTTTGGATCATTGTCATGCTGGAATACCCATCCACAACCCATTTTCATGTTCTCATGTTCCCATGTTCTCACCCAAGATTTGACGGTACATGGCCCCGTCCATCGTCCCTCTGATGCAGTGTTGTCCTGTCCCTTTAGGAGAAAAACTCCCCCAAAACATAATGTTTCCACCTCCATGTTTGACGGTGGGGATGGTGTTCTTGGGGTCGTAGGCAGCATTCCTCCTCCTCCAAACATGGGCAAGTTGAGGTGATGCCAAAGAGCTTGATTTTTGGTCTCATCTGACCACAACACTTTCACCCAGTTCTCCTCTGAATCATTCAGATGTTCATTGGCAAGCTTCAGACGGGCCTGTACATGTTCTTTCTTGAGCAGGGGGACCTTGCGGGCACTGCAGGATTTCAGTCCTTCACGGCGTAGTGTGTTACAAATTGTTTTCTTGGTAACTATGGTCCCAGCTGCCTTGAGATCATTGACATGATCCTCCCGTGTAGTTCTGGCCTGATTCCCCATTCTCATGATCATTGCAACTCCACGAGGTGAGATCTTGCATGGAGCCCCAGACCGAGGGAGATTGACAGTTCTTTAGTGTTTCTTCCATTTGCGAATAATCGCATCACCTTCTCACCAAGCTGCTTGGCGATGGTCTTGTAGCCCATTCCAGCCTTGTGTAGGTCTACAGTCTTTTTCCTAACATCATTAGACAGCTCTTTGGTCTTGGCCACGGTGGAGAGTTTGGAATCTGATTGACTGATTGCTTCAGTGGACAGGTGTCTTTTATACAGGAAACAAACTGAGATTAGGAGCACTCCCTTAAAGAGGATGCTCCTAATCTCAGCTCATTACCTGTATAAAAGACACCTGGGAGATAGAAATCTTTCTGAATGAGAGGAGATCAAATACTTATTTCACTCATTATAATGGAAATCAATTTCGATTTTCCATCGATTTTTTTGTTGTTATTCTGTCTCTCACTGTTCAAACAAACCTACCATTAAAATTATAGACTGATTATTTATTGTCAGTGGGCAAACGTACAAAATCAGCAGGGGATAAAATACTTTTTTCCCTCACTGTAAGTGCCAGGGCAAAAACAAAAATGTGCACCCCATTGGACCGCAATAGAATTCTAGAATGCTCCTTTAAATAGAATTTATTTGTTCACACATTTCAAAGAAACAGATATAGCACAAAAACTAAGAGCATATTAAAATTACAAGTCAACTTGGCTTTAAAGAGCACATCCTCTTCTAATTTGACACCAAATTCATGTAATTTGGAATTATATAATTCATTCTCTCCCATTGTGTAGACACGTGAAATAAAAAAATGACATCTCACTATTCCTCCTCCCATCCCTCTGCGAGCGCATTACACATCTGCTACTACACAATTTCTCTAATAACCTCATAGACGAGCCAGATAGTAAGCTAGCATCAACAAGCAGTCAGCAAGGGTCGTTTCTATGTAACTGACATTGGTCGAAACAAGCGTTTATCAAAGTTAGCATAAATCGGAAAACACTCTCTTTTTGACTAGAGATACTTGAGACAATAATCATTCGAGGTCGGCACATCTAATGGGATCATAACAATGTAATCATAAGGCACACAAATCTCAAGACATGCATATTCCTTTTTATAGATTATAAGTGAAACTATGTGGCACATCTTTCAGAAAAGTCAGTACATCATCATGATCAAATGACGTCGTTGTCAGCAAAGCACAATGTTACTGCATTCACTCTTGGCTAGCTAGTCAAAGTGAGAGCTCGCCACTTCAAAAGCGAAACACACATTTGCAGCCAAACTGCTTTTCTATAGTCTGACAGATGAACCGAGCTGGACGATTAGTGGTCTGTTTAGCTATGACTGTTTCCATTTATGAATTAAAGTGGAAGAAACCACGAGAAAACATCCAATTAGCCGACTACACAGCTAAATACGGCTAAGCTTTACATTTGAAGACCAAGCAAATAACCATCTAAAATGTATTACTAACATTTCACAGCATCAGATATGGACAACACTAAACATACAGTATATCCACAGTTTATTTGTTACACACTTCGACATCATTATCGCTTTCAAAGAGCAAGGATGTTTCCAACTTCATATCACCAAACCACACAGAAACAGTCTCTAGTACTAAAGTAAAAAGTTGTGGCTGCTTTGGTGCTAGCATTTTAAAGAAATTAGTTAGACAGAAAAAAGTCAAATGACAGCATATCTTTTTCCTGGTGTCTTATTAAGGACAGCATCCACGATAATACAGTTACGGTTTTTAACAGCTGGGTTTTGTGATGTTTACCCATATATTATTGTTAAAAAACCACGGCCACCTGTGGGCGCAACAGTAATTTAAAGGAAGGCCGTCGATGGCTCCTATGAGTTCAGAATGGTTATAGAACCAGGAAACTCTAGTTTGACTAGATTTGGAGGAAATGCAGTTGGATTATTTTAAAACCTTTTTATGGACCGGTCCTAAACAAAATAAAACTTTTTCCAGGCAATTTAAGGTTAACTAAACTTAATTTCAACCTGCAATCCAAGGACAGTTTATTGACCAATCTCAAGTTCTGAGTTTGTATAGACCTGTATGTCAAATCTTATTTTTCTCAGTTTGCCCTTGTTGCTCCAGGCAGTAATTAAGTGAAGGTAAGCAGATAAGCTTGTGGTATTTTTCCCCAACATGATTATCTAGCTTACTTGTGGCATGCAGTATTGCCCATTTTAGGACAATATTCTTAGGACTTTTTAGAATACTCATACACATGTTAACATATAGCCAGCTAAATACATAACGTAACAAATGTACAACGCTGGCTAACCTAGCTCTTTTTTTGTGTAAGCGGAGCCGGCTAAGAAGAGATTGTCTCTCTCTGTCTGTCTGGCTGGCTGGCCCTTGTTAAATAACATAGCTGTTAGAGAAGAGGACTTGTGAACTATAGGTCCCGGGTTTGTGTATCCTCGCAGGCAAAGTGATGTGCGCATTTTGCTGGCTAAAACCGTTAGTATCTACATTATATTAAGCCTGAAATAAAACAGTTTACGGTTATATTGCGACTGTTTCTGATGGATTTTCAAAGTATGCATCTGTGCATGCATTTTGGGTCAGGATAGACAAACACATTTGCTGGCTTTACAACGTAGTTATGTTATAGTAAGCCTTGTTAACTGATTCTGGCATGGAAAAGATAATCTTCAGTCTCGCTAGCAATTGCTCAATTCTTATGATTATTCCTAGGAAGTTAGTTGATACCAGACAGCCAGTGGCAAAAGCTAACAGTTCATAGATGCTATGGTGGAGGTAAACTTAATAAGAAACATTAGTTTAACACAATCCTCAACGGAGTCTAGCGACTGCTGAAACGTGTTAAGCCGTGGCGTAGTGGTTAAAGTTAGAGCAACAACATTTATTCATTATTTCTGGTAGATTCCACGATTCTCTCATCTTTTCACTGGATGAAAAAGTTAGTTATCGTTGCCTTTATTGATAGTAATTGTATAAATGTCATTCATGAATGAAAGAAAAAAGTATGTTATTTTGCAATGAAAGAAAAAAATATGTTTTTTCTTTCTCGCCAGCAATTGCTCAATTCTTATGACTATTCCAGTAAGTTAGTAGATACCGGTAAAGCTTATTACTGGCTAATACGCTGTTAAAACAGCCAGTGGCAAACAGCATGCATAGATGATATTTGTGGTGGAGGTAAACTTAGTAAGAAACTTTAGTCAGTTTAACTGTATCTATGTCATTTGCGAATGGCCAATTAACTGTTAAAATGGCCAATGGCATAAGAGGATTTCTTCAGGATAGACACAAGAGGCTATACTGACACCAGGCAAATGTACAGCTCCGTGTTGTAGTGGTTAATGACACAGCCTTTCACGTGGGTGACCTGGTTTTGAGAGGGCAACACTTTCTATTGCAGGCCGGCTGAACTAGGCTTGCCTTGTTTCTTGTTTTTGCTTCATCATTTTGAGGTATCCTGTGTAGACTGATTTTTCTCAATATGGCTATAGCAATTGTACCAGGAATTACATTAATATGTAACTATTTTGTAAAGCATGATTGTGTTCAGTGTGAATATAAATCTTTAGAATTATGTGCGCTATCAACATATCCCCAGTCTCCACACCTGCCCACAATGCCCTTACAAACACTCACTCAATTGTAATATTAATAAGTCCATAACTGCCCTGGTGGAAGGTTTCCAAAGGGAAGGAAATGACATATGTTTACATAGAACTTAACCACAAGTCATTAAGGACTCATACCACTTGGATATGTTGATATTGAACATATTAATACACCTTGATGGATGACAAAACACTTCACATTTATGGTACTGCTCTTGCACATATTTACAGCAATTAAGATAGGTGAGACAGTTCCAGTGACATTCCTATATGTCTAGGCCGGAATTCTGTATTTCACTCTTTGTTTTCCATTATGCTATGCCTTCTGGTTTTCCATTGTAAAGGTCTTACTTGGCCTATTAGGCTGTTTGCAGTTGCTGAGTGTTTCCTAGATTTATTGACACCACCTTCATACTCATGTTGACAGTAACCAATAGCAGACTCCTTAGGTCAACGCAAAGCCTAGAATTAAGACTAGACTTTGACAGCTCTTTAATGCCTGCACAGAGGTGACAACATACACTTGTCTAGTTAGGAACACCTGTCAAGCCAATCGTTCCATTACTTTTGATGCCCTGAAATAGTGGTATTATGTATAAAAGTGTATTCCTTTCTAAATGGTGCAACCAATTTGTACATACATATCCGTAAATAAAATAATACTTTAATATACTTTTGAATTACTGTATATTGCCAAAGAAAAACATCTCATTGCCTACATACATACAGGATAAAGGGCATTCCATTTGTGCTGGACCACACTCACATGGAGGTTAATTTGTTATTAGCAGCCTGATTGTAGATATACTTGTTTGAGAAATTGTTCTACAGATCGATCATATGGTGCCAGAGAAGGATTTTAGATGTTTTTTCACATTATGGCAGACTTTATTGGTCATTAAGGCAACTTGGTTCTTTTTAAGGAGACAGACATAGTTATATCCAATATTATTGTCAGTCTTTATATATAAAATAAAATCTTGATTAAATCGAAAATATTATTGAGCTAAGTATATTGCAGTTTTTAACATGTGAAAAATGTTGTACTGTAATAATGACACAGTAACATCTCGGAGCACATGAGTGCCAAAATTAGTGTTTTGGAATCTCCATGTGTTTACATTGTCTCTTTATAATGATTTATTTTAGATTTTTCAGTTCTGTATTATTGATTTTATTTCACACATATTGAAATCCATGAAAACCAGAAGCACTAATAGAACAAAAAGAAAAAAGATGCAAGTTGGGTGTAGACTTTATGTAGACACAGAATGTATGTACACACCCAGTTTAGACAAACTTTAAAATGTTTCCGTTTTGATGATATAACAAAGTACACTAATCCAAAAAATTAAGGAAACATGTAATCATCACAGTATAACACCAAGTCAAATAAACTTCAGGGATATCAATCTGTCCATTTAGGAAGCATAAGCGATTGTGAATCAACGTCACCTGTTGGTGCAAATGAAAGTGACAACAGGTGCACTGGAAAGGCAACAGCAAGACAACCCCAAAAAAGGGATGATTTTGCAGGTGGTGGCCACAGACAATTGATCTCTTCTTATCCTTCCTGACTGATTCTTCTCTAGTTTTGCTAGTGTCCTTGTCACTACTGGTAGCATGAGGTGGTACCTGCATCCCATTCAGGTTGCACAGGCAGTCCAGCTCCTCCAGGATGGCACATCCTACGTGCCATCGCAAGAAGGTTTGCTTTGTCTGTCTCTTCTTGTTCTGAGAAATTAAGGCTATTCCAGGCGAGAAATTGCCAAGAAAATTGAAGATCTCACACAATGTACTACTCCCTTCACAGAAGAGCACAAACTAACTCTAACCACAATAGAAAGAGGAGGGGGAGGTCCGGTTGCTCAATTGAGCAAGAGGACAAATACATTAGTGTCTAACTTGAGAAACAGATGCCTGACTGGCAGCTTCATCAAATAACACCCGCAAAACACAGTCTCAACATCAGCAGTGAAGATGCGACACCGGGATGCTGTTCTTCTAGGCAGACTTGCAAAGAAAATGCCATTTCACACACTGGCCAATAAAAATACAAAAACATTAAGATGGGCAAAAGAACACAGACAATGGACAGAGGAAAATTGGAAAGAAGTGTTATGGAAAGACAAAGGTGTTTGAATCAAAGTAGAATATTTTATTCAACGCAGACCAGATGAATGTTGTCAGTAACTACGCTATATTTCCTATTCAGTTCGCTATAGTTCCTATTCAAACGCAATTCATGTATGTTTTCATGGAAAACAAGGACATTTCTATTTGACCCTGAACTTTTGATAGGTAGTGTGTATATATGTGATTTTACAATGTGAAAATAGAAATAATCTGGGAGAATTACTCACTTAATATGATATTGTGAATTTAAACTAGGTTTGGGTAATAATTGAGCTTATGAACATATTGCTAATGACCCAGTCTAAAATCCTGAATAGTGGTTTTTGATAACAGCAGGTTGGCAAATTCTCATCTACATTGGGGTCATCTTCTTTGGTAAAGATATTAATTCAACATTGAAATCAAACCAGTATAATTATTGTCAAGGCTTTGCCTTGGTCCACTTGTGTACAAGGACCGAGCAATTCACAAGCCCAGCGGTGGTGAGGTGTAAGATGTGGTACATAATGGTGGACATTGGGCTGCACAACGAGTAGAGAGGGAGACCCTGTGATTGATGGAGCTGTGGTCAGTCTATAAAGGCCTACTAAGAGTGCTGGGAGATAATCAGAGAGAGAAGTCTGAGTACTCACCCCAGGGCTCAAGAAAGAGATGAGTCCAAATTATTAAACAGTGGGGAACGCTGATGATGAAATTCTGAAGGTCGGTAGAAACAAGAGGCACCTTACAAGGGTCATAACCTTTTCCATGCTGTTTGTTTCATTCTTAGTATCCCCGTCACAACATCACCTTCCCACCTATGTGTTCAACAGAGGAAGCGGGGGGGATAGTTGCGTTACACCCCTGTTTATCTGTTCGTGACCTCTAACTGGCAATTCTGAACTTGATAAGAGGAGGGCTCGTCTCATAATGGGCAAGGCAGCTGATATCAGCCCTGTATCCTTGTAAAATTGATTACCATTGCCTGAGGACCGTGCAGATAATAATAAATAGAGATGACACATAAGGCACACATGGAGTTGTAGGCTGATAGGCAACACTGCCTCAGTAATTACTTGCTGCTCACTAAAAACAAGACTCACACAGGGCAGACTGACGGAGAATCGAGTTATAGTAATTTCTTATTTTCTCTGCAGGAAACACAATTCCTTAGTGAGCTACTGTGTATGCCTGTGTGCAAAATGACTAAATTGTAAATGTAATGTAAATGTGCGTGTGAAATAGAAAGACAGTAAGAAAGGAGAGAAAGAAAATGAGAAAAATGCAGGCTTGAGCATACCTCATGTTGGCTTCAGCATACCTCATGTTGGTGATCTCTGTTGTAGGGACCCAGACAGATACAGACGTGCCATTAGCATTATTTAAACTACATTTGGTATATGTTCAACAAAAATATCAAACAAATACTATAATTGCAACGATTTTAACTGTGCAAACTTAATGTAAAGTTAGGGGGCATGCTTTAACTCAGTGTTTTAGCAGTAGTCAAAAAAGTGTTAAATTTAGTGGGGAAGTCAAGGAAGATTTTAATCTTTGTATATATATATTTTTTATTCTATCTTGTGAAAATTGTTGATTGTTGTTGAAAATTACTGGAGATAGGCACGTTTGTTTTAGTGCTTGTGCGCAGTTTTACAGCGTGCCTTTGATCGTCTACACCGTTGCAGAGGAGGACCATTCAACTGAGCCTTCCTCAGGGATTAAACGGAGACGCAGCCCAGTGCTCTGGGTTTTTGCGGCAGTTGGACCCATATTTCGCCTCCCTCAGCCCTCACCCGGGGGGTAGGGAGAAGGTCTCGGCCCTTGGACTGGGCCAACTCCGTTACGTGGCGTTCGTCGGCCTCTTTCGGGCCGTTTTCGATCATCCGCCTGATCGCAGGGAGGTCGGCGAGCGTCTTGTGCACCTCAGGCAGGGGACGAGGAGTGTGCAGGCCTTCGCCTTGGAGTTCAGGACCCTGGCGGCGGGGTCGGGCTGGAACAAGAGGGCACTTATTGATCATTTCCGGTGCCACTTACAGCCTGACGTCCGTAGGGAGCTGGCATGCCGGGACACCATGTTGACGTTTGACCAGCTCTTCGACATGGCGATCCATTACGGGCTTAGACAGCAAACCACTAGGTACTGGTCTAGTTGAAAACGTCACAGTGCCCCTCACTATGACTGTACAGCATGCCCATACTGAACAGATTGCATTTCATGTTATTCACTCTCCTGCTTTCCCTGTGGTGTTGGGTCTTCCGTGGTTGTCAGGACACAACCCAACTATTTCCTGGTCGCAGAGGGTGTTGACAGGGTGGTCTCAGGAGTGTCAGGAGAGGTGTCTAGGTGTTTCCGTTGGTGCAACCTCGATGGAAAGTCCAGACAGTGTCTCCGCAGTGCGCATTCCCCCGGAATATGCTGATTTAGCGCTGGTCTTTTCTAAGACCATGGCTAGTCGTTTGCCACCACATCGGTCCGGGGATTGTGCTATAGACCTAAAGGGAGATGCTGTGCCTCCTTATTGTCATGTGTATCCCCTGTCGCAGGCAGAAACAGCAGCGATGGAGACCTATGTGGCCGAATCCCTGCGGCAGGGGCAGATCCGCCGTTCCACCTCGCCTGCCTCCTCAAGTTTCTTTTTCGTGAAGAAGAAGGATGGGGGTTTGCGTCCATGCATTGACTACAGGGCGCTGAATAAACTGACGGTCCGTTATTCATAACCCATCCCCCTTATTTCCCAGTACATTGAGTCAATGCATGGGGCGCGCTTCTTCACGAAACTGGACCTCAGGAGCGCGTACAACTTGGTGAGAATCCGAGAGGGAGACGAGTGGTTGACGGCCTTCAGCGCCACCACGGGGCACTACGAATACCTGGTGACGCCGTTTGGGTTGATGAATGCTCCTGCAGTGTTTCAGTCCTTTGTGAACGATGTGTTTAGGGACATGCTGGGGCGCGGAGTTGTGGTTTACATCGACGACATCCTCGTGAATTCCACTACGTGTGCTGAGCATGTGTCTCTCGTTTGCAGGGTGCTGAAGCGGCTGTTGGAGCATGGCCTGTACGCTAAAGCAGAGAAGTGCGCGTTCTTCCACCGAGCCGTCTCCTTCCTCGGGTTTCGGATTTCCGCCCATGGGGTGGAAATGGAGGTTGATCGTGTGTCAGCCCGGCCCACACGTCCCCTTCCACGGGTCACCCGGGCATAGACCGCACTGTGCGCTGCCTTACCGACAAGTACTGGTGGCCTGGCCTGGCCAAGGATGTGAGAGTGTACGTGTCCTCCTGTTCTCCAGTCCTCCAGTGTAGGGCACCTAGACACCTTCCGGCGGGTAAGCTACATCCTTTGCCCGCTCCACAACGACCATGGTCTCCCCTGTCCATAGATTTTTTAACCGATCTACCCCCCCACTAGGCAACACCACGATCCTGGTTGTTGTGGACCGGTTTTCAAAGGCCTGCCGCTTCCTTCCCCTCCCCGGTCTCCTGACGGCTCTATTCACCCATGTCTTCCGGCACTACGGGGTGCCGGAGGACATTGTTTCTGACCGGGGCCCCCAGTTCACATCTCGGGTCTGGAAGGCCTTTATGGGCCGATTGGGGGCCTGCCCTGCCGGAAGCTGGGCCCACGGTTTGCGGGGCCATTCAAAGTCCAGGGGAGAGTGAACGAGGTAACCTATAAGTTACAACTTCCCCCTGATTAGAGGATTAATGCCTCGTTCCATGTGTCTCTCCTCAGGCCGGTGGTGGCTGGTCCCCTCCAGCGATCTGAGGTGCGGGAGGTCCCTGCGCCCCCTCTGGACATCGAGGAAGGCCCGGCATACTCGTTCCGTTCCATCCTCGACTCGAGGCGCCGGGGGGGGGGGCCTGCAGTACCTGGTGGAGTGGGAGGGGTACGGCCCGGAGGAGCGTTGCTGGGTGCTGGCGATGGATATTCTTGACCCGGAGCTCCTCGCCGACTTCCATCGTCAGCACCCTGAACGTCCTGCGCAGCGTCCTCCGGGTCGGCCTCGGGGCCGGCGGGGGCGCGCATCCGGGGCCGCACGTCGAGGGGGGGGTACTGTAACGAGAACGCGCGCCACCCCTCCCGACGTGGTGTTCGGCGCGCGTCATCGCCGGCCTTCTAGCCACGCCGCTCCTCCTCCCATGGAACTGTCATGTCTTGTTATACCACACACCTGGTGTCCATTCCCTCATTATGTTGCCTATATTAGTTCCTGTGTTTCTGGGTGTCTTTGTGTGGTATTCCTCTATGTCTTACATTACTGGAGATAGGCACGTTTGTTTTAGTGCTTGTGCGCAGTTTTACAGCGTGCCTTTGATTTTTGTATATTGACAATACAAGTTACGTTTATCGCCTCCCTGCGTTTGACTCGAGTTTCTCTTCTACACACTCCACTACACCTGCATCGTGACAATTCCTCCCAATTACATTGTTTAAATAACATTTTTATTATATTATAATATTTAAAAAATTTACTGAATGACCGACGTTTCTGGCCAAAACTGGGAACTGGCTATGGCAGAGGCAGAGGCTTAGACCGCTGGAACAACCTAGAGGCAATGGCACAAATTATTTTGACACTATTCATTGAGATTAGATTAGATTCAACTTTATTGTCATTGAACAGTACAAGTAAAGTACAATGAAATGCAGTAAACATCTAACCAGAAGTGCAAAGAGGGCAGAAAATGTACAAGCATTTACAATTATTAAGTATATGTATATTACAGGTGGAATGTGTAGATGTGCAATGAAGGCAAATGCAGTACAAATGGCAATACTAAACGTGCAATTAAGGCAAATAGAGGAGGGCAGAAAGTTTACAAGCATTAGGTATAGTGTATGTTACGAGTGGGTAACAGTTAACTGTTGTTCGGGTAAAAATGGCAATTTCTAAATAGCATTCAAGATGTGCAAAATAGGGAAATTAAGGTGTACTGTAGTAGGGTAGCATAAGCAACCATGATGCAGAGATAGCAGCACTGAGCAGCACTAAGGTCATTTTTACAGTATGTAACAACTGTAAAAATGCAAGTACAATGGCAATACTAAAAGTGCAAAGAGGGAAATTGAATGTACAACTGAAATACCGGGAGAGCAGCAGTGAGGTTCCTGAGGTAGACAAGCACCTGTAACCACTGAAAACGTCCATTATCAGGCTTTGCAAGGCAATGCAAATGAATAGTTTTGACCATACGTTTGAGATCTATCATCGATGATCGATGATATTAAGGTCAGGAGACTGTGATGGCTACTGCAGAACCTTCACCCTTTTCTGCTGTAACCACTGGATTGTCAACTTGGCCTTGTTCTTAGGGACATTGTCGTGCTGGAAAATCCAAGAGCATCCCATGCGCAGCTTTCGTGCAGAAGAGATTTTTACAAGATTCCCTGTCCCTTTTGAGCTCATAGCCCCCCAAAACATCAGTGAGCCACCACCATGCTTCACAGTGGGGATGGTATTCTGTTCACTATAGGCCTTTTTCACCCCTCGTCAAACAGCGCTTATGGTATATTTTGGTCTCGTCACTTCAAATTACAGTGTGCCAGAAGCTGTGAGGCGTGTCAAGGTGTTGTCGGGCATATTGTAACCTGGCTTTTTTTGTGCCATTGGTGCAGTAAAGGCTTCTTTCTGGCAACTTGACCATGCAGCTCATTGTTGTTTAAGTATCGTCATATTGTGCTCCTTGAAACAACCACACAGTCTTTTTCCAGAGCAGCCTGTATTTCTGTATACCTTTTTCTTTATATCCTGAACAATTCTTCTGGCAGTTTTGGCTGAAATCTTTCTTGGTCTACCTGACCTAGGCTTGGTATCAAGAAAACCCTGAATTTTCCACTTCTTAATAAGTGATTGAACAGTACTGACTGGCATTTGCAAGGCTTTGGATATCTTTTTATATCCTTTTCCATCTTTATAAAGTTCCATTACCTTGTTATGCAGGTCTTTTGACAGTACTTTTCTGCTCCCCATGGCTCAGTATGTAGCCTGCTCATTGCATCCACATGAGCGCTAACAAACTCCTTGACTATTTATACACAGACACTAATTGCAATTTAAAAAGCCACAGGTGTGGGAAATTCACCTTTAATTGCCATTTTCACCTGTGTGTGTCACCTTGTTTTTAACAAGGCCAAACATTCAAGGGTATGTAAACTTTTGATCAGGGCCATTTGGGTGATTTCTGTTATTATTATGATATCAAAAGGAACCAAACTACTATGTGATAATAAATGGCTAAGTATGATTGCTATCCTTAAAAAAAATGGATGATCAGTCAAGGCGATGGGTTTTACGTTATTTGACCTGTCCATTTTTTAAATATTTTCTTTCATTACACAGAGATCCCAAACCTCATTCCATATAATAGAAAGTATGTTACTTTTATAAGGCATTTAGTGTTGCTGCCTGCATTTGTTTGAGATGCAAGTTTTTAGGTGGGTTTTAAATGGAAATGATTTTGCTTCTCAGATAGCCTACATACTGTGTCTGTTAGAAATGGACCCTACATTTCCTTTACTACAATACCCAGAATTCATAGCGAATTCATAGCCATCAGAAGCAGTTTCAATCTCAAACAGATGAGCTTTCTAACAAGCAGTTGAATTATTTGGCTATAAAATATACATAGAAGAGAACAATCTGGAATTATTCAATTGCATGATTGCTTAATATATAGCAATGTTTTTTATTTTATTTAATCATAAATATGTACAACAGTCACATGATCATCTACCTGAAAAAGTCCCATTGCACAAACAAATCAGTATGTTTTTGAAGTATCCATTTGAATGGGGTGATCATGTGACTTGTTCCTCTACACAATATATAAATTATTAATTTAACTAGTACTTAAGTTCACTCTTACTTGAGTAGTTTCTCAGCACTCAACCCACCACTGGGAGACTGACCATTTTGATGATTTCTATGGCCAGTATACATTGCTCATTCCGACGTTATGTATTGTTCTTTCAGTCTAAGATGTGTGCATAAGTAATTGATTATACAGAAGTGTTAAAGTAAAAATGTTGTAATGTATTTTTAGTAATCACTGGTCCAAGAAAAGTATCTAACCATGTAAGCCAATTAAACACTCTTAAAGTTTCCACCTGAGATCTTGGAGTGTGTGATGCATAATATATGGTTCATTTCAGAAACAGGCACTCCAGCGGTGTAATGTTAGTATAAAACAGGCCTTGGAGACTAGACTCTGGCTGTTTGAATGAAGAAATTTGAATGGATGTAAGCTGCCAGGCAAACCTTTATATCTATTTGTTCCACTCGTCTGGCTCTCAATGAGTTTAATCAGCTGAGAAGAAATGGTGAAGGGGGTGTTGCCCTACCCGCCCATACCTTAGAGATCTCCCCTTCACCACACACTCACAGTCAAACACACTAAACCATTCACTGTGCTTCGATGTGAGAGTTGAGGGTCTCGCTCTCCCCTGTTGCCTTGCGGATTATCAAGTACACTTCAATTACTGCCGATCGATACACTTCTGGCTGCAAAAGGGAGGGTGAGGGAAATTAGACAGACTTTGGGTATGGCTGTGACTACAAAGCAATGGATTAACACTGATATGCATCTCTTCATTTACATCAAGAATGGGCCCTTTCTTCCCCAGCATACAGCACTCTCGTCTGCACGGACGCACATTCACACAGGCTTTAATTGAAAGGTGACTTTTTGAAAGATTGCTTCTTTAAGTGCTGGGCAAGGTGAGGGCAGTCCTGTCATATACTGTAGGGGGATTAAATCTGCTACAGTTGCTATAACAGTAGAGAAGCAGCAGTAACCATACTCTTAATCTGAACAGTGGAATCGCAAAAATAACCTCTACATAACAGTTTATTTTTTATAATAGATACTGTGTCTGTGTGTTTGTGTGTGTGTGTGTGTGAGTGAGAGAGAGAAAGACAGAGGTTAACATGTTGGACAGTGTGTTTACAAGGTGTTGCCACCTCATTCACAAAACATTAAAGGTGCCTCTTGGATGCCATCTGCAACATTTCAGGATAACTAGAGCAAGCTGACTGCTTCCTAACTCTGTTACAGTCACCCCTTCAAAATTCTGTCACTGCAACCCCAGATGTTGATCTGCGCCACACTGTGCTCAAACCACTGTGCTGCTTCACAATACATATACCTGCCCTCCATTAAAAGGTTTCAACAGGTTAAGCCAAAAAGTATGTCATGGATGGCATTCGAATCTAACTGTGGAGCGAGCTTATTGAACATTTCTAACATTGTTAAATATGCCCCATTTGTAATTTGTAGATGATTTAGCCTACTTCGGTTTACAAAGTTTGCTGGACTACCTTAACCTTTGAATAGTAACTAGTAGTACTTATTGGGATCATATTTACTCTTAACTGACTCTTAACAGTGCGTTGAGACTTCAACTGAGATGCATGTGTTCTGCTTGTAGGAAGAGGCGACACTGTGTGGTGTGTGTGTGTATGATTATATGCACATTATTTTTAAATGTTAGAAAATTGGGCAGACTACATAACAATAAAATGGCAATACTGTCTAATATTCGGTATAATAATGGATATTAATAAGAATATACATTTGGTAAAAGTTACAGAAACAACAACAAAACTATACACTTCCTCTCTAAAAGTGTCTGTGAGCTTGCCTTATCCAATAATTTAAGTATGATACAACACTACTATCGTTGTTCTCCTGTACCAGGAGGAAAAGGGAAATGCAAGCTGGAATGAGGATAAAAACTGTAGGAAGAGATAAGCAGTGGCTGTGTTCCCCTGAGGTAGAGTGGGAAGGTCTCCCGTGCGTGGCCCCTGCCTCTGAACCCCCTCCAGGTCATCTGCCCTTGCTCCCCCACCCTTCCTCTCCACAGAGGCAGTGAAAACACTCCAGCACCTGGGTTCCCCCTTTCCTTTGCATCTCTCTTCACATATAAGCCTCTCCAACTAACAGACACTGTTTAGCATCTACATGGACAGCATAAGAAAGAGTTAAGCTGTTGAAATTCTACTTTGGAAAAACATAATATTCCATATTATGTCTAAAACTTTGGAGTTCACTATATTGTAAATTGAAGCTCACACCAGTTCATCTCCCCCCTGTTAAATCTGTAAATACAGTAGTATAAGACATATACACAAACAGGTGCCTTATTGCTAACCTTATCGCTATTACATACTAGAAAAGTAAGCATACCTTTTTTAAATGTGATATTGGCTTTCAGTCAATGAGCATTCAGAGTTTGAACCATCTGAATATTTGTATGGTAGTCTAACTGTAGAAAGAATAATGAAAAAATAATGGAGTTAGGTACTTTCCTAACATAAAATAAAACTATACATTTGTGAAAGCTTTGTTTTATGCAAAATTTTACTTTCTATTTTTGTTTGTAAATGTTTCTTTGTAAGTCTGGTGTATACATCTTCATCTTCCACAAAACAGATACATTAAAATGCTGGGTATTTAGGACGTTGTTGTGATCATCTTAATATAGGTTTATCTGCAACCAAAGCCTTAGGTTACAGGGACCGATGAACCATATCCACTTCTGTCCTCCCAGGGTCAGTGTCCCATTACACATCAGTACCCTAAGCCGAAGTGCAGCTCTGCCTCTGAAATGGTCTTCCTCTTCCAAATAAAGATGCCTCTCTGTTGAAAGCTTCTCAATTCACCATGAATTTGGTCTCCCCCTCCGACCCCCACTACAATCTGTTCTGCCAGCTCCCACGGTTTTTTCTTTGGAAGTGATCCGTCCCTGAGCGTTGAGCTGAGCCACACCATGTTCACATTGCCCCCAGGGGCATTCTTGCCTGCTCACTACCCTTGGTTTTCTTTGTCAGCCAAATGGATACCAATTAAATCAACTGTTCTCCAATTAGAATTTGGAAGAATCTATCTTATCCAGTGTTCGAAATCCCATGGCTGACTCCCTATCTTCTTCATTCTCTCTTGTGCCTCTTTTCCTGGAATCTTTTACTGAAAGAGCAAGAGTAGTTGTCCCGCAATAGGATACTCCTGGGTTTTTTCTCCCTGTCTGTTTGCACAATATGTTACTAGTATGTTTAGCTTGATTGAACATTTTCTATATTGTGTACAAAGTAACAAAATCCGTATCTAGACTCACATGTATTTTTTTTGCATCAGGTTGTGCTTAGCTCAATATGTGTAATTCTATATAATCTAATTTACTGTACCAGTAAGGTACGGATTAAAACTCAGGGGCACAATTGACTCACGTAATTAACTGTCATTGCAGACTCATTCTCTCAACACTGTACAAGCCGAGGCCATGCGTGATTAATAAAAGGAGGGGAACTTCTTAATCTGGAGATACGGCAAACGAATTGCTTGGATGCAAGCCACATCATTATTGCCTATTAGCAGTGTTCAGAAAGTATTCCCCATTGTGTTTCTTTTGACCAGGCAACACCCCCCCCTGCCACTCGAAATCACATCCAGCTAAACAAACCATCCAGTCAAGCTTCCTGTGGAGAAATGATTCAAATCCCAGGACTTGGCTTAAGGGAGCTCCTCAGCCTCCTGCATGCCACCATCACACCATATGAGGATAGATGGCTCAACCGCCTGCCCACATCCACTCCAGCTCTAGATGAATGTAGATTCCTGTATTGTTTTGTAAACGTGTCTAAACAAAGGAGGACTTTCACACCCTACCTCCCCTGGTTTTAAATTAGCCAGCACTCCTGGCCCTTCACAAGTGGTGTTAGCTCTCTGATATGGACAAAGCATCTAGGCACAGGCTATCGCTGTGGTAGGCATGCATCCCCAGACGTAATGTCAGAGGGGCTAAATCAATCAAGTAAACAATGAAATTCTAAATGAAAAACAACAAATTAAGAACAGTTAAAAAATTAGGATATGACTAAAATGAGTCATGTTATTATAGATTACCCTGTGTTGTCCAGAGGAATTGAATATGGTCCATTCTATCAACAACTTGAAATATCAACCACAAAAGCGGTTCAAAATGTAATACCATTGTCATTTAAAAAATAACAGAGCCATTGTTTGGCCACACCAATTCAGTTGTGTCATGTTCTGACCTTCTCGTTCTCATTTTTAACATTAGCATTTAAGTAAATTAAGAAAGGCCAAATGTAAAAGGTTGCTATGGGACATTTTGAATCAATAAATTAACTTCAGCATTTTAGTGTAGATAAGGATTGGGCAGAATGTATTAATCAGTAATGTGATCCACAAGATTCAGTGCTAAAAAATTTGTAAATACAATTGCTTCACAAATCACACACAAATCTCCTTGCTCCTCTGTAGCCCATACCTTTTTTGTACCATTATTAAAATAGGAACAACACATAAAAAAAACGCAATACTGTACACAATACGCAATATAACAACATTGCTAAATATGATACATATCCAATACATAATAAAATACATATTTAAGTGGCTATATGTAGAATTGTTGCATTGTAATATCAGAAAATGTCCATAACATTTCTCCTATTGCTAGGAGCAAGCAAATGTTTTACAACATTTATTCATTAGAAATGATATGGGTATATAAATAAATCACACTCTAATGTGTAATTTCTATTGGCTTTAGTAGGCAATTTCCATGTAGGCCATACAGTCTTCCTCAAAGAAGCAGACTGTAAAAGACAGGGAGCAAAATACCTCTGTTATTAACATTGTTTTTATGTTTTTAGAATATCACCAAAAAAAATGCTTTTACAGCTTTTGAAAGATAGTTGACTAAAAGTGGGCCAAGTGCTAACATTTGACACAGGTCACTACATTTCTGTTCAAATAAGCACAGAATGGCGTAGGAAGTAATTGCCTAAATTGTTTTTTGTTTTTTTATATCCCATAAATGCATCTTATTTCTCTTCTGTAGGGCAAAAGACGCAAGGCAGTATTATCTAGTTCATAAGCAATCCTTGGCTTATCTACTAAGGACTAACTAATCTTAAGTTTATCAGTTATAAGAATGGAGCCTTGACCAACAGAAATAAACGCTCTTTTAAATACATTATGAACCAATGATAGTGAGTGACATTTTGTAACAGACTGACCTACAGTAACTTAGTTGATCTGCTGGAAAATTTGTGCTGTACAGAGAAAAAGGCAACAGGTTATAGGCCCTTTTACACTGTGAGAGCCACTAACGGAGCCACTAAAGACAGTTCATGAAAATTGAATACTTGAAAATGTATACATTGTAAATCCCATCAACCTGAAAATTTCAGAAGCAGAATTGCATTTGAGATTCTTTTTTGGCTATGGATAAGAGAGTAAAGTTGTCATTTATTAGTTCAGTGGGGAATAAAAATCTATTAACAGCAAGTGTTTCAATGGGATCAGTAATTGCTCCCATTGAATGCTATATTAACTAGCACAAAACACTTAAATTTTTTAATTCATTGTTGTTTTCTTGTTCAAACCACTAATAGCACGTGTCAAAAACACCAGGATGTTCATTTGGATGGGACTAGTATAAGGACATTATGTTATTGCTCTCCTGCTAAATGAAAATTACAGACATGACAAATATTGATAATAATGAAATGGAAAATGTGATGATTTACGTTTGTGCATATTATTACATTACCCAACAATTATATATGCCTTTACCAAAAGGTAAAGGCTTATATCAGAGACTTTTCAATGGCAAAGTTTGATCCCTGGTGTGTTAAGCTAAGCATGGACAACCATTCCCACGGCCAGAAAGATTTGCATTGTATAATATTATATTCAAAGCAACAACACTGGCCCCCAAGCCTAAATTAATCTGAAATTAGGCTACGCTTAAACTATGAAATTTCAAAATAAAGTGGGTTATACCAGTTTTCATGCAGTCCTTTGTTGATTGAAGCAGTGGGTGATGTTTAATTATTTGGCAGGAAACAGAGAATATAAAAAATGTATTCTCTTAACCTGCACTTTGCTTAAACCATTCCTTTTGTTACTGTTCTTGCTTGAACGATCTCAGCACCCAACTGATTTTACACTTCACATTGTAAATTCTTGGGGGGCTTTTTCTAACAAGTAGTTTGGACCATAGGAATGGTATTAGCCAGGTGATGAGGTACCTTGTGTTTGTCAGATATGGCATTCAGGCCTAATAGTCACATTTTGATTTCATCAGACTAGAGAATCTTGTCCCTTATGCACTCCTTTGGGTGGCATGTCATATGCCTTTTTCTACCATACATGTCTAATTGACAAAGTGCTGCAGACACTATAGGAACTCTGAAGCTCTGTCAGAATGGCCACTGATTTCTTGGGCACCTTTCTGACCAAGGCATTTCTTGCATGGTTAAATAGTTTGGCCACACAGACAAAATCTTGGTGGTTCCAAACTTCATTTCACAATGCTGGAGCTTATGGTACTCTTGGGAACATTAAATGCATTTGCATTTTTTATAACTTTCCCCAGATCTATTGCTTTACAGTTCTCTGAGGTCTACAGTGTTCATATGACTTCAGGGCTTGGTTTCTGCTTTTGCATGCTCTGTGGAGTAAAACCCTGTTTACAAATAAGTGCAAATCATTTCTCTCTATATTCTATCTTTAATTGAAAATGATATAAAGACAATGCATCAAATGTTGAAACAGAACATTTATTGTTTTTGGGAGAGAAAAAACATGCCCATTTTGAATTTAATGGCAGCAACATATTTCAAAAAGTTGGGACAAGGGCATGTTTACCACTGTGTTGCATCACCTCTCCTTTTAACAATTATCTGTAAGTGTTTTGGGAACTGAGGAGACAAATTGCGGTGCGAAGGAGATCGGGCGGCAGTCGAAGGCAGGGGCCTAGACAACCCGATCTCTGGACACGGAAACTAGCTCTAGGGACGTGGAATGTCACCTCGCTGGCGGGGAAGGAGCCTGAGTTAGTGCGTGAGGTTGAGAGGTTCCGATTAGAGGTAGTCGGGATCACCTCTACGCACGGCTTGGGCTCTGGAACCACACTCCTTGAGAGAGGATGGACTCTTCACCACTCTGGAGTTGCCCATGGTGAGAGGCGGCGGGCTGGTGTGGGTTTGCTTATAGCTCCCCAGCTCTGCCGCCATGTGTTGGAGTTTACCCCGGTGAACGAGAGGGTCGTTTCCCTGCGCCTACGGGTCGGGGATAGGTCTCTCACTGTTGTTTGTGCCTACGGGCCGAACCGCAGTGCAGAGTACCCGACCTTCTTGGAGTCTCTGGGAGGGGTGCTGGAAAGTGCTCCGACTGGGGACTCTATTGTTCTACTGGGGGACTTCAACGCCCACGTGGGCAACGACAGTGACACCTGGAGGGGCGTGATTGGGAGGAACGGTCCCCCTGATCTGAACCCGAGTGGTGTTCAGTTATTGGACTTCTGTGCTAGTCACAGTTTGTCCATAACGAACACCATGTTCAAGCATAAGGGTGTCCATCAGTGCACGTGGCACCAGGACACCCTAGGCCGCAGGTCGATGATCGACTTTGTTGTCGTCTCATCTGACCTGCGGTCGTATGTCTTGGACACTCGGGTGAAGAGAGGGGCGGAGCTGTCAACTGATCACCACCTGGTGGTGAGTTGGATCCGATGGCGGGGAAAGAAGCTGGACAGACTCGGCAGGCCCAAGCGTACTGTAAGGGTCTGCTGGGAACGTCTGGCCGAGTCTCCTGTCAGAGAGATCTTCAACTCCCACCTCCGGCAGAGCTTCGACTGGATCCCGAGGGAGGTTGGAGATATTGAGTCCGAGTGGACCATGTTCTCCACGGCCATTGTCGAAGCGGCCGCTCTGAGCTGTGGCCGTAAGGTCTCCGGTGCCTGTCGAGGCGGCAATCCCCGAACCCGGTGGTGGACACCGGAAGTAAGGGATGCCGTCAAGCTGAAGAAGGAATCCTATCAGGCCTGGTTGGCTTGTGGGACTCCTGACGCAGCTGACGGGTACCGACAGGCCAAGCGGGCTGCAGCCCGGGTGGTTGTGGAGGCAAAAACTCGGGCCTGGGAGGAGTTCGGTGAGGCCATGGAGAAGGACTATCGGCTGGCCTCGAAGAGATTCTGGCAAACCATCCGGCGCCTCAGGAGAGGGAAACAGTGCCCTACCAACGCTGTTTACAGTAGAGGTGGGCAGCTGTTGACCTCAACTGAGGATGTCGTCGGGCGGTGGAAGGAGTACTTCGAGGATCTCCTCAATCCCGCTGTCACTTCTTCCATTGAGGAAGCAGAGGATGAGGTATCAGAGGTGGACTCGTCCATCACCCGGGCTGAAGTCACTGAGGTGGTCAAGAAACTCCTCGGTGGCAAGGCACCGGGGGTGGATGAGATCCGCCCTGAGTACCTCAAGTCTCTGGATGTTGTGGGGCTGTCTTGGTTGACACGCCTGTGCAACATCGCGTGGCGGTCGGGGACAGTGCCTCTGGGATGGCAGACCGGGGTGGTGGTCCCTCTTTTTAAGAAGGGGGACCGGAGGGTGTGTTCCAACTATAGGGGGATCACACTTCTCAGCCTCCCCGGGAAAGTCTATGCCAGGGTTCTGGAGAGGAGAATACGGCCGATAGTAGAACCTCGGATTCAGGAGGAACAGTGTGGTTTTCGTCCGGGCCGTGGAACACTGGACCAGCTCTATACCCTCTACAGGGTGTTGGAGGGTTCATGGGAGTTTGCCCAACCAATCCACATGTGTTTTGTGGATTTGGAGAAGGCATTCGACTGTGTCCCTCGCGGCATCTTGTGGAGGGTGCTTGGGGAATATGGGGTCATGGGTCCTTTGCTAAGGGCTGTCAGGTCCCTGTACAACCGAAGCAGGAGCTTGGTCCGCATTGCCGGCAGTAAGTCAGACTTGTTCCCAGTGCATGTTGGACTCCGGCAGGGCTGCCCTTTGTCACCGGTTCTGTTCGTAATTTTTATGGACAGAATTTCTAGGCGCAGCCAGGGGCCGGAGGGTGTCAGGTTTGGGGACCACACAATTTCGTCTCTGCTCTTTGCAGATGATGTTGTCGTGTTGGCCCCTTCTAACCAGGACCTTCAGCATGCGCTGGGACGGTTTGCAGCCGAGTGTGAAGCGGTGGGGATGAAAATCAGTACCTCCAAATCCGAGGCCATGGTCCTCAGTTGGAAAAGGGTGGCTTGCCCACTTCAGGTTGGTGGAGAGTGCCTGCCTCAAGTGGAGGAGTTTAAGTATCTAGGGGTCTTGTTCACGAGTGAGGGAAGGATGGAACGGGAGATTGACAGACGGATCGGTGCAGCTTCTGCAGTAATGCAGTCACTGTATCGGTCTGTCGTGGTGAAGAAAGAGCTGAGCCGCAAGGCGAAGCTCTCGATTTACCAGTCAATCTACGTTCCTACTCTCACCTATGGTCATGAGCTTTGGGTCATGACCGAAAGGACAAGATCCCGGATACAGGCGGCCGAAATGAGCTTTCTCCGCAGGGTGGCCGGGCGATCCCTTAGAGATAGGGTGAGAAGCTCGGTCACCCGGGAGGAGCTCAGAGTAGAGCCGCTGCTCCTCCACATCGAGAGGGGTCAGCTGAGGTGGCTTGGGCATCTTTTTCGGATGCCTCCGGAACGCCTTCCTGGGAGGGTGTTCCAGTCCCGTCCCACCGGGAGGAGACCCCGGGGAAGACCTAGGACACGCTGGAGGGACTATGTCTCCCGGCTGGCCTGGGAACGCCTCGGTGTCCCCCCGGAAGAGCTGGAGGAAGTGTCTGGGGAGAGGGAAGTCTGGGCATCCCTGCTTAGACTGCTGCCCCCGCGACCCGGCCCCGGATAAGCGGAAGAAGATGGTATGGTATGGTATGGTAGGAGACAAATTGCTGTAGTTCTGAAAGTGAAATGTATTTTAATTCTTGCTTGATACAGGATTTCAGCTGCTCAACAGTTCGGGGTCACCTTTGTCGTATTTTCGTTTCATAATGCGCCAAATGTTTTCAACGGGTGACAGGTCTGGACTGCAGTCGGGCCAGTTTAGTACCCAGACTATTTTAATCCGGTGCCATGCTGTTGTAATATGCGCGGAATGTGGTTTGGCATTGTCCTGCTAAAATAACCAAGGTGTTCCCTTAAAAAGATGTAATCTGGATGGCAGCATATGCTGTGAAGGCACTACAAAATGTGCCTTCAAATATGTGCAAGTCACCCATGCCATGTGCACTAATGCACCCCTAATGCACCCCCATACCATCACGGATGTTGGCTTATGAACTGTGCGCTGATAATAAGCCTGATGATCTCCCTCCTCTAGTCTGGATGACACATGGTCTAATATTCCCAAAAATTATTTCAATGATTTCTCAGATCGCAGGACAGTTTTTCACTTCGCCTCAGTCCATCTTACATGAGCTCGGAACCAGAGAAGGCAGCAGCGGTTTTGAATCTTGTTTATATATGGTTTCTTCTCTGCATGGTAGAGTTTTAATTTGCATTTGTGGAGGCATCCAATGATGGTTTTCTGCCTTGTCCCTTGCATTCAGAGATTTCTCCAGATTCTCGGTATCTTTAAATTGTATTATGTACTGTATATGATGAGATCTCCAAACTCTTCACAATTTTATGTTGAGAAACGTTATTCTTTTTTTTTTCTTTTCTCGATTACTTACACACAAAAACTGGTTCGTATAGCACAAAAACCCATAAACTTACATCATTCCCAAAAACACACATTTCCCATAACCGTAAACACTATTCACCTGTTTCCACACGTTGCAATATTCAAAACTCTTTTTGAAAAACCTTACACAAAAGTGGCCAAATAAATAATTAATTGCAATACATTAATTCAGCAAACACATGCTCTCAATATAATTAACTCAAGTCATCGCAACCTACACACAAAGAGCACACCTTTCTCCAGGAGCAAACACTAAGCCTCAAAATTGTTAACACACCAATCAGAATTGCATGATCAATAAATAGGGCCTACAGGCATGTCCGTGTGCTTTGGAACAATGGATCCTAACAATGCTGAAGTTGGAGGGTGAATACAGCGATTGACAATAATGCCATCCATTTGACGGATATTCAAACCCAAATAGTGGAAGACAAGGTAGTTTTCCCAGAAATTGACAGTATCAGCATTTTCACCATTGACAGGATTGAAGGACAAAGCAGCAGTACCGTGTGCATTTTGAGAGGAATTCAAACAGAGTTAAGGAGCAATGATTCCAATAATGTGCAGGTAGTTTCTATACAGAATTTTTATCTCTTCAGCATATCAGTACCGTAATGTATAGTTCTATGTGACAGTAATTGCAGTATTCAATCTTTTAATCCAGTACACGAGTACGCTACATGTACAGTACATGTACAGTACATTTATATTTTTTTTTACTTCTGTAGAGAATTTTGAGCGGGATGCCATGGCTGAACATCATTAGTCATCGTGCCATCATACAAGTTCCTGGCCAGAGGGGAGGCAACGTCACGCTGTGTGTATAATGGTTGCTGGAACACTCCTTGTGAAAAGAGATGGGCATGGAACCAGTTGCAAGAGCTGAAATCAAATGGATTTATTCAGACACAGAAAAGAGAATTAGGTACATGGGTAAAATCCAGGCCAGAAAACAAAGGGGTGCAATCGTGTAGAAAACAAACAAAGGGAACAAAGCAATAGGATATTAATATAGAACGCTGAGGACAGAACTCAGACAAAATAAGGTAAACAAGCTATTTCAGGCGCAATTCAATGAGGCAACCAATACCTCAACTAATGTAACACTCATACACTCCAACAGTAGCAGGTTGTACAATCAAGAGGCAAACCGAAAAGGGATCCCTATATACACCCGTGATTAAATCCAGATAAGTGACAGGTGTGAGGGATAACGAGACATGGCGTCTTCCACCGCCATGCCAAAGTGGGTCCATACAACACAGCACAGCTCCTTCAGTTTCTGGACCAGCTACACAATAACATTCTTCAGCAGGAAGGGGAGCCAGGGCAACCAGAGCAAACCCAATATGTTGTCATTTGGGATAACGTGAGTTTCCATCGGGCTGCTCTGGTTCATGCCTGATTCAATGACCACCCCAGGTTCACCATTCTTTTTTGTCAGCATATTCCCCATTTTTGAATCCAACTGAGGAATTTTTATCAGCATGGCGGTGGTGACTGTATGACTGCAACCCCTACGCACAGCAAAACCTCCTGGAGGCAATGATGGAGGCCTGTGGTGATATGTCTGTGGAACCTATCCAGGGCTTGCTAAGGCACAAAATGGCATTTTTCCCACGCTGCCTGGCAAGACCAAACATCATGTGCGACGTTGATGAAATATTATGGCCTGACCCTGCCCTGAGATGTGATGATAAAAATGCAGATGCTGAGTAACCTGTACATTTGCTGCATTTCGAAATAAAGCTTTTGGAAATTGGGCATTATACAGTGAATCGACTGTTCCTTACATGTTTTGCCAGTGCCACATTTCAAAGGATTTTAACCAAAACAGCATATACAGTAGTGTTCCCTTATCCACTAATGTAAGAGGTATTTCTTACAGTACTGTTCTGAATTTCTCTCGCCAGGGTGTTCGTGAAAGAGTTATCTGGATAGTCAGTGCTGAGATTTTACAACGTTTCAAATTATTTCTCTGAAAACTTCTTCTGACCTTTTTGGTATCAGTGTTTTGAATGAATCATATATTTTTGAATGGGCATATATTTTTCATAAAATAAGTGACTCAGTTTCAACATTTGATATTTTGTCTTTGTACTATTTTCTATTGAACATAGGGTTTAAATTATTTGCACATCATCGCATTCTGTTTTTATTTACATTTTACGTAGCGTCCCAACTTTTTTGGAAACATGGTTATACATGAGCTTATATAGACAAGTGGTCTGACTTTCTACATCATGTCATATACAGTGGGGAGAACAAGTATTTGATACACTGCCGATTTTGCAGGTTTTCACATTTACAAAGCATGTAGAAGTCTGTAATTTTTATGATAGGTACTCTTCAAATGTGAGTGACGGAATCTAAAACAAAAATCCAGAAAATCCCATTGTATGATTTTTAAGTTATTAATTAGCATTTTATTGCATGACATAAGTATTTGATACATCAGAAAAGCAGAACTTAATATTTGGTACAGAAACCTTTGTTTGCAATTACAGAGATCATACGTTTCCTGTAGTTCTTGACCAGGTTTGCACACACTGCAGCAGGGATTTTGGCCCACTCCTCCATACAGACCTTCTCCAGATCCTTCAGGTTTCGAGGCTGTCGCTGGGCAATACAGACTTTCAGTTCCCCCCAAAGATTTTCTATTGGGTTCAGGTCTGGAGACTGGCAAGCCACTCCAGGACCTTGACATGCTTCTTACAGAGCCACTCCTTTGTTGCCCTGGCTGTGTGTTTCGGGTCATTGTAATGCTGGAAGACCCAGCGACGACCCATCTTCAGTGCTCTTACTGAGGGAAGGAGGTTGTTAGCCAAAATCTTGCGATACATGGCCCCATCCACCCTCCCCTCAATACTGTGCAGTCGTCCTGTCCCCTTCGCAGAAAAGCATCCCCAAAGAATGATGTTTCCACCTCCATGCTTCACGGTTGGGATGATGTTCTTGGGGTTGTACTCATCCTTCTTGAGATTTTTGTCTCATCAGACCAGATGATCTTCTCCCATTCCTCCTCTGGATCATCCAAATGGTCATTGGCAAACTTCAGACGGGCCTGGACATGGGCTGGCTTGAGCAGGGGGACCTTGCGTGTGCTGCAGGATTTTAATCCATGACGGCGTAGTGTGGTACTAATGGTTTTCTTTGAGACTGTCGTACCAGCTCTCTTCATGTCATTGACCAGGTCCTGCCGTGTAGTTCTGGGCTGATCCCTCACCTTCCTCACGGGGTGAGATCTTGCCAGGTAGATGGGCCAGGTAGTAGTTTGACCTTAGGTGGATATGAGGCGTGGTCCAAGGGCTCATGTCCTGCTAAGGTCAAACAAGACAACAGGAAAGTTATTTTTGCAATGTTCCGAAGATGGAAAAAATACGCTCTGAAAATATATTTTATATGTTACTTAAAAGCGAGAATCAGGGTCGAGGGTAATGCCAAGGTCTCACCATTTATTGGGATGTGACCATACAACCGTCGAGATACACAATGAGATCTGACAAAAAACTCTTTGTTTCTTGGGTCCTAGAATGATAATAAAAATGTGTCATCCAATTCATTATGTCTGATACACAAGCTTCCATGGTAGGCAATATTGACATTGTATTATTGTGGATGACATCATATCACAGGCATATAGTGGGCATGATGCTGATGAGACGACGGCTGGTGTCTTGGGTGATTTTCTTCCAGACCTGGTGGCGTTACTTGGCGGCATCGTATGCACCGATACATAATGTCCCAGAGGTTCTCAATTGGATTCAGGTCTGGGGAACGTGAGGGCCAATCAGTGCCTTCATCATCCAGGAACTGTCTACACACTCGGGCCACATGAGGCCAGTAATTTTCCTGCACCAAGTGGAACCCAGGGCCCAGTGTGAATTCTGACGACGGGTCTTAGAATTTCATCCCAGTACCTAAAAGCAGTGAGAATGGCAAGAATGTGGAGGTCTCTGCGACCCTCCAAGGATAAGCCTCCGTAGACCATCACTGAATCACCACCAAACCGGTCATGCTGGATGATGTTGCAGGTAACGTTTACCACGGCATCTCCAGACTCTTTCGCATCTGTCACATGTGCTCAGTGTGAACCTGCTCTCATCTTTGATGCCAATGGCGGACCTGCCAATTCTGGTGTTCTCTGGCGAATGCCAATCAAGCTGCACAGTGCTGGGCTGTGAGCATCGGTCCCACTAGAGGATGTCGGCCACTCATGCCACCCTTATGGAGTCTGTTTCTAACAGTTTGGTCAGAAACATGCACACCAGTACCCCGTTGGAGGTTATTTTGTAGGGCTCTGGCAGTTCTCCTACTGTTTCTCCTTGCACAAAGGAGCAGATACTAGTCCTGCTGCTGGGTTGATACCCTTATAAGGCCCTGTCCATCTCTCCTCATGTAATGGCCCGTCTCCTGGTATCTCCACCATGCTCTTGACACAGCAAACCTTCTTGCAAAAGCACGTATAGATGTGCAATCCTGGAGGAACTGGAATGCTGTGCAACCTCAATGAGTTGCAGGTAGCACCTCATGTTACAAGAATCATACAGGAAGGATAAGGAGGGAGCAATTGTCTGTTGAGACCACCTGCAAAACCATTCCCTTTTTGGGGGTCGTCTTGCTGTTGCCTCTCATGCACACCTGCTGTCACTTTAATTTGCACCAAACCAGGTGATATTGATTCACAATTGCTTCTTAACTGGACAAAATGATATCCCCAAAGTTATTTCACTTGGTGTATCTTGTGATGATTATGTGTTTTAATTGTGTATTACACACTTTTCCAAAATGGAGGAAAGCATTATTCTAGTAAGATTGCTATGGTGAACTCCTCCTTGTTTCACTTTGTGTGACCTACATCGAGTTACAGATTCCATGGAGAAAACTGTGCTAACTATTCTGACTATGTTATCGACAGAACCTACTATGCTAGTAGGCTGGCTTACAGCCGGCTCCCTGACCTGCAACCTCTCAGGGCGAGTCTACAGAAGTGAGGCATTGGTCTATGTTCCTTGATATAAGAAAAGCACCAATCCAGCTAGGATGGATCCCATAATGAGAGCCAGTTATTTAAAAAACTCCTATGACTGGCAGAACTCCATTTTCAGCCAGCAATTGAGTTATGTGAGTCTGCTACCCCTAACTGGGAATGGGCCAGAGACAAATTGCTCAATGCCGACATTGTTCTACAAAATGTACATGCTGAAACCATGTTCTGATTTGTTATCTATGATTTTATTTTCATAAATGTAGTTTGTGCCAACATCAATTACAATACCTCTGTATTGTCTATACTTCCTAGTTTTAGACTCGCAAGCACCAACCCCAGATTTGCTGCTACATCGGTGGTCCTGCCCCCCGGTAAAGAATATGTGATTGGCGGCTGATTTGTTTGTCTAATATTGCGGGTAATGGAGTCGTCAATGACTACGGTTTCTGTTCCAATGCTTTTGGTAGAAACTGTCTGCTGCACATTCCTTAATCCAGTGAGGAAAACCGGTTGAAAGACTCTGCTGGCAAGTTTAGCAGGTCAGCAGCGTTTCTTCCCGGTTACTCTGACAAAGTTGTCTGGCTGCAGGGACTGTGCCGGGAAGCTAGCAGTGCTACTATTAGTCCTGGCTATTGGCACAGATGCTGGTATCTCCATCAATCAATCAAATGTATTAAGAAAGCCCTTTTTACATCAGCAGTTCTCACAAAGTGCTTTTATAAAACACCCGGCCTTAAGACCCCAAGGAGCAAACAACAGTAGTGTTGAATTTCAAGTAAACGCTTGAATTTCCAAGTCAACGCTTGCCTAATTGCGTCTGAAGCCGAGCCTCTAACTTTGCTATCTTTACCAGAAGACAATAGTTCTTCTTCCTGTTAAAATTACAAACAAAATGACCAGGTGTAATGGTACTTAGCTTCAGTTGGTCAGGTGTGAGTAGTATTGAGGTAAAATGTATACTAAATGATTGCTATTAAGTCCAAAATATATTACAATTTGTAAATAGAAAACACAATTAACAAATAAATGTAACATCTACAAAAAACAGTATCTGATGATATGAAACATGATCCTTTTACTAGTTCTTTTAAGGATTTGAATACATGAAAAATTATGTGATTATCCCTCACACCTTTAAACAGTAAATTTAGCATTTGTGGATTACCTTTTATTGGTGGATTGGTTCCTGTTTGTTTTTAAAATGTAGACAACTTCTACAAAAGTATATACTACAAAAAGTAGTTGTGTCTCTAACAACTTTTTTTATATGAATTATCATGAATTAAAAGCTGTGGTTAATGTATATGATATAAAGTAGCCTATTAAGAAATGTGGTTATCACGGTGTGTATATGGTTGCAGAACACAGCACAGGCAGTATTCAACATATGTTCTTCAAAGCATATACTTACTTTTAACAATTCGTGAAGAACAAAAAGGGACATGACACCACAAATACTGGGGAATCTAAATAGTGAGGTGATAAGGCGCAAACAGGACACAGGTGAAAACAATCAACACAGTATGTTTTTATTTTCTGTTTGAATACCCTAAGTAGAACTAAATTGGACATAGAAATGCAAAAGCCGGCACATCAGCTTAATCCAAAAATATGCCTGAAAATGTAATTGCAACTAATTGTTCTTGCAACTGTGTAAACGTTAGTTTGCTAGAATAACCAGCTGGCTTATACTAATTATGCACACCTCTTATTTGATGTTTGTTTTGGGTATCATAATGGGGAGAGACACAGGAATGGACACAGTGCCAGTGTTCTGGACCCTGGAAGGCATATAAAAACAATAAATTGACATAGCCAGATCAGACAAGAAACATTGGTCAGTGACATATCAGCTGACACATGGGATCGCTCCTATCACTATCCGATTTCATTCAGACTATTTAATCATCAGGTTACTCACTCAGTTCTTATGTGCGCTGGTCTTTCAGTCTCACTTGCATGTGGGGGTAAACCCACCCATCACCCCTGACTCCGGCTGTTTGGTTCTGTCTTCGTTTCATGGGTGGATCTGTACAGCTTACCTTGCTCATTGCCTATGGGGATTGCTATTAACTATATTATGATTTTGGTATCATCAATATCAGTATTGTATACATGATCATGTGATGGCAGTTACCCGAGAGGAGCAGAATCTAATGCCAACAACTGTAAAATATTGTTGTGCATGTCTCAAACAAATGGTTGAAATAATATGTTTCCTTTTCTGTCTGAAGATGAAGAACTGTAAACAAAACAGAAACACAAAAATTCAGGGGTAGGGGACATCATGCCACTCTTCCTACTTTTACCGGTCTCTGCTTTCCTAGGTTCCCCTTTAGCCTCCCCCTGAGGATTCTTGATTGGGGGCGTTGTGCCTCAAGCTGTGTTCAGGGCCCAGGTGATTCAGCCAGGAGCATTGGCCTGATGCTGATACAGGAGAGAGGAGCATTCACACCACATATCCCCCCTCAAATTTCAAGCCACACCCCACTGGGAGAGCTGGCTGTAGCAGGGCTCTTTGGGCGTCTCCGGATGCCTTGTTGGGTGCTGCGGCCTTCATTATTTGGGCTGCGTTCAGGTGTGGAATCTGACTCATATGCCAAGGTTCTCCTACCTCCCCAATGCTTTGTTCTAGCTAAGGGCATCAAGGCATCAGTCGCCAACAGGAGCTTTGAGCCCTCCACAGAGAAAAAAAAACAATGCTGTCCTGTGCCTCACTTGCCCAGGGCCATGCCCACATTCTCCACTGGTGTAATGGAGTGTCAATTTTCTGAGCCCAGGAGGGCATTTATTTTTAAAAAGTGGAAGAACTGTAAACAAAACTGAAACACTAAAAACCCAGGGGCAGGAAACAGGATTCCACCCTTTTTACTTTTTCCACTATCTATTGCCCAGAGCTGCTTTCCTAGGGGCCCCATTAGCCTCACCCTGACAGGGTGTGATCAGGGCCAGGTGTGCCTCGTCAAGGTGTGGCAGCCAAGCAATGTTTAGGGATAGCAACAGGGCTGCAGTCAAGGGCTGCAGCCCCAGGCCCTGTGGTTCTCCTTGGGGCATTGCCACAACCCTAATAAAGAGAGGGAGCATTCGCGCCACATCATGTTTTGACCAAAAGGAATGAAATAGTGAACATTATATTGTGCCAATAACTTTTATTTTATGTAAAACAGGGCATACAAGTGTTCAATGTATTGTCAGAACAAATACACGTTATTAGTTGGAGCAGAGCAATGGGCTAGGATTATACTGATTTGGTGGGCTAGTAATCAAATATGGATGCCTTGCCTAGTTGTGCTTTAACGACTAGGTGAAAAGTCGTTAAAAAGTCGTAATCAAGCGCCTGTGAGGTAGAAGGCTGGAGAGTGCATTCCTTCCAGCACGTAAGGATTCTAAGCTTTCTGGTTGAGTATGCATTGTGATAAAAAACAAAACACGTGCTTTAGAGTACATATCTTGAAACTGAATGTCTTAAGTCTGTTGGGAGTTGTTACATTGAAGCAGGCCTTAATCTTAAATTGGATATCACAAAAATGGGCTGATTGATGTTAACAAGTGTTGATATATTGCAAAATCCAATATAAATATAAAAGATTATATAAAAAGTATTCAATATAAACATTTCTTCATATTTTATGTATACAAAATAAATAACAATATTTCAAGTTTATATTTAATAATTTTCTTGTTTATACTTATGTAATGTTATTTAATGTTGTTGTTGTAGACAAGTAGTTTTACAAAACAAAACTTTTTTTATATGCACTCACCCTAAAAAGTGTGCCAGGACTGCTTTCTTGCCAAGGATTTGACAAAAATCCCAATCCATTGGCAAATAATATGAAAACCAATACTAAAATACATGTGAAATTTGTGCCCAGATTAACTCTTTTTAGGATTTAATCGATATGCATGCTTTTTGATTAAGGTAGAATCACAAAATGTATGCCTATTTTCTGTGATTCGGTGTTAGTAGGTAGGCAAATTGAGATTACTATATCTTTTTTTTAATATATGGACCTGAAAAGCAAGTCTAAAATCAGCTTTTATTATCACAAGCGTGATGTAGTAAAAAGAAAAAAATTTGGCCAGTCCATAAGTGAATTTCTGTATAACTTTGCGTAGGCGGATTAGATACATTAAGTGCTCACAATTGTAAGCGGTAAAACAAAATGAGGAAAGTTATTATTACTCAAAATAAAGGAAACTGGGGCTTTATATTAAAAAAAGGTAAATGGGTTTATGACATGGCAAGTACTTTACAACATGTTCTGTGCAATGCTATTAATGTACAGTAAGTGCTGTGTCTTCCATTTCAAATTCAAATTTAGATTGTTTGGCAAAATTATTTAACCTTCAAATTGTATTAACTACAACGTTCTATATTTACTGTGAATAAAAGCAGAATTCTGAAATGCTGAATCCAAAACAAATCAAGTAGTATAAACAAAGCTTCAGATGTCCACACTGGTAGAAAGAATCAGATATAATCATTACAGATTAAAAAAAACATTACTCAGAAAATAACATTTACATATCTCTAGAGCTCCATGAAAATCTAGAGTCCCCTCGAAGTCCAGTCCAAAAACAAAGTCCAACTTAAAATCACTCTAGTCAGGAAACCATGTGATTGGTCATTTAATGAACCCAAAACCACAGCTTTGTTATTACAGCTGTTGTTAAAGGTAGGTTCCTAAGTGCAACAAAATGCTCTTTAAAGTTTGATGATTTATTTGTTATCCTTATTTTTGTAAGAGATGTTCAGCACTATTATCGCCATATTGTATTTTTCTTGTTGACAAAAGAAATACTGATGAACCAACTGGAATGTGCTCAGTTTTTTTGTAGTTGAATATTTTATGGCTGAACCCCAATTAATTATTATTTTTACCTACAGTTTCATGATAAATTAACAATCACTGCATTTTCCCACTGGTAATTCCAGAAAACAACTTCCCCTTCCCATCCAAGCAATTCCCACACATTTCTTGGCATAGGACCCCTCTCTAGAGACCTTGCTTCTTTTCCAGTCAGTCAGGAAATTGTCAGGAAAAGATTTACATTTCCCAGAGAGAAGTGTGGGCAAAAGTGAGAAAACTGCAAGACTGACCATGAGGTTTAGTGAAAGCCAGAGAGAAAGAGAAGAGATAATGGAAGAGAGCTTGTGTATTATAATGGAGAGGGGTAGTTTGGAATAGGGGGAATAAGTGCATAGCTAATCAGTTTAACCTTGAGTCTAACCGCTTGACACACTGTGGTTTCACATTATCTGTGGGTGACAGCAGTGCCAGCCCCACTCTGAACTAACTGTGGCCTGATGGTGGCCTAATGGTGGCCTGGAGCTCTAGGCCAGGGCAAAAGCCCCGACCCCAGACGGATACTGACCTGCCAGGAGAAAACTCTGTATAACATTTTGACTTGCGTTTTAGAGACAATAGAAATCTCTGAGACATAATCTTATAGACTTCTTAAGTTGCCACTATTATTTCTGAGATTATATTATCTTTATTCTAATGAGGGTAACTTTTTTATTTTTTTGCTCTGTCTTGGGTTGACATTTTGTTGAGTTCTTGTTGACACTTTGTAGATGACGAGGTCAATAGTATCACCAATAGGTCACAAGCTGACAAAACTGTCAAAATTATTTGTTTCAGATGTGCCTCCTTATACCTATCAACAGCCCCAGCTGGAAATACATTCAAATATCTACTCTGCTTCTCCAGCCTTGATGATTTCTGGCTTTAAAATAAGATGTATCTTGTGGTGGAGAAAAGTAACTCACGTTATGTCTTTGATATGATGTGGGACTGACATGTTGCAATTGCATAAACAGTAACAACAGCAAAAACTGTACACTAAAAAGTAACTATAGAAACTTGTCAACATGAAATTCCTGTTCATACTGAGGCACGTATTCCTTCCAGTATAGACTGAAAGTAAATATATTTGCGTCTGTTAAAAGTTTAAGTATTTTTGTGGTATTGGACCAAGTCAGACATGTTTTTTTTGGCAAGAATTAGATACTGGACCTGTTCATGGAAGTGTCACCAATGTCAATAACTTGCATTCATAAGCAAACAGTAGGAACATGCAACAAACATATAATTCCACCTACTGCCATAACATTACCTTGGAAAAATCCTGAACAAAAGCCCAAATGCAACCATGCATTTATAAGAACCTTATGCTGTCACTATTTGGACCTATAAAGTTGTATTTCACTCCTTTAAAATCTGTTTTTAGCACTCCAATTTTCCAAGACATTGGTCTCATGTCGCGATATGGTCTTTGGTCACCAAAGACCAGTATGCGTCAGTTTGTCTTTATTAAGTAACAAGCAGGTTTAATCAATGCTAGGGAAGCTGTATGCTTTCCTCTCTCTAATGTGCCATTAAGGTACATTCAGAGTGACTGAACAGTTGTCACACAAAGTGGAGAATTCTCCACTTTGTGTGACAACTGTTCAGTCACTCTGAACGAAGCACAAAGTAATCAATGGTTGTTAAGAACTGTAATTTATCACCTTTCCACAGCAAACAGTTTGTAAAAAACGTCTCCTCTGTGTAGTGGAATGTGCAGAGGGAAGCTGAGGTGATATGGTGGCTAAAGTGCTAGGTCAGGGCACAATTACTCTTCATCTACTGATCATCACAATGGACATAGGTACAGTTCTATTGATACGTTACCTAACCCAATGTCGGCTTAACAATAGCATTGATTTTTTTATGGTTTTGCTATTGAATAGAAAGAAGTAAGAGAAAATAAGTATTTCTCTTTTAGTGATACACTAAAATGCTAAGATTTAACATTAACACGGTAATATTATAGTAAGTTGAAATAAGAACTATGTAACTAACACAAAAATAACTAACTCTAGTTACATCATAGTAATTATAAGTTATAATTAATGAGTAAATACATGGTAACATGGAAGTTACAGAATCAGATTAAACAATTGGAATAATGCATAATTACAAAGTCACATTCTTGTTTTCATACTTTACATTAGGATTATCTGTGAATATCTGTGTCAGTTTTCAGAATACATGTCTTGTTTTTATTTAAGTTAGGATGAGCTGTTGCACAGCTATCAGTTGCTGAGGTACAGGAGACAACCAAAAATGAACATAGTAATAGAAGAAAGAGGATATCCGCACACAAGCTTTCGGAAACAAAAGCATACACACATGATAATGGAGGCCATATACACTGATGAGCCAAAACATTATGACCGCCTGCCTAATATACTGTTGGTTCTCCCCATGCCGCCAAAACAGCGCCAACCCACTGAGGCATGGACTCTACAAGACCCCTGAAGGTTTCCTGTGGTATCAGGCACCAAGACATTAGCATCAGACCTTTCAAGTCCTGTAAGTTGCTTGGTGGAACTGCCATAGATCAGACTTGTAGATCCAGCCCATCCCACACATGCTCAATCCTACTAGTGTTCTTCTCACTGAGGCCCAGCATGGAGGAGGAGTAGGAGGCCAGTGTTCTACTCACTGAGGCCCAGCATGGAGGAGGAGTAGGAGGCCAGTGTTCTACTCACTGAGGCCCAGCATGGAGGAGGAATAGTAGGCCAGTGTTCTACTCACTGAGGCCCAGAATGAAGGAGGAGTAAGAGGCCAGTGTTCTACTCACTGAGGTACAGCATGGAAGAGGAGTAAGAGGCCAGTGTTCTACTGACTGAGGTCCAGTATGGAGGAGGAGTAAAATACCAGTGTTCTACTCACTGAGGTCCAGCATGGAGGAGGAGTAAGAGGCCAGTGTTCAGACCAGGTAGTCCTAAAGGCATGGTCCAAGGGCTCATGTCCTCCTACGGTTCAAAAGAACATCAGAAACATTTGAGAGGGCATTCCTTGGGTCCAAAACAAACTTCTGTGTATAGGCTAATTTTGACTGACCCTTGTCCCCATCACATAAAATAATGCAACATAAACAATTGGGAATGACACAGGATAGTCCCCCAGCACAGTACTGCAGCAGTGTAAAACTAGGGACTGAGAGAGCGAAGGACAGGGATAAAACAGGCAGGAAATAACTCCACCCACTTTGCCAGGCACACACACCAAAGGGACACAAACCAACCGTGAGAGGACTGCATATAGCCCACCGAGTTCACTCCCATCGCATGAATGTGAAGTAGTGGAAGAGGGAGCATGAGTAAGCCAGTGATTCCGGTCCTACATTGGAGAAAAGATATCCCACTGGAGAGGGGAGCCTGCCTGGCAAAGACAGCAGGGATGGTTTCTAAGTTCAGTGCCTCACCATTCACTTTAACACCCCAGAGCCAGACTATAAGCAATGTTGTGACATACCCGAAAAAAAAAGAATTATTGTTTACTGAACAATGTATAATCAAAATTATTTGCTTAGAATAGTTGATTTAGATGTTAAGTGTTGTAAAATAAAATGTCAAACAGAATGACATATCAATTACCATTTGTAATTCAGTAATATGATTATGATTGGTCAGGGGTTTGTGTACTTTGCTAGACGTTATACAAATTCCTTATTCCACAACTTGACACTTCATGGTCCTGGCTGCGTGTAAATACTTTCATTTTGATTAATCTCATACTTTGGATGAAAAAATAAATGCATGGTCGGTTAACACAGATTTGTGCATATGCATGACTGAAAAATGTGCCCCCAGGACTTAATTTCCAGAGGTGAAAGGTACATTTAGTTATCATGCTTTAGAATGTTTCCCAAAATGCTTCTTTCTTGTTAAGACCAATATGGGGATTGTAAATTCAGGGTTTCATTTAATGCCTGTTTTGTTAGGATAGCTTTGTTGAATTACAGTTTTTCACAATCGCTAATACACTAACACTGGCCCTATGAACAATATACTCATGGAGTTTAGCTAAAACCATTTAGCTAAACTCCAGAAGGATGACCTTTTACCTGAACCTATAAGCATTATTCTCCTGTTTTCACACACATCTGTTCCATTTGCATATTTTTTTTTACTCTATACACAACTCTCTTTATAAAGCATAATTGTCATCATGTTGACATGTTGACATGTAGAGAACACTGCCATGCAATAACTGATCTCAAATCATTGCAACTCAACAGTCGAGTTCTAAACACTAACAAGTATGATCAGTAAACAACCAAACCGGATGCTAACATTAATTAAAAGGAACACAGATCAGCTCAGCATTGAGGAATTGAGCAACACTATGTCATTTTAAGGTATACAGTATAGACCATCAAAAATATAGCCTGAGAGGTAGTATAGGATGCTAAGGCAGAATACACAAAAGTGTCACTGTATTTGATGCTTTTTTGTGACGTGAAGGCAACATTTCATTTACATGTCAGATAATATGGTTTTCAATACAATGTTTAGTTTTGTGTGAGAAGTCTGGTGTATCGTCAATATGTTGCAAGTTTCAAGAATAATGTTTATAGTTTTGGGAAAACATAATAAACATTCAGGAAATATGTGTTAGCAGTTGTGAAATAATAAATTGTGGTTATTTGTTGGGCAAATTACATTTTTACTATGAAAGGGGAGATCTAAGGTGAACCTTCTTTGTGTGTGCTTTGCTTGCTGAGTTAATGACACAAATAATTTACATTTGGATTGATTTGCATCCCTCCGTTTCTGTCCTGTTATTCTTCTCATTACTTGGGTTGTATAATAACTTGAGAACCAGCATTAAAGAGGGCTTTTCCCATCAACAACATGTCCAGATCAAGCCCAATAAGTAAAAATGACCCTATAAAAAAGATTCTTACAATTTTAAACAAATTACATCGCACATGAAAAGTCAGGGAGACCATGGATAAAGAAGTTGAATGGACCAAAAAGAATAAGAAGAAGTTCAATTTCATAAGCATTCTTATTTTCATTAATCATAACTCTGTCGTAAAAGCTTTAGCCAGAGATCTATTATACGCTCCATTTAGCACTAGCCATATTAGCTCATATATTTTCCTGGTGGACCAAATATGACTTAAGAGATAAAACAATTTACTGTTCATTATAAGCCATGTCACTGAAATCAATATATTAACCTGTGTTAACTGGGTATGGTGGAGAGACCTTATACTTGACACAATCGGGAGAAAAACTGATATCTATGTATTATATGTTTATGGCCATAAAGCCAGTGTGCATTTAATATGTGCCCACCCCACCATCCCAACCACCTTTGAGGGCTACCTCCTCGCCTTTAAGCATCCTCTGACCTGTGAATGATTGTATCAAATTAACTTCTATTGTAGAGCCAAAGGTGCCATGAATGAGATGCTCGGCTGAGCCTATAGTATGATGGAAGAAGAAAATGAAAGAGGAAAGAGCCTTGACGTGATTGAATTAACCCTTTGTAGACTATGTGTTGGTAAGAAAGGCGTTTATGTATGTTTGGGTGTGTGTGTGTGTTGGGGGGGGGGGGGTTGGGGCAAAATGGCTAAGTATCGCCATGCTGCATTTCAACCCAAAAACTGCTGCTGGCACACCGCAGACTTTGGTTCAAAAAACCAATGAAACCGTTAAATAAGATGAACCTGCCAGTCTGACACTCCAGGTATGTTCAAATAAGCACTCACATCATATGTAAGCCAGTACTGAAGTATTTCCTCAGAGATCATAAACTGTTAGCACTGACTTTACCTTGTTGTTTCATGCAACATTTGTGGTGATCTTTTCACATATTCTAACTAGCCTACATTTTAGGGCCGTTTCCCATTGATTAGCATTTCTCCAAGTACTGTAAGTATTCAGGAATTCAAAAGAGGTAGAGGTAGGAGCACAGCAGCTGGAGGATCAATCCAAGTGCTGGTCCAGCACACAGTTAAGGTCTCTGATGACCACATTAGTCTATTAGTTAATTTGCTTACTCCTGATAAAAGCAAGTTGATACTTTGATTACCATTCCTATTTAGTTCGATAGGGTTTTACACTGTCCAAATTATAGGAGACCAAATTTAGTAAACAAAAGCCATATGCCGTTCACTTATCGGGGAGATATTTGGCACAAAAATAACTGGCATAGATCGTAAGTCTATGGGCCAAGCCCCTGATTTATGTATATCATGGAATCTCAGCAATGTTTGATTGTAGATTGCATTGTACCAATCATTTTATCAAGGTTGTCATACCACACAAACGTCTGTTTCATCCCCAGAACGACACTTTAATGTACTGTTGAACCTTTTTTTCAGATCCACAGTTAAGAGTTTTTCAGGGATTTCAGAGATGTGCTGTCACTTCACTGCTGCTCCGTTTCTGTCCTCTGCCACTCATTATGCTAGTTAGCCAGTGATGCATGACTTTACATATTGTTGCTAGCTGGCACAATGTGAACAATTGCCCTACTAATCCTATAATAAACAGAACATTTAACCAACAATACACGTCATTTTGGGTCACATCCTATTTTTGAGTCATATTGCCTTCACTTGAAACAAGTGTCCGAGACCACCATGTTCAAACAGACTATGGTGCAGTTATTTAGTGCACACCCGAAAATAAAAACGAAACACATAAATCAGACTTTTTCCGGCTTTATTGAGCAGAAAGGTACTCTCAAAAGATCTACAAGATGATGTTCTGGAAAGGCACAAGTCGGGATGGATATAAACATATTTCAAATGCTTTGTCTATCCCTTGGAGCACAGTTAAGACCACTAAGTGGAAAACATATGGCATGACCTAGACCTTGCATAGAACTGACAATACTCAAGACCATGTGTATACAAACATTCTGGAGGCTTACAAAGCCATGTCCCTCCCCCACCTGGACTGTCTGATCACCTTTTACTGTTTACTGTATTTACCCCCCGTGCGAAACCACCAGTAAGGACAGTCAAAGTGTGGCCAGAGGGGTCAGACTTACTTCTACAGCACCAGGTCCAACACATAGACTGGAGTTTGTTAGCCACTCAAGACACCCTTGACTCCCATACGGACATTGAAACATTTGCTTCATCTGTTCTAGATTATATCAACATCTGCATTAACAATGACACCAACCATAAACCAATAAAGACCTTCGCCAACCAGAAGCCGTGGATGAACAGAGAGAACAACTGTTAAAGGCACGCGACAATGCTTTCAGGTCCAGCGAAGCGGAGGCCTACAGCTCATCCAGGGCCAACCTGAAAGGGGAATCAAGATGGCAAATAATGACCACAAACTGCGGATTGAGGAGCAATTCAATAACTCCGAACCCTGACACATGTGGCAGGGCATCCAAGCCATCACAGACTACCACCCAAAGAAATCTACCCCCATAGCCAGCGACGAGTTAAACATGTTCTACAGCCGCTACGACAGGGACAACAAAGAGAAAGCCATTAAAGCTGAACTCCCCCCAGACGACCCCTTCTCAGACTGTCCAGCACAGATGTGTGGTCTGCACTGAGCAGAGTGAATGTAGGCAAGGCTGCTGGTCCTGCAGGTGTCTCTGGGTGTGTGCTCAGAGATCAAGTGCTGTGCAGCTGGCTAAGGTCTTTACTGACATTTTAAACCTGTCACTAGCCTAAGCTTGAAGACCGCAACCACTGTGCCAATGCCAAAGCAGTCGACTGCATCTAGCCTGAATTTCTTCCAACATGTCTCACTCACCCCCACGACCATGAGGTGCTTCAAAAGACTAGTTCTGGCCCACTTTAACACTAGAACCGCCAAATGCCTACCAATTGGAGTTTGTAATTAAAATAAAACTGCCATTTTGAAAGTTACACACTCCTCCTTCCATTACTTTTTCTAAATAGGCGTATATTACATTGTTCCATTGTCAGAATTCAAACTGACGAACAGAAGTCTATAGAGACTATTTACCTGTTTTTTTTACCCTGTTTTCCAACTTAATCCGCCAACAACCCACGCCACTTATCATTGGTATCCAAATGGTACCGAGGCACTAATCACCCCTCACTGAATGCATGACGTCAATGGATGAATGCGCGATACTCCCAGATGAATGATTAGGCTATTACTGAAACATAATACAAAGGATATAGGCTACTTATCACATGGGTTACTGTTTTTCAATAGGAGATTCAGCATATTGTGTAGGCCAATTCTTCAAATGTAAACCGAAAGTGTAAATATAAATTATTTTATGAGGGAAAGAGAAACTAATTCGCACAAACTTTCTATTATCACTCTTTGAATTTGCTCTGCTTATTTTACTTAAGTTCTTTTTCTTTCCTTTCCAAAAAAGTTGAAAAGGAAGGTTTTGAGTGAGGAACCTTCAGCGTTCAATTTGCAGTGGTCTCTTAATTCTAACCCTTCTGTTCCTCACTCAAAAGCGTCCTTTTTGAAAAGAAAATTGCTAAATTGCATTTAGGAAAAGAACATGTATTTAGATGTTAATTTTCTATAAACTGTAGTATACAGCTCCAGAATTTTTTTTGACCACTGCACCTTTTCCTTTCCTTTTTCCTCACTCAAAAAGAAGGTTTTGAGTGAGGAACAGAAGGGTTAAAATGTTGTTCCTCATTCAAAACCTTCCTTTTCGACTTTTTTGGAAAGGAAAGAAATAGGTGCAGTGGTCTCTTAATTTTTCCCAGAGCTGTATATAGTAAATAAATTACAAAAAAATTAACCCTTCTGTTCCTCACTCCAAACCTTCCTTTTTGAAAAGAAAATTGCATTTAAGAAAACGTTTTTACATTGTTCAGAACATGCTGCTTTATGTGAACATGCTGAACATTCATGCTATTCATCACTTACTTTCTCAAAAATGTTCAACCAAACATGAAAAAGCTCATATAATGTGACTGTCCCAAGTACGTTTCACATAGTTTAAACTTGAATAAAACTAAGGAAGATAAATGCAACTCTCCTCAATAAAGCACAATATTACAACATAAAAATCTATTTGTGAGTCTGATATTTTTAAAGTCCAGGCAAAATATTTTGAGTCAGCCCTGATAAAAAAGATTTCTTCCCAGAAATGTTTATAATATTCTGTGACTATGCTGTGAAATTTAAACGGACAATTGTTTGAAGACCCTTGGGGAGGACGGGTCCTTGTTCAACCAGGAAGTACTGAAAACACCTCAGGAGGACATGGAAAGGTTACAATATGAGTTTTTCTTTTTTCAATAAATCAATACTTGATTTGTAATCTTGATTTGTAAATCTTTTTGACACTCCCACTTCAGTATCCTTTCCCAGTGTCTTTTTGTGTGAAGCTTTTTACATAAAAAAGACAGAAGTTCTGTATGGAGGAGTGGGCCAAAATCCCTGCAAGAACTACAGGAAACGTATGATCTCTGTAATTGCAAACAAAGGTTTCTGTACCAAATATTAAGTTCTGCTTTTCTGATGTATCAAATACTTATGTTATGCAATAAAATGCCAATAAATTATTTGTGATTTGTGCCAATAAAATTAGATTTTCTGGATTGTTGTTTTAGATTCCATCCCTCACAGTTGAAGTGTACCTACGATAAACATTACAGACCTCTACATGCTTTGTAAGTAGGAAAACCTGCAAAATCGGCAGTGAATCAAATACTTGTTCTCCCCACTGTATCTGAAAACGATTACTTGTGATACTATTCTTTATTAGTGTGTTCCCCACTACAAATATGGTTATTTACTAGTCACGTGTCCAATAACCAAGTGCAATACAATGTTTAGTGGCACAATGTTTCACACCTTTCTGTGATTGTTCCGGTTTTTGTTTGAATGTTAAAATCATATAATACACATTTTTGCATTGACACATTGTAGTGGCGTGGTTCACTCTATGGTGTGACACTATATCATTTGGTGTGACAATCAGAATTGTGACAAAAAAAAGGCTTTGTTTGTGATAAATTATAAAAATCTCAATGGAACACATGTAAAATAGATATCTATCTATATAAACAGATAGATTTATAAAAGGGTTTGTTGTAACTAATCAAAAATATATTGAAACATTTAAAACAGATGTCTGACATTGCTTGATAATTAGGACTAATCATAAAAAATGTAATACATTTTCACAAGGAAATGCTGGATCTCAAGATAGTAATGATAAAGTATTATGATGAAGTGAGTTTTTTAAGAAAAGTATACCCCATTTTCATTTTATATACAATAACTTTCACGTCACATCATAAGAATTTCAGACACTAATACAGCAAATTGTTAAATTAATTCAGATTTAAATACAAAATCTTAAAGACCACATACTGTATACACTGCTCAAAATAATTAAGGGAACATAATCTTTACTCTACTTTGTGTAATTCATTGAGAATAAAATAACGTAAGGTGAATGGAGACCAAAATCATCAACCGATTGAGGCCTGGATTCAAACTCACACCGAAAATCAAAGCAAACAATTGAAATGACAGGCTGTTCCAACACGCATGAGTTTCATCATGGCAACTCATAATGTGACTAAGTAGTGTGTATGGCCCCCACGTGCCTGTACGCACCCCCGACAAGTTCTGGGCATGCTCCTGATGAGACGGCAGATGGCATCCTCTCAGACCTGGATCAGGGCATCAGTGAGCTCCAGCACAGTCTCTGGCGGCGTCGGATTCACCGATACATAACGTCCCAGAGGTTCTCAATTGGATTCAGGTCTGAGGAAAGTAAGGGCCTGTCAATGGCATTAATGCCTTCGTCTTCCAGAAACTGCCTACACACTCTGACCACATTAGTCCTGCACCAGGAGGAACCTAGGACCCACTGCACCAGCATAAAGTCTGGTGATGGGTCTGAGGATTTCATCCCGGTACCTAACAGCAGTCAGGTTACCTTTGGCTAGCACGTGGAGGTCTGTGCAATCCACCAAGGATTTGCCTCCCCAGACCGTCACTGACCCACCGCCAAACTGGTCATGCTGGATGACGTTACAGGCAGCATAACATTCAGCACAGCATCTCCAGACTCTTTCACAACTGTCACATGTGCTCAGTGTGAACCTGCTCTCATCTATGTAAAGAACGGTCGCCAATGGCAGACCTGCCGATTCTGGTGTTCTCTGGCAAATGCCATTTGAGTTACATGGTGCAGGGCTGTGAGCACAGGTCCCACTAGAGGACGTCTGGCCCTCATGTCACCCTCATGGAGTCTATTTTTGACAGTTTAGTATTGAAACATGCACACCAGTAGCCCGCTGGAGGTCATTTTGTAAGTCTCAGGCAGTGCTCCTCCTGTTCCTAATCCACAAAGGAGCAGATACCAATCCTGCTGTTGGGTTGATGCCCTTCTATGGCCCTGTCCAGCTCTCCTTATGTAACGGCTTGTCCTGGTATCTCCTCGATGCTCTTGAGACTGTACTGGGAGACACAGCAAACCTTCTTGCCATCCTGGAGGAGCTGGACTACCTGTGCAACCTTAATGGCGGCAGGTACTGCCTCATGCTACCAGTAGTGACTAGGACACTAGCAAAACACTAAACAAAAGAAGAATCAGCCAGAAAGGATAAGGAGAGAGCAATTCTCTTTGGCTACCACCTGCAAAACCCTTCCCTTTTTGGGGGTTGTCTTGACCAGTGACGGCAGGAGACACAGGAAAGACAAGTAGCTAGGTTGGATAATCTGCCAAAAAACTGCATATCTATCTAAAAGAGAGTCATGGTTGACAAAATAAATATGCATGCCATAGAGATAGATATAGTTAAAGTCAGGAACCAAAGGTAGATCTTGGTGTGGCATTTCTGCTAATAGACTATCTACGCTAGTTGTAGTTGTAATGAGATAATTTAGCTGGATACACCGAACTGGCCAGCTAGACCTCTTTGTCATTGGATATGTATAGGCTACATCGCGAGCTACCCTGTATTGAGGGCAAAATATGACAACATTCTAACATTTAAATTAATGGCAACTTACTACAGAAGATTAAGATGATTATTCAAATCGCACTAATTTACATGTATTTTATGTCATGGTTAATTGAGATATTTTATTCAAGTGTTTTTGTGTTATCTATATTTATATTTGTAATATAATCTAGTTGTTAAGTGCCCAAATATTTTTTCGTTTTCATTAGTATGTTGTACCCACCCTACATGGGCTGGTGCACCATGCGACGTCCAGGCTAAAACGCCCACTCCAGCCCTGTGTTCAGCTAATCTACAGTCCCACTCTCAAAACCGCCCCAGTACTCTACTGTACATGTGAGATTCTGTGCGAACTTGAGTATATGAATGTCAGCGTGACTGCTTCTGTCTGTGTTGTCAGCTCATTCCCACGTCCAAACGGCAACATTGTAAGTACCTAGAAGTTATACATTGGCTTGTTCCAGCATTTACCAATGTTATTTTAAATTGGAATTTTTTTTAAATTACAGATTTTATTCCACTTTTCTTAAATAGAATAGAAAACATTCCTTGTTGTTATCAGCTAGCACTAATGTTAGCAGCAGAGCTAGCAAATGTTAGCAGAGACATTGGTCATGTGGTCACTTATGACCACATCTAAAACCACGTCTGAGCAGGATATAATAACACAAATAAATGATATAGGATTTGCATGGCATCTTTACTTTGAGATAAACAAATGTTTGTTTCTTGTTATTCCTGCCTCTTCAGAGAGTTTTTTCTACAGTTTTTGCCGTTTGAAGTGTTATCTTAGAACCCCTGTCAAAGCCCAGAGGCTCAAGAAGCGTTGCTTTTCAAAACATCCTCAAGAAGGAGTGTGCAAAGCTTGACCTCCTAGTCTGAAAAATCACTATGTAGAACAGCAAAAGGACATATTTGGACATTTCTAAGCTTTCAAATCTAACCTTAAACATCCAAGTCTCCAAGACTTTTTTACTCTCCATCCAGATTTACTGTTGCATTTATAATACAATAGAAGTTTATGAAAATTTGGAAGGTTTATAACTTAAAAACTTTGTATAACTTAAAAAGTCAAATCAAAGCGAAATTGCATTTTGTATAAATTTCATCATAAGAACATGAAATATTGCAAGTACATAAAATACAAGAACATGAATTGTAGTTCTTGTTAGTGTGTGTATAATTTTAAATAGGTGCCACAGTAGTTTTTTATCTATTTCAGATACGCTGAATATTGTTTGTGGTAAACATTATAGGTAATAAAAAAATTAAATGCCATGTGTTAGCTTGTCAAGCTTTCACAATATAATGCCCCCAATCCCCTTGGACACCAACAAACAAAAACAACTGTCCACATGACATTCAGAATGATGAAGCCACCCCTGTATATCAGTGGACCATTAATTGCATTATGGGGTGTGTTGATCACTTCATACTCATATCCATAACTGTATCAATTTTTCAGGTGATAAAAAATAGACACTCCTTCAGCAATAGAACCACCTACTTCACAGACAAAGAAAACAGAAAAAAGACAAATAAGCCATATTAGGTAGAAATAAGACAGCTGCCTGACTACAGATTGTAGTTTGCGTATTTGCACTGGATAAAAAGTTGAACCCTGAGAAAGTGAAGAACTAAACCCAAGTGTGTTTATGTCTGATAAGTTGAGGCTAGGATAGCATAGGGATTAAATCCTATGCTTTCTGGAACATTTCCCTACCTTACTACCTTAATGTAAATGACCGTTCAAAAGTTTGGTATCACTTAGAAATGTCCTTGTCTTCCATGAAAACATAAATGAAATGAATTTGAATAGGAAATATAGATACATTAATAGGAAATATAGTAATTGACAAGGTAAGCAATAATTATATTCAATTGAAATAATAATTGTGTCCTTCAAATTTTTGTCTTCCTCAATAAATACAGCAGTGTTTGCTGGTGCGTTAATCTTTACTCCCTTAAGCTTTGAAGTAGCTAGCTTTTTGCACCCTGCCTCCTGCTATAAACAAAAAAAATGCACCTTGGTTGCTTTGCTGAACTGGTCTTTCAACTACAAATCACTGCAAATATGTGATTTTATCTTGGACAAGGATATTGATGTGCTGTGTTTAATAGAAACTTGGCAGTGGCCAAATGACTTCATGGTACTTAATCAAGCTACACCACTAGGCTATGGGTACACACCTATAAAACTTCGCTCTCTGGGTCAGGGTTCGGGGCTTGCTGTTATACACCATACAGGCTTTATGGTGAAGGCCCTTCCCACTCCTAGTACCACATCCTTTGAATGTCTGGCTTATCAACTGTTTGGCCCTGACTCTCCAAAGTATCTCAATCTATCGCCCTCCCAATCCGTCTTCTGTTTTTGTCTCTGAGCTCTCAGAGTTCCTCATGACTGTCTGTTTCATGTCACCATCTACACTTATGTTGAATAACTTTTACATCCATGTTGACTCAAACATCTGCTCTAGGAAACAGCCTTCAAACTAACATTAGCCCTGTTCCTCTGTTCTCCTCTGCTGAGGAGTTAGTGTCTCATTATGACACACTCCTCTCATCCAGCCTTGACTATGTTGCCTCTCTGAGAACTCAGTGTCTCTTCTCTGTCCGCTCCCTGGATTAGCCCTGAGCTCCATATGTTGAAGTCCTTTGGACATGAAATCTGGTCTCACAGTCCACTTGTAGGCCTACAGTGAGTATGTCAAGGTAAACATTAGTGCTCTCTCTGAGGCCAAATCAGTCTACTACTTCAACCTCATTATTAACCGCCAAGGAAATCCCAGAACACATTTCTCCGCCATAAACAGGCTACTTATTCCTCTTCCCTCACTGGTTTTGTAAAACGGTGTAATATGTTTTGGGATTTTTACCAGCTAAACCATTTAACAACCACTATCTCCCCAGTCCAGGACATAGCAGACTCTGACCCTTTAGCCCCCCTGCCAGACTGCGGTTTCTCTACTTTCTGTCCTGCTGATGCCACCCATTGCAGAGTTGATCCTCAGATCTAAAGCCTATGACTGGACATCATAGACTTTAGATAGACATCAAGTCATCACCAAATCAACTTAAGCTACAGATTCGTCAGCAACAATAAGACCTCTGGTTTTCGTATTCTGCCCTCAAAATAAATGTCTGTGATGTATCCATATAGTGTGTATTGTGTACATTCTCAAAGGGAAAACTATGCAAGACAGATCATGGATTCTACATCGTCTTGAAGTGAGTGTTATCTTCTTACTTTGCCTTTCCATGTGCTGATAGTGTTGCCATTGGCTCATATTTTGTCACGCTTACACATCTTCCTGAAAATTCCTTGTCCTTCTTTGTCCAAAGATTAAGCTAGATTGTCTTCATGGGTAGACTCGCCATCAAATGCTTCGGCCCCCCCAAAAAAATCTGACCAGTGCATAGGATGAACAGGCCAAACACTTAAACTCGATCCATGGATTAACTACCCAATAGCATGAGGATAAGTATGAAATATTACATTTGTGACAATATTTCATACTTATCCTCATACTTAATGATATCTATAAATCTTACGAATACAATTTCTTTACCACACAGTGTTTAGTGAAATACAAATATCAAATAGCATTGACTGCATCTAAAACATCTTACTTGGCTACCTGTTGTCTATGTTCCAAAGAGGAGCCTTGAAATGGCGTCATACTGTAGCATAATGCTATGTCACACTTCAAAATATAATTTTAGTACAAATATCCAAGGAAATATTACTTTTACACAAGCAATACATTATTTAAAAACTGAAAACATTTGGCAACAAGTTTATCAATTATAAAATTATATTTTTATTCGTTCGCTAGCCATTAGCTTGAGCTGCACAATTTACATCTAATAACCGGCCTTCTGACACCACCGTCCATCTCATCATGCTTTTCACCTGTGTCCTGTTTAGCGCACCTGTTCCTCATCCTCATCATTTCCCCCTAGTATATATGTTCCCTCTGCTCCCCCTGTCTTTGTGTGTAATTGTCTCTGTATGTACTAAAGAGCAGTGTACGCTTCGGTTCGACATCTATATGATTTCACGTTATAGCATTAAAAACTATACAACTTTCACGCCATTCTCCTGCTCCTCCTTAATCCGCCCCCCGAAGACGTGACAGAATTACACACCGGCAAATACTCTAAGGAAATGGAGCCACAAGGAGCCACAGGCGAGGCTGGTGTTGCGGAGGCGGTGAAGATACATTCTACAATGCTGGCCAGCCTAGGCGCCGCAATGGACAATGTGTTGAAAGCGGTACAGCGCCTTGAGCTGAGCCAGCAGAACCCCGCAGCACCGGCCGTCTCTCCGCCTCCCCAAGCTGCGCCGCCCAACATAGGGCCGATGCACCTTCCCCTACCCAGGGACTACGATGGGGCGGCGGACCGCTGCCAGGGTTTCCTGTTACAGCTGGACATCGCGCTCCAGGCGATGCACCCTGCGCCGACCGAGGCCCAGAAGATCACCTCACTCGTCTCCTGCCTGTCCGGAAAAGCCCTGGAGTGGGCCACCGCCATCTGGAACATCGAGCAGCCCACCCAGGGCAGCTACGCCGATTTCACCCGCCGCTTCCGAGCCGTGTTTGACCATCCTCACGAAGGGAGAGAGGCAGGTGAACGGCTGTTCCACCTGCGGCAGGGGATGAGATCGGCGCAGGAGTTCGCCCTGGAGTTCCGGACCCTGGCAGCGGGATCGGGGTGGAACGAGCGGGCTCTTATCGACCACTATCGGTGTAGCCTTCGTGAGGACGTCCGGAGGGAGCTAGCTTGTCGAGACGCGTCCCTCTCCCTCGACCAGCTGGTAGACATTTCCATCCGTCTCGACAACCTGCTGGCTGCCCGAGGACGTCCCGGAAGAGGCCCGGGGCGGCTGCGCTGCCGGGCAGACGTCGGGGAGGACAGGTGCGGAGTTCCTCCAAGAGGAGGCGAGGCCGTACAACCACACCGCACCTCCCTCCCCGAGTCGAGAGGCGACAGGCATGGCACTTCCGCGTCACCCCAGGTAGCACATGCCCATTCACCACTTACCTCTTCCCTCTCTATGTGCACTGTCCCTGTTATGTTCCCCGGTTTTCCGTTGCTTTCCCAGTGTAAGGCGCTGGTAGACTCAGGCGCAGCTGGGAATTTCATGGATAGGTCCTTTGCTCTGCGTTCACGCATACCACTTCAGATCCTCACTATCCCCCTGCCCATAAGAGCTTTGGACAGCCAACCACTAGGGTCGGGTTTGGTCACTAGATGCACTGTTCCCCTCCTTATGATTACCGGCGACCGACACAGCGAAACCCTTTCATTCCATGTCATCGACTCACCCACGTTCCCAGTCGTTTTGGGTTTCCCCTGGTTGACCCCGTCATCTCCTGGTCTAGTCAGAGTCTTTCGGGGTGGTCGCGGAAGTGTCAAGGTAGGTGTTTGGGTGTTTCTGTTGGCTCGACCTCGGTGGAAAGTCCAGACAGTGCTCCCGCCGTGCCAATTCCCCCCGAATACAGGGACTTGGCTGCGGTTTTTTCCAAGGCTAAGGCCACTGTGTTGCCACCACACCGGCCGGGGGATTGTGCGATAGACCTCGTTGACGGAGCCGCACTCCCAAAGGGTCACGTGTATCCCCTGTACCGCACCGAAACGGAGGCTATGGCCGCGTACGTTAAGGAAGCGCTGGAACAGGGTTACATTAGGCCCTCCAAGTCACAGGTCTCCTCGAGTTTCTTTTTTGTGAAAAAGAAGGACGCTGGTTTGCGCCCGTGCATCAATTACCGAGCGCTGAACAAGATCACCATTCCGTTCCGCTACCCTCTCCCTTTGATCTCTGCGGAGGTGGAGAGGATGCACGGGGCACTAAATTAGACCTCAGGAGCGCCTATAACCTGGTGAGTATCTGGGAAGGGGACGAGTGGAAAACATCCTTTAGTACCACGTCCGGCCACTATGAGTATTTAGTGATGCCGTACGGGTTGATGAATGCTCCGTCAGTCTTTCAGTCCTTCATCAACGACGTATTCCGGGACATGTTGTGCGAGGGCGTGGTGGTGTATATCAATGACATCTTGATATACACTGCCACCCGCGTCGAACATGTCTCGTTGGTGCGCAGGGTACTTGTTAGACTGCTGGAGCATGACCTGTACGTGAAAGCCGAAAAGTGTCTGTTTTTCCAGTCGTCTGTGTCCTTCCTGGGATATCGCTTTTCCAGCGCAGGTGTGGCTATGGAGGAGCCTCACATTGACGCCGTGCGTAATTGGCCGACCCCAACCACGGTAAAGGATGTGCAACGATTCTTAGGCTTCGCAAAATATTACAGGAGGTTTATCCGGGGCTTTAGCCAGGTCGCGGCTCCGATCACCTCCCTTCTGAAGGGGGGGGCGACCCGGTTGCGGTGGACCGTGGAGGCGGAGCGGGTGTTTGTGGAACTGAAACACCATTTCACCACCGCTCCGGTCCTGGCCCATCCCGACCTGTCATTCCAGTTCATCGTGGAGGTGGACACGTCCGACTGTAGGCTCGGTGCCATCCTCTCCCAACGGACGGGGAGTCGTAACACGCTCCGTCCCTGTGCCTTCTTCTCCCAGAAGCTCAGTGTGGCGGAGCGGAACTAGAACATAGGTGATCGTGAGCTGCTGGCCGTAAGTACTGGTGGCCCACTTTAGCTAAGGACGTGAGGGTGTACGTCTCTTCCTGCTCGGTGTGCGCCCAGAGTAAGGCACCCTGGCACCTACCTGTGGGTAAGTTGCACCCCTTGCCCATTCCATAACGACCATGGTCCCACCTGTCGGTTGATTTCTTAACTGATCTCCCCCTTTCCCAGGGCCAAACCACCATCCTGGTCGTTGTGGATCGGTTCTCCAAGTCCTGCCGCCTCTTGCCTCTGCCCGGCCTTCCTACTGCCCTATAGACAGCGGAGGCCCTGTTTACACACGTCTTCCGGCACTTTGGGGTGCCCGAGGACATTGTGTCTGACCGGGGTCCCCAGTTCACGTCCAGAGTATGGAAAGCTTTCATGCAGCACCTGGGGATCTCAGTCAATCTGACCTCGGGCTACCATCCCCAGTCCAACGGGCAGGTGGAGCGGGTAAACCAGGAAGTGGGTAGGTTCCTCCGGTCCTACTGCCAGGACTGGCCGGGGGAGTGGGCAGAGTTTCTGCCTTGGGCTGAGTATGCGCTCAATTCCCTGCACCACTCCTCCACGGGCGTGTCACCGTTCCAGTGTGTACTGGGTTACCAGCCGGTCCTGGCACCCTGGACGCCGAGCCAGACCGGTACCCCTGCGGTGGATGACTGGTTCCGGCGGGCAGCGGGCACATGGGAGGCGATGCAAGCCCGCCTCCGGCTCGCTGTCCGCCGCCAAAAGGTCTCTGTGGACCGCCACCGCAGGGAGGCCCCGGTGTATCGGCCGGGCGACCGGGTCTGGCTCTCGTCCAGGGACCTGCCCCTCCGCCTGCCCTGCCGGAAGCTGGCCCCGCAGTTTGTGGGGCCCTTTAAAGTCCTTAGGAGAGTCAACGAGGTAACATATCAGTTACGCCTTCCCCCCGACTACCGTATTAACCCCTCGTTCCATGTGTCTCTCCTCAGGCCGGTGGTGGCTGGTCCCCTTCAGGGGTGTGAGGTGCGGGAGGTTCCCCCTCCCCCTCTGGACATCGAGAGGGCCCTGGCGTACTCCGTCCGCTCCATCATCGACTCAAGGCGCCGGGCGGGGGGCCTCCAGTACCTCGTGAAAACTGCGCCCTCTGCTGCTTCACCTCCCCCAGCAGCGGACGGGCTCCAGCGCTCGACGTCACCGGCCTTCTGATACCACCGTCCATCTCATCATGCTTTTCACCTGTGTCCTGTTTAGCGCATCTGTTCCTCATCCTCATCATTTCCCCCCTGTCTTTGTGTGTAATTGTTTCTGTATGTACTAAAGAGCAGTGTACGCTTCGGTTCGACATCTATATGATTTCACGTTATAGCATTAAAAACTATACAACTTTCACGCCATTCTCCTGCTCCTCCTTAATCTGCCCCCCGAAGACGTGACACAATCAAGGGCAGGACATAAACTATTTGTTAAATTCTGATTGGCAGAAACTAACAACTATCCTATTCAGATTTCACTGAAAATGTCTTGATTATTTGACCTGTGTTACACGTGCGTTCTCACAGCTGACACAATTGAGTGCGACCGGGAAATGCATTCAGTGTTCTTAGGGCCCCACCATGTCGCATTTTGATGTATTTCCTCTGGTCGTTCATTCTGTTGGTCGATCACCGTTGGCCATCATATGTTTTTTTTTTTGCTGATCTCACCCCCCTGCCTTTGTTAGTGTAGTGTGTGGGTCAACGGGCTCTGGGAAACAGACTACGTCTCTGACATAGTCGAGTTGACCATGGTGTGCCACACTGGGCTCTTTATGTTACTATTGGGCCTGCAGAGAGTATATTCAGGCATCCCTCATTCCGCCATAAACCACTAGGAGTGAAGACCCTCTAGGGGGCGGAGCTCCATGTCAAATAATGATAGTTACCGGGAACGATAGTTACGGAGCCCGCTAGACTTTTTGCCCTGTCGGGCCCCCCGTTCTTGCTGAATACATTTCAGGAGGCAGAGTAGAGTACGCTCAGCTATATAAAGGCAGGTGTGCCCTGAGTGGTAGTGCATTTTAAATTTCAGTGATTGGCCGTTACGCAGCGGGGTAAACCACTAGAATCTCTAGGGGGCTTTGTCGCCAGGGGGCTCTGCTCCACTCATATAACTGGATTTACAATTCCCAGTAACTATCATTTGCATCGATATACTTTATTTATTATTCAATTTGATAAAATATGTACTATGCAATACTGTTAACTGACTTAGGGAAGGCCTTATATAGAATCCCTCATGGCAACTCAATGTGAGAAAGTGAGTCATTGATGGAAGTTGACATAGGTCCAGTCAGGTGTAATTTCTGTTCATGCAATCCGCAGCCCTACCTGGCAGTCAGTCTGCTTCTGTACTTTGATTTGTTGAATTTCATCAAGGAAAATTTCTGCTCAGGATCCAAAGAGCACAAGCAGCTTCTGAGCATGAGTCCTAATCCATAGAAAGAAGACACAGTTTTAATATGTTCTGCAAGCAATCTGTCAATTAATTATCTCAACTTGAAGGTTATCAAGAGTGTTGTCCACTTTGCAAGCAAATGGAGAAGAAATCAAAGCCATGTCATATTCCAAAATTGTATAATCCTGAATGTTGCGTGACAATTCACCTTGCAATGCTCAGACTAGTGTTGAGTAACTCTGATTGAGGAACATCAGTCTTTTGAGTAACATTTTACATTTTACTTTACATATTAGGCACACTTTCAAAATCAGCAAATACATTTATTTGACAATTCTTGTTTGAATACCCTCCCCTACTCAGTGTCTACTTTCCTTTTCTTCAACAGACTTTGTTTTTGATTGCTAGCTAATCAGCCATAATTATATGTGGAAGAACAAATGAAAACGAATGCATGCGTGTTGCAATTACAACATAACTGCCTGATAGTGATAATTTTAGCCAGATCACAATTATTTTTGCATAATATTAAGATTGCAACACACACATGAGCATGCTGCTCGGGGACTACAGCTCTGCATTCAACACCCCTGTGCCCGCTCAGCTTGATTCTAATCTCAGGACCCTGGGACTTAACTCCTCTTTGCAATTGGATCCAGGACTTCCTTACAGGCAGACCCCAGGTGGTGAGAATGGGCAACCTCACCTCCTCTACATTGACTCTGAGCCCAGCAGGGCTGCATACTCAGTCCCCTCCTGTACTCCCTGTTCACGCATGGCTGCGTGACCTTGCACAGCTCAAACACCATCCTTAAATTTGCAGACGACACTACCATCCTGGGTGTCATCTCCAACAACGATGAGACCGCTTATAGAGAGGAGGCAAAAAACCTGGCTACATGGTGCCAGGACAACAACCTATCTCTCAACATCTGCAAGACTAAGGAGATGATCGTGGATTTCAGGAAGCGGCAGACTATGTGCCCCCATACACATCGATGGAGAGAGTCTCCGAATTCAAGTTCCTCGGTGCGTTCATCAAAGATGACCTCACTTTATCCAGGCAAGCGAACTCGGCAGTGAAAACTGCCCAAAAACAATTTCACTTCCTGATGAGACTCAAAAAGTTTGGCATGTCTGTAAAAACTCTCACCAACTTCTACAGGTGCAGCACTGAAAGCACCCTCTCAGTCTGCATTACTGCCTGGAATGGCATCTGCTCCGCTGCGGACCACAAGTCCCTCTAGAGGCTGGTAAAGTCTGCGAAGCACGTCATCGGTCGCTACCGGAGCATTGGGCCACGCACCACCAGATAGTATTTTCCCTCAGGCCATAAGGCTCCTCAACCAACAACACTGACTCATGATCATACTGTTGAAGGAACTGGATTTAGACCCTTTTAAGATTAATTCCAAAATAGTTAATTAATTAATGTAACCAATTAATTTAATATATAAAGATAGTATTACAATTACAGTACAAGTATCAAAGATATGTTCTTCCCCAAACTCCATATGTTCTTTCCCAAACTCCACTCTGGGTTATATCCCCAAACTAAAGGTGTGGGTGTTGGTTTACTGACCTAAGGATAACAAAACAAGTCCTGAAGAATAGACCCCTTATCAGTTAGGGACACATTCCAATCTATGCTTCCTGACACCATATTGTAAAACAGAGTAATCTACTCATGGGTTCAGCATAGGGGGATTAAGGCATGACCTTAGGTTCTGTAGTCAGACAACATAAACATTCTGATAAAAGAACATGACTAGACACACAGAGAATAGGCTAGGAAAGGACAATTGAGGACATCTTTTTGAATGGCTATACTGAATACTGAAGAATCATTGAATATGTAAACAAAGATAGAATTTAATTTTTTTCGGTTCCTTCACTGTTCACACTGGAACATTCCAGATGCTCTGATATTTTTCCAGGTACTTTCAATGTACACTTGAATATTCCCTCTCACATGCCATTGATAAGCAAATTACACTCATATGTATATATAAGATTCAATACTCCCAATCCTACTCCTCCTAAGTTGCTATTTTACTTTGTTTTGTATATTATTTATTTTATTGCCATACTTGTATGTTATTGCCATATCTATAACATTTAATACTGCTACCCATTTGCTGCTAGTTTAACAGTGTAATGTATATTATCGCTTTATAAAAAAAAAGCAAATTTTCCAAATATACTTTTCTTAATTCTTACTACATAGATGACGGTTGCCATGTCAGAAGAATTTCATTGTGCAGGATGACGCTGTGTGATTTGGTACATTTGACAAATAAACTTGAAAATTGAAGTATATTTTTAACTGAATTCATCAACTGAGGGTTGAGACACATTTTGTTAAGCAGGCCTACATAATAGTTTAAGAACAAGTTATTTCAAATAACTAAGATATAACATTGCAGAAGAGTGAAAACTGAAATGTCACAATGCACAGATAAATGAATTCTCAGTGCTTTGCAGTTGCATTTTGTGAAAAGCAATCATTATTAACATGGATTTAGTGATACTTCCAAAGACAAACAACTGCACCGCTCTGGGCACTTTTTTTTTTTAAGCAAAATGAAAGTGATGAGTCCAATAATTTGGAAGGAGGTGAATTGTCGGTTTTGCTCCTGAAAAAGGAGGCTTTCAAAAGCGCGAATATCACAAATTTGAAGAACCATCTCCGGATTCACCATGTGTATTAGCCTATTACAATATTATTAAGCTTACACATATAATAGTGGCATAAAAAGAACAACATCCACAATGAACTTAATAATCGCAATTATTTGTATGACAATCGTCATCTGAAATGTCATAATCGTTACAGACTTACATGTGTGTTCTCCCGCTGACCCATAGCAAAGTATCGTAGCAAACACTGCAGCCAGTAACTTATGAGCTGCAAGGTCAAGCAGTAGAGCGTTCTATTGCTTTTTACTGCAAGTCATTTCAGCTGACTTAATTTGATTTAGGATTATTTTGCAGCAGGAAATGCGTTACTTGCACGGGGCTGTTTAGGATTTAATTTGTATTTTTTTATTAACACGCCGGGAGCCAGATAGATTGACTTATTGGGCCGCATCCGGCTCGCAGACCATATTTTGCCCAGGCCTGCCTGATGCCTGCTGACGATGCCTAACCCAGCCCTAGGCAAAGCTTTGCCAATATACATCGCCCCATAAAGCTCCCTGCCACACATCAGCCAGAAAACCAGCTTGGGCTCAAAACATTTGGTGGACAGCTTGGCACTACACAAAAGCACCTAAGATTGATGCACCATCTGGAAGCCCCAGACATATTCAAGATCATTCAGAGATGTTATTTTGATCAGAGTAGAAATACAATTTGAATCTGTGGTTCTCTCCAGAGCAGATTAAGAAATGTGAGACAATTCCCTAAGTCTCATGATGTTATAAAGAGATAACTTGTGTCTCGCTGTAAAAAGAGGGAAAGATTAGATCTCTTGAATTTTGCCTCCCTATGGGGATTTCTGATGTGAGTTCCCACTTCAGTGTTGATTACTAGAAAGATTGGTAGACCTCAAAATGATTCTCAAATGTGTAGGTTGTAGATGTCAAATTCTGGTGTAAATATGGACATTGCATCTATTATTTGTTGTTCAGGCAGCGATCGAGTATGGTCAGTAGGTAGAACAACGCAATGTGTGGCACTGTTTCTTTAAGTAGTGATAACACTGTTAGGTCAGTCTGTTTAAGTCTATTTAATTGTACTGTACAGTGTGTCTCCTAAGGTTTATAACAGGACTAGAGATAGTGAGAGTAAGTATAAAATGACCTTTCTGAGAATTAGCTTTTGTTTGTACTGGGTTGAAGATGAAATGGTTCTATCCTTATCCTATCTCTTCTGGGGTGTTGCAAATGTCCCATCTGGGCTAATCTCCCCTCATTGAAATGACTTGACACCTTCAGAAATTGTGACATTTCTGAAAGAAATAACGTGATTTAAACATCTTTCTTTGTATCAAAAGATACTTCATATCTTTAGCTGCATTTGTGTATTTACACTGCTAACAGAGAACATCTCTGTTTGCTCTCACTACACCCACACACTCAAACTCCCATTACTGGCTGCTTAATGGCCAACACAATTTCTTAGAGATGGAAAGTAAGGGCTCTTGCCAAAATTAGCATTATATTTGGTCATCCATGATCCTATTTTAGATCCTATTTATATTATATATTTCTAATCAGTCTTTGGCTTTGGGGACACTTATCATCGAGGGGGGAGATGCCACACAAGGAAATGCGCTTGGATAGAAAATGAAGTTCAAAGGTCATTCTGGCATGATCTGAAGGGTAACAGCGGATGAAATGTGGCTATTTGTTTTTAGCCAAGACTGATTTCATCTTGGCTGGAAAGGTCAACGTGACATGAAATGGGGATTCATCTCCATTGGAAGTGGCGTAGCTGCTGGCTCTGTAGGCGCCTATGTTTACTTATGTATTTACACTTGGACTGGTTAACCATTATTCACTGGCCAATAGCTTCTCCAGGTTCCAAAATGTGTCCAGCCAAACAAGTTTAGGGGCGCTGTGTCTCTTTCTTTGATCTATTTACAAGATGTACAATGCTTTCCATTAACTTACACACGCACAATTTATTGCAGTAAGTACAATGAATATACACAAAAAAGTATTGTGCTGTAAATGCCACGCAAGCCTATTGCCAGCACTTGTATATTCAGCTATCACAATGGGTAAACACAATTTAAAATGAAAATAGTACTCTGCTCTGGTGCTGCATACAGGTTAGTTTGTCTAAGAAAATGTATGTACCTTATGTCCTTAGCAACAGCCATACAAAGGAAAACGATAAATAATGTAAAGAAAGGATCTCATACCACAGTATTGCCTTTAGGGGACTAGGAGTGTGGGTAGGACAATGGGGTCAAAGCAACTTGATTTGTATCTCATGTCCTATGGGACAGGGGGATAGACCAGTCTGATGCATGTTACCTGCAGTCTGGCTACCCCATTGCTCCCAAACAATAAGCTGGAATACCGGTAGATGTTTATCCAATAGGTAAAATGAGGAGAAAGGATAAGCAAGAGAGGGAATTGTATGAATACAAAATGAATGCCTTTTAATACTACACTCATCTGATAAAATATATGAATAAAAATACTAATTGTAGGCATTTCGTTCTTAGAGAAATACATTGTATGATTCTTTTTTTTTTTTTATTCATTGCTTGCTAGGTATGGAAAACAAAATTCAACATGACAAAGTGACTTAAATGCATGCAATTAAGTAATGCAGGCAAGGTAACATTACAACTTGTCCCTCTACACAGGCAGTAACGTAACTAGGGCAGGCCAGGGGAAGAGTGATTTACCACATTAGTCTCATGGTGTGATGTCCTCTCTGAAATATGCAGCAACACATTTTACCTTCCTGTTTCATGAACAGGTATAGCAGGTATAGTAATCACATGCTGTTTAGCAAGACACTGGCCATCCCCCAACTGCACCCCTCTACTCCCACATCCACATCCATACCACATCCTTATAACCTGATGGCAATATTTTTATTGGACACCTGTGTTGTGAAACAGGGGAGTAATTAACAGCACAGACGGGCAGCTTGGTGCAATCATCTTGCAGGGCTTGGTCCTCTAAGTATGTGGTCGCTTCCATTTTAATTAAAATAACACTGTTGAAACACCCTAGAAAAGGAACAAAGAAAGGTCATATCATTCAAAAGTATCAGTTTACAAAGGTCCTGTGAGACTTCTAGTTACAGCTGAAATTCTATAGGTTTAGCTAGTCCTGACAAGTAATGTACCACAAAATATCCTGTCACAAGATATATATGGGAAACCTAACAACATGGATTAGATCATGAGTATACAATTGCAATGTCAGTTTGACCATAACCTTCACCAAATGAAAAGTGTGAAAAATATATGTAAATAATATCGCTACCCCATAAAGAAGGGTCAACATAAATGGTAATACAGTACTTAGTATCTCTAATTCTGTTATATCCAATATCCAATTGTATTTAATAAATATCACTGTAATCCTAATACACAGCCACGATAATCTGAAATCTGTTGATGAATAGACAGTAATGATATTTCAGGCTTCTCTTAGATTTGCTAGTGGAGTCATTTGATTAATATTGACATCATTGAAAGCTTGCTGAAAAATCAATATGAATAATATTACACAGGGTTGAAAGGTGAGTGGGCAATGTGCAAAGGCAGTACAACACCTTGCTTTTTAAAATTGTAACACTGAGAGACCATGTTAACATTGAAGGGAAGTGCTTTACAACATGGATTACAAGATGAGGATAGCTTCAATTAAGAATTTAGAAAAGGCACCAGAAAAAAATCAACAGTACATTGCATAATACACTGGCAGGTCCAATTTCTGTACAACATTATTATTTCAAATAAGAGTGCATCCTTGAGATGTTTCAGACCAAAAACCAAGCCATGAGGTTGAAGGAATTGTCTGTAGAGCCCCAAGATAGGATTGTGTCGAGGCACAGGTCAGGGGAAGAGTACCAAAACATTTCGGCAGTATTAACCCCAAGAACACAGTGGCCTACCTCGGGTTCTTGGTCAACCTTGATTGCTCGGTTTGGCCGGGCAGCCAGCTCTAGGAAGAGTGCTGATGGTTCAAAATGTCCTACATCTAAGAATGATTGAGGACACTGTTGCTTGATATAAGCTTTCAAATAAAAAATGACGACTAACGCAATAAAGCACATGGGGAATATACTTGGCTTTGTCTCTATGACATTCAGAAGCAGAACTACAAACTTTTTAATTAGAGGAGTCTAAGAAACGTATAGTAAAAACCACCTGTCCTGTGTTCCGGTACCTTAATTTCTCAGAACAAGAATATACTGATGAGTTTCAGAAGAAAGTTTCTGTCCACTTTGAACCGGTAATCGAAGCCACAAACGATGATGCTGAAGATACTTAGCTGGTCTAAAGAAAGCCTGTTTTATTGCTACTTTAATCAGCACAACAGTTTTCAGCGGTGCTAACATAATCGCAAGAAGTTTTTCTAATGTTCCATTCGCATTTTAAAATGATAAACCTGGATTAGCAAACAACGTACCATTGGAAAACAAATGGTGGTTGCTGATAATGGGCCTTTGTACACCTATGTAAAAATTCCATTGAAAATCAGCCATTTCCAGCTACTATAGTCATTTACAACATTAACAGTGTCTACACTGTATTTCTAATCAATTCAATGTAATTGTAATGGACCAAAACTGATCATACATAATAAATAGTACAAACAAATATCTACATCTATCTATCTATAAATACCTACATACACATATACACATATGCATACAGCTCTGGATGTTTTTTTAAATTTCCTGAAAAGTAAAGTTTTGAGTGAGGAACCGAAGCGAAGCAGTGGTCTCTTCATTTTAACCCTTCATAAATACATACACACACACACATACATACATACATTGGGGAGAACAAGTATTTGATACACTGTCGTTTTGCTGGTTTTCCCCACTTACAAAGCATGTAGAAGTCTGTAATTATTATCATAGGTACTCTTCAACTGTGAGTGACGAAATCTAAAACAAAAATCCAGAAAATCACATTGTATGATTTTTAAATAGTTAATTATTCATTTGCATTTTATTGCATGACATAAGTATTTGATACATCAGAAAAGCAGAACTTAATATTTGGTACAGAAACCTTTGTTTGCAATTACAGAGATCATACGTTTTCTGTAGTTCTTGACCAGGTTTGCACACACTGCAGCAGGGATTTTAGCCCACTCCTCCATACAGACAGGGCTGTCGATGGGCAATACAGACTCCCTCCAAAGATTTTCTATTGGGTTCAGGTCTGGAGACTGGCTAGGCCACTCCAGGACATTGAGATGCTTCTTACGGAGCCACTCCTTAGTTGCCCTGGTTGTGTGTTTCGGGTCGTTGTCATGCTGGAAGACCCAGCCACGACCCATCTTCAATGCTCTTACTGAGGGAAGGATGTTGTTGGCCAAGATCTCATGATACATGGCCTCATCCATCCTCCCCTCAATATGGTGCAGTCGTCCTGTCCCCTTTGCGGAAAAGCCTCCCCAAAGAATGATGTTTCCACCTCCATGCTTCATGGTTGGGATGGTGTTCTTGGGGTTGTACTCATCCTTCTTCTTCCTCCAAACACGGCGAGTGGAGTTTAGACCAAAAAGCTCTATTTTTGTCTCATCAGACCACATGACCTTCTCCCATTCCTCCTCTGGATCATCCAGATGGTCATTGGCAAACTTCAGTCGGGCCTGGACATGCGCTGGCTTGAGCAGGGGGACCTTGCGTGCACTGCAGGATTTTAATCCATGACGGCGTAGTGTGTTACTAATGGTTTTCTTTGAGACTGTGGTCCCAGCTCTCTTCAGGTCATTGACCAGGTCCTGCCATGTAGTTCTGGGCTGATGCCCCACGAGGTGAGATCTTGCATGGAGCCCCAGACCGAGGGAGCTTGACCGTCATCTTGAACATCTTCCATTTTCTAATAATTGCGCCAACAGTTGTTGCCTTCTCACCAAGCTAGTTGCCTATTGTCCTGTAGCCCATCCCAGCCTTGTGCAGGTCTACAATTTTATCCCTTTACACAGCTCTCTGGTCTTGGCCATTGTGGAGAGGTTGTAGTCTGTTTGATTGAGTGTGTGGACAGGTGTCTTTTATACAGGTAACGAGTTCAAACAGGTGCAGTTAATACAGGTAATGAGTGGAGAACAGGAGGGCTTCTTAAAGAAAAACTAACAGGTCTGTTGGTAGGTGATCAAATACTTATGACATGCAATAAAATGTCAATTAACTATTTAAAAATCATACAATGTGATTTTCTGGACTTTTGTTTTAGATTTTGTCTATCACAGTTGAAGTGTACCTATGATAAAAATGACAGCACTCTACATGCTTTGTAAGTAGGGAAAACCTGCAAAATCGGCAGTGTATCAAATACTTGTTCTCCCCACTGTACATACACATAATTACACACACGTACAAACAAGTAATATAGTAGTATATAACATTTAAATTAATTAACACCATTTTTACACCACTTTTTCCCCAGTATTTTCGTCAACTATGTTACTCTTATACATCCACCAAATTAATTAAATATTCACTGTTTTCAAATATGTGACATCTTGATAAAATGGATCCCATGTGGTTTCACTGTCATCACTACATGTTGTGTAATGGCTGACTTTATCCAAAATCAAACTTGGTTACTGTCAACTCAGAGGTAACCTAGTTGATGTCCAGGTAACCTAGTGAATATAGTGACATCATATGTATTTTACAGATGTTATATATATTTTACAGATGTTATTCATGTACAAACTTTAACAGTTTATATTCTAAAATGTAACTATGCATTTGTGTGTTTTGGGCAACTGAGTATTGGTAGTGTTGGTGGAGCATTGGAAGTTATCTGGCCTCAAGTCCAAATTGACAGCATTGAAGTTGAAATCAGACAGCATAAGATAACATGAATGCACATGATGTTTGCACATTGCCCTAGTTTTTAAGCAATTAAGATATATATTTATAGACATGTCTGCAAACATGGCATCACTGACGGCTGCTGAAAAGCACTGACGTTACTGTGCATGTCGTACTGCTGACCCAGAAAGGACAGCTCAGTATCTAGAGAAAGGGTGGCATAAAGAGAGAGCGTATTGAAGAACAGGACAGGTGAAGAGCATAAATGACTTCAGTGAAAGGAGCAAGAGCAGACAATGCAGGAAGTGGAACAAAGCACAGAAAAGATGCAGAGATAGGACAGCAGCTTTACGAAAACTTGGTGACACCTCCAGAGAGCCAAGCCATGTAGTACTACAAAGTTGGGTTAACACTTCTCTTTAAGTTGACATTTATACAACTACACATGCTCTAACTATTGTTACTTTGTAGTTAAGGGCACCTTAGGGGAACATGCTACGTAAAAGGCTTTAGGATGGCTAGCTGTTTAAGTGAGTTAATATAAAACATTTCTGCAAACCCGTGAATACCATATAAAATTGTATTTGCAAATTATTACTATTTAAACACTATATCAGGGTTCGGCAAAAGACAAAACTGGCCTGCCAGCAATAATATCTGGCCCGCAGCATGATTATTTTTACAGCAACTGCTGCTAAAATAGATCTCAGTCATGACAGCAACATTTACTCACATAAACACTTCCTCTTTAGTGATTTTGCCTACAAAATAAAAGTGTGAGAAAGTTTTTTTGCAACAATGCTTCATTTGAGGTTGAATTAAGAGTTTTTAACTTTGAAAAGTTCTGAAGTGCATTCAATTGTGGCTTGCTTGACACACCTCTAAACTACTCTTCACAAACAGAGACAACTTCAGTGCAAATAAGACAGACCGGCTTTGAATACACCAAACTATGTAGAATGGCATAGTTGTCTTTCCATTCATCTTTGATTGCCCTATTTTCGCTGTCAACTTTCCTCTTTAGACTCTTTGATAGTGCCATTTTGTGTATTCAGCTAGGTTAAATGGTAACACTTTACAATAAGGATACAGTATAAATCATTATTAAATGCATTAATTGACATGGATTGAGGACTTATTAATGCATCTATAAAGCCTTGATTATGTGTGCATATGTTAGTAAACATATTAACGAATTATTAGCTAACTGTTGGAACACATATCGATAAACATTAACTAATACATTAAAACCAAATGAATAGGTAACTAATAAAGAACATGTTAAAAAAATCAATCAATACATTCATATATTGCCATCCAAATCTTAATTGTTGCTTACTTACTTGCTTTTTCTTGAGTCCATCATTAACAATAATATCTGTTGTCAATCCTGTGTATTATTTCTTGTTGATATGTCATGACGTTCAAGAACTCATGTGTTACACTCCAAATGTATTGCTTAATTATCACATGTATAATTCTGCTGTTTAAAGAATCTGATATATATATACTTTAAACATGTTTGAATGTTCTCACAAAAAACAGCATTTCATTAACTCCAAAGTAATATTACCCAAATGTCTGATGCTTTTTATAGCCTTTTGTGCAAAAATGCAGATCTAATTTATTCATGCTACTGACTGTAAAGCAGTATTTTCTAGTTTATTAATGGTTTTAGATGATTATGAACTGTTACATACTGATAATTAATAATTAGTTAAGTTAATGTGTTATCCTTATTGTAAAGTCACGACTATTCATTTGTTTGTTAATTGCTGAATAGAACTTGAAAATGGTTATAAATTATTAAGTTCTTATAATTAAGTATTAGTTAAGTAGCTTTGTGATCCTTGTAAACTGTAAAGTCATAACTATGTTTTCATAGTTTAAAAGCACTTGCAGACAATAATCATTTGCTTGATTATAATTAAAGATTAATAAAATGTAAGATCTTTACATGTTTATTGACACAATCACACACAGTTCAGTATTTGTAGACGTATTAAGTAACTATGAGTTTACACTATGTTTTAATGTATTAGGTAATGTTTATTGATATGTATTCCAACAGTTAAGCAATTGGGAAGCTGAACCAGTCAAATATTCTTGATAACACAAACCTTCAAAGCATTGCATGTATGCGGACTGCACCATATGTGAAGACAATGTGTTCCCATGCCTAGTTCTTACATCAGAAAACCACGCATGCAAATACAGCAAGCCACACTTCATACTGGATTGCTGTACACTGGTGAAGCCCCTCATCCCAATCCATTCGGTCCTGCCATTTCTGGGGGCAGAGTGCACCCAGAGTGCATTTCTTCAGCGACAGGCCATGCACTCAGTAAAAACAAAGAGGAAACTTCTACCTCTACAGCAAAAAAAACCTAATGAAGGAGGCTTCAAGGCTGAAATGTGGAATTTCCTTGAAGCATGTCATAGGAAGGGGCCTCAGATGGTGTTGGGGTTCACTGAAAAGAATGGCAGACATGCTAGTATCAAAAGGCTGTGACATTCCAGATGCCCACAGGCTTTTTGAGGCTCTGAAGGTGACACACACAAAAATAAATGTTTTTTGAGGAGTGTGGCACTATTGACGAAGGGATATACATCAGATATACCAGGTGTGCCATCCATCATGTAGATCCACTAAGTGGCCTCTCTTGCACCGGGAGAGTTGATATGCAGAGACATGAGCTGCATCTGTTCAACCCAGAAAGTACTTCTTCTCAACGTGCTTCTCAACTACGGCAAGTCTAATACTGTGACATTTTGTCATTGTTTTGTGATCGTTTTTGCTTCCCGGGACATATGGGATAATAAGCTATAACTGTTCCACTAAGCGCAGTTACTATGTTTATTCAGGTTTATGTTTTCTTTTGGCTTCCTCTCTCTACCAGATTGAGTCTTTAAGGAATTGCTGAACTCTGTATTCTGTATTTTTCCTACTGTTTCTAGGAAACTCCTAACTGCAAGTATGGCTGCTGGTCATTTTTATTGTCTATGGGGACAACGCTCACAGAACAGCGCATGCTTCGATTGGTGGTTCGGAAGGACAGATTTGTAATTTGCATGCAACATACCTCCATTACTTGCCGGTTTGATGACGCTTGTCTTGTGATTGTGGGTATCTTGGCTCAGCTATTTATCATCATCATCATCATCATTTTCTTCCGCTTATCCCAGGGCCGGGTCGCGGGGGCAGCAGTCTAAGCAGAGATGCCCAGACTTCCCTCTCCCTAGACACTTCCTCCAGCTCTTCCAGGGGGACACCGAGGCGTTCCCAGGCCAGCCGGGAGACATAGCCTCTCCAGCGTGTCCTAGGTCTTCCCCGGGGTCTCCTCCCGGTGGGACAGGCCCGGAACACCTTCCCAGGAAGGCGTTCCGGAGGCATCCGAAACAGATGCCCAAGCCACCTCAGCTGACCCCTCTCGATGTGGAGGAGCAGTGGCTCTACTCTGAGCTCCTCCCACCGAGCTTCTCACCCTCCCTGACTTCTCACCCTCTCTAAGGGATCGCCCAGCCACCCTGCGGAGAAAGCTCATTTCGGCCGCCTGTATCCGGGATCTTGTCCTTTCGGTCATGACCCAAAGCTCATGACCTTGCGGCTCAGCTCTTTCTTCACCACGACAGACCAATACATCGACCGCATTACTGCAGAAGCTGCACCGATCGGTCTGTCAATCTCCCGTTCCATCCTTCCCTCACTCGTGAAAAAGACCCCTAGATACTTAAACTCCTCCACTTGAGGCAGGCACTCTCCACCAACCTGAAGTGGGCAAGCCACCCTTTTCCGACTGAGGACCATGGCCTCGGATTTGGAGGTACTGATTCTCATCCCCACCACTTCACACTCGGCTGCAAACCGTCCCAGTGCATGCTGAAGTTTCTGGCTTGAAGGGGCCAACACGACAACATAATCCGCAAAGAGCAGAGACGAAATCTTGTGGTCCCCAAACCTGACACCCTCCGGCCCCTGGCTGCACCTAGAAATTCTATCCATAAAAATTACGAACAGAACCGGCGACAAAGGGCAGCCCTGCCGGAGTCCAACATGCACTGGGAACAAGTCTGACTTATTGCCGGCAATGCGGACCAAGCTCCTGCTTCAGTCGTACAGGGACCTGACAGCCCTTAGCAAAGGACCCAGGACCCCATATTCCCGAAGCACTCTCCACAGGATGCCGCGAGGGACACAGTCGAATGCCTTCTCCAAATCTACAAAACACATGTGGATTGGTTGGGCAAACTCCCATGAACCCTCCAGCACCCTGTAGAGGGTATAGAGCTGGTCCAGTGTTCCACGGCCCGGACGAAAACCACACTGTTCCTCCTGAATCCGAGGTTCTACTATCGGCCGTATTCTCCTCTCCAGTACCCTGGCATAGACTTTCCCGGGGAGGCTGAGAAGTGTGATCCCCCTATAGTTGGAACACACCCTCCGGTCCCCCTTCTTAAAAAGAGGGACCACCACCCCGGTCTGCCATCCCAGAGGCACTGTCCCCGACCGCCACGCGATGTTGCACAGGCGTGTCAACCAAGACAGCCCCACAACATGGGGTTACATGAGGTACTCAGGGCGGATCTCATCCACCCCCGGTGCCTTGCCACTGAGGTGTTTCTTGACTACCTCTGTGACTTCAGCCTGGGTGATGGACAAGTCCACCTCTGAGCCCTCATCCTCTGCTTCCTCAATAGAAGACGTGACGGCGGGATTGAGGAGATCCTCGAAGTACTCCTTCCAGGCACCGGAGACCTAACGGCCACAGCTCCGAGCGGCCGCTTCGACAATGGCGGTGGAGAACATGGTCCACTCGGACTCAATATCTCCAGCCTCCCTCGGGATCCAGTTGAAGCTCTGCCGGAGGTGGGAGTTAAAGATCTCTCTGACAGGAGACTCAGCCAGACGTTCCCAGCAGACCCTTACAGTACGCTTGGGCCTGCCGAGTCTGTCCAGCTTCCTCCCCCGCCATCGGATCCAACTCACCACCAGGTGGTGATCAGCTCCGCCCCTCTCTTCACCCGAGTGTCCAAGACATACGGCCGCAGGTCAAATGAAACGACCACAAAGTCGATCATCGACCTACGGCCTAGGGTGTCCTGGTGCCTCGTGCACTTATGGACACCCTTATGCTTGAATATGGTGTTCGTTATGGACAAACTGTGACTAGCACAGAAGTCCAATAACTGAACAGCGCTCGGGTTCAGATCAGGGGGGCCGTTCCTCCCAATCACGCCCCTCCAGGTGTCACTGTCGTTGCCAACGTGGGCGTTTAAGTCCCCCAGTAGAACGATAGAGTCCCCAGTCGGAGCACTTTCCAGCACCCCTCCCAGAGACTCCAAGAAGGTTGGGTACTCTGCACTGCCGTTCGGCCCGTAGGCACAAACAACAGTGAGAGACCTATCCCCGACCAGTAGGCGCAGGGAAACGACCCTCTTGTTCACCGGGGGAAACTCCAACACATGGCGGCAGAGCTGGGGAGCTATAAGCAAACCCACACCAGCCCGCCGCCTCTCACCATGGGCAATTCCAGAGTGGTGACGAGTCCATCCTCTCTCAAGGAGTGTGGTTCCAGAGCCCAAGCCGTGCGTAGAGGTGATCCCGACTATCTCTAGTCGGAACCTCTCAACCTCACGCACGATCTCAGGCTCCTTCCCCGCCAGCGAGGTGACGTTCCATGTCCCTAGAGCTAGTTTCCGTGTCCAGGGATCGGGTTGTCTAGGCCCCCGCCTTCGACTGCCGCCCAATCGTCTCCGCAATGGCCCCTTATGGTCCCTCCCGCAGGTGGTGAGCCCACGGGAAGGCCGCCCCACGTCGCTCCTTCGGGCTGAGCCCGGCTGGGCCCCATGGGGAAAGGCCCGGCCATCAGGCGCACGCTTACGAGCCCCAACCCCGGGCCTGGCTCCAGGGTGGGGCCCCGGCTGCGCCATACCGGACGACGTCACGGACCTCAAGATTTTCTCATCATTAAAGGGTTTGAACCGCTCTTAGTCTGACCCGTCGCCTAGGACCTGTTTGCCTTGGGAGACCCTACCAGGGGCATATAGCCCCAGACAACATAGCTCCTAGGGTCACTAGGGTACTCAAACCCCTCCACCACGTTAAGGTGGCAGTTCATGGAGCTCAGCTGTTTAATGCTTGTTTTTTTTATTTCATAACTTGTTACCACATGATGACCATGGGCCACGCCCAGAGATGCATTTATCATCCTTGGCACGATACTTGTCCTCAGCCCTGTTCCACCTACTTGGCCACTGTTCTGGGATGCCTCAATTGATGATTCCATAGATTTTCTGCATCTGCTCTTGCTCTCTTTGCGATGGCTGGTTGATTATGCTATTTTGGTGGTGATTATCAGGCAGTGTTTGGATGGGAATAAAGGCTTGGTTGATAGAGCCCGTAAAGTGCCATTAGGGAGCTGACATTGGTTGGGTGCCACCAAGTTCAGTTATTTCCATTTTAAAAAATGGCTGCTTCAGCAAAGCTCAGGGCAGTGGTAAATGTGGCTAAATGATTAGCCTGGGGAGGGTTGTACAGTGTGATTAGAACTCCAGAACTACGTTTGAACTACATTTGTCTGCTACATTCTGTTATTCCAATTAGTGATGGGCAGAACAACGCTTTCCGAAACACTGAGAAAATCGAAATATTTGGGTTGAGGCTTTATGAAATGCTTAAACATTTTCTAGAAAGAGACATCTACAGGTTAGAAACAGATTTTCAAGGTTCATAATGACATATTTTCCCGTAATGTTGGAAAAGAATTTGTGGCCCAACAATTTAGTGTGTGTGTCAACTGAAAAGTTAAATTAGAATGTGGGGTTCTTATCCTGCATTTCTCTTGCCTTTCCAGCTTGCTTTTCATTTAACTACTCATCCATTATAATGTTTTGGATGATGAAGTGAAATGGGTTTCATAGGATGCAGTAAATGAAACATTATTTGAACAACAACTTTTTTTTTCAATAGAAAAGTGAATATCATCTAGATTCTATCTGGTGTAAAGTAATTACAATCAATTGCTAAATAAGCTGTTTATCAGAGATTGGTGTTTGGAATTGTTGACACCAATCGACATGGGCGCTCAGGCACCAAAGAACCTGCAGTCTGCAACAAGAACTCGAAATAGAGTCACTACTAACCAGGCTAACTTTAAACAACTGTCACACAGCTAACTCTCACATATGTCTCTCTTGCAACAAATTGACAATTAATAAAAATGTGTTGGTATTGCCACCTCGTTTTTAAAACCTGAGACAGTCAGGTGTCGGACACTCAACCGATACTGGTTTTGTTCGATATCACATTACAAGTGTTTTGACACCTGCCAACACATGACCACATGTGTTTGCAGGGAATGTCGGAACACTATCGAGCTTTTGTGCATAGCAGCCCATCACTACTTGAGACACAGGTCAGAAACAGCCCACCACTACTTTCTGATATGCTTCCTTTTAACAATGCATACATTATAATGTTTGGATGATAAAGGCATAGCCATAGGATGCACTAAATGAAAGGAATAATTTAAAAACCATAAATAGTCATGTCTCGTTTGGAAAAAGCAGGAAAGTCAGAGACACTCCCCGCTGAACCACCGCTGAAACTCACTTGCAACATTAGTACTGAAATTGCAAATAAGGTGCACAGTATAGGTTGTGATGCGTACTGAAAGAGTTACTACCATAGATAATAGAACATACCTATGGTCACTACCGACTAGGCAAACTTGAAACAGTGACACTACGCATTCATAGTTGTTGGTATTGCAACAGGTTTTCAAAACCAGTAAATTGTGATGTAACTACACAGGATTCATTCAATAACACAAGATCTTTCAACACCCGGTGTCACGTGGCCAGAAGTGTTTTGGAACATGCCTTGAAACATTGTTACGATGCAGTGAGTATCAAAAAAGATCGGAACTGTTTCGAGTGTGATTGCCAAGCAGCCCATCACTAGGTTCAGTGAGACTCAATGGTTAGTCTGTGCATCACTGGTGCAATGAGGGACCCAATGCCGATCAGTCTGGTACAATTCAAGTTCAGTTTATTTCCTTAGCAAGTCAGAGAGCAGTGCATTAGGGGAATAATTGTGTGTGCTGGATACTGCAGTCAGTCACCTGATCTTAACCCAACTGAAAACCTATGGGAGATTTTGGACTGACGTGTTAGACAGTGCTCTCCACCACCATCACCAAAACATCAAATGAGGAAAAATCTTTGGCAAGAATGGTGTTCCATCCATCCAGAAAATTTCCAGAGACTTGTAGAATGTATGCCAAGGCACATTGAAGCTGTTCACATGGCTCATGGTGCCCAAATACCTTACTGAGACACGTTCCTGTTTTTTCCTTGTATTTTTCACTCATTGGTATTTTCACGTAATTCAGTAAATAGTACAATGTTGAGGGGCGTGCGTCGTCAGTCTACCTGTCAGGAAGAAGCGTGTCTACATTGTACATATCTGCTGGTAATTTAAGGTGTTAGTAGCTGCACAGGCTAGTTTGGTCAAATAGTGGCAACTTAGTTATTGATTTATCAAAATTAGTTATTGATTTACCTTTGTAATTTACTGGAATACTGCTAAATAAAAGATTTAAATGAAGCTAGAGGATTCTACAATGTTGGTTTATCAATACCACCACTCGCCTTCTCTTTGAGCAACTACAAAGTTAGGTAATACTAATATAACTTGATAATTAGTTAGCTTTTATCAGGGGTAAGGTTAAATTAATACATTGAAGACAATTTAGTTAACAGCTCAACTAAACTCCTTACTGATTGGATTCATATGTTCTACTTGAAATGGCGACTACTATCAAGCTAGCTGATGCACACAAGTCAGCTCAAATTTACTAACTGCATATGCAACCAAAAGTAAATGCTCACAAGATGACCAGGGGAGTCTTGAAGAAAATGAACGCCAAGCAATTTCCTTACTTTCCTTCTGTTATATATCAGCTCATTTGAGCAAGAGATGCGTGCATATACAAGATTTTTTTTACTTGGTTTCTAATTTCAAGAGCACTGACCATCTATACTCTCTCATTCATTACCATGCATTCTGTCTGCATGTTTGTACGCGCGCATACGCGAGTACACGTGTACTTTTTCTGGTCTAAGCGCGCATCTCTTGCTGCAATGAGCTGATATATAACACAGATACTCAGTGTGCCCTACCAAGTAAGAAAATAACTTGGCGTGCATTTTCTTCATGACTTTCCAGGGCATCTCGTGAGTATTTACTTTTGGTTGCATATGTACTTAGTGAATTTGAGCTAGCTTGTGTGCATGCTTCAGCTAGCTTGATACTAGTAGCCACTTCAAGTAGAGCATATAGATGTATAAATCCAATCAGTACAATAGGCTCTGTGCACCAACGTAGTGACGAACTTCCACTTTTGTCTAGAAGTCGGCATTGCAGTTTCTGGTTTACCTTACTCATCGGCATTAGTAAACACCTTAACTCACAACAAGATGAGTGATGCTGTTGTAAAAAATATATATAATGTACGTGACTCATTTAAGTTTCACGGTACAAGTGGAGCATCATTTTAATCAGGAGAATGTCCTCTTTTTAATAAAATATGGCTTGCGCCATTCAATCACTTCAAACACTAGACTAGAAATAGTCAGAAAGGGCGATTTTTTATATACTTTCACGTAACGCAGGTTTAAACGCAATTAATACCATATAGGACCAGATGTTTACTTCCTATGCCAGTTGTTATTTTTCAGTTCGTTGTGAAATGAGGTTACAGTAGTAAAATAAAAGAGGAGACCTGTTTTGGTGTTTTTTGAGGCTATGGAATTTTAAGCTTCATTCAGGTTAGAAGAGGCTGAACGAAGGTTCGTTTCAATTCACTTGCTATGGGAATGCGCTAGCATTCCAGCAAAGCCAGCGATCTTTTGCCGCTTCTGAGGCTAGGGTGGATTTTTATGCGTTCTATTGTCCTGCCTAATACTACACTAAAAAGGAACACTTCCCTAACTAGCTTAGTCGATAGCCGGCCGGCACACCTCAGTAAACTACATACCCTAGTTGTTGTGCAGATAACTCAATACATAGAGTTTGAATCCCTTGTTTCGCTTGCTTGTTGGAGCAGGGGACCAGGCATCAACAATTCGATGGACATCACTAATGCTTATTTTAGGCAGGTCTTGGAGACATCTACTAAAAACTGAACTTTTGGGCGATGCGGGTGATCGCCTTAAGTAAACCGGAAACTGATATGCCGACATCTGGCTAAAGCAGAAGTTCGTCCATACACTTGTGCACAGAGCCTATAGGCTGTAATTGAGCTGTGAAAACTGAAGTACGTACGCTTTTTGCATTAACACATCTAACCTCACACTGTTGTTAGTAATTGCCCAATCGGTGTTAATGTGGCTAGCCATACAGATATAGCTATCCAGCATACATAGTTTGCAGGATTTGCTACTACCAGCAATAATGTCAGCTTTCCAGCAAGGACAATGTTAGCTGCATAGAATAACCTCATACTGTTGTTAGTAATTGGCTATAACTAAATACCATGCAAAACAATTGGCCAATTTGGTTAACTAGCTAACTTTCTGTAAATAAAGAGGCTAGCTGCCATCTGTACATGCTGTGTGCTTTTTTTACTTGACCAGCTAGTAGTACTGTAATCGGAAAACATTACTAAGGCGAGTTTAGACTTAGCTAACTATTCTCACGTTTCCGATGTGATTTAATTTTATTATATAATTAAAATAATCGTATGTCAACTCACCTGGTCAGTGGAAGTGGATATATATTTTTTTTGATTAGATGAATAATCTAATTATTAGATAGGTGGGGCTATAACCTCCTGAGACCCGGGGGGAAAAAAGTGTTTTGATTTTGATTTTTTTTATATAAATGAAGTGTTGGGGTGGTAAAAAATTATGCATTTGTTAATCATTAATGTTTTATAATGTGTGCACTGTAGTGTACAACGGGACTTAATTCATCCCAACCCTAAAACATTAACAGAATTTTAAATCTGGCTGGTTATCAACACACACAAACTGCATAAAAACTTCACAAAAACAGGATACAACTCAGTCAGGGTCAAATACACATACAACTCATTCAACTTTTCACTGGCCATAGGACTATGATGAACATTTGGTTTGCTAGTTCACAAATACCAATTCATTTGTGATATGTGAGGAAGCACTGTGACTTTTTGGAGACATAGGTTCTACTTGTGCACCCAGGCATTCTGCATCTGGAAGGACTTGGACTGGCAACCATTTCAGGCAAGTGGATTGCACCATATTTTCGGATTCTCTCATCTGGGTGCGGCGTCCAGGAGACTGAAGGTGGTAAAATACCGGTCAAAGTAGTAGTGTTCCTCTCGGAACTGTCTCAGTCAAACGCAAGACCGAATTTCCACCTATCCCCATCTGTTGGACTTGAATGAAGGTGTTCTTTCCCATGTAGGTTTCAAAGTCCAGCACTAACCCACCTGGACTTGCAAGAACGAACACCTTTAATCCTGTTGGATTTGGCTTCCCAGGCACAAATTGACCAACTGGACACTGGCCGGTGAATGGAACAATCTGTTCATCAATACAGACCTTTGCTGGCCTAGGTACGTTGAGGCAACCTTGCAGGACTCTCTTCAGAACTGGTCTGACTTTCCAGAGGTGATCCTTTCTCTTTTCCTCTTCTGCCACATCCAGATCATTGACCACTTTCAGCAAAGATCTGATCTTGTAGAAACGATCACGTGTCATGGAGTCAGCTATTTTCTGAACTTTTGTTTTGGCAGCCCAGTACATTTTTATTCTTGGATATCCAAGGCATGCCATATACATCGAGATTCCTAAAAAGGTCTTGATTTCTTCTGGTGTTGTGCTTAAGCTAAACCCTGAATCCTGTACCATACGTTGGTTGGTGAAGAAGGACAGATCCTGAATTAATTCATTGTCAATGTACTGCTGGAAATACTGCTGTGGGCTCTAATTGTCACAATTCCCGGGACTCAGGACAGAGGTAGGATCCAGAAGCAGATACAGACACCGGGGTAAAAGGACAATGATGATGATTATTGTAGTAGTCGGAGATGACAGTGAAGATATGTAAGAATTACGTAGGCGGGTATGAATGTATTGTTGGAGGGTGGATAGTGGGTAGCAGAGGTATGAAGTCCGGGAGGCAAGAATGGTCGAATGGTCAGGCAGGGTTCAGTTAACAGAGCGGGGAGTCAATGCAGGGGAAGGTCGATAACGGGAAGGCAGATAGGTGATCCAGGTAGTTGGAAGGGAGGTGCAGGACTGGTCCCGGGACAAGGGTCTGGAAACGACAGAAAAAACACGGTGAGCAGAAGATTAAAAAAAAACAGGATACTAGGGGAATTCGGTTAGCTTGCTTGATTAAGTAGAGAACACTAATAATTACGTGGCTGTACAATAATCCGGCAGGGACTGAAAGTAGACCTCTCCAATTTATAGGGAGAGTGGCAATCAGCCCCCCAGGTGTGTAGACTGGTGCAGGTGCTCAGGATCAGTGGTGATTACGTGTGCTCTGGTGCAGGGGTGCCTTCGTGGTGTGCTGGGAACAAGGAGACTGGTACTCAGGGAGATGTAATGACAGACAGACAGACAGACAAACAACTCAGGAGGGCTGAGTCCTGACACCAATTACTACAGGTTACAGGGGGACCATCTTCTGCAATTCTGTGCTCTTCTAACACAGGCATGAACCTAAGAGAAAGAAAAGGCAAAATTAACATTTACAATTTTTAACCCTCCTGTTATATTTGTTTCTCAGGAACAGCAAAGGTGTTTGTTGGAGAGAGACAGACAGACATAGAAACAGACAGACAGACATAGAGACAGACAGACAGATATAGAGACAGACATAGAGACAGATCAATTTGACCCGCACCATAACAGGAGCGTTAAAGGGATGGTTCACTTACAACACATTTAGGCTATAACATTAAGTCTATACATCATCAAATACATTTTCCCGAAACATCTTTGTAGGTTATCTTAGCTTTTCTGCTCTGATTATCCCTACATGGTAGTTTTGGCCCATAGAGGACGACGGCACACTTCAGCTGGCCCTGGGTCTTGGTCGACTTCCGCAAGTTCTGTGTCTTGGTCATCTTCATCTGATTCCTTATCTGGGTTCTCACACTCTCCTGTCTTGCTCACTAGACTCTCATCTTCAGAGAACTGTCTGAATCTCCCTCAATGATTCTGGAAAGTATTCTCTCTCCCTCTGACAAAGAGCTGTCTACTTAAAAAAGTGATGCCAGTCATTTTGAAAAGACAGGAGAAGGGAAGTTGGCAAGGCCACACCCCCACACATGGGGTATCAATTTAAAGCTACAGTTGTCTACTCTAAGGAACATCAGGACTTGGTAAAGTGGTATGTACACTATTAGAGTTATGCGTAAAACCTGAATGTGCACTACAGTGTACAAAAATGAATTACCGGGTCTCAAGAGGTTACCTTTTGGCAGCTAACTCACTCCATACGCAATGGTATATAGTATGTAATGAAACAGTTTGCTACGCCCCCTACTCACGCGTGACCCGCGGTGTTTCGATATGCCAGTCGTTTTCCTATATTTTCCAAAACAGGCTTATTGCACTGCAGATTACATGCATGTTGTCGATTCAGATACACAAAACCTGACGCGTAACTTGAAAACAGGTAAAGCCCAAATCACATGAAGGACGAACGTCAACAGCCTAATTATTGCGCAGGTAATTTTGAAGTGATCAATTCACATTAGGCACACCACAACTGCAAAAGTTCTTTGTTTATTTAGCTATATTGACTCCTTGCTAGGGACTTGTTGGAATTCATTGATAAAAGTGTGTATCATGGTTAAGCAGTGGTTGACTTGGGCCTTATAATTTTAGGCAAACAGCATTTCGGTTCCTTTTTAGGGCATACCGTAGCCTATGAACACATACATTTTAATTAATAGAATCAAATGTGCGATTTGTCCGTTCCTGCCGTTATAAGTCAAGCGCTATGGGTAAAATGTTGTGTTTGACTATTTGTAATACTAATAGAACTTGATGATTAGTTAACTTTAAACAGGGGCAATTTAACTAAATTGTCTTCAATGTATTAATTTATCAAGGACGTAACTTTCAAAACAGGAAGTATTTCCGACTCATTTTACCAGAAATCTCGACTGTCAGTTCACTCTTAAGAGTACATATTGTTGGGATATTAAGAAAATCCATACATAAATTGTTATTATTGTAAAAATGTTTACGTAAAACATGAAACGTACGCGTGAAATTAGATCTGTGAACGTACAAACACCCTGTTACGATGACGGACTAATAGTTTTTGCTTGTACATATCTAGTTTTACAATTCTAAAATACAGCTTCACGATCTGGAGTTTTGGCAGTTTCATCTCATCCTCCTAAAAAATTTTACTGAAACTTTCCAGGATGAGTGCTAATATAACAAGCAGAGGCTGTGTGAACAACAGGAAATCAGGGAAACTGGAAATAGGTATCCTGCAATATTTCAATTTATAAGTCTCTTTCTTCATGCATTTATAATGAATGCTGATTTTCATGTGCATAACTGCTCTTTGTCTGTGCATAAGTTTCATGTGTAATAAAAATCTTCGTCAACTTGTAGAAATTGTATTATTGTGTAGACTTACACACTTGTTGTGGTCCCAAATACTGAAACAGCATTGCTTTATGGGTCTTTGATTTTCCCCCCTGGGTTGTTGCTATGAAATGAGAGTTTGTTAAAATACTTAATAACTAGAATGAAATGTAAAGCAATTACTGCAGACGTTCTAAGCCACATACAGCCATCATAAATAGTATGGACAGAACACCGCTATTAAATAGCACATGCCAGACTGTAATATTTAAACAATATTTTGACCTAAATCACTTCATAAAATGTTGCAGCTCAGAAGGATATTCTATGCAAGGGTATAGTTTCTCCTTGTAATTTTCACACATGTATTTTACCTAACGCCTAAATGCTTGATGGCCTACTGGTGTAATGTCGTTATGCAGCCTTAAAAACCAACTATAATTTTGAACATGAAATCTGGAATGGCACTGCTGTGGTTGAACACTGGGCTAGCGGTCCAACTTATTGTTGCTAGCTTCACAGTTTTGAAGAACTATGTTCGGTTCATATATTTGCAGGTGCCAGATTACTGACAAAAGTTTGTACGTAGAAAACCGATTTATAAACAAATAAATAGAGACCTAAAGTAAGAATTTAACGTGTGAAAAGTCGTAAAAGGTTGTTTGTACATTCCCAGAACTAATTTCACCTTTTTTATGATCATATCAATTTACAAATGTATTTTCTCACGATCCCAACAATACGTACACTTAGCCTTTTGGCAGATATCTAACTCCATAGTTGCATATACACTCACCTAAATGATTATTAGGAACACCTGTTCAATTTCTCATTAATGCAATTATCTAATCAACCAATCACATGGCAGTTGCTTCAATGCATTTAGGGGTGTGGTCCTGGTCAAGACAATCTCCTGAACTCCATACTGAATGTCAGAATGGGAAAGAAAGGTGATTTAAGCAATTTTGAGCGTGGCATTGTTGTTGGTGGTAGACGGGCCGGTCTGGGTATTTCACAATCTGCTCAGTTACTGGGATTTTCACGCACAACCATTTCTAGGGTTTACAAAGAATGGTGTGAAAAGGGAAAAAACATCCAGTATGTGGCAGTCCTGTGGGCGAAAATGCCTTGTTGATGCTAGGGGTCAGAGGAGAATGGGCCGACTGATTCAAGCTGATAGAAGAGCAACTTTGACTGAAATAACCACTCGTTACAACCGAGGTATGCAGCAAAGCATTTGTGAAGCCACAACACGCACAACCTTGAGGCGGATGGGCTACAACAGCAGAAGACCCCACCGGGTACCACTCATCTCCACTACAAATAGGAAAAAGAGGCTACAATTTGCACAAGCTCACCAAAATTGGACAGTTGAAGACTGGAAGAATGTTGCCTGGTGTGATGAGTCTCGATTTCTGTTGAGACATTCAGATGGTAGAGTCAGAATTTGGCGTAAACAGAATGAGAACATGGATCCATCATGCCTTGTTACCACTGTGCAGGCTGGTAGTGGTGGTGTAATGGTGTGGGGGATGTTTTCTTGGCACACTTTAGGCCCCTTAGTGCCAATTGGGCATTGTTTAAATGCCACGGCCTACCTGAGCATTGTTTCTGACCATGTCCATCCCTTTATGACCACCATGTACCCATCCTCTGATGGCTACTTCCAGCAGGATAATGCACCATGTCACAAAGCTAGAATCATTTCAAATTGGTTTCTTGCACATGACAATGAGTTCACTGTACTAAATTGGCCCCTACAGTCACCAGATCTCAACCCAATAGAGCATCTTTGGGATGTGGTGGAACGGGAGCTTTGTGCCCTGGATGTGCATCCCACAAATCTCCATCAACTGCAAGATGCTATCCTATCAATATGGGCCAACATTTCTAAAGAATGCTTTCAGCACCTTGTTGAATCAATGCCATTTAGAATTAAGGCAGTTCTGAAGACGAAAGGGGGTCAAACACAGTATTAGTATGGTGTTCCCAATAATCCTTTAGGTGAGTGTATCTAACTCCCTAGTACTGGCAGACTGTGCTTTCCCGAAAGCTCTGGCCGAAGTCACACACTGACTTAGGATGGTTCTGAGGTTTAACAAATAAAACATTTGTTATCAGTGACATAAGAAGCTATGGCTTTAAGCTTAAAAAAGTTTTAAATTAATCGAATGCATTAACGTATTAACTTTGCCCTGACAGTTGCATTTGGCAGACTGAAACCTTTTGTAGTTTCATGTGGCCATTGCAATTTTAACCACGTTATATTTTGCTAGGGTTGCATGTGAGACAGTTAGTATGGCAATAACCAATGATAGGCTTACCTATTTTTGTGTTTAATTGGCCATGTTGTCTCTGGAGTTAATTGGTTCTGGGCAGTTCCAGTGCAGATACAACCATTTGGTAATAGAGTGACAGCACGAACAACAGAATGTATTCTGTTGCCAAACTTTGCATCTTCTAGTAAATGTTTTTTTTTTTTTTTAAATGTTAAGTTCCTTGGTTGCATATTGTTCCTTGGTTTGTTTAATGTGGTAATAATACATTTTTGTTTGACATACATTTTAAAGTAAAAGTTACCATGGAATTGCCCTTCTCCAAGTCCAGGTAGTTACTAAATGTTTGGCAGCATAAGAACCTCAGCTTTTTCCATTAATGGTGCGTGAAATGAAATGTTTGATACTGCAAATAAAATCAGTGATATTCAAGGATGTTATGGTTCGTAATGCGTTGAAACTGCCATTTAATGGGTCCTCGAAGATTGGGGTAGTGTCAGCCGGAACCGCCTGGGCCCTCTCCTGACATTGGTAGTTGCCTCTTCATTCCCTTAACGATTGTCTGCACTGATTACACAGACACCCAAAAGCTAAAAACTAGAGAGACATGGTCTATTAGTAGTCCAATTAGAGTCATTAGCATATTCAACTTCATTCTGTCTCACTGCTTGCCACCCAATATTTTTGAGCTTTTAGGGAAGCATGCTAAGGTCCAGAACAATTAGTTAGTAAAACGATCCTCATATGCACTGACCACAAATGCTAGCCAACCACCTCTGAGTTTGGATTTCACTATACAGAGCTCAACCCCTTGTAGTCAAGATCATATTAATGCTGGCCTCATCAATTATATCACTGGTAATACAGCCAATAGGTTGTCAAAATCCTATGTATTTTTCAACATCCCCAGAGGGTACTTGTACAACTACAAGATATGGGATGGTGTATAAATGAATGAGCTACATTTTCTCTATGTAATTCATCCCGTCGATGGCTACAATTAATCCTGAATGTGACACCTTTTAAAACTGTCTTGCTAAACAACATGAAAGCCATGAAACCAAGGTATATGGACAGAAATCTTCAAACTTCAATTTTCAGCTTTCAGTGGCATTGGAAATTGACTTTTAGTAATTATGCATCCATTTCATCTGTGGAACTTTTTTGACATGAGATGTTGGGAATTTGACAATGATAAATGCCATTAACAGAGCAGGGTTGTTGGGGTGTGAGAGGGAGCAGGGTGACTGACAGGTTTTGATGAGTACAGCAACGTGACAGTGTCAGGTGCAGATGGAAATGAGCCCTTATTCTTCCTTGGAAATAGTTACGTCCCTTTTTCTTAACAACACATTTAACTGTTGAGGATTTGAATCCACCTGATAATCCTATCGCCCCATAGATTTATTTTAATTTTAAGAACAATTTGAGCATAAATAATTATTGTAAGAATAATCTACCAGTTCCAGACTACATTATTATAAATTAATTATATGACACTGCAGCTGAGGGAGGTTTTTCAACAAAAGTTTCCCCCCTCAGTGCGTTATAATTAGGAAACAGCAATCAAACAAGCAGTAACTAAATATTAATCATCCGACTCAAAATGCTACATGATAGGGTAACATGGGGGAAGATGACCCCCCTAAGATCAATGTCTAATTAATGACAAAAAAAGGCTACGTTTGGAAAATAAATTGTGGAGATGGCCATATCACGGGATAACAAACTATAAAGAAAAGTGGCTGCAGTTGACAGATTTATTTTTTTGTCATTTAATTTAAAAAAAAGAAATGGAAAGCAACATTTTGCTGAGGTAGCGAGGTATATTCCCAATGAAAAGGAGAATTGAGGGACACTTTTGTGAAACCCTATGCAATGAAAAAAGATGGTCACGTGTGAAATCTGATGGCATAATCATGCCGTAGGGTTATGCCATAGAATTTCCATCTTTTGTCACTTCACCTGCACATTAATTCATTTTTTTCTTTTAAGTTTTTCTTACACTTCATTAAGTGCAGTTATCATTTGAATACTCCAGCAGTCTGGTTATCTTGAGACAGATAACCAAGTTATTTTAATTAATTTGTAATACTGTAGGATTTGTATTATATTTTTAACACCTGGTCAGTCCAATTCCTTTCTGAAGGACCCCCTAGTATATATTGACTTTTATCTTGAGCTAGAATGGTTGTTTTTGAAATCTGGATGGATAATTGTGCACATCATTAAGCAGTAAAACCAGTCTGCCAACAATCTTCCTTTATTGAAGGTGATCAGGTCAAACAATTCATGATAGGAAAAAGCATTTTAGTACAGCGTAATCATACTCATACATTATTTCAAATATATATTGTCCAAATGTATGATAAATATACTAACGTTTTAAAAAGTGGGTCAATTTTACACACTAAAGTATACCTATTACTATGTAAATAGTATTTAAATGCTATGTTAAGTGTACTGAAGTACAACATAAGCAGTTTCAAAACAATACACTTAAGTATACTTATTTTTTATCTTGGGGAACTAGGCTAGCCATTTTCTGAGTTAGAAACAAAAGATCAATCATAAAGGGGGGAGATGCCCCTGGGGGAGGGCTGGCCCAGTTTCCCAAGACAAAAAAACAAGTATACTTAACATAATTTGATTACATTTATAACATTTTCTAAATAACAAAAAACTAACCGTAACTTACCTGAACATTATTTTTATATAATTATTAAACAGTAATAATTATAAACCCTAACTTTAATGTTTTACATTATGTTTGGTTGCGACTGAGCAGAGACAATTACTCTTAATAAATGTAATAATTATATCAGGCATTCAATCAAATTGTTGTCTGTGGCTACATAACGTTACAGCTAAATTAATGCAATTGCTAGAGAGCAGGGATGACTAGAGCTGCTCTATATATAATGTGTCTCCCATAGGTAAATTAATATGTTGAGAAGTTAGGAAGTAGCAGATAAATCTAATGTATTTAAGTAACTTAATTTCAACCTCACCTTTATAAATTAAATGACTTGATTATTTGTTAGGCAAAGGAATAGGCATTGCCAGCCTACTGATATCTTAACAAGATTTGATAAACAGAACAATTGGCCTGATAATGGCTGAGAATATGGAATATGTATTTTGGTTTGAAGTATGCAATGCTTTGAAATGGAATGTCTTGTCATTTTCTTCTAGCTCCTGTTCTCAAACCTCCCCTGGGGAACCACAATTGTCTGCCAATTTGTTATAGCCCTGAACTAGCTTACCTAAATCAAGTAGTCAAAAGCTTGATAATTAGCTGACAAATTGATTCAGGTGTGCTAGCTCTGGAATACATCTAATACATGGAAACGCTGGCAGGTGGTCCCCAGGAGAGGTTTAAGATGCGCTGTGTTAGCTCATTCACTCATGTTTCATCCTATGATCTGAAACAGGAGGACAGAAATTCTGACTTTGTCTCAGAGGCCCATTTAAGTGAATCACACGTTACACATCAAGGGCCATATACAATACTACTACACATTACTCCTTGACCTCCTTTACCCCACTATTTGTTTGTTATGTAGTTTGCTGAACAAGACTGGTATTTAGGGCAACTGTTTGGCTAATACCATTGTGATAATGTTCATCAACAAGATAAATGGCACTAAACATATATGGGCATATCAAATCACACAGTAAATCTGGACACTTGACAGCTGTTCTATATGTCTTGCATACTCAAAACATTTAAACCAAAAATATAGGACTACAGCAGAATTCCACAGAATGCAAATTAGCAATAATAAATGTAATTGGTTTTGCATAATATGTTTGCCTACGAGAGCAACCCCCGATTTACTCTGCAGTAAATCTACTACAGCTGTCATCCAAAGTATTGCCCTCATATCTAACACTATGGGGCCAACATTTTAGAGGGACAGCAAGGTTCAATATTAACTTGGTTTATGTTTGACAAGAAAGGCCTCCCATATTTATTAGGGCATGTTTTAAGACCTTTCCATTTTCCTGTGCTTGTCAGTCATTGTAGATTGAGATCCCCCTGACTAGACAGAATAAATAAACCATGTTTTCATATTATCCGTACCTTAAGGTTTAGATGTTTTAAGTCACAGTTTCCCAGCTTTTACACTACTACCTATTTCATTCGAATTGTGTGGATGCCTGTCTACAATTGTGTATATGAAGTAATATGCTAGTTATTTGTTAATAGATTCACATCTTTCTAGAAAAGGATTACATGTCCCTTTCTTGTTACAGCTGGTCAACATGTAGGCATAGTGGTACAACAACGAGTCTGTTCTTAGCTATAAATATTCAGTTGCTGATGACTGACCAAGATAACCAACATGCTGTCAGAGGTTATCTGTTACGCTGTCACATTTGGATATATTTTATCACAGTTTATTATCTTTTTTATCTGTTTCGCTAGTGGCTACCCACAGACACCACAAAAGACGAGAGATTTTGGGGGCTTGGAAGGAGCAAAGCTGTACTTAGTGAATCGATAGAACTTGACATAACCTTTTGTCTCAGAGAGGGGCACAATTGCTATATTTCTCTATGCTTTTAAATGTTAATAGAGAATTTGAAGCAATTTAAATTTGGTAATGGAAGCCTTTCATAAGGCAATTGCTAGTGTCATTTGTAAGGAAATGTTAAGCATGTTGTACTGAACAGGCTTATCAATATAAATATTTTGTTATTGTATACCATCTTCAAATTACAGGTATTTAAAGGTTGAATGTTGAATAACATTACATACAATTCCATTAGAAAATGCTACTTATCTACTTATCCTAATTTCCGTTGGAAAAATAACTGCCTATTGTGTTGGATTTATTCCAATTGTAAAATAAGTGGATGAAATGCACATACAAAAACATATTTGTCATCACCCAAACGCTAGTTATAAAATACAACTCTAATTAATGAAACACTCTAGTGGCAACATCTCAGATTTATTTATATCCCTTTTTGCCAATTAGGCCTGTGAAGGTGGGACTGCTTTTGAAAGAGGCTTTTAGATTAATCATATTATCTGTAGGTTCTGAAACAAGAAGACTTCTTGACCTCCCCTTCCATAAGAATCCATTATCTTAAACTATCACGGTAATCCTGGCTTTGGCAAGGGAGAGAGGCAAGCTAGAATCAAGCCTAATAGATAGCAAATAAGATTAATCTATGATCTAAGTGCCGATTACACTTGGACCTGCCCTTGAACACTCAGGTGTAACCTTGAGATCTGCATCCACTCTTGGACAGGAATTGAATTGAAAGTCCCGTAAGGGCCTGGGGTGGGTGGAGGGGCACTTTGTCAAGACCTCACGCCTGAGAGATCAAAGGCCAAGCAGCTTAACCCTCCCAAAACCAAAAGGTGTTAAATGTTGTGGGTAATTGCTACCCATGACAAATACATAAAGAGCACCTTTTGAATGGGTAGATGTTGCACAGTATTGAAATGCCACCAAAAAAACATTGCATAGATACAATTCCTACTGTATGCATAGTTTATTTCATTTGTCATTGTGTTTGAACTTGTCCTTATCCAAATTAACTAAATAATTTTGTGATTAATAAATATTACACATTCTAGACCAGTATATATATATATATATATATATATATATATATATATATATATATACTAAAAACATTTGGTAATAATCATTTGCAAATATAAAAAAGGAATTTTTTGGATATACATTTTGAACAAATGTGGTATAGTTGGGAAATAAAATACAGTACTTTGTATAGGGGTTATAGGTTTCAAAATAATTACAACAAATAAGTATTTGTTATATTGCTTAGAAGTACTGTTGTGAAATGGTTTTGGTTTGTTTAACATACATAGCTTAATTGTTAGCTGGCATCTCTCACTCAAAGTTCTGATTTCCCCTTGCTACATGTAGGTGCCTCAGACACCACACAGACATGTGGATCAATGCTCCCCCCAGTTTGACTCCAAAGCTGACTATTTGATTAATCTGCCAGGGCAGCCAGGGAAGAGACAAGGCAGGCACACAACAGCAGATAGTTTCATGCCATTAGGATGGCTGGAGTAATGAAATTTCATTTAATTTGTCAGGGAGAGAGTGCTAATGTTAAAAAGCTTTTGGATAATAAAAAAGTCAGAGAAATCTGAAGGAAAGCCTTAAGTAATTACTCCAAGTGTCTTGGGTCCTTTCAGTAGAATATTTACATTACTGTCATGTAGGTCTTAAGAGTAATTTAATTAGTGAAGTGAGTTAGCTCCTAGACTTTTCTACTACTTTTTTTCATGTATTTATATATTTATATATTTTCACAAATGGCTAGCATGCTTAGACAAAGGCTTTGTCTGTTATTATAAAATAGTGAACCAGGAAAGCTTGCTAGTGTGGGGCAGATGCTTTAGTGTAGGAAGAAAATTCAGCAAGCTTTTGGTGTTTCATATTATGTATATAATATGCCCTCTTCAAATGGCCTTTTCACACTGCATTGTTCTTGGTCCTGGGCTATCTTAGCCCCAGGCTAAGACTTGCCCTGTGTTAGTGTAGCCTGTGTTCACACAATAGTTTGTTAACCCGGGGCTAAGGTTTTACCCTATGCTAAGGATTCACACTTGTATTCCTAAGGCCTGGGTTAATAGTCAAATGCAACAAAATATTATTTTACATTATATCTATGACAAGCTACAAATGTTATGTTTTCTGTCATGCGAATAATATTACAAGTACATCACTGACACGCTATCAATGTTATGCTACCATGATTCAATTAACGACCTCATGACACTGGTTGATCAAGATGCCCCCCTATCGGTATTTGCTTTGACAACTTTCTTAAAGTTAAAATTTCACATAATTTATATATGCGCCAAGATCATATGCAAATTTGGTGAAAGGGCAGCTTTTGTGATTAGACAATAAACATTCTATGATTTTGTTCTTGATGCTGTTTTACACTGGTTATTTTATGACCGTGTTTCTGGGGCTAGCCCTGAAAAGTCGGTGCTAACACTGCTCTGGAGTAGGGCCAGCTAGCCCTAGGCTAAAAGTGGTGCTAGCCCACTTCAAAACATACAAATGGGAATACTTGCTTGCTTAAGGGAGGCTCTTAGCCCGAGGCTAAGGTGCTGTGTGAACACTTCTATTCAGAACCATTTCCATGTTGTTGTGTTAATGATTGCCATCAATCTATGTACAATACCATGTAATGACAAAGTGAAAAAGAAATCAGAAATGTTTGCCTAATTATAAAAAGTCAAATGGAAATCGTACATATACATACATTTCATCAGATTTAGCTCTGATGCTGAATCAGAACATGATATGACTTCAGGTGTGGCATTTTGAATAAATTGGTCATTAGTTATAAAAGCACACATCTGTTTAAATAAGGGCCACTTTTCACAGCACAGCAAACATTTCATGAACTACAATGAAATCTCTGTAGACCTCAGAGACTTGGGAAAGTTACTACAATTTAAAAAGCATTGAATGTTCCAATCATTGTGAAATGGAGGGAAGTTTGTCTCCAAGACACATCTGAGAGCTGGCCATCCTGCAAAACTAAGTAATTTAGTCAAATTTTTATCATAGGTACTCTTCAACTGTGAGTGACGGAATCTAAAAAAATCCAGAAAATCATATTGTATGATTTTTAAGTAATTCATTTGCATTTTATTGCATGACATAAGTATTTGATACATAAGAAAAGCAGAACGTAATATTTGGTACAGAAACCTTTGTTTGCAATTACAGAGATCATATGTTTCCTGTAGTTCTTGAGCAGGTTTGCACACATTGCAGCAGGGATTTTGGCCCACTCCTCCATACAGACCTTCTCCAGATCCTTCAGGTTTCTGGGCTTTCACTGGGAAATACAGACTTTCAGCTCCCTCCAAAGATTTTCTTTTGGGTTCAGGTCTGAAGACTGGCTAGGCCACTCCAGGATCTTGAGATTCTTCTTACGGAGCCAGTCCTTAGTTGCCCTGGCTGTGTGTCTCGAGTCATTGTCATGCTGGAAGACCCAGCCACGACCGATCTTCAATGCTCTTACTGAGGGAAGGAGGTTGTTGGCCAAGATCTCACAATACATGGCCCGATCCATCCTCCCCTTAATACGGTGCTGTTGTCCTTTCCCCTTTGCGGAAAAGCATTCCCAAAGAATGATGTTTTCACCTCCATGCTTCACGGTTGGGATGGTGTTCTTGGGGTTGTACTCTTCCTTCTTCTTCCTCCAAACACGGCAAGTGGAGTTCAGACCAAAAAGCTCTATTTTTGTCTCATCAGACCACATTCTCCCATTCCTCCTCTGGATCATCCAGATGGTCATTGGCAAACTTCAGACGGGCCTGGACATGGGCTGGCTTGAGTAGGGGGACCTTGCGTGTGCTGCAGGATTTTAATCCATGACGGCGTAGTATTACTAATGGTTTTCTTTGAGACTGTGGTCCCAGCTCTCTTCAGGTCATTGACCAGGTCCTGCCGTGTAGTTCAGGGCTGATCCCTCACCTTCCTCATGATCATTGATGCCCCACGAGGTGAGATCTTGCATGGAGCCCCAGACCAAGGGAGATTGACCGTCATCTTGATCTTCTTCCATTTTCTAATAATTGCGCCAACAGTTGTTGCCTTCTCACCAAGCTGCTTGCCTATTGTCCTGTAGCCCATCCCAGCCATGTGCAGGTCTACAATTTTATCCCTGATGTCCTTACACAGCACTCTGGTCTTGGCCATTGTGGAGAGGTTGGCGTCTGATTGAGTGTGTGGACAGGTGTCTTTTATACAGGTAACGAGTTCAAACAGGTGCAGTTAACCATCCATAGTCGACATCCGCGATACCGCGGACAGTGCTCATTTGCATAAATATTTCGAAAAATAGATTCGCCATAATCGTCCGATTCCAATGGTATATTATTTGTAGCCAATTTCCTGAAGCGTTCCGTGTATAATTGGGGTTTTCCATGTATAATATGGGTTGTATAGTTGTATAGTTTGGGTTGCAATGAGAACTTTTCACCAGGCAACGACATTGCCTATGCATCTTAGAAAGGCTCATTTGTACACCAGAATAAATATTACAAGCGTGTACATCACTATATATGATGTTTTGAACCATAAAACATTGTTTGTATTATATATAAGATATAAAAATAAATATTTAGTCAAAATAGTATGGGGATGTTCTTGAGTTTTTGGGAAGAAGTTGGTAATTTTTCTGAGTTTATAAAATATATAAGTCCAAACGTAACTAGCGATCTAGTGCTTTATAATCTTTCATTTTATAGTGTTTCATTTCTAGGTTGAAGAACCAAATTTTTTGGGGGTGCCTATATTTTTTACCTTCTATTATATAATTATTTCATTATTTTCAACCCAATTACAGTGTAATTTGATAGTAAAGGCATGAAAGTATGAGGAAATACCATTGACACAAAATCTCATAATGCTTTAAAAAAAAATCTTTATGCTGAATGGCAGAAATGTTTTCCGAAAACAATTTTTTTGCCTTTCAAACAGATGAGTTTTATAAATAGTGACCCAGAAGTCTGTTTTTATGTGTTTTTATTGTAGCCAGAGGGGTTGCTATTACCAGGATACATCATAATAGGTTGTATCTGTTACAGAAATTAATCTAGGACCCAAAATGTCCCAGTAGTGAAATCCGGCCGAAAGCCCCATAGGCTACCAAAGGTTAATACAGGTAATGAGTGGAGAACAGGAGGGCTTCTTAAAGAAAAACTAACATGTCTGTGAGAGCCGGAATTCTTACTGGTTGGTAGGTGATCAAATACTTATGTCATGCAATAAAATGCAAATTAATTATTTAAAATTCATACAATTTGATTTTCTGGATTTGTGTTTTAGATTCCTCTTTGTATTTAGTAAAACCTGCAAAGTCGGCAGTGTATCAAATATTTGTTCTCCCCACTGTATGTTTTTTCTTTCTCTAACCATGTTTTGGCCGGGCCAATCAAGTGTTCTCTGTTAATCAGTTGGAGGGATTTAGTCGATGACGACCACAAGAAGCTAAATGCTCCTCAATTCTACTTTCCACATGAACACATCTATTGCAAATTCTAAATTAATGCCCTGGAACATCTGTTAACGGTAGCCCTAATTCTAGTAATCTTTGATGAATGCTTTCATATAGCACAATTCATACAAAGAAGCAATTCAATGTGCTTTACAAAGATAAAGAAAAATATAAAAATAAAATGAAAACACACTCAACTCAAACAGGCTGCATTTGATTTCTCAAATATCCTATTGATGTGTATGATGGTGCGTTTTATGCGCACGTTGCATTTACACAGACGAAAGTAGTCAACGATAACAGACATGCTAACTAGCTAAAATAAATTAACATACCTGCTATAAGTATTGATGTTTGAGCTTTAGGCGGTTTGTCAAACGTCATGTGTCATTGTTTGGATCGATTTAGAGTGATTCAATAGCCTGCAGAATAACTTTTCCCAACGCCCATTCTCAACACCCATACCAAGCTTTTTTATTATTACCATGTCCACTAAGGCGGCTGTTTAGTTTGCAACCACAGCGCCATTAAAAATCACTTCCCACTCTTAGTCCTTGAAGAGGAAGAGCAGCCTAAAGAGGCATCATAATGTCAACTGATTGTGTTGCAGGTATGTAAAACGATTGTTTAATTGCTTTTACATTGTTTTGTTTTTTAATAGTTTTTTTTTTATGCAGACAGTTGTGCATTCCGGGTGAGGCATACCGTTTCTGACTGTGGCCATGGCATCTTGCAGGTAGTGTATCAGTTGCTTAAATATGGTTAGGTTACCTAACTGTGTGATTAAAACGATGTTCTACCTGGATGCAAGAAACGTGTTATATAATCGTGAACAATCAGCAAAGCAAGCGTCTTGACTTTTTAATTGGTTTATGTGTTACACAGGTGATGCCTACGGCACACGTCAGTTAGGTTCACTTACATGGTACCGTAGTGACTTAATGGAATGCTGCTATACTGTGCTTGGTCTGTCAATGTTGAACATAATAAATCACTCCCTATCCTCTGGATATGTACCAAACTCACTAAAAACATCAGAAATAGAGCATCTTCTAAAAAGAAAATAAAATCTGGATCCGGATATATTACACAACTATAGGGCTATATCGAACATCCTGTTCCTCTCTGAAATCTTAAAAAAGTATCTATTTCCCAACAACACAAATAATATTTGAAATACTCCAGTCCGGTTTCAGACTCCATCATAGCACTTGTGAAGGTATTAAAATACCTTTTAATGTCTTCAGACAAAGGTTCTGCATCCATCCTGTTGCTTCCTGATCTCAGTGCTGCCTTCGACACTATTGAACACTCTTATCAGAAAGATCAGTTCGTATGTATGGATGGCATGTCCTCTGATCAAGGGTATGTTTTGATGTTCCTCAAGGCTCTGTTTTGGGAACACAATTGCTTTCACTATATAGGCTGCCTCTGGGTTAGGGATGTGCAAAGCAGCCAGTATTTGTATCTGTATTTGTTAAGGGGGAAAAAGTATTTGTATTTGTATTAGAGTAAAATTCAAAATAGGCGTAAAAATTCCGGGGGTTTTTTTGCGTTAGGGCTGGTTCACCCGATTGCAGCGTAATGAAATAATATCCCGATTAAACTCCGCTTCCTGAAAGTTATAAATTGCCTTTGGAACCCAGTTAAGGTACAAAAATCTATTAAACAAAGTTGTGACGCAGTTAAGTTTTTTCGCTCTGCCGAGCGCTTTCTGTTGCTGTGTGGAGAATGGAGATGTGTGGAGCAGCCTGTGTCAGTTACCGCTTTTATTCTTTTCCCCTCCCCCGACTGAACGTCACTCACTCACTCATCCGGGCATGTGCGGTCTCATGAGAAAACGCAGCTTTTTGATATAACGGTTTTCTTGTTCCCGAATACAAATATTTTTCAAAGTATTTGTTTGAAATAAGTATTTGTAAAAACCACGTTATTTGTGCCTTTCCGAATACCGTATTCGGGTTCGGCTCCACTCCTACTCTGGGTGATGTCATCCGGAACTACAATGTAAATGTTCACTGTTATGTTGATGACACACAGTTGTATATTTCTATGAAACATGGAGATGCCCCAAAATGTGCTACTTTGGAAGCATGTGTTTCTGAACTTTTTGCTTTACAACCCAAGAAAAAAGGGCCTAAGACCCAAGATAGAGTTTTGTTGGCAGATCTCACAATGAAACTCGAAGGTTTTATAGTTGTGTCCCAAAAAAGCAGTGAGAAACCTCAGCGTCACCCTTCACCCGGATCTCTCCTTTAATTCGGCTTTTTTCCATCTTCGTAACATTGCAAAAGTTTGATATATTTATTTTAAATGAGAGAAAACAATCCATGCTTTTGTTTCTTCAAGATCAGATTACTGCAATGCTCTTTCCGGTTACCCCAATAAATCAATAAATAAATGTAATTATTGCTGAATATTGCTGCTAGAATCTTAACTAGAAAGAAAACATTTTGACACATTACTCCAGTATTAGCCTGTCTACACCGGCTCCCGGTTAAGATTAGGGCAGATTTGTTAGGTATTTTTGTTAACCCATAGGTCAGTACCGCCACCATTTGTGCCTTTTGTTTCTTGGCCAAACTTATTAAACTATGTTTGCCCATGACAACCTCTGCGCTTGTGTCCTGCCTCCATGCAAACACGTGACAGCCGGAGACATGGCTTCTTCCTATAGAGCTCCACTACTGTGGACTGATTTAAGGTTAGAGACGCAGACTCAGTGCAAACTTTAACACTAGAACCGCCAGGCCCATCAAACCAACAGTACCAGCCAGAGCCGAACACATTTACTCGTCATTAGCATAAGAATCGTCCCTATTAGCATACACATTCTCCTCCGCAGCATTACCATCCAGCCAGCGCATCAGTTCATCTACTGGGTCCTCATCATACTCTATAGAATGGTCTAAAAAATAATGAATTACAGAATTTGTTTCTTTTAAATGGTTAATGAATTTGAAAAAGTATGTGTTTGTATTGAAGGTCTTATCATTAGGAAAAAAATGGGGGGAAAATATATAGAATTATTATTTCTAAGATTACACAAATTACACAAATTATTAAAAGATAAATTAGAATTTAGTTTTCATTTTGATCTCATTTTGATTATGTACAAAGTAAAATAAAAGACACAGTGCCTCCCATGATCTCCCTCCAGGGAAGCTTGACTACATTGCTCCCTGTCACCGGCCAATTACCCACCATTCTTCTAGTTGCTACAGTAGCACCAGATTCACGGAACACCCCGCACTCTCCACTATTGTGCACACCTTTTCCTCAGCACGTCACCACAGACTTCCCATCAATACGCACACCAGATCCTCACTACGACAGCCTTTAACTGCCCTTGTGTTTGTTGTGGAGTATTGTCTTGGTGGAGTATTGTCTGCTAGTTGTCCGTGTGTGTTCATTGTTTTTCTTGCCTAGTGTGCTTGTTCCTTGGTATCAGTTCTAGCCATTTCAGCCTTCATGATATTACGCATTACGCTTTTCAGCTTGTTTCACTGTTTATCCTGGTGGATCATTATCAAAATCAGATGATAACCCGACATCCGAGATGTCGATTTCAGAACCTATTTCTATCTGACTCCATCTCATCTAGGTTTTGCAGCACGTGCAATGCTGTAAGGTCTTCGAATTATCGGGTTTTGTTTGCCATTGTGAACTAAATATGTCTTCTGTCCCACTAGAGGAGACAATACACTGGACCAGATGTACACAAACATTCCAGAGGCCTACAAAGCCTGGGTCAGTCTGACCACCACTCATTGTTCCTACTCCCCAAGTATTTACCTCTCATTAAATGGGTGAAGCCATCAGTGAGTTCAGACAAAGTGTGGCCAGAGGGAGCAGATTCACTACTACCACACCAGTTTCAACACACAGGCTGGAGATTGTTTGCCACTCAAGCCACCCTTGACTCCCATATGGATACTGAAACATTGGCTTCCTCCGTTCTATTAGAAATTAGAAACTTTCTATCAAAAACGGATGCAGAAATTCATGCTTTCGTTACTTCTAGACTATATTACTGCAATGCTCTTCTCTCTGGTTTTCCAGAATTAATAAATAAACTTCAATTAGTGCTGCACACGGCTGCTAGAATCCTAACTAGAACAAAAAAATGTGAACACATTACTCCTGTCCTAGCGTCCTTACACTGGTTGCCTGTTAGGGTTAGGGCTGATTTTAAGGTTTTAATCTTAACCTATAAATCAATACATGGACTTGCTCCTACTTACCTTGCTGAAATGATCCAGCCATAAATACCTACACGTAACCTACGATCGCAAGACGCAGGCCTTTTAATTGTACCTAGAATTTCTAAACAAACAGCTGGCGGCAGGGCCTTTTCTCCTAGAGCTCCACTACTGTGGAATGATCTTCCATTAAGGTTAGAAATGCAAACTCAATGCAAACTTTCAAGTGTCTACTAAAAACTCATCTCTACAGCACAGTTTATAATTAGGTGTAGCCTGGCCCGGGGGCGTGAAGGTGACCAGTAGGCTTGATACTGTCCACCCTTGCTGTCTTGCCAGGTGGGCTCTCGTCCCCACTGGAATGCTCTCCTTCCAATGCCTTTCGGGGGAAGAGTCACTGGCTTGTTGTTGACTCTCTGTTGCACACTTGTGCAATTGGGCTGTATGCTGCTGGCAATACTCGGCCCTCATTCAGGGGGGTTGCGGTTGGTGGGTGTCCCTTTGGTTGATGCCTGGCATGGATTGATTTCCTGCCTGTTGGGCCCTGTCCGGGGCCTCCCCCGGGTAGGGCCACAGTGTCGCCGGAACCCCCCGTCTCAGTTCCAAGGTGTTACGCTGCTATATTATTGTGCTGCGGGATATGCACTTACTAACTTTTCTCAGTCTCCTCCAGTTTTAAATTTTAGGAGGAGATGAGGTCCTGGTCCACACCTGCGGAGTACCACACCTGGTTTGTGGGGCCCGCCCTGTCCTTGTCCAACGACATCACCACCATAAACTAATAAAGACTAGTAAACCACTAAAGGTTAGACTACTTCACATCCTCCTTCCCGAACACTAGTGTTCCACAAGGCTGTGTGCTGAGCCCCCTCTTGTACTCCCTCTTCACCCATGACTGCATTCCTCTACACAGCTCCAGCATCATCATCATCAGGTTTGCAGATGACACTGTGGTAGTAGGTCTGATCAGTGACAATGACGAGTCAGCCTATAGGGAGGAGGTCAAGTGCCTGGTGGCAAGATACACTGATAACAAGCTGGCCCTCAATGCAAAGAAGACCAAGGAGCTCATTGTGGATTACAGGAAATCTAAAGGCTGTAGTTCTTGGGTGTCCACATCCCCAAGGACCTCTCCTGGTCCCTCAACACCTCAGCCCTGGTCAAAAAGGCAAGGCAGCGCCTGTACTTCTTGAGGAGGCTGAAGAAGGCTGTGATGGCAATTCCATCGATCATCACTCTTAAAGGAGTAAGAACAGATACAAAATTCTTTTGCACAATTTAATAGTTTATTTGCAAATAGAGAGACGCGTCAAACGCTAACAAACATAATCATCTGATGAGTCTCTAACTTAATACATGAACAGTTTGTACCTACTGGTGCTCTGATATCATACAGACGTGTGTCACAATCAAAGTAAAGATGTACATACCAGGCAATAGAAAGACAGACATTTCTCAAATGTACCTTAGTTCAAAATTTCCATAACAAGGCCCGTCCGTCTTCAAAGACCCTTGTGATCTTCTAATGCTGCACAATCAAGAGCATTCTGACAAACTGTGCCACAGTGTGGTTTCTCCGTAGCCACCCAAAAGGCTCTGCAACAGGTGGTAAAAACTGCCCAGCACATCACGGGTACCCAGCTTTCAGCCATTTTGAGGGCAAGCAGTGTCTGTGCAGGGTGCGCGGCATCACCTGAGACCCTTCACATACATGCAACAAACTATTTGCCCTCCTCCCATCAGGCAGGCGGTACAGGTCTTTCCGTTATCACACCAGCAGGCTCAGGAACAGTTTGCCCTCATTGCACAACACACATTTAGAACATTCACTGTACTTGCATTCTCAACTGTTACATACACGTCTACCTCGGGAACCTCATTGCTGCTATCCCTGCATTTCTGTAGCACAAGCTACCCTATTCCTTCAATTTGCCTTGATTGTAAATTCAGAATGCCATTGAGAACTGCCACTTGTACCCACACAACTATTTATTTCACTTGTACCTACATTATACTTAATACCTGTACATTTTCTGTACATTTGTAAATTTCCACTGCACATTTAGAATTGCCAAATGTAATGCATTTGCATTAATTGCACGCTTATACATTCCACTTGTATACACATTCTTAATATTGAGGCAGTGTATTTTAATTACAAACTCAAATGCCAATTCCCATAGGTATTTGGCGGTCCAAGAGTTAAGTGTCATCGAAAGACTTCTCTTCAGCAACGTCTATGATTAAGTGGAGTCTGGCCCAAGGGTGTGAAAGTGAACAGAAAGGCTTGGATACAATCCACCCCTGCTGCCTTTGCCAGATGGGCTCTCATCTCCACTGAGATGTCCTCTGTCCAATGTCATTCGTTGTCAGAGTCACTGGCTTACTGTTGTTTTGCGTTGTTGTCCTTGTGCAATGAAAGTGAACTCTGTGGGTGATACTCTACCCTTTTTCAGGTTGGTTGTAGTTGGTTCATGTCCCTCTGGTTCATGCTTGCCAAAGTGGGTGGAGTGACTTTCCTGCCTGTTGGGACGTGTCTGGGGTTACCCTTAGGGCCACAGTGTCACTGGACACCCGTGTCTCAACCCCAAGGTTTTACGCTGCTATTTTATTGTGCTGGGGGTGTAGGGTCAGTTCTCCTTTGTAAATCTTAGGAATGCACTCTCTAAATGTTCCCTGCATCCTGCTGTCTAAACTGAAGGACATGATCCCTTGGACTACACCTCAGGACTACCAGGCCCAAAAGACTTATATCTGTCCCTGTCCAAAGTCCTCCTGGTTGTGTTCAAAGTTCAAAAGGTTTATTTGTCTACCTGACGGCAGCTTGGTAAACAGTCTGTGGCATGGGTGGCTAGGATCTGTAATGATCCGTTTGCTCCTCCTCCTACATCTCTCTGTGTAGAGATCTTGCAGGGATGGCAGGTCAGAACTTGTGATGCTCTCTGCTGTTTTAATCACCCTCTGAAGTGCTTTGCGGTTGAGGGCGGTACAGCTGCCATACCGGGTGGTGACACAGGCGGTCAGGATACTCTTGATAATGCATTTGTAGAAGTTGATGAGTCTCCTGGAATCCATGCCAAATCTCCTTAATCGGCATAGAAAGAAGAGCCGTTTCCTGGCCTTCTTCACCACGGTGTTAGAGGGATGAGACCAGGTCAAGTCATCACTGATGTTGACCCCGAGAAACCTGATGTTGTGAACTCTCTACTGCAGACCCATTGATGTGTATGGGGGCGTGGTCTCACCGCCGCTGCTTCCTGTGATCAATCATCTCCTTAGTTTTGCTGATATTGAGCTGGAGGTTGTTATCCTGACACCACAAGTTCAGTGACCTTACTTCGTCTCTATAGGCTTACTCATCAGAGATCAGGCCTATGATGGTGGTGTTGTCAGTAAACTTAATGATGGTGTTGGAGAAGTGAGTTGCCAGGCAGTCGTGGGTGAAGAGAGTACAGGAGCTGGCTCAGCACCCAGCCCTGGGGGGAACCAGTACTGATAGTCAGTGAGGAGGAGGTGGCATTGCCCATCCGCACCACCTGGGGTCTGCCCGTCAGGAGGTTCAGGATCCATCTGCACATAGGGGAGAGAAGCTGACACTTCCCCCACACTACCTGTATTGCCTAGTCAGGGATGGTTCTCAGACCACTATACATGTTCCTGGTATTCTGGTAGAGAGATTCTACTTTGACTCTGTATTGACTTTCTGCAGTTTTTATTGCCTTCCTGAGATCATACAGGGATTTCTTATAATTGTCCATGCTGCCAGAGTTGAATGCTGCAGTCCATGCCTTTAACATGGCACGGATACCACTGTTGACCCAAGGTTTTTGATTAGGAAATGATTTTGTAGTTGTACATGGTACAACATCGTCAATACATTTGCTAATAAAACCGGACACTGACTCTGTATTCATTGATATTGCCTCCAGATGCCTCTCGGAAACATTTCCCAGTCGGTGGTGAGGTCACGTAAATCGGCGTCCGATTCATCCGTCCATCGTTGAATGGACCTCGTCACTGGCTTCTCTTGTTTTAGCCTCTGCCTGTAAGCAGGGAGCAACAGTATCGATGCGTGGTCTGATTTGCCGAAAGCAGGATAGGGGAGGGCCTTATATCCGTGAGGAAATGGAGAGTAGCCATTGTCCAAAGTGTTTTTCCCGTGTGTCGGGAAGTTAATGTGTTTTTTTAAACTTTCTTTGGATTGGCCAATAAAGACTGAATATTTTGTTAGACACAAGTTACTAGTGTTAAACTGAGTAACATTTCTTATTGAGTTTACCTCTACCACAAAAAGTATCTATGAACTGTATGACTTTTACCACTGGCCATTTTAAAAGCTTATTAGCAAGTAATATGTCGCTAGACGCCATTATATTGTGTTAAACTGAGTATTATTTCTTAATAAGTTTACCTCCACCACAAATAGCATCTATGAACTTTATGGCTTTTGCCACTGACTGTTTTAACAGCTTATTAGCCATTTGTGAATGACATTGATACAATGACTACTGTATCAATATAGGTGATGATAACAGACTTTTTCGTCAAGTGAATAGATGAGAGAATTGTGTAGCCAGCAAAGTGTTTGTCTATCCTGAACAAATCCTGAGACATAATTCGAAAATCCACCAAATAGTCGCAATATAGTAAACAGTTTCATTTTAGGCTTCCCATAACATATCTACTCAAGGTTGTAGCCAGCTAGGTTTTTGTCCATCCAGAACAAATAATTTTTTTGCCACTGGCCATTTTAACAGCTAATTATCCATTTGTGAATGACATAGATACAGTATCTATCAATATAAATGACGATAACTAGTGATGGCCATTGCAAGCTTCATTAGCGTTATTTTAGCAGCAGGATATTATGCTGGCAGCACTCAGATTTCCTTTATAACATTAAAAGCCATAATTGAAATGTATAAGGCAATGTAGTTACTCTAGTCTGTGAAAAAGAACAGACAAGAATAACATTGGAACGGACATTAAAAATAAAATGTACAGACAAGATTGTTAACTATATTTATTTATATAGTTCAATTATGGCTTTTATTTTGAAAAGGATAATCTGAGTTAGCACTACTAGCATAATATCCTGCTGCTGGAAGAACAGTAATAAAACCTTGAATTGTCATCACTTTTTTGTCAGGTGAAAAGACGAGAGATTTGTGAAGCCAGTGAAGTGTTTGTCTCTCCTGAACATATCCTAATATCCACCAGAACAATTTTTTTTAGACTTCCTTTTACGTAGCTACATAAAGTTTTAGCCAGCATTGTTTTTTCTGTCCTGAACCACAGGCATAATGCGTTTTGACTGTTACGGGAGGCAAACGTGGGACCTGTTGTTCCGGAGCCCCGTCTCTCAGCACTATGCTATTTAACAAAGGGGTCGTCAATCAGTCACTCAGTCAGTGACATTCGCTCTTAGCCGGCTCTGCCTACACGGTCCGGCAAAAAGAAAAAGTAAAAATTATTTATAAACCCTGAGCTTCTGCCAGCCATGGAGGTATGTACAGTAGTACTTTCACTAAGCCCAGATGAGTGCCTTTTTATTTTATTTTTTATTTTTCAAATAGTATGTACCTAATTGCAATGCATTTTAGACAGGGCCGGTAACTATGGATGTCCAATGCAGAAATAAAACACTTTCAAGGACAAAATGTGCAAGTACAGTGTAATGGGGTGATAGAGCATGCCATCTGTTATGTCAGTGCATCATGTAAAAACATGATGGAAATCTGACACAGTCTTTACAGACGGTCATAAATTATAAGGTGTGGGGGAACGGTGCATGTTAACTGTCATGTTTAATACACTTTATAACTTCTGGCTGTTATGGCTGGCATGGACCTAAGGTTGATGATGTGTCGTATGCTACCTTATGCTACCTTAAATTCTGTCGTTCTTCAGTTGTACGTGTTATGTGTCCCCGTAGCCAGTTATTCGAGGGGAACGCAACCACCCGCATGGACACACAGTGGGATAGGAAACGGGAGGTGGTGATTATACTACGGGAGGTGATGATTTAAAAAAAAATTAAACACACAAAAAAAGATGCAAAACCACAGAAGTAAAATGGCCCAATACTTTTTTGGTACAAAACTAGGAAATAAAAACAAAGGAAACAGACAACAACAAACAATATGAAGGAGGCTAACAGAGCAGAGCTCTGTCCCACTCCCCCCCCCCCATCTAAAACGATGGCTTCGACAAATGCCACATCGTCAACAACCTTGTCCTTTATTTCCACAGAGCACAGAATATACTCGTGATGTGCTTCGGGTCCCTGCTATTGTGAAAAGAGCAATGCCGACTGTTTTGAGTACAAGCTAGGACCAAATATCTCTATTCCTGTGTTGATTAGAAATAGAAGGAACTGTGAGCATGCAACCCATAAAGTAAACTTGTCTAATCTGTTAACTGTAACACATCAACCTACTAGTCCAGGAACCCTTAATATATCTATTAAGCTGGCTTTACTTAATATCAGATCTCTCGCCAAACAAATCATTCTTGGTAAAAGACATAATATCCTACAACCTAGATTTTATATTTCTCACTGAAACATGGCTAACAGAAGATTCTATTGCTGCAATTCTTAACAAGACAGCACCCGAAAAACGTGGCTATATGAATATGTGTCGAAATGGTAGGAAAGGAGGAGGAGTGGCTGCCGTATTCAAAGATACATTCCAGTGCAAAGAAAATACACTAGGTAATTTTATTTCTTTGAATACCATTTACAGACCTCCACGATATTTAGCAAATTTTATTGATGATTTTGCTGAACTACTCTCTGTTATATCAGCTGATTACAACTTGTTTATTATTACAGGGGATTTTAATATCCACATAGATAATAGTACAGACAATAATGCCAAATAACATTTTGCACTACTTGACACTTTTGATCTCACTCAACATGTGAAAGAGCGTACACACACTCAAGGCAACATTCTAGATCTGGTCATTCTAGATCTGATCTCTAAAGTTCTCGATATTTCCTTTGTCATGGTTAAAGACTTGGCTCTGTCTGATCATTTTTGTGTCTTTTTTGATACACTTATCAACCCAAATGTTCCAGTAAACTCTGATTCAGTTGATATATTCCTGGATAATTTGAATGCCAAAATATTGAATGTCATGGATGGTGTTGCACCGGTAAAGGTAAAGAAAACTATGAGCAAACAGAAAACACCATGGAGAACCACCATGATGGTAAGCACCCTGAAAAGAGAATGTAGGAATGAGGAATGTAAGTGGAGGAAAACTAAACTTCAAATTCACTATGACATCTATAAACAAAGCCTTGGTAGCTTCAACAATGAATTACGCAGGGCCAGACAGCAACATTTATCGGGAATGATCAACAAAAATATCAACGATACCTGCACTCTATTTGTCATGGTCGACAAGCTTACAAACCCAATAAAGCGGATAGCATCAGAACTCATGTCCACTGAGAAAAATGTACAAGTATTAGACGGAACAACACAACTACACAGTCTAACAAGGACTCACCACGACCACCAAGACATAACTTGGTTATTATGTCGCATTTTAATACAATTTATAAAAAATCCCTAGAAGAAACAGTTTGACATATTGAAGCTTCCACTTCCACAATTTTTAACTCTATAACAATGGACCTTCAGCAAGTAGTTAATTGCTCTCTGCAATCAGGAATTTTCCCAACGTTTCTAAAAACAGCTGCCATCAAATATCCCTTTTATAGCCAAGATCATTGAGAAGGTTGTTTTCAATCAGCTCAGCAATTTTGTGACCTCAAGCGGTCTCTTAGACAAATTTCAGTCAGGTTTCCGACCTCACCACTGTACTGAAACAGCCCTGATTAAAGTTTTAAATGATAGACGCCTGAATACTGATTCTGATAAAATAACAGTTCTGGTTCTACTAGATCTCAGTGCAGCATTTGATACTGTAGATCATAGAACACTTATAGATAGGCAGGGAAATTGGGTAGGACTCTCCAGGACAGTCCTTGCTTATCTAGATGGCCGGAGTTACTTTGTCACCATTGGTAATCATGAATCTGATAGGATGGCTATGACATGCAGAGTTCCACAGGGATCAGTTCTCATACCGCTTTTGTTCAATCTCTATATGCTACCTCTGGGCCAAATTCTACAGAACAACAACATTAACTAGCACAGCTATGCCGATGATACTCAAATATATATGGCTCTCGAACTCTATGACAACAGCTCAATAGACTCTCTGTGTCACTGTATAGAGCACATAAATACCTGGATGAACCAAAATTGTCTAAAAGTGAGATTATTGTGTTTGGCAACAAAAATAAAAGAACAAGTATTAGTAAATAGCTGGATTCTCAGGCCCTTAAAACCAGGGATCAAGTGCGTAATCTTGGTGTTTTGATTGACTCAGACCTCACATTTAATAGTCATATCAAAGCGGTCACCAAAACAGCATTCTATCATCAAAAAAATATTGCCAGAATCAAAGGCTTGGGGTCCCAAAAAGACCAAGAGAAGCTCATCCATGCTTTTATCTCTAGTAGGGTTGACTACTGTAATGGCCTCTTAACTGGACTCCCGAAAATGACTAAAACAACTGCAGCTCATTCAGAATGCTGCTGCTAGAATGTTAACCAGGACCAAAAGAACAGAGCACATCACTCTGGTTCTTCAATCTTTGCATTGGCTTTAAGTCAGTTACAGAATACATTTCAATGTGGTGCTTTTAGTTTATAAATCTCTGAATGATTTAGGACCCAAATACATTTCTGATATGTTTGCAGAATATAAACCGAGCAGGGATCTTAGATCCATGAACACATGTCAGCTAGTAGAGCCCAGAGTCCAAACTAAACATGGACAAGCTGCGTTTAGCACTTATGCTGTACAAAACTGGAATAAACTACCAGAAGATCTTAAATGGGCCCAAATGTAAACATTTTTAAATCCAGGTTAAAAATACTTCTCTTCTCACGTGCCTATGACTAAGCACTTAAACTTAACCACACTGTTTAGCCTTATAGCTTCCCACTTTTAATATTTGTTTTCTTATTGTATTTTTTCATTATTATGAAGTATTCATTTGCTTTGATGTTTTCATTTGATTATTTGTTTTTATGTTATTCATTCATTCATTCATCTTCTTCCGCTTCATCCGGGGCCGGGTCGCGGGGGCAGCAGTCTAAGCAGAGATGCCCAGACTTCCCTCTCCCCAGACACTTCCTCCAGCTCTTCCGGGGGGACACCGAGGCGTTCTCAGGCCAGCCGGGAGACATAGTCCCTCCAGCGTGTCCTAGGTCTTCCCCGGGGTCTCCTCCCGGTGGTACGGGACCGGAACACCTTCCCAGGAAGGCGTTCCGGAGGCATCCGAAACAGATGCCCAAGCCACCTCAGCTGACCCCTCTCGATGTGGAGGAGCAGCGGCTCTACTCTGAGCTCCTCCCGGGTGACCGAGCTTCTCACCCTATCTCTAAGGGATCGCCCAGCCACCCTGCGGAGAAAGCATATTTAGGCCGTCTGTATCCGGGATCTTGTCCTTTCGGTCATGACCCAAAGCTCATGACCATAGGTGAGAGTAGGAACGTAGATTGACCGGTAAATCGAGAGCTTCGCCTTACGGCTCAGCTCTTTCTTCACCACGACAGACCGATACATCGACCGCATTACTGCAGAAGCTGCACCGATCCGTCTGTCAATCTCCCGTTCCATCCTTCCCTCACTCATGAACAAGACCCCTAGATACTTAAACTCCTCCACTTGAGGCAAGCCCTCTTCACCAACCTGAAGTGGGAAAGCCACCCTTTTCCGACTGAGGACCATGGCCTCGGATTTGGAGGTACTGATTCTCATCCCCACCGCTTCACACTCGGCTGCAAACCGTCCCAGCGCATGCTGAAGGTCCTGGTTTGAAGGGGCCAACACGACAACATCCTCCGCAAAGAGCAAAGACGAAATCGTGTGGTCCCCAAACCTGAGACCCTCCGACCCCTGGCTGCGCCTAGAAATTCTGTCCATAAAAATTATGAACAGAACCGGTGACAAAGGGCAGCCCTGCCGGAGTCCAACATGCACTGGGAACAAGTCTGACTTACTGCCGGCAATGCGGACCATGCTCCTACTTCGGTCGTATAGGGACCTGACAGCCCTTAGCAAAGGACCCAGGACCCCATATTCCCGAAGCACCCTCCACAGGACGCCGCGAGGGACACAGTCGAATGCCTTCTCCAAATCCACAAAACACATAGACCCGTAGAGGGTATAGAGCTGGTCCAGTGTTCCACGGCCCGGACGAAAACCACACTGTTCCTCCTGAATCCGAGGTTCAACTATCGGCCGTATTCTCCTCTCCAGAACCCTGGCATAGACTTTCCCGGGGAGGCTGAGAAGTGTGATCCCCCTATAGTTGGAACACACCCTCCGGTCCCCCTTTTTAAAAAGAGGGACCACCACCCCGGTCTGCCATCCCAGAGGCACTGTCCCCGACCGCCACGCGATGTTGCACAGGCGTGTCAACCAAGACAGCCCCACAACATCCAGAGACTTGAGGTACTCAGGGCGGATCTCATCCACCCCCGGTGCCTTGCCACCGAGGAGTTTCTTGACCACCTCAGTGACTTCAGCCCGGGTGATGGACGAGTCCACCTCTGAGTCCTCATCCTCTGCTTCCTCAAAGGAAGACGTGACAGCGGGATTGAGGAGATCCTCGAAGTACTCCTTCCACCGCCCGACGACATCCGCAGTTGAGGTCAACAGCTGCCCACCTCTACTGTAAACAGCGTTGGTAGGGCACTGTTTCCCTCTCCTGAGGCGCCGGACGGTTTCCCAGAATCTCTTCGAGGCCAGCCGATAGTCCTTCTCCATGGCCTCACCGAACTCCTCCCAGGCCCGAGTTTTTGCCTCCACAACCACCCGGGCTGCAGTCCGCTTGGCCTGTCGGTACCCGTCAGCCGCCTCAGGAGTCCCACAAGCCAACCAGGCCTGATAGGACTCCTTCTTCAGCTTGACGGCATCCCTTACTTCCGGTGTCCACCACCGGGTTCGAGGATTGCCGCCTCGACAGGCACCAGAGACCTTACGGCCACAGCTCCGAGCGGCCGCTTCGACAATGGCGGTGGAGAACATGGTCCACTCGGACTCAATATCTCCAGCCTCCCTCGGGATCCAGTCGAAGCTCTGCCAGAGGTGGGAGTTAAAGATCTCTCTGACAGGAGCCTCGGCCAGACGTTCCCAGCAGACCCTTACAGTATGCTTGGGCCTGCCGAGTCTGTCCAGCTTCCTCCCCCGCCATCGGATCCAACTCACCACCAGGTGGTGATCAGTTGACAGCTCCGCCCCTCTCTTCACCCGAGTGTCCAAGACATACGGCCGCAGGTCAGATGAAACGACAACAAAGTCGATCATCGACCTGCGGCCTAGGGTGTCCTGGTGCCATGTGCACTGATGGACACCCTTATGCTTGAACATGGTGTTCGTTATGGACAAACTGTGACTAGCACAGAAGTCCAATAACTGAACACCGATCGGGTTCAGATCAGGGGGGCCGTTCCTCCCAATCACACCCCTCCAGGTGTCACTGTCGTTGCCAACGTGGGCGTTGAAGTCCCCCAGTAGAACGATAGAGTCCCCAGTCGGAGCACTTTCCAGCACCCCTCCCAGAGACTCCAAGAAGGTCGGGTACTCTGCACTGCCGTTCGGCCCGTGGGCACAAACAACAGTGAGAGACCTATCCCCGACCCGTAGGCGCAGGGAAACGACCCTCTCGTTCACCGGGGTAAACTCCAACACATGGCGGCAGAGCTGGGGAGCTATAAGCAAACCCACACCAGCCCCCCGCCTCAAACCATGGGCAACTCCAGAGTGGTGAAGAGTCCATCCTCTCTCAAGGAGTGTGGTTCCAGAGCCCAAGCCGTGCATAGAGGTGATCCCGACTACCTCTATTCGGAACCTCTCAACCTCACGCACGATCTCAGGCTCCTTCCCAGCCAGCGAGGTGACGTTCCACGTCCCTAGAGCTAGTTTCCGTGTCCAGGGATCGGGTTGTCTAGGCCCCCGCCTTCGACTGCTGCCTGATCCTCTCTGCACCGACCCCTTATGGTCCCTCCTGTGGGTGGTGAGCCCACAGGAAGGCGGCCCCACGTCGCTCGTTTGGGCTAAGCCCGGCCGGGCCCCATGGGGAAAGGCCCGGCCACCAGGCGCTCGCGTACGAGCCCCAACCCCGGGCCTGGCTCCAGGGTGGAGCTCAAGAAAATGTTATTGTTTTCATATATTTTTCTTTGTAAAGCACATTGAATTGCTTCAATGTATGAATTATGCTATATGAATAAACTTGCTTGCTAACAGTTAAGGGTTAGGAGGACCTTGCGAGTGGTATGTCAAAGCAAATAAATTATAAAAAAGGTACTGAACTTCCCTACACGTCTAACCTGCCAGTCACAAACTAATGCCTGCAAAACAAACCTATCTGCTACTCACCTGCTTCTAACCTAGTGTATACAATGAGTTATCTATGTGGGTAAATAAATCCCAGGGTGTTACCTAGACCTTCTCCGTGGAGGGTTCAAAACAGAGAAAATGCTGAACTAGGCTATGGTTACCAACCAAACAATGTCCTCAAAGCACTAACATCGGAACTGTCCGCTCTCCCTCTAAACACCAAAGAAACAGTAATTTGTGTGAAGGGGCCGGATTGAATTGGATGGTTAACCATGTCCATCTCTTCAGCAACAACTCACCACCCCTGGTAGGTCGACAGAGGGAGGCAGACAAAAAAAACAAGAGAGCAACACAAACTGCACCATACAGATTCACAAAGTGGGATGGGACGTAACAATATGTAATATCTCTGTTTCAGGGATGTTTTTAAAGGCTATACTACACAGTAATCACTGAATGTCAAACACTTGTTTTGAATGGAACACCATATGCAATTAAAATGTAACTGAATGTTTGCTTTGTTGGTGTATATGAGCCATTTGTAAAAGGACTAGAATGTGCTGCTGGGAGTGTCCACATCAAGTCTCGGAGCACATTCCGATTGCAAAAATCCAGCCTCTACCCCAAATATTGTCATGCACATGCTTGTTTTAAATTGTCAAATGTGGGTCATAGGAAAAACAAAGCCAAATTTAACTGTAACAAATATTGATTATTTTGGGGCATGAACATGACCAGTCATGATGTTTATTTCATATTATAAAACGAATAATTCCAGCATCTGAAAGGTCTACTGTGTATCAGCCAACTTTCATTTTGTTAGTGTCTGAAATATCTTACAGAAAAAACCTCTGAGTAATATGGCACCCCTCCTTCCAATATGCATCTCCTGTATTTAAGGCTTCCTGCCCAAAAAGAGAATGACATAGTTTACTCATCTGGCCAGACAGTCAGATATGGACAAAACAAACTGGAACAGGGAATCTGTTTTTTGCTCTGACTTTTGAGATTGATGCATCTTTGTTGGCATGTGTCTTGATCAAATATGCGATCTATATATAAATATTTAAAAGGTTACAGAGGTGGAATAGGGAGGGCTAGATACCTTTTTTCACACTAACATTATTACCAGTCTTTGGCACTCGCAATTAAAACTGGATGTTTGAGTATGTTAAAATAATTAGTATGGCCCCTTTAGTTTTTTCTCTCAACATCTTAACTGGTTTCGTAGGCTATATAATTGGAGTTGCATTTTATTAGCTGCTTTAGCTTCAATAAAACACAGACAGGAATTTGTTACACACTAGCTCAGCGTCAAGATGGAAAAAAAAAGTTTGTTTTAATCTGTGACTAAGTCAGTGAGGACTAAGTCAGGGTAGGCAGCGAGAAACAGAATAAAATCTAATAGTCTACTCACAAATCTATTTCTGTTACATGTGTCATTAGATTGGAAGCATACATTGTCCCATACATGTATCTATTCAGCCCTTCCTTATTAAACAAATTGGCCTATAGCCTACGAGATCCGGGAGTAGATGAACCAGCAGAAAAAAAGCAGACTTTTTTTTTTGTAAACTTACTATATTTGAAGACGAAATCCATTCCCCTTTTGTTCTGAAAGAATTTGGATTGCAGTTGGCAGGTAATTCAAGTCGGCGTAATCAACCCTTGACCACACAGTGTCAGCAGTTGAGAACAGCAGGCAGGGAAAGCAGAACAATTTGCTAGCTTCAGCGCAACCACTCAGCCACTCGGTTCTTGAATACTTTTCTGGTAATATTCTGCCCCTTACGCTGTTGTAAATCCATATAATCAGGTGTTGGTCTACACTTTGACAGATTATTTTTTTCTTCAAAAGATAAAGTGGAAAATTCTTCTAGATGCAAAAATTGATTTGGCACTTCCATAGCTAGCTAGGCCAGCTAGCTTAATAGTCACGGGACTGGAGAGCCAGTGGGTAAAATATTTTGATTGGTAGGAAGCAATATAACTATGCCCCAAAAGCAACAGAGGCCTTTTCTGTACCCATTTGAAAGAATATGTGAACGTACTATGCATGTCCCAACCTGCATTCACATGAACTAGGCACAGTGGCTCCCAACCTTTTTCAGTTACTGTACCACTGACAGAATTTTTCTCTGCTTGGAGCACCTCTGAAGTACCCCCTCATGTTAAATCCACTAGCAAGCCTATGGTGTCATGAGTGTTTTCAAGTACACCCTGTGGAGAGGCCAAATACCCCCAGTGGTCCTAGTACCCCTGGTTGGGAACCACTGAACTAGGGGGAAAAGCAGTGCTTCCCCCCCCCCCCCACCTTTCTGAGGAACAGAGCCCACGAATGTTAGAGGGAGCCGGAGGGGTCGAGAGCGGTTTAGCCAATAGACTCAATAGCATCCAGCTGCAGCCCTACAGACACCGCTGGCTAAAATCCATACGTTATTTCTGTTTCTTTAATTTCCTGGTTAAAAACCCCTCTGGCTAAAATGCATATGTCATTTCGTTTTAGTGATTTCCTGTCTAAACACTTTTCTGGCTAAAATGTTCTTTTCGTGATTTCCTAGCTAGTTTGTGAACGTTTATAGCACCGAACCATAATACGTCAGGTTTGGATCATAGAGAATAGTGTTGGGTATGGGTGTCTGGTAACTCATCAAATCTATCAAACTGGGAATCCTGTCTCCTGTTGTTCTAATCAGACATATTACTACATTTGAATTAGCCTATTAGCTTACTAACAGTATCTAGCGTTAAAAACCACATTGTTTTTAACATGTTTATAACATCCAAACTCAAAATTGTTACCAATATGTAGGTAGATCATTATTTGCACAGATTTGCCAACATGACCAGACAAACAATTTCCCAAGCATTCAAGCTCCACACCAAATCAATTCTTTACATTTTTTTATCTGCAGTAAGAGTAGATTTGAACTCAATGACACGAAAAAGATAAATAAATAAAATAAAACACCAAATCACTTCGGTCCACTCTACTGCTCCTAAAACTGGCAATCTGGGCACTGTCCAGGAAATGATGGGTCCATGAAATATCCCTGCAGAATCCCACGCTTCCCATTTCCTGTGTTTCCCACACATTCTTTAAAAAAACAATTGCACTCTCTGCAAAAAAAAATCAACAAGGCAATAATTTCACTCAAAGCAAATGTAAACATGTAACTACCTACATAACTGTCTTTATAAAACAATGTGTAGTTGTGGTGCTAAAGCTAGCTACAACTAGCTATAGAGCTACAGTAGAAAACAGTGGCCGGCTTTACAAGTTACCTGACCCAATAATTTGATAACAAACAGTATTAATAGCTAGGTAGCTATTTTGACAGACAGAAAATGTGTGTGTATTTGAATGCTGACAGTATCAATAAATAATCTAAAGTTAAATAATTTTCCTACCTGTGTTTTAGCCAGCGGTGTCTGCGGTGCTGCAGCAGGATGCCTCTCACACCCCCAAAAAATCCACTGGCTAAAACTCGGCTAGCTAAAGTCATACTTTCGCTTCGTCATTTCTGTTTTGTCATTTCCTAGCCCACTTCTCGCTATTTCAAACTGATGTCACTTGAGTAATCTTAGTAACCTGTGGATAATTCCACTGTTGTTTACTTCCATTTCATAATTTCTTTTACATCTACCTCTTGCTAAAGCTAAATTGTTGAAACTATTACACCTTATACAAAAACAGTACATGTAAAACCTAAATTATAACATGCTTTAGAATACATTAGCATAGCTAAATTGTATTACTGAACCCACTAACAAACAAGGTATGCACAAATCAAGAATGAACTGCCCGCCACCACCTACGTTTGTAAAAGGTTTCACCAAATACAAACCATTGGTGTCAATCATGTCCAAGACACTGAATGATAGTCCAATGAGAATCCATACCATTTTAATTAGACTACAGAAATAAAATGTCACGATGATCTGTACTCTAGATGATGTTTGAAGCTAACACTTTCACGTGCAATCAACCACATAAAGAGGGGTGACAAAGAAAAGCATTAAAATTCAGGCACACTGATCATGATTGTATCTTCACCTGTGCCTGCCGAGAGGATGTAGCAGATCAGATCAATTACAGCAGCTAACCAAAATCAGATTTCAAGGATACAACAACTGGAAAAAGGAAAATACTTGATTGCTGGATGTGCTTATCAGTCAAAATGATTGTCATTCCTGTGATACGACTCAAAGACATCCTACAGAAAATAGACAAGGGGTCATTTGGGTTAGGAAAAATGCAAACGACAAGCAAGAGAAGTGATGTACTGACCACTGCTTTATATGAACTGTGCTAGATTTACAGACCAGAACAGCAAACAGAGCCATAAAAGCCCCAACCAGTACATATTGGGCCTTCCAAAAAGTTGACCAGAAGGAAAAAGGTACTGTTACTGATTACTACTTAAACTAACCAGGAGTAGCCATACTGTCAACTACCTCCAACAAAGCTGTAAACAACTTTCTGAAATCACTCTTTGCAAGACATGAGTTAGCATCTAAACTGTACTTGGATAATGGCACAGTGCTCCATCTTTGAATTTCCATCTTTTGCCACCAACTGGGCAATTTCTTCCCAGATTGAACATTTGGTGGATTCTTGGCATAGCAAAGAAGACAAAAAGCTGATTGTACAACCAGAGCCGTCAGGTTCCAACTATACATTGCAGTCCAGATTTGTTGATGATGAGGTTAAGGGTGCGGTATATGGACAGTTGGCTTCACTGGTCTCTCTTATTAGGCAGGTGGGGAAAAAAACGAATTTTAACATGTACCAGTGATGGCAATTGTGGAGAAAAAAGATACTAACATAGACAACAAGGCAGTGGGGATCACAATGCCACCTGGACCTGAAGCAGCGAGGAACACGGTGGTACCTGAGGCCTTTACAACAGGAATTATTAAACCTTTTCAACCTAGGACCCAGATTAGAGTAAACACATGCATCTATGTTAAAACATTAATAAAAAGTTGTTACATACCAATGCAGACATTCCATTCCTGCAAATGTTCGTCTGTTGGGAACACTTGCATACAATCTACGATTAATGTTTTTATTCTGAACAGATAGCGATTACTGATAATTATTTGGTTTTCATTCTGAACTGGAAAAAATCATATTAATCACATACACACATTGTTTTTGAATCCTTGTGAAGACTTGAGACCTAACCCTGACCCAGAAATCCATGTACCCTATTACCTAGCCATGAACCTAACCACAACCTTACCCTAAATGTAACCTCAATAACCTACATTTTATGCCTAAGCTTTACCTAGCCATAACGCCTAACCTTGAACCGAACTGGTAATTCCTGAACCTGAAAGTAACCCCAACATTAACAAATGTACCTGTAAATGTTTCCCTTATCCTAACCGAAAATCAAATTTTCACCAGTGGGGACCGATTTAACAGGTTTATCTATCTTTCTGGGGACATATCCTATTATACCATCATATGTCCTATTACAGAAATTAATGTTGAAAACATTCTTAGTTGGAACCCTGTAAAATACAATGCAAAGTTCATTATGATCTGGAATAAGCTGTGTACAAACAAAGGGATTGTTTTGAATAGAAACTCACATTAATGTAATTTAGTAGACACTATCCAGAGCAACTGAATGTATTGAGTGTTTCTGCTGTTGTACACAGTATCAATTGCAGTAATTACTATAACTATGAACCTACGCTCCGACACATTACAACCCACCCTAACCTTGTCTGGGACCCACTTAGGGTCGTGACCCATACTTTAAAGAAAGGCTGCTCTAAGTAGTTCGAGTGTGAACACATCTACATTATAGACCCCAAAACCTAGGGTTCTCAGAGGACTCAAATCTGAGAGGGAATGAACAGCACAATCCACTTATTCAGACATAATTGAGGTCTTTATTATTAGTAATTCATTTGGCATATTTTAATTTTTATTCCCCTACCTGCTCTGTGGTAAATTTGGAGGCCAAATTTACCAAAAAAACATTCAGCCAGTCACAAAACTTTATTACATTAATATTAAACATGAAATATATCATTTTACTGTATGCTCTTAAAGGTGTAACAGCTTCTGTTTTATTTTTAAGTTACAATAATAGTTTTCATCTAACAACAAATGTACATTTTTGATAAGAATAGCTTTTATGTATTACCAATCATGCCATCATCAGGGAAATGCCGGTGGATAGCATATAGAACACAGGATTGCTGAGGTTTGCTGTTGTAGAATTCCAGCTGATTGACGCAAAAGCCAGTTTCATGGAAACACCTGGAAAAAGGAGACGTTGTGCAGTGTTCGTCAAAACAAACATCTGGGAGACATGACAAAGTAGTAATGTAATTAAGGTAAAATTAACATAGTCATGTATGCAAGTCCCATTACAAATGAGTTGAGGCAGAATGGCTCAAAACCTGGATGCTGGATCAGACGGAAGATGTAGAAATACACTCCCTGGAGCAGATCATTTTTATTGCTGTGGTAATGGTTAGCCATGTGCCTTGCTGAGGCAATCTTGAGAAATGGGATTGAACAGCACATAGCCGACCACCGGTCCCCATCACACCACACAAGAGCTGTTAGACCATGTATGTATTCTCATTGAACCCCATTGAAACCGGATATCCTGGGTAATGGGAATGATCGGATCCCAATCACGTCATACAGGCATCCCCAGAGTAAGTTCACTGCTCAAAGAAATTAAGGGTACACGTAATCATCACAGTATAACACCAAGTCAATAAAACTTCAAGGATATCAATCCGTCCAGTTAGGAAGCATAAGCTATTGTGAACCAAAGTCACCTGTTTTGGTGCAAATTAAAATGACAACAGGTGCACTTGAGCGGAAACAGCAAGACAACCCCCAAAAAGGTGGTAGCCACAGACAATTGCTCTCTCCTTATCCTTCCTGACTGATTGTTCTCTAGTTTTGCATGTTGCTAGTGTCAATGTCACCACTGATAGCATGAGGCTGTACCTTCAGCCCCTTCAGATTCCACAGGTAGTCCACCTCCAGGATGGCACATCCATACATGCCATCGCAAGAAGGTTTGCTGTGTCTCCCAATACAGTCTCAAGTGCATGGAGGAGATACCAGGTGATGGGCCGTTACAAGAAGAGAGCTGGACAGGGCTGTAGAAGGGCATTAACCCAGCAGCTCCTGTGTATGAGGAGGAAAATTTCCTCCTGACCAAACTGTCAGAAACAGACTTCATGAGGGTGGCATGACGGCCTGATGTCCTCAAGAGGGAGGACACCAACTCGCCAGAGAACACCAGAATTGGCAGGTTCGCCATTGGCGCCCCTTTCTTTTCACAGATGAGAGCAGGTTCACACTCAGAATGTTACAGTTGTGAAACATTCTGGACATGCCGTGGCAAACGCTATGCTGCCAGCAACATCATCCAGCATGACTGGTTTGGCGGCGGGTCAGTGATGGTCTGGGGAGGCATATCCTTCGAGGGTTGCACAGACCTCCACGTGCTAGCCAACGGTACCCTGACTGCTGTTAGGTACCGGGATGAAATCCTCAGACCCATCGTCAGAACTTACACAAGTGCAGTGGGTGGAGGACAAGGCCCAACCTCGTGACCAGAATGTGTAGGCAATTCCTGGATGACAAAGACATTAATGCCATTGACTGGCCCTCAGGTTCCCAAGACCTGAATCCAATTGAGAACCTCTGGGACATTATGTCTAGGGCAATCCGACCCCAACAAGTAGCACCACAGACTGCCCAGGAGCACACTGATACCCTGATCCAGGTCTGGGAGGAGATTCCCCAGGACACCATCCACCGTCTCATCAGGAGTATGCTTTAATGTTTCTTGTTCCAAACTTAACAAAGAACCCAAACAAAGGCACTGCACAAACCCCAAACAATGACCCAACAACCAAAGGAACAACAGGGCAATTTAAATAGGATTCCCAATCAGAGGTAAAAGGGAGCAGCTGCCTTTGGTGGGGGACAATTAAACCGTAGTGCACATTGAGATGCCCAGAGGCACCTCTGCAGTCAGGCCCTGACTGTGGCCTCCAGGCACAGAGAGATGCCTAGAGGCACCCCAGCCAGGACCTGACATGGGGTCATACACACTACTGCAGAGGTCTCAAACCGGTTCCACGGAGGGCCATGTGTATGCAGGTTTTTGCGTTTTCCTTTAAATTGGTTCCCAGTTCAGACCTAAACAACCAGGTGGGGGTAGAAACGAACCAATTAGTGACCTAATTAGTCAATTAAGTACAAGGTGAGAGTGAAAACCTGCAGACACTCAGCTCTCCGTGAAACCGGTTTGAGACCTCTGCACAACTGAGTCACATTATGAGTTGCTGTAATTATGTTTGTGCAAGTTGGAATAGCCTATGAGTTCAATTGCTTACTTTCATTTTCAGTATGAGTTTGAATCCAGGCCTTAATCTGTTGGTGATTTAGGTTTCCACTGACCATTGTTACATCATTATCTTCTCAACGAATACCAAAAGGTACAGTAAAGATTTTTATCTTTAAAATATATCCTTCTTCGAGACCCGATGTGTGATAAATTGTTTTGGGCAGCGTATTTAGTCTAATTTAATTACTGACTTGTGGCAAATCAAACCAGCCGTTTTGGTGGGAATAAACTGTACAGTTTGACAACCAACTGACAGATGTCTGCTTCTAAATTGCACTATAAGCATTCATGCTCATCTTAACACCACCTGGTAATTCCCCCAAAACAGCAGAATCAACCAGCCATACTGGTAAATGGGAATAACCGAACTTGGCGATGTTCGGCTAACAATCAGTTCCCTAATCACATCAGATAAAACGCTTTCAGACCAAGCATGTAGACTCAGAAAATACACCCAATGCCTCACCAAGTATGATAAACCAGCTATCTGTTTGGTTCTTCTAAAATGTGAAACTGGTATTTTCAAACTTAATTTTCATTTTCCTTAATTATTAATTACTAATTGATATCTTACTAATTATTTATGATTAAAAGTTTACAAATGTTTGAAAAGGTGTGGCTATATTCCTGTTAGTCAACTATGGCGGTGCACAGTGACTCTGCTTTTTCGAAAAAATTTAATTATATATATTCATAATATATAGACATTAAATAATGTATGTATATACAGCTCTGGAGCAAAATTATGAGACTACTCCTAATTTTTCTTAAATCAGCATCTCTATATGTATGGCAGCCATTCCATTCTAGTGTCTGTTAAATTTCAACACAGGCACACCTCATTTTACTTAATGAGGTACTGATTAGGTGATTACCTGAACAAAATCTAATTTAACGAGGAAAAGTATAAAAACCACTGCTGTGGTCATCACTATCCTCTTGGAATAGGACCAGCTGAATGGCAAAACAGTTCAAGTAGTACCTCAAAGGTAATATGAATAAAAAAAATACTATTTAGCATGACAACAGAGTTGAAAAGCTTTGAGTAAGGAAAAGAAGGGTTCAATTTTGGCTTTACTGGCAGAGGGATACAGTGAGCATCAGGTTGCTTCTGTCCTGAAAATTTCAAAGACAGCAGTTCATAAGAACAAGGTCAAGCAACAGACATTGGGGACAACAAAGCTACACACTGGCAAAGGGTGAAAACGACTTTCCACTGACTGAGATGACCGTCAACTCATTCGAATGTCACTCAACAACCGTAGGATGACAAGTGACCTACAAAAAGAATGGCAAACAGCAGCTGGAGTGATGTGCACATCGAGGACGGTTCAAAAAAGGTTCCTAGGGGCAGGGCTGAAGTTGTGCAAAGCTAGAAAACCATAGAGAAATGGAGTAAGGTCATCTTGTCTGACAAGTCAAATGTTTGCCCAACACCTCATTGTCTAATAGTTAGACAGAGACATGGTGAGGCCTACAAGCCACAGTGTCTTGCATCCACTGTGAAATTTGGTGAAGGATTGGTGATGATATGGGAATGCATCGGCAAGGCTAGAATCAGGCATATTTGTCTTTGTGAAAGACGCATTAATTAAGCCAAGTACAAGGTTATCCTAGAAGAACAACTGCTCCTTTCTGCTCTGACAATGTTCCCCAACTCTGAGAATTGTTTTTTCCTGCAGGACAATGCTCCATGCCAGGTCAATTAAGGTGTGGATGGAGGACCACCAGATCAAGATCCTGTCATGGCCAGCCCAATCTCCAGACCTGAACCCCATTGAAAACCTCTGGAGTTTGATCAAGAGGAAGATGGATGGTCAAAAGCCATCAAACAAAGCCGAGCTACTTACATTTTTGTGCCAGGAGTGACATAATGTCACCCAACAGCAAAGTGACAGACAAGTGGAGAGCATGCCAAGACGCATGAAAGATGAGATAAAAAATCTGGGTTATTCCACCAAATATTGATTTCTGAACTCTTCCTAAGTTAAAACATTTGTATTTTGTTGTTGAAAAATAAATATGAATTTGTTTTCTTTGCATTATTTGAGGTCTGAAAACAATGCATATTTTTTTGGTCATTTTGACCAATTTTCTACAAATAAATATTCTAAATGACAATATTTTATTTGGAATTTGGGCGTAAAGTTGTCAGTAGTTTATAGAATGAAACAAAACGGTTCAATTTACTCAAACACAGAGAATATATATATATATATATATATATACACTCACCTAAAGGATTATTAGGAACACCATACTAATACTGTGTTTGACCCCCCTTTGCCTTCAGAACTGCCTTAATTCTATGTGGCATTGATTCAACAAGGTGCTGAAAGCCTTCTTTAGAAATGTTGGCCCATATTAATAGGATAGCACCTTGCAGTTGATGGAGATTTGTGGGATGCACATCCAGGGCACGAAGCTCCCGTTCCACCACATCCCAAAGATGCTCTATTGGGTTGAGATCTGGTGACTGTGGGGGCCATTTCAGTACAGTGAACTCATTGTCATGTTCAAGAAACCAATTTGAAATGATTCGAGCTTTGTGACATGGTGCATTATCCTGCTGGAAGTAGCCATCAGAGGATGGGTACATGGTGGTCATAAAGGGATGGACATGGTCAGAAACAATGCTCAGGTATGCCGTGGCATTTAAACAATGCCCAATTGGCACTAAGGGGCCTAAAGTGTGCCAAGACAACATCCCCCACACCATTACACCACCACCACCAGCCTGCACAGTGGTAACAAGGCATGATGGATCCATGTTCTCATTCTATTTACACCAAATTCTGACTCTACCATCTAAATGTCTCAACAGAAATCGAGACTCTTCAGACCTGGCAACATTCTTCCAGTCTTCAACTGTCCAATTTTTGTGAGCTCGAGCAAATTGTAGCCTCTTTTTCCCTATTTGTAGTGGAGATGAGTGGTACCCAGTGGGGTCTTCTGCTGTTGTAGCCCATCCGCCTCAAGGTTGTGCGTGTTGTGGCTTCACAAATGCTTTGCTGCATACTTCGGTTGTAACAAGTGGTTATTTCAGTCAAAGTTGCTCTTCTATCAGCTTGAATCAGTCGGCCCATTCTCCTCTGACCTCTAGCATCAACAAGGCATTTTCGCCCACAGGACTGCCGTCTGGCACCAACAACCATGCCACGCTCAAAATTGCTTAAATCACCTTTCTTTCCCATTCTGACATTCAGTTTGGAGTTCAGGAGATTGTCTTGACCAGGACCACACCCCTAAATGCATTGAAGCAACTGCCATGTGATTGGTTGATTAGATAATTGCATTAATGAGAAATGTAACAGGTGTTCCTAATAATCCTTTAGGTTGAGTGTATGTACAGTATAATTTGAGTGAAGGGAAGGGTTGGCCAACCGATAGAGTTGTGTCTTAAGGCCTGCTTTAAAAGCCATGAATGTCTGTGCAGCCCTGAGGCTGTCAGGAAAGGAGTCCCAGAAGTGAGGTCCAATGAAAGAAAAGGCACGGTCTCCCATTTTATTGGGAGCCGGGTTCTTGGTTCATTGAGCAGATTGTCGTTGCTAGACCATAGAGGGCGTGGAAGTTCATGTGGGGACAGCAGGTCAGATAAGTAGCCATTGATAGCTTTATTACTAAAAGGATAATTTCAAAGTCAATTCTTTGAGGGACAGGAAGCCAATGAAGGTCAGCAAAGAGGTGTGATGTCGGCAGATTTTATTGTCTCAAAAACCTTGGAGCACTACTTTCGATGAGCTGTATTTTATGAATTGAATTTGCTGGTAGGCCTCTTAGTCCTGCATTCCAGTAATCAATTTGGGAGAAAAAATATGAATGTATAAGCTTTTCTGCATCAGAGAAGGTGAGAAAAGGTCTTAGACAGGAAATGTTCTTAAGGTGAAAAAATTATGTTTTAAAGATATGTCTAGTGTGGGCCTTAAAATATTTCACACCCAGATTGGTGATGACTGAGGAGAGGGGAATGATGTGGCCGTCAAAGGAAGGGCAGATCTTGTAGGAGTTGGTGATTTGCTGTGGGGTGCCTATACTTATTGCCTCTGTCTTGCTGCTAATGTGTTCCACTCTCTGCTCAGTTGTGTGTATTTGCCATTAAACGCTTTGCGTTCCTGACTGAAATGCATTGCATAATATAGGTCTAAGCCTATACATTCACTCAGTATTTTTTTTTTTTTTTATCATTTTAAATAACAAAGAGAAATGTGTGCCTGTGGAGACACACATCACATGATATAGGCCACCTGGCTATAATTTGGTCATTTATCATTTAAATATTTTAATTAAAAGCATTATATTGTTAGATTACAGGTCTAACTCTAAAAGATTCTTCCTCATCATAAATTAATCTGACTAATAAGCCTGAGTGGTGTCAGTGTGCACCACTGCAGTTGACTAACAGGAATATAGCCACACCTTTTCATTCATATTGAAACTTATTTTACTTATTATTTATGATTTAAAAAATCTAATTAACTGGCCAATTACAGAAATGTATAATTATAAAACAAAAGGAAAATGAAAAAAGTTGAAAATACCAGCTTCACATTTTAGAAGAACCAAACAGATGGCCTGGCTTAAATAGCCCTGTCCTACTAGAGGAAAAATATGTAACAATATAATGAAACAAAAACAGTGTTCTCTTTCTCTTTTGGGTTTCTTTTTACATCTGTGAAAAAGGCCATGTCCTCCATATTCCATCAATCTACAATTGCATATACCAATGTGTAGCCTCCTCTTTCTCTCTCCAATGGCAGCCAGTCGCACGATATGATTACATGCATATGATTTTAGTTTCAATTGACTGAAAGATTTAAGATAAACTTGCTGTTATCTTTTGTAACATAACATCTGCCTTTATATCAGAAATGTGATATTTATATTTATTACATTTGGCCCAGTCGGTAAAAACAATATTATTGCATATAGCCAAGACACGTCGCATTTATGTCAAATTCCGACCCAGATCTGAGAAAATAGTAAAAATGTTGGACCCAGACCCACTTGTGTCCCGGTCTCTGAACTCTGTGTCTGCTGGATCTGAGACCTATGCTTGACACCCAATCACGAAATAGCCCCGCCAACCACCTGCAGCCATAGCAATGACATGAAGCAAACATGAGTAGCATATCATCATATGATACAAAAGGAAATTATTTAACACGATACTCTCCAGCATCTCATCAATTGCTTCAAAAATATCTGAAGCATATTATTGTGTCCGTAGCCTCAGAAGACCAGCGACACAAGCTCCTAAGTGAAAATGCAGACACTGAACAAGAAGCAGATGTTGCAGCTCCAGTGAGAAATGAATTTAGACATAAACTTAAAGACATCCCACAACGTCAGCCAAGCTGGAGGAGCTGGGATGAGACCAGCATTGTGTCATTGGTTTGCCAGCATTGACGATGAAAAATGGCTCGCCAGGCATTATCTGTGGTCGTCATCATAGGTAATGAGTCATGAAATCAAAAGAACAAAAGCATTATTAATCCAAACAATGAGAAAAAAAGAATGCCATGCAAAAGAAAAGAAGATAATTTACCAGCAGTTGTAGTAGGTTTCTCAAAGAGGTCTAGAATGGCAAGACACCTACAAATACAACATTGAACTGTTACAGAGGTAGACCGTCTGCAGTTGAGAAACACCTTTCAAACAACCAATCAACCAATCCTTGACAGTCATTAATGGAGCACTACTTTGGACACAAGCTATAGAGATAACCAAAGGTCTGCAACAGAACATGTTAAGGCCCAATAGCCTGTGAAACCCTCCCGGCAATATCCAGGACAGAATTAGTGAAACAGCAATTTGTATAAATAGACACGTGCTCAATCAAGCAATAACATGTTTCACCCTGTACAATCAGATTCTGAACCTGATCCAATATAGCCACAGCCAGGAAATGAAAGGTGCGCCAAACAAAGGGGCACAATGTCCAACTTCCTTTGCTGCATGCAGCACCACCACATGTGGTAAACAATGTAGGCGCCAGGAGCGAAGACGGAAGCAGCAGATCTGTACTCTAAAGTAGTAATTCCCCGGCTCACAGCACGTCCCATAAAATAGGGAGAATGGTGTCCATATGGAGATTACAGGGACCCGGCTCCTCACCTATGCCTGCAGCCATCTTCATCCCATGGGCACAGAAACCCTGCTTCTTTCCACGAAAACTATATGGCGTACCGGCACAAAACATGCGTGGACTCGAGTGCCTCCAGCAGAAAGTCATAAAAACACGTTGTGAGAGACAGGGATCGCACCTCCTGGGAACATGCAATCTTAAAAATCCTTGAATACGCCAATATTGTCTCAAAATGATTATTTCTTTGTGGAAGATGGAAGTGGCCAAAATGTATCAAGTAAAAACTCGTCAGTCATTAGCATAACAGTTAATTATTTCAGGTTTAATCGTATATATAGGAACAAGTATTATGACAGTTGTTCTGATTTTACATTTCCATGGTTCAAAACTATATTCTTCCCAGCTGTACAGAGGTAACTCCGGGATGCTGGCCTTCTAGGCAGAGTTGTAAAAGGCCATGTCAGAATGGCCAATAAAAAGAAAATATTAAGATTGGAAAAAAAAAAACAGACACTCTACAGAGGAAGAACTCTGTCTAGAAGGCCAGCATCCTGGAGTCGCCTCTTCACTGTTGAAGTTGAGACTAGTGTTTTGCAGGTACTATTTCATAAAGATGCCAGTTGATGACCTGTGATGTGTCTGTTTCTCAAACTAAACACTCTAATGTATGTCTTGCTCAGTTGTGCACCAGGGTCTTCCACTCTTTCTATTCAGGTTAGATACAGTTTGCATTGTTCTGTGAAGGAAGTAATACACATCGTTTCATGAGATCTTCAGTTTCTTGGAAATTGCTTGCATGGAATAGCCTTAATTTCTCAGAAAAAGAATTGACAGACACATTTCTGAAGAAAGTTATTTGTTTCTGGCCATTTTGAGCCTGTAATCTAACATAGAAATGCTGATGCTGAAGATACTGAATTGGTCTAAGAAGGCCAGTTATATTGCTTTTTTAATCAGTTTTAAGCATTGCTAACATAATTGCCATTGGGCTTTCTAATAATCAATTAGCCTTTAAAATGAAAAATGGGCCTTGCTCAGACACAACATGCCATCTGTATACCTGTGTAGATATTCTATTGAAAATCAACCGTTTCCAGTTACAATAATCATTTACAACATTGACAATGTATTACATTGTATTTCTGATCAATTTGATGTTATTTTGATGGACAAAAAATAAACCTTTCATTCAAAAACAAGGAAATATCTAAGTGACCACAAACATTTGAACGGTAGTTTATATTTCTTACAAGAAATACTGCAAATATGAACAATGTGTCTTAATTCATAAATCTCTTGAAATAATTGTTGGACTGTCTCCCTAGGATGCAGCTCTCACTCAGGGAGACTAGGTTCAAGCTAGCATGAGAACAGCGTCAGAGGGGTATATTGCTCTTCTCCCACTGGGACATAGGCACTGGGTGGGCCTTGCTAACCTACTTGAGAGCTTGGCCCATCCAGATTGAGCAGCAGTTTTTACATGATACAGTGTATAAAAAAAGTTTTGAAGGAAACAACGAACCGAGTTGGAGAGGCAGTTTTTTACTGTGACACCGGAGCGATATTTTTGCAGACAAGGAAAATGTGAAGTGCGTCAAGAATAAGTGGTATTTCCAACGGCCTCTCAACTGACATAGTCTGGTAACTGTTTGTCATTGAAGGGTTAAAGCTACTCTATTAGTTAAGTCATCTCTATATTACACTTTGCCAGACCTATTTTGTGCCAGACTTTCAATGTCCCATTCATGAAATGTTACAATCCCCACAGATTCTAGGCAGGTGCCAGATTGGAAAACGGAAATAGATTATTCTGCTTTCTTTCATGATTGACAAAAGCCTGCACTTATTTTGTGCTCACAAATCGAACAAAGGCCAATAATAATTACTAAATGCAGGGTGTTTGGTAAAATGAAATGTTCTGCATTCTCTCCCAACTCCAATTCTTAAGAGAATAATAACCTGTTTAATAGGGTTAACACTATGATTGAAGAGAGCTGTTTTGGTAGCAAGTTAAATAGCCAAAACATTAATATGTCTTCATGTAACACAGCAAGTTATATCTTAAATAAATAGTAATCTGTTGGTTTTGAAATGCAAGAGCAATACACATAAACTAATAAATAACTGGTAAGCAAAATTAGGTGTAAAATGTTTTGAGTGCAATAGAAAGCTTCAGTATTATTAACAGGCTTTCTATGATTTGAGGGCCGACCCAAATTTCTGCAGGCCCACCCAGCAACACATTTCTGCCTAAACCTCAGCATCCCACTAAAGACATTTGATAGAACTTCGTTAGATAACAATTACCTATGTGAACACAGTTGTGTTAACCCAGTTGATTGTGGGTCATGCCAAATACCCATTGTTTGATAAATGCCTGTTGCTTATTTTAAACTTTACATTTTCTAACCTTTCTAACTTTTCCAAAGGCTATATGGGCTATCCCCTGCACAACAGTTCTCAAGAAATTCTCAGATGTCATAAAGCACAGAGGAGGTACTTTTTCACGGATAGAAGTCCCAGATTGTGTTAACTAGCATAGTTTGAAAATTGCATGTTATAATGCTGCCTTATCTACCAACAAGGAACAACTATCAGCTACTGTATAGCCTTATTTATTTGTTGCCTAAAATACATAGGAAGAACATCTGGATATTGAGAAAAAAATACATACACCATATTTCAGACACCAAAGGTCCAGTGCCTGTGACTAAGAACAGATGGAAATTACAATCCAATGCCAACAGAGACAAAGAGCTTCTGTTTTGTTTAGAATTATTGTATTGTACAATCAGAAAAAAGCCAATGGAAGAGGTGTTTCACTACATAGTGATATTTTAAAGGATTTTAGCTGAATAAGTTGGTGATGTGGGGTGGGGGGCGGCTAAGCATATCTTTTCACTTTTTTAGCAGCTTGACTCTGTGAAGGGAGAAAATCACTGTGAATGATAGCTTTTGCATTGGTAGCATGAATAGGATACAATACAATGCTAAAACCTTTGCATTATTGTTGGGTGGTGCTGAGGCATAGGGAACTTTATGAATTCTGATTTACTTTTAGTACATTGTTTACAGTGCAAAGCGTGACAGTGTTGGAAAAAGACAAAACATTTGCAACAGATAACAGATCCACACATAATAGCAGAGCTGGGCACCAAACGTTAATTAACAAAGTTAAAATTTTATGAGTGCATAATATGGTTCTATTGGTTGTCTGGTAACCTATGACTCGGAAAAAACACGGTCTGTGATTTTTCCATTGCCGGTCTCTGAACAGCCCAATAAGGTTCAGTATTATCTGCTTGGAGAGTGAATGAGGTACCCATTTTCAGATGGAGAGGGCCTTGTAGATCATGGAAATTAACCAACATGCTTTTATTATCAAGAGAAGAACTTCACAGGGAAACAAAACATAAATCTTTAAGTTCTACCATTCAGGAGATATTAGGCACAATGTCAGCTTGACAACTGTAGTTGTTCAAAATTAATCGATATTGATGTTGATATGAAGTCAGCCTTAATTATGATATCAGCCTTTATTAACTGTAAAGCGAAAAGCTATGTTTTTTGGTTCTAATGTAAGCCCTTATAAATGTCCCAGAAAATATATTGTAGCGACCTTGGCAAGGCCACTACTTGCCCCTCCAAATGGGCGCCGAAGGTTGCGGGTTCGAGACACTGCCCGTCAGACGCTACATTGGTGTCAGAAGTGGGATTTTCCCAGATGGCCATCAGAATGGCGTGTCTCTGTGAGGGACTTGGTATTGTGAAACGTTAGGACACGCTCTCCCATTTGGTGGGGGTAGTGTAGCAACCTTGGTAGGGCCACTACTCGCCCCTCCAAATGGGATATCCTTATTTGGAGCATTGGGTAGTGTGCCCGCCTGGGGAGCCGAAGGTCACGGCTTGAGACACTGCCCGCCAGATGCTACAATATATATATATATATTTTTGCACTTTGTTAGATATTTTTATGTGTTTTGGTGCAAAAATATAGAAAGTCACGTTAACGTTTATCGCTAACTTCCGGTACATTTGTAACAATTTACCTTATAAACAGTTATCAAAGTTAACATTTTGGTGAACAGATTAATAGTTAACAAAGTTAACTTTTTAATTAACCGTGCCCAGCTATGCTAAATTGGTGACAGACCAAACTGAGCCAAAGCTGTGAGGTCCCGGATCCTGTTCTGTCTCAAATTAAGCACTGAAGCTAACTATCTGGGGCCGTATTCACAATAAATATTATGGCTAAAAGTAGATCCTAACCTGATGATTTAGGAGAAACTTGGTTTCAATGGTTGTGTCCTTATTTTAGGACTAAGTGTATTTCACAAAGAATTTTAGGGCTAAAATCAGCTCCTAAATCTAGGAAAAGTTAGGGGCAGTCAAGAGGACTCCTAAGTCACTAAGACCAAATCACAAACAATCCTAAAGTCGCTGCTGCCAACAATACACCTCGTAATCCGCCTTAATCAAGAGGGTATTATGATCATAGTTGAGCTAGACAGGGATGCAGTTACTTCACCAACAAACAGAAAACACCCAATAACACCGGAGGTCAAGGTTGTTACAACTCTATGCTACTTGGCCACAGGGAAAATGCAGCTATGTAGCACAGACAATCTTAGTATATCTCAGTCATTTGCCAGTAGAATATTACATCAAACAATAAATGCCCTCTCCAGACCCCACATCGTCCGACAAATCATTCACCTCATTCGCCAACTACAAAGAAACAAAGCCAAATGCATGGCCTTAGCTGGACCACCCATTTGTGGTATATTTGGGACACATAATTGCACAAATTATTGCACCATCAAAAGATGAACATTAATTTCTTTACGAGCTGCCAGACATGTATGAGGCTGACAATTATAGCTGAACATACAGTATCTTGACTAGTCTGTATATCATTATTGGGTTCATACTTAATCAATGACAAAGCCTACACTTTCATTTGAATATCTTTATTTCAATATGGCAACATGACACATCTTTCTACAGCATTACTATGATGAATTTACTGACAGAGACCTCTCCCCTATCAGCTAATCACTGTGGGTGTAGTAAGTAAGCTTGTTTGTGGAACACAACATCATCCATAGCAACAGGATCAACCCCGTCCTTTCTCTTTGCTTACGATTTCTCCTCCTTCCTTAGTAAAAGTTGGTCTTAGCAGCTTTTTGAATTGGTTTTAAGAGGAAACTCTTAGCTAGGAACTTATACTGCTGTATTGGAGTTCTCTTATTAGTAAGATAAAATGTTGTGAATACAGCCCCTGATCAGCTGTTTGCTGAATCATGGAATGACACGTTACGGGCTGTACACATTCCAATTAGGGCATGGATTAAAATGACACAACAAAGTGACATCAGGTCTTCCAAGCAAAATCTGAATTTAGTGATTCCACTCGATTTAGTTTTCACCACTCGTTGCAGGGCCTTCTGGTCGGCTATGGAGCAGCTGCTAAACCACACTGTGGCGCAGTTTGTCAGCATGCTCTCAATTTTGCAGCGGTAGAAGTTCACAAGGATCTTGGTGGACAGGCAGGCTTTTTCAGTCTCCTCAAAAAGTACGACGCTGTTGCGCCTTTATGACCAGGGCTGTGGTGTTGAGGGTCCATGAGGGGTCCTTAGAGATGTGGACAACCAGGAATTTGAAGCTGAACACATGCTCCACCTCAACACCATCCATGAGAACTGTGGCGTGACTGTAGCTTTTAGACTTCCTGTAATCCACAATGAGCTCTTTGGTTTTCTTTGCGTTGTGGGCCAGGTTGTTGTCAACGCACCATGCCGCCAGGCACTTGACCTCTTCCCTGTAGGCTGACTCATCGTCACTAATCAGGCCTACCACCTTGGTGTAGCCTTGTGGAACACCAATGTTCAGGATCAGGGTGGATGCGGTGAGGTTGTCTAACCTGAAAGACTGGGGTCTGTTGGTTAGAAAGTCCAAAGTCCAGTTGCAGAGAGAGGGGCTGATCCCCAGGTCATGGAGTTTGTTGACCAGCCTAGAGGAGATTACCTTGTTGAATGTTGAGCTGAAGTCTATGAATAGCATTCTCACATAAGTATTGGTTTTGTCCAGGTGGGTCAGGTCAGAGTGTAAAGCCGTGGAGATGGCGTCCTCTGTAGACCTGTTCGACTAGTAGGCAAACTGGTAGGGATTCAGTGTTGGGGGGAGGCAGGACTTAAGGTGGACCAGAACCATTCTTTTGAAGCTCTTCATGATTGTGGGGGTGAGTGCAACTGGTCTGAAATAAAACTGGCACACTGGTTGCGGTCTTGAAGCATATTTGTCAAATGCCTGAGCCAGTGACATGTTAAAGATGTTGGTAAAGACCTCGGCCAGCTGCCCAGCACATGCTCTGAGCACACACCCGGGGATGCCATCGGGACCAGCAGCCTTGCATGCATTCAAACTGCTCAGCGCTGAAGGCGTACTTGAAAAAAAAAATATTTGCTGTTGTTTACTTTTCACAGGCAACCGTTTGTCAACAGAGTCCCTTTTCTGACAATCTTTCTGTTGAGTGCATATTAAAGTTATCAAAAAACTAGAAACTGTATTACATTTACCTTACATATAATGTCAATAAAAGAAAATTCCCCATAGTCAAACATCTTTATAATCAGTTTAATTTTACAAACTAAATGTTAGTGGAAACAAATAGATTATGAAAATAATTATACTAATCATGCATCTTTTTGAAAAGTGTAGTTCAATTTAAAGGCTGTTACTGTTTACATTTGAAGGTAGTGGCTCCTTGGCAGTTTTAAAGAGGTTTTTAGAACTAAATAACAATAAACCCAGCTATGGGTGCGTGTAGAAACTGTCATCTCTATCAGGGGTATATTAGCATCCTTTCCAGCTCTTCTCAGGCCGTTCTAAGATAGATGAGTGAAAGAGCCTGGAAATGTATCTGACCGCTGGCTTACTCTAATGAATAACTTCCACTTTAGGTCCTGCAATGTAAGCAGAAAGTCCAGCTTGTAAGCGGTAGAGCCCTGTCATGAATCTAACCAGACAGCCAACATAATATCAGGGTGACAACACTTGTATGACTTCCATTTTCTTTGCTTTCTATTGATTTTCAGTTAATAACTGGGGAAAATACTAAACGTCTGCGCTGAGTACCTAATAAATCCTGTCTAAGCTTTTTTATTGAGGGGAATTTAATAAAAGCAACGGGCTCGGCATGTGGATTTGTCTCTGGCTTGAGAGGATGAAAAAAATGAGGATGAAAGGAGAGGAAAACATGCAGAGGCAAACCCTTTTCATTAAGTTGACATCTTTGAGGACATTGGCCATAATGCAGACAACATAGGGATGAACAAATAATTTGTGAGGTGATGTTAACCTATTTATATATGTATTTATATCCACACTACTGTTCAAAAGTTTCAGGTGGCCTATACATTTCTTTGTTTTCAAAAGAAAAGCAAATTATTTTGTCCATTAGAATAACATCAAATTGATCAGAAATATAGTGTAGACATTGTTAATATTGTAAATGACTATTTTAGCTGGAAACGGTTGATTTTCAATAGAATATCTACATAGGTGTAGAGGCCCATTATCAGCAACCATCACTCCTGGGTTCCAATGGCATTTTGTGTTTGTTAATCTAAGTTTAACATTTTAAAAGGCTAATCGATCATTAGAAAACCATTTTGCGATTGTTAGCACTGCTGAAAACATTGCTAGTTTGATTACAGGCTCAAAATGGCCTGAAAAAAGGACGTTCTTCTGCAACTTGTCAGTCTGTTCATGTTCTGAGAAATGAAAGCTATTTCATGTGAGAACTTGCCAAGAAGCTGAAGATTTCATACAATAATGTGTACTAGTCCTTTCACAGAACAGCACAAACTGGAGCAGTGGGAGGCCCCAGTGCACAACTGAGCAAGAGGACAAATAAATTAGAATGTCTAGTTTGAGAAACACAGGCCTCATAGGTCTTCAGCTGGCAGCTTCATTCAATAGTACCCATAAAACACCAGTCTCAACATCAACAGTGAAGAGGTGATTCTGGGTTGCTAGCCTTCTAGGCAGAATTCTTCCTCTGTCCAGTGTTTGTGTTCTTTTGCCCATCTTAATCTTTTTTTTTTATTGGCCTGTCTGAGTTATGGCTTTTCCTTTGTAACTCTGCGTAGAATTGTTTAAGATTTGAAAAGCTGAGCAGTAGAAGAAATTATGAAATGCTATAACTTTGTCTATGCTATTTTCACGTCTCCCTCTCTTTCCCCAGCCACGACAGCACCAGTAACAACTGTGCAGTGCAACTGTTTTGTTTGCTACTCTTGCTGAGACAAACCCCTGAATTTGTGGGCTGACTGTGGGCCAGAACCATGATTCATAATTCAGGCATAAATACACAGGTAAAGACACAAAAGCCACCAGTGTCCAATACAATCAACATTTGTTTTATATTTCAATTAATATATTTATTCAAATAGTCTATATGGATACTGTATATTGTGCTTTGAAATTGTTTACCTCCAGATGTCAGGTCCTAGCTGGGGGCCTCTAGGCATCTCTATGTGCCTGAGGGTCACAGTCAGGGCCTGACCGCAGAGGTGCCACTAGGCATCTCTGCGCTGCCGTTTGGATTGTCCCCAATTAGAGGCATCTCCCCTGCATTGCCTCTAATTGGAGACCCTATTTAAGTTACACTGGTTTGCCTCTTGGTTTGTTGGTCATTGTTTGTGTGGAGGAAATGAAATTTAACATGCAACCATGACTGACAAAAAGACAGAGAACCAGGGGATTTAATTTTTTGGAGATGATGAGAAAAACAAGACACAGGTTAAATTAATCAACTAGAAATGAAAAACACTTAACATAGAAATATAACTGCTGTTACACTACCGTTACAATAACTCATACCCATGTGTCACTAACATAATATAGTTTAGCTAGTAATATAGTCACAAATCCCTTACATGCAATAACAGCATTGCTTCTGCGACCAACTGACATCAAACTCTTGGTATCATCCCTTGAGATTGCAAATCTCTGGGGGAGCTCTATCCAAAATGTGGTGCACATTACCTCGGAAGGTGGTATCTCTAGCTATTGATATATGAAAGTTCACACAACAAAATAATATAGTTTCTCAAGTCTTCTTCAATATGTCTCTGGAAAATGTTCCGTCATGTAAACAAACCTTACGTTCGACACCATCTATTTGTAGTTGACATTGTTCTAGTGATCCATTATGATGTGAATGGCTACAGTCAGTATTTGGACTCCGAGCATGCACATCACTACAGTACCCATAGGTTGGTCAAAACGGCTCATCATCAGGACTGAATTGCCAGCTCTGCTAGGCCTGTATGCAGGAAGAGGGATAACACTGCTGAACTCTTGAGCACCCCCCACCCCCCGATTCCTATATTCATTAAAATGGCCCATTACATTTTCTCCCATTCACTTGTACTATTCATTGGATCCTTTACACTTGGTCCCTTACACTTACTCACCTAGCCACCTTACATTTACCTGGGATCACTGGTCTTGATATTCTGGCTGGTGCTATTATGTACAAAGTCATTCTACTGAATCTATTGCACATGAAACCTCATTAATTACTACAGTAATATTGCACTAGGGTACAATTGTTGGAAATATTATGTACATAGTCATTCTCTTGCATCTAATGCATAGCTGACATTTCATCATTAATTATAAATTATTTCATAATGTAATATTGCACTTAAGCAGTGTTTCCCAATCCTGGTCCTGGGGACCCAAAAAGTGAACCTTTTTTATTTTTTCCCTAGTACTCACACACCTGATTCAAATGTTGCCCTACCAGTTACGCACTTGATTGACGTAGTCAACCTATCATCAAGTTTTTAATTTCAATCAGGCGTGTGTGTGGCTGGGCAAAAACGATAACGTGCACCCTGAGGACCAGGATTGGGAAACACTGCACTTAAGGAAATAACATTACCAGCTGAATGCTGAAACCTTCTTAAAGGGACAGTTCGCCCTAGATTCATATGTTTTTTTTTTTTAGTTTGTTTCTGCTTGGAATGCAGCTTTTGTTTCAATTTATTAATTTGGATGATGCTAATGTTACGACCCTCTCCCTGTCTCCTCTGTGTTTGTGCTTTTATTTGCATATTGGGGACAGGTGGAGGTGAGAGGGTCGTTCAGAAAACCAGTTGCAGCTTAACGACTGGGTTTGGAGCCAGCTAGGAGATATAAGTTCCTGGTGCCCAGTCCTCTCTCTCTCTGCACACGCACCATTCTTTTTTATTAGGTGCTCCCTTCAACACCTACACATTTTACATTCATCCATGTATCTCAATTACACTCCTCAAATGCCTACTTTCACACGTCACAGGTTAGTTTTTCTTTGTATTTTAATAATATATATATATATATATTTCTTTAAATACTTCTTTAATGCCAACATGTGGACTCGCTTGCTTGTCACCATCTAAGCACCGGGTTGTGACACTAATGATGCTAATTCCAGGCTGGGAGAGAGATGTGAATAATGGTCTTGGAAAATGAGCTTTGATATAACACTCAGGGAATGTGTTATTCCACCCAAATATGGATCTAGGACAAAACATCTCTGTAACGCTTTAGTTTAAGACTGACCCTTTACCACTTATCTTTTTTTAATAGTTATTAGCATTTCTTCTTAAATATTATTTTATTCTAGTGTACTACTTATGTTTCCACTGTTTATGAAGTTTTTGCAAACCAAAAATGTTATTTCCAATAACAATGTTTATGTGTAATAATAAAGAAACTGAATTTGTCAAGTGTACAGTTGTCAATGTTGTCATTAGATACCTATTGAAGTTTGGCCTCCCTTCTCCCATCATCTTTCTATGTTAGAATGCAAATGTGAGCAATATATGTAGCAACTTTTCTAGCTAGCTTGTTATTAGTTTATCTCCACGTAAATTGTTGTTCTGGTTCGAAGTGAGTATTGTTTAAATGTGAGAGTAAAACATGTAGGGTATATTGTGTCACTTTGGTGATTTATGGCGGGGCGGGGCTTCCAGATTGATTTGACAAGTGGGCGGGACATTCGGTTTGCAGGGTGGGACTTCCAGTGTGACGTACTGACTTCCTGTATGACGTGCGTTAGGGCAGAACTTCTGGAATTACATAGCATATCTGTTGACTTTGTAATTTTTGATTACATTGATGTGTCAATTTTTTATGTTTTACAACGACTGATAAGCACCCCGGACGAGTGTTATAACATGTGCGATATATTTGATGTTTAACAAATGGGTCTTAGGGTTCCGGAATGTTAAATTCCCAGGCAATAAGTGTTATATCAGCGGCAAGATGTTGGGTGTTTAACAAATGGGGTGTCAGGGTTCAGCAATTCTATAACCCCCCCGGCATTTTATGTTCCGATAAGTTCTACAACAGATGTCCTACAACCGGTGGGTGTTAACCTTTCATGTTTTATGAGATGATTGCCGTGGTCTGTGTATTTAAATCATACAGACCCCAGTGATGGTCATTCAGTATTGCCTGAGTAAACTTACCTACACATTACGAACCATGGCGGCTTGTGCAAAGCCCGGTCTGACCAGCCATTGTTGCATCACTCGTACATAGACGTTCTGATGGTGCGTTCTAAACAATACGTTCTAATCACACCGGTGTGATCGTACGCTTCAGGGTCCACTGTAGCCTGATCAAACTGGTGTGATTGTACGTGTCATAGGGTCAAAGATCATCAAAGCAACATTAGGTATGATTCTGGAAAATGTTGTTGCGGCTATTCTCCACAAAGCATGCATCGGATGTGAAGTGGACCACCCGAGACAGAGAAGACATTCTTGTCTCGAGCCGTCTGACAATTTTTTTGAGACCCATTATGATGACATCGTGGAAACCGTTTTAACACCACGACTGAAACGTGTTGGTCAAGGCTTTGAATGCATCAGGGTTTCATGCACCACTGACTGATGTTCACGTGGTCGCTGAGAACTTTCTACATGAGCTCAAGTTGGAGTTGTAAAACATAAAAATTGACACATCACACAGAGACTGAGTGAGAACAGGGATGAATACATGGATACATTTTATGAGGATGCTGTATGTGCTGCAGTAGTGTCTTGGTCTGACGAAAGCGAAGAGTCTGCTGTCCAAGGATGGGTAACTTCAGTTGTTGTGTTTACATAAACAAATCCTATGTGGGTTTAGCGATTAAACAGTTGATGAACCAATCACGAGCAGTATTGATGTTTGTAGACCTTTTAATAACCATGACCGTGTCGGTATAAAACGTTTTAATAATCTGAACAAGCATGGAAACGGTCAGGAACACATCTGATGATTGGCCCAATTGTTGTCAAACGGTGTGGAATTAACGGCCCCAAACAACTTCATGTATAAACTTCTAAAAATGTTAAATGCTGATAACAAAGACTTTAAAATTGGGCACCTGTTATGTTTGTTTATGTATGTAACAGATTTTTGTGTGGTAAAATTGTTGAGTAATCATGCTGTGGATGTAGAATGTATTTCTAAATTGCTTACAGATTTTCTAATCAGCAGAAATCTGAATGTTTGTGTAACTCTTTCGAATTTCTTGGATGAAGTGAAATTTCGAAAACTCAAATAAAACATTGTTCAACATGTATTACTTCTCATTATTGCCCGAATGCTCTACGATGTCTGAACAGGTTATGAAAAGTATTTACTATGACCCGGCAAATCCAGGTGCTTATGTGGGTAGAGAGGGATTGAAAAGAGAGTACTTGGAGAAACCCGGGGAGATCCTCAAAAATGGCGAGGCAGATGACTGGCTACTCGCCCAGAATACATACAAGCTACACAGGCCTGTAGCTATACATTTTCCAATAAATAGAGTTATTGTTCATGATATAAATTCTCAATTTCAGCTGGATTTGGTTAACATGAGTGCTTACAGTGTGGAAAACAATGACATTAAATGTATGTTAATATGCATAGATGTATTAAGCAAATACGCATGGATTCGTTTGCTGAGAAATAAAAGCGCTATCGAGGTAAAGCGAGCATTTGAAGACATACTAAAAGAAGGAAGAACACCACATAAAGTCCACATTTTTTAATTCACATTTTGAAAGGTTAATGAAGAAGTACAACATAAAACATTTTGCTACAGGAAATAATGTCAAAGCGAGTATCGTTGAGAGATTTAATAAAACAATTACATTTCTCACAGCTGCCAACATTCATCGCTATGTTGAGGTTATTCAAGATTTCATCCATGGTTACAACCATAGCTACCATCGGTCTATTAAGATGAAGCCTGCTGACATTTGTGAAAAAATGTTAGACTTGTTCTCAAGAACCTGTATGGTACAACAATAATGAGAAATGGTAATCAAAGCTACAAGTTCCGGGTTAGGGATACTGTGAGACTCTCAATGTTGAGAGGAGCGTTTACAAAAGACAATAACAGAAGGCATTCCCCGAGTACAACCTGTTGGGACCTTTTATGAACAGGAATTACTGAAAATAATGGTGGCTAAGGATAGCAGTTCTGGATGAAAAAGTACAGAACGAGAAGAAAATTAGTCTTGTGAAATGGCTTTGTTGGCCTGAGAAATTCAACAGCTGGATACCATCAGAACAAGTGCTTGACCTAGAAACTGGATAAAACGCCTGGATTTTCAGGATCACGTCATTTACATTGACTGCGATCAGCATGGGTGACGGTGGTTTATACATAACTCTGTCCAGTAACTCGTCGAGACAAAATTTGCCATAGGTATAGATTTGAAAGGTGATTGGGTAGTATCTTTGATAGAATTCCAATGCCCGCATATGTGAAAGACTTTTACATGGGGTGAAAACACATTTGAACTACATGACCCGAAACACGACAAAACTTGGAAGTATGAACTCAACACTGGTTTTTACAACGACATGGAAAACTAGTGGCAGAGATCAACATTTATTTAAAACCACATGGTGTATGGGCGGGGTATGATGAGTTTAAAAATATAATGTTTCTAAAAGGCGAGCCCCAATTTAGTGCAAAACTGGAACAGATATTAGGCTTAAAACCAGGCGATCATTGGTACACCCCATGGTATGGGAAATTCCCCACAGATATTCTGGCAGGGTTTAACACCCTATACATCAACACAGATATAATTGCTTATCAACGAGTTGATGACAGTCATGTCCCGCTGTTGAGAACTGTACATATTGCAGGGAAAAAGAACGAAGTTGTCACAGTGACGTATGACAAGCCACACTACGTACCTCTTAGTAAGAGTCAGTTTGATGAGATCTGCATTGAAGTAAAATCTGATCAGAATCAGCTGGTTTCATTCGTAGTGGGGAAAGTGATTGCAAAATTACACTTCAGAACAGTCAAACAATCTTTTAGACTATAAGATGCAGCCTCAGAAACTCTACGATGATCCTCAAAGGTATGTTGAATACTACACAACGCAGGCCGGTAACGGTTCATGGTAGCGCTGCAATGTAATGGGCTGGTCTAGGGGGCCTTTTCCAAGGGCTTTTCCAGATGGCAATACCTTTGTTGAAGTGTGGGTTTCTCAATAGCAAAACCACATCTGAAAAATGCTGCGAGGAATATAGTCGGCGATGTTGTCAGCAGTGTTATGTCACGACAAACAAAACAGCAGGACGGATTAGGATTGATGGTTATGATTCGAGGTGTTAGAAAGAGACCACCTGGTAGGAGGAGCCTACCAAAGAGTAAAAAATGCAAGAATGAGACAAAAACAATAGCCAAGGTTAAAACATAGGACACTCAAAGGGAACACCGCAAAGTTAATAAAGAATATATTCATTGTCAATTTAGCCAAAGATCGCCGAGCACTGTTAACAACAATGTTTTCCTTGTCAAGCTGCACACCCTCCTTTTCATGATATTCATTGATATATTGGTCTTTAGCATCATCGTCAACCACAGATGGCGGGAAGCCGCTAGCTTCCTGCTTGTGCTTCACAAATATTCTCATATAATCTGCAAAAAGATTATCTCCCATTATTACATATGGGAGCTAAACCAGCTCCCATATGTAACTCAAGACCACTAACTAGGGCCTCAGTATGTGTACTGTGGGTTCAACATACCCATCAAACAGATGGAAAAATTTGTACAATCATTATTCACAGCAACATATAAATGCCTTATTTTTATATTGATAATCTGCTCTATCAACAGTGTTTGTGCTTTAAGTAGCGGGGCACCACCCTCATGGTTTTTGACAATTTGTACCACCAGCTCTAATGATTCATCAGTCATAATCTCAGCATTTCTCAACATAACACTTTCAAGTAAATTACCAAGCATGCTTTCATTATATTAATCCACTCTCATGGTCACATGTACAGGGGATATCAGAGATTCACCAATCAACTCAATCTGCGGACGATCACCAGGCCTGTGTACAAAGTCTGATGCTCTAACAATCAAAGTATCCAAGCTTGCCATAATGATTGCATAGAATGTACCAAAATCACCAATTTCACCAGTATTTTGTAAATGTATCAACTGTCGTAATTCAACATTGTCAAATGCATTACATTGTATAACTCTAACATCTCCATCATTGCAATGAGTTTGCATCAGAGAGCTCAGAGGAGAGTCAACTAGATCATGTGAAAAATGGGGACTACTAAGCTTGGTTAACAAACCTTGCATCTGAGGATTATTGTGTGCATCCCGGTGTAACAAATTAATGGTCGGTTCATTTGTATTTTGGGATGTCGTCTGTTGATTATGTGTAGATGTTGTTGGTTGTTCCGTGTCTGGTCTTTTGTTAGCATTATCTTTTGCCTTTTCTCTAGTTTAACATGTAAATAACGATCAACTTACAGGTTAAAATATTCTAACTCAAACATACATTTACATACATCACAGTTTTGATGAGTTGATGGTAAAATATGTAAGTGTTTATTTCTTTTAATTTTGATGATTATAACTGACAACTAATGAAAACCCCAAATTCAGTATCTCAGAAAATTAGATAATATTGTGAAAAGGTTCAATATTGAAGACACCTGGTGCCACACTCTAATCAGCTAATTAACCCAAAACACCTGCAAATGCCTTTAAATGGTCTCTCAGTCTAGTTCTGTAGGCAACACAATCATGGGGAAGACTGCTGACTTGACAGATGTCCAAAAGACGACCATTGACACCTTGCACAAGGAGGGCAAGACACAAAAGGTCATAGCTAAAGAGGCTGGCTGTTCACAGAGCTTTGAGTCCAAGCACATTAATAGAGAAGCGAAGGGAAGTAAAAGATGTGGTAGAAAAAAGTGTACAAACAATAGGGATAACCGCACCCTGGAGAGGATTGTGAAACAAAACCCATTCAAAAATGTGGGGGAGATTCACAAAGAGTGGACTGCAGCTGGAGTCAGTGATTCAAGAACCACCACGCAAGACATATGCAAGACATGGGTTTCAGCTGTCACATTCCTTGTGTCAAGCCACTCTTGAACAAGACACAGCGTCAGAAGCGTCTCGCCTGGGCTAAAGACAAAAAGGACTGGACTGCTGCTGAGTTATGTTCTCTGATTAAAGTAAATTTAGCATTTCCTTTGGAAATCAAGGTCCCAGAGTCTGGAGGAAGAGAGGAGAGGTACAGAATCCACGTTGCTTGAAGTCCAGTGTAAAGTTTCCACAGTCAATGATGGTTTGGGGTGCCATGTCATCTGCTGGTGTTGGTCCACCGTGTTTTCTGAGGTCCAAGGTCAACACAGCCATCTACCAGTAAGTTTTAGAGCACTTCTTGCTTCCTGCTGCTGACCAACTTTATGGAGATGCAGATTTCATTTTCCAACAGGACTTGACACCTGAACACAGTGCCAAAGCTACCAGTACCTGGTTTAAGTACCATGGTATCCCTGTTCTTAATTGGCCAGCAAACTTGTCTGACCTTAACCCTATAGAAAATCTATGGGGTATTGTGAAGAGGAATATGCGATACAACAATGCAGAAGAGCTGAAGGCCACTATCAGAGCAACCTGGGCTCTTATAACACCTGAGCAGTGCCACAGACTGATTGACTCCATGCCATGTCGCATTGCTGCAGTAATTCAGGCAAAAGGAGCCCCAACTAAGTATTGAGTGCTGTACATGCTCATACTTTTCATGTTCATACTTTTCAGTTGGCCAACATTTCTAAAAATCCATAATTTGTATTGGTCTTAAGTAATATTCTAATTTTCAGAGATACTGATTTTGGGATTTTCATTAGTTTTCAGTTATAATCATCACAATTAAATGAAATAAACATTTGAAATATATCAGTATGTGTGTAATGAATGAATATAATATACAAGTTAAATTCTTTGAATGGAATTTCTGAAATAAATCAACTTTTTGATGATATTCTAATTTTATGACCAGCACCTGTAGAGTACAAAGGTTCAACTGTATGCATATTGTCGTAATTGTCAATAAAATTTTTGTACAAGACTAAACATTTCTGTAAATAATTAGATTTACACAAAAAGTACCTACATCTCAACTGCCCAGTCCAACTTACACTGATGCTGGTCACTTGGTCTGAAATAAATGCAAAGAGGGTTAACAAGCGTATACAGGTAATTAAAGCGGATTAACAATAATGTCAAAAGTCTACTTACCAAGATTTGAAAGCCCAAAAATGTGTTTACCAAACACGGCTGGGTTTGGTCCGCATTGCCGGCAGTAAGTCAGACTTGTTCCCAGTGCATGTTGGACTCCGGCAGGGCTGCCCTTTGTCACCGGTTCTGTTCGTAATTTTTATGGACAGAATTTCTAGGCGCAGCCAGGGGCCGGAGGGTGTCAGGTTTGGGGACCACACAATTTCGTCTCTGCTCTTTGCAGATGATGTTGTCGTGTTGGCCCCTTCTAACCAGGACCTTCAGCATGCGCTGGGACGGTTTGTAGCCGAGTGTGAAGCGGTGGGGATGAAAATCAGTACCTCCAAATCCGAGGCCATGGTCCTCAGTCGGAAAAGGGTGGCTTGCCCACTTCAGGTTGGTGGAGAGTGCCTGCCTCAAGTGGAGGAGTTTAAGTATCTAGGGGTCTTGTTCACGAGTGAGGGAAGGATGGAACGGGAGATTGACAGACGGATCGGTGCAGCTTCTGCAGTAATGCAGTCGATGTATCGGTCTGTCGTGGTGAAGAAAGAGCTGAGCCGCAAGGCGAAGCTCTTGATTTACCAGTCAATCTACGTTCCTACTCTCACCTATGGTCATGAGCTTTGGGTCATGACCGAAAGGACAAGATCCCGGATACAGGCGGCCGAAATGAGCTTTCTCCGCAGGGTGGCCGGGCGATCCCTTAGAGATAGGGTGAGAAGCTCGGTCACCCGGGAGGAGCTCAGAGTAGAGCCGCTGCTCCTCCACATCGAGAGGGGTCAGCTGAGGTGGCTTGGGCATCTTTTTCGGATGCCTCCGGAACGCCTTCCTGGGAAGGTGTTCCGGTCCCGTCCCACCGGGAGGAGACCCCGGGGAAGACCTAGGACACGCTGGAGGGACTATGTCTCCCGGCTGGCCTGGGAACGCCTCGGTGTCCCCCCGGAAGAGCTGGAGGAAGTGTCTGGGGAGAGGGAAGTCTGGGCATCCCTGCTTAGACTGCTGCCCCCGCGACCCGGCCCCGGATAAGCGGAAGAAGATGTGGATGTGTGGGGCTGGGTTTAATTCCACTCAACCTATAAAACAGGCAATATGAAAGACCGATAAAAGCGCACTGATTGCTCAATCGTAAAATTGATTTACACATTCTTCAATTACTTCAAATAAAATAACTTGTACTTACAACTTACTTCGCGCTGGAAACAACAGCTGGCATTTGTGGAAGCCGCAGATTTAATATTGGCTTTTCATCGCAGCTGGGTCACCTCCACTAGGTCACGCCTCTTAACTTTGTCATTGGTTACATGTCATTGTTCTTCATGTTAGATAAAATTGTGTTAGAACTATACCGGCTACAATGATTACAATTCTGGATAAAGCATAACTAGTAAGTTCAGCTCGTTGTTGACCTTTGACAAACAAACTTCCTGTCCGGTAGAAACGCTGTTCTCGTTAGTTATCGTTGCTCTGCTGTGACATCACGTCATATAATTATATTTATTAACAACAAACTCATCCGCTTAAATATAAACGCTGGCTATTGTGTGAAGAAAACAATCTTGCGTTGATCCGTGTTGTATAATTTCATAAGAAGCCTTTACAACTGTCAATTTACATGAGTGCCTGAAATAACATATCTTGACCTGTCAATGATTCACCATTGTTCATGCATATTTATACACTACCTTACGGGTAACTTTGTAACGTTTTGCCATATAATGCAACTTCAAAGTTAATACTGACTTAAAACAACAATTTTTATTACAAAAATCACCATTGCTCATACATACACACACATGTACCGAAATCATTGTTTTTATTTTTAACAATATTTTAAACCCAACCACGATACAAGCAACCTAGTCATAATGTCTGGTCAGCCCAGGCCATGACTGATCCTTCAAAATAAAAGCATTGCTCATGTGATGTTAGTGCACTGTATTGCTTTGTTGGACTACAAACCTTGTGTCAAACTTGCAGTGGTTTTCAACTTGCATATACTACAGTTTGTACTACGGGCAGATCTGATCTTAAGGCCCATCTCTTGTTAAAATGACAAATGGGCTGAAACTCCATACTACATGCACATTGTAAAACATGGAAGGTTACCACCCACCGGTTGTAGGGCATCTGTTGTAGCACTTGTCAGAACATAAAATGCCAGGGGGGTTATAGAATTGCTGAACCCTGGCACCCCATTTGTTAAACACCAAAAATCTTGCCGCTGATATAACACTTATTGCCTGGGAATTTAGCATTCTGGAACCCAAAGACCCATTTGTTATACATCCAACATAACCCACCTGCTATAACAGTTGTCCGGGATGCTTATCAGTCGTCGTAAAACATCAAACATGGACACATCAATGCAATCATAAATGACAAAGTCACCGGACATGCATACATAATTTCAGAAGTCCAGCCCTAACACACGTCATACAGGAAGTTCATACGTCACACCAGAAGTCCCACTCTGCAAACTGGATGTCCCGCTCACCTGTCAAATCAATCTGGAAACCCCGCCCATCAGGGTAAAAAATCACAAAAGTGACACAATCTACCCTACATTTAGTACTGTGAGCCATGTACTTTCTGCATAAAAAGTGTAAAGCTAAGTACTTTACATCAAACCTACCAACACCAACTGAAATGTTTTTTAGAAAAACATTTTTACTGCATATTGCACTGGGGTAGGCTAAATGATATGCGCTACTGTGTTAAACTGGCTAAGCACTGTTTAACAGCATATTACAATTTACATGAGTGCCATTCTTTGCAAATAATGTGCTTTTAGCCAATACAGTAGTACATTCGTTGATGCATTGAAAGAAACACACTGGCTAATTGGTAGCTCAAATAAATTCTACACTGCAGAATTTGTCTCAATGTATTATTTAGTTAGTGTTTTTAAAATGATTTACCTACGTTGTTATTACTTATTCAACAGTAAAGACAACACAATTACAAAACATGTATGCTTATGTCTTTACATGTATCTTAATTTTTTTATATCAGTAATTTACCCCTCCTTAATGTCAATAATTGGTGACATGTTCTGATTATTTTTTGACTGAGACACAGCGAGTTCTGGTGTCTGGGTTTTCTGATTAGCCTTATGGTAAACATTTCATTGGAGGAAAAAAAATGCTTCACTGTATGCCCTCAAGTCTACAATTACAAGTGACATCTACAAGTAACAATGTAGATTATTATAAAATGAATATTAACCATGGAAGATATCCACATTTAACTGTACTGAATGTGTCATATATAATTGTCCAATTAGACCATAGCAGTGTGTTTGACATCTTTAATTCATTCTAAATCTGAAATTTCAAGCTGTGTTTACTTTCTCCACACTCTAAACTCTTAAACGCTACCCTAGCCAGTTCCACTATGTTTTTTTGATTTCCCTAAGTAGGGACTGATTTAGACCTGGGACACCAGATAGGTGAGAGAGAACAGAAAACAAGCAGGGTCCTCATATGATTAGAGTTGAATACCCCTGCACTAAAAAATAATATTATTAAACCTTTATTTCAACAAAGAACAAAGGATCTCTTCAAATGTTAGACCATGTCTAACTACATAAAAAAAATGTAATTAGTTAACGCTTTTATCAAATGTACATGATTTCAATATTTTAATTTGCAATGACACTTTTCAAGCTTTAGAAAGTGATTGCAGTTAAACTGTTTCTAGTATAATACATTGCCCTATTATGTTTGTATCCCAATTTGATTGGTCCCTGTAACCATTGTGAAATGTGTAGAAGCATTCATCTGTTTTGCTTTTGTAGAAACACTGCAGATACAGTGTTAGAGTATTCCCTAGAACAGCTTAATCCAGTCCACTTGACCATAAATGAATACAGTTATTTACAAATAATATTGAACTTTATTGACATTCGACCATATTGATTTTCATAACATTTTTGCTGGATCATCAGCAGCTGTTAGGAAGCTTAGACTTTTGTATTGTCTGGGTGGTGTGATACAGGGCGTGAACAAAATAACGGAATCACCTATCATTCCCAGGCGTGATAATTCGCAATGCAGTGTTTTAAAGGGAAAACTGATTTAACTAATTGTATAATGGAAAAAGTTTGGTAACTGTTTGCATCTGGATGCCTTTCAAGCAGCATTGTCCTGCTGTAGAGTATCTCTTCAAACTGCTTTACATCTGGAAAATGTAGCAGCTCCAAAATACTGTATGTTTTAGTCAACAATGGATACCTAGTGACTAACTAACAGAAGATAAAGGAAAATTAGCAGAATAACAATCTCGGAATAAAACATCTTCCCTGGGGCCATGTAAGTCAATGGATGCTAAAAATGTCTCCGTCTGTCTTTTTTGTGAACCATCAAACATTTAATTATATCTTACCAAACAAAGAAAATTATGAAAATTAGAATTCAACCTAAAATGTCCACTTCTTTCATATCAAGGTAGGACAGTTATAATTGCCATTCACATTGCCTCTTAATTAGCTGTAGCATCACTCCTAGGTATTTGGCACACAGAATACATGTTGAAATAAGGGGGAAAAAAACATCTCAGCAAATTATACAAAAGTCAGAGCAGTTATATCAACATAATGTACAGTATAGGGTGGGATAAACATGGGCTGACTGAACCAAAAATCTTCATAAGGGATCATTAGAAGCCCTAGACTAAAGGGAGAAATGTAATATTGGTGCATCTAATAGGCCTCATAGTATTACAAGTACAACAATATAAATCATTCAGTATTCTGGTGTAGATGTGTAGCTATATAGTACATTTTACACATCAGTATTCTAAAGTATAATGTCAAACTAGCACTACTACCAGCCAAAATCAGGGATTAAAAGAGTAATTTGTAAGATTTCCACCATACAAAAGCAGAAATATTTTAATTCTACACTGCTCTAAAAAATTAAGGGAACACATTATCATCACAGTGTAACACCTAATCGTTTAAACCTAAAATAAAACAACTAAACGGAGATATCAATATGTCCAGTTTGGAAGCGTAAGCGATAGTGAATCATTGTCACTTATTTTGGTGCAAATGAAAGTGACAACAGGTGCACTGAAGAGGCAACAGCAAGACAACCCCAAAAGAGGGAATGTTTTTGCAGGTGGTGGCCACAGATAATTGCTCACTCCTTATCCTTCCTGACTGATTATTTTCTAGTGGTGTGTTTTGTTAATGTCACTACCGGTAGCATGAGGCGGTACCTCCAGCCCATTCAGGTTGCACATCCACATGTGCCATCGCAAGAAGGTTTTCTGTGTCTCCCAGTACAGTCACAAGAGCATGGAGGAGATACCAGGAGACAGGCCATTACACAAGGAGAGCTGGATATGGCGGTAGAAGGACATCAACCCAGCAGCAAGACCGGAATCTGTTCCTTTGTGTGAGGAGTAATAGGAGGAGCACTGCCAGAGCACTACCAAATGACCTCCAGCAGGCTACTGGTGTGCATGTTTCTGACCAAACTGTATGAAACAGACTCCCTTAAGGTGGGACCTGTGCTCACAGCCCAGCATGTGCAGCTTGATAGGCATTCACCAGAGAACACCAGAATTGGCAGGTCCGCGTTTGGCATCCTGTTCTCTTCACAGATGAGAGCAGGTTCACACTGAGCACATGTGACAGACGTGAAAGAGTCTGGAGACGCCATGAATGTTATGCTGCCTGCAACATCATCTAGCATGACCAGTTTGGCGGAGGGTCAGTGATGGTCTGTGGAGGCATATCCTTGGAAGGTCGCACAGACCTCCACTTGCTAGCCAACGGTACCCTGACTGCTGTTAGGTAACGGAGTGAAATCCTCAGACCCATCACCAGACCTTACACTGGTGCATTGGGCACTGGGTTCCTCCTGGTGCAGGACAATGCCGGGCCTCATGTGGCCTGAGTGTGTAGGCAGTTCTTGGTTGATGAAGGCATTCATGCCATTGACTGACCCTCACGTTCCCCAGACTTGAATCCAATTGAGAACATCTAGGGTATTATGTATCGGTGCATCTGACGCCACCAATTAGTGCCACAAACTGTCCAGGAGCAAACTGATGCCCTGATCCAGGTCTGGGAGGGGATCCTCCAGGACATCATCTACCGTCTCATCAGGAGCACGCTCAGACATTGTCGCAAGTGCATCAAGGCACGTGGGAGGCATACACACGACTGAGTCACATTATGAGCTGCCGTGATGAAGTTGGCACAAGTTGGAACAGCCTGTGATTTAATTTGTGTACTTAGATTTTTGGTGTGAGTTTGAATACTCAATTTGTTGGTGATTTTAGTTTCCATTGACCGTTGTCACATTATTTTAATCTCAACGTCTTACACAATGTACAGTAAAGATTTTAATCTTTAATATAGTTCATTCATCGAGACCCCATGTGTGATTTAGGTATTCTTGAGCAGTGTAATTTTAAATGTTATTAGGGAAATATGTCATTTTAAATGGAGTATTCCTTCATGGTTTTTATTGTCCGCATATTTACGCTCAGTATATTCTGCATCTTCCTGGTTTTCTCTTGTCTCTTCAGCAGAATACACAGGCTTATATGGACCTTAAAAGCTAGCTGTGGGACGTATTTTTCCTCGACATGTAAGCTATCCATCGAAATTGCACGGGAGACTGTTATTTTGAAGGCAAAACAAAATGTTCACTATTGTGGCTAACTATACATCACTGTTCCATGCCACTATGCATTATTTTCTCTATACTGTATACAGGGGGTCGACAAAATAACGGAAACACCTATCAATATATTAATATCAAGGATCTAATGGGGCCACCCTCTTTAGAACAGCTTCAAACCTTCTTGGAATGCTGTCATACTGCACCATTCTTCAAGAAGAAAATTCTCTAGTTCTTTCAGGGATGGAGGAAATTGTTGCCAGCGGTTTATATATTAATGGCTGTGTGTTGAGTTATTTTGAGGGGACAGCACATTTACACAGTTATACAAGCTGTACAGTCTCTATTTTACATTGTAGCAAAGTGTCATTTCTTCAGTGTTGTCACATGAAAAGATATACTCAACTATTTACAGAAATGTGAGGGGTGTACTCACTTTTGTGAGATACTGTATCTTAGTTATTGTTGCTACGCCTGTCAAGCTGTGCTTCTTTGTAAGCGTCAACTACTGTAAACAACCAAACACAGAGGGGAAAGGTGGCATATTACTGGTCAGTGTAAGTGATTCTTTTTGGAGTAATACCGCCATGATATCCTCTGGATCGAGGCATTGCAATATGCAATAAAGGGATTGCAATATGCAGTGGAAGGATATCTCATCTCATCTTCATCCGCTTATCCGGTATCAGGTCGCGGGGACAGCAGCTCCAGCAGGGGACCCCAAACTTTCCTTTCCCGAGCCACATTTGCCAGCTCTGACTGGGGGATCCCGAGGTGTTCCCAGGCCAGTGTCGAAATATTATCCCTCGTTCTGGGCCTACCCCGAGGTCTCCTCCCAGCTGGATGTGCCTGGAACACCTCCCTAGGGAGACGTCCTGGGGGCATCCCAACCAGATGTCCGAACCACCTCAACTGGCTCCTTTCAATGCAAAGGAGCAGCGGCTCTACTCTGAGTTCCTCACGGATGACTGAGCTTCTCACCCTATCTCTAAGGGAGAAGCCAGCCACCCATTTCAGCCGCTGGTACTCGCAATCTAGTTTTTTCAGTCATGACCCAGCCTTCATGACTGAAGGTGAGGGTAGGAACGAAAATTGACCGGTATATCGAGAGCTTTGTTCACAATATTCAGATAAACAAGGCAGGGGACACAATAATTGAAACAAGCATACAGATCTCAATAAAAGAATGAGAAACCCGTTAACTCAAATACAACCAGCACCGCCTTGTTGACTAGTCATGCTCTTGTACTGATCTTATCAACATCAGTAAATTAAAGTAACAAGCTAATATCTGAGGTAGAGAGCGATCTAGCTAACGTAGTAGTAGCAAGTATGTCGTATGGTCACGATAGCACAAATAACTACAGTGGGGAGAACAAGTATTTGATACACTGACGATTTTGCTGGTTTCCCCACTTACAAATCATGTAGAAGTCTGTCATTTTTATCATAGGTACTCTTCAACTGTGAGTGATGGAATCTAGAACAAAAATCCAGATAATCGAAAAGTATGAGTTTTTATAATTTCTCGCACTAACATGCGAGAAATCAAAGACAATAAAACATTATATTTTTGATTTGTAATTGCATTTCTCCCATTAAATAATGCAATATCAAATGCATTATATTTGCATGTGTATAGTGCTGTTGAATGATATAGTGGCAAAAATCCAGAAAATCACATTGTATGATTTTTAAGTAATTACTTTGCATTTTATTGCATGACATAAGTATTTGATACATCAGAAAAGCAGAACTTAATATTTGGTACAGAAACCTTTGTTAGCAATTACAGAGATCATACGTTTCCTGTAGTTCTTGACCAGGTTTGCACACTTTGTAGCAGGGATTTTGGCCCACTCCTCCATACAGACCTTCTCCAGATCCTTCAGGTTTCGGGACTGTCGCTGGGCAATACGGACTTTCAGCTCCCTCCAAAGATTTTCTATTGGGTTCAGGTCTGGAGACTGGCTAGGCCACTCCAGGACCTGGTGTGTGTGTCTTCAGGGCGGTGGCATCATCTGTAGATCTATTGGGTTGGTATGAGATTTGAAAGGGGTCCAAGGTGTCAGGAAGCGTGGAGCAGATGTGAGTTCTGATCAGCCACTCGAAGCACTTCAATATGGTGAAGGCCAGTGCTAAAGGGTGGTAGACGTTCAGGCCAGTGATGGAAGGTTTCTTTGGTACAGGGACGACAGTGTCTGTTTGAAACAGTAGGGGACTACAGAAAGAGACAGGGAAAAGTTGAATATGAAGGTGAAAACATCTGCCAGTTGGCCCTGAGGACATGTCACCTGGCCCTGGTGACTCCCGAGGTTTCACTTTTTTAAAAACACTCCTCACGTCAACCGTGGTTAGGGACAGAGTGTAGTCGTCCTGGGCCTCAGCAAGCCTTAATGAAGGAATAGTTTTGGCCGCCTCAAACCGTGCATAATGTGTTGAGCTCATCAGGTAGCGAGGCGGCGGGGATGAGCGTCATTGCTACTTCTCCCTTTATATTCTGTGATGTGTCGTAGTCCTCACATGCGACTGGGGTCAGATCTGTGGTTGTTAGACTTCAACTGATCCCTGTATTCTCTTTTTCCATTCCTGATAGCCTTCTGTAGTTCATATCTGGATCTCCTCAAAGCCTCCAGGTCCCCAGAGCTATAGGCAGAGGACCATGCTCTGAGCTTAGCACGGACATTACCATTTACCCAGGCATTTTGTTTAGGGAAAGTCCTGACATTGACCTCGGGACGACATCATCGATGTATTTGGAGATATATGCTGAGTCTGTGTATTCATCAATGTTCCCATCGGTTGCATCACAGAACACCTATCAAATCCGTTGTTTCAAAGCAGGCCTGTAGGGCAGTAATGCGTCCCTCATTCCAGCATTGAACTGTCTGAGAAACCGTTTTTTCCTGTTTTAGGCGTTGTCTATAGGGTGGGAGGAGCAAAACTGAGGTGTGCTCTGCCTTCCCGAATGCAGGGTGGGGGAGGGGTATGTAACCATTCTGTATTTGTGTATAACAATGTCTGATCATCCTGGGTCTGATGAGTCTGATCACCCTGGGAAAGAAAGTTGAAGTGCTTGTGGTATTTTGGTAAAAATCTCCTCATAACCGCCAACAACAATAGCAGCTACCTCAGGGTGGGCGTCCTCTAGTTCATTTATTACTCCATATAGAACTTCCAGTGCGCACGTTTTATCCGCCTGCGGGGGTATTTAGACTGCTGTGATAATAGCTGAGCTGAATTCCTTCGTTAGGTAGAAGGACCGTATCTTTACAGACAGTAGCTCCAGAGGGGTGACACGCGAGTCCGGCACTGTAGGATCCAGCCATGATTCCACAAACGCTAGCACACAGCAGTTTGCAATACCGAGTTGAAAGTTAATCCGTGCGTGTAGTTTGTCCATTATATTGTCCAGGGATGGAATTTTCCAAGTAGAATGGTCGGTAATGGTGAATTGCAGTATCTCATCCGAGATCTGCATAGGACACCGAAAAGTTTGCCCCTCTTCGTTTTCTTCCGTCAGCATATTGGTAAACAGATCAGCGGCAGAACAGAACATTTGTAGCAGTTGTGCCGGTGAGTAGTGTAAAAGTGTGTGTTCAATGATGAACAAATATCCAAAAGGGCTTGTTGATCATACTGTATGAGTGACAGTGCAGCATGAACAAAAATAAAAAGAGTAGTAAGTAAAAAAACATCAAAGTAAATGCAGAGCCATTGTTAGTGAGACCTTTCTCTCTGGCGCACAGGAAGTGTAAGAATAAGATGAAGAAGCGCAAACACAGATGCAAAACCTTTATCTGATGCCATTAATGTAATTTACCAACTTCACAAGACAAATTGGCACTATGCTGGGGTCTAAAACTGGACCAGAGCATTTGCTAAACATTATTTTTCTTTGCAATAATCATCATAATGGATGGTATGGCATGCAAAGGGTATGGTTTACACAGTTTTTTTCATTTGCTACAAGGGGAAGACTGGAGAAAAATCTGAGAATCAACTAACACACAATAATTCTAACAAATAAATTATTCACTGGCAATAATAATAAAACAATAATAAATAAAACAGTAATAACCAGAAACACAAGAATACTGAAAATGACATTAAGAAAGGGAGATGCAGTAAAATCTAAGAAATGTCATAAAACTAAAACATAATATATTGTGAATAACAATGCATTCAATTAACCATAGCACCATAATAAGAGTTATTATCAAAGACAATTATGTCCTCTGTGACATACTTCCTGATTGCCTCCTACTTGACAGAGTCACCTTTAAACATTATGCCACTTCCCATTGGCCCTATCCACCTCTATGTAGGGGAAATAGAACACATGGAAATTAAGTGATGTCAATGAGACATCTATTACCAGTAAATGTTCCACCATAACTGCTTTTATCTTGTTCTTTTTGCCGGACTGTGTTAGCGGAGCTGGCCAAGAAGAGCGAATATCACTGACTGACTGACTACCCCTTGTTAAATAGCGTAGTGGTTAGCAATGCATAGCAACCTTCAGTAGCTATGTTTTAGTAAGCCTAAAATAAAACTGTTTACGGTTTTTACAGAAACACTGGGCTAGATCAAAACCAATTGGGCAGTACAAAAGTAGGGGTTTCCACAGTTCTCTCGTCTTTTCACTTGACGTAAAAGTCAGTTATCGTCACATACTGCTCTGGCAAAAATTAAGAGACCACTGCAAAATTATCAGTTTCTCTGGGTTTACTATTCATACGTATATGTTTGAGTAAAATGAACAGTTTTGTTTTATTCTATTCTATTCTAACATTACTCCCAAATTTCTAATTAAAATATTGTCATTTGGAGTTTTTATTTGTAGAAAATAACAACTGGTCAAAATAAAGAAAAATATGTATTGTTTTCAGACCTGAAATAATGCAAAGAAAACTAATTCAGATTCATTTTTCAACAACAAAATACTAATGTTTTAACTTAGGAAGAGTTCAGAAATCAATATTTGTTGGAATAACCCTGATTTTTTTATCACAGCTTTCATGCGTCTTGGCAAGCTCTACACCAGTCTGTCACATTGCTGTTGGGTGACTTTATCATGCGCAGAGTTTGCATTATAAAGTCAAGGAAAATGTTTACAATATTTTCATTTTGGTTGAAGATATTGTAACAGTGCAAAAGTTGTCCACATTTCATTGCTTTGCTCCTAATTGTGTCCGAAGATTACGTGGCTTCTACCTGTTTACAAATAGTATATGATTGTATTGTTGTACAGTTTTTTTCTTATTTGGGTGAAAAATAAACATATAGTATGTTTATTTAGCATGTTTGTTTTGTCCATATGTGCTCATGCTGTGTTCCCCAAGTGGTAGGCCAGGTCTCAGCTGCTACAATGAGGCTTTTTTTGTTTAGTTTTTTTGCCCCCCCTGGTTCCAATGTCAAACTTTATGCCACTCCTGGCACAAAAGCTCAGATATGTTTAATGGCTTGTGACCATCCATCTTCCTCTTGATCAAATTCCAGAGGTTTTCAATGGGGTTCAGGTCTGGAGATTGGGCTGGCCATGACAGGGTCTTGATCTGGTGGTCCTCCATCCACACCTTGATTGACCTGGCTGTATGACATGGAGCATTGTCCTACTGGAAAAAACTATTCTCAGAGTTTGGTGAACATTGTCAGAGCAGAAGGAAGCAGGTGTTCTTCCAGGATAACCTTGGCTTGATTCATGCATCCTTCACAAATTCCAACCTTGCTGAAGCATCCCCAGATAATCCCAGATCCTCTACCAAATTTCACAGTGTGTGCGAGACACTGTGGCTTGTAGGCCTCTCCAGGTCTCCATCAAACTATTAGACGACCAGGTGTTGGGCAAAGCTGAAAGTTTGACTTGTAAGAGAAGATGATCTTACTCCATTCCTCTACATTACAATCCTTATGGTCGTTTGCAAACTTCAGCCTAGCTCTTCTTTGCTTCTCTTTGATGAAATGCTTTTTTTTTAGCTTTGCATGACTTCAGCCCTGCCCCTAGGAGCCTGTTTCGAACCGTCCTCGCTGTGCACTTCACCCCAGCTGCTGTTTGCCATTCTTTTTGTAGGTCACTTGATGTCGTCCTACGGTTGTTGAGTGACATTCAAATGAGTTGAAGGTCATCTTGGTCAGTTGACAGTCATTTTCGCCCTCTGCCAATCTGTAGCTTTGTTGTCCCCAATGTCTGTTGCTTGACCTATGCCTTCTATGACATTTTCAGCATGGAAGCAACCTACAAATACAAAAGTCGAGATGCTGATTTAAGAAAAAGAGAGTCTTCCAGAGGTGTATAATGATAGTTGTTGTATCAATGTCATTCACAAATGAATGAAAAACTATTTTTTTTGTGCCATGAAATGAAATAGTTTTGGCAGTGTATAGTTAATCTTCAGTCTTGCTAGCAATTGCTCAATTCTTATGACTATTCCAAGTAGTAAGTTAGTAGATACTAGTAAGACTATTACTGGCTAATAAACTGTTAAAACAGCCAAAGCTATATATTTTAGTGATGCTATGTGTGGTGGAGGTAAACTTAATAAGAAACATTAGTCAGTTTAACACAATGCTTAATGTTATCTAGCAAAATATTAAAACTTTGCGTGATGTTAATGCGTGACAAGGTTATCTAATGTAGAGATACTATACAGAAACTGTGCAAATGTATTGCACTGTGGTGTGGTGGTTAAGGACACAGCCTCTCATTTTGGGAGACCTGGGTTTGAGTCCAGAGAGAGCAACAAAAGTTTTCACTATTAATTGCGGGCTGGCTGAACTAGGCTTGTCTGGTCCCTTTTCTGCTTTTATTCTTCAAGGGATTAGCTTGTTTTAATCCATAACCTTTTAGCTTTTTAGCCAGTAGCCTTTTCAATAACTAGGTGTGCACAGGCAGACGAATATTCTGCCAGTTGGTTGGTTTTACTTGCTCTGTACCATCTGGTCACCCGGCATTGTGGTCCTTCATGGAATTAAGTCAACGACCAGTGGTCCAGATTGAACTGACGACAAAGAAGGTAATAACTGAGACTGTCCAAAGCTCACTTCATTGCCAAATTCTTTTTTGATGACAGGATAGCAGGTGGTCTGTGGTTGGATCTTGCAAATATAGGTATAGAAGAGGACATTCCTCTCCTTCCTTTCCTTGTGCCAAGAAAGTGCTGAAGGCCCTCTCACAGTCCTTGGTCCACTTTACTAGAGTTGAACTAGCTTTAGTGGTAAGGTTGATGAAGGTGTTGGCAAACGTTGCAAACTGTGGGATGAATCATCTGTACCATCCTACAAGAAAAGAACAGACCTGCTTTTTGGTGTGTGGTCTGGGGCTGTTTCTGATGGCTTATCTACCTGACCATTTCCAAGGTAGTACCAAAGCTGCCGGCCCACTGGCCTGGCCCATTCAGTTAATAGGCAGTCCTGACTCATGGATTCAAGCCAGTACATGACACACATGCTGTAGATGCTCCTCCCAGGCAGCACTGCACTGAACACTACCACATAATCCAGGTAATTGGGACAATTATCCTCACATCCTTGCAGGTCCGTGTTCAGCAAGGTTGCAGGGGCTCCATGGAACATACAAGGCCTTACAGTGAACCTATACCTGTAGGTGTACAGAAGGCTGTCTTGTCTTTAGACTCTGCTGCTAGTGGTACATGCCAGTAACATTTGTTGATATAACTGGCTTGCCCTAGACACTCAATAAGTTTATCATTGAGTTGCATTTGGTAGGCATCAATCTTTGACACATAGTTGAATTTCAGAAAATGTATGCACACTGAGTTTCCCATCCTTTGTGGGTACTATTACCATAAGACTGCAACACTCACTCATTGGTGAAAGATTCAATCACAGCCAGATTAAAAATTGCATGAACTTCCTTATCTAGTACATCCACTACATATCCTGGGACTCTGTATGGTTGTTGTTTCAATGGGTGTGGGATCTTTTAGTTGAAATACATGTTTAGTCACTTGAGTTTTGCCTGGTTCTTGGCCGAACATTGCTAGATAGCCTCACCACATCACAATCACTCTGCTGAAGACAGGACCTCTGTCCAAGCAACCCTTAATGGTTTCTTCTGTATCTTTGTTGCAGGCATAGGCGCCGATTTATGTTTTCCTCCGTGGGTGCTCATAGGCGCACGCCATTTACATATATATATATATATATATATACACACCTATATATACCTATACATACACACCTATATATACCTATATATACACCTATATATACACATATATAAACGCACTACGCAGACCTATTCATTTACTTATTAATAAAGCCGTAAAGTAGATCTTTCAAAATTTACCACTTATCACAAATACAGGATTGGAGATGAAAAGTTTAACTGACACGTAGGCCTAACCGCGATCAGTTCGTGGGAAATTAATGTTTTGCGCTATTATCTAAATATCGATTAAAAAAAACGACACATATAGTTTCTGGGAGTTTCTCCCTAATTTCTGCTACGAGTTTTTGATAGTGGCATTTTTTCATCTGAGAAACGCTGTGATTGGTGGATAGGGAGCACCCGGAGCAGGCGACTGGTTATGTCGCTGTCACTAACATCGACATAACCAATCACAGTGTGACAGACGCTTTACATATCACCAACGGCAAGTTTAATTTTAAATGAATGTAGCCTACTGGCGGTCTGGCGGTCTGGCACACGTGGGTGCTTGTGCTCGGTATTTTCGTGGGTGCTCGCTATTTTCCGTGGGTGCTCGTTATTTTCCGTGGGTGCTCGAGCCCCGGAGCACCCATGGTTTCGGCGCCTATGGTTGGGATATGCATTTTCTTTCTATTCTTTCAATAGGTTGATATGGTAAACCTGTGTAGTTTTTCTCTGGTCTGGATGAGAGACTTCATATAGCTCGCTGGACCAATTTATTTCAGTACTTTGCAAGGTCCTTGCCACTTCGCCAGTAGTTTATTTCTTGAGGTAGGGAGCAACAGTGACACCTTTTGACCAGGTCTGAGTTCATGGTTTCAGGCATTCTGATCATACCAGACCTTTTGTTTCTGTGGAGACTGTTAGATTTTCACTTGCGTCAGACCGGTACTTCTCCAAGTAGTCACGTGTTTGGAGCACATACAATACTGCACCCTGCTGTAGAGAGGAATTACTTCTTTAGGAGATCCAAGTGACCTTGCACCAGGTAGCAATAAAGGAGCTCAAATGGAAGCCTGTTGCACTTCTCAGTAAGTATACATGACAAAAGACAAACACTTGCCCCAGTCACAACCTGTTTGACACCAACTTCCTGAGCATTGACTTCAGAGTATGATTGAATCTTTCAAACAGCTCATCCATCTATGGGTGGTGTGGATTCCAGTAATGCTAAGTTCTTTATGCAGCTACACTCACCTAAAGGATTATTAGGAACACCATACTAATACTGTGTTTGACCCCCTTTCACCTTCAGAACTGCCTTAATTCTACGTGGCATTGATTCAACAAGGTGCTGAAAGCATTCTTTAGAAATGTAGGCCCATATTGATAGGATAGCATCTTGCAGATGATGGAGATTTGTGGGATGCACATCCAGGGCACGAAGCTCCCGTTCCACCACATCCCAAAGATGCTCTATTGGGTTGAGATCTGGTGACTTTGGGGGCCATTTCAGTACAGTGAACTCATTGTCATGTTCAAGAAACCAATTTGAAATGATTCGAGCTTTGTAACATGGTGCATTATCCTGCTGGAAGTAGCCATCAGAGGATGGGTACATGGTGGTCATAAAGGGATGGACAATGGTCAGAAACAATGCTCGGGTAGGCCGTGGCATTTAAACAATGCCCAATTGGCACTAAGGGGCCTAAAGTGTGCCAAGAAAACATCCCCCACACCATTACACCACCAGCCTGCACAGTGGTAACAAGGCATGATGGATCCATGTTCTCATTCTGTTTACGCCAAATTCTGACTCTACTATCTGAATGTCTCAACAGAAATCGAGACTCATCAGACCAGGCAACATTCTTCCAGTCTTCAATTGTCCAATTTTGGTGAGCTCGTGCAAATTGTAGCCTCTTTTTCCTATTTGTAGTGGAGATGAGTGGTACCCGGTGGGGTCTTCTGCTGATGTAGCCCATCCGCCTCAAGGTTGTGCGTGTTGTGGCTTCACAAATGCTTTGCTGCATACCTTGGTTGTAACGAGTGGTTATTTCAGTCAAAGTTGCTCTTCTATCAGCTTGAATCAGTCGGCCCATTCTCCTCTGACTTCTAGCATCAACAAGGCATTTTCGCCCACAGGACTGCCGCATACTGGATGTTTTTCCCTTTTCACACCATTCTGTGTAAACCCTAGAAATGGTTGTGCATGAAAAAAAAGTGAGCAGATTGTGAAATACTCAGACCGGCCCGTCTGGCACCAACAACCATGCCACACTCAAAATTGCTTAAATCACCTTTCTTTCCCATTCTGACATTCAGTTTGGAGTTCAGGAGATTGTCTTGACCAGGACCACACCCCTAAATGCATTGAAGCAACTGCCATGTGATTTGTTGATTAGTTAATTGCATTAATGAGAAATTGAACAGGTGTTCCTAATAATCCTTTAGGTGAGTGTATTTCTTGAAGTTGGAAGTAATGTTGGTGCCTTGATCCGTCAATATTTCAGTTTGATTACCCACAGGATAGAAGAGATTTAAAAGGCAAGTAACAATCGTTGGGGTGGTTATACTACGTAACAGGCATGCTTTTGGGAAATAGGTTACATAAGACCACCAAAATGTATTTGTTTCTTTGGCTCCTCTAGTGGACCCACAATGCCAATAGCAAAGAAAAGGTCTGTCAATGGTAGAGGCATAATAGGAACTCTTTCTTGTTTTTTGTGCTTTGGTCTTTCGGCACTCAATACATGTCTGGCAATGCTGCATAACATCTTTGAGCATTAATGGCCAGAAAATGTTGCTTTGATTTGAGCATAGGTCTTGACCGGACCTCATGGGATTGAGTGAATGAGGTGCAAGAGAAGCAGTCTATAGATTTTACTCATGGCAAATCTGTTCTCTGTTTCTAGGGCCACATATAGAATCTCTTTGTCTATTAGATAATGCTCTCCACGTTCAGTAAAGGAGCCCGAATACTTACTTTCTGTCTTAAATAGGAGGGGCAAGAGTGCATGGTCAGATTGTTTTGCAGCTATCAGCACTTCTGGGACATTGGTCAATTAGGTTCAGGACATGAGTTGTGGCATCAGTTAAAGCAGCACCCTTTTCTTTCTGTAGGTGACACTGATGCCTGCTTTTGCAGGGCACCTTGGACCCACCTTGACAAACAAGCCGATCAAATGTTTTCTAATCCTTGATTGGCTGCTTCAGGTCGCGTAATGACCGGACAGAATACTTACGCCTCGTTTCCACTGGTGCTTTACCCAAAAGTCCAGAATTGTTTCTGTTTCCATTGACACGGGCTAGCGCCAGCCAGCCACTCACTTAGTGCGGACATTAGGACTTTCGGCGGGGTTTGCGGGATGACGTGTCACATTCCAGGGAAGGCAGGACGCATGGAGCAGAGTAGACAGGGAAACTTCCTTTATTATTCCAACTAACAGCTGCGTGTAAAAATAATAAAGAAGTTAATGCAAACATGAACTGATGCACAGAGATGCCTAGCGGCACCCCAGCCAGGACCTGACCAAAGCTTTACGTGCTGCAAAAACGCAGAATGCCATGCTATTTGAATAGCAATGTGTATCATTTGCTTAGTCTTTAGGCTCCTCGTAACGGTTTTCATCCGATCTAACAAACAGGTCCCTGATAAAATAAAGAAAATAAAGCAACAGTACAGGGAAGCAAAGACTCACAATGGAAAGAGTTGGAACAACCAAAGGTGGTACAATGCCATTGACTCAATAGAAAAACAAAGTACTGAGATTTTCAGGCGTAGCCTGCAGAACCAAAATCATAGTTCTCCAAAATCCTTCTATTAAAGGTAGATATTTTAGACAAAATACTTATACTAAATAATGAATACAATGGCTTACAGTTGCAGTGTCACGAGTGTAGGTGGAGAAGGAGCCGGTCGCTGGAGTTTCGAGGAACTTTTATTACTCTGTGACGTCTGCTCCACATGGTACCGCAGCTCCTCTTCCTATCCGGCACTTTACCTCACCGGTTTACTAACCACCGGCCAGAGAGTGTTGGCAGCAGTGTACCCCGAGGACAAACCAGTGTTCTACCAGTCTTATCTGTAGGTATTGTGAGTGATCTTAACTGTCTCTGGTGTTATACCAATTTTGGCATGGAGTGCTTCCTTGAGGTCAACATAGCAGCTGGAGGTCTGCTAATCCATTGCTGTGTAGGCTTAAAGGGCTTTCCCAGTTTGAAGTGGCACCAATCTGAAATCCCAGCTCATACAGGCTAACCCCACGTTCTCGGCATGCGTTCAAACCAAAGTGTTTTAGCGTCCTCGGCATGCATTTAAAGCGAAGAGTTTTGGGGCCATGGCTATAAATTCTCTCTGGAGCAGGAGCTGAATCATGGGTGTCTCCAGTGGGTAAATGATGGCATGACGTGAAGAGGATGCATGACTGGTCTGTATGACTGGGGAGGAGTCACTGTGGTTCCATCTTGGGTGTGGTGTTGATGTGTGTAGAGCTCCATGCAGGTGCTATGCTCCATAGTTGTGGTAGGAGAGTGGGCATTAATTGCTACACCCCCATTCACTGCTGTGAGTAAAGTAATAAAAGTATATTTCCTGAGGCTCTGACAAAGTGATCTTACCTTTGTTTCTGATTGTACAGGAACTCCTTAAAAAGTGACACCCACTCTGCCCTTCTGGGTTTCTAATGAGGCAGTTTTGGTTTTGCCCCTCCTTCGTCACTCTCTTCATCAGAAATATCAGAACCTAATGTGTCTGAGCCTCATTCTGAAGCATCTGTGGGCTCTCCCTATGGCACCTTCTATATTCTGTGAGCGTATCCCATAATGTCCCCCTTGTTGCACTTTAACCAGTACCCTGTGGCTTGCCATCCCACCACTGCCACCAAATGTCACACTACCTTTGATGGTGAGTGTTGAGTAACCTCTTCTTGGCACTGAGTTTTAGAATTATCCACATAATGGATGGCAAGGCACACAAAGGGTTAGGTTTACACCATTTTCATTTACTACAAATAGGGTAAAAGTCCAGGTTGCACTGGAGAAAACAGGAAATCAATTACCAAACAGTGTTCTTAAAAAATTGTATTAATTGGTAATAACACTGCTATTAAATTGTAATAAGCAAAATGACTAGAATAACCAAAATTATGTTAATAAAGGTAGTCACAATAAATTATAATAGTAAATCATAAACCAACAAACATAACATTGTGAATAACAATGGATTCAATAAACCATTATAAAACTGTTATTGACAAAGACAATAACCTCTTACAAAGACAATTACATTCACCATATTGAAAGAGTTATTAAGAAAGAGTTACCTTTTGAAGCAGGAATTTAGAAAGCGCCTCCTGTCACCAAAATGTACTGACTGTCTCCTACTTGACACAGACACTTTTTAACATGATGCCCCTCTCCATTGTCCCTATCAACCTCTATGCAGGGGAAATAGAACACTTATTCAATTACATTAATAACAAAGAACTCCAGTGTAATCAATATACCTGGTTCAAATTATACACCTTACATTATCTTTATCAGTATTCTGAATCATATAACCTAAAGGTCCAACACATTTTACTGTACCCAATCTAACAGTCTTCTTCACGAACCCTTACACTAATAACCCAATGATGCTCCTTTGTGCTCACCTGTTTATTTTCATCAAATCATCACATCTGTTTTAATATAGCCAAGCCAGAGTTAAAAAGTAATTTTAAAAACTTGGGAGTTTAGTGATGTGACGTAGACATGTCTATTACCAATAAATGTTCCACCATAAATGCTTTTATCTTGTTTTATGTGATTCTTCATGTAATTAGCTTGTTTTAATTTAATTGAAGAGGTCTTCAATGCCAGTATTTGTAAAGACTGAATGTCTAATTCAGTCTTAACAAACCCTATACATGTCAAAGGCATGACAATTATAAATTAAACATGCAGACAGGCTGGCATGAATGATGCGTGTGATAAGGAAAGGAAAACATACATGCCTGAGCTCCTCGGTGGGGGCTTTTGTTGGACAGAGGAGTTCTCAAAAGTAGCTTTGGCGGAAGTAAGAGTGCATGTGCACCCGGTGGCTGATTGGCCAGCGTTAGGAAGCAGGGCCAATGGGGCTGTAAAAAGAGACAGAAAAAGGGTGAGGAGGAGGAAAGAAGAGTGACGAGGGTGGGGTTGGTCTTGGGAGAGGCACTGGGTGGCCGGGAGCGATGCTGGTTAGCTGTTGGACCTAGGGATTGGAGGAAGACTGTAAGTATACTGTAATTTAACAACCTATACAAACTACTGATGGGCAGAGCAACGGTTTCCGAAACACTGAGACAATCACAACATTTCTGTCAAGGGTTGAAATGCTCAAAACATTTTCACGATTGTGACATCTGCTGGTTAGAAATAAAAACAAGTTTTAAGACACTCATTTTCACATACTGTCTGAAAATATTTTGTGCCGCAATGGTTTGGTGTATGTGTACATTGAAAAGGGAAATTTCCAGTTTGCTTTTTATTTAACAATTAATCCATTATGATGGTTTGGATGACAAAGGCTTATGTGTCATAGGGTGCACTAAATGAAACAAATTATTTGAAAAATAATAAATAGTGGTGTTTCAATTGAAAACGTTATGTACATTTCTATTGTATAGACCTGCTTAGAAGTTGTGAACACAACATGCTCAACCCCCACTGAAGTAAGGATAGTTGAACATGTTTGTAGCTGAATTGCTAAATAGGTGTTTAGTAGATTCTGTGTGAAAGCATCGATACGTGCGCCAAGGCATCTGAGTACTATAGAAACCGGCATTTTGCCACAACCGTTTTCAAAGAGGTTACGACTAATTAAGTTAACTATTAAAAGTGACATACATAGTTAACTGTCACTATATCTCACATAATTGTGTCTCTGTGTGGTTCTCTCCATACATTCAAAGATGTTGGTACCGTATTGCCATCTCATTGCCGTGCCATGTAAGCGGTGCCGGCCTAGAAGAGCGAATGTCTCTTACTGACAGAGTGAGTGGGTGAGTGAGTGACAGACTGACTACCCATTGTTACAGTGGGGAGAACAAGTATTTGATACACTGCCGATTTTGCAGGTTTTCCTACTTACAAAGCATGTAGAGTTCTGTAATTTTTTATCATAGGTACACTTCAACTGTGAGAGACGGAATCTAGAACAAAAATCCAGAAAATCTAATTGTATGATTTTTTTATAATTTCTCACACTAGAGAAATGTTAATGCGAGAAAATTTATATTTTTGATTGGTAATTGCATTTGTTCTCCCATAAAAAAATGCAATATCAAATGCATTATTTTTGCATTTGTATAGTGCTGTGGAATGATATAATGGCAAAATGAACAAGTTATTTGACTAAGAAGCTTTGTCAATAGTTTGCAAAGTTGATAAGATTTTTTTTTTTTTACGATTCTGTTTGATTTCTGTAATTACCTCAAATTTTAATTTGTCTGTTCTTAACCCTTTTTCCAATATTCTTCGGTCTAGTGTCTGGGTTCTTTTCTTAATCTTTTATTGGCCAGTCTGAGATAGCTTTTTATTCGCAACTATTCCTCGAAGGCCAGGATCCTGGAGTCGCCTCTTCACTGTTGACGTTGAGACTGGTGTTTTGTGGGTACTATTTCATGAAGCATCCAGTTGAAAACTTGGGAGGCATCTGTTTCTTTAACCAGCCTTCTTCTCTCACAACAGGAATAGACTGAGTTTCAGAAGAAAGCTCTTCATTTCTGGCCATTGTAAGCCTGTAAATGAACCCACAATTGCTGATTCTCCGGATATATAATTAGTCAAAGTAAGGCCAGTTTTATTGCTTCTTTAATCAGCACAACAGTTTCCAGCTGTTCTAACACAATTGCAGTTGTTCTCTAATTATTAATTTGCCTTCATAATAAAAAAACTTGTATTAGCAAACACAAAGTGCCATTGGAAAAAGGGACTGATGGTTGTTGATAATACACCTGTGTAGCTTTTCAATTAAACATTCCATCTTCAATAGTAATCTACACACTAACAATGTCTACACTGTATTTCTGATAAATTTGATGTCGTTTTAATGGAAAGAACAATTTGCTTTTCTTTTGAAAACAAGGACATTTCTAAGTGACTCAAAATCTTTGAACAGTAGTATACATTAGTTATTCTTTCCACTTTTTTAGAGTGCAGGGCATATGCAATTTATTCAGATCCCTTCACATGATCCCATTTTTTACAGCCTAGTTTTATAATGAATTAAATACACTGAATGATCCATAATGATCAATCAAAAACAGGCTTTCAGAATCTTTTGCAAATGTATAAAATATCAGATTCAAATACTTTGTCTTCACTCAGTACTTTGTTGAAGCATCTTTGGTAGTGATTACAGCCTCAAGTTTTCTTGGGTATGAAACCACAAACTTGGCACACCTGTATTTGGAGAGATTCTCCCATACTTCTCCACAGTTCCATTCAAGCTCCTCTTGGTTGGATGGGAAACGTTGCTGCACAGCCATTGTCATGTGTCTCCAGAAATCGGGTTCATGTCCAGGTTTTGACTGGGCCCACTAGAGTACATTCACAGAATTGTCCCAAAGCCACTCCTGCATTTTCTTGGCTATGTGCTTAGTGTCATTGTTCTGTTGGAAGGTAAACCTTTGCCCCAGTCTGAGGTCCTGAGTGCTCTGGAGCAGTTTTTTTCAAGGATCTGCCTGTACTTCATTCTCATCATTCTCCAAATTCTGACTAGACACCCTACTGCTGAAAAACATCCCCACAGCATTATGCTTGCAGCAACATGTTTCACGGTAGGAATGGTATTGGTCATGTGTTGAGGTCTACCTGGTTTCCTCCATATTTGACACTTGGCATTCAGACCAGAAAATCTTGTTTCTCATGGTCTTGAGAGTCCTGTAGTTTTTTTTGCAAACTCCAAGTGGGCTGTTATGTGCCCTTTACTGAAGAGTGGCTTCCATCTGGCCGCTCTACCATAAAGGTCTGATTCATGAAACACTGAAAAGACTGGAGAAACTTACAGGACAACCATCTTCACAGGAACTCTGGAGCTCTGTCAGAAAGCTTCTTGCTCACCTCCCCTGACCAAGGCCCTTGACCTGAAATTTTTCAGTTTGGCCAGGCAGCCTTCTCTAGGAAGAGTGTTTGTGGTCCCAAACTTCTTTAATTGAAGAAAGATTGAGACCCTCCATGTTCTTGGGGACCTTCAATATTGCTGAAAAGTTTTGGTAACCTTCCCCAAATCTTTGCCTCAGCACAATCATGTATGGACAATTCCTTTAACGCCATGGCTTGATTTTAGCTCTGATATGCACTGTCAACATTGGGACCTTATATAGAGAGGATATATCACAGGAGGCCTCCAATCAATATCTCAAGGATAATCAATGGAAACAGGATGCACCTGAGGTCTCATTGTTGTGGGTTATAGCAAATGGCAAAAATACTTTTGGGATGTCTTATTTTTTTTTTTTTTAGATGATGGGTTATAGTATATAGATTGATTGAAATATATATTTCAACCATTTTAGAATAAGTCTCTTAACTTAAAATAAATTAGAAAAAGTGAAGGGTTATGACTGCAATTTCCCAAATACAGTATAACTAATCAGTGATTTTTCAATTAGGAACTATAATGACAAAATGGGACGGAATTTATAGTAACATGTACATTAGGCACGTTATATTAATAACCTCTGTATACAGTGGATATAAAAAGTCTACCCGCCCCTGTTAAAATGCCAGGTTCTTATGATGTAAAAGAATGAGACAAAGATAAATCATGTCAGAACTTTTTCCACCTTTAATGTGACCTATAACACGAACAATTCAATTGAAAAACAAACTGAAAACTTTGACTGGGAAAAATAAAAAACTCACAATAACATGGTTGCATAAGTGTGCACACCCTTAAACTAATACTTTGTTGAAGTACCTTTTGATTTGATTACAGCACTCAGTTTTTTGAGGTAGGAATCTATTAGCATGGCACATCTTGTCATGGCAATATTTGCCCACTCTTCTTTGCAAAAGTGCTCCAAATCTGTCAGATTACGAGGACATCTCCTGTGCACAGCCCTCTTTAGATCACCCCACAGATGTTCAATTGGATTCAGGTCTGGACTCTGGCTGGGCCATTCCAAAATGTTAATCGTCTTCTGGTGAAGCCATGCTTTTGTGGATTTGGATGTGTGCTTTGGGTCGTTGTCGTGCTGAAAGGTGAACTTCATCTTCAGCTTTCTAACAGACGCCTGAAGGTTTTGTGCCAAAATTGCCTGGTATTTGGAATTGTTCATAATTCCCTCCTCCCTGACTAATTTCCTGGTTCCAGCTGAAGAAAAACAGCCCCAAAGCATGATTCTGCCACCACCATGCTTCACTGTGGGTATGGTGTTCTTTGGGTGATGTGCAGTATTGTTTTTGCGCCAAACATACCTTTTGGAATTATGGCCAAAAAGTGAAACGTTGGTTTCATCAGACCATAACAAATTTTCCCACGTGCTTTTGGGGGACTTGATGTTTGTTTTTGCCAACTTCAGCCGGGCTTGGAAGTTTTTCTTTGTAAGAAAAGGCTTCCGTCTTGCCACCCTACCCCATAGCCCATTTATATGAAGAATACGGGAGATTATTGTCACATGTGGCACACAGCCAGTACTTGCCAGACATTCCTGCAGTTCCTTTAATGTTGCTGTATGCCTTTTGGAAGCCTCCCTGACCAGTTTTCTTCTCGTCTTTTCACCAATTTTGGAGGGACGTCCAGTATTTATGTCTCTGTTGTGTCCTATTTTCACCAGTCGATGATGACTGTCTTCAATGTATTTCATGGTATATCTAAAGCTTTGGAAATTATTTTTTACCCTTCTCCTGACTAATATCTTTCAACAATGAGATCCCTCTGATGCTTTGGAAGCTCTCTGCAGACCATGGCTTTTGCTCTGAGATGCAACCTGGCATTTTAACAGAGGTGTGTAGCCTTTTTTAATCCACTGTATATATTATAGATATATGTCCAAATTCTTAGATATAGTATGTTCTGAGAAAACGCACAAGACCACCCCATTACAGAATATTAAATGACAATACATGGTATGGAGAACAGGGTTTAATTGTTTACAACTGACTATTAAGGTAATGAAATCACATGCCTTTAGAGAACATAAATCAGTGTTGTCAGCTGACCACATGATTGAGGCCCCAAAGCAGAATACACCAACTATAAATAAATAAATGATGGCTTCTGTCAAGTATAGTGGAGTGTGCTGGATATAGAAAGCGTGCTGCTCATATTCTGTGTTTCTATTATTATTGGTCTACTGCTAAAATGCATTAATCATACCTAGTACTCTGCTTACGTTTAGTATTTAACTTTTTAATTGTTTGTCAGTACATTGCAGTAGCATTGTTTCAAATAAGGTAAACTGGATAAGCCCTGTGGGTCAAGCTACTGAATACCTTTTCTGCAATGGATACTCTTTCTCACAATTGTAATCAGTAATAAGAGATTACCAGACAATTGATCACAAGAAGTGGGAAACTGAGACGATAACCCACACAGGTCAAGCTTTCATATCAAAGACTATTAACACTACAATTATACCTCCTTTTTCAGTTTCAAAGACTAAACAGGGAATGGATGTAAAGATAGAGTGGCTAGAAAATATCCTCATGAGCCGCCCTAACCTTGCAAACAATTGCATTGTTCACAATATTGAAAAAGATTGATTGGACCTTTTGACCTTTCCCAAGATCAGAACTACTTAATTGTTCTTTCACATGGTGTTATCCATTTTGATAGCCAGCATCAAAATACCCAAAGTCAGAGCCAACATTCAGGAAAAGAAACGTGTATCCTACAGAGACATTGTTAAAGTATACTGTCAAACAGTTCTGGGGTGACTTGTTGTATCAGTAATGCACATGTAAATCCTCTGCAACAGTACGCTGCTTTAGAGTGTTTTATATAATTATATAGTGTTTTATATAATTTACTATTGGAAATTTAAAGTTCTGTTGATAACTTATTTTAGATTAAAATATATTTTTTAAACTTAAGTCCCTTTTACACATTTATCTGTCAGTTAGCTAGCTAACAAAATATTTGATATATACTGACATTAATCAAGTGTGCTAGCGTACTATTTTACCAAAAGAATAGTAAAGGTATTATTATACTATAATGTTAAATAAAATAACCTTTAGTAAAGAAAATTGGGATATTCAAATGATCTCAGTTATACTCAAGTACATCCTCAAACAGGACTGGTAAACATGTTGATTCACTTAATTACTTAATTAAAATGTAATTCAATGCTAAACACCTATTTCTAAACAACTATTCTAGAATGCTTTCTTTATAACCGTTTGTTCACTGTTGGGAGTATGTTTGACAGTGAACATGTGTTTGACTCTCCGCCTTTTCGCAGTGCGTGAGTCTGTTGGCTTTTAACAAGTCGGGCAGGCGGCTGGACAGTTTCCTGTGTTTGTGGGCTAATGCTCCCGGACTCTCTAGATGTCCTCAACTGCTATTATTCTGTCAGGAGCTGCTGTGTTTTCCTGAGGAAAGGAAGTTATTTCATTTCCAGCTTTTGTCTGTGGTTGAATGTGAGCGACGCTCTTTCAGCAATATTTGCTCGTTTCAACTCCCTTCTCCATCCGAACAAAAATATAAATCCCCTGTCTTGGCCGATAACTCACGTCGGGCCTAGAAAAATAGCGACTTCCTCAATTGGTTTAATTTTCCTCATCAGACTCTCAACAGTCATTTTTCCTTGCTTCAGCGGATCCTTATCTTGGCTTTTCCATCAGCATCACAGAAACATGCTAGCAGATTCACTAGAGAGTCGGGTCCGGATGTGTGATCCCCTACTCTAGGTAATAAATGCCAGCAAAGGGCCTGGAGTGTTTCTGCAGCGCTTTAAACACAATGGATTTAGTATACCCTGAGATAACATACTACACATTTTGATAACATTACAATTTAAGATGGGTTAGAACTGTTAGTAAAGTTATATATTACATGAATGCTCCATCTAAGGTATTATATGCACATTTATTTTTAACTTATATTTATTGCAAATTAATATTTAACCTTGATCTTAGCAAGGGGGTTAGTCTGAGACCAAAGGTCTCTTGTGGATGAGCTCTGTGTTGACACATGCAGTACAAAGGCACACACACACACACACTCCCATTCATTCTTAATGGAAATATACCTCTAACATCTTTTTGAATTCCCCCATAGGCACCAATACATTTCATTTCATATGATTTGGGACATTATTCCAAATCTGAGGTGAAGAAAAACTAAAAGCTGATCTACCTAACTCATTGGAGATTGAAGGTATCTTTAGAGTTTACCATTCCTGAGTCTCTATTTCAGCAGAAGCACTGTAGGATGGTAATTTGTGCAGGAGAGCCTTAAAAACAAAACAGATATACAGTTGTGCTCAAAAGTATGCATACCCTTGGAGAATTGGTAATATAAGTACCATTTGTAAAGAAAACATGAGTGAGCAGCCAAAACAGGTCTTTTATTTCTTATGGGATTCACATTCAACTGTAGGTCATAACAGAATGGCACAATCATAATACAAAACATGACAATAAAGAACTGACCCCTGTTCAGAAGTCTGCATACCCTTAGTTTTTAATACTGTGTATTGTTCCCTTTAACATGAATGACAGCTTGCATTCTTTTGTAATAGTTGTATATGAGGACCCAAATTCTTGCAGGTGATATAGCTGCCCATTCATCTTGGCCAAGTGCCTCCAGGCCATGCAAGTCTTTGGTCGTCTTGCATGAACTGCAGGTTTGAGATCTCCCCAGAGTGGCTCGATGATATTAAGGTCAGGACAGTGTCATGGCCACATCCCATCCTTCATCTTTTTCTGCTGTAACCACTGGAGGGTCAACTTGGCCTTGTACTTAGGGTCATTGTCGAGCTGGAAAGTCCAAGAACGTTCCATGCGCAACGTTCGTCCAGAAGAATGCAAATTGTCTGCCAGTATTTTTCTGATAACATGCTGCATTCATCTTGCCATCAATTTTTACAAGTTTCCCCGTGCCTTAAGAGCTCACACATCCCCAAAACATCAGTGAGCCACCACCATGCTTCACAGTGGGGATGATTTTCTGTTCACTATAGGCCTTGTTGACCCCTCTCAAAACATTGCGCTTATGGTTGTTACCATAAAGCTCTGTTTTGGTCTCGTGTGTCAGAATTACAGTGTGTCAGAAGCTGTGAGGCGTGTCAAGGTGTTGTCAGGTATATTGTAACCAGGCTTTTTTGTGGCATTGATGCAGTAAAGGCTTCTTTCTGGCAACTTTCCCATGCAGCTCATTTGTGTTCAAGTATCGTCATATTGTGCTCCTTGAGACAACCACACCATCTTTTTCCAGAGTAGCCTGTATTTCTCCTGAGGTTACCTGTGTGTTTTTCTTTATATCCCGAACAATTCTTCCAGAAGTTTAGCTGAAATCCTTCTTGGTCTACCTAACCTTGGCTTGATATCAAAAGATCCCAGAATTTTCCACTTCTTAATAAGTGATTGAACAGTAATGACTGGCATTTGCAAGGCTTTGGCTATCCTTTTATATCCTTTTCCATCTTATAAACTTCCATTACCTAGTTACACAGGTCTTTTGATACTTATTTTCTGCTCCCCATGGCTCAGTATCTAGCCTGCTCAGTGCATCCATGTGAGAGCTAACAAACTCATTGACTATTTATACAGAGACACTAATTGCAATTTAAAAAGCCACAGGTGTGGGAAATTCACCTTTAATTGCCATGTTCACCTGTGTGTGACTTACAGACATATAAAATACAACTGTTTGTTAAAATAAATCTTATTTACCAGTGACTAAGATTTTACCTAGGCAAACAACTAAAATCATAGTCCATTAATTAATTAAAAGGTCAAAATATTGGCCAATTTGGCAAAAATACCGGCCAAAAGCAATTTGCTTTTGCTGTTAATTTATGGTATTTATTTAATTATATTTGTGCAGTTGGTCTCTGACATACAGTATTTTAGACACTTTTACAATGCTGTATTCAGAGTTTTAAAAGCACTTATGATATTTTCTAAAGGCATCCAAAGCATTATACTTAAGGTCAGTTATAATACACTCTGGATTCTTTATAGAGTTGCTTTGTTGCAATTCTTGCTGATCAGACATTAGAAAGAATTTATCATGGCTCAATTTCCTATTATGTTCTTGACCGATTTTAGGCATCCCTACATCCCTATGTCCTGCAATCACAAAAAAAAAATCTGTAGAACTAGACTTCAACTCAATTTGCTCTTCTAACTATATTTGCTAGCTTTTGACAGCTCTCGTGATGCTATGGCTTCAGAGATGTATGCATCTACCTGTAATGAATACAACTCGGGAGAGGCAGAGGTATGGTCCCAATTGCAGAGCAGGTTGAATTTATTTTTAACTCAACACCCAGTAGCAGGCAAACAGTGTGGTCAGATGAAAACAGGCAGAAGTCAATACACAGGAAAGCCAGAAGAATGGCAGAAGCACAAAAGGAGCAGGCTGAAGGCAAAATCCAAAATACAAGTGCTTATGTCAAAAAGGCTCAGACGAAGGTAAAGACTAGGATAAGCTAAATCGGAAGGCTGGCAAGAATCAAAGAACGTTAGAAAGCTATCACAAACTCTTGAACAGGCTCAGTACGTTGTACAACTACAAACAATACATCACATTGAAAAGGTGCACAGAACTAGGCTATACAGTGAAGGGACAATGAGAACCAGGTGATCAGTATTCTGGTGATTGGGAGCTGGGAGGAGTGCTGCGTTCATTGTGATTGGGATCTGGTGGCTATGTCGTATTGGTGATGTAGGTGAGAGCTGGAACTGTGAACAGACCTTACACTACCCTGTCTTGCTTTTGCTGTTAATTTATGGTAATTTTTTATATTATACTTGCAATTGGTCTCTGACATACAGTATTTTAGAAACTCTTTTTTGGCTATTTTGCTATCAGCAAGCCCATGACCAGAAGAGCTATAACAAATTAAATGGCAAGCTTGATGTGTTGTAATGGTATTAAAAACAGCACAAGTATCTTTTTGAATGTATCTTTTTTATTGAAGAATGTATATATTTTTATTACAATATACAAAGGTTTACATGATATCCCAACAATAAAATGTAAGAGAACATTTTAATGTGGCAACTAGAGAACAGAAATTCAAAATATGTCATCATCCCCCATCAGGACAAAACATACGTGTTGCTGTCATCAAATTCTAAATGGGCATGTATTTTTCCAAAAAATATAAAAATGTTCATTTTCAACATTTGATATGTTACTATACTATTCTCAATTACATATAGGGCTGAGCAAGCAAGCAAGTTTATTTATATAGCACAGTTCATATATAGAAGCAATTCAATGTGCTTTACAAATAAACATTTATATGAAAATACAATAGCATAAAAACAAATACTCAAATGCAAACATCAAAACAACATAATAATAAGAAAATATAGAATAAGAAAATATAAATAGAATATAAACGGGATAAAAACATAGGAAGCTATAAAAGCTGAAAGGCTAAACAGTGCTGTTAAGTGCTCAGTCATAGGCACGTAAAAAGAGATGTGTTTTTAACCTGGATATAAAAACAATATAACCATTTAGATTTAGGCGGAACTGTACTTAATCTGAGGTTGCTTTAATGATGTTTCTGAAATCAAGGACAGTTATGTAATAGTGCATTTGACCGGTTATTTGCAGGATGCACATGGATACCAATAAAAGGGTATTGATTGCAGGGTTCACCAACTATTCCAATTTATTTATATAATATGTACCACTACTTTAGAATTTGAGGAGATGCATTCTCTCAATATTGCTTTAGCAAAAACAAAACAAAAGTGTGAAAATAACCACCCATGACCCACATGTATTTCATGTCTGTGTAAATACATAAAAAGTCTACACACCCATGTTAAAATGCCAGGTTCTTGTGATATAAAAGAATGAGACAAAGATAAATCATGTCAGAACTTTTTCCAGCTTTAATGTGACCTATAACCCTTAAACTAATACTTTGTTAAACCACCTTTTTATTTTATTACAGTATTCAGTACTTAGTGGGTAGGAGTCTATTAGCATGGCACATCTTGACGTGGCAATATTTGCCCACTCTTCTTTGCAAAAGTGCTCCAAATCTGTCAGATTGCGAGCACATCTGTGCACAGCCCTCTTCAGATCACCCCACAGATGTTCAATTGGATTCAGGTCTTGGCTCTGGCTGGGCCATTCCAAAACGTTAATCTTCTTCTGGTGAAGCCATGCTTTTGTGGATTTGGATGTGTGCTTTGGGTCGTTGTCATGCTGAAAGGTGAACTTCTAACAGACACCTGAAGTTTTTGTGCCATAATTGCCTGGTATTTGGAACTGTTCATAATTCCCTCCACCCTGACTAAGGCCCTGGTTCCAGCTGAAGAAAAACAGCCCCAAAGCATGATGCTGCCACCACAATGCTTCACTGTGGGTATGGTGTTCTTTGGTGGTGTGCAGTGTTGTTTTTGCGCCAAACATACCTTTTGGAATTATGGCCAAAAAGTTCAGCCTTGGTTTCATCAGACCATAACACATTTCCCACGTGCTTTTGTGGGACTTGATTTGTTTGTTTGTTTTTGCAAACTTCAGCCGGGCTTGGATGTTTTTCTTTGTAAGAAAAGGCTTCCGTCTTGCCACCCTACCCCATAGCCCATTCATTTGAAGAATACGTTGTTGTCACATGTGGCACACAGCCAATACCTGCCAGACATTCCTGCAGTTCCTTTAATGTTGCTGTATGCTTCTTGGAAGCCACCCTGACCAGTCTTCTTCTCGTCTTTTCATCAATTTTGGAGGGACGTCCAGTACTTATGTCTTATTTAGCTCCCGGTTGAACCCTGGCTGTCTGATCCTGCTGTGACAAGGACCTTCTCACGGTCACCATCTGATCCTGCTAAAATTCAGGACATAACATTTACTACATTGACGCCGGCAGAACCAGGTGGCAATGTTTGATCTATAAGACCCACATTAGGTTGAAATTTCAAATGCAGGGAACTACAACATTAGCCAACTTTTCAAGAGATCAACTATTAAGCTAGTTAGTTAGCTATATCTTCTGTCTCATAGCTAGGTAGCTGTACCACTCACTTTGGCTTTGATTAACTTCAGTCTTTTCTTGGCTGTTGTCATACGGTGCTAGCTGTGAGTGAGGTGAACCTAGTGTAATGTAGACTGTTTCCTAGCTAGCGAAATAACGTAACCTAGCAGGCTGATATATATTTTGCAACTATCATTCATATATAAAGTTAGCCTAACTATGCCTTACCGGTTTTTGAAAAACACTCTAAGATAAATATCTAACTCATTCATACATTACAGAGGTAATTAGCTAGATGTAATGTCGGCTAGGTTACCAAATGTTCATGAGCCAGAGATCACAGCTGCTAGTTGCAACTGGGTACGTGTACGTGAGTTTAATTCCTTGTCCCGTCAAAACGAAACAAGCAGAATGAAACAACACGTTTGTTTATCCATTATTGAGTTTTTTTAAAGAAACGGAAAAACAGATTTTAATTTATTTTGTCATCTTGTTTTTACACATAAACCATAAAACAACTTGATATTTCGATTTTTCTCACGTCGGTGGAGCGAAATGTGAAATGCCTGATGGCCAAATGTATAGTCAGCACTACTTGTTCCTTCCAACTAGCAGTTTCCCCCTTCTTAATTTGATTAAAATATTATCTATCAGTCACATTTTATTCAAATGAATAAACTTGCCAATTACGGTTTATTGCCCTATCAAGAAAAGGTGTTACTTTAAACAGAATTGTCGAGGAGTTCACCCTTCTAACTTCATGCATCTTCTAATATATATTATTAAATAGTACACTATGTAAAATCTACTGATATCTATGAATACGTTAATGGAAAAATGCTGTAATGTTTTTCCATTTATATTAGAAATATAATAAGATGGCCTGTTGGTGTAGTGGTGTTGATGTAAATGGTTAGCTAGCTGATAGGGCTTATAGATTCAACACCCCCTTGAACTTCTTTCACATCATGCTGTGTCAGTACCACAGAGTTTCATGTATCAAAAAAGTTTTTTCCCACTCTCCTACACACCATCACCCACACATTTTAAGGGAACTTTTAAGTGGAAAAAAACAATACACACTACATAAAAAATATAATAGCTCTGTTATGCCATACACTGTCTGCCATCTGCCCTGTATAGTGAAAACCGGGATTCATCCGTGAAGAGAACACCTCTCCAAAGTGCCAGACCCCGTCGAATGTGAGCATTTGCCCACTCAAGTCGGTTACGACAACGAACTGCAGTCAGGTCGAGACCCCGATGAGGACGACAAGCATGCAGATGAGCTTCCCTGACACGGTTTCTGACAGTTTGTGCAGAAATTCTTTGGTTATGCAAACTTATTGTTGCAGCAGCTGTCCGGGTGGCAGGTCTCAGACCATCTTGGAGGTGAAGATGCTGGATGTGGAGGTCCTGGGCTGGTGTGGTTACACGTGGTCTGCGGTTGTGAGGCCGGTTGGATGTACTGCCAAATTCTCTGAAACACCTTTGGGGACTGCTTATGGTAGAGAAATTAACATTAAATTAACGGGCAACAGCTCAGGTGGACATTCCTGCAGTCAGCATGCCAATTGCATGCTCCCTCAAAACCTGCGACATCTGTGGCATTGTGCTGTGTGATGGAACTGCACATTTTAGAGTGGCCTTTTATTGTGGCCAGCCTAAGGCACACCTGTGCAATAATCATGCTGTCTAATTACACCTGTGAGGTGGAAGGATTATCTCTGCAAAGGAGAAGTGCTCACTAACACAGATTTAGACAGATTTGAGAAAAATAGGCCTTTTGTGTACAGAGAGAAAGTCTTAGATCTTTGAGTTCAGCTCATGATAAATGGGGGCAAAAAAAAAAAGTGCTGGGGACATGTCCCATCATGTATAATGAAACCTAAGCCCCTTGGAGAGAGGGAATCCCAGTGGCAATGAGCGCCCACCTGGCAAGACAGCAATGGTGGACAGTATCAAGCCTTTCTGTTCAACTTCACACCCCTGAGCCAGACTGCACTTAATCATAGACCATGCTAAAGAGATGAGTCTTTAGTAGACACTTGAAAGTTTGCAAAGAGCATGCATTTCTGACCTTAATTGGCAGATCATTCCATAGTAGTTGAGCTCTATGAGAGAAAGCCCTGCGTCCAGTTGTTTGTTTAGAAATTCTAGGTACAATTAGAAGGCCTGTATCTTGGGTTACGTGCAGGTATCTATGGCTGGATCTTTTCAGCACAGTAAGTTGGAGCAAGTCCATCTATTGCTTTATAGGTTAACAATAAAACCTTAAAATCAGCCATAGCCTAAACAGGCAGCCAGCGTAAAGAGGCTAGTATTGGATTAATGAGGTTCAAATGATTTAGTTCTAGTTAAAATTTTAGTATTGAAATGTATTGATTTATCAGGATAACTGGAGAGAAGAGCATTACAGTAATCTAATCTAGAAGTGACAAAAGCATGGATTAGTTTTTTCTGCATCAGTTTTTATTTATTTAGATATAAAGTTTCTGATTTCTGGCCATTACCCTGAAACTACACAGAAACCAGAATAGAAGCAGAGTAGAAGGCATCAATATACTACTGGTCAATTGCATGAGAATGGGAAGGAATATCATTGGTTTATTTTTCAGGGAGAAAGCCTGGTTGTCACACTGAACACAGAAAATAAAATGGAAAGTGTAGAAACAATAAAGAAACTACTGGTCAATTGCATGGTAATTGGAAGACAGCCATTTGCATTGCAACTACAAAGGCAATATGAAGGTAACAAGTAAGTAAAAGGGATAGCTACATACGCATAATTGTTAAATATAGACCATATATAGCGGCAACAATATAAAAGTTTGTGGAAAGGCCAATTAATATCCAAGGAGCCGGAAATTACACTAAAAATGAACAAGAAATAAAAGTTAATCAATGTTGACTGACACATTGTTACATAATTGTTGCTTTCTAAATTCACTATTGTTTCATAGAATTTTCCTTAAAACTGTAATGGTTCGGTGAGCAGCAGCGCCACCGTGCCATAATAAATTTCAAGTTCCCATATCTCACGAACACATCCCGGACTGTCACATGTTTCCCATCTTCCACACCAGGTCCCAATTGTCATCATTTGTATGTGTATATATGTTTCCCCTCTGCTCCCCACACATGTGATCATTGTTGCTGTTTGGTTGTTAATCGGTGAGTGTTGTTTAATGTACTGTTTAATGCTGATTAATGTATTGTTGAATGTTGATTATTAAGACGCATGTTGCGCACTTTTATTCCATTCAGTCAGTAGTTAGTTTCATTTTCCGTTCGTGTTTGGTTTGTTTGTTTTAATAAAACCCACGAACGCGATATATGCCTGCGCCTGGTTCCTCCAACACTACACCACGACGAGTCGTTACAAAAACGTCCTTGCTATTTTAGTGTAAACCAACCATTTATGGGTTATTAGCTTTGTATTACCCAGTGTTGCCATCTCAATTACAAAGTTTTGCCCCCATAACTTTCCTAGCTCTGTCTTTTAATTTTCTCAGAAACAAGCTTACTATTGATGTGTAGTCACCATACTGTTACCCAGTTGTTTCCCGTTTGTTTCAATGTTTCATGGTTGTTTCATGGAAATTACCCAGTAATTTCCAACCTGCTAAATAAAGTGCTTGCAAATAAAGTGCTTCCAAATAAACAAGAAACCAGGCAAGCCTAGTTCCGGCCCGCAATAAAAAACGATGACCTTTGTTGCCCTCCCTGGATTCGATCTCGGGTCTCCCACGTAAGAGGCTGTCCTTAACCACCACGCCATACATCTGTCTAGAGTTGGTATAGAATTTCAACATAAGAATTTTGTTTGAATATGTCGCCTGGCACCATTAAGCATTGTGCTAAACTGAGTAACTTTTCACCTCCACCACAAATAGTATCTATGAACAGTGACTTTTGCCACTGGCTGTATTAAAAGATTATTAGCCAGTAATATTTCGCTAGACACCATTAGGCATTGTGTTAAACTAACTAAAATGTCTTAAGTTTACCTCCACAAATACCATCTATGAACTGTATGGCTTTTGCAACTGGCATTTTTAACAGCCTGAGTTAATAAACCCACGTCGGAGTGTATGCTTTATGTTTAGATAGCAAAAGACCATCTGGTGATCTGTACACAGGAAGTCACATACATTCAAACGCGACAGTAAATAGCCAATGGGCTAATGTGTATTCAGTTTGGGATGTCTATAAAGGTGAGGACAACAGGAAGTTTCTTTGAGATTGAGTGAGATGAGATTCAAGTTGTGTAAGGAAGACCACCTCCGTAACCTCATGAACAAGACTATCTAATGCTGCAATGAATAACTGAATTACTCTCTCCCTTGTCCACCGGGTATGTGATAATTTTTTCAAACACCATACGAAACTGCTGATTTCTAACACCATATAAGTGTTGTAACGGAGAGAAACAGTGTGTATTTTTGCCTTATCTTCTAATTGTGTTGTGTTTTCATATGCCTTCAGTGTACAGCAAAACTGTCCCAATGCGAAGGGTACTGAATATCAACAAATACTTCCTCCAAAGGATTGAAAATCAAACGCAGGGATGTATATACAAAGTACGTAGCCATTAAATGTTCAGTTTAATTTAACAGCTAAGCAGTCATACACCAGTTTTGTTTTACTTATTGATTGCCAGACTCATTTTAACTTAAAGTCCATGTAAACCCAAGTTAGCTCCTCTCTAGTGCCCTTATTTCAGCAGTGTGCCACTTAATGCATTATGTTCCCACAGCTCAATCTCCCATACACTGGTACACCCCTGGAGCCTGAAACAAATGCATAATTTAAAAAGTCCTTAATCTGCAATGGCATTCTCATTTGGTTGCTAGCAGGCTGCATTTGATGGTGTCAGCTTCCTCACATAGGTCAATAGCATTTTTTATTATTTAACTACAAATGATAAAAAGAGAAACATGCTTCTCTGAGGTCCAACTAACGTTGTTCCATTGGGATGTATTGTAACATTCTCTATACAACGCAACACAACTTTCTTAAAGCAAAACAATAGGGTTGCAACCATCAGTACGTGTTTTGGTTTGAGGGTCACGGTTTAGTACACCGCAAAAATATATTGTCAACAGTTACTGAAGGCCAGTTTTTAGTTTACTCTTTTCTTTTTATGAAGTTGTTTTGATGTTTTCATTTCGGTATTTGTTTTAATGCTACTGTATTTTTATATTTTTTCTTTGTAAAGCACATTGAACTGCTTCTATGTATGAATTGTGCTATAATAAATAAACTTGCTTGCTATATGGTCATATACTTGCGTGTATCATTTTATAATTAATATTAAAAATAAAGCCCAAATGGTGTTCCAAGGTTTTTGAAAAGTGAATGGGGAGATTCACAAATGTGTCCATCATTGATTAGAACGGCGACATCTGATGCAGTAAGTGCATTGTATTACGTTATCATCAACTTACAGGTTATAAAGCTTATTGTAGCTACAGTGGGGCAAAAAATATTTAGTCAGCCACCAATTGTGCAAGTTCTCCCACTTCGAAAGATGAGAGAGGCCTGTAATTTTCATCATAGGTACACTTAAACTATGAGAGACAAAATGAGAAAAATCCAGAAAATCGCATTTTAAGATTTTTTATGAATTTATTGGTAAATTATGGTGGAAAATAAGTATTTGGTCAATAACAAAAGTTAATCTCAATACTTTGTTATATACCCTTTGTTGGCAATGACAGAGGTCAAATGTTTTCTGTAAGTCTTCACAAGGTTTTCACACGCTGTTGCTGGTATTTTGGCCCATTCCTCCATGCAGATCTCCTCTAGAGCAGTGATGTTTTGGGGCTGTCGCTGGGCAACACGGACTTTCAACTCTCTCCAAAGATTTTCTATGGGTTGAGATCTGGTGACTGGCTAGGCCACTCCAGGACCTTGAAATGCTTCTTACGAAGCCACTCCTTTGTTGCCCGGGCGTTGTGTTTGGGATTGTCATGCTGAAAGACCCAGCCATGTTTCATCTTCATGCCCTTGCTGATGGAAAGAGGTTTTCACGTCAAAATCTCACGATACATGGCCCCATTCATTCTTTCCTTTACACGGATCAGTCGTTCTGGTCCCTTTGCAGAAACAGCCCCAAAGCATGATGTTTCCACCCCCATGCTTCACAGTAGGTATGGTGTTCTTTGGATGCAACTCAGCATTCTTTCTCCTCCAAACACAACGAGTTGAGTTTTTACCAAAAAGTTATATTTTGGTTTCATCTGACCATATGACATTCTCCCAATCCTCTTCTGGACCATCTAAATGCTCTCTAGCAAACCTCAGACGGGCCTGGACATGTACTGGCTTAAGCAGGGGGACACGTATGGCACTGCAGGATTTGAGTCCCTGGTGGCGTAGTGTGTTACTGATGGTAGCCTTTGTTACTTTGGTCCCAGCTCTCTGCAGGTCATTCACTAGGTCCTCCAGTGTGGTTCTGGGATTTTTGCTCACCGTTCTTGAGACCATTTTGACCCCACGGGGTGAGATCTTGTGTGGAGCCCCGGATCAAGGGAGATTATCAGTGGTCTTGTATGTCTTCCATTTTCTTATAATTGCTCCCACAGTTGATTTCTTCACACCAAGTTGCTTACCTATTGCAGATTCAGTCTCCCCAGCCTGGTGCAGGTCTACAATTTTGTTTCTGGTGTCCTTTGACAGCTCTTTGGTCTTGGCCATAGTGGAGTTTGGAGTGTGACTGAGGTTGTGGACAGGTGTTATTTATACTGATAACAAGTGCAAACAGGTGCCATTAATACAGGTAACGAGTGGAGGACAGAGGAGCCTCTTAAACAAGTTACAGGTCTGTGAGAGCCAGAAATCTTGCTTGTTTGTAGGTGACCAAATACTTATTTTACAGAGCAATTTACCAATAAATTCATAAAAAATCCTACAATGTGATTTTCTGGATTTTGTTTTCTAATTTTGTCTCTCATAGTTGAAGTGTACCTATGATGAAAATGACAGGCCTCTCTCGTCTTTTAAATGGGAGAACTTGCACAATTGGTGGCTGACTAAATACTTTTTTGCCCCACTGTATGTGTGCTCTCAGTTTTCCTGTCATTGTATATATTTGGCCAAAATCTTGTTATATTAGATTAAGTGCTATGAACATGCAATTGAAGATAGTATTGTCTATGAGTAGACAGCAAATGCTAGACTAAACTGCACTCCAATCCAGTGTTGCCAGAAACAAGTAACCAGGACAGTCAAAAGAAGCCCAAAATAAGCAACTTGGAGCTGCAGACGATGGGCAAAAAAATGCTGTTTTACACAAACAACACCTTTGTAGGCTACTACTTAAGTTTGGGAGAATCGGCTGCTTGAATAGGGCTGAGTAGGCTACCCAACGTTGAAGTTACATTTAAAATATTTCTAATAAGTGGACATGGCAACCCTGCACCAACCTACCGTGGTTTGCCTGCACCCTTTTTAGCTCCCACATCTCAGACCTCAAATAGGCTACATAAAACACTTGTCTTTTTAGGCTTAGTGTTTCTTGATTAAAGAAAACACTGTAGGCCTACTTATTCAAACAACCAGTTCTTAAGTTAGCTAAATATTTTCAAACACAATAGTCTACTCACAGGTATTGTAGTGTACTCTTTCATTCGGGGAGAGAGTTACGGTTCCAAATGTGGAGCATTGGAGGATTTATTTAGAAAACAAGGTTCCAGTAGGGTGCTAGACAGGAGACGTAGTCAAAAATACATAAACACAGACAGTAACAGGAAATCCAGGAAAAACAGCTATGATACAAAATAAAGGCTTGACAAAGTCGAAAACAAGCAGGCTAAAGTCTTTTACACAGAAAAATCTATAGGTACTACTGTGTGTTCGTAGGAAACCTCTAACGAAGGCTCAGTAAGTTGGCGAACAACAAATAATACCTCACAGGGAACTGAGAATTGCCACTGAATGCTGTGCTAACCGAGGAACAGGTGGATCAAATTACACAAATTAAACTAAAACAAGCATAGATAACAAAACCTAGAATGTTAGAAACAATGGAAAAATAACCAACCCCTAAAGAACAAATGGAAACAAAACAAAACCCAATGAAAAACAAATCCCAAAAAACGTATACGAAGACAATTATAACGAAGACATATAATCCCATTCAAAATCACAGTACAAAATGAATTAATTAATAATACAAAGATATAAAAACCAGCAGTCCATCATAAAATAAAAGATTGTACCTCAGATCAACGTCTTCATTCAAGTTAGGTTTTGCCGACAGTTTAAGGATCCAATAGAGTTACGAGGTTTAGTACTAAGCTCTTTTTAATGCTTTTCATTGGTTAAATATTTGTAAAATCCACAGACAGACATTAAGGGTGACTGATAGCATTGATTCATGAAAGAAAAAAAAGAAGACTAGCTTCCTCGCAACTTTTGCAGCTCTACCACTTAACCAAAGAAAATTCAGTTAAGGTGCCTCTCTTGAAGCAACAGTACACAATTAAAACAAATGATAGCCTACTATAGACATAAAACATTGCAATAACTCAAGTTTAAACCAAAATGTACTTATATTTGGTTATATAGTTTACTTATGATATTCTAAACTTCAAAATTTATAAATCAAAATATACCTTAATCTTCTAAAAATAATAACAAGTTAACTTGCCACATACACCTTATAAGGGTAAGATTTTGTTTTGTTGTTGGCTAACACTTACCTTATAGTGGTACATTTGTTGTATTTTATATCTTTATTAATCATTACCACATTCATAGGTTTGTTGGTTGTTTTGCTGGAGCCAAAGTTTTTTGGGCCTGTCAGTATCAGTGATTATGACTGCAGTTTATGGGCATCTACGCTAATGTCTAATTCTTAATACCCATATTCTGAATGCCATTTGTATTGTATTTTGCTTCTACGTTTATTAATGATTGGTCGATTAATGCACAATGCGACATTTTTCATTTCAGAAATTTTAAATGGATATTGAATATTTCAAAGTTTTGCACTCTAACTACTACTTCAAGCTCACCTTTTAACCACTACCACTAGGGAAGTTGTTCAGAATTCCTTAACATTTAGATTATTGTTATTGTTGTAACCTTTTCCAGTTCAATGTCACAGCTTCAACGTTCTTGTTTTTCCTTTAATGTAAGGGGGATTTGTGAAAGCACTAAAGGAAAAGCTTTATTTTTTGTAATAAGCAAAAAAAGAAATCTATTTTTTGCAAGAAACACAATCTCAAAAAGAGGAATCATTCTGGCGTAATCAGTAGGGACGGCCAACTTAATTTTCTCATGGCACTAACCGCTCTTGTGGAGTTTCAAGTATGTTTGATCATTACTTTATTGGATCTATTCTTGCATCACCATTTTTTTCTGAAGAAGGGGTGGATTATTGTTGTTGTATAACATAAGGGCTCTTTTTCATCTTTGCTAATGTCTATAGTTCAAATAGAGCTTCTCAAAACAAAATAATTTTACAAGATATACAAACCCGATTACAAAAAAGTTGGGACAATGTACAAATTGTGAGTAAAAAAAGAATGGAATAATTTACAAATCTCAAACTTATTTTTAATTCACAATAGAATATAGATAACGTATCGAATGTTGAAAGTGAGACATTTTGTAATGTCATGCCAAATATTGGCTCATTTTGGATATCATGAGAGCTACACATTCCAAAAAAGTTGGAGCAAAAATAGTGGAGCAATATCATAAAGGAGTTTCTCAGAGAAAAACTGCAAAGAGTTTGAAGTTATCATCATCTACAGTACATAATATCATCCAAAGATTCAGAGAATCTGGAACAATCTCTGTGCATAAGGGTCAAGGCCGGAAAACCATACTGGATGCCCGTGATCTTCGGGCCCTCAGGCGGCACTGCATCACATACAGGAATGATACTGTAATGGAAATCCCAACATAGGCTCAGGAATACTTCCAGAAAACATTGTCGGTGAACACAATCCACCGTGCCATTCGCCGTTGCCGGCTAAAACTCTATAGGTCAAAAATGAAGCCATATCTAAACAGGATCCAGAAGCACAGGCGTTTTCTCTGGGCCAAGGATTTAAAATGGACTGTGGCAAAGTGGAAAAGTGTTCTGTGGTCAGACAAATCAAAATTTGAAGTTTATTTTGGAAAACTGGGACGCCATGTCATCCGGACTAAAGAGGACAAGGACAACCCAAGTTGTTATCAGCGCTCAGTTCAGAAGCCTGCATCTCTGATGGTATGGGGTTGCATGAGTGCATGTGGCATGGGCAGCCTACACATCTGGAAAGGCACCATCAATGCTGACAGTTATATCCAAGTTCTAGAACAACATATGCTCCCATCCAGAGGTTGTCTATTTCAGGGAAGACCTTGCATTTTCCAACATGACAATGCCAGACCACATACTGCATCAATTACAATGTCATGGCTGCATAGAAGAAGGATCCGGGTACTGAAATGGCCAGCCTGCAGTCCAGATCTTTCACCCATAGAAAACATTTGGCTCATCATAAAGAGGAATGTGCGACAAAGAAGACCTAAGACAATTGAGCAACTAGAAGCCTGTATTAGACAAGAATGGGACAACATTCCTATTCATAAACATGAGCAACCTGTCTCCTCAGTCCCCAGACGTTTGCAGTCTGTAATAAAAAGAAGAGGGGATGCCACACAGTGGTAAACATGGCCTTGTCCCAACTTCATGAAATTTAAAATCATCTTATTTTTCCCTTTAAGTTATACATTTTCTCAGTTTAAACATTTGATATGTCATCTATGTTGTATTCTGAATAAAATATTGACATTTGAAACTTCCACATCATTGCATTCTGTTTTTATTCACAATTATACAGTGTCCCAACTTTTTTGGAATCGGGTTTGTACACAGTAGGATCTCATTCTTCATAACTAAATATATATCAGCTTTTATTGTTGGAGATTTTAATGAAGTCCCTAACCCACCCTCTGACTGATATCCTCCTACAGGCAATGGTAATATTTTAAATCCAATACTGGGGTCTTTCAGCAAAAATCTTTCCTATCTCCTGCTCCTTTAACCTATCATTGTCTCAGTATTAAAGCACTTTGATGGAATTTTTTCAATTTCTAAATGGGAATTGAATAAATTAGATAAAGGGGTTTTCACTACTGAAAACCCCTTTATCTATGAGGCTCTAATTTATTTTAGGTTTGGAAACAATTTTCAAAGTATAATTCAAAGTCTTTACAGAAACATGAACAGTAGTGTCTCTGTCCACAGGTACTTCACCCCGGTTTGATGTTAATAGAGGAATTAGACAAGGTTACCCTATCTCGCCTTTTTTGTTTTTGCTAGCAGCTGAGCTCCTTAACCTGTATACTGTACACTGTACAAATGTTGGTATTGTCATTCAGGGTAGTACTCTAATCATAAGTCAACTGGCTATTTTGAAAGAACGAGTTACAGGTACCTGTGATTTTGGATGCCTTCAAATAAAATCTAGAGCTTCTGGGCTCTGTCAACCACAGTGAGAGTGAAATAATGACTGTAAACCCTTCAAATATGACTTCTATTGGCATCCTGGTTGTAAGGCAATCAGTGATATATCTCAGTGTTGTGATTAGCAGATCTCCCGTTGATAGAATTTCTCAAACTTTTGGAGGATAAAAACTGCTAAGAATATTTTTAAGTGCTGGTTGCAAAGAGGTCTCTATACTGGGCAGTCTTATTATCTAAAGCAGAGGGATTATCTAGGTTAGTATATCAAGCATTATATCTATATATAGATCCAAACACTTGTGCAGCCATTAATTCACTCTTATTTTTGTTCATCTGGAAAAACAAAACTGAATATGTACAGTGGATATAAAAAGTCTACACACACCTATGAAAATGCCAGGTTTTTGTGATGTAAAAAGAGTGAGACAAAGATAAATCATGTCAGAACGTTTTCCACTTTTAATGTGACCTATAATGTGAACAATTCAATTGAAAAAACTAAATGAAATCTTCTAAGGGGAAAAATGTAAAATAAAACCTTACAATAACCTGGTTGCATTCTTTTTCTTTATCCCCCTCTACTTATTTATTTACAGATTCATGTGTCATATGTTTTTGTCATAACAAATAAGAATCTTTGTTGTTTAAACTGTGTAAACATAGTGTATTTGTGGACTGTGTCCTGTAATAGTTAATGCCTTTGTAAATTATATTGAATGATAAAAAAAAGATTGACTGAATATATTTTCTCTTGGATGTTAACCCTTCTTTTCCAACCCAAATTGAAGAAATTCAATAGGAAGATCATTAAAATGAAGAACAAAAAATATTAAATCAATGAAAATAAAATTACAACTTATAATATATTAAAAATATATATATATAGATTTGTATCTATTCTTTAACCCTCTCTGAGGGCGTAGGGGGACCTGATGTTTGCCCACTGCCTTTACCATGTTGGAATTCCCCTAGAATTGCATTAAAGAGGAACAAGAGAAAGCATGACATTGCTGAGAGTGATATAAAAGGCAGCTTCAAAAATAGCTGAAGTACTATCATGAAGTAAACATCCTTTTAATTCAATTAATTCAGGTTTTTATTTGTTTGCTGACACATCAGTAACATTGGGAATGCTTTAGTATGCTCAATTGTAATCCAACACCAAGCTCAGAAGTAGCCCAGTTTCATGGTATTACTGCTAATGTTACATTAATGCACTATTTAACAATGAATTTGAGAATTAAGATTTTTTACTTGCATGGCTTATGAATAGGTGTACCATTAGAGCCCCACAAAACAGTAAAGCCACAATACAAATACAATACAACTGTGACAAACAGTCCAGACAGAAACCTTGCCTGACAGCGAATCACTGTGGAGTTACCAATGCAACAACTGATCATCAGCAGAGCATCGTCGAGCAGCGAAAATTTTACACAACACACTGATTTCAAAATTAATGGGAAGAGGTGCTTGCTGGATTGTCATGGACCCTCAATATTATTTTATATCCCCTCATGGAGAAAAGTGCAGGAGCTTATTATACACAAAACATTGAAATTAATAATTCTAATAATGCCTTAGACCGCACCCCCTCTGAGACCGAGACCAAGAAAATGGCATGGCTGCCCTTGGGAAAACCAATATAATGAATGTAATTGGTAAATATTATAAAGGGTTTATAACAGGGTTTTAAATACCTTATAAATGGTTATTTAATGATTTGTAAACCATTATTGTTCATTATTAATTTATTAAATCGCATTAGTTTTGCACTTAAAGTGTAATAATTATTTAATGCTTCTCAAATAGTGAGCTAACTCCAGTTATTAACCACGTAAAAAATACACTTAATGTGTATTAGTGGGACCCCTATTTATTGTCATGCAACCTTATTTTCAATGGTTTGCACAGTTTAAACCTTAGTCACCTTATCACTTCTGTTTGATACATTGGTACTCTGTCCCAGGAACAGAATTGTTTGGTTTTCATAATCCCTTGACTCACATTTAAAACCCCATTGCCCTATGAACATTTATACTTTTTTTGTAATGGATTTATAAAAGGATTAAATAACCTGTTACACGTGACCTTATTATAAAGTGCTGCCACATAATTTTATATGTGGCCAAAATCTTCTCACACCCACAGTTAGGTGCTGTAGTGATTGTCCCATGAGTGACTTAATCGTGAGCCAAAAATGTACAACCATAGGAAGTCTAGGAGTAGCGACACTCAATGTTAATGAGTAAATCCTTCACCACAGAAAGCACTAAGCAAGGTTGCAACAGCAGCATCTTGGAGCACCCTTGCCTAGTTATTTACTGAGCAGTTACCCAAACATATTTGAAGGAATTACGGCCTTGTATATTGTATTTGATAATACAAATATACATTGCCTTGCAAACCCCTGACCAATTCACTTATTTTATGAAATCAATCCATTATTGTAAGGTTGACATTGGTTTTTATACGTATGTGCTTGGTAGACTAACCTTTCACTGCCAATAAAAGCTTTAAGTCTCTCTGTAAGAATTTACTCAGTTTACACTGAAGTGATTTTGGCCTATTTCTAGGAAGATTTGCTCCAGGTTGTTCAGGTTGGTTGTACGACGCTTGTCAGCTTCCATTTTCAAGTAGTGCCACAGATTTTCAATAGGATTTAAGTGAGGACTTTGACTGGGTCACTGTGTCAATTCATCTTTGATATCACCTTTAATTCAATCTCCTCTCAAACTTAATTTTGTCCTTTATCTTCCTGTATTTTTCTTAACCTTTAATAAGACACCCAGGCCCTGCTGATGAGAAGCATCACCACAGCAGGAATGCTGCCACCCACCATACTTCACTGTAGGAGTGTTGTGTCTTGGGTGATTTTTATTTATTTTTTTAATCGCTACCTTGGTCTCATCTAACCACAAAAAACTTACCCTGCTGGGTCACTCTCATGCTTTCAGATGGTACTTTTAAGTACTGGATCTTTCTACCTTCTAAACAGGTGCATGTTATGCAGAGCTCTTGATATGGTTGACCAGTGCACAGATTTTCTACTACCAACCACTGAACACTAGAGTTTTGAGGAACAGCTTTTTCTTGTCAGTTTCTAGGTGGATATAGTAGCATCCAGTTTCTGGGTCTTCATTAGGATAATTTCCAACTGGGAGTAAACTGGGAGTTTCCCAAAGCACAGGGTTTGAACACCTATGCAAAATAATTCTGTGTTTTAGTTATACCAATATTTTCCAACATAAAACCAGCATCACTTTTAAATTATTTATTTTAAGTCTTGAATGTTTTGAAATAAAATATCAAACAGAGCGAAAATTCTATATACCATTTGTAATTCAGTAAAGTCAGGGGTTTGAATACTTTCACAAGGAACAGTATTTTGTTCCTAACTATTTATATATAATGTTCATTTACCATGAATGAATCAATACCCCTGGCTATTTTAACAACACATAAATTGTATCAATCTGGAGAGATTCCTGGCCTTGTGGTTACATTGTGTTAGCCAGCACTGAAAGGTCATTTGATGACACACAAACTCCATCACTGAGAGAATAAAAAAGATATCACCTCAAAACAAGCAAGTAATAAAGGGTTTCTGGACATAGATGAAAATTAAGACTGTAATAAGGTCCAGGCTCCTAGCCTGACAACCATTTTCTTTTATATTAATCATCCCTCCATGACATTGGCTATTACGCGTAAACTCGCTGTCTCATGACAGGCCAGGAATTTATTGGTGCTCCCCTATTACAGGATTGCTGTGAAAGGAGGAAGCTCTGTTGTTTTCAGAGGATGTTATGATCGCCTCCGAGATTGTGCCAATTGACAGGTTTGTCATCCTGTGTACAGATGTGCTCTTAAGAATGTTCTTTCATTGGTGTCATTGCTCCTAATGTGGCTGCTCTCCTTAGCAGGAAAATTGTGCATACTGTGCAAATAGTTGGTCAAGAGATGAATAGCATTGTAGTTTAGTGTGTAACATCCTAATACTAAAATAATAATAACTTACATTTACTTACATTTAAAGAGCTGTCCCAACAAATGTGACAATGTGGCGATGTGGGGTAACATTTTGGAAGATGACTAGTGGGGAGCCAATCAAACAAATGCCCATCCCCAACCACTTTCATATTGAAGGCCATGTACATTTCTAGGGTGCACATTTGTATGCATCCAGATAAAAATCGTATATCTTAATAGATGTTGTCAAACGCTATTATTCCACTATTACTGAATATACTGTGCTGGACATTTTCTGATATTACAGTGCAAACATTCTCCAAAATCCATAATGTAAAAGCACTAAATATGATAATCAGAGCTGCCAAGTCCGCTAACAATACCTGATAAGGGTAAGTTGCTTGAAAGAATCATGGGTTGAGGGTTGCGGTTTTTGGGTTTGTTTTAAAAAATATGGTCCGCTTGTTAAGAAAACCTAACAAGTGTTTTTTTTTTTTACATTTATCGCTATTTTCCTCAAATACATTGATTGGTACACTGTCTGCTCATACACTGTCTGCTCACAGCCTCACAATAAGATCAGTGCTGTAGTGTAATTCGCTCAACTACAAATCCCCACAAGAACCTATCCCACCCCCTCTTCCCCCCATTCGGAGAATTAGAATTACAAACGATGACACTTAGTACAGTTGTGATGATGAGTCATCATTGATGACATTAGATGACATGGCACAAAATTTCCACAAACAATGCTGCCACAAAAGTGGTCCAAGTATGGGAAAAAGTACCGCAAAGACTGGTTAATGGATAACGAACATAAAGACTGGGTACATCAAGTGGTCCATGATGACAGTAAAGCTCTGTGCAGACACTGAAAAGCAGTTATCATACTCATATGTAGCCTACCAATAGTAGTTACATATGGTTCTAATGTATTTTATTATAAATAAGTTGCTATGTTTTGCGTTCGCCCTTAGTGCTCTTTTTTGCTTGTGATGTTAAAATAACAAAAAATTGCTATTCACACTGAGTGGTTTCAGTTTAATATGTTGCAGGCTTATTTATTTATTGTAACAGGCTATAATAATATTGGGCTTGTTTTGGGTTTGTTTTTTAATCTGCGGTGGCTCGTTTGTTTTTCGAGTGTAGGCAACACTGACAATCATACTCAAACACTATACCTGTCCTGTCAGGTCCTGGCTATGTCCCTAGCCATCTCTGCACTGATCTATGGGCCATAGTTGGAACCTGGCAGAGGAGAGGCCTCTCTGCACAGTTGCTTTTTGTTTTCCCCAATTAGAGGCAGCTGTACATCGTTGCCTCTATTTGGGGATCCTATTTAGTTCACCCTCTTGCCACACTTGTGCCACGTTTCCACTGGTGCCAAACACTGGTGTTTTACCCTAAAGTCCAGACTTTTTTCTGTTTCCACTGACACGGGCCAGGCCCAATCGACCACTAGGTCATGGCCGAGTACCCCAGCTCTCACTTGGTGCCAAGCTCCAGGGCGGGGTTTGCGGATTGACAGGTGATCTGGTGTGAAAACGCGGCATGTTGTTCTATTCAAATGGCGATGTGTATCATTTGCTTTAATCAATCAATCAAATGTATTTATAAAGCCCTTTTTACAACAGCAGTTGTCACAAAGTGCTTTACAGAGACACCCGGCCTTAAACCCCAAGGAGCAAACAACAGTAGTGTTGGATTTCAGTGGCTAGGAAAAACTCCCTAAGAAGGCTGAATTTTAGGAAGAAACCTAGAGAGGACCCAGGCTCAGAGGGGTGACCAGTCCTCTTCTGACTGTGCCGGGTGAGATATTAAGAGTCCAATTAGAATAATAAATATATTTCTCTGGGCTAAATCCAGAGTCTATTTGATTCTAGACTAGGTCAGAAGTATGACCAGGTGGACAAGGACAGGGACAGCAACGGGCACCCCAAACCAGGTACTCTGCAGGTGTGGACCAGGACCTCATCTCCTCCTAAAATTTTAAACTGGAGGAGACTGAGAAAAGTTAGAAAGGGCATTCCTCATATCCCCCAGCACCATAATATAGCAGCGTAACACTTTGGAACTGAGACGGGGGGGGTCCGGCGACACTGTGGCCCTACCCGGGGGAGCCCCCTGACAGGGCCCAACAGGCAGGAAATCAATCCACCCACTTTATACATCTCGTAATGGTTTTCATCCGATCCAACCAACAGATCCCTGATAAAATAAAGAAAATAAAGCAATAGTACAGGGCAGCAAATACTCACAACGGAAAAGAGTTGGAACAACCAAAGGTGGTACCAATTTGCATTGACTCAAAAGAAAAATGGAGCGCTGAGACCGAGATGTAGCCTTCTAATACAATATAGAATTTTCTGAATTCTCCCAAATCCTTCTATTAAAGGTAGATAGTTTTGACAAAATACTTACCAAACTAAATAATGAATACACTGGCTTACAGGTACGAGTGTTACGAGTGTAGGTGGAGAAGGAGCCAGTCGCAGGAGTTTGAGGAAGAAATTCGTTTTATTACTCAACCTCAAACGCTGTATTGTAAACAAATTGAGCATGGCGTTATTGATTATTTTATATTACTACCAGAAAAATATTGCCTTAAATTTTTCATAACCGGAAAACTAAATTGCGTTGATAGTTTACACCTCCCTCCCCACCTGAGCCCCTCCTTAAGTCCCTGGTACCAAATGTATAGGGGAAACTGGAAAGTCTGGAGCCAACAAACGGTGTGACCATGGTGCCTGGGTAAAGCACCAGTGGAAATGCTAATTGGTGAGGATTATTGTTTGTGCTATGCGCTTCAGTTTTCGGTTGCATCCTTTTTTTGTTTTTTTGTTGAGCCGCATTAGAGGAATGTATTTGAACTACAACTCTGTGCCTCGTCTCTGTGACATGTCCTTACAACACTGAATTTCACTGAATGTTAAACATTCAAACCAGCTAAATTGTCTGTTGAAATTCACTGAAATTACAAACACAATGGAACTCATAAAATGTAACAAATGATCTCACAGATAATGTAATTTTAATGTGTAATTTTATGATAATGTATATACAGTACATTTAAACAAGTTTATAAATTAAGCTGTTCTAATGCAAAATGGAAAATGTTAAAGAGCAATACCGTTTGACATGTCTACAACAGTGTTCTTTAAACTGGATACTTCAAAGATTCAACACATTATTGTAATTATAACCAATGGTTCAAGTTTAAAATATTTTAAAAAGCTTCTATAACTTTAAAGTTAGTATTGATTGAAGTTGGTTTTGTCTCTCTATTAAACCATTCAAAAAGTCACGTGTGGTGACCCCTGACAAGGCCTGGGTAAAGAAAATGTCTGGTTTCATACAAATCGCCATCCGCAATCAAGAAGTAACCAGGAACTGCTTTAGCCAACCATTCCAAGATGCCTGTGCAGCCAAGATTTAATACATAATTTACCGAAGGATCAGATCGTGATTTCATACATCAGCTTTTGCGAGGACAGCTGCGTACCAAGATAGACCAAGGTGAGCTACAACAACAACAAATCCTGGTTCACAGCTAAACACAGCGTTTGGAAAAGGTACAGGGAAGCTAAATACAGGTTTGGTAAGGTAGTGAAGAAAGCTAAAACAGCTGTTTTCGACCGGCAATTCTGCTTCTGATTTGAGAGGCCTCCAACAGATTACCCACTACATGTCTAAATCCCCCCACTACATTAATGACCTGCAACTTGCCAACGACCTGAATAAGTTATACTGCAGATTTGAAAGACAAAAGGGCAGCCCAGACAACATACCTTCTCCCTGTGTATCAATCCATCAACACCCACCCCCACCATTGGGGCCCATTCACATTCACCCATCCCAATCATCCCCACCATTGGGGCCCATTTACAATTACCCATCCCAAGCATACACTTTTACCACATTAGAATTTTTTTCATTCGATTTAAGTTAATTCTTTCATACAATTAACTATTTTCTGTTAACCACGCTTTAATTTTTTATAAAAATAATATTTCAGTTACGTTTTTCTTTTCTTATGGTCAATACATTTGAGCTCAATTTGGCTTCAAGAGGATGCAATCAGAATGAAGTCCAAAGACCCACCCATCCTCTAGCACACATCCTTGCAAGGAACAGTTTATTGAGATCAAATATAAAATAAATTGTCTAAAGATAGTGTCATCATGATGATAACAATAATACATTAATTTTATATAGCACTTTCATTTTTAAACCAAATCTCAAAGATGTTAATCTTTTGATCTAATTTATACTTTTCAGACTTCCAGCCTCTGTTCAGGGAATAACATTCCACAGATTTACTTCACCTGGTTGAAAAGATGTGGTGGCACCCTCCTTACCTGCATCTTAGTACCAATGATATATATAGGTATTATTTACATCCTCTGCTGCTCTGCATGCCCAGGAAGCTCTGGTAGGTCAAGCTGTATTGCCCACATTCTGCCTGTGAGAGGGGGAAGTTGATCTCATCATTACTAAACCAAAAGGGTAGGCATGTAGGGGACTTGGACTGAACCTACAATGTGCCTTCAGTGCAGTATGTAGGTCATCAATTGAAAACACAAATTTTTTCCCAGCTGGACATATGCATCCAATTTTCCTGCAAAACTCACCTGAGATATCAAGATAGTTAATCTGGTGATGATAGCCTGGAGTAACAATGTTCAGACACCAGGCACTGCTACCTAACCTTGGGTAAGTACTTTAATGCAATCAGAGTTGTGCATTTTTTCAGTATAATTTAAAAGGCCTATAACAAATAAAATTGTAATATGAAAATATTATAATATAATACAGGAATAATAATGTTTCACAACATTTATTCACCACCATTTTCCGCCGCCTGCCGTACAGCTTAAAATGCAGGAAAAAAACAGGACACATACCGGCGCTTAGTTATAATCCTGGAATGTCACCAGCTTCATGGGAGGACTGTTATGGATTATGTGTGGAAGATGTTCTTTGTCTGTTTCCTGGTCTTGTTAAAGGAATATTTCACCACAGAACTACATCATTTAGTATTTACTAATGATTGCAATGATATGAGTTATTGAAACACAAATGGTACTACACAATCTTGAACAAGCAAGATTGTTCATAAAGTACCACAAGTGCCAGAATTAATAATAAAACAAACGTTTTGTTCACTAGGTGCCAGTACTGTAATACATCCATAAGTAAATACAACAGATATCATAGGTAAATAGCAGTTCACATACACCATGCTAATGTATCAGGCCAACAAAAAATAACATTAACATACATATAGCATATAACAGTAAGCCCATGCCGAGGTGACTATCCTTTGCTGTTATCTGGGCAAAAACATGAACATTAACCCACAATTACAAATGGCCATAAGAATTCATGCTTTCTCAACTTTCTATTAAATCTAGCCTTTCTGTGATGGACGCCATGTTTGTTTTACTAAATGTTGAGACAATTGCTCGAATAACAGCAAAGGAAATACATTTGCAAATGTATTTATACTGTATACTGTTTGCTGGCCATTGGCCTTATTAAAAACCATGCTTGTGGCAATCAACTATTAGATTGATTGCCACAAGCATGGTTTTCAATAAGGCTCAAATCAATCGCCGTTTTAATGTCAGTAAATAGCCTAGTGCTCTTGGTGACTTTCTCAATGAACTTGGCACGCTGATGAGTTAATTCAAAGATGATGGATCAACGGCTCTAATATTTGGTGATTCAACCTTCCAACATCTGCCTGTGAGTAATTTCTTACAAATGTTTCCCCCACTTCTTGACCTCACCCTTCCCTTGTTAATTCCTACTCGCAAAACAGGCAATGTACTGAATCTAATCTTTACTACATGCTGTCTGTCAACAAATCTCATCACTACACCACTCGTTGTCCAACTACTTCTTTGCCTTGTTCTACACTGGCAGCCGCATCCACAGTCTTGCACAACCGCAACACTCATTTGCTCTCCCCAACTGCTCTCCTCAATCCTATCATACCTCTCATCCTTCTCCCTTCTAACACCAGAGTCTACCTCCTCCAACCTGCTCACAGCGCTTTCCAAGTCCTACAACTCTCACTGTCCTGTTTCCTTCTGGCCAGCATGGTCATCCCCTCCTGCAAGCTTGTAGGAGTGGTCCTTGTGCAGCTGAGCAAAATGGACGAAAACAAAACTTTGGAATGACTTAGCATCCTTCAAATCCTTACTTGCTACCTTCTCTTCCTCCCTATTTGCTGCTAAAGCCACCTTCTATCACTCAAAAGTCCAGGCTTCTTTCTCTAACCAATAGGTTTATTTGGGTCTCACAGGGGTTGCTCACTCTTGGATTGCTTACTTGATAGACCGCTTCTAAAAGGTGAGATGGAGAGAAAGTGTAGGCCAAACTCTTACTTCTGGTGTTCCCCGAGGCTCTGTTCTTGGCCCTCTATTCTTTTCTCTACACACCAAGTCTCTTGGCTCTGTCATATCTTCAAATGATCTTTCCTATTTATGACACTTTTTCCTCCTTCCCCCTTCTGACACCCAGCTGACAACAGGCATCTCTGCATGCCTGGCTGACATCCCCACTTCCTTAAGTTTTACCATGACAGGACTGATCTGCACTTCTTTTGCGGGAAGGCCTGTAAACTGCAGGACATGCACATAGTGGTTGTCAACTGTACAGTGTCCTCCTCCCAGAGTTCAAAGAACCTTGGCATGACCCTCGATGACATGCTGTCGATCTCTGCTTACAAGAAGGCAGTGACTCACTCATGGAGGTTCATGCTCTACAGCATTTTTTGAGAACAACCATACCTCAATCAGGAAGCAGAACAGGTACTTGTCCAGGCACTTGTCATCTCACGACTGGACTACTACAACTCACTATTGGTGGGGCTCCCAGCGTGTGCAACTAAACCCCTGCAACTAATTCCCAATACTGCGGCCCGTCTGGAGTTCAACTTTCCCAAGTCTTAAATGTTGCACTGCGTCGTTGCACTCTACGCTGGCTTCCATTTGAAGCTCAAATCTACTTCAAAGCTATGGTTCTTCCCTAGGGAACAACAACAGGAGCTTCTCCTCCCTACCTCCAGGCAATGCTTAAACCCTACATCCCTACCTGGGCTCTCCATTCAGCCACTTCTGGGCTCTTGGCTGTCTCACCCCTTGGGGGCAGTTCCAGATCCACGCTGCCAAAACCCCTCTCTGTTCTGGCAACTCAAGGGTGGAACCAGCTTCCCTTGGAGGCTAGGATAGCAGTCTCTTCCTATCTTCAAAAAACACCTTACAATTTACCTTTTCACAGAATACTTAAAATAGTTTGTTGTTAACTTTTTCAATTTATTTGTATTTGTATAGGTTTCTTTCCAGCACTGATCTTTACCAATAAATCATTCACTGAGTGGAATGCACCCACGACTGAACTGTGTGGTTGTTCTATCTAGTTCTTTTAAAATGTGTGCACTTTGTGTTATTTGCTCTGGATAAGACTGTCTGCTAAATTACTAAAATGTAAAACGAGTATTCTATAACTTTCACAGTAGAATAGAGTACTGTAAATATTACAGTAAATTTATTTTAAAAAGTACTGTATAGTGATTTACTTTAAAATAGAATTACAAATGTGCTATAGAAATACAAAAATAACTTACTGTATACAAATTATAGCTGCATATTCCAGTTTTTATAATGGTTGCCAAATCAAGTTGAGTAAATGGCAGAAATTTTCAAAGCGTTAATTTATCACCTATTATTGTCTTACTTAGAGTTTTTATCACCATACTAACCCGCTGGACACCAGCCCTAATGTGACTGGACTATGCTATGATTCTGCACATGATGGGAGGTATGTGTTAACCTAAATATCCAATATTTCATAATTACTAAAATGTGCCTAAAAGAATGTCATTTTAATCTTTAATATTAGTAATTGCTTTTTTCCTACCTAAATAATGCATATTTAGGCCATCTCTTACTTCCATCACCAACTTCAGAAGACCTGTTTTGTCCAGAGTTGTAGTAGACCGATAAAAATACAAATGACTAAAAACCTGCAAAAAGGAATACTGGGTCCAAATATCCACAGTACTTACCCAGCAATGGGTCAATTAAAATGTATACTGGAACATTTTCAAACAAGAACTGTAGTCGTTAAAAGTCCATTATCTTCCTGAGCTGAGTACAGACAAGTACATTTATTGTGTGTCTCTTCTCCACTACTGTTGAACCTTTCTAGCTGACGCCCTCTGCTGTGGCAGTCTTCAAGCCAGTGGATGGACTGATTCCAGCTAAACGTGAAAACAAAAGAGAACATTCAGATAAAATGCAAGGAAGACGATTAGGTCCCCTGATGTCTTCAATAAGGATTAAAGCATTCTGCACCTCCCAAGTTTAAATAATGGCTTTTCATTATGTGTTTATGCTCAGACAAAGCAGTCCTTTCAAAACATTTCAACATATCTTGATACAATTACCCCAAAAAACAATTGGTGATTTAAAATGCCTCAGTTGAAAGAACCCTGATGGATCTTTCCAAAGCAAGAAGCAACGTTTTGTTTCTTTGGATGAAGTCCAGGGTCAATGAAGCCTCCTCTTGGTACTGCAGATAGTAAGTGTAGAATGAGGCAAAAATGCCAGCCCTGCCGATAAGTTGGAGAGGACTGTTAAGAAAATTTTGAACTAAGGTACATTTGAGAAATGTCTGCTTTTCTATTGCCTGGTATGTAACCATTTTCTTTGATTGTGACACACGTCTGTATACTCCTTTAAGAGTGTAGATCAATGGAATTACCATCACAGAACCGACATCACAACCTCCTTCTCAATTCTTATCATCCTTTTGGCAGCAGTCTTTGGGTGAAATCATATCACATTTATGTTTCACAATTAGCTCACTGTAGCATTGTTACTGTAAAGCAGTGTCTAGAAATAATTACTCACACAGAAAGTGTTACTTGATACACAACCTTGAACAATCAGTCTTAGTGAGCCTGGCAGGGGAATTAATCTATCCATATCTGTGGCTATGGCTGATACCTGAAACTTGTAAAACAACTAATAAGATAATCAATTAATATAGTTGAACATTTGGCACATACAACCCCATCTCCAAAAAAGTGGGGACACTGCATAAAATGTAAATAAAAACAGAATGCAATGATGTGCAAATCATTTAAAACCTACATTCAATAGAAAATAGTGCAAAGACAACATATCTGAAATTGAAACTGTTTTATTGTTTCTTGAAAAATATATGCCCACTTCACTTTAAATTTGATGCCAGCAACATGTTTCAAATAAGTTGGGACAGATGCAACAAAAGACAGGAAAAGGTGTTTAATGCTAAAAAACCTGGTGGAATATCATACATCTAATTAGGTAAACTGGCAACAGGTCAGTAACATGACTGGGCATTAAAAGATAATTCCAGAGAGGATGGGTCTGTCAGAAGTGAGGATGGGAAGGAGTTCACCACTCTAAAAGACAGCGTGGGCAAATTGTGCAACAATTATAATGTTTCTCAAAAAAAATTGTTTGGGGATCTCTTCATCTATGGTACATGATATAATTAAAAGATTCAGAAAATCCAGAGAAATCTCTGAACACACAAGATCTTTTCAATATTGGAAACTAATATTGGATGGCCATGATCTTTGGGTCCTCGAGCAGCACTGCATTAAAAACACACAAGATTCTGTAGTTAAAATCATTGCATGGGCTCAGGAACACTTCCGAAAACCATTGTCTATGAACACATTACATTGCTGCATCCACAATAAGGAATTTAAAACTTTACCATGCAAAAAATAAATCATACATAAGATCCAGAACCACAGCCGTCTTCTATGGGCCCAAGCCCATTTCAGATGGACTGAGGTGGTCAGTGAACTGTCAGTGAACATCCTTATCACATCCTCTTTCTCTCCCCTTTTTTCACACAAAGTCCTGTGTCTAGTAATGTCTGGGCGTCCGACAACCTGTCCTCTTGACCCTATCCCTTCGTCCCTTCTCCAGACCATCTCTGTAGACATTTTTACCTTACATTCCTATCCACTGGCTGTGTTCCCTCTGATTACTAGTCAGCTTGTGTCTTTCTAAAACGCTTGAGCGTGCTGTTTTTAACAAACTCTCTTATCTGTCCCACAACTATCGTCTGGACACTAACCAATCAGTTTTCATTAATGGTCACTCAACCACGACTACTCTTCTCTGTGTCACAGAAGCTCCCTGCTGCCTTGGACACTGTGAACCACCAGATCCTCCTATCCACTCTCTCAGAGCTGGGGGTCGCAGGTTCTGCCCACTCTTGGTTTGCATATTACCTGAGAGGCCGCTCCTACCAGGATGCATTGAGCGGGTCTGTGTCTGCGCCACACACTCTCACTACTGGTGTTCCCCAGGGATCAGTCCTTGGCCCACTCTTCTTTTCTCTCGACACAAGGTCACTTGGCACTGTCATGGTCTGTCCTATCAATGCTACGCTGATGACACTCAAAAATTCATCTCATTTCCCCCTTCTGATTCCCAAATGTCAGCCTACCACCTCAAGTTTAACCTTGATAAGACAGAGCAGCTCTTCATCCCGGGGAAGGCCTGCCCGTTCCAAGATATGTACATCACAATTGACAACCCCACGGTGATCCCCTCAGAGCGCAATGAACCTTGGCGTGACACTTGACAAGAAACTGTTATTCTCTGCAAACATCAAAGCAGTGACTCGCTCTTATAGATTCATGCTGTATAAAATCCGCAAAATATGACTTTTCCTTACACAAAAAGGGGCTCAGGTTCTGATCCAGTGTTATTGAAATTTGTTGTTTAGGAATGTGGCCAGCGGCCTGCATCTCTTACGATGTTCCCCTACCCCCATGACAGTAAACACCTAGGACAGGATAGAGGGATACAGGTGGGGGCAGGAAGGAATAAGGGAACAGTTGTCTTTAGAGAATGAATGAGCAGCCTTACCACATCCCTTTTCTCTGTAATAAATATTGACTGTTAATCTATTGTCCTTAGAGATTCATGATAGGCTTATTTTTCTCTATTTCTCTATTTGCAAATATTAATTAATAAACTGCTAATTGTGCCAAGAGAATTTTGTGAGAAGCCAGGCTGAAGTTTGCAAAAGACCATAAGGATTGGAATGTAGAGGAATGGAGTAAGGTCATCTTCTCTGACGAGTCAAATTTTTCAGCTTTGCCCGACACCTGGTCGTCTAATGGCTCGCACCCACTGTGAAATTTGTTGGAAGATCGGTGATGATCTGGGGGTGCTTCAGCAAGGCTGGAATTGGCTGATTTGTCTTTGTGAAAGATGCATGAATCAAGCCAATTATAAGGTTATCCTGGAAGAACACCTGTTCCTTCTGCTCTGACAATGTTCCCCATCTCTGAGAATTGGTTTTTCCAGCTGGACAATGCTCCATGCCACACAGCCAGGTCAATCCAGGTGTGGATGGAGGACAAACAGATAATGACCCTGTCATGGTCAGCCTAATCTCCAGACCTGAACCCCATTGAAAACTTTGATCAAGATGAAGATGGATGGTCACAAGCCATCAAACAAAGCTGACCTACTTGAATTTTTGTGCCAGGCGGGGCATAAAGTCACCCAACAGCAATGTGACAGACTGGAGGAGAGCTTATTCCTAAGTTAAAACATTAGTATCATGTTGTTAAAAAATGAATATGAATTTGTTTCCTTTGCATTATTTGAGGTCTGAAAACAATGCTTATTTTTTTTGTTATTTTGACCAGTTCTTATTTTCCTCAAACAAATACTCTAAATTTGTATATTTATATTTGGAATTTGGTAGTCATGTTGTCAGTAGTTTATAGAATACAACATAAAAACTGTTCATTTTACTCAAACACATACCTATGAATAGTAAAACCAGAGAAATTGATACGTTTGCAGTGGTCTCTTAATTTTCTCTGGAACTGCATATCTAAACATGTGTCTTTTGTGCAAAATCAACTGCAACTCACCAATATCTGGATTTTATGATTTATTTCTCCTACTAAGACACCATTTTTGTACATCATATACAATTTGCTTCATTACCATGACTCCCAAGATATTTTAAATTGTCAAATATATCGGTTTCATTTCCTGATTTGGTAGAAACATAGAAAGCGCACGTCCCTGGTACTTTCAGCAGCATGCCAACAACTTGTCTCCTATTATATTGAATGTCATAACACTGCAATACAAAAGTGGGAGCATCTCCTAACCATATTGACCTGAAATGCAATCACGTATACTAACTCACTCGGTCTGCAATTCTTATGTCTTCAGGTCCAGGGCCACCAGCCAGATGCATGTCCTAGTCCCTTTACTGTTATGCCACATCTTCCACCTCTGTAACTACTGTAATGTCAGACTATAGAAGCCTAAAGCTAGGTTTCATATAAATTGACATAAACATTATTAACTAGGCTAAGTAGCTAGTTAGTTCAACATTCCCTACCTAACTAGATTACCACAGTTCAATATTTGTACATGGACATTGTTTTCTTTTACTCATGCTTCTATCAAACATGATAACCAGTAACCTATCTACCAACATTATAGAACCTAGCTACCATCAGCTAACGCTACCTTGCTGTTTGGTCCTGTACTGTACTGTACAGAAACAATGTTCTGCTACTGGAGTTTTTACAAAGTAGAGTAATGTTAGCTTGTATTTGCTACCTAGTATTAGCTAATACTTGTTAGCATAACTAACTAAACTTTTTAGCAACATCTATGCTTTACCTTATACAACGTTAGCTGACACCAACTACCGTTATCTAAGCCTAGTAGTGCTAAATGATATAGTAACGTTAGCTAACGCTAACTAACATGTAGTTGTTTCTATTAACAAAAGTAGGATGTTAGCTAGAGTTATTTAATGCAAATGAACTAGCTAACGCAAGGTAACATCACTGTACCATTTGTAAACAGGTTACTTACCTTATCAGAATGAGTCCATTTGAACTGAAATAGTGACCCGGATCCTTGTAAGCACATAAAATGGTGTTGATGGCCAGCTAACCAGAATTAGGCTTCCTAGAAATGAAAAACGTAAGGGTAAGGCCCTGCAGCCTGACAAGATTTTCAAACGTCAAAAATATCAAGAGGAATTCATAGTTTGAATTAACTTGGTTTACCAATATGTGTGTCATCCCCAATGCATTTATTGTTCAGAGGTTCTTGCACACAAAAGTTTAAAGCCTGTGAAACTGATGACATTTGCAAAATGACATTGAACTCCACCACGATAACAAATGTTCACAGCAACTGGGGATCATCTGTCAATTGACCTCAAAGACGCGCTGATGGAGCTGTCGAGTGATTGGACCTTAAAAGCAATGTTTGCCACAAGGCAACCCAATTTCAGATGCAGAAGAACACCCAAGGCTAGCCAAAGCAGCGATGGATGTACTGATTCTATTTGGATCAACCTACTAATGTGAGGCAACCTTTTCCACCCTGACATACATAAAAAGTAATAATACAGATCACATCTCAATGTGGCGGATAATCTCAGAGTTGCCATTTCGAATATGAAACCCATCTCATTAAATTAGTATGTTTCTCAGACTTTACTTGCCAATTAATAAACATACCTGTGAGAACAGAATTAATATGTAATAGTTGATTAGGGTCTTTTAGTAGTTATCTTAATATGATCTACTGAACGTGTCTACATTATTTGAAACATATGTGGTTTGGGGGTTGCGTGTGAAAAAGTTTGAGAATCCCTGGTCTAAGGCATGGAACAACCATTTAAGCCTGCATTTTACAAGAGGCTTTGGAAAAAGCACGTCATCAAACGAGGCTTCCGACGTCATCAATTAAGTGGTATTACACAGATGCAAGCCTCAGCCCTTTTGTATGGATTAGAATTGGTTGAAGGAAGCCTCGATTGGAGAATTTATTTCACTCTCATGATCAATAATAATTGAAAAACTATTAAGGCTGCAGAAAACAAATAACAACATACCTTTTACGAAAATACATATAATAATTTCAATAAGTATGCTGTCACAAGACCTAAACTAATACTGGATTCAACACTGTATCAGTGATGTCAGATTATTATATAATTATCTACTTTACCTACTTAGCTATCATTTATGTGCAATATATGGGATGCACTTGTAAATAACTTGTCATGGAGGAAAGTCCCGGTGCCAGTCAGTGGAGATTGACGTCCGCTTCAAAAAAGGCATGGGATCAAAGCTTTGGACATCATTCATCAGCTGGTGATCATACATCTGAATGATACCGGTCAATGAGAGAATGCCAGAGTTAAACATTCATACAGTGGATCCAATGCTTGATTTAAGATGTGATATTCAAAACTGACTAGCAAATATTCCTTATGTAGAAATTACAAATGTAGTGTTGCCAGTGTTTTCAGCAAAACGATATATGAAAAAATAATCACTGGAACTCGAACCGGGCTTTCTAAAACATTGACACACCCATCCACATCTCTACATGTTGAGCATCTTGGCCAGCTGATGTCTCTACCAAAATTTTAAGACAATTCTAACAATAGTCTATGGTATTGGGAAAAGCTGCATGTTGTTGACAATGAATAACGTGTAGGAGAAAGGTTTTGACATTCACTGGTTAATTTGTGAATTTCATTAGTTCCTAGACTCATTTAGTTTCAACATATTGGAAAACATGTCTTTAGAAACCCAGATGGTTGCGTGAGGTCTGACGCTTCAAATGTCATCAGTCACATGATTTTTTTCCACTCTTATGCAAGCCTTGGATTGAAATTTTGAATGAAGCCTGGAAGCGTTGACTTTGCGCATCCCATCAACAATTTTATCAGTAATTGAACCCCTGCATTGAATAGTGACAGAACATGTCTATCTTCAAGCGACTCATCTGAAGCTTGTGTGTGTGATTTTAAAATGATCAGGTTAAATAAATTGTTTCCAGACTGTCTTTAATTCAATGCTCAACTGCTTTCAACCAGCAGATAATTTGGATTGTGACAGTCTCTTAAAAAACAGGAAAATTCGATCATCAACACACAGAGAGCTATGTACAACAAAATTCAATTGAACCTCAGGAGACAAAGAAAACAAGTATTTCAAAGTGTTTTAATGTTGTTTTTGACTCATTTTGTTTTGATTCAGATGAACCTTGCTCATCTGCTTAAGTTTTACCTCAATCAATCAATTGTATTTTATTAAGCCCTTTTTACATCAGCATTTGTCACAGTGCTTTTACAGACAGCTAGCATGAAACCCCAAAGAGCTAGCAATAACAAGGTTGATAGACAGTGACTATAAAAAATATTTAATAGGTTGGAACTTAAAGCTGAAATACGTACATTTTTTTGCATTAACACATTGCTGTTCTATTTATCCGGATTGTGGATTAATTCCTACCATATCAGATGGTCCCAGTCCCGCATTTGAAAAACCTCTGTACAAGGTGTACTGGTCCTAAGGAAAAAATACGCCATTCAGAGTGAACATTGGTGCATCTGCCTATCCAGGCTGGTTGGAACTCAAGGAGGAAAATGCATTAAACTCCTGACGCTGATGTGGCAATTCTTCTGTTAAGCAAGTGAAGTTAGCAAAAACCCTAGCTATCAAGCTAACCTCACACTGTTGTTAGTAATTGCCCTGTTGCTGTTAATGTGGCTAGCTATGCAGACAGAGCAGACATGGCTATAGTTACTGACTGTACATCTATCCAGCAAACATTGTTTGCAGGTTTAGCTTCTACTACCAGCTTCTAATAATGTCACCATGCCAACAAGGAACATTTTAGTTGCCTAGAATAACCTCATACTGTTGTTAGTAATTGGCTATAACTAATTACCAGGCAAAAACGATTGGCCAATTTGGTTAACTTTTTGTGGATAAAGAGGTGAGCTGGCGTCTGTACATGCTTTTTGCTTTGTTCACTAGCCCAGCTAGTAGTACTGTAGTCGGAAAACATTACCAGGGTGAGCTTAGACTAGTAGCTGGCTATTCTCATGTTTCCTATGTATGCTACATCAGATACATTTTAAAAATTACTTTTAGTATATAATTAAAATAATCATATGTCAACACACCTGGTTGATTAAGAATTTATTTTAGAGGAAAAAAGTGCACAGATAACATGTGGGTCTTTAAGAGTGAACTGACGTCACATCAGCGACAGGCAATATTTTTGGGAAAATGAGAGATGGAAATACTTCCTGTTTTGAAAGTTACATCCTTCAGCTTTAAGAAGAAACCTAGAGAGATCCCTGTGGCCTGTCCTCTTCTGGCTTTGCCGGGTGAAGATTATAAGAGTGCAAATTGTAATGATTAATAAATGCATGCGGCCTGTGTCAGCTGCATGACCAGGAGGACAAGGGCAGCTACCAGTCCTTCGGTCCTGGTAGTCCAGAGCTGTGGTCCAAGGGGGGATGTCCTCCTAAATTTAAATGGAACAGGACACAAGGAAAGTTAGAGACCCTACTCAACTGGCACACTAAGGCACACTGATATAGCAGTGTAAAACCTCAGGGCTGAGACGGGGGTCCAGTGACTCTGTGGCCCTAACTGAAGGTAACACCAGACAGGGCGCAACAGGCAAGAAGTAACTCCACCCACTTTGCCTAGCATCTGAATAAAGGGACACCAACCAACTGTAACCACCCAGAAAGAGGGCCAAGCATTGCCCACAGTGTTCACTCTCAGTGCACAAGGACAGCAACAGAGAACAACAGTAAGCTAGTGACTCCACCCTCGAACGGCATTGAAGAGAGGACATCCTAGTAGAAATGAGAACCCATCTGGCAAAGGCAGCAAGGGTGGCTTGTAAATCCAAGTGCCTTTCCATTCACCTTCATACCACTGAGCCAGGCTACACTAAATCATGGACCTTGTTGAAGAGATGAGTCTTTAGTAGACACTAAAAGGTTTGGACTGAGTGTGCATCTCTATCCTTAATTGCTAGATAATTCCTCAGTAGTGGAGCTCTATGGGAGAAAGCCCTGCCTCCAGCTGTTTGTTGAGAAATTCTAGGTACATTAAAGGAGGCCTGCATCATGTGATCTTAGAGTACGTGTAGGTATGTATGGCTGGACCAATTCAGCAAAGTAAGTACGAGCAAGTTCATATAGTGTTTTGAAAATTAACAATAAAATATGAAAATCAGCCATTGTAGAGATTATACTGAGTAATGTGTCCAAATGTATTCGTTCTACTTAAGATTCTAGCAATTGTGTTCAGAAATAACTATAACTTTGTTTTATCAGGGTAACCGGATAGGAGAGCATTGCAGTTGTCTAATCTTGAAGCAACAAAATCAAGGATTAGTTTTTCTGCATTATTTAAAAAAAAAAAACGTTTTGCAATGTTTCTCAATAAAACGATTTGCAATGTTCCGAAGATGGATAAAAGCTGATCTTGAAATATATTTTATATGTTCATCAAGAGAGATCTCTCACAGTTTTTGAACTGTCGAGTTTCACTGTGAGATCTACATAAAACCATAGTGGGACCAAAACTAAGGCTCGAGGAGCAGCAAAACAAACCTTTGATTTGTCAGAGGATAGGCCATCCACACATACAAACTGATATATTTCTAATAAATAGGATCTAAACCAGGCAAGAATTTGTCTGCGTAGCGCAACATGGGTTTCCAAACTCTCCAAGAGAAGGAAGTAATCAATAGTGTCGAAGGCAGCACTAAGATCAAGAAACAACAGTACAGATCCAGAAGGTTTGTCTGATGCCATTAAAAGGTGAATTACCACCTTCACAAGTTCATTCTCAGGGCTATGATGGAGTCTGAAACTAGACATAAACACTATTTGTCTTCAGGAAGTCATTGCGTTATTGGGAAACAGATTTTTTAATTAATCTTATCTGGCCTATACTGTTTAATATGTCTGAATCAAGATCCAGATAGAGTAGCTCCTTGAATAGTTTAGTTCGAATTAGGTCCAGTTGAAAATTGATAGGTTTACTATTTTAGTGAACATGCTGAGCGATACAAGATTAAAAAAAGTGTCAGGGAAGTTCTGTGCATTCTCAGGATAAGTACGTTTTTGAGAACTATACCTATTTAAGAAGTAGACAGATTTTTCCAATCAGGTTGGAAAAAATTGCTGGTTGGACAGATGCGAGCGCTTTTCATTTTTGCACTAATTGTCTTTCCAGGCTAGTCTAAATACATCCAAGTCTAAATTCTCCAATTTGCTGGAGGCTTGCTTCATTGCTCTATATTTGTCTGTTCCAAGGAGCAAGTATACTCTTGCGTATTTCTTTTGTGTTTAGTGGTGCGACCATATCTAAGGTATTACGAGGGAGAATTGGGGGGTTAACCCCCCTAATTAAGACTTGGGCCCCTAAAAAGAGGTAAAATCATTTAAACATTTATATATTGTTCTTAGCTGTAATCATAAATATTACAATATATTTACCATATTCATGCCTGGAAGAATCTTGTACTACAATTTCAGACACCCCTAAAGTGGACCATACCATTTCTTAACCTTGATATTAGAGAAAATGACAAACAGTAGCCTATTATACTGCCATAGAGACAAAATGCCTGTGTATCGCCAACCTTATTTTGAATGAATGAATGTCTTCATAGTTTCGGGATAGTTTTTTCGGGACAGCTTTTGTACTGGTAAGATGTGTTGTGATGCTCTTTCTCCCTTCAAGGGAGTCCATTGGTTAAGCAAGCATGTTTAAAAGTAATTTATTCTGGCTTAAACTGCATGGAAATGTAACAATAGAAAATGTAACAATAGAGAGTTCCTAAGTATTGCCATTGGTTATGGGCAGCAATAATGTTAGTAAAAATTTACTTGGTCAAAAATCAAGGGAGAAAGAGAAGCTTTATTAAAAGCACCGCAGCAGAGTTGTCTGATGTTACATGTTCAATCAATCTAACTGTAAAGATGGTTGCTAGCGGTTATATACATTGAAGTGTGTGTCTACCTAGCACAGATCACATTTCCACAAGTATCCCATGCAAAAATGGTCAATGTAAACATTCCATATTCCAAACAAAGTATCCTAGTGCAAAACTGGCAGTAAGTCAGACCAACACACACTAAAGCTCCGGATTTGTTTCCAAAACTGTAGCCCACGTTAGCTAGCAGTTTTGTAAACAAAGCCGGTTACAGATAAAGCATCCTTGCCGACAGCTTCACATCTGTTTACCAGCAGCTAATACAACTTGTTGGCATTATCGTTTGAAGAACGATGGAACATTATGAGGACTGCATGCCTGAAGATGCCAACTATTTTGACGGCAATGCCTACAGGTTTGAGCCTGAGTATACAGACGAGGAATTACAAGCATTGGATGAGAAGAGAGCTAGAGAAAATCCACAACCAGCCAATGTCATGGCCGAGGCAGAGCCAAGAACTTTGGGGGATTTTTGGTGTTCTTCTTGCCAGAGGAGCAAGCAGATTCCCACAGAGGAGGAGTTTGCTTGTACTGTAAGAAGTGGGATTAATTGCTACCTAATGCCATTGAGAACCTCAATGTGTTTGTGGATGAGTCTGAATCTGCTCTAGCGTGTGCAACAGATGGCATTGACTTTTCAAGCTCTTATGAACCAGGCAGTTTTGGAAACCTTCCATATCCTAAAAATAAACTGGAAGAGGCAGAGGCAGAAGGGAGCAAACTGACATATCTCAATTCTGTAAGTAGTAGTATGGGAAGGTACTGAAAGTATTATTACTACGAAGCATGCCAGGGGGCTCTCATCGTCATTGGGATGCCCTGCCTCTGATGCCTCTTGGGGGCGTAGTCACTGCCTTGTTGTTGTCTCTCTGTTGCGCACTTGTGCAATTGGGCTGTACTCTGCTGGCAATGCTCTGCCCTCATTCAGGGTGGTTGTGGTTGGTGGGTGTCCCTTTGGTTGATGCTTGGCAATGTGGGTGGATTGATTTCCTGACTGTTGGGCTCTGTCCGGGGCCTCCCCCAGATAGGGCTACAGTGTCGCCTGACCCCCTGTCTCAGTCCCAAAGTCTTACGCTGCTCTTTCATTGTGCTGGGGGAGTTTCCTTGTCCTTCAGGTCATGCTCCCGCCCTGGACTAAGTTTAAATAGACTCTAGACTCAGCCCACACACATTTATTAATTCATGAATTATTACAATTGTAATCTTAATATGTTCACCTGGCACAGCCAGAAGAGGACTGGTCACCCCCCTGAGCCTGGGTCCTCTCTAAATTTCTTCCAAAATGTTGGCATTCTTAGGGAGTTTTTCCTGGCTACTGAAATTCAACACTACTGTTGTTTGCTCCTTGGGGTATAAGGCCAGGTGTATGTAAAAGCACTTTGTGACACCTGCTGATATATGGCTTTATAAATAAATGTGATTGATTGATTATTGCAGACGATGTGCACCCTTTCATGGCAACGGTATTCCCTGATGACATTCCCTGGTTTGAGCAACACAACAAGGAGGACAAGGTGTTGACTTGGCCTCCAAATTCCCCAGATCTCAATCAAATCGAGTACATGCGGGATGTGCAGGACAAACAAGTCTGATCTATGGAGGCCCCACCTCACAACTTACAGGACATTAAGGATCTGCTGTGAACGTCTTGATGCTAGATACCACAGTAAACCATCAGAGGTCTAGTGGACCTACACGATATTAGGCAGGTGATCATAAAAGTATGGCTAAGCAGTGTATATCAATACACTGTGGCCTTCCCGTTTTGGAGAACTAAGTGTATCATATTTTTTCGAACGCTATATTGGTTGCTTTTGCTCTTCTGCTTTTGCTACTTCCTATGCATCACAAGTTCATATAAAGCTGGTTTTGCCTCATGTCTGTTGGTGGTCAGGCATAATAGGTGGTGAATGTGTCTGAATCTAAAAGCAGTCATATTTTGAATAAAGCTCTGTAATGCAGTGCGGAGAATGCAGAGGATCCCACTGTTTTGAGAGGCCCATTTACAAGTCAATTAATCATTCCAAAATATTCCTGCTGAGCTACATTAGACACCCCAAGCCGAACATGCTGCCACAGAGACTGTGTAGGTGTAAATAGAGTTGCAGTAGAACTACTCAAAATCACCTAATATTTGACACTGTCTATCACAGGCTTACTCTATTCCTTACCATGTTTGCTGTGAGATAAACGGTGAAAGCAGTTTATAGTAATTACTGTCACAGTGTACATTTCTTCTACATGTTTTGGCAAAAACTTTGAGTGAAGCAAGTGTATCAATATATGCAACAGTAACAAAAGCCATCATATATTAGGTAGCTACAGTAACTAAGGGTTGAAACTGTTTAGCTAGCAGGGACTATTATGTTATCAGACCATGATATGCTAGGGACCATTGATAAGCAATTAGCCTAAATGCTAACATTATCAGACAAGTTATCAAAAACATTTAACACAGTTGTTCTAAGTTAAATACTTACTTAGTAAAGGCTGTGACATTATTGGAATTTCAGTTTACAGTGACTAAAGGACTCAAAGATGCGTTACCTGTTATTGTAGCCTATATGCTGAAGTTTGTAATAAATAACATCTGATGCAATAAACACCTATTACAAGACTAGATTGACACAAAGTTCTAGGTCTAACTTCTAGAGTTACAGTTGTGCTCAAAAGTTTGCATAACCTTAGAGAATTGGTAATATACAGGTGCTGGTCATAAAATTTGAATAACATCAAAAGGTTGATTTATTTCAGTAATTCCATTCAAAAAGTGAAACTTTTATATTATATTCATTCATTACACACAGACTGATATATTTCAAATGTTTATTTCTTTTAATTGTGATGATTATTTCCAAATTCAGTATCTCGGAAAATTTGAATATTACTTAAGACCAATAAAAAAAAAAGGGCTCTTTTTGCCTGAATTACTGCAGCAATGTGGCGTGGCATGGAGTCGAACAGTCTATGGCAAAGCTCAGGTGTTATGAGAGCCCAGATTGCTCTGATAGTGGCCTTCAGCTCTTCTGCATTGTTGGGTCGGGCGTATCGCATCTTCCTCTTCAAAATAACCCATAGATTTTCTATAGGGTTAAGGTCAGGCGAGTTTGCTGGCCAATTAAGAACAGGAATACCATGGTCCTTAAACCAGGTACTGGTAGCTTTGGCACTGTGTGCAGGTGCCAAGTCCTGTTGGAAAATGAAAGCTGCATCTCCATAAAGTTGGTCAGCAGCAGGAAGCATGAAGTGCTCTAAAACTTCCTGGTAGACGGCTGCTTTGATCTTGGACCTCAGAAAAAACACAGTGGACCAACACCAGCAGATGACATGGCAACCCAAACCATCACTGACTGTGGAAACTTTACACTGGACTTCAAGCAACGTGGATTCTGTGCCTCTCCTCTCTTCCTCCAGACTCTGGGACCTTGATTTCCAAAGAAAATGCAAAATTTACTTTCACCAGAGAACATAACTCAGCAGTAGTCCAGTCCTTTTTGTCTTTAGCCCAGGCGAGACGCTTCTGACGCTGTGTCTTGTTCAAGAGTGGCTTGACACAAGGAATGCGACAGCTGAAACCCATGTCTTGCATACGTCTGTGCGTGGTGGTTCTTGAAGCACTGACTTCAGCTGTAGTCCACTCTTTATGAATCTCCCCCACATTTTTGAATGGGTTTTGTTTCACAATCCTCTCCAGGGTGCGGTTATCCCTATTGCTTGTACACTTTTTTCCACCACATCTTTTCCTTCCCTTCGCCTCTCTATTAATGTGCTTGGACACAGAGCTCTGTGAACAGCCAGCCTCTTTAGCTATGACCTTTTGTGTTTTGCCCTCCTTGTGCAAGGTGTCAATGGTCGTCTTTTGGACTGCTGTCAAGTCAGCAGTCTTCCCCATGATTGTGTTGCTTAAAGAACTAGACTGAGAGACCATTTAAAGGCCTTTACAGATGTTTTGGGTTAATTAGCTGATTAGAGTGTGGCACCAGGTGTCTTCAATACTGAACCTTTTCACAATATTCAAATTTTCTGAGATACTGAATTTGGGTTTTAGTTAGTCAGTTATAATCATCAAAATTAAAAGAAATAAACACTTGAAATATATCAGTTTGTGTGGAATGAATGTATACATTATACAAGTTTCACTTTTTGAATGGAATTACTGAAATAAATCAACTTTTTGATGATATTCAACTTTTATGACCAGAACCTGTATGTACCATTTGTAAAGAAAACATGAGTGAGCAGGCAAAACACGTCTTTTATTTCTCATGGGATTCTAATTAAACTGTGGCAACAAAGAAAAAACATGGCAACAAAGAAAGAAATGAGCTGACCCCTTTTCAAAAGTCTGCATACCCTTAGTTCTTAATACTGTGTAATGCCCCCTTTAGCATCAATGACAGCGTGCAGTCTTTTGTAATAGTTGTCTGATTCTTGCCCATTTATCTTGGCAAAATGCCTCCAGGTCATGCAAGGTCTTCGGTCGTCTTGCATGAACTGCACATTTGAGATCTCCCCAGAGTGACTTGATGATATTAAGGTCGGGAGACTGTGATGGCCACTCCAGAATATTCACCTTTTTCTGCTGTAACCACTGGAGGGTCAACTTGGCCTTGTGCTTAGGGTCATTGTCGTGCTGGAAAGTTCAAACGCGTCCCATGTGCAGCTTTCATGCAGAAGAATACGAATTGTCTGCCCGTATTTTCTGATAACATGCTACATTCATCTTGCCATCAATTTTAACAAGATTCCCCATGTCTCTAGAGCTTGCACACCCCCAAAACATCAGTGAGCCACCACCATGCTTCACAGTGGGGATGGTATTCTGTTTACTATAGGCCTTGTTGACCCCTCTCCAAACATAGCGCTTATGGTTGTGACCATAAAGCTCTATATTGGTTATGGTTGTGACAATAAAGCTCTCCAAATCACATTGTGCCAGAAGCTGTGAGGCGTGTCAAGGTGTTGTCGAGCATATTGTAACCAGGCTTTTTTGTGACATAGGCACTGTAAAGGCTTCTTTCTGGCAACTCAACTATGCAGCTAATTTTTGTTCAAGTATCGTTGTATTGTGCTCCTTGAAACAACCACACCGTCTTTTTCCAGAGCAGCCTGTCTTTGTCCTGAAGTTACCTGTGGGTTTTACTGTATCCCAAACAATTCGTCTGGCAGTTTTGGCTGAAATCTTTCTTGGTTTACCTGAACTTGGCATCAAGTCTTTTCTGCTCCCCATGGCTCAGTATCTAGCCTGCAGAGTGGATCCATGTGAGGGCTAACAAATTAATTGACTATTCATACACAGACACTAATTGCAATTTAAAAAGCCACAGGTCTGGGAAATTCACCTTTAATTGCCATTTTCACCTGTGTGTCTCCTTGTGTGTCTGTAACAAGACCAAACATTCAAGGATATGTAAACTTTTGATCAGGGCCATTTGGGTGATTTCTGTTATCATTATGATTTTAAAAGTAGCTAAACAACTATGTGATAATAAATGGCATCATATAATCACTATCCTTAAATATAAGACAGTTTGTTTAACATGATCAATCATATTTGTCACAATTTCTGCCAGGGTATGCAAACTTATATTTATTAAATTATTAAATTGACATCCCATACCCATAAGGTCCAATGGTTTTCGCAGTGTTCATTAAAATTATATATATAGCATAAGCACAAAAAAGTGACCCCAAACTTTTGAACGGAAGTTATATGTCCATTGTCCATTAAAATAATGGTAAGACTTTACCTGAAGTGTAGTGTCATTACATGGTCATAACTTGTTACATCACCTGACATAATGTCATGTCTTCTCATTACATGGTATTGACACTGTAATGACACATATATTTAGAAATATTAGGACATATATTGTGTTATTTTATTGCTGGTTGCACTGCTGCAGTTGGGTAGACAGTTTTTTCCCTCAGGCCATAAGGCTCCTTAACCAGCAACATCTATGATCTAATCTATGATCATACTGATCACACATGAACATTCCAGATGCTCTGATGTCCTTTCAGATACATTTAATGTGCATTAGAATTCCTTTGCATGGACCATTCATAGTTATATCACACTCATATATATCTATAAAATTTGATACTTCTACCCATAACGTTCATAATCCTCATCCTACACTTTCTAAAAGTGCTGTTAGTTTACATTATGTATATTATTGCCATACTTGCCATATCTATAATATTCACTACCTATATTGCTGCTAGATTACAGTACCCTTTTTAAACTTCTGCTAATGTTCAGTGTTATGTATAGTATTGCTTTATGCTTTTTGCTAGATTTGTACATTTTTCTTTATATATATTCTTTGTACTTAATTCTTACTACATAGTTGTAGCATGCTATGTCACTATTCATAAGCATATTACACTCATATGGATCTATAATATTCAAAAATTCTACCAAATTGCTGATAGTTTACATTGTTATGTATATTACTGCCATACTTGCCATATCTATAATGTTCAATATTACTACTATAGTGCAGCTAGTTTACAGTACTTTTTTTATGCTGCTGCTAGTGTACCGTTTTATGTATATTATTGCTTTATGCTTTTTGCTAGATTTGTGCTTATATATCTTTCTATTTAATTCTTAATTCTGTTAATATTATTTTCTTCTTAATTTCTCACTACGTAGTTGTCGGGTGCCATGTCGCATTTGACACACAAACCTTGAAACTTATGACACCAATGCAAGTCTGTCAAAACATAACAAACCATTCTGTGACACCAGTCTTCTTATTTCATTATAAATTCTTTATTTCAATTTAATTATGCATGAAGTGATGTCAGCAGTGGATTTCAGGAGCAGGACATGACATCCACTTTGTGACAGATGACCAACATACGGGCATGTACTGCTAGGTGTTATGCCTATCTGATTCCTATGATTATGGTCATAATGCTTCTTTTGTAATGTCATGAACTGTATTTTGACATAGCATTGTGACCATCCTATCTTTACATTTTCATGAACTGCTTTTTCTCAGTTCAATTAAAGTAACACATTAGCCTTGTTGCCACCAAAAGTCCCCGGAACTTTTAGTCCCAGGAATTACATTTCAAGGAACTGAAAGGTTCCTTCAGCCCATTGTTGTGTGTGTTTCAACCGCGGTATTAAGACATGCGAAGATTAGGCAAATTAGGGAGAACAAGTATTTGATACACTGCCGATTTTGCAGGTTTTCCTACTTACAAAACATGTAGAGGTCTGTAGTTTTTATATTAGGTACACTTCAATTGTGAGAGACTGAATCTAAAACAAAAATCCAGAAAATCACGTTTGTCAGATTTTTTATTATTAATTTGCATTTTATTGCATGACATAAGTATTTGATCACCTACCAACCAGTAAGAATTCCGTCTCTCACAGACCTGTTCGTTTTTTTTCAAGAAGCCTGTTCTCCACTCATTACCTGTATTAACTGCACCTGTTTGAACTTGTTACCTGTATAAAAGACACCTGTCCACACACTCAATCAAACAGACTCCAACCTTTCCACAATGGCCAAGACCAGAGAGCTGTGTAAGGACATCAGGGATAAAATTGTAGACCTGCACAAGGCTGGGATGGGCTACAGGACAATAAGCAAGCAGCTTGGTGAGAAGGCAACAACTGCAATTATTAGAAAATGGAAGAAGTTCAAGATGACGGTCAATCTCCCTCGGGTCTGGGGCTCCATGCAAGATCTCACCCCGTGGAGCATCAATGATCATGAGGAAGGTGAGGTATCAGCCCAGAACTACACGGCAGGACCTGGTCAATGACCTGAAGAGAGCTGGGACCACAGTCTCAAAGAAAACCATTAGTAACACAATATGGATTAAAATCCTGCAGCGCATGCAAGGTCCCCCTGCTCAAGCCAGCGCATGTCCAGGCCCGTATGAAGTTTGCCAATGACCATCTGGATGATCCAGAGGAGGAATGGGAGAAAGTCATGTGGTCTGAGGAGACAAAAATAGAGACTGGTCAATAAAAGAGCTTTGAAAATAACCTATCTGCATTTCTTCCAATAAATGCTAGTCAGAAATGCAGTGTAGACATTTTTAATGTTGTAAATGGCTATTGCTGCTGGAAACAACAGATTTTTAATGGAATATCTACATACAGTTGTGCTCATAAGTTTGCATACCCAGGCAGACATTGCCTTCATGGATGGTCTTTACAACGAGGTGGGATTTCGCAGGCACTGGTACTTGTGCTGGTAGCTGGTTGGAACTTAATGTGATTGGATGATAATCTGTAAAAAACAAGGAACTTTAAGACTGACAGTGGTAGCAAATCATAAAAATGACACCTGTTGGACCAATAAAAAAAAGACAGGACAAAACATGATTTTTCTAAATGTCGGAACAACTGAAAACGGAACTGTCCTGGGAAAAACGGGACGTGTGGTCACCTGAGGAATTTTCAAGTTAGCCCTATCTAACATCATAACATTCACACCACCAGGCTTGACTGTTGGGATAAGGTACTTTTGGCAGTAGACTCTAGGCCAAATAGCGGTCCTGATTGTGACCAAAATGTCACATTTGGACTCCAGACAATGGACTTTCAGAATCCTTTTGTCACAAACAGGGTGGTGTAGTGCAGTGTTGCATGGACAAGGAACCAGGTGCAGGCAGGGGTAGTCGGTGTTGATACTTTAAATTATAAGAAATAAACAAAACACCGAGCATAAAACACACAAAGCAAAGGGCTGACTAAAGCAGCAAAAACGACAATAAGAAATGACACAAGTACTTACAAATACCGGCAACACACACGACATCCAAACACGACAAGAACAATGAGCCACAATGTGGGGAGCAGAGGGGAAACATATATACATACAAATGAGCTAGATTGGGACCTGGTGTGGAAGATTGGAAACATGTGACAGTCCGGGATGTGTTTGTGAGATATGGGAACTTGTGAAAACATGGCACGGTGGCGCTGCTGCTCACCGCACCATGACAGTACCCCCCCCCCAAAGGCCCGGCCACCGGACGGGCCAAGACAAACCCCAGCCCAAGGGAGGGGGGGCGGGGCAGCGCAGTACCCCCATCGGCCCCAACCCGCCGAGGGGGCGGAACAGCTGCGACTAACCAGGGTGGCAGAGCCGTCGGGACAGGCCGGGGAGGCAGAACCGGCTGAAGATCAGGAGCCGGCGGAGGGTCAGGGGCCGGGAGAGCCGACGGAGGGTCGGTAGCCGGCGGAGGGTCAGAGGCCGGGACAGGAAGGGGCGCCGGAGCGGCCGGGACAGGAAGGGGCGCCGGGGCGGCCAAACCCCGGCAAGCTCAGGCGGTGCAGGCCACTCCTCCTCGGCAAGCTCAGGCGGTGCAGGCCACTCCTCCTCGGCAAGCTCAGGCGGTGCAGGCCACTCCTCCTCGGCAAGCTCAGGCGGTGCAGGCCACTCCTCCTCGGCAAGCTCAGGCGGTGCAGGCCACTCCTCCTCGGCAAGCTCAGGCGGTGCAGGCCACTCCTCCTCGGCAAGCTCAGGCGGTGCAGGCCACTCCTCCTCGGCAAGCTCAGGCGGTGCAGGCCACTCCTCCTCGGCAAGCTCAGGCGGTGCAGGCCACTCCTCCTCGGCAAGCTCAGGCGGTGCAGGCCACTCCTCCTCGGCAAGCTCAGGCGGTGCAGGCCACTCCTCCTCGGCAAGCTCAGGCGGTGCAGGCTGCTGCCACTGGCAGGAAGGAGGCGCTGGCTGCTGCTCCAATGCAGCAGGGGGCGCTGACTGCCGCCGCTGGCAGGTAGGAGGCGCTGGCTGCTGCTCCAATGCAGCTGGGGGCGCTGACTGCCGCCGCTGGCAGGTAGGAGGCGCTGGCTGCTGCTCCAATGCAGCAGGGGGCGCTTCCTGCCGCCGCTGGCAGGTAGGAGGCACTGGCTGCTGCTCCAATGCAGCAGGGGGCGCTGACTGCCGCCGCTGGCAGGTAGGAGGCGCTGGCTGCTGCTCCAATGCAGCAGGGGGCGCTGACTGCCGCCGCTGGCAGGTAGGAGGCGCTGGCTGCTGCTCCAATGCAGCAGGGGGCGCTGACTGCCGCCGCTGGCAGGTAGGAGGCGCTGGCTGCTGCTCCAATGCAGCAGGGGGCGCTTCCTGCCGCTGCTGGCAGGTAGGAGGCGCTGGCTGCTGCTCCACTGCAGCAGTGGGTGCTGACTGCCGCTGCTGGCAGGTAGGAGGCGCTGGCTGCTGCTCCAATGCAGCAGGGGGCAATCGGCGCCGTGGCGCAGGGACAGGGGCGGCGGAAGGCCGCGGAGCAGGAAGCGGTGTGCGCCTAATTGCCAGCCTATAGCCTGGCCAGGCTGCACGGGGTCGAGGAGGCCCCGGACATAGAGGGGGCGCCGTCGGGGCTTCCCTCGGGCACCCACTCAGCCCCCCCCTAAAATTTTCCTGGGGGGACCTCGGGCTGAGCGTTGGGCACCTTGCCCTCTTCTGTGCTTTCCCAGACGAAGGGAAGATGTCCCTCCGCAGACGGAATGGGTACCGGGCCAGCAGCTCCTTCGTGCTGGTGATGGCCCGTTGTCTGCACGCCTCCACGAGTACACGCTCGACATGCTCCACCGATAGGGAGCGTCCCGCTCCATGTCTCGGTAGAGGAACGTGCCGAGCATGCATGAGAGGAGGCGGCGATTCCACAGGTGGTCCTCCTCCGTCATAGCCTGCGGGTTCCAGATTAGGTGGCTCATTCTGTCACAAACAGGGTGGTGTAGTGCAGTGTTGCATGGACAAGGAACCAGGTGCAGGCAGGGGTAGTTGGTGTTGATACTTTAATTTATAAGAAATAAACAAAACACATAAAACACACAAAGCAAAGGGCTGACTAAAGCAGCAAAAACGACAATAAGAAATGACACAAGTACTTACAAATACCGGCAACACACACGACATCCAAACACGACAAGAACAATGAGCCACAATGTGGGGAGCAGAGGGGAAACATATACACATACAAACGAGCTAGATTGGGACCTGGTGTGGAAGATTGGAAACATGTGACAGTCCGGGATGTGTTCGTGAGATATGGGAACTTGTGAAAACATGGCACGGTGGCGCTGCTGCTCACCGCACCATGACACCTTTAGGTTTGTCCAGGTGGTCTCTGACAAAGTTAAGATGATCTGATTATACTTATCTACTTGATTGAACCAAGATGGGGTTCAATTATTTTTGCATCTGCACTAATTCCTTTTTAGTTTGTTTTCTCCACTAAACACAATATTCTCTAAACCAACATATAGAATTGATAACTATAAACCTGTTATGTCAGATATAAAAGATTGGTTGTCATTCAATAAAGACTTCATGGTGAACACCAAAATCTATAATTGCACAAGGAGTTCACATACTTTTAAGCAGCACTGTATAACTAAATGAAGTCAATGGATTTCACAACTGGGATTACAAAAATGCATGTTTTGTTTACAGATACATTAAAAAGACAGGTATGTGGATCCAAACATTTCCTGAGATGAGTTGTCTGGGTGGCTGGTGTCAGATCATTTTGCAGGTGAAGAAGAGCACTTGATGCACCTGTTTAATGAACATGCTATAGATGTACAATTTTTGTTGCACACAAAAGTTTGCTCATTAAATGTTTTTTTCTTTTTTAATGTTGCATTTACATTGTGACAGAAAACCTGGTAAAGATGAGCCAATACAAAATACATATGCACGTCATTGGTTGTGTCTGTAAGTGCACATACTGTATATAACGCCATAGACATCTGTAGAAGCATCTAGAGCTGTTTCCACCATGAGAATGGCAAATTATCATGATTTAAGCGATTTTCAATGCAGTGTAATAGTTGGAGCTCGTGAGATGGGTCATAGCATTTTGGAGGTAGAGGAGAAGTTTGAATTTTAACATACTACCATTTCAATGGTGTACTGTGAATACAAGAATACTGGCAAAACATTGAACTTACGACAGCAGTGTGGTATTGGTAAAAAAAGCATGAAAAGCCTGGGGGAGAATGTGACCAGCATCAGCTGGCAAGAATAGTTTCACGCGATAGGCATGCAATACTGCTTCAAATAACATCTGCATTCAAAATGCTGGGCTCTCAACAAATATCAGCGTGAGGACTGTGCAACGTTCCCTCTGGGATATGGACTTTAGGAGCCAACGCCCAACTAAAGTACTCCTTATGAATACTCGACACAGCTATGCCCCTCGCCTGGGCTCGGGAACACCGCAACTGGACACTTGATGACTGGAAACGAGTAGACTTGTCTGACGAGTCACGTTTCCAACAGTTTCGGGCAGATGGAAGGATCCGTGTGTGGAGAAAACCCCATGAAGCCATGGTGGTGGCTCCATAATGGTATGGGGTTGTTTAGCTGGTATTCAATGGAACCCCTGGTACATTTACAAATGTCTCTGACAGGTGAACGTGTGCATCCTTTCTGATGAGTTACACCCGTTCATGTCCTGCATTCATTCTTCCAACAGGACAATGCGCTGCCACACAAGTCTAGACAAGCCAAATTATGGTTAGAGGAACAGTCATCTGAGTTTGGGGTCCTACCATTCCCACCAGATCTCAACGTTATCGAACACATCTGGGATGCCATGCAACGCTGTGGAACACAGAATTCCTACTCCTCAGAATTCAACAGAATCCATGCCCCCGTCGTATTTCTGTTTTTCTGGCACTTCAGTGTATATTTTTGTTCAATGTAATTTTAAATGTCCCTCTCCAGAAATTAGCCTGTAGCCTGGAATGAAATTATATTCATTTTAAAGTATATTAAATCTTACTAGTACATTAATGAATGTGTGTGTGCTATTTAACATTTAAGAAATCATGATTTTTCTAAAAGACTGGAACCAGTTCGACTCATTATATTAACATGGTGTACCCCTGTGGCCTGCTCTGTCGCACAGCAGTTCTGACCCTCAAAATTGTTGTGGGCCAAAGAGCAGACAATGAAGTAATAACTGAGATACACCGCTACCACGCCCCCATGACTACATTCTGAGAAAGGATTCCCCACTATCTTGCACATGGGTAAAGAGGTACTAGATAGGGGAACCTCATGGATCCAACCTGTCCTCCATTCACTTCTGGATGGTGGGAAGCAATAAAAAAGAAAAGTTTAGAGTCGATTTGTTATCAAATCAAGCGTCCAGTGTCTGTTTCATTGCTATTCAGCACTCTGGCTTATTTATATGCAGAATGTAAAACAGATTCCTTATGGGATACATATTTATTGGGAACACTGCTCTCATGATTTATTATGGGTATTTTCATCAGGATGTGCATGAGGAATGCTGTGATGACTTGTATTTCCTCTCATTTGCCAATGCCAAACTCATTAAAAAAGGTGTGACTATTAATATACATTGTAATACTGACAGCTATTTATTGGTAAGTCCACTGCCAGGTACTTTTTTTATCATTTACAATAAAAAGGTGCCTTTTTGCACATCTTCCCGCAGGAATGCTTGTACCTTCTTACATGTAGCGATGTTTAGAGGCTCTGTTTGTTTTTAAAGGGCATTTTTCCTTTCTATTATTTTCTCCTATATTGATTTATTGGATCTACTTGCAGGACACCCCAGGGTTTACAGGCCTCAGCCTGAGCTCCCATCTCCTTTACTCGAGGATGTGGAAGAACCATACAACCTTTTATGAGCCCAGTACAGCTTATGAGCTGTATCCCAGCCATAAGACAACTAGGTATGTTCATGGCCGAGGGCTTAATTCTGGACTTCAGTAACTTATTTCACAATGCACAACAATAATTTGGTTAATCTTTTTTTTTCCTGATAACAGCACTGAATGATCAAATACTACTTTGCTGGCTTAGGCTGGGATTGTAGGATATATAGTACACTCTGCAATGGTAGTAATACTGTGCCAAATGGCTTGGACCCCAGCAATGGCTGCTTTGAGTTATTAAAGCTACATTTATATGGACCCATTTTAAATTACATTTAGCTTATAAAAGCTTCATAATTTCTTCATACTCACAGTGAAAATGTTACGAAGCAACTGTAACTGCATGTTAAGCTTCATGAAGGGGTTAATAAACATGGCATAACTGTTTGATATAATTTGTTATGTCGAATATGACATAAACATGTGATTTTGAAAGGATGGCAAAAGCACTGCTTAGTAAAGACTGTTTAAATCATATTCAATTTAGGCTTCACAAAGTATTTATAACATTGTCATGTAATGTATGCAAGCACTGTTGTAAGTTGCTTTGGACAAAAAAAATATTCTGTAAATGCTATTATTTCAGCAATATAGGACTATATTATATCACACATAAGAGATTTTCTGAGGCACAAAGCAGTGCAGAGTGCCTGGATACAGCCCTTAGTCTTGGTTTACTGGCCAAATAAAACAAATCCCTGAGGATGCTTTATTGTTATGGTCAAGTAGTTACCAATATGGTTAGTAACTACTTTGGTAATGTTTTTTTTTTCCCTATATTATCTCATAGCCACATTATAATTGCATTGTTGCACTTTCTAAAACCTAGCTTCTTTGGATTGTTCTAAAAAAATACATTGAAAATTAATAGACATGTGGTGGCCTGTAGAAACCATTCATGTGGTGAAATATTTACTTTTGGGACTATATATATTTTTGGAAGCTACTCTCCTGAATACAAATCTGTTTAACTCACTGATGTACATTGCAGAAATATTAAACCTCTTTAGTCTATATTTGGTAGAGGCACCTTTGACAGCAATTACAGTCTATTTAGATATGACTGTAATTTCGCACATCTGGACACAATCAGAAAATTTGCCCATTGGTCTTTGCAAAATTGCTCAAGCTTCATCAAGTTCGATAGGGACATTTGGTGAACAGCAATTTTGCAGACTTCAGCAGGATCTCTTCCAGGATTTCTCTGTACAGTGTCTTTGGAAAGTTTTCAAGTACTCTTTCGCTTTCTTCAAATGTTGTTGGGTTATAGACTTAATTATTAAATTATTCTATGTAATATTTTTTGCCATCAATCTACACAAAATACAGTATAATGGAAAAAACATGTTTCTAGAAATTTGTACCAAATTAATAAAATTAAAAAATATCCTATATTCACATGTATTCAGACCCTTTATCATGACACTGCAAATTAAGCTTTCCTTCAAACATCCTTGAGATGTCCCTAGAATATGATTGGAATCCAACTGTGGCAAATTAAGAAATTGGACAAGAGTTAGAAAGGCACACAACTGTCTGTCTATATACGTTCCCATGCTTCACAGTGCATTTCAGAGGAAATATCTATGAAGTCCAGTGAATTCTACGTATACCTCTGAGATAGTGTTGAAGCATAGATCTGGGGAATGTTCTAAAATAACCAAAAGCATTGAAACTTCTCAGGGGCTCAGTGGGCTCCATCATTATGAAATGGAAGACATTTGAAACCCCCAAGACTTCCTAGTGCTAGCCATTTGGCCAAACTATGTAACAGGGCAAGGTTGGAGAGGTGACCAAGAACGCAGTGTCCCTTCAAACAGCTCTTCAGTTAGTGTTTCTCTGCAGAGATGGGAGGAGCTTCTTAAGGACAACCATCTCTGCAGCACTCCATCTATCAGGCCTTAATTGTAGAGTGGCTAGACGGAAGCAACTCCTGAGTAAAAGGCAAATGACATGCTGCCTGTTGTTTGCCAAATGGCACATAAACAACTCTGAGAGAATGATGAAAAAGATTCAATCTAAGGTGACATTGGTTTTATGTTGGGAAATATTTGTAAGAAAAATAAGAAACTAAAATATGTTGCTTACATAAGTATTTAACCCCCAGACATCTTGGGTAGAGCAACCTTTTGCTGCAAAGAGTTCAAGTATTTTGGCATGTAGTGTCTCAGAGTGCATGGAGGATTTGATGCAGCTTCCACTTCTTGATTATTAACCCAACTGTGCTCACTGGGATATTCAAACACTTTATTTCGTTTATACACTCATCCTAATCTATTTTCCCGAATCTATGCATTTGTAATACTTTATTCTATATTCTGCAGAAGTTAGCAATACTATTCACAGCCTGACCCAAGAGCTGGGTGGGATTTACAGGTTGAGGCCAATGGTAACGTGACGTTGTCCTCATTATGGCAGTTTAATTCATCTTTGTAAACTGGGAGATTCTGCAGCACAGGAGTTGAACATTTCATTTTTCTTAAAACAATTTCCAAACATCAAATCAGTGTCATCTTACAATAATTGATTTTGATTGTCAATGTTTTAAATATAATGACATTTCAAAATGAAATATCAATTCGGTAAAATTGTAGAGAATTTGTGAGGGGTTTGAATACTTTGGTAGGGCACAGTCTATATCTGCTGTAGATACACACAGTGTATTGGAAATTAGATGAAGAATAATGGAAAGATACTGAAATGCTTTTCAACTTTCTCCTTTATGTTTCATTCACATTCCCTGGTTCTCTTCCGCTTTCTGGCTTTCCATGTGTTTCTCTCAGCCCACACTTTAGGCCAGTCTTTTATGTTGCACGATCACTCGAATTTGAGCCCATGAGGAGATGATGGTTCCCTACTATTTGAGTGAGAAAGCTCCAAACAAGCTATACACCAGATGTACAATGTTATATGGTCAAACTGGCAAATACAATACAGTCAAAAACAATAGCCCTGAATTAAGCGAAAGGCTTTCAAAAGTGTGTTTTCAAAACAGCCCAAGTGAGAGCTCAGTTGCCGCTCCTCCTTCAGTCACTCCCTCCATCTCTTTGCTTTCCCCTCGTTTCTTTTTCCATTCCTCTTTCTATCTCATTCTCCCCCCTCCTCCAGTCTAAATGCTTGAAAAGAAAAGAAAGGAGACCATTTTTGCTAATTAGTAGAAGACATAACAGGCGCAGGATTTGCCGCCTTACTTTTTCATCTGCTGTCCACAGGCTGTCGACCGCCCTGTGAAGTCGAGCCTGTGTGTTTAAGAGCAGAAGAAAGGATAAGGCTAGGCACACACAAATGCCTCAGTGGAGATTCTGAACAGGTCTCCAGTGGGGGTTCAGCCACAGAGCTGAAAATGGGGGTTAACCATTAGTATTTCAGATTTGAAAAAAGGGGCTAAATAAGAAGTGTAAATGTCTCCACCCCCCACCTCCACCCTATACAAATGCCCAGAGGCAATGAGCAGGAATAGTCGTAGATAAAATGGGGCCTTATTGTGATAGTGTGACGCAGTTAACTGACAACAGACTTTTCGTCCAGAATTAACAAAATGAGGTACTTACAGATCTACTAGTACAACTGACACATTTAAACATACTTTTGTATTTACAATGAAGCAAACAACATATTTGGAACATTACTTGTATTTACTTTTTCATAGACAGGAGTGTGTTTAAAGCATAAATCATAGGCTACAGTCCAGCATAGGAGTTGCTTATTTGGAGTTTGTACTGATAATGATAGAGGCATGCTGCAGCTCAGACAAAAATACAAGCAACAACAATACAACAGAAAGTGAAACTAGAAAGTACTGGATATGGCAGCTAAACCACAGGAATATATTGTAATGGTCTAGTGCTGCCCATTGTTATCACATTGCAAAAGGTCACATGTAGTTAAAATGTTTTTTTTATTATTAGTCTGTGTTAAGGTAGATGCAGATAACAGAAAAACACTCAACTAACACAGCATGATGAACCTACTAGGTCTGTTTGAAGGTTGAAAAGCATCTTTGTGATTAACCAAAATAATCATAATAAACCCCCTAAGATAAAAAAAACATATTTCAATGACCTCGCAAAGGCCTCTCGTAATGCAATAAAAAAAAAAAATTTAGTTGAATTTAGAGCTATTTGAACTCATAATTGGCCTACATATACTGGTCTTTCTGAAAATACTCAAAATGAAATCAGAATTTGCTATTATTTTTAATCAACAAACCTTTTTTTCTGCATTTTCTTGAAACATTCATGCAATGACAATTAACTGTGTTTTTTTTAAAAGAACATTATTTTTCAAATGCAGAACAGAAGCAATTTGCTTTGCTAGTTTGTTGTGTAATGTTTTCAAGTAATCCTCTGGTAAAATCTTCTTGTAGGATTTGCCATAACTCTTTTTTTAGTTTCCTATGCATTTTCTGTCTTCAACTTGCCCAGTTTCCTCTTTTTCATGACATTTCCTCTAACATCTCACAAGATGTCAATTACCATTATTGTTCATTTTTGTTATGTAGTTTTAAGTTTATACAACATTAGAATAATTATAAATAAAGTTTTTGTAAGCAAGTAAAAACGTAATGCCCAGATAAAGAGCTTTACACACATTTCTCAGGTGGCTGTAGTGCAGTACAGTACACAGAAATTTACAAAACCAAATATACATAAAGAACATAAAAACCAAATGAGTATGGGGCACACAGAATGGAATAGCCTGTTTGCAGAAAGACAGAACTTTTAGAAACTATGAGTTAGATGCAGTAGAACTCAGAACAATTCCTGTCAGAAGAGAACGGAAGAGCAAACAGGAATAACGAGGGTGTGCACAGTGGAGCCTTTCCCTTTGGTTTAGAACAGAGGGCAGAAAGGAAGTCGGGTGAGCAGAGATCCTAAAAGCCAAGGTTCACTGATCACTATTAAGAGGGTCACAAAGACTCAAGACAACAACATTTCTCTCTTATTCATTAATGACATGTTGAATCTTCCTAAAGCAACAAGCTGACAGTATTGATGGTATTGTTTTCCTTAACACTAACTGAAAGATTTAACTGCAATTCGATCAGTAAATAAGGGAATGAAACAGGAAAAGTGTCTGTATTTTTTTTCCCAGTGAGTGCATTTATCAGATGTACGACACACCCCATTAAACCAAGGGCACTGAGGAAATTCCTAACATGATCACCAAAGCCCCATAACTGTCTGGGACAGAAATGGAAGCTGTGCGACATGTCAGTTATATGGAGCTATAACAGACTTAAAGAAGTTGTAGTGGTAAAGCCATTTACCTGGTCCTGACAAATGTATCTGAAAGGCTCACAAAGCTGTCTTCAATTTTAGTTTGTAGTTATTCACCTAATATTTTACTTTAATTTATATACCTGGTCAAGACTTTTTAAGATGACTAAGAGTAAAAGGATCCAAGGCACAAGAGGCAAAGTGAGCCACATTGTATGTTTTTGGTGTAATGTTGTAACACAGAAAGCCAGTGAAGGAGTGCCAGGAAGCGTAATAGTAGTAAGTCAGCTTCTGATAAGTATTCACTTCACTCCCTTCATAGGCTAATGTTGTGTATTATCATTGTGGCAGATCAATATTTATCACTATAGCATGTCGCTGGACACATTCACACATTAACAAATTATTTACTCAAAATGTCTCTATGACCAGTTTTCCCCACAATGAATTGACTGACACACATATTGTTGTTACGTGTATCAGTTTGATTTGACTGGAAAATCCTGTATATGTCAAACAGGTCATCACTGTTGAAATGATGGTAAGAGCACATTTCACAGAGTTTCCTTCATCATTTGATTGACAGGGTGAAAGTGCTGAGTAACCTGACTGCATAAAAAAGACATGGTGTACATCAGTCTATAATAGAGCTCACAAAAATGAATGTAAAATACTAAACTAACCACTTATGTATCTCAATCCCAGCTGCCAGTCACTACTGGATATAGGATAGAAAACCCATCATTAACAGTTACAGTGGTTGTCAATTTCATTGTGACTTTGTCTGAAGTATAATTCAGCAATATTAATCGGACAGGGAGTCAAATTAGAAAGAAAATTACATCAAGGAAAGAATTGCCGGTTCATCAGTTTATAGACTAAATGGATTACTATCATCTTCTAACAATTTTGTCACTAAACAGAGACAAAGACAACAGAACATTGTTATATATGACAACAATGGAAGCCACCAAGCAGTGAGTTTAGAGCACTCATACAGCATTTTAATCTTGAATGCTCTGATACACAAGAAGCATCCACTTTATCAGTCTGGCTGGTTGTGGAGCCAGTCTCAACACTAACAATAGTTATTTACGTATTAATGCAGGAAATATAAATTGATTTGAATGTGAACATTTTTTGAGGAGGAAACAATGAGATACTCGGATTCAACAATGCTGTTAAACTAGCAGTATAACTGCTCCCCCTGCTGTACTTAATGCAGAGGTGCCAGTGGGGTGTGTTTTTCTGGGAAATGTATGGACACTAATCGCAGACTGATGATTGAATAAGAGAATGAAATACCTTAGCTACCCATCTATACTGTCATTTTACAAAACTTTGCAGCAAGACATACTTTACAGGCCTGTCTCAGAATCATGATTAAAATAGCATACCTTTAAAGTGTATTGTTCTCCTAGGACTTTCATCATTTTAAAGTTCACTGATAACTTATTCTTTCACTTGACTATTAACAACTGATTACAAATGTATGCAAATGTATTTTATTTTTTCAAAAGCATGGTCCTCCAACTATTCGATTTTTTACAATTCTGAAAGAAATAAAGTTTTTATGCTCCATTAAAACAAATCTCAATGCAGGATCCCTGCTACTTTTAAATGAACGTAACAATGACATTACCTCACCTGTTTAGACAATTCTGTCTTAAAAAGCTAACACTAACACAATCTCTGGCAAATCATATTCAGCTTGATGCCCGTGTCTGTGTAGCGCACAACAATCAGTTGATAATAACTGCTCCTTGTAGCTTAATGAAAATACTTCACATGAAAATGTTTCCCAAAACAGTAAAGTGGACTTATCTTGGCAAAAGTATGTGATGAATAGCTATGATATACAGGTGCTGATCATAAAATTAGAATATCATCAAAAAGTTGATTTATTTCAGTAATTCCATTCAAAAAGTGAAACTTGTATAATGTATACATTCATTCCACACAGACTAATATATTTCAAGTGTTTATTTCTTTTAATTTTGATGATTATGTCAACTACTGAAAAACCAAAAATCAGTATCTCAGAAAATTAGAATATTGTGAAAAGGTTCAATATTGAAGACACCTGGTGCCACAACTTAATCAGCTAATTAACCCAAAACACCTGCAAATGCCTTTAAATGGTCTCTCAGTCTAGTTCTGTAGGCAACACAATCATGGGGAAGACTGCTGACTTGACAGCTGTCCAAAAGACGACCATTGACACCTTGCACAGGGAGGGCAAGACACAAAAGGTCATAGCTAAAGAGGCTGGCTGTTCACAGAGCTCTGTGTCCAAGCACATTAATAGAGAGGCGAAGGGAAGGAAAAGATGTGGTGGAAAAAAGTGTACAAGCAATAGGGATAACCGCACCCTGGAGAGGATTGTGAAACAAAACCCATTCAAAAATGTTGGGGAGATTCACAAAGAGTGGACTGCAGCTGGAGTCAGTGCTTCAAGAACCACCACGCACAGACGTATGCAAGACATGGGTTTCAGCTGTCGCATTCCTTGTGTCAAGCCACTCTTGAACAAGACACAGCGTCAGAAGCATCTTGCCTGGGCTAAAGACAAAAAGGACTGGACTGCTGCTGAGTTATGTTCTCTGATGAAAGTAAATTTAGCATTTCCTTTGGAAATCAAGGTCCCAGAGTCTGGCGGAAGAGAGGAGAGGCACAGAATCCACGTTGCTTGAAGTCCAGTGTAAAGTTTCCACAGTCAGTGATGGTTTGGGGTGCCATGTCATCTGTTGGTGTTTGTCCACTGTGTTTTCTGAGGTCCATGGTCAATGCAGCCATCTACCAGGAAGTTTTAGAGCACTTCTTGCTTCCTGCTGCTGACCAACTTTATGGAGATGCAGATTTCATTTTCGAACAGGACTTGGCACCTGCACACAGTGCCAAAGCTACCAGTACCATGTTTAAGGATCATGGTATCCCTGTTCTTAATTGGCCAGCAAACCCGCCTGACCTTAACCCTATAGAAAATCTATGGGGTATTGTGAAGAGGAAAATGAGATATGCCAGACCCAACAATGCAGAAGAGCTGAAGGCCACTGTCAGAGCAACCTGGGCTCTCATATGTATTGGTCTTAAGAAATATTTAAATTTTCTGAGATACTGAATTTGGAATTTTCATTAGTTGTCAGTTATAATCATCACAATTAAAAGAAATAAACATTTGAAATATATCAGTCTCTATGTAATGAATGAATATAATATACAAGTTTCACTTTTTGAATGGAATTACTGAAATAAATCAACTTTTTGATGATATTCAAATTTTATGACCAGCTCCTGTATATACTATACTCTATATACTTTTTATAAAACCTAGTGTTAAAATATGATAACTGTTCTTTTCGCATTTTACAATAAATTTATTTTCAAATAAGGTCTGTGTTTTGTTCAGCCTTACCACTTTTCCAAGTTTGGCACAAGCTTTTATGGGGATTATGAAAGAATAAAATGTTTTCAGGGCCCTTTGAAAAGTAAGATATTATTTTTACTTGCAAACCTCACTGCTTGTGAATTTGAAGAAAACAGTACTTCAGTCATGATGTTCAGTGTAAAGCTCACTGACAAAATAAAGTAGGCATTTCATTTCTTGCTTGTCTACACAGGCTGGGTGGCTACACATACAGAAATATGGATGAAATGATATAGCATTAAAAAGTGGCATCAACACAGTATTACCCTTCAGGACCAGGCTCCTTGGAATTTTCAAGGTATAAGGCACTAGCAGTGTCCAGATTCTTTAACGAGTCCCAAGACCAGTGCAAAACCGGAAGTGAACAATGTTTGATTTCTTTTGCTGTACTACTAGCATGAATACAATTATAAATGACAAGCAGACATTTGCAGCTAATATTTTTAGCTTATGTTTCAACATTTCTTCTACACAATTGTTGCCAGTATGTGAGAAATTGTAATTGAATGTAATTGAAACTACCTCACCATCTGTAAATCAGTTTGCATTGACTTGTTGTCTTCTTACTGTGTAGAATATTGCCTCAAATTGTTAGAAGAAATTAAACAGTAACAAAACTTGCCTTCTCTTATTCTTCCCTTATCGGAACGAGACTGGAATAGTATTAGCTAGTCCAGCGTGGTTTAGGTTGGGGGGGTTGTACTGCATGTGGCTAAAGCAAGAAGACCACGCCAATACAAACTGATAGATCAACCTAAAAGGAAGGTTTATGGGGAATATTTCTGCCCCTCAAAATAAATGTGTATTTATGCTGATAGTAAAGTAAAAGAAAATCTGTGGAACCAGAAAAGGAACCAGGCAAGCCTAATTGCCACTGGCCCTTTTAACAGCTTATTAGCCATTCATGAATGACACTGATACATTGACTATCAACATAGGTGACGATAACTGACTTTGTCAAGTGAAAAGACGAGAGAAACGTGTACTGTAGCCAGGATACGTTTTTTCCTATCCTGAACAAATCCTAATGCATAATTCAAAAATATACAAGAAATATGGCCATGTACATTGTGTTTATGTGGCACATTTCCTGGTTGTCGTCATCCATCCAGTGCAACTTAACCCGAAGGCGCACCTGACCAATGGAAGGGCTGCTGATTTTCGAAATTCAATGCATTCAATTCTTTTACCCAATCAGGGGATGGTAACTGTTACGTATTCTAGCAAATCAAAAGGACTATGTAGGCATGTCCATTTCGGTTGACACAACCTGGATAGGTGAGTGTCCAGAACACAGAGGAGGAATGCTAACAACATGGTAATGGAGCACGATAATGGAGATAAGTGTTATTATTAGTAGTATAAAATGGCAAAATGTAAAACACCCAATGTAGACATAGTCCTTTTCGGTTTGCACGAGCTGGATAGCTGAGTCACCAGAACACAAAAGAAGAATGGTAACAACATGCTAACGAAGCACAATAATGCCAGAGCTCTATAACGTAACGGAGCGCACAGACAGAGAAAGGATACATGACTTATCAATAGCTTTATAAGTATTATTATTAGTAGTATAAAATGGCAAAACGTAAAACACCTTTACCCAATATAGCCATAGTCCTGTTTGGTTTGTACGAGCTGGATTGTTGAGTGATCAGAACACAAAGGAGGAATGGTAACAACATGCTAACGGAGCACGATAACGGAGTCCATTATATGAGTGTTAAGTAACATCAAATAACCTATTTATCATGAAATAATGTAATACAAATGTGATCATTAAAGGTATTGTCTGCTTTACATATTTGGAATGGGAGAACTGTTCCACATGGTTGTGTGTGCTTTGATTGTAATCATAAATAGAAAAATAATAAACATAAACATATTGGACTGCTTGAACAAAAGGTGAATTATTTCATTGTTCTGTTCACATTTACTGTGATACAATGCATATTTGTGTAAATGAAAAGGTCTGCAAAGAACATGTTTGTGTTGTGGTAAGAATTCTATGCTAAATAGAAAATATTTGATTTCGCTTTTTAAATTATTTACTTTATTTGCGCATTTTTATTTTGAATCTGTTGATACCAAATACATGATAATCCATATATATTACATGTAGTTTATAAGCCCAAATGTAAAGTAGTGAAAACCAAAAACAATGTGTTAGTAGCTACTGAAATTGTAGCCAGCAACATTTTTGTCTGACCTGAACAAATCCTACGGAATAATTTGTTTTGACTGTGACAGGAGTCAAACGCAGGACCTGTTTCACAGTCCATGTTGCTAAGCACTGCGCTATATAACAAGGATCAGTCAGTCAGACAGAGACATTCGCTCTTCTAGGCCAGCTCCGCTTTTGTGGTCCGGCAAAAACATGCTAAAAACTTAACAAGGTTTATTGATGCGTTGCAGTACTTTTCTGTTATTTTGGAAAAGAGAGGTTCTCAGTTCTCAGCCGGGTTTGGATGTTTTTCTTTGTAAGAAAGGGCTTCCGTCTTGCCACCCTACCCCATAGCCCATTCATATGAAGAATACGGGAGATTGTTGTCACATGTAGCACACAGCCAGTACTTGCCAGAAATTCCTGCAGTTCCTTTAATGTTGCTGTAGGCCTCTTGGAATCCTCCCTGACCAATTTTCTTTCTCGTCCTTTCGTAAATGTTGGAGGGACGTCCAATTCTTGGTAATGTCTCTGTTGTGCCATATTTTCTCCACTTGATGATAACTTTCTTCACTGTGTCCCATGGTATATCTAATGCTTTGGAAATTCTTTTGTACCCACTGATTTCTTTCAACAATGAGATCCCTCTGATGTTTTGGAAGTTCTCTGTGGACCATGGCTTTTGCTCTGAGATGCAACAAAGAAAATGTCAGGAAAATCCTACTAGAACAACTGAACTTTATTTGTGGTTAATCAGAGTCACTTTAAATGATGGCAGGTGTGTAATGACTTCTATTTAACATGAGTTTGAATGTGATGGGTTAATTCTGAACACAGCCACATCCCCAGTTATAAGAGGGTGTGCACACTTACGCAACCAGGTTATTGTAAGGTTTTTATTTTTCATTTTGAATTGCTCACATTATAGGTGGAAAGAGTTCTGACATGATTTATCTTTGTCTCATTCTTTTACATCACAAAAACCTGGCATTTTTACAGGGGTGTGTAGACTTTTTATATCCACTGCATATCTCAGGCTAATGACCTACAAAAGCCCCTCAACACACTTAAAGATTTAAATCAACACTTTAAGGAGGGACAGGCGAGTTAAAAGATGCAGTCATTTTTCAGGGATGACTGGGAGCGCTTGGATGATTCACGACAGTCAAATATGTTACCATGCAATGGATTAGAGCTGTGAAGCACCAGGTCTTGAACTGCAAGCTGGCTGTGGAACCAGTCAGTAACCTGACCTAATACCCGATGTATGCCTTTTTCAACAATTAAAAATTATTCAGTATACAGAAAATAATATCACAAGCAAATGCAATAGGCCGCCATGAACAACAACAATAACAAAAAAAATCATCAAATTCACTGTTCATGTTTGGTTTCTGTAGTTAAGGAGTATGCACATCTTAGGCTACAATGAAAAACCAGTGCTATCATATCTTAACACTCATACTTGCAGAGTTCGAGTCAATCTGGTTCTTACTACTGGAACACCACCGATTTCAGAATTGGTTAAAGTTGTAGTTGTGGATCCTTAAATGAGACATTTAAAAATGTTTAATAACTTAAAGATGATAGCTCAGCCTATGTGTCATACGTAAGATGGAGGAACGCATGGGTAGGTAATTAAACTAGTTACTGATCAATAAACGCTTATGAAATTAATGTTGATTCTTCCTTCGTCCAAAATTGTGATTGTGTAATGACATTATTTTATATTCTTCATCTTCTCTCTTCAGCTTTGGCACATAATGTCATGTAGGTCATTGATGAACCTGATCATTGATTGGCTAGGATGAACACTACCTCCAAAACTAGTGAACCAATGAAGACACATTATACAAGACTCCCTTCAAAGCCCTGCTCTTTGTACTTAACATGAACAAATGTCTTGAACAAAAACTCTTGGAGTGAGAGAAAAAAAACATGCAGAAGTATAGATTGAAGTATCGTGACAACTATTACAAAACTACAAAAAACTATTTTGCATTCGTTTTATTGTCATGTGTTTGTACATGTAAATAACAATTTTGCTAGAGTTGCAAAATCATGTACTTGCCGTTTTTGTTCTTTTGTTTTTGTTGCAATTATTTTTATTTGCAATTCCTTTTAAAGCTGAAGTACGTAAGTTTTTTGCATTAACACATTGCTATTCTATTAATCCGGATTGTGGATGAATTCCTACCATATCAGATGGTCCCAGGCCCGCATTTGAAAAACCAGCCCCTACGGAAAAAAGTGGTTGGCTCTTGCAGTGGCAGGAAATCTTATCCTGCGCACAGGAAGTGATGCATTTGACGTATCAAAGAGTTGACAAAAAAAGTCGAAAAGGAAGGTTTTGAGTGAGAAACAGAAGGGTTAAAATTAAGAGACCACTGCAAATTGAACGCTTCTGTTCCTCACTCAAAACTTTCCTTTTCAACTTTTCTGGAAAGGAAAGAAAAAGGTGCAGTGGTCACTTAATTTTTTCAGAAGCTGTATATATATTTTTTAATTCATCTAGGGCTGCAAAAACGATGTAATATTTATCACTATCCGAATTTTGCTATATTGATAATTGACCTGCTTTTCTGCATGCAACATATTATGGGTGCAAAGTACATAAGTGAAGGCAATAGGCAGCATTGAACATACATGGTTTTAAAACACTATACCATTGATAAACAATAAAATAAAAACTAAATTACAACAGTTTTAATGTTCAAACAAATGATATATTACACCACAGGTAAAAAAAAATATATATATATATATCTTAATGGTTTACGCAATATGTGGGCATAAGTAGGCTAATGGCAATTACGTATAACATGAATCATAATGCCTTGTAGAAAATGAACTAATTAACTTTTACATTTTGAAAACCTCACTTAAATGGGAAGTGTTGACCATTTTCAGCAGATCGTAAATATATGGATATTTTAGTAGTAGCCTACACATTCGAGCAGAAGAGCGTTAGACAGCTCTGCGGAAAGTTATAGGCGCAGATCATTTACTGAAACTTGTTTTCTTCTTAATTTCAGCATGTTAGAACCTAGTTTGGAATTGTTTTGCTATGCACAGTAATGTACTTATGCAACATTATTATTTAATAGAAAAACGTGTATCAGTCGCTTGCATCAACATATTTTTTCAAATATATTTTTACTAATGTTGTAAGTCGATTTTGTCATTTCCAACCATATTTCCTAATTAAATATTGTGCATTAAAATGTATGGGTATAGGGTTTCACATTACACCTAACCCACGGTATGGTATGTACATTGAGGGATTTTTATTTTTTTTATCCCCTGCTGATTTTTTACATTTGCCCAAAAAAATCAGTCTATCATTTTAATGGTAGGTTTATATGAACAGTGAGAGACAGAATAACAACAAAGAAATCCTGTAAAATGCATGTCAAAGATGTTATGAATTGATTTGCATTTTAATGAGTGAAATAAGTATTCGACCCCTCTGCAAAACATGACTTAGTTGGCGATCACCCTTGTTGGCCAGATGTTTGGCCACCAGGTTTGCACACATCTCAGGAACGATTTTGTCCCACTCCTCATTGCAGAACTTTTCAAGTCAGTAAGGTTTTGATGCTGACGTTTGGCAACTCAAACCTTCAGCTCCCTCCACAGATGTTCTACGCGATTAAGGTCTGGAGACAAGCTAGGCCACTCCAGGACCTTAATGTGCTTCTTCTTGAGCCACTCCTTTGTTGCCTTGGCCGTGTGTTTTGGGTCATTGTCATGCTGGAATACACATCCACGACCCATTTTCAATGCCCTGGCTGAGGGAAGGAGGTTCTCACCCAAGATTCGTCCATTTGATGCGGTGAAGTTGTCCTGTCCCCTTAGCAGAAAAACATCCCCAAAGCATAATGTTTCCACCTCCATGTTTGACAGTGGGGATGGTGTTCTTGGGGTCATAGGCAGCATTCCTCCTCCTCAAAACAAAGCGAGTTGAGGTGATGCCAAAGAGCTTGATTTTGGTCTCATCTGACCACAACACTTGTTCTCCTCTGAATCATTCAGATGTCCATTGGCAAACTTCAGACGGGCCTGTACATGTGCTTTCTTGAGCAGGGGGACCTTGCGGGCACTGCAGGATTTCAGTCCTTCACGACATAGTGTGTTACCAATTGTTTTCTTGGTGACTATGGTCCCAGCTGCCTTGAGATCATTGACAAGATCATCCCATGTAGTTCTGGCTTGATTCCTCCCCGTTCTCATGATCATTGTAACTCCACAAGGTGAGATCTTGCATGGAGCCCCAGACCGAGGGAGATAGACAGTTCTTTTGTGTTTCTTCCATTTGCGAGTAATCGCACCAAGCTGTTTGGCGATGGTCTTGTAGCCCATTTCAGCCTTGTGTAGGCTGAAATGGTGGAGAGTTTGGAATCTGATTGATAGATTGATTCTGTGAACTGGTGTCTTTTATACAGGTCACAAGCTGAGATTAGGAGCAAACACTCCCTTTAAGAGTGTGAGCCAGAAATCCAGAAATCTTTCTGATTGAGAGGGGATAAAATACTTATTTCACTCATTAAAATACAAATCAATATATAAAATCTTTGACATTTTTTTGGATTTTGTTGTTGTTATTCTGTCACTCACTGTTCAAATAAACCTACCATTAACACGATAGATTGATAGTTTCTTTGTCAGTGCGCAAACGTACAAAATCAGGAGGGGATAAAATAAAGAATTTCCTCACTGTATGTTTTTGGTACAGAGGGAACATTTTTTACACTGTTATTAAAGATCAGTTTTTAGTTTAATTGACAAAAATTCTACGCATGTTCGAAGTGTTAGCAGTGGCGTACATACCTTTTGTCGAGCAGTGGGGTCATACAGTAAATGTTTTATCAACAATTCATCCTTTGTGTAGTCCACTGGGAAGACAAAATGCTGCCAAACTAGATATTTAAATGAAGCTGGAGGACTTTGCAATATTGATTCATCACCACCGCTCGCCATTGTAGATCTAGCTGTGTTCTGCGTTAGGCTGACTAAGTTGGAAAAGTTACATTAAATGCCTACATTAACTACGACAAGCACAATTACTCTTATTTAATCAGAATAACTATATACAAAATATATTCATATCAATCTGATTTATTGAAGAGAGTCATTGAACATACAGTAGGTATTCATTTATTTTATTTTACATTTTTCATGTATTCGGGTTCTTGTGCGAACCTTGATTAGCACCCGTACCGTACGGTACAGTTATGAATATGTGTACCGTTGCATTTTAAATTCTGAAACAAGTTTTGCTATGTAAGGAAGGCTATTTCAGATACCTAGGCTATGATATTTGCAGGTAAGCGAGAGGTGAAATGTCATGATGCACAGCGAAAAGGTATTGTCATTGCTTTGCAGTTGCTTTGCAGTTTGCAGTGGCTAAGCAATTGTTAACAACATTGAGTGGTGGTAGTTCCAAAGCCCAACATAACTGCACCACTCAGGGCACATTTTAAAATTGAAAGAGGTGAGCCCAATAATTTGGAGAAGTCAAATTGACGGATTTGCTCCAGAAAGGTGGCTCTCAAAAGTGCAAACACCACAAATCTGAAAAATCCTCTCCTGATCCACCAAGTGTATTTTTACAATATCATTAGGTTTACACTACCCTTACAAAAAAGTGTTATAGGATTCCTATAAGAAACTATATTTTTTTCATAATACTCTATAGTTAGCTTATAGTATACTATGATACATTTCTTCAGCTATATTTTCTTTTACCTATAATAACTTCAAAATGTCCAATATGATTGCTATAGTTTAATGTATTATGCAGTACCTATAATATTCCTATGACTTAAAAAAACATTCCTTTATTATTTTCTATAGTATTCTCCTGACATTATTAAAAGTTTTCCTAATGGATAGGCATTGTCTTGTCCAGTGTATAATAGTATTCTTATTAAGCCAAAGAAATTCATACAAGGAAAACATTTTTGTGTATTTTTAAGGAGGAAACTAAAACATACAAAACATTTTCCATTTCAGAAAAAAGACCAGTATTACATTATTGTTATTTTCTTCACATATCAAAAAACAATAAACATGTTAACCATTAATAGCACTATACAATTGGTGTATACCGATGGGCTGATGCATCACGGAAAATGCATGTTCTGAAGGGTACACCACTCTAATTGCTAAACACCTTATTCTCATCTGTACATATTTATAAATACACATATATTTATAATATAAACTTCCATCTACACATCTTATCTGCTCATTCAGTACAAAGATGACTATTCCGTGACTATACCCCCCATGTACAGAAGGTAATACAAGATTCGTCCCACCAAATATCATCCTTACTCCTACTCCTACTCCCTTACCTTTCCCAGATCCTATTGTGTTTTTCTGTGTGTAACGTTGTCTTTCTTGGTCAGGTCGCCATTGCAAGAATGAGCTCCCAATATCAATCAGCTCTCAAAAAAAATCATAACTAATCTCTCTCATAGGTGTTTGGCACAGGGACAGGCCAGCCATCCACATATACAAAGTTTTTTTTTTCTTGACCTCTCAACCTTCACACACACTTTTTTTGATGAGATTCGTAGATTGTGATTGATGAACAGATTTTCAGCTTGAATGAAATAAGGTTGAACCACAACTATGACAATACATTGACATGAGCATTTTCTTCGAGAAATGCAATTTAGTTTAACAAAGAAAAAGAATAGCAGTTGTCCACAACATCCATCTTTGAACATGACTGAGGTATTATACCTCATTCATATACCTCAGTATATTATTTTGTAGTTAGCTGTGTGATAAACAATCACATTTTATTTCCTGTGAATGTATGGCAAACTGTAGTGGCCAAATTGAGTAATACAAGGAGTTGGAAAATAGGTACTCCATCACAGTTCTTTACGTTAGATCATCGGCAGATAGCATCTTCTCTTTTAGTAATGTCTGGTACATCTTGCCATCAATGACATCCTCAATATCATACACTCCTTCCTTCACTGAAATCTATTCTGATTGTCAGGGGGTCCTAAGGTACAAATAAACAGAGAAAATCAACACAGGATTTTATCTAAAATATTGGAAAGAATACATGACACTGACTTCACAAGAGTGAGGCGGTGTGTGCGTGGGGGGGTCTCAGAATCTAAGAAGCATAATCGAGGTCTGAATCATAAGAAACGTGTTGATTTGGGTTTGTCAGGGGCATGAAATAACCAGATAAAATCAACAAAGGATATTATCTAACGAAAATTGTAGCTAGATTACATGGCAATGACTTTGCACAAGTGAGGCTAAAACACTGTGTGTGTGTGTACCTGTAACACATTCAGCTGATTTGTGTTTGTCCGTGCTACACAGATGCTGATACTGTAAGTACACCATCATGGTGAGGAAATAACTATTAGATATAAATACAACTAATGTTTAAAAATGGCAGTATTAACAGCATGACAAAGCTAAGCTTAACACTCTGAACATGTAGCTATCAAATTATATGTTTGTAGCTGCAACAATAAAACATTGCTCCCAGCTATCTAAAACTAGCTAGCTAGACTAAATAACAACAACAACATTACCTTATTCCTGCTTGACCTGGTCTTTTGAGGTAATTTGGAGTTTTCATTGTGCATCCACTTTTTATATGGTCCCCTTACCACTCGAATTGGAGGCATTTCTTCGGTAAGCAAGTTGAAGTTACTACACACAGCTAGCCATGTCATCACAACTATGACACTACTAGTAAGCAATGAAACAACATTCTGAACCAACCGATAAAAGGGGCCAGCTTGATGTACCTAATCGTGCACATGCACGCTATTAAAAAAAGGCGCAAGTAAATAACTGTTGTATTCGATGTTTGGTTATAGTATGGCCAAGACTAATATAATTTGAATGAAACCACATGTACGCACTTTTGGATTTTTTTGAGGAAGGAAAATCCGAAATTGTTCCAGTTGATTAAGATTTTGATGGGATGTGTGACAATGGGAAAGAATACATTGTTAATTGGCAGAGCACAGGTAAAAGATATCCTGCCTATGTCATGGCTCTGGATGGTAAATTAGCTAGCTAGCTAGCCAGATAATTATAGCTAAGAAGATAATGTTAATGTTAAACGTGTAGAAACAATTCAAACTGTGCCATATTGGCTACAACATTAATTAATAATGGATTAGCTAACATTACCTATCTAGCTAAGTGGCTAGTTATGTCACCCTATTGTTAAACTGTGTAAGTAGCTTCGGCTAGCTAGGCCGATCCCCCAACAGCTAACTAGACTTTGGTTATCACGAAAGCTGATAACACATAGCTGCTATTGGGTGATATAAGCTAAGTAGAGTGTATTGGGATATTAGTATGAAACATAATGAATGAGCCCCTCCTAGTCCTAGGTATAGCTAATAATCATTTTTACTGTTTAGAGGATCGCAAGAGGCTTGTTAAAATAGCCAAAAAAGGACCAGGGAGAATTTTCAACAGAAGAAAGGGAGAGGAATGAGGTAGAAAATAAAAAAAAAACTGCTTTATGTGGAAGAAACAGAAATAACTATTGAGAAGGTATGCTCAATTATATGTGCTAAATTATAACATATTTATTATTTCTCTGACCAAATCCTGTAAAATTTCTGACTGTTATTAATCTAGAGTGTCTCACAAAGAAAGAAGAGAGCCGAGTCTGAAGAAATACATCAGACAAAACTAATGACCAGTGTTTCACATCAAGTAAGTTTCTAACCCTTTGTCGCAGTTGTTTTATTTAGGTGATGATGCATCAAAGGAGCTGGTAAACCTGTCTCAACTACATAATGTAATAATCAGTAATGATAGCAATAACACTTCAGAGAAATTATCAACACAATCTAATACATTGAAAATGTATTTAATTATTGAGACTGAAAAACAAGTTCTTTCAATATGTCTCATTTTCATGTCTATATTTGTAAGTTGTACAAATAATTTGTATTCTTGCAGGCCAGATCACCAAGTGACACAGAGAGCGAAGAGGACCTCCCAGCATTAAAGCAGGAACTGCAGATGCAGCTAATAGCGCTAACTATGAAGTTAAGAAGCTCAAAAGAGAAAATGCTGCACTCAGACACTCGCTATCCATGATTGAAAGTATGCTTTTCCTGCTACCAGTAGTGACAAGGACACTAGCGAAATGCTAAACTAAAGAAGAATCACTCAGGAAGGATAAGGAGAGAGCAATAGTCTGTTGCCATATCTGCAAAACCATTCCCTTTTTGGGGATTGTCTTGCTCTTACCTCTCCAGTGTACCTGTTGTCACTTTCATTTGCACCACAACAGATGACATTGATTCACAATCGCTTATGCTTCCAAACTGGACAGATTGAGTTCCCTGAAGTTTAATTGACTTGCCGTTATTCTGTTCTGTCTACTCTTCATCAGGTCAATGTGAAATAATATGATTTTATGAAAAACCTCTACAATTGCCTGCAAATGTAATGATATTATATTATTGTATACATTTTCAGAGTTGCGAAGTTTGCTCCAAGAAGTACCTAAAGGGAGAGGGACAAAGACACACTATTTCAAAGGGTATGTGTATTTAGTGTTAGCAAGTCTTTTTTTTGAAGATCAGACTCAGATAAATAGAGAGTGGGAAGGAGTTGTAATACAATCCAAAATATAACTATCTGTTGTAGACAGAGCCTCATACAGAAATTGGACTGGAATGTAAACAAAAAGCTCATGATCCCCCTTCCCCCACAAACGTTTAGCCAAATCGTCCATTTGTCACATTCCTAGTATTCACTCTAACAGTCTGGCATATTGTGTGTTCCTAGACATGGCTGCATCAAGACCTATCCTCCAATCCCGTGAATGGAAACACAGCTTCTAATGGTGGGTGGGTGTATTTGATAATAGCATGTCGTTAGGTGATGATAGGAAAATTAAAAGTTGGTAGGAGGTGGTTGAATTAATCTGTATTCCCTCTTTCTAACATATTGTGTGTTCCAGACATAACTGGTGGATCGAGACCCATTCGGCAACCCCCAATAGATGCAGACTTCCCTGGCATAGCCATCACAACACAAGAAGACATGGTAGGGCGGGTTGAAGCGTTTTATTTAAACCTGCCAACATGCACGCATTTTGCGTACTATCCAACATGTTTTAATAAAAGACCCTGGGTAGTTTTCAAAGTCTCCCTTAAGGTACTGCCTGTACTTCTCAGCATTGAGGAGACCATTTATTCTGACCAAATCCCCAACTCCATTTTCAGAGTTGGGTTCTGCTACAGCCAAATATTTCACATTTTGACTCATCAGTCCAGAACACCTGATGCTAATGTTCTGCACCCCAATTCCTGTGTTTTTATGCATAGTTGGCCGCAAGTCTGCCATGAAGGCCACTACTGACCAGACTCAGACAGTAGATGGTTGTTCCAGGGTCCCCCTGTTTTCTGCCAATTTTGAGCTGATGGAACTGCTGGACATCTTACGATTGCAAAGGGAAGTAAGCATGATGTGTCTTTCATCTGCTGCAGTAAGTTTCCTTGGCCGATCACTGCGTACAGTCCTCAACGTTGCCGTTCCTTTGTGTTTCTTCAGAAGAGCTTTGACAGCACATCTGGAAACCCCTATCTGTCTTGAAATGTTTGCCTTTGAGAGACATTGCTCATACTCTATAACGTCCTGGTGTCTTGTTGCTGTGCTCATTCTTTGTCATGGTGTATGACTTTTGACAGTAAACTGTCTTCAAACTGTCTTTGGCTGTTCCTCACCCAGCTGTATTTCTCCAACACAGCTGTTTCTGTTTCAGTTAATGATTGTTTTAACCTACATATTGAATTGATGATCTGAGGGGTATACTATGAAGCGAGGTAACTGGCTTATCGCGGTAACTTCAGGAATAACTTGGATACATCGGGTGTTACTTCACCATTAACCTGTACTACATAAGGTGAGTATGTTTTACCCAGGGTATGCTGTCATGGCAATTTACGCTGCATCTCTAAACTGCTCCGAGCAGGTTATCTTCATGGTTAACTCAATGTTACCCAACGTAAGCACCGCCCTTCTGCCCACATTTTGTACATTTGGAAGACCCAATCGACATTGTTGCATGGATTGTGAGAGGCTCACTCCGCTGGGTGAGGGTGTTTAAAGACCGTGTAAATCCTTTAGTTTACCCCGATGATATTTCCTAATAAAAATATTGATTCTCATCTGAGGGAATTCCATATCTTTGCCAGCATCGAGGGCCAGACGTACAGTATCTAATGCCACTCGCTGGAGTAATGCCCTCACTGTTGAACTGACAAGTGTGCCTTGCTTTGCAATATTTTTCCAGCGGACATTTCATGTATTCCATCGGTGATGCTGAACATCTGAGCAAGAATACTGTATGCCGTGCAGTTTCGCAAGGTGGTACTTGCTCTCACTAAACTGCTTGAAGCAGTCCATTTAAGCATTCTAAAGATCAAATATGCTTTTTATGCAATCGCAAGTAATTCACAAAATTTAATTTGGTTAGGCTGGGCCTATGCTATGTACAGAACACATTGTTTTCCATAGGAAAATCCCACTAGCGCGAGAACATTGGGGGTGTTATGTGAATAGGAAGTCATTACATTCATCCAGGCAACCATTCAAACTAGGTGTTTTATAGAGTAGCCTCCATGTCTTAGAGTAGCCTCCATGTCATTGACAGTGAGCAATGGGTCAGTTTCAGAGATGTACAGTATCCCATGTGTAGGCCATAATTGAATATTCTTAGTATTTTACACATATTTAGACTTACTTGTCCTCACTTAATATTTCAGTCATACAACAAATAACAGAAGAGTCTGTAAGATAAAATAGAGAATATATGACAAGAACACTGCTCTTACGGATTTACTCTGTCTGCAATGCGCTGCCAACAAGCCTTTCTGGCTTTGTTGGTCACCACGGTGTTAGATTTAGCCGTTAACATTGATTTAAACTCCTCATATCTTGACATTATAAACTCCTCATATCTGTTTTGAAGACAAAAGTGTGGTCACACCAAATATTGATTTGATTTGGATTTTCCTTCTGTTTACTCACTTTGCATGTTAATTTGCATGTTACTCACTTTACCAATGTAAATGACAAGCCTGCCTCCTCTCCCTTCCTACTCCGGCATCACCAGTCTTCTAGCTGCCAGCGAACTAATCCCATTTCCTACATTCCTTTGGTCATCATCACAACACTCTATTCATCCTCCACTCCTGGACAGCCTTGTCTTCCTAATTACACACACCTAGTTTCCATTCCCCTAATTATCATGTGTATATGTATCCCTCTGTTTCCACTTCTTTGTTGCTTATTGTCATGCTGTTTAGGTTAAAGGAGTGGTTCGTCCAAAAATCATGTTTTAGCAAAGAGAAGCTAATGTCTCTTAGTGAGTGAATGAGCGAGTGACCGACTGACTGACCGACCACCCCTTGTTAAATAGCGTAGTCGTTAGCGACGCGGACTACCAAGCAAGAGGACTCGTTTTTGAGCCTCAACACAGTCAAAACGAATTATGCATTAGGATTTGTTCAGGATAGACATAAACATTACTGGCTACAACCTTCAGTAGCTACATTATAGTACGCCTTCAAATAAAAAAGTTTACATCCATGCATGCTTTTTTGGGTACTAGTCTATAGGTCATAACCCCTTGCAGAGTAAACGAGGAGGGGTTTCCACAATTCTCTTTTTTCACTTGACAAAATAGTTCATTATCTTCACCTATATTGATAGTTATTGTATCAATGTCATTCATGAATGAAAACAAACATTGTGCCATGAAATGAAATAGCTTTGGCAGTGGAAATTTCATTTTCAGTCTCGCTAGAAATTGCTAAATGCTTAGTACTATTCCAAGTAGTAATTAGTAGATACTAGTAATTATATTACTGGCTAATAACCCACATCGAGAGGGGTCAGCTGAGGTGGCTTGGGCATCTGTTTCGGATGCCTCCGGAACGCCTTCCTGGGAAGGTGTTCCGGTCCCGTCCCACCGGGAGGAAACCCCGGGGAAGACCTAGGACACGCTGGAGGGACTATGTCTCCCGGCTGGCCTGGGAACGCCTCGGTGTCCCCCCGGAAGAGCTGGAGGAAGTGTCTGGGGAGAGGGAAGTCTGGGCATCCCTGCTTAGACTGCTGCCCCCGCGACCCGGCCCCGGATAAGCGATAGATGATGGTATGGTATGGCTAATAAGCTGTTAAAACAGCCAGTAGCAAAAGCCTTACAGTTCATAGATGCTATTTGGGCTGGTGGTAAACTTAATAAGAAACGTTAGTCAGTTTAACCCAATGCTTAGTGGTGTCTAGAGAAATATTCAAACTTGACATGATGTCGAGACACTATACCAGCACTTCTCAAAGTCCGGACTCCAGTCCGGATCCGGACCCGAAGGGAATTCAATCCGGACCCGCCTCCATTTCGTATTTCAACCATAGACTGTAAAAAATATGGACGTAGTGTCCGTGACGTCACCCGTAAGTTTGTGAAGAGCAGTTTTGAAGCCTAAAGTGGGCGGAGCCAACCGTCGCCATTTTGGCAGCGTGTCAATGCATGTCACTCCCGGATAAACAGAAATGGGCAAAGAGACGGGATGAGCTCAGCGAGGAGCCTGGTTGCTGAAACCTGAAACCTAGCTCGACGTGAATGAGTTTTCTCAGGCTAAGCTAATGCTATATGCTACTGGCCTCCCACTAAGTGACTAAGAACAGCTGACTTGAAGTAAGGCCAAAAGTTGAAGTTCATGTTTTTGCCCTTCGAAATACTATTAAGACATAGCTAAAAGTGAGACTGTGTATCGTGATGCTGTATTATTCTGCTAGTTAAAGTGTATTAACTTACAGTATTGCTGTGAGCTTGTGTTTCATGCACAAACATGTCATATCAGCCAGCGCGGCATTGCACATCAAGTTCATAGAGAGCTTTATTCAGTCCATTTTAACATTTTATTTTGGCTGCCTCTCAAATCGGTCAAACCATATTTATTACCTAAGAAGTTCAAGTAAATGCGCTAGAAATCCGTGCTCATTCAGGTGTGCATTAGTTTATTGCATGGACGGAAAGCACTGACACCTCCAGGAATTTGCATCTGACGGTACATAAGCATATCTAACGTTAGTCTGTTCAGTGAGAGCAACGGTACCGCAGAACGAGTGTAGCCTCTATATCTATAGACGTTTTACACGTTTTTAAATCTGGAATCTCCACACAAAAGCAACAAAATTGTCAGACATCCATGAGTGCATGTTCACAGAGGAAAACAACAGAAAAACAGCCCTGGTTATTCTCTTGATACTCGACAACAACGGAATACAAAGGCGTGGGCGAAGGTATAATGCGTGTATTAAATTGTATGAAATAATCCAGAAAAAAAAGCAAGAACATGGCCGATATGTCCAGTTCAGCAGCTGGAATTAGCTGCTGTGGAGTGGACCACGCCCTTAATTATGCAGAAATTTAAATATTAATCACACTAAAGTTTCTCACATTAGACTGCTCTGTATTTTGCACTATGCATGTTACTTTTGTGGTGTTTTGTTAAGAAAAATCTAGACACTTAAATGAATTGTTTTGCCACTTTTGCACTTGTTATCCATGTATTTTGAATGCAAAAGGCACCTTCTTTTTTCATAAAATGAATGTTAATTTGTTATACATGTTTATTAAAAACAAATTTTGTAATTACCAATAGTTCCGGACCTTTGTCATTGACGAAAATTCTGATTTGGACCTTTGAATGTTGACTTTGAGAACCCCTGCACTATACCAACACTCAGCAAACAAAGTTCTGTGGCATAGTGGTTACAGACACAGCTAATGTGTGCCTTCTAATGCCTTCTAATCTCTGACCAGCTTAACAAGGCTTGCCTGGTTCCATTTCAGCTGGAGAAACTCACCTCTGCTTTTTATTCTAGTCATTAATTGCCTTGTTTTTGTTAAAATTATAGAAACAAGCTTGTATGTACTTTATTTACAATTGTGTAATATTGTTTTAGAGGATGACCCCAGGCAAACTATTCCCAGAGAATGGTTGATGTCTCCTGAATCTGAGGTGAATGTGTCTCTGGAAGTTATTCTCACAAGCCCAGTCACAATCCCTGTACGTCCAAAGTGAGAGCTGTGTTCGGGTTCTCGGTAGTAAGTCGGACTCGTTCCAGGTGGGGGTTGGCCTCTGCCAGGGCTGCGCTTTGTCACCAATTCTGTTTGTAATTTTTATGGACAGGATATCGAGGCGTAGTCGGGGTGGGGAGGGGTTGCAGTTCGGTGCCCTGGGGATCTCATCGCTGCTTTTTGCGGATGTTGTGGTCCTGATGGCATCAACGGTCTGTGACCTTCAGCACTCACTGGACCGGTTCGCAGCCGAGTGCGAAGCGGTTGGGATGAGGATTAGCACCTCTAAATCTGAGGCCATGGTTCTCAGCAGGAAACCGATGGAGTGCCTTCTCCGGGTAGGGAATGAGGCGTTACCCCAAGTTAAGGAATTCAAGTATCTTGGGGTCTTGTTCGCGAGTGAGGGGACAATGGAGCGGGAGATTGGCCGGAGAATCGGAGCAGCAGGGGCAGTATTGCATTCGCTTTACCGCACCGTTGTGACGAAAAGAGAGCTGAGCCGGAAGGCAAAGCTCCCGGCCAATTTTCCTTCCTACCCTCACCTATGGTCATGAAGGCTGGGTCATGACCGAAAGAACAAGATCACGAGTACAAGCGGCTGAAATGGGTTTTCTCAGAAGGGTGGCTGGCTTCTCCCTTAGGGATAGGGTGAGAAGCTCAGCCGTCCGTGAGGAACTCAGAGTAGAGCCGCTGCTCCTTTGCGTCGAAAGGAGCCAGTTGAGGTGGTTCGGGCATCTGGTAAGGATGCCCCCAGGACGTCTCCCTAGGGAGGTGTTCCAGGCACGTCCAGCTGGGAGGAGACTTTGTTTATGTCCGTCCCCGCCACCAGTCTGTGTTTTTTGCCTGCCTGACTGTTCCTTGTAGTTTTCTTGTTTTTTATTGCCTCCGTTCCCTCATTAAAAGCCTTTTCTTTGCACTTAGTGTCCACACTTGGGTCCTGCTCAACCCTAAACGTTACACAGGCTACCACCAAAGCTGATGGTAAATAAGTAAATAGTCACAGATATTACTTTTGTGGCAGGGTAATTGGAGTTTAGAAACAAATTAATAATCCCCAAAATCATCTGGTTGCGATGTAATGTTGACGCTGTGAGTGCCAGCTCTTATTTCAAAACATGGGAGAAACACCAAAAAAACTTTTTAACCAGCAGTTGTGGCCAATACTGTGACATTGTTGGAACTTACTGTGTTATCTTTTCTCCTAGGCAAACAACAATTCAATCTTGTATTTCCCAAGCAACAAAAACAGTGGGTTGAATGGAAACTTTACCAACCAACCACTCAAACATTCAGAGAAACACTTCTACAGAGAGTCCTGGCCATGAGGAAGGAAACCACTGTTATTTACCAAACCGAAATAACAAGACTTCCTGATCCAGCTCTTCCAACTAATATTGCTACCCTGTCAAAGCCAGCTAAGGAAGAGGTTGTACGGCACAGATCTCAATTTCAAAAAAGGACATAAATTCACTGCAGTAACACAATTCTTTGTGAAAGCACTACATCAGAAAATAGTGATCCACTTCAATTAACATTTACTGTACCAGTGCAAAGTGTTATAAATAACCCCAAAATTTGAAATCAGTTTGTGCCATGTGCCATTGTTTAAAAAGTATGTATGAAAATGTATTGCTTATAAACAATCAGTTATTGTTGAATGTTGGCCTACCAATAAAGAAAGACCACTTTTTTCAACTGTTTCACTGTTTAAGTGACAAGTTTATTATCAATAGCGTGTAAGCAGTCATTAGAATCCATGTTTTCTTTACAGCGTCTTGTGAGCCTAGTACAATATAGTACTGCAGTGGTTGCAGTACAACAAAGGTATAGTTTAATTTGTTATGGATATGTATATGCAGTGTGTGCAAACCTGGTCAAGAACAACAGGAAACGTATATAGATCTCTGTAATTGCAAACAAAAGTTTCTGTACCAAATATTAAGTTCTGCTTTTCTGATGTATCAAATACTTATGTCATGCAATAAAATGCAAATTAATTACTTAAAAATCACGCAATGTGATTTTCTGGATTTTTGTTTTAGATTCTGTCACTCACAGTTGAAGGGTACTTATGATAAAAATTACAGATTTCTACATGCTTTGTAAGTGGGAATACCTGCAAAATTGGCCGTGTATCAAATACTTTTTCTCCCCACTGTACAGACACATTTTAAATAACTTCTACAGTAAGTTCAACCGCTCATCAGCTTCTAGAAACCCAATGTATTGTCCAGTTAGTGATGGATATTTTTGTGGGGTGGCAGAACTTTACTCCTTTCTGTAGCCTTTCTCCTTTCAAAGACCCATCAAAATAAAATTGTATGCAATAAGTCTGTATTGTCTGAGACATGATGAAAATGTTTTATGAATTGTATAAAGTTTGACATGTAACACTTAATTCTACCATTGACATTCAAGGTAGTTGATATAAAGGTCTATTGACACTTGTAGATAAATAAATTTAAATCAGATACCTTTGGTGTCTACCATTGTCTGATTAGCTTTGTTGACATCAATTAAAAAGAAAAGTTTACTCAACTCAACATTTGTGCACAAAAAACATTGGACCAAACTGTAGGTTTACATTCATGGCGTTTAGCATATTAGCTCAGTTCAGATACATATATAATTGAATTAATAGAGATGAGACCGTTTATACATGTTGCTCATCATACTAAAGATGATTTAATAGCATCAACTTCAGGCCTAAACAGTGAATTTCAGGTTATGAAATTTAGAAACATAGTTGGCCAAAATACGTTCGTCAGATAAATGCCTGCCTAATTGAATATGTCCAGCAAAATAGCAACCTAGATTACTGCTTGAATCAAAACAGAAAGATCACACTTGTGGATATACTGAATGTATAAGCTGTTAAACTGTTGTAAGCATTAAGGCCAAAATGTTGAATGTCTGTAGCAAAATGCTGAAACTGAAAGATGCAAGTAGAAAAACAGGAAATCTTATTTAGACGGTTGCTAGGAAGAGGATGTAGATTTAGCTTGGGTGTCTTAGGCAAACAGGACACAGATGGACAACGCACACACATACTGAGGAACTTCAAGCTGAAGACATAAAGCCCAAATATGACGCTTGTGCTGCATGTACACATATAAGGTATAGAACATAAATTGGACCAATGCCACACTGCTTGCACACTGTTTATTTACTTGTCTTTCAAGTAAATAAACTTTGACAGTCCTTTGGTGAATATTAGTGATGAAATAGGAAACTTGCTTTCTAGCTAGCGAATACTAACTTTTGTTTACTGTGATGTATACTTCCTCTTGCCAAAAGAATGATGCAATCGGTAAACACAGGTAGAACCCATTTATTTGAAATTAGAATTATTTTGCTAAACTTACAGCTTTTCTTCGAGGAATACAACATTGTCATGTTCTTTGAGTTAAACGATACCACAAGTCTTAGTTTGGAGTTTTCTGGAGTAGTTTTCCGCTTGCATGCAGCTTTGCTGTAGTGGTACGAACAGTTTCCATTCATGATTCTATACTAGGAATGTTAATTACAGACTGGGACAGAGCTAAATAATGGATGATTGGAAAAAAATTACTATGTGAATTCGGGAATGTGCATTCCAGAATAACTTTTGGTAAACTAGATTTTTGGATTAACTATCCCTTTAAATGGCACACTTCTAATTAGGGGCTGTAGTCATTGCCTTTATATTACATGTTCTGTACATTGGTATTTCTGACCTTTTCCTATTTGTACAACCCAAGTTTTTTATCGTTTGTCCTTGAGAATTTACCGTCATTAAATGTTTTGTTTCCATGCATCTGCTTCCTGATTATTGATATTTTTTGAGTCCAGCTTCCAGGATATATACTCTGACCCTTTTATCAACTATCTGTTCTGTTAAGCATTCTTTGCACCATGTTCATTGACTTGTGGTCTGCTGTGGGAGCTGCCTATTTGCTAAAATAATCTGTGATGATCAAAAAAGTGTCCTTCCATCAGGCTCTAATGGAAGGCAGACAATACAGACTAGTTCTAAAGAGCAGCTTATTTTCATGCTCACCAATTGAGCACTTTGTTCAGCCCAAGTCTTTCTTCGGTTTCACCTCTCACAGGTACACATTTTTTCATTTACTTTTATAGCCATACGTGGCCAAGATAACTGTTTGGGTACCAAGTCCTTGGATTTGGTCAAAAGCCACAGATTCAACATAAAGTCCTTCGAGTGATATAACTGCTTGGTTGAGAACACTAGTAAGCTGTTCTCTTACTTTAAGCATCAAATTAACTCTGTCTTCATGCCTTCTAGCTTGTAAGACAAGCATTTTCCAGTGTTCAATATGATAATAAACCTACAAATAACAGGGTAATTTCTCTGCTCCAAGGCCTAGTCTTGTGACATATGTGGCAAGGTGCATAATTCAGAGGAAATTAGCTTGACAAAACTCAACAGGGGTGGAACAGATGTTGATAGTGGGAGAACACCTCAAACACAGCCCAATTTGTTTGACATGTTACTGTTTTAAACTCCCAAAATGACGATGCGTATGGACCATATCTTAGCAGTTCTCCTATTTTCACAAACGCATTGTGAAATATGCCATGCCTTGTCTTTTAGAATTGTAATGTACTTTTCCCAAGATCCATTCCTCAGTGTTTTGTTATTGTTATAATGAAGTTTTGAAACTTGATTGATGGATGTTAAGATACATTATACCCAAGTCACATATATTTTTTGATCATGCAAACCATGAGCTTTCCATATAGAGTGTCAGACTAAAGATTTAAGTTGGTGAAATGGAACATTATCTCCCTCAATAAATGGTCAATGTTTTCTGCTTTACCATTGATGAACCAAGCCTTTGCCCACTTGTTAAGCATTACAGTTACTGTTAGATCTTAAATAAGTGCCACATGCAAATACAAAGATAGGTAATTTTGAAATTACTACCTAGAACAGATAACAAATAGAATAGAAAAACAAATGGTTCCTCATATAAAAGTATTGGTATTTTATTTGGCTTCACAAGTTTTTGTTAGTAAAGGAACTGATCAAGATAGGATTCCATTACAGAACATGATTCTGTCAAATTCTGATCCATGAACAAAATTAATTCAAGTCATGGGAGAGCCATCTTTATTCAGCATGAGGTTTACGATGTAAACCTTCCTTCTTTCATTTTTCTCTCTCCAAATGATTACAACGTATACACAGTCTTTCATAGCAGGACACACAGGAGAAGAAATATTTTATCCTACAAAATACCCTTGTTTGGCATATTCCAACCTATGACCCAAGGGTCTATTCAGAGAGTCCTATGACAGTCACATACACAGTTCCTAGCAGGTGGTATGGACATGGTGTTTTGGACCCATCAGTAATGGAGCATCACATTTCCTACCTAGTGTCCTCTGTACAAAGATAGCTTAGCTCATACATTGTGTCATGTTTAATTCAATGACTTTTCATGCCCAATATCTCTCAAAACCTAATAGGTTTCCCACAAATGTAATAACACTTGCCTACCACAAATTGTTATAACTTCCCACAAATGTAATAAATCACTATTTTAATCAAAATCTGACTCTAAATGTTTTCAACAGCCAATGCTATGTTCTTCCCACATAGCCTATTCTTGGCCTTTAGATTTGGGCCTACTTCAATGGATCAAGTGTTGTGTAAACTAATGAAAAATACATCCCAATCAAATATTGTCCATAGGTTTTTACTATGAAGTGCAAAAAGAACACAATGTTCTCTTAAATCTTTTTTGTTGTATATTTACAAGTAAACCATGCAATGTATTGTTTTTGTAACAAGAGGTCATTCCATTTTTTATTTTATTTTATAAATCGATTCGGCTCTTCCGAAATACGAGCCGGCTCCCAGCATTCACCTGCAAAACTCGGCACTTAGAGCCGACTCGTTCGAGAATGACCCATCACTACTATGGAGTCTGTGTATTTGAGGTAATTGTCTGAACATTGTCGTTGTCTCAAGTTGTTTTGAGAACATTGTCTCAAGTTGTTTTATTGTATACATAAGAAGATTCATATGAAGATTGCTCCCTCAGCTTTTTCTTGACTGATTTTAATTTGACACAACTAATTATAATACCTACTTGGATTAAGGTTAAAAACCCTATTACCTCCTCAATAATTGATCAAATTCTGACAGACAACATCCAGAATTACAGATCTGGTGCTTTTTTAAACGATATTGGTGATTATTATCCAATAGTTTGTATTAGGAGTACTAAGCAACAACATGCTGACCCTCGCGTAATTAAGATTTTCTTTTTTTTATTCAGAGATTTCTTGCTGGATATATTTTACTTTGAGCTGTTCTCTGTCAATGAATTCTCAGACCCAGATCTGGCTCCGGACCAATTCTCATCAATTTGTATCTCTTGTGTCGATAGATACGCCCCTTTTAACTATCACAGAATGCGAGATCACGCAAATCCTTGGTTCTCAAAAGAGCTATCCGAACTCGTTACCCCTTATTCACACAAGCGGCATGCCGTTGTTGAAAGCAGAGGCGCTCCATTGCTATCCATTCCAAAAAGGCTTTCCGCTCTGCTCCTTCAAGCGGGATGGCAGCGCTGGCCATGGCGGAATGGCAGACGGGAAAAAATAGAGCAGTGTTCTAGTTTTTTTCCCTTCTCGGTCACGGAAGGCCAGTCAAAGCACAGCGGAAACCAATAGGAAAGCTTGTAGGAGGTACTAAAATACTGAATAGTCCATAACCTAAACAGCATGTTGGACAAACAGCAGATTTTTCCTAGTACAAGAACAGGAGGAAATTTATAACGTCACACTCAAGGTCTAGCCAAACAATATAAGAAACAATATAGCATGGTCAATGATTGTTCAGAGTCTCGGACCGACAGTTCGATCAGTTAACACGTAATATCTATTTAGTAGTGCTAGCTTTTGCTATCAACCAAAACTAAATACTAGCTACCTGCTACAGTAGATGTAGTTTTTAAAACAAATGGCATGCACCCATTTTCGTTACTGAACCGTTTCTGCGGGGCTGTCACGGTTCTCTTGAACTGCCAGTAGGCATGAAATCCGCTCAATTCCCGTGTTTTTTTTGTTGTGAATTTCATTTTAATGATTTAATGATAAGATTACTACACTGTTTTGTTTATGTTGGGCCCACCTTTTTTCCCTGAAAGCAATAGGCCACTATTCCCAAATTAAAGTAAGTAACTGATTGGATAAAACAGCAAAGGTGAGACAATTTCAGCTGCCTCCCGTTGTCACTAGTGGAACGGCAAGCAATTTCACCGCTTATGTGTGAATCAAGGGTTAGGCAGAGAAATCAGGCCGGGGCAATTGCTAGAAAGACTGACTTGTTACCTGATTGGCAACTCCTCAGGCAACTGAGAAATAGATATACTGTAGCAATTAAAAAATCCAGTTTTTACTTGAAAGAAAATGTTTAGCTCTGCAGGGGATCCATCTAGATTTTGCAAATGCACTAAAGCGGGCTAAATGTGCATTCTCCCTACCAAGCGTGCCGCACAAGCCCTGAAAAGTGAAGCCAAAACGTCTCGATCGCCCCCTGGTGAGTGGTCCTTGTATAGGTCATAAACCCCGCCTCCCCATGTTATTCAATGGGACGTGAGATCAACTAAACAATTAAATTACCCTTCAAATATATTTTTTCCGAAGCTGGTTTCTGTCATTTACTGTCGTTTTTATTACGCTAATGTAAATTCAAGAGTTTGTTTTTAAAATAAGTTGGTTTTTAGTTAGTTATTTAATGCTCTAAAAACGGTGGTGTGACGTCGTGATTGACAGCTGTGATTGACAGCTATCTGTGCCGAGGAGCCACTGAAGCGCCAACAGGCTTTTTTCGCGATCTTCGGAGGACTAAGGAGATTGGAGCTTTAAATTTAATCTCAAAATTTCTATTATAGATATAATTTCACATGGACATAATGGGTTGTTCTGCAGTAGATTGTGCTAACCGATCTGGCATTTCCAATCGATCTTTGAATTTTTTTCGGTAAGTTAAATTAATAAGCTATTTAATTAGTAAATAAATGTAATGGGCTAGCTAACGTTAGCTAAAAGACAACAAGCCTCGTTAATAGCCATGTTAATAGCTAGCAGGTGATCGTTAGCTAGAAGTTACCAATTATTTTTGTATTAGGCCTATTCCAAATTAAGATTAAACATGATGTAAGTTATGCTATAACATATCGTCTAGGTTTAACAAGCAACGGTTGTACTGTACTTGGACTTGATTGAACTCTGTTTAAATGTGTGGTTAGTAGGGTACTTGTATTTACCTTATTTTAATGAGGTTGGAGTGGAACGGAGCAAACAGAGTTCACAGGAGCAGGACTCCACTTCCAAAACAGTGCAGCGTGTGCTTATGATTGATTACGGTATGCGCATTCTGCGAGGGAGAGTGAGGGCGGGGTACAGGGGTGGGGCCGTTGATTTTGCGGCTTTACGGCTTTACTTCCTGCTCGCTACTGCGCATAACTACTGCGCAGAACTGGTCCCAAGATGTCAGCGCCATATCGGGAAACTGGCGGCTTCAGTTTTCACCAATGGAAAAGAGCGAAGGGGCTTCGTCCATTTTTTTTACAGTCTATGCTCCCTACCCGTTCTTAATTGTAGTGGCCCTGCCAATCTAAATTATTATTGGCCAGCTAAAATCTTGGAGTCCCTTGTAAATAAGCAGCTATGACTTTTTTCAACAAAAATATATTTAGAATATTCACTAGTCAGGGTTCACACCCGGTCATAGCACTCTGCTGCTTCCTAAATTATGTGTTCAATTGTCTAGGTAACAGGGACACTGTGCAGCACTTTTTATTGGTCTATAAAAAGCTTTTGACACTGTTGATTATTTGTTGCTCATTGGGAAATTGTGTGCAATGTGTTATTATGAGGCTACTTGTAGTTGGTTTGAAAATGACTTATGTGACAGATCTCAGTGTCTACACACAGAAGGGTTGAAATCAGATTTAGTTTTGAACGTATTTAAGGGGGTCCCTCAAGGATCCATTCATGGCCCAATTTTATTTTCCTTTTACATGCATCATGTTGGTCTATCTGTTAAATGTTGTTACTTGCATCTCTATGCAGATGACAGTGTGTTATATGCTGTTGCTCCTACAGTTGTCCAGGCTCTTTGTTGGCTACGGTCTGCATTCTATGTCTTGAAAACATCTCTTTTTGATTTGAAGTTGCTGTTCAATTCAGAATTTTTTTTATGCCCTGGACAATTTGTTAGGATGCATGGTATCATGGACTCCATAAATTACCCACAGATCTTAATGTATTTGTCCTCTTGCTCAGTTGTGCAGTGGGGCCTCCCACTCCTATTTCTATTCTGGTTAGATCCAGTGTTCGCTGTTCTGTGAAGGGAGTACTACACATCATTGTACGAGATCTTCAGTTTGTTGTCAATTTCTCACATAGAATAGCCTACTTTTCTCAGAACAAGAATAGGCTGACAATTTTCAGTGTTTCAGGAGAGAGTTCATTTTTTCTGGCCATTCTGAGCCTGTAATCGAACCCACAAACAATGATGCTGAAGATACTGAACTTGTCTATAGAAGGTCAGCTATATTTCTGCTTTAATCAGCACACAGTTTTCAGTGGTGCTAACCTAACTGCAAACAGTTTTTCTAATGATCAATTAGCCTTTTAAATGATTAACTTGGATAAGCAAACACAACGTTCCATTGGAACCATCACAGGATGATGGCTGCTGATAATGGGCCTCTGTATATCTACAGCTCTGGAAAGATTTAAGAGACCACTGCAAAACAAGAGCCACACTTTGTTAAGAGACCACTGCACCTTTTTCTTTCCTTTCAAAAAAAGTTGAAAAGGAAAGTTTTGAATGAAGAACAGAAGTGTTAAATTTGCAGTGATCTCTTAATTTAAACCCTTCTGTTCCTCACTCAAAACCTTCCTTTTAAACTTTTTTTGAAAGGAAAGAAAAAGGTCCAGTGGTCTCTTAACAAAGTGTGGCTCTTGTTTTGCAGTGGTCTCTTAAATCTTTCCAGAGCTGTAGATATACAGAGGCCCATTATCAGCAGCCATCATCCTGTGATGGTTCCAATGGAACGTTGTGTTTGCTTATCCAAGTTAATCATTTAAAAGGCTAATTGATCATTAGAAAAACTGTTTGCAGTTAGGTTAGCACCACTGAAAACTGTGTGCTGATTAAAGCAGAAATATAGCTGACCTTCTATAGACAAGTTCAGTATCTTCAGCTCTTGTTTTGAAATAGCCACTCTCAGTTGATTTTCGATGTTCAACTGTGACCTGTATTTTGTTTTGATGGAAGCAACTGGAAATAAGCCTATTTAACATTGGTAAGACATGGCAAAAGGCAGCAGAACATGCATTGCTCTCTGGTCCATGATTGGGTAATGTTTTTCAATTCCAGTCCAAAATGCAGCCAACAACATGCAAGTGATCTGCATCCTCAGAGTTGATTTAGAAGTCATGTTAATGTGCTGCTCCTCTTTGCTGCTAAAACAGCAGGTAGCACTGTGTTGAATGGATCTCTGATCTAGTCATCTTTTCCTGAGTCCACACCAGAAAAATATTTTTGGAAATTAGCTCAAAAATAAAATGCCCTTCACACATGGAATCACTGTGTTCTGAAACTTATTTGTTTCAATAAATGAGTTGAGATCTGCTAATATGTCTATTTTCCCCTTCTCAAATTTGCTGCTCCATAAGTTTATTTTTCTTTGAAATTAGTAGATCTTAGTTGGGGAATGTGTGTGTCAGTGCCTTTTAGCTGGCATAATTAATCCATTGAACTTTGCAAATATGTCACTCAGGTAGGCAAAAACACAAAAGTTGTCATCAAGTTGATGCTTATCTTCATGGGGCATCTGTATATCAGTTAAAATTCATGGGACTGCACCTTACCGTGCAAAAGCCATCTTGTTTTGCAGTAGAAGAGCACAGCTGTGTGTTCCACTCCCATATCTGCATGGAGTGCAAAAACAAGAAAAAGATCAGGCATGCCTAGTTTGGCCAGCCTGCGATTAGAAGGGATGATGCCCTTGCTGTTGTTGCCCTTGCTCATATGTCTCATATGTGACAGGCTGTGTCTTTAACCACTACGCCACTAAGCTATACATGTGCTAAGGGTCGGTATAGCGTTCCAACATTAGATTATTTTATCATGCATTAACATCACACCAAGTTTGAATATTTCGCTAGACACCATTAAGTATTGTGCTAAACTGACTAACGTTTCTTATGAAGTTTACTTCCACCACAAATAGCATCTATGAACCGTATAGCTTTTGCCTCTGGACATTTTAACAGCTTATTATCCAGTACTAAGCATACTAGTAGGCCGATCTACGAACTTACTACTTGGTATAGTCATAAGAATTGAGCAATTGCTAGCAAGACTGAAGATGTATGTCAGGCTTCGTGCAATGATCAGTGGAACAGCGGAGTAACGAATGAATATTTATTACAATCCTCCCAGGTAAGAGGTAATCTATAAATTGAGGTCTGAAGCTGATGTATCTCAAACACAAGACAATTACACACAAAGACCTGGGAGCAGAGGGAACATATAGACTGTAGGGAATTATCACAAATGAGATCCAGGTGTATGTGCTCAACAAGACAATTGGTGGGTGTTGGAATTATGTGATGGGCGGTGGAGTCAGAATGCCGGTGACATCGAACGCTGAAGCCCGCCCGCTGCCGGGAGAGAAGAAACAGCAGACAGCGCTGTCATCACAATGAACTTTACACTACCAATGCTATTTCAATTCATGGCACAACAACGTTTGTTTTTCTTTCATTCGTGAATGACATTGACACAATAACTATCAATATAGGTGACGATAACTGACTTTTTCAAGTGAAAAAACAAGAGAATCAACAGAGTTTTTGTCTATCCTGAACAAATCCTACTGCATAATTAGTTGAGATATTTTATTTCATGGCACAACAACGTTCGTTTTTTTCTTTCCCTTGTTAATAACATTCATACAATAACTGAATTTTTTGTTAAGTGAATATAACCATAAAAAGTTTTATTTTAGGCTTACTATAACATAGCTAGTGAATGTTGTAGCCAGCAAAGTTTTTCTCTATCTTGAACATTATCCTAATGCATAATTAGGATAATGCAACACCTCTTGTTTTCCTGCAATGGCTTCCAACCCATCCGTACATATACCAACACAGTCTTTCCAATTAAAAATTTTTCCACCTAAATACATGTCAATAATGTTAAACAAATGTTTTTGAGGTATCAACATACCACAAAAACTCTGTTAATTGGCAGTCTTTGTTACTTTCTGTGGCATCATCCACTTGAATGGAATAACATTTGTCTCGTATCTTTTCAATAAGCTGCTCTTTCAAGTAATCTGAATAGTCCGTGATACGTCTTGCAATTGTGATGTTTGACAACGTTTGAGTGGTCTTGCACTTGTTTTTGGATTGACTCCCTGTTTTGATCCAAAGACAGCATGTGTTTTACTAGAAGAGAGAATCTTGAAGGAAATCTATAGGCTTTTATTAAGAAAGCCCATGCACCAGTACATCTTGTTAGAAGTATTGCAGCTGTCTCAACCTTTTCAACATCAGACATTCAACATTTTACACTGTATACATCTGAAATTGTTCTCTCTTAAGTGACTGCTGTGCATTTGTTCTCACTAATACATGGCTGACAATGTTCTACAACCATACAGTTCCCCTATCTATTTCCAAGCAATCAGACTGCAGAACATCTGATCTGACTGCTCAACCAGACACACATATAGTAATATGTATATATACTACAATTACTAGTGTTGATATTGTGTCCTGCTGCCATTATTGTCAGGGGTACTCCTAAAGAGGAATCCTATTGTAATTGTTGGTTTTATTATTAGGGGTACTCCTAAAGAGCATTATTATATTTATCTTCTAAATTGCTAAATAAATCAGGTAAGGCACACAGTAAAACAAGTTCTGTACATTTGCATGCTGGTAATACAAACCATATACCCCTACAGTGAAAATCCAAATCAATTTCTAATATTTTTGCCATCCGTTTTTCTGGATTCTTTTGTTGTTATTTTGTCTCTCACTGTTCAAATAAACCTACAATAAAAATTATAGACTGATCATTTATTTGTCAGTGTGCAAATGTACAAAATCAGCAGGGGATCAAATACTTTTTTCCCCTCACTGTGTGTCACAAATAGTTTTTCCATAGTTGGCGGTACTGTAAGCAACTAATTGTCACATGCTGGCATCTGAGCCATGTTTGACTTTAGAGTTTGTCTAATATGGAACAAACTTGCCTCCGTAACCTATCCGTAACCATCATGAAACTTTGGGAAAATCCCAAATCTATATTTTGTAAGAATGTTGAGAAGTTTTTTCTGATATAAAATTCCGTAAAAAAAAAAGTAATATCAGTGAAAACAAATGCATGCAAACTGATGTCTGAATAACTCTATGCCCATATTGAATTTTATTTTATTTCACTTGATATGCCAATTGAGAACCAATTCTCATTTACAATGGTAAAAGTCATAACATCTGCAAGACAGCACTTAGTTACATATACTTGTGGCTTATCTGTTCATCTACCAGAAATTCTAAAACCTTTGATAGGCAGGGCAGGATAGAAATCAACATGTAACAATTTGGGTTTTGTTTTGGTTCTTCCTCTGAACATAGGAATGATAGCCAATGTTTTATCTAGGAAAATGTAAACAGGCAGGCAATGGGGGCTGCAATGATCAATGTTGCGTACTAATAGAAATGTTCGTAAACCATACATGTAAGAAATATACGTAAAAGTATAAGTACAAATTGATAAATCCCACACTTGGCTTAGAAATGATCACACAAGATTTCTGTTCGTATACAACGTTGATAAATGAGGGCCATGAACTGGATGGAAAACCAGATAACTCTACAAGGAGCAAGAGTAGCAGTGCCAGTATTGGGAATTGGTATTGCAAACTTTAATCTGTGGCCTTACATAAAGTGATTAGTCATTAAATAATTCTGGATTTGTTAGACAAAACAGTATTTGGATATTTTAGTGTGTTTTTGTTTAGATATTATAGCAGTAGCTTCCGAAAGCAAAAGCTATTATATCTAAACAAAAACACACTAAAATATCCAAATACTGTTTTGTCTAACAAATCCAGAATTATTTAATGACTAATCACTTTACGTAAGGCCACAGATTAAAATTTGCAATACCAATTCTGGATTTGTTAGACAAAACAGTATTTGGATATTTTAGTGTGTTTTTGTTTAGATATAACAGCTTTTGCTTTCGGAAGCTACTGCTATAGTGTATAGCAGTCTGATTTCTGCTCAGCCAGTTCATTGGTGAACCAGGGGCTGTAGCATTTTTTAAATATAATTTGTGTGGAGGATTTTTATTAAGGATAGATAGGACCATGCATCCTCAACAAAGGCGAAAAGGCATTGCCATTGGCATTGCCAGTACATAGTAGGGAAGGTTTGCTCATTAATAAAATAGTTATTTGAAAATAACGATAGGAGGACGTTTGACAGAGGCACTGTTTGGACCCTAACTGTGAAACTACACCAGAGATGCGCGCAAGAATGTACCGTCATACAATTGGAAACTAGTGCTGCTAAAGAATTTTTATATTTAATCCTGACAACTCGCATAATCATCTCTAGCTAATTGCAATTAATCGCTATTTTACAATTTGTCCAAATTTGTCCCTAAACAAAAAATGTCTGTTTAAAAAGCATAGAATTATTTAAGACATACTATGTTTTATTGTTTGGACAGTGCTTGACTTTCCAAGTTCATCCATTGAATCAGAATGTAATTGGCTCCCTTCAAATTATCACAAAAACCGGCAGCATCTATTTGTACCCTGTGTATGGGTCTATTGGTTAAATAGTCTGATGATGTAATAATACCAATTCCTAGGGTGAAGGTACTCTGAGAGAAGCCTGATACATTAGGCTGTTTGTAAGATGATTTGAATCCCTGTCACACTAATTTAGCAAGTATCATGCTGTATAGGCTTAAAAACATATTTGAAGTGCATAGGTTCAAATACATTTTGAATTTCCTGTCTGTTTTGGCTTTGGAAAAAATATTTAGAAAGACATAATAGTCATGACAGATTTAGATTTACGTTATGATGACAAAACTCAAAAAGAATATGGAAAGCCTTACCTACTTGCTACTCAGGGAGATGAATATGATTCCAAGGGCCTCCCTGCACAAGCCTGTCCTTTTCCTGCAGACACCTCTCCCTTGCTTTGTTCCACTTCCTGATGTTATCACAGTCCCAGACCCAGAGTGGCTCTTTGTGGCCCATGGCCCTGTCTTCCGCAAGCACACGTGTGTGTCACATTATCTATCTAGAGGCCAGACTCTATTTCCTGTGTTTTGGGTGTGTGGAGGATTGTGGGGAGCAGGAAAAGGAAGTGAACAACACAGACCTGGGTTAAGCCAGAAGGTGGGAGAGAATGAGTACAATATGTATCCTCAGTCACTGATTTATTAACAACACTGCCAGTACAATATAGCATGCAGGTTAGAAAGCAATAATATGCTATGCTAAATATCTATATACTTGTATGGAATTCCATCTATTATCTTTCAGTATATAAAGTCCTCAGAGCCTGGAATAAAATAAACATTCCTCTTGACATCTTCTGTAATGTGGAACCTAATGAGCTTTCTCAGTCACAACAGTTAACTGCAGTATGACCTCAACAAGACAGCTATTTCACACATGCATATGTGTTCAGCTGCCACTTGGCTGGTGTGGGAGTAACAGCTTGGTCCTGAACTAGCTTTGCATCCTTGGCTTGGGGTCTTATTTCTACAAGGGCCTAAGTAGAGTTTAACTTTGACAGTTTTGATCCTGGGGCAATGCTATGGCATTTGACTTCTGGCAAAAACAAAAAAGTAGTCTGACCTCTGGGGTTGATGGGATCACTTATTGCTACTCAAAATAACCCCTGGCATGTCACAATTTGGGGAGTCTGAATGAGGCCTGACATTAGCAGGTGCCATGAGGTGGAATGGAGAACAACAAAGCAGGTCACTGACCTTGGACCACAGATAATGTAATCTTTAGTCTGGCTTTTTTTTCTTCAAGGGGAAATTAACAAAGAATTGGCCTAACTATCTACTCCAACAAATTAAATATGCAATCACATGTGCAGTTGGTAAATAATATTACAGATTATTTTATTCACCTCCCATACAATATAGATGGTCAGTGAACACAACACAATGGACAAATCATTATATAGAGACCACATATACTATGTTTTAGCTCTAAAAATATGATTATTAGGTTTGCTATGAGAAAATGAAGACCAGTAACCTTTAGAAATGGGAGATGTCAAATTTGACACTAAATGTAACCGTCAGATATGTTATCTAAGGTCAGCATTTAACAGACTCCAGTGACACATTTCCTCTCCAGGACAGTTATATGATAATCATTTGAGATGAGTCTGTAATCTTTCACTTTTAAGATTGATACACACATTTCAATATGGCAATAATTTTACTATGAAAACTGAGCCAAATTAGTATGTGCATATATTACCAAAACAGAGCCCACTTTATACTGGCCACTTAACCATAGACTATCACAAATCTAATGTAAGAAGTTAATATTCTTGTGAATAACAATAATGGACTTCAAACCCATAGATAATGCCATTGTAAATGATTGTTCTCTCCAAAAAAAAAAGTGAAGTCAAGCTTATAAAGCATTAACAACAGTAGTCTTCCAGATGGCTAGGTAGCACTTTATTATTATGATTAATTACACATTCAAACATTTAGAAATTGCCTACTAACAGTTTGTTAATCATTAAGCATTAGTCCCACATTTATTATACAACATTGTTTCCTAAAAAGTCGGGACACTGTAAAATGGAAATAAAAACATTACAACAATGTGAAAATCACATATACAACATATGAAATGTTGAAACTGAGACATTTTATTGTTCTTTGAAAAAATTAACTCTGTGAAAGACTGCATGGGCAAATTACAAACTACAAATTGCAAGTGCAGTAATTAAAAAATAACATTTCTCAATGTAAAATTGCTAACATATTGGGGATCTCATCATAATATCTTTAAAAGATTTAGAAAATCCATGGAAATCTCTGTACGCAAGGGCAAGGCCGAAAACCAGTATTGGATGGCCGTGATCTTCAAGCCCTCAGTACTGCATTGAAAACAGACAATTCCGTAGCGGAAATCACTTAGGAACACTTCGGAAAACCATTGTCTGTGAACAAAGTACGTCGGTCAAGTTAAATCTCTACCATGCAAAGAAGAAACTAGATATAAACACATGCATGGGTGACTTGCACAACTGTAAACCATGCTGAACAATATATCCAGGTTTTGAAGCAATATATACTGCTATCCAGATAATGTCTTTTTCAGAGAAGGCCTTGCTTCTCTGAAATGTTTACAGAGTGTTGTAGGCTGCAGCCGGAGGAGGGAGTAGGGCACGTGGTAGAGACCCCATGTGTGCTACCCCTTACTGGGTTTCCTGTCTCGTTGTTTCTACCACCAGTCCAGTGAAGTGTGAGACCTGACTCCAAAGGCTCACAGTAGTTTGGTATATTATCGATATGGACTGAACACCCATTTACAATTATAATTAATAATTGTCTACTTTTTTACACCACATTATGGGGCCCAATAATGAACTAAACCATTCAAATGTATTATTTTACTTCTCATGACTAGGGGTCCATTACAAAACCTTTACTTTCATGCACTCAATATCCTGTTCTTGTTTTGGATGGATGATTCATACTTATTGGTAAAGTAAACATCCAAATTCACTCTTTAAAACTGAAATAATTATATAAACATTGTTCAAAATAGCATTTCAGTCCTAAAGCTCCCAGCCAGTGACTTTAACTCCATCTTCACATTGTGCAGTACTCTTCCCAGTGTAGTGCTTTCAATGTTGTATTTAAAATGTATCATTCAAAAGGTTTAAAATATTTTATCAGGAGTTGCTTAGACAATCCAGATTAGATTTTTTATAACACCCATTGTACAACATAAATACAGCTCCAGAAAAAAATAAGAGACCACTGCACCTTTTTCTTTTCTTTCCCAAAAAGTTGAAAAGTAAAGTTTTATGTGAGGAACAGAAGCGTTCAATTTGCAGTGGTCTCTTAATTTTAACCCTTCTGTTACTCACTCAAAACTTTCCTTTTCAACTTTTTGGTGGTGCTCAAAAGTTTGTGAAACCTTTAGAATTTTTTATTTCTGCACAAATATGACCCAAACAAAATTATACCTAGGCAGTTATTCATTGAGGAAAATTAAATATTATATATCTGTGAGTGGCAAAAGTGTGTGAACCTTTGCTTTCAGTATCTGGTGTGCTCTACTGATGGTGGACTTATGAACATTGACATTTGCCAATGTGAGAGAGGCCTTCAGTTGCTTAGAAGTAACCCTTGGTTCCTTTATGACCTTGCAGATTATTACACGCCTTGCTCTTGGAGTGATCTTTGTTGGTCGACCACTCCTGGAGAGGGTAGCAATGGTCTTCCATTTCCTCCATTTGTACCCAATCTGTCTGACTGTGGATTGATAGAGTCCAAACTCTTTAGAGATGGTTTTGTAACCTTTTCCAGCCTGATGAGCATCAACAACTCATTTTCTTAGATCTTCAGAAATCTGTTTTGTTCCTGCAATGGCCACTTCAAAAACCATATGTTGTGAAGATCAGACAGATCCCTGGTGCCCCTGCAAATGAGACATAAGGGTAAACCCCTGCCCTGTGACAAAATGGACACTGAAGAGTTTCCAAGTCCAATCGTTTGATCTCTGCTCCATCTGGGAATGTTGTGTTGTTGGTCTATAGGATAATAAAATAAAATTCAAATTGTAGTACGTTTCATATTTCAAATACTTAACTTCAAAACAAGCAGCAATGGACTGGACTGTATTAGCCTATGGGATGAAGGTGTTCATACTTCCTCACCTTTAAAGGTTTAAAGAGAAACTAAGGACAAAAACAGTTGATAATTTAAAACTGCAGACCTCCAACATGATTTAAAAGCACAAGGCTAAAACTGCATGACTCAGAACATGGACGTTCTATCAATCAAATGTATTTATAAAGCCCTTTTTACAACAGCAGTTGTCACAAAGTGCTTTACAGAGACACCCGGCCTTAAACCCCAAGGAGCAAACAACAGTAGTGTTGGATTTCAGTGGCTAGGAAAAACTCCCAAAGAAGGCCAAATTTTAAGAAGAAACCTAGAGAGGACCCAGGCTCAGAGGGGTGACCAGTCCTCTTTTGGCTGTGCCGGGTGAGATATTAAGAGTCCAATTGGAATAATTAATACATTTCTCTGGGCTAAATCCAGAGTCTATTTGATTTTAAACTAGGTCAAAAGTATGACCAGGTGGACAAGGACAGGGACAGCAACGGGCCCCCACAAACCAGGTACTCCGCAGGTGTGGACCAGGACCTCATCTCCTCCTAAAATGTAAAACTGGAGGAGACTGAGAAAAGTTAGAAAGTGCATTCCTTATATCCCCCAGCAAAATAATATAGCAGCGTAACACCTTGGAACTGAGACGGGGGGTCCGGCGACACTGTGGCCCTACCCGGGGGAGGCCCCGGACAGGGCCCAACAGGCAGGAAATCAATCCACCCACAATTCCAGGCATCAACCTAAGGGACACCCACCAACCGCAACCCCCCTGAATGAGGGCCGTGTATTGCCAGCAGCGTACAGCCCAATTGCACAAGTGCGCAACAGAGAGTCAACAACAAGCCAGTGACTCTTCCCCCGAAAGGCATTGGAGGGAGGGCATCCCAGTGGCGACGAGAGCCCATCTGGTAAGACAGCAAGTTTCTTGGGTCCTAAAACGAGCATTTCTGTTTTCCTTGAGTTTAAGAGCAAGAAATTATCTGTCATCCACTTCCTAATATCTGAAACGCATGCTTCCAAAGTACCTAATTTAGGAGCTTCGCCATGCTTTATTGAAATATATAACTGTGTGTCATCAGCGTAACAGTGAAAGTTTACATTGTGATTTCGGATTACGGATCGCCCAGAGGGAGCAGATATAGTGAGAACAATAATGGGCCCAGAACTGAGCCTTGAGGAACACCAAAGCATACCTTTGACTTGTCAGAGGATATGACATCCACACTAACAAACTGATATCTTTCAGATAAATAAGATTTAAACCAGGCTAGAACATGTTCACATAGCCCAATATGGGTTTCCAGTCTCTCTAAGAGAAGGGAGTGATCAATAGTGTCATAAGCAGCACTAAGATCAAGAAGCAACAGGATGGATGCGGAACCTTTGTCTGAGGCCATTAGAAGGTAATTTGTTACCTTCACGAGTGCAGTCTCAGTACTATGATGGGATCTGAAACCGGACTGGAGCATTTCATAAATGTTATTTGTCTTTAGGAAGGCATTAAGTTGTTGGGAAACACATTTTTCTAAGATTTTTGAGAGGAACAGGAGGTTCGATATTGGCCTATAATTGTTAAATATGTTGGGATCCAGATTAGATTTTTTTTAGAAGAGGCTTAATTTCTGCTATTTTTAGTGAGTTTGGTACACACCCGGAGGAAAGGGAGCAATTCATTATGTTCAGCATTGGCTGACCTAGCACAGGAAATAGCACCTTAAGTAATTTTGTTGGAATCGGGTCTAGCTGAGAGTTTGTAGGTTTAGAACTCATTACAAATTTAGTAAATGTGTCGAGCGATACGGTATCAAAAAGTTCAAGTGTCCCCATTGACACATGGTCAGGGAGGTTCAGGACAATTTTAGGACAACTGAGATTTTGAGGACCATAACTATTTAAGGAGGAGGCAGTTATTTGTTTTCTAATGGTGATGATCTTTTCATCAAAGTAGTTCATGTATTCATATGAATATTGAAATCGCCAAAAACTAAAATACTATCTGCCATGACTACAAGGTTAGACAAGAATTCTGGAAACTCATTGAGGAACATTGTGTATGGCCCGGGGGGCCTATAAATAATAGCTATGTAATACGATTTATCGGCCTGGTTAACTTTCATTAGTAAAACTTCAAAAGAATGAAACTCAGTGATATGTTTGAGAGTAAATTTATATTTACTGTCATAAATATTAGCAACACCCCCTCCTTTTCGGGATGCACGATGGATATGATCACTAGTATAACCAGGAGGAGAGGCCTCATTTAAGGCAGTGAATTCATTAGGCTTTATCCATGTTTCACACAAACCAATAACATCTAGTTTATGATCAGATATTAATTCATTTACTGCAACTGCCTTTGGAGCAAGGGATCTAACATTTAGGAGTCCCATTTTGAGATGCGAGGTGATAGTCATTTTTATTTTTCTTTGTGACTGAGGTGGAGGAAGGCTTTATCTTGATAAGGTTTTATTTGTTAGCACTACATTTTTTAACTTTTTTCAGCCTGGAACGAGTCACAGTGGCAATAGGTAAAGCTGTACTAACTACTCTGGCTATGCTATCGAAAGACTCCACTATGCTAGCAGGCTGGCTAACAGACTTCGCTAGCACCAACCCCAGATTTGCGGCTACGTCGGTGGCTCTGCCCCCCGGTAAACAGTGTACGATCGCCGGCTGATTCTTTAGTCTAATACTGTGGATAATGGAATCACCAATGACTAAAGTTTTCAGATTTTCAAGGCCACGGGTAGAAAATGCCTGCCGACATGCAGAGATGGCCGATGCATATCCGCGGATGGTCGAAGGGGACCTATCCATATCAAAGAGATACTGCAAAAATGACAGAATCTCCTACACAGGCCAACACGAAGGGTCCGAGGACCTCTGCGTGCACCACGACACAAACATATTCCAGCGAGAGGAATACAACTTGGACGTGGACGCTGCCCAAGCACCCTGGATGGTACGCACAACAACAGCGGACAAATGTCTGTTCAAAAGCCTGTCCCGCTCAGGGGCCAGACCCTGAGAGCTCCTGAGAGCGATGGAGGAACGTGGCTCGTTGCCACCTACTCTTACACAGGCGTCAATTGCCCATAACACTAGAACCGCCAAGCCATTCAGACGAAAATTAACAGCCAGAGCCAAACGCTATTTCTACGTTTGGCTCTGAAAATTAACAGCCAGAGCCAAACGCTATGTCATTAGCATACGAATTGGCGCTATTAGCATACACATTCTCCTCTGCTGCATTACTATCCACCCAAGTGCATCATCTACTGGGTCGTCATCAAACTACATATAAAATAGTCTACAAAATAATGAAATACAGATTTTGTAAAAAATGGTTAATGAATTTGAAAACATATAAGAATGTGTTTGTAATCAAGTTGTTAGCATACGAATAAAATGAAACAAAAATAATACATACATAATTTCTAACCACACAGACTACAGTATTTTCATTTGTTTATTAGGCCCAACAAATGTACAAAATGAAAATTACACAGCCAATCTATAGGTTACATGAATTGTTTATAGTTGACATTAATAAGTTATCAAAAAACTGAGAGGAGATATTAGAAAAAGACGAGTTCCAATATGAATAAGCTATGTGAATGGCGTGTCTTTGCAGGTCTCTCTCTGGGGTTTCTAGTGGGGCTATCGAGTTGATGACATACGTTTTCCAGAGGAGTCGGGCACTTAAGGGCTTACCTGGCATTCATGTCATCTCAGATTATGTATGTATCACTGGAGAAGGTGAAACACTGGAAATTGCAAAAAGAAACCATGATGCCAAACTGAGAATGCTCTTGAACAGGTGTAGGGAAAATTACATTAGAACCCTGATTCCCAAAAAGTTGGGACGATGCATAAAATGCTAATAAAAACAGAATGCAATGATGTGCAAATAATTTATCCCTATATTTAATAAAAAATGGTACAAAGACAACATATCAAATGTTGAATTTTGTATTTGATGCCAGCAACATGTTTAAAAAAAGTTGGGACAGGGGCATGTTTACCACTGTGTAGCATCAACTCTTCTTTCAATATAACATAGGGAGGCACATACAGTCACATGAGAAAATTTGGATGGAGGTAATTATTACCTAGTAAAATCTACCAAATAATGAATGTGAATGAGGGCAAAATTCACTACCATCCTCTGTGCCCAAGAAGAAAATACAATACCCTCCCAAACACCCAAAAAACGATTAGGTATAACTCCCCTATTGTGGTCTTGCCACAGTAAATTGTTGAACTGGCCTATACAGTGTTGTGCCATCAACAACAAAGGGTGTCATTCTGTGTTTACACCATGTAACCCTGATGATGAAAGCTTTACTGAGCAAACATTGGTTAAAAAAACAACAAATGACAGCTTTGGAGCTCCTAAAGTGTCCTTTTCTGTGTTTTTAACTGAATGATTCCCCACATTCACCCCGTATCAATCATGTTTTTTTTTTACGTCCACGAAGAAGCTGGCACAGACCTGATGCACTGAAATGGGAACAGTTTGTTTCTTCCATATGCCAGCTTTTGTAATCGGTTGTTATGTATCTTGCCAAATGTTTTCTTATGCCGGTGTTGGACATTGTTTTTACGAAGGAAGGTCTGGCACAGGTACATCGCTAGGCCTATTTTAGGGGTCTGTAGCACTCCTAAGATATTAATTACCCCCCCTAAATAAATCAATATATCACTCAATATATTTTCTCTGTGATTTCTTTTTTATTGTCAACCTTTCCATAGCACCTAAACTTCTTACAAACTCTATAGAAAATGTATAGAATTGTGGCAGCATGTTCTGCTGAGTTCGATGCTTTGAATGTAACTCGCTCATCTGAAGCGTAGTAACGGAAGTTTTCTAGTGGTCGGGAAAGTAAATGCTCTAAGTTCAAAATGTAATAGCACTGGAAAGCAACGGTACATTTTACTAATCACTATAGTCTTTCAGCTAGCTCACCACCGTTTTTTATAGAAATGTGTGGAGGTTAAAAAGTTTTTTGAGATCTTAAAAATGTCATGTAAGGGGTTGTATTTTTTATCTACTCTAAGTCACTAACTAACTACTGAAAATATTAATTTCCCATTAATGACATGCTAACATTTGTATGTCACTAATAATCATCATAAACATTGATGACTTTACCAAATTATTACAAGTACAAGAAGATGTTTTTTAAAACTGCTGTTGGATATGCCGATAATAGGGGGTTTGAGATAAGTTATGTTAAATTCTTTTCAATGGAGCACAGTTACACAGATGAATGTTTGTTTGGGTTTGAAGTTAACGTATTGCAACATATTCTGTTCAGAGGAAGGGAGATGCAGTTATTAAATGTTTATTTTTTTAATTATGATTATAATTTTTAATGATGACATGAGTTGGATGGGCTAATGACTAAATATGTTTGGAAATTATTCAGAATGATTCAGAGAACTCTTGCTTAGAAACAGAATATGTACTTTATGGAGATGATCATTTAACTATAGATGACAAAATATTTTGTCTACATATTACAGACGTTTTTGTGCCTTTTGTTGGTGTTGGATGGATGAGGACAGAGTGGACTTTAATTTCTTTATTTGGATAGAATTTAAGTTATATTAGATAAGTGTCTAACACAAACTATGAGACAGGTATACTTTTAGCCAACCATGACAAAAAATACCTATTTTGATAGATTTTACACCTGTTACTCAAAAACTAAAAATACAGGATGAAAATATGTTTTGGGGAGTATGACCAGACACCCCAAAATGAGGCTTAGCCACCCCATCCATTTTTTTCTAGTGACATCCCTGGTATGGCAACTGATTAGTTGATGTCATGTGGTTACTTATAAATAATCTAGGTGACATAAGAGTCAAGATTTTACATATCAGGTATAAAAACATGGCATCTTCAAAATCGCAACTCTGTGTTTTTGAAATAATTGAACACAGCACATTCAAAGTAGGTATTGTGACTTTATATATGGTCAGATACGTGCATATGTCATAATATTATTAATATTTTACCAAAATCAAGCTGAAATGGAGTTACAAGGTTTTTGAATTGCGAAATATACGTTTTGTCCCTCATTGATTAGAATGGCCGAATCTGAGGCAGTAAGTGCATCGCACTTTATCTTCAATTTGCAAGTTACAAAGCTTATTGTAGCTATGTGTGCTCATAGTTTACCTGTCGTTGAATACATTTGGCCCAAATCTCTTCTTATAAAATATGAAGTGCTATGAACATGCTATTGAAGACTATGACTAGACGACAAATGCTATCCTAAAGTATACTCCAAACCAGTGTTGCCAGAAATTGCAAGAGAAACAAGCAAACAGGACGGTCAAAAGAAGCCCAAAATCAGTAAATTGGCAACAAAATCTGTTTTACACAAACAACACCTTTGTAGGCTACTATTTAAGTTTGAGAGAGCCAACAGCTTGTATAGGGCCAAGTAGGCTACCCAACGTTGAAGTTATGTACAAAATCTTCAAATTTTGCCAAGCCAACCTTTCACTACATATGTACTATATTTCCATAATGTTTGTGAACACATTGATGGCGAATACAAAGCTAACAAAAATGTATTTGCTGTTGTTATATATGTATTTGCTGCATTTTATTCACAAAAGTGAATTAAATGCACCTCTAGCCACTTAATTAATTTGGGGAATGAATTTTTTTTATTCCTTGTTTATTTACATATTCAATGATTATTCATTATTTATAATAGACCTGTATACTTATATACTTAATTTCTATCCTATTACACAATCATTGGAATGTTAGCGGTTAACAGATGTTTCTGTAAGGTGTGAATGTAGGGACAAATGGTTTGCTTGTTGCTTGTTGCCTACAGTAGCTTACTTGCTTGTCAAGATAACACCACTGTGTCATATGAGATGGCTCCAGAACAGATCGGAATGTGTCCCTAATTGATAAAGAGTCTATTCTTCAGGACTAGTTTTGTAAACCTTTTGTTAGGGATATTTGTGGAGTGGAGTTTGGGAAAGCTCTCTTGCATTTACCTTCCTTCTGCCTGCATCCTTGCTCTTGCAAACATCTTGAATCTCTGGAGAACTTTTATCTTTGATATTTGAACTGTAATTGTAATACTTTATATATTTATTTCATTTGTTACATTAATTCATTGACAATTTGGAATTAATCTAAAACCGGTCAAAATCCAGTTCCTTCAGATATGAAACAATCACAGCTAGTAGTAGCTCAGAAGTACATTATGCATTAGGGCTAGAAAGTAGATGGGGATGTTACAGCTTTTAATTAAAAGGTCTCTGTTTTCGGGGGCCTCATGGTCAAAACAATACACAAGCCCAAATAAGCATGTGCATTTTGGAAACAACCCCAAAAAAACATTCTGAAAAAAAGAGGACATGGCAACCCTGCTCCAAGCTACCTTGGTTTGCCTGCACTGTTCTTCACTCCCATGTCTCAGACTTCAAATAGGCTACATAAAACATTTGCCTTTTCAGGCTTAGTGTTTCTCAATTTAAAAAAAAGGTATAGGCCTACTTATTCATACAACCATTTATTTATTTAGCCTTGCTGAATATTTTCAAACACAATAGCCTACTCACAGGTATTGCAGTGTACAATTGTTTGATTACATGCATTGCCATATTGATATGATGAGTCAAGTAGAAGGTTATGGTTCCAAATGCGGAGCATTGGATGAGCATTTATTTAGAAAACAAATACAAGGTTCCAGTAAGGGCTAGGCAAGAGACGTAGTCAAAAATACAGAAACACAGTCGGTAACAGGAAATCCAGGAAAAACGGCTAAGGTACATAATAACAAAGGCTAGGCAAAGTTGAGAACAAGCAGGCTTAAGTATTTTACATGGGAAAATCTTAGTATGGTGTTTTCGTAGGAAAACTCTAACGAAGGCTCAGTACATTGGCAAACGACAAACAATACCTCACAGGGAACTGAGAATGGCCACTGAAAAAACAGTTGCGCTAAATGAGGAACAGGTGGATTGAATAAATCAAATTAAACCAAAACAAGCATAGAATACAAAACATAGAATATCAGAAACTATGGAAAAATAACCACTTCCTGCAGAACAAACCAAAACAAAACAAAACCCAATGAATTAACAAATCCCCCCAAAAACGTATACAAACAACATTATAATGAAGACACATGATCCCATTCAAAACCTCATACATACCTCATACATATAAATAATAAATGAATTATTATTTTTGCTGTGCGCGGAACGTCTATATTCAGGATGGAGGTAGATTTAGGAGGTTTTACCAACAGTTTGAGGAGCCAGTGGAGCTATGAGGTTTAGTTACAAGCTCTTTTTGGTACTTTTCATAGGTTAAATATTTGTAAAACCCACATACAGACATGAAGGTTGACCAATAGCATTGATTCATAAAAAAAATAAAAGACAAAATATGGAAATACAAGGTTTCCGCCCGACAGCTACGATATTTAATTTTAAGATTCTATGGTGTGATGGACCAAAATAGAACTTTTTTAAGTGCTATGTTTGGTGCAAGCCTAACACTGCATGTTATCCTGAAAACACCATCTCTACAGTGAAGCAGGGTGGTGGCAGCATCATGCTGTCTGAATGCTTCTCAAAGGCAGGGACTGGAAGATTGGTCAAGGTTGAAGGAAGGATGAATGGAACATATATAGAGAGGTCCTTGAAGAATGCAGCTTGAGCAATTTTGCAAAGAAGAATGGGCAAACATTGCTGTGTGTAGATGTGCAAAGCTGGTACAGATTTTTCAATAGAGACTTGTGCCTGTAATTGCTAACAAACCTGCATCTACCAAATACTGATAAACAGGTGTGAATACTCAGGCAATCAATTGCTTTTGTTTTGTATTTGAAATTAATTTAGAGCAATTTATGGATTTCATTTTTAACTTTGACATTATCGAATTGTTATGTGTGGATCAATGGCAAAAACACAATACAATGTGTAAAGGTCCAGGGGGAGAATACTTGTTAGAGGCACTGTATGTTAATGTATGAATCTTGATCACAACCTTTTAGGAAGGTGCAATGATCTGTAGTAATCTAAAAGTTAAATGCTTTTGTACTCAGGGTAGCATGTTAATTTTTTTGAATTGGGCAAGTCTGATTCATATTAATTTAATTTGGTCATTAGAGAAGCAGCTACGAAAGTAATGGGCGATGTGTTGGTATATACAGTAAATTGGCTTGTACATTTAAGGGGTAATACACTAAATGCCTTGCCTTCTATGTCAACCCTGGTACAAGCAACAGGAAGTGTCAAAGTCTGGGCGCTAACTGTGCATTCAAATGGGTGATTTATTTTCAGAAGAAAAGCCCATGGGTGAGGTGATCCCAAAAAGCCAGGAAATGTATTTTTTCCTCTCTGAATAGTGTATATCTCCCTTCCAGGATTCAAGGACCCAGACAATCTCCCTTTGTAAATTGAAATCTGTTTTATGATGATCTCTTTTTCTCTCTGAAATGATCGTATCAATAATTCAGTAGAAGTTCATCTGTCCAAAGCAATGAGATTATTTTTCAGATTTGGGCTGACAGTTATGGTAATAGTTTGGTAAATAATCTACTCTGACAACAATGACCACAGATCAAAGCTGTTTTCAGATCAAAGCGACCTAGACCCATGATTAATTACACAAGCTGGCGGAGGGAAGCAGTTTACCCTTTATACCTCGCAGGTCTGACAATGAAAATAAATCCATTTTTTATGTCCTTTTGGGAAATGTCTGATTTAAAAAATACAAAAAAGTTCTAAATGTTCACAAGGCAAGTTCAACAAGTGCACTCTTGGGAACATTAGGATATATTTAAATGTCAATAGTGGAATCTACATGTAGTGATTTCAGGTAAACTTCCCTTATCAATCATGTTGATGACTGTTAGCTAATCTAGCAGGCTACTTGGTGGCAGTCTAATTCTATGACACATCAAGAACTTGAAAGATAAACAGCTTCTGTAATCTGCAACATCTGGAGTGCAACGACAATCATCATTACAGTTACAACTCAGCAAAGGAGATTTTTCTAGAGAAAATATCTGCTAACTCTACCTAGCAGTAGTAGCAAGTGTCAGCTATATAAGAGATCTGACAATTAGGACTTAAGTTTTCAAAGCAGCATGAGGAAAATAAGTCCCAAAGAGGCCAAATAGTTGGTGTCCGAATTGCAGGTGCATCAGGAATTCAAATTGCTAAAGTAATGTAGGAAAAATACCAAAAATCATGACAGCATATTATGAACATGAAGAAATTGCGTTGGCAAAGAGGAAGAGTGGTCACAAGTTGAAGTTGACTGATAGGGATAGATGGACAGGATAGTTCAATTCCACAAAAGTACAGCCTCAAAAACTACCACTAAATTGAATCAGCACCAGTCTCAACCCAAACTGTACATTGGGAGCTGAAGCTGAAATTTATGGCAGGGATTTCATTAGGAAAACACTTGTATCCAGTGCACAAAGATTAGTCATCTTTCACAATTTTTCCTCCATCTGGACAGGTTTATGTGTGGAGAAAGCCAAAGGATGCCTTCAACCCACAGTCTGTAGCCATCTATTAAACATGGTGGGAGATCCATAATGGTATGGGCAGCTAACTTGTGGGAGTCATTGCTCTGCATGGTCGTATGATGGCCAAGGAATATTAGGCCATTTTACAGGATCAGATGCATCCTATGGTGCAAGCAATGTTCCAGTATTCCTTGAAGATAATGCTCCTATACACACTGCTCAACAAATTCAGGGGTAGTTTAATAAAGGCAAGGATGAAGTCAAATGCCTTCCAAGGCTTCCGCAACTACCAGATCTGAACATCATTGAACACTTCACCTCCTTCATGCTTCGAAGAACTGGAAGATTTTCATCTTGAATAATGGTGCTGTATCACACTACACGTAGTTTAGGACTTTAATGATAGCATTCCAAAAAGGATTCGAGCTGAATGCAAAAGATTGGCCCTACTCCTTATTAGGTCCTTGACATGAATATGTTATGTGTGTTTGCTATTTTGTCCACCTCTTGTTCCTTCTGCCTAGCTGTCAGCATGTTTTCTCTGCAAGAGCTCCTTTTCGGTAGCTGTTGAAATTGCAGAAGCGAGTGGGAGGATGCAGCTGCTAATTTTGAAAACTAACATTATACTAACTAGATCTCTTGATACCAAGCCAAGGTCAGGTAGACCAAGAAAGATTTGTTCGGGAAACAAATAAAAACCCACAGGTAACCTCAAGAGAAATACAGGCTACTCTGGATAAAGACGGTGTGGTTGTTTCAAGGAGCACAATACGACAATACTTGAAGAAAAATGAGCTGCATGGTTGAGATGCCAGAAAAAAGCCTTTACTGAGCCAATGCCACAAAAAAGCCTGGTTACAATATGCCCAACAACACCTTGACATGCCAGCTTCTGGCACCCTGTAATTTGGAGTGATGAGACCAAAATAGAGTTTTATGTTCACCACCATAAGCTCTATGTTTGGAGAGGGGTCAACAAGGCCTAGAGTGAACAGAATACCATCCCCACTGTGAAGCATGGTGGAGGCTAACTGATGTTTTGGGGGTGTTTGAGCTCTAAAGGCACATGAATCTTGTGAAAATGGATGGCAAGCTGAATGCAGTATGTTATCCGAAGATACTGGCTGACAATTTACATTCTTCTGCACGAAAGCTGCACATGGGACGCTCTTGGACATTCCAGCACGACAATGACCCTAAGCACAAGGCCAAGTTGACCCTCCAGTGGTTATAGCAGAAAAAGAGGAAGGTTCTGGAATGGCCATTATAGTCTCCTGACCTTAATATCATGGAGCCACACTGGGGAGATCTCAAGCGTGCAGTTCATGCAAGACGACCAAATACTTTGCATGACCAGGAGGCATTTTGCGAAGACGAATAGGCAGCTATACCACCTGTAAGAATTCGGGACCTCATAGACAACTATTACAAAAGACTGCACGCTGTCATGGATGCTAAAGGGGGAAAATACAGTATTTAGAACTGAGGGCATGCAGACTTTTGAACAGGGGTCAGTTAATTTTTTTCTTCGATGCCATGTTTTGTTTTATGATTGTGCCATTCTGTTATAACCCATGGTTGAATCTGAATCCCATAAGAAATAAAATAAAAGTTTTTTTATCCTTCTCAGTCATGTTTTCTTTACAAATGGTCCATATATTATAAATTCTCCAAGGGTATGCAAACTTTTGAGCACAAATCTATTTATGTTGCATGCAACGTTGGTATCTATGCCCGTGTAACAACATACTGTACATCAATTCAATAATTATACTAGTAGTCTAACAGTATCTTATTTACACTGACTTTTTACAGTATCTTATTTACACGCACATAAACTCTGTCCATAAGCCTAGCTACATCCATAGAAAAAAATTAAAGCTTGTTGATTGAAGAGTTGGAGCTTAAGCCTCTATTCCTGTCTTTCTAAAAAACAAACACTTCTCATTCATTATTTCCTTTTGATATTTAGGAGCGTTTAATCGTCACAAGTAACGCATAGAAACGCATGCAGCGGTGAACACACACAGTGTGCAATTGTGAAATGGATTCTGCATTTATCCCATTCGGGCGGGCCTTCCTCCTGGGGCAGCCAGGAGCAGTGAGCAGCCTCCTCTTCTATCCGCACTCAAGGACCAGTTCCGGGTGGGTTGTCAAGTCGTGGTCAGGGACAGCACAGGAGAGCGTTCTGCATGTTTTAATGTGTTTCTTTATGGAGAAAACCCAGGTGAACATGGGGAGCACATGCAAACCTCACTGAAAGGCGACTAATCAATAGCCCACCACGGGGGACTGACAAGGCAGAATAATATACTATGACATTTTACTGCAATCAGCTGAATTTAATATGAAAAATATTCTTATTCTTAAACACAATTTAATATTCGGTTCTAACTGTCTGAGCTATTTTCTGTTTGCTGGAACCCCTGCATTTGCCCTTGGGGGTGGATTGGGGGTCAATCACAGGCTTATCTAAAAATACACTAACTTAGCTCTGTGTTCTTCATAGGATAATCAAAGTAGATTTTTAAGTGCTTCATTAGAAAAACAATTTAAAAAAAAACACAAACTGAAAAAATTATCAAACGTTCTGTTGAGCTTTATTCAGCAAACACAACATATCACAATAATAGTAGTATGCTACTGTTACGTAGCACACTACTAACCATAGAGGCGACATAACATGCTTAACCACACACACACACACACACACTCTGACAGGATGAGGAATGGGAGGGAGGAATGGACAACAGACAACTGAAAGTACTGTTTTCAATAGAGGAGGTTTATTGATCAGCTATAATGTACGGTCGTAAAATTGGAAACATTTGGGAAAAGGGGCCAGACAGGACAGAAGCAAATAAAACAATAGTCAACCCCCCCTAACAAAACTTAACTGACATAGGAACACCTACGCTCACTCTAATCAATAAAATACAGATGGTGGCCTGCCCAGATACTAACCTGGTGTTTATAGACAGAGGACTCACTACAGGTATATGTATGACCATTGGCCTCTTGCCTATCTACACACCTCGGATGCAATCCCCTTTTCCCAGGGCAAACAAAAAGATAACAGTGAGCAGTTTGAAGTTGTGACTGACTAATGGAACAAAGAAATGGAATAGAGGATAACAAACCAAAAACACGTACTTTACCCCATAACTCTTTCAACCAAAGGTACACGAACATCTTCCTCCTAAAAACCAATTCTCCCCAAAACAACTCCCCCAAACAATTTAGGGATTTAGGGAGGATGTTTAAAACCAATGACACAGACTGATTGGATGACAGCCATACAGGTACAAGTGGGATAACAAGGTGGAGCAGGAACATGATTGTACCTCGGACGCAGATGGGAGGTAATCAAGTCATGGGGGACGAACTGTTCGTCCAGGCCCTCACTTGTTTCCTCAACTCAAACCTTTCCATACAGCTGTGTAGCCTCTGCCAGTTCCTCTTCCTCCATCTTCAGTCATAGTCAACATCTGAAGACAAATACAGACCTATGCCCTTGCTAAACTCTTTACAAAAATGTTTAAGAAAGCTGAGGACTTAGTTATATATTAACAGTTAGCTTATGTTATCCACAGAAAAAAGTTAATACTACCATAAAACTTCAGGAGCTAATGCTAGTCACCAACCTTTAAAACGACAAATAGCCTACCCACATGTGTAACATTCGGTAATTTGATGATTGTGTTCTCTTCATTTCTTTGAGCATTGTATATTATTCATGAATGAATGCATATATATCCATCATTGAATAACTCCCAAAATACTTGTCCAATTGAACTCCTACAGTTAATCATTACTGTGACTTCATTTTGTTTTGCAATTTACTTTTTGCAATTAATGAAATGTTAGTATGAATCTTACTGTCAGATACAATATTTTTCATTCTTAATTTTGTCCCCATGCATTTTATTCCACCAGTAACTTGGGTGTACAATGTAATAATGTAATAGTCATGTAATAGTCATGGAAATTGGTTAACAAACTATGGAGAAATCATGGAAAAGTTTAGAAAATTATTTGGTGAAAATGTGCATGAACTCTGTTTATTTTGTGTAACCCATAAAACAATGCTGTAATAACAGTGCCACAAAGCTAAGTTGTGTTCATAGTCATTGTTTTCAAGTACAGTTTGTTTGGGGAGAATATGCTAATATTTTATACAGTACAAAGAGAGGTTCATATGTTTCTTTTGCAAAGCAACAAATAAAGTATATGTTTTATTTTATTTTTGCTCAATAGATTCTTTACTATTCCCTTCCTTTCCATTTGATAGTTTAATTTCATTCTTACAAAATGCCTCCTTAAAGCCACTTGCATAACTTGAAGCTAAAAAATCCCTCCAGGTGCCAACCCTAATATAATCTGTCTTTTCATTCTGTCCTGGGTGCTATGAGCTTCAGAGAGATAAACTATGTACATCACGTTATATCATTATTTAACCTGTATGCTACGAACACAATTTTATGTACAGCATTTTAATGTATGGCTCATAAATTGGAACCCACAACCAAAACTATTTGTTTACATAAATTATAACCAAACAATGTGTTTACTCCCCCAGCACTCTTATAAAATATATATTTTTTCCAGTTGTTAAACACTGATCTAAGATTGGATAAAGACACGAAGATGTGAAATAAATGTGCTCTGTCATAATTGAGGGGGAAAAGGAATTTCTGATCAAATGGGATTTGACCTGACCAGCAATTACTTACGGTGGGCATGCTTAGCACAGTGGGAATGCTTGAAACAAAACATAGGTCTGAGCTTGATAAATGTACCCTTATAAATATATTATTGATGTTTACCGTTCTTCTGGGCTGTAAATACATGAGCACCATGAACTGACAGAGGCATTATGACCTTCTTCGATCTATAATGTACACTTGTTAGTTGACTCCCCCATCGTTTGGGAGTGTACTAAGGCTTAAAGGTTAACAACATAGAATCAGTCTAAGCTCTGTCGCTGTGACAACGGATCAATGTCAAGTAAATAACATTGTCTACCCTATTTCCAGAAGATTATCGATCCGTTTCTTCCCCTCCTTCCCCTTTTCCCTTCTATCCCTCATCAGGTCTTCTGGTTTTCCAAATAACTTGGGATCTTCAACCACTGTTTCATATTTTGTGAAAACATTACCACTGGACAATTTTAAATCAGAAAGGGATTTGTATAAATCTGCCTGAACAGGTATGTGCTGTAAACCAACTTCTTTATTTGGTGCCCTCTGAACAGCCATGAAAGTCAAGTCACTTTTACACTTAAAATGTCTGTGAAAACAAAATATACACATTTTCCAACACTAATTACAAATACAAAACAAATATTTTAAACTAATAAAGTAATTAAAATAATTAACTGAACATGTATTCACCCCCTTTGTTCTGACACACCAATATTAGCTTTCGTGCCACCAATTATCTTCAGACATCACATAATAAAGACATTTGGTTGGACCACAACACAATATGTGGAAAAGTCCCAAAAGGGGTGCATACTTTTGTTTAGAGTAAGTAAATCAACCAATGATGGTACTGGTTGATTGAGCTTGCAGTCTCATATTTTATAGCATTTAGTCCGAACTTTATTTTTGCCAATTGCTTGATCACACCAGTGGCAGGTACTGTAGATGTTGTTGTACTTTTGGCCACAATAGGATAGCTGGGATCGACTCATTTTCTTTGGTTTTGTGGTCCAACTGTCAAAGGTGGGCTTTTTAAAATGGGTGCCATACTAAATTACAAATGTTAAGAAATTACATGTTTTGAGCATTTTAAATAATATATTTTCCTAATGTGCATGTTAATTGACACAACCATAGCAATAAGAATCAAAAACAGCAGAGTCCTGCTAGATTTTCTAGACATACAGAGCATCCGGAAAGTATTCAGACCCCGTCCCTGTTTCCATGTTTTGTCGCATTACAACTTCTTCTAAAATAGATTTCTTTACTCATCAATCTACACACAATACACCATAATGAAAAAGCAAACACAGTTTTGCAACTGTATAAAAAATAAGAAAGTGATATTTACAATTAAATAAGTATTCAGACCCTTTAATATGACACATCCCTACAGAATGCTGTAATCATTTCAACTGGGAGGTAATTATTTGAACAGTTAGGTCCGGGAAGATTTTGGACACTGACACAATTTTTATAATTAAATCAAATCAAATGTATTTATTAAGCCCTTTTTACAACAGCAGTTGTCACAAAGTGATTTACAGAGACACCCAGCCTTAAACCCCAAGGAGCAAACAACACTAGTGTTGGATTTCAGTGGCTAGGAAAAACTCCCTAAGAAGGCCGAATTTTAGGAAGAAACCTAGAGAGGACCCAGGCTCAGAGGGGTGACCAGTCCTCTTCTGGCTGTGCCGGGTGAGTCCAATTGGAAAAATTTATACATATCTCTGGGCCCCCCAAACCAGGTACTCCGCAGGTGTGGACCAGGACCTCATCTCCTCCTAAAATGTAAAACTGGAGGAGACTGAGAAAAGTTAGAAAGTGCATTCCTCATATCCCCCAGCACAATAACATAGCAGCGTAACACCTTGGAACTGAGACGGGGGGGGTCCGGTGACACTGTGGCCCTACCCGGGGGAGGCCCCAGACAGGGCCCAACAGGAAGGAAATCAATCACATTGCCAGGCATCAACCTAAGGGACATCCACCAACCGCAACCCCCCTGAATGAGGGCCGAGTATTGCCAGCAGCGTACAGCCCAATTGCACAAGAGCGCAACAGAGAGTCAACAACAAGCCAGTGACTCTTCCCCCTGAAAGGCATTGGAGGGAGAGCATCCCAGTGGCAACGAGAGCCCACCTGGCAAGACAGCAAGGGTGGACAGTATCAAGCCTACTGGTCACCTTCACTCCCCGGGCCAGGCTACACCTAATTTTAAACCGTGCTGTAGAGATTAGTTTTTAGTAGACACTTGAAAGTTTGCACTGAGTTTGCATTTCTAACCTTAATTGGCAGATCATTCCACAGTAGTGGAGCTCTATGAGAAAAGGCCCTGCCACCAGCTGTTTGTTTAGAAATTCTAGGTACAGTTAAAAGGCCTCCATCTTGCAATCGTAGGTTACGTGTAGGTATATATGGCATATGGAACATTTCAGCAAGGTAAGTAGGAGCAAGTCCATGTATTGATTTATAGGTTAAGAGTAAAACCTTAAAATCAGCCCTAACCCTAACAGGCAGCCAGTGTAAGGAAGCTAGGACAGGAGTAATGTGTTCAAAAAAAAAAATTCTAGTTAGGATTATAGCAGCCATGTGCAGCACTAATTTAAATTTATATATTTATTTGTCTGGATAACCAGAGAGAAGAGCATTGCAGTAATCTAGTCTAGAAGTAACGAAAGCATGGATACATTTTTCTGCATCAGTTTTTGATAGAAAGATTCTAATTTTTGCAATGTTTCGAAGATGAAAATAATTTTTGTTCTTCAAAGGAGAGGTCAGGGTTAAGGGTAATGCCAAGGTTTTTTATAGTTTTTTGGGATACGACCATGCAGCCATTGAGGTTCACATTGAGATCTGCTAACAATGCTCTTTGTTTCTTCGGTCCTAAAATGAGCATTTCTGTTTTCCTTGAGTTTAAGAGCAAGAAGTTCTATGTCATCCACTTCCTAATATCTGAAACGCATGCTTCCAAAGTACCTAATTTAGGAGCTTCGCCATGCTTTATTGAAATATATAACTGTGTGTCATCAGCGTAACAGTGAAAGTTTACATTGTGATTTCGGATTACGGATCGCCCAGAGGGAGCAGATATAGTGAGAACAATAATGGGCCCAGAACCGAGCCTTGAGGAACACCAAAGCATACCTTTGACTTGTCAGAGGATAAGACATCCACACTAACAAACTGATATCGTTCAGATAAATAAGATTTAAACCAGGCTAGAACATGTCCACGTAGCCCAATATGGGTTTCCAGTCTCTCTAAGAGAAGGGAGTGATCAATAGTGTCAAAAGCAGCATTAAGATCAAGAAGCAACAGGATGGATGCAGAACCTTTGTCTGAGGCCATAATTCTGGCTCTGTACAGTGGATTTGAAATGAACAACCAAGATGCAATTGAAGTGCTGCTTTTTGAAGTGCTGAGTTTCAGCTTTAACTGGGTTGAACAAAAATGTCATATGAAACGTTTAGGAATTTCAACCATTGCAAGTGAAATGCATGCTTGATCGGGTTGAGATCAGGTGAATGACTCAGCCATTGCAAAATATTCCACTTCTTAAAAGAGATAAATATTCCACTTCTTTGCCAAGAGAATACAGCACATCACATTGGTTCTTTAATCTTTGCATTGGCTCCCCAGTCAGTTACAGAATGGATTTCAAAGTGTTGCTTTTAGTTTATAAATCTCTGAATGGTTAAATACATTTCTGATATGTTTGCAGAATATAAACCGAGCAGGGCTCTTAGATCCATGAACACAGGTCAGCTAGTAGAGCCCAGAGTCCAAACTAAACATGGAGAAGCTGCGTTTAGCACTTATGCTGTACAAAATTGGAATAAACTACCAGAAGATCTTAGACATGCCCCAAATGTATCAATTTTTAAATCCAGGTTAAAAACACTTCTCTTCTCATGTGCCTATGACTGAGCACTTCAACTTAACCACACTGTTTAGCCTTATAGCTTCCTATGTTTTCATCCCATTTTTAATCCTTATATGTTTTCTTATTGTATTTTTTTTTATCATTATGATGTATTCATTTGCTTTGATGTTTTAATTTGAGTATTTGTTTTTATGTTCTTGTACTTTCATATATTTTTGTTTGTAAAGCACATTGAATTGCTTCAATGTATGAACTGTTGCTATATAAATAAACTTGCTTGCTAAAAAACTCCTGGGTTGCTTTCGCAGTATGTTTTGGGTCATTGTCCATCTGTAAAGTGAAGTGCCGTCCAATCAACTTTGCTCAATTTGGCTGAATCGGAGCAGACAAAATACCCCTATGTACTTCAGAATTAATCTGGCTGCTTCTGTCTTCTGTCACATCATCAATAAACACTAGTGACCCAGTGCCATTGGCAGCCATGCATGCCCATGCCATCACACTGCCTCCAACGTGTTTTACAGATGATGTGGTATGCTTCAGATTATGAGCCGTTCTAAGCCTTCTCCATACTTTTTTCTTCTGATCATTCTGGTGCAGGTTGATTTTAGTTTCATCTGTCCAAAGTATGCTGTTCCAGAACTGGGCTGGCTTTTTGAGATGTTTTTTGGGAAAGTCTAGTCTGGTCTTTCTATTCTTTTGGTTTATGAATGGTTTGCACCTTGTGGTGAAACCTCTGTATTTGCTCTCATAAAGTATGGTAGACTTGGATAATGATATGCCTACCTCATGGAGAATGTTCTTCACTTGGCTGGATGTTGTGAAGGGGGTTTTCTTTTCCATGGAAAGGATCCTATGATCATCCACCACTGTTGTCTTCCATGGACATCCAGGCTTTTTTTGGTTTCAGAGCTCACCAGTGCATTCTTTTTTTCTCTCTAATAGATTTGTAATTTTTTTCTTCGCAGCCTAACAATGGCCTGTTTCACTTGCATTGGAGAGCTCCTTTGACCGCATGCTGTGGGTTCACAGCAACCGCTTCCAAATGCGAATGCCACACCTGGAATCAACTCCAGACCTTTTACCTACTTAATTGATGAGGAAATAATGAAGGAATAGCTCACACTTGTCCATGAAACAGCTTTTGAGTCAATTGTCCAATTATTTTAGGTCCCTTGAAAAAGGGCTACATATTAAATTAATAAACCCTTCCTCCAATTAGGATGTGAATACCCTCAAATTAAAGCTGAGAGACTGCACTTTAAGTCCATTTTCATTATTTAACTGTAACTTTAATATATTTAGGTAAACAGCCAAAATCACATAACTTGTGTCAGTGTCCAATTATTTCCAGACCTAACTGTATTAGAGTTTAAACATCGAGTGAAATTTCCTCCTGCAGTTCCTTCATCAAGGCCAGTCTCCTATCATTATTTTTCTTTACTCAATCAATAAAATACTTTATAATGCCCCTTTTACAACAGCCGTTGTCACAAAGTGCTTTAACAAAAGTGCTTTAACAAAACATCCAGGCTGAAACCCCAAAGAGCAAGGTGTTGTCAAGCTTATAGTAACTGGGCTTTTTTGTGGCATTGGCACAGTAAAGGCTTCTTTCTAGCAACTTGACAACGCAGCTCATTGTTGTTCAAGCATTGTCGTATTGTGCTCCTTGAAAAAACAAAACTGTCTTTTTCCAGAGCAGCCTGTATTTCTCCTGAGGATACCTGTGGGTTTTTCTTTGCATCCAAAACAATTGTTCTGGCAGTGTTGGCTGAAATCTTTCTTGGTCTACCTGATCTTGGCTTGGTATCAAGAGATCCCTGAATTTTCCACTTCGTAATAAGTCATTGAACAGTACTGACTGGCATTTGCAGGGCTTTGCATGTCTTTTTATATCCTTTTCTATCTTTATAAAGTTCCATTATTATTATTTTCTACTCCCCATGGCTCAGTATCTAGCCTGCTCAGTGCATCTATGTGCGCGCTAACAAACTCATTGACTATTTATACACAGACACTAATTGCAATAAAAAAAATTGAAATGTACCTTTAATTGCCATTTTCACGTGTGTGACACTTTGTGTGTTTGTAACAAGGCCAAACATTCAAGGGTTAATGGCTCCATATGATCACTATCCTTAAATAAAAGACAGTTTTTGTGGATTATCATATTTTCAAAATCAATGCCAAAATTTCACATTTCTGCCAGGGTATGCAAACTTATGAGCACAACTGTATGCTTGGTGTTTTCTATATTTGATGCTGTGAAATGTTGATAATATCTTTTAGGTCACAATAGCTTGACAGGCAAGCGCATCAGCTGTGGAGCTTGAATGGTTACTTGCTCAGTCTTGTAATTGAAAACGTTGCAGTATTTAGCTGTGTAGTTGGCTAACTAGTTGAATGTTTTATAGTGTATCTTCCAATTTCATTCATGTATGTAAACTGCAATAGGTAACTAGACAACTCATTGCCCGGTTCAGTTCATATATCAGACTATAGAAATGTTTTCTGGCCACAATTTTGTTTCACTTGTGAGCAAACAAGCTGTCACTTTCACTAGCTAGCCAAGATTGGAGCCAGTAATATGCTTGGCAGATGATGTCGTCTGTTGATCATGATGATCTCCTGCATCTGACGACACATACTTGCAATGTTTTAAGATGTGTGTGCCTTATAGTTACTTTATGATCATGTTAGTTGTGCCTACTGCGAATTGTTGCTTGTTCAGTTTCGCCCATAAAGTGTCCCAGTGTTTGGTTATGCAAACTTGTTCGATCTTGTTTCTACCAATCCATCATATAGAAACAACCACAACTGCATGCTGAAGTTAGTTTAATATCCGGTTAGTCTATCAGGCTATTAGAGAAATTGTGCAGTGGCAAATGGGTGCTGCACTCACAGAGGGAGAGGAGGTCTGCATGAGTTTACAAAATGGGAAGAGTCTACAAAATGGGAGAAAACAAAATACATGGATGTTAAATGGATGTGATGTCAAATGTATGATAATGTGCTCTTTAAAACAAAGTTAACTTGTAATTTTTATTTTTTCTTAGTTTTTGTGCTAAATGTATTTGATCGAAATGTGTGAATGTGTGAATTCTCAGTAATCTACAGTAGCATTCTAGAATTCAATTGGGGTCTAAAGGGTTGAGATTTGTTTTATTTTGTCTTTTTGGAGGGGATAGGGGGAGTATAACTGACTTGCATGCAACAGTTTTACTGACAGTCTGTAAAGTTCAGTTTGTGTTAGTTGGACAGTTACGGTGTCCAACTGAGATCTTATTTAATCCATTGGCATCGAAAGAGTTAAGGAATAGAATGGAGGATTTGGTTTTATTTACTTTAAAGCCTGATAATAGTCCAAAAAGACTCTCCCAGATTGCGAAAGTTTCTATTGCTAACAAAACGAGCAGTGGAGAGAGAGGAGAGCCCTGGCTTTTGCCTCTAATAAACTTGAATGTTTGAGAGATCAAATATATGCGCAGAGTTCTTGCTCATCATTCTCGAAGGGAAGGTTACGCTATGCTCCATGTCCTTTCCATCGCTCTACTCAATACTGCTCTTCACTCGCAGGAATTTTTTTTGGGGGGGTTTAATCATAATTCAAACATAATCCATAAATTCTGTGATAATGTTGGCCATCTTGAGTATTTGTTTTTGTTTTAAAATATCCATATAGTATAAGTCATATAGTATTTCAACCTGGTCTCAGGAACCTACGTAGACAATTTTACGAAAATCCGTGGCACCTGATTTCGTATGATATGTGACGTTACGTTACGTTAGGTTACATTACAATGCGCCACCAAAACGTATGATACATTACAAAATTATTTAAATGTAACATATCTTACAAACGCCATTACAACATATCAAATGTTACGAGTGCTATTAAAGCTTAAAATAACATATGAATGCCAGACAAACGTATGATAGTTTACGAACGATAAGAAACTTTTTTTTTTTTTACATAATTTAGACCTGTGTTTCGAAACGCTAACCCACTGCCCCACACTAGACATGGGGTTTATGGATGAGTAGCAGCAATAGCAAGGTCGCTATTATATGTTATAAAAGCATTTCATCTTCAACGTTACGTTGACGTTAGGCATCACAGCACTGGAATTAGGGTTAAGGTTAGATCTCACAGCACCGGGGTTAAGGTTAGGGTTAAGGTTTGGACTACGGTTAGGAAACAAAAAAGGTTAGGTTAAGGTTTGGTTAGGGTTACGTCTCACAGCTCTGGGGTTCAGGTTAGGGTTATGGTTTGGGATAGGATTACAAAGAAAGTCGGGTAACAGGTTTCTCACTGGAGCAGTGGGCCTGTCTAGAATGTGGAAGGTTGCCGGTTCGAACAACGTTACTGATTTTTTTTCTCCTCAATTCCAAATCTAGCATTATTTTACTGCACATAATATATCTTATGAAATCCCCTGCCTAAACTTTACGTAAAATAGTCTATGTCATCCTTCAGAGACCAAGTTGAGTATTTTAATGAAGGCTCGCTTTTTTTTATTATCATGAAGGGATGAGGATACAGTATAAGTAATCATCATTTCAAATAATCTATAAATGTTTTAACCAAAACGTTTACGCTCAAACAAGTAGGACTATATTATTAGCCTATTATTAATTTTATACGACAACAAAATAGTAAACCATTTCCAACTGGCTGCCAAAACACTATTGAAGCCAAGAAAATCAAGTGTAAAGCATTTTTCAACAATATTTTTGGAATTCAATAAAAATGAAACAAAACAAGCCTTATCAGCATACAGCCAAAAAGGAAACATTTATTCTTTAATGGGATAAATGTAAAGATATTGCAAATCACATGATGAAATATTTAGCACTCAGCATTTAACTAGCATGTGATGGTGCATTTCTTTGTCATTGCAGTACCTCTCTACTCCACTTGTGTCCTGCAAGGACCGTTGCAGCTGTGTAAAGTACAAGCCATAGTGTATGTAAAGCCGTAAACTAGTTAAGCACGTGATCATCCCTTACCACCCACTCGATTTTATATCTTGGATCCAAGACAGAAACTAGGATGAGGCTTATCTTTATATTACTGTGCGTAATGAGTGGAAGCATTCTCTGATAGTGTAGTTTTCCAATAATATAATAGTTAGCAGAAAATACAAATACTATCATGTTTAATGTGTGTATATCATGTTTAATGTGTGTATATATATGTATATACACAGTATATATTCAATATATATTTTATGGGTCAGTTTTTTTAAATAAAGGATCATATCAAAACGATAACTTATTATAAATGTCAGGCTAGTACATTCAGGCGTCAAACCAAACAAAATGTAATATTAAAATCTAAATGTAAAAAAGAAATATACAAAATGAAAACACCACTCTCAATGTCAACAGTGAAGAGGGAACTCCGGGATGCTAGCCTTCTAGGCAGAGTTCTTTCTCTGTCAAGTGTCTGTGTTCATTTGCCCATTTTAATCTTTTCTTTTTATTGACCACTGTGAGATATGGCTTTTCTTTGCAACTCTGCCTAGAAGCCAGCATCCCAGAGTTGAGAGTGGTGTTTTGCAGATACTATTTAATGAAGCTGCCAGTTGAGGACCTGTGAAGTGTTGGTTTCTCAAACTAGACACTCTAATGTATTTGTCATCTTGCTCAGTTGTGCAGTGGGGCCTCCCACTCCTTTTTCTATTATGGTTAGAGCCAGTTTGCGCTGTTCTGTGAAGGGAGAACTATACATTGTTGTGCGAGATCATCAGTTTCTTGACAATTTTGATTTTTTTAACAGATTTTAGTGGTGCTAACATAATCATCAAATGTTTTTCAAATGATCAATTAGCCTTTTAAAACAATACATTTGGATTAGCAAATGCAATGTGCCATTGGAACACAGGAGTGATGGTTGCTGATAATGGACCTTTCTACCCCTATGTATATATTCCATTGAAAATCTGCCATTTACAGCTATAGTAGTTATTTACAAAATCAACAATGTCTACACTGTATTTCTGATCAATTTGATGTTATTTTAATGGACAAAAACTGTAATTTTCTTCAGAAAGGAATGGTCTTCTAAGCATATTAAATAGTGTTAAGTCAATAGAAGGGAAACTGCATAGTAAGCTACACTTCTCCAAAAAATTAAGGCAACACTTAAATCACACATCGGGTCTCGATGAAGGATGTATATTAAAGATCAACATTTTTACTGTACATTGTGTAACTATTTGAGAACAATATGACATAACAACGGTCAGTGGAAACTAAAATCACAAACCGAATGAGGGCTGAATTCAAACTCACACCATGAATCAATTGAAATCACAGGCTGTTCCACCTTGTGTGAATTTCATCACGGCCACTTGTAGAGTAGTGTGTATGGCCCCCACGTGCCTGTATGCACTCCTGACAATGTCTGGGCATGCTCCTGATGAGACGACGGATGGTGTCCTGGGGGATCTCGTTCCAAACCAGGATCAGGGCATCAGTGAGCTCCTGGATAGTCTGTGGTGCTACTTGGTGGCATTGGATGCACTGATGCATAATGTCCCAGAGGTTCTCAATTGGATTCAGGTCTGGGGAACATGAGGGCCAGTCAATGGCATCATTGCCTTCATCATCCAGGAACTGCCTACACACTCAGGCCACATGAGACCGGGAATTGTCCTGTACCAGGAGAAACCCTGGTAAGGAACAGTGTAAGGTTTGACGATGTGTCTGAGGATTTCATCCCGGTTGGCTAGCACATGGAGGTCTGTGCAACCCTCTAAGATATGCCTCCCCAGACCATCACTGACCCACCGCCAAACTTTTCATTCTGGATGATGTTGCAGACAGCATAACATTCACCATGGTAATTGCTTGTGCTTCCTAGCTGGACAGATTGATATCCCTGAAGTTTTATTGACTTGATGTTATACTGTGATGATTACGTGCTTCCTTAATTTTTTGGAGCAGTGTAGTTGGCTGACCTGGTGCTTAACAGAAACCAAAGCGAGAAAAAGTAAATACAGGTACTGCTGTCAAAAATGTTTTACACTACTAACACTAGTATAACTCAGTGAGACATCTTTGGAGATGTTAGAAAAGGTAAACTGTAAAACACAACTGACATTTAGCACATAAAATGTACATGGTATGTACCACAATCTGTTATTGTTGTATTTGTTTTTCACATAGATTATTTCATAAAGTTTTTGTGGGGGGAGGGCAATGTAACCCACCAAGGCTGCAATCCATGATCAAAAGTTGCATGCATAGACATTCCAACAATTACAATTTATGAACTTGGACACATCTAAGATATTCGTTATTCCCCTTTAAGGCTCAATAACTGCCATTTCACATTAGTGAAGCACTGTGTCTTTCGAAGTAATTCGGGGAGCGCGTTCTATGACAGGGAGAGTATCTTATCCCGGGGCTTGTGGGAGCCACTTCTGCAGAAAATATATTGGTTTATGCTTTCAGATCTCTTGGATAGGTTAGTCAGCCTGATAATTTAACATCAATTACGATTTAATCGATTGACCATCTTTTCCAGTGTAGTGATCTTTGCCTCTGATAGTAACCACATTCTCGACATTGCCAATTGCCAGACAACTCACCTGGAAGGCGTATAAACTCAGTGATAAGTGCTAGTACTGGTAGATTATTATGGTGCTAATGTGAGATGTTTAAGTTACTTCCCAACCACAATTTATTTTTTTCTGATTTCATTTATGGAGCTGGAAGGTGTTACAGAGCTTAAATGAGTTTAAATGTTTAAATTAAATCTACAGTTGTTTACATGACTGCCATTCTTTGTACATTGCCTCAGAAAGCTTGAAAGGGTGTGAATGATTCTGGATAGGTGTAAACAAAGAAGACTTCTCTTGCAAGTGAGAATCTGGAAAAATATTGATTGCCAATTCCTGATATTGTATGCTGGTTATAAAAGAGTATCAACCTTTAAACAACTTTTCCAAAGTATTTTATTCATGAACTGCACCAAATAACATAGTTTTATTCTGAACAATGAAATTCTTATGACATGGCATGCGACATCTTAAGCCTTAATAAAGATATAAAGTAAATATTTTAATAAGAATAGAGACTAGCCGCAGTTCAAGAAAACTTAGAAATGGGAATATGGACAGTATGTAAATATTATAAATGTAACTGTTGTAGTGCCTACGAATGGATACATTAAAATGTGCTGATGTATATTGAATGTACGTAGTGACCAGAGCATAAGAAGTGTGAGTCCAGAAGTGCATGTCCTGATGCTCCGGTAACGTCTAACATTACTGCCTGGTACAGCAGCAGTGTGAACATACCCTAGCTTGGGTGGGTGTAGTCTTTTATAATGTTCCGTGCTTTCCTGAGGCATCATGTATGGTAGATGCCTAGCACGGAAGGGAGATGGCAGCCGATGATATGCTCCGCTGACTTCACAACCCTCTGGATGGCCTTGCGGTCAGTAGCGGAGCAGCTGCTGTACCAGGCAGTAATGCAGCCTGAGAGGATGCTCTCAATGGTGCACCTGTAGAAGCTGGTGAGAGGTTTTGCAGACATTCCAAACTTCTTCAGTCTCCTCAGAAAGTATAGGCACTTTTGGGAAATGGTTACCACCGAGGCTGCTTGCCTGGACCAAGTGAGGTCATTGTTGACCCCAAGTCAGAGACTCTTTCCACTTCACAAGTGGGTGCGTGATCCCCCCTGTGCCGCTTCTTGAATTCCACAATCATCTGCTTACCATACAGAAATCTAATATCCATTATAAGACTTAACATTAATTTTAAAATACATGATCATACAGTTGTGCTCATAAGTTTGTTGCTATGTTTTGTTTTATGATTGTGCCATCCTGTTATGACCTACAGTTGAATGTGACTACCATAAGAAATATGGGATTGACTGGGTGTGTGGCCACCCAGTCATGTGTAAACAGGGACTACAGAAGGGGACTGTGTATTCAGCCTTGGGGAGCTCCGATGCTCAGGGTCAGTACAAAGGAGTTGAGGTTGCCACTTCTCACCACCTGGGGGTCTGCTCATCAGTAAGTCCAGAATCGAGCACCCAGGGTGCTGAGCTTAGGAACAGGCTTTGTGGGCACAATAGTGTTGAATGCTGAGCTGTAGTCCACGAACAGCATCCTCACCTATGTGTTACCCTTTTCCAGGTGGGAGGGGGCGCTGTGTGCCGTCAGGGCGATGGCATCGTCTGTAGATCTGTTGGGGCGGTGAACAAATTGAAGGGGGTCCGGTAGGTATCAGAAAGTTTGGATCAAATGTGGGTTCTGACCAGCCACACTAAGCACTTCATGATGATGGAGGTAATGAAAAAAATATTGTTCAAAATATTTATTTGAAGGTAAACATAAAGGACGATGGTAAGTCACATTTCTTGATTAACCTGGTGACATATTTAAAGTCTCTGATGCTTTCAGCATTAAAATGTTTCAATAAGCCTGGTCAAAACAGTTTTGCAGCATGGAGTTTGATTGCCCAGATCAGTGCTGCACTGTCATTACCCTTAATGGTTCATACTTTAATTTTTGCCTGTAGTCAGGAGTGAGAAAAATAATGTGGAGGCGTAGTCTTGCTTGACAAAAAGAGGGTGTAAGAGGAAACTAACATATAAATTAAACTAATGCCCACAACAAGGATTATGCTGATAATAACTCATATGTGGTGTCTATAATCTGGAGTTGGATTTAAGTAGACCTCATTAAGATCTACAGTGGGGAGAACAAGTATGATACACTGCTGATTTTGCAGGTTTTCCTACTTACAAAGCATGTAGAGGTTTGCAATTTTTATCATGGGTACACTTCAACTATGAGAGATGGTTGAAGTGAAAAATCCAGAAAATCAATTAATCTTAATAATTAATTAGCATTGTATTGCATGACATAAGTATTTGATCACCTACCAACCAGTAAGAATTCCGGCTCTCACAGACCTGTTCGTTTTTTTCCACTCATTACCTGTATTAACTGCACCTGTTTGAACTTGTTACCTTTATAAAAGACACCTGTCCACAAACTCAATCAAACAGACTCCAACCTCTCCACAATGGCCAGTACCAGAGAGCTTTGTAAGGACATAAGGGATAAAATTGTAGACCTGCACAAGGCTGGGATGGGCTACAGGACAATAGGCAAGCAGCTTGGTGAGAAGGCAACAACTGTTGGCGCAATTATTAGAAAATGGAAGAAGTTCAAGATGACGGTCAATCTCCCTCAGTCTGGGGCTCCATGCAAGATCTCACCTCATGGGGCATCTATGATCATGAGGAAGGTGAGGGATCAGCCCAGAACTACATGGCAGGACCTGGTCAATGACCTGAAGAGAGCTGGGACCACAGTCTCAAAGAAAACCATTAGTAACACACTACACCGTCATGGATTAAAATCCTGCAGTGCACGCAAGGTCCCCATGCTCAAGCCTGCGCATGTCCAGGCCCATCTAAAGTTTGCCAATGACCATCTGGATGACCCAGAGGAGGAATGGGAGAAGGTCATGTGGTCTGATAAGACAAAAATAGAGCTTTTTGGTCTAAACTCCACTCGCCGTGTTTGGAGGAAGAAGAAGGATGAGTACAACCCCAAGAACACCCCCAAGAACAACTTCATGTAACTTGAGATCTTGGCCAACAACCTCCTTCCCTCAGTAAGAGCATTGAAGATGGGTCGTGGCTGGGTCTTCCAGCATGACAACGACCCGAAACACACAGCCCAGGTAACTAAGGAGTGGCTCCGTAAGAAGAATCTCAAGGTCCTGGAGTGGCCTAGCCAGTCTCCAGACCTGAACCCAATAGAAAATCTTTGGAGGGAGCTGAAAGTCTGTATTGCCCAGCGACAGCCCCGAAACCTGAAGGACATGGAGAAGGTCTGTATAGAGGAGTGGGCCAAAATCCCTGCTGTAATGTGTGCAAACCTGGTCAAGAACTACAGGAAACTTATTATATCTGTAACTGCAAACAAAGGTTTCTGTACCAAATATTAAGTTCTGCTTTTCTGATGTATTAAATACCTATCATGCAACAAAATACAAATTAATTACTTAAAAATCATACAATGTGATTTTCTGGATTTTTGTTTTAGATTCCGTCACTCACAGTTGAAGAGTACCTATGATAAAAATGACAGACTTCTACATGCTTTGTAAGTGGGAAAACCTGCAAAATCGGCAGTGTATCAAATATTTGTTCTCCCCACTGTAAGTAATGTATTCATAGATTAAAAATACTACTTGTAATACTAATTAGGTTCAGGTTGTGTAATGTTAGTCATACTAGCTACTGTACTGTATCTGCATGAACTATTTTAGATTAAAAGTGATTGTTGTTGTTCAGAAACTTGGCAGGTATACAAGAGGATCTTGGTTTATTATTGGCACATTAGCTGTAAAATCTTATAATAAAATGTATATATATTTGCATATATATATATATTTATATTTATTTTGCATATATATACAGTGAGTGTACAGCTTGTATAACAGTTTAAATATGCTGTCCCCTCAAAATAACTCAACACACAGCCATTAATGTCTAAACCGCTGGCAACAAAAGTGAGTACACCGCTAAGTGACAATGTCCAAATTGGGCCCAATTACCCATTTTCCCTCCCCGGTGACTCGTTGGTGTTAGGTCTCAGGTGTGAATGCAGGTGTCATCACTCTCACACTCCCTCATACTGGTCACTGGAAGTTCCACATGCCACCTCATGACAAAGAACTCTCTGAGGATCTGAAAAAAATTATTGTTGCTCTACATAAAGGTGGTCTAGGCTATAAGAAGATTGTCAAGACCCTGAAACTGAGCTGCAGCACAGTGGCCAAGACTGTACAGTGGTTTAACAGGACAGGTTCCACTCAGAACATGGTCGACCAAAGAAGTTGAGTGCATGTGCTCAGAGTCATATCCAGAGGTTGTCCTTGGGGAATAGACATGAGTGCTGCCAGCATTGCTGCAGAGGTTGAAGGGGTGGGGGACCAGCCTGTCAGTGCTTAGACCATATGCCGCACACTGCATCAAATTGGTCTGCATGGCTGTCGTCCCAGAAGGAAGCCTCTTCTAAAGATAATGCACAAGAAAGCCCACAAACAGTTTGCTGAATACAAGCAGATTAAGGACATTGATTACTGGAACCATGTCCTGTGGTCTGATGAGACCAAGATAAACGTATTTGGTTCAGATGGTGTCAAACGTGTGTGGCGCCAACCAGGTGAGGAGTACAAAGACAAGTGTATCTTGCCTATAGTCAAGCATGGTGGTGGGAGTGTCATGGTCTGGGGCTGCATGAATGCTGCCGGCACTGGGAAGCTACAGCTCATTAAGGGAACCATGATTGCCAATATGTACTGTGACAAACTGAAGCAGAGCATGATCCCCTCCCTTTGGAGACTGGGCCGCAGGGCAGTATTCCAACATGACAACGACCCCAAACACACCTCCAAGACGACCACTGACTTGCTAAAGAAGCTGAGGGTAAAGGTGATGGACTGGCCAAGCATGTCTCCAGATCAAAACCCTATTGAACATCAGTGGGGCATCCTCAAAAGGACCGCATGGTCTCTAACATCCACCAGCTCCGTGATGTCGTCATGGAGGAGTGGAAGAGGACTCCAGTGGCAACCTGTGAAGCTCTGGTGAACTACATGCACATAAGGCAGTGCCGGAAAAAAATGGTGGCCACAGAAAATATTGACACTTTGATCCCAATTTGGAGATTTTCACTTAGGGGTGTACTCACTTTCGTTGCCAGCGGTTTAGACATTAATGGCTGTGTGTTGTGTTATTTTGAGGGGACAGCAAATGTACACTGTTATACAAGCTGTACACTCACTACTTTACCTTTAAAGTGTTATTTCTTCAGTGTGGTCACATGAAAAGATATACTCAAATATTTACAAATAAATACTGTATATATATTTTCCAGTTATTTGTTATTACTGGGATCCACCATATCATACGGAAAGGACTACTAGATAAAGTAATCCCTGATCTTCTGCTTTTGGTTTCGTACGATTGCTTACTGCCAGTGACAAGGAATCACAACACCTTTGTGTTGCATCACTATTTAGCATACTGATGTTGTAATTCAGCTAGAGAGAAATAATACCTTTTAAACTAAAATACATATTAATGTGTTATGATTTTGATTAAACTGAAGTATTGAGATAAGGGGGAATATGTCCTCTTACACTCAATATGATTGCAAAAATGAACTGTGAACAAACACACCCTTCCTACAAAGGGAGGATGGGAATATCAAAACAATAATTAGGAATTTGCGGACTGTTTGACGGTAAAAAAACAACAACATGTATACTTTACATTTGATCCATTCAAAAATGTCTTGACGACAAGGACATTGTCAGGTAAGTGGCAAGTGGCAGTCAGAGAGCTACATATATTTAGAGAAACACTGAATTGCCCTTTTACCATTCCGGCTTCCGTCTTCTGTTTGGAGTCAGTATGAGAGACTGCCAACTGACATCAATTTTTTTATAGCCTCATAAAGTATTCCAATGACCAGGTCACCCTTCTCATAACTAGGGAGGAGAATGCATGAAAAAAGTAATCATCACTGTGAAAGAGCCTGCTTGTGCAAGCACCTTCAAATATGTCTGGAGAGACACTCAGCGCAAATGCTAACGTATTTTGGCCGCTAATGCCATATGACCTTCTCACATCTATTATCAGACTGGCTGACGCATAGTGCAGAACATGCCCTGCTTGTCTGGTGCAAAGATTTCAACCTCAAAGAATAAAAATATCAGGCATGATAGTAGATACTACCAAAAACAAAGTTATGATATTTCAAGACAAAAGCTATTCATGTAAGTTAATAGCATTAGATAGATATCAAATAACTTTGTCATTTAGATTTTAATATACATTATGTATGGGAAGATACAGTACTGTTGATGTATATATTCTATATCAATGTTAAAATGGAAGGGGTTTTCTTTTGCAGTGGCATCTGTTTCTGTGCACTCCCTAAATTGCTTATTATTGCAGAGGTGCTGTGCAGTTTTAAACAAATTAACAGAATAACATGACATGCTTTTTAAGTATTTCCCCTTTGATTTGGCAAGAGAGAAAGACCTCCCTGACAGACTTGGAACACCCCAGACAAACAAACCATCACACCACCAAAACCCATTATTGGGCAATTAGTGACAGCTGGTGGGTTGTCAGACTGGTAATGGCCTAAAAAGAAATACCCATGGAACACAAAAATGTGCCACAATGGCCAGTTTAAACCTGAGCCATTGTCAATCAACTGATGCTACCTTTCGGAATGATCTGGAGAATGTTAATGTAAATGACACATTTCTAAACTATGGAAAGGGACTTAGTGTGCAGTGAAGATTGAAATCTTCATCTCAAACAATGTACTGTACATATGTTTACTAGAATCATTAATTACCAGAATACTTTGATGCAAAATCAAGCAAAATGGGTGTTATTTTACAGGTCTGTGCGTATTATCTCAACCTTATCTTTTTTTTAAAGGTGTGGCTGAACTATGAGAGGCCCAAGAGGTGGAGAGACAGAAGTAGGGGGAGGGGTAAAAGTCATTTAATTATTCAAGAGGGGAAAAGGCAGCGAAGAGGAACAAATAGTGTTTCTCCCAGAACCAGGGCCCCCTGACCCCAACCCCACGTACCTGAAGCCCTAGCCCCATCGCATTAGTGAAATTCTTATTTGATGGCATTTTAATATTCTGCCTTGATGACTTTTTAGCAACATTTACTTTCGGAGGTCTCGAGCGTTTCCCCCAGAGGAAATGAAACATGTCAAAACCCATTACAAAAAAAATCAAAATGTAAATACCTTGGCCATGTTACTGGTAATACACACAATCCTGGCCGCTCAGAGCCAAGGCACACAAACACTCATCTGCTTGCCGGCTCGTAATGAGTCTGTTTGATGGGTAAGCGATTTGTGGGTCACCGAACATACGTTACAGATCCAATTTAACCCTTGATTGCTTGTACTCTGGAGGACCCTAGGAAATGTGTTATTGAAATTTAATACCAGATAATTTCTTTTTCCTCCCATGCTGGTACAAAGGTATACTAATATGACTCCTTCCATGGCCTGAACAAGTGGGGGAGGCAGTGGGAACTCCAACCAAGAGAGAAGGGAGAAAACAAATGACAGCAAGAAAACAAAGACAATTTTATGCATGAATGCAGTCCCTACCACCTTTTGGGGTCTTGCTGAACACCAATCCAATTAGCCGGTGAAGATGCTACAGTAAGTTCTAACTCAATTGAATTTGGGTTTCTCCATCATGTATGGCAGCAATTTGATATGCATGATAGTTCTTGAGGTTAAATTAGACATAAAACATTTTGGGGAAATTCACAGACATTAGGCACTGATGCAGGGATTTTAATGTCCCAGATGAATCAACAGTTGGTTCCCACAAGTAGCCTAATATGGTACCAATGACTCAGCTATTTACACTCACCTAAAGGATTATTAGGAACACCATACTAATACTGTGTTTGACCCCCTTTCGCCTTCAGAACTGCCTTAATTCTACATGGCATTGATTCAACAAGGTGCTGAAAGCATTCTTTAGAAATGTTGGCCCATATTGATAGGATAGCATCTTGCAGTTGATGGAGATTTGTGGGATGCACATCCAGGGCACGAAGCTCCCGTTCCACCACATCCCAAAGATGCTCTATTGGGTTGATATTTGGTGACTGTGGGGCCCATTTCAGTACAGTGAACTCATTGTCATGTTCAAGAAACCTATTTGAAATTATCCGAGCTTTGTGACATGGTGCATTATCCTGTTGGAAGTAGCCATCAGAGGATGGGTACATGGTGGTAATAAAGGGATGGACATGGTCAGAAACCATGCTCAGGTAGGCCGTGGCATTTAAACGATGCCCAATTGGCACTAAGGGGCCTAAAGTGTGCCAAGAAAACATCCCCCACACCATTACACCACCACCACAGCCTGCACAGTGGTAACAAGGCATGTTCTCATTCTGTTTACGCAAAATCCTGACTCTACCATCTGAATGTCTCAACAGAAATCGAGACTCATCAGACCAGGCAACATTCTTCCAGTCTTCAACTGTCCAATTTTGGTGAGCTCGTGCAAATTGTAGCCTCTTTTTCCTATTTGTAGTGGAGATGACTGGTACCCAGTGGGGTCTTCTGCTGTTGTAGCCCATCCGCCTCAAGGTTGTGCGTGTTGTGGCTTCACAAATGCTTTGCTGCATACCTCGGTTGTAATGAGTGGTTATTTCAGTCAAAGTTGCTCTTCTATCAGCTTGAATCAGTCGGCCCATTCTCCTCGCTTAAATCACCTTTCTTTCCCATTCTGACATTCAGTTTGGAGTTCAGGAGATTGTCTTGACCAGGACCACACCCCTAAATGCATTGAAGCAACTGCCATGTGATTGGTTGATTAGATAATTGCATTAATGAGAAATTGAACAGGTGTTCCTAATAATCCTTTAGCTGAGTGTACATCTGCTATTCTACACTGATATACTGTAAATTATTTTTGTTTTCTTGAAAAGGAAACTGACTTCCAGCTCATGAAGCCGCTGAGTTTTTTCTTTTCCAGGTTATAGAACTAACAGAAAAACAGACATTTTAAAAGGTGATATAATTTTTTTATTTGGGTGCTGACTTATTGCTGACTAATATTTACCCTGAGGGCTCAATTTCAACTAATTAAATGCAAGGGGACACCTTAGGGGTAGACAGAAATGCTGTATGTTTTAGGGTGAAGTTTCATCATATCCATGGTGCAGGCGGATTTAGGGGCATAAAATGTTGTTTGGATGAAGGACAAATGGGTTGAATATTGAATGACAGCTACAGTAGATCCATATAGTCTGGTGGTTAGTGAATTTCTTATTTGGAAATATGGGTCTGTTTTGTTGAAAAAAAAAAACATCTGACACGTGCACCACTACTTGCCTAGGGTTTTGATATCAAGATGTGATGTAAAAGAAAAAACACTTTTTTGATTATCTTAATATCAATATAGTGGATATAATGCTATAACAACTACATTGGAACACCAATGAATAGAAAATATGTTTAGGGATTTTCGTTCCATCCCAAAGACGATACCAAAACATTGTCATTCAAGTCACATTAGAGTGATATTTGCATTTCGCCGTCAAATAAAAAGTAAACCATTGAAAGATCTGCAATACAAACACTAATTATGCCACATTTTAATTGAGTAAAATTATGAAAAATGTGATTATATATTTCCATTTAATATTCCAAACTTGTTAAGCATTATCTAGTTGAAATGTTGATTAATTCCACTGTTTATATTTATTTGTTGGTCTTCCAATAGTAAATTCTAATTCTGGAAAGGTTCACACAGGTCCATTTTACAAGCAACCTGGTCTATGTAGAGCCATTGCCATCTCTCATATGGGCAAGTGAGGATGGAACTGGTTGACATAATTCAAACAGAACCCTGTAGTATAAGGTGATGCAATCACGATGGACTAAAAAGGTAGTGTTTTTTGCTACAGTGTTGCTTTTTAAGAGTTAATTATCATTGATTGACTAATAAATAAATTCTGCTAATTACTGATTGAAATATTATCCTACTTATGCTACTATACTTCTGTTACTGCTAATAGTGATTATAATGGTAAATGGTAATGAAAATGTCCCAAAATGTTACATCTATGTAATATAATAAACACATTATTTTATTATAATTATTTTATACTATATAATATTTCAATCAGTGATTAGCAGAATTTATTTATTAGTCAATCAATGATAATTAACTCCTAAAAAGCAACACTGTAGCAAAAACACCACCTTTTCACCCTTGTTGGGAAAGTCCATTGTGATTGCATCACCTTATATATACATGCCCACACACTGAAAGCTGTTGTGCTGATTAAAGAAGATATAAAACTGGCCTCCTTTAAATTAAGGCAATTCCATGTGAGAAATTGCCAATAAACTGAAGATCTCATACAACTCTGTATACTACTTCCTTCACAGAACAGTGCAAACTGGCTCTGACCAGAATAGAAAGAGGAGTGGGAGGCCTCGGTGCACAACTGAGCAAGAGGACAAATTCATTAGAGTGTCTAGTTTGAGAAACAACCGCCTCACAGGTCCTCAACTGGCAGCTTCATTAAATAGTACCTGAAAAACACCAGTCTCAGCATCAGCAGTGAAGGGGTAACAAACAGGGATGCTGGCTTTCTAGGCAGAATTGCAAAGAAAAAGCTATATTTCAGACTGGCCAATAAATAGAAAACATTAAGATGAACAAAAGAACACAGACATTGGACAGAGGAAGATCTCTGCCTTGACCGTTCCTCCATACAGCATCTCCCCAGATCCTTCAGATTGTCCAATAAAAAGAAAAGATTCCACTTGACAAGTTTGAGGGGTTAAGATCACCAAAAAGAGCATTTGTGAGATGCAGACCAAATGAAAAGATGCTGGAGGAGTGCTTGACGCCATCTGTCAAGCATAGTGGAGGCAATGTGATGGTCAGGGGGTGGGGGCTATGGTGGTGGTATACTGGGAGATATGTACAGAGTAAAATAGATCTTGAAAAAGGATGGCTTTCACTCCATTTTGCCACGCCATTCCATACCCTGTGGACGCTGCCTGATTCAGGCCAACAGAACAATGACCCAAAGCACAGCTCCAAACTATGCAACTATTTTGGGAAAAAAACAGTCAGACGGTATTCTGTCTATAATGGAGTGGCCAGCACAGTCACAGGATCTCAACCCTATTGAGGTGTTGTGGGAGCAGCAATCGTGTGGTCCTCAGTGGCAGGCGGTCAGAACGTAACGTCACAGGGACGATGCCCCCGGGCCCCACGGAGCACGCGGTCTCCCACATTCTACATGTTCATTAGACCCGCGATAGTGACCGTGGTCCTGGAGATGACAAACCTGGAGGGCTCTCGGAAATACGGAGACGGCTGGAAGGCGATGGACGCGATCGACCTGGGGTTGCTGATCCTGGCGGGTATATACAGGTCCCGAGGCGAGGCTGCGGCCTGTCCCTGGGACGCAGAGAGCGGAAGGCCGATGTTCCACCGACAAGGTGGTCGGAATGTACAGCTGCAGAAGGATGATGGCCCGCTGGCCCCTGGTGGTCTTTCACAACATCCTCGATGTCTCCTCGTACAACGCCTTTCGTGTTATGGAGGGAGCTCAAAGCCAACTGGATGACCGGCATGCAGAACAAGAGGAGAGTGTTCCTCGAGCAGCCGGGAAAGGCTCTTGTGACGCCGCTCATCGAAAGAAGGGAGCTTCTCCCGCGCACACACGTGTCCGCGGTGCATGTGAAAGCTGGCCCCCGGACCCTGCCCCTGCCAGTAAGAGGAAGATGTGTCAGAGCTGCCCACCCAAGAAGGACTGTAAAACCTACACTGTGTGCAGCAGGTGTAAGAAATGTATCTGCAGAGGCTGCACACACGCGTACTTCTCCAAGTGTGCCGATAAGGGGTTTACAGAAGAAGGGACAATCTGACCCGCAGGATACGGGTGTATGCAGAATGCCAAGGCAACACAAGGGTTAAGTTTTGAATTGGAATCAGAATTTTTTTCACCAATTTGTTGTATTTGTGCCTAAAATTGTCATATGGTGAAACATGAAAGTTATTGTATATAAAATAAAAATTAGGTATATTTTTCTTATGTGTCTCAATCTTTCAATATAGTTTAGATTAATTCCGAGAAAATCTGTAAAAAATCTGTTAAACATTTAAAAAAATGTTTGTGTCTCCTGCTGATTTGCTGACTATTTTACATGTTCCATTGATATGTTCATGATTTATCACTAACAAAGCCTTTTTTTCATCAAAATTCTGAGCAACACACCAAATGATATAGTGGCACACCATAGGATGAACCACACCACAGTACAATTTATGCAATGCAATGCAAAAACCTGTATTATATGCATTTAACATTTAAATAAAAACTGTTTAAGAAAAATAACACAAATGTTCGTAACATTGCACCACTAAACATTGTATAACACTTGGTTGTCGGACACACGACTAGTAAAGAAACATATTTCAAGTGATGAACAAACTAGTAAAGAATAGTATCACAATAAATTGTTTACCATTAAGTCTTTTGAATATTAACTAATGGTAAGAATTAATTACCCATAACTAAACTCATGACCCTTATAAACAAGGTTAGGTTATTTCTGCTTTTATAAATATTAATTTAAAACATTCATTTAATTCAGGGCGTAAGTTAATTTTAGTAAATGAGTTAAACAACAACTGAATAACACAAGTTAATTATATTTCTTGCTATGTCAGCTGAAGTTTTTGTCTGTGTTCACATTTCAATATACATATGCCAGTTGTATTTCAAGAGTTGCACACTGACTGCATGACTTTGATTCTGACATTTTACAGACAATTTTATTGTGATGATGAAAAATGCAGTCTGATTTGTTTGGCCAGACAAAAGCATTTTTCTGTCCAAGTTGTTGCATACACTTCACCTGCATATACAAAAGGTGTTGGTACAGTCATCTTCAATGGGTGCTAATGTAAAATAATAGGCTACTTTGACTGTCAGAGATCACCTAAAAGAGTAAAATTAATAACAGTCTGATTAACAAAGTGTACAAGGCCAGCCTGGCTATAAAAATAGGCTTGAGCCTTGTTCACATGTTTTCATGTGACGAATGACAAAAAAAGTGTTAAAAAGGACAAGCTTTTAACTCACAATTCTATTATAACAATTATATTATTCTATCAATGTATATTCTAGATTTCCCCACATTTGCATCTGTGTTCTTATAATGATGAATCTCATTGTCCTTGTAAATGGAATGCACGTGTCAGTTGTTCCTAATTAGGATAGGTAAATGTCCCGTCAATCCCCATGAAAGGGCGTGATTCTGCAGGGCCATATGCACACAGAAATCACACACAGATGGGATGAATCTCAAATCACATACTTGCATACTATACAATACATACTATATACTAAAATCACATTGTAGTATTTTTTATGAATTTATTGGTAAATTCCTCGGTAAAATAAGTATTTGGTCACCTACAAACAAGCAAGATTTGGCTCTCACAGACCTGTAACTTCTTCTTTAAGAGTCTCCTCTGTCCTCCACTCGTTACCTGTATTAATGGCACCTGTTTGAACTTGTTATCAGTATAAAAGACACCTGTCCACAACCTCAAACAGTCACACTCCAAATTCCACTATGGCCAAGACCAAAGAGCTGTCAAAGGACACCAGCAACAAAATTGTAGACCTGCACCAGGCTGGGAAGACTGAATCTACAATAGGTAAGCAGCTTGGTGTGAAGAAATCAACTGTGGGAGCAATTAAAAGAAAATGGAAGACATACAAGACCATTGATAATCTCCCTCGATCTGGGGCTCCACGCAAGATCTCACCCCGTGGGGTCAAAATGATCACAAGAACCGCAAAAATCCCAGAACCACACGGGGGGACCTAGTGAATTACCTGCAGAGAGCTGGGACCAAAGTAACAAAGGCAACCATCAGTAACACACAACTCCCCCAGGGACTCAAATCCTGCAGTGCCAGACGTGTCCCCCTGCTTAAGCCAGTACATGTCCAGGCCCATCTGAGGTTTGCTAGAGAGCATTTGGATGGTCCAGAAGAGGATTGGGAGAAAGTCATATGGTCAGATGAAACCAAAATACAACTTTTTGGTAAAAACTCACCTCGTCGTGTTTGGAGGAGAAAGAATGCTGAGTTGCATCCAGAGAACACCATACCTACTGTGAAGCATGGGGGTGGAAACATCATGCTTTGGGGCTGTTTTTCTGCAAAGGGACCAGGACGACTGATCCATGTAAAGGAAAGAATGAATGGGGCCATGTATCGTGAGATTTTGAGTGAAAACCTCCTTCCATCAGCAAGGGCATTGAAGAGGAAACATGGCTGGGTCTTTCAGCATGACAATAATCCCAAACATACCGCCCGGGCAACAAAGGAGTGGCTTCGTAAGAAGCATTTCAAGGTCCTGGAGTGGCCTAGCCAGTCACCAGATCTCAACCCCATAGAAAATCTTTGGAGGGAATTGAAAGTCTGTGTTGCCCAGCGACAGCCCCAAAACATCACTGCTCTAGAGGAGATCTGCATGGAGGAATGGGCCAAAATACCAGCAACAGTGTGTGAAAACCTTGTGAAGACTTACAGAAAACGTTTGACCTCTGTCATTGCCAACAAAGGGTATATAACGAAGTATTGAGATTAACTTTTGTTATTGACCAAATACTTATTTTCCACCATAATGTACCAATAAATTCATTAAAACTCCTACAAAGTGATTCCGGATTTTTTTTCTTATTTTGTCACTCATAGTTGAAGTGTACCTATGATGAAAATGACAGGCCTCTCTCATCTTTTTAAGTGGGAGAACTTGCACAATTGGTGGCAGACTAAATACTTTTTTGCCCCACTATAGGTCTGGAAAGATTTGCACACTGACAATTTTCATATTTTGGGCTCTGTACGCCACCACAATGGATTTGAAATGAAACCACCAAGTTGCAAGTGCAGACTTTCAGGTTTAATTCAAGGGATAACAAAAATATTGTATGAAACATTTAGGAATAACAACCATTTACATACACAGTCCCCTTATTTCAGGGGCTCAAATGTAATTGGACAAATTAACACAATCATAAATACAATTTTCATTTTTTTACTTTGTTGAGAATCCTTTGCAGGCTGCTTGAAGTCTGGAACGCATGGACATCATGAAACGCTGGTTTCCTACTTTGTGATGCTTTGGCAGGCCTTTACTGCTGCTGTCTTCAGTTCTTGTTTGTTCGTGGGTCTTTCTGCCTTAGGTTTTCTCTTCAGCAAGTGAAATGCATGCTTGATCGGGTTGAGATTAGGTGATTGACTCTGCCATTGCAGAATATTCCACTTCATTGTCTTAAAAAGTTAAGTGCCGTGCATTCAACTTTGCTGAATTTGGCTGAATCTGAGCAGACATTATATCCCTATACACTTCTGAATTAATCCGGCTGCTTCTGTCTTCTGTCACATCATCAGTTAACACTAGTGACCCAGTGCCTACTGAAGCCATGCCATGCCCATGCTATCACACTGCCTCTACCATGTTTTACAGATGGGGCATGCTTCAGATCATAAGCCGTTTCAAGCATTCTCCATACTTTTGCTTCACATCATTCTGGCACAGATTGATCTTAGTTTCATCTGTCCAAAAATGCTGTTCCAGAATTGGGCTGACATTTTTAGATGTTTTCGGGCACAGTCTAATCTAGCTTTACTATTCTTGAGGTTTATGAATGGTTTGCACCTTGTGGTGAACCCTATGTACTTTCTCTCTTGGAGTCCTCTTAAAAGGTAGATGTGGATAATGATAACCTCCTGGAGAGAGTTCTTCACTTGGCTGGATGTTGCAAAGGGGTTTTTCTTTACCATGGAAAGGATCCTACGATCATCCACCACTGTAGCTCACCTGTGCATTCTTTCTCAGAATGTACCAAACTGTTGATTTGGCCACTCCTAATGTTCCTGCTACCTCTCTGATGTTTTTTTTTTGCAGCCTAGGGATGGCCTGTTTCACTTGGATTGAGAGCTCCTTTGACCGCATGTTGTGGTTTCACAGTATCATCCTCCAAATGCAAATGCCACACCTGGAATCAACTCCAGATCTTTTACCTGGCTAAATGATGAAGAAATAACGAAAGAATAGCCCACACTTGTCCATTAAACTTTTGAGTGAACTGTCCAATTAATTTTGGTCCCTTGAAAAAGGGGGCTACATATTAAATTAAATTTGTCTGTGAATACCCTCACTTTAATGCTGAGAGACTGCACTTTAAGCCTATATTCATTATTTAACCGTAACTTGAATCCATTTTGGGTAACAGCCAAAATAACAAAACTTGTGTCACTGTTCAATAATTTCTTTACCTAACTGTTTATTATGCCAGATTAGTATATGAGAACATTAGTATGTCCCAAACCATAGTACACTGAAAACAGTATGACAAAAGTTCCCGGATGGTCTACTATTTACAGTGGATTTTTTAAGCATTCGTTCGTGCTTTTTGGGGTAATATAAAATAAGACAGATAAATGAACGTTGTTGTACCATGAAACGAAATTGATGTTAATGCGTGAAAACATTATCTAATGTTGAGACCCAATTTTATGAGGAAATAGTATAAAACTGGAGAACTTAAGAAAATTCACTAATTATTTGGCACAAACATGTCAGCACTCAAATGTGCGTAAGTGTGCTCTTGAGTGTGCGTAGATTCTGTTCTTACCAAAAGAAACCACAGTGAATGTCAGAATCTTTGTGGAAACTGCGTAAGTGGGTTTTAAGAAGGAATTTCTTCTTAAGAATGGTTGGTTAGTGAGGCCCATTGTCCTTTGATGGGTAGGCGGAAATGGAATTAAACAGGGTTATTTGTGGTTATGCTAGAGGTGAGGGGGCTACTAAATTAAGCTTTGATTGCGGCCACAAAACTGAAACACCCTCTGACAAAGTTGGAAATGGAAAAGTACCACCCTTTCTCTCTTCCATTAGCCTCACTAATCTCTTTCATTTCCCGTTTGTAAAAATTCTACACAAACTGAATCATGTAGGGAATCACTGTGACATCTAAATCTCTTTTTGTAAGCTAGTCAACCAAAAGTGAAAGAATGTTTTTTATATAAACAGTGGTTAATTTAATTTAGCTAACTTCCACAAGGTGGGAGTAAATGTAAATTTGAGATATCTTCTTCAAATCTTTTAATGATCTTCATAATAATCTTTACTTTAATATCTTAATTTCTTTCAATATTATTGCTGCTTAACTGGAACAGTCAAATGTTATCACTACTGTGATACAGGCAGTAGAAAAGAGGCAGAAGGATTGGTAGTGTAGAGGAGGGTAAATGGTAAGGGGGCTAATTGAGAGCTCAAGCGAGGAGTCAGCAGGCTGGCTCCGGCTGAATTCATTCATAGTGTTTGTCATTAAACCCCACTGTGGAGAGAGAACAGAGTGAGCTGGACCACTCGTGTGTAACCAAGATTTATGCTAATAGCCCCCTGCATATGCTTATTCCTCATATCTATATTAAAGTTAATAGACTGTTACATTGCTTCTTAACCCCGGTTTCCATACATGATTACCTTTTCTGATTTCTTTGCAAAACGCCATATAAACACAGGGCAAGGATTTTGTCAACGTGTCAATGGGTTTGTTTCCAGTGGCAGCCCAAGGCTCTCATAATCAATTTGTTAACTTTAGGGACTCAGTCATAAATGCCTGCCTAAAGAGCTGGGCCTGCATCTGTCTAATGTTCCAAGGCTGCAGAACAGAGCAGCCCCTGATTGTACAGCGCTCTCCAAAATGATTGGCCTTCTTGGTAAAGAAGAGCAAAAAAGGCTATAAATTGTTAGTTTTTTTAGCTTGATCTTACACTCGTGAGTGATATCTAACCTTTAATAGAAGGGAACTGGTACTGGGAAGCAATGGCCATCTGACATGATTAGCCATTGTAAGAGCCTAACTCTTTGGACAGTGATACATTTTTCTAAGGATCTGGAGAAATGGTTTGGATAATTTTCTTGCTTTAGGATCCAACAACAGCAAGGTTTTCACTTTGGCAGAGATTGCTTTGAAATCTTCTGGTATTTGGCAGTCCAATATGTTTTCTAACCAGGTTCCCAGGCAAACAGGCCCCCCATCTAAACAAACGCTTTTTTGCTTGACCTGTCTTTTCACGCTAAACACATCTCTGGTGTTTTTGGCCAGCAAGTAACTTGGTGACCCCAAGATTCAAACCACTTCTACAATTCTACTGTGATCCTTGTATTACCTCTGAAACCATCCTACTGACTGGCCGTGGAGACAATAAAAATGTGGGTCCATTTCTAGGGAGGTTCCTCACAGCTCCTAATAATATAATTCTTAATTATTTACCAAATTGTGCAGATGGGTATTTTCCAAGCATGCATTTTTCACAACCCTCTGGGTGTAGTGACCATTTTAGTTCATTGTTGATGTGGACACCAAGAAACTTGAAGCTTTCTAGCCACTTCACTTCAGCCCTATTAATGTGGATGGAGTGTTCCTTCCCATCACTTCTGTAGTACCCGATTACCTAATGTTTTGCTGATAAAGAGATTGTTGTCCTGACATCACACTAATGCCACATTTCCAATGGTGGTTCACCCCGGTACCAGGGCTACTCAGGTTATTTATGCTAATGTTGGCTCTAGATTTCTTCTATACGTTTGATACTAAGGACTTAAGGAGGGGCTCGTCGGGAGGGAGGAGTAAACACAATTAGTTTTTTAGGTTATGAAAATAAAAGGCGATATGTTTCTGGTAGTACAATAACAAACTATAACGCCATGCTCAGTTTGTTTATAATACAGTGTTTGAACTTGAGTAAAAAAACTAATTTCTTCCTCAAACTTTTGCGACCGGCTCATTCTCCACCTACCCGTACACTGGTGACACTGCAACTGTATGCCAATGTATTCATTATTTGGTTTAGGAATTCTGAGGTAATTTTGTGTTGTAATAGGTTCTGCACTCATGTCGGTCTCAGCACTCCGTTTTTCTATTGATTGAATGGCATCGTACAACCTTCGGTGATTACAACTATTTCCGTTGCGAGTCGGCTTCCCTGTACTGTGCTTTATTTTATCAGGGACCTGTTTGTTAGATCGGATGAAAACCATTACGAGAAGCCTAAAGACTAAGCAAATTATACACATTGCTGTTTGAATAGAATAACATGTTGCGTTTTTGCAGCACGTAACACGTCAACTCGCAAACTCCGCCCTAACGCCTTATATGCACCAGATACCTCAACATTTAGATTACGTTATTTTTGTCGGATGTCCTGTACATATTTGTCCGTACTTGACACACATGTGCTTTCGCAATTATTATTTTTGCAGACTCTAAGAGAACCTGCTCTATACGACCAAAGTGCATTGGGCCTATTGCGAGGAGGGTATATCTGCAGAACGCAATATGGTATATCTGCAGACCGCAAGTCAGGGGCGTTACTTAATATGGGGGTTCCTGAATATTAAGTTGCGCCCACTGAATATTAAGTTGCGCCCACTGACGTTCGCCATTGGTCAGTTTGGGGACATCTTGGTTTGACACAGATTATGCCATTAATTTCATGATTTTGGACTACATTAACTGACTTTCAGTAATGTCTGTTTTGCTCTTTTGGACCTGTTCTATTTGTAATTTATGTTATTGAATCAACTTTTAGGATAAGGGTTAAATCAGTCCTCAGATAATCAATTCCAAGACCTGTAACACTTATTTTCCTCCCAACAATGTTTTAAGTCCATAACCGCGTCATTATTCTAGAATTAAAATGTGCTTGTTCCAGGCAGCCCTGGAAAAAATAATATTTCTGTAAACAGATGTTGACCTGACCTCTACATGATGCTAATTGAAACTTGCCACCTTACTTCAACAGGCTTTAGAAAATTCAACACTTCCAGTTACCAGTTTCAACTTTCTAGAAAATGGCTGTTAAATTGAACAGTGCAAGTCAAAAGAGTGAGAAACCATTATAATGATTTGTATTTGAAAATACCATTTAATTTGACATAATTGGTACAAGCATAATCAGACTACAGCGCTTTTTCAACATGTAGTCAAAGCAAATACACTTGTTTTCTGTATCAGTGCTTGAACCGCTTGAACCTAGTGTCATATCTTGACAAAAGATATTGAATGAAATCACATGGACTCTGAGATAAAGTTGTAACGTTGGTTAACTCTTCTTCCTCCATTAGGACACTCAACATAATGACGTCATACCCACACATGACACCTTGCGTCCAACCATGTGTCAAACCAGAATGTCCCCAAACTGACCAATGGCGAACATCAGTGGGCATAACTTAATATTCAAAAACCCCCATTTAAACTGACCAATGGCGAACATCAGTTGGGGTAACTTAATATTCAGTGGGCTTAACTTAATATTCAGGAACCCACATATTAAGTAACGCCCCCGACTTGCGGTCTGCAGATATACGTGCTCCTTTAATTGGAAACTTGAATTTCCGTCATACCATTGCAACAGCAAAACCACACAAAAGTTGAACGCAACGAGTGTGACATATCTGGTGGACATCAGGCATAAGTCCTTTAGGGTAAAACACCAGTGTTTGGTACCAGTGGAAACAAGGCATAAAAGGACCATGACTTCCTTCCCATAGGCTGTCCCATGATCATTGGTGATCAGTTTATTGTGTTCCTGATTCTGATATTAGTCTTCCCACAGGGCTACCTAACTCAAAACATTCTTATAATTTCCCCCATATTAGTGTTTTTACAAAAAGGAAGAATATAAATTTAGAAATTGGTACCTTTTTTTATATTCGAACATTACTTTTCTGGTCAGACCAGCAGAACATAAAAATATGAATTCTACTCAGAATTAAATGATTGGGAAATAAGTTAGCCAATAGAAAACTAAAAAAGGATGAGTGTTCAGAAAATGTGTTCAAATCCCAAGGGCACTTGACTGAACCCAGAGCCATGAGCTGTTTTGTCTTGAAATGGGTACGATGAGGTAAGAGACCCCCATCCCATAAAGCCTCGATCACTCCTACGTCAATGCACTGTGATACACGGAAGTGAATTAATTTCAAATGGAACGCTGCAATTGGCTTGCAGCATTGCAGTGCAGAAGCAGTGGCAGAACATTGGTCTTGTGTATGCGTTGGATTTATGGGGTATCACTTGTTTCTTACTGTAATTTAGACAAAGGCTAGCCCAGTTCATCTACAAAAATATAATTAAATTTCTAAGTGTAAAAAATACTAATTCACTATTAACTTATCAGTCCCCCCACCTTCTTTGGCCTGGATTTGTGACACCCATTTAATATGGGATATTGGGTTGAAACTTCACTTATAGTGCATTCAGAGGTATTCAGACCACTAACATTACAGCTACATTCTAAAATATATTAAATTGATTTTCCCCCCTCATCAATATATACCACCGTTTCCAAAAAAGTTGGGACACACCGTAAAATGTAAATACAAACATGATAAAACAGACAATTTATTGTTTCTTGAAAAATATATGCCCAATATGAATTTGATGCCAGGAACACATTTCAAAAAAGTTGGGACAGTGGTAAACGTGCCCCTGTCCCAACTTTTTTGAAATGTGTTGCTAGCATCAAAATCTAAATGGGCATGTATGTTTCCAAAAACAATAAAATGTCTCAGTTTCAACATTTGATACTGAACATTGTCTTTGTACTATTTTTGATTAAATATAGGGATCATCACTGTTTTTATCAGCATTTTATGCAACGTCCCAACATTTTGGGAAATGGGGTTGTACACACAAAACCCTAATGATAATCATAACATTCCTATAACAGGTTTATAAGAATGTTATGCAAATTTATAATAACAAAACAAAAACAGAAATCACGTTTCTGACTGCACTGTAGATATCAATATACTGTAGATACAGGGGACTGAGATGGGCCTATTTACATAAAACTATTAGCTTTTGAATCTCATAACTTCAACAGTACAAATTGTTTATTTCTCAGAGAAGACCAATTCATTCAACAGAATTCATTGCATCATATTGCAATGGGTAAAAATAAAATGCATATTCAAATAAAATACCTGCTAAATTATTTTTGGGTTTTCACCAGCACACAACTTTCATAATTGTCCTCTACATTATACTGTCTTTTCCAATGCATTGGCTTAATATGGATAATTAATTTGTGGCTTTTCAATACTTATTTGTTAGCAGACAATGCTGAACACAAACATTTGTGCCTCAGTGTGACAAGATGGATAGGAATGTCAAAAGGCGGGGAAGTGGGGTTCCAGTTTTAGGTAGTCAGAGAGAATGTATCAGGATGTGAACTCAGTTTACTCAGTGGTAATTGATATTTTATCTGTGACTGATTTGTACGGTGTTACAGTATTCATCTTTTCATCACATTATTCATGTTTATTTGTGGAATATTTGGCCAAGAAGCAGATGAATCCTACAGAGCACTTGGAAATGTTCACTGTAAGACTTTCCTATAGTTTTAACAGACAGTAACATACAGTGCACAGTAAAATACCATAAGTATGTTTTACAGAATTAATGCTGTGGATTGCCCTGTATCGTGGGTAAAATGTTGAGAAGTATTGTTATCGGCTATGTTAGAAAGCCTCTTACTGTAGTCCAGTAATATTGTTAGTAATTGTTTTAATATGAGCAAGGTACCCAGTACCAATCCCACCACAAAGAAAACACCAAACCAAATAGGTGGACAGTGTGGTGGGAGGATTTGCACCCGCATGCTAGAATGACCATTAGCATACCAGACTGAGTAACCTAACAATTAAATAGACATGTATAAAATCTGGTATTACGATAGGAGCGATCCGACGTCAACTGATGTATTGTCGGTCAATGACCTCTAGGGTTGAACCGGCCGAACTGGCTACGGTAATAGTCTGTGGTGTAAGGGAGTGGGACAGAAAGAGCATTATTTTCTTTCAGCACTGCTTTTTTTTTTGGTAGCTATGTACTAATAATAAAAATGTTTGATAATTTTTGTAAAATTACTTCAAGTTAACTAGTTAGCTAGTTTCTGGGAATCAAACCGCTCTGTTGACAAAACCATCATTGGTATTGTACACAGCCATTTTAGTATTAACAATGTGAATACATTTCTCTTTGAATCGATCTGTACAGTTAGATAACAAGTTAACATTCTTCTCGGGAACTACTGAGATGGTGAGCATTCGGTCTGTCACATGACAGTTTAACAACATTGCCCTCTTTTAAATAGAGATCCACTTATCCGATACTGGAATCCAAAATGTTTACGATACTGGACAAAATTACAGGATTGGGTATCGGTGACCACAATTCTATGAAATGAGCTGTTGCTGTGAAACAGATCGTCCCATCAATGTGCAGTAAAAGCAGGTTTTTGATGATGGGGAGACTGCTAACAATTATATTGTCTGCATTCTGGTTATTACTGTAAACTTGAAACAATCACTAGTAAAATTGATAGTTGCAAACTATGCAAAGCAAGTTTTTCAATGGGTGACAGCAGAGTAGTTAAAGCTAGCTAGCTAACCCCTGTTGGCTAACACTAGCTAATGCCAGCTAGCTAATGCCAGGTTAATTGAGAATACAACACTTTTAACAGTGCGATGTCTAATCTCCTGGTCTATTCAGATTCATAGTTAAATAGTAAGCCTACCTGTTTGTTGCTGTAGCCTTTCCTTTTAGTTCCATCTTTAATTGATTAGTCAGATCAACTTTAGGCTCCTAAAGTGCCTAAAGTTGATCTAGTGCCACTTTGATCACATTGTGATCAATAATTTAAATGTTCTAATTCACATAGATTTTTATGATTTTAACCAAAAACTGGTACAAAAATGCTGATATAAACTTTAAGAAAAATTGTTTGTTTGTCACATCCCAAGTTTTCACTGCAGTGGAATATGTATCCACCTTCCCATTGTACTTTAAAATAGAATTTCCACAAATTCCTTACTACCTTGGAATGTTCATAAAGAGTGTTTTGTTAATATTTGATGTTGTTAAAATTATGTAAATTCAACTTTAAATCTTCGATTAATATTGAGACACTGTCTGGTAAAATAATTTGGTAATGGTCATATTCTGATACGGTGTCCAAAGTTCATGTCAGGGAGGTACCTGGCAGTCTATCGTAGCGTGATTTCGCAATCCTTCTTTTCTGCCTGTGTTTCTCAGCGACACCTATTAGCAGACAATACAGTGTGCAGGGCGGCTGCCCAGCCCCTCTGTGGGGGTGTTGCGCCACTGCAGTATAGTTGGCAACACCACCTTGGCCCTGTCGCATAACTTCACTAGCCTGATTCTGCCCTGAACTTGTGATTTTCTTGTTTTTTGTGCTGCTTGTTTGAAATATGTGAGAAAATAATGTTTATTTTGAGATTTCTCAATAATCTAAAGAGCATTCTAGAATTCTATTGGGATCTAAATTGTTAATGTTTAGTCTGTTTTCTGGGTCATCTCTGACTGTTTTCTCTGCCTGTGCCCAATGCTTATTGTCAAGATCTTCCAGGCAAGATATCACCAGTTGCATGTATGAGTTTGGTGACAGTATGGTCCGAGAGGACAGCACTGACTGCCTATCGCTGCTCAACAAGGCACAGAAACATCTGGTAAACAGAACTCTTGTTTAAGGAGATTTGGCATGAATTCCAGGACACTCACCAACTTCTACAGATGCACTATCGAGAGTATCCTGGCTGGCTGTGTCACCGCCTGGTATGGCAGCTGCACCGCCCTCAACCGCAAAGCACTTCAGAGGGTAAAACAGCAGAGAGCATCACAAGGTCTGACCTGCCAACCCTGCAAGATCTCTACACAGAGAGGTGTAGGAGGAGGAGCAAACAGATCATTACAGATCCCAGCCACCCATGCCACAGAATGTTTACCAAGCTGCCGTCAGGCAGAAGGTACAGGAGTATTCAGTCCAAAACAAACAGTCTATGGGACAGCTTCTTTCCACAGGCTGTAAGGCTGCTCAACTTGGGAACCCCTCTTCCCTTCCATCCATAGTCCATGCACACCTGTCATTTTATATCATGCACATCTGCCAACTTTACATTGCACTACGGTTGAATAATTGTATAGTTATTATTATTGATGTGTTTTTGTATGTGTTATTACTGATTGTGTTATCTTATTTTTTTAAATGATAATTATTGTTACTTTTAAAATTTTAACTGCACTGTCGGGAGTAGGAAAACCAAGCATTTAATTGCCGTAACTTGTTATTGCAAATGACAAACAAACCTTCTAAACTTTGAACTTTGCAGCACAGGATGCTGGATTGTTGTTGTTTTGCATGAAGACAAAGTGTTGCTAGAAAGCTATGGGGAAAATATGTTACATGCTTACTGCAAGTGCTCTAAGTTTGTGACGGCCAGATGAAGTTAATGGCCAGCTGAAGTGTGTGTGCAAAGCATTTCGATTACACCTAAATGCACCATTGTTGGCATTCATGATGTTAGCTGCATTGTCATAGACAACTGTGTTCACCTTACTGTTGTTCCCCACCCAGTCAGCAAAAATGGTAGGTAATTCATCTTTTGGGTTCTCTAATATAATGACCAAGCAAAAAACTGTTCTTTTTATATTCACAAATAATAAAAAACAGAAATAGCTGATATTCATGAGTTTTCAGACCCTTTCTTTGACCCACAAATTGAGCTCTGGTACAGCCTGTTTCCACTGAACATCCTTTAGATTTTTAATTGGAGTCCAGGTGTGCTTAATTCAATTGATTGGACATGATTTGGAAAGGCACTCGACTATCTAAAATAATGTCCCACAGTTATAACATGTCAAAGCATAAACCAAGCTATGAGGTTGAAGGAAATGTCCATACAACTCTTGAAGCAGTATTGTGCTATGACAAACATTCTGCAACATACAAGGTCCCCAAGAACATTGGCCTCCATCATTCTTAAATAAAAAAAGTTTGGAATCACCAAAACTCTTCCTAGATATATCAGCCTTCTTGGAGTTTGCCAAAAGGCACCAAAGGACTGTCAGACCATGAGAAAAAAAAAGACTCTGGTCTGATGAAACCACGATTTAACTGCCTGGCCTGAATGCCAAGTGTCATGCTGGAGCAGATTAGGCACCGCTCATCACCTGCCCAATACCATCTATGGTAAAGCATGATGGTGAAAACATTGGCAGGGATTATAAAACAACTCAGAATTAAGGGAAAGATGAACGGAGCAAAGTACAGAACATTCCTTGATGAAAACCTGCTCCAGAACCCTCATGATGACCTTCCAAAAGGACAATTCTAAGCACACAGCCAAAAAAACACAGGAGTGAGTTCAGGACAAGTCCAGCCAGCCTGAGCCCGGACTTCAACCTGATTGGAGAAACCTGAAAATGGCTGTGTAGCAACGGTTCACATTCAGCCTGACAAAACTTTAAAAGATCTACAGAGAAGAATGGAGAAAGCTCCCCAAATACAGGTGTGCAAGCATGTACCATCATGCTCAATACTAAGCGAATGTGGTCTGAATACTTACCGTACCAATCAAAAGTTTGGACACGTACTCATGGAAGGGTATCTATTTATTCTTTCCTATTTTTCACATTGTATAATAATGGTGAATACATCAAATATATGATACAACACATATGTTACACATCATGTGGTAACCAAAAATGTGTTCAACAAATAAAAAAAAAATTGTATTTTAGATTTCTAAGTAGCCACCCTTTGCCTTGATTACACTTTTGCACACTCTTGCAGGGTTCGTACACCTTTTCCAAGGTCAAATTCAAGCACTTTTCAAGCACTTTCAATGTCTTTTTTAAAGCTTTTTCCAGCACCTTACATCACCGTGAATTACATACCAATACATAGTCAAATTTATTATCTAGTGTTTATATCACATTAATAGAGATAAACGCTATAAACAGCCACAATTGTGTTTCAAAATAGCAGAAGGATCAGATATTTGTAAAAACAATTACCCCAAACAAAATGACTCCACAGGTTTACTTCACTTTCCATTAATTTATTTAAAATTAAAAAAATGCAAACATTCGTCTTTGAGGTAGTTAGTCAATCAGATTCACCTCATTGACCTTTTTAACAATATTGTGCAAATCAAAACAACTTGAGTTGTCAAACACAGAATTAACAACACGAAATAGTGCTAAAGTATGCGGCCAAAGGTGCTATATGTGCTTTTTACAGATTAGGCCAAAAGTGGCACTTTATGTATATGGTATATATGGTATCCTTCATGCTTCATGATGGGAACCACACATGTAGAGATCATCAGTTCACCCAATCTGCATCTCACAATTACATAGTGGTTGGAACCAAAACCTCCAGCTTGACCTCATCAGACCAAAGGACAAATTTACACCAGTTTAATGTCAGTGTTTCATGTTTCTTTGCCCAAGCAAGTGTCTCCTTATTGGTGTCCTTAAGTAATGTTTTTTGCTTGCAGTCTCCTCTTGCTTGCAGTCTCCTCTTAACTGTTCGGGGCGGTTTCACAGACACAGATTAAGCCTAGTCTAGGACTAAAACAACAAGCTCAATGGAGTTTTCTATTGAACTGGATTTTTTTGTCCTAGACTAGGCATAATCTGTGTCAGTGAAACCAGCCCATAATGTTGAGATCCGTCTGTTACTTGAGCCCTTTGAAACATTTATTTGGTCTGCAATCTGACAAGCAGTAAATTGCCGATTTCCTTAGGGTGGTAATTCTAATGAACGTGTCCAGGTAACTACTGTACCTCATGAAGCTGATTGCGGGAATGCATATTTAAGACTTTTGTGGTTCAATATTATTCTAAAATGTGGACAATTAAAACTAAAGAAATACCCTTGAATGAATAGGTGTGTCCAAGCTTTTGACTGGTACAGTAAGTAAAGCCAAAATGAATTCCCAGTTGAATGCTAAATTTAAGTTTAATTATCCTCTATTTGGTAATTTGTTGTTCAATGCATTCCATTCTTAGCAATGACTTGCAACAAGCTTATTTCTCAAATTGCATTTAACTTACAGATCAGTAGACTTTGCTATTATCGTAATTACCTATTTAATGCTGTATTTGATCAGCAGGTGTTGTGATTAACTGCATTGTTTAATTTTTTCCGCCTGTGTGAAAATAGAGAGGTGTGAAAATATCATTGCAAATTCCAAAGGAGAAGCTTCCTCCAATATCCTCAAAGTAGCAGATCCCACCCGCTCAATTGTTTCTGCATGATCACACAAAAAGATTCAGGAAGTGTTGTGTTTTTTAATTGTTGTTGGTGTTTTTCCTTTCGTGAACAATGCCCTTCTGGCATCTCCCATAACGGCCTGCCATTCCCTGGTCAGCCCACCTCCACCCCTCATTGCATCCATGCTATCTCCTTTTCCTCATCTGGCCTAGGCCCACTTCCATATCCACATCCAATTGTATGGGTTGTGGCCGCACGCGTAGGACCGGGACCAGCCCAAACATACTCATCACATTCTCTGGAGGACGGCCAACATCCTCACAAAAAGGTAAAGTTTGTGACCTTTTATATCAATTAAACAGTTATGGTCTACTTATAGCCTGGATTTACAATACAATAGACCTTTTATTTACTCCTAAATAAGATTGAAAAGTCCCTATGCCCCAGGTAATTTAATTCTAATAATCTTTGTCTACTTAGTCCCTGTGTGTGTGTGTGTGTTACTTATTTTTATTTTCACTATGCGTAATTTGACCCTTGGAATGTTCAGTCTGATTGTATTGATGTTAAATACTGATTTTAAGGTATTTACAGAGAGAGGTTTTGTTATTTTAAAACAAATGTCATGACTTTCTTGTTCTGTTTTAAATGTTTTTCTAAAGGGCTAAATGTCACAAACTGTTGATTTATCTTTTTTTTGGTTGAGTGAGTCTACAGCCCAACTCTAGAGCCCCAAGCATGTGAGACATACCCATGCTCATAACTCTCAGTCTTTACACTAGCTGTATTGATTCAGCCCAAACACAAACTTGTAAATAACTGTGTTTGCTGCTACGTGTCTTTTTTCTGCCCCCGGTGAGAGATGCTGTTAGTAATTTTTCATCACTCAAATTTCAACAAAAAATATTATTATAATTCTGTCAATCTTTCCTGTAACTGGAAACAATTTCTGGTCTTATATTTTATGTGGTTGGTCTTATATTTCTTAAGGTTTAACGTAGCTTCTGATTTGTTATAATTGTAAGACATGCAGTCACTGCACTGCAAAGCAGTAGGGTGCAAATGTTCATCTTCAAAATGAAAGTAATCAATTTATTCGTTGAAAAAGACTTACCTGTCCTCATCACTGTGTATAATATAGGGGGGCATTGGTATTGAGTCACAAAATAGATCTCAATCCATCCCTTTACCCAGATTAAAGGGGCATTGTATTGTTGTATTGCATTAAATGAAAAAGCTCAATGTACTAGTTGAATAATAATGTTTAACAATATTTATTAACTAGACATGATTTTGGGTTCATACAAAAACACTTCCTAAAATGCAGAATTTAAATTGTCAAATGGAAAAGTGGTACCCTCCCTCCATTCCATTATCATCACTGTGACACTCAGTCTGATCTAAATAGCTTTTTGAAATGTTTAAAAACATTTACAGCTTTGTAAACTGGTTAAATAAAAGTTTAAAAAGTCTGTTTGAATGCACTGTTGACGTAATTCAGCAAACTTCCACCAGGTGGGAACAAATCAGGGATATCCCCTCTAACTTTGGTCTGTTACTGGGGTTTTCAAAGTGTGAGGCGCGCCTCGCCAAGAGGGGTGCTCCGAAACAAATTAAAAAGTAGTCATCTATGTTTTATAAGTCAAATTGTAAAGCCCAAGGCATGCTGTTACCTAATATAAATACATGTTAGTATTAATATGTCATATTAATGGTAGATAAATATTATATACAATTATCTCTCAATAGCAGAGTGGAACACTGAATTCCCAACTATTTTGCATACAATATTTATTTTCTAGCTTTCTTTTATTTCCCTTTAATATGTTCTGTTATTGGTCATAAAACATTATTGCAATCAAAAAATGCAAACTATACTGAACTGAGCTGTCTTGAATACATTTGGTAATGTTTTTTTAACCTTTTTAATACTGGGAAATTAAACTGAGCTCAGGTGTATTTACTGTTGAGCCCTGCATTACAGCAATATCAAGAGTCTATATATGGGGGGGAAAACACAGAGACACACAGATATGAAACACACTCAAAAAAGTAATTACAGTAGACAGTAATGCCTCTGAAATAGATCAAATACATGTGTGTGTGTATGTGTGCTCATCAAATGTATATTTAAATTAGATGGTGAAAGACAGAGCAGAGAGAGTTTTCCCTGTACTGATTACGTGTCAGAGCTGGGTTGTTATCTGCTGATCCCAGAACTTCCCCTGGAGTACAGAAGTGGATCCGTCTCACGTAATGCACCCTGCACTGAGACCACGCTGCTGGCTGACAGGAAGGCTCGATAAGCACACCACAAAGAGGCCGATACATAAGGAGCACTTCCTTTGCCAAAGGGGGTTAGTCAGGAGAACACACTCCAACTCCTTCCTGACAGGGTACAGTGACAAACATACACACTTGACAACTCATTTCACGCACTGGTTATGGATATATATCTTGTTTCTCTTACAAACACATTCAAGATATTCTATCCTTGTGGGAACACAAACCGTTTCCCCCCAAATAGTAGATATTCCCTAAACAGCCCTATTGTAACTGTGATTCCACAATTAACCTAAGACAGAAATATTACGTTACACATAGTGTTTTCAGTAAGTGTAAAAGTGTAAACCATCAGTATTTCCACATTTTGTGGTGTCATAGACTTGACAATTTGTTTTGCCATCAACCTACACTCAATACTCAATCACTGGTCCTGACAGTGGTTTTGCTCTCTCTGACTCTACATGTGCACAAATGATTTATACTTACTTCTGCTCTTGTAAAAACATTAGATTCTTGCATGTAGCCCAGTGAGAAATCAGTCATTTCTTTAGTGCTATTTTAGTTTTAGTCTTATAAATTTTAAAATATGGTTCATGCTTTTCAGTAAAATAAAATACTGTTATCGCAGGAGAAAATGTTTTTGTTGGTGGTGTCCCAGAACGCTGGGTGTAGCTTGGTCTGGCATTAGCTAAAGAAAATAGTGCACCTGTTGAATTGAGATGATGGGAAAACAGAAAAGAAGAGAATGAGAGGAGGGACTAGAGAGCAGTAGCATTCCTCGGATTGGACTTTCGCTCTTGATATTTTTGCGTTTTTGAGTTTTTTTCCCTGTTATCAAACTAAGTTGGATGTATACATATATATTTTTTTATTTTGCCAAGGGACCATTGCTTCGTTTATTTTTGAAAACAGTCAAATAGATTTTTTTCTTCAAGACGTGTCCGTGAGTACTGCGGAGTACAGCAGGAAAGTTTCTGCTAACCTAGATAGTGTTCATTCAAACTGCTAACAGTGCTTTGGGAATGTTGTGTTGGGTGTCAGAAAATGAAAGCAGTTAAAGTAGGAGGGGTTTCCGAACGGGTAGCTTTTATTTAAAAACATTTCGAGCTATCGTTAACTTCAGTGTTGACAACTTAGCAACTTTGTCGCTAGATTTAGCGACTTTTCAGACCTCCTTAGCGACTTTTTTTTTTTAAAAGCAACTGGCGACAAATCTAGCGACTTTTTGTGGTGTTATTAGAGACTTGTTCTTAGCGGGTGCCGCCGTGGGCACTCACAGGCAGCCCAGTCCTCGCACAGCAGTTCCTCTGAGCTGCAATCAGAGCAGGAGCTGTTAACTCCTCCGCGTCCAGACTGAAAATGAATCGCACATGCGGGGAGCCCCCGCTGGCTTTTCCCGCCCATAATGTAAAATGTTCTTTGTCTAAAATAAATCACTGCACAAAAATAAATCAGTCTGCATGATTCGACTCACATCATGTGCAGTTGGTGCAGTTCTCTTAATCCATGACCATGATGATATCTCCCCTTGTGTGTCGCTCAATTTTTTTTTATTCTCTAGCCTTTTGATTTTGACTTAAATAGCGCCCCCTTTTTTGATTTGTTCTTGTTTGTTGTTGCTCAGGTGATTATTTCTTCTACATGGACAACATTTGTAAATACGCATGCATATTATTTTCCCCAACGAGAGTTTTGTATGTTAATTTTTTTTAATAATAAATACATTCATGATGCTGATGGGAAATTATGCAAATTAGGCGATGACATTTAGCGACTTCTAGCAACTTTTAGGACAGCCAATAGCTACTTTCCTTACTGAGGAGTTGGCAACACTGGTTAACTTTAGTGTCGTGCCTGGAAAGATTGGCTAGATGAGGAAATTTAAAGTAAATCTAATCAACTACTGCTACTCACATAGCTTAAGCAGCTAGTACATTCTTACAGTACTAGTTCCGTTTGAAGCTAGCCGTACAGCAGGTAATTATAACGGTATGCTTCGGGTTGCGACTATATAATGTAGCCAATTTCAGTGAAATGTTGTGTCTGACAACGCAGTTATCGTGCGTATAGCTACATGTTTATAGGTGATTGTATTTGCCTGATAATCACTTCCATTCAGAGTGTGCAGGCAATTTTTGTTACTTAAGCAAAAGCACTGTGTATGATTATCAATGTTTATCACCACAATCAAAAATCGAATAACAATATTAATAATGCTGCTGGCAAGATCTATTTTTCTTTGTTAATGTACACATACAGCTCCGGAAAAAATTGAGACCACTGCACCTTTTTCTTTCCTTTCCAAAAAAGTAAAAAAGGAATGTTTTTAGGGAGGAACGGATGCGCTCAATTTGCAGAATTTACGTGTATCAGAATCTCTGAAGAAGGAGAGTCTATGGTCCGAATAAAAATTTAACCCAAAGATTTATTAATCAAAAATGATAAGTCAAAATACATGAATTACGCTGCAGTGGGCCTGTAAATAGTTGTTTTAACCCTCAAGTCTCCACATCTATTTGCCCAGATCTACGTCTCTCTACCGGCTTTATTCTATTGTCCAAACCTAGTCTAGGACATCAGGGGGTTGGAGACAGAAGGTTTCTTCCTGCTGTATAGGAGGCGGTTTCTTTTGCATGTTAATTGTTGGGTTTTAATCCTATCTCTCTTGAAAAGACAGGCGAAAAGTCAGAGTGAGTGTGAGTGAGTGTGAGACAAAAGGCTGTTTTGACCTATTCCTCACAGAGAGAAGGTGTGAGAATTACAACAGCGTGATGGAGTTTTAAACCTTGATAGTTATTTTATTCAATCATATTTTCCTAACCTGGCTGCAGCATACAATTTAATAAAACAGAAACATAGAAATACATGGTTATTAAATCAGCATTATTAAACTTTATTTATCTCAACACAGTGGTCTCATAATTTTAACCCTTCTGTTTAATCATGCAAATGTATTTATAAAGCCCTTTTTACATCAGCAGCTGTTACAAAGTGCTTATACAAAACATCCGGCCTTAAATCCCAAGGAGCAACAACAGTAGTGTTGAATTTCAGTGGCTAGGAAAAACTCCCTCAGAAGGCCGAAATTCAGGAAGAAACCTAGAGAGGACCCACGCTCAGAGGGTTGACCAATCCTCTTCTGGCTGTGCCGGATGAACATATTAAGAGTACAAATTGTAATAATAAATGCATGAGTCCAGATTCTATTTAAACTTAGTCCATGTCGGAAGCATGACCAGATGGACCAGGACAGGGACAACACGGGGAGGGGGAGATGTCAGCACAGAGGCAGCTGAAATCGTCTGGTATCGTCTTGATCTGCAACACAACAAGGAGGACTTTGGACAGGGACAGCAACAGGTCTTTCAAGCCAGGTACTCCTCAGGTGTGGGCCAGGACCTCATGTCCTCCTATGTTTAAAACGGCAGAGACAGGGAAAATGTAGAAAATGCATTCCTTAGATCTACAAGGATTAATAATGGAGAAGGAGAACTTGGGTAAACAACAGTTTACTTCTGTTAAAAGTAAACTGTTGTTTGCTCCTTGGGGTTTAAGGCCGGGTGTCTCTGTAAAAGCCCTTTGTGGCAACTGCTGTTGTAAAAAGGGCTTTATAAATACATTTGATTGATTTGAATTTGATTGAAGAAGTTGAACAAGAGTGACTGCAACAAAAATATGGCTTGCTACAGGATTTGTTGTCGATACCATTATCATGGGTACTTTTATGTGATCTACGGGCAACAAGCACATTACATCACAATACATTTCATCCGCATCTTCCCAAAAACACCACGCTGCTTACTAGTTATGCATATTTTTATATTTAATTTCAATTATATTAGCAAACTGTAGTAATACTGTTAAAAATGCATATTGAATGCTGTCCTTTCTAAAGATCGCAGCACAAAATATACTGACATGCTTCACTTGTATCAAGATAACATACATTAACAGGCAATACGTGGGAGGTGTGTAAATCACGTAGTTACGTATTTTATTAATTTATGTAATTATTCAGAAGATCTTAGTAATGGACAAATACGATCAGTGAAAATTGGTTTTTGAAGATTACGTTGAGCTTTTTTCTCAAGAGCAATTCCTTAGGGGGACACCAACATTTGTGCTGTAATACTGTTTTTGTTTGTGCCATCAGTTTGCTTGCTACTGTAGATCTGAAAATTAATCTATTGTGCGTGTGAACCTACCAACGTAAAACAAACTGACTGGATTAACCCCACATTAGCTACATGCATTGAGTGCCTTTCAGACGGTTGACAAGAACACAGTCACCTTGCCAGCTAAGGAACACTATATACATTGCATTGCAAGCTTCTCTCATTGACTATAATTCAAACAGCTGCAAATGCTGGTTGATGTTACTGTAGCTTGCTAAGAAACGTCAGCTAACCGCTAGCTAACAAAGTGTGACCTGTAATTCAATGCAGCGAAAATTAAGATTGGTGACGGTTATAAATGTGTCTTATTGTGTTGAACAGTAGAAGTAAAGAAAAGTCTAACATATTCTTTGTTTGAACTAGTAACTGAAAGTCAACCACCAACGACTCCCTCAGATTCTCACACACACACTGTATGTAGTATTATGTAGTATCTGCATGATGTGCCACTGCTGAGGACTGGATCAAACCATTGTGATTCAAAGGGCAGGGGGTTACAATCTTTTGAAACATTAAAACGTGTTATTAAGTGTCTATAATCAGCACAAGTGTTTTCAGTGCGTGTTATAAATGTCTTTTATAACAGTTTGTACTGTGATATATTGGGGAGGAACAAATCATAGTTTTTCCAGGATGGCAAATCTGTCTGAAAGACAGGCAAACCTAAATGACCATCCCGTCTCAGAGTTACTCATCACCTTTCTATGTGGTTGAAAAACAAACGGGTAACGTAACTTCTAGAAAGTTTTTACAAAATTGACCGGCTGTCAGCTCCTCCAGGAAATGGTAAGATGGAGTTCAGAAATCACTAATATCATTAGTTTTTGTGTCAGATGTATTATGTTTATTTTAGACTGCTAGTGTTGGCTGCCTGTTGGTGCGTAAGTAACCCTTCTTGAACGCTTGTTACCTCGTTAATATCAGTGTAGGTCTTCAAACAATTACAAGGAGGAAATAAGGTTATAAACACTGTTTGAGCTGTGGGTAATCTGACTAGTAATTGTTGCGTCACTTGTACCTAGACGTTCTGATGGTGCGTTCTAAACAAAACGTTGTAATCACACCGGTGTGATCGTACGCTTCAGGGACCACTCTAGCCTTATCACACTGATGTGATCGTACGCATCAAAGGGTTAAACAACTAGCTTGCTACTGTATGTGTAAATGTGCATTGCAGCTATGCTTCCATATTTTCCTGAAACTTGCAGAAAGTCCTGGCTCTGACCACTTGACCCCATCAAACAGAAGAGGCCAAGGTGGAATAGATGCACAATCATGGGCAGCATGGTCAAAAAAAGCACAATTTATTGCAAATAACTATGATGCAATAGCCCCGTATCAATATGTTACTGCTTGTCTGGCAGAAAAAAAGTATGTGTTGAAATTAAAGTGTATGGAAGATTTTTATTTTAACTTAATTGCATTACTACTAGTCTTTATGCATCAAACATGAAATATTTTGGGTTATTGATTTAGAAGTAATTGGCTATAGTGACAGTAGGTGGTAAATAGTATGAAATTAGGAAAGGCTGGGTATCACAAGCATGAATTAAATTAATCCTGATATAGACTTAATATAGGGTTAGTAAATCTAGGTTTAAACTGGATTATAATTAATCAGAGACGTGTTGCACATTTTAATTTGAACCCTGGATTAGTTAAACCAGTTTAAACTATTAAAATATGATTTGTTTATGTTCAGTAATTTTTGAACTAATGTTTCATGAACTTGCTACTTTTTCAAATAAATGCCGTTATTATTACTGTTATCACTGCTGACTAACTAGATTTTTGGTAGATTGATACAATATGGCACGGCAAAGGAGTTAAAAAAATTCTGAATTTGAAAAGAAATTGCTAACTCAGCTAATGGAAGAGTTTGGCACCGTAATTGAGGACAAGCGAACTGATAGCAATTCACTGGACAAGAAGGACGAGACCTGGCTGTTGTTAGCGGAGCGATTTAATTGCTCAACTGGCATTAAGGAGAAGAGGGACAGGTCTCAACTTAAAGCCTGCTGGAAAAATGTAAAAGCTAAAAATGATGCGGCAAAAGAAAGACAGGGAAAATTCCAGACCGGCGGAGGACCCCCACAAGTGACAACGGACCTGTTGTCCAAAAAAATGATTAACATGATCCCGCAGCAGATTTCCCCCCTCTCCAACCCTTACGACGATGACGGCCTACTGGATACAACTATATCTTTCACCACAGAAGCATTAGGTAAGCTTGCTAGCTACCACCTAATTTAATCAATGTACTGTAAAAACAAGGACACAGCATTTAGTCTACTTTGTAGCAGATGTTTATATTAAGGAACTGCTTCTTTTTTTTTTGTAGTAGCTTATTAAATATTTTCCTATGTGACTGGATGTCTAAAGAGTTTGGATGTCTTCTGTTTTTTGTTCATATAGTTGACACTGTCTTTGTGCAGGAGCCAGTAAAGCCTGCTGATACGAGCATTGAAGCAGCAGCACAACCTGTGAGACCTCCTTCTGAAAAGTGTGCAAAGCTTTCCTCTCAACAGGAAATCATTGAACTTCAGACGGAAAGATGCATTCTGGACATTGAAAATGCTAAGCTACAAAAAGAGGTCCTATTACTAAAAAAAGAGGTCCAATCAAAATAGAAGTCTCTTCAGGTTAGTTCGTGTACGGATAGGAAAATAAGAAGCATATTAGTTAAGTACGGTTTAAGTTATACAAGTGCACATACATATCAATCAAAATATAATATTTTCAGCCAATGCTTACCTTAATTAAGCTGCAAAGTAGTTTTCAATCAGTGTTCTCCTGACAGCGTTGCCATTTGCATTTACAACATTCTGTACTTGAGCATCTTCCAGATCCTCATCCTCAAGTGGGTCCTCATCCTCCTCTGGTAGCTCGTCTCCTACTCTCTTCCCAAAGTTGTATTACACAGCTACTGCTACAATGATGGTCAGGGTACTGTCCAACTTGGTGCGGAGTCCCAACTGTAAACATGGAAATCTCCACTTCCACACCCCAAACACTCTCTCAGTTAGCCCTCTTGTTTTAAAGTGAGAGTAGTTGTAGTTTTTCTCTGCCTGGGTCTGAGGGTTCAAAAGAGGAGTCATCAGGTATGAGCGACATGCATATCCATTGTCACCCACTAGGTATCCACTGATCTCCCCTCCTTCCAGCAGTGCACCAAGTTGACTGTTGTCAAAGATTTGACTGTCATGTGTGGATCCTGGCCATCTTGCAAAAATTTGTGTAATCTTGGCCTGGTCATCAATCACAAATTGGACATTAATATAGCAGAAGCCCTTTCAATTACGAAAACGTTCCCCATTCTCCCCACCTGGGTTATTAATTGGAATGTGGGTGCAGTCAATAGCTCCAGGAAAACCTGCTTTTATCTCCCTCCGTGGTTCGAATCGAATATTGTCAAGTGTATTTATAACTTCATGGCTTTCCACACTTGAAAAGGGAAGGAATTGACCAGACTCAGGATTTCACTCGTTCTTCAATTTATTTGACCAGTAACAAGAAAGGTGAAAAACCTTTAAACACACATTAAATAAAGCTCAATATTTCCCATTAAATACAATACAACACGGAACATCAAGCAAAGGGTAAGTATATTTTACACATAGATATTAGATAGACATAGATATTTCATTTTGTTATCCCAGGTAAACAGTGTAAATCTGGCATTGCATACCCAGAAAGCCAGCTCTACTTTTAGACCTATTTCCTTTTAAAGTAACCTGTTATTGTTTGTTTACCCTTGATCATTCTATACAGCATTTCCATATTGTATTCATAATTTCACCTAAATGAAATCAAGCATTCTAAACCATTAACTGTGAATTAGAACAATATTAATAGGTTCAGAAATGGTTAAATATCTTTGTACAAACTAACAATTCACCCTTTGTATTTAAATGAAGAAAAATTACTTCAAGAATTACTTCAACAGACCACACATTTCGTTTGCCCATACAAACTACTACGCAGCCAGCAATCACATTTACAGTCTTCAAAGTCCAGTAAAGAGATGTGAGCTTACCGGTAGCCCCTTTGATCTTTTTCCTTTTTCCATGAGTTTTAATTCTGTGATTCTTCAGCGATTTCTCTTTTCTTTCACTGTTCTTAGCTGCATTGCAAACCTGAACAAACTTGCTCTGCTTGTATTGTCTGAAGGTTTCTGACGTGCACTGCTAATTAGTTTAATTTCGCTCACCTGCTGAGGTGCACTGCGGAGCCGCGCTCTGTCACGCGCATGCAGAAGCAGCCTCTGTCACATGCACACGCACTCAGACACACCTCCCAGCAGATCGCCGCAACAAATATACTGACCCTTCAAACATGCAATTGCTTTTGACACTCTGCTGACAATTCTGCAGACTGTGGACTTGTGAACTCCAAAAAGATCCCTGTCAACCATTTGAAAAGACCCTGTAGCATAAAAACGCAAAGCTACTAGGAGCTGGAGAAGAGGTGTCACAGCAGAGTTCCTCTCACTTCCATGCTTGATATCTGGTCCAACCTTCCCATTGAGGTATAAGACCGACTCTTTTGTAAATCTATACCGCTGGGAAAACTCACTATTGTTATAAAATTCCATTGGGTTTAACCTGTCTCTAATTTTCCTGCGAGGAACTCTTTCTTCTATTCCCATCCAGAGAAGATATGCTGCCATGTAGTCCATAAAACTGAAATTAACCAGACATGATATATGCACACCTTAGGCTGCAAAATGGTTCTCAATCAAGGTTCTTCTCATTGGCATTGTGGCATTGTGCACCTGGTCATCATCTTGAATCAGAGATGGGTCCTCTTCAGCCTCCTCAGATATTTTGTATCCTTGTCTCTTGCCGAAGTTATACAAAACTGCCAATGCAACAATTATGGTCAGTGTAGTGTCTATCTTTGTGCGTAGCCCCTTCTGTAGGCATGGATATCTATTCTTCCACACTCTAAAAACGCTCTTTAAAAGACCTCTTGTCAGGAAGTGAGAGGAGTTGTATGCTCACTCTTCAGGTGTCTGGGGATTGAAAAGGGGAGTCATAAGGTATCTGTAACAGGCATGTCCCCTAGTAGGTGGCCTTCATAGGGCCTCACTTCTTGCATTGAACACAGATGACTGGTATCCCATATTCTGCTGTCATGGGTGGATCCTGGCCATCTAGCTACAATGTTACTAAGGTGGCCATTTTCAACACAGAGCCTGCACATTGATGGAGCAGAGGAGCAGCCTTCATGATTATGTAACAGTTCTCCATTCTTGCCACCAGGGTTGGAAATAGGAATAGGAGTAGAGTCTATTATCCCTAGAACATCTAGGAATCAAGCTATAAAATTCAGCTGCTGTTTCTGCTGTTGGATGAAATTTGATGTACTGACACTTTAGACCGGCAATAGAACCTGACACTCTGGCCACAATCCTGCTGACAGTTGACTTGTGGAGTCCAAAAATGTCTCCATCCACCATTTGGAAGCATCCAGTTGTGTAAAACCGCAGTGCCACCAGGAGCTGAAGCACTGGATGGACAGCTGCATTCCTGTCACTCCCATACTGAATGACTGGTCCAACCTTTTGTTTTAAATGAGTAACTGAGTCCTTGGAGAAGTATTTTTTCAAAAATTCTTAAAACTGAAAGGGTTTAAACTGTCTCTTATTTTTCTCAGAGGAACTTTGTTATGTGTTTGCTCCACTGCTAATATGCTGCCATCTTTGACAAGTTAAACCACCGCAAGCATGGATTATCTAACTAGGATCAATTTAAATCTAGTTTTTACATTTGGTGCAACTAGATTTATAGATAAACCTTGATTTAACCCTGTTTAAATGTGAATCGATGTTGGTGCAACCCACCCTAATTGGGTTGTCTAGGGCCCCTCAATAATTGATACTAGCTGTTCGCTATACGACACATCATATATCACAATAGAGCCATTCCTCTGTGTTGCGTTCTTTAACAAGAGTATAGAACTAAGACCTCTGAAGGTGTGCTGTGGTATCTGGCATCAAGATGTTAGCAGCAGATCCTTTAAGTCCTGTAAGTTGAGAGGTGGGGTCTCCATGGATTGGACCTGTTTATCCAGCACATCCCACAGATGCTCAATTGGATTGAGATCTCGGAAATTAGCAGGCCATGTCACCACCTTGAACTTATTGTTGTGTTCTTCAAACCATTCCTAAACCATTTTTGCTTTGTGGCAGGGCACATTATCCTGCTGAAATAGGCCAATTCCATCAGGGAATACCATTGCCATGATCGGGTGCGCATGGTCTGCAACAATGCTCAGATGGTGTGTGTCAAAGTAACATCCACACGAATGGCAGGACCCAAGGTTACCCAGCAGAACATTGCCAAAAGCATCACACTGCATCCGTCGCCCTGCCTTCTTCCCATATTGCATCCTGGTGCCATGTGTTATCCAGGTAAGTGACACACGCACCCGGCCATCCACGTGACGTTAAAGAAAACGTGATTCATCAGACCAGGCCAACTTCTTCCATTTTTCCGTGGTCCAGTTCTGATGCTCACTAGCGATTTGCATTGGACTATATTTTACTATCCGAATAGTATGTGTTGTAATTCGAATAGTTTTCGGTTAACCGAAATACATGTTTTTAAAAACTACCAATACCACATGAGCGCTACTACATAACATGCGAAGGACAGGGTGTTGTTCTTATGTAACATCGGTTTAATGACCATTTGTGTGACAAAAAAGCGACTGCATGTATGGAGGAAGCTGTGTGGTTGACATTCAAAACTACAGAACCAAAAGACAATATTAATCAACACACAACATTGAGATTATTGGATGGAAGAGTCTAGAGAAGCTAGTTAGCTAAGCTAGCTAGCTATATGCAATTTGCTTAACTCACCGTTTTCTGCAGTCTCAACCGCCTTTCGATTTCACAGCTGAACTTTATATGTAGCGTTTTGTGGCCAAATATTTTTTCCGCAGGTAGCATTAATTCAGTAAATAAATTCCATCTTTCCTTGAATTAGTTGACTTTCATCCATTTGCTAACAGTAGGATAAGGATAAGACTGGGCCCGACCACACTACTACCTCTTTGATTGAGGAACGTAAACAACGAATACAACGTGTGAAGGACCGCATGTTATAAAAATGACAAGGTATCCTTTTTTTTAATGTAATGGTATATCTTCACATGTAAACATTTTTGATTGGAATTTTAAAAGTATTTAGAAATATAACATTCAAGTCTATTTATTTCCACCCAAAAAATACATATATGTCAAAAAAATGGGGGTTAATTGAATACACACAAGTATTCGAATACTAAATACACTTCGGGTATTTGACTATCCGTACCCGTCTCTAATGCTCGTGCCCACTGTAGGTGCTTTCAGCAGTGGACAGGGGTCAGCATGGGCACCCTGACTGGTCTGCTATGCAGCCCCATACGTAACAAACTGCGAAACAGAATGTTCACTTGCTGCCTAATATATCCCACCCACTGACAGGTGCCTTGATAACGAGATTTTCAATGTTATTCACTTCATCTGTCAGTGGTCATAATGTTACAGCGTACATCAGTGTATATTTGTCCTATATCTCTTTCATTTGTGATGTAATTAGTAGTTGTATTTATGATATAATTAGTAGTTGTAGTTGCTGATGTGTCTCTATTCCAAGGTATTGCTGCTAATGGAAGTGCCACAAGCTATTCAATATGGGGGTTCAAATATTTGCTCACATTACATCTGAGGTTTTGTTCAATTGAGTTTATTTTTATAATAATAAAAATAATGACCATCCCTATAGGGTTCACATACTTTCAAACAGCACTGTATTTAAATGGTACATACTAAAAAGGTAGCTTAAATAAATGCAATTTCAGCAACATTGCTATTGTATTGGCTACTGTACAGATGTTGGCCACTAATTGTCTTAGCCATACTGTAGTTGGCTAGGAAAAGGATTAATGTTGACAGGCTGCATTGCAAACCAAACAATGACATATTCAAATGTATCGAAAGTAAAAAATATATATAATTATACTGTCAACACCATACTGCAGTGTAGGGGTGATGCCTGTTAAGAGGTGTCAGTGTTAGATTTGCGCTGCACGTAGCACAAGAGTTTTTGCCAAAATTCTTTATCTTATCTGACCACAAAAACTTTTCCCACATTGCAGCTGGGTCACTCTCTTGCTTTTTGGCAAACTCTTGACTTGCTTTCAGATGATAGTTTTTGAGTAATGACTTCTTTCTTGCCACCCTCCTATACAGGACAGTGTTATGTGGAGCTCTTGGTATGGTTGACTGGTGCACCATTACTCACTCCCAGGTGACAGAAAATGTGTTTATTTCTGTGCATGAGTTACGCAAAACCTGTCCCCGCTACTCATTACAACACATTGAAAGTATAATTTCTTGATGTTTACTGTACAACAGAGTAGGCTAATAAAAATGAATTCTTATTTTGTCATATGCAAAGGTTTCCCTGTAATTTGTCAGGAATAAAATCATACTGATCTGAAAGTCACAGGCAGTAAACAGTACACAATAAAAACAGTTTCGTTTTCAGATAACTTCACACACTCCTGCCTCACCAACCAGGTCTCAGGGGAATAAGTTGACTATTTTATGTAAATATTTGTCAGCCGAGTTGTAATACCGATTTTTTTTTGCAATTGGCTGGCTGTGATTCAAACCTGGGTACTTCAGCTCTGCAGGCAGGTGGACGACTCATTGCTCCAAATACGAACTTCCAGATACAGGAAGCGAGCAGTGGTGTTACAAGGTCAGTATGTTACAAGTGATTTTATTTCTAACCTAAATCTTAACCCTAACGTTAACCCCAGTGATGCGATACCTAACCTTACCCTCAACCCCGGTCCTGTGATATCTTACCCTAACCAAACCTTACCCCAAACCTTAACCATGTGCTGTGATGACTAACCTTAACTGTAACGTTAAAATGTATATATGAAATCTTGGAAAGGCCATTACTTGTCCCTCCAAATGCATAATTGCTTCTGTAGAGCAGTGGGTAGGATGCCCGCCTGCAGAGCTGAATGTGGCCAGTTTGAAACACTGCTTGGAAGTTTTGTGCAAATTTGTAATGTATGATACGTTTTAGTTGCATTCATAACATGTCATATGTTTTCATACCGTTTGTCAGTCGTCCATAACATTTTGATAGCGTTTGTAACATATGTTAAGTTTTAGCCAATTCCTAATGTATTATACATTTTGGCAGCACATTGTAATTGTAACCTAACATAACATAACATATCATACGAAATCGTATGCCATGGATTTACATCAAATATTCCATGTATTCCCCTGAGACCAGGTTGGCCTCTTACACTCTCAAGTTTCAAGGTTTATTTGTCAAATGCTCCAAACAACACAGCGTCATCCTGCACAATGAAATTATTGTGACATGGCACCCGACAACTATGTAGTGAGAGTTAAGATGAACATAAGCAAAAATATTTTTTTTAAAAGCAACAATAAACCAAACACTGTACACTAGCAGTAGTTAAAAAATAAGAATATAAGAAATATTTGGACAGTGATACAATTTTCTTAATTTGGGTTCTGTACAATGGATTTGAAATAAAACAACTGAGATGCAATTGAAGTGCAGACTTTCAGCTTAAATTTCAGGGGTTGAATAAAAAATATCATAAAACGTTTAGGGATTGCAACCATTTATATATATATATATGCCCCTTATTTCAGGGGCTCAAATTAACACAATCATAACTCTTTTTTTTCCAGTTTTAATACTTTCTCGAGAATCCATTTACCTTAAAAAACTCCTGGGTTGCTTTCACAGTATGTTTTGGGTCACTGTCCATCTGTAAAGTGAAGCGCCGTCCAATCAACTTTGCTGAATTTGAATGAATCTGAGCAGATAATGTATCCCTATACACTTCAGAGTTAATCCGGCTGCTTCTGTTACATCATCAATAAACACTAGTGACCCAGTGCTATTTGAAGCCATTCATGCCCATGACCTCAGACTGCCTCCACCACGTTTTACAGATGATGAGGTATGCTTCAGATCATAAGGCTGTGTGTTTTGTAAAAGCACATTGTGACAACTGCTGATGTAAAATGGGCTTTATAAATACATTTGATTGATTGATTGATTGATTGATGAGCCATTCCAAGCCTTCCCCATACTTTTTTCTTCCCATTATTTTGGTACAGGTTCATCTTAGTTTCGACTGTCCAAAGAATGCTGTTCCAGAATTAGGCTGGCTTTTTTTAGATGTTTTTTGTCTATTCTGGCCTCTATTCTTGAGCTTATGAATGGTTTGAACCTTGTGGTGAACCCTCTGTATTTGCTCCCGTGAAGTCTTCTCTTCATGGTGACTTGGATAATGATATGCCGACCTCCTGGAGAGTGTTATTCACATGGCTGAATTGTGAACGTATTTTTTTTTTTTACAATGTAAAGGATCCTACAATCATCCACCACTATTGTCTTCTGTTGACATTCAGGCCTTTTTGTGTTGCAGAACTTACTAGGGTCTTCTTTTTTTCTCAGAATGTACCTAACTGTTGATTCGGCCACTCCTAATGTTCCTACTATCTCTCTGATGATTCTTTTTTTTTTGCAGCCTGAGGATTACCTGTTTTACTTGCATTAAGAACTCTTTTGGCTGCATATTGTGGGTTCACTAAAACAGCTTCTAAATGCGAATGCCACACCTGGAATCAACTCCAGACCTTTTACATGCTTAATTGATGAAGAAATAATGAAAAGCCCACACCTGTCCATTAAACAGCTTTTGAGTCAATTGTCCAATTACTTTTGGTCCCTTGAAAAATAGGGGGCTACATATTAAAGAGCTATAATTCCTAAACCCTTCCTCCAAATTGGATGTGAATACCCTCAAATTCAAGCTGAGAGACTGCACTTGAAGCCCATATTCATTATTTAACTGTAACTAAAAATATATTTCGGTAAACAACCAAAATAACAAAACTTAGGCCCGGAAATAATTGGTCACTGACAACTGTACATACAATGGGGAGAACAAGTATTTGATACACTGCCGATTTTGCAGATTCTCCCACTTACAAAGCATGTAGAGGTCTGTCATTTCTATCATAGGTACTCTTCAACTGTGAGTGACGGAATCTAAAAAAAAATCCAGAAAATCACATTGTATGATTTTAAAATTATTAATTTGCATTTTATTGCAGGAGATAAGTATTTGATCAGAAAAGCAGAACTTAATATTTGGTACAGAAACCTTTGATTGCAATTACAGAGGTCATACCTTTCCTGTAGTTCTTGACCAGGTTTGCACACACTGCAGCAGGGATTTTGGCCCACTCCTCCATACAGACCTTCTCCAGATCCTTCAGGTTTCGGGGCTGTCGCTGGGCAATATGGACTTTCAGCTCCCTCCAAAGATTTTCTATTGGGTTCAGGTCTGGAGACTGGCTAGGCCACTCCCCTTCATACGGTGCTGTTGTCCTGTCCCCTTTGCAGAAAAGCATCCCCAAAGAATTATGTTTTTAACTCCATGCTTCATTTTTGGGATGGTGTTCTTGGGGTTGTACTCCAAACACGGCGAGTGGAGTTTAGACCAAAAAGCTGTATTTATGTCTCATCAGACCACATGACCTTCTCCTATTCCTCCTCTGGATCATCCAGATGGTCATTGGCAAACTTCAAACGGGCCTGGACATACACTGACTTGAGCAGGGGGATCTTGCATGCGCCACAGGATTTTAATCCATGACGGCATAGTGTGTTACTAATGGTTTTCTTTGAGACTGTGGTCCCAGCTCTCTTCAGGTCATTGACCAGGTTCTCCCATGTAGTTCTGGCCTGATCCCTCACCTTCCTCATGATCATTGATGCTCCACAAGGTGAGATCTTGCATGGAGCCCCAGACTGAGGGAGATTGACTGTCATCTTGAACTTCTTCCATTTTCTAAGTAAGCTGCTTGCTTATTGTCCTGTAGCCCATCCCAGCCTTGTGCAGGTCTACAATTTTATCCCTGATGTCCTTACACAGCTCTCTGGTCTTGGCCATTGTGGAGAGATTGGAGTCTGTTTGATTGTGTGGACAGGTGTCTTTTATACAGGTGACGAGTTCAAACAGGTGCAATTAACACAGGTAATGAGGAGAATAAGAGGTCTACTTAAAGAAAAACTAACAGGTCTGTGAGAGCCGGAATTCTTACTGGTTGGTAGGTGAACAAATACTTATGCAAATCCATTATTTCAAAATCATACAATATGATTTTCTGGATTTTTTTAGATTCCGTCTCTCACCGTTAAAGAGAACCTATGATAAAAATTACAGACGTCTACAAGCTTTGTAAGTGGGAAAACCTGCAAAATCGGCAGTGTATCAAATACTTGTTCTCCCCACTGTAAGTGTAAACTAGCAGCAATTATTGAGTATTATATTTACATGAGTGTAATAAGCTTATGAATGGTGGCATTGCAAACAAGAAGTACAGAGTGAGAATTTAAGAAGAAAAATTCACCCATCCTCTTTCTCAAACACCCACATATATGCACAAACCCAACTCAACATCCTCCCAAACGTTAAGATACCAATCAGAATTTAAACCCACCAGTAAACAATTGTTTTTATTCAAATATTTTGAATTACATTTATTAGCCAACACTATATCCTATCTTCACTGTGAGACTTGAATTCTACTGCATGAGTGGGCTGTTTCTTGTCTGTTCACCACATGAGCAAACAAAACTCTCAATCAAATAATCTCTAGTAATTTACGAAGATAATAATGCCTAGTCCACACTTAAACAAGCATTTTTTAAAACAAGATTTTTCTATGCGTTTTGGCCTATCATCCACACACAAAGTGCATCTTAGGTAACTGAAAACCAACCTTTTGAAAAACTCCTTCCAAGGTGAAGATATGCAGAAACTCAGTTTTCAGTGTTGACGTCTAAGTGTTGAGTTTTTGGCTTGTAACATCAGAGTGTGACTTTTTACATGTTTACACATAAATCTACAGTTACTCTCCCACTATATTTAAGAACAAAGGCGTAAAAATGCGTTACAGAGGTCACTGATACATCCAAAACTCGATCCATTGCCAGAATTGGTAATAAAACAAATTCAGGCTTCTGATTGGCCAAAATGGCTTTACGGTTATATCGTCACCTGTTGGTTTGGCATGCTCTTGACAGAGTGTTTTTTTGTTTCATGTGGAATGAGATTTTTTTTAAACAGTAGAGAAAAAACACTGTTTTAAAAAATACATTATGTTCATGTGGACCAGGCCTTGGAAACAATAAAATACTTCTTGTTATGTCTGAAACGCATGCAAAAACAAGCTCAAGAATTTGACTGGCCGAACTATAACAAAATAAATGTATTAATTTAAAAAACTGGCTGCTATATATCGCTAGAAATAAGCCTACAATATATAAACAACTGGAGATGAAAATATCCTCAGTATAGCCAATGAGCGTGAGGGACACTGGGTTGAACCTACTCTCGCACCCTATAGCCCATCTAATGGATGTTTTGCTACTAGGTAGACTCAAATGTTGGGTGAAACACAACTCTTTAATCTCTTTCAAACTCTTTCATCATAAAGGTGTTCAATTAATGCAGATCAAAAAGCAAGGCTCCACCCCTTCCCACTTAGGTACATTGAGCTACGCATGTGAATTAACAAAAAACTGATTAATCAGTCAGATAGGAATACAGTTTGGCTTGGATATACATTTGGAATGCGATGAAGACCTCTAATTCAGCACAATAAAATATTCTGCAGTGATTAATTCTGGGCCAATGTTAATGTCACGGCTGAAATGCAGGACACGAGGCCCACAGCTTTAATAAATCTGTTTAATTCTAAAAAACTGAAAACAACAGAGATCTGAGGCACATAATACCAACAGCTAAACCCAAACAATGAAAAACGAAGGAAAAACAGAACAACTTAACTAGGGTCCCCAATTAAAGGCAATGCAGCACAGCTGCCACTAATTGGGACAACCAAAACTTGCACCTGTGTGGTCTGACCCTGACTGTGGCCCACAGGCGCATAGCCAGGAACTCACAGTTAGACTATTTCAAAATACATACTTGTGTCCTGTGTTCCCCAATTTTTTCAAGTGTTCTTTCCCGTTCTTTAAAGAGAACACCCCAACAAATATAGCTTTTTGTATGTGAGAAGTGCTTAGTGCTTAAAAGGTGATTACCTCGAGACTAAGCCGACTTGCCAATGTTTCTGTTCCCATTTTGCCCTTGCCACAAACATGGCTTTTATTAATTATGTTACACTGGAGAAATTAGCTACATTTAAATGTAAAAACATTAAATACATTAATAACATTAACCAGCTGGTTAACATTAGCTACAGTCGTGAATATGTACATATAAATATACAATTTGCACTATTAATGACTAGTTTATTTAATATTGTGTTTAAAAAATGTATACACAAATTATGCTACAACTGATGTTCACAATACTAATGACAAGTGAGAAATGGAAAGTCTTCTTCGGTTATAGTTCCCTGGGCGATGATGGTAATCGCTAAAAATATTGGGAACAAAATACGTGAAAAAAGTATGGTTCGCTTTCCAGACCTCCTAAGTACGCTAAAAGAACTTCCGGTAAACTTACTACTGTACATACTTCCCATTGCACTTGAAAATGACAATTGAATTCTGTACTTACTATACGCTCTAGAAAGAACACAAGCACACTTTGAAACACAGCCTCAGTTTGAGTTTAAAATGCAACTGCGATCAAAGACGGAAAAAAGCTAGCAGTTGTCAGATTCAAACTAGCAACTGGCAGTGGAAAAAAATCCCACAAAAAATTGCTGTTGTCTCTGTTACCACAATAACATCCTTCAGGTGCAGCTGAAAACACCTGATGTGTGACATTTATACTCAGGTCAAAACTTGAACAGCAATATTACATGTTACGTTTGTTTCTGAAAATGTTAGTTTCAAAAATGTATTTTTATTGTATGTTTTATTTTCTTATTGGCTGATATTTGTTCAATAACAGCACCTACTGCATCTGAGAAAGGTTTCTGAGTAGTCCAAGAGCTCCTCTAAAATCTGTTCATATGCACAAAAAAGTTTAAAATGAAAACAGTTAAATACATGTAGTTGTACGTGGAGTGGATTACTCAACATGTATGATAATGACAAATATAAGAAATGTGAATAATAAATTGCAATACACTGCAATATTGAGTATATCACAAAATATTAAGAATGACAATATTATTGTATCATCACCCAAGTATTGGGATAATATTGTGAGGTCTCAGGCAAGGTCCAAGGTTACCATCCGTAGTTCATGTGTGTGTGTGAGAGACAGATGTGCTTGGTGGGCTGGAACGCAAAGCTGAATGTTGGAGGGGATGGGAGGATGACTTGGAGTCAGTTGACTGCATTACACTGGAAAAAAACTGCAAGTTGGTCTTACTATGTATGCATTGTTGCTTTATAGGGCAAAGCCACTTGCTCCCTTTTGTGTCAGGCACTGTCCTTCATGATCCCATGAACACTCATCAACGCTGTGTGTAGATGTGGGGAAATCTATTATTTTGCCAATCCTGAGGGAAGGAGAAAGGTCTCTAGCATCATTATTTTCCTTCAAAATGTAACTGACTTTACTGCACACCCTAATTTGCTTGTCGTAATTATAGGTCATGCTCCCCTTTTGTAATTTATAAAACCTTTTGTTCTTATCAATAATGAATGGGCTTTGGCAAATCACTGTGCTATAATATTTTTATATTATGAAAATGCTAATGCATCAGGGACCTGAAGGCTTATCGGCCAGGTCCGATGCTCTATTAAGCAGCCAGCAGAAGAAGTCGGACGCAAATTGCTTATGTTAATACCCCTGTTGTACCAAGACAGGATGAGGAGTCTGCAATTAATTTCTTCCAGGCGGTGGATGGACAGGCACATTTATTTCCCTTCCACAGGATGTAGCTCCTCCTCTTTTTCCTCAGGTCTCTATACAGAGAATTTGGAAAATTGTGAGAAATAGATGGAGAAAGAGGGGGCTGGAGCTCAGCAATGATCCATGACCTAATTTAACAGTGGCAAAAAGCAAAGGCAGAGAAGAGTGGCAGCAGCTTCATTCATTCCGCTGACAGTGTTTTCGCAACTTAAACCTGTTTTATTAATTATGTTTGACATTTCCCTAATTACTTTAATTTACATCACATCAGCTCCTAGGAGATGATTGCATGTACACCAATTCACTGTAGACTTACAGATTTGTACACTGTAAATCCCAGTGTTCAAGATCTAAACACATAACTAAACACTTTTCTGCAGCACTTTAAATTCATTAAGGCATTTATATTTTCACTGAAAACGCATTACATTGTTTACAATATAAACCTGAGCTGTGCTATTGATGCTGAATGTAGTATGTCACAACTTTTTTGTGCTGATAAAACTCCTAATTAAATCCACTTTGAATTTATGTTGTTACTCAATAAAATGCTCTGATTGATGGTGCAGTAACAAGTAGCTGAGGTATAGGATTTACTGGCATTTAAAATGCAGTTACGAGTACATCTGATTACAAGTACCACGTGTGAAGAACGAATACGATTAGGGATACGAGTATGGCAACCCCCCTAGTTTCTGAATGTTTATTGGCTAATCAGCACTGCTATGATTCATAGTTGTTGAATCTTATGAATCTTATGATTCAACAACTACCACAAAGTGGAGCCTATCATCTTGTTGACTGACAATAATGTATCATTCTTACAATACGCTAGCAGTAGTACAAATCTTATTGCTGTGGTATTATCACATTCACACAGGTGCTTGTTGCAACTTAAAGGAAAGGTTTGCTATTCTTGATCCTGGGGCCTTTTTTCAGATTTTCTAGCCTAATCCTGGACTGAGGAGAATTTTGTTTTTGGTATTAAAACAGTTTTGAGAGTTTACGATTTTTTTAAAGGAAGCCTCTCCTGAAAATGAAAGTGAACGGGGCAGCCGATATAGCTTTTGAAATTATATGATACATTCAGTTTTACTAAATTGCAAGGCCAGGGTATATTGATATTGGTCTCTGTATGATCTCAGAAAATAATTTGTGTCAAAATGAGCATTGTTTCAGTGGTTATCGCTGTATATTCATACTGGAAAATGTATACGCAGCTGCCGCACAGAATAATCTAGTCTGTGAGGAGGCTGGATCCGTAACCGGCTTTGTTTACAGAAGATTTTGCAAATCTGTCTGCGAGGAAGATTTACCCTGCAACCGGTGTTGTTTGCTAAACTGTAGCCCACGTTAGGTGTGGGATTTATTGCTACCTAATGCCATTGTGAACCTTGATGTGTCTGTGGATGAGGCTGAATTGGTCCAGTTCGGTCAGCTGTTTTTAAACTGCACTGCGCTGTTAGCTCGAGTGCAGACATTTACAAATGTTGTGAGGTAGTGCATTGTTTATGAAAAGAAACATGTTTGGTTTCACGTAGAACATAACCATTGATACAAAACTCGTTTTGGCACAATGTTTTCAGGAGAACACATGGAGACCTATATCAATGTACCGTGGCCTTGTCATTTTGGAAAACCGAGTGTATCATACACCGATCAGCCGTAACATTATGACCACTTGCCTAATATGGTGTATTTCCCCCTTTTGCCACCAAAACAGCCCTGACCCATTGAGTCAGAAGGTGTGCTGTGGTATCTGGCACCAAGATGTTAGCAGCAGATCCTTTAAGTTCTATAAGTTGCAAGGTAGGGCCTCCATGGATCGGACCTGTTTGTCCAGCACATCCCACAGATACTCTATTGGATTGAGATCTGGGGTATTTGGAGGCCAAGTCAACACGTTGAACTAGTTGTGTTCCTCAAACCATTCCTGAACCATTTTTCTTTGTGGCAGGGCACATTGTCCTGATGAAAGGGGCCAATGCCATCAGGGAATACTGTTGCCATGAAAGGTTGCACATTGTCTGCAACAATGCTCAGGTAGGTGGTGCGTGTCAAAGTAACATCCACATGAATGGCACAACCCAAGATTTCCCAGTAAAACGTTGCCCAAAATATCACACTGCCTCTGCCAGCTTGCCTTCTTCCCATAGTGCATCCTGGTGCCATGTGTTCTCCAGGTAAGCAATGCACACGCACCCGGCTATCCACATGATCTAAAACAAAACGTGATTCATCAGACCAGGCCACCTTCTTCCGGTCTAGTTCTGATGCTCACGTGCCCATTGTAGGTGCTTTCAGCAGTGGACAGGGGTTATCATGGGTTCCCTGACCGGTCTGCGGCTATGCTGTGTGTTCTGACACCTTTCTGTCAGTACCAGCATCAACATTTTCAGTAGTTTGATCTACAGTAGCTCGTCTGTTGGATCAGAACACACAGGCCAGCCTTTGCTGCCCATGGCCTCCCATGACCCTGTCGCCGGTTCACCGCTTGTCCTTCCTTAGTGACGCCCATCAGATAGAAACAAATTAAAGGTAATGACCTCGACCACAACACTGCTGCACAGATGTCCTCGACTCAGACGCCTCCAAAGAGGGCTCAGGACTCAGCAACCCCACAATTCGAGTGAGCCCTAAGTCCCACTGGGACTTCTGATGTTTCATAAGCTTTAGTGAAACACTCGTAGAGTCTGTGAGACAGACACTGTTTAGAAAGTGGCCAACCTAGCCTGGAAACGCTGTGGCACATAATCAGCTAGGGAGACAATCTGATTCTCTTTGTTCATTCCACGTAATGCGCCAAAGCGTGAATGGGACACAATTTGTGATGCTTCTCCTCTACAGAATCCTTGTGTGGCCGCCGGAAAGAAGGCATTGCAATTCGATCACACAAGACTTTTATGAGCTTGTAATGATCTTGGGCATGAATGTAGGATTCGGCCGTAAGACCGCCTTGCTTAAATCACCATTGATGAATAAGCAAGAAACTTGCCTGCGCTTTGGCAGAGACCAGAGCCTGCCATTAACCATCTGTATAGTCTGCTAATCTGGGAAGATCCCAAGCTGGCACCTCTACTTCATGAACTTGTTCTGCCCATGGACTGTGGGACATAAAGGTACGAGCTTTAGGAGGGGAGAGAGGTAGAAGTGAGATTTCCAGTTGAGACGCTTTCTCAATCATGCACAACAATGCAAAGAGAGGGGCCTGCTGAAAGAAGCTTGAAAGGAAAGATCATGGTTGTCTTCCCCTCCGATCCTGTGGGACATTTCGCCGCAACTCAACCCCAAAGGGGTGAGGGGCAGTGGTGCCTGGGTCAGGGGAATCAAGCCCTTAGATATCTCCTCCCTTTCCCCGAGGCCGTTGTCGGACAACACCTCACCTGACGATGCAGATGATGACAGGACCATGTCTAGTGGAATCTCCTCAAAGTATTGTATTCGGTCACACACATGAAGGGTATGGATGATATTTCCATTAGCTTTTTACACCATCAAAAAACAATACAAAGTATGTAGCTTGCCATCTAGTGCGGCATACTGGTTAGGTCTCAGTATCATGTCAGTTATCATGTTTGTACTATCATATTTGTGCAAAGGAGTGTGACAACAGGAGGCTGTTGTCACACTCCTTTGTGATGAGGGGTGAGTGAGAGGGAAAGACTGGCTTAAACATAGCCACACATGCAACTCGTAAGACAGACATTAGTAGAGAGTTTGATGTTAGGAAAAGAATGATTCACAATACTGCAAAACAGGCAAAGTGCCTTACACAGTTAACATTTTCAAAATCAAGTGGCAAAACAGTTTACAGTTCAACATGCCGGTAGCCTAAAATGGCAAATCAAATCAGAGATCGTTCTACATAAAACAAGCTCCCTCTAAATCCAAATACACTGTGTTCAGTTTATTGGCATCATAGCGGACAAATTATTTTAAAACACAATGTATCAAGTTGTCTCGTCCCCCGGCCTTGTGACATAGACATCACATAAGGTAGGTCAATGACCTATTAGTGATGTAAAGTTAGTGAACAATTTCTTGCTGTTCTTAGAAATGATCTTCAGTTTGCAAATGATGTGCTTTTTCCTCCTGCAGCTGTCAAGCAAAACACTTCAATGTAATTAATGTGTTAAAGCTGCATGTAGACCTACTGTAGTTTTAAATGCATTAAGGAATAATCCACTGCTCAAACAAATTCAAGGAACACTGAAATCTCTCAACTAAATATGTTAAAGATTTCAATCTTTAGTGTACATTGTGTAATTCGTTGAGAACAAAATGACGTAACGGTCAATGGAAACCAAAATCACCAACCAATTGAGGGCTGGATTCAAACTCACACAGAAAATCAAAGTAAACAACTCAAATCACAGGCTGTTCCAACTTGTGTGAATTTCATCACGGCAACTCATAATGTGACTCAGTATTGTGTATTGCCCCCAGGTGCCTGTATGCACTCCCAACAACTCCTGAGGATGGTGTCCTGGGGGATCTCTTTCCAAACCTGGGTCAGGGCATCAGTGAGCTCCCGGACAGTCTGTGGTGCTACTTGGTGTTGTCGGATGCACCAATACATAATGTCCCAGAGGTTCTCAGTTGTATTCATGTCTGGGGAAAGTGAGGGCCAGTCAATGGCATCAATGCCTTCATCATCCAGGAACTGCCTCCACACTCTGGCCACATGAGGCCAGGCAGTGTCCTGCACCAGGAGGAACCCAGGGCCCACTGCACCAACATAAGGTCTGACAATAGTTCTGAGGATTTCATCCCAGTACCTAACAGCAGTCAGAGTACCGTCGGCTGGCACATGGAGGTCTGTGCGAACCTCCAATGATATGCCTCACCAGACCATCACTGACCCACCGCTAAACCGGTCATGCTGGATGCTGTTGCAGGCAGCATAACATTCACAACGGCGACTCTTTTACGTCTGTCACATACTCAGTGTGAACCTGCTCTCATTTGTGAAGAGAAGGGGGTGCCAATGGCGGACCTGCCAAATCTGGTGCTCTCTGGCGAATGCCAATCGAGCTGCACGGGCTGTGAGCACAGGTCCCACTAGAGGACGTTGGGCCCTCATGCCACCCTCATGGAGTCTGTTTCAGACAGTTTGGTCAGAAACATGCACACCAGTAATCTGCTGGAGGTCACTCTGGCAGTATACCCCCTGTTCTTCCTAGCACAAAGGAGCAGTTACCGGTCCTGCTTCTGGGTTGATGCCCTTCTATGACCCTGTCCAGCTCCACAAATATAATGGCCAGTCTCCTGGTATCTCCTCCATGCTCTTGAGACTGTACTGGGAGACACAGCAAACCTTGCAACGGCACTTATGGATGTGCCATCCTGGAGGGGCGGGACTACCTGTGCAGCCTGAATGGGCTGCAGATATTGTCTCATGCCAGTAGTGACAAGGACACTAACAAAACACAAAACTAGAGAAGAATCAGTCAGGATGGATAAGGAGAGAGCAATTGTCTGTTGCCACCACCTGCAAAATAATTCCCTTTTTCAGGGTTGTCTTGCTGTTGCCTCTCCAGTGCAGCTATTGTTACTGTCATTTGCACCAAAACAGGTGACATTGATTCACAGGAGCCTATGCTTCCTGGCTGGACAGATTGATATCTCTGAAGTTTAATTGACTTGGAGTTATACTGTGATGATTATGTGTTCCCTTAATTGTTTTGAGCAGTGTGTAATAGAAAGGTACAAGGACTACATAGTCATAAAAAATATAAATCACAACTAATTTATAGCTCACCTTCCAGGCACCAACATTTTTATCAAAGAACCTATAAATCAAAAAGCTTATGTTTCACTTTTAATGGCACTAATAATCATGCATATTATACACTTAAAGCAGCCTTGACTACTGCCCATCTTATAACAATTATATTAAGTACAGCTAGATTGATGGATGGACATAGTACTCTGGGTATGAATTAAATATGTTATGTAATTCTTTTATATACATTTAATGCACTTAAATTAATCTTCCTCTGTCTGAAGTCTTTAAAAATGTGATGTCCTTTGAGAAATCAGAATAGATTTCCATTTTTTAAGGTAATTCTTGCATTCCTTTATTTAAGTTTCTTTCTTTACCATCAACAATAGAAGAAGTAAAAATATTTCCCACACTGAAAATAATATGTGGGCAATAGAAACATAAATACATGGTTATGTTTTTTTTTTAACACATTTATTCCCAATGTCTTAGTTTTTTATTCTGTGTTGCAACTGATTATCAAACAGACAACAATACTATCCTACTAAATATGTGGATGAAGAATTGGAATTGGAATGGATTTTCTGTCATTATCTACACACCCTGTTGGTACTATTTAATACTAGCAGATTGTGTGCCTCAGCTATATGGTTCTAGATAAACATACAAATGGTATTGTTTGTTTTGTACCCAATTCAATCCCCAATGTCTGGTAATCGGGGATGGAAAGTCACAAGACATCAGCTTGACTCTATTAACTACCACCTGATCCTTTCTTCCTGGATAATTAGGTACCCATTAGTTCTAATCAAGTAGTTACTTAATTATTGCAGTAATTAGTCTAATGGTCTAGCAAATTGAAGCTTTATCACTTTCGGATACTTAATGTTCTTGGCAGAGTGCATTACAAGTGTCAAGGCTTAGGCACCAGCAATCAAGCAGAAGAAAATAAAGTTATTACCGTGGCATAGATGTTTTTCAAGCTTTTTAAGAAAATGTTCCAACATTTATGGTTAAAAATGTCTAGAACTATAGATTTTATTTCCATGGTTGGGGAAAAACACAACAATAACTGAAACTTAAATAAAAACAATATTTCCATTAATTTAAATTGTATTTGAAAGGTTCTCCCTACTTTATCCCACAACTGAAATTGGGCAGCAGGCTGGCAATGATCATATTTTTCTGAAGCTATCCAAAAAGTACAAAATGTACAACAGAGTGTCATTTCATAGAACGAAGGGTGTTTTGAAAGTGTGTTGTTTGTTAATTTTCTCTGAACATTGTGACACCAGGAGCCAATTGTGTGGTCAAAGGTAGAAAAGGTACCACCTTGAAGGCTCATCTAAAGCATTGAGTGGAAAGTGAATGTGTTGTCTCAAAACCATTTCAAATGTAACATGGCTGTCTGTCATCACCTCCCAATTAGCTGCAGTTTATTGAGTCTTCTGGAGAAATGGCATGCTGGCAGGTAAAGAGGTGCTTGTGCCAGCTGTGCAGCCCTGGACAGGACTGACTTATGAACCTGATATCCGAACGCTACCAGCACACCAATGTAATGCCTGCTCCCTCTAGTTATCCATCCTTTGTCAAGGAGAAATAGTCAACCTCGACATACTTTAAAACACCATGTTTTCAGACACCTAACTGAGAGGGAAAAAAAGATGTAACACATCTTGTAATCTCCATTATTTGCAGTTTGTATCTTCAAACCAGGACCCTATCAATCTGGCCCAATACACATTGAGACCTTGGGACTGGATCAGGTGCCCTGCATCGTTATTTTCATAGTTATACGATGATGAAAACAGAATAAAATTGTTATGAAATATAATCTTGTTTTGTGTTCAGTTGTAGTCAGGTTTCTGTGTAATTATAATTACGTTACAGCCCCAAAACATTCACTAAGGCAAAAAATGGCCTGTGGCTGAATTACGTTTTCTACTCTTCAACTAAAAGGTTCTATAAGCAATTATTTGAATAATGTAGTTATTATCATAGTCTTGCATGTGTTATGTCTTTACACAATTTTAAATATCTAAATTTTTGTTAAGTTCAAAAGAATGTAAGATAAATAGATCACAATGAGGTTTCAGGAACTATAAACCCTATTATCAAAATCATTGCTTTTTAGATGTAACCTTTTAGTCCTTAGCTGTCAACATGCAAATCAATAATTTCCTTATTGTATAGATTTTCAGCCATTCAAAAATGTTTATCTGGGTAATCACATTTTTGCTAATGAATAATGGGCTTCAAAAACAATAATTGTAGAGGTATTATTTGAATGAATTGTTTATTTTTGCTTTGTGACCATGCTACTTATAATGAATAGCTGTATGCAATCATATATCTACATTTGAAGTTAGCTTTCTTTACTTAACTTCAAGTCACACACCAAGAATCCTCCTTTAGATGCCTTCTGAAAAAAAGAAAAGAAAGAAAAACATGGTACTTGCTAGTGCCTTATATGCTCCTTGCCATATGACAGCATTGTGTGAAAACTGACACGCAGAGTTTTCAAATTGGGGCAAGGGGAGCTGAAGCATAAAATAACTTCAATCTTACCGGCTCTCCAAGGAATAGAGCAGAGGTGCGACCAACAACAACACAACAACGGAGAGACAGAAAGGGGTGAATGTAGGAGTTATTAGAGGATAAAACACGCCTCGCCTTTTCACACCCTCTCTTTCTCTGGAACCCCAAGAATGATCAATGGATTTAGTCAGAGGGATATTCAAGCAGAAAATTGCTGCCTTTCTGCTTTTTTTTTAAGTATTTCCAGAATACATACCAAACCCTTAGTCCACCAGGGTGAAAATAACAGCACAAAAACTGTTCTTACTAGTAATCTGGAACGGAATAGTAAGGGAGTCACTAGATTGAAATTTTGCAGGTAGGTAGCCAGCTGAACAGTCATCACCAAACTCTGGCTATATTTCAAAGGAGAACATTTTTGACCATCTTTGATCGTCAAGACTAGGAGCACTGTCTTTTCTTTATGAGAAATAAACAGTACAGAGCATAGAACAAATATTGTATGATGTACCACTGAATTGTAAATGGGGATTTTGTTCCCTGTCCAGTGAATGAGTAGCCTTAGAATGCTGTACGTTTGCTCAAGGAAATCTACACTATGAGTAGGGATAGTCTTTGTAAGCTCCATATGATAGGTCCTTGTGGCTGTGAAGCTTCTTTAAACAGGCAAAAGCCAAGTAATGCCATTGAAAGGCTGAACCCCAGTGTTGGACAGGGAGGCCCTCTATTCCCTAAAGGCCCAGAGGCACTGTGTGAATATGAGGATAGGTATGTGGCAGACTTATGGCATTATGGATATGCTTGAGTGATGCCGGACTTAGCTTTGCTGCTCCCTGCTGCGCCATGTGACGTCCTTGTCAATTTTTCATCCCAGCCCAATTAAAGGATTCCACGGCCCTATTCATCAATGGACAGAAACTATAGAACAGAAGATAGTTAAGCAGTAGTTTTTGGATTCTTTTCCAGGCAAATCACAGCCAATTGGAATGTGAGGTACATTCCATGAAGTAAACGACTGGTGATTATTTCTGTAGTCATAATGGCTCTGCCATGAGGGATAGGCCATTGTTTATTACTAACTATATTTCTAATGGTAATCCCATCAAATGCAAAGGTTCTTGAATCAGCAATAACAATTCAATAATTTAACCTAATCTTCTTAAAACTGAGGATTTTTTTTTAATTGTTTTTGGTTAAAAGAATAATACCAATAATATATATATATATATATATATATATATATATATATATATATATATATATATATATATATATATATATATATATATATATATATATATAATACATACAGAATACATACAGTACCAGTGAAACATTTGAATTTCACTTGAATGGGTAAGTGTGTCCAAACCTTTGACTGGTAATGTATATATTCTCCTTTTATCTGCTATCAAAGTAACTTCAAAGCTGTTATACAAATCATTTTAAAAGAATTACACACTATCTCAAATCACTTTCTGTTTTACAACTAGCCTTAAAGCTAATGTTGGGAAAATAATATTTTTCTTTTTTGGTAGGTTTCCTATTGCGTGAAGTAGGCAAACTATTTACTTGTATGGATTAATTCAACAATAACATTTGCGATCAGGGTCTTGAGCATCTCAAGGGCATTCTTGGTGAAATTACTGAGACTGTACACCATTTATCATAGGATGACATGTGTCATGTTCCAGACACCAGTGCAGAGAGGTTACAGCTGAAGACAGCTCTTTCTTTGTTGAGCAGTCATCAAAGACAACATCTTTTATTTATACATTTAAAAAAATCTAGGAAAAACTGAATAACTGGTAAAAATGTTTTTTTTATTGTTATACTCACCAATATGTACATTTGACCCATGGCTGGTGCCTTTATAGAAGCGAATTCTAATGTGCTTACTGTCACGGCTTTATTCCAAATGTATAGAGCCGTGGCTATAATAAAAGTAACAGATATTTACGCATATTCCTCATCCCCAATATCTATACCACTGACTACATGCCTAAACTCAATTACTCGCATACCCTTGCCTTATAACCTGAACACCCACATGCTAATAAACTGATATAGATATAATCAAGTATGGATACACCCACATTCTAGTCATTAGATGAGAAATGGCGGGAAAACTGTTGGGAGAATTGTTTTTCAATAATAAGATAAATCCTTCATTCTCAACAAGGTCATGTGTGCCACAGGGCCTTATTTCGCATTTTGTGTGCATACAACACAACCAACTCATACTGCCAGAGGAATGAGCTTTGTGCATGCACACCAATGCCTGCTACATTTAAAAAAAATAAAAAATGACAGTGCAGCTTAGAGGTGTGCCGACTAATCAGACAAATAATATCTTGACAGATATAATACATTTGATGAATACTATTACATTCATTTTATGTAATTATCTGTATTTCCCTACCACGTCACATTCTAAGCACTCAATTGGCCGATTCAGCTGTCAAAAGACTCTCCCTTCTGTCATTTTTCCAGAGAAGCTCTTGTTACCACACACATACAACAGCATGTCCTGCATTTGTTTTCACAAAGTACATTAGTTATTTCGCATTAAAACAGAAACAAATTAATAGTGGATATCTGAACTAAATAAATGTAGGTATCTGTAAATAGCTTATCGTAGAATTTTCTAATTATTTGTCATTCGCAGAAAATATGTAAAATATTTTCAGTGAAGAGGGAGAGATCAGAATTACAGAGAGATCAAAATTTAACATGATAAGACATGGAGGGAAATGAGGGAGGATGATGTTTTTTTTATTTCAGTCTTGGGGAGGGTTCAATTCAAAGGAGGGTCATTTAATTGTATGACTATCAGTCAGGCATGTGATTGGCTAAGGACAAAAAAGCAGGAAAATATACCGAGAGAGCCCCCCCCGCCCCCCCCCACACACACACACAACTGGTGGCGGATCTACATGGATAGTAAAGAATGACCCATAACAACTTATTTGAACAAAAATAAATACATTTTTATTTTTTTATTTTACAGCAACATCCAACTTATTATTAACACTGCTCCATCACCACCTCTCTCTATAACAACAACCATGACAAAAAAATATATATTTTAACTTATTTTTGTTTTACATTTTTACCCAACTCTTTAGCCTTTGTAGCAAGCTTTTTTAGAGCCTCTACACGTTTCTATAGGAATTTGCGCCTGGCACTCACAGCTGCTGCCACAATGGCATCTTTTGACATTTTCTTCTTTATTAAGGCCTTTTGTTCAGTTCTTCTTTATTTCTGAGCAGAGCTCTGTACCTTTGGCTTGATAGTTTTACATTTCTGCACAGCTTTACATTAACAGGACTCTCCTTTGTCTTCCGGGAGTAGTGCTGAATGGCCGACACCTGCATGGCCTTCAGGTTGTATTTGACCACTTGATAGGACTCATATGTCTCAACACTTAGGTTGGAAGCTTTGGCTTGCAGGATGTTGGACATTACACTGAATGCTGATTCCACCTGTGGACCTTGAAAACGATTTGCTATATAATACAACGAATCATACAGCAAAGTTTTAAGGGTGGCTAGTTAACGATAGTAGCTAACTTAACTAAAGTTATCTTATTATTATATAAGTTAGCTAGCAAATACAAAAGCTAGCAAATACAAATAATGTTAATGAAGCTTAACCTACGTGAATAAAACATCCTGCCATAGTGGAAAATCAATCAAAATCGATTTTCGACATCTAATCAACCGACAACAAAGTTAAATTAGTAACTATAGGTTATATTAAGACACAAGCAATAATACATACCCAGATCATCCGATCCAGCGATGTTCTTGTCACTGTAGTCGAGCGAGAGCGACTGAGGTAAATTACTACGCAGCAGAGAAATTGAGCAGGTGAACAAGCTGTACGCAAATACGTGATCATCACAAATATTCCGACATTGACGGAGCAGTGACAGAACAATTAGGCTCAGATGAACGCGCGCGCGCGCGCACACACACACACACACACACACCCTCTGCTCAGCGACGCTGCCGGTTAAAGAAAGATGAAGATTGCGGTGACGGCTGTGAGGTCCCCCCTCCCTTTTTTTTTACAGATCTGCATGATTCACGTAAGTCACATTTTCAGGTCGGAAAATCCGGAATTCCGGATTAATCCGGAAAAATCACATCCCTGATCAGTATGCCTTTTTCCAACCTAATGTAGAAAGGGAATGGTTTCAGGCAAGGCCGTAGCCATGGAGTCAACATTGGGGGGGACCAAATGGTCTGGGGGTCCCCCCAAGTAAAACATTCAAAACATTTTAAAATATTTGTAAGACTCTTAAACATCAATGTTGCTGCTCCCCACCCTTTGACCTAACCCTAACCACAGAGAAACCTGTGCCTAAACCTAACCTCAGTTGTGCCAACATTAAGTGTGATGTCACCGGAAAAACACCAACAAATGGCGATATCAGATCGGTCATCAATAATTGCTCCTTTTCTCACTCACCTCCATGTCACCTGATCTCCCTGCTCTGTTGGCATCCTCATGCTCTTTCTCTCCTCTGAACGCAACATGAGTGAACATGAAATATATACTATCAGTGAATAAGTTGTGTTTCTTGCCATGATGTTCAGGAATGGATTACTAACCATTTCTGATCTGAATGACAATGATTAATACATCAACATTGACTCACCTCTTGTAATACTGTATACTTCTATCATCTGACTGGTACTAATTTTCACACAGCTCTCAGCTAACTTTTCTGAGGCTGCCCAAAAAACTGATGAATGTCACTGTCACCCTTTCTCATGCTCATAATGACACTCACTGTGAATGAACGCGGACTAAAACTGTTTGCACTTTAATCAAACAAACATTAATAATGCCATTCATCATACAGTAAGCAAATACAACTACACAGTAAATAATACGAATATGCAATCAATGAAAATTACTACTGTCTGCATAAATTACACATGCAGCGCAACATGAATGATTGACACTTTACTCAAACTTCACGTGGACTTCGACATATCTAACAAAATCATTAGTGTAACATTAACATTAGTTGAATACACATGACCACCATGTTGGTGGTTGGGTGAATGTGTGGCTAATGATCTTTCCAGGTAACTTAGCTATGATAGATAATGTTAGTTACGGTTGATTAGCACTCGCAAATCGTCCACTTTTCACGAAAAACTCCATGCAATAGAGAGCCAGTAGTGTTCGACATTTATTGTACCTACCAACAGGACTTACAGCCAGTGTTGCCAGGTTAAGAAAAAATTTCCAGGACAACGACTGCTCAAAACCATGACAAAATGAAAACTAGCCCAACTTTTGAGGGTGCACAACATCAATTATTTAATTCCCCCACCCCCGGAAAACAAAACTTAACATATGGTATGTGAAGCCATAGCTGACGTCTGACTGTGATAACAGCATAGAAACACACTATATAGAATATAAAAACAGAAATGGCGCGGCCGCGGTGAAGTTAAACCCACCACCTGCGACCAATTAATTTTCACCTGCAAGATTGTTTGAAAAGTATATGGCTAGATAATTAGCTACCCTGCAGTCAAACAACGTTCTGCTGGGGTACGGCAACAGCAACTGGACAAACTACTAGCAGAACTAGAATCGGTAGAAATAATAACAGAAATTTGTGTTTAGTTATGATTGTAAATATTTACTAATGATTATTTTGGATGGCGGAGCATGGTTGCCTGTCGTAGCATAGCGCATTTTTATTTGTAATTTATATAACAATTTATTGGGGGGGGGGGGGGGTTGAGCATATTTGAATATTGGGGGGATGCGTCCCCCTCGATATATATTGTAATTAAGGCCTTGGTTTCAGGATTGCATTCTAAACGGCAAATACGGCACTTCTGTTTTAATATACAGACGATTATCCACGACATGGTGTCACGGTTTAGGGTAAGCAGGAGAGAGGAGTCTTCTCCCCCAAAGCAGGACAGGGCACCGGAAAAGAGGGAGGAGGTGGGGACCGTAGGGGCATGGAAAAACATATGGGGGATCTGGGCTTCTGAGCTTGTCGGTGGAGTCGCCGACGTGACCACCTCCCTGGAACCTGGATGGGATCCAGAGCTAGGGCCCAGCTCTGCTTGGTCCTGGGTTGGTGGATCACTCGGTCACGGTTTAAGGTAGGCTGGATACGAGGTGCAGAGCGAGTGTAGGGTAACATCGTTTCAATATCTTTCTCCACAAACAAAAATAACAAAAGGAGAGGCAAACCGCAAACTGAGGCACAACACAACTGGCACAAACAATGATCCACAAACCAAGGAATACAAGGGCAACCTAAACAAGGTCCCCAATTAGAAGCAATGTAGAGTAGCTGCTTCTAATTGGGGCCAAACAAAACAGAAGCGCTGAGATGCCTAGAGGCCCCCAGCCAGGACCTGACACATGACTTGTTCTAAACAATGGCACCTCATCAATGAAAAACATATTGCTTCGCATAGTGGAAAAAGACGACAACATGTTGAGAATATTTTGTTCAATAATTAATAAACCCGCTCTTATTTTATTTAGACAAACATTTTGGTACATATGCCATTCAACAGCATGATGCAACAAAGAAACAGGCATGCAAAGTCACTATAGATTCCACAGTGCTCATAATTCTCACATGGTAAATGAAATTATAGAATTAATATATGTTGCTCCCCGCTTCCTTATTAACAAATAGCCAAAAATATAAGGCTAACCACTCTGCTGCTCACGGATGCACGCGGCTTATTAATAAACACATTGTCTGATTAAGAACTTTGTTCATCTGATCAACAATTTGCTTCTTTCAAGATACCAGTATGATTAGAATTGTGACCCAGTGTACAGCTGTGCTCAAAAGTTTGCATTCACTTGGAGAATTGGTAATATATGTACCATTTGTAAAGAAAACATGAGTGAGCAGGGAAAACATATTTTATTTCTTATGGGATTCACATTCAACTGTAGGTCATAACAGAATGGCACAATCATAAAACAAAACATGGCAACAAAGAAAAAAATAAACTGACCCCTGTTCAAAAGTCTACATAATTGGCGTATTGCCCCCTTTAGCATCAATGACAGCGTGCAGTCTTTTGTAATAGTTGTTTATGAGGCCCGGAATTCTTGCAGATGGTATGGCTGTCCATTCATCTTGGCAAAATGCCTCCAGGTCATGCAAAGTCTTTGGTCATCTTGCATGAACCGCACGTTTGAGATCTCCCCAGAGATGATATTAAGGTCAGGAGACTGTGATGGCCACTCCAGAACCTTCACCTTTTTCTGCTGTAACCACTAGAGGGTCAACTTGGCCATCTGCTTAGGGTCATTGTCCGGCTGGAGTTCAAGTGTATCCCATGCAGAGCTTTCATGCAGAAGAATGCAAATTGTCTACCAGTATTTTCTGACAACATGCTGCATTCATCTTGGAATACATTTTCACAAGATTACCCATGCCTTTAAAGCTCACACACCTCCAAAACATCAGTGAGCCACCAACATGCTTCACAGCGGGGATGGTATTCAGTTCACTATAGGCCTTGTTGACCCCTCTCCAAACATAGCGCTTATGGTTGTGACCATAAAGCTCTATTTTATTACAGTGTGCCAGAAGCTGTTAGGCGTGTCAAGGTGTTGTCAGGCAAATTGTAATTTTCTTTTGGCAACTCAACCATGCAGCTCATTTTTGTTCAAGTATCGTCGTATTGTGCTCCTTGAAATAACCACACCTTCTTTTTCCAGAGCAGCCTGTCTTTCTCCTGAGGTTACCTGTGAGTTTTTCTTCGTATCCCGAACAAATCTTTCTTGGTCTACCTGACCTTGGCTTGGTACCAAGAGATCCCTGAATTTTCCACTTCTTAATATGTGATTGAACATTACTCACTGCCATTTTTACATCCTTTTCCATCTTTATAAAGTTCCATTACCTTGTTAGGCAGGTCTTTTGACAGTTATTTTCTGCTCCCCATGGCTCTGTATCTACGTGCATCCACGTGAGAGCTAACAAACTCATTGACTATTCATACACAAACACTAATTGCAATTTAAAATGCCACAGGTGTGGGAAATGAACCTTCAATTGCCATTTTCACCTGTGTGTGTCTGTATCAAGGCTCAATATTCAAGTGAATGTAATCTTTTGATCAGGGCCATTTGGGTCATTTATGTTATCATTTTGACTTAAAAAGGAGCCAAACAACTATGTGATAATAAATGGCTTCATGTGACCGCTATCATTAAATATTTTTTTTTTTTTTTGCATGATCAGTCATATTTTCAAAAATCAATATAGGAATGTCGTAAAAAAAGCTTATGCAAACTTATAAACAAAACTGTATGTCAGTTCTCGGTTTGTACCTCTTCTTTTGAAACTTAAGTGGTCGAAATCGATGGGAGACGAGGATCAGTAAACTCAGGCAGGAGCTAAAATCATTGAGGTGTCACAGGAGGAGAGCCAGAGGGCCAGAAAGTACATAGCCTTCATTGCAAACCCCTTTGGTTTCACCAAGCAGCTTCTAGGGTAAAAATGCAGCGGACATTTAACATGCTCTAAAGAGAAGGTCGACCAACACCTCAAAAACTCTTATAGTAATAGAGCACGAGAGCCAGAACTAAGGGAATGCAAAGCACTGATAGTACCACAAGACCCTACCGCTGAGTTTAATACCACAGAGCCTATTATGAAGTAGGTGCAGGAAGTCCTCAAAGCCACAAGAACAAGTTCCGCTCCAGGACCTAGTGGAGTGCCATATAAGGTCTATAAGAGGTGCCCCAGGCTCTTGCACTGGCTATGGAGAATCCTCAAGGTGATCTAGAGAAGGGGGAAGGTAGCCCAGCAGTGGAGAGTTGCTGAGGGTGTCTGGATCCCAAAGGAGGAGAGCTCAAGTAAAATGGAGCAGTCCAGAATCTTCTCACTCCTAAGCATTGAAAGCAAAGTATTCTTCAGCATTGTTGTCTGACGTCTGACTTCTGGGGGGGACGTCCCAGGAATATCTGGTTGCCTTGTCACCTAGCTCATTAGGGAGGCATGTGAAGGTGGAGGAGATCTGGCTATCTTGTGGTTGGATCTCGCCAATGCCTATGGGTCAAAACCCCACAAGTTAGTAGAAGCAGCGCTTGACCACCACCATCTCTTAGGAAAGATCAGAGACCCTATTCTGGATTACTAGAACTGCTTCAGTCTGAGAGTCACCTCTGGAACCATGACATCAGCATGGCATCGGTTGGAAAAGGGGATAATTACAGAATGCATCGTTTCAGGGATCCTGTTTGCACTGGCCATGAACATGCTGGTCAAGTCAGCAGAAGTTGATTGCAGTGGCGCCTTGACCAAGTCTGGAGTCCATCAGCCCCCAATCAGAGCCCTCATGGATGACCTGATGGAGACAATGACTTTGGTGCCTGGAGGCAGATTAATCCTCAAAAGCCTTGAGGGACTTGTCGCATGGGCATGAATGTGCTTCAAATCAGAAAAATCCAGGGCACTGGTGTTGAAAAGGGGGAAGGTAACGGACAAGTTCTGCTTCTCCCTCATCCAAATTCTGTCGTTTACCGTAAAGCCAGTCAGGAGCCTAGGCAAGGTCTTTTATAGCACCCTGAAAGACACTGCATCACTCCAAACAACCTGCGAGGAGTTGGAGTCATGGTTGACAGCAATAGATAAATCAGTAGATTTATGCTACAAATTTTACCTGTCTAGCAAATTGGTGACAATTAATAGTTCTATCACTATTTGGAGAGAAAATATTCATATTTTATTATGGAATGCTTTCAAATATATTTTTTATATGTGTGTTGAATATGGTAGGGCATATAATGATATGCTTAAAAGTGATGTCTCGTAAATTAGGACATTATTCTTTGTCAAAAATATCTCAGAATTGCTTGAATTGTCCTGTTTTTCAAAGGAGAATGTTAGCTTTTTTTTTTACGACATTCCTATATGAATGTCACATTGTTTAATTGTGTTTACGGCTGTATCAAACTGATTTTGCAGACTTTTAGTACGAAAGGATATTCTGTCAATATTGTGGTGGTCCCTGTTTCAAATTATCACCTAACATTTTGCTAGAATAATCACGGCTCCACAAATAATAATCCAATAACCATTTGGTAACTACAAACACCCTCCCTATTCTGTTATATTCGATTAAATTCTTACTGTTAAATATGCATTGACTGTGATGAATGAATGGGAAATGAATGGGAATGAATAGGAAAATAGTATGTACATTCGATGCACAATATAAATGAAATAAAAACATGCTATGTAATATTCTTTTGAAGATGTTTTTTTTCAGTACCTTCCTCAACGAAATATAAATGATTTATTAGACTGGTGGGTGTTGATGGGACTACTCGGTCATGGCAAGCTAGAATTCCGGTCTTTAAATAAAGCTTTTGAATTTATACAACTGAAAATGGTCAAAATGGTTAAACATTTTAAAGAATGTAAGAACTACAAAACTATTTATACTATTTAGAGAAACAGGACAGTCCCCATCTGCACTGTGTACTTACATTATAAGATGGCAGACAATTTGCATTCTTCTGCACAAAAGCTGCACATGGGACGCTCTTGGACTGTCCAGCACAACAATGACCCTAGCCACAAGGCCAAGTTGACCCTCCAGTGGTTACAGCAGAAAAGGGTGAAGGTTCTGGAGTGGGCATCACAGTCTCCTGACCTTAATGTCATCAAGCCACTCTGGGGAGATCTCAAACATGCGGTTCATGCAAGACGACCAAAGACTTGACCTGGAGGCATTTTGTCAATACGAATGGGCAGCTATACCACCTCCAATAATCCAGGGCCTCATAGACAACTATTACAAAAGACTGCACGCTGTCATTGATACTAAAGGGGGCAATACACTGTATTAAGAACTAAGTGTATGCAGAATTTGAGGGTCAGTTAATTTTTTTCTTTGTTGCCATGTTTGTTTTATGATTGTGCCATTCTGTTATGACCTACAGTTCAATGTGAATCCCATAAGAAATAAAAGATATGTTTTCCCTGCTCACTCATGTTTTCTTTAGAAATATATTACCAATTCCCCAAGGGTATGCAAACTTTTGAGTACAACTGTATACATGTGAACATTTGCTCATGCGTACACAAATGTGTACACATTCACTGATGAGCCAAAACTTTCTGACCAATTGCCTAGTATGCTGTTGGTCCTCTGCTTGTCGCCAAAACAGCGCCGCTCAGTTGGATTGAGATCTGGGGAATTTGGATGCCAGAGGAATGAACTCTTCATCATGTTCCTCAAACCATTCCCAAACAATGTGTGCAGTGTGCATTATCCTGCTGAAAAAGGCCACTGCCACCATTGCCATGAAAGTGTGTACCTGGTCTGCAATGATGTTTAGGTAGGTGGCATGTGTAAAATTGACATCCACATGAATGCTCTGACCCAGGGTTCCCCAGCAGACCATTGCTCAGAATATCATACTCCCTCCATCGGCTTGTCATCTTACCACAGGGCATCCTGGTGCCATCACTAAAAGGTACACACGTACATGGTTGTCCACGTGATGTAAAAGGAAACAGGACTCATTAGACCAAGCAAACTTCATCCACTGCTCCAAGGTCCAGTTCTGACACTTTCATGGCCATTTTAGGAACTTTTGACGGTGGACAGGGGTCATCATGGGCACTCTGACTGGTCTGCGTCTATGTTATGATAATTAAACAATTTCTGTAACTTGTGCCACAGTACACTTTCTGTCGGTTTGGTCCAGACAAGATAGCCTTGTTGCTGTCACGCATCGATGAGCCTTGGGTGCCCAACCATGTCGCTGGTTTGTGGTTTGTTCCTCCTCTGACCACTGCTGACTGGGAGCACCCCATAATTTGGCCCTTGTCAAAGTGGCTCAGGTCTTTTCTCCTGCCCGTTTCTCCTGCATCCAAAACATTCACTACGAGAACTGACTATGTTTACCATCTAATCTGCCCAGACCCTGACACATGGCCTTGTTAGGAGATGATCACCAGTATTCACTTTACCTGTGTGTGGTCATAATGTTTTGACTCATCAGTGTACATGCTCAGATGCAAGTAATGTTTCCAGCATCTAGGAAGGCTACTTTTTCACTCACACACATATACACACTTGTGTATATAGCCAACTATATTAGGACCAGTGGGGGGACACAAGTTGATTAACCTTCAGAACCTCTACTTCAATTAATCCTAAACGTTACCCTAATCTTAACTTCAACCTAACCCTACCCTCAACAACCTAACATTCATATCTAAACTTAACCTTGCCCTAAACACACACACACACACTATGGGCTGCATCCTCCTCACACTTTTTGTCAAAGTTAAGTTCAGGTAATTCAAACAATCACAGACACACACGTTATCCTTTGCTTGCTTGTAATTTCTTCGATAGTGTCACATAATTCTACCCTCTCTTCAAGACTCAAGAGCAAGTAACAGGGCTGTCCATTACCATAATTTCCCTTTTATAAACTGTAGCTTGCGATTGGTCAATTCTCCGGGAAAATGCAGTTTATATATAGGTGCGGTTAATGCTTGGGTTTGTATACACACAAAGCTATGAAATTAATGTTGCGATCAATACATAGGGAATTACGGTATTGATTGTGGAAATATTGAATGCCGAAGGCTTCACTGATATTCTTGTTTTCTATTGCTCTTAGTATAGTACTGACCCTATCATATATTATGGTCTTCTTTGTTAATATTTTCAATGAGCCGGCTACTTGCTACTGCAATTATCCAAGGTTTTGTCTTGTTGTCACATATCTAGGTATAATGGTTTACTAATTTGAATATTTAGGATTGTCTAAGACTAGAATCAGAGCATATTCTGACAGAGATGCAGTGCAAGCTAGCTCATCTTATTGGTGTACTTTTATGACAACTTTTACAAGAAAACTAAATCAAATCAAAACATAAAAATGTATTTAGTGCTTGTAAACAATATTCCTCAAAAGTGCTGGTAAACAATATTCTTACAAAATGTCACTGTTTATGCATATATAGGTACCCTGTTCCATAGGAATCAGACAGTGAACAATACTAGTGACTAAACATTCCATAATTACAGGTGGCAGTAAATCTCTAACCTTTGTTTTACACCTGTAGGCACATTCTCAGTGTAGCAGAAAAAAACGACTACTCCAAAATGGAGATGGTCTCAATAGCACTGTCTATGTTCTCACAGATGTCGAAGTCAATGTCATTAGTATGAGGTTTGTTACCAGAGCAGAGGGCTGTATGGATCAGGCTGTATCGTGGTTCTTCAGTGCCCTCTACAGGTTGAGGAGTGGAAATGTCTAGTCATGGACTAGTGACTGACAAAACACTTGGATCAGCATCTATAGCAGGGGTGTCAAACCGGTTCCACGGAGGGCCGAGTGTCTGCAGGTTTTTGGTTTTTCCTATAAATTGGTTCCTAGTTCATACCTACACAACCAGGTGAGGGTAGAAACTAACCAATCAGTGACCTAATTAACCAATCAAGTACAAGGAGAGAGCAAAAACCTGCAGACACTCGGCCCTCCGTGGAACCGGTTTGACACCTGTGATCTATAGCATACACTTAACAGGTGAGTGAGCATGCAACAACATAGTGCTCCACTGAATTTTTTTAGGTACTTCAATTTACTTCGATCTATGTGGATCTTTATCAGTCAATAATACAAGTATTTTGCTAGCTAGTACAGTTGCGTTTATAAAAAGGTGTTCTACAATAATTTAACAACCAACAACAGGTTAAAAACAAGTGTTGTTCCTGCTGATTAAGGTATATATAAGGTTGTTGTGTTGTCAACAACTGCACTAGGGAAAGAATAACCTCAGATTAGCTGTAGCTGAGTTTATTGACCTGAGATGCCTAAACCTTGACCAGTAGATAAAGTAAAGTAAAGTAAGTGAAGTATTGGCACCCTTAATATAATTGAGCAAAAACATTGCACAAACAATCAAATAATGCATCATACAAACATTATTTTAGGCTCAGACACATGGAGAAGATAACAGCACTAAGCATCTTCCTATACAGTCTGACAGCGTTGGCACACACTGTTGGAATCTTGGACCACTCCTTCATGCAGCACATTTCAAGATCCTTAAGATTCTTAGGTTTGCGCTTGTGAACTGGCCTCTTCTTTTACATTAGAAATAAGAATTTATGCTTTCCCAACTTTTTACTATATCTGGTCATTCTGTGAAAGACGCCACTGTTTGTTATTGTAAATGTTCAAACAGTAGCTCAAGTAACAGTTTGTAACTCCATTCTCGTTTGTTTATACTGTACATTAGACAGTAGAACTCTGGCCAAAGATCTCCATGGATGTGTCACAGGCATGGTTTTCAATAAACAAGGCTTAAATAATTTGCTGATTAAATAACAGTAAGTAATTATTCATATCTAAATGGAGTATGCCTAATTTTTTACAGTAGAATGCCAGCCACAAATTCCCACTGTTAGCAAAAAGCAAGGCACAAATGAATATAATTAACTTATTTTCAGCTTTGGCCCTGTTGAACTGTTGTGGTTCAAATTATATTAGTAAACACATTCATTATCCAACTGGATCGTATATAACATTATTTGGTTGACCATCGAATCCTGTGTTAGATCAAGCATGGTGGCCATGGGTCTCGGGTTGGTGTAAAAATATGTGAAATACTGACTTTATTCAGAATTGTATAATTGGAAGAACATATCCTGATAAAAATGATATAATAACATTTGCAATGCTTTGCAGTTGGTTCAAGACAGGTTATTTTAGCTTTAATTTCTCTTCTCCGCAAGTCTTATCTGGTTTTAGCTTTTACTGAACATTGTTTTCTCTTTCAAACTCATTGCAGCTGTTGATGACCTTCCTTTAAATTGCTTTAGTGGTGGCATACAGCTGTTATAATGTGTAAATATCATAGAATCTACTTGATGAAAACCTGTTACTTTATTGTGTTGTCACAATGATGTTGTCATTAATAAGAAAATAGAAAATGGGTATGCTGTTGTTTGACTTTTTTTTAAAGTTGTATTTCTTCACACAAAATGCTAGTGCCCGAGCAGCTAGTGCCAAAATAGTCTCTCGAGAAGATTTTGTTCATGTGTTGTTTGTTGATCAAGACTGTCTTTCTGAAAGTTATTAATGACGTTGTTGTGAGTAACAAAAAAACTGGTTTGGGGTCACTGAGAAATGTCCTTGTTTTCAAAAGCAAATTTTCTGGCCATTAAAATAACATCAAATTGATCCCAAATACAGTTTACACATCTTTAATGTTGCAATTGACTATTGTAGCTGGAAAAGGCTTTGTAATGGAATATCTACACAGACGTACAAAGGCCCATCAGCAACCATCAGTCCTGTTCCAATCAAGGGGCCAGGGTTACGATCGGGAGGCACATATATTCCTTGGGCTCCGTGGTTGGAATGGGTACTGCAAACAATTGCTTAAAGACCAAAATGACAGTTCCAATACAAAGTTTCGTATAAAAGTCACCAAAACGCCGCATTTTGATATTTATTTTGTGAAAAAATATCCTTAGAAATTTTCCATGATTTCTCAATGGAGATAATCTTTTTCCATCACTCACAGACTAATGTATTAACGTTTTAGGTTTATTCTATAACATGAACGATTTTCAGTCAGATGCACTCACATAAGGAAAAAGTTAAAATGACTCATGCGTTCTCGTGTAGGTTGTAATTTCCTAACTGTTGATTTGGGTAGATTGCCCAAGACGTTTTAATCAGTTTTCGTTAACATTGGACTCTCAACCATGTAAGAAACACTAAAAGATAAAGCTGCCTGCCTGTGTTTCTGTCAACTGCACCAACTGTTCGGACTCGTAGCAACCGAGGATTCTACAGTTCAAGTAAATTGTTTTATGGATTTGTGTCATGATTTTGTGTTCGACATATGATTTTTCTAAGATGTCGGCTGATCGAGATGTGTCGAAATGGAAGATAATGTGCATACAGTAGCCTAATAACAACATCTGCTAGCTTGAACATCTAAGTAAAGACCTGTTGCTTTACAATGCTTATTGTATGGAAAGTAGTCTAGATATAAAAATATTTCTAAAATGATAACTTAGAAGTTATTTACAGTTTTGTATCGCTTTGTATTTCTTAAAAAATTATGATAATCCTGACAATTTCCTTCTTGACCTTCTGTAATTAACTCTGTTAACCCACATCAATGTCGATGATATGTAATCGACAATGGCTATTTAAAAAATGTTTTGCTAACAAAGAAGCATTTACTTGACTTTGCTCACGCAGGCTCTTGTTCGTTCACGCTGTGCTCGGCTGGACTCCAATGCTAGTACACATCTGTGCACTTTTACTAAATCTCAGCGGAAATGGGCTTGTGAACTGGGAACTAGTTATTGAACCTACGGATGCCACTGTGAGCAGATTACATTACATTGAAAATGAATCGGTGCCATCTTGGACCCAGGGCCCTTTGGTTCCAATGGCACGTTGTTTGCTAATCCAAGTGTATCATTTTAAAAGGATTAATTGATAGTTAGAAAAACCTTTAGCAATCATGCTGAACGATTGTATGTTTGGTGTTGTCTGTATTTGATGCAGTAAAATTGGAGCTTGAATGGTTGCTTGTTCAGTCCGGTTATTGAAAGCTTTGCAGTATTTAGCTGTGTAGTCGGCTAACTAGTTGGGTGTTTTCTTGCGTTTCTGACAATTTAATTATTGGAAACAGCCATAGCAAAATAGACAACCAATTGTCCGGTTCAGAACTGACTTTAGAAATGTTGTCTGGCCGCAAATTTATTTTGCTTTTGAAGCTAATTAAGAGTGGAGGCAGTAATGTTGTGCTTTGCTGATGACATTGTCACTTGATCATGATGTCTTGCATCCGCCGACACATACTTTGAATATGATCACGTTATAGTTCTGCAGACCTCGAATGAATGCTTGCTCAATCTCGCCCAAAAAGAGTGGCAAAAAACGTGTTTTGTTATGCAAACCTAGATGTTTGTTCTTGTTTCTACAGATATCAGTCATATAGAAACAATCCCAATTGCTTGCTTAAGTTAGTTTACTATCTGGTTAGTCTATGGGGCTTTGGAGATTATTGTGTAGTGGCAAATGTGTGCTGCGCTTGCAGTGAGGAGGAATAGTGAGATTTCGATTGTCTACAAAATAGGAGAAAAATTATATTCAAAGTTACATGAATGTGGTGTCAAATTAAAGAGGATTATGTGCACTTTAAAACAAAGTTAGCTTGTAATTGTTATTTGTTCTTGTTTTTTGTGTCTTTTTGAAATGTTATTTATTTTGATAATTCTCAGTAATCTACTTTAGCATTCTAGAATTCTGTTGGGGGCTAGCAAGCAACTTTATTTATATAGCACAATTCATATATTGAAGAAATTCAATGTGCTTTACAAAGAAACAGAAAAATATAAAAATGCAATACACAAAACAAGACAGATTGATACAATTCTCTAACTATCCTCCAGAGGGACTCTCCATTTGGGTATCTCAATCCTTACACTCCAAGCGTTTGGATGAACCTGTCAGTCCCTTCGTGAGGGACTGACATGTTCATCTCTGAATCAATGTCATACCTGGCTGTCTCCAGGGAGACATTTATACCATGTCATCTATATATGTATTTTATATTCATCCTTGATGAATTACAGTTACCAAAACTCGTCAGTCCTTTTTTGAAATAATTCCCTGCATAAATTACAGCAGCAGCAAGAGAACATGGATTATCCTTCATCTTTGTTGCATTTACAGAGAGGTTATACCTCTGGTAGCATCAGAAATTGCATTACAGAAAATCATTTAAGGAGGTAAAAACATATTAAAAGAAAACAGAAAAAATATATTTTGGGGATTTTTCCAATCAATAATAAGACAAGGGTGAAACAGAATAAGAATTAAAAGAAATAACTGGTAGATTCTGTAGTAACCTGGATTCATTTTTTTTTTTCTGTATTTAAAAATGTATATGTTTGGGACACGTCTAAGATATTCTGGTAGTCTATTTCAGTTGTATGCAGCATTACTGCTAAATGCAACTTCGCCATGTTAAGTTTGGGCTCTACTTGTTGACCTGAGTTCATGGACCTAAGAGCCCTGCTTGGTTTATACTGTTCAGTCATATCAGAAATGTATTCGGGACCATTTAGTGATTTACAGACAAAAAGCACCACTTTAAAATCTATCCTGTAACTGACTGGAAGGCAGTGCAAAAAGAACCAAAGTGATGTGCTCTGTTCTCTTGGTCCTGGTTAACACTGGAATTCTGAATGAACTGCAGCTGTTTTACAGTCTTGGAGTCCAGTTAAGAGGCCATTACATTAGTCAACCCTAGTAGAGACAAAATAATGGATTAGCTTCTCTTGGTCTTTTTGGGACACCAAGCCCTTGATTCTGGCTATATTTTTTAGATGATAGAATGGTGTTTTGGTGCCAGACACAATAAACGCTGTTTTATCTTGGTTTAATTGTAGACAATTGTTCTGTAGTGTTCTGTACAGTGATACAGTGAGTCTATTGAGCTGTAGTCAAAGGGTTCAAGAGCCATATATATTTGAGTATAATTTGCATAGCTATGTTAGTTTATGTTGTTGTTCTGCAAAATTAGTACTAGTATGTTTCGTTTCATAGATGTTTGATGTTCCATTTGGGATTAATGGACTTCTAAATTTATAGCCCCTCCCAGGTCAATTTAACCTTTTCACGCGTGAGTTTCAAATATGCCTTAACGGCCCCCCAGAGTGAGTTTTTTTGCGCGTGAGTTCAGCACTCACTCAGAGTTCCAGAATTTGATTGTGACGTCACAAAACATTTAATCTGCAGCTTCCCAAAAACACCACGCTGCTTACTGGTTATGCATCTAATTTTTTATTTAAATTATATTAACAAACTTCTACAGGTAGTAACTGTTAAAAATGTATATTGAATAATTATGAACCAATCTTAAAAATGCTGTCTTATTTCTAAAGATCGCGGCGAGAAAGATACTGAAACGCTTCACTTGTTGTATCAATAAAACATACGCAATCTATCAGGCAATAGGTGGTATGTAAATAGTTTTACGTAATTATTCAGAAGCTCTCAAAAAAGTATAGATTCCGATTCTTGCATTTAGTAATGGACAAATGCGATCAGTGAAAAGGTAGATTTTTGAAGATTACGAGCTTTTTTCTCAACAAAATAGTGCTACTGTTTTAGTTTGCGCCATCGGTTTGCTACTATATCTGCCAATATTGTGCGTGAACCCTACCAAAACAAACTGACTGGATTAACCCCACGTTAGCTACATGCATTGAGTGTTGACATGAAGTCACTTTGCCAGGTAAGGAACACTAAATACATTGCATTGCAAGCTTCTCTTTTTGACTCAAATTCAAAGAGCTGCAAAGAGCTGGTTTATGTGTAACTGTAGCTAGCTAGCAAACGTCAGCTAACCGCTAGCAAACGTCAGCTAACCGCTAGCAAACGTCAGCTAACCGCTAGCTAACAAAGTTTGACCTGTAATGCAGTGCAGCTAAAATGAAGATCATAGTTTCCCCAGGATGGCAAATCTGTCCGAAAGACTGGCAAATGTAAATGACCATCGGGTCTTAGAGTAACTCACCTTTCTTTATCTTTGATTGATAAAAAGCATAGCAGCACCCTCAACAGGTAACGTAACTTGAAAGTTTTTACACAATGATTTTGACAGGTTGTCAGCTCTTTCAGGAAATGGTTAGATGCTCTATAGTAGTCGCTAATATAATTCGTTTTTGCGTATTATATTTATTGTAGAAAATCTAACTTCTAGTGTTGGCTACCTGTTGGTACGTAAGTAACACTTTTTTATGCTTGCCACCTGGTTAATAACATAGTGTGGTCTTGAAACAATTACAATCAGGAAATGAAGTTATAAACGCTGTTTGAGCTAAATGTGAGTAAATAACAGCGCGGTCTGACCAGCCATTGTTACGTCACTCGTACCTAGGCGTTCTAATGATGCGTTCTAAACGATACGTTCTAATCACACCGGTGTGATCGTACGCTTCAGGGACCACTCTAGACTGATCACACCAGTGTGATCGTACGCGTCAAAGGGTTAATTAGCTGATTTCGGCCATACTATTTGAGAAACTTTTCTTATATAACTTTTAAAGATAATGGTTCAAAGGTCGTTCTCACCAAAGGGCATGCAAATCCGTTCAGCGGTCTCGGAGATGTCGTTAACGTGTTTTTCACCAAATTCAAAATGGAGGAAAATCCAAGGAGCAAATTGGAAAGACCCCAGAGACTTATTTGGTCAACATGAGATGGGGCATGTATGCAAATTGGCTGCATGACTCTAAGACATTCGGTTCATGAGATATGCATGCTCAAACCTTCAACATTTGACTAAGTGCTACAGCGCCATCATGGGGTGTATAGGTATAGTAACGGCCGAGGCCCTTCGGGCCTCTCATGGCAAGAAGTAGGCAAGGTTTCCTGCAAATTGAGCCACATATGGCCGAGTTACGGGCCTCTGAAAATGGGCCTGGAGAAAAAGAATAATAAATATAGCTGCAAGCAGCGATTAAGGGGACCAAGTAATAACAAAAGGAAACTTTGAAGACCCTTGGAATGTATATGTTACTGTAACTAAGCAATTGTCTTTACATTTGCAACTTCAATTAAAGCTGCAAGCAGCATTTAGTGGGTTTCAGCATTTAGTTAGCATGAAAATTATGCAATATGGTATGTAGGGTAAAAACCTCCACACGTGTACAAACATTAAGCCAATGTTGGATGTTTTTTCCTGTCCAGTTGTGATCCCATGTAGTTTTTTTACACACTGGTCTGGTTTATACAACACTTGAAGATCTTCATACATAAATACCAAATGTCAAACTACATCAAGATTGGTCATTTGCTGCCATATGAGTAGTGTTTTAAGTGTTTTTCAAAATAACTAAGATGGCTGAAAATCCATTATGGTGATTTTTGGGTATCAGTGGCAAAAATGTTCATAGTGAGGAGATACACCTATGGACTGACTTCCAAGACCAGGTCAAAAGGGATGGGTGTGGTGAACTATCAAAAAGTCAAACTTCACAGGCTTGTGCCACCATGAGGCTGATTGGCACGTCCACTGCACCAGAACTTGTGTTTCTTGACGCTTTACTATATTAATTTGGGTACCTTTACACCATTGCAACTCACAGGAATTTGCAGAAAGGACAGTTTTTTGCCAGAAGAATAACAGCGAACTGGAACAAACAGAATAGGATTTTGGCATACTGTTGAAACCCTAATGACACACTGTTAATTTACTTTGTTTGCAGAATAGCTTAGATTATAACAAAACATTCTCAGCATCAGTGTAATAAAAGATAGATGAATGTCACACTCACAGAAATCTGTTATAATGAAAAGCTTAATTTTTCTAAGCTACACACTGAAAATGGAAATTACCATTTGAAAGGTTACATATAATATTAAGACTAGCCGAGCTAGATAATGTAGGTAAAAATACATTACTTCTGTACATTAATAACAATCACACCATTACCAGAATGTAGTAGTTATGTCAAATCATTGTATTGCTAATTTAGCAAGTTTCTAATAAAGGAATCAATTTAGTTTTACTCCACTTTGAAGATTGTAAATAAAATCAACAATGTGTTTACACACAAATCAAATGCATTAATATAAAAATGTGTACACGTATACATTCTAGTCATTTAGTAAACGCTCTTATCCAGAGCGACTTACAATAAATACAGGTACATTTTCCTGGAATAAATTAGGGGGGAGTGCCATGCCCTAGGACACAACATTTGGCTCAGTTGGCAATCAAACAGAACTTAATTACAAATTTCACTCTAACTATAGAGCCACTTGAACACACAAGGACAGGCTCCACACCCAAAGACACGCACAAAACACTCTGCATAAATCCAGGTTTGCGTGACATCTATAAAATAAATAATATTGTTAGTCAATTTGAAATACATTTTATGGAAACCTTTATTTTAGCCATGGGACTGATCTGAAATCTAACAGGACAATAAAAGTTATAAACTGCGGTTCAAAAGTTTGAAATAACGTTGCTGTTTTGAAAGGACATTTTTACTTTCATTCACCAATGTGGTATTCAACTGATCAAAGTATAGTCGGGACATTAATGATGCAAAAAACATGACTATTTAAGTATTTTTGATTAAATCTACACAGACCTCATTTCCAAGAACCATTACTCCAACACCTTATCATTGAGTGATCATGCCAAATTGCTAATGTGGTATTAGAACATCACTTAATTATATCAAACAGCTAAAAGCTATTTTCGTTAAGGTCAATATTAGTTCAAAAAATGCAAAAAAGAAACAGCTCACTGTAGAAACCAGCCAATCAATCAATGTTTTGAGGAATGAAAGATATGGAAGGAGCCAATGTACAACTAAACAAAACAATAAGTACATCAGAATGTCTAATTTCAGAAATAGAGGCTTCACATCTTAAGCTTCATTTAATTCCTTTCTGCCATTTGTAACCTAATACCTACCTCAACATATGCCAGTGCATTACATACTGTGACCACTCAATAACAAACAATGTTTAGTTTAATATAAATCAATATAAATTTCAGCTGGGTTTAATATAATGAAAAATTATTTTCTAATACCAAACAAGCATTTTAGAATTAAGGATGAATAACGTCCCTTAGTGTCTTTCAGAAATCACCTAGCAAATGTACACACTGAAAAAGGAAAACACTATTGCAAAGATAGTTAAAAATTATTTTAAAACTAGCGAAGCAACATTAAAATTTAAGTTAGTAAGATCCAGGGCTGGAACTTTTGTGTTTTTAAGTGAGGGTGAAACATTTTTGTAAAGCTCCTGAATTCTAATATTGTACACAACTGAACATCCTGCTTAGACATGGTGCACCAAGTCATGTAGGCTGAATTACCATGACAGTGAAACATGTAAAACATCATTACAGCGTGACAGAATGTTTTAATATTAAAGAACTTGGTAGATAGCTGAAAGATCCTCGGATAACTCTCGTATTATCGGTCATCAATCTCTTAGATTATTTAATCTTTACTGATGCTAGATGAATGATCTATAGCCGGTCTTAAAACAGCTTTGTTAGTTGTCTATAGCGTAGCTCTCCAGCACAACACCAATCAACTATTAGCGAACTTCATGTAGCTCAATTAGTAAATTAGCTAGCTACAATAAAGCATACAAAATAGTAGTAAGATATTTGGTCGTTATCTGCCATCAGCCTAGTTTGAAACAGGAACTAGCTCGCTATATCAATGAGAGAGCGGGCAATGTATGCGTTACCTGCTCATGCACAACATTGTGATAAAGGTATTCTTTACAAGGGGAAAATAAAATGAAAGAATTGTCTTCTTTTGAATAATAATTTCAATAGGGTTAGAATTTACACAGACATTTATCATCCATAGCCTAAACCTTAAGATGGTTTGGACTGGAATCTAGCTTACGGCAGCAGCAATTTCAACTGCCAAGACCAACTTACTGTTCAAGGAGATTTACAAACAATTAACATTTGCTCTTCCTAAAATAAGAGTTCCTTCAAAATAATAGTCCAATATAAACAAAAAGTTAACTGAATGCTGCCATGCTCCCGATACCCCACCCATTCCGCATTGACTCACAGGCACTGCCATGGCTCCTCCCATAGCTTCGAAAATATCCCTCCGTAACTGCTGATAGAACCTCCAACTCAACATTCTAGCAGATTCACCCACTCATTACATCAGCTCTTCCTTCAAAATCATCCATGGACCTGATGTTTAGTGCTACGTTAAAGGGCGTAAGTCTCGGATATTCCTGACGGGATATATAACCTGACAAAGTGCCACACCCATGTAAAAGTAATTAGCCTATTACGCGTGCATCTTTTGAGATATCAAAATTCTAAAAACGTAATTGAAGATACTGGTCCTAGGGTCCATCTCAATGAATGGTGTGCAAATCCGTTCAGCGCTTTCCGCAGAGATTTCATTAACAATTTTTTTCACAAAAGTTAAAATGGAGGCCATATTGTTTGAGATATCAACTTTTCTTATATAACTTTTAAAGACAATGATCCAGTGGCCCTGATTGTCAACCAACTCTGTTCAGCGGTTTCGGAGATGTCGTTAACATGTTTTCACCAAATTTAAAATGGAGGAAAATCCAAGGGGCGAATTTGAAAGACCCCAGAGGCTTTTTTGGTCAGCAGGAGAAGGGGTATATTTGGAACTTGGTTGCATGTCTCTACAACATTCGGTTCATGAGATCTGAGCTTCAACAATCAGGCAAAGTTTGGAGCGTTTTGAACCAGAGGGGACCGAGCTATGGACCTCTGAAAATGGCCTGGAGAATAATAATAATAATAATTAAAGCTGCAAGCAGCGTTTCATGGGGCCAAGCGGGGCACAGGAAGCATATTACTGCATGCTCTCACAAGAGAAATGTTTAGCTATTTAAAAATGCCCAATGCCACTAGTAGTTAGGATGTCCAATCAAAGGAGAGGAAATCAAAACAAAACATAAAGACCTTGAAACCAGAAATTCTCCTAAACATATGAGAATCATGGTATTACAGAGGGCATTTATATTGTTGTGTTAAGGCTGAAAAGTACAGAGTGGCTATACATTTCTGAAATACAATACTTGGAACATCTCAAAGGGGAATCAAACCAGGGTCAGAATATTGAAGAACAGGGATGTCCCCACTACACCACAGGGGCTACTGGTGGTACTAGCAGCTCTCTATCCTCTCCAAATGTATATTTTATACCAGCCATGACAATTTTGCTGAGATAAAGTGGGCAACAAAACATTTGTAACGGAACTAAAGTGTACTGTTGTACAAAGATTATTATAGATGGCTAGCTAATAGCTATACATCCTACTTATAAAGAAATCAATGACTCCAATAACTCCATGGCTGGTTCCTTTCTTTGGAAAACAATAACAGTATAAAACAGGTCACCTAATACAAATTCTTGCAGATAAATGAAAATCATGGTATTTCAGAAATGTATGGTTGTGTGAAGGCTGAAAAGCATTTATGAGATACAGAATGTCACAACATTGAAGGACCAGGATGTTCCCACTACAGCACAGGGCCAGCTGGCAAACTCTAGTGTCTCATCGGGTTGTGATCTATAATACCCGAAATAGCACACGGATGCATATTTTGAAAATCCACCAGAAACATTTACAACAATATAACTTTTAAAGACAATGGTCCAGTCGTCCTTTACACCAATTGTCATCCAAATCCATTCAGCTGTTTCAGAGGAAATGTCATTTAAGTGTGTTTTTATCAACAGCAAAATCGTGAGAAACATCGGTTATGTTTATAGCGCCCCCAAGCAGTATTTCTGTATGGGAGTTTTCCTGTCCATTCCTTGCAGACACATTTATGAGTATGTTTCGTTTCGTAGCTGTTTAATGTTCTTTTTGGGTTTAGTGGACGTCTAAAGTCATAGACCCACCCAGCTCAATTTCATTCGCTGATTTCGGCCGTACTATTTGAGTTATCAACTTTCCTTATATAACGTTTAAAGATAACGGTTCAAAGGTCCTTCACACCAAACGGCATGCAAATCCGTTCAGCGGTCTCGGAGGAGATGTCGTTAACGTGTTTTTCACTAAATTCAAAATGAAGGAAGATCCAAGGGGCGAATTTGAAAGACCCCAAAGGCTTTTTTGGTCAGCATGACAAGGGGTATATCTGGAACTTGGTTGCATGTCTCTACGACATTCGGTTCATGAGATCTGAGCTTCACTTTTTCCATTTTCTACAGCGCCACCATGTGCTACAGCGCCACCATGAGGAGTATGGGTACCATGATGGTCTACAATCAGGCAAAGTTTGGAGCGTTTTGAACCAGAGGGGACCGAGCTATGGACCTCTGAAAATGGCCCTGGTGAATAATAATAATAATAATAATAATAAAACATACAAACATAAAAGGGTTCCAGCAACTAATAATAAACCCAACAAAAACTATTGGGTGCCGTATCTACGGTACTTGGTCCCCTAATAATAATAAAACGTACAAACATACAAGGGTTCCAGTGGCCCCCTAATAATAATAATAAAACCAACATAAACAATAGGGGACGGTACCTACGGTACTTGGTCCCTTAATAATAAAACCAACAAAAACAATAGGGGACCGTACCTACGGTACTTGGTCCCCTAATAATAATAATAAAACGTACAAACATAAAAGGGTTCCAGCAACGAAGTTGCTTGGCCCCCTAATTACTCTCTCCCTTGACAACCGGGTATCATTATTTCAATCACTATACGAAACGGCTGATTTCTAACAAATCCTTATGGTCTTTTGCAAACTTCAGTCTGGCTTTTTTTATTTCTCATTGATGAAGGGCTTTTTTCTAGCTTTGCACGAATTCCGCCCTGCCCCTTGGAGTGTGTTTCAAACCGTCCTCACCGTGCACTTCACCCCAGCTGTTGTTTGCCATTCTTTTTGTAGGTCACTTGATGTCATCCTACAGTTGTTGAGTGACATTCGAATGAGCTGACGGTCATCTCGGTCAGTGGACAGTCGTTTTCGCCCTATGTCAGTCTGTTGCGTTGTTGTCCCTAATGTCTGTTGCTTGACCTTGTTCTTATGAACCGCCGTCTTTGAAATGTTCAGGATGGAAGCAACCGGACGCTTACTGTATCCCTCTGCCAGTAAAGCCTGTATTGAATCCTTCTTTTCCTCATTCAAAGCTTTTCTTTTCAAAAGTGTGTGTGTATATATATATATATATATTTTTTTTTTTTTTACTATATTATATTATATATATATAATATAGTAAAAAATTTAGTAAATGAATGGCTGAAATATAAGAGATCTATCATGGTGTGATGTTAACTGTGTTTTCTTTTTAGTAGATGCTAAGCCATTGCAGCAGTGTGACTGCTCTAGGTGACACTGCTCTGCATCCAGCCTGTCTTCCACATCAATCTGGTCACCAATGCCATCGTGGAAATGCAAAAGAGTGGATGATGAGGTGATGCAGTTTCTACAAGAGGCAGAAAAAGCCAGTCAGGGGCGCCATGGAGAGACACTAACGCAACTAAGGTCTGCACTGCAGGGCTGTGAGTCATTGATGTCGAGGTTGTTGGACAAGCTGTGAGTCAAATGAATAGGCTTAATGATTTTTTTGTATATAGTTATACTTTTAAGCTGCTATATTTTTGTATATATTTGGTTATATTTTTTTTATTAGTAATAATTTGTTATTTTTATATTATAATATGTGTAATTTGTATTTAACTGTTTCCAATTCTGATTCTTAATTAATTATTGTTTGGGATTTTACCAGAGCTGTTTATATACCTAACACCTCACTGTGGCCAATGAGTAAAAGGTGGGACAATTAATTGAGGAAAATACTATTTTAATGGTGTACACAGAATCTACAAACAATCAATGGTAGCAATCAATTAAATGATCAAATTACCAGCCGATTTATCTAATTCATTAGATGAAAGAACAGTTATTGTCCCTGCCTTGGGCAGCCATGTGGGTGTTCCTGATATCTCTGAAGCACCAATGCACATGCTGTGTAGAAAACAGGCTGCCATCACGATCATAACCACAGCATCAATCCGGGTGTTCTGTAGATCGCGAAGACGCCTCCAATTGCACTACATCCTTCCGAAGGCTTCCTGAACAACCACCCTCTCACAGCTGAACTTGGATGCAGCTGGTCTACTTCAGTAAGAATCCCCTTGTCATGCTTAGGTGTTACAGTATGATAAATGGGTCCAAGGTAGGCACTGACTCCCAGTAATCTGTACTCACCCATGTTCTCCTGCCCATGTTGTGAAGAAGTTGGAGGCCCTCAACACCCTGGTATCATGAACCCTGCCCAGTGGTCCAGTAAAAATGTCAATAAATTGCTCTCTCTTGTCTACAATCCCCTGAAGGAGATTGGAGAAGAGGGACTTTCTGTTCATGTAGTCGCCTCCTCTTATGGGGATGTGGCACCCATCAATTGCACCAATGCCATGCCTGAGGTCACAGAGGCGGTGCAACTCCACAGCAGTGCTTCCTCACAATCATTTGGCCAGGAGATGAAGGTTGGTCCCATTGTGGAGATGAAGGTTGGTCCCATTGTGGAGATGAAGGTTGGTCCCATTGTGCAGATGAAGGTTGGTCCCAATGTGGAGATGAAGGTTGGTCCCATTGTGCAAATGATGTTGAGCAGTTCTAGGATGATCCTGTGTGCTGATGACTGCAATACATCAAACTTGTCTGACATCTACCTAAAGCGGTTCTGGTTGTACCACAGGAACATCGCCACCTTTGTCACAGGAACTGGTGGTGTGCCATGACTGTGTTCAGAGAAAAAACGTATTTAACTAAAGAATATCAGGCATTTAAATATTACAGACCTATCTACTATCACTGTATTGTTTCTCCTAATTACTTTCAGCAGCTCTGGTTAGACAAAGTTTGTTCGGGATGAGTGAAGTTTTCTTATCTTCTGTAACGGTGAGGTGACGGACGGTTCCGCCATCTCCCGCTTTTCGCGGTTTCCATTCATTCACAAATACATCCCGGACAATAGGACAACAATATCGTGCCACTCTCTTCCCACAGCCCAACCTCTGTTCCACAGCTCCCAACCCCCTAACCCTCTATTCGACACTCCAGCTGCCCACAAGAGGCTATTACAACTTGTTTCCAGTGCCTGCCAACAATAGGTTTAATATTTTAGTATTATTTAGCACATTTTTGAAAATATTTGTGTGAAGAAAAAAGCAAATAAATAAAATCCATATATCCAATAGTTTTTTTAGTTACAAGCTTTATAAGTGAAACACAGTGATACAAGTGAACAAAGTGAAAAATCAAAAGTAAACAATCTGCATAAACACACCCTTTCTAATATCAGCATCGGGCCAACGCCCCCCAGGAGAAAAACCTGTTCAAATGGGATCCCATTTGAACATGGGGTCCTAAAGTTATTTGTCATCCCAAATATATCACTGTAAACTTAACTATGTAATTTCAATAATATTAATATTACCCTATGAAAGCTTTGTGCTGATTATAGACACTTAATAGTGCGTTTTTAAGTTTCAAAAGATTGCAACCTCCATCCCTTTGTCTCACAATGGTTTGATCCACTGCCCCAAAGCCCTCAGTGGTGGCACATCATGCAGGCACAGTGCATGTGTGGGAATCTGATAGAGTCTGTCGTTGGTGGCTGACTTTCAGTAAGTAGTTCAAACAAAGGATATTTCTTTACTTTTACCACCCTACAATAAAACACATTTCTGTGGCGTTACATGGCGGCGTTGGATGCACCGATACATAATGTCCCAGTAATTCTCAAATTGATTCAGGTCTGGGGAACATTAGAGCCAATCAATGGCATCAATGCCTTCATCATACAGGAACTGCCTACAAACTCTGGCCACCTGAGGCCGGGCATTGTCCTGCACCAGGAGGAACCCATGGCCCACTCCACCAGCGTAAGTCCTGACAATGTCTCTGAGGATTTCATTCCATTACCTAACAGCAGTAAGGGTACCACTGGCTAGCATGTGGAGGTCTGTGCGGACCTCCAAAGATGCCCAGACCATCACTGACCCACCGCCAAACCGGTCATGCTGGATGATGTTGCAGGCAGCATAACGTTCACCACAGCGTCTCCAGACTCTTTCACGTCTGTCACATGTGCTCAGTGTGAACCTGCTCTCATCTGTGAAGAGAACAGGGCACCAATGGCAGACCTGCCAAATCTGGTGATCTCTGGCAAATGCCAATCGAGCTGCTCGGTGCTGGACTATGAGCACAGGTCCCACTAGAGGATGTCGGCCCCTTATGCCACCCTCATTGAGTCTGTTTCTGCCAGATTGGTAAGAAACATGCACACTAGAGGTCATTCTCTAGGGCTCTGGCAGTGCTCCTCCTGTTCCTCCTCACACAAAGGAGCAGATATCGGTCCTGCTCCTGGGTTGATGCCCTTCTACGGCCCTCTCCAACTTTCCTCGTGTAACGGCCCGTCTCCTGGTATCTCCTCCATGCTCTTGAAACTGTGAGCTGGACAACCAATGCAACCTGAATGGGCTGCGGGTACCGCCTCAAGCTACCAGTACAAGGACACTAGCAAAATGCAAAACTAGTGAAGAATCAGTCAGGAAGGCTAAGGAGAGAGCAATTGTCTGTGATCATCACCTGCAAAACCATTCAATTTTGGGGGGTTGTCTAGCTGTTGCCTCTCCAGTACACCTGTTGTCATTTGCACCAAAACAGGTGACGATGATTCACAATCGCTTATACTTCCTGACTGGACAGATTAATATCCCTCAGGTTTAATTGATTTGGTGTTATACTGTGATGACTACATGTTCCCTTATTTTGTTTTAAGCAGTATACATTGTTATATCATCAAAACAGGGCTACACCAGCTATTGATGTTAAGCGTATTTACTTTAGATTTTCTATGTATAAATTATAGCAAAAAAAAAGTACTTTACATGTTACTTGTTAAATTCAACTCCAGACCATTTTCTGCTTAAAAAGAGGGGGTTACATATCAGAGCTGTAATTCCTAAACCCTACCTCCAATATGGATATGAATACCCTTCTATTAAATCTGAGAGACTGCACTTCAAGTCCATATTCATTTTTAACTGTAACCTGAATATATGTTGGTAAACAGTAAAAATAACAAAATGTGCATCAGTGTTCAATTATTTCCGCACCTAACTGTATATTAACAAACATAAATCTTAGGGAACTGCTCTCTCCCCGATGTCAATGAGAAGAGAAGATTCCCCCATTTGAATCTCTTCCCCTGAAAAACACACAACACAAGAAAAAAAGCCAATCCAAAGCTCTGTGTCTGATTAGCAACTCAATGCAGCTGGCTTTATAATTCTCCTCCTGCCTCCCATTTACTCGTTCCTGGCCTGTGACACCTACATGAAACACATACCTAATTTAAAATTAATCTAAAAATCCCCAATGGAAGAAATGAATGGCGGAATAATGAACAGAGACAAGTTTTGACTCAAAGTTTTACAGGTATTCCGACTGTTACGTATACATTTACCTAGGGTGTGTAATAGTTTTCCCTCTCCTGCCTTAATCACAGGTGTCTGTCATGTTCCTGATTGTTGCTTGTTGGTGTGTCCCCTGTCCATCATCAGTTCATTTGTTCCATTGCTGAGGTGCACCAACCAGTGGACACTCCTGATTGCATCACTATTCCCTTGGTTGAAAAAATTCTCAGACATTTTTATATACTTACACTGATACAACAGACCTTTTCATTAAATAATAATAATTAAATAATGAATTCATCCATCCCATAGTTTTCCTATTACCTCACCTTGTAGGTAATGTCCACCATTAGTGTAGTGTGTGTAAGTGTGTGTAGTGAGTATTAGCTTACCCACACACAAACAAACAAACAAACACATAGACACTCCCAAATACATATCATAACCATTCATGTATAAAGGCATCTCACTCTCAAGAGATGGACGAGAGAAGAAATTCATGCATTTAAATAAAAAACTACTGAAAACCCCTCCCATGACAGTCCAGGTCATTGTTTCGAGGTCCAATATTGATACCAAACTAAAAAAAGGTTGGACATAAATTGTAGAGACAAATACTGTCAAGTGGATAGTTCCTGGATTCTGGATGAAGAAACAGTATCCCCTTTCTCTGCAATTTTTTTTTAATATATATTAAAAACAACTCAAAAGCTTTCTTAGGGACAAAAATAGTTGTACATTGATAACTTTGTAATCTTCTTTTCGGGGTCAATATTAAAGGACAAAGTCACTGAAACATGAGTAAATTGAGGATGACAAAGTCAAAAGCATTAATGAGTAATCATTGCCCCTTGCCCCAAAAGGAAATGGGAAGGACATAAACAAACAAGATCTATGAATAGGTGTCCAGCTGGATGGTTTATGCATGTTTGTTTTGATGTGGAGGTCACCCACTGCAAGAGAGATGGAGCACCCATTCAAACCCATCACCAAAACAACATTCCCATAATGAGAAATTAATGACATAACCATGCTTTTAGATGATACAAAGCAGTTACAACCATTAGATCACTTTCACTACTGGAATTAGGGCAGTGGATCAGGACCCACCATCAGTAATCCAACAAAGTAGGTCAATGTCTATTGAATATTAATGCTGTAGCTATGATACATTTGTTTTAGCTAAAAGGGTGTAAACGCTGTATTCAAACATGAACAAGTTCAGACTGGATACATTTCCACTGCTTTAAGGGGCATAACCACTTTTCCCACCATGACCTGTCAAAATGCTCTTCCATTGATTCACTCTGCACATTGATATCAACAACGTAGTTACAAACTGCCCTGATCAACATGTTCACTTATCATCCTCATTGTTAAGTATAATAATAGTTTAAGGCATGTGTAAGAACATTTGAAAGTCTAGTTCTCAGCTCAGTGATTCCATCCACAGTTTCCCAGCAAGGAATAATTTGCCACGTAGCAGAAAGACCATTGAAAATCAAAGTCCTAATAACCACACATTTCAGATCTCACACCAGATTAGACAATGAGGGGGAGTCACAGGTCACGCCAAATTAATACATCTTATTTTGCCCCATTCTTTCACAACGCTCCAGTGTCACACTGTTGCATTCTTTCAATCTACTGTATTTTGTCTATAAGAGAAATTGGTAACACATGGGAACAGAATATGCTATTCTTACATCGGTATCTTCAAGCTAATTAAATAAATATATGAATTATCACAGAAGCACATATTCAAAGTGAGAATGTGGTGTCAGTAATGAGGTTCAATCATACAGTATAACTCCCTGCCAAGACACATGGGCCTTCATGCAGTTGTCCTCATAAGTTTGCAATAGAAATTGTGAAACTTTGGCATTGATCTTGAAAATATGACTGATCATGCAAAAGAACTGTATTTTATTTAAGGATAGTGATTATATGAAGCCATGTATTATCACAGAGTTGTTTGGCATCTTTTTAAATCATAATGATAACAGAAATCACCCAAATGGCCCTCATCAAAAGTTTACATGCCCTTGAATGTTTGGCCTCATTATAGACCCAAAAGGTGACACACACAGGTGAAAATGGCAATTAAAGGTGAAGGTTTTGGAGTGGCCATCATAGTCTCCTGACCTTAATATCATCGAGCCACTCTGGGGAGATCTCAAACATGCGGTTCATGCAAGACAACCAATTTTTTTTTGCATGACCTGGAGGCATTTTACCAAGACGTATGGGTAGCTATACCATCTGCAAAGACAACTATTACAAAAGACTGCACGCTGTCATTGAAGCTAAAGGGGGCAATACACTGTATTAAGAACTAAGTGTATGCAGACTTTTGAACAAGGGTCAGTTCATTTTTTTCTTTGTTGCCATGTTCTGTTTTATGATTGTGTCATTCTGTTATGACCTGCAATGTCAAGAAATAAAAGACATCTGTTTTGCCTGCTCACTCCTGTTTTCTTTATAAATAGTACATATATTAATAATTATCCAAGGGTATGCACACTTTTGAGCACAACTGTATCTAACTATTGACCATGGATGACAGCTGAGAATTACACTGGCCTAGAGATGAGAAAGCTACGGGAAATGTAGTACAGTAGTGTTTCTTGTAACTGACTGTCAGATTCTCATATCGACTGAGAAGAATCTTTGCCCACTGATTCAACTCTGTCATGTTCCAGGGCTTTCTTGCATGCATGGCTCGCTTCAACCCTTTGACGCGTACGATCACATCAGTGTGATCAGGCTAAAGTGGTCCCTGAAATGTACAATCACACCGGTGTGATTAGAACATATTGTTTATAACGCACCATTAGAACGTCTAGGTAACGTAACAATGGCTGGTCAGACCGTGCTGTTATTTACTCACATTTAGCTCAAACAGTGTTTATAAATGTATTTCCTGATTGTAATTGTTTCAAGACCACACTATGATATTAACCAGGTAGCAAGCATTCAAATCGGGACAAGAAGTGTTACTTACGTACCAACAGACACCCAACACTAGCAGTTATATTTTTCTACAATAAATATAATACACAAAAAGAACGATATTAGCGACTACTATAGAGCATTTTAGCATTTCCAGGAAGAGCTGACAACTGGTCAAAATCTTTGTGTAAAAATGTTCTAGAAGTTACGTTACCCATTGTGGGCGCCACTATGCTTTATATATAGTTTATTCATTTTCACTGCACTGAATTACAGGTCACGCTTTGTTAGCTAGTGGTTAGCTGACGTTTGCTAGCTAGCTAAAGTTACACATCAACCAGCTTTTGCAGCTCTTTGAATTTGAGTCAATGAGAGAAGCTTGCAATGCAATGTATGTAGTGTTCCTTACCTGGCAAGGTGACTGTTCAAATTCTGTAACTCTGAGTGAGTACTGAACTCACGGGCAAAAAAACGTACGATGGGGGGCCGTTAAGGAATATCTGAAACTCATGCGTGAAAAGGTTAAGTAAGTACACTGTATTTCAGTATGATTGAGATCTGGGCTTTGACCAATGCAGTCTCCTAAACATACACCAACACACGATAGTATAGACGTAAAAAAGTTATGTATGGAGAGTTCGACAGAGTTGGTAACGTTGACTCCCAAATGTGGATGTATGTAAAGGGAAACGTTGTCCAACAAACATTGCTCAATGGTTAAAGTTAGATAATGCTTCCAGTGTGATTAATGTTAGGGCTAAGATTAGGAAAAATATATATTGCGCATCTCGTGATTCAAACTCAGAGACACTGGGTGGCGAGTTGATAATTTTCATGCACGGCCACCATCGCCAACCACCAAGTCCTTAGCTAAACCTAATTCTCACGGCCCAAAGCGGCTGGTATACCAACTCTATCTTCAAAGCTTTCCTACATGGCCTTTCCGAGTTTGTAAAAGAGCTCACAGCTCGAGAGCTACCCCCTGACCTGAATTCTCTCATCTCCCTTTCCATTCATATCGATGGACGCATGAGGGAACGAAACAAAGAGAAAAGGCTGTTCACTTTCAACAACTGTCCTGCTGCGCTCCCTGCTTCCTGTTTCAGTTGAGCTGATTCAAGTCCCCGAGACCGGCCGGAATACACGGTGCCTTTTTCCGAGTCTGCCTGAACATCCCAGACAGCAGGTACGGTCGATCAACTCCCCAGCGCCTGAACCCATGCAGGTGGGAAGAGCAAGACTGACCACAGAAGAGCACCAGTGGACAATGGCAAACAACCGATGCATTTATTTTGGAGAATCTAGACATTTCATAGCAACCTGTCCACAAAAAAAGATTGGACCCGTCGGCAGATGTGGGAATACTGGCGGGCTGGGCTACTCACCCTTGGTCTTCCACTGCCCGTGCCCTGCTTTATGCTGTTCTCCTGTGGGGGCGCCATCATCTGTCTGTTCAGGCTCTGATCAACTCTGGGGCTGATAAGAGTTTTATCGACTCTGCCTTGTTCGAGCAGTTGGACATTGTCTCTCATGCCTGGATTGTTTCTGTTGAGGTTAGAGTGCTTGATGGCCATCCTCTCAAACAAATACGCCTTTGTTTACCTTGACGACATCCTTGTATTCTCTCGCAAACCCCAAGAACACATTCTCCATTGTCCATTGTCCGGGAGTGTCCAGATGGACCCTAAGAAAGTACAGGCCATTGTCACCTGGTCACAACCCACTTCCCGAGTCGACCTCCAAAGATTGCTGCGTTGTGCACATTTTTACAGCCGCTTCATTCATGGCTATAGCGCAATTACTTTGCCCCTCACTGCCCTCACCTATACTAAGATCCTTTCCTGGTCTCCTGAAGCCTCCCTGGCATTCTCCAAATTCAAGCACTGCTTCACCTCAGCCCCAGCCTCATTCATCCGGATTCCTCTCGTCAGTTCGTTGTTGATGTGGACTCCTCAGACACCGGCATCGGGGCTGTACTCTCCCAGCCGTCTCCACAAGACCAGAAGTTGCACCCTTTCTTGTCAACCCAGTGCCTTCCTTTCTTGTCATCTAAACCCAGCAGAATCCCGCAATTCCCTAGCTAGTGCTGCCACTGCACTTTCCCATTTTGAGTGCTTCCTGGGCTAACAGCCACCTCTCTTCCCAGAACTGGAGGCTGACGTTGCAGTCCCCTCGGCCCAGATTTTTAGATTCCGTCTCTTACAGTTGAAGTGTACCTATGATAAAAATTACAGACCTCTACCTGCTTTGTAAGTAGGAAACCCTGCAAAATCGGCAGTGTATCAAATACTTGTTCTCCCCACTGTACATAGTATAATTGTTTCTCTGTCATCACCAATCTATTATCTTAGACATAGATTTCCTTGACTATCAAACCAACTAGTTAAATGAAGCACTGTAACCTACTTGTCAATTAGAAAGGTAGCCAACTCTGGATCACTGTTCACACAAACTTCAGCTCTCGCCATCAAATGCAAAATGTACCCTCTTTTGTCTTATGCTCGAGTTGCTTCCATATATTTAAATTTCTGGAGCTTTCAGTGCAGGCTACATGAACTCAAACAAAGCTTGTCATTGGCCTTCACCTCACACACCTCAAGGAAGTTCACACCTACAAACGTCCCGGCCTTCTACGTTTTACTTGCAACCATGGCACTGAGGATAGAGACAGTTTTTTAACGTTAACTGATGGTATGTAAGGGTTATTATTGGAACCTTTAAAGGTTAGCTAATTAATGTAGTGAAGCAAACCAACGTCTGGGTGCTTCAAAGTGCATTCCTCTGGTGATCTCTCAATCTCATGTTCTGTAGATAATAATTTGTTGTTTGGCACGCGGTGTGCACAGGGAAAATGACTATTTTTACTGGACCGCGTGAGCGGAGCAGGACTAGAAGAGCGAATGTCTCGATTGAGTGAGTGAGTCCCCCTTGTTAAATAGTGCAGTGGTTAGAGAAGCGGACTATGGAACAACAGACTCCTGTCTCAGTCAAAACACATTCTGCCTTAGTATTTGTTCAGGACAGACAAAAACTTAACTGGCTAAAACCTTCAGTAGCTATGTTATTGGAAGCTTAAAATAAAACAGTTCTGGTGGATATTAGGATTTGTTCAGGACAAAACTTCACTGGCTACAACCTTCAGTAGCTACATTATAGGAAGCCTAAAATAAAACAGGTCTTGTGGATATTAGGAATTGTTGAGGATAGACAAACACTTCGCTGGCTACATGATTCTCTTGTCACATTGTTTTGTAATTTGTCACTTTGATGATGATGATGATATTCATGATTCTGGCTGCTGATTGATCCCATTTTGACGTGACCAATGATGCTACATTACCATTAGGCCGTTGTCATGGTACCGTATAATGCTATTGCGAAGTTGTGGCTAGCTAGGTCAAAATGTCAGAAATGAAAAAGTTTGAGAGTAGTGCTCTTAGGATTTGATCAGGATGGACAAAAACTTTGCTGGCTACACAATTATCTCGTCTTTTCACTTTAAATGTTATCAATGTCATTCACAAAAAAACTGTGTTAAAACAGCCAGTGGCAAAACGCATACAGTTCATAGATGCTACTTCTGGTGGAGGTTAACTTAATAAGAAACTTTAGTCAGTTTAACACAATGTGTAATAGTGTCTAGTGAAATATTACTGGCTAATAAGCTTTTAAAACGGCCAGGGGTAAAAGTCATACAGTTCATAGATGCTATTTGTGCTGGAGGTAAACTTAATAAGAAAAGTTACTCAGTTTAACATAATGCTTAATGGTGTCTAGTGACATTGAAACTGTTAATGATCTAATTTTGAAATACTATACTGTGGGAAGATACCGTGGCTTAGTGGTTAAAGACAGTCTCTTACGCGGGAGACCCAGCTTTGAATCTAGGGAGGGTAACAACGTTAATCACTTTATTGTGGGTCATCTGAACTAGGCTTGACTGGTTTCTTGTTTCAAATGCGGTAAGGTCATCTGTGCTTCTCTTACAGCTCATCGGCATAAAGCGTTTTGGTTGCTCCGATTACTATGACAATGAGAAGGGTGTTCCTCAAATCGCAGGCAGAAAAAAGCACAATGAGATAAATACCCTTAAGAAAGATGCTGTACACTGACAAATTATTTATCTAACAAAATATTTTGATTATTGATTTTTCTTTCTTGACTTGGCGGGAAAGATTTTGCCATGGTGGGACACCACTGTAAATTTAATGCAATAGAATCACTGATAGAATATGGGTGAACGAAAAGTAGCCAGCATCCATGCATTCATTGCAATGTTTTGTTAAAATAATGGTTATAAAAATAACCCATGTGCTTTGGCCATTCGAGCTGTCTGGATTGTTTTTAAACTATCAACATGTTTGGATTATGTAAATGAACATCAGAATCACAATAATAAGATCTCTGAATGATGGATCAACAATGCACAGATTAAGTATTGGCTATACCGTCATTTAAAATGCCAGTTTATTCCGTTTTTTCGATCCTGAGTATCATAAAGATACCAGAATGGAAATAGGCACACTCCTAGAGTTTATTGTGTGCTTGGTGATTAACATTTAGTAAATGTACAATATTACAAAAAATATGTTTATTTTTTGGGAAAACTTATGCATTGTGAAACATATCTCAGATTTGACCAAAGTACAACTATATTTAAATGTAGCTTCAAGTTCACAGAGTAAACCCTTGAGGGCCAGCTCAATAAATTATTTGCAAGGGAAAAGGCATGATGCATCTTTTAACATGTACAGTCATTTCAGAGTGCCAAACCTACATATGTCATGTCCCCTTAAGATCAAAAGTAATTGGTCCAGCTACAGAAGAAGGCATAAGGGTAACGAGGCAGTTTGCCAATGTAATAGACTAAAATTACACACTGTGTAGCATGACCATGAGCTAATAGACCCAATCGTACTGGGGGAACCACAGTTTTCCTTTGTATTTTCTCATATACATTAATTACAACACCAGTCTTTCTTTGCTTAAAACTGTTCATCTATAGGCAATATTGTTTCCAAAGATGCACTCTCACTGTAGAAATACTCTATATTTCTAGTAATATTTTAAAATAAATATACAATTATCTTGTGGTCACATCACTGATGGATAAACTTCAGTTAAAAGTGGCAGATGTTCAAAAAACGATATTCCAATATAAATCTAGTATATCCCCAAGAGATAGGTAATGAACAGAATAACCAAGGTTCAGTGGGCTAGAAGGAGGTGGAGTTAGATCTGGGTGCTGTTTGGGGTTGTGTAAGCCAGTGTTCTAGGTCAGTCAGGAAGGACAGAGGCAGGGAGTATAGAGTCCAGCATGAGGGCAGAGTGGCGATAGGGGGATGGGCAGTGGGTACTTTGGCTCAGGGAACAGTGACCAGGCACTGTGGTGCCTCTCAGCACACACAAGGCAGGGGGGGGGGTACTAGGAGGGAGCAGGTGTTGTGCTCTCAGTCCCCCTCCACCACCACATCATGTCTGCATCGTGCTCCTGCACACCCCCCAGACATCCAATGTCAACTCCAATGAGTGTGTGTATCAAATAGCTTAACACAAAGAATTTAAGTTTTGAGCCAGTGCAGAATTCTGGATCAAGACCTAAGCATACCAATTATGAACTGTAAACATTTCGTCATGGTCCTCAAAGACCCCCATGATATATACCAAGCACGCTGACATATATTGTTTTCATTCCAAGACAAAAGGGACTACTTGATTTGGGAACACATTCCCAAACACAACATTTCTTCAACTAGGAAAGAGACATAATTTTTCACTTGAATTTGAGCAATAACTACTGCAACAATTGGGTTCAAAGCCAGTGCCCCCACACACTCCCCCAAAAATGATATCACTATGTAACACCATTTTTGTTCCTGGTGTTATTTCATAAATGCTTATGGCTAAAAAGTACAGAAAATTTTTATTATTCCCCACAAACTTTTTTGTGACCATGACAAAGATATTTTGAAATGTACCTATTTTCAATGATAAAACAACATATTAATCCAAATTCACATGCATTTATTATAAAGTAATGCAAAAATGACTACAAAAGATTTAGAAGTGAATAGTTATTCGAGATTTATGATTATACTGTCACTTTCACAAATCAGCCCCTAGATTTAGTCTCCCATCATGTTCTCGTTATACTGTCCTTGGTAGCGGCATTCAAAATCCAGTACATCCTGGTGGAAGCGCTCGCCTTGCTCCTACAAGTATGCTCCCATGTTCCTCTTGAATTTATCAAGATGAGCATCAAAGATATGGACTTTGAGGGACATCCTACAGGCCATTGTGCCATAATTATTCACCAAAGGCACCCACTTGACGTTGTTCCTTCCAACAGGGAACTAGGTCCGCTGTGGCCAGTCCAACCTGTGGTAGTGCGCCTTGGTGTCTCTCCTGTCCCAAAGATAACAGAGAAAACTGGTAAAACCACCTTGGAGACCCATCAGGATTGCCACCATTTTTATGTCTCACATGACCTTCCAGCTGTACTCATACTTCAATGCATCCAGCAAGGTCTTGATGCTTTTGTAATCCTGTATTTATAATACTATTTCTTTTACTGAAAAGTTCTATATAGTTTTAGAAGTTACTCCATGTTTACTCAGCACTGAATATATCTGGAATGTTCTGGAAAATTTTAAAATATCACTGTCCTGGTCACAATAGCAAGGTTTGTGAGGAATAACAGCAATTTTTCTCTACCTTTGAGGCATAAGCAATTAGGAAACAACACTTACTACCCAGGAACAAAAAAATAATTGTTACACAGTGTAATCACTGTTAAAAAAACATGGAAGATTTCTGCAGTGAAACTAGCTGAAGGTAAATTTGATGCTGTACAATAGTTCAGTGCACTCCAGTATTATTGGGTTTGCTTTCAAAGCCTGTGGGAACCTGGTTTAGATAAATGGCATCATGGACACTGTCATGTACCACGTCTGCATAGATAATTGGCCTTAGATGCTTTGCTGTGTTCTTTCACCTCATCAAAAATTACAGAAGAAATTATTATATTGGCAAAGGGAAGTTGTACAAATTACTAAATGCAAGGGGGCTAATAATCATGACATGCTTTTTAAGAAAACATGTTTTTTTTACTTGTATTTAAAGACCAAGCGGTTAAAAAATGACATTTTCCACATTCCACACTTTTTTACTCATCATTACCAAGGAGCCGAGTAATTCTGGAGGGCACTATACTGTCAGGCTCCCATCATGTTGCAAGTGGGTTATAAGACTGTACGTGACCCAGACACGGGTCTCACCCCTAGGGTCAGGGGCCAGTCACGCATGAGGTGCCAACTGAGTGCATCTGATTTGACTCCCAGTTAGGTGGCTTGAGCCTCTCAGCTCATCCTCTACTCTCATCCTCACCCCAATGAAGCAGGAAGGGCTCTGGAGAGAGGCCTGAGGCTTCACTTCACATGACTTGGCCTTGTGTGTGGGAAAATATACTCTAAACTATTGTATCAAACTGAATAATTAGGAAGAATCACTCATCTACTTGATGCCGTCATTATATAATCTAGCTGTAATGCAAGAAAATCAGTGCTTTTAACATAACAGTCTCAACAGTGAAGTGTGGGTAATTTGGTTTGAACACAGAGCATTCAAACAACTTGCTGTTCAAATGTTAAGCACTTTTTCTAAGATAGACTCTTAAGACTTTTAGCCAAGCTGGGAAATAAAACCATATATCACATGATCATATAGTTTTAAAACGAGTTACTTATAATGTCAGTGTGTGCCCCAGAGTCCCAACACTGTAGATTTGAGACCAAAATGTGGCTGTTACTTTGTGGTACAAGCAACAAACCTGTGCACATATATAGTCAAATGTAATGGTTTTTAAGACCTTTTTAAGATCTCAACAAATATAATTTAAGACCCAAAAAGATTCTAAACAATTTCTTATATAGAAATAATAACATTTATTGAGTCCTACTTTGGTACACGTTTTTGTAACAGTGTATCTGTAACGGCTGGTTTACCTAGTTTTTACCTGTTTTTACCTGTTTCTATGTTCAATTTAGTCTTGTCAGTGTAATTGCTTTCACCTGTGTCTTGATTGCACCCTCATTACGTCCCTATTTAAGTTCCTTCTGCGCTAGTGCGTTTTGTCATTCATTGTCACCTTACAGTTGTCATATTGTGTCAAGCTATTGGAAATAAATACCTGTTTGTTCCACCACCTCTGCGCTTGTATCCTGCAACCTCCTCAAATCGTGACAGAATGACTGACCCTTAACAAAGGACACAGCAGAGATGGACGGTAGGGGAACTCCTCAGATGGCTGGATTCTGACTCAGAGGAGGAGGACCCCTACCGTCACCCGCTGGTGGGCTGGTCAGCCTTGGTGCCACCCCCGCTGCAAAGTCAGTGGCCCTCTGCATCCTCAAACCCCGACCCATGTCCCTCTGCTGCCCAATCCCCGGCCCCTTTTTACCCCAACTCTGTGCTTGTGTCCTGCAACCTCCTCAAATCGTGACAGTATCAACACAACACGGGTTGCGTTTCATTGCAATCAGCGTTGCGTCAACTTGATGTTTCACCTGCTACACAGAGTGTGTTTTATCGAAAGGGGAGAAGAGCAGATTAAGAACTTTATTATTTCATAATGTTAAGTAAAATATCTATGTTTTCCACAATTATTAAGTTGCTCCTTCACATTAATGTCTTTATTAGGGTTGAATTGGGACATACAAAAACCTACACTTCTCCACTTCAATGACCAGTCGTTCGCCGTCAATCATCATTTTACCATAGCAAGGTTGTTTCAGCTGACCTGTGGCATCTTCCAAAAACAAGTCACTCCAGAAAATAGGCTGACGAAAGTAACACCCAATCCGCCACCCAAAATCAATCGATTTCTTATTATTTAAATTCACAAGACAATGCAAGTGCAGGTCCGCCGTCAATAATTGAACCTCAGCCTTTCGTCAAGCTTGGACCATGTGGATGTGACGTAACACAAGTGTTAGCAGCAATCATTTATTTAAAAGGGGGCATTCCTAAAGGTTTGATGGTTGATGGCAACGCTGAATACTCAATGGCTGTAGTGTAGCTATATGTAAGTCGTTCAATATCCCTCCACCATTGTTTCTTAACACCACCCCAAAAACATCCTGTTCTCACTTTCACGGTCTAGGTCCACCAAATAGCACCTTGCCTCGTACTCGTTTCCATTCGGCGCCACATCACCAAAACGTATCTTCCTCCTCATCCCTATCTAGCAAATACTGACAACGAAAAAATGACACGCTATGACTAGCTTACGTAACATAAAACATATACAGCTCCGGAAAAAATAAAGTAACCACTGCACCTTTTTCTTTACTTTCCAAAAAAGTTGAAAAGGAAAGTTTTGAGTGAGGAACAGAAGCGTTCAATTTGCAGTGGTCTCTTAATTTTAACCCTTCTGTTCCTCACTCAAAACCTTTTTGGAAAGGATTATTATACATTTTTTCGGAGCTGTATTAATGGCTCCTGTTGTCTAATACTATGTTAATCAAACAAATGTACGCTAATTAGACGTTTTACCTACCGTGTCACTGGGCGTGTCCATTTTCCCATCAGCCTTAAACGCACCATCTGCAAATGTAATAACTATACATCAAATTTACAGCAAATTTAAGACAATTTATGACCTTAATTTCCCCGATTTTACTTTAAAACCTTTTAAGACTATTTAAGGAACTGTGGGCAAAGGACCTGTGGGCAGAACTCTTATCCGTTATGTTACCAACCAAAATATTGTAAGGATTACAGATACTTTTGAAAAAAGATATCATTACTTTTGGATAACTTCAATTGAAAAACAATAGTTGCGCAAAATAATTATGACACGGTGCATGTTAGAATTTTTTATACAATGTTTTAAAAACATCGTTATTTGAACCAAAATAACAATTGCGCGCCTCAGTTGTTAGGTGTGATCGTGCGCAAGTTAAGGTGGGCGCGCATAACCAGATTAGTGAACAATGAATAGTTGGTCACTAATGAAGCGCTAGTGTTATTGGTAAAAACAGAGTGTATCTACGATAATATAAGCCTACCCATATAAAATGTCTATCCATCCATCATCTTCTGCTTATCCAGGGCCGGGTCACGGGGGCAGCAGTCTAAGCAGGGAAGCCCAGACTTCCCTCTCCCCAGACACTTCCTCCAGCTCTTACGGGGGACACCGAGGCGTTCCCAGGCTAGCCGGGAGACATAGTCCCTCCAGCGTGTCCTAGGTCTTCCCCGGGGTCTCCTCCCGGTGGGACCGGAAGGCGTTCCAGAGGCATCCGAAACAGATGCCCAAGCCACCTCTGCTGACCCCTCTCGATGTCGAGGAGCAGCGGCTCTACTCTGAGCTCCTCCCGGGTGACCGAGCTTCTCCCCCTATCTCTAAGTGATCGCCCAGCCGCCCTGCGGAGAAAGCTCGTTTCAGCCGCCTGTATCCGGGATCTTGTCCTTTCGGTCATGACCCAAAGCTCATGACCATAGGTAAGAGTAGGAACGTAGATTGACTGGTAAATCGAGAGCTTTGCCTTGCGGCTCAGCTCTTTCTTCACCACGACAGACCGATACATCGACCGCATTACTGCAGAAGCTGCACCGATCCGTCTGTCAATCTCCCGTTCCATCCTTCCCTCACTCGTGAACAAGACCCCTAGATACTTAAACTCCTCCACTTGAGGCAGGCACTCTCCACCAACCTGAAGTGGGCAAGCCACCCTTTTCCGACTGAGGACCATGGCCTTGGATTTGGAGGTACTGATTTTCATCCCCACCGCTTCACACTCGGCTGCAAACCGTCCCAGTGCATGCTGAAGGTCCTGGCATGACACCCTCCAGCCCCTGGCTGCACCTAGAAATTCTGTCCATAAAAATTACGAAGTGGCGACAAAGGGCAGCCCTGCCGGAGTCCAACATGCACTGGGAACAAGTCTGACTTACTGCCGGCAATGCGGACCAAGCTCCTGCTTCGGTCGTACAGGGACCTGACAGCCCTTAGCAAAGGACCCAGGACCCCATATTCCCGAAGCACTCTCCACAGGATGCCGCGAGGGACACAGTCGAATGCCTTCTCCAAATCCACAAAACACATGTGGATTGGTTGGGCAAACTCCCATGAACCCTCCAACACCCCGTAGAGGGTATAGAGCTGGTCCAGTGTTCCACGGCCTGGACGAAAACCACACTGTTCCTCCTGAATCCGAGGTTCTACTATCGGCCGTATTCTCCTCTCCAGAACCCTGGCATAGACTTTCCCGGGGATCCCCCTATAGTTGGAACACACCCTCCAGTCTCCCTTCTTAAAAAGAGGGACCACCACCCCGGTCTGCCATCCCAGAGGCACTGTCCCCGACCGCCACGCGATGTTGCACAGGCATGTCAACCAAGACAGCCCCACAACATCCAGAGACTTGAGGTACTCAGGGCGGATCTCATCCACCCCCGGTGCCTTGCCACCGAGGAGTTTCTTGACCACCTCTGTGACTTCAGCCCGGGTGATGGACGAGTCCACCTCTGAGCCCTCATCCTCTGCTTCCTCAATGGAAGACATGACGGCGGGATTGAGGAGATCCTCGAAGTACTCCTTCCACCGCCCGACGACATCCCCAGTTGAGGTCAACAGCTGCCCACCTCTACTGTAAACAGCATTGGTAGGGCACTGTTTCCCTCTCCTGAGGCGCCGGATGGTTTGCCAGAATCTCTTCGAGGCCAGCCGATAGTCCTTCTCCACGGCTTCACCGAACTCCTCCCAGGCCCGAGTTTTTGCCTCCACAACCACCCGGGCTGCAGTCCGCTTGGCATGCCGGTACCCGTCAGCTGCCTCAGGAGTCCCACAAGCCAACCAGGCCTGATAGGACTCCTTCTTCAGCTTGACGGCATCCCTTACTTCCGGTGTCCACCACCGGGTTCGGGGATTGCCGCCTCGACAGGCACCGGAGACCTTAAGGCCACTGCTCCGAGCGGCCGCTTCGACAATGGTGGTGGAGAACATGGTCCACTCGGACTCAATATCTCCAGCCTCCCTCCGGATCCAGTCGAAGCTCTGCCGGAGGTGGGAGTTAAATATCTCTCTGACAGGAGACGTTTCCAGCAGACCCATACAGTACGCTTGGGCCTGCCGAGTCTGTCCAGCTTCCTCCCCCGCCATCGGATCGAACTCACCACCAGGTGGTGATCAGTTGACAGCTCCGCCCCTCTCTTCACCTGAGTGTCCAAGACATACGGCCACAGGTCAGTTGAAACGACAACAAAGTCGATCATCGACCTGCGGTCTAGGGTGTCCTGGTGCCACGTGCATTGATGGACACCCTTATGCTTGAACATGGTGTTCGTTATGGACAAACTGTGACTAGCACAGAAGTCCAATAACTGAACACCGCTCAGGTTCAGATCAGGGGGGCCGTTCCTCCCAATCACGCCCCTCCAGGTGTCACTGTCGTTGCCCACATGGGCGTTGAAGTCCCCCAGTAGAACGATAGAGTCCCCAGTCGGAGCACTTTCCAGCACCCCTCCCAGAGACTCCAAGAAGGTTGGGTACTCTGCACTGCCGTTCGGCCCGTAGGCACAAACAACAGTGAGAGACCTATCTCCGACCCATAGGCGCAGGGAAACAACCCTCTCGTTCACCGGGGTAAACTCCAACACATGGCAGCAGAACTGGGGAACTATAAGCAAACCCACACCAACCCGCTGCCTCTCACCATGGGCAATTCCAGAGTGGTGACGAGTCCATCCTCTCTCAAGGAGTGTGGTTCCAGAGCCCAAGCCGTGCGTAGAGGTGATCCCGACTATCTCTAGTCGGAACCTCTCAACCTCACGCACGATCTCAGGCTCCTTCCTCGCCAGCGAGGTGATGTTCCACGTCCCTAGAGCTAGTTTCCGTGTCCAGGGATCGGGTTGTCTAGGCCCCCGCCTTCGACTGCCGCCCGATCCTCTCGCTCCTTCGGGCTGAGCCCGGCCGGGCCCCATGGGGAAAGGCTCGGCCACTAGGCGCTCGCGTACGAGCCCCAACCTCGGGCCTGGCTCCAGGGTGGGGCCCCAGCTGCGCCATACCGGGCGACATCACAGAACTCAAAATGTTGCTCATCATTAAGGGGGTTTTAGGCGACGGGTCAGACTAAGAGCGGTTCAAAACCCCCATATAAAATGTGATTTAGTTATCCACTCGACGCATCTTTCTCAGAACAATTATATGCCTACCTGGTATGTTATATATTTTTCAAGATTCAAGGTCTATTTGTCAAACGCACCAAACAACACAGCCAGGAAGAGTTTCGAAGTTTAGACAGCTATTTGTTTGATAGCTGTAACATGGCGCTACCTTCAAGATAAAACATTTTTAAGGAATTTATCACTACGTTTGAGGAGAAAAATGAATTGGAAAAGTGCATTCACGTGCCTGGTGCTTCTGCAATGTTTTGACAACGTTTGTGGTTGTGGAGCAAAACATCAGACTACTGCTCATTTTTTATGACTATTCCTATTATTCACAGTAGGCCAACTGGCTAATTAGCTACTAAAACGGCTAGTGGGAAAAGCGAAAATTTTGAGACGCATTTTTATGCGATAGTATGTCTCTGTCAGTCCCAATACTTGCATACTAGCTTAGTTTATACTAAACAGTATATATACTTCACCATCATCTGAAAAGTACTTACTTGTAGTAGATTAATCAAGTTTCATGCATGAAATGCATTCTAGTTATATAAAACAAAATATGGTTATATTTGAAGAATGTCCTGAACCTCCCTGACCAGGTGTCAATGGGCACACTTAATTTGTAAGGAGATCTAAACTCTCAAACTGTCAGCTAGACCCTATTCCAACAAAATTACTTAAGGAGCTATTTCCTGTGCTAGGTCAGCCAATTTTGAACATAAAAAATTGCTAGCTTTCCTCCGGATGTGTACCAAACTCACAAAAAATAGCGGAAATGAAGCCTTTTCAAAAATTATCTAATATGGATATACAGGCCAACATCGAACCTCCAATTCCTCTCAAAAATCTAGAAAAATGTGTTTCCCAACAACTGAATGCCTTCCTGAAGACAAATAACATTTATGAAATGCTCCAGTCCGGTTTCAGACCCCATCATAGTACTGAGACTGCACTCGTGAAGGTAACAAATGACCTTCTAATGGCCTGAGACAAAGGTTCCGCATCCGTCCTGTTGCTTCTTGATCTTAGTGTTGCTTTTGACACTATTGATCACTCCCTTCTCTTAGAGAGACTGGAAACCCATATTGGGCTACGTGGACATGTTCTAGCCTGGTTTAAATCTTATTTATCTCAAAGATATCAGTTTTTTTAGTGTGGATGGCATATTCTCTGACAAGTCAAAGGTTTTGGTGTTCCTCAAGGCTCGGTTCTGGGTTCTTACTTTATATGCTGCCTCTGGGCGATGTAATCTGAAATCACAATGTAAATTTTCACTGTTATGCTGATGACACAGTTATATATTTCAATGAAACATGGAGAAGCCCCAAAATTAGCTACATTGGAAGCATGCGTTTCAGATATTAGGAAGTGGATGACTGAGAACTTCTTGCCCTTAAACTCAATAAAAACAGAAATACTTGTTTTAGGACCCAAGAAACAAAGAGCATTGTTAGCAGATCTCACTGTGAACCTCGACGGCTGGATGGTCGTATCCCAAAAAACTGCAAGAAACCTCTGCGTTACCCTTAACACTGACCTCTCATTTCATGAACATATAAAAGATGTCTCGAGTTGCTTATTTTCATCTTCGAAACATTGCAAAAATCTGAAACTTTCTATCAAAAACTGATGCAGAAAAACGAATCCATGCTTTTGTTACTTCTAGACTGGATTACTGCAATGCTCTTCTTTCCGGTTACCCTGACAAATCAATAAATAAACTTAAATTAGTGTTGCACACGGCTGCTAGAATCCTAACTACAATTTAAAAAAAAAAAACACATTACTCCTGTACTATCGTCCTTACACTGGCTGCCTGTAAGGGTTAGGGCCGATTTTAAGGTTTTACTGTTAACCTATAAATCAATACATGGACTTGCTCCTATTTACCTTGCTGAAATGATCCAGCCATACATACCTACAGGTAACCTACGGTCGCAAGATGCAGGCCTTTTAATTGTACCTAGAATTTCCAAACAAACAACCGGAGGCAGGGCCTTTTCTCATAGAGCTCCACTACTGTGGAATGATCTGCCAATTAAGGTTAGAAATGCAAACTCAGTGCAAACTTTCAAGGGTCTACTAAAAACTCATCTCTACAGCACGGTTTGTGATTAGGTGTAGTCTGGCCCAGGGGAGTGAAGGTGACCAGAATGGCTTGATACTGTCCACCCTTGCTGTCTTGCCAGGTGGGCTCTCGTCGCCACTGGGATGCCCTCCCTCCAATGCCTTTCAGGGGGAGGAGTCACTGGGTTGTTGTTGTCTCTCTGTTGCGCACTTGTGCAATTGGGCTGTACTCTGCTGGTAGTACTCGACCCTCATTCAGGGTGGTTGCGGTTGGTGGATTTCCCTGGTTCCCTTGGTTGATGCTTGGCAATGTGGGTGGATTTCCTGCCTGTTGGGCCCTGTCCGGGGCCTCCCCCGGACCCCCCGTCTCAGTCCCAAGATCTTACGCTGCTATATTATTGTGCTGGGAGTGTAGGGTCAGTTCTCTTTCCCCACTAAGTTCTCCTTCTCCACTATAAATCGTTGTTGATATGAGGAATGCATTTTGGAATTATACCTTTTTAAACTTTAGGAGGACATGAGGTCCTGGTCCACACCTGCAGGGTACCTGGTTTGTGGGCCCGTTGCTATCCCTGTCCAAAGTCCTCCTGGTTGTGTTGCAGATCAAGACGATACCTGACGATTTCAGCTGCCACTGTGCTGACACCTCCTCCCTCCCCCGTGTTGTCCCTGTCCTTGTCCATCTGGTCATGCTTCTGACCTGGTCTGAATTTAAATCGACTCTGGATTTAGCCCACATGCATGTATTAATTAAATTTCAACCTTCTTAATGCTTATAATGCTAATTACAGCCAGGGACAGAGCTGAATAATGGATTTAGAAAAATTATTAAATTTGTCTTCAGGAACAATTCAAGTTCACTTTGGTAAGTGAACTTTTACCCAAATATATATTTGGGGCGAATTTTACTATTAAAGAATGTGTTATTTAAAACAAGGTCAATTTGAACTCATTTTTTTTCCTTGATTTTTGCCAGACCGCATAAGCGTAGCGGGCTAAGAAGAGCAAATGTCTCACTCACCCACCCACCCACCTGCCCACCCAGAGTACACCTTGTTGAATAATGTAGTGGTTAGAGAAGCGGGCCTGCGAACTATAGGTCCTGAGTTTCTCTCCTCGCAGCCAAATACGCATTATGAATTGTTCCGTCTAGACTAAAACTTCGCTGGCAGTTTATGGTTATATTATGACTGTATCTCGTGGATTTTCGAAGTACGCATCCGTGCATGCGTTTTGGTCAGGATAGACAAACATATTTGCTGCTTACAACATACATTAGTTACGTTAGCCTTAACTGAAACTCAATTCTTATGATTATGCCTAGGAAGTTAGTAGATACTAGTAAGCCTATTACTGGCTAACAAGCTGTTAAAAATTCCAGTGGCAAAAGCAATACAGTTCATAGACGCTATGGTGGAGGCAAACTTAATAAGAAACATTAGTCAGTTTAACACAATTCTCAAACGAGTCTAGCGACTGGTGAAACATAATGCGAACCCGGGTCAGCCAGTGGCAAAAAAGGATTTGTTCAAGATAGGGGTGTAGGGGTTAATGACCCTACCTTTCGCGTGGCCGACCCGGGTTTGAATCTTGAAAGGGCAACACTGGTTATTGCGGGCCGGCTGAACTAGGCTTGCCTGGTTTCTTGTTGTACCATGTCTGTTTAGTTGAAATGTGTGAGAAAATATTATGTATTTTGAGAATTCTCAGTAATCTACAGAAGTATTCTTGAGTTGGGTCTAAAAGGATCATGTTTTTTTAATCAAATTTTCTCACCTAAAATTTGGGTTTTATTTTAAAGGCAAAACTATCCCAGGCTAGGAATCCACTATTCTGTCTAACTTATAGATAGAGAGCCTATTTTGTCAGAGAGGTGCTGCAAGCGATGACCTCCATAATATCCACTATTAACCGTATTTGACTGGGCCAGAATTCAACAATTAATAAATAAGACATCCACAACAATACTGCTCCATGTGACTAAGTGGGATTAGAGCACTAGATTGGTGGGGTTATTAGGAATGTATTTTGAGTAGAGTTGCCTAACTCCATCAAAACGCGATCAGTTTTTGGGTGATATATTAATTTCCTTTCCCAGTTCCATTTCAGAGTGTCTGCTCTTTTGCAACTGGCTTCATCTATTGGGTGTAATGGCTTTCCTGGTGGCCATTTTTCCTTTCAGTGGAGTTGTCCTGTTCAGCACTGCTGCTGGCCGAATGTCTGAAACCATCAAGCCACCTTCAGTGGTTTACTGTAGGCATCTCCCTCATGCCTCAGAGCACAGACTTCTTGGAGAAGAATGTTTTTTTTAAATTGGTTAGAACCGAGAACAGGCTAGTGATGGTCTGTCGACAGACATGGTTAGATGCTTGTTTGGAGATGGGGATGTGGATTTGAAGAAGTTGCTACCTCATGTCAAAGCGGGTTTTCCAACCTAGGTCAGGTGCTTCCTGAGGTGCTTATTTGTAGGTTTATCTTTTTTTGTTGTTGCAGATAACGTAATATAAAATACTCCTTAAAGTTTGCATATTCACACTGCGGAGAGTGCATATTTTTTTAAAGGAAAAAACTTAGGACAGGTATGAGGTAACCAATTTGAACATTCATTTTACACTAATAACATAATTCTAGCCTAAATTCTTGCCTTTACATTGGAATTGTGAACTATTTTTACAAGGTTATTTTAAAGCATTTTAAACAAAGAGTCGGCCCTATCAAGGGAACGGAGGCACATGAACTGGATCACAGAAAAGACTCAGAATGCCAATAACTAGTGATTAAAACACGTTTACCTTAACTGAAACATATTGTCTTACTCTCTCATGTTTTTTTTAAAAGGCTTTGTTTTAAAGAATGGGCCATTAAACACTGTACAAATCATATTTTAAATAGTTCAGAGAAAACATGTCAGGAAGATTGTTCTGTAATGAAAACATAACTTAGTGGTTCTGATACTGTTGTTTAGATTTTTTTTTCAATGTAAAATCTCCTCCTTTGAAATCCATGACAGTAGAATGTTTTAATGGAATTTGTAAGCTTGACTAAAAAATAGATTTACAGTGTTTAACATGTTTGACACTTCAATTTCTTTTTTAACGCAAATAGGCACCTGATAAACTGTGTCAGTGCCCATACCCCCTCCCTCCTCCTGTCTTAGGAAAAAAGTTTAAGTGGGGGATAACAGAATGCCTTCCTAATTAATTCCACTGACCTATGTAACCCTCAGACAATTCACAATCCAGATGGGAACATTTTTATTGATCTTGGGAATGCTTCAGTAAACTCTAAATGCTTATCTCAGCATAAACAGCATCTCTAGTGACAAGCCACAATTTAATTAGATGACAATCACTGTTAACAATGCACAGCCAACATCACCAAATTTGCACACTGGTGCTGGCAGTGATAAATCTCAGCAACCCAGCAGGGAGACCTCACATCCTTGATTAACCCTTTCCTTGTTAGCCTATATTATTTATTGCATTTATAATTTAGAAATTGGTTGTGTGTGTATGTGTGTGTATATATATGTGTGTATATATATTAAAAGCAGGTAAACAGATTAAGAAATTCAAGAAACGGTCTATTAATTACCTTAATTTGTCTGCAAGAAACTGATTTCATGTTTTATTATGATGTTTTGTTGTTGTTTTTATTCTAGTATTTGTTTTTATTCTATTGTATTTTTATTGTATCCTTTGCTAACCTTCAGACGTATGCGGAAGTTGTAAAAAAAAAAAATTATCCTCTGATAGTGTCTATCAGTTTTTCACAAGACCGCAGGATACCCTTGAATTAAATCACACAATACATGGTCCTGCTTTATTAAATGAAACCCACATTAAATAAAACTGAACAAATCCCTCTTATTGCTTTAGAAGAAATAAAACTCTAACAACTAAATATTTCAGAGGTACTTAGATTTTAAAATTGTTCAAGTCTGAAGATTAGACATTAATGCATGTTATGTCATTTGGCACATATCTGTTAGACTGCAAAGGTTAAAACAATGTTAATGTTACATAATCTGAATGCAAACAATAAATCAATTGTAATTACTTTGTGTTTCTTCAATGCTTTTTGAAGACAGAATTGTGTTTTATTCATATGTCCTTTAGAAGCACATTGGCTCTCAAATGTATTCAATCCCCTTGGACCTTTCCACATTGTATTGTGCTACAACATGACATGCTTCAACACATTTCTCCCACTGATCAACACAAAAATCCATAATAAAATCTGCAAATTGTTCTAAATTATTTACAAATACAAAACAGAAACTTTCTAAAATTGTGATTACTTGCAATTAACTACACAAGATTGTGATTTAATCGTTATTAATTATTTCAATCATTTGACAGCACTCATTTTAAGGCTCTTTTATTTTATCCACCCCGTGTACATCATGAAGATGAAGGAACATTCAAAGCTAATACAGCTCTTCAAAAGCACCAATCAGTGGTCTGATATATATTGAACAAAATTATAAATGCATCACTTTTGTTTTTGCCCCCATTTATCATGAGCTGAACTCAAAGGTCTAAGACTTCCTCTATGTACACAAAAGGCCTATTTCTCTCAAATATTGTTCACAAATCTGTCTAAACCTGTGTTAGTGAGCACTTCTCCTTTGCCGAGATAATCCATCCACCTCACATGTGTGGCATATCAAGATGCTGATTAGGAAGCATAATTATTGCACAGGTGTGCCTTAGACAGGCCACAACAAAAGGCCACTCTGAAATGTGCAGTTCCATCACACAGCACAATGCAGCGGATGTTGCAGGTTTTGAGGAAGAGTGCAATTGGCATGCTGACTGCAGGAACCAGAGCTGTTGCCTGTGAATTGAATGTTAATATCTCTACCATAAGCAGTCTCCAAAGGCATTTCAGAGAGTTTACCAGTACATCCAACAGGCGTCACAACCGCAGACCACGTGTAACCACACCAGCCCAGGAGCTCCACATCCAGCTTCTTCACCTCCAAGAGACCAGCCACCCGGACAGCTGCTGCAACAATTGGTTTGCATAACCAAATAATTTTTTTGCAAAGGAGAAGTGCTCAATAACACAGATTTAGACAGATTCGTGACCAATATTTTAGAGAAATAGGCCTTTTGAGTACATAGAGAAAGTCTTAGATCTTTGAGTTCAGCTTATGATAAATGGGGGCAAAAACAAAGGGGTTGCGTTTATATATTTTTTAAATTTCAAATCCCATTCAAGGGGAGGCAGCATCAACCCTGGGACAGCCTCCCAATAGTGGCTTGTGAGAAACAGATGCTGATGGTTGTATTTTTGGTGGCCCTAGCACCTTTCATCGCCTGGTCATCTTCCTCTGTCCTTGATGTTGAGTTAACCAAAACCTTGATCTTGTGAATCAGACGTTGTAGTCCAGGGCTACTGCCTAATTATTAAATATATTGGGGTTCCTCAGCAGAAATTTGAGGACCACTTGGATGTAGGACAAAACAGGGAGAAGACATGTTCTAGCATGCACATCACCACTGAAGTTGTCCAGCATTTTAATGTAGTCAACTGAGTGGGGCTTTCAACTTTTTTGCCTAATCCTTTCTTATGTCCCAGATTGGTGTAGTGAAATTGGCTCATCAAGAGTGATCTGCCAAAAGTTATGTGCCATTTTAACACTACATTACCCATCACAACCGATTGAAAGGAAGTTCCATATTACCATCAGCCTTCTAAGTGTTGGAGGTAATTATATATAATTATATATAGTATATTACTCTGTTTATATTAACAGTATTCTACCCCTCACAACTGATTGAAATTAAGTTCCATAACTTCTATCCCTTAAGCGCATGTGATCAGTGAAGACATCTATAGTCATTCATGCAAAAGAAATTATTGCAACATTGTTTTTTGTGTGTAATCAAATGTAACAAATACTGCAAAAAATGTAAAACATGTTTAGTACACACTACACTAATTTGCATCAATTCTTTGTTTGGCTTAAGACCATGAGTCTTTGACTATGTCACAATGAATCTTAATGTTTCATGCACTGCAGAAAAAATATTTTGGCATGGTGAATCTAGACCTGGCATTGGTTACCAGTGATGTCATGACATGGCCTATCCATGGGCTGAAGGGTGGCATGCTCATGGGTATGGCGGTCATAAAATGTCCAACTTCATAATTACTATAATTCCTCATCACGGTTGCTGAAAGTAGATTATGTGGTTAGGTATTGCATGAGGAATTAAGGATTGGACCAAAACCATTTCTGAACCACCTTTAAATGGTGAAACCTAAAATTATCCCACACAGTATCATTGAGTTATGCAGCTCCAGCATTGTAGGACCCAAGAAGGGGACTATGTCCTACCACCCTATTTTCAGATGTGGTTTCACACATGGACATGTTTTGCCCACATTGTCCAGGTACTTGGACAGCTGTATTTTGGCACTGTTTTGGTCAGGTTAAAGCATTCTTCATTAACAAAGTTGTACTATTGATGCTTCACAGCTGCTCAGTTTGGAGTTTTGACCCTGTCCAGAAGGCTCTGATTTCCTCTACCTTGCTATCTACCCTGCTCCATTTTGAAAAACATTGCCCCTTATACAGTTTCTAGTTGTGGTTATTAGTAATGTAATTATGGACGGCAATCATATACTGTAGATAGGCAGTGGTCTTTTGTGGCTTGTGAGCTGTACACTACTAACACCAAGATTGTTGGTTTGAATCACATATGGGGCCTTTAGGGTGGTGATTCTGCAGTTGTCAATCAAAACATAGTAGACCAAACAATGTAAAATGCATTTCTACAGTACATTAAACAAGTGATGATCAATAAAAACAACCAGCATTGTAAAAGATATTAAAAAAATACAGAAGAAAAAAATCCTATCATGATCATGTATTTCAATGTGATTATTTGAGTGTAAATAATATAAAATGTGCTTACAATTTTGAAACAATTGTATAAAGCTTTTTTTATAAAGAGTTCTTGTGAAAATAATACCAAAGAGAGAATTTAGATAATTTTTTGCATTGATCACTGGCAAAAACTTTCTGTAACATAAAATGTGGTTAAGTCCACAGATGGGTGAATCATTTTGAGAACCACTGTAACCATTGCATACCATATCCATGAACCTGTCTTGATTTACTTCATTGTCAATACAACAGAACTATCACTAGAGGGCAGTGCATATCATTTCAGTAAACCACAGTATACTGTAAATCCCACTGGTGTTTTTACTCAGAACATTTAAACAAATAACAGTTCTGCAAGTACATGTGAAGTTATTGTTTGTGAACATATTAATTTTTTGGAAAGAAAGAAAAAATACAGACAAACAGAAGATGTGTGGTTTGCAGAAAAAATTTATTGCCACATTCAGAACTGATTTTATCTCAAAAATGCATGAAAACAAAAATGTGCTATTAAGGGTGAGTCAACAGTACAGTTATGATTCAATTTAGAAAATACATTTAAGACATTTTAAGTAATGATGATTTTAAACCGTAAACTACAACTCCCAGTTTAATAATTAACATTTATTCGAAGATATCATGAACAATACTTGGTATTACCTGTATTTTTAGAAAGTGCATAGGTCAGGGCCAGGGGCTAATGGTTATGGGGGATTTGTCTGTCATCCCACCATCTAATAATCCATGGCTCTTGGTTTTCGGCATTTGTTTATAGTAACCTCTGATTGAACTAATTTTGTGGCAACCCCTACGCCAAAAAGTTCAGTGAACATTCAGCACAGAAATGGATAGAATGTCATCCTAAACCTATTAGCCCACAGGGGAGGTTGCAACAACCAGTAATTTGTGTGACACAAACACACAGTAATGCTAACACATACATGTGACATACTAACATCATATGTAACTGAGATGATGTATTCGCCAACCTGGTTTTCACCTACAGTGGATATAGTCGACACATCCCTGTTAAAATGCCAGGTTTTTGTTATGTAAAAGAATGAGACAAAGATAAATCATGTCAGAACTTTTTCCACTTATAATGTGACCTATAATGTGAACAATTCAATTGAAAAACAAACTGATATCTTAGAGGGGGAAAATTAAAAATAAAATAACTTGGTTGCATAAGTGTGCACACCCTCTTATAACTGGGGATGTGGCTGTGTTCAGAATTAACCAATCACATTCAAACTCATGTTAAATAGAAATAATTACACACCTGCCATCATTTAAAGTGACTCTGATTAATTACAAATAAAGTTCAGCTGATCTAGTAGGATTTTCCTGAAATTTTCCATGGTCCGCAGAGAGCTTCCAAAGCATCTGAGGGATCTCATTGTTGAAAGATATCAGTCAGGAGAAGGGCACCAAATAATTTGTCATGTATTTCAAGTTTAATTACATGGCACCACAGGAACAACCATAATGACAAAAAGAGTACAAGTACAGAGACCAACACAGAGTAAGTCATGACCGATTGTTCTGATTATGCATTTCAAGTTTCAAGCTTATATTCTCTTCCAACAGTACAGATGACGGAATTAGCATTTGCAGAATGTACATACAAGGCGTAGTAGCCACTACGGTGTAGTCTAAAAATGCAAGGTTGCACAAATAGCTCCAGGAGACAGAAAATCATAGAATATAACAATCTGAGATATAACAATCTGGACAGTTACTATATGGGGACTTAAGTTGACTATGCTCTTCCCAATAAGGAATATATCTCTGTTCACCTGTAGAATGTAAGTAATAATAACCCCCTGCTGTTCAAGAGCCTCCTCCTTTTATGGCACTGGCAAAGGCCTGTTTCTCTTACTGCTAAAAGGAGCCAAGGCCCTGCTCAGCCGACATTCCATTCATCACTGCCCCTGAACACAAGATACTGGCCTTATAAGTTGGAGACAGAGAGAGAGAGAGACTTGTCAGCATATGTGTAATTGATCAAGCATACAGAGTACAAATCCCTTCTAATTAGATAATGAATAAATAAGAATGACAATAAATTAATTTTCTACAGTAGCAAGACGGAAGCCTTTTCTTACAAAGAAAAACATCCAAGCCCGGCTGAATTTTGCAAAAACAAGCATGAAGTACCCCAAAAGCATGTGGAAAAATGTGTTATGGTCTGATGAAACCAAGGTTTAACTTTTGGCCATAATTTGGCACAAAATCAACACCACATCACCCAAAGAACACCATACTCACAGTGAAGCATGTTGGTGGCAGCATCATGTTTTGGGGCTGTTCTTCTTCAGTTGGCCTTAGTCAGGGTGGAGGGAATTATGAACAGTTCCAAATACCAGGCAATTTTGGCACAAAACCTTCAGGCGTCCATTAGAAAGCTTAAGATGAAGAGGAAGTTCACCTTTCAGCACGTCAACAACCCAAAGCACACATCCAAATCCACAAAAGCATGGCTTCACCCGAAGAAGATTAACATTTTGAATGGCCCAGCCAGAGCCCAAACCTGAATACAATTGAACATCTGTGGGGTGATCTGAAGAGGGCTGTGCACAGGAGATGTCCTCACAATCTGACAGATTTGCAACGCTTTTACAAAGAAGAGTGGGAAAATATTGCCACGTCAAGATGTGCCATGCTAATAGACTCCTACCCAAAAAGTACTGAGTGCTGTAATAAAATCAAATGGCATCAACAAAGTATTAAATTATGGGTGTGCAAACTTATGCAACCAGGATATTGTGAGTTTTTATTTTTTCCCCTCAAAGATTTCAGTTTGTATTTCAATTGAAAAGTTATGGGTCACATTAAAGGTGGAAAAAGTTCTGACATGATTTATCTTTGTCTCATTCTTGTACATCACAAGAACCTGGCATTTTAACAGGGGTGTGTAGACTTTTTATATCCACTGTACTTTTATAACTCATGCTGAATAATCTCATCATGCCATACACTGTTAATCTTACAGTTTTAAAATGAACTTTTATACTTTCATATTCTGCCTTTTGCATACACATTACAGCATACATTTCTGGTATACTGAAATGCTTGTATATTCGCCCCTGCACTATAGAGATGGGTAATTTCAAGAACTATAATATACACTACCGTTCAACAGTTTGGGGGTGCTTAGAAATGTCTTTGTTTTCGAAAGAAAAGCAAATGTCAATTAAAATAACATCAAATTGATCAGAAGTATTGTGTAGACATTTTAAATGTTGGAAATGACTATTGAAGCTGGAAACAGCTGATTTTCAATGGAATATCTACATAGGCGTACAGAGGCCTATTATCAGCAACCATCACTCATGTGTTCCAATGGCTCATTGTGTTTGCTAATCCAAGTTTATTATTTTAAAAGGCTACTTGATAATTAGTAAACCCTTTTCCGATTATGTTAGCACTGCCAAAAACATTTGTGCTGATTAAAGAAGCAATATAATAACTGGCCTTATTTAGACTAGTTCAGTATCCTCAGCATCAGCCTTTGTGGGTTCAATTACAGGCTCAAATGTCCAGAAACAAAAAACTGTCTTCTGAAACTCGTCAGACTACTTTTGTTCTGTGAAATGAAGGGTATTTCATACAAGAAATTGCAGAGAACTAAAGATTCTGTACAACGATTTACACAGTGTACACAGAACTTCACAAACTGGCTCTAACCAGAATAGCAAGAGTAGTATCAATCAATCAATCAATCAAAATTTATTTATAAAGCGCTTTTTACAACAGCAGTTGTCACAAAGTGCTTTACAGAGACACCCGGCCTTAAACCCCAAGGAGCAAACAACAGTAGTGTTGAATTTCAGTGGCTAGGAAAAACTCCCTAAGAAGGTCGAATTTTAGGAAGAAACCTAGAGAGGACCCAGGCTCAGAGGGGTGACCAGTCCTCTTCTGGCTGTGCCGGGTGAGATATTAAGAGTCCAATTGGAATAATAAATAAATTTCTCTTGGCTAAATCCAGAGTATATTTGATTTTAGACTAGGTCAGAAGTATGACCAGGTGGACAAGGACAGGAACAGCAACGGTCCCCCCAAACCAGGTAATCCGCAGGTGTGGACCAGGACCTCATCTCCTTCTAAAATTTAAAATTGGAGGAAACTGAGAAAAGTTAGTAGTACATCCCTCATGTCCCCCAGCACAATAATATAGTAGAAGGCCCCAGTGCACAACTGGGCAAGAGGACAAATACATTAGTCTGGTCTGAGAAACAAATGTCCCACATGTCCTCAACTATCAGCTTCTTCATATTGTACCCGCAACACAACCGTTTTTATTTTGTTATCTGCATGTATAGTCTAGTTTGAGCTCCTACTGAACTTGCTCAACCTCTTAAGAGAGTACTTCCTGGGGGGGGGGGAACATTATAGAATAAATGACGTATTAGATTGGCCAAATTATAACAAAATGCATGTGAAAAGCTAACGTTCACTACCAGAAACTTTCACTGCCTTTTTAGATACATTTGGGTCTGATATACACTGATGAGCCAAAACATTATGACCACCTGCCTAATACACTGGTCCTCCACATGCCCCCAAACAACCACCACCCGCCAAGGCATGGACTCTACCTAAAAGGTGTCCTGTGGTATCAGGCATCAAGACAGCAGCAGCAGATCCTTCAAGTCCTGTAAGTTGCGAGGTGGAGCTGCCATGGAGCTGACTTGTTGGCCCATCACATCCCACATATGCTCAATCAGATTTGAGATCTAGTGAACTGAGGCCAGGACAACACAATGAACTCGTCATCATGTTCCTCAAACCATTCCTGAACAATGCGTGTAGTGTGGCAGGGTACATTATCCTTTCTGAAAGAGGCCACTGCCATCAGGAAATACCATTGCCATGAAAGTGTGTACCTGGTCTTTAACAATGTTGAGGTAGGTGACGTGTTAAATTGACGTCCACATGAATGCCTGGACCCAGGGTTTCCCAGCAAAACATTACCAAGAGCATCACACTCCCTCCACCGGCCTACTGTCTTCCCACAGTGCATCCTGGTGCCATCACTTCCCCAGCTAAATGGTGCACATGGTCGTCAACAGTCATCCACGTGATGTAAAAGAAAACTGGACTCATTGGACCAGACAACCTTCTTCCACTGCTCCAAGGTTCAATTCCAACTCTTGCATGCAATCTAATAATTGGGACATAAATTCAATCAATCAAATGTTTTATAGTGTGTTTTTTTTATATCAGAAAGTGTTTGCACAGATACCCAGTCCAGAAACCCAATAGAATAATCAACAACTTCATCAAGTTAAGGGATAGATAAGAGGGAGAAGTGCCAACATGTACACTGAAGTGCCAGAAAATCTGGTACAGATGAGCCCAAACAAAATGCATAGCAACGCCACCTATTCACATCATTGGTTGCGTCTGCCAGTGTATATATAAAGCAATAGACATCTGTAGAAGCACCTAGAGCTGTTTCTACTGTGAAATAGCAAGTAATCACGATTTAAGCGATTTAACAGTTTGAGCTTGTGAGATGTGTCATACTTAAGTCCTGTAATTTGAGAGGTGGGGCCTCCATGGATCGGACCTGTTTGTCCAGCACATCCCACAGATACTCGATTGGATTGAGATCTGGGGAATTTGGAGGCCGAGTCAACACCTTGAACTCGTTGTTGTGTTCCTCAAAACATTCCAGAACCTTTTTGCTTTGTGGCAGGGTGCATTATCCTGCTGAAAGAGGCCAATGCCATCTGGGAATACCATTGCCATGAAAGGGTGCACATGGTCTGCAACAATGCTTAGGTTGGTGGTATGTGTCAAAGTAACATCCACATGAATTGCAGGACCTAAGGTTTCCCAGGAGAACATTGCCCAAAGCATTACACCGCCTCTGCCGGCTTGCCTTCTTGCCTTAGTGCATCCTGGTGCCATGTGTTCTCCAGGTAAGCAACACAGATGCACCCGCCCATCTAAGTGATGTAAAAGAAAACGTGATTCATCAGACCAGGCCACCTTTTTCAATTGCTCCGTGGTCCAGTTCTGATGCTCACATGTCCATTGTAGACGCTTTCGACAGTGGACAGGTGTTAGCATTGGGACCCTGACTTGTCTGCGGCTACACAGCCCCATATTCAACAAACTGTGATGCACTGTGTGTTCTGACTCCTTTCTATCAGTACCAGCAATAACTTTTTCAGCAATTTGAGCTACAGTACCTCGTCTGTTGGATCGGATCACACGGGCCAGCCTTCTCTCCCCATGTGCATCAATGAGCCTTGGTCATCCATGACCCTGTCGCCGGTTCACCGCTTTTCCTTCCTTGGATCACTTATAATAGGTAATGGCCACTGCAGACCGGGAACACCCCACAAGGGCTGCCGTTTTGGAGATGCTGTGACAGACCCCATCACAATTTGGCCCTTGCCCATTTTTCCCGCTTCTAACACATCAACTTTGAGGACAGAATGTTCACTTGCTGCCTAATATATGCCACCCACTGACAGATGCTATGATAATGAGATTATCGGTGTTAATCACTTCACCTGTCAGTAGTCATCATGTGATGGCTGATCATTGTATATAGCCTACAGTATTATGAAATTGTTAAAATGCTATTAGTTCTATGTAATTGTTTTCAAATGCCAAGATGTTTATTTGATAAAATAGTAGAAAAGTAGAAAATGGTGTTCTTATAACATAGAGAGCAAAACATTTCCCATTGCATCTTCACTGCTAAACTCTATTAATAGATGAATATACCTATCGCATAACAAGTAATAAATACAGGCTGCACAATTTAAATCAGTCTAATAAATTACATAACACAGCTATTGTGATTTACCTGTGTAGGCCAATGTAAATAATCGTCTATAAGTTTAGAGACAGTGATTTTGCTCAATTGCCTCAAGACCAGAGGTGGCACTAGACCGGCTTTGCGGTATTGAGATGTTTTTTGGTAAGCCCTGAGTGTTTTGCAAGCAGGAAAATAATGCAGCTGATGTAATGAAACGCTCACTTCTTTGGCGTATCAATGGACTATGTCTACTTCTGAAACGGATTTTGACCTTCTAAAAGTGAGAAGAGTATAATACACCTATAGCTGTCACTGTGGAAGAGCTGCTCCCATTCATTTCCATTGACAACATAGCGTTGATAAGTGATCTGTGCAGCACGACGTTGACCCAAAAACCCAAACAGCGTTCCGTTGCTGATAGCTTTATTATTAGTTTTTCTTTGATTAGGGATTGATCGTTTTCATGGCATAGGGTATAAAGCCCCTTGAAAATGTTAAAATGTTTGACCCTACCCCAAGCAATATATATTTTCACATCACCCTCCCCGAGCCTTCGAAACAAAATACATGATCCTCCTCATTTAAAATGCAGATCAAAAAGTAGATTGAGCGAGAGTTTGTCTCAAACACACTTTTCATATGACAAAAGTCAGTTATCATTATCTATATTAATAGTTATTGTATCAATGTCTTTCACAAATTGCTAATAGGCTGTTAAAACGGCCAGTGGCAAAAGCCATACAGTTCGTAGATACTATTTGTGGTGGAGGTAAGAAACTTTACTCAGTTTGACACAATAGTTAATGGTGTCTAACGAAATATTCAAACTTGGCGTGACAAAATTATATAATGTCAAGAGGCTAAACTGACACCCAGAAAATGTACAGCTCTGTGGCATAGTGGTTAACAACACAGCCTTTCACGTGGGCGACATGGGTTTGATTCTCGAGAGGGCAGCTATGCTCAACACATTATATTGCAACACATTATATTATGAACATATTAATGGTTAAATAGTGTCTGTTTGCAAGGGTGCGGTGGTTGGCGATGGTGGACGGGCATTTTCACAACAGACTTTCAGACTGATGTTTACGAGTTCGATTCCAGCGAGAGGAAAGACTTTCAATATTTGGGGAATTGTGTTGTTTAGACAGGCAATTTCTGTTATTTCAAACCTTACCCTTAACCTTCATTCTAACCTACCCAAACCTTATTTTGGATAGAGGGCAATGGATGCATAGGTTCAGAGAAATCCTGAAATAAAACCTGCTGATGTTCACAAGAAACCTGGGACTGGGAAAAAATGTATCTTCTAGCAGGACAATAACTCAAAATATACAGTCAAATCCATACAGAAGTTGTGTCATGGTAAAATGAAAGAGACACAGGAAATCAGTGCGTAGGAAACAGATCTTTACTGATAAATGAGCACGTAATAGAGCACATTCAAAACACATGAAAACTTAGAGATACTGGTTTCAGAATTACACACAATGACAATAAGCAACACAGATGATGAGGGATGAGGGATACATATAGGTAGGTGATTAGTATAATGGGAACCAGGTGTGTGTAAAGGAGATTCGATAAAGAAGCTGGGCCGGCGGCTGTTAAAACACTGGTGGTGTGTGTGGACAGGGGAGGGGGGGACAGGGTAGCAGTGGGAAGGGGGACAGGGTAGGCGTGATAAGTGGTTGAAAACAAATTGTTCAATGTCTTGAAATCGTTTGGTCAATGTCTAGAACTCAATCCAACTTGAGCAATTTTGCAAAATAAAATTGTCAAAAAATATGATTTCCAGAGGCACAGAGCTGTTAGTGATGTCTTTTCCAAAAATGTACTAAAGGGGGTGAATACTTATGCAATCAATTATTTTCTGTTTAGTATTTATTTAGTATTTTTTTGGAAAACGTGAAAATGTACATTTTCATTTTATTATGGACTTTTTGTGTTGATCCATTTTGATAACCTTATAGCAATTGTTTGATATTCATTTCAGAGTTAATGAGTATAGAGCCAAATGACGAAATGCATTACTGTCCCAATACTTTCAGAGGGCACTGGAAACACAAACATGTCCATGGCCCAATATATGAGCATTGTTCCATAAACATTAAGTCCTTCTTAGATTTGAAGATAGCCTTTGACTCTGTCTACCATCAGATTTTAATATCCAGGTTAACTCAATTTAACATCTCTGATCAAGCACTTTTATGGTTTAAATCCTACCTGTCCCACAGGAAACAGTACGTAGTAGTAGATGGTGTCAAATCTCCCTGTTTAGATTCTGGAGTTGGTGTCCTGCAGGGGTCTGTCCTTGGGCCGGTTCTGTTCTCTCTTTTTATCAATAACCTACCAAATTCATGTCCAAACGTCTTCTCGCAGATGTATGCAGATGACACAGTAATTTACACTCAAACAAAAACCATCCAACAAGCAGCTGCTGATCTCACAGCTGCCCTATCTTATGTGCAGGACTAGCTCAAGAATTCATGCCTCATGTTGAACACCAGAAAAACTGTGTGCATGTACTTCTCAAAACGCCATGTCGAAGTAAGCAGATCAAATGTCTTCCTGAATGGAGAGGAACTTCACCTGGTCTCAGAATTTAAATACCTTGGGGTAGTCCTTGATTCAACACTCTGCTTCAAAAGTCATGTAAAAAAGTAGCAAAGGTTGTCAGATTTAATCTTCAAAATTTTTGCCACTATGGGTGCTGCTAAAACATATTTTTATTTGATGATTATTTCTCATTTTGATTACTGTTTGACTACCTGGTCTCTTGCTTGCCCCACAACACTAAAAACAATAGAAAGTCTATATAAAAAGGCATTAAAAACATTAGATAAACCGCTATCCCACCACCACTGCCAAGTTCTAAAAAAACATAGATTATTGGATTTTCATAATATGATTAATTTGAAAATTGCCTGTCTGATATACAAGGTCCTTCACTCCCTCGCTCCGCCACCTCTGAAGGACTTTATTAAATCTAGAGAGAATTCTCTGAGGACCACGCAAGCCTCTACCAGAGGAGACTTGACAATACCTCACAGGTGCACCACTTTCGGTCAGACGGTCCTGTCTGTCCGGGGTGGGAACCTGTGGAATAGTCTTCCTCTAACATTAAGAGAATGTACTACATATAGCTCGTTTAAAGTCCAGTTGAAGAAATGGCTATGGGCAAATCAAAGTTGCACACATTAGTATGTACGCTTTATCCTTCTTTAAATTGTTTTACTTTGTAATGTGTATATGGATGAGTGTCTGTGAAGTTGAATGTAGTCTTGTGTGAATATTGTATATAAGATTTTGCTAATTTATGAATTGACTGTAGATGTACATTTTATTTTGCAATGTTTTTGTGAGCTGTGTGATCCTAGCCCGTGGGACTACGGATGGAAATTAGCCTTTGGCTATAATCCGGTATGTTTACATGCATGTACTCCATGTCTTGTTCATTAACATGCACTGTCCCAATCAAATAAAATCTTTAAAAAAAAAAAAAGTAAGTAAAGGTTTGAAGAATGGGATTCTCAAGGTAAATGTCATTGATTACTAAATCCATTTTGATTTGATGTTGTAACACAATAACATTTGGAAAAGTTAAAGGGGGATTAAAACTTTTGACAGCCACTGTATATTTGGCCTGGAAAAGTAGCAGTTGCTTTGCCTCAAGGAATCCTAATGCTATATCATAAAGCAACATTTTGGAATCATAACAACTGCTTTCTAATGTTGTTATTTTTTGCTTTTCTATAACCAGCTGTGACCATGGATCTTATGAAATTGTATATAAATGCATGAAATGAGCTTTGGATAGTCTTCTCCACATCTATCAATAGTTGAAAGATATGGGGTGATTGTGTATGTATCTAGTCATATTGTATTTGTTTAAAAACGTTGCCAGATCTGTCACATTAAATTGTATTGAAATTCATTCATGTTACATACTGTAGGAAGATAATTCTGAACTCTAAATTAAAAATAATTTTGTAATGTGTTAAGATTGAATGTGCCTATTCAATTGTATAGAAATGCATCTCTTTGTTAGTGAATAGTACTTCCACACATTATAAATCCTCACAAATTAACCAATTGAAATAAAAATCTAAAATAAATGCCAGAGTAAAAGCTCTAAGCTGAAAGTTTACTATGTTTACAAGTTTACAAACTCAAACCTCAATCGGTTGACCTGCCGGCAAGGATGAACAACTCTGTCTCAAATGTAGTTCTAAACAAAATGTCCCTCCGAAACAATCTGACATCTTTCCTCAAGATACTGTTCTTAAACCCAAAGTGCAACTTCCTTACTTTATGCCCCATATGTTTCAACACATGCTAACTAGTAAAGGTACAGTTAGGTCTGGAGAAAATTGGACACTGACAGGTTTTGTTATTTTGGCTGTTTACTGAAATATATTCAAGTTACAGTTAAATAATGAATATGGAAGGGCTACATATTGAACAGCTCTTCAATATGTAGTCCCCTCTTTTTCAAGGGACCAAAAGTAAATGGACAATCGACTCAAAAGCTGTTTAGACATGGACAGTTATGGGCTATTCCTTCATTATTTCTTCATAATTTAAGCAGGTAAAAGGTCTGGAGTTGATTCCAGGTGTGGCATTCGCATTTGTTGCTGTGAACCCACACCATGCGGTCAAAGGAGCTCTCAATGCAAGTGAAACAGGCCATCCCTGCAAAACAAAAATCTATCAGAGACATAGCAGGAACATTAGGAGTGGCCAAATCAACAGTTTGGTACATTCTGAGAAAAAAAGAACGCACTGGTGAGCTCTGCAAAACAAAAAGACCTGGACATCCACAGAAGACAACAGTGGTGGATGATCATAGGATCCTTTTCATGGTAAAGAAAAACCCCTTCACAACATCCAGCCAAGTGACGAACACTCTAGGCATATCATTATCCAAGTCTACAATAAAGGGACTTCACAAGAGCAAATACAGAAGGTTCACCACAAGGTGCATTTACAAGCCTCATGAAATAGACTTTGCAGAAATCGTTTTCTGGAACAGCATTCTTTGGACTTATGAAACTAAGATCATGTGTATAAAAATTATTGCAATTCCTAAACGTTTAATACACATTTTTTGTTGAACCCCTTGAATTAAAGCTGAAAGTTGGCACTTCAATTGCATCATGGTTCTTTCATTTCAAATACATTGTGTTGGCGTACAGTGCCAAAATTATGAAAATTGTGTCAGTGTCTAAATATATCCAGACCTAACTGTATATTCCTTAACTTATCTAGTTCCCACCCTCTAACATAGTTAATCCTTAATATACATTCCCAGTACAATCTGCAAATATACTTAAACACTACAACCACTGTACATGTATGTACAGTATAGATCTACAACTTTATATCTAAGAACAGTGTGTGTATGTTTGATAGTCAGTAGTGACTACGTTGTGTGTGTAATATAATGAAGTCAGTCCCAACAATGGTGCTCACTCTCCTAAGCTATCCCAGAAAGTTAGGATCTATCAGACATCTGTGGCTGCATTAACTGTCTGCACAGTTTGAGCTACTACCGAACAGCACTTGAAGCCTCAGGTTGTGGGTATGACCCTCCTACCCCAAAATAGAGTCAATATTTCTGTCACTCTTCTCAGGATTAGGGGGGAATCTCATTAGTAGAAGTTCATCCTTGTGTGAGGAGCAGTTTTCATTCTCATTAAATACCTTTTTGTGTCTTCCTTTACCAAACTGCCCCATTTTGGTTAAACAGGCTATTTAACCTGTGCCAGCTATTTCACTCTAATGGCTAACCCCAACTTTACTCCCTCGGCAATCTGCTTGATCAAATGCAAACAGTAATTTCTTCCACCTTCATTTCCTGAGGTCTGTTCATCTTAATGGTACCAAGCATTTAAATATACACACTTTGGGACACCACAGATTTATCCTATCAGTTTTGTAACAAGCTTTAACATTCATAAAGTTTGAAAAGTGGAGAAGTACACTGGTCTTGTCTATATACAATATACTAAAATATTAGGCAAATTAAAAACAGCAACTGCCAAACACACAATGAATTGAATAACGATAATCCAAACACAAATAATTCAAAATCTCAAAGGAGTCACAGAACCCGGGTGCTTGGGTTCAGTTTTCTCTTGCTTAAACCAAGGGTGATATTTCTATGAGTAATGCCAGAGATTCAGAAGTGATCACTTCCAGTGTTGCAGTAGCCTGTAGCATACAGGATGTCTGCTTATATTAATTTTACAGAGTTTAAGGGGTCACCAAACTAATTTGGAGATTCTCATTCATGAACTCTACCTCCCTCTGTTCAGCAGAGCTCTAAGCTACTATAGTTGAGACGCTTACATTTATATGGAATATTATATAGATAGATGGTAAAAAGTATAGTGCACTCTTCAGAAAGTTGAAAGCAAATAAGTACATGGACAAACGTACTTTGAAATTGTACGGTTTAGGAGGATTCATCTAATATTCATTGGATGTGTAATGAGACATTGGGTTTCTCAGAAATCATATTAGCTGGAGAGCAAAAAATAAAAATAGACAATGAAACTGAAAAATGAGCTTGCCAGCATCTGTGACTCATCAAGCATGCAACGTATTCTACATGAGCAATCATGAAAGAGAAGACCCTGAAAAAGACTGTAGTTTAAAAAAAAATATGGTCAGTGTACAACATTACACTAATAACACGTTGCCGTGGCACTCCTACTAGTGTTCAATAAACATAGCCAGTGGTGCAGTACTAAAGGAATGAACTGCTTGCGAAACGTACATTGCTCAAATAATTAAGGGAACATGTAATCATCACCTTCAGGGATATCAATCTGTCCCGTTGCGAAGCATAAGCGATTGTGAATCAATGTCAACTGTTTTGGTGCAAATGAAAGTGACAACAGGTGCACTGGAGAGGCAACAGCAAGACAACCCCAAAAAAGGGAATGATTTTGTAGGTGGTGGCCACAGACAATTGCTCTCTCCTTACCCTTCCTGACTGATTCCTCTCTAGTTTTGCATTTTGTTTGTGTCCTTGTCACTACTGGTAGCATGAGGCAGTACCTGCAGCCATTCAGGTTGCACAGGTAGTCCCGCTCCTCCAGGAGGGCAAATCCATACGTGCCGTCGCAAGAAGGTATGCTATGTCTCCCAGTACAGGCTCAATAGCATGGAAGAAATACCAGGAGATGTGCCGATGCACAAGGAGAGTTGGACAGGGCCGTAGAAGGGCATCAACCCAGCAGCAGGACCAGTATCTGCTCCTTTGTGCGTGGAGGGACAGGAGGAGCACTGCCACAGCCCTATAAAATGACCTCCAGCGGGCTACTGGTGTGCATGTTTCTGACCAAACTCTCAGAAACAGACTCCATGAGGGTGACATGAGTGCACAACGTCCTCTAGTGGGACCTTTGCTCACCATCCAGCACTGTGTAGCTCGACTGGCAGTCGCCGGAGAGGACCAGAATTGGCAGGTCAGTTCTCTTCACAGATGAGAGCAGGTTCACACTGAGCACATGTGACAAACGTGAAAGAGGCGAGGGACACCATGGTGAAAGTTATGCTGCCTGCAAAATCATTGACTGTGACTGGTTTGGCAGTGGTCAGTTATAGTCTGGGGAGGCATAACCTTGGAGGGTCGCACAGACCTCCATGTGCTAGCCAACAATACCCTGACTGCTGTTAGGTATAAAATCCTCAGACCCATCGTCAGACCTTCACTGGTGCAGTGGGCCCTGGGTTCCTCCTGGTGCAGGACAATGCCCAGCCTCATGTGGCCAGATTGTGTAGGCAATTCCTGGATGACAAAGGCATTGAGGCCATTGACTGGCCCTCACATTCCCCGGACATGAATCCAATTGAGAACCTCAGGGACGTTATGTAACGGTGCGTCCGACACCGCCAAGTAGCGCCACAGACTGTCCAGGATATCACTGATGCCCTGATCTAGGTCTGGGAGGAGATCCCCCAGGACACCATCCGCCATCTCATCAGGAGCATGCCCAGAGTACATACAGGCACGTGGGAGCCATGCACACTACCGAGTCACATTATGAGTTGCCTTGATTTAAGTGTTCCCTTTGTTTAGCTTGTTAGCTAAATGCAAATTGCATACTCTTACCTCCATATAAAAGGGATAGTTCATCCAACATTCATAAGGCACATAGAGAATTTTTTTCAAACAATCTTTTATTCCGCTGTAATTAGCATTATTAGCATCATCCAAATTAATGAATGGAAACGGTTCATACCGCTATCACAAAGCTGCATTGCAAGCAGAAAACTACTCCAAAACACTTCAAACTACATTTAGTAAATTGTCGCGGTTGCATACATTTTTTAAACTATACACTGACAAAACAGCCAGCGCAATTGGCTGAATTTAAACTGGCACTAGCAAACTATTTCCACCATACACAGCTTCTGTTCTTCGGGCAGTGATGTCATCGAGGTCAGCGTGAACTTTAACAGGCTTTGTTAAGATAGGTAGCTTTGCTTAGCTGGCCCATTTTCGTCGGTGGACATCAGAATAATATTTCTAATATATGGAAAATGCTGTAGTCATAAGAAAGGTACAAGGGACGTGGGAGAGGAGACTTGAGGTTTCACTCGTTGCCATATCGATAGTTCTTTTCGTAACTCCAGTTTTATGAGTCGAGCGTCGCCCATAGGGGCTTCGCTCCTATTGGTTTACCTCTCTGCCAATCGGCAGACACTGAAAATGTAAATATGCAAATTTCGCCTCTCGCTGCCACCTGGCCTGGCAGCTATATCGGAGAGGCACACACCCCGCTCAGCCTCTCAAATAACCTTTCTTCACAAGAAAAGTATTCATAGACCGGTCAGGGCATGAACCATATAGGCGACGCTCCACTCATAGAACTGGAGTTGCGTGAAATGTGAAATGGTATTTTGGACACGCCGTTGTAGAAAATGCACAAGTCCAAAATCGGCCACCTTCCCTCCGTCATTCTGGGCGCAAGAAACGAAGGGAGTAAAGCCCCTTCTCCCTTGGCCCCAACGGGACGCAAACACCTCTCAGAAGGCTGCAACTTTTATTGGGGATGCAGTCAAAGTCTCCGCTATTCCTGAGAATGGCAGAGGTGGGCAATGAAACTGTAGAGCTTACCCTTTCTCAGAGGCAGGTCTAACCAGGCCAGCAGCGTGCACTGAGGACACCATTCTGAACAACACAGAAAGAGCAGCTGAGAGTGCAGCTAGGGGGCCGTGGCCACCCACCAATTGTACACTTCCACTGCCTCGACCACCGTGGGTTGGGGGGACTGAATACAGCCACCTTATCCAAGGCTAGGCTACCTCGAAAGGGAGAGGAAGACACATACACAGGCTGTGCCGAGCCAGTTGTCTCCTCATTAGTTACATCTGTAACTATGGAGACAGAGGCTTTAGCGGGCTGCATGACAGAGTACAAATCACCTGTTGTGTCCGGTGAAGAGGAGAAACCATCCCCATCGAGACCAAAAACCCTGCTCGGAGGAAAGAATAGAGCCACATTTGAGAACCGAATCCCGATCTCCCATATGGGAGTCGGGGAAGCAACCAATTACACCAATGGATCTTAACACTGAGCTAGCGGGAGTGTGTAAAGTCCCCACCGTGCCCCTCCCGGGTCTTGCTGAACCGCCAACAGTGGAAGCACAGCTCAAAATATCCCGAAAGGGAAAAAGGAGGCACGGACGTGTCGGGACAATGATAAGAATGATTTCCTACCAACACAGGGGAAGGAAAAACTGCGGAAGGGGGGGTGGGGTGCACTGGCAGAGCTTGCACATGCCCCGAAAACAAACTCTCTACTCACACAACTCGCAGAGGAGGGAGAAGGACAGCTCATTTGCGACATGCGAGAGCATACAGCAACAACTACAGACTCTTCACCATGGCAAACAGGCGCAGAGCCAGCCCACGAAAACACTTTCAGAGAGTTGAGGAAAAAACTATTACCCACTCTGGAACCAAACCCAGGTGTCCAGGATGGCAGGCCAGGGCACATACAACTAGGCCACCGGGATTCACTGTTTTCAGTTGAAGTCAGTATCAGACCAAGTAGTTGCAGTTATAACTTTCCAGGCGATCGACACAGACTGAAAAGGCAGACCCGTCGGCATCCACACACAAACACATTGGAGTGAGAGGATGAGTCCGCGCAGCAGCACTGGCACAGAACTTGACTGAGACCGGAGAAGTGCAAACAAACACGCAGGGATGTGTTGCCATGCTAACGAGTCACATTGCCAGCCCGCAACGAGCAGAGCTAGACAGGGTTTCCTGCAAAAAACGGTGCTTATTCTTCCCATGCTGCCTAAGACTGGTGTCTACCAAAGAGGTCATGGTTTAACACCCCCGAAGCAGACCCAGGATGTACACCAAGCACCTGCACAATTCTTGTCTGTCGACCCGCGGACAGAGACAGAACGAGAACGCGCTCCGGTACCAGTACCACCGCGTATGAGCAATGAGGATCGCCTCTCATTAGTTACGTATAACAGGAGCAGGCTGATCCACCAATTGCACACTCAAGTCCAAGTGTTGAGCCCCGAAGCGAGAAAGTGGCCACGGTGCCTTCCAGGGGCAAGATGACCTTGCCCCATTTCTTCAACCTCCCTTCCACCATAGTGAAGGCAAGGTGAGACTTGACTGTCACTCACATCATGAACGGGCCTCACCATCCAACTCGGGACATCTGCACGCCAGCTGGAGGGCAGTCGGCAGCCAGGGCAGCCGGTTATAAGAAACTGTTCCAGCAGTTGGAATTGGTATAGCCATCCTTGAAAATCACTGCAGCGTGCATAGCTAAACTTTCTCGTGAAGGAAAAAGGGAAGCTGAGCAATGTGTTTGCCTCTCTGGTATAGCAGCCAGGCCAGGAGGCAGCGAGAGGCAGAATTTGCATATATACATTTTCAGTGCCTGCTGATTGGGAGACGGGTAAACCAATTGGCAAGCTTCACGAAATAGAACTGTAAGGTCTGTTGACAGCTCCGTCTCTCAACCGCATCACCAGGACAACATATAGCCTCTAGATCCAAAGATCCTCCAGATTCCAATCACAACAAACGCAGAACTCCTCCCAGCTCCCAATCACTGAAATATTAAACCTGTTCAAGAGTTTATAATAGCTTTCTAATGTTCTTTGATCCTACCATGACTTCCATGTTTATGATTTAGCTTACCCTAGTCTATACCTTCGCCTGAGCTTTTTTTTACATATGCATTTGTAATTTGGATTTTGCCTGCTAGTTTACATAGTTATGTACACTCACCTAAAGGATTATTAGGAACACCTGTTCAATTTCTCATTAATGCAATTATCAAATCAACCAATCACATGGCAGTTGCTTCAATGCATTTAGGGGTGTGGTCCTGGTCAAGACAATCTCCTGAACTCCAAACTGAATGTCAGAATGGGAAAGAAAGGTGATTTAAGCAATTTTGAGCATGGCATGGTTGTTGGTGCCAGACGGGCCGGTCTGAGTATTTCACAATCTGCTGAGTTACTGGGATTTTCACACACAACCATTTCTAGGGTTTACAAAGAATGGTGTGAAAAGGGAAAAACATCCAGTATGCGGCAGTCCTGTGGGCGAAAATGCCTTGTTGATGCTAGAGGTCAGAGGAGAATGGGCCGACTGATTCAAGCTGATAAAAGAGCAACGTTGACTGAAATAACCACTCGTTACAACCGAGGTATGCAGCAAAGCATTTGTGAAGCCACAACACGCACAACCTTGAGGCGGATGGGCTACAACAGCAGAAGACCCCACCGGGTACCACTCATCTCCACTACAAATAGGAAAAAGAGGCTACAATTTGCACGAGCTCACCAAAATTGGACAGTTGAAGACTGGAAGAATGTTGCCTGGTGTGATGAGTCTCGATTTCTGTTGAGACTTTCAGATGGTAGAGTCAGAATTTGGCAAAAAACAGAATGAGAACATGGATCCATCATGCCTTGTTACCACTGTGCAGGCTGGTGGTGGTGGTGTAATGGTGTGGGGGATGTTTTCTTGGCACACTTTAGGCCCCTTCGTGCCAATTGGGCATCGTTTAAATGCCACGGCCTACCTGAGCATTGTTTCTGACCATGTCCATCCCTTTATGACCACCATGTACCCATTCTCTGATGGTTACTTCCAGCAGGATAATGCACCATGTCACAAAGCTCAAATAATTTCAAATTGTTTTCTTGAACATGACAATGAGTTCACTGTACTGAAATGGCCCCCACAGTCACCAGATCTCAACCCAATAGAGCATCTTTGGGATGTGGTGGAACGGGAGCTTCGTGCCCTGGATGTGCATCCCACAAATCTCCATCAACTGCAAGATGCTATCCTATAAATATGGGCCAACATTTCTAAACAGTGCTTTCAGCACCTTGTTGAATCAATGCCACGTAGAATTAAGGCAGTTCTGAAGGCAAAAGGGGTCAAACACAGTATTAGTATGGTGTTCCTTATAATCTTTTGGGTGAGTGTATATTATTGCTATACTTGCTATCTATGCTTGGTTATCCATAATGTTCATATTCCCCATCCTACTCTTTCTAAAATTGATTGAAGATTGAAGCCCCCCCCCCCCCCCCCCCCCCCCCCATGTGTCAGAATATTGCACTTTTGTTGTCATGGCACACTTTTTATTGAATTTTAATATCATTATAAAAAAATATATTTTGGAAAAACAAAATATATAAAATCTTTGATTGATACATTGAAAAGTGTGGATTGTAGTTCACCTTCACTTGATCAAGAACCCATACTTTTTGTTGTCCTAAATTAGATGGTTTTGACGGGCGGATATGAATGGCCACTGAATGTCCGTTATAAAACTAACTTTACCTTGTTCCGGCAGCAGCCCTTTTAAGATTGTTTGTGACTTGGCCTTAGTGACTTTGGAGTCCTCTTGACTACTCTTAACTTTGGCACTAAAATGCTTTGTGAAATACTCTTAGACCAAAAATGTAGGAGTCCTAAAGTTAGGCCTGACATGCCCATATTTATTGTAAGTTATTCCTAAATCCGAATGTTAGGACCTACTTTTAGCCTTAAGATGTTTTGTGAATACGGCTCCAGGTTTCTTCAAGTACCTCTCAATCATCCTTCCCTCAATCCTGTCCAGTCTCCCAGTCCATGCTGTTGAGAAGCATACCCAAAGGATGATGCTTCAGCCACCATGCTTCACAGTAGAAGTTTTCTATAATAAATTATTATTTCATGTTGTCATATGAAATGTAGACATGTCCAATGAGAATGAATACTTTTGAGAGTGACTGCATAGGTACACAAGATTAAATCCCACAAGAGCTAAAACAATATAAATGATTTGTTTGGTTTATTATATCCTAGGCAACAGGGAGGAACACCCCACATTCTAACTTAATTCTCCTTGTCATCCCTACCTACCTATTGCGCCACAAAGTCACAATATGTAGGATTTTTATAAGACTTTGTGGCAATTGCACCACAAAGTCTTAACGAATATAAACAGAGATAAAAAGTAATCTATAAATACTGATGAGCCAAAACATTATGAGCACTCACAGGTGAAGCGAATAACGTTAGTCGTCTCCTAACCAGGGCACATCTCAAGGTCTGGGTAGTTAGATGCTAAGCAAACAATAATTTCTTGTAGTCAACTTGTTGGATGCAGGAGAAATGGGCAGGAATAAAGACCTGAGCGACTTTGAAAAGGGACAAATTGTTATGGCTAGATTACTGGGTCAGAGCATCTCTGAAATGGAAATGCTTATGGACTTCTCCCGTTCAGCAATGGTCAGTACTTACCGACAGTGCTCAAAGGAGGGACAAACCACAAACTGGTGACATGGTGTTCGGTGCCCAAGGCTCATCAATGAGCGAGGACAACAAAACAATCCCACCTGGTCTGAGTTTGGTCCAAACCGACAGAAGGTCTACTGTGGTGCAAGTCACAGAAAGTTTTAATGATGGTTATGGGAGGAATGAGTCACAACACACAATGCATCGCACCCTGCTGTGTATGGAGCTGCGTAACCGCAGACCGGTCAGGGCGCCCACGATGACCCCTGTCCACTGTCGTAAGCGCCTACAATGGACACACATGCTTTGGAACTGGATCTTGGAGGAGTGGAAGAAGGTTGTCTGGTCCAATGAGTCCAGTTTTCTTTGACATCACATGGATGACCGTTGACGACTATGTACGTGTGCACCGTTCACCATGGGAAGTGATGGCACCAGGATACACTGTAGGAAGAAGACAAGCCGATGAGGGGAGTGTGGTGCTCTGGGAAATGTTCTGCTGGCAAACCTTGGGTCCGGGCATTCATGTTGATGGCTTTTTGACATGTGGTCACCTACCTAAACATTGCTTCAGACCAGGTACACCCCTTCATGGCAATAGTATTTCCTGGTGGCAGTGGCCTCTTTCAGCAGGATAATGAGCCCTGCCACACTGCACCTATTGTTTGGGAATGATTTGAGGAACATGGTAAAAGAGTTTTGCCCTGGGCTCCAAATTCCCCATATCTCAATCCAAATGAGTATCTGCAGGATCTGGAGGACCAACAGTCTGATTCACGGCGGCTCCAACTCACAACTTACAGGACTTGAAGGATCTGCTTCTAATGTCTTGATGTCAGATACCTGAGGACATCTTCAGGGGTCTTGTAGAATCCGTGCCTCAGGGTCAGTGCTGTTTTGGCAGCATGGGGAGGACCAACATTATAATATGCAGATAGTCATAAAGTTTTGGCTTATCAGTGTATATCAGTTGTTCTTTATCCTCTCTTGGTGACCCCCAGCTATCTCATCAATCCATAATAGCCATGAACTAGCTCACCTAAATGAAGTAGTTAAGGGTTTGATTATCATTACACAAGTTGATTCAGGTGGGTTAGCGTTGGAATTATTAATACATGGAATAGCTGGATATTCTAAGGTGAGGTTTGAAACCACTGGTCAACACTAACATAATAAATTTAATATTTCTTTCTGACACACAGATGTCACTAATGTGCATTGTGTTTCAAAGTAATTGAAATAATTGGTTTTCAACTAAAGCCTGAAAAGTTTCAGAAAGGTTTGGTTTCTCATCACTATTGCTAAGTAACTAACAACAAGTAGCTAGCATGAGAAGCAGGAAACAAGCCATGCAATCAAAATCTAAGGTAAGGAGTCAGCGTAAAATCACCCTCAGAAGGGGCACTCATAAACATTCCTTAAAAAATTACCAGATGGAGTTAAAAGATAATGAATATGTTCTATATTTAGTTCTATATTCAGTTGAGTCTCTGGAACAATGACGTGGTTTTGGTTTTGCTCTAGGACACCCACAGGCTGATCTACAATGGTAAGCACAGTACGCCGTGGGAAAATGGACAATGAGGGTTACAAAAATGTTTCCCAAAACCATAAAATAAAATGTATACTTTTCCCATCTTTTGGATACAAAACAGTAAATAATTAAACTTATCTGGAGATTTTTCCACATTTAATGGAAACATTTTGAAGAATTTGCTTTAATGCACAATAATACTAATGGCACACTGTCATATCAAATCATTTTCATTATTTTTTCAGAAAAGCGACATAGGTCCTACATCTCCATATAAAAATACAAAATAATGTTTTCTAAATGCATATTGAAACAATTGCATATGTTCAATTTGTGCTCCATTTAGTGCATTAGACCTGTTTATTAAATTAATACGCGCAGTAAAAAATAAGGCACATGTTACTAAGTTATATTTCATTGTTCTTTTTGATACATATGTTGGTAATCATTGTAACAGTTTTCTTTAAGTTGACTACAAGCATTTTTATGATAAGACAGAGACTATTGAGACTCCAGTCAATCTATATTAGCTGGCAAAGAACAATTGGGTTTGATTCATGATGGTCTGTGTTTTATTCCTCCTGAACTATACAAAGGAACAGCTCCACCTTGACCACTCTATTAAATCCAGAAGCCAAAGTTATCAATTGAGCTAGAAGAGCAAAGAATGTCTCTTTACATAGCCATTCTTTTCTACCCTAATGGATTGAAATGTGCTGCAAAGCCAGAGAGAGAGAGATATGTTGAGTCTATGTTTTTGACTGATTATGCATTTTTTCCTAAGCTATTCATAGAAGATAGATTCATCATTCCAATTTGTCAAGCTAGCAAAGTTTTCAATTAATTATGTGCATGGAGGGACTCTGGGTGTATTAGGCCCCTCTGTCAAGTCTAGCCTGAGTCTCAATTTACAGGACTCAAAATAAAGAGGTATCAGAGAGGTGGTTGGATGCACCAGTAATTAATTTGATGAATGCTTTAGCAGCACAAATAGTGGCAGGCGTGTGTCCCTTCATCAGCCACCAGCAGCAGTCACCCTGCTCAGTGCTAATTTGAAGGGGGCAGCTCATCTGTATAGTGGATGTTTGCTGCCCTGTCTATTCTTCAAATGTGGTGCTCATGGCCTCCTGCTGTCCAGACAGTATGTAGAGACCTTATGTTTTCCGTCAGGTATGTCCTTGTGCCAAGCAACTTGGTCCACTTAGTGCACAGTTTCTTGACTTTGTGGACTGAACTTCATAATGGGAAGCATGCAGGATTTATGGAAAGGGATGTCACTTTGTTCCACAGCTGCAGCTCCTGTGGTTTGCAGACAAACCAGCGAATAGTTAGCAGGTAAAATATTGATAACGGGTATCTTCCTCGCCTACAATGGACAACATCTACCTTCAAATACAGTCCATTAGTGATAATTTTTTATTAGAATCTTTACAGGTAAGTGTGCATCTATACACTGTCAGATGTTGCAGGGGTGCATGGACCTTCACAGTGAATTAAAAAGGTGGTGTGTTGGGAGGAGCGAGAGGGCCAATGTAAAATGATGGATCATATTATTGTCATTAGGCGAAAGCTTGGATGGCAGCTATTTGGGATGCACACCATCGATGTTGACAGGAGTCTGAGCCTCACAAAGAAATAATTGGGCTGGTGCCAGATAATTCAGGATCATATTTTCACAAGTAGGGGGACCTCATTATAAATCAGGTCAGCAACTGATACAACACCATAAATCAAAGAAAGACATGGCTCAAACAATTAGATCATTACTAGACCACTGTGTCACCACTGTTTTGCTTTACCACTTTAGAGAGAAAAAGAGGCAACAGAGCTGCTCAGAGAATCCTACATAGTGGTTTTGGTCCAAATGGAAAGGTAAAGGTGAAAGATGTGAGCTCTCTAAATACTATATTTATATACTTGAGCTACAGACAGTCATCATTGTTTCATATTTACAAAATTAATTCATTTAAAAATGTGGTGGAGTATATTTCATTAGATGAACAGTGTACTATAACAACTTTCCTCGTAATGTAACTACTGTCCTTCATTTGGATCATAGAGTAACAGTGTTCTACACCTCCACATAATGCTTAAATGGATAGCCACTGACACCTAGTGTTCCTGCTAAAATGTGTTGTTGCTCTGAATGCTTCCACTGGGGAAGTCTGTTACTCCACTCCTTATTAGAAATTCATCCTGTGATTACCCCTAGGCAAAGCTGCTATCTGAAATCTGAGGGGCTGCGGTCAAATTGACCCCAATTGAAAGTATTGTTTCTTTGGACTGCCAAGTTCTACAAATGCAAGGTGCAAGGATGCTCCAACAGCACTCAAATCATGACATCACAGCACAAGAGTGAACCAAGTGGAACAGATTGTTGTGAATCCTCCTGGCTTCTGCAGAAATGTGTTGATCCCAGCACAATGTATCCTAGCTTTTACATACCAAACCCTCAACTTCACTGGCAGATGGTTAAGTGTGAGAAAGTAAATGCATTCAAAACTTCAATACAACCTCAATACAATACAATCCCAGGAGCACAACTGTACACTTAACCAAATAGATAACTGTGCAAATCAGCTATTTCTAATGACAATTTAGCTGTGTCAATAATAAGGTTGGCACTTTTCTGATCCCATTTAGATGGTTACATAAGAGGCAACTGTTATTTAAAATATTTGCTTGTGACCAAAAATATGAAATTGCCAATTGTAAGGGCTACCAGTCCCAAAGGCAAAATAATGTCAGACTGAGTGCTGTCTTAAATTTTAAGGGATAGAATTATCAGAAATCCAGTTCTTGGAAATGTGGTCAACAGTTTGACATCAGCCAAACCCATCAGTATTGCTTAGTCAAAGCTGCTTAAAAAAAACATATTTACAAAATGTAAATGTCTCATTAGATGATTGTCGATAAACCTCTTTAAATATTTAAAGCAGCTGTTCAAAGCCCCATCTGTGCAACCCATATCCCTGTGGTGGAGAGGCAATGTTTCAACTCACAATTGCTAATTTATGTCATGACCATCATTTGACCCATAGTAGGGGCTGTATTTGTCTTCACACGAAGAGGGCCTTCCAATCTACGGACGCATCATGTTGCGAGAACGACAGTGTGTTAGGGTCAGGTGATGAGGAATGGAAAGCGGACAGATAAAAGATCCTTGTAGAACCCAATGTCTCTCTTCATAAAAACAGACTACATTTGATAGCATTTCTGTCATTAATGTCATTTTACGTGAGAGCTGCAGCAGCTAAGGGGGAATGATCTGACAGCAGATTGACCCCAGCTTCTGTTCATTTGATTGATATCCTTACAGACAATGATCTTTTTTTTTTGTGCATTGCAGTGGTGGTTACACAGAGAGGCGTTGGGTGGGGGCAAATACAGGAAAAATGTCACACCAGGGAAGTCAGTGAGGCATAAAGCCCTGTTCGACGAGCTCAGGGTCATTGACTCCTTTCTGCCCCCTTAGTGCCCCGGGTAAAATGATCTAAGTGATTCTGGAGCCGAGCCACCGATTCGCTGGAAAGCATGAATCCACAGCAGCAGATACAATGAGGGCCATTGTACATGTTTAGATACTTTTCCCAGTATTTACTCTCCTTTCCCACCATCTGAAATCATGTATTGCATGGATTTTGATGCAACTTGCTACTTTTCAGGACAGACAAATTAACATGATTTATTTAAAAAAATATATATGCAGAAATTGCCTTTTATAACATGAACTTTCATGTGTGTAGACTGTAAATACGCATACTTAAAAAAGACAGACCACTTCTTGCTAGCCATAATTGGCTAAGATATTGGAGGACCTGGACATGCTGAGAAATAAGTCATGCAGTGTTTTTGATAGTTTATACAGTGGATATAAAAAGTCTACACACCCCTGTTAAAATGCCAGGTTTTTGTGATGTGAAAGAATGAGACAAAATAAATCATGTCAAAACTTTTTCCACTTTTAATGTGACCTATAATGTGAACAATTCAATTGAAAAACAATCTGAAATCTTCGAGGGGGAACAATGAAAAATAAAAACCTTACAATAACCTGGTTGCATAAGTGTGCACACCCTCTTATAACTGGGGACGTGGCTGTGTTTCGAATTAACCAATCACATTCAAACGCATGTTAAATAGAAGTCATTACACACATGCCATAATTTAAAGTGACTCAGATTAATCACAAATAAAGTTCAGCTGTTCTAGTAGGATTTTCCTGACATTTTCTTAGTTGCATCTCAAAGCAAAAGCCATGGTCTGCAGAGAGCTTCCAGAGCGTAAGAGAGATCTCATTGTTGAAAGATATCAGTCAGGAGAAGTGTCCAAAGAATTTCCAAAGCATTAGATATACCATGGAACACAGTGAAGACAGTCATCATCAAGTGGAGAAAATATGGCACAACAGAGACATTACAAAGAACTGGACGTCCCTCCAAAATTGATGAAAAGATGAGAAGAAAACTGGTCAGAGAGGCTTCCAAGAGGCCTACAGTAACATTAAAGGAACTGCAGGAATTTCTGTCAAGTACTGGCTGTGTGCTGCATGTGACAACAATCTCCCGTATTCTTCATATGAATGGGCTATGGGGTAGGGTGGTAAGATGGAAGCCTTTTGTTACAAAGAAAAACATCTAAGCCCGGCTGAAGTTTGCAAAAACAAACATTAAGTCCCTCAAAAGCATGTGGGAAAATGTGTTATGGTCTGATGAAACCAAGGTTGAACTTTTTGGCCATAATTCCAAAAGGTATGTTTGGTGCAAAAACAAAACTGCACATCACCCAAAGAACACCATACCCCCAGTGAAGCGTGCTGGCAGCATCATGCTTTGGGGCTGTTTTTCTTTAGCTGGAACTGGGGCCTTAGTCAGGGTGGAAGGAATTATGAACAGTTCCAAATACCAGGCAATTTTGGCACGAAACCTTCAGGCATCCATTAGAAAGCTGAAGATGACGCCAACGACCCAAAGCACACATCCAAATCCACAAAAGCATGGCTTCACCAGAAGAAGATTAACAATTTGGAATGGCCCAGCCAGAGCCCAGACCTGAATCCAATTGAACATATGTGGGGTGATCTGAAGAGGGCTGTGCACAGGAGATGGGCAAGGAGTGGGCAAATATTGCCACGTTAAGATGTGCCATGCTAATAGACTCCTACCCAATAAAATCAAAAGGTGCTTCAACAAAGTATTAGTTAAAGGTTGTGCACACTTATGCAACCAGGTTATTCTAAGTTATTTATTTTAAATGTTTCCCCCTCAAGGATTTCAGTTTTTTTTTTCAATTGAATTGTTCACATTAAAGGTCACATTAAAAGTGGAATGATATATCTTTGTCTCATTTTTTGACAACACAAGAACCTGCCATTTTTACAGGGGTGTGTAGACTTTTTATATCCACTGTATAGCCCTCAAATATTAGGACCTCAGAAGTAGTTGGACAAACTAATGAGTTTTGAAGCATTTGTCTGAATTTGAGCAGATAACAACCCTAAACACTTCAGAATTCAACCTGCTGCATTTGTCAGCAGTCACATCATCAATAAATACAGGGGAACCAGTTCCATTGGCAGCCATTCATGCCCATGCCGTAACACTACCTGCACCATGTTTCACAGATGAGGTGGTATGCTTCAGATCATGAGCAGTTCCTCCTTCATGGTGTTCCTGATCTGGCCAACTGTTGTGAAGGAGTTTTTCTTCCCCAGGGCACAAATTCTTCTGTCGTCAATCATTTGTTGTTTTCTGTGGTTTTCCAGGCTTTTTGGTGTTCCTGAGCTCACCTGTGAGACCGACACCCAGTTCACCTTCACATCCTCTGCCTCCAGCACACAGCGCACTTCCCGTCCACCATGAACGCAGCTCACTCCCCGGTTCCCAATCACCTGAATATTGATCACCTGTTCACTCACTTGGTTCTCATTAGTTGTTCCCTATTTTGTTCTGTTTGATGTTCCTGTTTCTTTGTGAGGTATTGTTTTGTTTACATACTAAGCCGTTCTTGAGAGGTCTCTTTACATATCCCCTTCCTGTGTACCGATCAGCCTTCCAGCCTGTTAATTCCTGACCCTGTTTTGAGCCTGCCTGATTTTGTGCCTTCGCCATTCTGCTCTCCTTTGTATCGACCTTTGCCTGCCTGACTACTGACTTTTTTGGAATAATAAATTACGCTCTGCATATCCCTCCACCATATGGGTCCTTGTCGAGTTCTTACATTACCAGTGTGTTCTTTCTTTTTGCCGGACCGCTTAAGCAGAGTGACTGAGTGAGTGAGTGACTGCCTGACTGACTTACTGAGAGCCTGCCTGAGTTTGTGCCTTCGCCATTTTGCCCTCCTGTGTATTGACCTTTGCTTGCCTGACTACTGACTTTTTTGGAATAATAAATTGCGCTCTGCGTTGAGTATCACTCAACCATCTGGGTTCTTGTTGTGTTCTTACATCACCGGTGTGTTCTTTCTTTTTGCCGTACTGACTGAGTGACTGACTGACTACCCACCCCTTGTTAAATAGCGTAGTGGTTAGAGACGTGGACCTGCAACTTATAGGTCCCGTGTTTGAATCTCGTCAAAGCAAACTATGCATTAGGATTTGTTGTGGATAGATATAAACTTTGCTGGCTGCAACCTGCAGTAGCTATGTTATAGTAAGCCTAAAATAAAACTGTTATGTTGCGACTATTCCTGGTGGATCTTCGAAGTACGCATCCGTGCATGATTTTTGGGGTAATATAGGCTAGATAAAAACCCCTTAGGCAGTAAAAGAGTAGGGGTTTCCATGATTCTGTCATTTTTTGCTTGACAAAAATCAGTTACCGTCACCTATATTGATAGTTATTGTACCAATCTCATTCACGAATGAAAGAAAAATTTACGTTTTTGTGCCATGGAATAGCTTTAGCAGTGTTAAGTTCAAGTAGTGAGTTGGATCCTAGTAAGCCTATTACTTGCTAATAGTTAAGCCTATTACTTTGCCCATGGCAAAAGCCATACATTTCATAAATGCTATTTATGGTGGAGGTAAACTTTATAAGAAACGTTAGTCAGTTTAACACAATGCTTAATGGTATCTAGCGAAATATTCAAACTTGACAAAATGATCTAACGTCGAGATGCTATACCGACACTGGGCAAACGTATAGCACCATGATGTAGTGGTTAAAGACAGTCACTCACGTGGGAGACCCAGGTTCAAATCCAGTGAGGGCAAGAACATTTATCACTTTTAATTGCAGGCTGGCTGAACTAGGCTTGCCTGATTCCTTTTCTGGTTAAGAATGCACCAAATATTAGATTTTGCCAAACCAAATGTTATTGCTATCTCTGATGGGGTTGTCTTGATTTTTCAGCCTAATGATGAATGGCTTGCTTCACTGGCATTGATTGCTCTTTGGACCTCATATTTTAGGTGAAGTTTACTTCCAACACAAACATCAACAGATTTCTGATGCAAATGCCACCCTAAAGCCAGTATGAGGAGAATACAAGTCAATAAAAACAAATAGAAGGACCATCAAGAAAGTTTATCTCAGGCACTCTAAACAATTTTGTAGTATTTTTGTAGTATGCTTGTATTTATGCTGCAGTAGTAGTACCGTAAAATCATTTTAATACTACTGTAACATCTGAAAGCAGTTATAAAGTAAGGAAATCATGGAACCAAATGCTCTTTTCAGCTTAATTCCCTAAAAGAGCCATTTGAGAAGAGATGTTCATTTGTGAATGACACATCACTAGTTGCTAAAGCCTTAGCAAACTAGACTGTGTTAGATAACAATAGGCTATAATAGCAATGAAAAAGGTTATCAGAAATGACAGAAGCATGAAGAGTATTTTGAGATTTGCTAGTGTTTTGTCCATACTTTTGTCATAACCGCAGTCAGTGATGATACAGTCTGCTCCATGCAATGAGCTCAAGCATCGTTGAGATGGAGAAAGCCAATAAGCCCAGTGAAATGCCTGTTATGTTTATTTGAAAAGGACTGTATGGTTGGTTTAGTTAGAGATGGCAGCCAAGTGACTCCGGTCAGAGAGGCTCAAGGATTCAAGGGCTGAGTTAATCACTGATTGTAATCTGCCTGAACAAAAACAATCTTCAAATAAAACGTTTTGTACATACAGCTTTGGAAAAAATTAAGAGACCACTCCTAATGTTTCGTAAATCAGCATCTCTACATGTATGGCAGCCATTCCATTCCAGTGTCTGTTAAATTCCAACACAGGCACACCTAATTTTACTTAATGAGGTATTGATTAGGTACTGATTACCTGAACCAAACTATTCAGCATGACAAAACAGTTGAAAAGAAAAGCTTTGAGTGAGGAAAAGAAAGTTTCAATTCTGGCTTTACTGGCAGAGGGATACAGTGAGCTTCAAGTTGCTTCCATTCTGAAAATTTCAAAGATAGCGGTTCATAAGAACAAGGTCAAGCAACAGACATTGGGGACAACAAAGCTACGGACTGGCAGAGGGCGAAAACGACTGTCCACTGACCAGGATGACCGTCGACTCATTCGAATTTCTCTGAACAACCGTAGGATGACATCAAGTGACCTACAAAAAGAATGGCAAACAGTACACGGCAGGGCTGAAGTCGCGCAAAGCTAGAAATATAAACCTTCATCAATGAGAAGCAAAGAAGAGCCAGGCTGACATTTGTAAAAGACCATAAGGATTGGAACGTAGAGGAATGGAGTAAGGTCATCTCTAACGAGTCAAATGTTCATCTTTGCCCAACACCTGGTCGTCTAATGGTTAGACGGAGACCTGGAGAGGCCTACAAGCTACAGTGTCTCGCACCCACTGTGAAATTTGGTGGAGGATCAGTAATGATCTCGGGATGCTTCAGCAAGGCTGGAATCTGGCAGATTTGTCTTTGTGATGGACGCTTGAATCAAGCCAAGTACAAGGTTATCCTGGAAGAACACCTGCTTCCTTCTGCTCTGACAATGTTCCCCAACTCTGATAATTGGTTTTTCCAGCAGGACAATGCTCCATGCCACACAGCCAGATCAATCAAGGTGTGGATGGAGGACCACCAGATCATGGCCAGCCCAATTTCCAGACCTGAACCCCATTGAAAACCTCTGGAATTTGATCAAGAGGAAGATGGATGGTCACAAGCCATCAAACAAAGCCGAGCTACTTAAAGGAATGGCATAAAGTCACTCAACAGCATGTGACAGACTGGAGGAGTCTGTGCCAAGACACATGAAAGCTGTGATTACAAATCCGTGTTATTCCACCAAATATAGATTTCTGAACTCTTCCTACGTTAAAACTTTGGTATTTTGTTGTTGAAAAATGAATATGAATTTGTTTTCTTTGCATTATTTGAGGTCTGAAAACAATACATTTTATGACCAGTTGTTATTTTCTACAAATAAATACTCAGAATGACCATATTTTTATTGGGAATTTGGGAGTAATGTTGTCAGTAGTTTATAGAATAAAACAAAACACATACCTATGAACAGTAAAACAGAGAGAAACTGATCATTTTGCAGTGGTCTCTTCATTTTTTCCAGAGCTGTATAGATCCAGAGATGTAGGTATGTTTGGTTCTCGGAGCAAATGACACAAGCTGTAGTTATCAAATAAACATGAAAAATACCCCTGCATAGTTAGTTAAACATATGTCGACACATTACTTAACATATGAGATGAAAAGTACTGAACTGAGATAGTAGCAACTACAATCATGCATGGTGTGATATATTTTCAGGGGCCCAAAATCCCTGGTAGCGCCCCTGATTTTAACTCAGCTGTGGTCTTGAGTCTAAGAAATTGCCCTGTGTAAATTTTTGATTTAGCAGTAATTTTCTCTATTGGTAATTAAGTCAGGTAATGTGGGTTTATATGCACCATACAGTGTCTGAGGGGAACTCTCATGGAACGCCGGACCCATCTGCTTAGCCAAAGTGGTTGGAGGTGTATTCAAAACCTGATGTAGATGAGCCGAGTACTTTGGTACTGGAATCCGATGGTAGTACTTTGGCTGACCGTGAGCTGACACTTGACCTGACATTGGCAGTGAATGGTCCCATTGGACTCGAGTTTGGATTACAGGAAGTAATATACTCCTATCATAATTGCGAGAGAGAGGCAATTAACAAAGGAAGAGTGAGGCCATTATAACTCTTAAAAGTGTAGGGCTGAATCAGCAAGCATTTAGACCTAAGATGTAAACAAGACATAATATTACACGAAAGATGTAAACAAGTTATAAGTAAAACAATGACTCATTAAAACCTGCAAAGAGTAATTGCTATCATAGCCATAAAAGATGTATACTACATTAATCTCAGGAGTACTGTCATAAAATGCTAATTGCATAAACAAAAGGCATATAACAACCAGAAACCTCTAATTCTTCTCTAGATTCAATCAACTAGGCTTTTAGCCTATTATGTGAAGTCAGAACAAGAGGAATTTGAAAGGAAACTTTTCAATTCTGCTTCATCTCCAAGTCATTGAGAATCAGGAATCAAACATGTAGGAAGCTATGAAAGATGTATGTGTTAAGTAAAAAAAAGAAAAGGGTGACAAACATGCAATAGAGGGTTATGGAGGAGCTGCAGTTTGGGCTCTAGGTATAGGGGGTCAGAGGAACTAGGATGTTGTGTGCACCAGTGGTTGGTAAGCCTGCAGGAATAGGAAACAAGACCAGGAAGAAAAAAAAACAACAAGTGAGATGGGGGAAAGAAGAGTTGAGAGTGGAGGTGTTCTCGGGAGATGTGCTGGGAGGCCAGGGAGCAATGCTAGACAGCTGGGAAGCATCTTAGACCTAGTGAGGGGAGAAGACAAGTGGAATGGGAATCAGTTGGTGTGTCATCAAGCGTAATTAATTTCTACAACTTACATAAACCAGCCAAATCTTTTTATTTAACATTATTTTTTATGATATAAGAAACAAGGTCATAACAAGCAAACCCTTTTGACAATTATAAGGTCCTCAGTCTTGGTCTAGTGACTGCATTTGGTAGGTCAGGTGCAGTCGAACTCTACTGTGGTTGCTAACAATATGCTCTAACTTTCCATGAAACAGGGCCCCTGAATGCGTCATTGGGAGACTAGAGTTCAAAACTGACTCTAGGATTACTCCACAGGTCTCACTTAGGGTGGTGCAGTTGGCCAAGACTTTCTGGAATTAGTGGTTTAGAAATTGTATTGGGTTGCCTAGCCTCATCTTACTCTAGCAAGACCTTGTGCATTCTCTGAACATCTACTGTCCAGAATGCTGGGAGTTGCAGCAATGAAGCATTACATAATTACCATATCACAATATGACCAAAACTGTGCAGAAATACTGTAAAAAATTAACTTTGAATGGATGAATGCTGCACGGCAGACTGGACCTTCGATATACATTTAGTGTTGTCTAATTTAGACTCAGTATAGCATGATAACTCTTCAAAAATGTATTCATAACTTTATCCCACAGTTCTTCATTAACAGCAACATTTAAGTTTGGCAAAGTAATATTATTAAAAGCCAGAAAAACATGTTTGCAGATCTCTACCATTAGCTAACTATAACCTTTCAAAATGTGTTAGTAACCTCATATTTACAGGTGAGGTAAGACCTACAGTGGATATAAAAAGTCTACACACCCCTGTTAAAATGCCAGGCTCTTGTGATATAGAGATCACAAGAGCCTAGCATTGTCACATGCAGCACACAGTCAGTACTTGGCAGAAATTCCTGCAGTTCCTTTAATGTTACTGTAGTCCTCTTGGAAGCCTCCCTGGCCAGTTTTCTTCTCGTCTTTTCATCAATTTTGGAGGGACGTCCAGTTCTTTGTAATGTCTCTGTTGTGCCATATTTTCTCCAATTGATGATTATTGTCTTCACTGTGCTCCATGGTATATCTTTATGCTTTGGAAATTCTTTGGACACTTCTCCTGACTGATATCTTTCAACAATGAGATCTCTCTTATGCTCTGGAAGCTCTCTGCAGACCATGGCTTTTGCTTTGAGATGCAACTAAGAAAATGTCAGGAAAATCCTACTAGAACAGCTGAACTTTTTCTGGGATTAATCTGTCACTTTAAATGATGGCAGGTGTGTAATGACTTCTATTTAACATGAGTTTGAATGGGATTGGTTAATTCTGAATACAGCCACATCCCCAGTTATAAGAGGGTGTGCACCCTTATGCAACCAGGTTATTGTAAGGTTTTTATTTTTCATTTTTCCCCCTCAAAGATTTCAGTTTGTTTTTCAATGTAATTGTTCACATTATAGGTCACATTAAAAGTGAAAACATTTCTGACATGATTAATCTTTGTCTCATTCTTTAACATCACAAAGACCTGGCATTTTAACAGGGGTGTGTAGACTTTTTATATCCACTCTATATAAAAATGGTAATTCCTACACGGATTGTACAATCATTTTGCGTAAACCCTTAAAGATGAAAGTCTACACAAAGTCCACATCTTCATTGCTTCATTGTAAAACTATTGTGGTGTGCGGAGCCAAAATGATAGAAATTGTGTCACCATCCAAATACTTATAGTCCTGACTGCATATGTGTGGGTATACACAACCCTGTTTCCAAAAATGTTGGGACACTGCGTAAAAACAAAATGCAATGATGTTCAAATCATTTATTGCTATATTTAATTGAACATAGTACAAAGACAATATATCAAATGTTAAAACAGAGATATATCAAATGTTTTTGGAAAGATACATGCCCATTTTGAATATAATGCCAGCAGCACTTTTGTAAAAAGAAAATCTTATAACAATACTCTAAAAGTGTTTAGGAACTGAGGAGACCAGTTGTGGTTGTACTGAAAGTGAAATGTATTCCCATTCTTGCTTGAAATAGGATTTCAGCTGCTCAACAGTTCAGGATTTCCTTTGTCATATTTTTCATGCCACAATGTGCCAAATGTTTTTAATGGCTGACAGGGCTGCACTGCATGAAAACCAGTTTAGCAGCCAGAATCTTTTACTACTGAGCCTTTCTGTTGTAGTGTGTGCAGAATGTGGTCTGGCATTGCTGAAAATAAGCAAGGCCTTCCCTGAAAATGTTTGTCTTGATAGCAGCCTACTCTATGTTGCTCCAAAATCTGTATGTTATTCAGCATTAAGGGTGCCATGCCATGTGCACGAATGCACCACCACAGATGCTGGCTTTTGATCTGTGTGCTGGTAAGAAGCTGGATGGTCCCTCTCTTCTTTAGTCCGGAGTATGCAGCATCCATAATTCCCTAACAAAAATTCTAATTTTGATTTGTCATACCAAAGACTAAAATGAGCTTGGGCCCAGAGACAACAGCGGCAGTTCTGGATCTTTTTAGGGGAACAAGAGCCGTAGGTACAGGTACCTTATTGTTTTTGTTGGTTTTATTATTATTATTTTTATTTGGGGACCAAGTACCGTAGGCCATTACCTATACACACCATGATGGCGCTGTAGCACTTAGTCAAATGTTGATGGTTTGAGCATGCATATCTCATGAACCGAATGTCGTAGAGTCTTGCAGCCAAGTTCTCTGGGGACTTTCAAATTCACCCCTTGGTTTTCCTCCATTTTGAATTTGGTGAAAAACTTGTTAACGACATGTCCTCCGAGACTGCTGAATGGATTTGCATGCCGTTTGGTGTAAAGGACCACTGGACCATTTTTCTTAAAAGTTATATAAGAAAAGTTGATATCTCAAACAATATGGCCTCCATTTTAACTTTTGTGAAAAAAATTGTTAATGAAATCTCTGCGGAAAGCGCTGAACGGATTTGCACACCGTTCGCTGAGATGGACCCTAGGATCAGTATCTTCAATTAAGTTTTTAGAATTTTGATATCTCAAAAGATGCACGCGTAAAGGCTTATTACTTTTACATGGGTGTGTCACTTTGTCAGGTCATATATCCTGTCACGAAATATCCGAGACTTACTCCCTTTAACATAGCACTAAACATCAGGTCCGTGGATGGACCTGTGCAGTATCAACCAAATAGACCTTAAGGCGGCGCTACAACGACACTGACAACTTTTATGAACTGTAAAATACACGCTCTAAGAACATCTCTTCGGAGACCGCTGAATGGATTTGCACGCCGTTTGCTGAGAAGGACCCTGGGACCAGTATCTTCAAATGAATTATTTAGAATTTTGATATCTCAAACGATTTGACCGTAATAAGTGAATGAAGTAAAATCACCTAAACACCATCTACTCTGATATCACTGAACAGATTGGCATACTGTTTGCTTCATTTAAATAAATAAGTAGCAAGTTGTATTTGTAATACAGATTCTGTTGATGGTCATACAGTTAGGCCTGGAAAGAATTGGACACTGACACAAGTTATTTTATGCTGTTAATCAAAATATATTCTAGTTAGTTGCATACAGTGGGGAGAACAAGTATTTGAACAAGTATTTGCCGATTTTGCAGGTTTTCCTACTTACAAAGCATGTAGAGGTCTGTTATTTTTATCATAGGTACACTTCAACTGTGCTTCACATTTGTAAGCTGTTGCTGTGAACACACAACATGCAGTCAAAGGAGCTCTTGATGCAAGTGAAACAGGCCATACTTAGGATGCACATTTTTTTAAATATAATCAATCGGGGAGATAGCAGGAACATTAGGAGTGGCCAAATCAACAGCTTGGTACATTGAGAAAACACTGGTGAGCTCTGCAACACAAAAGGCCTGAATGTCCACGGAAGACAACAGTGGTGGATGATCGTAGCATCCTTTCAATGTTAAGAAATCCCCTTTCACAATATCTAGCCAAGTGAAGAACACTCTCCACGAGGTAGGCATGTCATTGTCCAAGTCTACCATAAAGAGAAGACTTCACGAGAGCAAATGCAGAGGGTTCACCACAAGGTATCAACCATTCATAAGCCTCAAGAATAGGAAGGCCAGTTAAGACTTAAGGCCAGAAAAAAGTATGGAGTCTTGGAACGGCTCATGGTCTGAAGCAGTGTGATGACATGGGCATGCATAGCACAACCATTTCTAGGGTTTACAAAGAATGGTGTGAAAAGGAAAAAACATCCAGTATGCAGCAGTCCTGTGTGCGAAAATGCCTTGTTGATGCTAGAGGTCAGAGGAGAATGGGCCGTCTGATTCAAGCTGATAGAAGAGCAACTTTGACTGAAATAACCACTCGTTACAACAGAGGTATGCAGCAAAGCATTTGTGAAGCCACAACACGCACAACCTTGAGGCGGATGGGCTACAACAGCAAAAGACCCCACCGGGTACCACTCATCTCTACTACAAATAGGAAAAAGAGGCTTCAATTTGCACAAGCTCACCAAAATTGGACAGTTGAAGACTGGAAGAATGTTGCCAGGTCTGATGAGTCTCGATTTCTGTTGAGACATTCAGATGGTAGAGTAAGAATTTGGCATAAACAGAATGAGAACATGGATCCATCATGCCTTGTTACCACTGTGCAGGCTGGTGGTGGTGGTGTAATAGTGTGGGGGATGTTTTCTTGGCACACTTTAGGCCCCTTAGTGCCAATTGGGCATCGTTTAAATGCTACGGCCTACATGAGCATTGTTTCTTACCATGTCCATCCCTTTATGACCACCATGTACCCATCCTCTGATGGCTACTTCCAGCAGGATAATGCACCATGTCACAAAGCTCGAATCATTTCAAATGTATTTCTTGAACATGTCAATGAGTTCACTGTACTGAAATGGCCCCCACAGTCACCAGATCTCAACCCAATAGAGCATCTTTGGGATGTGGTGGAACGGGAGCTTCGTGCCCTGGATGTGCATCCCACAAATCTCCATCAACTGCAAGATGCTATCCTAATAATATGGGCCAACATTTCTAAAGAATGCTTTCAGCACCTTGTTGAATCAATGCCATGTAGAATGAAGGCATTTCTGAAGGCGAAAGAGGGTCAAACACAGTATTAGTATAGTGTTCCTAATAATCCTTTAGGTGAGTGTATTGTCTGCTCAGAATCAGCCAAATTCAGCAAAGTTGATTGGATGGCACTTCATTTTACAGATGGACAATGACCAAAAATACTGTGAAGGCAACCCAGGAGTTTAAGACAAAGAAGTGGAATATTCTGCAATGGCTAAGTCAATCACCTGATCTCAACCCGATCAAGCATGCATTTCACTTGACAAATCTTAAGTGTGAAAGACCAACTAAGAAACAACAACTGAAGACAGCTGCAGTAAAGGCCTGGCAAAACATCACAAAAGAGGAAAGCCAGCATTTGGTGATGTTCATGCATTTCAGACTTCAAGCAATCATTGCCTGGAAAGGATTCTCGAAAGTATCAAAAACTAACATTTTAGTTATGATTGTGTTAATTTGTCAAATTACATTTGTGCTCCTGAAATAAGGGTTTGTGTATGAAAATGGTTGCAATTCCGAAAAGTTTCATACAATATTTTTGTTCAACCCCTTGAAATAAAGCAGAAAGTCTGCACTTCAATTGTATCTCGATTGTTTAATTTCAAATCCATTGTGGTGGCAAATGAGACAACTGCGCCCTCTGCTGGTTCACCTCCCCCTGCAGCGGACAGGCTCCAGCGGTCGACGTCACCGGCCTTCTGACACCACCGTCCGTCTCATCATACATTTCACCTGTGTCCTGTTTAGCGCACCTGTTCCTCATCATCATTATTACCCCCGGTATATATGTTCCCTCTGCTCCCCCTGTCTTTGTGTGTGATTGTCTCCGACTACAGAAAGAGCTGTGCGACGCTTCGTGCTCGATATATGTGTATTACTTCTGGATAACATTAAAATATCCTTCTACCACGCCTTCTCCTGCTCCTCCTTGTTCCCAAACCCCGAAGCCGTGAAAGCAAAATTATAAAAATTGTGTCAGTGTCCAAATATTTCCGGACCTAACTGTACGTTAGGGCACAACTTAAAAGTAAGTTCTAAACAGACAATGCTGGATCTGCAGGTAATCTAGCTGAATGAATTCATAGTGTCCTGTGTTACACAATACTCTGCATTAGGGGTGTAATGGTACACAGAAGTCACGGTTCGGTACGTTCCCGAAACTTTTAAATCATGTTCAGGACGATTTGGGTAAAGTGGATTTTTTTTTTTTTATAATTCCGAAATTCTGCCTAGTAACTGTTATTTGTTCAGTAGCATAGTAGTTAAAGACATGGACAAAGAAAAACATTGAACTTATTCGTATGGCCTGATATCCAGCATAGGAATTTCGGCCTGCAAATCATTGTATGCCCTACGGCCACTATGGCCTTTGTGCCCCTGCCACTGTAAAAAAAACTTGCGGTCAGCAGTTTGTTTGAAAGTTTGTTTGTAGTTCCCCATTGAGAACAACCGTAAGCAAGCTAGTTAGTTATTGATAGATAGCTGACTCATTTAGTGATTACCCAAATCAAACCTCTGTTTTGTAAGGTGCGTTCATGAGCAACTGGGAGCTGGGAAAGATCCGACCTCCGAGTGGGAGAATGAACCTGAACGCTTTTTGAAAACTCAAGAGAAGTAACGTTAGGTTTGACATTACTCTACATGGCAGCATTTGTGGTGAAAGATTAGAAAACAAGTATTACTTGCTCCGCGCACAAAAAAAAACTCAGTATATTTTTTTGCCGGACCGAGTAAGCGGAGCCGGCTAAGCAGAGCGAATGTCTCTTACTGAGTGACTGACTGACTACCCCTTGTTAAATAGCGTAGTGGTTAGAGAAGCGGACTTGTGAACTGTAGGTCCCGAGTTTGCATCCCCTCGCAGGCGAAGCGAAGTTCGCATTGTGAATTATTCCGTATTGACGAAAACTTTGCTGGCTAAAACCGAAATCTGAAATTGTATACAATTATATTGCGACTGTTTCTGGCATGGAAAAGTTAATCTTCAGTCTCGCTAGCAATTGCTAAATTCATAAGAAGTTAGTAGATACCAGTAAGCCTATTACTGGCTATTAAGCTGTTTAAAGTGGGAAAAGCTAACAGCTCATAGACGCTATTTCTGATGGAGATAATCTTAATAAGAAACCTTCCAATGTTTTCTCACACCTTATTAAACATCAGTGCTGTCATCTTGGAAAAGGGAGGGTACAAATTACTACATGCAGGGGTGCCAATAAGCGCGGAGCGCAGATCGCATAATAACATTATATCTTGATTTTTTAGGGGTGAATTTTTGCTCCAATAAACAAAAGTCATTATTTTTCAGACCTTGCTTGCCCTGTCTGGAAAAAACATTCCCCCACTTCTGGCCAATTCTGTATGAAACATATCTCATTCCCCTAAAAATCTCTAAAAAGGTCCCACCAGGGACCTGTTTGATTATAAAGATCCCTAATGTAATGAGCTACTAGTCCTCAACTTCTGTTTTTCATTGTAAATGAGACAATAAAAAAAGCACTGGAACATTATAGGACACACTACATTCATGCTACATTCATATGTCTTCTTTAATTTGATTCTCATTTCAATAGATTTTCTAGAAGCTTTTAATTTACAGTATGATCTGTTTTGCAATAATGACAGAAGACAGATGTTTTAGAGGTTGGGAAAAGTCGAGACAATTTCTTACAGGAGATGTCTGTGAAAGATAAATGTCTACAGATAGCAAGTTGTGTGGCAGGCTCATCACAGGGCAGGGTAATAAGGTCAATGCAAAAAATAACCCAGGGGCACATTTCCCAGTAAACGTGCTGAGCTGAATGAAAAAAAAAAGAAAAAAAGCACACAACAATATCTCTGCCTTATGTTGCAGAATCCAAACCCATCGAGTCAATTGCCAGAAAACATGACATGACCTTTCAGATCCACTGAGCATCAACGGTGAGCAGGACTGGCGTGATTTCCGTTTCAAAGCACCCTGTACCCCTCTCGCCCACTCGCTTACCCGCAGGGCTCTAAACTCTCCACTAATAATTACTACATGTAGTATGCTCTCTACAAGAGACAAAAAGTGACTTTTAACTTGACCTACATTTCATGTATGCTCAGTATTAACATTCAATTATTTATCTCAGATTTCATTCAGCTTTTATTGGAAATAATGGCAGGGCTAGCATTTTTATCTCATATAAAATAACAATCCATATAAGGCAAATATTTTATGCCAACAGCTATCCATACTAAATAAAAATAACTAAAAGATCCCAAAACACAATGGTACAGTTTCAGATTTTGAGGGAGGTACAACCAGACCAGCCACACCAGACATCTGGCTTCTTCACCTGCATGTTTGTCTGAGACCAGCTGCCGGGACAGTTGATGAAACTGGGTTTGCACAACCAATTAATTTCAGCAAAAACTGTCAGAAACCGTCTTATTGAAGCTCATCTTCATTACCAGGTTCTTGACCTGACCACATGACTTCAACTGCTTGTGAAGTGTGCCTTTCATGGATGAATACCTGTTTTAACTGTACCAGGCAGATGGTGTGTATGGCAATAGTACTCAAACCACTCCTCGGGGACGCCCAGGCGTTCCACTGCTTGGCAGTAGCCCTGAAGTTGCACAGCAGATTCACTAATCAAGGGCTTGAGGATTAGTAGACAAGTTGAATCAGGTGTGCTAGTTCAGGGGAAGTTCACACACCCAGACCAGCTGTGGGTCCCCGAGGAGTGTGTTGAGAACCACTAGTGTATTGCTTCACATGGGAGAGCAATGTGCTCATGTCAACATTGTGAACAAAATGCAAAATGGCAGCAGTGGGGTTATGGTATAGGCAGACAAAATACAGACAGTGAATACAATTGCACATCATTTTAGATACCATGATGAGATCTTGGGGACCATTCATCTGCTGCCATCACCTCCAATTTCAGCATCAAATTTCTGACAGCTGAACATTTCCTAATTATTCAATGGCCAACCACTGAGAATGTTTGGGATGTTCTGGATCGATTTGTACTACAGCCTGTTTCTGTTCCATTGGCAGAGTCAAAGGAGAGGCACAGCGTCACACCTGCCAACTCTGAAAGCTGACTGGTTTCTAGCTCCTCCCCCCATTTTCATTGGCTTTGAATTATTTCAATCTCAATAAGAAATACGGTGAATATCTTTGGATTTTGTGCTATGTATTCTAATAGATACTGGACTGTGTGCATATTGACTGCCAAATCCTACTATACAGTAAATGCATTTAGGCACTTTGTTTTTTATTTGTGAGTGAACTTTATAAGAGCCCCTGCAATGGACATAACATACAATAGATGTACTACTATGTTCTTTGCTCAAATACAGAAGAGCACTACATACTTTGTTTCTCAGATAATTCAGGTCAAGCTTTTGATGTAGGTTATTGTAATTAACTTACCAGAGACCCACTGTAGGCTTTTTTGATATAATGTTTTTTTATGTGGACAGTCTCATTTGTTTTTAAACAAAGGCTAGAAGGAATTAACATCCAGGATGATGAATATTTAGCATAAAACATTACATTAAAAAGGAGAATACATTTTCAAATACCATTATCTACATGAACATAAACAACAAGATGTAAATACACAATCCAATAATGCAATTTAGGGAAACAATGTATCTATTAATTTAAAACAAATAACTTGAACTTAGTAAAAAAATAAATTGGTTTTACTACTGCTCCACTGAAAATATTCTGGAGCCGCCCCTGTCCAGTTCCCACCAACATCCAACTTTGCACAGCCACTGAACTGGAATGGCCCAGAGCCTGAATCAATCAATGCAAATGAGAAGTTTTGAGCTTGTTTCCTAGTCATAGGAAATCCATGGATTTGTGCAAAATGCATTTATTTTATTTTATGAACCTTAACTCCATTAATTGTTTAAATTGTTGCATTTAGCACTTACATTTTGTTCTGTGTTTTATTACAGTATCTCACAAAAGTGAGTACACCCCTCACATTTTTGTAAATATTTGATTATATCATTTCCTGTGACAACACTGAAGAAATGACAATTTGATACAATGCAAAGTAGTGAGTGTACAGATGTATGACAGTGTAAATTTGCTGTCCCCTCAAAATAACACAACACACAGCCATTAATGTCTAAACCGGTGGCAACAAAAGTGAGTACACCCCTTAAAATGTCCAAGTTAAAATGTCCAAACTGGGCCCAAAGTGTCAATATTTTGTGTGGCCACCATTATTTTCCAGCACTGCCTTAACCCTCTTGACCATGGAGCTTCATAGGTTGCCACTGGAGTCCTCTTCCACTCCTCCATGATGAGATCACGGAGCTGGTGGATGTTAGAGACCTTGCGCACCTCTACCTTCCGTTTGAGGATCCTCCACAGATGCTCAATAGGGTTTAGGTCTGGAGACATGCTTGGCCAGTCCACCACCTTTACCCTCAGCTTTGTTAGCAAAGCCTTGCAGCCCAGTCTCCAAAAGGAAGGGATCATGCTTTGATTCAGTATGTCACAGTACATGTTGGCATTCATGGTTCCCTCAATGGCAAACGGCATCCCCAGTGCCGGCAGCACTCATGCAGCCCCAGACCATGACACTCCCACCACCATGCTTGACTGTAGGCAAGACAAACTTGTCTTTGTACTCCTCACCTGGTTGTGGCCACACACGCTTGACACCATCTGAACCAAATATCAGACCACAGGACTTGGTTCCAGTAATCCATGTGCTTAGTCTGCTTGTCTTCAGCAAACTGTGTGCAGGCTTTTTTGTGCATCATCTTTAGAAGAGACTTTCTTCTGGGACGACAACCATGCAGACCAATTTGATGCAGTGAGCGGCGTATGGTCTGAGCACTGATAGGCTCACACCCCACCCCTTCAACCTCTGCAGCAATGCTGGCATCACTCATACGTCTATTTCCCAAAGACGACATTTTCTCTTAGGGGTGTACTCACTTTTGTTGCCAGCGGTTTACACATTAATGGCTGTGTGTTGAGTTATTCTGAGGGGGCAACAAATGCATACTGTTATACAAGCTGTACAGTCACTACTTTACATTGTAGCAAAGTGTCATTTCGTCAGTGTTGTCACATGAAAAGATATAATCAAATATTTGCAAAAATGTGAGGGGTGTACTCACTTTTGTGAGATACTGTACATAGCTGCGATAACCTGTCCACAAACTATATTATTATGCATTGTCATGTTTTACAAAAATCTATTAGAGCCTATGAACTAGAATACTTAGTGTTTTATATTCTGTTTTCCACCCTTACCAATGTCTATAGATGACTAAGCGGAGTTTGGCATGTGCGTTACCTCATACTGATTCTCCAATAAAACAGAAAGTCACAGATTAGTCCACTTAAGAGTTCCTAATGACTCACCAACATAAGATCAATTTTATGTTATTTTAATGGACAAAAAAAGCTTTTCTTTCAAAAACTAAAATGTCTGTGACTCAAAACTTTTGAGCGGTAGTGTAAATGTATTAATAACAAAAGAGCTCTAGCCTAGCTCTGTTCAAACTTTAAGGTCCAATATTGGGGGACACAGAGATGTATCTCTGAGTAGAAAAAATCCTGGTCTGTGGCACAAAGCTTTCTGCACCTGGATCACTGAGCATTCCCTATGAGATGTGGTTCACAGGCCTTTTTATAAGAATACTGAACGTGAACACAGTAAAGGGACATAACCATATCTCTGGTGTTTTTCACTGAAGCCCTCACATTGCTGTGCTGGAGGCATGCTTTATTACTGTGTTAACATTTTGTGACAGTTCCACGATATTAAGATAATTCTTGATGCGGCCACACACTGTGTAAGCCCTCTGATTTCAATGATAATATAGCATCGACAAGCGATCTAAGCAGCATTGTTTTGATGGATTGTCTTTCTTATTGGGGAACGGATGGTGGATCCCAAATAACTCTATACCTCAGAGGTTTGTTAACAACTAATGACGACAAAGTAGGGCTTAGCAATATGAAAAATTTATTATCACAATAATTCAACTCAATCAATCAATCAAATCAAATTTATTTATAAAGCCCTTTTTACAACAGCAGTTGTCACAAAGTGCTTTACAGAGACACCCGGCCTTAAACCCCAAGGAGCAAACAACAGTAGTGTTGAATTTCAAATATCTCAACTCAAATATCACGATAACGGTATGGCAATGACAATTTGTAGAAGGGGGAAAAACAGTAAAGTTATTTCCTGTTGAGGCATTCAATCTACAGCTGTGCTCAAATGTTTGCATACCCTTGGAGAATTGGTAATATATCTCACCTAAAGGATTATTAGGAACACCATACTAATACTCTGTTTGACCCCCTTTCGCCTTCAGAACTGCCTTAATTCTACGTGGCATTGATTCAACAAGGTGCTGAAAGCATTCTTTAGAAATGTTGGCCCATATTGATAGGATAGCATCTTGCAGTTGATGGAGATTTGTGGGATGCACATCCAGGGCACGTAGCTCCCGTTCCACCACATCCCAAAGATGCTCTATTGGGTTGAGATCTGGTGACTATGGGGGCCATTTCAGTACAGTGAACTCATTGTCATGTTCAAAAAAACAATTTGAAATGATTCAAGCTTTGTGACATGGTGCATTATCCTGCTGGAAGTAGGATGAGTAAGAGGATGGGTACATGGTGGTCATAAAGGGATGGTAATTGTCAGAAACAATGCTCAGGTAGGCCGTGGCATTTAAACGATGCCCAATTGGCACTAAGGGGCCTAAAGTGTGCCAAGAAAACATCCCCCACACCATTACACCACCACCACAAGCCTGCACAGTGGTAACAAGGCATGAAGGATCCATGTTCTCATTCTGTTTACGCCAAATTCTGACTCTACCATATGAATGTCTCAACAGAAATCGAGACTCATCAGACCAGGCAACATTCTTCCAGTCTTCAACTGTCCAATTTTGGTGAGCGTGTGCAAATTGTAGCCTCTTTTTCCTATTTGTAGTGGAGATGAGTGGTACCCGGTGGGGTCTTCTGCTGTTGTAGCCCATCCGCCTCAAGGTTGTGTGTGTTGTGGCTTCACAAATGCTTTGCGGCATACCTCGGTTGTAACGAGTGGTTATTTCAGTCAAAGTTGCTCTCCTATCAGCTTGAATCAGTCGGCCCATTCTCCTCTGACCTCTATCATCAACAAGGCATTTTCACCCACAGGACTGCCGCATACTGGATGTTTTTCCCTTTTCACACAATTTTTTGTAAACCCTAGAAATGGTTGTGCATGAAAATCCCAGTAACTGAGCAGATTGTGAAATACTCAGACCGGCCCGTCTGGCACCAACAACCATGCCACGCTCAAAATTGCTTAAATCACCTTTCTTTCCCATTCTGACATTCACTTTGGAGTTCAGGAGATTGTCTTGACCAGGACCACACCCCTCAATGCATTGAAGCAACTGCCATGTGATTGGTTGATTAGATAATTGCATTAGTGAGAAATTGAACAGGTGTTCCTAATAATCCTTTAGGTGAGTGTATGTACCATTTGTAAATAAAACATGAGTGAGCAGGGAAAACGTCTTTTATTTCTTATAGGATTCACATTCAACTGTAGGTCATAACAGAAGGGCACAATCATTATACAAAACATGGCATCAAAGAAATAAATGAACTGACCCCTGTTCAAAAGTCTGCATACCCTTAGTTCTTAATACTGTGTATTGCCCCCTTTAGCATCAATGACAGCATGCAGTCTTTTGTAATAGTTGTCTATGAGGCCCCAAATTCTAGCAGGTGGTACAGCTGCTCATTCGTCTTGGCAAAATGCCTCCAGGTCATTCAAAGTCTTTGTTCGTCTTGCAATAACCGCACATTTGAGATCTCCCCAGATTGGCTCGATGATATTAAGGTCAGGAGACTGTGATGTCCACTCAAGAACCTTCACCTATTTCTGCTGTAACCACTGGAGGGTCAACTTGGCCTTGTGCTTAGGGACACTGTCGTGCTGGAATTGTCTGCCAGTATTTTCAGAATACATGCTGCATTCATCTTGACATCAATTTTCATGAGATTCCCCGTGCCTTATGAGTTCACACCCCCCCCAAAACATCAGTGAGCCACCAACATCCTTCACAGTGGGGATGGTATTCTGTTCACTATAGGCCTTGTTTACCCCTTTCCAAACATAGCGCTTATGGTTGTGACCATAAAGCTCTTTTTAGGTCTCGTCACTCCAAATTACAGTGTGCCAGAAGCTGTAAGGTGTGTCAATGTGTTGTTGGGCATATTGTAACCAGGCTTTTTTGTGGCATTGGCACTGTAAAGGCTTGTTTCTGGCAACTCGACCATGCAGCACATTTTTGTTCAAGTATTGTCATATTGTGCTCCTTGAAACAACCACACCATCTGTTTCCAGAGCAGCCTGTCTTTCTCTTGAGGTTACCTGTGGGTTTTTCTTTGTATCCTGAACAATTATAGATTGGGTTGAAATCTTTCTTATTCTACCTGACTTTAGCTATGCGTGCTGTTTAGAAAGTAGTCTAGCCTCTATTCATTTCTAAAACGATAACTTACTGTAGAAGTTATTTTATAGCTTTGTATTAATTTACAAAGAATGATAATGTCTTATGCAAAAACCTTGCAGATGACATTGGTTAGAAATGTATTCAACTTTAGATAATTTATAGATAAAGTCATCATTCAAATACATACACATTTTCTATCTGTCGAAATCGCTAGCTAGTTGCACTGTTTGTTTTCAAGGTACTGTGTCTGGTCACTTCTAAAACTGGCCATTGTTGGAAGTTTGCTGCTGTAGCTATATACAGTGGCCATCTACTGTAGCTACCTATAGTACGGTAACTACACGTTATTTATAACTAAAATGATGTAGGTAGTTACAGGTTTACGTTAGCTTTGAGTAAAATGATCGCAGTAGTGATTTCACACTTAAAATATTTGGACTACATTAATTATCCAAAAATTCTCTGTACAGAATACTCTTAATCATGGGATTGTCTCTAGGGAACTATTAATGGCATCTTTACTTAATTGAGACCTTACAGTTATTCTGAAAAAATTTAACTGTCAAAGTGTCAGGTGTTTTCAGAATATTTAAACAGAGTATCCATGGACAACTCCAGTGTGCTCATAGTCTATAGACTGTAAATGAGTTACTACAGATATTAACCAGTTTATTATACTCAAACATGATAGGTAATGCATACGTAGTTATACTGAATTCGATCCACATTGTGTTCAATTCACCACCTGGTAACTTGCAAATCATGGGTAAGCACTAAGGTGTTTATAAAGCTGGCCCACTTTGGCTGGCTGGAGAGTATTTTCTAAATAGTTCGAAAAGTAATTAAACTTTCAGGTACCAATCAACACTTATCATATTGTACTGTTAAGTCTTTTTAAATGTTTTTGACATTTTAAATGTGAATAAGGAATAAAAAGTATATTCACTTATCAAACTTGTGTTCAGGCTGGCAGACGTACAGCATTATAATATGTTAGCTCACAGCTGATTGATATATAACAGTAACCGGTCTGTGTTTCACCTGTTTTGTGTATTATGCTGTGTTGGGTAGTATTGTAAATATAAGCATGCTCATACTAATTCTCTGTTCTTGATTTAGATGTGGTGAACCTCAACAAGATCCCCTGAGATGTAAGGGAAGAAATGTGTGTCCCATTTCCAGAGTGCTTTTTGTAAAGACTGTGTGGGATACTCCAGTAACAGGAAGTGTGGGGTTCTCCATGGATATTTTTTGGACTGTGTGTGGACTATGTTTTAGGCTTTTTTATACTTTGTTTAAGTTATTTTATTGAGAAAATCTCTTGTTGCACATAAAACATTTTGTAAGAGTTTTAAGAGTTGATATGGTGTTGAGCTTGAATGCTTGGGAAATTATATGTCTGATAATTTTGGCACATATATGCAAATTATATAGTAATTGTCGATGTGCAACAACAAATTGGTATGGCCTTTTAAGAGTTTTGGGTTAGGATGGTATAAACATGTGAAACAAAGTTGTTTTGGTGTCTAGCTTAAACAGCAGAGATACTGTTGGTAAGCTAATACTAGTATAGTACATGTAATATTCATAGTCAATAACATTACAGAATGTGTAGTTGGGATAGCCGTAACATAGGAAACAGTTTGTTTGTGTCTATCTGAGGTGATTCTATAGCTATTGTTAGTGGGTTGAATAATAAATCATATTGTTATACTAAAATGTAGGTTTTACATATACTGTTTTTAACTGTATTATGTGTAAGTAGGGCTGCACGTGTTGGATAAAATACGGAATAGCGCTTTCTTTGACAAATATTACAATTGCAGTTGATTTGATATTTTCAAACATGGGTGTAAACAGTTTAGATAATCTCACTTAAAAATAGAGAGCATACCCTACATACAGTAGAATAACCACGCTATTGTGTATGGAACGATATATTGGTGTCACTCATTAGCTTGAAGCATGTCTTCACTAGTTGTTGCAGTGTTAACTCAAACTAACATTGAAAATCCATCAAGCATTTAAAAAACAAGAAAGCAGGCAAGCTTAGTTCAGCCGGCCTGCAATAGGCTCTGTGCACCAGCGTAGTGACGAACTTCCGCTTTTGTCTAGAAGTCGGCATTGCAGTTTCTGGTTTACTTCCTGTCCTTATCCGCATTAGTAATCACCTAAACTCACAACAAGATGAGTGATGCTGTTGTACGAAAAAATATAATGTATGTGACTCATTTAAGTTTCAAAGTACAAGTGGGGCATCATTTTAATCAGGAGAATGTCCTCTTTTTAATAAAATATGGCTTGTGCCATTCAATGACTTCAAACGCTATACTAGAAATAGTCAGAAAAGGCAATTTTTCTTTTTTTTATATACTTCCACGTAACGCAGGTTTAAGCGCAATTAATACCATATAGGACCAGATGTTTACTTCCTATGCCAGTTGTTATTTTTCAGTTTCGTTGTGAAATGAGGTTACAGTAGTAAAATAAAAGAGGAGACCTGTTTTGGTGCTTTTTTGAGGCTATGGAATTTTAAGCTACATTCAGGTTAGAAGAGGCTAAACGAAGGTTTGTTTCAATTCACTTGCTATGGGGACGCGCTATCGTTCCAGCTCAGCCAGCGTTCTTTTGCCGTTTTTGACCTGCCTAATACTACACTAAAAAGGAACACGTCAACTAGCTTAGTCGATACCCGGCCAGCACACCACAGTAAACTACTTACCCTCGTAGTTGTGCAGATAACTCGATACATAGAGTTTGAATCCCTTGTTCTGCTTGTTTGTTGGAGCAGTGGACCAGGCATCAACAATTCGATGGACATCACTAATGCTTATTTTAGGCAGGTCTTGGAGACATGAAATTTTGGGCGATGCAGGTGATCGCCTTAAGTAAACCGGAAACTGATATGCCGACATCTGGCTAAAGCGGAAGTTTGTCCATACGCTTGTGCACAGAGCCTATAGAAAATTTTTTCCCCTCTAAATTCAAACGCGAGTCGCCCATGTGAAAAGCTGTGTCGTTAACCACTACACCACAGACCTGTACACTTGCCGGGGGTCAATATAGCCTCTTGTCTCTCTCTTGAACAAATCCTCTTTTGTCACTGGCCGTTTTAACAGTTAATTGGCCATTCATGAATGACATTGATACTGTTAAACTGACTAACGTTTCTTACTAAGTTTACCTCCACCACAAATAGCATCTATGTATGGCATTTGCCACTGGCCATTTTAACAGCGTATTAGCCAATAATAAGCTTTACCGATATCTACTAACTTACTGGAATAGTCATGAGAATTGAGCATCTAACCTTGATTGTTTTATAGACTCTAGACACAGTCCAATTTGTTCTCTTGAAATGTTCACCAGCACAGCCAAAAGTGCACTGGCCACCCCTCAGAGCTCTACTGTAGGTTTCTTCCTTAGTTTCAGCACTTTTTAGGGAGTTTTTCCTAGCCACTCTGCATCAACACTGTTATTGCTCCTTGGGGATTCAGGCTGGGTGTTTTGTAAAAGCATTCTGTGACAACTGCTTGTGTAAAAAGGGCTTTACAAAATAAATTTGATTGAAAACCGCTGCATAGATCTGCTTGCTTTCTATAGCAGATATGATGTAAATTAGGACATTGAGTGTTGCCGAGATACACCTATGGCCAGTTCAAAATCCTGACTGCACTGCGGAGAGGATGTGGTGGGACTCGAGTTATCACTTTATTTACCAGATTTGTGCTATGACCGTTTAGTGCAGTTTTAGGGCAGCTGAGAAGAGGCATTTTTGACCAAAAGCATTTTTGGGTTAGAGCCACAAGCAGCAAATTTTCTGTTCATTAAAACCTACTTTGGCTTTCCTAATTGAGAGAGTTCACTGACCAAATTCCACAGAAAGTTGGCTAAGTTTAGCATTCTCTTGGAATGGCTGCTTACTGTAGATAGATAGCAATATACTTGCATTATTTAAGTTTCTACATACTTAAAATGTGCAAATTAGCTGGGTACTTACTGATCTGTTTCACTCTGAATACTGAACTGACCACCACGATAATGTTTGACTGCTATTTGTTCTTTTTAATTGATGTATACTTTTTCCTGTCAGTCAATTTTCAGGCTTCTGCAGCTACCTTGTTATCTTGCACTCACTAATCAAGAGTGCATTCTGGGATGTTGGTAAATCCATGAATACAGAACACTCTACGGCACTCTAACTACAACGCTCATATTTCAGAGCAGTGTCTAGTGTACGAATTCGTCAAGGTCTCCAAACTTGCTGTCAGTGACCATAGTTTTGAGCACACAATTGTAATATCAGCGCAAAATAGCACCTGTTGTGCAAGCTCAGCTTCGCCTGGTAGTCATTCTGACACCATTTGCCCATGGCCTTGACCCATTTTAACCCCTGCTTACTTGTAGTCTTGAAGTTGTATCTAGTGGGTTCCTGTAGAATTTGCGAGAAATTTAGGGCATCCTGTTGTATTTGGACTAGGAATGGATTTGGAGCATGTCCCAGTTTTAATCACCTAGTAACAAAAACTCTGGACAGTTGTGGGTCAATGACCTTGCTAATAGTAGTCAGGGCACAGCTAGTGCCCGGTGGGGTCTATAAAAAGAAGCCACAAACGCATTTTTGCACTGATTTTAATTTAGTCTTTATAAGCAAGAATTCAAACTGTTTAGGCAATGACCACTGGAATGTAAATATAACAGAGCATGGCAGATTCTCCCTACTGTTTACCATCACCCTTGATAGACCTGTCTTGTTGGAATGTTGTAGCCAGGAGTGGAATCATCTGAGGTTGTTGTACATTCCCTGAGCCAGGATTCTGATGTGGCAAAGTGTTGTGCCTAGATGCAAATGTTAGTGCTGTTAGATTGTCATTTCTGCTGCACGGGTTATCCAACCTAACCTGTACAATAATTATTTACATAGCTAGCAGCACTGTTTCAGAGTCGTAGCTAGCTTGTTCATATTTTGCTGTGTGCATATTCCAAGATATATTGGGTATCTGTAAAAATCTGTATTTTGTTTTTGGATTATGGATGTTTTTATGTTTTTGGCAATGGTTAATGAACAAATATTATCCGTAATGTAATGTGGGTTAGGGTTATAGCAAGTCTTAGTGAGCATATTTTACATACCTTCTGGGGATAAAAAATTGACCCTGTGGGGAAGTCCCCATTAGGAGAAACTAGATTTAGGATAAGGGGGAAATTTCCGGTTAGGGTTATGCATTTGGGCTAGGTTATGTTTAGGTATAAAGGTTATGTCATTGAGGTTAGGTTTAGGGAACATTAAATGTTTGTTTTTGCATCCCCACTAGGTTAGTAATAGAGGACTGCGTTCGTAAATCAGTCATGCAGACAGTCTAGGACTCGCAAACCATGTGAATGGACTGATATAGATATTTCATTTAGGTCTTTTTTCAGACTGACAGAATCAAAAGTGGATGGTCCAAACATTTCAGAATCAAAAGGGGATGGTCTAGCCTAATCTCAAGATCTTCCCTAGAGAATTGTAGAGGAACAAGAGGAGGGCATTTATTGCCTGATGGTAGCTTTTAGAGGGCATTCAAATTCTGATCACCATTGTAATGCAATGTATGCATGGAAAGACCACCGAATTTGTGAGCAAACATTTGTTGTATGCTCACTTTAATCCACACAGTCATTGTGGATTGTTTGTTCATCATTTTAGTAACAGACATTAAAGCTTTACAATTGTACTATTTAAGTAGTAACTTAATGTACATTGTTAGAGATTCATTACAGTGATTGGGAGATGTGTCCTTTGTATGTATTGTGTCTAATAAACCATTTTATTTCTTGGGGGAGTATTTTATGTTGAGGATCTGGTGCTGTTCCATGCAGAATTTGGAATAGCGTCAGGACTCCTGGAGGGCTTAGCTCCTGTCAATGCTCTCCCTGCTACTCCACCTGCCACACCGCCAGCACAGCAGCAAGCCCAGCAGCCGCTAACAATGTTTTGGGGGGGCTTAGGCAGCCACTGCTGAGAGGAGGCGGAGCCCCCTCCCCCGTACACCCCCCCCCCCCATTGTCTTGCGGCTGGAGTCGCGCCTTGGGGGGTGTACTGTAACAACTGGGCTGGGTTGTTACAGTATCTCTGGTCGCTGAGCCTTCCCTAGCATGCACACTGCCCGCTTCGGGAGGGGCATTCCTTCCTAATTTATGCAAGCAAAAACCAGTCAACCAGTATACGGGAAACATCATTCTCTGCAAATATTAATAAGTACAGCATAAGTACATCGTCAGTCCTCCCCTGGTCAATCGTCAGCCCTACCCTGGTCAATCGTCAGCCTTCCCCTGGTCAATCGTCAGCCTTCCCCTGGTCAATCGTCAGTCCTCCTCTTGTCAATAGTCAGTCCTCCCCTTATCAATCGTCAGTCCTCCCCTTGTCAATCGTCAGCCCTCTTGACAAGGGAGGACTGACGATTGACTAGGGGAGGACTGACGATTGACTAGGGGAGGACTGACGATTGACTAAGGGAGGGGTGACGATTGACAAGGAGAGGACTGACGATTGACTAGGGGAGGACTGACGATTGACTAGGGGAGGACTGACGATTGACTAAGGGAGGGGTGACGATTGACAAGGAGAGGACTGACGATTGACTAGGGGAGGACTAAAGCTTAAACGGGGTGATGTTTGACAAGGCGAGAGCGGATACTTGACCAATGGAGGGGTGGCATTTGACCGGGGGAGGGGTGATGACTGAGTAGGAGAACAGAGTTTCTGGGGAGGAATGATAATGTTCCTAATATGGATGCTGCGTGACTCCACTACTAAAAATTTAGTACGACGATGCCAAGTTAATGATTTGTCAATGTTCAAATAGCAATTTACTTATGCATGTATCACTCACCCGTGATCCCAATGATCTCTGAAAACTTCCATGCATCCATTTTTAGAATTATATCTCTGTATGATCCCAGAGAAGTATCATAAATAATAGGGATTCTCTGCATTTACTTTAGCTAATGAGTGAGTGAACATCAGCCCTGCCATTGGTAATCAGTGAACTCCATCATTGCCCGCTCACAGGAAATTAGCATAAAGGTGAACATTTCTCAACTCTCAACTGTCGCAGATTTTGTCTCTGAGAGTAGCTCCACCCACTGTTGCCGTGATTTGCTGGCCATTGGTAATCAGTGAACTCCATCATGCCGCTCGCAGGAAATTAGTATAAAGGTGAACATTTCTCAACTCTCAACAGTCATGGATTTTGTCTCTGAGAGTAGCTCCACCCACTGTTGCCTGTGATTTGCTGGCTCTTGTTGAAAATGAGAGCGTCTCTTTGTAGCTCTAGCGATCAGACTGTGTGCACGTACTACAGGGTTAGTCTTCTAATCTGTCTTGTTTTCCCCTGTTCACCTCCCTATTTAGTCTCTCCAGTTCCCTGTCCCTTTGTTGGTAATTTCTTAAATTTTACGTTGAGTTCCTGTCCAGTCCTTTCAAGCTTTGTCTAGTCTTGTATTCAGTAAGTCAGAATTTAAAGACATTAAAGTTGTACTGCATTTGTGTCCTGCTTCATCTCTACAACCTGACACTCATAGGGGTCCTGCTACTGAGCCAGGAGCTTATGTATCGTGGGACAGAGGTGATTTAAAGATTTGGGGGCCCTAGGCAGAGACTGTTTGAGGTCCCAACATCATCTATTTTTACCTTATTGTCTTTATCAAAGCCATACCGGCAACATTTTGAACAGACCTTCTTACTTGTTGAAAGGAACTGCTTCTTCTGAAGACACCTACATTAAATCAATTAGTTTAAAAATAATTATCTGAAGGTAACGTACTGCCTTATAAGCTATGACTACAGTGAAGCACAAAACGTTTAGCCATTTTGTGTAGTTTCTTAATCATGATCAAGTGCATATACCTTCCTTTTCTCACAGTCCTGCACCTTTCCATATCTGTCAGCTGGTAGGGACACATATACAGTTAGGTCCGGAAATAATTGGACACTGACACAAGTTTTGTTATTTTGGCTGTTTACCAAAATATATTCAAGATATATTTAAATAATGAATATAGGTTGAAGTGCAGTCTAGAAATTACAGCTCTTTAATATGTAACCCCCTCTTTTTAAAGGGACCAACATTTTTTGGGAAATTGACTCAAAAGCTGTTTCATGGACAAGTGTGGGTTATTCTTTCAGTATTTATTCATCAATTAAGCAGGTAAAAGGTCTGGAGTGGATGCCAGGTGTGGCATTTGCATTTGGAAGCTGTTGCTGTGAACACACAACATGCGGTCAAAGGAGCTCACAATGCAAGTGAAACAGGTCATCCTTAGGCTGCAAAAAAAAATCCATCAGAGAGATAGCAGGAACACTAGGTGTTGCCAAATCCACAGTTTGGTACATTCTGAAAAAAACAACGCACTGGTGAGCCAAAATGGCCTTGACCTCCACGGAAGACAACAGTGGTGGATCATTGTAAGATCCTTTCCATGGTAAAGAAAAAGTTATTTGCAACATCCAGCCAAGTGAAGAACACTTTCCAGAAGGTTGGCATATCATTATCCAAGTCTACCATGAAGAGAAGACTTCACGAGAGCAAATACAGAGGGCTCACCACAAGGTGCAAACCATTCATAAGACTCAAGAATAGAAAGGCCAGATTAGACTTTGCCAAAAAACATCTAAAATGCCAGCCCAGTTCTGGAACAGCTTTCTGGACAGATGAAACTAAGATCAGCCTGTACCAGAATAATGGGAAGAAAAAAATATGGAGAAGGCTTGGAATGGCAGTGTGATGGCATGGGAATGCATGGCTTCCAATGGCATTGGGTTACTAGTGGTTATTCATGATGTGACCGAAGACAGATGCAGCCAGATGAATTCTGAAGTGTCTAGTGATTTATTGTCTGCTCAGATTCAGCCAAATTCAGTGAAGTTGATGGGACGGCGCTCCACTTTACAGATGGACAATGACCCAAAAAATACTGCGAAAGCAACCTAGGAGCTTTATAAGGCAAAGACGTGGAATATTCTGCAATGGCCAAGTCAATCACCTGATCTCAACCCAGTTGAGCATGCATTTCACTTGCTGAAGACAATACTTAAGGCAGAGAAAGCCAAAAACAAACAAACAACTGAAGACAGCTGCAGTAAAGGCCTGGCAAAGCATCACAAAGAGGAAACCCAGCATTTGGTAATGTCTATGCGTTCCAGACTACAAGCAGTCATTGCCTGCAAAGGATTCTCTATTAAAAATGAACACTGTATTTATGGTTGTTAATTTGTCCAAATATATTTGACCCCCCAAATTAAGGGGGATGTGTATGTAAATGATTGCTAAACATGTCGTACAATATTTTTGTTCAACCGCCTGAACTCAGTTGTTTCATTTCAAATCCATTGTGGTGGCATACAGAACCCAAATTATGAAAATTGTGTCGTTGTCCAAATATTTCCGGACCTAACTGTACCTGGAACAGACATTATATTCTGTCACTACATTGTCAGAGCTTTCTTGGGGAGCCAATATGTCAACATCACTAATTTGTGATCAGTTGCACTGTCGCTATCACCATCATAATCATTTGGGTCATTCCGTCATAATCAACATGCGTGATATTCAGTAAGTAATAGCCATAGCCGCTAAGCTATTCATGTTTATGAGAAGTAGTAGCCGCAGCCACTAAGCTACAACTTTTATGGACACTCACGCCATTTGTTCCCTCCTTTTTTCTCCCCCGCTCAAATACCAGCGTTTCATATTTTTTTACTTTTCTGGCCATTCTTGTTGTGTTGCAGGCTCAGACTGACTGATTAAGCTACCTAATGTATTTTGGGCTTCTTCGGTGAGAAACAATATGGGATAGATCATTTGAGTAAGAGAAGGGGGTTTGGTCCGAAACAAATAATGTATTAGAAGGCATGATTTAATGTAATAATTTTGAGCAAAACAATCAGATTTTATTACCAAAAAAAAGTATAATTTTTTGAATTTTCACGGGCCCCTAAGTCTTCTGGGGCCATAGGCAGCTGCCTACCTTGCCTAATGGGACAGACCACCACTGCCGTGGGGTCTGGAAGATGGAATATAACAAGTAAAAACTTCAGTCTTTTGTATGACAGTTGATTAGTTAAAATGTAATTGTATATATGGGACAAGGGGAGGAGTATAAGTGTCACAACAGATACAGAGAAAAGTACAGACCAATACAGAGTAATGTCATTAGAGTTGTTCTGATTTTACATTGCCAAGGTTCAAACATATATTCCTTCCCAAGTGTACAGACACTGTATTGACACCACCAGCCCTTGCTGAAGGCATTTACAATACTTGCGGCCATGATGTAGCCTATGGAATGCAAGGTTGCATGGAGACATAGGAAATTGTAGAATGTCGATTACCCAGGCAACCCTGTCGAAGCTTACATATCAGCTGGGACTGTTACTATATGGGATTTTCTAATAGCTCCGCTCTCCCAGTAAGCAATATAGTTCTGTTCACCTGTACAATACAAGTAATAGGAATCCCTGCTGATATTGAGCTGTCACAAAAATTACAGAGTCTAGGCCTGGCCTGGCCACTATATCTTCAGGGCGGAACTGTAACAGCTGTGCCATCCTGTTGTGGGACCTGGATTGTGCCTTTGCTATGTGCTCTATCACCACCATATTGCTGCCATCAAGTCTCACATGAAGGTGATGTGGTAGGGGCGAATGGAAGGGGCATGGCTGAATCTTCCATATATTGAGTATGCTGCCACAGGGCCACCCATAGAGCAAGTCATAAGGTTTTCATGGTTTTCTCTCTCCCCAGTTGCCCATCCAGCATATGGGTATGAGTTAGATGTAAGACTGTCTCTATAAGAACAGTTTTTGCTCTACCCCTCTACGCTTAGCAACCCAATATAAGCAACCCAGTTTTTATGGTGTAAAAAGCCGGATTTATCTAACCATGAGTTGATGCCCCTCCCATCAATCCTTTCAACTTTGCGCATTGTGACTCTTGGATTTGAGTCTCGCAGTTGGGCTGTTCCAAACTGTGCCTTAAGCTCTTCAAAAAGGGTAAAGTCCTAGGTAATAGGACGAGGGGAAGTGCAGGTTGAGAAAGCCTAAGTTGAAATTTTTGTGGTTCTGATTTGTCTTTTAGTCTCACATTGTAGAGTACTAATCTATGTGCTTGATATCCTATATTAAGTAGATGATTAACAATCATTCAATTGTTTATTCAGTTATTCCAGACACTTAACATTAGACAAGGTCCACTGCTGAACCCTTTTTTGGCTATCCTTCCCAAAAGGGGTTTTGCAAATCTTAGTTACAAATTTGCAAAGATCCAGACAGCCACATTAAATCCTTCATTGATCTGGTTTATTTCTTTGTTGCCCTAACTACTCTCCAAATCCCATGTCATCTTACTACATGAAGTTTCTTAGAGAGTTAACCATCAACGCTCTACTCAACATTTGGTGCACCACAAGTTTATTTTCAGTACAAAGAATATTACTGAGGTTTAAGTCTGAGGTCAGATATAATGGGCTAAAGTCTGACCAAAATAATTCAATTTCATGGATGTATTGCCCTTTGCCCTGTCCTGTGTCTGTAAAGTTGATTTGATGTCATGGTTAAGTTCTCTTTTTTTTTAGGTTAGGTCACACCAATTTGCCACCTGGTGAGGTGGGGAGGCAACGAAATATAGTTTTTAATTGGAGGGCCGCTTTGTACGGGGACATCACATCCTCTGGGTATCTCTGTCGGGCTCCAGCCACAGGAAATCCCCCACCTCATTAAGAGAAGAAGAAAGATTAATTGACTAGTTCAGTAACTGGCAGCCTCAGGACTTGATCAACTTTGTTCAAGAACTCACCAATTAGACCATAGCTCAGCATGATCCTATCCTCAAAACAGTAGTAATCCTATCATTATCATTAGCCTCTGCAATCGTCTAAGGGGATCAAGGTTTACATGCCCTCATTTCAAAATGCAATAAAACACTTTGTATTATGCCAAATGTCCACATTAGGGAAGGTTTGTGCAATCCTAAAATGAGCTGCCTGGTGGCAAAAGAAATAGGCCCCCTCTACATGCAGACACAGGCATGAACAAATTGAGCCCACAAATGAAATTGCTAATAAAAGTTATACTGTATTGCTTTTATCATAGTAAAATGTTGAAATCAAAGATGTGAAAAGTATAACTGGCAATGAAGTTCAAGCAAGATAATTGATATCCCACAGTAGAGGCCAGTGGGAAGAACAAGTATTTGATACACTGCTGATTTTGCAGGTTTTCCTACTTACAAAGCATGTAGAGGTCTGTACTTTTTATCATAGGTACTCTTCAACTGTGAGAGACAGAATCTAAAACATCCAGAAAATCACACTGCTGCAGTGTGTGCATACCTGGTCAAGAACTACAGGAAACGTATGATTTATGTAATTGCAAACAAAGGTTTCTGTACCAAATAAGTTCTGCTTTTCTGATGTATCAAATACTTATGTCATGCAATAAAATGCAAAGTAATTACAAAAAAATCATGTGGTTTTCTGGATTTTTGTTTTAGATTCTGTCACTCTCAGTTGAAGAGTACCTATGATAGAGATGACAGACTTCTACATCCTTTGTATATGGGAAAACGTGCAAAATCGGCAGTGTATCAAATACTTGTTCTCCCCACTGTATGTATTAATACATTGTGGGGGAGCACAGGTTCTGTCTCTGCCTGGCTGGATTATGCATCAATCTGGTCCACGTCACAGAAAAAGCAAGTCCATAGCAAATGTGACAACTGAATGAAAATATAAAAAAGACTTGGCGATCCCAACCATTTCTCAAATAAAAGGCCAGGCTAATTTCCTCTGGCAAACTGCTGCAATAAATGTAAGCATTCTTCTTTTCCTTTGCTTTTTACACAACATTTATTAAATGTTTCTTATCTTTTTATTTCAAAATAATATTTTTTAAATAGAGATTTAATGAACTCCTGTAGGAGCCATTTTGATGCAATGTCCTGTTGGATACAGACATTGAAACAGCAGGGTGCTACAAAGATGGATGTCACCCTCAATCAATTTAGGAGTCAATTCTTATCCCATTATTTATTTGAACTGTGCAGATATTCAGTTGTCTCTGTCACTAAGGGCAGATTATTTCTCTTGGGTTGATTGATCATATTGGTTGATATTTTCCTGGCTTAACCTTAGATTTGACAGTGTGTCTGTTTTAATGTCTCCATGAACACCGAAGCAACGGCATGGTTTCCTTAAGTTGACCATTTCCCATAGTGATCCCAGATTGGGGAGACCGTGTTTCTCATCAGCAGTTCATCTCATCAATTATTTCTGGGGATTATTTAGGGATGTTGGTACCTGGATTATTTTGTTGCATACAGAATATAAAACCTACACTCACCTAAAGGATTATTAGGAACACCTGTTCAATTTCTCACTAATGCAATTATCTAATCAACCAATCACATAGCAGTTGCTTCAATGCATTTAGGGGTGTGGTCCTGGTCAAGACAATCTCCTGAACTCCAAACTGAGTGTCAGAATGGGAAAGAAAGGTGAATTAAGCAATTTTGAGCGTGGCATGGTGGTTGGTGCCAGACGGGCCGGTCTGAGTATTTCACAATCTGCTCAGTTACTGGGATTTTCACGCACAACCATTTCTAGGGTTTACAAAGAATGGTGTGAAAAGGAAAAAACATCCAGTATGCAGCAGTCCTGTGGGCGAAAATGCCTTGTTGATGCTAGAGGTCAGAGGAGAATGGGCCGACTGATTCAAGCTGATAGAAGAGCAACTTTGACTGAAATAACCACTCGTTACAACCGAGGTATGCAGCAAAGCATTTGTGAAGCCACAACACACACAACCTTGAGGCGGATGGGCTACAACAGCAGAAGACCCCACCGGGTACCACTCATCTCCACTACAAATAGGAAAAAGAGGCTACAATTTGCACAAGCTCACCAAAATTGGACAGTTGAAGACTGGAAGAATGTTGCCTGGTCTGATGAGTCTCGATTTCTGTTGAGACATTCAGATGGTAGAGTCAGAATTTGGCATGAACAGAATGAGAACATGGATACATCATGCCTTGTTACCACTGTGCAGGCTGCTGGTGGTGGTGTAATGGTGTGGGGGATGTTTTCTTGGCACACTTTAGGCCCCTTAGTGCCAATTGGGCATTGTTTAAATGCCACGGCCTACCTGAGCATTGTTTCTGACCATGTCCATCCCTTTACGACCAACATGTACCCATCCTCTGATGGCTACTTCCAGCAGGATAATGCACCACGTCACAAAGCTTGAATCATTTCAAATTGGTTTCTTAAACATGACAATGAGTTCACTGTACTGAAATGGCCCCCACAGTCACCAGATCTCAACCCAATAGATCATTTTTGGGATGTGGTGGAACGGGAGCTTCGTGCCCTGGATGTGCATCCCACAAATCTCCATCAACTGCAAGATGCTATCCTATCAATATGGGCCAACATTTCTAAAGAATGCTTTCAGCACCTTGTTGAATCAATGCCATGTAGAATTAAGGCAGTTCTGAAGGCGAAAGGGGGTCAAACAGAGTATTAGTATGGTGTTCCTAATAATCCTTTAGGTGAGTGTACATACAAATACACAATACAAGATCACAATACAGAACACAGGTGTTTTTATATTATAAAAATATTATAATAACAACACCTATGTATTTTAATGTCATCTTGAGGTCTATTTATGTTGTATATGCTGAATGTGTATATGAAATTATGCAGTCATGAGGTTTCAAACATGTATGAAGTTGTGAATGTTTATATGTGTGTGGCATGCATATGTATAGTGCTCTCCACAAATATTGGCACCCATGGTAAAAATGAGCAAAACGGGCTATGAAAACATTTATTGTTTATTATAATAATAATAATGCATTATATTAATGTACCACTTTTATATGAGACTGTCTCATGTTTATCCTCTTGATCTTTCATTTAAAATACTTCCAAACATCTAAAATTGAAAGTAAAAAAATTTAAATGTTTGTTTTTTCTTATAGGATAAGTTAGCTTTTTTTAAAACCTGGGTCCTATTTACAGATTTTTTTTGCATGATCCTAGTTTATAGTGACATTAATTTTATAAATTATTTCATTTTGAGTTATTTTTATTTTTCCTGCAGTCTCTCTATGGGCTATAATGGAAGTGAACTGGGCAACCAATTTAGCATTAAAAAAGATTATACATTCGGTTTACCAAAACAACAAGGCCACGGTGTATTGATATAGGTATGTTCTCTTGAAGAATTGTGCCAAAGAGATGATATGGAAGCGTCAGTGTTCCTTTGAAGTCCCCTTATTCTGTACCGGGATGGCAGAGCAGCACCAGAGAAGATACAGATGATTTGCTATAGTCAATGGGTTGCAGTCTTTAGGCAGTTACTGCATGCAAAGGATATGTGACAAAATACTGAATAGTGAACACACATGCTTCATTTTGACATTATATAAATCTGGCCCAATGGTCTTGGCACCCTAGAATATGCAGACAATGTAGAAAAAAATACCCAAATAATAAAGCTCAGTATCTGTACTTTAACCTCATAGTAAATGTTTAATATTTAATATTTTTGGAATATATTGAGAAAATATACTAATGGAAGGCACTTTATTAAAGTAACCTTTGTGTTTTAGGAACATCCTATTAAAAACATTCTGTTAAGATTTATTTGAATTTCAGTCCCTTACACCAAAGCGTTGTTTGCCTGTAACTGAATGTTTTACGTTTGGGAGGTGGTCCCGCAAATCAAATTAATGCCTTACCAAGAGGCATGGTTCTAAATGCCTTTTAGTTATTTTATAAAGCCTTAATGTGTTTGACACTTATTACACACAGGTTTATGTAATATACGATAGTGGTTTGAAACATAAATGTTTCATAAAAAATGCATAAGCTTAACATTATGTAAAACATGGCCACACTGGAAATTACAGCTATTCTTAGCATTATTCACAACGGGAAGCTGTTACTGAATTAAATGCACCTATATATCCCAAACCTATTAATGCTATCCCAATATTTGCAGAAGCAATGTCAAGATCCATCAGAATTCACAATTGACAAAAAACTACAACAAAGAGTAAACACAAACAGAAAAAGGTAGAATAAAGCACCAACCAAACTCAGATGCCCTTAATTTTGCAACAAAGAACTTGATATTTATATTCAAATAAATCAGCAAAAATATTTGACTGTTTTAACCATACTATGCTCCAGTTCTAACCTCTATAACTTACTGTTTGCCAGGGCAAGGTTATATAGACCCTCAAAGCTCATAGGGTGGAGTGCTGGGTCAACGTCAATCATGGTAATATCAGCTGACACACTGGTGAGGGTGGCGACAGGGCAAGGTTATGTGTCACTGAACGCTCATGGCCAGCTTTTAGACCATGTACTGCCAGTGCTCTCCCTAGAATGGCCCTTCACAGAAGTTGTCCCATATGGACTTGGAGAGTTCCTTAGGCTTGATGAGGATCGAAGCCTTCTTCAGTAGATTGCTTTCCCTAGGCCCTGAGGTCAGACTGATGGATCAAGTCTTATTTATCCTGGAACTCTGCCACATACACACAAAACACACACTACCCCTTGATACTACATCTCTATATTTAGAAGACAAGAAGGACCCTTTGGCCTAACTCTTTGCACTGAACTGCCGAATACATGATAACAATTAACCTTGCTTCTTGTAGCCTAGGGTGGTATAACGGTCTAAGCGGCTGATTCTGATGCAGATATAGTGTAGCAAAAACAAATCTATCCAGTTGGGAATTGTTACAATACTGGTATGTGTACAGCTATAGGTCTACCTGTATCTGCATATTGTATCTAACTAAATATTTTGCTTTGCATGGTTTATTTTTCATAGTAATTTTCCATTTTATACAATTTTCTCTACACTGCTCAAACCAGCTAGCTACCTGTATGATCTGCGTACATAGCTAATGTTTGTTAATAGTATTCATGTCTCAGTTACAAACTGTTTGCCCTCCTGCATCAGGGAGGCAGTACAGGTCTCTTTGTTTCTGCAACAGCAGGCTCAGGAACAGTTTCTTCCCATCTACTGTAACCCTGTTTAACTCTGTGATCCAGAGAACTCTGAACTCTGTGACCCATCACTAACCAAACCCATCTCCCAGGGACCTTGTTGCACTACTCCCATTATATTATTCTAACACTGCCTTGCAAAGTCTGATATTGGAAGTTTTCCGTTGTTACGTGTATGTGTCTACCTCAGGAACCTCACTGCTGCTATCCCTGCATTTCAGTTGCACATGAACCTGGCACATTCAATTTTATCTCTTTGCACATTTAGTATTGCCATCGTGCTTGCATTTTTACAGTTGTTACTCACGCATACAGTGGGGAGAACATGTATTTGATACACTGCCGATTTTGCAGGTTTTCCTACTAACAAAGCATGTAGAAGTCTGTCATTTTTATCATAGCTACTCTTCAACTGTGAGTGACAGAATCGAAAACAAAAATCCAGAAAATCACATTGTATGAATTTTAAGTAATTAATTTGCATTTTATTGCATGACATAAATATTTGATACATCAGAAAAGCAGAACTTAATATTTGGTACAGAAACCTTTGTTTGCAATTTCAGAGATCATACGTTTCCTGTAGTTCTTGACCAGGTTTGCACACACTGCAGCAGGGATTTTGGCCCACTCCTCCTTACAGACCTTCCCCAGATCCTTCAGGTTTCAGGGCTGTCGCTGGGCAATATGGACTTTCAGCTCCCTCCAAAGATTTTCTATTGGGTTCAGGTCTGGAGACGGGCTAGGCCACTCCAGGACCTTGAGATTCATCTTACGGAGCCACTCCTTAGTTGCCCTGGCTGTGTGTTTCAGGTCATTGTCATGCTGGAAGACTCAGCCACGACCCATCTTCAATGCTCTTACTGAGGGAAGGAGGTTGTTGGCCAAGATCTCGCGATGACCTGTCCCCTTTGCAGAAAAGCAACCCCAAAGAATGATGTTTCCACCTCCATGCTTCACGGTTGGGATGGTGTTCTTGGGGTTGTACTCATCCTTCTTCTTCCTCCAAACACGGCAAGTGGAGTTTAGACCAAAAAGCTCAATTTTTGTCTCATCAGACCACATGACCTTCTCCCATTCCTCCTCTGGATCATCCAGATGGTCATTGGTAAACTTCAGACGGGCCTGGACATAGGGGGACCTTGCGTGCGCTGCAGGATTTTAATCTATGACGGCGTAGTGTGTAACTAATGGTTTTCTTTGAGACTGTGGTCCCAGCTCTCTTCAGGTCATTGACCAGGTCCTGCCGTGTAGTTCTGGACTGATCCCTCACCTTCCTCATGATCATTGATGCCCCACAAGGTGAGATCTTGCATGGAGCCCCAGATCGAGGGAGATTGACCACCATCTTGAACTGCTTCCATTTTCTAATAATTGCGCCAACAGTTGTTGCCTTCTCACCAAGCTGCTTGCCTATTGTCCTGTAGCCCATCCTAGCCTTGTGCAGGTCTACAATTCTATCCCTGATGTCCTTACACAGCTCTCTGGTCTTGGCCATTGTGGAGAGGTTGGAGTCTGTTTGATTGAGTGTGTGGACAGGTGTCTTTTATACAGGCAACGAGTTCAAACAGGTGCAGTTAATACAGGTAATGAGTGGAGAACAGGAGGGCTTCTAAAAGAAAAACGAATAGGTCTGTGAGAGCCGGAATTCTTACTGGTTGGTAGGTGATTAAATACTTATGTCATGCAATAAAATGCTAATTAATTATTAAAAATATGATACAATGTGATTTTCTGGATTTTTGTTTTAGATTCCGTTTCTCACAGTTGAAGTGTACCTATGATTACAGACCTCTACATGCTTTTTAAGTAGGAAAACCTGCAAAATCAGCAGTGTATCAAATACTTGTTCTCCCTAATGTATCTACCTCGAGGAACCTCATTGCTGCTATCTCTGCATTCCAATTACACATGCTACCTTACTCCTTCAATTTGCTTAGATTGCACATCAAGAATGCCTTTTAGATTTGCCATTTGTACCCGCACAACTATCATACCACTTGTAACATACACTACACTTAATACTTGTACATTATCTGCCCTCCTCTATTTGCCTTAATTGCACATTTACTATTTCTATTTGTACTGCATTTGCTTCATTGCACATCTATACATATACTTGTAAATACCGGCAAATTTTTTGCCCTCTTCTATTTGCACTTCGGGTTAGATGCTAATTCTACATTTCGTTGTACTGTACTTGTACTGTTCAATGACAAAAAAGTTGGATCTAATCATCTAATCTAAATTGTAACCATGAGTGTAAAATGATGAAACACAAATTACACAAATAAACATTTAGCAATATTACAACATTTCAAAATGTTAAAATACATATAAATAACTAAATAAAACATACTGTATATAATTGAATACCTATTAACATGTAAATACATTTCACAGCTCATATAGAATAGTAATAAAATACAAAATATTAAAAGTGCATTCCAGTCACATGATCCATTGAAATTGTCAAGCTCTTCCAAAATCTTACTGTTTTAGATATTATCTCAGTTTGTGTATCATGGACATCTGTCTCATTTGTAAAGACCACCCTGAAAAGACCACCCAGAAAAAATTTGTCTAGAAGTGTCCAAATTCCACATACAACTGATAGATTCTATTGACAAAGAACCAATATCTTGTCAAAACTGCTTTGCAATATTATCACATACCATGGGCAGGCTTCATGAAAAAATATATCCAAATGTAACTTTTACAGGAGCAGCTGAAGCAGCTTAAAAGGGTGGAGGCATTTGATTTGTAGTGGTGCAAACACATTGTGTGAGGTTGTGTGAGGTACCCAAAGACCTAAAAACCATCTAAGGTTGATTGATGCTCTCCTGCTTAATTGGCGCATTCCACACATTTCTATTAATGTAAATGGAATGGTGGGTTTATACGCTATAATCTTACTGATTCTACATTTTATACATGTAGAACATATACTTAAACAGTCATATTTAAACCACATACACTTGTTGTGCATTTTACTATTGTCACTACCTCAGAAGGACTGTCACTGGCATTCACAATCCTGCTCTAATACTTTTGTAAATGTTTCAATAAATTCTTTACTGTACATATTTTGTTTATCTCAATATATATTTATTCATACAACTCCTGTTCATTTATCCATAGGTATTCTTTTTTCCATTTGCACTAACATGTTTGCCCTTTCTGTGTTAGCAATGACAATAAAGATTAATCTACTTGTTTACCACTATGTATCACAGCGGTAAATATTCAACCACAAACCTATAACTCATTTGGCTTTCCCTCTACTGCCGAAAAGGATGATACTTCATCCTACATCTTATCAGAATGTATAGATATGCAATCATGGACTGTGTTACTACCAGATCTAATGACACCAGACAACAAATAGGAAGTGTCTGAATTATTCCTTAAGGAAAACAAATACTAGCTGGAGATGTCAAACTGAAATAAGAAGACATAGGTTGTAGAAATTCTCACCGGCCCAAATACATGTACTTTTTATTGATTTGAACAGGGAAAATGAATAGCACAGCAAAAGTTCACAAGCAACATGATCAAAAAAGAGAATTTAAGGTGAGGAGAGTGTTCTGAACTGGGTGATTTACTTATAGAAGACTGATTGAATTACCAAGACTGAATGAAGCATTTGAGGATTAAATATAACTTTCTAGTTTTGTTTTGAAACAATTTGTAAGCCATTAGTTGTTGTTTTTTTGTATTACATTGCTCCAAGTTTATAAGTGAATGCTAGCCTATACTGAATTTGGGACTTTCCACCTATAATTATTAATGTACTGATGCACAAGAAGCACCTAGGATTTTTTTTAAATTAAAATATGTATTCACTTTACAAGTTCATGAATTTACAGTAGGGTAGTCCACCTTGGTTGTTTCAATGTAATAATATTTTACTATGTTGACAGCAGAACGCTAGCCTATATGGTTAATGTGATATTTCATTATTGTTATTGTTATTGTTCTGCTTTTGACACACAAAAGCACATAAGACATAGGTTTACTGATACAGTTGATAAAGTTACAATAGGCTAGCCAGCCTTGGATATTTGTATATAATCATTTTAGTTCATACATGATTACATACAAAATGTAAGTTTATAACGGAACATTATGTTCATAACGGAACACAATGGTCTATGCCTTAGGGATTTAGAAATAGCAACGTTTGGCTATTTATTATATATTTTCCTGCTGAATTACTTTGTAAATGAAAAAAATATACACACAGCAATATAAGACATACACTCAATAGTAAACTGAGTCGATTGAGAAAACTCTGGGCCATTGTGTGCTGTTACTTTCTTACAAGTTCACGCACATGAACTGGATTGAATGGGTTGGAAAGGCCCCTACAATAACCTAGTTTGAATGGAGTCCTGGCCTTTATTAAAACATGTAAGGTTTGTTGGTGCTATCTAGAAACCTGAAACAGTTATTCAATTGTATCAACAGGGGAAGCAAAGAACTGTTTATATTTCCATATAAAAATCTTTCCACTGAGGATTTTACATGTAAATATTCACCCAGGGGTACATAGGATATATCCTCAGTGTTAAACTGGTCAATTAATTCATAATTCACAGCCTCTATTAGTTGAATAGGGATGGGTAAGCTACTTAATATATTGGCTAGCTGTGAGAACCCCTTCCCCCACCGCTCCACCTCTTTAACAAATCACATCTTCTGAAGACAGAGTGCCCTCTTGTGTCTCATCTTGGTAACTGCTTCAAAATCAAGAGTTAGGTAGGACATCTTTCTGGAATGACACTTCAGGGTGATTATGTTTGGGTTTTATGGGATTTAAAAAAAAAGTTATTCATATGAGTTTTATTTACTATTAACTGTTACACTAGTTCTCAATGTGTATGAATCCCAATGTCTATTCTCTTGATTAATATAGTTTGCTATTTAATTCATAGATATAAAGAACTTAATTTTACTATAAAGAAAGTCGTTAGGTGCGCAGGGGCTCTTTCGCAGACATTTTGAGCCCTTTATGCACCCTTTTCGCAAGTCCACATTTCTGCAGACTTTGCCTGAGGGAATTGCCCACAGTTCATAGCGGGGGTTACCAGGGGAAGCCCAGATGCGAGAGAAAAATCCTGGCAAACCCGCTTTATAACTGAAGAATGGTAAACTGCACTACATTAACAAGGATATAAGATGGCACATAGAACACATGAAATCAGAGGAATGTACTTACCTTATTACACACATAGTATATTCAACTATTTATTTTAGTTTTGGTTTTACCAAAAATATTTTTTTCTCTGTAGGGCAAGAGCCTGCAAGACATATAAATCAGGCAGTTGGTCTATTAAGTGCCTTGGCCGCGAAGAAAGTAAAAAACGTAAACATTTCCAAAACCCACAATAATGTGTAACATGTTTCAGCGTTGTCAAGGTAACATAATAAAGTCGCTAAGTGCAGTCCCATTACTATTTATAGCATTTAGAGCCCTTGCAGCCTCTTGCACTCAATCACTTACCAGGTGACGTCAGTTAAGTCTGTGAGAGTTCAGGGCTTAGGGGAGACATTGGGATTGGGCCAAAATGTCTGCGAGAGAGCCCTAAGCCCTCAAAGACTTAGCGAGAATGCACTTCAAAGCCTGTGAGTCTGTGAGTGTGGACATTGAGATTGGGCCAGCCTCTTGCTCCCTGGACTGTCACACCTTCAGGCTCAGAAGGCTATTCACAGAAATCTAGGCAGTCCTAAGGATCATCCAAGTAGTCGCCCTGACAATGTTTGATTGATGACAGTTAGACAAGCTGCATTCAAAGTCCTCTCCCTAGCTGCGTGCTGCACTACTGATGCAATATTAGCTGATTATTTATACTGTGACGGTCACAGGGCAAGAAACTGTAAGTCTGTATTATCAACCCTGGGGAGCTATGTACTTTAGAAGTGACAATGCACATGTGCAGGAATGCCAGGTCAATGTAGTGAGTGGTGAGTGGACTGGGTGAGTCAAAACATGGTGAAAGGTTGAATCTCCATACAGGTATTCAAACAAAATCAATTTACAGGATTTTTGTTGTTATTAATAGTCCCTTATGTTAGGTATGTAATCAGGGGTGTCAAAATCACCTAGAGAGGTCTTCATTGTGGCTGATCACTATATAGACTTAATATAGAATTAGGGATGAATGTTGGGTTGTTTCAGTCTGTTTCCTAAGCTTCCAAACTTGAATGGGTGCATGCTTTTTGCTTGTTGTCAGAGAGCCATGGTCATCCCCACACAGGAAACAGAGATTGTTTTGCAGGAGGTGTTGGAGCAAAGTTGAGATTGCATTCCAGGTAGGCATCAATCCAAGGGGGTGAAAGCTGTAAATGCACTTTTAAACACTAGATGGCAATGGCATACAGTGCCCTCCCCGATTATTGGCATCCATGGTAGAGATGTGGGAGAAAAATAACTGGAACAGCTAGATAAGAAAATAAACAAATTTGCATTTGCATTTTTGCATCATCTTCCGCTTAATCCGGGGCCGGGTCGCGGGGGCAGCAGTCTAAGCAGGGATGCCCAGACTTCCCTCTCCCCAGACACTTCCTCCAGCTCTTCCGGGGGGACACCGAGGCGTTCCCAGGCCAGCCGGGAGACATAGTCCCTCCAGCGTGTCCTAGGTCTTCCCCGGGGTCTCTTCCCGGTGGGACGGGACCGGAACACCTTCCCAGGAAGGCGTCCCGGAGGCATCCGAAACAGATGCCCAAGCCACCTCAGCTGACCCCTCTCGATGTGGAGGAGCAGCGGCTCTACTCTGAGCTCCTCCCGGGTGACCGAGCTTCTCACCCTATCTCTAAGGGATCGCCCAGCCACCCTGCGGAGAAAGCTCATTTCGGCCGCCTGTATCCGGGATCTTGTCCTTTCGGTCATGACCCAAAGCTCATGACCATAGGTGAGAGTAGGAACGTAGATTGACCGGTAAATCGAGAGCTTCGCCTTACGGCTCAGCTCTTTCTTCACCACGACAGACCGATACATCGACCGCATTACTGCAGAAGCTGCACCGATCCGTCTGTCAATCTCCCGTTCCATCCTTCCCTCACTCGTGAACAAGACCCCTAGATACTTAAACTCCTCCACTTGAGGCAGGCACTCTCCACCAACCTGAAGTGGGCAAGCCACCCTTTTCCGACTGATGACCATGGCCTCGGATTTGGAGGCACTGATTTTCATCCCCACCGCTTCACACTCGGCTGCAAACCGTCCAAGTGCTTGCTGAAGGTCCTGGCTTGAAGGGGCCAACACGACAACATCATCCGCAAAGAGCAGAGACGAAATCGTGTGGTCCCCAAACCTGACACCCTCCGGCCCCTGGCTGCGCCTAGAAATTCTGTCCATAAAAATTACGAACAGAACCGGTGACAAAGGGCAGCCCTGCCGGAGTCCAACATGCACTGGGAACAAGTCTGACTTACTGCCGGCAATGCGGACCAAGCTCCTGCTTCGGTCGTACAGGGACCTGACAGCCCTTAGCAAAGGACCCAGGACCCCATATTCCCGAAGCACCCTCCACAGGATGCCACGAGGGACACAGTCGAATGCCTTCTCCAAATCCACAAAACACATGTGGACTGGTTGGGCAAACTCCCATGAACCCTCCATCACCCTGTAGAGGGTATAGAGCTGGTCCAGTGTTCCGCGGCCTGGACGAAAACCACACTGTTCCTCCTGAATCCGAGGTTCTACTATCGGCCGTATTCTCCTCTCCAGAACCCTGGCATAGACTTTCCCGGGGAGGCTGAGAAGTGTGATCCCCCTATAGTTGGAACACACCCTCCGGTCCCCCTTCTTATAAAGAGGGACCACCACCCCGGTCTGCCATCCCAGAGGCACTGTCCCCGACTGCCACGCGATGTTGCACAGGCGTGTCAGCCAAGACAGCCCCACAACATCCAGAGACTTGAGGTACTCAGGGCGGATCTCATCCACCCCCGGTGCCTTGCCACCGAGGAGTTTCTTAACCACCTCGGTGACTTCAGCCCGGGTGATGGACGAGTCCACCTCTGAGCCCTCATCCTCTGCTTCCTCAATGGAAGACGTGACGGCGGGATTGAGGAGATCCTCGAAGTATTCCTTCCACTGCCCGACGACATCCTCAGTTGAGGTCAACAGCTGCCCACCTCTACTGTAAACAGCGTTGGTAGGGCACTGTTTCCCTCTCCTGAGGCGCCGGATGGTTTGCCAGAATCTCTTCGAGGCCAGCCGATAGTCCTTCTCCATGGCCTCACCGAACTCCTCCCAGGCCCGAGTTTTTGCCTCCACAACCACCCGGGCTGCAGCCCGCTTGGCCTGTCGGTACCCGTCAGCTGCGTCAGGAGTCCCACAAGCCAACCAGGCCTGATAGGACTCCTTCTTCAGCTTGACGGCATCCCTTACTTCCGGTGTCCACCATCGGGTTCGGGGATTGCCGCCTCGACAGGCACCGGAGACCTTACGGCCACAGCTCCGAGCGGCCGCTTCGACAATGGCGGTGGAGAACATGGTCCACTCGGACTCAATATCTCCAACCTCCCTCGGGATCCAGTCGAAGCTCTGCCGGAGGTGGGAGTTAAAGATCTCTCTGACAGGAGACTCGGCCAGACGTTCCCAGCAGACCCTTACAGTACGCTTGGGCCTGCCGAGTCTGTCCAGCTTTCTCCCCCGCCATCGGATCCAACTCACCACCAGGTGGTGATCAGTTGACAGCTCCGCCCCTCTCTTCACCCGAGTGTCCAAGACATACGGCCGCAGGTCAGATGAGACGACAACAAAGTCGATCATCGACCTGCGGCCTAGGGTGTCCTGGTGCCACGTGCACTGATGGACACCCTTATGCTTGAACATGGTGTTCGTTATGGACAAACTGTGACTAGCACAGAAGTCCAATAACTGAACACCACTCGGGTTCAGATCAGGGGGGCCGTTCCTCCCAATCACGCCCCTCCAGGTGTCACTGTCGTTGCCCACGTGGGCGTTGAAGTCCCCCAGTAGAACAATAGAGTCCCCAGTCGGAGCACTTTCCAGCACCCCTCCCAGAGACTCCAAGAAGGTCGGGTACTCTGCACTGCCGTTCGGCCCGTAGGCACAAACAACAGTGAGAGACCTATCCCCGACCCGTAGGCGCAGGGAAACGACCCTCTCGTTCACCGGGGTAAACTCCAACACATGGCGGCAGAGCTGGGGAGCTATAAGCAAACCCACACCAGCCCGCCGCCTCTCACCATGGGCAACTCCAGAGTGGTGAAGAGTCCATCCTCTCTCAAGGAGTGTGGTTCCAGAGCCCAAGCCGTGCGTAGAGGTGATCCCGACTACCTCTAATCGGAACCTCTCAACCTCACGCACTAGCTCAGGCTCCTTCCCCGCCAGCGAGGTGACATTCCACGTCCCTAGAGCTAGTTTCCGTGTCCAGAGATCGGGTTGTCTAGGCCCCTGCCTTCGACTGCCGCCCGATCCTCTTCGCACCGGCCCCTTATGGTCCCTCCTGTGGGTGGTGAGCCCACGGGAGGGCGGCCCCACGTCGCCCGTTCGGGCTGAGCCCGGCCGGGCCCCATGGGGGAAGGCCCGGCCACCAGGCGCTCGCATACGAGCCCCAACCCCGGGCCTGGCTCCAGGGTGGGGCCCCGGCTGCGCCATACCGGGCGACGTCACGGTACTCAATATTTTTTTCATCATTAAGGGGGGTTTGAACCGCTCTTAGTCTGACCCGTCGCCTAAGACCTGTTTGCCTTGGGAGACCCTACCAGGGGCATATAGCCCCAGACAACATAGCTCCTAGGGTCACTCGGGTACTCAAACCCCTCCACCACGTTAAGGTGGCAGTTCAAGGAGAGGAAAACAAAATAAACAAATTGGTATAGATATTATAGAAATTGATGTAATGTAAAAAAAAAAAAAATAACATCTGTCCCATGCAAATACTATTACTTCTTTCAGTAACAAATAATTTACCAGAGCAGATTTGCGATGTTAGTAATATTGTTACAGTTTCTTACTGTCATTGTTACTTTACGTTCTTGCTTTACCTATAGTTATTGGTCTAATAAATGTGTGTACAATATTTAATAAACCTCCTTGGTTTGGCATTGAATAGGCTGTGGGTGAAAATAGGACAAACGACAAAATGCTGAAAGTATAACCTAACTTAATTATTAACGACATCCCAAAAATGTAATGTCCGTTTGGCTTAAGAGCAAACTAATGAATGCCACAAGAAAATCCAAATGTAATAACGCATGCAATGCAGTAATTGGGGTTATTGAGCCTTCTGTCTATTCATGAGGTACAGTCATTGTTTTTTGTTTAAAGACTGTCACAATGTACAGCCTCACATTGTCAGAGGAACTCTGAGACAGAGTTTACATTTTTGTTATATGAGAGACACATTTTTGGTTAGATGAGTGAAATCTAAAATTCTTTATTAAAACAAACAGTGAATCCTTCTCCCTAAATGACCTGCTGCTCCAAACCATTCTGATTGTGATGTGTGGTGACAATGTGCAAGTATTATGATCAAATATGCAACTGCACTATTATAGATGGAATTTATCTAAGCCAAATTTCTCGGCCTTGATGTTTAGGTGATTCTCCAGTAGATGCTGGAGAACTTGTTGGACATGAGTTACGTGTTCTTGGGGTGTGCGTGACAAAATGAGAATGTCGTCAAGGTAGACAACAACAAACACGTTCAACATGTCTCAGAGGACAACATTTACCAGGGCCTGAAATACTGCTGGGGCGTTGGTGAGACCGAAAGGCACTTCTCGAATGCTCTTAAGGTGATAGGCATTACAGAGGTCGAGTTTCATGAAGATTGTTGCTCCTCTGGGGTAATTCAAATGCAGAGGAGATGGATAGTGGATACCGGTTCTTTACTGTAATGTTGTTTAGCAGGAGGACGAACAATGCCAGCATCGAGGGACGTTTTGATGACCGCCTCCATGGCTTTGGATTCAGGACCAGAAATGGAGTAGAGACGACCACAAGTATGTGATGTTCCGGGGAGAAGGTTTATGCTGGCACATTCATAGGGCTGATTGTGGAGGGACAGACAGGGCACGTGAATTGCTGAAAACCTCTTGTAGGTCTAGAAGATATTCCGCAGCAACAGAAGAGTGATCAGGGGTGTTGTCAGGACTAAGAAGGATTTCTGCACAGTTGAGTTGGGCTGACTTCAGGGAGATGGCATGGCAGAAGGAACTCCAGCCTGTGATGGAACCCATAGACCAATCAATGGTATTTTTTTTGTAGCCACAAATGGCAGCGGATTACAGAAGCGTGTGGTGAACTCGGGGGAAATTGGAGGGCTTCACAGTGATTTCTGGATACACGTAGAGTAACACGTACCGTGATGTGAGTCACAAGGTCGATGGAATGGCTGTCCAGTGCCCTAGCCTCCACAAGGGAGGAGAAAGGGCGAGAAGGAATTGATTAAACATGAATCTTCCCCGGAATCAATTACTATACGTAAGGATTGGGGTTGGGACCCCCACAGGAGATCAGCATGGAGCAGGATGCGGATAGTCGGTGTCCATGGAGACTTTGCTTGACCCACCAGTAATCTCACATCTAGACCTTTTAACGGGCAAGCCGCAATGAAATGCCCCAAATCTCTACAATAAATGCACTTGTGTTTGTTCTATCTCCACAGATGCTCTTCTTGGGTCAGTCTTGCTCTGCCCACTTGCATAGGTAAGGGTGGAAAGTCTTTGGTGTGCTGTGACAGTTGGCAGGGGAGCTTTGGAGCTTCAGATGTCCAAATAAATCTTGATCTTCGTTTGTTTCAGGAGTTCATCAAATTGTAGTAAAACAATGTCATAATCCACATGTTCTATTGTCCAATTCAGAGCATATAGCTTATACCTTACACCTTTTGAAAAAGAGACTTAAAGAACCAAGTCACTAAAATGATCCAGTTTTCACATTACTAGAATGTGGGATTCCTAGCTGGCAAAATGGCGATTGTCTTGGCTTACCTGCAATTCACATTAGCAACAGCGCCACACAGGCAGTGTTTAAACACAGTAAAGAACTGTCCCCCATGAAGCGATTAAAGTTGAGGCTATAGGCGAGTAGTTGAGCCGGAACCATGCAGTGGAAAATGGCCATTAGTTCGGGAAACAAAGTATGGTAAGCAATGGCGAGAGCCGGCTGTTTCTATGTATTTACTGTATATGTCTACACAAAGGTCGTTTACACAAGCAATAGGTCAAAAGTCGAAGTCTATTTTATTTATAAACTACCAATGTTAACCAAAATTCTGTACACTAAGATTTAACAATATTAAAATAAAGTTAATACAAATAATCAGTACAAGAATAAAAGGGGTACAATAGCATCTCTGCTGGAAGAAAATGGCAACACAAGCAGATACAGAAGATTACAGCGCACGCCTTCTTTTCTGCGGCTAGCCGCCAGCGTACAGCAGTCACGCCGCTGGTGGAAATCCACCTGAGATGCAAATTATCCTATGCAAATTGAGATCAGGAGAAAAGCGGCAAAGGCCCGCTGGCTGTAGAACAGTATAGCCTCCTGCGGCCCGACAGCAGCAAAACGCCGGCAGGCCGCCATCAATTGCTCACTGGGATTTAGAACATTTAAGAATATAATAGGAATGTTATTTCTTAACTAAATAACTATAGACTAAGACATTGTAAACTGTAGATAGAATTTGAGGAAAACTAATGAGAAACATGTTGAGACATGGCAATGCTACAATTTCTTTTTAGCAATTTCGAGTTTCCAGTTATATTTTATGGTCATGAGCTTTGGGTCATGACCGAAAGGACAAGATCCCGGATACAGGCGGCCGAAATGAGCTTTCTCCGCAGGGTGGCTGGGCGATCCCTTAGAGATAGGGTGAGAAGCTCGGTCACCCGGGAGGAGCTCAGAGTAGAGCCGCTGCTCCTCCACATCGAGAGGGGTCAGCTGAGGTGGCTTGGGCATCTGTTTCGGATGCCTCCGGAACACCTTCCTGGTAAGGTGTTCCGGTCCCGTCCCACTGGGAGGAGACCCCGGGGAAGACCTAGGACATGCTGGAGGGACTATGTCTCCTGGCTGGCCTGGGAATGCCTCGGTGTCCCCCCGGAAGAGCTGGAGGAAGTGTCTAGGGAGAGGGATGTCTGGGCATCTCTGCTTAGACTGCTGCCCCCGCGACCCGGCCCCGGATAAGCGGAAGATGATGATGATGAGTTATATTTTATTTCTATGCTAGGCCATCTATTATAATATGCTGTTCATGCTATGTATAAGCATTCTACCACTCTTGCCCAAGGTCCGACATTATTCTCAAGACCGATATCCTAACCTGCACATTCCAAAAAATACAGTATTTTCGCTTGAGACATATGGTAGAAACATTTTATTTTTGGTCAGGGTCAAAGATGGGTGTGAGGTAGGCTTATAGAGAGGTCAAATGGATGACTTGCAGCTGTGACATCAGCTCTACTCTCCAGCGACTGTAGGGTCAGGTCCCTATACTAGAACCCCCAGAAAGGGGTACATTTGACCCAGAGGTACCTAAAAAAATATAATCGCGGCACTCGATAAACTTACAGGAAGCTCCTTTTAGGAACACTCCTAGATATGCATGCTTAATCCCCCTTTCTTTTTTTTTAATGTAAAATATTTTTTTTGCTAAGTCGTTCAAACGAGATACTAAGTTATTCAAACAAAATACTAAGTCGTTCAAACGAGAATAACTTAGTCTCTGGGCCTAACAATTTTTTTTTACTATTTGGGCTTCAGGGCTTACGTAGGGGTGCATTAGTGCACATAGCATGGGTGACTTGCATACCTGTGAAGGCACCATTAATGCTTGCCAAGTAAGTGCAAAAGTATAGAATTATCTAACCAATAGTAGATTAACAATGGAAACTAATTTCATCTGGTAAATGTGTGCTAATGTTATTGTTTGTTGTTTTGTTATATAAGTGAGGTGAACAAGAATGTGGTGTTTTCCAGTGAGATCTGCTGTAGTGATTTATGGGTTGCTGGGCTCCAGTAAATAATGTCTTTTTATATTCTGAAATTATTACTGTATTTTCATATCGACATACTTACTGAGGCGGTATCTGTGTTCACTATGAATTAAAATTCACTCATTTAACATTGTATAAAGGAGATATTGTATTTTTATGTACAAATAGATAATTGCTAACAATCGCAATCAGAATTTCTCTTCATGCAATTCCAAGAGTATGCGGCATAGTATTAGAAACAATTGAACCCAATTCTGAATAGATTTGTGGTATCTCTTGGACTAGCCCGTCATGCTAGTGTGTTTGATCACTATTGTTTTTCCATCAGAGTTTTGAGGTAAGATGGTTTAGAGTCAGCCTTATATACACACATCAACTAATGTCAGTTGGCTAGAGTCCGAGCCGTGTATAAAATACAGTGAATATAAAAAGTCTACACACCCCTGTTAAAATGCCAGGTTCTTCTGATGTAAAAGAATGAGACAAAGATAAATCATGTCAGAACTTTTTCAGTCTAAACGTGAACAATTAAATTGAAAAAACAAACTGAAATCTTTGAGTGTGTTTTCACAGGTGTGTGTATACTGTATATCCACTGTATATAAGTCAATGATTTGTGTGAACATATGCACCAGAAACAAAACGCATCCAGTGATTTCAGTACTAACACTGATTCAAGCATGTATTCTACCTCACCGGAGTCTAGCTGTGACATAAAAGTAGCTTGCACATGTGCATATCTATGTTGAGATATCTGACATGATATGTTTCTAGAGAATAAACCAATTTTGATTGTTAACTTGGCATTTAACTCAGTGATGCATGTTTTAAAAGACAGCTTTTAACTAATCAAACTAGCTTTTAACTAATCAAGTCCCAAGGTATCTAAAAGAACCGTTAAGGGTACAAATTTCAAGATCAACTAAAAGCAAGTTTATTTATATAGCACAATTCATACATAGAAGCAATTCAATGTGCTTTACAATGAAAAGAAAAATATAAAAATGCAATAGAACATATATTTATTTTTTAAGTCAGAATGGTATAATTCTCTAACCACCCTCCAGGGGGACTCTCCACCCCGGTATCTCAATCCTTGCACTCCAGCACTAGGATGAACCCGTCAGTCCCTTCGTGAGAGAATCTCTGAATCATTGTCTTAAAATAAGATTTTGGGACCTAAATCATAACCTAAAGCATATTATATACCTAAGTTTTAGTATTTAGCACCAGCTTATGAGTCACAGCATTTTCAAGTAGATTGAAATCAGACTCATGCAACTGCATGAGAAAAAGATGGGGTAGCAGTGTACATTGTTCAAAAGCTTGGGCTCACTTAGAAATGTCTTTGTTTTCCATTAAAACATACGTGAAATGAGTTTGAATAGGAAATATAGCAAAATTGATAGGAAAGATAATCATTGATAAGTTTAGAAATAATTATTTTAAATTATAATTATTGTGTCCTTTCAACTTTGCTTTCGTCAAATAATTGTCACTTTGCAGCAATTACAACCTTGCATACCTTTAGCATTGTCAATTTGTTGAGGTAATCTGAAGAGATTTCATCCCATTCTTCCTGAAGCACCTCCCATAGGTTTGATGCGTTGGTGGGTACTTCTAATGTACCATACGGTCAAGGTGCTCCCATAACAGCTCAATAGGATTGAGATCTGGTGACTGTCACCTTTTCCCCAGGCTAGTCTAGCTAGCCCCTCTGGCTTTGTGGCAAAATGACTCACTACAAGCTAACAGAAATGGCTTTAAGAAAGCTGAGTGAAAATGAAAGAAAACTAAACTTTAGAATGACCTAGCATCCTTCCAATCCCTACCTGCTACCTTCTCTTGGATAGCTTCGTACCTGGCAGTCCGATCCTACCAGGTGACAAGGAGTGGATTGGTATCTGCTGCACAGCCTTTTACCACTGGTGTTCCCCAAGGCCTGGTTCTTGGCCCTTTCCACTTCTCTCTATACACAAAGTCTCTTGGCTCTGTCATATCCTCACATGGTTTTTCCTATCCTATGCAGATGACACTCAATTATTTTCTCCTCCACTTCCGACATCCAGGTGACAACATTCTTGCCTGGCTGACATCTCCACTTGGATGTCGGCCCACCACCTCAAGCTTAACCTTGTCAAGACTGAGCTTCTTTTTTTCATGGGAAGGCATGTCTGCTCCAGGACATGTCCATCATGGTTGACAACTCCACAATGTCATCTCTGAGTGCAAAGGACCATGCCATGATCCTAGATGACACTCTGTTGTTCTCTGCTAACATCAAGGCAGTGACTCGCTCCGGAAGGTTAATGCTCTACATACGTACACAAACTACAACACACATAGAGTACGATCTTATCTCACACAGGAAATAGCACAAGTACGTATCCAGGCACTTGTCATCTCATGTCTGGATTGCTGTACCTCAATTTCTGGTAGGACTTACTGGTAGGACTCCCAGTGCGTACAACCAAACCTCTGCAACTCATTCAGAAGACAGTAGCCCGCTTGGTGTTCCCACGTTCTTGTCACCCCGCTTCATCGCACACTACACTGGCTTCCAGTTGAAGCTCAAGTCCGCTTCAAGACTGTGTTCTTCTAAAAATGCATGAAATGTACAGTATCTCACTAAAGTGAAAATTGTAAATATTTGATTATATCTTTTCATGTGACAACACTGAAGAAATGACACTTTGCTAAAATGTAAAGTAGTGAGTGTACAGCTTGTAACAGTGTAAATTGTCTGTCCCCTCAAAATAACTCAACACACAGCCCTTAATGTCTAAACCACTGGAAACAAAAGAGAGTACACCCCTAAGTGAAATTGTCCAAATTGGGCCCAATTAGCTATTTTCCCTCCCCGGTGTCATGTGACTCGTTAGTGTTACAAGGTTTCAGGTGTGAATGGAGAGCAGGTGTGTTAAATTTGGTGTTATCGCTCTCACACTCCCTCATACTGGTCACCGGAAGTTCAAAAAGGCACCTCATGGCAAAAAACAAGTTTCACTTATTTAAGGTCAGATTCATATTTTAATCATATTATTTTGCATGTAAGATCAAGCTGATAAATGACAACATTTTCACATCTTTTCTTATTATTTACTTAAGGTGCTAATAATTCTGGAGGGCACTAGCTGAAGGGGAATTCATAAACATGACTAACTATATAAAAACAAGTATTGTTTTTTAATTTTACAGTTATTAATCAGGCAAATTGATTAACAACCATTATTGTGTTTACAGCAATGTCCTGGGGGAATGTTACAGGGGGAGGTTAGGGTTAACGGTTTTGGAACAGAATGACATGGCTTTCAGACAAAACAACACAACTGTCACCTTGCTGGTAGGGGTATTAAAACCAGTAACCTTTTGGACACTAGTCAAGTGCACAAACCACTAGGCCGGCCCTAAAGCATTGTCCTTCAAAATATGTATTACAAAATTTTCTGATATCTCATAGTCCTTCAGAGTGAAATTGAAGGTGAAACAAGAGCAGGTTGAATTGTAACTCAGGCTAGGGGGCAATTCACTAGAAGTGAATCTAAAGATTAGTTGTTCCAGCATGTCCTGAGGAGCCGACACTCGATCCAACCAGAGGGAGGTGAGGAGATTACTGTCAGTCCATAGCTTAACCCAAACCCAATCACTCTTTTCACACCCTTACAACAAACCCAACCTGAAGGAAACTCATAAAACAGCACACCGTCTGGGTCCCGACCCTTTTAATTACAACTCAATTTCCAAAAAAGTTGGGACGTTGCATAAAATGCTAATAAAAACAGAATTCAATGATGTGCAAATAATTTCAACCTATATTTAATTGTAAATAGTACAAAGACAACATATTAAGTGTTGAAACTGAGAAATGTTATTGTTTTTGGAAAAATACATGCCCATTTTGAGGGGCACGTTTACCACTGTGTTGCATCACCTATTCTTTAACACTCTGTAAGCATTTGGGAACTGAGCAAACCAATTACTATAGTTTTGAAAGTAAAATGTATTCCCATTCTTGCTTGATATAGGATTTCAGCTGCTCAATGGTTTACCATATTTTTTGTTTCATAATGTGCCAAAGGTTTTCAATGGGTGGCAGATCTGGACTGCAGGCAGGCCAGTTTAGCATCTGGACTATTTTACCACGGAGCCATGCTGTAATATGTGCAGAATAGGGTTTGGCATTTTCTTGCTGAAAAAGGAAATGCCTTCCCTGAAAAAGACATCTGGGTGGCACCATATGTTGCTCCAAAACCTGTATATATATTTCAGCATTAATGGTGCCTTCACAGAAGTGATGTCCCCTGCAGAATCGTGTCTGTATTTAATGCAGTGCCACTTGAGGGCCCTAAGATCACGGCCACCCAATATTGGATTTTGGCCTTGTCCCTTGCATACTGAGATTTCTCAGCATTCTCTGAATTCTTTAATGATATTATGTACTGTAGATGATGAGAACCCCAAACTCTTTGCCATTTTTACATTAAGAAACACTATTCTTAAATTGTTGCACTAAATTAAATTGTGCAGCCTTTCACAGAGTGGTGAACCCCATCTTTTTACTTCTGAAAGATTCATCCTCTCTGGGATGCTTTTTTCATACCCAATCATGTTACTGATTGGTTGCCAATTAACCTAATTAGTTGTGAGATGTTTTTCCAGGTTTATTTTTTAGCATTACAGAACTTTTCCAGCCTTTTGTTTGCCCCTGTTACTACTTTTGTGAAATGTGTTGCTGGCATCAAATTCTAAGCGGGCATATTTTTCAAGAAACAAATCATTTGATATGTTGTCTTTGTACCATTTTCTATTGAATATAGGATTTAAATTATTTGCACATCATTGCATTCTTTTTTTAAATATATTTTACGCAGTGTCCCTACTTTTTTGTAAACACAGTTGTAATTGTAAATTTTATACTCTTTTGATCCACTGTGGGTTTAACTCTTTCCAGCCGGATCTTTCTAATTTCACCATCTTTAGAATAGCCATTGGGAAACCCGAGTTGTAATTGCCCAGTAATGCATCAGCTGACATCGGATCGCTCCTATCACAATATCAGATTTCATACCTGTGTATTTAATTGTCAGGTTAATCATTCAATATTCACTTGGTATGCTGATGGTGCATATTGCCCATTTCCTATGGGGACTGCTATTAATAATATTACTGTGATGATATTGTGGGAAGATCATATACAGAACACAATCATGTGATGGCAGTGAGTTACCCCAGAAGAGCAGATTGTAATGTCAAGACATTGTATGTACATTTCTGTGCATAGTTCTCTAACTGTTGGTTAAAGGCATGGCATTTTCTGTCTGAACTAGTTTTGATGGTTTTACTCATAATATCTCTGTCCTCCAATCATGTATTTTAAATCTGAAAACTGCAATTAATGCTTGTCAATATGCTTAAAGCTACAAACTGATTGGCTAATTGGCTACTAAGCAAAATCCCCATAGTCCTGGGGCAATTTTAGACCAAAGCATGAAAACTGGATCTGGAGTCTTACTTTCACAGATTTGATATGCAAACAAAGTCACTCATTTGAGGTAAGAAAGTTAAATATCTTCACAATGGTTTACTTATAATCTCACTTAGTCTGTGCAGCGGAAGGTTGAGATGCACAATCCAGGCTTGAGATGCAGTTAACTATTTTGACCACAACATGATTGCGCTCAGCAATAACCAGTTACCAGAGCTGTCATGTTTTGCTGGAATTTCTTCCCTGCTGAACAACCAAAGTTCGATTGCAAATCACCCTCTGCTGGACAACCACATTTTGTTCCCAATCCTCCACTATTTTAATGCAAACAAATGTTCAATATGAATCAACACGTCGCTGCCCCTTTAAAGCTATACTACTGGTCACAGGTTTTCGTGTTGGAACAGACTGTGTTACTACACCCTGTTAAGCATTATTTAAACAGTATTTTACTGCAGGAAGTAGTACCTTGCTATCATAATTGCGAGAAATAGGCAATTTACAAAGGAAGACAGATGGAACATTACAAACCTAAAAGTGTAGGTCTTTACATTAATGAAATTGCAAAGAAAGCCAAGGTGTCAGTGAGTAGTTTCCTGTACTCACTGACAGGGCACTTGAAGGCACTTGGAATCTGGAGGAGGACATTCTGACAGAGGTCTGGAGGACCAAAAGCCACAACAGAATCAGAATACAAGTTTCTGATAGTCAAAAGTTTGTGTGATAAGCTGCTCACAGGACAGCAGATTCAAGCAAAGCTTAACACTGGTCGAAGTAGGCAAGTCTCTGTTTCAACTGTGAAAAATACAGGCAGCAGAATTTACAGCTTGAGTGGCAGTAATAAAACCATTGCTAAATTGGCAAAATAAAAAAAGGAAAAGATGCTTATCTGGGCAATGAAGCACCGCCAGTGGGCTACTGATGACTGGAAGAAGGTCTTATGGACCAATGAATAAAATGCTTCCCTGAGGCAATATGAACCGGCCATCCTTGGAAATGGGAATACACAGCGCATTGAACCCTGCCACGTGCCTCCCTGAGGCAGTACGCACCGGCCATCCTGAGAATTGGAAATAAACCACACAGAGCTGACCAACCAACGTAGAGCTCCAGTCACATCATACAAACCTCCCCAGGCTAATCATTTAGTCTAATTATACCACTGCCCTGAGCCTCGCTGAGGCAGACATTTCTGTAAATGGAAATAACTGAACTTGTTGGTGCCCAACCAACATCAGCTCCCTGGCACTTTACGGGCACTCTCAATCTAGCCTTTATTAGTAACAGTAGAATTAATAGTTATTAGCTTTATTGTTACCGCTTATCGAGGGGATGTGTCAGCTTGAGATTAAGAATCAAATTTACACAATCATAAACAAAATGTTAATTTTCAATATCTGGCAAAATCTGGCCTTTCTATTCTTGAGGCTTAGGAATGGTTTGCACCTTGTGGTGAACCCTCTGTATTTGCTCTTGTGAAGTCTTCTCTTTATGGTAGACTTGGATTATGATATGCCTACCTCCTGGAGAGTGTTATTCACTTGGCTGGATGTTGTGAAGGTGTTTGTCTTTACCATGGAAACGATTCTATGATCATCCCCCAACGTTTGTCTTCCGTGGACGTCCAGGCCTCTGTGTGTTGCAGAGCTCCTTTGACCGCATTGAGAGCTCCTTTGACCGCATGTTATGGGTTCACAGCAACAACTTCCAAATGCAAACGCCACACTCGGAATCAACTCCAGACCTTTAAACTTTGAAATAACAAAGGAATAGCCCACAACTGTCCATGAAACAGATTTTTTGTCAATTGTCCAATTACTTTTCGTTCCTTGAAAAATAGGGTGCTACTTAATGTAGTAAAAAGCTGTAATTCCTAAATCCTTCCTCCAATTTGGATGTGAATACACTTAAATTAAAGTTGAGAGACTGCACCTTAAGCCCCTATCCATTATTTTACTGTAACTTAAATATATTTTGGTAAACAGCCAAAATAACCAAACTTGTGTCAATGTCCAATTATTTCCAGACCTAACTGTACATTAATTGAAGATGTATGTCTTTAATCATCCAATTGGAACTCTCAAAAAGACACAGATGTCATAGGAGCTATGGATAAAAGTCTAACCAGAATTTTTTTTCTGAGTTTGAGTTCTTGCTTCCTCTTTCGTGTCTGTACTTAGTAAGTTGAGCGAGAGTTTAGAAAGCAACACAACTGTCAGTGGAAGATAAAAAAAAGCAAATTACTCATTAATTGAGGAATTGTTTATTGTTTTTTTTGTCTAGTAGGTGTGTGATTTAAAAACATGCAATGAAACACAAAATGTTAAGCCAAGCCTAGTGTAATTGGTGTTTTTTCGTTAAGTTTCAATTAGATGGTTTAAAAGTCGGGTACCATCTACAGTATCCCAGATAGGCCCTGCATAGCCCGATTACCTACCCCTATTTTCCCACAGCACAGCCGCTGTCCATCATCTCTTAATGCGCCAGATGATACTTCAGCTCCTGCTGGCCCCTCTCTAGGTTTCAGTCCTACAAGGGAGTTATTCCTAGTCACTATGTATCAATTTCTTGTGTTGCTTTGTCTTGTCTATGTTCTTGCTCCAGGTGGCACTGGCCATAGCTCAGTGGTACAGTCATACGACTGAGTATATATGGGACCTAACAGATAGATAGAAAGTTTGAAAATAAAATAGCAAAAGTTTTTTACAACAACTTATTAAATTAACCCTATGCATGGTTGTGTCCATTACATGCATTCTACAGACAGTCTGAGAAGGGGAACCTGAAAAGGGAGTCTGCCAAGTCGAGGCACACATGCTCACTTCCTTTGTTGGCAATGACAGAGGTCAAACGTTTTCTGTAAGTCTTCACAAGGTTTTCAATCACTGTTGCTGGTATTTAGGCCCATTCCTCCATGCAGATCTCCTCTAGAGCAGTGATGTTTTGGGGCTGTCACTGGGCAACACAGGCTTTCAACTCCCTCCAAAGATTTTCTATGGGGTTGATCTGGTGACTAGCTAGGCCACTCCAGGACCTTGAAATGCTTCTTACGAAGCCACTCCTTTGTTGCCCAGGCGGTGTGTTTGGGATCATTGTCATGCTGAAAGACCCAACTATGTTTCATCTTCAATGCCCTTGCTGATGGAAGGAGGTTTTCACTCAAAATCGCACGATACATGGCCCCATTCATTCTTTCCTTTACACGTATCAGTCGTCCTGGTCCCTTTGCAGAAAAACAGCCCCAAAGCATGATGTTTCCACCCCCATGCTTCACAGTAGGTATGGTGTTCTTTGGATGCAACTCAGCATTCTTTCTCCTCCAAACACGACGAGTTGAGTTTTTAACAAAATGTTCTATTTTGGTTTCATCTGACCATATGACTTTCTCCCAATCCTCTTCTGGACCATCCAAATGCTCTCTAGCAAGGTCAGGTGAGCTTGCTGGGCAATTAAGAACAGGGATACCATGGTCCTTAAACCAGGTACTGGTAGCTTTGGCACTGTATGCAGGTACCAAGTCCTGTTGGAAAATGAAATCTGCATCTCCATAAAGTTGGTCAGCAGCAGGAAGCATGAAGTGCTCTAAAACTTCCTGGTAGACGGCTGCGTTGACCTTGGACCTCAGAAAACACAGTGGACCAACACCAGCAGATGACATGGCAACCCAAACCATCACTGACTGTGGAAACTTTACACTGGACTTCAAGCAACGTGGACTCTGTGCCTCTCCTCTCTTCCTCCAGACTCTGTGACCTTGATTTCCAAAGGAAATTCTAAATGTACTTTCACCAGAGAACATAATTCAGCAGCAGTCCAGTCCTTTTTGTCTTTAGCCCAGGCAAGACGCTTCTGACGCTGTCTTGTTCAAGAGTGGCTTGACACAAGGAATGCGACAGCTGAATCCTCTGTCTTGCATATGTCTGTGCGTGGTGGTTCTTGAAGCACTGACTCCAGCTGCAGTCCACTCCCATGCTTCACAGTAGGTATGGTGTTCTTTGGATGCAGCATTCTTTCTCCTCCAAACACAACGAGTTGAGTTTTTACCAAAATTTTCTATTTTGCTTTCATCTGACCATATCTGACCATATTCTCCCAATCCTCTTCTGGACCATCCAAATGCTCTCTAGCAAACCTCAGACGGGCCTGGGCATGTACTGGCTTTAGCAGGGTGACACGTCTGGTACTGCAGGATTTGAGTCCCTGGCAGCGTAGTGTTACTGATGGTAGTCTTTGTAACTTTGGTCCCAGCTCTCTGCAGGTCATTCACTAGGTCCCCCTGTGTGGTTCTGGGATTTTTGCTCACCGTTCTTGTGATCATTTTGACCCCACGGGTGAGTTCTTGCGTGGAGCCCTGGACCGAGGGAGATTATCAGTGGTCTTGTATGTCTTCCATTTTCTTATAATTGCTCCCACAGTTGATTTCTTCACACCAAGCTGCTTACCTATTGCATAATCAGTCTTCCCAGCCTGGTGCAGGTCTACAATTTGTTTCTGGGGTCCTTTGACAGCTCTTTGGTCTTGGCCATAGTGGAGTTTGGAGTGTGACTGTTTGAGGTTGTGGACAGGTGTCTTTTATACTGATAACAAGTTCAAACAGGTGCCATTAATACAGGTAACGAGTGGAGGACAGATGAGCCTCTTAAAGAAGTTACAGGTCTGTAAGAGCCAGAAATCTTGCTTGTTTGTAGGTGACCAAATACTTATTTTACAGAGGAATTTACCAATAAATTCATTAGAAATCCTACAATGTGATTTTCTGGATTTTTTTTCACTCATTTTGTCTCTCGTAGTTGAAGTGTACCTATGATGAAAATTACAGGCCTCTCTCATCTTTTTAAGTGGGAAAACTTGCACATTTGGTGGCTGACTAAATATGTTTTTCCCCACTGTATATGTCTCTTGTCTAAGCAGGCAACAGCTCCCGGCAGATGTACAGGTGCTGGTCATAAAATTTGAAAAAGTTGATTTCAGTTATTCCATTCAAAAAGTGAAACTTGTATATTATATTCATTCATTACACACAGACTGATATATTTCAAATGTTTATTTATTTCCATAAAGTTGGAAAATGAAATCTGCATCTCCATAAAGTTGGTCAGCAGCAGGAAGCATGAAGTGCTCTAAAACTTCCTGGTAGACGGCTGCGTTGACCTTGGACCTCAGAAAACACAGTGGACCAACACCAGCAGATGACATGGCAACCCAAACCATCACTGACTGTGGAAACTTTACACTGGACTTCAAGCAACATGGATTCTGTGCCTCTCCTCTCTTCCTCCAGACTCTGTGACCTTGATTTCCAAAGGAAATGCAAAATGTACTTTCACCAGAGAACATAATTCAGCAGCAGTCCAGTCCTTTTTGTCTTTAGCCCAGGCAAGACCCTTCTGACGCTGTCTTGTTCAAGAGTGGCTTGACACAAGGAATGCGACAGCTGAATCCTCTGTCTTGCATATGTCTGTGCGTGGTGGTTCTTGAAGCACTGACTCCAGCTGCAGTCCACTCTTTGTGAATCTCCCCCACATTTTTGAATGGGTTTTGTTTCACAATCCTCTCCAGTGTGCAGTTATCCCTATTGCTTGTACACTTTTTTTCTACCACATCTTTTCCTTCCCTTCGCCTCTATTAATGTGCTTGGACACAGCTCTGTGAACAGCCAGCCTCTTTAGCTATGACCTTTTGTGTCTTGCCCTCCTTGTGCATGGTGTCAATGGTCGTCTTTTGGACAGCTGTCAAGTCAGCAGTCTTCCCATTGATTGTGTTGCCTACAGAACTAGACCATTTAAAGGCCTTTGCAGGTGTTTTGGGTTAATTCAAATTTTCTGAGATTCTGAATTTAGGGTTTTCATTAGTTGTCAGTTATAATCATCAAAATTAACAGAAATAAACACTTGAAATATTTCAGTCTGTGTGGAATGAATGTATACATTATACAAGTTTCACTTTTTGAATGGAATTACTGAAATAAATCAACTTTTTGATATTCTAATTTTATGACCAGCACCTGTAGACATCGATGCCATGTTTCAGATACGACAAAGCTATTCATCACGCTGACCAATCTTTATAGGTCAGAATTGGTTGTGTGGAAAAGTAATGTTGACATGGTTTCTGTCGTATTATTTACATCTGTCGGTAGATCTGTGACATGATGTAATGTGTCTGAAATGGCTCTACATATGTAATGTGAAATTGTACAGTCTGTATGGTTTGTTTGTGAGTTGCTGGGTTAGTAAACAATAGCATTATTCTGTTGTCTTGACTTTATCCATACAGTTTTGGAAAACAATTTGGTGAATGTATCTTTGGTGTAATGTTTGGCTGTATCAATGACAGGGATCCTTTCCTAATTACTCTAGTTGCAGATAAATATTTTGCTTGGTCCGAAGCACATTCTGTAAGTCTGACCGATGACTATTAGTTTGGTGGAATGCCAGGAGAATGCTAACAGACGAATGCAGTGTCAACTGTAGATTTCGAGGAAAGGTCTGGGCCTATTTTTCATGGTTTGGGCTAGGCCCCTAGTTCCAGTGAAGACATCTTAATGCTATAGCATTCAATGACATTCTAAATGATTCTGTGCTTCCAACTTTGTGGCAACAGTTTGGGAAAAGGTCCTTTTCTGTTTAATGTCAATCCCCTGTGCACAATGAGGTCAAAATGGTTCGTCTCAAGATCAGTGTGGAAGAACTTGACTGGCATAGATGCAATGTCCCATTAGTATTTCAGTACTAGAAGAGAATTGGTCACGAGTTGGACTACTCCTGCAAGGCACTGTATATGCATTTAAAGGGCAGGGGCAATAAACTATTCTTGTTTTCTTAGTTGTATTTTGTCTGGTTTTGGATGCATTTTATTATACACTTTAAGGCCAGAAATATGGACACCTGACCATCACACTTACACAAGCTTCTTGGACATTCCATTCCACAACCATTGGCATTAATACGGAAAACCTGCCCCCACGTTTTGGATTTCTAAGCCAATTATGGCTAAACAGAGGTGGAATGAAGTTATAGTTTCTGAAAGCTTGCAGTGTTACATGTGGAAATGTATTGACCTTCCAGAATTCTTTGGCAAGCTACTCACAAGTAGGATGTTGGAGAACCTTCGTTTATACAGTGTTATTTATTAATAAAAGTGATGTGATGTCTCGTTCTTGTGGAAAACCTCTTTCTGTGATAAAACACAGACAGATGAATAGCCTTAAATAAAAAATAAAGGATACACCAGTGATGAAAGTTTGGTTTTGATACTGTTTTGTTCTTAATTTCAATGCATTCTGGTGTAAGGCTTGTATAATCATGGTATGAAAAGATATAAAAAAAGCTGTTGTCCAGTTAACAAAAATGCATACAGTACATTTGGATTTTGGCTGTTAAAAACATGCATAGGCATCACATTAATAGAACACAAATTCCCATTCAAGTCAATGATTTGTCAGTTTTTTCCCAATTCCATTTCAATGCCTTCAATTTGACCTGAAAGTTAATATCAAGATTATTCGAAAATCAGGGCCCTGACGAGTTTTTCTATTCTCATCATATAACACCTCAAAGGCTTGCTGTACTATTTATAATCTAGGGGGATGCATTTTGCAAAATGTATTCTTTATCTCAATATATTCTTGTTGTGGGAGCAAGTGCAAACAAACATTCTGATTATGATAGTTAGGCTTTAATTAGTCTCAATTAGAAGTGAAAATGTGTTTGTTTTAGGCTTAACAATTTACCAGATGAAAGAACACAAGGTATCATAATGTAGGAAAGTTTAATACATGTCTATAAACATATTTACAGTACATTTCACGTGAACAGTGGCTTTTGTCACAAATATAAATTATTTTGTTTTCTAGAACACAGGTCTTTTGACATTGTAGCGTGAAGAAAAGGAAGGAGTGGTTATTCCTTGTAACAGGTCTGCCCATAGAGGACATCATACACAGACTTACCTGTGTAATGCTGTTTATTATTTCCCCAACATCTTTTAGGGAGTTGCAGAAAAATATGACAAACAAAATAATTTTGTTCCCACCACCAGTCTTCACTCAACTAGCATTCCACATTTCACAATCACCCATTGAAAACAATATCAAAACATGACTGTTTAATACTGCATCATCTCTGTAGTACAGAATAAGTACAATGCTGTCCATGAACCCATATACAGTATGAAATACAAAGAAATAAGGCACAAATGGAGGAGCACACCAAAAACCATAAGAACCAGAGCAGGGCCAGTCTCTGGTTTGGCACCGAAACAAACTGACCAATAACAGCTTGTCATCTACCACATCAGTAAATACTAATGCCTCTCAGAAGATCAACCTGCAGTTTTGCTGCTGTCACTGGGAATCAAACAATCTTAACTATAGAAGATAAATTCCAGTCTTGTCAAACATTGCTCAATACTATTACAAGTGGAATAAACTGGTAGAGTGCAGTACTTCTAGTGCAATGTATGCTTTAAAAGTACCATTTATACATAACACAGAAATGTGATTGAAATGGCTCATCTTTTGCACATCTACAAATAAAGGTTATTAGGGATAGCTTAAATAAAGTCATAGTGTTCTTCAGAAATTTTGCAAAAGAATAACCTTAAATACTGTTTAGAAACATCTCCTTTTCATTAGGTTCTTAAAGATGCTTTGTGGAGTTCTTTTTAAACAGTTGTGAAAGTGGTGCACGATCTAAAACAGATCCCTGTTTTTGTTAACTACATAATCTGATTGTGTACTGTCATCTAATTTGTACATGTTAACAAATGTAGAATGTGCAATTCGTATGTTACAAATCTAATTTGTAACATATAGAAATTTGGTGTGCTTAAGATCCCACAGTGTATCTTTAATTACACAAAAAATGAAAACTGCAATGATGCATGTCTTTACAGAAAATGGATTATAAACACGATTGAGAAATGCTCATTAAAATCTTTTAAATAGTAACTTCAAGACTAGGTACTGGGCTGATTAACTTAATATTCAATTTCCCATGCCCATTTTCATCCAGAGAAGGGCCCCTTTATGAAATCATTCACAACCAGGTCAAGATTAAGATTAATACAAATTTGAAGTTGCGAATGAAACATGATAGACAATTATTTAAAGAAACCTTTCCTGTGGACATAATTATAATGGGCATAAAGAAAGCAAAAATATCAAAGTCATAGTTCCTTGGGGAATAATCCCATACTGCTAACATTTCAAAGGCCAAATACTTTAGGCACTTTTTATGTTCCAAGATCAGTCAACATCAACCTTTCCGGCACTGTACTTGTTCCCCAGATAAGTGTCCATGGGACTAACCATCCATAGGCATTCAGACAGACTGAACGCTAACTGATCACGTGTAATTAAGAAAAAGAAAATTAGTGTGATACATTTCAAGATGTTGAACTCTTTTTTACATGGGCACAGACAGTTTCTTACCACCATCACACCTGAAGGAAGGGTTTGGAGAGTTTGGTGATTGCAGTCACCTCCCTGTCCCAATGTGGGGATTTGTCTGGCCAAGCAAACCGGTGGGTCTAGCCATTCCAGACCTGTCCTTCAGCAGCATATGAAGTTCCTATTGTGTTCCTAACCTGGACCGCTTGCCTTTTAGTAACAGGCCTCATGTTTTCCTGTTGTTCCAGTTAACGTCAGACACAGCTGGTTTTTGCTCTGCAGGTGGCGAGCGTGAATCCTGTGGAGACTTCTGAGCTTGTGGGGAGCGTGGGTCCAGAAGCAAAGGGGGTTTGTTGTCTGGATATGGCCGGGTAAAGTGTTCTGGCCCTGCTGGTCCCGGCGGTCCCCTATGCTCTGGCATCCTCCCCCTGAAGTCCTGGGGATGGCCTCCTCCACTCCTGAACTCTTGGGGTGGACGGAAGTCATCACCCCGTCTCCTCTTCGAGTCTTGGTGTCTGGATCAAGGGGGATAATGTCTTACAGAGCCTACTAAGCTACAAGCTGACATCACACCACTTATTTCAGAATGTCAGTACTGAAAAACAAAAATCAATACAGTGTTAAAAAAGACCAAGCCTAATTCGAAGGGTTCTCACCTGTCGTAATAGGCCCGACGGTCCCGGTGATCCCGGTCATTGTCATATTGATCATAGGGCCTCTTCCGAGGAGAGCTGCTGCTGCCACTACGGTAACTGCTAGAGCTGCTGCGATAGGAGTCTTCACGCGGATGCCGGTCACCATAGTGATGATCCTTATACCGATGTGCATCGTACGGATGATGTCGCTCTCCTTGCCAGGACTGGTTGCTATTTCCTGGATAGTTGTATTTACGATCTCTCTGCCAATCTCCTCGATCTGTAATCATGTGAGAAAAAAGTGGGCCATGAGATTTGTCTTGTTTGCATATGTGGAATTATAAATCTTAATTGCTGCCAGGTTGTGGACATGTACACAGTTCTGTGGCACAGTGTTTGCCCCCTTAGGATGATCACTATTATGGGACAATTAGCTTCTCTGTTATTGACTATTAGTTGTGTACCAAAACCTCTACTCTAAAAATGACATGGGAAGAAGTTCTAGGGATCTCTCAGAGACAGAATGGTCAGATATTCCCAAAATATTCCAAGAAAATAACAAGGGGGTTCACTTTAAGGCCATTAGCAGAGTGCAAGGAACATCCTCTAAGTTCCAAAATGCCTAATTACAAGAAAACACTGACTGGCGGCTGCACTCAACTTCATCATTGTCTTTATTGAAGTGTCCCAAACCACATTTCTGGTTGCAGATACAACAACATTGTAAGAAGGTTGTGGAGTTCAGGTTCCAATTTTGCACGCAGCTATGCCTTCTGGGAGATCACTCCTCTCTTAAAGACACTGATTCGTGAGTTGATAGATACACGATGTAATTACACAAAAAAGATTGGATCAGATCAGGACACAGTTATGAATTTACAAAAGTTAAATACATTTTCTTCTTTACACAGTGATGAAACAAGAACAATAATATTACTCAATGGAAATCTGCCCATCTGGTCGAGCAGGTGAGGGTTGTTTCTTATAATTTAGTTTCAGGACATGGATGAACTTCACCACTGGGGCCTGCTCAGTGTCCAGCTGTACAGGTTCCTCCTCAGTATATTTAGGCTCAAAAATATATGGCTCTGAATAATTGTACTTTTTTTCTATATAAAAGACCAACAAGTAAGAAATAACAATTTTAATTCTCTTTTAGTAGTAAACAAACCCACACCAAGTCAGGCATGAAGAAAGCATTTAACAGCTAATTGGATTTTGCTTGAACCTGTCTGTCATTGAGGACAGATGATGATGTGTTAATGAAGTTGATGGAAAAGGAGGGTGCAGCATTTCCATTTGGACCAGTAGAAGTTCTAAATTTTAAGAGGCACTTTTACATTAACTCAACATAATTTGTGAAGAAAGGTGGAAAACACCTCTCCTTGACACTGTACAACAGCCACTGTACACCAGACCAAAATAAACAGCTCTTACCATCATTTCCAAAGTGTCTCTTGTTGGACTGGTTGTATCCTTCTCTGTGGTGACCATGAGGGGATGTGGGAGATGGGTGGGGCATGCCTGAGTGAGACTTGGACGAGGGCTGGGTGCTGGTGGAGTCTCGACTGGAACCAGATGCTTCAGCTCTGAAAGGCTTCTTCTTACTCGACACGTCATCTCCCTTTTTTCTATGCTCCTTCTGAACATTAAATAACCGCAATGAAAGGATTGAGCAGCAGGAAGAGCAAAATATAGAATCTAACAAATAATGATTGTTACAGAAGCCTGTGAGTATTGATACTGGGAGAAACAAGGATTAGCTCACCTCTTCCTCCTGTGACCGCTTCTTCTGAGCCATCTTGTACAATTTGTGAAGCTTCCTGGCTCCAAACTCTGTAAACTTAGATACAAAGATCCAGAGGTTCCTACCAAATGAAGAGAACATCTTGGTTGGCCATGTTATGTCACAGAAAAAACAGTAACCCTTAATCTGGAAAACAATTTTAATGAACTTCAATGGCATCAGAATTAAAAACTTTGATTGACAAGCATTTAACCTTTTTCCCACAAAGCTGAAAAAATTGGGTACATATTAAAGTGCATCATAAAATTGAGAATTTCTTTAGGTCTAAATACACACACTGTTGCCAGCAGTTTAGACATTAATGGCTGTGTGTTGTGTTATTTTGAGGGGACAGCACATTTACACTGTTATACAAGCTGTACACTTACTACTTTACATTATAGCAAAGTGTCATTTCTTGAGTGTTGTCACATGAACAGATATAATCAAATATGTACAGAAATGTGAGGGGTGTACTCACTTCTGTGAGATACTGTATATACATAGAGTACCTGTCAGAAATGTCAATACCTACTCATTCAAGGGTATTTATTAGTTTTACTATTTTCAACATTGTAGAATACCCATCTGGAATCATGCCGCAACCAAAAAAAAAAAGTGTTAGATTCAAATACATCTCATATTGTGAATGCTTCAAAGTAGCCACTCTGCCTTGATGACAGCTCTGCACACTCTGCATTCTTTCAACAAGCTTCATGAGGGTACTCACCTGGAATTAATTTAAACTAAAAGGTGTGGCTTGTTAAAAGTTCATTTGTGGAATTTATTTTCTTTATGCGTTTGAGCAAATCAGTTGTGTTTTGACAAGGGAGGGTGGGTATACAGAAGACCATGTTTATGTCTGTACTGTAGTAGTCCATATTAAATAATTATATTATTTACAAACACAAACAAACTGTGAGACAGAATAACAAAAAATCCAGAAAAACGCATGTCAAAAAATGTCTACAATGATTTGCATTTTAATGAGTGTAATAAGTATTTGATCCCCCCTCAATCAGAAAGATTTCTGGCTCCCAGGTGTCTTTTATACAGGTAACAAGCTGAGATTAGGAGCACACTCTTAAAGGGAGGGCTCCTAATCTCAGCTTGTTACCTGTATAAAAGACACCTGTCCACAGAAGCAATCAGTCAATCAGATTCCAAACTCTCCACCATGCCCAAGACAAAAGAGCTGTCCAAGGATGTCAGGGACAAGATTGTAGACCTACACAAGGCTGGAATGGGCTAAAAGACCATCGCCAAGCAGCTTAGTGAGAAGGTGACAACAGTTTGTACGACTATTTGCAAATGGAAGAAACACAAAAGAACTGTCTGTCTCCCTTGGTCTAGGGCTCCATGCAAAATCTCAACTCGTGGAGTTACAATGATCATGAGAACGGTGAAGAATCATGCCAGAACTACACAGGATGATCTTGTCAATGATCTCAAGACAGCGGGGACCATAGTCACCAAGAAAATAATTGGTAACACATTACACCGTGAAGGACTGAAATCCTGCATCGCCTGCAAGGTCCCCCTGCCCATGAAAGCACATGTACAGACTCGTCTGAAGTTTGCCAATGAACATCTGAATGATTCAGAGGAGAGCTGAGTGAAAGTGGTGTGGTCAGATGAGACCAAAATCGAGCTCTTTGGCATCAACTCAACTCGCCGTGTTTGGAGGAGGATGAATGCTGCCTATGACCCCAAGAACACTATCCCCACCGTCAAACATGAAAGTGGAAACATTATGCTTTGGGGGTGTTTTTCTGCTAAGGGGACAGGACAACTTCACTGCATCAGGGACGATGGACAGGGCCATGTACCATAAAATCTTGGGTGAGAACCTCCTTCCCTAAGCCAGGGTATTGAAAATGGGTCGTGGATGGGTATTCCAGCATGACAAAGACCCAAAACACACGGCCAAGGCAACAAAGGAGTGGGTCAAGAAGAAGCACATTAAGGTCCTGGAGTGGCCTAGCCAGTCTCCAGACCTTAATCCCATAGAAAATCTGTGGAGGGAGCTCAAGGTTCGAGTTGCCAAACGTCAGCCTCAAAACCTTAATGATTTGGAGAAGATCTGTAAAGAGATGTGTGCAAACCTGGTGGCCAACTACAAGAAACATGACCTCTGTGATTGCCAAAAAGGGTTTTGCCACCAAGTACTAAGCCGTGTTTTGCAGAGGGGTCGAATACTTATTTCACTCATTAAAATGCAAATCAATTTAGAACATTTTCGACATGCATTTTTCTGGATTTTTTGTTGTGATTCTGTCGTTCACTGTTCAAATAAACCTACCATTAAAATTGTAGACAGATTATTTCATTGTCAGTGGGCTAACATACAAAATCAGTAGGGGATCAAATACTTTTTCCCCTCACTACACACACACACCCACACACCACATTTATGTACCAAAATGAACGATCAATATACTTAATCCATACATAATCAAATCTTTTGTGCACATGTAACTTATAGGTGGTTGAGGGCTTACCGACGCCATGTTTTGACATGCTCTGGATCACTGTAGGCCTTAAGGCACTCAGTGATGCGGTCTCCTATCTTCAGAAGGCAGGTGCGTGTGTGTTGGAGCTGCTCTTGAACAGACAGGCCATCGTCAGGCTTATCTAGTTGTTTCAGGGCCTTCTTCACTGGCCTCATACGTTCCTTACACTTGAGTAAGACAGACACACACACACATTTAACTCGACTATGTAACAGCGAGCTCTTGGCAAATTTAATTACTGTTTGCAGTAACAGCACATTGTTAAACAGATTGACACATGTGAGTAACATCCGTATCCTAGTAATATCAGCGGGTTAACTAGCAAGACCACTAGTAGTTACAAGGTGTAATAACTCACTACGCTGAATGTCTCCTGGTCAAGCTCATCGTCTTCCTCTCCAATGGGAACAGGGTCACTCCCAGCAGTGATGTGGACTGGCCCCTGGGGCTTCTTCCCTTTGGCTCCTTTAGCCTGGGATACAGAAGATACAACTCAGCCGGGCCACAGTGATTTCCACAAAAACACCTGCAATGACACTTCACTACGGTGATCCAGGAACAAGTTCACAGCTGCTGAAGTACCTTCTCTTTTTTTGGCTTTGGACGCTTTTTTTCTTTATCCCCTTCCTTCTCTTTTTTAGTTGTTCCTTGTTTTTCTTTGTTCTCTTTGTTATCCTTTTTCTTCTGTCTCTTCTTAATAGGTGCTTTTTCTGTTCCTTCATCCTTGTTAAATAAAAAATGAATAAACATAGTGAAGTAGTTTTGGTGGACAACAAAAACTGCGTCTTGGTTCTGTGGAGTCCTAGTAAAAAGGCAGGTTAATGTGGGGTCATTTGTGTTGACTTACCTTAACCTCTCCTTCCTCCGAGGGGTTGTCTGACAGTCGGGGGGAGGAGATGTCATTCCCCTGCTCATCTTTAGGGGCCTTGTTCTCTTTTCTTACCCAAGGCTTCCTCTTTTTTACTTTGGTCTAGGAATATGGGGTAGGGAGGAGAGATGAGCCAGTTTGGTTATGTACTACAAAACCAGATATAGTTTAAGGAGGAAAAGACATAAATGACTGTGTTTATGTATACAGTGCCTTTTTAGAGCCATTCTTTCTCCATATTTTGGTGTGTTACAGATTTAACTTAAGTGATTCAATATATTTTGGCCCATCAATCTACTCAAAATATCCCATAATGACAAAAGGGAAAACAAGTGATTTGAAATGTGTGCCAATTTACTGAAAATGTTAAATAGAAACAAAATGTACTAAGTATTCAGACCCTTTGCAATGACACAGAACTGAGCTAATATGCATTGTTTCCTTTGGTCGTCCTGGAGATTTCAGTAGAACTTAAATGCCTGAATTGTGTTCATTTATATATCTTGGTAGGGTTTTTAAAAATTTGAAATTCTTTAGCATTTTTTTTTTTTGGGCACAGTGAGCTTTATCATTGTGATATGAATGAAGTTCAGAACCCTTAGGACTCTTCATAGAGCTGACCATTTGGCCAAACTAAGGCAAAAACCGGGCAAGAAGGACCTCGGTTAAGGAGGTGACCACTAACTCACTGGCCACTAAGACAGCTTCATGAGGGAACCTGCCAGAAGCAAAACCTTCCTTTAGGGTAGAGTGCCTAGAGATAAGCCAGTCCTGAGTTAAAGACATATGAAATGCCGCCTGAAGTAATCTGTGGAATGAGGAAAAATATTCTCTGATATGACAAAAATCTAACTATTAGACCTGAATGCTAAGTGCTACACCTGCCAAAAAACAAGGCACTGCTAATCACCTGGCTAATACCACCCCAACAGTGAAGTATTGTAGTGGGAAAATCATGCTATGGTGAAGCTTCACAGTGGTTGAGACAGGGTCAAGATTGAATGAAAGCTGAACAGAGCAAAAAAATTATAAAAACATAGGTCCTTCGTGATAACTTGTTTCAGAGCACACAGGACCACAGAGGCAGACAAGAGTCATCTTTCAGCACAACAATGACCCAAAGCTCACAGCCAAGATAATATGCAGTGGCTTCAGAAGTCTGTGAATGTCCTTGAGTTGATGGTAGAGGCATACCCTGGAATACCCGAAGCTGTGATGGCCACTGAAGATGCTTCTAAAATGTAGCAAATCAAGGTTCTGAATACTTAAGAACATGAGATATTCATTTTTAATTCATTCGCACAAACATGGGGGAAAACATGCTATTTGTTATTAGCTTGTGCAACATGTTTAATAGTGCAGATGATACCTCCTCCTACAGCGCCCTACATGGGGCCTGGAATGTAGCCAGCGTACAGGGATGATTAGCCTGAGATGGGTAAGATCCCACATTTGATAGTGGGACAACCTAAGACAAGCATAACCGTGCACCTGACTACATAGTATACACATACTGAGGTACACACACACACACACACCCAAGTACAGTGTAACGAATAAAGAAGACAATTAAAATATATTAATGAAAAGGAACATTGCACTGCACGCCTGTGATGGCCAAGGGAACTAAGGTACAGTCTTATTTATACAAACTCATGTTCTCCCTGGAGACTGGCATGCCACTGATTTTCAACCTAACATATTTGTCCCGGGGTGTGAGGTCCAGTGCCTACTGCGGTTCATGATGCTATGGTCAGCGCAGTCCATGATAGTTTTGTGTCTGACTGCATGCGTCTGTGTGTGTTAACGTAAATGCTTTACAGATAATGTCTGCTCACTCATGGCTGCTCTAACTAAAAAAGTTAATCAAAATAAACCAAGGGTTCCGATTGATAGGCTGTAACTGTGCCGATTTGTTAAAGCATTCAGGTTTTTGCTTACCTCCTCTTTAGTGGCATCTTTATTTTCTGCTTCTTTCTTCAGAATCTTCAGAAGGTAGTCCACTCTGGCCTGCAACTGCTTCCCTTGTGGTTTCTTCTCTGTGTCATCAGGTAGAATCTACGCATATGCATGAGATATAAGATCTTACTAGGAGCCAAATGAACACAGCTTTATAATTTGAATGATTTTCACAGCCACCTAGGATTGACATTCTGATGGTAACCTTTTCTGAAAGTTTCAGTTCAGGGTCAGTCTTAATGAGATCCCAGTTTCCATAGCCATGTTCATAGACCCCTAGCAACAGTTGAGTGTCATCCTGCAGATCCCAATCCACATCAAAGTGAGGAACCTTTACTCTGCATGTCAGTTCAAACCTATAACAGAAAGAAAAGCTAGTCAAATCCCTGGTTACTGTTGTGGGAATGTATTTCGGTACTCTGTTACATCTGCTATGGATCAAGATCAATCGTATATTAGCCTTAACTGGTTCACTACCCAGGAAAAGTGGCGGGGGAGAGAATTTCGCGTTGTCTTATCAATGGATCAGCCCTGATTGACTGGTGGATTCGTCATGGAGCCTAAGGTTAATGAATACTGCTGCTGGAGGAATAAGTGTATTATCTCCTCCAGATGCATTTTACCGCACTGTATAAAAACGGCTGTGCCTTGACCTTTCTTAACTGCAGGCTAACTTCCATGCAATTGCCTGTAAACTTAATTAATTGACCTCCTTGTTATCTTAACGCCTCTCATTCTGAAGTCATTTCCATGACCCTACAGCCAATTGATATGATTCCCCCGTGTGTGTCAGTTGTAACATTAAACAAGCATTTGTTATAGGAATGTTTATTTTCACTACATGACATTCAATGTTTCATAGGCCCAAGATATACCTATAATTGTATCTTACTTGTTTCTCTCAGCAGGATTGGCTGACACAGCTTTGTGCAGGGACTCAAATTCCTCCTCATGCTGAATGATGGATTTGGCATTGACTTGCACCCCTGAGATCTTGATGTTGATACCTCTGCGTTTCCCAGGACCTTTGGCTAAAGGAACAAGGAAAAGATGATTACTCCAAACATTAGAAGACCTTTACGGCCAAACAATTCCTAAAGAAGCATGCAGACTGAGTAGGCTTGGACGGTATCCAGATTGTCATCCCATCACATTTACCATTTGCTACTAGGTACCGAACTACCACAAGCTAGATGAGTAGCTCTCAATCCTTTTAGGGCCAGAGACCAAACATACATTTTACAAGACAAACAATTACTTGTGGAACAGTAAATATTGTCAAGAAACACTCACACAGAGATGCAATCTACACACATTGTTTTTGTTTGTTCTGTTCACCCAAAGACTAGCTGCTGCTTCCACAGGAGCTAATGGCGATCCAGATAAATCCTACTTTGAGAACCACTGAGCAAAATAACTAGCTGAAAAAGGTAGCAAGCTATGTTGAATTTTGTTCAATTTGGTTTAAAAGCACTGTTGATTCAATAGAGCCAACTTTCAAAAGACGACAGCAAATTATGGACATTCCCTTCACAAAAAAACAACTAATAATTTGTAAAGAATATAACATATCTAAATTGAATTGAAAAAACATTCTGAGGCCTTTTCCAAACACTTAGGTATACCGCCCAAGCCTAAGTCTGGACGCCAGGAAGCAGGCAGTCATAAACACACCTTCACCAGGATTCTCCCGGAGGTGCTCTTCGTGCTCTTGAACTGCCGTCACACAGCTGTTGTGGATTAGCTCTCCTAGTCTCTTCAGGTCGGCCTGGGATTTATCCACCAGCTCAGAGTCTCGGGCAACACACTCCAGCCTTTCAAGTGGCGCTCCAAATTTCTTATATGCCTTGATGAACCTGATACAGAAAAATGTAAGAACAACAAATCAAACGTTTAATGAAACAGTGAGAAACCATTCAGGCTGATAACTTCAGAGACCCACATACCTGCGGATCTCGGCATCAGTGAAACCCTCCACGTTGTTCTTGCGGGCTCTGGGTCTGCCTCTCCTCTTTGGCTTCTTGTCATCGTCACTGTCGTCCGTCTCACTCTCAGAGCCTGAGGAGTGATGCTTCAGCTTGGAGCCAACATCACTGTCACTGTCATTGGCTTGTGCCTGTGGGACAAAACATAAAAATGTATTTCCTAAAGAATGTAGTTGCCCAGAGCCCTTTGTGTTAGGGATATGTTTTCTATACTAAAAAAGAGAACTATGTACAAAAATAATCAAATTGAGATTTTAAGTGACCCTTCAATACATTTCATAAATGCAGATAATGTTAAAGAGAAGAAGATATGATCTGTGTGATATAAATACACAATCACTGGGGACAGTACTGCTGATGATTAATTAAGAAGCTTCATACTCATTAACACCACATCAGGTCCCCCAGACATAGAAGCAAGAAAGTGCATAGCACAAATTTGCTTCTTCACACCTGTGCTGTACCATAGGGCAGTCACATCTCTCTCTTGCTTCAGAGAGGAGATATAATAATGAAGTATGCTCTGACCCTCTTATTGGAACTCCGGCTCCTAGGCAGCATGTAGATGTCCTCCATTTCCTTCTGCTTCTGCTCCTCTTCCAGCCTCCGCCTTTGGTCCTCAGGGATGATGTCGTCCCAGTCAGGCACCATTCGCTCTACTAGTTCGGGGGCACTTTCCTCCATGTTGGAGAAGTTGGCCACCTGTACAAACACACCAAACACATTTACTACATAACAGAGCATTCCGAAGTAGCTAAAATAATAGCTTATTGCATTACTAAGGGTGTGGTTAAAATCAGGCTGAGGGTTGGATCAAAAGCTAGGTACCTTGAACTGAGAGAGAAGTTCATCTGTGGCACTTGATCCCTGGTCGCTTTCTCTGGTTTCAGCCAAACGCAAGATCTCATCTATATCCATCTCCTACAAGGCCAAAAGAGAACAATATATAGTGAGCACCATAATTCTTTGGATAGTGAGAATATTTTGTTATTTTGGTTCTGCACTCTAACACTGAGTTTGAAAAGTACAGATCGTCAGCTTAAATTTAAGGATATATTCATACATATCGGATGAACTGTTTAGAAATTATAGAAGCTTTTGATGCCCCCCCATATTCAGGCATCAAAAGACTTTGGACAGTTTAACATAATGTACAACAGCGTAACCATTGTTAATATTTGGTCGCATATCCTTTGCATGCAACGACTCCTTGAAGTCTACAATGCATTGACATCACCAAACGCGGGGTATCTTCCCTGGTGATCCTCTGCCAGGCCTGTACTGGGTATCTTCCCTGGTGATCCTCTGCCAGGCCTGTACTGGGTATCTTCCCTGGTGATCCTCTGCCAGGCCTGTACTGCAGCCATCTTCCGTTCCTGCTTGTTTCGGGGACTTACTGCCTTCATTCTCCTCTTCAGCAAGTAAATTACATGTCCAATTTAATTGAGATCCGGTGACTCGGCCAGTCAATGCCTTCGTTGTTCAAGCAGTTTGTTTAGGGTCATTTTCCTGTTGCATGATGAACTGCCATCCAATGAGTTTGGAGGCATTTAGTTTTTACTGAGCAGATAAAATATTTCAGTAGACTTCAGAATTCTGTTTGCAGTCACATCATCAAATGAAGACAAGTGAGCCTGCACCACTGGCAGCGATACAGGCCCAAGCCATAACACCCCATCCACCATTTTTCACTGATGAGGCGGTATGCTTTGGATCATGGCAATTTTTTCTCTCCACACTTTCCATCACTCAGGTACATGTTAATCTTTGTCTCATCTGTCCACAAGATGTTTTGTCCAGAACTCTTGGGGCTCTTTTAGGTGCTTTTTAGCAAACTGTAATCTCACCTTTCTGTTCTTCAGGCTTATCAGTGGTTTGCATCTTGTAGTGTACTCTCTGTAGTCTTGCTGGTGTAGACTTCAACGTATAGTAGACTTTCACACACCTGCACCTACATCCAGGAGAGTGATTTTGATCTGTGGAGTTGTTGTCAGGGGGGTGTTCTTCACCAGAGTATTCTCCGGCCATCCATTACAGTGGTCTTCCTTAGTTAATCAGGTCTTTTTACAGAACCGGTTGTCTTTTTCTTGTTAATGATGAAACAAACTGCTTACTTGGGGATGCCCAGGGTTTTGACAATGTTCCTGATTGATTGATTTTCATTTCTGAGGTCAGGTCTGGGGAATGTGAGGGCCAGTTTATGGCATCAATGTCATCGTCATCCAGGAACTGCCTACACACTCTGGCCACATGAGGGTGGGCATTGTCCTGTACCAGGAGGAACTCAGGGCCCACTGCACCAGCGTAGGATCTGAGGATTTCATCCCAGGTGGCTAGCACATGGAGGTCTGTGTGACCCTCAAAGGAAATGCCTCCCCAGACCATCACTGACCCACCGCCAAACCGGTCATGCTGGATGATGTTGTTTTGAGCAGTGTATATGACAATACCCTGAAATTAAACCTGACAGTCTACATTTCAACCTTGTCATTGTATCCTTTCAAACTCAGTTCTAGAGTACAGAACCAAAATAAGAAAATTGCCACTGTCCAATGAATTATGATGCTCACTGTAAGTACGTCAACAAAACACAGACATTTCGCTAAAATGTAAGTATGAAACATCTCTTAAGTTTCTCCTCAATAGAAATGTATGCCTATATACCGTTGGTTCAGTTTCCTCTCCTTCTGCTTCTTTGAAAAGATCTTCAGCTCCAAACTTCAGAATAGCAGTCAATTCATCTTTGTTGAATGGATTTGAACTATGAATAGTTAATGCAATGTTAAGAACTTCACAAACATGTTTTCCATAATGAAATATAGCCAGACTAAAGAAGTCCATGCTAAAGTACTCACTTCGAATTCCCAGAGTTGTTATCCAATACAGTACGTCCAGTGGTGTCCATTCTCTGAATGACAAGATGGTCCAAAACCATCTTCTTCTTTGCTCTCTCAATAATGTCCTCCTCCACAGTTCCCTTCGTGACCAAGCGATAGATATTCACCTATATAGCAAGACAAGAAAGAAGATATTATGATGTACTTAGAAAGACATGCAGTTTCCAATGATGGCTCCATCAAAAAAAATAACTTGTGTCAAATTGATTAATTGTAGTAGAGTTTCTATTAATAACTAGTAAGCTCAAGTTACCAGAATAAAGCCATTAGGACATTAAAGAAACTACACAAGGGATTTCTAGATTGGTGAATTACAAGATCATTATGCTTATTTCAAACAAAATCTCCCTCATCCTATTGAAGCAACCTTGGAGGACTTTAAGTTTTCTGTATCATGTCTGAGAGTTTTCTAGGCCAGTGGGATGTATTTTGCAAAATTTGCCAGAAGGGAGGAAGGTTTTTTTGCATACAGAAAACCCATAGTATTAAGTCACAGAGTGAACAGAAGTGTGAGCGAGATCTGAAAAATTTATGAAGTCAGGTTTTTTTATTTTGCTAAGCTCCTTGTTTAATAAATCGCACTACAAATCAACTGTATGTGTAGTCTTGGTTGTCCCTTATTGATAGAGCTAATGGATGTCTTTCAGCAATGTTCCTATCAGCAGATATACATTTCCTCCTAAAAGACTACACCTGAGGTCATTATTTCCTGCTCTGTCATAGCACCCCCCATCCACAGGTTTTTAAAAAGAAAATCCCAGTAGACAGGATTCATCTAGCTAGATAGCTTTTGAATAAGCAAGACAGCAGGAACAAGCAACAGCCTTGTTGTTATGATTTGGAGGATTCATTTTCGGAAGTGATCTTAAATGATGATATTAAACCATACGTTTGTGCCTGAGTAGGCTACTGTACAATAGGCTTGAAAGACAGTTATCTGGATTAATTGATAATTTCCTGCCTTTACTGTCCACTTTGGCTAAAAGAAGGGGGTAAAGAGTTAACTAATAGGAATACAAAAAGTATATTATGTGAAAATATTGAATAAATACATTAAAGTCTATATCTGTTAAAGGCTTTATAACTACCTACATTCATATTAAGAATGTATATTATATATGCTCATTGGCCAGGATTTTATTCCCATAATTCCTAAATCAAAACTTTGCTCACAGCAGTCACTCTGTTGGTTCAGTCACTGTCTCACTTCTCTCTGGGCTACTCTGTGTTCCATCTCCTGCTAGCTGTCCCTCAGCCTACTCCTCCTCCTGTGGAGGTTATGGGTCCCAATGGCAGAAATGTTCATCATGAGGAGATACACCTATGTACCAATTGTCAAGACTCTAGGTCACAAGGGGGTGGTGGTGAGCTTGCAAGAAGTGCGACTTTGGAGGCATGTGATAGCGCCACCATGAGGCCGACATGCACACCACTGCACCAGAAGTTGCGGCCCTTGGCCCTTTACTAACAAATACATTTGGGCACCTTTCAGCCATTTTATCTCAAGGGAATGTGCAAAAAACACCCTTTTTGGCGGGAAATGCAATAATGATAATAATGAACCGGAAAGTGAACTGCTGAAACTCTAATGAACCAAACAGTTGAGCGGGGGTCATTATGTGACAGATGTATTCAGCAAGTAAAAGGCATGTTCAGGTTTGGATTTAAATCTTGGCCATTCAAGATGCTTCTACTTTTTAACAAGACTAAAAAGGTTGCTTTAACAATTTGTTCGTGGTTTTCTTATAGTATGTCGAAGCTCTGTCCAATAAGTTTAGAGGCATTTACTAGTACTACTGTGGAAACTAAGCTGTACAATTAAGTAGCATAAAAAAACAAAAAAACATGGGACTAGTTTTGAGTACCTGTTTCTTTTGGCCAATTCTGTGAGCCCTTGCTTGTGCCTGCAGATCATTCTGAGGGTTCCAGTCAGAGTCAAAGATGACCACAGTGTCTGCAGAGGCCAGGTTGATCCCCAGCCCGCCAGCCCGGGTAGACAGCAGGAAACAGAAGTCCTGGATAAAGGGAGGGAAATTATTGTATTAAATATAACACCTATTGTGCATGGCAGCCACCCTGTTGAACATCAAAGGAATCTGCAAAAGGATGAAATGCAGGGATGTAACAAAATGACATTTGTAATTGTTTAAACTGAATTTGTTAAAATTCCATTAAAACAATGAGAAACATTATTTTTGTGTGTGTAGCCAGTTTTCCCATCACAATGTCATCAAACAGGCACGAGACTAAATCCAAGCTAGAGCCTCTATGTGGCAAGTTTTCAGGAGATATCTGGCTAATCTATGGAAGATGGAATTAAAATGACAAGGACAGTTACAACAACAAACAGATAGGCTTGCTATATAGCAATTACCCAAATGGCGTGGTCATGGGACACAGCATACAGTTGCAATTTATGTAATCTCCGTAGCTGTCCTTGTCATTTTTCACCTTCTTTAGCTTACTTGGGTTTATTTGGTCAACGCAGCTACTATGAAATAAATAATAAGCAGTTATCAGGCCAGCTTTAGTCAACTTGATTGCTATTCCTCTCCTATTCCTTGTAGTATTGGGTTAACTGTCCTAACATTATTAATTAGTGAACAAAAATGCACTATATACATAGTTCTGCTTAGGGATTTTTTATCATTAAGGATCTCCCTGTTGTTTACACTGCTTATGAAGAAAATTATAGAATTTTTTTTAATTTAACACACAAAGCGTCATAACTCCTACATAACTTAAATAAATATTAACACTAAACACATTTGTATTTTAATATTAAAAAAAATCCTAATGTTATTTTTTTCCCTCCCACTGCTTATGGTGAACTCAGACACAGCTAAATGACATCACTTTAATTACCAACACCTCCAATGTCCAGACCTGCAATCTGAAACACCTGATCAGATTAAATATCATGTTACATACCTCAGAGCCTTCAGCATTGAAGTGATCAAGTGCTTGTTTTCGTATTTCCCCCTTTATGGAACCATCGAGGCGCTGAGGAGCGAGAAGAGGACAGACCTCAGGCCTTGGAATATTTCTTGAATGGCCAGCAGAACAACCCCCTGTTCTGCCCCTAAGATCCCACTTGGCACATTCAACTACATGGCATTATGGGATTCATCAGGCAAGAAGCATATTGCCAAAGAGTTACAGCAGTAATGCAAATTATGTTTACAGTGATCTACCCATGCTAAGTCTATGTGGAGACAATGGTTACTCTGGCTATGGAAACCACCCAGTAGATAAAAAAATATATCTATATACTACCAATTTGCCTGGGCATGAACATTGCAACATGAGAATTAACACCAGCGCTGGCTAATAAATAAGCATTGTAAAGATGGAATTAAATAATAGATAAAGAGAGAACTAACAATAGGAATAATTAATTAGGAGAAAAGAACAAAAGAGTACATAACTGACAGTGTAAATATGCTGTGGAAACACTACCTGAAATGGGTAGCGCTTTAGGGCAAGGTACTCAGCCAGGATGTCCAACATCCGCACCATCTGGGAAAAGATGAGGACACGGTTGCCCCGCTCCCGAAGTCTGGTAAGCAGCTTATCCAGTAGCACCAGCTTCCCACTGCCTCTCACCAAAGCCTAAAAACCACACACCAGGACCAGGATTGGGAAACACTGGCTTAGAGAGCCATATGCACCAAATGCAGCAAGAATCATTTTCACTGTCCATAGGCGCTCCCATGTGGCCAAACTGAAACACACCCCTTACCATATGTAGTAACCATGAGCCACAAAGATACTGTCATGTGGCTGTTATGGCGCCACCGTATGGCCAAACTGTACATACTGGATAGGTTACATCCTACTAGTGTTTTGGACATTTACTTCAACTCTTTACATAATACCATAATCAGTTTCTGATTTATATATATTCATGTTCCAGATTACACCCACATGAAGGTTTATACATAAACAGCCATGTCTTTTCATCAGACTGGCGTGTATTATACAATTATTAATTACCTTTGTCCATGGATGCCAAAAATCAAGTCACCTGTTTGGTCAAAATCGTACTATGGGGAGACCTTTTGAAGCAAATTTCACTAATTCAAAATGGTCTAAAATCAATCAAGGCAGAGCTAATGGATCCCCATAGAAAATATGTTCCTTATGAGGAGATTGAACTCTTGTTTGTAAGACTGTCAAACGCGCTAAGTTAGTCGGTTCAATAGCGCCACCATGTGGTCAAATGGAAAAAGATTGCACTCACTATGTAATGGTATTATGTTGAAAATGTGTACCAAGTTGTATTTCAACAACAGTAAAACAATTCTCAATGGCACATGCATGAGTTGTAACCATACCATGTGCCAGACACATGTATGGTATGGTTTAATTGTAGTGGCCATGTTTATTGATATACTGGCCTGGGATATGGTCAATTTGTAGAGCTTGGTCCATGTATGGCAAATCAGAGTTCCTATGTATATTGATTTGGCATTTGGTACTTTACTAGTTGCATTTGAAGTTGATTCCCTCAAAATCCGAAATAGTGGATGTTATGGGTCCTGGTAGCAAAATGTTCTGTGCAGAGGGGATCCTATTTACCAATTTACAAGACTCTAGATCACATGGGGCGAGCGTGGTTAAGTTGGCAAAACTGGCACGTTTAGTTGCTCGTTCCACTGCTGAACTCCTAAATAGTATGAACAGTCCATAGACTTTTCCAAAGAGAAGAATACTATACTGTACTGCCCATGCAAATAAAACACATTTTAGCACAAGACACTTAGCTGAGCAATTATTGTTCATCTTACCTGCAGGTGTTCTTGTTGAGTTTCACACTCCTCCTCTGGCTGCTTGATAAGGAAACCATGATTGGTGCACTTCTTCAGCTCCATAACAATGTTAAGAAAGCCAGAAGAGCTTCCCCGAGTACCTTTCTGCAGGGCTCTGTAGTTTCTGGTCAGAATCCACCTGAGTCAAGCACCAAACAAACCACCAATTAACTACAAATAAAAGGGTTTAGAAAGTGTTCAAATAATCAGTCCAGAAATGCAGACATTGACAGAGAGAAAGGCTACATGAGGGAAAGTACTTGTAGTATTGCTTCTGTACGGCAGACATGTCAACACGAAGGATCTGTTCCACTTTGGCAGGCAGGGATTTCTCCACATCCTTCTTCACACGCCTCAGGAGGAACGGTTCAAGGACCTTGTGGAGGCTTTGATAGCCATTGTCAGTGCCTTTACCATGCTCGCTTTCAAAATCTTCCCAGTTTTCAAACCTTTGGGTGGAAAAAAAAAAGCACAATCGCAGTGGTTAAAGATCACAATGAATGAATACAAATGCATAAGTTGTTCGCCAAATGTACGTTATGTATTTAACAGATAAAAACATACTTGTCAGGCATGAGAAAGTGCAGTAGGGACCACAGCTCTTTGAGAGAGTTCTGAAGTGGAGTCCCAGTAATTAGAAGCCTATGGTTGGACCGGAACTCAATCAGGGTTTTGTACAAAAGGGAGTCATCATTCTTCAGCCGGTGAGCTTCATCAACACCCAGGAAGGCCCAGTTTATGTTCCCTAACACCGCCTATGGACAGATTACACACAAAATGACTGAATGGTGTTGAACACAATCAACATAGGGCTGTCCTCAACATTAAACAGACATAAGACACACCCTATATTTTTTTATAAAAGTTAACTATATGCAATGAGGATAAAAAGGGCACTGAATTATCACATTTAACCAATGATGCAAGAATTGTCATATATTATTAGGAGCCCGAGATCAAGATAAGACCTTACCCTTCACAGACTTTCACTGTGTTCCATATGAGGCAGCAAATCTGTCCTCAAATATAACCTTTGATTAGGCTGCCACAAAGGGCGAAGCATATTCCCAATGCAAGATAAGTGAAGTTAAGCGGGTAATATCTATGCAGGCAGTGGTTAAATGAACGGATGAAAATTGAATTTATGCACACCACTTTGAGGGCAGTGCTTGTAGCCAACTGGACAGGCCACCTTTCATAATTATAACATCCAAAATTATGCGCATCAATATGGAGATCATCACACCTTTGCTGCGGTAAGCCATCACTCTGGGAAGGTTTCCCACTAGGTGTGGGAACATTGCTGCAGGGACTTTCTTCCATTCAACTACAAGAGCATTAGTAAGGTCCGGCACTGATGATGGGTGATTAGGCCTGGCTGAGTTCAATGGGGCTGAGTTCAGGGCTCTGTGCAGGCCAGTCAAGATCTTCCACAGTGATCTTGAAACAAAAACACTTCTGTATGGGCATGGGAGCATTGTCATGCGGAAACCGGAAAGGGCCTATCCCAAACTGTTGCCACACAGTTGGAATCACAGAAACATCCAGAATGTCAATATTTATGCAGCAGCAATAACATGTCCCTTCACTGGAGCTAAGGGGTCTAGCCTAAACCATGAAAAACAGCTCAAGCCCATTATTCCTCCTCCAAAAAACTTTACACTTGGCATTAGCTGTCGGCATTAGTGTTCTAACTTAATACTGAAGGCAGTGCAATACAGACCTAACAACTATGAAAAGGACCCATTAAATCATATATACAAGTATTACTCTGACAATGAGAGGGCTGTAGTAGAGTGATGAATTCTATCAAAATGAATAAGATTCTAGGTCAAATCTGTTGCTGTCAAGTCAGATGTGCACATGACACATGCCAATGGCCGGTTAAAACATGCATCTTTTTGTACATAAACAAGACACAGACACACACACACCTTTTGACAGTGATAGAACAGCAACAATCAATAAGTCCAATCAATAAATCAGAAAAGTGTCCCAAGAAAATATTTCATTTTCTCAACTCGAATATAAAACTCACGGTGGTCGTCAAAGAGCCTAACAACCAAACAATCACTCAGTTGATTAAATAGGGTCAGCCCAAAATCTCCCTTTTCTTTATAAGAAATAATCAGAACTGTGTACCATTTTGGCAAGTATAAAACAACACTCAACAAACATTTAAAAGCAATTGTAATGTATTACCTTGTCTTTCAGTAGAATTTCATATGTGGTGATGAGTGCATTAAACTTTATTCTCTTCGTCTGATGACATACCCACTCATAGTCACGGATCTGTATGAGAAAGTAAAGCAAATGGGGACATTTTTTGCTTGGCCACAACATGAACACTGCATTAGAATTCTTCAAAAACTAAATATTCTTACTGATTTCCTACTCATCACATCTCCCAGGTAGACCACCACATTCATGTCAGGGGCCCAGGTTTCAAACTCTCTCTGCCATGAGGTTAGGGTGGACAGGGGCACCACCACAAGAAAGGGCCCATACAGTTGGTGCTGGTGAAACAGGTAAGACAGGAAGGAGATGGTCTGGATTGTTTTCCCCAGTCCCATCTCATCAGCTAGGATCACACTATTGCACCTGGAAAACACATTCTAATTATTTTACATGAATGTTTTTGACAAAATATCTCATGCCAAGTAATGTTTAGTACACCCCAGTATAGAATCAGTACTTCGACTAAATGCTTTTCAATACATTGCTCCTTTTGACTTCAAGTGTACCTGCACCAGGAGTGAGCCAGCCAATTCAGGCCATCTAACTGATAATCTCTCAGCTGCAGGTTCTCATCCCCAATGTACGATGGCTGTTTCTTTAGTGCAACAAATCTGGGCCTCTGTTTCAATACCTGGAATTAAGAGTTAGAAAAACCACCATCTTCTTTTATAACCGTAAGTATATTTTCTTTATATTTGTTCTCAGTGATATTAGTACTAGGAGACCATGTGCAATGTATCTAGTCAGCAAACTTCCCTGCACTCACTTTGCAGTCTTTGGAGGGTACCGTTTTGCTTGAGTTTCTGTTGATGAAGCTGTCTATACAATGCTGGTACTTCTTTTTCAGCAGAGCTCCATCCTCCCAGCTGCACTCTGAATAGGGTAGGCCCATCCACTTACACAGGTACTCTGGCTCATTGGACGATGATGCATTCTTATGGCTGTGAGCTAATGCACAGGAAAAACAATTAGTTTATTTTCAGATTTAAAAAAAATCTAAACATGCTGAGTATTCTGATTATATTACGATAATGTTGAGGAGGGACTTACAAGGAAAATCGGAGGGTCCCTGTGTTTTCGCCGTTTTAGATGCTGAAACAACAATAAAAAATTCCCTAATTTCATTCCTCAAATAGCAATGGTGGTTCACTACACCAATTCCTTAAATATATTATACAGTATGTAACATTCATGTAAAGAACATGGGGTAAGTCTGTCCTCACCAAACATATATTTTAACTATTGAACTGCTGCTAAACAAACATATTTCAAAAGAGTTTTGTGATTCTTACCAATGACTCTCTCCAAAATGTGGAACTGCTTATTCAAGTCAGTGGTCAGCTCTTGTTGGCAGTTGAAGTATTCTGAATCCTCTGGAGATGCTTTGCTCAACCTATGTAAAATGATTGTCAGTAAGCAAAAGAACCCATAAACATTGAAAGAAACATTAGTGTTATGTAGCTACTGCACAAGTGTTCAAAACAAGGCCTCACCAAGCATTGAGCTCATCATTCTTTTTCTTGAAGTTTTCTATTTTCTTCAGTCCCTTGACCTTCTGTTGAGTGAGGGATTCAATACTCTCCCAGGTGTTGTGGATGTAGGACCAGCCTTTCCACTTGATCAGATAATGGGTCTCTCCTTCATCCTTCTCAGGGTCAAAGTCTGCTCCCGGGTCCCCATTTTCCTCCACAGCATACTGGGTCGTGGAAGGCCCACAGGCTAAGATGGATACACAAGCAATTAATAAAAAAACTTGGTATATGTTATTGACAGATTAATAATCAGAGGATGCCTCTGATAGGAGGAAGCGTCTAGTAAATACACTGCTCAAAAAATTAAGGGAACACGTAATCATTACAGTATAACACTATGTCCAGTTAGGAAGCATAAGCGACTGGGAATAAATGTCACCTGTTTTGGTGCAAAGTGAAGTGACAACAGGTACACTGGAGAGGCAACAGCAAGACAACCCCAAAAAGGGAATGTTTATGCAGCTGGTGGCCACAGACAATTGCTCTCTCCTTATCCCCCGACTGATTCTTCTCTAGTTTTGCGTTTTGTTAGTGTCCTTGTCACTACTGGTAGCATGAGGCAGTACCTGCAGCCCATTCAGGCTGCACAGGTAGTCCCGCCCCTCCAGGATGGCACATCCATAAGTGCCGTTGCAAGGTTTGCTGCATCTCCCAGTACAGTCTCAAGAGCATGGAGGAGATACCAGGAGACGGGCCGTTACACGAGGAGAGTTGGACAGAGACGTAGAAGGGCATCAACCCTGCAGCAGGACTGGTATCAGCTCCTTTGTGTGATGAGGAACAGGAGGAGCACTGCCACAGCCCTCGATTGGCATTCGCCAGAGAATACCAGAAGTGGCAGGTCAGCCACTGGTGCCCCATTCTCTTTACAGATGAGAGCAGGTTCACACTGAGCATGTGACAGATGTGAAAGAGTCTGGAGATGCCCTGGTAAACATTATGCTGCCTGCAACATCATCCATCGTGACCAGTTTGGTGGTGGGTCAGTGATGGTCTGGGGAGGTATATCCTTGGAGGGTCACACAGACCTCCACGTGCAAGTACCCTGACTGCTGTTAGGTCCTAGGATGAAATCCCAGCATGCCCGGCCTCATGTGGCCAGAGTGTGTAGGCAGTTCCTGAATGACAAAGGCATTGATGCCATTGACAGGCCCTCACGTTCCCCATACCTAAATCCAACGGAGAACCTCTGAGACGTTATGTATCAGTGCATCCAATGCCGTCAAGTAGCGCCACAGACTGTCCAGGAGCTCACTGATGCCATGATCCAGGTCTGGGAGGAGATCCCTCAGGACACCATCTGCAGTCTCATCAGGAGCACGCACAGACATTGTTGGGAGTGCATACAGGCACGTGAGGGCCATACACACTACTGAGACACATTATGAGTTGCCATGATGAAATTCATGGAACAGTCTGTGACTTCATTTGTTTACTTCGTGAGTTTGAATCCAGCCACCAATCGGTTGGTGATTTTGGTTCCCATTGATTGTTGACATTTGGTTTCCAACAAATTACACAATGTACAGAAAAGATTTTGATCTTCAATATTTTACTCATTGAGCCCCGGTGTGTGACGTCAGTTTTCCCTTAATGTTTTCGAGCAACGTATTCGGCAACAGCTGTATATATACATTTTCCCCCTCTGTCCTCCAGTCTCGGCCAGTATAAATTCATAGTTAACTTTCTCAAAATATCAACATTGTAGAGAAATCCTTTGGTCTCATAACATTTCCTAATTGTTGTACTGTGCCTAGGCACACACTTTAGCCAGACTGGGCAAACATGTTCTAGCATTTACATTTTAAGGGATATGGTGTAGAATACTGCCTCTAAACAATAACACGAGTTGTATCCTCCTGCTCTTCCCTCACCAAATGAGACCGATATATATCACTAGCTAGTCCAGGGTGGTTTAGGGTGGGAAGGATTGTACTGCAAGTGGCTAAAGCGAGTATTAGGAGATTAAAAGTCAATGCAAACCGATAAACGGGAATGTCCGTCACTGAGTTATTTTGTAGAAAACAAACAGCAGATGTCTGCTGGTCATTTTTGCCTGCTTGTATGCTAGCAGTACAATACAAATATTACATATTGCCCCTTTAACACACAACTCTGAAAAAGTAAATACATATTACTCAACAACGAGAAGGCCCGATGAGGGCTTTCAAATAATACAATTTGGGGTTATTTCTTCCTTTAATCTGATATCAGGCTTTAGTTCATACTTTTTCACGGGTGAAGATTGCTTACCCCCTTTTTTGCCAATCCTAGTGTCTATAACCTTCTCAATGGTCTCGCTGTCATCTTCAGGCTCCGCTTCAGCTCCCTCCATCTCTATCAGGTCATCAGAGTCTGTCTCAAAGTCATTTTGGTCCTCTTTGTAACTGGTAGAAAGCAAAACAATGCATGTCATGCATGGTAATTCAACAAAAGTGTTCAACAAAAATAACACTTCATATTTTAGATTGAATTACTGCAACATTGGCAGACCTGACTTTAGCAGCCACACGTCGTCGGGTTTGTCTCTTTGGGGTGTCTTCGTCGTCGTCGTCGTCATCATCATCTTCGTCGTCATCATCATCTTCCTCAACAGAGGATTCTTGTTTCCGGTTTTTCCTTCTCTTCGAAGGATGCGGTTTTTGGACTGCATTTGATTTGGTCTGAGGCCTGTAAAATATTAAATCAAAAACAGACATGCATATCACTTTCAGACAAGTGGTCTACTTATTGGGGATATGCATCTTTCCCTTTCAAGACTATTCTGTATATGCCCTACAATACTGGAAAGACATTTTAATAACTAACAATTGCGTGATTTGGTTTGAAGAACAAAGCAGTAGAAAATGTCACCATGAATTAACTTAGAAGTTGTCCACCTGTGAAATATGGACTTCATGCAGTAATGTGTCATACCTATGGATTTACATACAAATTTTGGTCACCGGAGATGGGGGATAAGATCGTATGACATCAAGTAATGTTTTAAATCAATTACTTTCACTTCAGATTGCTAAACCTGCCAGCAGATGGTATCCTATTTGTCAAGAATACATCCATGACTCTTTATTATCATGCCAAATTAAAATGTTTATATGGTAAGTACAGAGCACTCTTCCCACTTTCAGAATTGCAGCAGCTTTTGCACCTGGTCATAGTAAACTGATTTACACAAATTGTCTACAAATGCAATCTTTTCAATGATAAGAAGTGTGACTTTAACAATTAAATTGACAAGTAATGTTACAACTATATAACAACTTCACATTCTGACATTCACTTTGGTTTTATTGTGTAGATGCATTCTAGCTACCTAAATATTGAAATTACAAAGAAATCTAGCAAGCCAGCTGGTATAGAGGGTTGCTGTGTTGGATTTGAGATCATTTGACTCTCAATGGACTACTTAGCACTTATTTACAGCAACAAAAAGATGTTCTCTTATATATGATTTATTTAATGTATCATATTTTAGCACATATTGCGCACACCCATGTAAAACACACACCCTCGCTTAGTGCATGTTTTTTCAGTTGTGTAAAAACATACATAACGCCAAGAGATCTAAATAATATTAGTTTTCAACATGCCTAAACGAACACTGCTGATTTTAAGTTGCAAGTAATAAAACAAGTAATATTGTAAAAGTAGATAAAACGGTGGCGCCGTTACAATGCAGAAGGAAATTGGTGGTGCCGTTTTAATGCAGAAGTACAGGTAATTAAATCATCATATCAGAGTAGCTTTATATTCTGCCTGCCGGATATTTTCGTCCCTGATGCTGTTTGACCCAAAACCTGAAACAGAGCACTGTAATAGAATTATTAGGATAATTCACATTGTTTACGTGTACAAAAGGGTAACGTGCAATATGGGTGCGCTGTTGGTAAAAATGCGTATAACGCATGTTATATGCGGTAAGATACGGTATATCAGAAATGTGTGGCTTTGGGTGAATCACTCCTTTAAATGAAATATGTGTAAACCAACGTGGGAATAGCCAGGTCTATTCAGAAAATGCCTACGGATTGACACAAATATATTTATTACAATGTAGTTTTGTATAATATAATTAGTTTTAATTGATTCATTTTTGTGTTCATTTTAATGGTCTCCCTATTCTTTGGATTGAGTTGGGAAGAAAAGGATAAATACAAAAGAAAAACTAAAATATCCAATAAGAATTTTTCTTTGGTGGTCTTTGTGTAGACAAAATGTAGCTTGACCTTCAGGATTTGGAAAAAAGGCACCTGCCCACGTCATTGCACCTGGTTTTCAAGAAGAATGAACCATTCAATATTTAACTTGCAATGGCTGGGACTGTTTTGGGAAGAGGCAAAGGACGCGTTATTGCCCTCAACAAGAAACGGAAATGTCACCAACAGCCAGCTTTCCCCACCCACACAGAAGGCCTAGATGCAACAGCCACATTTCGGTATTGGTATAGACATTGTTTTACTTGTTCACTGATACCCTCTGTTTGAGATCTGAGAAAATCAGAAGGGGAGAAAAACCTTTTATGATCTGTTGGTTGAACTAATTTTGGCCAAAAACATTTGCGTAATTTCTGAAAATCTGCAAAAGCAGAACAGCAGTGGCGGCATTCCATGTTTTCACCATTAAATGTAATCCCTTTTATAATTTTTGGCTCTATCCTTCAAAAGGTTAGGTTTGCAATCAGACCATTTCTATGAGGTAAAGTAGGGCCTATATTTTCAATACTATATAGATGATGGAGAGATATAGAGACCTTCAAAAGGTTTTCAAACCACTGACCAATTCTCTCATTACTAAATTTCATTGAAGTTTTATATTCCATATTTTAACATTGACAATCAAAATAAATTGTAATGACACTAGTGTTGTGAGATAAAAAGACTGATATGCTGCTTGCACAAATATTGCACCCCCTCATACTAACTAGTAGAGACACCTTTCACTGTAATAAAAGCTTTACGTCTTACATACAAGCTTTGCACACAGAATTTTATGAGCTAAATTCTAATCTATCTTGATCTCACCTGACCACCACAGCTGTTTCACGCTCATGTTTTAATATGGCACTTTGAGTAAATGCTTCTTTCTTGTCACCATCCAACAAAGGCCAGTTTTATGATTGATGCACCATTACACCACTCCCAGCCACTGAACTATGTTGCATGTTCACAGTAACTGTTGGACTCTGTGGCATCTCTAGCAAGTATCCTACTAGTAGAACTGAGTTGAAGGACACCCGTTTCTGGATTGTATTCAAAAGGATTCTTACCGCTTCACTTTCTCCATTTTGGGATAATTCATTGGAAATTGTTTATTAGGTCACACTAGTCTATAAGAACCTGTACCTCACAACACATGTGAGTGCAAAACCTAAGCCATGAAGTCCAAGGAACTCTCCATTCAAAATTTCTAAAACTGAGTTTCATGAGTGCTTTTACTGGTTTGTCTAATATCAGTGTTGTGTGTAGATAAAAAAAAAAAGAAAAAATAATCAATAGAAAACCCATCTACTACAAATCAGGTATATAATCAGGTATATAACAAAAACATGAAGTCTGGATATGTACCGAAGCAACTGTACACAACCTGCCAATTATCCAGAAATTAAGCTTAAACCACAATGCTAGAAGTTTTGGATAATGCCTTTGTAAAATTGTTTGCAATTATTACACTAGAAAAAGCTTTTATTAATTATATTTATATTATTAAAGATTTCATTAATTATATTTTGCAGAACACTTCAAAGTGTGCAGTGTGACTTCATCCCATAAAGTTAATATATTAAAACATGTTAACAAAAACAAAATTAGTCCCAATGCAATGTTATTAGATATACTATGCTGTCTACAGCAACAAACTTCAAAGTTGTAAAATGCAGTTTTAGTCTCTGCCTGTAGAACGTGGTTATGAGTTGTGGTTTTGGCTGTCACAATTATGACATTATACTTGATGATTAATTGTTGCACAAATAACTGCGATAAAAGATTTAATGTAAACGGTTTATAGTGTAAAATATATGCCACTATTATAGTGTAAGCCTAATAATAATAATGTAGGCCTAAAATGCACGTGATGGACCCGGAGACGATTATTCAGATTTGTGGTATTTGCACTTTTGAGTGCCACCTTTCTGGTTCAAATCCGGCAAATTACTTGGCTCACCTCCTTAATTTAGCTTAAAACCAAAATGTGGTTCTGTAGTTCTCTAAACTAGTTATTTACAATTAACATCCAAACTAGGGGCTGCACGATATCTCGTTTCAGCATTGACATTGCGATGTACGTATAGGTAAGGTAAACAGTCGACAAAATATATTTACGCATGAAGAAATGATGAGCGAGGAACAGGCAAAAAAAGACTGAAATGGAGAATTTGGTTGCAAAAAGAAATGCATCGTCAATTACATGGAAATACTTCAGCTACAGACAGGATGACGTTGACCAAAGATATGAACTTGGTCGAGAGTGCCTTGCAATTGTTGCCACAACAAGACCAATTTGTTCGATCATTTAAGGCGGCACCACAAATCTTTGTAAGACGAAGGCAAAGCATCTCAATGCCATCCAAAGCAAAAATCAATTTTGAATGCATTTGCCAGCATTACACCATATACAAGGTTCCAAACAGCAGAGAGAAATCACATATTCAATAACATTTAACGTCGCCAAAGACATTGTACCAATTAACACGGTTAGCAAAGAGGGTTTTAAAAACATTATACGGTCTGCAACTGGCTTAGCTCAAGTTCACTGGCTCACTGACAAAAAATATTTGTGCCCACCAAGTCGAACATCTTGTTTTTCCATCTCAATCTCTCTTATGATTTTCCATAAAGAATTAAAGAAAAATGCCACTTAGCGAGTGACACTGCAGACTATTTGCAGGTGTGCGAATACGCAATAATAATACTTTGCAATAATAACAATAATACTTATTTCCCACCAATTTACACCACACCATGCACACAGCCAACACTCCCCTTTATCCTCACCTTTTGTCAAATTACACCCTGGAAATGTAAATTAATTCAATAGAACTTTTTCCAGCTGTATTTAAAACAGTATAACCCTTTTTTTTTTATTCAGAAAAATTACTCAAATTCGATTAGACAAATAACTGGTTTGGATAAGTGATCAGCCCCTTAGAGTAATCATTATAAACATGCTGAGGTACAACCAGTCACATCCCAGATCACACACCATGCTAATTGTCCCCCACCTGAGATCAATTGCTGTGGTTTTGATTACTTCATTAGAAAACTGGCTGTTCCATGATGATTCCATTACTGGTAGTGCATGGCAACTCAAAGAACACACCATGGTTGGAAAGGCACTTTCAAAAGGGCTCTGGGACAAACTTATTAAAAGGCAGAAGTTAGGAGGATACAAAAAGATTTCAAAGGCTTTAACAATCCCTCTGAGCACAGTACAGAGCATTACTAAGAAGTGTAAAGTGTGTGGCACTACCAACACCTTGCCTAGATCGGGTGTTCCCTCAAAACTGGATGACCGAGCCAGGAGGATACTGATCAGGGAAACTACAAAGAGGCCAATGGCAACTTTGAAGGACTTTACATGTCCTTATGGCTGAGATTGGTCAGTCTGTGTATGTGACAATCTTACAAGCTTTACACATAGCTGGCCTGTATGGCAGTGTGGCAAGAAAGAAGCCTCTTCTGAAAAAGGGCCACACGGAGTATCGTTTGCGCTTTGCAAAAAAACACTTGGAAGATTCTAATGCCATGTGGAAAAAGGTTTTATGGTCAGATGAGACCAAGACTGAACTTTTTGGACTGTTATGTTTGGCGGAAACCAAATACAGCACACCACCCAAAACACATCATACCTCCTGTGAAGCATGGTGGTGGCAACATTATGTTGTGGGGGTGTTCCTTCAGCGGGGACTGGACAATTGGTCAGGATTGAAGGGAGAATGGATGCGGCCAAGTACACCCAAATTCTTGAGGAATATGTGCAGCACCCTGCTAGACAGCTGAAGATGGGCAGGTGGTTCACCTTCCAGCACGACAACGACCCTAAACACACTGCAAAAAAAACTGTGCAGTGGCTTAAGAATAGGAAGGTGAATGTCCTTGAGTGGCCAAGTCACAGAGCCCTGACCTAAATCCAATTGAAAATCAGTGGATGGACATGAAGGCAGCAGTCAATCACCGCTCACCACAAAATATGACTGAACTCGAACAATTCGGCAAGTTAGAATGGGCAAATATTTCCCAATCTAGGTGCGCAAAGCTAACAGAGACATATCTAAACAGACTGATGGCTGTAATTAAAGCATAAAGATGGCTGTACGAAGTATTAAATCATGAGACTGGTCACTTTTCCAACTCTGTTATTCAAGTGTTCATTTTTTTCAGTTTCAGAACGCTTGCCTTTTTACATTACTTGAATGTTGTAAGGCAGAATGTAAATAAAGCTAGATTTAAAAAAATATATATATTCTTGAAATTGAATTTTTTGTACGCAACACACTTCACAGAAGTTGACCTTAACACACACACTTTACAGATTTTCCATAAAGCGGGACAGTGAAGTAAAAAATGCTATTTATGCTGTAAACCCAAGGTATATGAAAATACTTCTAAAAGATGAATGAGGCAAAAGTACAGAAGGTTTCCTATTATTTTTGTCTATTTCAAGAATAACAGCACTATCAGAGGTCCATCCACCTAATTGTATGTGAGCATATGTATTGGGACATTTAGCTCACAGGTGTTGCTAATTGATCAGGTGTTTCCATTCGTGGTTCACACATACGAGTTGTAAAAAGTGTAATCTCAGTTCTAGCCTTTTGCCTTTAGAGTCTGCATTTTGTGTTAATAGGCATTATCTAACAAAGGCAGGGATATATGAATAATCAATGAAAAAGGAAGCACCTGATCAATTAGAAATGCATGAGCCAATTGCCCAAAAACTTAAGCTCCTATGAATTGGGGGATTGAGATTGGACAGTGCTGTTAGTCTTAGTTGACAAAACATATACGTGTTGAAACAGCCAGAAATAAAATGAGACATACTGTACTTTTGCATAATATTCATCTTTTAATCAAATGTTCACATGCATCGAGTACCGCACAATAACAATTTTGACTTATGTCCCAATATTTATGGAGGGCACAATATTGTATTCTACTGAAGGCTATAAAGACACCCAGTTGTACAGCACTCAAAACCAAGAAAGCACTAATAGGCCAATAGCAAGTTTCTAACCACAATCAATGGAAATTAAGCTCACAGATTAGTTATCTAAAGGCCAGGCTTCACTACACCCTTACCTTCTAGCAGGAAGTCGTCTGGATCTAACTTTTTTCTCTTCCTGCTCATTGTCTGCACTGCTGGCATCCTCCTCCTGTTCCTCATCATCATCCGAGTCATCACTTTTCCAGGTATTTCTTACAACACAGAAATACCAGAAGTTCACCCCTTGGACCTATTATTGCTCTACATCGGACTTAAGGGTGCTCTGGTTAGCCAGAGTTGTTCAGATATCTATGCACAGAAAACGATTTTGAAAACCACCTCAGCCTTGCTTTCGGCAACTCCTAATGAGGCATATTAGACAAGCACAAAGACCAACATATGCATGAAAATTTCAAGTACAACAATATATTTGGCAACATAATGAAAAAAAACAATACCACTAAATCGGATGATGCATTAATATCGAGATTGTCATAACATAGTATGGCTAAAATTGTATAATATAATAAAAAATTGTGAACCAAGACTATGGTACATATTCTAATTGGGTGACAGCAGGTGCATTTTGGGATTGACAAGAACGCAACCATGTGCTACAGACAACTGTGAGTCATCTATGGTGTCTCTTTTACTTTTAATTACTTTTGCAATTTCATTGAGAAGAGCCCAAAATCAGGTACCAAGTTAGTGTTTTAAAAAGTAATCATCAAATAAGTACATTTCATACTCACTCTCTTTTCTTTTGTCGTGGTGCTTTTCTTTTGGGAATTTCCCCTTCTGAGTCACTGCTACCCTGCAAATGTGTTGACATTGCTTACATCTCAATAAGAGATAATTAATAATCCAGATCAGATCCACTAGATGTGACATCTGAGAAAAACTGACATTTTCATTCAGGTCTGACTTCTGTAACATGGATGTTTGTTCATTACACTACCACTCAGTAGTATTTTAGAATATCATCACGTTACACTTCTTACCCCAGCTCCAATATTGAGACGAGCAGGTTCTTGCCTACTACGATTTGATCGCCTGACTCCGTAGACATCTGGATGCTCCTCCCACATCTGGAACCGGAAAAATATCAAATTGGATAATTGCATTGTTGACTCCACTTTTTTGTGGCTAAATCCCAATGGAGGCCCAACCACATTTTTTTTATCCACTGTCATCAATGTATCAGTAAAACTGATGGGAAAAGGTAATCTAGAAAGAAAAAAAAGCTAGCATCATAAATATACTAAGGTATGAAATAAGTGGGTCCATTTAAACACACTGAAGTATACCAATTTAAATACTATTACTATTTAGTATACTAACATTCAACTAAAGTCCTCCAAAATAATAAACTTTAAGAATACTGCTTTTTTGACTTGGTCATTCATGACTTTCGGTTGCACTTGGAGTATACATCTAAAGTGAGAACTCCCTCAGTCATCTATAAAGATCAGAAAACACATACTAAATAATTATTTCCCCCAAAAAAACTAAGGAATCATCTTTTCTAAACTTGGTAAAAAAAAAACATTTGCTATCAGAAAATGGCAAATCTAGAGCACAAAATGTATTTGGATGTGAAAAATAAAAACCATTTGCTTTAGGCCTTCAGTTTTTTTTGTTGGTGACACTTTGATATCGCAATAATTTCAGGTTTTTAAAGTCTATTTTGAATGCAGAAGTCTGACAATGTTGTGTCTGTTAGGCCTGTGAAAAAAATATTGTTAATTCCAGTCATGACCTTAGAAGTTAGGTCAAACTTGTGTATTGGATATGGGGTGGGACACAAACTGTTGCAAGAGCACATTTTACACTGGTGTCCAAGGGTTACAAAACAATGACTAATAGGCAGTTTAGTCTACATTTCAGTTTAGGACTGCGGATAAGATCCATTTAAATAATTGGTTAATCTGGTGATTATTGTGATTAATCTGATGAAAAAACTTAAGACTTATTTATTAGCTTTTCCTCATCTCACAATTCTTCCTTTTAAAACAACTTGAGATAGCAGTAATCAAACAGAATACATGCAAAAAAGGTTTTTATTAAGTGCATATAGCAACAGATTTACATAGCTATCTTACTCTAGTTTGAAAACTAATACACTAAACTGTTTTGATTAATAATTTATCATTAAAAACAATGCATACCTAGTATGACAAAACACTCAAAATGGTATGCTTTAACACGTTTTCAGCCAGAAAGTAAAACCTTGAACGGAGAATCTTATAACAATTATAGCCTGATGTACAAAGACAACATCCCTATAACTCAATTAATTGAAGTATGAGGTAGTATCTATGACACTCATGGCATGATCAGTCACATCAGTAACACTGGGAATGCTTAGCAGATGCTCGACAGTAAACCAACTCAACATGCCCAAGCAGCCCCCAGTTCAGGTGTACTACTGGGATCGTTAAGTTACTGCAATACTAAACAAATTCAACAAATGTTTTATTGCAACCCATAGCTAGCGTGCTGCTCGATTGCAAAGAAAACTGCACACACAAGTAGCCCACAGGTTTTAGTGATGCTTATGCAAAAGTTATATTAAAAGGGGCAACATGCACAGAATTATCCTTCCCACTCTAAACCACCCTGGACTGGCTATTCCAAGTCGTGTTATTGTTTAGAGGCAGGATTTTACACAGTGACCCATTATTTGCATTCTTTTTTGAGCCACAGAGCAATCCATAATAGGCACTTAATTCCTACAAGTGTCCCTGCTCCCGCTGAAGCTGTTAGCATCAACTTTACAAATACCATACTATACCTGTACTATTTCCAGGCTATTCACTGGCAATTCACAGCTTACATTTCAATAAAAACTGGAAAAATGTAGGTGGTTCTAGAACTTTTGATCAGTAGTGTATATTAAATACAAAGGTATTCATGTTATATTTTTAGAGCACTATAGGTCATAGTATTTTTGCTAAATAATTTTTATTGCACACTGATTTTATTTTTATAACAAGGACATGAATCAATTATTGAAAGGTATTCAACCAGTGCTGTGGGAGCTCCCAGTTGATACAGATGAAAATAATCTGCCGTATCGAAGACAACTGCCTTACAGCCATCCTCGACCTGTGAAACCTCAAAGTTGCTGTAATTTTCTGACAAAAAGTCCACTTCTAAAGGATCACTGATCATGCTGTGAATCTAAATGAAAATTAAGACCAAATAGCATTCCACATAAGTTAGACAAAAATCCAATAATATAAAGATGTGATTTCTCAGTAAGCACTGTTTGATCAATTATCATGATGAGGAAGATGTATCAGCCCAACCAGGCACTGCCAAGAAAAGGCTGTGCCTTAAAACCCAGCACTGAAAAAGGAAGACTTGTGAAAGAAGCCATAGGGATACTAACAATCACTTTGTAGAGGCTACAGAGTTCAAAAGCTGGGAGCGGAGTAATGGCACACCAGTCAACCAAATAAAGAGCTCTGTAAAACTTTGGAAGGTGTGGGGGGGTGGCAAGAAAGAAGCCATGATTGAAAATGTTGTCTAAAGCGGGTCTGGAGTTAGCCAGAAGCATGAGAGGGGAATCATGTTATCGGAGACCAAAATGCGCAAACCTAACACTGCCTATGCATCAAGACACACTATCCCTAGTGACATACGGTGATGGCTGCATCATTCATTGAGAATGCTTCTCTTCAGCAAGAGCTTTTTAAAATTGAAGAAAGAATGAATGAAGCAAAACACTGCAGCAATACTGCAAGAGAACCATATTGGGAGGACATTCACCAACATAGGTGTGCCTCAAGAACCAAAAGTTGAATGTCCTACAGTGACCCGATCTCACTGCCATTGAGAATAAGTGGTACAATTCAACCAATCTTGACAGCAATTATAGTAGCAAAGGGTGGATCTACAAAATCTTATTGTGTGGGTTAATGCAAAGAACATATTACAGTCAACCTAATGTCACCATACAATAGTTGAAGTTTTGCATTTCAGTACTTTAAAGTAAAATATAAAACAGAATGAATTCTCAACGTACTTATTGTCATAGAGTAATATGAGAGAATTGGTCAGTGGCCTGAAAATATAGAGTGGACATCAAAAGTCTACTGGATCTGATTGTAGAATCACAATCAGGATATACATCACTTGGAGGGAATTACATGTACAATAGTACATTGAAATCCTTTATTGAGAAGGGAAAGCAGTATTTCACAAACAGGACATTTCAAAAAGTCAGGAAGTCCCTCCAAAAATGATGACAGGGCAAGGAACAAGATCACCAGAACAACCTTGAAGGAGCTGCAGAAAATTGTCAAGAACTGGTCATTCGCTGCATATTAAAACCATTGTGCTTATTCTCCACGTCTTAACTGTGATCTAGACTGGCAAGATACAAAAAACAAGAAACCAGGAAAGCCTAGTTCAGCCGGCCCGCAATAGAAAATGTTGCTATCTCGAGATTTGAACCGGGGTCACCCATGCAAATGGTTGTGTCGTTAATCACTACACCACTGAGCTGTACAGGTGCTGGGTGTCAGTAAAGCCTCTTGTCTCTATCCTGAACAAATCCTCTTTAACCACGAGCTGTTTTAATAGTTAACTGGCCATTCGTGAATTATATTTTTTAATTGTTATTGGCCGTTCATGAATGACATTGATATAGTTAAACTGACTAACATTTCTTACTATGCATTGCGTTTGCCACTGGCCGTTTGAACAGCGTATTAGTCAGTAATAAGCATTACCGGTATCTACTAACTTACTGGAATAGTCATAAGAATAGAGCAATTGCTAGCGAGTCTGCCAAAGCTATTTCATTTCATGGCATAAGAACATATTTTATTCTTTCATTCGTGAAGGATATTTATAAAATAACTATCAATAAAGGTGACGATAACTAACTTTTTCATCAAGTGAAAAGACGAGAGAAACATTGAATCTACCAGAAATAATTAATAAATACCATTGCTCTCATGAGAGGCACTGTCTTTAACCACTATGCGATCACATTACATGTTTCAGCAGTCGCTAGACTCCATTGAGGGGTGTGTAAAACTGACTAACGTTTCTTATTAATTTTTACCTCCACCCCAAATAGCGTCTATGAACTGTATTGCTTTTGCCACGGGCTGTTTTAACAGCTTATTAGCCAGTAATAGGCTTACTAGTATCTACTAACTTCCTAGGAATAATCATAAGAATTGAGCAGTTTCTAGCAAGACTGAAGATGAACTATTCCATGCCAGAACCAGTCGCAATAAAACCGTATACAGTTTCAGATTTTGGTTTTAGCCAGCGAAGTTTTCGCTAAAACGGAATAATTCATAATGCGTACTTCGCTTCGCCTGCGAGGAGATACGAACTCGGGACCTATAGTTCACAAGTCTGCTTCTCTAACCACTATCCCATTTAACAAGGGGTAATCAGTCAGTCAGGCACTCAGTAAGAGACATTCGCTCTTCTTAGCCTGCTCCGCTTACGCGGTCTGGCAAAAAGAACATCGAAGTCTGTATACATTTTTGCAAGAAGACAGATCTAGCCTCTTACGGGAAAGTGTTATGGTCTGATGAAACCATGGTAGAACATTTTGGCCTTAATTCCAAAACATGTTGGTTGCAACGCCAACACAGGTTATCACCCAAAATACACCGCTCATTGTGTCAAACATGGTGACAGCAGCTTCATGCTATGGGGCTGCTTCTGTTCAGAGGGGACAGGAGATCTGGCCAAGAATAGGAAAATGAATAGCTCCAATTTAAATAAAATGTAGGCACAAAAATTTTAGTTTGAAAATTATTTCACTTTACAAAGTGACAGCGATCTGAAGCGTACAGTCATAGGAACTTAGAAATGGCTTGCAAAATGGAAGATTAATGTCGTTAAATAGCCCAATATGTGGACAGACAAAGTGGGCTGTACACGAGACCCCCACATCTCAGTAGGGTTCGGATAGCTCTGGAACAACATGTGATAGTCATACAAGACGCTTTCCACACCATTACCCTACATCACCAGCAGACGCATAAGTGTATTTCCAGTCATGTGAAATCCATAGATTAGGGCCAAATGAACATATTACAATTAACTGTTTTCTTCATATGAACTACAGCTCAGTAAAATTGTTGCGTTTATATTTTTGTTCAATTTATATTTTTGCATGGGTGTGTTGAAGAAAAAGGCAGCATGTGAGCAGGCCAAGAGAAAGTACCCCAGGCATTTTCTTTATATACGTGGGTACCCATGTCTGTTTGTGCATGTGCACAAACATGTATGTGTTTTTAACACAGTTTAATGTTGGGGGGTGTAGCCGTGGATATGCATCGGTACTCCGTGGTTGAGAATAGAGGGTTTCAGCACCTTAAAAGGTTGTAGAGGCCTTACGAATCTCCCTCTTCTTCCTTCTTCAGCAAACAAGTACTATCAACTCTATACACTTTCATTATATATTTTATATATTTTTGCTAAATATCCAAGTCAAATGTGAGAGCAACAGCCGTCATTACCCTTAGAATGAATAGAAAACTCAAAGAACTGTCATTGGGCATGTGGCCTTTCAAGGGAACAATTAGATAATTTTGTGTATCTGCATGTGGCCTGATGACTGAATAAAAGTTGTATGATGTTGCATCCCTTCTTTGTGTAATATGTTCCTTTTTTATAGTAACACGAGTGAAGTAATTTCATGGATAACATCTTCCACTTAGATGCTATGTCAGTGATAAGACTTCTAATGTGACATTCTCGTTTGAAAAATGACTGCCCATTTTGTGTGTGCTTTCTTCTGGTGCTCCAAAAGTGTAGGTTAATTATGAGGTGATATCCTTCTTCGGTGTGGCATGCATGTACCTTCATATTATTGTTTAATATCCAAAGATGGTTGTGTTCAATAGCACTGTTGCATTCCCTATCCCCTTGTACATGGCATTACAATCCAAAAGCTGAAAGAACAGAAAAACCTGATCTTGAAGATTTCGCATCTTTGTATTATTAAGGATTTAATCACTTGGACTGCTTGAGCTAGATTAGATTTAATTCATTTCCACATAACCTATGTTGCCCATTAAAGAGAACATTTATTATATTCTCGGAATTAAGGTATTCCGATTTTATTTTTTAAGTGTCTATATTTGGGTTGTTATTGTTAATACAACATTCAAATGTGTTCAATCTTTTCTTGGTGCCGGAATCTTCAAATGGTCCATTAGAGACATGGGACACATTCGGAAGCACAGGTTTAGGCGACAAAAAAAACAACATACATTGCCATGATTTTCTATAGGGGGGGGGGGAGCTAATGAATCCTATAAGCTTGTATTTACAAAACTGATTTTAGTCAGTGAAGGCAAGGAAAATGGGACATAATATTTTACATGACTGCTTAATATGTTCCTGTACCGCCGATTCCCTAAAACCTATATACAATGTAACCTCACTGCAATTGGTTGATTTCAGATCCTAAGTTTTAGAGTACAGGCCCAAGAAAAATCAAATTACACCAATACCAGGTTTCAGTCCAGGACTTGCTTTGTTTACCTTCTTTACATCTGCCAGATTGTCTTTCTTTTTAACTGGTGGTTTGTCCTTGACCTCTGCTGAAGCCTGCTGCGAATCACTCTCAGACCCGGACGGGCTTCCAGATTCAGAGGAGCTGTTGGACTCTCCAGAGTGGTGCGATCTTCTCCTCTCACTGCCCTGCTCACTCTCCGACTGACTCCCAGACTCCGACCCAGAGCGGTTCGATTCTTCTGAGGCCGAATTGCTATGGTATCAAAAATATTTGGATTTTCAGTCTAAATAAAATAGAACCAAATGTACTTAATATCATCCTTTTAGTGTTGGACGTATTTTATTGCCCTTTGCAAAAACAAACGCACTTTCATAACAGTTGACCTCGCACCCATTATGCTGTTCAAAGAACAAATGTTAAAGTAGAACTATAAGCTTAATATACAAATATAAAGTAGAATTACTGTAATTTTGCTTTTTCATATACAGGATATCTACATAGTACACTTTTAAAACAGTAGATGGCGCCAAACGAGGCAGTCAACCAAAAACAATGAAGTTCCTAAGCAGAATCTACCCAATAGCAAACATCTAGACCTGAAGCAAAACTAACCTTAAGGCCAATATTTCAGAATTTTGTCAATACAAACAATAGGCAACTTTTAAGCAGTACATGGAAACCATAACAAAAGCATGCGTAGATACATTCAAAACAATCCACGCTACAAGTATATTTACAAAACAATACCATATTCTTACAGTACTTTCTCTCTCACAGTTCTTTACTTTTGCCTTGAATTAAACTTAAATATATTAGAGCAATTAAAATATTGATCGAAATGAATCTCATAACACAAGCACATTACACACCGCAACAAGTATTTAAAAGGAATTGACGTATACATAGTATGAAATTAGTAAATAAATTATTATATTTCACATATTGCTGAATTAATATCTTTATACCACCATTCAGACAAAAATGTTGTTAATAATTTTGTTTCGACTCCTAGGTTTGTAAGAATGCATCTGCTGCTGTCCATGCTGATGACTCCATCTGTGGAGAGTAAAGTCAGATATGGGCGGGTCAAAAAAACTAGACTGATTTACTATAGGCTTGTGGGTTGCTAGGTGAAGAATACTCCCCGCCCAAAATGAAAGCCTCTGACCTTTGAAACACTTCCTGTTTCCCTTTAGTTCCGAACACATTCAGAAAGTCATACAGGCTATTTGGTATAAGCAACAGCCATGTTGTGGCTGAAAGTTGACTCCACATTTATTAAAACAAAATTTGTTGAGATGATCTGCTTTCTCTAAGCACATCTTGCTTATGTGCTTGAAAACAGGTCCTCTAGCAGGGTGAGAGCAATCAAAAGGATTATAATTTTTTGGGGGGACAGACTTAAGATAAAATGTGCATGTTATTAAAATGGCTGCCAACAGTTAAGCAAAAACACAGTATGGGCGTGTGTTCCTCTGCTCAGACAACTTTAAACACCTAAGGTCCTAGAGTGCCTGGATAAGTATCAGTTAACCACATTACATTATAGCAATCTGTTGATATACTGGCATGATACCAAATCATTGGTTGATACATGCAAAATCTGAAAAGAAAAACAAGGCCCATGTTTTCATATCATGCATTATTAATAAAAAAGATATGCTGATCTTCCTTAAGGTGCAAACCAAACATATAGACATTCTGTAGGCCTTTCTGTAGCACTTACATCAGAAATAAGACCATATCCCAAATATAAGTCATGTAATGTTAAATCAGGCTTTAACCATTCAACCTTTCAAACCTTTTTCAAATTATACATGTCATTCGACATCAGTAAGCTCCATGATTGAATTAGAATAATATCATGGGTAGAACAGGTGTTAATGCAGACTTACCATCCCTCAGAGTATGAAATGTTATCAGTATGCTAGACAACCAGACAGTTGGATGTTACATTCATCTCAAGCCTACCAGTCCACTGGGGCAGCAAGAATTAAGATGGTAATAGACATGATCACCCATGTGGCCTCAAAATAAACTGAGAACACAAGACCCTTTAATTAAGACATCACTTTTATTGATGATAAATTATTAAAAAGACTTTTGTTGCTTTTTTCCAACAGAGGGATAATACATTTGAATCCCAACTTTAGACTATACCTTATTTGGTAAAATACAAAATTCAAATACTTAAAACATTCCCCAAAAAAATCTGCAATAGAAAATTACCATCTTGGCACTTAAAACTATGGCTGATATGTGAATTGATATGACTGATAAATCAATTTATCAATAGGGCTCCATACAGATTTTACACAGAAGGTAATGGAAAACACTGCCAGAAATTCTTCAAAGAACCTGCATTTGACAACAGTATCTCTGGTCGTGATTCAATCAAAGAAATACCTTTTAAACGGCAAGTGTTTAAGGTGAAGATTGTTTTCAGAATTAAAAAAACCCTCCATAAATAGAAAAGAAATCAGTGGTTATCCAACAATATGTATGCTGTCATCTTATCTCTTTACAAACTCCAAACAACTACGTGCCATGTCAGAGTCCCATATTTCATGGTGACATTCATCTTCCTCAATCAATGAGAGAAGGTTTGAAAGAGACAAGCTAGTGGCAAATAATGTTGGAATACTTGTGTTGAATTACTTCAGAGAGCAAAAATAATGTGGTTAATTTAATAAAACAGCTTAACTTGTAATAACCCCTTATAACTGGACGTAGACATAAGATACACCTTTGTTTGATGGAAGAACAGAGATTATAGTGGTGTGAGGACATCACTCAACTGTATAAAAAAAGAAAAACATTTTCATGGGCCATTGCTACAGATTTACTATAAACATCTTAACCTATGACAAATTTGTAAACTGTGTGTAAATTTAGGCATGTCAATGGTTAGTCAGAGTTCTATAATAGTGAAAACCCCTTCAAAAGAGATTAATCAATGCTAAAGGCCCCACTGAAGGACATGGGAAATGCTATCAATAACATTGTTTTCCCATATAGATTATTGAGAAAACTTACTTTAATGTATGGAACTAATATTTTGTTAAAATATTTATTCATAACATATGTTGTATAGGTGAAATACATTTTGAATTTAAGAGGACTAACTAACAGTGACAAAGTTTTTAAATAGACAATATTTGAGCATCCATTCCTTACTGCTAGAAACATATGAGAAAAAGTGATTTGTAAGCCTAATAACAAGGAGGAAAAGAGATCCACAAATAGAAACTGAAATGCAGAGAACATTCAGTCATGATTGATTGGCTTGCTCACATCCATAACACAGTTCTCATAAAAATACCATGTTATGATTTAGGACAGCATAATATACGTTTTTATTTTTATGTACTAAACTGTTTCAAACGAGGACAAATATTTATTTCAACGTAAAGTTATCCACATGGTTGTCACTGCAGACCACGTAGATAGAAACATTGAAAATGCATTTCAATATTTCCATTTAGCCCCTATATGTTATCATAAATAAATCAGATGTCTCAAACGTAAAAAAAAATAAAGAATAAGGATTGCTCAATTGGTGCAACGCAGTGTCGATTAATAAGGCAAGGTCACATTACATGGTAACAACAGAACACATTCGGAAGTCATGTATTAGTTATTGGAGATAAGGCCAATTAAATTTAGTTTGTAGGCTATACTGAATGGGGAAAAATGTAATACATGGGCCTGAAAGTTCAGTCTTAAGGGTAACAAATGCTACGAAAATTTGGGTGTGGCTTTTAAACAACACCAAGGTCATTGATTTGGAACAAGTAGAAATCGTGAAAACTATGTTGCAAATGTGTCCACAGGTGATCAACCATGCTTGTCAAGGTAAACAATTAAGGCAGCTGGCAAAACAATTAAAATAAAGATCGTACCTTGATGCATTGCTCTGAGTCGATCCTTCGTCTTCTTGCTTTTTATTTTTATTCTTCATCATCGTTTTATCTTGAAAACGTTTGATTTGATATTCTTATGTCCTGGTATTTACTGTCAAAAGTTAGAAGAGTGATGCACTATCATAAAAGTCACAAGATTTTTTTCTCCTCAGAGGACAGTAAAAGCCTTGACGTTACGAAATAAGACAAAAGCAATGTCAAACTTTAAAACGAACACTTTTAGTATGAATATATAAAATATCGATAAATAAATGACAACTGATGACAACCTGTGATAGAAAAAAACAAGTGTTGAGACCATTTACAATTAGATCCACTGATCGACCCACACTAATTCTAACTGCGTCATCAGAGAAAAGACGACCAAATTGTGATAATACGTAATTTTTTAAACAATATATTGTAGATGGGTTATTATAAAATGTCAACATACCTATTCCATGTAGGCTACAGGAAGGTATAACGAAGTATTAGATTCCAGCCGCAGAGTCTAGACTATATAATAATTGACCAAAAATAAGCCATTAAAAATGTTAAATGAATAGAAACATTCAGAAAACATACATAATGTTAATAATAGGATATTTAAGCGTCAACAAAAGTGAGTGAGACGAAAGGCTTTCAAGAGCTCTTCACAGAGCACACTAAAAATGGAGGCGCGCCATGGCTGCCAGACCTAGGCAGAGAAAACAACGACTCGCGCATACACTCTGCAAAACGGATCTACACGACGAAAAACGCATTAAACAACGGTGAAAACCTAAACAACAATTTATCATATAATTGGTTCTTCTTTAAACTAAAAAAAATATTAATAGAGCGCCATATTCCAGCTCGATTTAATGGGAAAAGAACAGGGCTGACAAAGCCCAGCGAAATGTTCCCCTTTCCAAGGCTCATCCGCCATCTAAAGCTCCTTCCTAGCTCTGAAAGCTTTGCCTTTGATTGACGTTATTTCCATTTACCCCCACACTCAGGTGATGTCCCGAAGTCCCACCCCCTTTATTTTCTATGAAAACGGCAAAAAAAACTATAACATATTTATATGAAGGATATACTTTGTTTGTTTTTTCAAAATTAGTATTTAACAAAGTTAAATCCAATCTAATACAAAAAGAACTCTTGAAGTTTGGAAATATATATTATATACTGAAATCCATCACTTCCTGTTCAGACAGGATATAAGACTACAGGAGCCATTTTAGAGGCAAAAAGCATTGGACACCATTTTAGTTTTCTTTGTAAAATGTGGAGCCCTATAGAACGTGTACTTTGGTTGAAATAAAAAAAAACAGCATGGAGCAGTCAGCCCTTCACAACGGATTGTGTCCATTACTAGAAGCCATAGTTTATCATATAACTTGACTTCAGTATTTTGTTCTTGTTATTTCCATGTTTGCTAATCACGAATGTTAAATTATTTTAACCCAGACCTACCTAGTATATAATGTAATAAATTATTTAACTAAACCCACCAAAATGAGACAAGGAAATACCAAAATTTGTTAGCGTAATGTGTAACATAAGCATTGTTTTAGCATAGTAACAACATTTACAAAACAATATTTTACTTGCGTTTGCTCTTGACTAAATCCCTCAAGTCCACGTAACGCTAGTATTGACTAGCTAGCACTTAAAACTTAACATTAATCTAGTATTCTTTTAAAATATAGATATATACACACATATATTTATTAAATTGTATGGTAACAGCAGGCAATCATAAATCCCAGAAATTACATTTTATAAAATGTACTGAATTTGTACTTAATGTCTAGATTTAGCTACAATAATACAGCTTTGTGACATTCTTAGGTAGCATACTGATCAATGAACAATAGTCAGAATAGTGAAATACAATTTTATTTAACATAAACATCCAATTAGGATTCACAGAAGTAGAAAAGGTCACTGTAGTATAATGTAGCTATTACAATAATCAAACAATTGAGTCCAATGAATCGGCAGCACATTCAAAGCAAGAGCTCATGTTATATTTTGAATGTAGTTCCAATTTATGCATTTTATCCACGCAAATAAAATCCAGAAAAATCGAAACAGTTATATTAAAAATATCGAATTAACAAAAAAAATCAAAATCACAGCTGCCATCTTGATGACAGTAGTTTTCTCCACATCAATGTCCATTATTATGAATTCTTTAATGGAATTAAGGGGGGGTGGGGGGGGTAGAAAAACCCTCATTAGTTTGCAATAAATATTAACTTTTCTCCCAAACCATTATTAGTAATTTTCCCATTAAAATAGCTTCACTAATAGCAAAAGATGTAGAAGCTTATCAGCTAGCTAAAAGAGTTGATAATGAAAGCCAGAAGTTAAATTCATTACCGCAGTACTATTAAAATGTATGCAAAAACAAAATCAAGTATGCTAATTGAAGAATTTAGGTCTGAATCCTTGCTACCCATATACAGGTACAATGGGTTATTTGCGAGCGCCATTTGAAATTGCTCTTGAACACCAACATATGCTCACTGAATTAAATCAAATTCATGATGAATAATAAAAGTAATGACAGCCCAAACTAGCTAATTAAAAGTTTCAGGAAAAGCTAAAAAATGTAAGCGTTGAAAATAAAAATATTAAAAAAGTCCTCTTGAAAGATTTAACAATAAATTGCCCATCAAATATTTGCATGATTCCATTCACCTACTCCCAAAAAACAGAATACTCAAAACTCACAGAGGAATCTTAGGAACATGACTAGTTCTTACTTGGTAGCTCGTTATGATCAGTTCTTAATGTCAGAAAGTGGCCATTAAAAAGATTTTAGAAGTATTCCAGAGATATTCTAGTTGAGTTTCAGACAATTCCAAGGAAGCATTGTTAAATTGAATAGCACTATTTAACCAATCTTACAGCTGAAACAGCAAGACAAAACAATTGCATGCACAAGAAAAAGATAAGCAAATGGAATGTTCCAACATGTCTGTTTATGAAAATGCATCACAGTTCACTATAAAATATTCTAGAATAGTGATTTATATGACATAAAGAGGTGTTAATGCAAGCCATGCCATGGTTTGTGATATACTTTGGGGATTAATAAAAACATACAATAAATTGTTAAAATTAACTTGATATGGCATACTATTATTTAACTTTCTGGCTAGGCAAAACTACTTGAACTGTCCACTAGGGGGGTTCACTGAAATATAAATTGCGCACATGTACGTTGGCATAAGTTCAACTCAAAAGTGCCTTTTCTAAGCGCTCTTGGACAACGGCGATATCTGAACAATTCGTTAGTATCGATTACACTATTAATAGTTTGTAACTATTACATGTAAAAAACAAGTACAAAAACAAAAATACTAATCATGCATGGAGTTAAACAACACCTGCAAAATCCACTTCCTCTGCATGCACCCTGCAACCAATGTCCACACAAAACCAGCAGAGATTCACCAAAGAGATTAAACTCATGTACAATGAAAAGTTTTTTGTTTTTTAAACTAAATTGGTTATGCATTCACATGAACCAAGAAAAATGAGTTGCAGGGTTCTGACCAATGTGAGTTCATGACCAACAAGACAGTGAAAAGAGGTTTTGGTGTATTGTGCGAGCTAAGTTAAAGTACTGCATTCTAACGAGGAAGAATCTCAGTCAATGTACTAGGCTAAAACACTTTAATATCTGCTTGGCCTTTCAGTTCAAGTTCATAGTCGGGGAGTAGGGACATGCACATAAATTGTAGAGGTGGATGGGGACTAATAATTACACGGTTATTCCTTGTTTCACTTTACTAAAGAAAGAGACTGGACCACTATCACATAATACGGGTTACGATTTAAGTGTGACAGTTTTACTTTTAGAAGTGCAAAATTCCTCCCAGTTAATTTAACTAAAATTGTGAATAAATAATAGTAGTATTGGTGGGCACAAATTAGAATTTATTGGAATATTTTTATGCAATACATTATGTATTCTGTCAGAATACAGACCTTAGACCAAAAAGCACTAAAATGAATGTTGGTAGGTATAAGTAAACAAACTACATGCCTGGCATATGGTATAGGCAAAAAAGAACCAACTTTTCTAAATTGGATTAAAGTGCTGAAGATTTCAGAAGCTACAGTATAAAGAAATAATTAAACTTCTAGGGATAATATGTTGCTTCTGGGTTAAGTAAGGGTATATTTGAGTGATTCTACAATTAAAAGAAGGAAGAAATTAGCAACTCCAAATTGATTCAGTGTGGATATTTATGTTAAGAGAATTTCTAGATTTTACAATTTGAAATCAGATGTGTTCATCCTGAAAATAGCCTATTGGTCAGGAAAATGTGTAATCCATGGGTCAGTTCTAAACATGCATTATAATCTACAGCTACATTGAACAATCACTAGCTGGAAATGTGTGTAAAAAAAATTTGGAAAAAAAATTAAATAATAAAATAATAAGATTTAAATACCAACTAAATATTTGGTTTGATGAAATTTAAAGGTAATTTGGCCATTTAAAAAACGTGAACAATAGAGTTTAAGCCATAACCATGTAGCAATAAACAAAAAACAACTCTCGTATATACACCTTTTAAAAATATTGAAACATTAGGCTGATTTTCAAGACGGTAGATCTCTGAATATCTTTACTATTCAGAATCATTGCCTAAAGGATATCAAATCTTTGGCAACTCTACCCCCATTAACAAACAATAGGTATAGCACTATTATTAACATACATGCTTTGTTACTTCATTGTTATGTAACAACACTAAATACTTTTCAAAATGTTTTATTTAGTACAGAGTATTGACAGATTCAGATACAGCAGACATTTGAAGATATCTGAATTTCTTTCCCGCACACAATAAGACTTACATAGCTGTCTTCTTTATTGTAGAGGGAACAGCACAGGCAGTCAGTCCATGACTGGAATCTGTTAGGGATAAGTGAAGAAATTAGGCAACCATCAAGTATGAGTAACATAAAAACATGAAAATGTGGTCAACTCACAGAATGGAATTCCTAATCAAGATTTTTACTCTTTTGCAAAGAGAAACATGTTTCCCAAAATACAAATTCTGATTTCTTGGTGCAATCCTTTGAATTCCATTCAAGTGGTGTCAGAATAATTTAAATATGGGATCCTGAGAAATAATTTTAGCTATAATAAAATAAATCTACAACTGGAGGATTTTCAACTAATTTACAGATTATAGACAATGTTTACCAGCTGTCAAAATTAGTGAGCTAAATACCTTATTAGCAATTTAAGCTCATTAACTATTATATCATTACAATAATCTTCATTAAATCATTGCCTTACTAATTTCAAACAGTTCTCACTTTAAATAACTTAAGTGTTACACCAGCTTCAAAAACAGAACACACTAGTACACAAGAATAACGTGACCAGACTGCCGGGAACTTTAAATGAAGAAAATTGACAAAACTTGCAAGATAATAATTATGGCCATTACGTATTTCATGTTTATTCCACACATGCATTTGTTCCTTCATGAGTTCATCATAGTAACTTGCTAGGTAACTAACTTACGTAGAGTGATGGGGGGGTGGGGGACCCACCAAATATATAATGTTTTCACTAGCTAGCCAGTTAGCAAGTGATCACTTTGTGAAGTTTTCGCTAACATGTTTTACGAAACGTTAACATTACCTAACCCAACCCAGCTAAATGCTAGCTAACTTTTTATAACCATTAGCTAGCAAGCAGCTGACTAATTTTTGTGTATTGACTGGCACAAGGTATGAAATATGGTTCATACAACCATTCTTTCAATTATGTCTGGCTTAAACATAGTTGTGCACATTTCATCATGTCTGTTGTTGCAACATTTGATAGCTTTCTTGGCTAGGTAGCTTAACTCTCCTTACACTACAAGAGGGTCATGTTCTTGGCTAATCAGACAAAGGCAATATTTTCATGTCACAGGAACCAACAAATCTTTCACGATTTGAAGCAGTGTCACCATAGAAGCTAACTAATAGTGAATATTTTTGCCCACTTTGTGTTAAGCATAACACTATCCATTGTGTTCACAGACATAAAAACTAACCTTTTATTATTACCCTTTACTACTGTTAATTTGTTATTTCTCCCAAGTATTAAATGAGTGCAGAGTTCCAGACTAATGCATTTACAATCTAGTGTTACAGGTTCACTGAACACACACAACTATATCATCTTCCACGTTAAAGTAATTCCTTTCCTTAATTCATCATTCCGGTTATTTAAATGTGTTGGGTAATCTGGTTGTGTAATGATTTTCTCAATCTTTAACTAAAAGAAACAATGTACATACTTACAAGTCTTGTTCATTCTGATCCCCAGAGTCATCAGTTAGGTGGATTGTCCAGATGACAAACCTTCAAAAATAAGGCAACAGTAAATATGTGGTCCCACACAAAGGATGCTACTTTGGCCAATCAGTGACACTATTGAAAGAATACAACTCTATAGCAAGATTCATAGTTTACCCAAACTACACAAAATGCAGGTCAGTGCTGAGTTATTACATAGGTTAATTAGACATAACCCCAAGCATGTGTGCCAAATGTCCTCAGTGTAACATTGATATTATAGTATTATAGTGCCACCATGCAGATGACAAATGTTCTTGCATTTGTTGGGTCATAACTATGTTCACAACAAAGTTACACATATCCTTTACTGATTTATATGCATTTATTTCCACACCCACGTAAACATGTACTGGTAAACATGCACAATGTTATTTAAGATATGGGGCAACTTATGGGTGTAACAACAAATGTCTTTCTTGGGATTTAAGGAACCCATTTACTGGTTGAGAATGTAACATTACAAAATTTTTATCGATTTGTATACCTTAATTTGGACATTCAGTGCAATTTGTTAATTAAGATAAGATATCAGTCACAAGGTAACTCAATATTAGACCAGGGTTGTCTAAAATATTGACTAGGTTAACCAAGCTCATAATTCAGAGCATGTGTACCAAATTTCAAACGGACAGAAAAACATGCCCAATATAGCGCCACTCTGTGGTCAATAGAAATGTCCTCATATATTGAGAGAGGTGACAGTGTAAAATGTCAACCAACATCTGTAACAGTATGAATATCCTTGACTGATTAATATGCTTTCAATGCTAGACCACATCCACGTGAATGTATATTGGTCAATGGCGTCAATGTTGTTTTGGGTATAGAGATTGCCTTGAGTGAGCTTTGTCTATAGATGCACATAAAGCATCGCTCATTCTGTGCCATAGTAGTATAATTTTGAGTATTTTTCACAAAATTCTGAACATTTCCCACAGTGGATCGTAAGAATCCCTGAGATAATTTTGCTCTTTCTTAGAAGAAACTTAAGTACCAAACTTCATGACTTCAGGTAAAACAGGGGGGAGGGCGTGACTTTGCATCATTTACATTTTGAACATTTCAGTTTCATTTGTAAACATCCAGTACCAGTTGAGTCTGCGATATCACGTGTGATGTACATAAGAACAGAGTGAAGAAAGGCCAACAGCACAACCTATTGGTACGTCGTATATAGCAGTCCGAAGAAACACTTCAGATTTAAATTATAATGAATATTAATAATATCATAAGCTCACTATTAAATAAACTTACCACTTGTTGAATATCTTCAGTCACCTCATTTGTCCAACTTCAATGGTTGCTAAAATAAATAAATGTAAAATTTAGTTATTTAAAGATTGACAGATTTTAATCTATTTACCAAATCAAAATTCTATTATCTGTATGGCATTTAATATAAAACTGTCACCATCTACAAATGGTTAAGAAAACTTTATACAGGACTTTATTACCTAAAACCACAATTAATCAACTGAAATGCATTTTATCATTTCAAATGAATGCATGACCAAAACTACTACATACATGCAGTAATATCTTACATTTATTACCACCATCGATGACCAATTATAATTTATTTAAATGAGCTGTCACTAACCAGGGAAATCTTGACTAATTTAAAATTTTAGGACTAATTATGTTCATATAAGGCATTAATAAAGATTACACAGATTGACCAACTTGATAACAGGAAATACCTATGAAAGCAATTTCAACCTCACTGGGTGGGCATATTCCAATAACCTGGCCAACCTTTTGTCTTGAAAACAGTATTTCTTAATCATTCCACAACTTCCACTACAATAGTTTTGCATTTGTCAAGAGTAAAAATTTACTTCCAAATCACATCTCTATAACAGCTAAATTGATAACCCAAAAACATTTATGGAATTATTTCAGTGGCTTATTTCCATTCTGCACCACAAAGAGTTAAAAGCCAACACCCTATTTTAGATTTTCGAGGGAAAAAACGGTTATAATATCATTATTTTCATCAAAACCTGCTAGTTTCATTTAAACATCAACTGACTATATAGTGGAAAGAGACAAATTATTGTACAGATTGATTTACTGCCATTTCAATTATTGTCATTATTATAAATATATATGTTTTAGTATTTTTTTTATACAGGCGAAGTATTAAGTTAGGCAAAACTACACCTTTCTGTATTGTTTGTAACACCTAAATATGAGAATAAAGCTAGTTTACTTATTTTATTTTTTAATTAAATGTTGTATAGAAAAAAACTCCGAATTTAAATCATATTGAAATCACAATATAAAGTTTTATACTTTATTAGTCTTGAACCACTCAAAACAACAATAAACGTAAAAAGTAGACTACTCAAATGAGAAAAAATATTGCGAATTTACAGCAAGGGCATTTAACCTTTCAAGGACAAAGCACATTTTAAATGCGTAGGTTCTAGAAGTCGAAATTGTATCGAATACTATTATGTTACTTTGTAATACACTTAAGGTAACACAATACAAAATATTTTCTCTACTCATCCCACGAATTAGAATTTCTGCCAAACCGACATTGGTCTTTAAAATAAATTCTCCCCTTTCTTGGCTGGGGACCGACCATGGCCATTTTTACAACAGATCGCATCGAACCCTCGTTCTTTCCACCATATTGCCACATCTTCTAAATGCGCCTTTTCAAGAGAAACGACATTTCGCTTTTAGATTCTTACCCATATGTGAAACCAACGCTATCCCTTGTCTTCTACCCGCGCAGCCAACGCCTTTCTTGATGATTTTCGTAGGTTTAACGTCATTTTAATACTTTGACAGTTGTGCGTCTCTTCCATACTGTGCTCGATCCTGCTCTCTACCCGTCTGCCCTTCTCTCTGGGTCTGCCCGAACTGTTATCCTATTCAAAAGCTCTGCCCCCTCTTTTTCAACGTAAGCGCACACAACTTCCTCAGAAACACAACAGCATCCTGGGTAGAAGGCAAATCCTCTACTGTAATAGCCTATACTATTTATTGCTCATTGTGGATTCACATTTATTTTCTATACTTGTCTGAAATGTTTTTCAGGTGTAAATTAAGAGATACACTATGGCAACTCCCCTACATTTTCCTAAGATTTATAATAAACGGTTTGCCTGAAAAGCGCTTCATTATTAATGTTTAATGTATTTTGTAGTTTTGAACATCAAATCAAATACACCTCAAGTTACCTCATATATACTTAATGTATATTTTATTACATTTCATGACACTTATTTAATCGTGTGTTGCTGCCAAAGGGCTAGGCAATTCTGATTGTTAGTTATGAGATATCGTGAGATATTGCACGTATTGATATTAACGTGCATTAATAGTACACACTGACCATGTATACACTAATTAGATATGACAATAATTGAAGAATTTCGAAGACAGACTAACCGCACCGCTTTGCAGGAAACAGCAATAACACATTCGCCATTTTGAATGTACTGTTGAGTCCTTGGTTGGTACTCCACCCCCATAGCAGACCAATAAGGTGAGAGCTGGAACAGCCTGTACTGTTTCGCAGTGAAAGATTTCCTTGAAAAAGATCCACAGCCTAGCAACATGAGTCATAAGCCCCATTTTACATCAATTTCCACTTTAATCCCTCTTTGGAAAGTTCACTGTTCTAGCTGAAGTATATATTTAAAAAAAAACGATATGGTGGAAACCTTGCTCTCTATTATCAGATTGGTGACAATCCCTCTGATTCAAAGCAGCCAGAGAGGACTAGGCAGTGTGTGCATGTCAATAAAAAGAAACATCTTTGCATTGGAAAAACAAAATGGTGCCAGTTGAGCTCAAGGTAGACTTCAATTTACTTAAGATCTAGGATCAGTTTACCTGCCCAACTCTGGAGGTAGAAATATTATCAGTGTTTTGATGAAGTTTTACCCACTGCTGAAAAACAGATTATTAGACATTATTAAGACATGGATGTCCAAGTGCTCCTACTTGCTGCTGGTCAATTTAAAAGTTCCACTTTGGGGTATAGAAGACCCCCACATTATATATTTTTTAATATAACTTCTGGGCTTTTTTGCATCAAACTCATACCCTTATGTTTAAGGAAGCAACTAATATATTTATTAATATGTACTTTACATTTTACTTGAATGTTCAATATAATTTGTCACCTACTACAAAGATGAGTTTTATGAGCCAGGCCTCACACAATGTACTGACATTTAAAGTTAGGCATCACACTGCTGAGGTTAGGGTTAGGATAAAGGTTAATGGTAAGATTACAGAAACAAAAAAAACCTGCCCAAACAACACTATTCCACCCAAAAAAAATTATTGGTTGAATGAACGCCCACCCATCATCCCAAACCACAACGCCCTAGCAAACAGCTATTCTATTTAAGTATTCAACTGCATAACTGCCCCTGGGAGATAGATTCCAATGGTAGGTAAATGGCACCTCATATGTTGACACTGAACATAATTGTGAGTCATTAAGGACCAATATGGGATATGTTGATATTGAATGTAATAGCACTGCTGATACGTAATTGCGTTTTCCAAAATAGTTACATATTTACGTAATTCCTGTGAAACTGAATAACTTGAAGTTATTGGATATCAAATCTAAAAGAAAATCTAAAATTCCAAGATATTTATACGAAGTTACCACCACAATCTCGGGAGTAATATGTGGAAGGTTCAGAGGTAATTTTCATGCTTTGAGAGCACCATTAGTTTGGTTTTGTCCGCATTGAAAACACGCTTCTATTGACACAAGGTAAGTTGAATAACATTAAAAGCAGTTTGCAAGTTTTGAAAAGCTTTTGCGAAAGTCGAGGCACAACAATAAAAAACTGTTTTATCTAGGTTATTTATACAAATAGTGAATAAATCAAGAAAATGTATCCAAAGCCCATTATATTGAGTGCACCTGAGTTCTATCAGACAGATTGTTAGCAAACAATGCAACAGCAGGCTCAGAAAAACCTAAGATTGACAATCTCTGTTTAGGATAAAATGATCAACTTTATCGAAACCCTTAGATCAATAAAAAGAGAGTCACAGTGTTGCTTTTCAGCAAGAGCATTAGTGATATAATTTTAAACCTTCATGGCTGCTGTAATTGTGCAATGCTTCTTCCTGAAGCCTGATTGATACAGAGATTTTATAAAATTAGTTTATTAACTGTTCATTAAAAAAGGTTTCAAGTATTTTAGCCAGGGGTCACAGCTCCAAGCTTGGCCTATAACCGTTTAAAAGAGATGGATATCCCCCTTTAAACAGTGGAAGAACAAATTATGACTTTCTATATCCTTGGTATTTCATTACATTCCAGGGTTAGATTGAAGAGAGATGTAAGTAATTGTAGTTAGTTGACTACCAGCTCTCAAGGCCATTGCAGACTTTTAGGGCTCTAGATCACAGAACAACATATTCAGAATTAGCTTGAACTGGTGATGGTTCAAAGCAGCTCAGTTTTCAGTTTTGACCATGGTTCTCAGATATACTCCTCTGCCTTGTTGTCTGTCCTATTCCATATTGAAAGACATTGCCAGTGTTCACATGGTTTATATGGTTAAGATTAAGCATGTTATGTTTTGGCAGGTATAACAGGTAATAATATTGGTGTACAAAATCAATAATTATCTTATATGCTAAGTAGGTTTTGATTTTGTATAAAACCAAACAATCTATACATGGTGCCAAATTCCATGATATACATTTTATGAAGACACTTTTAAATTTGCAGTTGTTACAAATTGCAAAATGTTAAAAACACATGGCTAGGAAAAAAAAAACTCCCTAAAAAGGCAGAAAGAATACTCGACAGGACATAGTTTTTGGGCCGGACTGCGTAATCGGAGCGAATGTCTCTTTCTGAGCGACTGACTGACAATCACTCAGGCCAGTCAGTCAAAGATGCATCCGTGTTCGAGTCTCGCTGCAGACATAAAAAATTACACATTAGGATTTGTTCAGGATAGACAAAAACTTTGCTGGATACAACCTTCAGTAGCTACATTATAGTAAGCCTAAAATAAAACGGTTTATGGTTATATTGCGACTATTTCTGGTGTGTTAAGCATCCGTGCATGCTTTTTGGGGTAATAGCCTATAGATCACAACCCATGTGCGCAGTAAAAGAGGAGGGGTTTTCACCATTCTCTCTTTTCACTTCACAAATAGTCACTCTCTTCACCTATATTGATAGTTATTGTATCAGTGTCTTTCACTAAAGAAAGAAAAAAAAAGTTGTGCATAAAATGAAATGGCTTTGGCAGTGTAAAGTTCATATTCAGTCTCTCTAGCAACTGCTCAATTCTTATGACTATTCCAAGTAATAAGTAGATACTAGTAGGCCTATTACTGGCTGATGAAAGCCATACAGTTAATAAATGCTATTTGTGGTGAAAGCAAACTTAATATGAAACGTTAATCAGTTTAACACAATGATTAATGGTGTCTAGCTAAATATTAAAACTTGGCGTGATGTTAATGTGTAACAAAATGATCTTATGTCGAGATGCAATTTTCTAATGAGCTAGTAGGGGACAATGGGGTTATTTGAGCCTGTGGGGAAGTTGAGCCCCCCCCCCCTTGTTTCTAGGGGAGCATAGACAAAATTGGTCATGTGACCAAAGGTATTTTGAAGAATCATCCACTTTATTCACCCTGTGATGAAGAGAGGGACATGGAATGAGTGGTAAGCACATTTAAGTTAAAAAAAAACATTCCGATTGCCATTCCGATTGATTTTTTATGTTCAAGGAGTCAATATTCCTGTGTCTGAACAATTACAGAAAAGTTTGAAAAAAACTCCCACGTATGTTAGTGCTTTATGAAGTTAAAACATGAGGCTATATTGTTATCATGACTTCAACTCTAAAATGCTGGATGATACAAGTTTGTTAAAATGGTAGGGATGGGGTAAGTTGAGCCAGTGACCTCCCTGTACCATCAACACTTCCAGACCAAGAGGAGCCCCCTGCTACTCTACCTGAACCATTAAATAGAATCATGAATCCTGAACATTTGTCTATAAGTCATGCTACTGGTTCTCCTGCCCATGTGTCTCCAGGAAACATACTTCCCTCCCGTAAAATCTTGACCAACACACCAGAAAAGCTGCCGCACAATGACAGAGAAAATAAAAACACTGGAAAAAAAACAAGAAGAAAACTGTTGTCTACTGTAGCTCAGAAGAAAGTAACTTTAAACATTTTGCTTAATGACACCACTGACTGTGCCAGTTCAGAAGATGACCTGAGTGAGGATGATGGGGACAATAATCTGTCTACATTACCCTATATGAGGTGAAAAAAATCATTTTTACTTCAACATAATGTCACAATTTACCCCGATGTGGCTCAACTTATCCTCTCCCTAGGCTCAACTTACCCCTCATCAGGGACAAGTTGAGCCAAGGGACCACTTTTTTTGAAGAGTAATTTTGAAAACTTTCTCAAGTAAAAACTATCTCAATTCACCCCGCTCTCCCCTATGTCCCCTAGTAGTTCACATATTGTAGTGGTTAGCTATTCCACATTTATTGTATGGACGACAGTAATCTTTGTACAAAATAACCCTTTAGTCCCGTTAACAAACCTTGTGTTGCCTACATTTTCTCAGCAAAAATGTAGGCTGGGATAAAAGTGCCATTTTTATCCAGTCGGAATGTTTCAGCCATCGCACAATAATATATATACACTCTAATAACATGAATCCCATAAATTTAAACAAGAAACCAGGCAAGCCTAGTTCAGCTGGACCGCAATAGAAATTATTGCCCTATTGAGATTCAAACCTGGGTCACCCACGTAAAAGGCTGTGTTACTAACCACTACATCACAGAGCTCTACTTTTAATATGTGTCAGTATAGCCACTATCCTGAACAAATCCTCGTTTGCCACTGGCAAGGGGGTACTCAGTCAGTCACTCAGTAAGAGACATTCGCTCTTCTTAGCCGGCTCTGCTTATGCGGTTCCAGCAAAGAGTAATTGTATCATTTCGGATCATGAGCTGTTCCAAGTCCTTCTCCATACTTTTTCTTCCATTATTCTGATACAGGTTGATCTTAGTTTCATCCGTACAAAGATTGCCTGTTTCACTTGCATTGAGAGCTCCTTTGACCAGATGTTGTGGGTTCACAGCAACAGCTTCCAAATGCGAATGCTACACCTGGAATCCATTCCAGACCTTTTACCTGCTTAATTGATGAAGAAATAACGAAGGAATAGCCCACAACTGTCCATGAAACAGCTTTTTAGTTAATCGTCCAATACATTTTTGTCCCTTGAAAAAGATTGTGCTACATATTAAAGAGCTGTAATTCCTAAATCATTAAAGCTGAGTGACTGTAATTTAAGATGGCACTTCAAGTTACAGTAAAATATTCATTATTTAACTGTAACTTGAATATATTTTGGTTAACAGCCAAAATAACAAAACAATTTTTTTCACTGTAATAAAACTGTATACTGTATATAAAAAAATGTATGTAATATAATTTCTACAACATTAAATTACACTACTATCATCCATTTTAGCTTTTCAACAAATATCCAGTGAACCTTCTCAGTCTGGAATTAGCTTACAATGAATGCAGCTTTCGTGGCTCAGGACGCACGGTTGGAATTCATGAATTTGGACAATGCTAATAATGCTATTTCCAGGGAGTAATCGAGGTGAATAAGGGGTTGTGAAAAAATAACTCCATGTGCTTTCAGGAACAACTCAGTGTAAGCGGCATATCAACCAAATATGAATCTAGGTCGAACTTTTCCTTTAAGATTAGCCAGATATGTTCCAGAAATACACGGACTGAGCACTGCTGTATTCTTCACTGACACACACTGGACCAAACTATGCCGTGCATGGTTTAGACACGCCCTTCTCTTTATCATATAAGCTACGAGAAAAATAGGAAATGTTGCGTAAGGAAAATGGCAAATAGATAAATTGGACTGAGAAAAATGACTGAGAAAAGAGTATAAGTTAGGAGTTGAAAATTTAAAAGGGAATTATAAATCCAACTGTAAAATAAATTATGGTAACCCTTTATTTGGACGGTCAATATTGCCATTTGTAGTTGCTCTATAGATATTCATACTATCAACAAAACATTCATAAATGAAGTAAATTCTTGTATAACTTATAATTTATGCAATGACTGCTGCAATGTAAATAGTAAAAAGCTATTTTTACAAATCATTAAAATATTTTACTCTTTAGATCATCCTCAGATATAATTTTTGGAAATTTATAATTTCTGATATTCCATAGTCCTGATTTTTTAATGGTAGAAATGTGCTATATTTATCATAAGAATGTATACATGAAGCGACATCGAGCGACATTTATTGTGGATTCCGAAAATATATGACCCGGAAGTACTTAGTCATTTTTGCATGCTTCACAATTCTGTAACGGACTGACGCGAATTAACCAGTTATTTACACTATCTACTTGTAGAGGTCGCAAATCGCGAAGGAACCTGTACTCAAGTATTCATTGCCGTTTTATGGGATAGTTTAAATGTCGTTTGTTTTCATTTTGAACCTTTTTCTTTAAATTTAACAGAATGTCATTATCGCTTACCTTTAACCTCATATCTCCCTTGACTTCGTGAAAGGAATTTTAAGAGAAGCAATAGTCGATAATTTTTTCAAGCAACATTAGATCTCTTTATTTACATCAGAATGGTCTTATACAGTTTCATATTCACTTTGTTTGTTGCTGTGGCGTGGGAAGTTATGGGTGAACCACAAATTCTACCATCACCCACAACGGTGATAAATTCAACATTACACATCAATGGAGAGGATTTGAGAAATAATGGCACGTATGCGCAGACTGAATCAAGAATATCTTCTATATTAAAATACCTTCCTGCTTTGAAAAATATTGTAATTTGTATCTGCGTGCTAACAGCTGTTCTCATCACTTGTTTGGTCATGAAAGTGATCAGGTAGGCTCCTTTATTTTTACAATGCTCGGTAACTTTATTAAATAATTGTTATCAGAATATACTCCTAACTGTTATTACATTCAATCTATTTTAACCATCCAATAATCTCGTACTTATATACTGTAGTATGTGCGTCATAATTGAATAAGTCAGGCAGCATATGTTGGCCTATATAGTTTACAAACGGGGATGTGTCGTGTTTTCTTGTTTCACTGATTATCATATTTTCAGTAAAAGTTTAAATTCGAAATGCTTTTGGAATATTCAGATATGTTAAACACCATTCCATAAGGCTACGTCAGCAATGCCAAACTCAGTTTCCAGACCAGGTGGGCAGTACGTTTTAAACAATTTCGTGGTTTTAATCAGCATTTCATTATCACAACCCATTTATGTTATGGTGTAGATCTGGAAGGAGAATCAGGAAAACACGAAAGTATGACATAATCACTACACCAGCTGAGCGAGTAGAGATGGCTCCTTTGAATGAAGAGAATGATGATGAAGAGGACTCCACCCTCTTTGATGTTAAGTACAGGTAGGTACTCTCATCCCGTTCAGGTGGGCCATGCATGGAGTGAGGGAGACCCGGAACTGGAACTAAAGTGCCACATACATTTTGCCCATTTTCTTATTAGTTATGATATTCCTGTTTATGAAGATGCTTTCTATTTCTATTTTCTATTCTTTCTTTTAGCAGTCTGACAGTTTTTGTTCTGAAGTAACACATCTTTCAGATTAGTTTAAAAACTGATTTTCCCATAGATGTTGAATCATTAAATGTTTCTTGGTTGAGGGTTAGCAATTAAATATCTTGTGATAGGACAGAACAAATGTTTCACAACTTAGATCCAACTTAATTCCAATATGCTTTCATATGTAGCAACATTTCAAGTGTTTACTTTAGGGTTTCTCCCTTCCGTGCTTTCAATTGTTTTTTGACACAGTCCCGACTTCCTGTAAGGGATATATGGTCTCCTGTTTACCTGACATTTTGCGTCTCAGAAAGGCTAGTTCCTCCCACACTCAGTGAACAGCAGATTTACAACAGCAAACAGATAGCTAGTATTTTCTAAGTATTGTTCTTCTATAACATTTTGGGTTTGACAGAAACTGGTAGTGCTTTCATGGAAATGTAGCCTCTTATAAAAAAAAAATATTTTCACAACCTAGAGTCATTTTTAAAGCCAATTGTGCAATGATCATTCTATTGTGCAACCGTAATAGATTTTACTTAAAGTTTGAGTTTCAAATCCAACCATTGCAAATAGTATGAGGTTAAAGTATGGATTATCAGCTAACTTTGAGTATTTGGGTAAATATCGGTCATAATGTTACACAACATTTTTAATACATTCCTAGACACCAAAACAATCAAGCTTAAAGGGAGAATCTCTATTGACCTTTGATTTTGTTAGTCCAGGACAAAGCTTAATCTTAGTCAGCAAAACTGGCCCATAGTTTCCAAATGTAGCATTTGTATTTAGTTGGTCCGATATCCTTTACATGCCAGATGTCTGCGACCTATTGAACCCAACAGACGCTGGGTATCTTGTGATGTTCTGCCAGGCCTGTATTGCAGCCATGCACATTTGTTGTTGTTTTGAGCTCTTTTTGCCTTAAGTCTCAATTAAGCAAATTGAGACTTGGATGATAATTTGCAGATTGTCTTGGCTGGTCAAGAACTTTCTTTTATTACTTTTTGGACCTGAACAACTCTGAAACAAGACTAGACATTAACAGCTCTTTTATACCTGTCCAAATGATGTGACAGAATACATCTGACTTCCCAGAAACCCCTGTCAAGCCAGTTGTCCCTATAGGTTTGGTGCCCTGAAATAGACCCATTGTACAGAACATTACATTTTTAAATGAGGAAAACAATATGTAGGCTTTTCTTTTCAGTGTTCTAGGAATTACAGAGGGCAATGTATATGTAAGCTGATTCTGTTCTTTTCCCCCACTTTTTAGGTGAATGGCAACATTAATCAGATGATGCTGGATTTTGATTGCACCATTCTCTCTAAGGGGAACACAACCCACGGATTTGTGGCTTAATGTTGTCTCATAATGTCTTCCAATTTTTGGTAACTTTTCAGGTCTAGTCAAGTTATTCATTTCTCACAATATTTGCAAAAAAGGGTTACACTGTTTTTCTATAATGTATTATGTTTATGAACGTGCTGTATTTACAAAAAAATTATTCTAACAGAACACTCATCTTCAAAGACATATTGCACATATTTTCTGAATTGGGGCTAGACTGCATAAATGCAAAGGGATATTGCTTCTGAAAGGTATTAACTAACTTAATAGATAGCATTTCATGGCTGCTGATGAGGGCAGGGAATTACTATTACAATGCTCTATGTATTGTGATTCTCATTCTTAAAGTCTGTTGAGATTTTATACTGTAATTGTATTTCAATTTGCAGACATATAAGACTGCATGAGTAAATGTTTTAATCAATCATGAAAGTACAAATCCTGAAAACACTCTTATAAAGAAGATGAAGAACAAGCAATATGAATGATGACAATGTGACGCAATTACAGCCATGTAGCGCTAGCTATTGCACATAGCAAAATATAAAAATTGTACTTTTAGTCAAAGTATCTATATAAAATCATCAACATAACATTAGAATATGTAACTGTTTTTGTTTTGCTATTGCCACTTAAAGGCTGTCTTTAAGTTTCTGGCTGTCCTCTAATGTTTGTGGTTTGTTATTCATTGTCTTTCAGACATTGTTTTATTGATGTATGGTTTGCACATTGAAACATTCTTATTTACTAGTTGGGTGCAACATTTGTTTAATTGTCAGGTATTTGATTATACTAAATATTACACTAACCTCTAAAATGTAGATACACTGTCTGAGGCTTTTTTTGTCCTCGTGTCTCATGGTGGATTTGGGTGCATTGTTATATTGTAAGATTTGCTGCTATTTCTAACCTGAGGTTGGATGATGTTGTTAGGTGCATGGATTTGGTCACAGTGACACACAGCATATAGTGAAAAACAATTCATACAATAGATTGTAGGAGTTTGTTTCTCAAAGTTGTATTGTAAAATGTATAAATAGGTCTGTGTGTATATACACATACATACGCATAGAGAGAGAGATGTTTCATTTTTTTATATTTTATTATAAAGCTTTTCTTAGGTAACATTGGATTTTATGTTGGGAAATATTTGTAATTAAAAAAGAAATATATAACTTTTTGTTAGAGACATCTTTCACTGCAGTAACAACTTCCAGCATTTTACAGTGTTGGGGTGCTTTACTGTATGTCTATTCTGGTTCCAGATTTTCTCCTGGTTTTCAGGTTGGCTGGAGAAATCTTGTGTATTGCAATATTCCAAATATTGCCACAGATTCTTAAATAGATTGTGATTAGGAATTTGACTGGGCCACGGTAGGACATTCACTTAATGTTTTTCAACTACTCCAATCTTGCTTTGGTTTTGTGAATGGGATCATTGTCCTGCTGAAAGATGCATTTCCTCCCAAGCTTAATTTTTCTAGTGAACCTTCTCCGTTGAACCAGTTTATTTATCTGAAATTATTTATCAACTGCAGTTCATACAGGGGTTTCCAAGTAACTCTGATTAATTCAATTTGAGCTACCTGTTAGTCATATCTGTGTATGCAAATGTTTCCATTTGTACTAAAAACAGTAGCAGAAGCAACATGTTGCATACAATCATTACTGGTGCATTTTATGTTATTTTCAGTTGCTTATACTGAAATTCAACACTACTGTTGTTTGCTCCTTGGGGTGTTTTTGTAAAAGCACTTTGTGACAACTGCTGTTGTAAAAAGGGCTTTATAAATACATTTGATTGATTATACAGTAGATAATACATTCAATAAGCTTATAAAAAGCATATTTTATGTTCCAAATACCATGTATTGACTCTACTAGCTCTTATTATATTGTCAAAAGTAACACCATAATGGGAACTTAAATTTGCCACACTCGGACAGTCCTGTCTGGGTTAAGTTGCCAGCTTTTTTAAATCCGAGGTTCGGGTATCATTTTTTCAAACTCTTTAAACTTTATTCACTTCAAGGAATTATGCTGGCAATGAATAACTGATCTGCACAAGATTTTCATTAAGCCATCTTCCCGCTGTAGATAGATCTACATGGCCTTTGCTATTGCTGTAAACACTTAAAGGGTAGGCACCACTGACTTAAAATGTATGTCATGTATGTTATTTGTATTTTAACTGTGCTAATATGTTAACCATTTTAAAATAGATCAACCATCAATCTGCCTGCTATGGTCCTGGGTCAATGGTATCGTACAGTTTTCATAGTACTAGGACATTTGAGCTAAAAACCTAGTTACCTAAAACGTTGCCTCAAGTACAATTATAATTTAGTAACATTCTAGTAATCTAACGACAGAGTAATTATAGTAATATTTTTTAACTGCAACAACTGGTGTTCTTCCTAACTTTTTGAAACATCTGGCAGTTTGACCACTTTCACAACAGTTTATTTAACACTTATGAAACCGTAAAAAATCTTCCTTCTCTGCTATTCCAGTATAAAGTCAGAAAACTTCTTCCACTCCCACAAGAAAGTTACTGCATGCCCCAGGACGTGTGTACACATTTTAAATCAAGTTTTATATTGCAGTTATCAGAGATTTTGATATTTTGTGATTTTTAATGCTTCAGGTTTTAATAATGTTCAGTTGGCATCTTGTGTCTTTGATTGCACTCTTGGTGTTTTTGTTTTAGATTTACTGTTGCTGGACCATCTCATCTTCATTATACTCTCAAAAAGGATATTAGTGTGAATGTTTATGATTTTCAGTGCAGTGTGTGAATGTACAATTACCTATCATTTGTATGTTTCAGATTTTGTCAGCTTTACATCTTGTAAATGCAACTTTAGCTGCTATTCTCTATGTAGACCTTATCCTCATCCTAACCAACCGCCAAAACAATAAAAGCCTAAATGAGAATCAATGTTTATTGCTTCTTTTAAGGAATATTGAAACTTTGTACAATGAACTACCTACTGGTGGATTCAATAGATAACCATTTGTATAAAACATTAACCAAATGAAAGTAAACGTTTCTGTCAAGCTCATGGAGGACCGTATGGAGTCAGGTTGGTATTATAAATTACTGTCTCCACTCCTCTGTTGTTTCTTTCAACATATTCTAAACATTTTCAATGGCTTTTCTTCCATCCTGTAACATACCATTTATGTAAAACTACATAACTTTCTATATACACTGAAATAACCATTCCATTTGAAATATGCCCATTTCAACAACGATTTACAAACCAAATTGTGTGGTATTCTTAAAAAAAAACTTTCAACACAAGAATTGTAGAAAACATGACAAAGGAAAAATGAAAAGTATCCTCAACACATTTTTATTGCACGATATGTAAACATCTCCTCAGAATGTCCTGCTGTGACTGCAAGGTTGTGTTCAATACACAGGCATATCTTTCCAAAAACGCATCCTGTCAGAACTATACCTTTAACAGTTAGAACAAAGTGAGGTTCTATTCCCAGAACAAAGTGAAAATATCTGTTCTATTGTTGAGCAAGAGAGTTAAACCTTGTGATCAATGAAAAAAAGCAACTTTTTGTACTGGAGTAGGGCACATTATATTTAAAGTACTTCTATGAACAGAGGGATGTTCCTGCTGTAAACATCCCTTATTAAAAATAAAATATCTCTGGGAAACTACCGCTGTAATAAACATATTGTCAAACCTGTAAAATGCATTTTTTTAATAAATATAACTTCCTTTAAAAGAGCTGTCTTAAGCTAGAGGTGCAAATGAAACGATGACTATTCAGCATATTCATTGTCCCCTCTATCCTGAGCAGAGCCTCTGTCCCTGATGATGACAATTATCATCATAGCATTGTGCCATTGCCACCATGCTTGACAGTGCGTGATTAGCTGTGTTGGCTTTGCACAAAACATATCTTTTGGAATTATGGCCAAAACGTTCTACCTTGTTCTCATCAGACCATAACACATGTTCCCATATGGTTTTGGGAGATTTAATGTTATCAGGAACTGGGCAGTCCCTTAATTTTACATCCATTCTCAGCGAATATTCTCCTGAGCTCTGGGGGCAAGATGGAAGTGATTCATCAGAAAAAATAACATTCAAGTACATATTTTCCTGCAGCTACAGTGGGGCAAAAAAGTATTTAGTCAGCCACCAATTGTGCAAGTTGTGCAAAATCACATTGTAGGATTTATTATGAATTTATTGGTAAATTCCTCAGTAAAATAAGTATTTGGTCACCTACAAACAAGCAAGATTTCTGGCTCTCACAGACCTGTAACAACTTCTTTAAGAGGCTCCTCTGTCCTCCACTCGTTACCTATATTAATGGCACCTGTTTGAACTTGTTATCAGTATAAAAGACACCTGTCCACAACCTCAAACAGTCACACTCCAAACTCCAATATGGCCAAGACCAAAGAGCTGTCAAAGGACCCCAGAAACAAAATTGTAGACCTGCACCAGGCTGGGAAGACTGAATCTACAATAGGTAAGCAGCTTGGTGTGAAGAAATCAACTGTGGGAGCAATTATAAGAAAATGGAAGACATACAAGACCACTGATAATCTCCCTCGATCTGGGGCTCCACGCAAGATCTCACCCCGTGGGGTCAAAATGATCACAAGAATGGTGAGCAAAAATCCCAGAACCACACGGGGGGACCTAGTGAATGACCTGCAGAGAGCTGGGACCAAAGTAACAAAGGCTACCAGCAGTAACACACTACGCCACCAGGGACTCAAATCCTGCAGTGCCAGACGTGTCCCCCTGCTTAATGTCCAGGCCCGTCTGAGGTTTGCTAGAGAGCATTTGGATAGTCCAGAAGAGGATTGGGAGAATGTCATATGGTCAGATGAAACCAATGTTGAGTTGCATCCAAAGAACACCATACATACTGTGAAGCATGGGGGTGGAAACATCATGCTTTGGGGCTGTTTTTCTGCAAAGGGACCAGGACGACTGATCCGTGTAAAGGAAAGAATGAATGGGGCCATGTATCATGAGATTTTGAGTGAAAACATCCCAAACACACCGCACGGACAACGAAGGAGTGGCATTTCAAGGTCCTGGAGTGGCCTAGCCAGTCACCAGATCTCAACCCCATAGAAAATATTTGGAGGGAGTTGAAAGTCCGTGTTGCCCAGTGACAGCCCCAAAACATCACTGCTCTAGAGGAGATCTGCATGGAGGAATAGGCCAAAATACCAGCGAAAACCTTGTGAAGACTTACAGAAAACGTTTGACCTTTGCCAACAAAGGGTATATAACAAAGTATTGAGATGAACTTTTGTTATTGACCAAATACTTATTTTCCACCATAATTTACCAATAAATTAATTAAAAATCCTACAGTGTGATTTTCTCATAGTTGAAGTGTACCTATGATGAAAATTACAGGCCTCTCTCATCTTTTTGAGTGGGAGAACTTGCACAATTGGTGGCTGACTAAATACTTTTTTGCCACACTGTACTTTAAGTTTGCTGTTGAACTCTTGGTAGCCTCCCTGATTAGTATTTTCCTTTCATTGACATCCAATTTTGGTGGGACGTTGTGATCTTTGCAATGTCATTGTGGTGTCATCTAGCCACCATTTCTTAAATAATACACTATGCAACCAAAATAATTTAAAGGAAAACCTACAGGAACAGAATTTGATTTAGGGCTAATCAGAATCACTTGAGTAAATCATGTGACATCAAATTATCTTTTAGATTGAGATTGGTTAAATATGAATAGTTACAACCCCACTTATAAAGGGGTGTACACAATTATTTTCTTCTTTTTTTTAAAGTGAATATTGTTGGTTACAACATCATATTAAAGGTGAAAAGGTCTGACAATTTGCACTAATTTCAGCCTTCACGTCAACAAAAGCTGCATTTTAAATATGGGTGTGCAGTTATCGATCCTATGATTGCCACTGTATATTTGTAAATGTTTTTAAGGGCCTTTTTAAACTACAATATACTTTCTGAAAGGCATAAAAGAATACTTGAGCCGCTTGATTATTATTTATTTCTCTAAATTCTGAGTTCTCGAACGTGAGTTAGTGCAACCCACTTTCTCAAAGGCACCCTCCCACTATTGCCATGTGAAGAGAAAACATCACGTGCCTACGTTTTGTGCCAATGAAAACTACCAAAAAAAATCATTTGGGTCTTTGTTTTCATTGTTTTTGTGAATCTATTCACCTGAAAGGCTTAATTTGCAAAATATCTACACTATATGGCCAAAAGTATGTGGACACCCTTACTAATTATTGAGTTCAGGTGTTTCAGCCACGCCCATTGACATTTCTGCCCTACTAGATCAACTGAAAGTGCTATAATAGTGAAGTGGAAGCATCTAGGAGCAACAACAGCCCAGCCATGGAGTGGTAGACTGCGCAAACTCACAGAGTGGGGCCGCCAAATACAGAAGCACACAGTGCGTAAAAATCACTTACCACAGAGGTCCAAACTGGAAGCAACATCAGCACAAGAACTGTGTGTAGGGAGTATCACGAAATGGGTGTCCATGGCCGAGCAGCTGAACACAAGCCTCACCATCAGCATATGAAATGCCAAGCATCGGCTGGTGTGGTGTAATGCGTGCCACCACTGGACACTGGAGCAGTGGAAACGAGTTCTCTGGAGTGATGAATCATGCTTCACCATCTGGCAGACTGATGGACGAATCTGGGAATAGTTGATGCCTGGAGAACGCTACCTACCAGAACGCACCTGATTACATTAATGACATGCTCACCCCATACTGCACTGTTAGGCCTCTCAGATCAGCTGAAAAAGGACTTCTTTCTCTCCCAGAAAACTAAATGAACCTTTGCTATATGGGCCCCTAGAATCTGGAACAGCCTACCCCAGAATGTCAGAGATGTAGCATTATTTTAAAGCTTTTATTAACATTTTATTAAGGATTTTATTAATATTTTATCATTGTGATTTTATATTTTGTTTATTCTTTTTACTTATTTTACATTATTTAAAATAACATGCTTTGGTATATATTACTATTATTATTTTAATGTATTTCTATTTCTATTGTGTGTAAAGCACTTTGTGTCACGGTTGAGGAATTAATTGACTCTTCCTCGCGCTGTGTTTATGTGTGTGAATGAGCGCGTGCGTGGGCGTGGTCGCTGATCATCATCAGGAAGAATCAGCGGCAGCTGTTTCTCATTATTTTGCCTATTTATACTCACCTCTCGCGCCTTGTGTTTGTCAGACCGTTGTTTGGGGATGTCTCCCGTGCTGTTCAGTTCCTTGTGTTCCCGTTTTCTGTGGTTCCAGTTTTCGTCGCCTTGTCTTCACTTCTGGATCATTCCCGTACTCATCAACCTGCACTGACCGAGTCGTCTGCTGTATACCTGCGCTTCCTGGCCGCCTGCATCCCAACGTGCCTTCCAGAGACTTTGTTCAGCTCCATGATTTCTCTGATGTCGATTCTGGTTATTTGATCACTTCATTAAATACCAGTTTTACTTGCAATTGCCTCTGCCTTATTTTCCCGTAACACTTTGTGTAATTGTACTAGAAAGGTGCTAGACAAATAAACGTATTATTACTGTAAAGACTTTGGTGGAGGAGGGATAATGGTCTGGGGCTGTGTTTCAGGGTTTGGACTAGGCCCCTTAGTTCCAGGGAAGGGTCATCTTAATGGTACAGGATACAAATACATTTTAGACAATTTGGTGCTTCCAAATTTGTGGCCACAGTTTGGGGAAGGCCCTTTCCTGTTCCAGAATGACTGTGCCCCTGTGCACAAAGTGGGGTCCATAAAGACATGGTTCGACAAGTTTGGTGTGGAGGAACTTGAGTGGCCTGCACTGAGTCCTGACCTAAACCCCATTGAACACCTATGGGGGGAATTGGAACAGCGATTGCAAGCCGGGCCTTCTCGTCCAACATCAGTGCCTGACCTCACAAATGCTCTTTTGGCTGAGTGGGCACACATTCCCAAAGAGACATTCCAAAATCTTGAGGAAAGCCTTCCCAAAAGAGTGGCAGCTGTTCTAGCAGCAAGTGGGGGCCATCTCTATAGCTTAAAGAGGAAAATGTTAAAGAATACATTGTTCAAACTCGAGCAAACGCCTTCAACACAGGACTCTACTTTTGGCTCTTGTGTAAACAGTAGTGTGTGAATGGCTGGGTGTGTTCCCTGTTTGACTATAATCTCAAATATTTTGAATACCACTGAACATTACTACATCACACTGCCTCAGACAAAGCACCCTAAGCAAACTAATAGTAACCAATTTCTGGTCTGATGGAAAGAGCTGCAGATTGGCTTCCAGCAACAGTTTATGTGGCCTCTGTAATTTATCTGTAGACGTTCAAATAACTTAAACCACTTTTTTGATTCATTTTTAATCTTTTTTAAATGGTTCCACATACATTTTCAAGATCCTTTTGGGGTAGATTTTGAGCGGGTAGGTTGTTCATATGGTTGGGTAGCAAGCATAAAGCTCTTTACAATACCCATTGACATCTTTCCTTGAAGAACTTATCGGGGTTCCCCACAGTTTCAATTTTAAAAATACTCCCAGAACCTTTTTGTTTTAGTGTACATAAAAAAAGGAACAAGAAAATAAATGCCACACTGTAATTCTTCATAACGTAAACCCGGTTTTCCTGGAGCAAAATTAAGAAAAGATGCATAAACCAACTACTCTTTCAATAATATGATTCCCAATTTAAAGTGAGAGCTCACAAATTAATTTGAAACATAGCATGTAGTTGAACACAACTCATTAATAAACTACAAAACAAAAAGTAAATACAAGTAAATTATTTATCTTTTCCAAATAAAGAAATGCTTCCATCTTGTGACTCAACCAGTACCCTGAAGCCAGGATTTCTTGCCATGGATCAGTTTATGATCCTTCTCCACCACCATCATCAAAACACGAAGGGAATATCTTTTGGAAAAATTGTGTTCCATACCTCCAGTAGAGTTCCAGGGAGAATCTATGCCAAGGCATATTGAAGCGGTTTTGGAGGGTCTTGGTGGCCTTACTGTCCAACTTTGATTATTTTTCCTTTAATTTGTCAACCGTCTGTATCTTATTGTCCAGAAAAAAAGAAGGGGCATTTTTTATTTCTGTCAGCGGTACTGTTTCGTATTATTTTATATCTAGTGCAGGGGAAGATGATGCAATTTGAAAATCATGAAATAACAATATTTCACCAATTGGTCGCTTATCTCGATATGTACCCAGTCCTGCCCGTCACCCCCTTTTTGCCAGGATAGGCTTCATGTTGGGCAGGTCAGGGCTTATAGTAGGCTATGCGCATCTTTGTAGAATTCAGATTAAAGTGCGACCATTGTTATGAGGTAAGAGCGAGAATGTGCGTGTCTGTATCGCTCAGAGAACTACACTGAAAAAATATATATTAATGCAACACGCAAAAACTCGATTTTACTTAATGGCAGTTCATATAAAGACATAGGTCAATTGGAAGAACACATGCGCTGTTGACTAGCGCACCTTGTCCCTCCCTTCTTCGCTGTCAGCTGACATAGCAGGAAGAGGTCGAAATCCGTCATGAAATTTTTAAACCATTGCTGAATGTGCCTTCTTTGCTCGTTTCATAATAGATTTCGCCTAGCAATATTTTATGCAGACTATATAAATTTAAAATAATTAGGGCTATTATAAAAATCCTAAAAGGAATACAAAGAATGAAAAGATGGGGTGGAATGTGTCACAGACTGTAAAGCCTCGTTCCCACTAAACCTTTGCACTCACCTATGTTGCGCCGGATGTCATTCATTTCAATGAAGACCGTCCACAAATTAGTGGAATCGGAAGGCCCCCTAGCGTTTAAAGTTTCCGTTGCTAAACGGATGCCGCATACTTGTCAAAATGTGTGTCGTCTTCTCTGCAACATCCAGCAACAGAAATCTTTTCATCGAACCGGATCTTTCCAAACCACAGCAAACAAAAAATCTAAATATGTGATAGCACATAGTCAGTTATCACCCATTCATACAAATATGTTCAATTTCAGTAGGCCTATAACATAAGACGATATGTGAGAATAATATTAGGCCTACACTATTCTGCGTTTTATCCTAAAACGTTTCTTTACTTGTTCCTTTCTTTAATAGCCTAATGTTCCCATGTTATTCTTAAACGTAGTCCTATCTCGTGTTAGTAAAGATGATTTAATTAAATAACGTTATTGCATGGGTGTTAATTCTATGTTTTCAAATGTTTATATGGCAAAATTAAGCAATAAGGTATTTTTGCAGAGCGCAAGTTGGGAGCGTTACTTAATACGTCAGACCGGCACAGGAATCTTGGCTCGCACCACGTTCCCGCCCCTTTTTAGGGGACAACAAACGACACTCGCCACAGACAATGTAAAATAGCAGTACAAAACAACAGAGGACCACCAGAATAAAATGTGTTTATAAATTACCCAAAATATATTATGTGAAGTCAATATGTCCACTATGTATGCCACAGAACGCGCAAGATGCATAGAATAGGCTCCACAGATGAAACATTTAGCAACAGTTTTTCTGGATGAAATGTACTTCATTGCTTTCGTCATGGAGGCCAGTATATTAATATGACCTTATATCCAAGCTACGTGATTTAGTTAAGCTATAGCGAAATCGGGGAAAGACAGGCCTTTTTAGGTGTTTTTTCACCCTGGTTCGTCCAATCAATTGTATTAAGCCCTGTGACACCAACTTGTCTTCAGAACGTGTTCTAAATCAAAACAAAAAGCCCACTATTGCTATGTATACAGCCCACTAGTATAGTACAAGGACAAAGAAGTCATACAATAAATCATACATATGTGCTCAAATTTGTTGGTACCCTCACCAAAAAATGAAGAATGCACAATTTTCCCTGAAATAACTTGAAACTGACAAAAGTAATTGGCATCCACCATTGTTTATTACATATTTAAAAGAAATCAGACTTTGCTTTTTTTATTCAACATAATATTGTAAATAAGAAAACAAATGAAAATGGCATGGACAAAAATGATGGGACCGCTAACCTAATATTCCGTTGCACAACCTTTAGAGGCAATCACTGCAATCAAATGTTTTCTGTGGCTCTCAATGAGACTTCTGCACCGGTTAACAGGTAGTTTGGCCCACTCTTCCTGAGCAAACTGCTCCAGCTGTCTCAGGTTTGATGGGTGCCTTCTCCAGACTGCAAGTTTCAGCTCTTTCCATAGATGTTCGATAGGATTCCGATCAAGACTCATAGAAGGCCACTTCAGAATAGTCCAATGTTTTGTTCTTATCCATTCTTGGGTGCTTCTAGCTGTGTGTTTTGGGTCATTATCCTGTTGGAGGACCCATGACCTGCGACCGAGCTTTCTGACACTGGGCAGTACGTTTCGCTCCAGAATTCCTTGATAGTCTTGAGATTTCATTGTGCCCTGCACAGATTCAAGGCACCCTGTGCCAGGCGCAGCAAGGCAGCCCCAAATCATAACCGAGCCTCCTCCATGTTTCACTGTAGGTATGGTGTTCTTTTCTTTGAAAGTTTCATTTTTTCGTCTGTGAACATAGAGCTGATGTGACTTGCCAAAAAGCTCCAGTTTTGACTCATCTGTCCAAATGACATTCTCCCAGAAGGATTGTGGCTTGTCAATATGTATTTTAGCAAATTCCAGTCTGGCTTTTTTATGTTTTTCTTTCAGAAGTGGAGTCCTCCTGGGTCTTCTTCCATGGAGCCCACTTTCGCTCAAAAAGCGACGGATGGTGCGATCAGAAACTGATGTACCTTCACCTTGGAGTTCAGCTTGCATCTCTTTGGCAGTCATCCTTGGTTCTTTTTCTACCATTCGCACTATCCTTCTGTTCAATCTGGTGTCGATTTTCCTCTTGCGGCCGTGCCCAGGGAGGTTGGCTACAGTTCCATGGACTTTAAACTTCTTAATAATATTTGCAACTGTTGTCACAGGGACATCAAGCTGCTTGGAGATGGTCTTGTAGCCTTTACCTTTACCATGCTTGTCTATTATTTTCTTTCTGATCTCCTCAGACAACTCTCTCCTTTGCTTTCTCTGGTCCATGTTCAGTGTGGTACACACAATGATACCAAACAGCACAGTGACTACTTTTCTCCATTTAAATAGGCTGAATGACTGATTACAAGATTGGAGACATGTGTGATACTAATTAAAGAAACAAATTAGTTTGAAATATCACTATGATCCAGTTATTTATTGTATTTTCTAAGGGGTATCAACAAATGTGTCCAGGCCATTTTAGAATATCTTTGTAGAATAAGCAATAATTTATTCTATGACATACCAAAGGCATGCAAGTATACATGATAAAATAGCTTTCAATTTCATCACTTTTCAGGAGGAATGAAGCATTATTTCAATGAGCTGTAGGGGTACCAACAAATTTGAGCACGTCTGTATGTCATATCTATCTTTACTGAACTGCTTTTTACACTTTTCATTTCAATTCATTGTCATCTACAGTTAGCCTTTGAAATTCCAGAAGTTCCTTGTAAGGCTAGACTAGAAATATTCAGGAGTTGCGATTTCTTAAATACTTCCAGATTGCCAAGCACTAATTGCAATTGATACAATATAGGGTTGAATGTTTACTTTCTACCTCAGACAGGTTTTTTTCAAGTTTCGTCTTAAGAAGCAAAGATAGGAGTAAAATAAAAATTGACACATTTGTTGGTGTCATTTTGAGGAAATTGAATTATTAGCACTAATCATGCCACAAGAGGCCCAGGCTCATATACACATCAAACAACGTCTGATTTATTCTATAAATGCCTGGCATACTTTTACAACCTTTGTTTTCAATAGAAATTCTACTTAGGATTTAGTATAAATTCCTGAAATCGCTAATACTGCAATTAAAGGTTTGAAAATCAATAACGTATTCATTTGATTGACATATACAAATCAAACAACATTTGATTTATTTTATAAATGTGTGGCATACTTTTACAACCTTTGTTTTTGAAAGAAAATTGACTTAGGATTTAGTAGAAATTCCTGAAATCTAATACTGCAATAACAGATTTGAAAATCAATATCTTATTCATTGATTGTCAAATATACATCAAACAACATCTGGCTTATTCTATAAATGCCTGCCACACTTTTACAACCTTTGTTTTTAAAGAAAGTCTACTTAGAATTTTGTAGAAATTCCGGAAATCTGTAAAAGTGCAAATTAATAACTTTTTAATTGATTGTCATATATATAGTGGATATAAAATGTTTACACACCCCTGTTAAAATGCCAGGTTCTTGTGATGTAAAAGTACGAGTCAAAGATAAATCATGTCAGAACTTTTTCCACCTTTAATGTGACATATAACCTGAACAATTCAATTTAAAAACAAACTGAAATCTTTGAAAAATAAAAAATAATAAACTCACAATAACCTGGTTGCGTAAGTGTGCACACCCTTAAACTAATATTTTCTTGAAGCACCTTTTGATTTTATTACAGCACTCAGTCTTTATGGGTAGGAGTCAATTAGCATGGCACATCTTGACGTGGCAATATTTGTCCACTCTTCTTTGCAAAAGCGCTCCAAATCTGTCAGATTGCGAGTACATCTCCTTTGCACAGCCCTCTACAGATCACCCCACAGATGTTCAATTGGATTCAGGTCTGGGCTCTGGATGGTCCATTCCTGAATATTAATTTTCTAGTGAAGCCATGCTTTTGGTCATTGTTGTGCTGAAAGGTGAACTTTCTCTTCATCTTCAGCTTTCTAACAGACGCCTGAAGGTTTTGTGCCAAAATTGCCTGGTATTTGGAACTGTTCATAATTCCCTCCACCCTGACTAAGGCCAACTTTCTTCCAGCTGAAGAAGAACAGCCCCAAAACATGATGCTGCCACCACCATGCTTCACTGTGGGTATGGTGTTCTTTGGGTGATGTGTAGGGTTGTTTTTGCGCCAAATTATGGCCAAAAAGTTCAACCTTGGTTTCATCAGACCATAACACATATTCCCACATGCTTTTGGGGGACTTGACGTTTGTTTTTGTAAACTTCAGCTGGGCTTGGATGTTTTTCTTTGTAAGAAAAGGTGTCCATCTTGCCACCCTACCCCATAGCCCATTCATATAAAGAATACGGGAGATTGTTGTCACATGTAGCACACAGCCAGTACTTGACAGAAATTCCTGCAGTTCCTTTAATGTTGCTGTAGGCCTCTTGGAAGCCTCCCTGACCAGTTTTCTTCTAGTCTTTCCATACATTTTGGAGGGACGTCCAGTTCTTGCTAATGTCTCTGTTGTGCCATATTTTCTCCACTTGATGATGACTGTCTTCACTGTGTTCCATGGTACATCTAATGCTTTGGAAATTATTTAGTACCCTTCTCCTGACTGATATCTTTCAACAATGAGATCCCTCTAATGCTTTGGAAGCTCTCTGTGGACTATGGCTTTTGCTCTGAGATGCTACTAAGAAAATGTCAGGAAAATCTTACTAGAACAGCTGAACTTTATTTGTGATTAACCAGTGTCACTTTAAATGATGGCAGCTGTGTAATAACTTCTTTTTAACAACAATTTGAATGTGATTGGTTAATTCTGAACACAGCCACATCCCCAGTTATAAGACTCATTCTTTTACATCACAAAAACCTGGCATTTTCACAGGGGTGTGTAGACTTTTTATATCCACTGTACATTAACCAATGTGTGATTTATTCTATAAATGCCTGCCATACTTTTACAACCTTTGTTTTTAAAAGAAATAATACATAAGATTTAGTAGAAATTCCTGAAACCTGTAATAGCGCAATTACAGCTTTGAAAATCAATAACTTATTAATTGATCAACATATACAGACATCACACGGCTAACACCCTAAGCTTTAACCTATATAGTGTACCTCCCCTTGTAGGGATCTGCTAAAAAGTATTGTAAAATATAGAGTGAACAGTCTGGCATTTTTAATATAGTAATGTGCCTTATGACAACTAAGCCGCGGGCTGCTAGGGTTAATGTGAGATGTTTTAGAGGGTCTGACGCAATACCAGTGGTAGAAGCGATACTGTTAATTCAGCATACTATTTAATCTCATCTGATGCTCACTAAGAATTACTAATAAATTATATTATAAAATATATTTTGTGAAAGAATCTAAGCAAAACTTCTTCCCCTTCAATGAATAAGTTATTGATTTTCAAAGCTTTAATTGCAGTATTAGAGATTTCAGGAATTTCTACTAAATCCTAAGTAGAATATTTTTCAGTAGAATGTCTATTGAAAACAGAGGTTGTAAAAGTATGGCAGACATTTATAGAATAAATCAGATGTTGTGTGAATATCAACTAATACGTTATTGATTTTCAAAGCTGTAATTGCAGTATTACAGATTTCAGAAATTTCTAGTAAATCGTAAGTAGACCTTCTTTTAAAATAAAGCTTGTTAAAGTATGGCACACATTTATAGATAATAAATCCAACATTGTTTGATGTATATAAATCAATCAATGAATAGGTTATTGATTTTCAAAGCTGTACTTGCAGTATTAAAGATTTCATGAATTTAAGTAGATATTCTATTAAAAACAAAGGTTGTAAAGGTATGCCAGGCATTTAAAGAATAAATCACACATTGTTTTATGTATAAAGGCCAATCAGTGAACAAGTTATTGATTTTCAAAACTTTAATTGCAGTATTAGAGACTTCAGGAATTTCTACTAAATTGTAAGTAGAATTTCTATTAAAATCAAAAATTGTAAAAGTATTGCAAATATTTATAGAATAAATCAGATGTTGTTTGACATGTATATGACAATCACTGAATATCTTCATGATTTTCAAAGCTGTAATAGCGTTACTACAGATTTCAGAAATGTCTACTAAATTGTAAGTAGAATTTCCATTGAAATCAAAGGTTGTAAAAGTATGCCAGACATTTATAGAATTAATCAGATGTTGTTTGATGTATATATGACAATCAGTGAATATGTTATTGGTTTTCAAACAGTAATTGCGTTATTACAGATTTCAGGAATTTCTACTAAAACCTAAGTTGAATTTCTATTGAAGTCAAAGGTAAAATTATGCCAGGCATTTATAAAATATATCAGACATTGTTTGATTTGTATATGTCAATCACTGAATAAGTTATGCAACTCTTCGGCATAACAAGCGTTAGTAATTTAAGCCAGCCGGTTTGTCTTGTTTACGCTGTTGTAGTCCACTTGGGATGCAGGTCTGTTCTCCCACTCAATGGTATGAGGGGCCGTCAGGGACATTATTCAGAATTACCTCTCACAAACACATGTGAAATGCTCTTACATACACTACTGAAACAATCTTACATAAACAACTGGAAGCGTATTCGCTCGCACACACTAATGAAACGCTCTCACACATACAAGTGAAACGCTCTTATATACACTACTGAAAAGCTCTCATACATACAAGTGAAACGCTCTTATATACACTACTGAAACACTCTCATACATACGAGTGAAACGCTCTCACACATACAAGTGAAAAGCTCTTACATACACTACTGAAAAGCTCTCACACATACAAGTGAAACACTCTTATATACACTACTGAAACACTCTCACACATACAAGTGAAAAGCTCTTTATGTGAGAGTGTTTCAGTAGTGTATGTAAGAGCATTTCACATGTGTTTGTGAGAGGTAATTCTGAATAATGTCCCTGACGGCCCCTCATACAACGGGGCGTGGAGATGAGCGCCTACTCTGGATTAGGTATTACCGATCTGGGAACTGATGTTCGCCATTGGTTAGTTAGTATGGGGGTTCCTGAATAGAAAGTTACAACCACTGATGTTTGCCATTGGTCAGTTTGGAGACATCCTGGTTTGAAGCACAGTTCGAGGCTAGGTGTCATGTATGGTAATGATGTCATCACATTGAGCGCACAAATGGAGGAAGAGTCAACTAACGTTCAAACATTACCTCATACTCTGGCAGGTCAAATAATGATTTCTGCAGCGACTCAACGAGCAGCAGGTGTTTATTACAGTTCCACCCAAAACATGCTGCCATTTATGGTTAAACATGTTTTATGCAAAAAAGGCTGAGGCCATCATGGCATTAACTATCGCTGAACACTGTTCCATGCTCGCATGTGATCACATTGGAGAAGCGTTTTCACCTCCATATTCAACCTCTCTGCAGTCCCTTCCTGCTTCAAACAGACCACCATCATCCCTGTACCAAACCTTCCATCCTGCCTGAACGACTACCACCGTGTGGCACTGACCTCCATCATCATGAAGTGCTTTGAGCAGCTGGTCAAAACTCATATCTGCTCCACCCTTCCTGACATCTTGGACCACTTTCAATTTGCATACCGCCCCAATATATCTACGGACGTTTCCATCACCCTGACTTCACCGCACTTTCCCACCTGGAAAAATGCAACACATATGTGAGGATGCTGTTTGTGGACTACACCTCTGCATTCAACACCATTGTGTCCTCTATGTTTGTTCCTAAGCTCAACACCCTGGAACTTGACACCTTCCTTTGCAATTGGATCCTGCAGTTACTTACGGGAAGACCTCAGGTGATGAGAATGGGCAACCTCACCTCCTCTGCCCTGGCCATGAGCTCCGGAGCCCTGCAGGGTTGGGTACTCAGTCCCCTCCTGTACTCCCTGTTCATGCATGACTGCAAGGACACGCACAGCTCCAACACCATCCTTAAATTCACGGACGCCATTGTGAAGCATGGTGGTGGCTCACTGATGTTTTGGGGGTGTGTGAGCTCTAAAGGCACAGGGAATCTTGTGAAAATTTATGGCAAGATGAATGCAGCATGTCATCAGAAAATACTGGCTGACAATTTGCATTCTTCTGCACGAAAGCTGCGCATGGGACGCTCTTGGACTTTCCAGCACGACAATGACCCTAAGCACAAGGCCAAGTTGACCCCTCCAGTGGTTACAGCAGAAAAAGGAGAAGGTTCTGGAGTGGCCATCACAGTCTGAGTAGATCTCAAACATGCGGTTTATGCAAGATGACCAAAGACTTTTTTTAACCGGGTGTGTCATATATAAATAAGGACAGGTGCAGGGCGTTCTCGCATCCACAGATTTATCCGATTTACCGATCTGCGATGACATCTACGCTCATTTCGGCCAGGTGCGCTTGTAGAGATCATCCGTAAGTTTCTCCCAACGTTCGAATCTGAGATCTTTTCTGAGAATGTTTCATGAATGAGGGCCATTGTTTTGTATGTTCCATTCCTAGCATGTCACACTCATATTTATAATATTCAATGCTTCTAACCATATTGTTCATATCCATTCTACACTCTTTAAAACTGCTGCTAATTTACATTGTATATTATTGCTTTGTTTTTACTTATATATTTCTTAATTCTTACTACGTAGATGTCGCGTGCCATGTCACAAGAATTAAATTGTTCAGAATGACGCGTTATTCGGTGCATTTGATGAACAAACTTTGAACTTGAACTAACAATAGTACTTAAAGCAGCCTACTGTCGCGTAGCTAGCTATCTTTAAACGTAGCTATATGGGTTATCATGTTTTCTGTATTCTGTAACTAGCAAGCTATTCGAATCTCAGACTTAAATAAACAATTTTAGTAGATAAGCGATCTTAGTGAACATGTTACCTATCTGTAAATATATAACTAGAGGTTGTTAGAGGGCCAAACACCATCGTATCGCCTGATATTCGCCAACTCAACCCTCGACCGCCCAGCCTGATTTAAGGTAGGCTACTCACCAGCACAAGTTGCGCTTGCATTATCCCAAAGTTGCCAGGCAGAGCGAACAATCACAGTACACAAAAAGAGCACATTTGATAAAATGTACAGATTTATTTTCTGTTTACTTGTATGTACATACATCAGTACATTTTCTCAGTAAATAAATAATAGAAAATTATATTTTTTTTTTGAAAAAGTGATTTTATTTCCAGAGTAAAATAAATTCTATCTCGCCATATAAAAAAAAATAAGAAAAGGGACGATGCCAAAACGTTTTTGGTAGAGAAACTGTAAAAGTGACCATATCTTGAGGGCCTTCAAATACATATGTCAAGGGATAAAATAAAAAAGCCAAATAGGTTATTGTAGGATTAACAGCCATTGAACATCAATTATTCCAGCACTTTTTATGTAATTTCACATGCTCTGACCTGTGCACAGCGCTATTTCAATTGCTTTAGTTTCCTTTGCTCTGTTTGTTTATTCCTTGATGACACTGAATCCTGGCTTATGTGTGATACATATCACAAATAAACATCTCACATTGTTGAATTATCATTTCAGTTTTGTAAACTAAACTCAGTATAGCCTCATCAGTACAAGAACATCAACATTAATCTTCATTGTTTAGCTTGAAGAGATATGTAATTACATCACACAATAATACTTTCAGATTTTCCAGTTTATGCTTGTCCACTACTGAATGTGTATATAGTACCACTGAGTATATATTATGCCACAACTAAGCACTCTATCCTGGCACGCTGCAATGCTTCATGCCTAAGAACAGCTCTTAGCCATGGCATACTGGCATTATATCACACCCCTTCATGCCTTATTGCTTAAATATACATTACCTGTCAAAAGTTTGGAAACCTACACATTCAATGGCATTTCCTAAATTTGATTATTTTCCACATTGCAGAATAATAGTGAAGACATCAAACCTATGAAATAACACATGGAATAATGTAGTAACCCAAAAAGCTTTAATAAATCAAAATACATTTATATTTTTGATTCTTCAAAGTGGCAACACTTTGCCTAGATCAGTGGTTTTCAAACTTCGCCCTGGGGAACCTATTTGAACCTGATTCAACCGGTCTACTAATCCTCAAGCCTTTGATTAGTGAATCTGCTGTGCTAGTTCAGGGGTACACTTAAGATGTGGAGTGTCTTGGGTTCCCCAAAGAGGTTTGAAAACCACTGGCCTTGATGACAGCTTTGCCCACTCTTGGCATTCTATTAGCGCTTAGTTTTTGAAACTGCACTTGAAGAAACTTTCCAAGTTCTTGAGATTGACTGACTTTCTTGTTTTAAAGTACTGATAGACTTTTATTTCTCTTTGCTTATTTTAACTTTTCTTGCCATAGTTATGGACTGCTACAGTACAGACATAATGATGGTCTTCTGTATAGCAACCCTGCCTATTCACAACACAACTGAATGTCTGAAACACATTAAGAAGGAAATAAATTCCTCATATTATATTTTAACAAGGCACACCTGTAAATTGAAATTCATTCCAGATGAGGCATGTTGAAAGAATGCAAAGAGTGTGCAAACCTGTCATCAAGGCAAAGGATGGTTACTTTGAAGAATCTAAAATATGAAATGAATTTTGATCTGTTTAACCCCTTTTTGGTTGTTACATGATTCCTTATGTAATTGCATAGTTGTGATGTCTTCACTATTATTTTATGTGGAAAATAGTAAAACTAAAGAAATACCCTTGATTGAGTGACACCTTTGAATGACACTGTATATTTCACTTCAAAACTTGCATCTTTAGTTAAGATGAGCAAAAAAGGCTATATAGTTTATCAGCTTGTTGTTACACTGAAAATGGAAGAAATCCAACAATTACATTTGGGTAAAATAAAAATTCTCGCTAGATTGGCCAAACAAACTTTGTTTCACATGTGTAGGCAATCCTACTTTAACATTTGCCTAATTTGCATACTTACCATTGGTTACCCTTCAACATTCAGACCATTCAAGCTAGAGAGACCAAACCTACGTTGTTTCACATGTTTAGGTTTTCCCAAATACAAATTTATATGGCTATCAATTATAACAATACTAATTAACATAATTGCATAATTTGTTTAACATGGCTATCCTAACTTCGAAGTCATGTTTTAAACATTTCTGTAAATGTATTCTTTTCATGTATTATTATTTATTTATTATATTTATACACAGTGATTTATACTCAGATGAACTTGAATGAAAATATCAATGGGAGGATATTCTTATTAATTAGATTAACAATTTCCAAAGGTTACATGTTTATTAGAATACTTTTATTCATTGATTAAGATTTTTTTTGACCTCAAATGTTAGACTGAATATTTTGGATGTAAGATCAAGCTGGTAACACTTTTTTGATGGTCTTTACTGAAGGTCACAATTATTCAGGAGGACAATAATAGACTATAATCCTATATTGTGCCTCACAAAATAGCTCTCTGTTTATTTTAACAAAATAAAATGATTTATGGAAAATGCAATGATATTTCATTTGTATATTCTTGGCAATGTAAAGACATGTCCTATCATGTACATGCACATAAAGTATTTTTTTCCCTGATGGATAGTTTACTAATAGAAAAGGAAGTAACTCCAGGGTTGGGGAGTAACCAATGACAAAAAACAGTAACTGTAATCCATTACATTACCAACAAAAATATGGAAATTGAATTACAGATACACTGAAAACCCTGATGGATACATTTTAAATTACTATTACAGTCATAAAGGATGAGTGCGCAAATTAAGTATCAAACCTATTTTTAATCATGGTTTCTCACAAAAGAGTATTGCAATAGTTGCAGACTTGATTGTGTCAAACAATGATCATCACCATTTGCGCACAAACCTTCTAAAATGTTCATTTCTTTCCTGCACTGATTAAGCCTACGTTTATATTAACCTATCCATATAAAGTACAGTTTAGTAAATTACTAAGGAGGCAGCTTTGCTAGAACAATAATCTGGATGTTTAATGTTTTCATATTTCAGAAAGGACTTGTTTTTAAGTGGTTGTGTGTCTACAGGTAGCTGTAACATGGCACAGTTTTCAATAATGTGACATGAAAATGCAATAGATTATTGAGAATACTTTCATTGATATTTGAGGAGGTAAAGTGTGATAGCAATAAGCACTCCTGAGTGACAGCGAGACATGGCAAGTCATGATTTTCATTTCATACTTTGCTGCTTACAGGTAAGCCTGTAAGGAACATACTCCCACTTTTTCTTGATTCCATAGAAGTAACTTCCCTTCATTGATAATGGCTGCTGAAAAGATTGCAAAAAATAATAATACTGTTGTTAAATGCAGTTTAAGTAAGTGTAAGTGAAGGTGTGCAAGTGTCTCCCCGGGGGGATTTTAAGGTTTGAACTTCAATTTGGGGATTGAGGAGGAAAATGTTTGAGAACCATCGCTGTAGCCTAGTTTACGTGCAATATGTATATCACTTGGCTTTTAATATTTGATAGGAATCCTACAGCTGTTCTCTGAATTATTCGTGCCTTACTCATTCTGGTTATGATTGGCTGTTCACACATTTATGAATACAGCATGTAACCCAATAATTGTTGAATTTAAGTTACATTAGCCGAAACTGCTTATCACTTTTGTTTTTTTTGCAAACCATGGAAACTGGACAACCAGTGACAAATGCACTCAGCAACAGTTTGGATGCCAGTCAACATGGACTATAATACGTTTGAACTTTCTTTTAAACACCTATATCAAAGCCCACAAGTGAGAATACATTTATCATGCCTAACAGACAGAACATGATCAGACTTGAGCACATTCAATAAACTTCAACAGCTTAAACTTAGATATAAAAAACCTAAATGATAAACAATAATTTTTCCCATCCAAAATGCATTTTGGATGCTCACGGTATGTGATTACATTAAAGAATCATCTATTTTTCCCACTATATTTTGAAGCAATGACTGCCCAAAGATAAGAAAACCACAAAGAGAGTAGACTAGTTGAAGTCCTTTTTTGGTTTGAGGGTTATGCTTAGGTAAAACATTTTCAAATTGATATTTCCAAGTAAAATGGATTTTAGGTCCCAGGGTATTTAATCAATTGAAATGACTGAAAATCTGACAATGATAGCTTTTAATGTACAGATATAGCCAAATCAAGATATTGCAGTAGAAAGCAGAAAAACACCTAATCGATAATGTCAAATCAAACATCTGTTTATGGCAAGCTATATGAACTCTAACATTGAGTTCAAACGGTAATATCCTTTTCCCTCTCAATAACAGAAGTAATAAAAAGTAATCGGATTATGTTACTGAGTTTGAGTAATCCAGAAGTTATGTTTTTGATTACAAATTTGGATAGGTTAATAGTAACATTAACGGATTACATTTAGACAGTAACTCACCCAACCCCGAGTAACAGATGTTGAAACTGTCCAAATGGGACCTACTGTAGTATGACGCCAATATCAGTAGCATATTGTTCTGGATCTAATAACCTAGAAGCAGGACAAAGCCAGGAGCCAGACAGTAGTTGTCTTCTACAGACAATCACAACAGAGTTAACTGGCACTGGACGAAACCCTTGCTGATAACACCTTTACATAAGAAACGGACACTATCAAAAGTTAACAAGGATTTGGAGAAAAGAGCAGCAACAGTCTTCCACGGCCTATACAGGACTTCAGATAGAAAACATTCTATAATTTAATAAAAAAAATATTATAGCATATAGTCTTCTTGATGGTTCAGAAACTACAAAACCGACTCCATATTTTCGCACCACTCATGGTCCTCTAGGTTGTATATAAACTTTGTCCTGTTTGGGTTTTGACTCCCATCCTTCAGGTTGTCCATTGTGAGACTTGATGGGAACAATTCAGTCGGCGTTGTATAGCCCTCATGATTTTTTATGTATTTCTTATAGTTCTTGCGTAAACAGTACCAGGTGGTGGTGTAGAGTATGAAGGCGGTGACCTTAAGACCAATGGCCAGGCTCACATACAGATGTCTGTAAGCGATATTGTCGTACAGCAGGCAGGCTCCCTTATCCCCACACTCTGTACTCCAGAAAAGGCATGTTGAGTCAATCCCAGCACCAAAGATTAGTGGAGGGGGAATGAATCCTACAAAACAGGTGAGCAGAAGATTAGCGCAACAGCACAAGATTTTCATCTCTAGAGCTGATTTTGTACAGCAACCTATGCAAATTGGTCATCATTTTAGTCAAACTATTTCACCTTGAAGAGGCAAATCTGATTGTCCCACTTGTTTCCATGAAAATGCAGTATATTTCCTATTTGTTAATATTGTGACCGTGAACCGGTAAAGCTGTGATTGTTATTGATCCCCTCTAAATAAGCACAGAAACATTCAAACCCCAATTTGTTATATCTTTATATAGCAACATTTGTCTAAGAGGTTTAAACAGTATAGGATGGAATTAAGTCAAAATGGGGCTAGATAAGCCACTGGAGGTAGTCTTTAAAACAAATTCTAGCATTTGACACCTATGTTTTATTTTACCAGGTAAATATGCTGAAAACATTCTTAATTACATTGTTTTTCCTTTCGTCTACTGGCTCAATTCTCTTGACCAATAGGCTACCATGCCACACCAGATTCATAATTAAAATGTCTTAATGCAACTTCACTTGTTCATATGCAACAGTACAGTAACTTACCAAGTAGTCGCAGCAAGAGAAACAAAACTCCAAGTGCATATGATTTCAGCTCAGGGCTTACAGTCCTTGGAAAGGAATAGGAAACAGTAATGTTTGCATGCAGGAAATACAGAAATACTCTTTCTGCAGGAAATACTTAAGTAAACCTATGCATTTTTAGCAGGATATGCTGTGTATGGTGTTGTGGTAAGGTGAGTGCCAGAGGTGTTACCTGATAAGGATGATGACAGAAGGTGTCTGAGCCATGGAGCCAATCATGCAGCAGGCACAGATTACACAGAGGAAAGTGAGGAAGGCCTCCTGGCAGCCTGGACTGGGACACTTTCCTGGGACAGCAGTAGCCATCTCACTATCACTGGATATACATGTACACCCTGTCAGATTCTTAAGAGAATGGGTATATCTGCATTAGTATGACTTTCTGGGACAACGAGCCAAATTCACTCAGAGACATCAAAGCAGTTTCAAATCTCTTCCATATATCTGCAGTACATCGTTGGGAGAAATGTAGATTCACCAGTAACAGAGTCACTGTGTGCAGTGTTTATAAAAACTGTCATCTGTGCAAGGATCACTGCTTTAGGGCTTCTCCAAAGATAAGGCTTCATGGCTTCTCCCATCTTGTTTGAATGATGTAGTAATAATACAGTGGGTATAGAAAGTCACAACCCCCTTGGCCTAGTCAAAACCTCTACCTAAATCCCAGAGGCCATGCAACCCTCACCACCTCTCGAAGTGTCACGGGTGCCCAGGAGGGAGAAGACAATGTGTCCCATTCCCTTGAGTAGTCCTATTCATGCTTTCGATGCTTGCATTGTTACTTGAAGCCTACTCTGCATATTACTGTAAACCTAACATTAATTGTCTAGTTGTGTTGGTATCATAATTTCCCCTTTATATATTTCCCTGTCTCAGTTCCAAGGTGTTACGCTGCTATATATTGTGCTGGGGATATGAGGGATGTACTACTAACTTTTCTCAGTCTCCTCCAGTTTTACATTTTAGGAGGAAATGAGGTCCTGGTCCACACCTGTGGATTACTTGGTTTGGGGGGCCCGTTGCTGTCCCTGTCCACCTGGTCATACTTCTGACCTAGTCTAAAATCAAATAGACTCTGGATTTAGCCTAGAGAAATGTATTTATTATTCCAATTGGACTCTTAATATCTCACCCGGCACAGCCAGAAGAGGACTGGTCACCCCTCTGAGCCTGGGTCCTCTCTAGGTTTCGTCCTAAATTCGACCTTCTTAGGGAGTTTTTTCCTAGCCACTGAAATTCAACATTACTGTTGTTTGCTCCTTGGGGTTTAAGGCTGGGTGTCTCTGTAAAGCACTTTGTGACAACTGCTGTTGTAAAAAGGGCTTTATAAATAAATTTGATTGATTGATTTGATTGATATACCGTGGTTCAACCACGATGTGAATTTTTTTTCATGAGTTAGCAAATATGATACAATTGGTGTTACAGGGATTTCAAAAACATATTTGATTCTTCAACAAATTAATTTTGGTAGCACCCTATGACAGATGTTTAATATTAATGTACAACGAATGGACGAGTCAATTCTCCAGCCAAATGCGGTTTATATATGATTACTCAGGTTTGTATACACACAAAGCTATAAAATGAATTGTGCGGTTTATACACGGTGTGGGTAATAGACGCTAGTTATGACAGTCCCGTTGTGTTGCTTCATTATAACGTTACTGTTTGGGTTGGGATGATCATTCATTGTTTAGCCAGATGGCTACAGTGCATGTCAAAGGACTCTACTTTAATCATGACCCATCTGGAGCCAAAATGTCATCATTAATTTGCCATTATTTCTCCAATTGGGGTAGATGCCTGTACTCACTGACGTAGTGCAGCCTGCGAAGCAGGAGGACAGGTAGGTAACGCCATTGGAGCCACACACTGGGCTGACTGAGGATGTGTAGCAGTTACAGTTACTCATGCAGGGCACCTCTGGTTTCTCACCCACCCGAAGTGTCCTGGAAAGAGGAAGAGATACAAACAGCTGTTTAGAATATACGGTCTGAATATCCAGAATGTAATTTTCATAGCATGAAAGTTAAACAGTGCAAAGCTAATTTCCAGAATAGGATGTGAAAACAGATTATGAAACTTGTATTGTAACAAACATTTACAGTCAGTATGTGGCATATTCCATATGCTAAACCAATGTTAGTAGTGTTCTTACTCGTTCCCATAGGCGACGGTCACTCCAGCAACAGGCCCTGTGTCACAGCCAAGGAAAAGGAAGGAGACGTAGCAGGCAGTGGAAATCAGGTTCACCACCATGGCCATGCGAATGGCCCCTAATGCAGAGAGGTTCAGCTTCTTGACCAGAAGCCCACCCAGGAATATCCCCAGACAAGCACAGGGAATGGCTGTCATACCTAGAGAGAGTTGATACCACCAGATTAACCTATTCTTCTTGCATGATTTTCATTTAGGCCAGAATTTTCATTAAGGTGAAGGAGGACTGCTTTCTGCAATAATAATTTTGTCCACCCCAGTTTTGTAATTTCACTTCACCACAAAAGCAGAGCCTTTGTACTAGTACATGCATTCAGGCAAAATGCTGACTTCAATTCACCAAAGAAGATGCAAAAATAGACTTAATTCTGGTGAAAACGGTTCCATAATAAGCCAAATGCATTCCCCTTGTTGGGGTGGAAAAATGAACATCTCAATTACCATGTCTCCTTTGTGTGTTCAGCCTGTGAGGAGTAGGGCACGTAATACCGTTAGGGATTTCATTTTTTTTATCCCCTGCTGATTTTGTATGTTTGGCCACTGACAAAGAAATGACCAGTCTATAATTTTAATGGTAGGTTTATTTGAACAGTGAGAGACAGAAAAACGCATTTCAAAAATTTTATAAATTGATTTGCATTTTAATGAGTGAAATAAGTATTCGACCCCTCTGCAGAACAAATCATAGAACTTGGTGGCAAAACCCTTGTTGACAATCACAGACGTCAGACAATTCTTGTAGTTGGCCACCAGGTTTCCACACATTTCAGGAGGGATTTTGTCCCACTCCTCTTTGCAGATCTTCTCCAAGTCATTAAGGTTTCGAGGCTGAACAACTCGAACCTTCAGCTCAGGTCATAGGCAGCATTCTTCCTCCTCCAAGCACAGCGAGTTGATGCCAAAGAGCTCGATTTTGGTCTCATCTGACCCCAACACTTTCACCCAGTTCTCCTCTGAATCATTCAGATGTTCATTGGCTAAATTCAGACGGGCCTGTGCTTTCTTGAGCAGGGGGACCTTGCAGGCGCTGCAGGATTTCAGTCCTTCACGGCATAGTGTGTTACCAATTGTTTTCTTGGTGACTATGGTCCCAGCTGCCTTGAAATCATTGACAAGATCCTGCCGTGTAGTTCTGGGATGATTCCTCAACATTCTCATGATCATTGCAACTCCATGATGTGAGATCTAGGATGGAGCCCCAGACCGAGGGAGATTGACAGTTCTTTTTTGTTTCTTCCATTTGGGAATAATCGCACCAACTGATGTCACCTACTCACCAAACTGCTTGGCGATGGTCTTGTAGCCCATTCCAGCCTTGGGTAGGTTTACAATCTTGTCCCTGACATCCTTGGACAGCTCTTTGGTCTTGACCATGGTGGAGAGTTTGGAATCTGTTTGATTGCTTCTGTGGACAGGTGTCTTTTATACAGGTAACAAGCTAATCTCAGCTAGTTACTTGTATAAAAAACGCCTGGGAGCCAGAAATCTTTCTTGAGACGGGATCAAATACTTCACTCATTAAAATGTAAATACATTTATAACATTTTTGACATGCGTTTTTCTGGATTTTTGTTGTTGTTATTCTGTCTCTCACTGTTCAAATAAACCTACCATTAAAATTATAAACTGATAATTTCTTTGTCAATGGGCAAATGTACAAAATCAGCAGGGGATCAAACATATATATATATATATTTTTAGAACAGGATGCACTAATTTCTCAGAGTTGTACACAAGCTAAGAGCTGAGCTAGATGTCATAGCTAATTTAACCAGTAGCCCATAGTAGTGAGTTAGATAACAAAAACATTCTTCTTTTTCTGACCTGGATGTAGCAGACTGTTGTTAAAATCAGAGTATAGTAAGTGTGTATTGCTCCATCTGTTCCAAAAGTAAATTCCAATTTTAACTACTTTGTCAGACCCAGAAAAATTTCATGCTCATCATATCTTAACAAGAAACGAACAGAGTCCCAGCACAGCAGGGCCAGACAGTCAGAAGAGACAAGTCCTATGGACCTGAGGTGAATTTTGCAATACAGACATTTCAGAGAATTAATTAAAAGTACATTTCTTTAGTTTGATGGTAAAGCAGTTAAAGCTAGTCTGTAATCTAGTAATGTTATTTAAGCAATAAGGTATGAGGGGAAATGTTTGGGGCCAATATATCACGGCTAAGGGCAGTTCTTAGGGATGACAAAGAACTTAGCCATGATGTATTTGCATTATACCACAAAACCGATAATTAACTGGTAACCAACACAATTAGAGCAGTATATATAGATATGTCACACCCATGGTATACACCCTCATATACCATGGCTTCTGAATGCATCAAACTTCAGGATTTGAAGCACCTGGTTTAAAATGTATAATATTCCATAGTTGTAAAGAGGTCAATGGTATGCAGAACGTGGGGGAGAAGAAGGAATCGGTCAATGTGCCCCTGAAGTATTTATTTGACTATATATTGTGAAATGGGGGTATTGGACACTTTTGGCAAACTTAGCTAAATTAACAGCAAACCCAGCAGGTTTGCTGCCTGAAAAGAGAAATCTGTCAAAGAGTGGATATGAATTTGCTATGTACCATAAAGCTACTCTCTGTTTTTAGTCATTTGTATTATACGTACACTACTGTTCAAACAGTGCAGCTCAGGCTTCTTCACCTGCTCTGTGCCGGTTCACATAATAATATCTACATAGTATGTAAACGTAATCTTTACATAGGCATACAGAGGCCCATTTTCAGCAACTACCAATTTGCTAATCCAAGTTCATCATTTTAGAAGGCTGTGTGATTATTAAAAAAACCTTTTGCAATTATGTTAGCACAGCTAAAAACTGTTGTGCTGATTAAAAGGCCTTTTTTAGAGTAGTTGTACATCTTTAGCATCAGCAATTGTGGGTTTGATTACAGGCTCAAAATGGCCAGAAACAAATAACTTCAGTCCTGCTCTGAGAATGAGGGGTATTCAATGCAAGAAATGGCCAATAAACTGAAGATCTCATACAATGTTGTGTACTACTCCCTTCCCAGAAAAGTGCAAACTGGCTCTAACCAGAATGGAAAGAAGAGTGGGAGGGCCCAGTGCGCAACTGAGCAAGAGGACAAATACACTAGAGTGTCTAGTTGGAGAAACAGCTTCATTAAATAGTACCTCCCACAGGCCAGTAATCTCAGACTGGCCAGTAAAAAGAAAAGACTAAGATGGGCAAAAGAATACAGACACTGGACAGAGGAAGACTGGAAAAAAAGGTCAGCATGCCGGAGTTGCCCCTTCACTGACGTTGTGACTGGTTATTTGTGGGTACTATTTAATGAAGCTGCCATTTAAGGACATGTGAGGCGTCTTTTTCTCATACTACACACTCAAACTAAATATATGTGACCCCAAACTTTTAAACAGTAGTTTATATAGTAATGTACTCCATTTTCAAGTATATAACTCGACAAACGCCTTGAAAATAATGGGTATACTTCCTTTATACACCACAAATCGGTGGAAAAGTATTTGTATTCATTATTTCAACTGTAGTTGTACATTTGGTAGGCTATTGGTCAAATCTGCAAAACAATATTGATGTAGCTCTTTTAGTGCTTTTGCTATTCTAAAAATAACTGTCAAGAAGGGCCATAAGCTGCATATTAAGTTAAGTAGAAATGCATGAAACAAACGTTAAATATCAAAACAATACAGTGGGCATATACCAAGACCTCCTGCCAGGCAATGTCACCCTCACTTCTAAAACCAAAGTTCCACCCTTGGTTTTCATTGTACTTCTCTCTGTATACGATGTCACCAGAAGGTCTGTGTGTTATGCATGTGTTCCACAGCCCCTCACCTAGTAGTTGATTGGCTGAGGAGGTGGTGAGGTTAAACTGCTGCTCTAAGTACTTCCCCAGAAAGGCAGCAAATCCCGCCACCACACCAATCTCCATGCAGGCAGCCAGTGTGATGCAAGTGAACACTGGATTGGATAGGAGATGCCTGGTCACTTTGGGGATCACTGAGAAAAGAAGATAAGAAAATCCATAAGGTCAACAAACTACTAATGTAGAACTCTCATTTATGATATGTAATAAGCCTGATCCTGATGGCTGAAAAAATAAACTGCTGGACCCAGTGACAGGACCTTTCCATGTAGTTTTGCTAATCAGCCCGTTTTACAATGTGGTTGATAAGAACACGTTAGAGACCGTAGGGAACTGACTGAAAAATACAGGAACTTTAACTTATAAGTATAATAGTGAAGAGTGGAAAACGCACTATAATCATCCATTGTTTAGAGATTTGGGGATTATAAAACATGCACAGGATTTGTAGTTTTTGAATCATTGTCCTGTTGCAACGTCACTCCTTCAAGGGATAGAGAAAAACACAGACTGTTATGGACCTGCAAAACTAATGTAACATTAACTAGTCAGGCAAGCTAGCTAGTGTCATCTAGTCAGCTGCTACGGCTATAGCTAACTCCACCCATCTATCTCACGGTCTGTTGCCATTACATCAAGTTACCAGCAACTCCTTTAAGTTTATTACTGTCATTCAGAAAATAAATGAAATAGCATGGGCAAAATCATTGGCACCCAATACATAATATTTGGTTAAACCTACATTGGCAAACTGGAATTAAAATCGCCTTGTAAACATTAAGCTTCCCTCACTTCTCTCCTGCAAACATGGCCCACTTTTCAGCAGCAAACTGCATCCGTTCTGCTATCTTTGACGGTTGCCTTCACCCAACAGATTTGAACTGTCACCATGGGTTTCTATGGGATCAACATCTGGATCCATTACGAGCCACTTCAGAACAGCCATGCGTTTCTTCTTCAGCCATTGCTGAGTGCTTTTTGATGTCCTGCTGGAAGACCCAGTTTCTGGACACTAGGTTGAACACTGCCTTCCGAAACACCTAGATAATCGTCTATCGTGGCAGGCATAAAAGAATAACTCTTATAACTCCTACTACTACACAAAGGTTGGAAGTAACTGCTGTACACTGTTGTAGTGAGAACAATTTTTTTTTTCTGTAATGGAAACGCCAACTTGTACAAACAATAACGCAAACAAATACTTATACATTTACCTAACAGACAATTTTGCGGTAGCTTCAAAAAACATTTTTGACCTTATTTTTTAGATAAAATTAGGTGCATAGCAGCAGTATATCCCATATTTGCTCAGTGAGACTCCACATTTTGGTGCCCAACCTCAACCACGGCCATTAGCATTAAAACAATGATCTGTGTGCCATGAAGACAAAACAGTCATGGGGCAAAGATTCAACAATCAAGTTCCAGAATGTTCATAAAAATTATAAAAACATCCTCTAATCTCACCTCTGAGCTGCTGAAAGCAGGTGGGACCATTGACTGAATCATAGTTGTTGCGTACCACTCCATTGCTGGACTTGGTCATCTCATTATACTCTATGGGTGGAGAGGTAGATGGGAGCATGACCTGCTCACTCTCCCCTCCACCGTCCCTGTCCTTCTCTCGGTCTGACAGTGTTTGGGGAAAGCCAAACATAAACAGGGATGAGAAGAAGAGTAAGGCACCACACAGGAGGAAGCCTCCCCACCACGCTCCGATCCACCGGGGATCATCAGATGTGATGGCCAGTTTACCTGTGGAGATGGAAGGCTTTTATCAGACTAAAGAGTGATAGGAAAACCCCTGTCTATATTTAGCTACCAAGAAAAGGAAGAAAATGCTTAGAATTCAATAACAAAAAAAATGATTTACAAACATGAATATAATTTTGGTCGGCCTTAAATTACATTTTAGTAATTCAACAGATGTACTTATACAGTGCTAGCACACCAGATTCATCGTGTAGTAGTTCATGGCAGTAACAACATTTTGGAATGTCCAACTGTCCCTGAGATCCATGAACACAGGTCAGCTAGTAGAGCCCAGAGTCCAAACTAAACATGGTCAAGCTGCGTTTAGAAGTTACGCTGCACAAAACTGGAATAAACTACCAGAAGACCTTAGACGTACCCCAAACGTATCAATTTTAAATCCAGGTTAAAAACACTTCTCTTTTCACATGCCTATGACTGAGTGATTAAACTTAAACACACAGTTTAGCCTTACAGCTTTTATAGCTTCATATGTTTTTATATTTCTATTCTATTTCTATTTTCTTATTCTGTGTTTTATTATTATTATGTTGTTTTGATGTTTTCATTTGAATATTTGTTTTTATGCTATTTAAATTTTAATATTTTTTCTTTTTCTTTGTAAAGCACATTGAATTGCTTCTATGTATGAATTGTGCTATATAAATAAACTTGCTTGCTTGCTGAAAGCTACTCGGTTAATGAACCTCATGTTTATTCCATAGAACAGTGTTGGAGAGATGTGAAGTATTTTGCAGTGACTCACTGGTATCGATGAAGACAAAGTCCACATAGAACTTAGTGCAGAGGGACCCCAGGAGAAAGCCACAAGCAGGGCCAAACACCAAAGTAGAGAAAACAATTCCTGCAAAGACAGAGATAAGTAGATATAATTATTTTCAGTACAGTGGACAACACACAAAGGATAAAAAAATATAAATACACAACTTGCAACTCAACCACTAGATGGTATACTATGTTCATTAAACTATGGACTTTTTGTGCAGCATGCGACAAGCTTTAAAATGCAGAGGTGATTCGAGGGACAATTTCCTTGTATGGATAAAAATGCAATGTAAATCATCATGCAACACAATTGGGTCAAGGAAACTGTATTAAACTTCTCTTAAATATGTGTATCACATCTGTGCAATTTCAAGGTAACAGTCACAGTGATACTATACAAAATAAAACAACAACATTTTAATGTAGGAATCTGACTGTCAGTGGATCCTCTTACAGTTGTATTTCCTATAATCTTCAGCCAATGATGAAATAAAATTAGAAACGTTTATGCTACCTGCTATAGATTATGGTGCAAAAACATATTTACTACAAAGCTGCCCAACTCTAAGTGTGGCCAGTGAAGGCAAGACTGGGATTAAACGGCAGTTTGTCAGGGTGACAGCTTGGCACAGGGAGTCGAACACAATGGGTTAAACAAAGGGCTAGAACCCAAGAGGTTCCAAGAGGCTTTATATGGCAAACCCCATTGTTCAGTTTTCCCACTAAACACTTATTGTAAAATACATTTAATAAAGAAAACATATAAATGTTCTGTGAACCGGTGCTTCAAAAGACAATGGATTTTATATATAATGTGGGTTAGAGCAGTAAACACTTTCTGGACCCACTGACACTCCCCAGAGTCTACTGCTGATCCCTTACAGTCCTGCTCTGGCTCTAGCTCAGGCAAGTCATGTCTTGTGCTGGGGCCCATGGCCATGTTTGTACTAAAATAAAATCAGGCTTTACATAATACTGAGCTCTGGCAGGCGGTGTTTGAAATGCCTGGTGGGAAGTCAGACAATGGGAGGTAGACAGGCAATATTTCAAACCAACCAAAAAACACTGATCCTCATCAGATAAATGTCAGAAATGTGGTACTGTATTTCATTACAAAATATAGTATGTTTGCAGGGTTTCCCCATTCCCAAAAGTGAAAGTTAGGCATAATAACAATATATATTGTGAGATTGCTGAGGCATAAAAAGGAGTATATACTACTTTCAATATGCATTATGGGGTTAATCCTAAAAAGAGACATTTTAAAGGGTTAACAAGAATTATATTTTACTAGAAAATGTGCAAACTAAGATCAAATGTTCAGTCTAAAAATTGTTGAGAAAACTTTCAAGAGTTTCTAGTTTTAGCCCACTGAGGGGAACAGCCTCTAACATTAGCCCGTCTCTAACATCAGGTCCGCCTTAGCACCGCCACCGGTGGTAACCCGGCTCCAGTCAGCATGACAGATATTCTGCATATGCCTCAAGCGTCCAATTAATGAGCGTGCATGGAAAAAATGATTTATATAAAGAGAGGGTAGTACGGATTGTTGGCTTTATGGTTGTCAAGCTGGGAACAAAACATAATAGCTTCTTCCAGAGACCTAATATATGAAAAACCCTGGTTGTCTAGAAAATTGCCACTAGGGCCAAAGTGGCCTGTTGGTTGGAGGCAAACAGAGAAACAGCTGTGTATGTATCATTAAAGAACTATTGTTCACTTTGTCTGTAGTAGGAGCGGACTTCAGTACGGTATATCAACTATTTCTTCAACCAGCTGTGAAAGGTAGTATGAAAGAGCAACTTAGAATGCTGCGCAACCTGGATGCACCCAGGTCCTTTTCATGTATTTAAGTAGAAATTGGGCAGCAGTATTGAACAATAAAAGGCTGCTGTATTATATAAAGATAAGATATATATACTTTTGTGTTTCCCTTAGAACTTCTTAGAATGAATAGGAACAGACCAGTAAATCAGACTGAGGTAAAATAATAATAATACTATTTTGTTTTCCACATAAGATCATACATAATTATGGATTGATGATCCTCCTCAATGTTTTCCTGAATTTCCCAAACTTGTGTGAAGCATTTCAAACCATAATTCCTACAAATTAAACTATGACAAAAAATTGTTTTGATAGACTCAGAGCTCTAATTAAGTAACCATAACATGTTCCCGTTACCCATAGACAGGCAGCTTGCAGGTGAAGCCTATAATCAATTGTCATGTCACAAGGGAATTTGTGGCTGCATTTGAGATTAAATCATAAACCTGCCAAATCTATTGCTTTATTTGGTGCTAAGACCTTTCTTTGTACCTCTTGAGATGGAGAAACATGTTTTTATTAAAAATAAATAAATAAAATTGTCCATCAAGCTCAAAATAAAAAAGTCTCTTTGGTGCTCATGGTATTGAAATATAAAACAGACATAAAAAGTTCTAAAGGTTTAACTGCTTCTCTGAGGTTAACTATAATTGTATAGCCTATAAGCACCTTAACACGTAAGCTTCACAATGATGTTTAAAAGTAAAATATTCTACATTAAATAAACTATAACCAAATTAGTAAATAGATTTTGATAAATAATAAAGCACAATAGGAAATACCAGTAAAGTGATATTTGCAGTCACACAGCATTTGTACAAGAAACTGCAGCACAATTAACTGGTTAACAGGACTGTTGTACATCAGAAATGAGCGCAGTTAAGCCACTGTTTCATCCGCTTCCTTAGTTACCGCAAGTGTTGTCTCCTCATAGCAACAAAACAAGCATTGCGTTCACCACAGGAAACCTCAAAAAGGAAACTCATCAGTGAAATCACCTTCCAGGAGATGACAGTTAAAATGAGTCAACAACCACTAACAGGATAAAAATTTCCACCAAACGGTGTTGCCACCTCAGAGTTTTCAGAAAAGTCTCCATGTTAATCATGCACAACTATCCTACATGTACAGCACTGGTCATGTCATGGACTAATTTGTAAAACTTTAAAGAACTATTCAATATTTTAATCTGCCATTCCCTGTATTGAAAAATGAAATAGTAAATGGTAGAGCATATTGTCATTTTTCTTTGAAGCAATTGAGATAAGGAAAATAATGCAAATGCTTTTAGCAACATTCCATTGAACACAATATATCTTCAAAAATAAGAAACTGGGATTGGAATGACAGATTATCCCATTTTTGACAGAGGATTGAATCATCCATTTATTTTTGGGGGAGGCATTGGGTGCACAAAAGGATCTAGATGCTGGAATAACACAAAATTACAGACTGTATACATCAAATTCTTACAAAACTACAAACAATGAAAGTGGAATTCCTATCTTTTGTGAATTGATAATTATAACTAATATAAAACATTTCAATGCATGGGCCTAATACAACTCTTAGTTAAATTGCAATGAAATTGCACTGATCATGTAACACTTGATCAAGGCCACCTCCAGAGAGATAGTTCAGTTAAAATGCAGCTTAAAATGTGTGGTTAATTTAATTTTGCAATCGTCCTAAAAATATAATATTGAAGGATTCTTTGTTAGGTACTCATTCTCCTCTCAATGCAAATTATACCTTTTATTAGCTCTGAAACACAAATTGCACAATTTGCAATTACTTCATTACCAAACCCTTTGTTTTTGCATTATGTTGTACAACCATGTTTCCAAAAAAAGTTGGGACGTTGTGTAAAACGCGAATAAAAACAGAACGCAATGTTGTGCAAATCATTTATCCCTACATTTAATTGAAAATAGTACAAAGACAACATATCAAATGTTGAAATTGAGAATTCCTATTGTTTTTGGAAAAATACTTGCCCATTTTGAATTTGAAGCCAACACATTTAAACACATATACATTTTTGTGTTGAACTGTCAGTAACTGGCTGTCACATTGATATAGAGCAGGTAGCCATCATCTGAGAGACAACACAAGGTAAGAAACTAGCTAGCTAGCTAACTGTCACAACTTGATAGCTACATTTGGCTACAATAGATTAGCGTCACTCAGGCAACATTTTAGATTTGGAAGCAACAGTAAGACCACAGTCTTTTGTATTTCGCCTACAAAATAGAAGTCTGAGTGAAGTATGATTTGAATATTATTTACAGTGGGGCAAAAAAGTATTTAGTCAGCCACCAATTGTGCAAGTACTCCCACTTAAAAAGATGAGAGAGGCCTGTAATTTTCATGATAGGTACACTTTAACTATGAGAGACAAAATGAGAAAAAACATCCAGAAAATCACATTGTAGGATTTCTTTATGAATTAATTGGTAAATTCCTCAGTAAAATAAGTATTTGGTCACCTACAAACAAGCAAGATTTCTGGCTCTCACAGACCTGTAACAACTTCTTTAAGAGGCTCCTCTGTCCTCCACTCGTTACCCGTATTAATGGCACCTGTTTGAACTTGTTATCAGTATAAAAGACACCTGTCCACAACCTCAAACAGTCACAGTCCAAATTCCACTATGGCCAAGACCAAAGAGTGGTCAAAGGACACCAGCAACAAAATTGTAGACCTGCACCAGGCTGGGAAGACTGAATCTGCAATAGGTAAGCAGCTTGGTGTGAAGAAATCAACTGTGGGAGCAATTATAAGAAAATGGAAGACATACAAGACCACTGATAATCTCCCTCGGTCCGAGGCTCCACGCAAGATCTCACCCCGTGGGGTCAAAATGATCACAAGAACGGTGAGCAAAAATCCCAGAACAACACGGGGGGACCTAGTGAATGACCTGCAGAGAGCTGGGACCAAAGTAACAAAGGCTACCAGCAGTAACACACTACGCCGCCAGGGACTCAAATCCTGCAGTGCCAGACGTGTCCCCCCGCTTAAGCCAGTAAATGTCCAGGCCCGTCTGAGGTTTGCTAGAGAGCATTTGGATGAAAATGTCATATGGTCAGATGAAACCAAAATATAACTAGCCAGTCACCAGATCTCAACCCCATAGAAAATATTTGGAGGGAGTTGAAAGTCTGTGTTGCCCAGCGACAGCCCCAAAACATCACTGCTCTAGAGGAGATCTGCATGGAGGAATGGGCCAAAATACCAGCAACAGTGTGTGAAAACCTTGTGTAGACTTACAGAAAACGTTTGACCTCTGTCATTGCCAACAAAGGGCATATAACAAAGTATTGAGATTAACTTTTGTTATTGACCAAATACTTATTTTCCACCATCATTTACCAATAAATTCATAAAAAATCCTACAATGTGATTACAGGCCTCTCTCATCTTGTTAAGTGGGAGAACTTGTACAATTTGTGGCTGACTAAATACTTTTTTGCCTCACTGTATTTTGCAGATTTGCATAGTGGAATAACTATGTGAAAAAATAAACAAAAAAATAATACAATAAGGCAAAGAATAATTTGAGAAATGGTTAGAGATTTAATAGAGAACATAACTAATAGGAAAAAAAGCATATTTCATATTGATGATATCATTGTTGTTAATTTGCTGGAGCATAATCAAGCGATAGTTCGTCCAAAATTCATGTTTTTCTGCCCATAGAGTAACTTTTTCAAACAACCTATTATTAAGCTCTGTTAGAGTCTGTATTTAGAGTTATTAGCATCGTCCAAATTCATGAACTGCATTGCAAGTGGAAAACTACTCCAAAACACTTTAAAATTACATTCAGTAATCTGTTGTGGAAACACATTTTTTTAACTGTACACTGAAGAAACAGCTGGCGGAACTGGGTGAATTCAAACTAGCACTAGCAAACTATTTCCTATAGCCACCATACAGTTTCTGTTCTTCATCATTGATGTCATCAAGGTGAGCATGAACTTTAACCTCAACAACCTGAAGACAGGTTGCTTCGCCTAGCTTTTTAAAATTGCTTCTAGTTTACACTTCTTTTTTGCTATATTTTTGGTTTATATATTTCTTAATTCTTACTATGTAGCTTTCGTTTGCCATGTAACAAGAATTTCATTGTGCAGGATGACGCAGTGTTATTCGGAGCATTTGATAAAATAAACTGAACTTCTGGTTTTTCTTAGTTTGGAGACCGATGTCGACCGATGCCTGCTCGTGGATCTTGATTCAATAAAATTCTACCCACTCTGCAATTGGGACAATACCTCTGCCTCTCCCAAGTCCTATCATGGGACAATCAATAGAGCAACTTCGTCAAAGAAAAACACAATTTTTGCGAAAATCATTTTAATAAAGAGGATCGTCCCCCACGTTCACATAGAAGAGAATTAAGACAAATGCAATTCCATCAAGTTACCCAGTTCAACCCGTGGAGACGAGACGAATTGTAAGTAATATTTCCGATTGCTATGTTATAATACTCAAAATACTAATTGCCTCTGGATATTCTGGGCAAGGGTTGGAGATTAACGTGTTCACCATCGCCCCTCTATGGTGCTCTCCAAGCTTCTATTCGGTCAATTCATTATATGTATATTATTGTTAGAAAAATAAGGCTATAACCCCCAAACATTTTTCTAACTGCTAGTTTTCAGAGTCAGACCTGATGAATATGTATTTTCCTTTCTCTCTCAAGCAAATAAAGTTTGACTGTCCAAGGTGATTATCAAAGACAAAATACGTAACTTGCTTTCTAGCTAGTGAATCCTAACGTTTGTTTGTGAAAATAAAAACTTTATTTTCGAGGAATACAACATTGTCATATTCTTTGAGGTAAACAACACCACTTGTCTTAGTTTGGAGTGTTTGAGAGTAGTTTTCCGTTTGCAATGCAGCTTTGTGATAGGGGGTTTCCATTCATGAATGCGTGCAATGCTAATAATGCTAATTACTGACTGAGGCAGAGCTGAACAATGGATTGTTGGGGAAAAAAATTACTGCGTCTGAAGGACTAAGTGGGGATAAGGGGACTGTCACTGAAATATGATTTCTGGATGAACTATCCCTTTAACTTTGAACAGGGATTGTGTTATAAATCCACACTGTATTTTCCCCCGCCTTGTAATATACAATGGATACTATTTGCGGAAATCTATTTGGAACCGCAGTTAATGTATTAAATGAAATACTGAGAATTTGTAAACTTCAAAGTCATGGGGCACTGTGTGAATCATCCAGCAAAAGTAAATGTTCTACCCCCTCAATAACCCACAATGCAACACACAGTAATATACTGTACATGGAATTCATTAGTTAGAATGAATTAGTTAGGTAGTTGCTTTTATTAGTGCTTGGGAGGTGATTTATTACTGTCTTGTAGGCAATTCATGGACAGTTTTAGAGAATGGTTAATTGATTTGGTAGGACTTAGGTTATCATAAGGGAATGATGTTAAGAAGGTATTGTAAAATAATGTTAACAAAAATGAAGTTGACAAGCAGGAGACAGGGAGGACACAAGGAGGACATTTTTGCAATACATTAAAAGCATGTTTGCAGCATTTAATGGTTCTAGCCTTTTTTGTGGTTGATGTTAGCTTGTTGGCAACAAGCCTCCCCACCCCATTACTAATGGAAAAGAAAGTCGGGGAAACACTGTCTTTCATATGTCATGGAACATGTAGCGTCATTTAAACAAGCCCTTAGGCTACCATGCTACTATTTCTAAACACAACCAAGAGGTTGTCCACAAAAGGTATTTTTAGTACATGGTCTATGACAGAACTGTCAAAGGCAGTCATTTTGATATTTTAGGAAGGGAATAGCATTTTTGTTTTACTTTCATTTAGCACTAACCTAAGATCCACAAGTACATTTTGTAGAAATTAGAAATACACCACTGCATTTTTCTCAGATTAAGGTCCAGCTTCCAACATTGGTTGTGGCAGCCAGGAGGCACAGTACATCAGGATTTCTACTACAAAAAAAATACATTATTCTCAGTTTTAACATACATTTTTTGACAGAATGCCTGCAATGCATGCTCTCTCACTGTTCACACTAAAAGCAAAGTAATGTATTTAAACTCAAAATGTGCTAGAGTTTTTTTCAAATCCATTGGCGTTAGATATGACGATGAAACACTAAGGATCCTCCTATATCATGATGACACTATTTACATTTTTGAAACTGAACAATAGAAGTGTATTCCAGACATATTTAAAAGTTCTGTATTTGAAGCGGAAATTGGCTGGAGGCACTCCAATGAGTTGGGTCAAGGGGAATCTGGACAATCTGGTTGATGGAGGCTTTGTGTGTGAAAAGTAATGCTCCCTGTAAGGCTGAGCAAGAATCCCACTGTACCTCAATAATGGGCAGGAGCACCAGACAAGCCTACACCTTTAACACTGATGACGAACAGGCAGTGCTAACGTTGGGGGACGCAAACTTTGAACCACTCCATTTTTACATTTCAGAACCACTTCTCCATGCCTCCGTTGACAGTCTTAGTTACTTTTAACATAGCTTTTTATTATTCACCACTCATCCAGCTCAAATGTTTCCAAACCTCAAGTCTTCCCATTGAGCTCAGTACAACGTAATCTGGGATATCCTAGATGACGGTAACAGTAGGCATTTTCCGTACATTGGTAAGCTACTATAAAACAAGCATAGAACTCATGGCCGGAAAATAGAAGACATGCCCTGAAATTAAAATAGATTAGGCCGTACATTAAGTTTTATGAAACCAGTTAAATATTAACACCGGCACCATGTCTTTTTCTGTAAAACCAGGAGATAAACCAGGAGAAAATCTGTCTAAAAATGAATGGCCATGGATGCAGCACTGAGAATACATAATAATAAATAAAATTTGGCCAACTGCAAACACTATAATGCTGGCTGATCTGTCATTAAACCATGAATATGCATCATGTGGCACGATTTACACCTAATTTCCATTGAATGCCTATGTATTTAGCTTTAGGTTGTTTTGCTGGATTTCTCGCCCTGCATTCTCCGTATTTGTCGCACGTGCTTCGCAAGGCTGAAGAGTAGAGTAACAACACCGGCAGAAAGTGTTTTTACAGCATCCATATTAGGAACATTATCATTCCTCCCCAGAAACTCTGTTCTTCCTCCTCCTCAGTCATCACCCCTCCCCCGGTCAAACATCACCCCTCCCTTGGTCAAGTATCCGCTCTCCCCTTGTCAAACATCACCCTGTTTAAGGTTCAGTCCTCCCATGTTCAATCGTCAGTCCTCCTGTTGACCAGGATCAGGACCGTCTCCTAAAGTTGATTCAGCTGCAGGATTGGGGTACCACCAGTGAAGAGCTTGCTCAGAAATGTCAGCAGGCAGGTGTGAGTGCATCTGCACGCACATGGGGGCGAAGACTTTTGGAGGATGGCCTGGTGTCAAGAAGGGCAGCAAAGAAGCCCCTTCTCTCCAGGAAAAACATCAGGAACAGACTGATATTCTGCAAAAGGTACAGAGATTGGACTGCTGAGGACTGGGGTAAAGTCATTTTCTCTGATGAATCTCCTTTCTGATTGTTTGGGGCATCAGGGAAAAAAGAAGACAAGGTGAGTGCTACCATCAGTCCTGTGTCATGCCAACAGTAAAGCATCCTGAGACCATTCATGTGTGGGGTTGCTTCTCAACCAAGGGAGTGGGCTCACCCACAATATTGCCTAAGAACACAGGCATGAATAAAGAATGGTACCAAAACATCATCCGAGAGCAACTTCTCCCAACCATCCAAGAACAGTTTGGTGATGAACAATGCCTTTTCCAGCATTACAGAGCACCTTGGCATAGGGCAAAAGGGATAACTAAGTGGCTCGGGGAACAAAACTTTAACATTTTGGGTCCATGGCCAGGAAACTCCCCAGACCTTAATCCCATTGAGAACTTGTGGTCAATCCTCAAGAGGCGGGTGGACAAACAAAAACCCACACATTTTGACTAACTCCCAGCATTGATTATGCAAGAATGGGCTGCCATCAGCCAGGATGTGGCCCAGAAGTTAATTGACAGCATGCCAGAGCGGATTGCAGAAGTCTTGAAAAAGAAGGGTCAACACTGCAAATACTGACTCTTTGAATAAACATAATGTAACGGTCAATAAAAGCCTTTGACACTTATGAAATGCTTGTAATTATACTTCATTATACCAAAGTAACATCTGACAAAAATATCTAAAAACACTGAAGCAGCAGACTTTGTGGAAATTAATATTTGTGTCATTCTCAAAACTTTTGGCCACGACTATAGATACTAGTAGGCTTATTACTGGCTAAAAAGCTGTTAAAACAGCCAGCGGCAAAAACCATACAGTTCATAGATGCTATTCGTGATGGAAGTAAACTTTATTTAACATAATGCTAAATGATGTCTAGCTAAATCTGCAAACTTGGCATGATGTTAATGCGTGACAAAATCTAATGATAAGACGCAATTTTATGACAAGGAAGCCTGTCCCAGTCGGTCCCAATACTGGTATACTTGTTTACTATGTACTAGTACATACTTTACCATCATCCGCAAAGTATGTACTTGTAGTATGTAGTATGCGATTTGAGATTCAGACTACAACACATTTTCAAGCAGCATTTATCGCAGCAGTTTTCTGTTCTACCTCATTAATTGCACCGACCTGGTGTCCCAGGTCTAATGGCTTGTTACATTAGGCCTATTCTACGTTCAGACTTATCAAAGAAGACTTTAGTTGATAGATTATTTTGTTGTGTAAACTCGATACGCCACGTTCCAAGGTAGCATGTGCCACATTTTCAATAGTGCCTCCTTGGAGTTTTTCAAGTGTTAAGACAATTTTGTTGGAACTGTAACAAGTGTCTGTGAGGTGCGCATGCATATTGCTTGATTTTCCTGATATTGATGGCCACAGTCCTGTGGGGTAGTTTAAGAACAGGCTAGTGTAAATTCAAACACTATAGAAATGATCATGCAAACCAAGAGAAGTCTAACTAACCTTTTATTCTCTCGTAATGTAAACAAACAAACATTGCAAAGAAAAATCGGAGGTGAACTGGCTTTGTCTGTCTGAAACAGACAAAATTAAGTAGTAATAGGAGTAGAAGCCCATCAGCCTGTGGATATCAATTAGTTCCAGTCCCTGAAATATTGTGAAGAAATTTGTTAAGTTCATTGCACAAGGGATCAACTGCACAGAACTAATTCCTAGTTGCTGACATTCAGTTCACTGAATTTCTTTTCAAGTGACGAAACAAGCACTGAATGGTGAAGAACCCTAAAACTCAACTATGGACCTCAAAGCCAGTTCCACTATGTTTTTTCACGGCAACACTCTAATCATGAACTGATTTAGACCTGAAACACCAGGTGAGTCCAATTAATGATGAGGTAAAACAGAAAACAAGCACGCTCTGTACCTTGTAGAATAAGAGTTGAGTACCCCTTGTGTAAGGTATTATTGTGCAATCTAAATCTTTTTTTTTTTCCATCCATCCATCTTCTCCCGCTTTATCCGGGGCCGGGTCGCGGGGGCAGCAGTCTAAGCAGGGATGCCCAGACTTCCCTCTCCCCAGACACTTCCTCTAGCTCTTCCGGGGGGACACCGAGGCGTTCCCAGGCCAGCCGGGAGACATAGTCCCTCCAGCGTGTTTTTTTTTTTAATAGATCAAATATATTGTTTTTAAAGCTTTTGTAAATTGGTCAACCAAAATTGAAAGTTAGTACAAAGACTGCGTTATAAGGGGACAGTTGGTTTAAAAGTGAACTGGTGTTGCTGTAATTCAGCTAACATCTACAAGGTGAGAGCAAACTAGGGCTAACTTCAAAAAGTTTGCATTGTGAGTAAGGTTTTTATAACAGGGTCTTTTATATTAATACAATTAAAATAAAGCAGGTAAGTAATAATGACTCCCCTTGTGAAATAGATAAAATAATATATTCTATTTACATAAAGGTAAGATCCAGGGCCCCCAGAAAGCTCAGACATCCCATATTGGGGGCACACCCCCTAGGGTGGGGATCCCTGCTGCAGGCTAGACTGGATATAATGAAAATAGTTTGTTTACATTCTAAACATCAGGGAAAACAATCCATCTGAAGCCATGGCTTTCTGTATTTTGATTAGCTCAAATCGAAAGACGACAAATACTGTATTCAGATAGTTTACACCCATTAAGGCCAACTTCAACATGCCCAAGAACAGACTGACAAAGAGAGTTAATTAGTAACAGTAGCTTTATTACGTAAACAATGTCAAATTAGATCAAACAAACAAATAACTGACAAATCTACTGAGAAAACTTAGATGAGGTTCTATTTTCATCAAGTACACCAAGTAAGAGGGGATTAGGCCCAGCTAGATCTGTATCCTTCTGCATACCAATGACAACACTGCCTTGCCTGGACATGAAGCATTCAACAGAGTATGGTGTATCACAATTTCACAATGTTGTTCCGCAGGAAAGCTAAACACACATAAATGTATCTTACTTGATCAATCACACATTGCCTTATAATATAGATCAGCATCATTGTTTGATTCTGAACATTAGGTAGTTTCATTGAATTGAGTTGGAAACAGCCCAGCTGAGGACAAACTAACTGTACCATTTTCACTTTTATTACGAATCCTTTTCACATTTGTGATGATCTGTTAATCATCTCTTTGTCATGTTACCAGTGAAACACCACGCAACTATGCTGACCTAAATAACAAGCTAAAGTAGGCTCTCAACTCATAGTCAAATGCCATTACAGTACATCAGGATCATCCTGCTTACCACTCTCTAAAGACAGCGCTCACGTCAATCCATCAGAATGTAAACCAGCCTGCTGCCCAGGTATGGGTACATTCAGGTTAGGATGTTTTGTTGTTGTATGTGTGTATTTGTCAAGGGGAGGAAAAGGTGCAAGATGAGAATTGACTGGTGTGTTCACAGACACTGGAAGTTTGCTTTCATTGGAATTGGTCTGGTACTTTAATCACTGGAAAATATGTTTTAATTTTAAACATACAGAATGTGCCTTTCATTCTTAAAAAAATCCAGAATAAGCATTCCTTTCACAAAATAAAGGAACACACATAGTGTAAAAAACTGCTATACTATTAGAGCTCTCCCAAAACCCTTTATGTTGAGATCAGCCCAGATATGAGTAACTTGAAGTGTTACCAATTCAGGAAGTACGCAAACATCTACATTGCAATTCCAATTGCATTTAAATTCAAATTTTTTTTATTTGAACAGGAGTTTTTGAATTGTAATTGACTGGAAATTAAATAGAATTTACCCTAGAACCTGGTCTACAACTGCTTAAACCAAAAAAAAAAAAATTAACACTTGTACACATTAGCATGTGGACGTATCTAACTCAGTAAATTTGTGCAGACATTTCAAGAAATTACTTGCTGGGAGTAAACCAAAGAGGTCACAACCCTGAATCAGAGTTCAGTGTCAAGCATTACTGATGGTGTAAATGCATCACATTATGCGAACAACTTCAGCTAAATTAATCCTATATGATTAATTTCTCCTACAGATACACAAACGCCAGACTGTGCCCCATCAACTTTTAAAGGAGAGTGGTCTGTCACTATCGTAATATATGTATTACCAATATTTTCTGAAAAGCTTTTATTGACAGTAGAAATCAGAGAGAGAAAGGTGAGGTTGGAGACATAATTAAAGGGTAATATATGTAGATAGTTGTATATGTGCATGGAACTAGGAGCATTACCATGTGACCTCAGTGCTGCACGTGAACAGTGTATTTCAAAAGGACAAATAATATCGTCAGACCACTGCATCTCAAATATTTTATGCAATACAGAAAGTCATAGTAAAGGTGCATTATTCATAATGTTTGCATTGTCATTAAGGATGTACGATACTGGACAGAAATAATGTTAGCTAAGTCCAGCTGACGCTAGCTAAGGCCAGCTGACGCTAGCTAAGGCCAGCTGACGCTAGCTAAGGCCAGCTGACGCTAGCTAAGGCCAGCTGACGCTAGCTAAGGCCAGCTGACGCTAGCTAAGGCCAGCTAATGTTAGCTAAAGACAGCTAATGCTAGCTAACAGCAGGCTAATTGAAAATACATAATTTACAGCTGTGCGATTTCTAATCTTGTTCGATGCAGCACAGCCTTTCCTTTTAGTTTTCATATTTAATTGATTTGCCAGATAGCCTATCTGGTAAAGTGCCTGAAGTTGAGATTGGACAACAACAGGCTCAACATACCAATTCTCATGGAATTGTATGATTTTATATAAAATCTCTAAAGGAAAATACCTTTATAAACTTAAAGGAAAATCGTTGTTAGAACTGAAAATGAAAGTGGTATTTGTGCATCCCTAATTGTTATATAAGAATATGCCCATAATACAGTGGGGAGAACAAGTATTTGATACACTGCCGAATTTGCAGGTTTTCCTACTTACAAAGCATGTAAAGGTCTGTCATTTTTATCATAGGTACACTTCAACTGTGAGAGACGGAATCTAAAACAAAAATCCAGAAAATCACATTGTATGCATTTTATTGCATCACATAAGTATTTGATCACCTACCAACCAGTAAGAATTCCGGCTCTCACAGACCTGTTAATTTTTCTTTAAGTAACCTTCCTTTTCATCATTCATTACCTGTATTAACTGCACCTGTTTGAACTCGTTACCTGTATAAAAGACAACTGTCCACACACTCAATCAAACAGACTCCAACCTCTCCACAACGGCCAAGACCAGAGAGCTGTGTAAGGACATCAGGGAGGATAAAATTGTAGACCTGCACAAGTCTGGGATGAGCTACAGGACAATAGGCAAGCAGCTTGGTGAGAAGGCAACAACTGTTGGCGCAATTATTAGAAAATGGAAGAAGTTCAAGGTGACGGTCAATCTCCCTTGGTCTGGGGCTCCATGCAAGATCTCACCTCGTGTGGGCCTCAATGAGCATGAGGAAGGTGAGGGATCAGCTCAGAACTACACGGCAGGACCTGGTCAATGACCTGAAGAGAGCTGGGACCACAGTCTCAAAGAAAACCATTAGTAACACACTACGCCGTCATGGATTAAAATCCTGCAGCGCACGCAAGGTTCCCTGCTCAAGTCAGCAGATGTCCAGGCCCGTCTGAAGTTTGCCAATGACCATCTGGATGATCCAGAGGAGAAAGGTCATGTGGTCTGATTAGACAAAAATAGAGCTTTTTGGTCTAAACTGCACTCGCCTTGTTTGGAAGAAGAAGAAGGATGAGTACTCCAAGAACACCATACCAACTGTGAAGCATAGAGGTGGAAACATCATTCTTTGGGGATGCTTTTCTGCAAAGGGGACAGGACGACTGCACTGTATTTTGGGGAGGATGGATGGGGCCATGTATCGCGAGATCTTGGCCAACAACCTCCTTCCCACAGTATTCCCACAGAGCATTGAAGATGGGCGTGGCTGGGTCTTCCACCTGAAACACACAGCCAGGGCAACTAAGGAATGGCTCCGTAAGAAGCATCTCAAGGTCCTGGAGTGGCCTAGCTAGTCTCCAGACCTGAACCCAATAGAAAATCTTTGGAGGGAGCTGAAATTCTGTATTGCCCAGCGACAGCCCCGAAACCTGAAGGATCTGGAGAAGGTCTGTAAGGAGGAGTGGGCTAGAATCCCTGCTGCAGTGTGTGCAAACCTGGTCAAGAACTACAGGAAACACATGATCTCTGTTATTGCAAACAAAGGTTTCTGTACCAAATATTACGTTCTGCTTTTCTGATGTATCAAATACTTATGTCATGCAATAAAATGCAAATTCATTACTTAATCATACAATGTGATTTTCTGGATTTTTGTTTTAGATTCCGTCACTCTCAGTTGAAGAGTACCTATGATAAAAATTACAGGCTTTGTAAGGGGGAAAACCTGCAAAATCGGCAGTGTATCAAATACTTGTTCTCCCCACTGTATATCTGCAGTGGAATGGCAGTTTTTTTCAGTCACCAGAAATTACTTTCATCATATCCTAAAAAATCCAAAATGAAGCTGCACCCACCCTTCCTCTCTTCCGTCAGAGCGTAACTAAGACATGTTATGATCCCTCCTCAGATGAGCACGATTACAGACGAGTGCAAGCGAAATTGGTTACTAAACTTCTAAACAGATCACACAATTTAAGTTATAAGAAATGGTCAAATCTTCAAACATTGTTTTTACAACTTCTGTAAGCTGGTCAAACAAAAGTTAAACTTGTGTAAGTACAAAGGAGAGTTTGTTTGAATTTGTTGTTGCTGTATGAGTAACATGGGGCAGGTAGCAGCTATGGATACTGGAGTGGACTCAGAGGCTGTGGTAAAGCTAAGCCTAATCATTATAAATATTTTCATATGAGTGATTTTCTGCCAGCTCGTCTTGTTTGAGCACTGTTTAGAGTAGTGGTGTACTTTACACTTCAATTTCTTTCTTTGGATACCTTTTTCAGTTGTTGCTGCAAAAACATGAAAGATTGCACACATTTTTTTACTGTATGCTACCACATTGGTTGTACTTTAGAGTTCTGCCTAGCACTCTAGCAAGAGGGAAAAAGTACAAGATAATGTAAACAAAAGAAATACTGTCAATTTGAATTTACAGCTGATACCTATTATTAAAAGGTCTCCTTAGGGTAAACATTCTATGTCAGAGCTTTAAACTAGTAACACAATTATATAAAACAGCCACCATTGAAGGACATTAGCTTCAAGTGGTAAGCCTCCACTTGCCCCTAACTGAGACCAAACTAAGAAATAGGTTTCCAGAATATTTCTGTTTGGTTATGGATAACTTTCTGCTAGCTGTGGTTTCATCCACACACCCAGCTGAGGAATTGGAGGGATGCTCCATTCACACTGCCTCTGGAGATGAAAATGACCCTGCAGACAAACCTTGTAGGACAATCTTGGAGGCTTAACCTTGCTTCATCACACAAACACTATTCCAGGTATGGGAGTCCTCATTAGCCTGATTATCTACATTAGGGAGATCAATTAGGAATCTGTGTTTGGTGGAGCTTACACTATTGTAGTATGGGACATCTCATTACACAGTGATCTACAAAACAATTCAACAGCCCATTACACAGTACCTAACAAGTATTGTCACAGTTTGTATGGATGAGCAAAAAAAGGTTATACAATCTTTATTGCTGTTCATCATTATGGCCCTAATTCCTAATCATGAAGTATGTTGGTGGAGCAATGATTATTCCAGCTCAATGCAAATGCACCATGTCAGGAACCAGGGTTCAATACACACCTCCTCCCTTCACTTCTGTCTCCACTTCCAGATTCCCTGCAGTCACTAAAAAGCCTTGAAAAGCAAAACAAAAAAATACTGTGACTGCACCCCTCTTTTAAAAAATACTCTTCTTTAACTGCACCTCTGCAGTTAGTACTCTGTGTACACTCCCAATACCAAGATAACGGTATTTGTATCTCCTGCAAAGTACAGAATGTGATGGAAAAATACAAATAATGACACTCGATCCATGCAAAATAGGTGCTGGAACATACAGAGCTAAAGCTGAGAGGTGCCGGATCCCGTTCAGGCATAGTTTAATGGCCTTCCAGATGTGCAGTACTTTTTGAGTATCTATTATTCATTTTATGGGACTATATTAGAGTCATAGCTGCAGGAAGTTGGGCTGTTGCAGCCCCCCAGAAGAGATTCTGGTAGTCTGTTTGCTGGTCAGTGCAACACACATAATTTCGGCCGCTATTTTCTTGACTTCTGTGTTTATGTCTGCGTTCTCTGAAATGTGTAAATTATAGAGCCATATGAACAAATAAGGGATCTGAGACCATTCATCTATACAGAATCTCTCCAGACACTTCAGAGTCATTGGTTCTAACTTTGGGATGCTCATCTTCAGTTCAACCATATGCTAATCAATGGGGTTTAGGTCAGGGGACTAAGATGGCCATGGCAAAACATACATTCTGTGTCAGTGTGGATCTAGAGGGGTGCTTTGGATCATTGTCCCACTGGGAGATCCAACAAAAACACAGTTTTAGAGGCAGACAGATTTTGTTTTAAAATATCCTAATACTTGGCAGAGTCTAAGATGCCATGTACCTTAACATGGTTTCCAGTGACAAACATTTTTTATAGACTTTTTTCTCTTCTATACCAAGGGCACTTACAATCATAAAGTAGCATCCCATGCATTGTTAAACAGCACTACAGTTGGTTTGTGGCACTACGTGTGCACGAGTAGAACATTTTATTTAAACATACATGCTATTCAATTTTTGAATCTAAACTGTTTGTTCGTTTGAAAGACTGTCTACACTACCAGACAGTCAAACAGAACTGGGTTTTATCTGACACACTCACTGGGCTCCAGGTCCCACTCTTATCTTTCATCATGATAACTAGTATAGTCTTTCTGGGCTGTATGATGGGATAATCAAATAATGCAGCTGAAGTGACATGCAACTCAAACCTAGTTGGACTATGCCAGACTTCAGACTCACTGTCATCACCAGGTCAGGAAGCTAGGGACAGGAGAAGGGTAGAGAATGAAGGAAAGGAATGGAGTTAATGACAGATACAGAAAAGGAGTAAGGCTCTGCCTAACAGCCATAGCAAACCATAAGGCCTTGCTGCCTCTGATTATTTCCTTAGGCTTGGAGAATGAGACACAGTGTCCATTGTACTTATGGGTGGTGGCATAGCGGAGGCAAGGCAGGGTGTTCTATGGGAGCCTGGGGAGGGTGCAGCTCTTGTCTCTCTTCTACTGGAGTGCACCCAGCTGCCCCATAGAAGTAGAGGGAGGAGTTGGTACTGGGTAAAGGGATCAGTGACTACAGCTGGTAGCAGCTGCTCTCCTTCAGCAGGTGGCCTAGTCTAATTGCCAGGTTAGAGAAGCCAACCGAATGGCTCTTTTTTATTTTCATAAACAGGCAAATATAATAAATGTCCTTAAACAAGAGCATGTATGCCACAAATTACTATTAAGTGTTAATTGTTTTACATCCTGAAGTCATAATTGTTTTGTTTCCTGAGGAAGCAGGTATTTTGAAAAGGATTTACCAAATATGAGTCATGTTCAGGGCAAATGTGTGACCTGTAATGTGAAAATCATTCTGCGTACTATTGACTATCCACAGACAGGTCAAATTTTACAAAAATGTTTGAGGATATATTGTAATATGGTAAGGAAAGGGAGTTATATTTACTATTTAAGGAATTTAAGTAATCTCCAAAACAACCTACAGCACCTGCAAGAAAAACTATTACGGACAAACGATGTGTTGCCTCGCTTGAAGCGCATCACATTCACCTTATTTTGGAGCTGACATTTTTTTATTAAGGAAACCCATCATCTTCTTAAAAATAAAAAAGGCAAATTAGACAAAAACAAGGAAAGCAATGAACTCAAGACAAAATGTTTGCCCACCATTCCAGATTGACCCAACTTGTAATACTTGTTAATGTATTTATAAAAACTATTTAAAATACTTATTTAAACACTTTTTGAATGACAAACCCAGGAATACAGTGGATTGCATTCAAAATGGCAAAGCTTTTTGGCCAATTAAGATAAAACTACATTTGTAAAACTTCAAGGCTATACAAACGTTGAATCATCTATTAAACTATGAACCCTTTTAGTTAGCATAAATGTCATAATGTTCATTAATTTGCACCCACTAACAGCAATATTCAAACCTTTCAACACCATACTGTTGAGACCTTCATAAATAAAGTGTATATGACTCACTAAAAACATTTTGCTGTAACTACCTTGCATAATTCAAAAAAAGCTTGCAAGCAAACTACATATATATCTTTAAATGTAAACTGCATTTACATCTTTGAGTTTTTTCTAAACTAATGAAGTTGTTCAAAACAGACTTGAATACACATCTCAGATACTGAGTCAGTTAATGTCTGTTCATTTTACTGCTGTGTTTACTTATTAACAGGGGGTCATTTCCAAAGAAACTGCTGGTGATGTCAAGTATTCTGACATCACCAGCATTAAGATTATAAAGGCATTAACATAGTGGCTTATCTTAAACCTTAACCAAACTCTGTAGATTACTCCATGATCACAGTCAACAAATTAATATTTCTCTTAGAAATCATGTGTCACCATTATTGGCACACCTGGAAATTCATATGAACCCCCAAAAATATTAATATCTAACCTCAAAAATTAGGGCCTGTTCCAAAAACAACATGTTACTGGGAAGCCTACAGGCCACATTATGTTAATAAATATGTTGAAATCACTACTAAACAGGATCATTGTGGCCCACTGTCACTTCAGGCCGAATAAATAAGCTACAGTCAAATGTGGCAGCTTGTTGAATGTAGAAGGGCTTAGAGGAGACAGTGGTAGGGCTACAGTGTAACCTTTGTGTCACAAGCAGTGAACTTCTGCACAAAGGTTAAAAAACTGTGGCTTTTCCAGCTTCCCTTTCTCATCATGGTCCAAAACGTTATGTTTCTGTTGTGAACTTCAGGCCGCAAAATGACAAATTCAAGTTGAAATCACTGCCAGATCACGATCTCATATTGTACCATATTTTTTGGAGGGAATGTCTCCTGAATCATATTAAGTTAATTCATGTTCATCACTGTGTAGGGAACACAGAAGGAAGTTCCTTCTTATTGAGATCACTGTATAACACTGTAGAGCTTGGGGAAACCTATCACAGCGAGTACAGTACATCAGCTTTTCTAGTTTGATCGAACCAATGTTTATTGATTTAACAAGACATTCCGGTAGGACACCTGAAAGAATACCCATAACTGGTCAGCGCCCAGCGATTAATTTGCATTTTATTGCATGACATAAGTATTTGATCACCTACCAGTAAGAATTCCGGCTCTCAACTACAGTTTTTCTTTAAGAAGCCCTCCTGTTCTCCACTCATTACCTGTATTAACTGCATCTGTTTGAACTCGTTGTACCTGTATAAAAGACTCACACTCAATCAAACAGACTCCAACCTCTCCACAATGGCAAAGACCAAAGAGCTGTGTAAGGACATCAGGGATAAAGTTGTAGACCTGCACAAGGCTGGGATGGGCTACAGGACAATAGGCAAGCAGCTTGGTGAGAAAGCAACAACTGTTGGCGCAATTATTAGAAAATGGAAGAAGTTCAAGATGACGGTCAATCTCCCTCGGTCTGGGGCTCCATGCAAGATCTCATCATGGAATAAAATCCTGCAGCGCACGCAAGGTCCCCCTGCTCAAGCCAGCACATGTCCAGGCCCGTCTGAAGTTTGCCAATGACCATTTGGATGATCCAGAGGAGGAATGGGAGAAGGTCCTGTGGTCTGATGAGATAAAAATAGAGCTTTCTTTGGGGATGCTTTTCTGCAAAGGGGACAGGACGACTGCACCGTATTGTGGGGAGGATGGATGGGGCCATGTATCGCGAGATCTTGGCCAACAACCTCCTTCCCTCTGTAAGAGCATTGAAGATGGGTCGTGGCTGGGTCTTCCAGCATGACAACGACCCGAAACACACAGCCAGAGCAACTAAGGAGTGGCTCTGTAAGAAGCATCTCAAGGTCCTGGAGTGGCCTAGCCAGTCTCCAGACCTGAACCCAATAGAAAATCTCTGGAGGGAGCTGAAAGTCCGTATTGCCAAAATCCCTGCTGCAATGTGTGCAAACCTGCTCAAGAACTACAGGAAACATATGATCTCTGTAATTGCAAACAAAGGTTTCTGTACCAAATATTAAGTTCTGCTTTCCTGATGTATCAAATACTTATGTCAAGCAATAAAATGCAAATTACAAACCCGATTCCAAAAAAGTTGGGACACTGTACAATTGTGAATAAAAACAGAATGCAATGATGTGGAAGTTTCAAATTTCAATATTTTATTCAGAATACAACATAGATGACATATCAAATGTTTAAACTGAGAACATGTATCACTTAAAAATATTGAAATTTGATTTTAAACTTCATGGCATCAACACATCTCAAAAAAGTTGGGACAAGGCCATGTTTACCACTGTGTGGCATCCCCTCTTCTTTTTATAACAGACTGCAAACGTCTGGGGACTGAGGAGACAAGTTGCTCAAGTTTATGAATAGGAATGTTGTTCCATTCTTGTCTAATGCAGGCTTCTAGTTGCTCAACTGTCTTAGGTCTTCTTTGTCGCACCTTCCTCTTTATGATGCGCCAAATGTTTTCTATGGGTGAAAGATCTGGACTGCAGGCTGGCCATTTCAGTACCCGGATCCTTCTTCTATGCAGCCATGACATTGTAATTGATGCAGTATGTGGTCTGGCATTGTCATGTTGGAAAATGCAAGGTCTTCCCTGAAAGAGATGACGTCTGGATGGGAGCATATGTTGTTCTAGAACTTGGATATAACTGTCAGCATTGATGGTGCCTTTCCAGATGTGTAGGCTGCCCATGCCACACACACTCATGCAACCCCATACCATCAGAGATGCAGGCTTCTGAACTGAGCGCTGATAACAACTTGGGTTGTCCTTGATTTGACTGTTCTGTGGTCACACTTTTCCGCTTTGCCACAGTCCATTTTAAATTATCCTTGGCCCAGAGAAAACGCCTGCACTTCTGGATCCAGTTTAGATACGGCTTCTTTTTTGACCTATAGAGTTTTAGCCGGCAACGGCGAATAACACGGTGGATTGTGTTCACCAACAATGTTTTCTGGAAGTATTCCTGAGCCCATGTTGTGATTGCCATTACAGTTTCATTCCTGTATGTGATGCAGTGCCGTCTGAGGGCCCGAAGATCACGGGCATCCAGTATGGTTTTCCGGCTTTGACCCTTACGCAAAGAGATTCGTTCCAGATTCTCTGAATCTTTGGATGATATTATGCACTGTAGATGATGATAACTTCAAACTCTTTGCAATTTTTCTCTGAGAAACTCCTTTCTGATATTGCTCCACTATTTTTCGCCGCAGCATTGGGGCAATTGATGATCCTGTGCCCATCTTGACTTCTGAGAGACACTGCCACACTGAGAGGCTCTTTTTATACCCAATCATGTTGCCAATTGACATAATAAGTTGCAAATTGGTCCTCCAGCTGTTCCTTATCTGTACATTTAACTTTTCCGGCCTCTTATTGCTACCTGTCCCAACTTTTTTGGAATGCGTAGCTCTCATGAAATCCAAAATGAGCCAATATTTGGCATGACATTACAAAATGTCTCACTTTCAACATTCGATATGTTATCTATATTCTATTGTGAATTAAATATAAGTTTATGAGATTTGTAAATTATTCCATTCCTTTTTTACTCACAATTTGTACAGTGTCGCAACTTTTTTGGAATCGGGTTTGTAATTACTTAATCATACAATGTGATTTTCTGGATTTTTGTTTTAGATTCCGTCACTCACAGTTGAAGAGTACCTATGATAAAAATGACAGACTTCTACATGCTTTGTAAGTGGGAAAACCAGCAAAATCAGCCGTGTATCAAATACTTGTTCTACCCAATGTATATCTACAGTGGAATGGCAGTTTCCCCACTGTAAATTATGAGATGGAAACTTTTGGTCAATGAATAGAAACACATAACGCTCCCGCAGAGACTTGACCAATCACGTTAAGGCTGTCATGCTGCATAACACAGTCGTCATGTAATCCCATCAAAAAACAATGTCCGGTTGGATTCTCATCTCTCAAAGAATATATCTGAACAATTCCTACACTTTTCACCTAACGCTTGCATCTAAAATAGTACTCAGTTAATAAATCTCCTAAGTAACCCTAACATAATGCAGAAACATGTCTGATTTAGTAGCCTTCAAGAAAAAATAAACACTGCAGCTACCGAGCCTATGCATAAACAACATAAGAATCAAGTGTCATGAAAATGCACAAAATATGTAGTTTAAATTTGTGCATTTTCAGAAAAATCTGGTCTCAATAAAACACACAAAATATTTATTGTAATTCATGCATTTTCACACAAAATGTCTCTGACAAACAAAATCCATATCACTTTTTGTATGTTTACTTATATGTGAATTGATGTGAGATTGTGTTGTTTGCTGTGTAGCACAGAGATTTTTGAGCAAAATCTGTCTGCCTCTGCCAGGAGCCTAAAGGGTCATAGTTGGATCTACAATTAAGCAAAGTATTTCTCCAGATGCACATAGAAATTCCTCACTGACTACAGAATGAATTTAAAATGGCCATTCCAGTCCTGTGACTTAAACCCAATTGAAAACATGTGGGGTGAGCTGAATAGGAGAGTCTACAAGAGACCAAGTACTCTAAAGGATCTGGAAAGATTCTGCATATATTCTTTGCTGTGTTCCAACCTCATGAAACATTATAGGAGACGATTCAGTGCTGTTGTCTTGGTGCGCAAAGTACTAAAAGCGGGGCATGATAATGAAATGTTTCTGAGAAAAACATCTATTACCTGATAAAGAATGTATTTTTTCAAGCTTATAAACAACATTTTAATAACAGTTTTTGCTAATGTGCCCAATAATTCTGGAGGGCACTGTAATGTAAAATAAAAATACAATATAAATCATACTTTCCCACTACAACTGGAGTGCTGTGAAACAAACACTGTCATGAAACAAAACACATATATTGTCCCGATTTTACTTGTTATAGATCAGATTTTTCAGATCTGACCTACAGTTGAAGGGTAAAAAAGGGTAATATGAAACACATCATTGTAGTTATGACTAATTCATTTGGAGTATATAAATGCCTATATAAATGTTTAGGCTATACTGATGACTATACCATTTTGAAAAGAAATGTCAGCATAAACATTGCAGCATGGTAAAAGTGGCAAGATTTCCTCTGGGATTGAAATGAATAACACCAAGGTATAAACCATGAGTAAGGGTTGGCAAAACGTTAACAAGTATCTTATTTTTTTTTGTACATAGATTTCTGATATTTGACATTCCCCACAGCTCTTGACTCTGGCAACTTAATAAAGGTTTATTTAATCCAACATCTGATCGATTCTAATAGTTTCAGTTCACCCTACTGACCCAAGTCCATTTAATTAGGCAATGTTATCCTGCACGCAACATCCGTATTGATACAGGGATAACGTGCTGAACATTTTGCATGGTAATCCTAGGAGCCAGGCGAGCCACTACTTACAAACCACTCAATCAATGAGGCTGGGGATTTGCTCTAATGCCAGGAGAGGAATCTGCACATTTTGAGCACCAACCAGAAGGTCCACATAACCTCATTAATTAAAACTACTATGGTGCATTGAAGAACTGATCAAACCAGAGGTTTGCATGGGTCTGTCCTTTTTAGAAGAAGGGTCATTTGCTGGGGTGTGATTTGAACACTCTATAGCACTCAGAGGCTCTACTCTCTGATCAGCAAGAGCCTTCCCATCAGGCATAAGGCCAGAGACAAAAGCCATGCCAGCGGAAAGGCAGAGCATCTCAATCCAACAGTCAAATCCTGCTAGACAGACGATTTCCATGGCAATGGTTTGCTGATGTTGTTGTGTTTATGATCTTACTCCATCCCCTCTTATCCCGTTCTCCCTCCCCCTGACCGAACAAAAAAAAAAATCCCTTTTTTAAATCAGTAGCGACAGGGCCTGACCCAGATTGCCTTGAGAAGGCAGCATAGTGATGGGTTTACAGAGGCCATAGGGAGATGCACATTCACTCCACCTTGTAGAAGTAGCCTGACAATGAGCTGGCTGTCAGTGTACAGAAACAGGGCTCAGAGTGGTACAGTTGGTAAAGTTTGGGAGGGGCAGTCTCTCTAGGAAGGCTGTTGACCAGGCCACTGGCCCTTCTCTTCAGGACGGCAGATGAAAGGCTGTCCTGTACAGTTCGGGAAATGCTGAAAGGCTGGCAAGGCAGAGAGCACAATGCTCTGTTGTTACTGTGTTAAGGCCTCCCTCTGAGACACAGTCCAGCTTCCATCAGAGGTCTTACCAATATTGAGGCTTCCAAACTGAACCTCCACATCCCTCCCTGATGTGCCCTGGCTAGCCCAATGCCAGGGTGCATAAAGTGCTCAAAAAGTATCAGACATCCATACTCTCCAAAGTAAATTAAGCCATAGCACATCAGCTCTGCCCCTATAATCTGATGAAACTTATTGCCAAAGCAAACACATGGGTCAGCATGTTTGTTAAGTGGAATAAGAGATGGTGTCTACTGTAAATACCCGGTAACATAAGTGCAACATTCTCTGGTGAGTCAACTAACACTTCCTGAATGACTGTGAAAAAACAACATTGCTCTTTTCCTAATTGAACTACTTTCATATTCATATTAAATGTGTTTATTTTTAATGTGATAATGTTTTATTCTAATTTTAGGTCATGGTAACAACAATGTAGGACTTTGTCTCAAAGGCATTTCAGACCACCAGATGTAATACCCATTTGTAATGGCTTACAGAACTTTTGGTAAATTGGAGTGAAATTAGAATAAAGCTCTAGAGAAAACTCAAACTTTTTCTCCGACATGCACGGTCAACTGTGGGAGAGGTGTGTGCTTTTCCAAATCAATTAAATGTACTACAGGTCGACTGCACTCTAACATCTCAAGGATGATAAACTGAACACATCTGAACTCAATTTTGAATGGCATAGCAAAGCATCTAAATATTATCTAATATTATAATTTTTTTATAATTTTGTAAACATTCCTGAAAACCTGTTTTTGCTTGGTCATTACAAGGTATCGTGTGAAGATTGATAACGGAAAGAAATTATGTAAATAATTTTAGAATAAGGCTATAATGTGACAAAATGTATAATCTGGGAAGGGGTCTGAAATACTCACAGCCTACTTCAAAAGCAAATGGTAGCCTAAATAATTAAAAGTAAATGTGGTGTTTTTTTTAAACTATATGAGCCAATGTGGAGAGAATATGGAAAGATTCCGAGTTGGCAAATGAACGTTGCAAGCCTAGGGAGGTGTGCTTAGTGAGTGATGAGTGGGAGTAGACCATTTAACTTAGCTCAAATAGCCTAATATGGCCTCTTCTTTGGGCAGCCAGAAACAGTATCCTACCAGTTCAGAATAATGTGACAACTTGCAAAACTCGATGCAACAACCAAGCTTTAGTACACCTGCGGTAACAATCACAACAGTCATGGACACAAATTATGTAACAACTTTAGTCCACTCCATGTTAGCTAGGCAAAATGTATAAAACAGGTTTTACCACACCAATGGTAAAAAAAACACTAAATGAACAGCATAACATTCTATTTGCAGCATGTAATAACCAGTAAATTATAATTAGTTAAAATCTTACAAATTACTACTTTAAAAGTTCACCCAAAGCTGATTTGGGTGAGCTTATTTTTTACACAATAAAACATTAATACAGTCAAAAGTAACAGTAAGTTCTGTTGTGTTTTAAAACAAGTTTGTATCTGGTGAGGTGATTTGCTCTGGTACAGTGTCGTGTAATATCTTTTTTTAGAATTTGTGGGGTAAATCTATCAAACCTATTTGCCATAACTGAAATCAAAGACTGCAATTTCTTGTAAGTATTCTTCTTAAGGTGAACATGTTTTTTTTTCTTGCCAGCTTACTCAGCCAGATGCTTAGATGCAACAACTTCACTAGATTTCCCTATGTCCATAAAGAAAGTGAACATTAAGTATTGTTTATCACATGCAAGCAGCTTTTTGGGGTTTCGAACACATTTTGTTTTAAATTCGCCCAATTTCTTCAAATACATTTTTGACATAACTTAAAGTAAAATAAAAGGTTTAGGAAAATATCTTACTGTAAGTAACAAGTGAAAGACATGTGATGAGGCTGTTATTCAAAAAGATAATACTAGCTTACAAACTAGTAAATGTTTTGACGTTGTTGGATGCTACCACACCTATTTGCACCTGTTGGTAGATAGCTATAATTTAATCAATAACAAATATTCTTACAACTCTGACTAGCCCTAGATAAAGATAACTTCAATCACTAGTGCCATTGAGCAGGATGATGAACAGCATTTTTATATTATGAAGAATAAATCCAAATGAACCCCTATGGCTTCACTAATGCAAAATAATTCAATAATCTAGCACAATATTTTTCTGACTGGGCTTGTTGGATTCAGCCTGTATTATTGAATATTATTTCATTATGAATTTAACAGTTGTATGAAGACAACAATAAAAAACAAAAAAACATTGGGAAACCTTTGCTTGTCTACTCTAATTGTCCCAAATACATTATTGTGATTGGTTTCCATTGATTGAATTTTTTTAAGTATTTGTGGCAGTAGTTTAAAAGCACTCTCCAGGCATGCAATGGCATGTTGTTGAGCAGTTAGATCTAATTGTAGGGCTCTGACAAATGGTGTGTGGCTGCTATAAAGATGGCAGGTCCACACCAACATGACACGATAATGAATAGATCTGCTTTGCTTGATGATGAATCCATGGAGTTAATTGTATTGAAACAAAATACACCAGAGCTGGTATGGGAACACGCAGTATGGCGCTTATCACAGAGATGGAAGAACCCATATAGAATGTAATCCTTCAAGATGACATTACAGTTCTGAGTTTAAGTAGCTTAAACATGGCTTGCTGAAGCCACATGGCTTGCTGTAAGTCAGAACATTTGTCTTAGGCCGATTGACATTTCTTTTTAAAGCTATTTATCTAGGCAGTAGGTGTTTGTTTGCTAAAGAAAACACTATATAACTTTAGAAGAAATACAAATTAACATTAATAAAATAAAAACTAACAAGAATTTCTTGTGTTGTCCAAAAGGTTATATATCTTGTGCAATTTGTCACATTCACACATCAATAGAATAACAGTTCAAAAGGGCAGTGTTACAGACCACATCTCTGAGGAGCTTCTCCTTTAATTCTCTTCACTATTTCTATCTTTATCAATGAAGCGTAAAAAGGCATAAATTAAAAAGGATAACTATTATAGAAATCATGTATAAAAAGGCTTTAACTCCTACACAAAAACAGTTCACCAACATCAGTACCCTCAGATTAAAGCTGCACTTAACCTCTTAGTCACTGTTTCATAGCAAATACAATGTGCTGGCATATAGAGAGACAAACAAAACTAAACCGGTGTGACTTTTTCAAATAATTATGGAATGTAATATGTAAAGCATGTATTAAAATCGTTGCAACCGTACCATTCAGGAATGACGTAAATACGTAATTATTTTGTAAGTGTAATAATGCTCAACATCAACATACTGTTCTATATCGTGAGGCGGTCACTGAGGCCCTGGTGCGTCAGAAGAAGTACAGGGAGGAGCGTCTCCGTTTGGGTCCCCTCTTGCCAGTCCCTTCTTCATCTGCGGCGTCCTCTGCTCCTCCTGAGGCCTCGCGGATGCCTGGACGGTCGTCTACGTCGCCGGGCGCAACATCGCCGCGCTAAGGCAGCGGGTGTGGCTGAACCGGACGCGGTGCATCCGACGCAGAGTGAGGTGAGGGAACCTCGCCCCCAGAAGTCGTTCCCTCCTCCTCCTCCCCGCCGACAGAACGACGGGAGCCTGTACGCTTTTGTGTGTAACGCTCACATTGTGTGTGCTTGAGCATCTACCGGGTCTCGGCGTGTTCTATGGGCTTCCGATTCAGTCGAGACTGATTGAAGAGGTACCGGATGGGTTGGTGCCGTGAGTACATTCGTTTGGGGGCTGTGATCAGCGCACATCCGTATGTGCTTAGTGTGAGCCGGATGGAAGCGGCTCGGTGTCGTGGTATCCACGCCTGGGCCGTCCTGTTTGACACTTGTCTCTTTGGTGAGGTGGGTCTTGGGCTCGCTCGCTTTGCCCTAAACCAATAGGAGCGAAGCCCCTATGGGCAAAGCTTCACGATATAGAACGATGGTTACTTTCGTAACCCTATGAGTGGAGCGTCACCCATAGGGTTCATGCCCTGACCTGTCACTGACTGCTTTTCTCGTGGAGAAAGGTATGTCGGGAGGCAGATTGGGGTGTGACGACCTCTTTTATAGCCATGGGGGCAGATGGCCATGAGAGGTGCGATTTACCTATTTAAATTTTCAGTGCCTGCCTATTGGCAGAGGGGTAAACCAATAGGAGCGAAACCCCTATTGGCGACGCTCCACTCATTGAACTGGGGTTACGAAAGTAACCATCGTATTCACAGCACTATTGGTCAGTAATGACTCTATTATGTTGCTCCTTAACGTTTCACTATTAAGTTGGTCTAACGTAAAATACCCTAACTAGTTATCGTCACCTATATTGATAGATACCGTATCAATGTCATTAACGAATAGCTAATTTGCTGTTAAAACGACCAGTGGCAAAAGAAGATTTGTTCAGGATAGACAGAAACTTCGCTGGCTACAATCTTCCATAGCAACTTTATGGGAAGCCTAAAACTATTGCAAATATTTCTGGTGGATTTTCAAATTATGTCTTAGGATTTCTTCAGGGTAGACAAACACTTTGCTGGCTACACGATTCTTTTGTCGTCACCTATATTGACACAGTAGTTATTGTATCGATGTCAATTACGAATGGCTAATAAGCTGTTTAAATGGCCATAATTCCCCACAGAAGGCCAAAGGCTAATTGTCATGGTTTGCCACTGAAAGGGAAACAGCCCCAGTATAGCCCTGTTGTCCATGTGTCAGAGTTAGTAGGAGTTGTTTTTCACAGAGTTGTGTGGTATGCATATGGATTCAGGCTTCTCAGATCATGGCTGGTTGGTTGGCATTCCAGACTCACTCTGTAATTGTCGCTCCACTCCTACAGAGAACACTCCTCTCTTTTCCTCTCTTCTCCATAACACACTTTGACATTTTATACAGACTGACGTAATCCGGTCATTACCTGAATCCGGTCATTTTTCCCCACTGGTAAATTACAACAGTATGCGTCATAATCACCACCACAACTTGTAGGTGTGTAAAATAAAAATGACATATCACAGCAAAATATTTACAGTTGTGTTCAAAAGTTTGCATACCCTTGGAGAATTGGAAATATATGTACCATTTGTAAAGAAAACATGAGTGAGCAGACAAAACATGTCTATTTCCTGTGGGATTCACATTTAATTGTAGGTCATAACAGAATGGTACAATCATAAAACAAAATATGGCAACAAAGAAGAAAATGAACTGACCCCTGTTCAGATGTCTGCATACCCTTAATTCTTAATACTGTGTATAGCACACTTTAGCATCAATGACAGTGTGCAGTCTTTTGTAATAGTTGTCTATGAGGCCATGAATTCTTGCAGGTGGTATAGCTGCCCATTCGTCTTGGCAAAATGCCTCCAGGTCATGCAAAGTCTTTGGTCGTCTTGCATGAACCGCACGTTTGAGATCTCCCCAGTGTGGCTCCATGATATTAAGGTCAGGAGACTGCGATGGAGGGTCAACTTGGCCTAGTGCATTGTTGTGCTGGAAAGTCCAAGAGCATGCCATGCGCAGCTTTCGTGCAGAAGAATGCAAATTGTCAGCCAGTATTTTCTGATAACATGCTGCATTCATCTTGCCATCAATTTTCACGAGATTCCCCATGCCTTTAGAGCTCACACACCCCCAAAACATCAGTGAGCCACCACCATGCTTCACAGTGTGGATTGTATTCTCTTCACTATAGGCCTTATTGATCCTTCTCCAAACATGGTTGTGACCATAAAGCTCTATTTTGGTCTCGTCTCCAAATTACAGTGTGCCAGAGACTGTGAGGTGTGTCAAGGTGTTGTCGGGCATATTGTAACCAGGCTTTTTTTTGGCATTGGCACAGTAAAGGCATCTTTCTGGAACTGGACCTTGCATCTCGTTTCTGTTCAAGTATTGTCGTATTGTGCTCCTTTAAACAACCACACCGTCTTTTTCCAGAGCAGCCTGTATTTCTCCTGAGGTTACCTTTGGGTTAATCTTTGTACCTTTTATAACAATTCTTATAAAAGGTAACTCAAAGGTACCAGATTTGGCTTGGTTTCAAGAGATCCCCATATTTTCCACTTCTCAATAAGTGATTGAACAGTACTGACTGGCATTTGCAAGTCTTTGGACATCTTTTTATATCCTTTTTCATCTTAATAAAGTTCCATTAACTTGTTACACAGGTATTTTGACAGTTATTTTCTGCTCCCCATGGCTCAGTATCTAGCCTGCTCAGTGCATCAAAGTGTGAGCTAACAAACTCATTTACTATTTATACACAGACACTAATGACAATTTTAAAAGCCACAGGTGTGGGAGATTCACCTTTAATTGCAATTTTCACTAGTGTGTGGTATGTAACAAGGTCAAACATTCAAGGGTATGTAAACTTTTGATCAGGGCGATTTGGGGGACTTCTGTTATCATTATTATTTAAAAAGGAGCCAAACAACTGTGATAATAAATGGCTTCATGTGATCACTATCCTTAATTAAAACATGTCATATTTTCCAAAGCGATGCCAAAATATCACAGTTTCTGCCAGGGTATGCAAACTAATGAGCGCAACTGTATCTGAGAAAATATGTCTAGTTATGGTGTGATAGCAGTAGTATAGAAGATCAATCACCATTGTTTCACCTCACATCCCAAGTTTCCTTGAACTATACAATAAGGCTGAGGTACAATAATGAGGTAGATGAATGTTCATGCTTCCTGACACAATGTGCATTACGAACCTGGACTTAACATAGTAAGGACTTTCAACAGGATTACTATCTGTGGTTTCAGAATAAAACATGAATACCTAATTTACATACCAAATGTACCCCTAAATGCATCTGCGCCAGTTACATGCAAGATTTGGAATTGTACAAATTATGTTCTTGATGGAAGAATGTGCTTAACTTTCTAAATCACCTGCCAGTGTTGAAATACAGTGGGGAGAACAAGTATTTGATAACCTGCCGATTTTGCAGGTTTTCCTACTTACAAAGCATGTAGAAGTCAGTACTTTCTATCATAGGTACACTTCAACTGTGAGAGACGGAATCTAAAACAAAAATCCAGAAAATCACATTGTATGATTTTTAAATAATTAATTTGCATTTTATTGCATGACATAAGTATTTGATCACCTACCAACCAGTAAGAATTCCGGCTCTCACAGACCAGTTAGATTTTCTTTAAGAAGCCCTCCTGTTCTCCACTCATTACCTGTATTAACTGCACCTGTTTGAACTCGTTACCTGTATAAAAGACCTGTCCACACACTCAATCAAACAGACTCCAACCTCTCCACAATGGCCAAAACCAGAGAGCTGTGTAAGGACATCAGGGATAGAATTGTACCCATACCTGCACAAGGCTGGGATGGGCTACAGGACAATAGGCAAGCAGCTTGGTGAGAAGGCAACAACTGTTGGCGCAATTATTAGAAAGTGGAAGAAGTTCAAGATGATGGTCAATATCCCTCGGTCTGGGGCTCCATGCAAGATCTCACCTCGTGGGGCATCAATGATCATGAGGATGGTGAGGGATCAGCCCAGAACTACACGGCAGGACCTGGTCAATGACCCGAAGAGAGCTGGGACCACAGTTTAAAAAAAAAAAACATTAACACACTGCACTGTCATGGATTAAAATCCTGCAGCACACGCAAGGTCCCCCTGCTCAAGCCAAGCGCATGTCCAGGCCCGTCTGAAGTCATGTGGTCTGATGAGACAAAAATAGAGCTTTTTGGTCTAAACTCCACTCGCCGTGTTTGAAGGAAGAAGAAGGATGAGTACAACCCCAAGAACACTATCCCAACCGTGAAGCATGGAGGTGGAAACATCATTCTTTGGGGATTCTTCAGGAAACGTATGATCTCTGTAATGGCAAACAAAGGATTCTGTACCAAATATTAAGTTCTGCTTTTCTGATGTATCAAATACTTATGTCATGCAATAAAATGCTAATTAATTACTTAAAAATCATACAGTGATTTTCAGGATTTTTGTTTTAGATTCCGTCACTCACAGTTGAAGAGTATCTATGATAAAAATTGCAGACTTGCAAAATCGGCAAGTGTATCAAATACTTGTTTTTGATACACTTCAACATACTTCTCTGGTTTTGAGGTTCAACTATAAGACAGACGGATTCACACAAAGGGGATTTGGGAAGGGTCCAATATTTGCATGTTTTGATTCTGTTCATTTTAGACTATGCCAAGAACTATCATTTGTATAGGCCAAGCCTATACCAAAAAGTATTATATAAAACAATTTGAAAAAATATATTACATTAGAATATATGTACATATTTGATTTTATTTGTAGGCTGAGTAAGGTTTTTACCCTATGAGGTAGTATCTGGTATGCCCTGTTTTTATTCTTACCACTGAAGACTAAAAACAATAAAGATATGGCTTTGGTAGCTCAAATAAAAGTTATGTTGCTATCTGGGAACATAAAACGAACAGCTGCCATCCGGGAATATTGTAACGCCACTCATTGCAACCAGACAGTTAATGGTTTTCCTCATATGCAACAATGATGAGAGCTAGTAGCCTAGCCAAAATGCTGGTAAAGAATAATGTAATAAAATAAATTTGCTTGATTTGATTTTGTTCTTGGCTAGACATTTTCAGTTGATAGGCTAAAACAGTTTGTTTACCCAGTCTTTATTGATAGGCCTATTCATTTAGGATATCTGTTTAATGTTGTTCCATTGTAGGTATAATTTGCACTTGCTACTGTATATGGTAGCATTAATATTCAATTTTATGTGGATTTCAGCAATTTCTTTAAAATTTAGCAATATTTTGTGTTCTCATTGTGCCTTGTTAACGTTCTCTCCTTTATAATATAATATTTATTTTATCTTATATCTTTTCAAAATCAATACTAAAAAAGGTTAAGGATATTCAGTGCAACTGTACAACAGACAGGACAAAATACAATAACTTCAAAATGCATTGAGGCAATGAGGCAAAGCGCCTTCCCTAGTCTAAAGATATTAGCCTACTGTATGAGAATACTACCAAATGTATTACCTATTACATTCCTATTGTTATGGTCAATTCAGGTATGGTGAGTCCAGACAGTGCATAATAGCAAAATGATGATGACAGTTAAGTGAGGTTTATGATCTTTATTGACAGAGATCTTCACCCAGGGAGCGCTAATCTAGAATTAACTGTTCTTAATCATCATTTCCATCCCATTTCAATATTGCCATTCCTATCAAAAGCTCTAAAGAAAGTACTTTTTCCCAGCTTTACTTTCTTTTAAATGATTACCATATTCTGGATAAATTCCTTTCAGATTTTAGGGAAAGCCATAGCACTGAGTCAGCTCTTCTTAAGGTATGAAATGATCTATTGTTGTTTAGGGACAATGAAAATTGTGCTATTTTAATTCTGCTTGATTGTAGTGCTGCCTTTATTCATAGTGCAGTTCCTCCTGCAGTAAAGCACCCCACGATATGATGCTACCACCCCCATGCTTCACGGTTGGGATGTGTAATTCGGCTTGGATGTTCCTTCAAACATAATCTTTATGGCAAAACAGTTACATTTTTGTTTTATCAGACCAGTCCCCAAGTATGATCTTTGTACCCCAGTTGCAAACCGCAGTCTGGCTTTATTATGGTGGTTTGGGAGTAGTGGCTTCTTCCTTGCTGAGCGGCCTTTCAGGTTATGTCGATATAGGACTTGTTTTACTGTGGATATACACCGATCAGCCATAACATTATGACCACTGACAGGTGAAGTGAATAACACTGGCACCGGTCAGTGGGTGGGATATGTTAGGCAGCAAGTGAACATTCTGTCATCAAAGTTGATGTGTTAGAAGCAAGAAAAATGGGCAAGCGTAAGGAGATCTGAGCAACTTTGACAAGGGCCAAATTGTGATGGCTAGACGACAGGGTTAGAGCATCTAAAAAAACTGCAGCCCTTGTGGGGTGCTCCCGGTCTGCAGTGGTCAGTACCTATCAAAAGTGGCCCAAGGAAGGAAAGGCAGTGAACCGGCGACAGGGACATGAGCAGCCAAGACTCACTGATGCACGTGGGGAGTGAAGGCTGGCCCGTGTGGTCCGATCCAACAGACGAGCTACTGTAGCTCAAATTGCTGAAAAAGTCAATGCTGGTATTGACAGAAATGTGTCAGAACACACAGTACATCACATTTTGTTGCGTATGGAGCTGCATAGCCGCAGACCAGTCAGGTTGCCCATGCAGACCCCTATCCACTGCCGAAAGTGCCTACAATGGGCATGTGAGCATCAGAACTGGACCAAGGAGCAATGGAAGGTGGCCTGGTCTGATGAATCACATTTTCTTAAACGTCACATGGATGGCCGGGTGAGTGTTTGTCACTTAACTGGAGAACACATGGCACCAGGATGCACTATGGAAAGAAGGCAAACCAGCGGAGGCAGTGTGATGCTTTGGGCAATGTTCTGCTGGGAAACCTTGGGTCCTGCCATTCATGTGGATGTTACTGTGACACGTACCACCTACCTGAGCATTGTTGCAGATCATGTGTACCCTTTCATGGCAATGATATTCCCTGATGGCATTGGCCTTTTTCATCAGGATAATGCACCGTGAGACACAGCAAAAATGGTGCAGGAATGGTTTGACGTTCAAGATGTTGACTTGGCCATCACATTCCCTAGATCTTCCATGGAGGGCCCACTTTGCAACTTACAGGACTTAAAGGATCTGCTGCTAATGTCTTGGTCCCAGATACCACAGCACACCTTCAGAGGTCTAGTGGAGTCCATGCCTCGATGGGTCAGGGCTGTTTTGGTGGCAAAAGGGGTCCTACACAATATGTGACAGAATTCAGGAATTCATGGGCTTATATCCCATGTCAATACTTTTCAGGAAAGCCGTTTGTAAGATGAAAAACTAGTTCCTGTCTTTTTTTGCAGAAATGCCTTCTTGAAGATGTGAACTTAAATGTGACTTAATAACAAACTAGTACACAAAGTGTAAATGCGAATACAATTTAAAACGCAAACCCTTGTTTTACCAGGAAAATACAGAACTTTTCCTGCTAGACATGATTGGCTGAGATAATGAGGGGCTGGACATGCTAACATACTTCTGATTGGTCAGCCGAATCCCTTGTTTCTGTCTTTACTCCCATTAGTTGTTCAGTAGAATTACTACCCAGGGTTTTTCAGAAGCAGACAACTGCAATTGTGTTGCTTCAGCTGTAAATCACATCGCTGCAATGAATTTACCTGGCATTATCAACAAAACTCAGAAGATGAATCGGAAGATGATGAGGAAATCCCTGACTTGGATACTGTTCAAAACATTCAGGTAAATTTGAGGCATTTCATTGCAATGCCAGTGGACGAAAGGAAAACACTGGCTCGTCTTATATAAAACAACTGTCTAAGGATTACATTTACAAGCAAAGGACAACCAAGGAATCTACGATTGAGACCACAATGAAAGATGAACAGATTCTTGCATTGAACACCTTGAGGGTGAACGGTTGTGAAAACACACAGCGTAGTAAACAAAGTCAACAGACCAATCGCATACGATGAAGGACTCCGTATGTAATCACAGATATTCTGTAATCGTGAAACATTAACATGTATACGGGCAAGTCTGATGTTTGCTAACTAGCTACAGATAATTCATTTTCAGCAGGTTGTCAAAGTCCTTTGGCTTGTTAGTTATCTAGCTATAGCAACTGACATTACTGTTAATGTTAGCTAGCTAGGTAACGATGCTAACTTACTAGCTAGCTAACATTTCCAGTCCTGTTTGTTGGGTAGCAAGCTTTTCTTCACAAGTGAGCAAAATTGATAATAAGCTACCTGATTGACCAGTCATTCATCCAGGTGTGTGTGATTATGCATAGCTATAATGTTTACATTGTCTTTCTGATTCTGATGGGTGAGGTGGACAACCCAGTCCATCAGTACAGTAAGACTTCTAAACAACTCAGTGGCTGTGCACCTGCACTTAAACGATCTGCACTTATATTGCTGCTACTGTTTAATATGAATCCTGCTGCTAAGCTCATTTACCTTTCACTAGTGTTTATACTTGATTTATTAAGTGTATGTGAAAAAAACTATTTTATTTGGTTTGATATAGTATGTGTTTATTAGAGACCAACCAGACCCGTTTAGCACAAGGCCAGTGTCTCCAATTGAATACTTAAATAGCTGATTGGGGTTAAGGCCTAAGAAGGTGTTGAACAGAATGGGCGTGAACAAAGACCAGCTCTCTGGCAAGTGTGAATCTTTCAAACCTCTTTTCTTAGATATAAGTAGAGCAGATTATCAACTTTTAAAGGAGCATTTCTTTCCTATTACGTAATCAAACAGAGTTTTATACCATTATAAAGCTCTGCATCTGGACATTTATAAAATAAAATAAAAAAGCCATACTAAAATTTTGCGATAGGAGTCCATTCCTGAATTGGCTGATCGGTGAAGATATTTTACCTGATAAAGATTTGTACCGGTTTCCTCCAGCATCTTCACAAGGTCCTTTCCTGTTGTTCTGGGACTGATTTGCACTTTTCACACCAATGTACATTCCTCTCTGGGAAACAGAACGCGTCTCCTTCCTGATCAGTATGGCGGCTGCGTGCCTGCATGGTCGCGTTCTATTGTTCAGACAGATGAACGTGGTATCTTCAGGCATTTAGAAACTGCTCCCAAGGATGAACCAGACTTGTGGGTGTCTACAATGTTTTTTCTGAGGCCTTGGCTGACTTATTTTGATTCTCCCATGATGTCAGGCAAAGAGGCAGAGTTTGAAGGTAGGCCTTGAAATACATCCACAGGTACGCCTCCAACTGACTCAAATGTCAATTAGCGTAACAGAATCCTCTAAAGCCATGACATAATTTCAGAGAATTTTCCACGTTGTTTAATGGGACAGCAAATTTAGTTCATGTAATCTTCTGACCCACTGGAATTGTGATGTAGCCAATTTTAAGTGAAATAGTCTGTAAACAATTGTTGAAAAAAATTACTTGTGTCATGGACAAAGTAGTCATACCAAAACTATTGTTTGTTCACACAAAATTTAAAAAATGTGGTTGAAAAATGAGTTTTAATGACTTCAACCTAAGTGTAGGTAAACATCCGACTTCTACTGTATATAATAACTTAGAGAACTTTTAAGGCACATGATTCGTCAACATGAATGCCCGGACCCAGGGTTTCCCAGTGGAACATTGCACACAGCACCACACTCCCTCCACTGGCTTGTCGTCTTCCTGCAGCGCATCCTGGTATCATCACTTCGCCAGGTAGATGCCGCACACGTACGCAGTGTTGCATGTGATGTAAAAGAACCTGGAAAACTCTTCAATGCTCGCATGCTCATTGTAGGTGCTTTTGATGGTGGACAGGGGTCATCATGGGCACTCTGACCGGTCTGCAGCTACACCAACCAAATTATTTTTCTCACTCATAGGCATGCTATCATGAGTACTATGCTAGAAGGAAACATTTCTGTGGTGCTGCCATACAAAAAACAAACAACTCAAAGATAAATGCACACAGTACATCTTATTAACACAGTACATTTTATAAAACTCACCTGAGACACCAACAGTTTCTGCCACCATCCTCCAAGCATTATTGTACTTGCCCCCCTGCAACAATTAGCTTTGCCTCCAGTTGGTAGCAGAACGTTTCACATGGAACAAATATTTCACATGCTGTTGCAGTATAACGAATGACCAACAAGGAAGACCCTCTCTTGTTTATGAAAGACTTGACTTTCATTGGATAAACGCCTCCCGTTAGACAGATTCATTTGCATAATATTGATCGTGGCCCAGCTTCTGAATGCACGCTGCCTTCCCGAGATGCTTCGCGCAACCGTCAACGATGCCTTGATGCTATCCATAGAAAGTGAATTGTATCAGTTTGAGGCAGTGGGCGTGCCATAACAATGGATGTGCACCGTGAGGTTGAATTCTTGATTTTGGGGGCGGATTGGGTGTATTGACTCACTAAGAATTCATACAAATAATGGAAACTCAATTATGTAGGGAACAATTACAGAATTTCAGCATATGTTTGTTTCAGCTCTTTGGGTTTCTGGCATTACTTTTGTCAGCCTAGCTTCTGAACTGCCGTTTTTGTGGAAGATGCCACAGGTCAGCTGACACACCAACTATAGTAAAACTATGGTAAATGTTGGATAATGGACAGTGAATGACTGATCACTGAAGTGGAGAAGTATAGGTTTTTGTATGTCCCAAATCAGCGACCTTACCATGAAGGAGCAACTTAATAATTGTGAAAAACATAAACAAATATTTTTTTGATTAGTTTCAACTTTATTGTCATTGAACCGTACAAGTACAGAACAACAAAATAGAGGAGTGCAGAAAAATGTACATGTATGTACAAGTGGAATGTATAAGTGTGCAATTAATGCAAATGCATTACATATGGCAATTCTAAATGTGCAGCGGAAAATTCACAAATTTACAGGCATTAAGTATAATGTATTTTACTTAACCATTATTAAAATAAATAACATTCTTCGTCTGTTCTTCTCCCCTTTACAAAAAATGCTCTCAGCAGCAAGTAAAATGTCGCGACGCTGATGGCAATGCAACGCAATGTAGTGTTGCTACACCATTACAAAAAGTTATACTAGAATAGGACTCAATAAATTGTCTATTTTCTATTAAGAAAAATATTTGACATTTTCTGGGTATAACATTTTGTTTGTTGAGGTCTTAAAAAGGTCCTATATTTTAAAACAGCATTTTCACCATAAAAAAACTATAAAATCACTAAATGTTTTAATAGCCTAACCTATAAATGTTCTTGAAGTGTAACACTCAAAGCACACCAGTGTGATGTGTCATGCCAAATCAGGAGTCTTCAAAAGTGTTATATAAAAACTACATTTATTTGAGGAATGTTTAATAAAACACCTTTTAGTACAACATTTTTCTAATTAAGGTGCAACAGTGTGAACAATAATGAATAATTATTGCATACGTTGTGGGCATGTGAAAAGTACATTTTGAGAGATCCAGACAATGTCCTCCATTCATGCTGCTACAAGCACATGACATGCTTGCAGCATGGGGATAAGACTGATCAGCTGAGCACATGCTCCGGACTGAATACGACATTGTTCTATCAATGCTCACAGTTTTTTTTTCCTACTGTCTTTGCAGCTTATCTGAGGAGAACTGCACCAAATCTCCATTTGGGTATTCAAAAAGAAATGAATGAGAGTCTTTCATATTTTAGAGTACTAACAAGGTGTTTGCAGTTGTGCCTTACATCAAAGCTGAACAGAATTTGTCCCTTCAAGACACTGAAAAGTAGTTAATATGACAACAAACAACAAAGAAGCGCTGTTAGACTGAGATTATACAAGATGCTGGAAGCCTTTGACCAACACATCTCTGTTACACTAACAAATGCCATCTTCATTACTAATGTATCTGAAAGTATCCCTCCAATAATTATCCACACATTTTTGTGTTTGCAAATGCCCAACAGTCCACAAGGAGTCACTAAAATGTGATGTAAAAATTCCCAGGAACTAAATAAGTTAGGAAGTCTTTCTAGAGCTGGCCATTCGGCCACACAAAATAATTAGGCAAGAAAGGCTTTGGTGAGGGAAGTAACCAAGACTATAACCAAGCTTCACTGTGGAGACGAGAGAACCTGACAGAAAGACAACCATCTCTTCAACAGGACTATAAGGAAATGCTAGAAGAAAGTCACTCCTGAGTAAAAGGCATATGACAATCCAAGTGGAATTTCTGAAAATGAGGGAAAGGGTCCTCTGGTCTGATGAGTTAAAATTTAGGGAAGGATGAACAGAGCAAAACACAGAGAGGTCCTTGGACCTCAGAATGGGGTGAAGGTTATTTTTTTAATCAAAACTATGAAATCTAGGTGTGCAAAGCTAGTAGAGGCATACCCAAGAAGACTCAAAGCTATATGATCGGTGCCAACAGCCACATCTACAATGTACTTAATAAAGGGTTTTATTACATAGTCAATACATTTGCAAAAAAAATGTGCCTTGTCATTATGGGTTTGTAGATTGATGGTAAAACAATGGCAGAAATGCAGGTAATTAATTATAAGTATAGTATATAAGTATAAGTATATAAAACTAGTTGAGAAAATGAAATCATTTCCAAAGGCACTATATATTCAGAGATGCAATAAAAGACATCAAACAGACCATATCCTCAGGGTACATTTGTGTTCAATTATCTTCTATTTAAGGTTAGCTCAGAAAGTGCTTAGAATGCACTGCTAAACCTTGAAAAGCCACAGCAACAGTAAAACCCCTCACCGATTTGCCTACCTGGCAATCACATGAGCAGGTTGTGCTGAGAGACAAAAGAAAGCCTGAGCACAACACAGACACACTACGGCCACACTTTGTTGACACAGAGGCAGGGCTGTGTACACACTGCACCTTCCAGCCAAGATTACCACACAAACACACCCAGTTCGTCATTCCATTTTTTTTTATAGCCTTATGAAACCCTTACCATTGGAACAAAACTGATTATTAATTTTAAATGTGTATTACACTGTATATATGTAATTTATTTATAGGTATGCGTTTAAGTCCAACATATATTTTATCCTAGATCTGCAGGAGCCATGGTCTACCATCCAAACTACAAATGACCACATAAAAATGCAGAAGTAGCACATGACTCCTTTTTTTTCTGTCAAAGGTGTAATTCTATCTTTTCAATTCTGCACGAACACTCATTGCCTCACGTACCTTTATCATATCTTCAAGTTTCACCTTTATTCTTTTATTCCCTCAATTAAATGACATCAGCATATATTGTACAGGTTAGTCAGTCTTTCCCTCTTAATGTAATGACAGCGACGCCCCGCCGTTGCTATATTGCGATGTGGCACCACAAAAAAACGTTTTCATGAAATACAGATTTTTCCTGATCACAGTTTACCATCGCGCACAGTTTATTATTGCATGAGCATCAGAGCAGAGCAACAACGTCCTGCACTCAACGTTCCAAGTATCAAGCTAGCGAGTGAGGTCAGAGATACATAACTGGATGTGTCTGTGCATGGGCATTTTTGTATTGAACTGTAAGTGGCTATCACACTGACATAAAGTTAGCCATCGTCCGAGCGACAAATAAACAGGTAAGAAGCAAGCTAGCTAACTAACTGTCAAAATCGATAGCTACAATCGTCTACAATAGATAAACATCATGCAAACATCATTAGAGTTTGGTCAGCAACAACAAGACCTCCAGCTTTTGTATTTTGCCTTGAAAATAAGGGTGCATTGAAGTGTTATATACATTTGGCAGCAACAATAAAACTTCAGGTTTTTGTATTTTGCCTTTAAAAAAACAAAAGCCTGTGGTGTGTATATATAGTGTGTATTGTTAAAATTTTCTAAAGAAAAACTGGGGGAAAATATAAAGGAAACAAAATTACTATTTAAATAATACTTTACATAAGGTAAATAATATAATAAGATGTAACACACTGAGAACTGGTTAAAGTTAACACAGAGAACATATGAAATATAAAAAAGCCTATTTTTATGTTATTGTTGTTCATTTGCATGTGCTCATTAGCTTTGGAGGGATTGTGTTATAAATCAAATACACAGTAATATACAAGGAATACTTAAGGCGGACAAACTATTCAGTGCAACAATGAATGTACTGTACAAAATATTAGTTTGTAAAGTTACAAATCCAATGTGAAATCATGGGGCACTGTGTGCAATATCCAGCAAAACTACACCCCCAATGCAACACAGTAATATACTGTACATGGAATTCATATTGCCACATTAGTTTAGTAGCTAGTGGCTTATGAGTCTGGGAAGTCATTTATGAATGGTTTTAGAGAATGGTTAATTGAGGAGGAGTACTTAGGTTATTATTAGAAAATGATGTTAAGACAGTATTGCCAAATTATGTTAAGTAAATAAAGTTGACAAGAGAGAGGCAAGTCTGCAGGTATGAAGTTCAGGCATTTCACGCATCAAGCATTTTGTGTCCCGCAACCCCCCCCTCCACACTGTTGGGAAAAAAACATTAGGGGAAACACTTTGTGTATTAATGCATCCAACTCACCTATGTACAACGAGGAGTCTTTCCTCTTCACATGGTCATCTATGTAGGACACACCCAAGGGCTGAACTGGAGTGGCTCCAATCCCCAGCAGCATTTGGGCCCCAATCAGCAACAGGTACATCATGTTGGTGTTGGCTTTGTTTGAACAAAGCTCCTCTATATACTGACCACCATTCCTTGTACTGTTGGCACATCCATTCCTGCCCACCTCAGTTCTCCATGTCTGCCCTGGCTGGTACTCATATTGGTTGGTTAGAAACTCTGGCAGTGCTGACAGTAGAGCTCCTAGCGCCATGACGATACCCCCACAGCCAATTAACCTTGGCCGGTGGGCTTTGGCCCCAAAGTAGCTGACGAATAGGATGAGAGCCAGGTTGCCAATCTCAAAGCTGCTGGCAATCACACCCACGTCGGCACTTTGGAGGTTGAAACGTCTCTCTAGGGTGGTCAGGACACTCACCTGAGAAATCAACAGCAGAGGAAATATGTTACAATGTAAAAATGTTTTAAAAACTTTTCAATACTTATTTTATTCAACCCCACATCAGAATGGGAGAATGAAAAACATTGAGACTTGTCCTCCAAGGCACTTTTTCCCAAGCCGTTCTACTTATTACACTGCTTGCTCAATCGTAAGCAGTGTAAAAGTTTTCTAAAGTGTTTCACATGCACTGAATGGATCCACATTTCCAGGCCAACCACCATGATTAAGCTTGTATGCACAACTAGAAGACAAGGCAGCTTGACAGAAACCCCTGGCGGCGCTTAGCCAATGTGAATAGTATTTAAACACCTGGCCATAATGACACAGTTCTACTATGAGGTGACTAAAACCACTGAGCGACTCGGGGGCCCATTCCTAATAAAGTCAGAATTAAGCCTCATATTTGAGATTATCAAAATGTTTGTAATATTTCAGATATCTTAAACATATGAATACATAAAATGCTTCATATTGAAATCATAAGGATTAACAAACAGTATGCAAAAAAATAAATAATATTCATTACATGATGGTATTTTGGATCAAGTTGCAGACAGACCACATGAGGTTTTAGAGTAGATTATAGAAATATAAGTAAAATAAAATACCATGGTTTTGTAGTTGTCCTTTTAAATAACCACTTCATGTGGCATATACTGACACAAAGACCTCTTTCAAATGTTTCTTATTGTGGTCTGATTAAAATACACTGTCAATACTCGCAGCTTAATTTTGGGTCTTCCGCCTGCACGGACATACACACAGGCGCATGTACACAAACTCCACTTAATGCTAATGAAAGAAAAGACCCAACATTAACGCCTCTTTGTCTCACCATTGACATTGCTAGTATAACATAGTAACACACTGTGGAATGCATAATGCATCTCCATTTCATTTCAAAGTACTAATGTCATATGTAATCCCATTAGAGACTTACTAAACCAAATTTTTAACCCATCTGCCCCTCTGGAAATCTCTTTTTCAAAGCTAAGGATCACGTTATGCATGTGTTATTTTACCCAAACATTCACACTTCTAAACCTTAAACCAATTGAATTAGCCTATTACTTTGGTCATATTTTTTAACAGCTGAAATAAAATATTGCCAGCAATTCTAGCATTGGGCAAAACTAAGTGTTTCATGAAGTTATTGTGTTGTTTTTATTCTGACGTATATCCAGAGATTCTGAAAAACTGACATGTTTTGCTTCTGCTAATAACTTGGACAAAATGCATTTTGCTATTGCTGGTTATATTAGGTAGTGTACTGACGTAAAAAAAAAAAGCTTGTTTTAAAGTGTACAAGCATGTCAGAATGTCTTCTAATCCTGTTTATTTTCTTCATTTTCAATTCCACATTTGACTCATCAGTTCAATCACCAAAGCAAACACTCATTTGGTAGGCTTATCATTGTTCTTTGGAACTAGTTGTAACATGTTGAAAAAGCCCTTAATAGGAATAATAGACAATAAAGCCAAGTGTGTACAAATGTGCCTGGTAGCCTTTTCAGAGAAGACTGAGAATGCAGAGTGGCGTTCCAGCAATCCTGGAAGCAAGAAAAAAATAAAATCACCATCTGCTCCTTTCCTCAGATCCCATGCCAAGCCAAATGCAACCAGTTGATGATACAGCTGGCACTCTCAGCACTCTAGCACAGAAACTCCAGCTCACCACCTCGCAAGTACAATAGAATGCTAGCTAGGCCAGGCAGGCCATGTAATGTCATTTTCTGCCCTGGCACTCAGGTGGCTGAAGGTGTGAGTTTAGTGAGCTCAGAAAAAGCTGAGCAACCAATTGTCCAATTATGTTCAGTCCACTAAATTGAGGGGTTATGTATAAAAGGGGCAGTTATTCTTACAAATAAAATAATTATGCAAAATCCTCAAATTGTATGTGACCATGTTTTGGAAAATGTTACAAACTCCTGTGGAGACATTACAACAAACAAGGTATTTTTGGTTAACAAATTTAAATAAAAATCTAAAATGAACTGAACAATTATAACAAAGACGATTCCTTATACACCATTTTCACAATAACTTTACGTAATTCACTTCACATACATGAAGTGTTAACTACACCGAACAACACAAGACAAAACAATTTTGAGGGAGCATAGAATTGTTTTTTTGAGTGCAGCAATGTCCAATACAGCGGTTGCCAAATAACTGAATATTATTTTCTCTACCAAAAGCCCCACCACAATTGCTTTAAAAATCTGGCAGTATTTCCAACTGTTCTCACAACAGCCCACATGACACACCAGGAACTACGCATCAGTCTTTTTCACCTGCAAGGCTGGAAAAGTGTGCTTTTCACAGTTAAATCCCAGTTAAATCCCAGAGTAAAACCATTGAAATTGTTGCAAGTTGCGTTTATATTTTTTGTTCAGGGTAGCTATTATATTTAAACAGTTAATAATGTTAGGAAATACATTACAAAATGTTATAAGAAAAGTAGATGAGTGAAAAAATGTAGTATGAAGTACTCGGAAAAACATGCCACTAATTAATTTGAGGTCAATAAACATCATATTTAAAGCAGAAAGTTATGGATTTATGTCATTGTACTTTTGGCTCAACAATCCTAGTTCTCTACTTACAGGGTAAATTCTGACTGGATAACAACATGCTTCATCCATGTAGGCTACACTGTTCCCATGGTCAGGAGTAGGCTTGTGCTTCAGTGGCAAATAATAGATAACATGTTCCACTCCAAATAAGGGCAAAGCATTCAGTTGATATTTTAATGTCTTTGGGAAGTGGCACTTGCCCAGCATGCCCCAAACTACTGTAATGGATGTGTGTGTGTGTTTTATCCAGAGAAATCAAGCTGAGACCTAGGTCTCTTTTACATTTAAAAATAAATGAAACTAGAAAACTATAAAATAATTAGAAAAGTGAGGATGAAAAAATATTTCAAAGGTAGAACCTACAGGACTAAAGTGGCTTCAACCAAAAAGACCTAGAGTATATGAGAAGCATGAAATGTTAAAGGGGCATTTCACCATGGGGAACCCTTTGAGAGATTACTAGGCTATTTTTCTTTTTTTGATACACACAACTGGCCAGAAGGAGCACTGGAAGGGATCTGCATGCCAAACAACACAGTATACACCTCTGTGTTAGTAAACAATGATTACATTTTGTGGGTGGAGCAGAACTGGTGGAAGAAAGTGACAGTAACCTCTTTACAACATAGGAATCATCTGGACACCTTCTCCAATTATTTTGAAAAGTAAATGTTATATCACGGATATAATAAATGCATCCCATTCATTCATTACATGCTTGCAAAAATATCAAGTGATCTAAGTTAAACTGTCTAAATATGAGCAATTTGGTTTGTTTGCATGCTAATTCTGCTTACACGCTAGCTAATGTTGCTAACGTTGGTCAATGGTTTTAACCTTTATGAAGTAGCCTACTGAGAATGCCAGTAGGTTTTTGTGGTTGCTTCGGTTATTTTCAACGGGTGATATTTTCAATGGGTGACAAGTCTGGAATGCAGGCAGGCCAGTTTAGCACCCGGACTCTTTTACTACGGAGCCATGCTCTGTGATTTGACAAATAAACCTTGAAACTTGTGATATGTGAAGAATGTAGTTTAGCATTGTCTTGCAGAAATAAGCAAAGTCTTCCCTGAAACAGTCTGGCAACATATGGCAGCATATGTTGCTCCAAAACCTGTACATATTGTTCAGCATTAATGGTGCCTTCACAGATGTGCAAGTCACTAATGCCATGTACACTACTGCACCCCCATACCATCACGGATGGTGGCTTTTGAACTGTACACTGATCAAAAGCTGGATGGTCCCTCTCCACTTTAGTCCAGAGGACGTGGCATCCATGATTCACAAAAATTTTTAAAAATTATTAGTCGGGCCACAGTTTTCCAATTCACCTCAGTCCATATTAAATGTTTTAATAATTTTTATTTTACCTTTATTTAACCAGGTAGACCGATTGAGAACTGATTCTCATTTGCAACGGCGACCTGGCCAAGACAAAGCACAAATGTGCAAGACACCATACAGTTGCACAGATTACACAGAGTACAAAATACAAAAAGTAGAGTCTGTATAAAATACAAATGCAGTACAGAGTCTATATACAGTTAGTGCAAAAGTGAAGTACTTTTGGTAAAAGTACAAATCCGCTAGAGAGTCTAGCAAAAAGTGTAAAACACAGTAGAGAGTGTTATATAGTTTGTGCAAAGTGAGATGTATTTTGCGAGGTAGATCAGTTAGTGCGCAAAAGTGGTGTGGCAAAGACAATAGAGATCATAACACTAGGGCATACATGTGCTAATGGTATAGTGCAAAGGAGCAATAATATAAGACAATTGTGCAGGTAAGACTGCAAATGTGCCATGGGGCATGACAGAGATAATAAGGGCAGCTATGTGCCAGAACATGTGCATGATGGAGGAGAGTTAACACATACAACGAACGGTCAGTAGCTTAGACAGATGTTTTTTAAAGGCAGTGAGGGGAATGAGGGTCTCCAGTTTCAGGGTTTTTTGTAATTTGTTCCAGTCATTGGCAGCTGAGAACTGGAAGGAGTGGCGGCCGAAGGAGGTGTGGGCTTTTGAGGGACCAGAGAGATGTACCTGCTTGAGCGCAGTCTGCGGGTTGGTAACGCTAAGGTGACCAGTGAGCTTAGGTACAGAGGGGCTTTGCCTAGCAAACACATGTAAATTAATTGGTACCAGTGAGATAGGTGCCGGGTGTGTAATGAGGGCCAGCCAACTAATGCTTAAAGGTTGCAGTGGTGGGTATTATAACTTGAGCAAAATGGATGCCACTGTGGTGCACCACATCCTGTTTCATCAGGAGAGAGTTTGAGGCTGTTCTATATATGACCTAAGTTTAAGATTGGTATCATTTTTATCAGGGCAAGTTTGGCAGCACAAGTGAAGGAGGCCCTGTTGTGGAAATGGAAGTCAACCCTAGACTTAATTTTAGACTGGAGATGGTTTATGTGGGTCTGGAGGGAGAGTGAGTGGTCTAACCAGACACCTAGATATTTGTAGGTGTTCACGTATTCTAACTCAAACCCATCAAAAGTGGTGACGCTAGTCAGACGGGCAGGTGTGGGCAGTGATCGGTTGAACAGCATGCACTTACTTTTACCAGAGTTCAGTAGTAGTTGAAGCTCATGGAAGGAGTGCTGTATGGCATTAAAGCTTTCCTGGAGGTTTTGTAAGCAGTGTTCAATGAAGGGCAACATCATTAATATACAGTGAGAATAGAGTAGGCACGAGATTCGAACCCTGTGGAAGCCCCATAGAGACAGCCATAGGTCCAGACAGCAGGCCCTCCGATTTAACACACTGGACCCTATCTGAGAAGTAGTTGGTAAACCAGGCGAGGAAGTCATTTGAGAAACCAAGGCTATTGAGTCTGCCAACATGAATAGAATGGTTGACAGAGTCAAAGGCCTTGGACAGGTCAATGGGCACAGTTGCACAGTAGTGTTTTTTATCGATTGCAGCTATGATGTTATTTAAGACCTTAAGCGTAGCCGTGGTGCACCCATGACCAGCACGGAAGCCAAAATGCATGGCGGAGAGGTTGTAGTGGGACTCAAGATGGTTGGTGATTTGTTTGTTTACCAGACTTTTGAAGACTTTAGAAAGACAGAGCAGGATGGATGTACAGTATCTCCCAGAAGTGAGTACACCCCTCACATTTTTGTAAGTATTTGATTATACCTTTTCATGTGACAACACTGAAGAAATGCCACTTTGCGACAATGTGAAGTAGTGAGTGTACAGCTTGTATATCAGTGGAGATTTGCTGTCCCCTCAAAATAACTCAACACACAGCCATTAATGTCTATAACGCTGGCAACAAAAGTGAGTACATCCCTAAGTGAAAATGTCCAAATTGGGCCCAAAGTGTAAATATTTTGTGTGGCCACAATTATTTTCCAGCACTGCCTTAACCCTCTTGGGCATAGAGTTCACCAGAGCTTCACAGGTTGCCACTGGAGTCCTCTTCCACTCCTCCCTGACGACATCACAGAGCTGGTGGATGTTAGAGACCGTGTGCTCCTCCACCTTCTGTTTGAGGATGCCCCACAGATGTTCAATAGGGTTTAGGTTTAGAGACATGCTTGGCCAGTCCATCACCTTTACCCTCAGCTTCTTTAGCAAGGCAGTGTTCGTCTTGGAGCAGTGTTTGGGGTCGTTATCATGTTGGAATACTGCCCTGCGGCCCAGTCTCCAAAGGGAGGGGATCATGCTCTGCTTCAGTATGTCACAGTACATGTTGGCATTCATGGTTCCCTCAATGAACTGTAGCTCCCCAGTGCCGGCAGCACTCATGCAGCCCCAGACCATGACACTCCCACCACCATGCTTGACTGTAGGCAAGACACACGCCTACAGTTGTGTGTTTGTACTCCTTACCAGGGTGCCGCCACACACGCTTGACACCATCTGGACCAAATAAATGTATCTTGGTCTCATCAGACCACAGGACATGGTTCCAGTAATCCATGTCCTTAGTCTGCTTGTCTTCAGCAAACTGCGGCCTTTCTTGTACATCATCTTTGGAAGAGGCTTCCTTCTGGGACGACAGCCATGCAGACCAATTTGATGCAGTGTGTGGCGTATGGTCTGAGCACTGACAGGCTGACCCCCCACCCCTTCAACCTGGCAGCACTCATACGTCTATTTCCCAAAGACAACCTCTGGATATGATGCTGAGCATGTGCACACAACTTCATGGCGAGGCCTGTTCCAAGTGCAACCTGTCCTGTTAAACCGCTGTATGGTCTTGGTCACCGTGCTGCAGCTAATTTTCACGGTCTTCTTATAGCCTAGGCCATCTTTATGTACAGAAACAATTATTTTCAGATCCTCAGAGAGTTCTTTGCCAAGAGGTGCCATGTTGAACTTCCAGTGACCAGTATGAGGGAGTGTGAGAGCGATAACACAAAATTTAACACACCTGCTCCCCATTCACACATGAGACCTTGTAACACTAACGAGTCACATGACACTGTGGAGGGAAAATTGCTAATTGGGCCCAAATTGGCCATTTTCACTAAGGGATATACTCACTTTTGTTGCCAGCGATTTAAACATTAATGGCTGTGTTGAGTTATTTTAGAGGGACAACAAATGTACACTTATGCAAGCTGTACACTCACTACTTTACACTGTAGCAAAGTGTCATTTCTTCAGTGTTTTCACATGAAAAGATATAATCAAATATTAGCAAAAAAAATGTGAGGAGTGTACTCACTTTTGTGAGATACTGTAGGTCTATAACAGTTAGGGTCTAAAGTGTCTCCTCCTTTGAAAAGGGGAATGTTTTTTAGCATTACACAACTTTTCCAGCCTTGTGTTACCTCTGTCTTTATTGAAACGTGTTACTTGTAAATCGTGATTTGAAGAATACATTTCTAAATGAGATACTGACCATACATTTAACCACACATTTTGAACCAGAGCTTTCTACTGACAATATCCTGGTGAAACAAGTTCAAATACAGGCTGAAGAATGTTTTTACTAATTCCATTTGTAATACAATAGTTTTATCAGGACCAAGACAACAAATAAGTAAGTCCATCCTATTCATTTGAGCCTGGCTTCTTTTGAAATAAACTGGCTGTGGGAAATGTATTTTTTTGCTTTGTTGTTAATTCTGAATTCTGCACATTTAATTGGACAGATGGTGGCATTTTATAACTAACGACTAGATATAGTGGGAAAGCATTCATTTGCTTTTCAAAATTAAATTATTAAAAAGTTAACTTTAAAAAAAATAATTAAGCTCACTTAACAGCTAGCTTGAAATGTTCCGATTGGAGCAATACAATTGTCCATTATGTATAAACAAAATAGAGGTCACAGTAAGATCAACAGGGGGCTTGCTGTGCGCTGAGTGTAGAAGTGAGTGTAACAGATTTTAGGAAAAAGACGTAAGCTCGCTCCAAAGCAACCTCGAAATGTTAAAAATGGAGCTGCTACTTTAAGGTTATATTAAGATTGTATGCAAAGGTTCCTGTTTGGATCACTGGAGAAAGTAAACAGTATTACAGTACCTGCCATAAGGTAATTCAAAATAAAAAAGTTATCCATCGATTATCTTAACTTGTAAGCTGTCTATGGACAAGGTATGAAAGCAATCTGGTTTTATTCCCCTGCCATTCCTTTGAAATGTTTTAGTTTTTGCGGCCGATGTTAGTTTTTTCTCGCATCAAATTCAAATCATCAGAAAGGATATACAATTGATTGAGAAGCTCAACAATGCCACTAATAGGTGGTTTTAACATGTATGAAACGTGTAACATCAGTAACATTTGGCCAATTGCTAAAGCTTGGAATGCTGTCCAAACTTTTCATAGACCGCTTACAAGGCAATGAAACCAATGTGTAATTACGGTAATTTGGATGAACAATGCGTTTTTTACATGACGGGTAAACAAGGTTAAACTCTTCCACCATATCAAAACGTGTTTCCAATTGAATATAGCCTCTCCCACGTGTAGTATAGCTTAACAGGAACTACTGCATGCCAATTTAAAACACCAGTGTATGCCAAGCCTACTAAGCCGGTTACAATTGATCTCATTATGTCATAGCTGAAGCAACTATCATGACAGAAACTTTGTTTTGCTTACATGCAGACTGTTTTGCCACCGCAGTATAAGATACAAATGTCCAGAACGCAAAATAAAATAGATCATATGTATGATTTTATCATAAAACAGCCATGTCACACTCCACTTTTTCACTCACCAGGTAAGCTCCAACCGTGCCCTGTGCCAACATCAGGGCACATTCCGATATCAAGAATATCTTGATGTTTGAGAAGCATGACGACTTTTTATGGGTGTCCTCTTCAATGCTCCTGTCCGAGCCCCTCTGTTTTTTCACCTTCATATTGGAGACCTTACTTTATATTACAACGAGAAATGAAAGCCAGCGGGTAAACCGGCCAGACCGGAGATAAACATAGACGACACCGACAGTTTCCCTGTTAGCTACATTCAGCTCAGGTTTGACGTCCTCGTCTATTTTCTTTTTCAACCTATGCTTTACATTCGATAAACTATGACAGTAAATGTACTGCCAGACTCCAAAGGGCTGCCCTTTCACCGGTTCTAAACATTGACAATTCGGGAAATACGACACAAACTCCTCGACGATTTTCTCATAAGCTCACGATAATAAGAAATGGTGGGTTTTCTCTCAAATTGCATTTTTACCCAAATCTTGGCGTACGTCCCCGAATGTTAAGAGTAACAATGCGTTGATTCTTTAAAAAATATCGATAATGTTGCCACGGAGTCGCTGCTCCAGCTTTACTTGGCATGGTCCTTCCTTGGTAATGTAATCTGCTGTATACAGTATGTGAACATGCACTCACTCCCTCCACCACTTGTGTAGCTTGCGTTCTGACTGCGACTTTTCCAAAACCACCCGCGGCCGCTCAGTGTCGCTAAAAGGCACATTGACTGCAACCTGGACTAATAGTGTTCAGTAACAAGTTCACAGAGGCACTCCATTTGTAATATATTATACCACATTGTTCTTGAATTCAGATAAGAGTAGAATACAAACTAATTTATGATATAGGCCTACCGGAATCGGGATTGTAGGGATATTTTCATAAAATGTTGTTATTTCACATTAACATGATTAAGAGTAGAAAGAACATCTCATGTTCACTTGTATATTAATTGAGTGTTAATTGATAAAACATTTAAACAGGACTCCTATTAATTTCCCATACAGGCTAATTGTCTTTGATCATTCCACATTTAATTGTTAAGAGAGAGTGATGAACTGTACTCTTGCTCTGGCTCGACTACTGTTCCCATTTTCAGTGCAATGAGTGGTTGTTGTTACCTCATATTGAGGACAGAAGGAACTGTGGCTTGTCCTTGACTGTCTTGGCAAAATCTTGAATGAGAGAAATCACGTCACCATCACGCCACCAATATTTCCAACAGTGGTTTGGTGGGTGGATACCAGAGGGATGCTGGAAGTTTAGAGAAGGATCCAGAAATTGGCCTAAAGGGAGGAGCTAATATCATTGTATAACCATACTGTACAAAAGTGGGTTTCCGATGTTTGGAAGTCGGTTGTTCTGCAGACCAACATGGGTTGGTTGCTCTGCAGATCAGCACGGCTTTGTTACCTTCATAAATAAAGTCTACTATTGAATTCACAAACTCTGAGTTGTTTGAAAATGTTGGTGGGAAAATGTTCTACAACATGATGTGAAATGCCACAAATCCACTATATCTATATAGTGTGAGGCATCTAATAGTTTGAGGCATTTATTCTTCCTCACACCGCAAATGGCAACAAACAACAACACCAGGAAACATGCTAGCACAAATGTATTTTTTGTTCATTTTTACATGTTTTATTCTCTTCTGACTTTTCATATTTTGGTTGACAGACGATCATTCATTCAATTAGCTCTACATAGAACTTTGAATCGCGCCTGTAGCAAACAATACAGCATGCATTAATAAACACCGGAAATTGACTTTGGTAAGGTGGAAATCTCACATTTGGTCTGATAAGATTTTGGTTCCAAATGCAATGTAATTGTCAGATGCAGAGTGGGTGAATGTATTAACTCCGCCTGTGTGGTTGCCACTGTGAAGCATGAAGTAGGAAGAGTGTTGGTGTGGGGGTGCATTTCTGGGGACAGTGTCAGTGATTTAATTAGAATTCAAGGCACACTCCACCAGCATGGCTATCAAAGCATTCTGCAGTGATACGCCATCCCATATGGTTCACACTTAGTTGGACTATCATTTGTTTTTCAATGGGACAATTACCGACAACACACCTCAAGGCTATGCGGGGGCGGTTTGACTAAGAACTAGAGTGATGGTGATGCATCAGATGACCGGGGCTCCACAGTTACCCATACTCAACACTTCTGAGATGGTTTGAGATGAGTTGAACCGCAGAGTGAAAGAAAAGCAGCCAACAAGTGCTAAACATATACAGTTAGATCCAGAACACTGACACAATTTATGATTTTGGCCCTGTACCTGACCACAATTGATTTGAAATGAAACAACCGAGACTGCAATTGTAGTGCAGACTTTTAGCTATTTAACTGTAACTTGAATATATTTTGTTAAACAGCCAAAATAACAAAACTTATGTCAGTGTCCAATTATTTCCAGACCTAACCGTATGTGTACTCCTTCGAGACTGTTGGAAAAAGATTCCAGGTGACTTCATGAAGCTGATTGAGGGAATGCAGAGAGTGCACCAAGCTGTCATCCAGGAAAAGAGTGGCTACATGGAAAAACCTAAAATATATATTTATTTTAATTTATTTTACACATTTTTGGTTGCTACGTCATTCCATATGTTGTATTTCATCATTGTAGAATAATGTCTTCGCTATTATTCTACGATCCGGGCCTCCCCTGGTAACCCCTGTGTTTCACGTCACAACGCAATGAACTGTGAGCAATTCCCAGAAATGCGGACTTACGAAAAGGGTGCATAAAGGGGCTCAAAATATCTGCGAAAGAGCCCTTGCGCACTTGATGATTTGGGACAGTGGGACAGCCCTAGAATGCGCTTCAAAGTCTGTGAGTGTGGACGTTGGGAATTGGGCAACTAAACCGCATTCATGAGAATAAATACATAAATATTCACCATACCTCAAGGTACACATTTTTCTATATGTAAACGCACACACAAACGCACGTTCCTATTTAAACTCAAAGGGACAGCCAAGGTTTCACCACAATTCACACATTGGTGCCTCCTCCTGACAGCTGGTTACCTCCCTCCCTGGCGATACAAGACATACAATGACATACAGGCAATGATAATATTGAGGTTAAAATATCCTGTACTGGTCGCGGATCCCCACGGCTAGTACAGATAAGTGTCTCCGGCCCAATCTTTATAGTGCCCTTTACCGCACTGGAGAATGTCCACTTCCGGAAACAGGCAGTGATTGCCCTGGGTCGCTGTTCCGATCCCCAATCGACCTGGTGCAGTTGTCGTTTACTGTAGTCCACCATCCACACTCTACCTTGCGTACTTCCCGATCTGTCTGGACAAACACAGTTACTGAGTGACACACCCACTGCTATGGGGTGCCCATTATAAAAGTTTGGTTACAATTTTTTAGCTGATACATTTCAACATTTAGCTCACTTTCCTCACATTTAGCGCATTTTCCTCACATTTTGAATGTTTTCTAAATATTTAGCTTTACACTTAGTGACACATTTAGATATAACATTTAGATTTAACATTTAACATTTAGATATACACTCACCTAAAGGATTATTAGGAACACCATACTAATACTGTGACACCCTTTCGCCTTCAGAACTGCCTTAATTCTACGTGGCATTGATTCAACAAGGTGCTGAAAGCATTCTTTAGAAATGTTGGCCCATATTGATAGGATAGCATCTTGCAGTTGATGGAGATTTGTGGGATGCACATCCAGGGCACGAAGCTCCCATTCCACCACATCCCAAAGATGCTCTATTGGGTTGAGATCTGGTGACTGTGGGGGCCATTTCAGTACAGTGAACTCATTGTCATGTTCAAGAAACCAATTTGAAATGATTCGAGCTTTGTGACATGGTGCATTATCCTGCTGGAAGTAGCCATCAGAGGATGGGTACATGGTGCTCATAAAGGGGATGGACATGGTCAGAAACAATGCTCAGGTAGGCCGTGGCATTTAAACGATGCCCAATTGGCACTAAGGGGCCTAAAGTGTGCCAAGAAAACATCCCCCACACCATTACACCACCACCACCAGCCTGCACAGTGGTAACAAGACATGATGGATCCATGTTCTCATTCTGTTTACACCAAATTCTTACTCTACCATCTGAATGTCTCAACAGAAATCGAGACTCATCACACCAGGCAACATTCTTCCAGTCTTCAACTGTCCAATTTTGGTGAGCTCATGCAAATTGTAGCCTCTTTTTGTAGTGGAGATGAGTCTTCGGTGGGGTCTTCTGCTGTTGTAGCCCATCCGCCTCAAGGTTGTGCGTGTTGTGGCTTCACAAATGCTTTGCTGCATACCTCGGTTGTAACGAGTGGTTATTTCAGTCAAAGTTGCTCTTCTATCAGCTTGAATCAGTCGGCCCATTCTCCTCTGACCTCTAGTATCAACAAGGCATTTTCGCCCACAAGTCTGCCGGAATACTGGATGTTTTTCCCTTTTCACACCATTCTTTGTAAACCCTAGAAATGGTTGTGCGTGAAAATCCCAGTAACTGAGCAGATTGTGAAATACTCAGACCGGCCTGTCTGGCACCAACAACCATGCCACGCTCAAAATTGCTTAAATCACCTTTCTTTCCCATTCTGACATTCACTTTGGAGTTCAGGAGATTGTCTTGACCAGGACCACACCCCTAAATGCATTGAAGCAACTGCCATGTGATTGGTTGATTAGATAATTGCATTAATGAGAAATTGAACAGGTGTTCCTAATAATCCTTTAGGTGAGTGTATATTTAAGATTTAGATTTAGATATGATATTTAGATATATATTTAAGATTTAGATTTAGATATAATATTTAGATTTAACATTTAAATATAAAATTAACATTTAGATTTAGATATAACATTTAGATATAAATTTAACATTTAGATTTAGATATAACATTTAGATGTAACATTTAACATTTAGATATAAATTTAACATTTAGATATAAATATAACATTTAGATTTAACATTTAACATTTAGATATATATTTAACATTTAGATTTAACATTTAGATTAAGATATAACATTAAGATTTAACATTTAACATTTAGATATAATATATAATTTCTGTCTCAAATGTGAGGTAAATGCGCTAAATGTGTGGAAAGTGAGCTAAATGCTGAAAATGCATCGCATCGCATCGCATCGCATCATCTTCCGCTTATCCGGGGCCGGGTCGCGGGGGCAGCAGTCTAAGCAGGGATGCCCAGACTTCCCTCTCCCCAGACACTTCCTCCAGCTCTTCCGGGGGGACACCGAGGCGTTCCCAGGCCAGCCGGGAGACATAGTCCCTCCAGCGTGTCCTAGGTCTTCCCCGGGGTCTCTTCCCGGTGGGACGGGACCGGAACACCTTCCCAGGAAGGCGTTGCGGAGGCATCCGAAACAGATGCCCAAGCCACCTCAGCTGACCCCTCTCGATGTGGAGGAGCAGCGGCTCTACTCTGAGCTCCTCCCGGGTGACCGAGCTTCTCACCCTATCTCTAAGGGATCGCCCAGCCACCCTGCGGAGAAAGCTCATTTCGGCCGCCTGTATCCGGGATCTTGTCCTTTCGGTCATGACCCAAAGCTCATGACCATAGGTGAGAGTAGGAACGTAGATTGACCGGTAAATCGAGAGCTTCGCCTTGCGGCTCAGCTCTTTCTTCACCACGACAGACCGATACATCGACCGCATTACTGCAGAAGCTGCACCGATCCGTCTGTCAATCTCCCGTTCCATCCTTCCCTCACTCGTGAACAGGACCCCTAGATACTTAAATTCCTCCACTTGAGGCAGGCACTCTCCACCAACCTGAAGTGGGCAAGCCACCCTTTTCCGACTGAGGACCATGGCCTCGGATTTGGAGGTACTGATTTTCATCCCCACCGCTTAACACTCGGCTGCAAACCGTCCAAGTGCATGCTGAAGGTCCTGGCTTGAAGGGGCCAACACGACAACATCATCCGCAAAGAGCAGAGACGAAATCGTGTGGTCCCCAAACCTGACACACTCCGGCCCCTGGCTGCGCCTAGAAATTCTGTCCATAAAAATTACGAACAGAACCGGTGACAAAGGGCAGCCCTGCCGGAGTCCAACATGCACAGGGAACAAGTCTGACTTACTGCCGGCAATGCGGACCAAGCTCCTGCTTCGGTCGTACAGGGACCTGACAGCCCTTAGCAAAGGACCCAGGACCCCATATTCCCGAAGCACTCTCCACAGGATGCCACGAGGGACACAGTCGAATGCCTTCTCCAAATCCACAAAACACATGTGGACTGGTTGGGCAAACTCCCATGAACCCTCCATCACCCCGTAGAGGGTATAGAGTTGGTCCAGTGTTCCACGGCCCGGACGAAAACCACACTGTTCCTCCTGAATCCGAGGTTCTACTATCGGCCGTATTCTCCTCTCCAGAACCCTGGCATAGACTTTCCCGGGGAGGCTGAGAAGTGTGATCCCCCTATAGTTGGAACACACCCTACGGTCCCCCTTCTTATAAAGAGGGACCACCACCCCGGTCTGCCATCCCAGAGGCACTGTCCCCGACTGCCACGCGATGTTGCACAGGCGTGTCAACCAAGACAGCCCCACAACATCCAGAGACTTGAGGTACTCAGGGCGGATCTCATCCACCCCCGGTGCCTTGCCACCGAGGAGTTTCTTAACCACCTCGGTGACTTCAGCCCGGGTGATGGACGAGTCCACCTCTGAGCCCTCATCCTCTGCTTCCTCAATGGAAGACGTGACGGCGGGATTGAGGAGATCCTCGAAGTACTCCTTCCACCGCCCGACGACATCCCCAGTTGAGGTCAACAGCTGCCCACCTCTACTGTAAACAGCGTTGGTAGGGCACTGTTTCCCTCTCCTGAGGCGCCGGATGGTTTGCCAGAATCTCTTCGAGGCCAGCCGATAGTCCTTCTCCATGGCCTCACCGAACTCCTCCCAGGCCCGAGTTTTTGCCTCCACAACCACCCGGGCTGCAGTCCGCTTGGCCTGTCGGTACCCGTCAGCTGCCTCTGGAGTCCCACAAGCCAACCAGGCCTGATAGGACTCCTTCTTCAGCTTGACAGCATCCCTTACTTCCGGTGTCCACCACCGGGTTCGGGGATTGCCGCCTCGACAGGCACCGGAGACCTTACGGCCACAGCTCCGAGCGGCCACTTCGACAATGGCGGTGGAGAACATGGTCCACTCGGACTCAATATCTCCAGCCTCCCTCGGGATCCAGTCAAAGCTCTGCCGGAGGTGGGAGTTAAAGATCTCTCTGACAGGAGACTCGGCCAGACGTTCCCAGCAGACCCTTACAGTACGCTTGGGCCTGCCGAGTCTGTCCAGCTTCCTCCCCCGCCATCGGATCCAACTCACAACCAGGTGGTGATCAGTTGACAGCTCCGCCCCTCTCTTCACCCGAGTGTCCAAGACATGTGGCCGCAAGTCAGATGAAACGACAACAAAGTCGATCATCGACCTGCGGCCTAGGGTGTCCTGGTGCCACGTGCACTGATGGACACCCTTATGCTTGAACATGGTGTTCGTTATGGACAAACTGTGACTAGCACAGAAGTCCAATAACTGAACACCGCTCGGGTTCAGATCAGGGGGGCCGTTCCTCCCAATCACGCCCCTCCAGGTGTCACTGTCGTTGCCCACGTGGGCGTTGAAGTCCCCCAGTAGAACGATAGAGTCCCCAGTCGGAGCACTTTCCAGCACCCCTCCCAGAGACTCCAAGAAGGTCGGGTACTCTGCACTGCCGTTCGGCCCGTAGGCACAAACAACAGTGAGAGACCTATCCCCGACCCGTAGGCGCAGGGAAACGACCCTCTCGTTCACCGGGGTAAATTCCAACACATGGCAGCAGAGCTGGGGAGCTATAAGCAAACCCACACCAGCCCGCCGCCTCTCACCATGGGCAACTCCAGAGTGGTGAAGAGTCCATCCTCTCTCAAGGAGTGTGGTTCCAGAGCCCAAGCCGTGCGTAGAGGTGATCCCGACTACCTCTAGTCGGAACCTCTCAACCTCACGCACCATCTCAGGCTCCTTCCCCGCCAGCGAGGTGACATTCCACGTCCCTAGAGCTAGTTTCCGTGTCCGGGGATCGGGTTGTCTAGGCCCCCGCCTTCGACTGCCACCCGATCCTCTCTGCACCGGCCCCTTATGGTCCCTCCTGTGGGTGGTGAGCCCACGGGAGGGCGGCCCCATGTCGCTCGTTCGGGCTAGGCCCGGCCGGGCCCCATGGGGAAAGGCCCGGCCACCAGGCGCTCGCGAACGAGCCCCAACCCCGGGCCTGGCTCCAGGGTGGGGCCCCGGCTGCGCCATGCCGGGCGACGTCACAGGACACAAATTATTTATCATCATTAAGGGGTTTTTGTATCAGCTTAAAAATTTGTACCAAACTTTTACATTCGGCACACCATAAACTGCCACCCTGTGACACCCTCTTACAAGGGGTAGGATACCGAATGATCGCTCTCCCTTTTTATTATACTTAGTGTAGTAGGGTAGTATATGTCCACTGGTTCGCCCGCTCATCCTCCTACCTCTCTCACTGGTCCCACTCCTATCTCGTTCTGTTCCTTGCCATCCACTTTATCAATGTCCAAAATCCAAAGTCCACTAAAACAGTTCTGGGTTCTGAAATAATTTTTTAATAGTTGCTAATTATTTAGCTTTGGTAAAAGTTAATTAAGATTTGCAAAGTATTCCTGAAGTGTGCAGCCACTGAAAGAAATGCCAGCAAGTATTTCACCAGCATATGTTTTCAGGTTTATGTCTTTTGATGCTACTTATCTGTTCCAATCTCTATTTTTCTTGCATTTCTATGGTATCCCATGATGACAGGGACTGAATGACTGTATTGCTTGTTCTTTGGCGCCTTCAATATTGAGAACCATTTAAGAATACATCAAGACCCGTTCACTCACACGCCTCAGAAAGGTCCATTAACACTTTGCTGTTTAAGTTTGATGAATTTTTGTAATGGAATCTCTAGTATCTCATTGGCCCAGCCCTCCCTGAATAAATGTATACTTTGTTGGGCATATGGCCCAATGGCCCGATCTCCTTCTGACAGAGTAGTAGGTAACTGAAAAGCCTGTTTTAACAATAAATATTTTATACACAAAAATGTAAACACATTTACCACATATTCTAACATTAAAAAATACAGTGGGGAGAACAAGTATTTGATACACTGCCGATTTTACAGGTTTTCCCATTTACAAAGCATGTAGAAGTCTATAATTTTTATCATAGGTACTCTTCAAATGTCAGTGATGGAATCTATAACAAAAATCCAGAAAATCACATTGTATGATTTTTAAGTAATTAATTGGCATTTTATTGCATGACATAAGTATTTGATACATCAGAAAAGAAGAACTTAATATTTGGTACAGAATCCTTTGTTTGCAATTACAGAGATCGTACGTTTCCTGTAGTTCTTGACCAGGTTTGCACACACTGCAGCAGGGATTTTGGCCCACTCATCCATACAGACCTTCTCCAGACCCTTCAGTTTTCGGGGCTGTTGCTGGGCAATACAGACTTTCAGCTCCCTCCAGAGATTTTCTATTGGGTTCAGGTCTGGAGACTGGCTAGGCCTCTCAAGGACCTTGAGATGCTTCTTAAGGAGCCACTCCTTAGTTGCCCTGGCTGTATGTTTCAGGTCATTGTCATGCTGGAAGACCCAGCCACGACCCATCTTCAATGCTCTTACTGAGGGAAGGAGGTTGTTGGCCAAGATCTCGCGATACATGGCCCCATCCATCCTCCCCTTAATACGGTGCAGTCGTCCTGTACCTTTTGCAGAAAAGCATCCCCAAAGAATGATGTTTCCACCTCCATGCTTCATGGTTGGGATGGTGTTCTTGGGGTTGTACTCATCTTTCTTCTTACTCCAAACACAGCGAGTGAAGTTTAGACCAAAAAGCTACATTTTTATCTCATCAGACCACATGACCTTCTCCCATTCCTCCTCTGGATCATCCAGATGGTCATTGGCAAACTTCAGATGGGCCTGGGCATGCGCTGGCTTGAGCAGGGGGACATTGCGTGCGCTGCAGAATTTTAATCCATGACGGCGTAGTGTGTTACTAATGGTTTTCTTTTAACCTGTGGTCCCAGCTCTCTTCAGGTCATTGACCAGGTCCTGCCGTGTAGTTCTGGGCTGATCCCTCACCTTCCTCACGATCATTGATTCCCCACGAGGTGAGATCTTGCATAGAGCCCCAGACCGACGGAGATTGACCGTCATCTTGAACTTCTTCCATTTTCTAATAATTGCACCAACAGTTGTGTGATTGAGTGTGTGGACAGGTGTCTTTTATACAGGTAACAAGTTCAAACAGGTGCAGTTAATACAGGTAATGAGTGGAGAACAGGAGGGCTTCTTAAAGAAAAACAAATAGGTCTGTGAGAGCCGGAATTCTTACTGGTTGGTAGGTGATCAAATACTTATGTGATGCAATAAAATGCAAAATAATTATATAAAAATCATACAATGTGATTTTCTGGATTTTTTTTTTTGATTCCGTCTCTCACAGTTGAAGTGTGAGAAAAATTATAGACCTCTACATGCTTTGTAAGTGGGAAAACCTGCAAAATCGGCAGTGTATCAAATACTTGTTCTCCCCACTGTATATGTAGTAGCAGGAGTTTATTTTCAGCTGCATATAAAAAAGACATGGTGGTCCAGTCATTTAGGCTCAGCCAGCCTGTAATCCTGAATTTGCCATTTTGAGGGCTTCCTTCCTGATGAGGAAATGACATGCTAATTGCCTCCTTTTTTCTCCCTGAAACTCTGCATGTACTGCAGCTGTCCATTAATTAATGGCATCAAAGCCTCTGATGAAGATGCTTTAAACTGCTATCAGTGGTTCCAGGATCTGTCCTTCTTTTTAAGTCTCTGAAACAATCCTCCAACATTCAGCGTTATTGCCAGTTCAAGAATTATTGGTTTTATTAGTATCACCTATATAAATAAGTATATAAATCTTGCATGATTGTCAGACAAATCCTAATGCATTCATCTTTGGAGATTCCAAAAACAGTTATCTTTCGAGGTATATGTTTGCATCAATAACTAATTTTATCTGAAAAATAAATTTTTACTAATTACTTTTTTGTTTGCCTTGATGTTTAAACATCAACCCTCTAGAGCAAAATGAAAATAGGTGTGCAAATGTTTTTATCTAACAGTGTTGTTGTTAATAGCCAGAGGTGGAATTGAATTGGAGAACACTTTTGGGTTCCAGATACAACATATTTGGGCTCTTTGTAGATCCCGTGTACTACATGAAACTCAAGTGTAGCACTAGGAACCAAAATTAGAATTCTAGAACAAAAAGGAATCTTCCTGTAAATGTTTTTTTTTATTACCTTAGTTTAGTGGCAATTGTTGCGTATGCACAGAAGAACTCGCCCACACAAGATTATACAATGGCTCAAACTATTCACCCCTTAGACTACTGCACATTTTATTGTGTTACAACATATTGCTACTGATCCACACAAAGCTACTCATCCAGACAAAGAAGTTTTGCTACAGATCCACACAAAGTCCACAATGTCCAAGTAAAAACAAATCTACAAATTGTTCTAAATTACCAATCTAAAACAGAAAATAATTGATGGCATAAATATTCATCCCCTTTAGTCACCCCCAATAGACCTGTTTTTTGGTAGAAGCTATAATTACAGTCATGTGTCTATTTTTCATGTGTCTATTTTTACAAGATTTGCACAAATGTGTATATACAGCAATTTTTGTCAATTCTTCATAGCAAAATTGCTTAAGCTCTGTCAATTTGGACAGAAGCCTTTCCATGTATTCCCATTTGGAATGAGGGCTGTGCTCTGACTGGGCCACTCCAGGACATTGTTTTTTAGTCACTCCAGTGTGGCTTTAGTTGTATATTAGGGTTAACTAATCTGCTGGAAGATGAATCATCACACAAATCCCTGGTCTCTTGCAAACTTCAACAGGTTCTCTTATGTGATTTCTCTGTAATTTGCTGCAACCATTTTGCCTTCTGTCTTCACATGCTTTCTAGGCCCTGATGCAGAAAAGCAGCCCCATAGCATGATGCTACCATCAAAATGCTTTTCACGGCAGGGTGTTCTCAGGATGATTTGTGGTGTTAGGTTTGTGCCAAACACAGTGCTTAGCGTTGAGGCTAAAAAGCTCAGTTTTGTTCTTAACAGACAATAGAATCTTCAACTTGGTCTCAGAGTATCACATATGCCTTCTGGCAAACACTAGATTTGATGTTAGTTGTTTTCTCTTTTCTTTTCGACACTCCCATAAAGGCCAGTTTTGTGAAGCACCCAGAGTATTTTTGTGGGTTGCAGGGTCAGGATTGTGGAACATAAGCTCCTTTACTGTTGTCATAGGCTTTTTGGTGGCCTTTCTGACTACTGCCATTCACTGCCATTTTTTTAAATAAACATTTAATTATACAGGTTGTCTCATTGAGCTGAATGTATTTTTTTTAAACAGATATATTCCAACCAAGAACACAGTGGGGAGGAGGGACGGTGCATTTCATACAATATTATAACATTACAGAATTTCAAACTCAGCTTTGGAGGACACCCTGTTCAAGACAGTTTCAACGTGGTGCCATATTCTTTCTATTTGATAATAATGGACTTAATGAACAAGCCTTGGAATTGTTCTTATATTCAACCCCTGATTTTATGTTGTACCACAATAAAATACAGAGAAGTGAACTGTATCTTAGTTGTAGTTACCAGTTCCGTTCAACAGCCATGGCACGTTTGTCATAATGTGGGAATAATACGAAGAAGAGGATGAATCCAGTCATCTTCATTTATTCATACACATAGACAGCAACTACGGACAAGAAAGGTTCTCAGTTGATATCCTTGAATATGGAAGCTGATGCCAGTTGGATGAGGTATCGAGGTAAGGCCAGTTGTGTCAAATGTGGTTATGAGGGAGATAGAGATAGGGAGATAGGTATTAGGGACAAAACAAATGTGCATGGATCAATTAGATATATACGCATACTGCAAACAGAAGGAAAAATTGGCTGGATAATTCTACTCAGGCACCTGGCAGACACAAAGAAAACGAGCACATAGCACTTGACAAAGGGAGCACATAACACTTGACTAAGGGAGCACATAGCACTTGACAAAGGGAGCACATAGCACTTGACTAAGGGAGCACATAGCACTTGACTAAGGGAACTTGACTAATAGTAATTCTCACAAAACAAACCTGGCAACGTAACTACTATTTAAATATTACTTGGCCCTCACCCTCGATGCTGTTTCAATCCTTTTGAAACTCACTGCATTGGAAACAATGTTTCAAAACATTCTGAAACTGTTACGCTCATGTGACGCCAGGTGTAGAAACTAATGATGGGCATTCCCCAATTAGTCTTTTTGGTAAGCTGGCTCTTCTGGCCTTATTCACCTTAAAGAGACATCTTATTTAGCTCCCTGCTGATGCTTCATTTAAAATGCTTAAAAATAACCCCCAAAAATGAAGAAAAAACAAATCTCAAGTGAAAAGGCAAAAGTGTAGGCTAGAATTGTGTTGGAGTGTGAAATACAATGTAATCACAGCATTAAATCTAGATTTATAACAGTTCCTACTTATATTGTACATGTACAGTATAGGTACAGTATAGATAAAAACATCAGCTGGTGAGCTGTGGGGGAAAAATGCGGGGCAGGAAAGCTACAATTTGCTATGGCTCAGCCTCTGACAAACTACACATAGGGTACAAATTGCCCAATACTCATTCTTCCATTTATTAGCGTACTGTTTAGCTTTGCTTATTTATTAAGAAACTCAAACTGTGGCGGATATAGATATTACAACAGTAATTGCAGTAATTGTTAATCTCTCTCTCCCTTTGAGACTTTGAAAAAGTAGCACTATTTGAAATTCTTGTTTTACTCTTCTCTCTTTTACATCCCATAGCCAGTTTCTGTCAAATCTTTTAGTTTTCACTCTAGAATGAAAAACCTATTTGTTGGGTTGATCTGACAGGAGCTATAGCAACTTCTGAAGACATTATTTACTCTTTCAAAGCTGAATAATGCCTACTGATATGACATAACTACTATATAAAACATTATTCAGTGGGGAGAACAAGTATTTGATACACTGCCGATTTTGTAGGTTTTCCTACTTACAAAGCATGAAGAGCATTACAAAGCATTGTTTATCATAGGTACGCTTCAACTGTGAGAGATGGAATCTAAAACAAAAATCCAGAAAATCACATTGTACGATTTTTAAATAATTAATTTGCATTCTATTGCATCACATAAGTATTTGATCACCTACCAACCAGTAAGAATTCCGGCTCTCACAGACCTGTTCGTTTTTCTTTAAGAAGCCCTCCTGTTCTCCACTCATTACCTGTATTAACTGCACCTGTTTAAACTCGTTACCTGTATAAAAGACACCTGTCCACACACTAAATCAAAAAGACTCCAACCTCTCCACAATGGCCAAGACCAGAGAACTGTGTAAGGACATCAGGGATAAAATTGTAGACCTGCACAAGGCTGGGATGGGCTACAGGAAAATAGGCAAGCAGCTTGGTGAGAAGGCAACAACTGTTGGCGCAATAATTAGAAAATGGAATAAGTTCAAGATGACGGTCAATATCCCTCAGTCTGGGGCTCCATGCGAGATCTCACCTTGTGGGGCATCAATGATCATTTGGAAGGTGAGGGATCAGCTCAGAACTACACGGCAGGACCTGGCCAATGACCTGAAGAGAGCTGGGACCATAGTCACAAAAAAAAACATTAGTAACACGCAGGATTAAAATCCTGCAGCGCACGCAAGGTCCCCCTCATCAAGCCAGCGCATGTCCAGGCCCATCTGAAGTTTGCCAATGACCATCTGGATGATCCAGAGGAGGAATGGGAGAAGGTCATGTGGTCTGATGAGACAAAAATTGAGCTTTTTGGTCAAAACTCCACTCGATGTGTTTGGAGGAAGAAGAAGGATGAGTACAACCCCAAGAACACCATCCCAACTGTGAATCATGGAGGTGGAAACATCATTCTTTGGGGATGCTTTTCTGCAAAAGGGGACAAGTCGACTGCACTGTATTGTGGGGAGGATGGATGGGGCCATGTATCGCGAGATCTCCTTCCCTAAGTAAGAGCACTGAAGATGGGTCGTGGCTGGGTCTTCCACCATGACAACGACCCAAAACACACAGCCAGGGCAACTAAGGAGCAGCTCCGTAAGAAGCATCTCAAGGTCCTGGAGTGGCCTCGCCAGTCTCCAGACCTGAACCCAATAGAAAATTTTTGGAGGGAGCTGAAAGTTCGTATTGCCAAGCGACAGCTCCGAAACCTGAAGGATCTGGAGAAGGTCTGTATGGAGGAGTGGGCCAAAATGCCTGCTGCAGTGTGTGCAAACCTGGTCAAGAACTACAGGAAATGTACAATATCTGTAATTGCAAACAAAGGATTCTGTACCAAATATTAAGTTCTGCTTTTCTGATGTATCAAATACAAATTGAAAAAGTATTTGAGCAGCAGGATTATTAGTATTAGAAATATACTATATGGTGTTTGTGAGACACGAACATTATGTGTGGGTGTATGCTTTGTGTGTGTGATTTGAACGTTAGTGGAGTCATGTTTCTGTACAGCCCTTGACTTTGGAGCAGGGCAAGGGATGCCCTTGATGTCTTTGTAGCAAAATTGTCTCCTCAAAAAGATATGTTTGTCTAGTTGTGACCAGTTCACGTATACAGTTAAGCCCAAAAGTATTCATACCCATGCCAATTTTTTTTTAAATAGCCGAATAACGTATATATTTTTTTCTGTTTTTTCCAACATTATTCATACCTCTTGAAATTGTTGCACATTTTTAAGAAAGTGCAAGTTTTTATACCATTTAAAGTGGTCTTGTAATTTCCACCATGAAAGAGCATTCTAATCACCTATATATTGAGAACAGCTGAACAGCAGTAGTTCTCTAGTCTGTGACTAGTCAACTGCAAGTCATGGTTAAAAATAGAAATAGTTACGTTATTCATTTGTATCTCCAGCACAATGTCTTACCGTGTTTCTTCACTTGTTTATGTCATTTCAAGCCAGAAGAAACCTATTGGTCAAATGAAAATTCACTATGGCTGAACATTTGGCACGGGAATGAATCATTTTGTGCTTAACTGTATATATTCCTTTGGGGCCCTCTCTCCCCTATCAGTCGGGGGGCTCCCTAGCAGTCGGAGTCCCAAGCGACCGCTTATGTTGCTGTGGCACCAGTGTTTTTAGGTAATGTCGTCTCTAGCATGCATCCGACATGCGCCACCATGGAGACAACTAGAGACCCAAATAAACTCCTTGCCAACAAGGCCAAGGGAGAGCTGTTTTTCCAATTCACCACAAAACCAGGGTTGCATTGTGGGTTATAACCAATTTGGCTGAGCTTGACAGAACCAGTAAGCCGTCCAGGTAAGCCAGCACTCTGACTCCTTTTTGATATAGAGGCTCCAATACCGCCCCCAGACACTTGAAGAACGTTCATGGAGCCAGAGCATACCCAGACAGGATTCTCTTTAACTCATAGGCAGTCTTTTGAAAGGAGTAGTGAAGAAACTTTCTGTGATACAGGACCACCAGCACATGGAAGGACGTATCCTTTAGATCGATTCTTGTGCAGATGTTGTTGGGTTAAAGCTTGTCAGCAAGCATTTCGTGGTGAGCATTTGGAAAGGCCGTTGGACTATGCTCCTTTTGAGGATGTGTAAGTCCAAAATCGGCCTCACTCCCCCCATATTCTTTGGCACAAGGAAGTAAAGGGAAGACGGCAACCACAACGAGCGCTCCGCTATTTCCAATGACATATCAGCTGTCTTTTCCGAGGATCCCAATATCATCTTCCTGGGTTGGACCAGGGGACAAAGAAACTGCAGTGCATAACACACTTTTAACGTTCAATCTAGCCAATGGGACAGGGAGAAACCCAGTTTCCACTTGTGATAATGTAGTGACAGTGGGAGCACATTCAGCTGTGGTGCTTGAGCCAGAAAAACTCTGTGTTTTTCCACAGCCCTTGCCGCCACTGTCCGAGGGGGGCTTTTCCCAAAATAGACAGGAAGATAAAGGCTGAACGTCAGCCATTAGGGAATTAGGCGGGAATATTACAGCTGTAATGCCAATGCCAGAGACCACTGAGGCAGACAGGAAGAAGAGCGTTGTTCATAACCATTGGTAATCAACAGCTCTAGTAACCCAGTTCTATGGTCAGTGAACAGCATGCTGGGAAAACAGGCTGAGGAGAATTGGCTGTAACCCTTGGTTACTGGCGACTCTAAAAACCCAGCTGGCGACTCTATAAACCTATTTTCAATGTTAGAGTTGCTGATGGAACTACTGCACCTGGTTTTAACGGGCTGCTGGCATGGCGGACATACCAGGGAGAGTCAGCTGTAACCCTTGCCAACCAACGACTCTAATAACCCAGGACTGTTTCTGATAGGCCGAAACAATGGACAGCAGAGCAACAGGTGCAACAGTTATCTCAGCAACTGTGACACTGAAAACCTCTGATAGCAAGAGTTGGTCTGAGGTGGCCACATGAACGAAATCCTCAGACCCAGACATCATGTGACTGACAACCATCCCGCCATAACCAAAAAAGGCACACGTCATCCCATCCCGCCATGGCTGAAAAACCAGGTGGGGGGTGGGCTCAAACAATTGTGCTGTTCTACTTGAGCCAAAATAAGGATATCATCAGCAGGGCCAGTATTGTTCATTGATGGCTTGGATGCCCAGAATGGTAGATTGAAAAGTCACCCTGTCCATTGTTGTCAGAGCAACAGTGTCTTAGCCGATGACCAAACACTGGCTACAGCCAAAGACCAAACACTGGCAACACTCTCTGCCCTCAACTCTAGTGAAGCGCAGAAGTGTTTCACTGGAGCAAGCACCTGTAAATGGGGAACCATGAGCCCTATACATAGCTCTCAAAAGAGGGCATAGCAGGGGCTAGGGGCCCCTTCACTGCCTGTGGGTGAAAACACTGCCTTTCCACAAATGCACTGCCATTGCAGGGTAGGGGCGGTAAGCAAGGAAAACCCCTATGTGTGTTGCTGCATGCCACACGATTGCAGAAGAACAGAAGTGAGGACAGCCCCTCATAGATGGAGGGAGAGGCCAAAGACCCTACCTCCTCCATACCACAGACACCTATTAGAGCTGGCCCTCTGTGCTTCTAAAAGGAGGCAAAATTGGGCTGCCAGGGAAAAATGGGAGAACAAAACCCAATAAGAAACACTGTTTCTTAGGAGGCTAAGTACTCAAGTATGAGGACTTAAACGAGAGCGCATCTTCGGCCAGCTATGCCCCACAGAGAAAAAAGGCACCAACTGTGTTGTCTCACCTTCATAGAAAGGAGCGCGCAGATGGCACCTTCCAGGGCCACTGTTCAAAGGCCTCATGTGTGTGGTGAAAACCCTACAGACCATATAGTAGTCTTGGGTCTTGCCGTCCAGCACAGGAGACTCGCAATGGCAAGATATGGACAATTCCATTTACATTTTTCTTTCTTCAAAGGCAGGATCTTCGAAACACTGGAGTCAGCTGAAGTAAAAGGGAGGAGGATCGGTAGGATTGCTTGCCTAATATATACACTGCTACACACTCATTGGCTGACGCAGACTGCGTACATTCAAATTCTCAGGCTGGCTGCCGAAGGGCAGCAAAGGGTAAACCAATAGGAGCAGAGCTCCCCCTATTGAGCAGAGCTCCAAGAAATAGAACTGGAATTACATAACTCCGGTAACTATTGTTTATCTTTCTGCACAGTCTGGCATTGTTTGCCTGTGTCCAATAATACTTTGTAGTATGGGGGTATAAACATTTCATCTGATTGGTTAGAAATCAGGTACTGCCTTCCAAAGCTAATTTCTTTGCTCTCCTTCTCACTCCTTGCTTGCAAAACACTGTTTACATTCCTGTAAATGTTTTTGTGCCAATTCTTTGAACGCAATTCCCTCCCTCAACCAAGCCATCAATCCCCTGAATGCAGCTCACTCCTCAGATCCGATTCACCAGAATTCTAACCACATGTTCACACCTGTTTCCCATCAGCCCCACTATTTAGTTCAGTTCCTTGCACTGTTTCATTTCTGAGGAACTGTTGTTTCTATGAGCCCTCTATTAAGCCTTTTCTTTCAGTTATCTACTAGATATTCTCATGTATCGACCCGTGTTTCTAGCCTTTGACCTTTCAACCCTCTTTCTAGGATCTCAAGTGTTTTGAACTTGGTTTGCCTTATTCAACAACATTATCAAGTCTACCCCGTGTTTGCATTACTTTCAATAAACCTGCATCCTATGCCTGTGGTACTTCCTTACAGAATAGCTCACCAACATAACGTAATGGATTCAGCAGAACTGCAGCAGCGACTTACGCAACAAGAGAAGGGCTTAAATGACCTCTGCCATCCCCTCCACCAGGCCATCCCTGCTCCACTGTTATCAGGCACCTCAGCAGTACCCCATTCAGGTCCATCTTCATCGCTACCTGACAGGTACGAGGGCTCACCTGGGACATGTAGAGGTTTTTTAATGCAGCGTGGCTTGTATATTGATCATCACCCAACTCATTTTATGTCTGATAAGGACAGGGTGAACCTTGTTAAATCCATTTTCACGTCAAAGCTCTGGAGTGGCTGCCCAGAGTCCGGAACTCTCCTCCGAATCCTCAGTTCCTCAAATCTTTTAAGGAGGTCTTTGACTATTCAACCTCGGGTCGTCACATGGATAATTTGTTGTGTGAGCTGCAACAGGGTCGTCGCTCCGCCGACTATGCTGTTGAGTTCCATATACTGGCTGCTGGCAGTGGATGGAGCAAATCTTCTCTCCATACTATATACCATAGGGGTCTTACCCGAGAGTTGCAGGCAGAACTGTCTTATCAAGGCGATGTTATTAACCTAAACCAATACATCCGCATGTCAATTGTTATAGAAAATCTAGTGGTAGATCGCCAACGGCTACAATCACCAGGAGTCTTCCAACCTGTCATAATTCCTCCCAATCTACAGGCCCGGAGCCCATGCAACTTGGCTGTGCCCCTCTCACACCTATTGAGAGACATCAGAGGCTCGGTGAACACCTGTGTCTACTGTGGGGATAACAAACACCTGATCCGCAACTGTCCCATACGCCCTCCGCAAAGGCCTGAATAAAGCTCCTCCACTGAAGTACAAGTAGGAGTTTTGAAACTTTACCTAGAAGCAGTTTTGTGTGCCGGCACTGTTGAAGGTTAATGGGGTAACTCAGTTTGTGGAGGGGATAGTGGATTTGGGTGCTGCAGGATTTTATTGATGAATCTTTATCACGCCAGTTAGGGGCTAAGCTAATCCCTATTAATCCTCCACTTGGAATTAAAACACTAGATGGACAACCTCTGGGTACCAGCCTAGTGACCCACAAGACGGAAAACATCAACCTGCAGATTCATGCACATTCATTCAGAGTCCGTTCAATTACAGGCCTTGCCTGCCCCAAATTACCCCCTCATACTTCGACAACCCTGAATAAGCCTGCATGATCCTGCCATCTCCTGGTGACAAGTTGAACTCTAATCCTGGTCTCCCGTCCATGTTGAGCATTGCTTACAGTTAACCTGTCGAGCCACCTCTATCAAAAACTCAGTCTCTCCCACTCAGGTACCCTCTGAGCATATCCAATTCCAAAATGTTTTCAGTGAAGAGGGAGCAATCAGATTTGTGTAGAGATTGGAGTTGTACATGATGAGACAAGGTGGGAAATGGGAGAGGGTCTTACTTGTTTAATTAAACATTTTGGGGAGGGTTTGCAGTCCAAGGGAAGGTCATTTAATTTTACAATCGATTACATTTCCTTAGCTTATCTGTCAGACTTCTTGAATTTACCTATTGACTGGCAGAACATAACTTATTTCTATATCACCTTTCTATTGTTTATTTGATCAGTCCCTCTTTGTGCTTGGCAATATCCAGATAGTGGATATAACGCAATAAATAGTGAGAAAAAGGCTTGAAAAAGCTAAAAAACAACAACCTTCATGGAGTCGCGGAATAACAGAAGGACCACAATTGTGGTTAAAATTAAGAGTTTGTTTTCTAGATTGTCTTGAAATATTCAATGGACGTTCAGAGTAGTGAGATGTTCCATTGGGAAAAAAAATTTAGTGGAAAGAATAATGTGTTGGAAGAGTTGCTGCTACCAAATTTAGGGAACAGTCCGTGTGGATCGTTAGGCAATCTGTATGACTACAAGTCTTGCTCCTTTTTCAAATGTTATATAGAAATGGAATGGTTTTAGGATTGAATGCAGAAAGGCAATTATGGAATTCCTGATTGAATATATAGATGATTATCAGGGACACTGCTTGTTCTCAACAACGGCACCATGTCAATGAAAACCATTGCTTCGCATAGTGGAAAAGGATGATGAAGTACTGAACAAGGGAACAGAAAAGGAATCACAACTCCTATAGAGGAGTTGTATAGATGTTGGACATCGGGTCATTGATTTTGTTGTAAATGAATATTATAAGAAGATTGCCACAACCTTGCTCTGTGCAGACAAATCATGCTCAGAAGTTCAGCAAGCTAGGCCTGAATCCTGCCAGTGCTCAAAAGGGTTGAGTGATCTGAAGGAAAGGCTAGTAGCATGAAGGCCAGCTAAACTGCAACTGAAGTCATTGTGACCTAGAGGTAGGGAGTTCATTTTTAGCACTAATTGGTTAGGTTATACCCTCACCTGGTTATTTAGGTCTGAACTGGGAAGCAATTTGAAATATTCGGTTTTTGTACACTGTTGAATCTGAACTGGGAAGCAATTTGAAATATTCGGTTTTTGTACACTGGTTACCTCAAGGTTATGTCATAACTACCTTAGAAGAAAAGAACAAGATGTTAGACTTCAAATCACGGAATGGCCAGCAAAGTCTCCAGCCTTAAACCCCACTGAGCTGGCTTGGGATGAACTGGGCCGAAAGGTGAAAGCAAAGCAACCTCCCTAAGTTCAACACATTTGTGGGAACCTCTGCAACAGTGTTTAGAAGAACTTTCCAAACAATATTTGATTTCCATTTTAGAAAGAATGCCACAAGTGTGCTCGGCTGTTATGTCTGCAAAAGGTGGCTACTTTGATGAGCCAAAAATGTAATTACATTGATAAACAACATGATTTTTCTCTCTAATTGTTTATTTGTTTTATGATTTAATTTCAGAGCCCATTAAGATATTAAACTGTGTGAATTTCAATAAAAACTGGAAGAATTGAGGTGTTCTAAAACCTTTGAACGGTAGTGTATGAAGATGGAAAGGTTTTTTACATGTTCAGCAAAAATAAATGAGTCTCTGTTGTCTCTAGACATGTACAGGAGTTCATGATATAATCACTAGGCCTCCTGCAGCCCTGAGTAGGGTGTTATTTATTACTACTGGGTTATGTGGTTATAATTATGCCAATTATAATTTTGCAATGCAGTCAAAATGTTCTCTGTAATGAAACTAAATATACAGCTCCAGAAAGAGAGACCATTGCCCCTTTTTCTTTCTTTTCCAAAAAAGGTGAAGTGAGGAACAGAAGCGTTCAGTTTGCAGTGGTCTCTCTATTTTAACCTTTCTGTTCCTCACTAAAAACCTTCCTTTTTGACTTTTTTGGAAAGGAAAGAAAAAGGCATAGTTGTCTCTTAATTTTTTCTGGAGCTGTATATGAGCATGTATGATTACAAAGTTTGGTGTAGTCAACATATTATTTCAGCAACAGCCTAAGTGTTTGTTTTTCACTTCTCCCGTCCAGAAATGTCAACTATCTAGGTTATGAAATTTTATGATTGTGTCAGGAGCTCAAAGTCACCCTATGTAGAATGTAATGTTTAAAAATGAAAACATCCTAAGCCAAAGACAATAGAATTTAATAAAAAACTCCAGATCCATTGGCAGGAGGAAATGTATCAGGTTGGTTGCCACAATTCTCTTTCCGTACTTAAAAATACTCCTTTCACTTCTTGACCCCTCCTCCTCACCCTCCATTTTCTCTATCTGCAAATTACTTTGTCAGCTACTTAAAAGGAATGTTAATGACATCCGCAATTCACTTAATCTATTTGGTCCACTGATTGCTCACAAACAAAAGTTGTCCACACATTAACCTGGTTTTCCTTCAGTCACTGGTTTCCTAAACATTTCAGTGTGCTGTTTTTTGACCAACTCTGCTGTTATTGCTCTCAGACGATCTCTTTAACACTAACCAGTCAGGTTTGGCATTGGGTGGACTGAGGGAGAATGGGTATTTATCTTTGGTTCCCTCCCAAATTTATATAAATTACGCCAATACATATCTGCGCTCTAATCTCTCTCTAAAAATGCATTCTCTTCTCTAACAATTTCTGGCAAATTCCAGCAGAGCATCAGCTACTTCCAGTTAGATTTCTTAGAATTATTCAACAATGTTTTACATGTGGACATAAAAAATGTGTGTACTTTATTATCATAACAAATAAACAGACTTGATCAAATGAAAGGAAATACCAAAGCATGAATGTTGCATGAGTTCACAATACAAAAATAAATAAAACATGTAATTATGTTACTCACAATTTAATCGATGTATTTATAACATATATTTTCCGCATTAACTAATCTATGTTTGACAAGCAGCTTCCTTATTCCACCACTTGATGGATTTGGTTAGATTTAAATCCACAGCACCAGACTAAAATCAGATCATTAGTGTTGCTTAGGCTACTGAAAATATGTTTGTTTAGCTATAGAGAAATTCTCAAACTGCTACTGATACCCTCTCTGGGGAGAAAGCACAGAATATCTCAATATGTGCAGAGGAAAGCTGTTTTTCAACATCCATCCATTGCCAATGGCCCATTTACAGTAAATGACCAGGAACAAGAAAGCATTCTACACTGGACCGGAACCCTAGAAAAAAATAAGTTTACAGTGTGAGAACTAGTGTAATCCCAAACAACCTAAAAATGTTGCTGTACTTCCATCTAGTGGTTTCTTATAAAATCACACCAAACTGTTGTTGAGACATCACCTCTCTGTATCTGTTTTATTATGGAATCTAAGAGCATGGGGGTGTCAGTGAGGCAGTTTACAGTGAACTAGTATTCAATGGGAGATCTTTTTTGATTATGTGGTTGGAGTCATATACATTTGCATCCAGTTGACTTTACATGACACAGAACATAACACAACAAGGACCACAGATAAGGACAAGGTGTAATTTATACCACTAGATGTCATATACTTTAATGAAAAGTATGGCAGATTTTAAATAAATGAACCTTTAAAAAATAAGTGAAATAATGTAAAACATAAAAAACTATGGGCTACACTGGATGTGTCCTTATACTGTATGTATGACAACATTATAACATAGTATTAATAACTGTCAAAAGCTGGGATTTCTTTTGAATGACTGATGTAAAAAAGGCTCTCCTGTTTCCCCTCCTTTCTACCTAACTTTCCTCCAGCCGATACAGTTTACTTAACTGTTAGTTTGACCTGGTTTGATGGAACAGTCTAACTTAGCTGCCATCATAGCCCTATCAGTCTGAATCAGATCGATTTTAGGGTGAGGTAATAACTGTATTAATTGAATGCTGTGCGTGCATCTTAGACTTAGTTGATTAAGGTATATTATGGTTGTGATATTCTGTAGAAACAGGGGTATTGTTGTTATTCTGGTAAAGTTAAGTTAATTGTAGCACTACTTTTTTGCCAAATATGCAGCCTACATCTATAACATTAACACGTTCAAAAGCACCGCCATTTATATTAAGTTATGGGCAACCAAAGCTTTCTGAAACTTTGAATTACATTGCCTGAAGCTTTTAAGCACTGTGCACAGTATGGACATCTGCTGGTCAGAAACAATATTGCGCCATCACTTTATATACAGTTAGGATAACTGGACACTCAAACAAGCTGTTTACCAAAATATATTCTAGTCAGTTACATATGTGCGTAAAGTACAGTCGCTCACCTTCAATTTGAGGGCATTCACATCCAAATTGGAGGAAGGGTTTAGGAATTACAGCTCTTTAATATGTAGCACCTTCTTTTTCAAGGGACCAAAAGTAAGTGGACAATTGACTCTAAAGCTGTTTCATGGACAGGTGTGGGCTATTCCTTTGTTATTTCTTCATCAATTAACAAGGTAAAAGGTCTGGAGTTGATTCCAGGTGTGGCATTCAGATTTGGAAGCTGTTGCTGGGAACCCAACAACATGCGGTCAAAGAAGCTCTCGATGCAAGTGAAACAGGCCTATGTCATAGGCAGCAAAGGTAGAGATAGCAGGAATTTTAGGAGTGGCCAAATCAACAGATTGGTCAAAAACAGCCCACATACCACCTCCAAAGACCTACTACATCATCTTGCTGCAGATGGTGTCACTGTGCATCGTTCAACAATTCAGCACACTTTGCACAAGGAGAAGCTGTACGGGAGAGTGATGCGGAAGAAACCTTTTCTGCACACACGCCACAAACAGAGTCGCTTGAGGTATGCAAACGCACATTTGGACAAGCCAGTCAAGCCATTTTGGAATAAGGTGTTGTGGACTGATGAAACAAAGATTGAGTTATTTGGTTATAACAAGGGGCGTTATGCATGGCGGCAAAAGAACACAGCGTTCCAAGAAAAACACTGTACCCACAGTAGAATTTGGTGGAGGTTCCATCATGCTGTATCATGCCAATACTGGGAATCTTGTTAAAGTTGAGGGTCGCATGGATTCCACTCAATATCAGCAGATTCTTGAGAATAATGTTGAAGAATCAGTCACAAAGTTGAAGTTACTGGATATTTCAACAAGACAACAACCCAGAACACTGCTCAAAATCTACCCAGGCATTTATGCAGAGGAACAAGTACAATGTTCTGGAATGGCCATCCCAGTCCCCATACCTGAATATCATTGAGAATCTGTGTCATGATTTGAAGCGGGCTGTCCATGCTCGGCAACTATCAAACCTAACTGAAATGGAGATGTTTTGTAAGGAGGAAGGGTCCAAAATACCTTCATCCAGAATTTTTCTGTTGGGGTGCCAAAATGTATGCACCTGTCTAATTTCATTTTGATGCATATTGCAAATTTTCTGTTAATCCAATAAACTTCATTTCACTACTGAAATATTAGTGTCCATCAGTTAATCGATAGATCAAAATGAAATTGCTGATCCAAACACCCAATTATTTATAAATGAAAATCATGGAAATTGTCAGGGGTTCCCAAACATTTTCTTACGACTGTATATTTATGTACATTTGTAATACAAACGGGTGACCAATTAAAAGGAAAAACCAACACAAACAGTCTCAGTAAGGTGTTGGGCCACAATGAGCCGCCAGAACAGCTTCAATGCAAATTGGCATAGATTCTCCAAGTCTCTGGAACTCTCTTAGAGGGATGGAACACCATTCTATTGTACCAAAACATATTCCCTCATTTGGTGTATTATGATTGTGGTGGAGAGTGCTGTCTTACATGTCGATCATCTCCCATTGGTGTTGGATGAGCTAAAAAGAGCTCAGAATATATGGGAACTCCTTCAAGACAGTTGGAAAAGCATTGAAGCTGACTTGACATGAAGCTGTGATTGTAACATCTGGAGACATGTTCTATGACTGCTGAATAAACATTTTAGAAACCTCTATCCATGGTTCATTCTTTCACTTGTGCAAATCTACACCGATCAGCCATAACAATATGACCACCTGCCTAATATTGTGTCCCCCTATTACATTCCTGTAAGTTGCGAGGTGGGGCCTCCATGGATCGGGCCTGTTTGTCCAGCACATCCCACAGGTGCTCGATTGAATTGAGTTCTAGGGAATTTGGAGGTCAAGTCGACATCTTGAGCTTGTTGTGTTACTCAAAATATTTCTGAACCATTTCTGCTTTGTGGCAGGGCATATTATCCTGCTGAAAGAGGCCAATGTCATCAGGGCATACCATTGCCATGAAATGGTGCACATGGTCTGCAACAATGCTCAGGTAGGTGGTAAGTGTCAAAGTAACATCCACATGAATGGCAGGACCCACGGTTTCCCAACAGAAAATTGCCCAAAGCATTACACCGCCTCCGCCGGCTTGCCTCCTTCCCATAGTGCATCCTGGTGCCATGTGTTCTCCAGGTAAGCGACACACACGCACCGGCCATTCACGTAATGTAAAGGAAAACATGGTTCATCAGACCAGGCCACCTTCTTCCATTGCTCCGTGGTCCAGTTCTGATGCTCACATGCACATTGTAGACGCTTTCGGCAGTGGACAGGGGTCAGCGTGGGCACCCTGACTGGTCTGTAGCTACACAGCCCCATACTCAACAAACTGTGATGCCCTGTGTGTTCTGACACCTTTCTATCAGTACCAGCATTAACTTTTTCATCAAATTGATCTACAGTAGCTCGTCTGTTGGACCAGACCACACTGGCCAGCCTTCACTCCCCATGTGCATCAATGAGCCTTGGCTGCCCATGACCCTGTCGCCGGTTCACCACTTTTCCTTCCTTGGACCACTTTTTATAGGTACTGACCACTGTAGACCAGGAACACCCCACAAGGGCTGCAGTTTTGGAGATGCTCTGACCCAGTCGTCTAGACATCTCAATTTGGCCCCTGTCAAAGTGGCTCAGATCCTTCCGCTTGCCCATTTGTCCTGCTTCTAACACATCAATTTTGAGGACAGAAAGTTCACTTGCTGCCTAATATATCCCACCCGCTGACAGGTGTCATGAACTAGATTAGTCAGTGGTTATGTCAGTGGCCATAATGTTATGGCTGATTGGTGTACATGAACAACTATTAGCCTAACTGTTCAAAATACATAGATCCAACAAAGGAAAAAGATGTCTACTTTGAATAATCAAAAATATAAATGTATTTTGATTTGGTTAACATGTTTTCATGTCTTCACTATTGTTCCAAAATGTGGAAAACAGTGAAAAAGTCTTGGCCTTGTTTTAAAATCCTCAGTGATTTTATCTACACATTGCCACTGCTTGTATTGTGTGTTGCAGCTAAGATTTCTTTTTTGCAGAAAGACAGAAAGCAGAAGAGATAAAAAAAAATACTTTCTTGATTGGGATCAGGTGGGATCTGGTGCGTTCGTGGGGCTCATTGCTGCCATCAGTCTCCTGCTGGAGGCTTGTATGCCGGCGAGGTGGAGCGCCAGGGAGGGAGAGGCACCGCAATGTCAAGAGGAGCAGGTGTAATACTCAATCCCCATTATTCTGAGACTCCACCTCCCCCTTGATCATTTTCCTTTTTAATATTAGCATCCCCTTTCTGTTGAATGTGGCCATGGGCCACTGGATTCATCCTTAAAGGTCCTATACATCATTCATCAGGAAGTTGGATGAAACAAAACAATCTGCAACCTTTGATTAGAGAATTTACAATTGTAGTGTCTGCCTATTATGAGAGCTTCCCTGCCCACCCCAGGGGATTCAGAATATATCAACATTTGAAGAGGGCCTAAGGGTTTTGTCTATGATAAAGGGATCAATATATTTGTATATATTTCTTCTTTGTTCTGTGATTACTCCAAAAGTATTTAGAAATGGACCAATTCTTTTAGCTCTGTATTCCAGCGCTTTGGGCTTGTTATGATACCACATGTAGTGGTGTGATACCATATGATACAGAGAGGTCTGACGCAGAGCTGCTGGGAAGGGAGTTTATTAGAACTCTAAACACAAACTAAAAAGGGAAGACAAAAACACAAAAACAACCAAGGGGGTCAACGAGGGTAGATGGAGAGCAGGCCTCAGCGGGGGAACCTGTCTTCTGGCAGTCAGCTCAGTCTGCGTCGCCTTCACTTACTGGAACATACAGAAACACAAAGCCACAGTCAGCATTTCCACACTCTCCTCACCATACCTGTCAAGGAGTCCCTTTTCTCCATGCCCTGATGAGCCCTGATGGACTCCAGGTGTGGCTTGTCAGGGGTCTTGGTTTAGGCTGTGTTCTCCTCTGAGGTGCCCTGAGTGTTCGGCGCCACCCCCACGCCACACCTGATATCACTGTGTTGAAGTATAGACTTAGAAATATTTGGGTTGTCTGAGAATATGGCTTTTAAAAGTCTTTAGTTTGGGTACAGTCAGATTTTTTTTTAACCCTATCCAAGTTCTTTACCCTTCACTTAACCACTTAGCATTAATGCATGAGCCTCAAAACTCAACAGTCATTGAACATTTTTAAATATTGTGACTGAGATCTTGTTTAATATTTTTTATTTTACGTATGCAGGCAATACCAAATGAGACCAAAGTCTTATTTAGAATGGTACCTGTATTATAACAATAAACAATAGAAAAATATAGAAAATACAGATTTAAAACATATTTGAAAACACCTTGAGACTAGAAAACACAATTCACTGTAAAATGGTCATTCAACAATTGTTTAAACTGCATTTGGTTTTACCCATCTTAGAATGAGCCTGAGGTACCTCCTAGTGCTAGCCAGTCCCGTGAGCATGTTTGAAAGGTGCTAATTCTCCAAAATCTTTCTAAGGGAAGATGAAAGTTTCTAACACAGCAGGGATATATGAGGACAGGTGTGGTGACAGTGAACACAATATTGAATCCTGTTTAAATCCTGGCAACCTAGGTAAACTGGTAACGTAGGTAACTGGTCAAGTGAATATATGTGTAGTGTAATGTATACGGATAAGACAGACAATAGACAGACAGAGAGACAGAAATTAAGAGCCTATTAGAGGCAATTCATTTTATTATGGGATAACAGCACATAAAGCACATCTAAAATCGATGTGTCCAATGCACTTTTAATAAAGATAATATTAAAGGTACAGTTTCTAAGTACAATATAACAACATTCATATTAGAATGAAAAGTATTTAAAAGACAACATTACATTTCTTATTTTTCTTTACAGCTGTATTTACAAAATGAATCAAAATACTTATTTTCATATTAAGAATCAGACAAGGAGCAACAATACTTTTGTGAATAGACTACCTGCTAGAGTTCAAAAGAACTGGATAAAAAGGTACATGATCAGCTGTCCCCATTTTAAGATCAGTAGCAAACATATTACTTAAAAATGTGTGACAACCACACAACAGTTCATACTGCTTTTACGTGGAGCAATTTTCAACCCACACTCCTCCTATCGTATCCCCTTGAGCTCACATTAAACACATAACATTAAAGAAATGAATGTGCTGTATGCATCTATTGCAAACACATATTAATATTTGAAATACAATGCATTAGTCTATCTTCTGTTCTTAATAAAGAAATCAACATTGCATGATCATAAAACAAAATTAAAACCATCAATGTGGATTGTCCATTCTTTTGTAAAAACCAGAACCTGGTTCAGCAGGTTATCTTTTATGCAATATTGTTAGCCAGATTGTACATCATCAGTTTGACCATTTTACAGATGTCTGTTGAGTACATTTAGAAAAAAAACTAACATTTTATACCTTTTATGCCTCTTGGAGAACTGAGAGTCAATCAACGTTGTACACTGTGTATTATTGCAAGCATATTGGCTACTGAGTGAAAAGAAAAAGGTTTTAAAAATGTATAACCTCTCATGGTGATATTTTTCATGTACATTTTTAATAATAACATTTAACTGTGGTGACAAAGATCTAAGCTGGGCTCAAGAAACAGCTGTTTCAGGGCAGTCTAACTTTTAAATAAATGGAGAATAATATTGTACTTTTATATAAAGTACTACACAGCTAAAAGAGGTATATTCTCGATATTTCCAAGTATGACTGCAGCTACAGCCTCAGCAAGTGGTTTTTACAATCAGAACAAATAAAAACGCAATACTGCTGTTTCAGTGTCAAGTCCTTTTTTTTCAGGTTTTTTTTTTATCAGAAAAAGCCACCGTAATTCACCTCTTAATTAGCAGATACCGTATTTGCTATAAAAATGACATTAAATAAGAAGTAAATAAGAGCCTTATCCTAGGACCAGCACACTGATACAGGTACTGATACAGGTATTGTAGTAAATTTACCCCTATAATAATCAGTATCTTTACCATTAGTATTTATTTAGACCAATTAAATAATGCACAAATACTTAATCAAATGAATGGACTAATAGAATGGCCTAGTCTAGGAATCAATAAAATTAACTTATCTAGCACCACACATCAGGATAACACAAAATAAATTCTGGCACATCCTACTGCAATCAAACTAATCCTAACGGAAGAATACTACAGAGATATTGTAAAGCATGGTGTATTTGATAAACAGATAAATATTCAGCACTGAATAGGCCTTAGTTGCAGTATTTTTCTTACCTACAGAGACAGTGAAAAAGTTACTATTATATATGATCAGTAAACATTAAGTATTGTGGATTAAAAGCTGATGATGAGAGAGAGAGAGAAAGGGAATTAGAAAGATAAATTAAAATACAGTTTATGAGGTTCTTATTCTCAACTTGGGAACAAAACCAGTGAAATATGCACATAAAACAATATAACAGTCATGACAAAATAATACAAATTACAATGAAACCAAATGTGACAAAATGTAGTTACATGCAGATGTACAATGCCTATGCACCCAATGTAAAATGATAAATCACATACTGTATATTATTGCTTGACATTAGATTATGGCTACAAGTCATTTTCTTTTCATATCTTTTGTTTGTTATAATATTCTGAAATGTATTTATCAGATGTATATCAGATAGGGGTATTGTTAAAATTCTATTAAATTGACCTGATAGGTTGGGGTAACAGTACAAATTATGCAAAGTTGTAGGCATGACATTATACCTATAATTACAATATATATTCTATGGCAAATAAATGGACTCCCATGTCTCAGGCTGTCAAAACATCTTAGCACAACGTGTTCTGTCTGACAAGCAGGATGTTTTTTGATCTAACCTTTCATAGAAATTCTACAAAGCACACACAAGACAGAAAAGTGATGGCTCAATATTAACAAACCAAGCTCAATGTAAAATTGTACAGTAGGGCAAGTGCTAGTGTAATGGGTTCAAGAGTGTAATCATTTTTCTATTTTCAGAAAAAAGTATAAAAGTACTCATAGATGTTCTCATCTTTCGTTTCATTATGGTAATTGTCACATCATGTGGGTTTCACACACGTCCAAAAAAGTTTCTAATCATTAATTTACTATGAAATTCCAATTTCAATTAACATTCAAAATTGAAGAGATGAGCTATATAACTTTACCCAAAATAGTTGCAGCAACAGATTATTATTTTTAGGATAGCATACATTTAGTAATAATTTTTTACTTTATTTCACCAAGAATCAGTTATAAGGAATACCTGCCCAAAGGCATAAAGTTTGCAAAACGATACTTAGTTACACCATGTACAGAGCTTTAATGGATGCGGTGACAGCCAATCAAAGGGGCCCACACGAAGAATACTATTTAGTTGACATTGAAGTGATAAACATTTATATTTGTATTATGATTCCATAGTGCATTTGTATTATTGACCAATCTGTGACTGTGGGGGTGTAACCAGTGTTGCCAGATGCAGAGGTTTCCAGCACGATTGGGCTATTTCTAATGACAGTGTGTGGGCAAAAATGGATTTGGGCAGGTCGATTTACAGACAGGGTTGTATAGATTAAATAGCGTTTGTAAAAATGTTATGTGGAGTCCATGGGTGATTGGCCAGTATATTGTCAGTGCAATAGGTCAACCCTGGGTGTAACATTGGATCTTGTCGGCTCATTTGTTAAGAATCTGAACGGTGGAAGGGCGCCAGCCTAAGAAACAAAAGATGAAAATGAAACGTAGATATGTCTGCCACTCAGAGGAAAGAAAATAATACATTATATAAATTAAATGTAATACTGCCCTTGAGAAACATCTTTAGTAAAGTTGTTGAGCAGCAGAAGCATGAGAAGATGGATGGATCTGATGTTACGATAACAGGAGCAGCATCACAGCTTCAAGCAACAGGGGGGAATACTGTTATATTCCCAGTCCATCAGCAGGCAAGTTTTGTAACTGCAGGTATGTATTGTTGTAGCCTAATAACAAGCTTCTGTTCATCATGGTACATGAAATGTATGTAATGTTTGGGAAGAATTGGATTAAAAAATGTATATTATCTGTCTCTATCCTTTAGTTGGGAAATCAGGTAGCAATAGTAAGACTTTAGGAGTGGGGGGTCTCTGTGGTGAATGTTTTCACCAATGGGAGAGAAAGCTAAGCTATGCCCGAGTTACACATACTACAAGCAAAATCACTATACTGTAGGAATGTTTTAATCAAAATGGCTCTTAATTAGATATAAGGAGAGTGCAGCGAGGCTTGAACTTGCTTGAGTAAAATCTGAAATCGATCACAATGAATCACGATTTAAGAGATACATGAAATATTGTCCCTTAGTGCAAGCATGGTGATATGAGACATGGCACAACAGTTTTAAAATAGCAAAGTACATTGTCTATAGCAAAGCACAAGAAATAACTAATAAATATGCCGTAATACAAGGGATGGTTCACAATTTATGTAATTGTCACCTGGATTAAAACGGGAGGGTCACGCTTTTACTATTTTTGTCAAGGGAAGTTTCTATTTTTATTTGCCTACAGCAAGAGAAGGGTAATGTCACTTAGAATTGATGGAATTCCAAAATTTCTAAGGGTTTTGGATTTAGGGGATGGATGATGTATGCATTTCCTATTTGCCAGGGTAGGCCATTCAGGCTGCGAGAGCAAGGGATTATGCATGCGCAACATTTTAGATTTGAGACCAAAGTGCTCTATTGCTATGTGTGGTACAAGCAAGAAGCACTCCTCAATCCAGGCCCATGTCTGCATATGCTGAATGCTAGTTATCAACTAATATGGTAAATAAAGTGAGAAATTAAGTCTTCTTGGTAGAGCTTGAATAAATAAAGGAAATGTTTTCTGTAAAGCTCAAAGGCCCATGGATGGGAGGTTGATATTTGACAAAACAGTTCACAGTGGAAACAATCTTCCTTCATACAACACCTGTGTAGTGTTTTGACTGTAATATTCTGATAGTTAAACTTCTCTTGACAAGTCCTGTCATTAAACTCTTATGGTTATCGAAGTTTAGTCAGCCAAGTTTGGATTATTGAACTGTTGTTGCCCAAGTTCAGTTTGGAGAGACAGACAGAAGAGTTAGTCGGTTGCTGTAGGAAGGTACATTATTTAATTTTTTTACCTACAGGCCTCCTTAAATAGTCAACAGGTTTTTGTATATATGAGCGTGTGTGGCCACCATCTACAATATTTTTTTGTTTTGGATAAGCTTGGTTACGACCAAGAGTTTTGGGGTCAATCTTTGGGTATTTGTTGGCAAGGAACTTGTTCAAAACAATACCGATAATAATTATAAATCGTTTTTTGGCAACTACCAAGTATAGCACCAAGATGCATTGTAGATATATTGTTCATTATTATTAAACATCTGTCATAGGGCGCTACCAAAAGGAATTTGTTGAAGAATAAAATAGGTTTTTGAAATCCCTGTTACACCAATTTTATCATATTTGCTATATGAGTTTCTGAGACCTCTACGTCATCAAGCAAGCATCTGTGAAAACGTTTGCCAGGGGAAATGGTTTTAAAATTGTTAACTTGTGTAGCTGCACCCATTTATTAACTGTTGTGGCTGAAAATGTTTTTAAAATCTGTGTATAAGCCAAGGTTTATAAATGGGAAATTACGGTAATGTACATTGCCTAAAATAGATTTTGAAGGACGATAAATTGTAAAGAGGCATTATGTCATGCTATAACACTTCAGCCTATGCAGGATGGATCAATGTCAGTGTTACCGAAACCTATCAAATCAGATCAGACTGTTCAGGTTTGACAATAATTACTGTTCCCTGAAAGAAGGAACAATGTACCACAGCAATGGCGAGTTACACTGTAGTGACTTCTACTTAAGAACTCTTGAAATCACACCAGATAAAGCCAATAAATGCTTAGCTTAACTGAAAACCCTGCCACCCCCAGTTTGTATGCCCAAAGCTCTGATAAATTCCATAAATTCTGTAGCAGTCCTCTAGGAAATGGTCACTTGGTACAACACATATGTGGAACATAAATTCACACCCAAAGCTACTTTAGCAGATACCCAACCAAAACAAACATGGCAGACCAACCAGGATCCCAACCAAACAGTAAAACCTTTTGAAGTCTGGGTGTTGCAAAGGTGTCTAACTACCCTTTCCTATCCCATCCCCAAGCACAAAGTTGAGTACACAGAGATTTGTATTAATGGATGTGTGTACAGTACAGTGCTAAGCAATCTAGTAGCTAATTTTGTAACATGACTAAACAAACTGTAAAATGGTTAATGATGTGCAGGTAGTTTTATAATGTCCCAATCTGCTCTGGGAAGATAACACATTTTGCACTAGTAGCATAGGTCAGATCTTTTGACTTGTTTGTGAAAAAAAAAAACATAGCAGTGTTTAGCTGTATTCAAACCATTCTCAAAGTCATCCAGATATAATATTACAACAAAGCCTTATCACTATCACAGTTATTATCTGTCCAATTTCTTTCCCTATTGTTCCAAAAATCATAATGTCTAATGTCTTGTTAGTCTCATGTTGCTTCAAATTCAAGTTGATTCAACCAATTGCATGCATTTGTTCCAAATCCTAAAGAAAATCGTGTGCATGTCAGAAATGTCTAATCAGCAATTTGGGTCTATTTAAAAAAAACCTATGATACTGTGCCCTGTCACAACCTGCCTCAATCAGTGCAAATGGTACTGTCACAATAGTCCCAGAGATCAAAACTATATTACGGACATTAGTATACCCACCAGTAATATGTACCGGCCACAAATGCACCATCTTTACAGTGAGGTGGGATAGCATTTACACTGCCTTACCCACAATGCACACATTCCACTGCAGGTACAGCCCTACTGGAAAAGGGACTTCACACTATGTAAAGCATGCATGCATGTTACTCATGGGTGGGTTCTGGGAATTAAACTTACTACACTGTCATTACAAGTGTGCTCTACCAACTGAGCTGCAAAGGACAACTTACTAATGTAGACCCCAAAGGCTGTGTAGGGAATAATAGCATGGTTTTGCATAACCTTGCTGACATCCATTATTCCACAAATCAACAAAAGTTGCTTACTATACCATAACCTGAAACTAGTCAACACATTAGGAACAGTTAGCTACAGGGAGGAATCAGTAGGAAATCCCAGTAATGTTTGGGATATTCCCATGGATACAAAGTTAGTTAGAAGCACACCTCCTTACATTCACCCTACGTGGAAAATCTCCACAGACTTTAGGGTAATAGAGGTGGTATTATGGATATAAAGTCTAAATATGTTGTACTTTTTATAAGACTGTATAAGTTTGCCTGACGTCAAAAGGCACTTAAGTTTTGTTCATTAGCAGGCTAGTACTAGCTAATCTAGTTAGCTCAAAGCTAGTCAAAAAAAAATAGTTGCGTATTTTGGCCTTGGGATTACCTCCAACTACAGTACAGTCCATTTAAAATAAACCAGTAACTGAAGTCTTTGTTATACAGAAAAGCCAAATAAGCAGTTGTCATGAAAAGGCAGTCTTTGACAATAGGAACATCAGCAAGTAAGCCAACCTGGCTAACCCGCCATCAGGCACCATACATCCAGCCTGGTCCTGTCTGCATTGAACTGTACAATTAACAAAGCATGACCAGAGGTTAGAGCTGCTTGATCGAGGCAGGCACAGATGGCAGAAACAGGCTGTTTTAGAATTTAGAACTAAATGTAAGAAACATAAATTATATATTTGAATTTAAAACCAGCTTTCTTAGATTTCTTTTGTGCTAGTCATCTTAGTCATAGTTAATTAGCTAAGTTAACCTCACAGAATAATAACTGGTTTATATAGAAACACACACACATACACACACACACACACACACACACACACACACACACACACACACACACACACACACACACACACACACACACACACACACACACACACACACACAAAAAACGATATACTAAGCTTTAACACAACCTTGTGGACCTTGAGCATGGTCTCTTCAGGTGAGACAGGAAAGCTACAGTAAAGTAAAGATTGATGGCCGTGGTTCAAAAATGATTGATTACAATAATCTGTGACAGTCTGTGTTACTCAGCTTGAGAGAATTGAGAGAATTAATCTGAGCCTCAGAATGTCAAAGGCAAAGTTTCCAGTGTGATTTTGAGAGTTCTTTTGTAGATTTTTTCTAGATCATGACTCCTCAAAGCAGTGTTGAGCGACTGAAAGGGAACTATAAGCTTCCCATGCAAATAACCCTGTTTCTCTTAGTTGGTTACAGCCTTAGTTGGGATGTCGCATGCACACAGTGAGTACACAAATACACACACAAACACGCAAACTATTGCTTTTTGATGTGAGTGCTACAGAGAGCACAAGGTGGATAAGAATGTGTTATTTACACTGATTTACACTACCAGATTTAGCAAACATTCTTTGCTAAACATGTCTACAAAGAAAACATGCTGGTGGATGACCTATACCCTCACACAATGTGGGTGCAGATATGTTTGTTGAAATTTTGACAGACAAAGGATCCAATGCCTGATCATTTCCCTATGTTGAATCAATATTGCTATCAAACTGTACATATAAACAAAGACTAGAAAGATATAACACAGTGAACAGAAAGTAATAAGAAATGACTGCTTTCCGTTCTGGGTTGATGCTGCAATTGCTTAAATGAAGAGACCTATAATTTAGGACCAGTTTGATTGATACAGAGACAGAGAATGACATCTGTGTTTCAGGAAAGGGGATTCCACTCCAGTGGCTTTCCAGCAGAAACCCGTAATAAATACACACAACTACCACATACAGTGTTTGCGGAGAATATGCTAAGGGTTAAGAACAGAAATAGTACACATTTTACTGACTCAATTAAAAGAAGGGACAGTAGGTTACTGATAAGTTAATCCGCCACACAAAATAAATCAACAGCTATAAAAAAGTATGAATTGCTTATAAATGAATGAAATAGCAAAGCATATGCTACACATCTATGCAGAGGAAAGAGACCTGCTTCCCTATCTGTCTGTCTTTCAGTTTGTATACTCCCTGAGCATCCATATCCATCTTACTGGGCCACAGGCCAGGCCTGCTGTCACCTGGATTGTCATTCACTGGTTGGGATGGAATGGGTTTCACTGGTTGTTCACCCAGGCCCATGCATATCCAAATAACATTGGACCATTAGATGATTACTTAGATACAGCATTAATACACCCTAAAAAGGAAAAACTTTATATATTGCGCTTATTTTTGGTTATCTAACAAAGAGGGTAGCCATAATCATTAATTAGTCACATTGTCCCTGGTGACACAATTGCAGTCCTAACGCAGTATGTTCTTGTTGGAATTGAATGTAAAAGAAATGATGTATATAAACGAATACATATTCTGTATGACCAATAGAAAAACTGACCAGAAACAAGAAGGAAAAGTTTGTCATGAGCTTGGCTTCTAGGGCATAGTTAGATTTTCTGGTGCTTAGCAAACATCAGCAAATTGAAAATAGTACTGACACATGTTGTTCTTAAGCAATTATTATTAAAACATCCCTGAACAAAACATTAAATAAACCTAATAAGGACCAAAAATACGACAGAAATAATTTAAAAACGGAAAGCATGAAATAACTCTTCCCTGAGAGGGACAGCACAAGTTTTTTTTGTCTTGTACAAATTGGCAAAGGAATTATTGTGTGCAAACAGAAATCTAAACAAACCAATATGATTTGGGTTGTGTCTAAGGACCTATTCACATTAACAAGAGTTATAAGTTAATACAATTTAAATCAATAGAAATATATCATGCCAAAAGAGGTCCTCATTAGGTACACCAAATAAACCTGAGCACCTTGACCTCAACAAAATTTGACCAAACGAAGATCGGTTGGGCAATTCTCATTTGACATGATGGAGTTTAGTGCACCAATGAACAGTATTTGTGAAGTATCACAGTCATGAATACTAGCATGATTTGTCCAACATTAGCTAGCAAACAGTGTCTTAGCTAGCTAACGTCAGCTCCCATCAGCTGCTGTTGACTTTGCACAGTAGATCTAGAGGCGAAACTGCACAGAAACATATTATTCTACTGACAAATATTCATATAACAGGTACTCTTACTTTACGGTAGTATGTTCAAAACTTATGTGAAATGAAACAAGCTAAGCCCATAATCTTTGTCAAAAGAGGTAGAGTTAGCTAATTAACATGTTTGCTAACTTCTGTCATTAATGTAACTTCTCTGGGGAATATCGGTTTGTTTCTGTCTATACATGAGGCTTGGAAGCATCATTTGACTTCTGAACCTAGACCTCACCATTCCTGTGACAATAATACATTGGGCAATGCAATATAATCACTCTGCAGTGATCAGTGTATGTATCTCTGGCAGAAGGCGGAAACGTTACCTTGACAATTATGATTTTCACAAATGGAGATTATGAAAACTTGTCATTCTCAATGTCAAATGTAGATTGTGATACATTTTGTTAACCTCAATTAAACTCTCATAGTGTGAATAGGTCTGGTTATCTAAAGGGAAATCTAAATGATGTGGGAATTCTCTACAAGCACCACTGAGTATTCAGAAATTTCACAACAATAAATTTTATATAATGGACAACTAGACTGCAACACAGGAGCAACAATTGTATGGCACATCAAGGGTTTTTCTACCTCTTCTCTACCACACTGACAAGGTACACAAACACTCAACAAAACAGAATTGCAACAACAATGCATTTTGAAATTAACACTTGCTCTACCATTGCCATATTTCTCTCCTAGTCATACAAACAATATCTAATTATTGCGGGAATATAATAAGTGCTACCTGATTTCTCTTTCTCTCCTCTCTCTTTAATGAGTTTAATTCACTATACATTTTACAAAAATAGAAGCTTTACTACCAGACAAGGCTTTGAATGTTATAACACCTTTCCCCTGTTTCCTTCCCATAACAAATGGCATAGCTGGGCACAGTCCTCTGTGAGGAGGCAGTCACAATCACTTCTCCAGCCTGATAACAAACATGCTAATAGGTGAGAGCAACAAGATTGATCAACAGATTGTCTGAGAGGGCTGTGGGTGGACCACTCTTTAAGAGGCATACTATTTAATGTCCTCTATCACCTGGCATGCTGTGTCTCTACTGTCCACTAGATGGAAACATTGGATTAAGCACCACCATATTGATTATAAACATTTTAGACCAGGTTTATTGTGCATTTGTGCTTTTGTGAGATTGTATAGTTAAAATGTATATCAGAGGCGTTAAGCTACACTCTAATAGGTACAGTGAATGTGATCTGCCTGCCTCTCAAGACCATATTAGCCATTTTACTGCCAAACCTTATCTAGTCAAATAACACCCCAATCAGACCAGTAGAGTCTGTAGCTCTCTGGACTAGCCTCTGTGACTATGGTTGAACTTGTATTTATTGTGCACATGCAACACATCACTAGATAATATACAAGTCTTAAATTAAAGAAAGGTGCAAATAAAAGTGCCTTATCAATTTAACAATTAAGAAGAGTCTAACTATCATACAGGTTATTTAAAATAGAATCTATGAACATAACGTTTCTGTATCGTAAGTACATATGACCGTATACCCTGTAGAACATTATAAAACCAGTGGAATGGACTGTTATTATTGTGGTGGTTCCCTGTGTTTTTTTTCAGGGAACCTGTCCACACCAGGTTTAATAGCAGATGGTGTTACATGATTTAACTAAGCAACCATAATGGATGGAGTCTTTGACAGCTAAATTAATTGCGTTTTGACTAGAATTACCAGAATCCTACTTTTCTTTTTAGACAAATGTCCATGGATATGTTTCATTTACATCCCTACCACTGGAGTCTCTCTCAAAGTCGCTGCAAGTTGTCATACTAAGCAATGCATTTCAAACATACAGCTAAACACAGAAGAAAAGTGGTTGAACTTGACCAGGTCATGCACATTAGCAGCAAATTAATGTCCATGTATAAATTTAAATAGAAGCGTTGCTAAGGATTAATAAAGGATACACATGCCCACACAGATATCATCATTGGGGTGTAATGACACATCGATATGGATCTGTTTTCCAATGTTAGTACAATGATTAGGCATGAGCAAAGCCAAATTCAATACGACGACATTCTCTTTTGTGGAAAAACAATCAGGGCTAATCAATGTGAGACATCATGGGACCATGCTGGAATGATGTGCATGAGAAGGTCAAGTTCTCTTTACGTCCCCTGGGCTCTAAATGAAGACAGCCAAACCCAATGAAATAAATGGACAGATTCAAATATCCCCTACCCTCCCCTCAAAGGAAAGTAAAGAAGAATGTGCAGCGTGCCAATCGTTCTGGTTTGCGCAGGGCACCATTAAAGTGTCAGATTCATGCTCCTCATGATATTACCCACAATGCCCACACTGGGACCTGGAAGGGCTGCTGGTTACCCGTCAACGGCCATGGACTGCTCAAAGTCCGATCCAAAAAGCTCCTTGTATAAGGGGGGGAAGTGAGCACGCACAATGTCTGGGTATATTGCTTTGAAAGCTGTCAGCTTTTCTGTATGTCTGCTGCACAGTGCTCGCAGTGTTGACACTTTGCATATCAACTGCAGGGAGAAAAGAAAAGAGACGAGCTGTTATTGGATTCGCAGTAAGGTGATACAACATTAATAATTATAAAAATAAACATTTCTACATTCACTTTCACACAGGAGCAAACAAAATGGTAAACATTGATACAGGCACTCAACCAGGGAAATCTTGACACTTCATGGAGCTTGTATAATGTTGTTACATTACTGCTCCTCTGCCCAAAAATAGGCATTTCATTTTACTTGTGAATCTTGTTAACAAGGACATCTACTGTTTGATTTAATCTTCTAGTGGATAACTGCGTTGCTGTACATACTCTGGTTCTCCTTAAAATGACAATCTACTGATAAATGTTTCATAAACCCATCATAATGTGTTAAAGTATGTATTATCATATGTTATACTTTATAATGGGTTCATAAATGTGACATAATTATACAAAAATGCTCAAACCCCATAAAGGACCACTATTAAGGCATGGGAAAAATCTAACAAACAAATGAGTGTAGTGCAGTAAGCATATGTGAGGGAGTTATTATGTTCCAATGCTAGAGACCAGGATGTGTTACAACCTACTTCAAAGGTGCCAACATTTTGAGCGAGGCAGTGGGTGAATGTGTGAAAGACTTGACTTGGCCCGCAACCACACCGTATGTTGCAATACTGTTGCGTGTGTGTATTTTTGTACTGAGGAACGTCCCTTTCAAAAACATTTTTAATATAGGGGGCTTTCCTAAATGTATGTATGTATTAGTATAATGTGACTAAAATTACGTCCCTTAAGAGTGTGTGTATGACAAGGTGGGTTAATATTTTACATGGGTGATTATGCCAGTTATACCACATGTATGAACCCTTTACAAAGCAACAAATATGTTCATGAATGCTTAATATACTTAGATAGTGTCGATGTACTGTGTTATGAAGGCTTTATAAGCTGAACTTCATTAAAAGTGGGACCAAACCAGTCTCAGAGTTCAGGAGTTTGGATGGTCCAGTCACTGAAAAACCAATATGTAGTTTTACATGTGTCTTGTGAAAAAGTTGTTTTCAGATGTTATGCATGAATCATATGTTGAAATATATGAAATAATTTTGTAATATGAAAATCTTACTGTCATGTGGACTTCCAAGTTCAGAGATGAACAACAAACAAGTGAATATCAAATTTAAATTTCACATCTTAGAAAGTTTCCAAGGGTTATTCTACTCACGTAGAAAAGTTTACATAACATTTTTATTAAACATTCTCTAAAAATGTTAGTCTACCTTAGCATAATAATGAAAGTGTGCTAAATAATTGCTTCCTGTGGCCTAGTTTGATCCAGTGGTCTACTCTACTACCTCCAGTGAACATAGATTTGAATCTGGCCTGCTGCTATTTCTACAACCACTTTTTTGTCCAATAAATCATGAAATGGCTGAAAATATTTATCTTTAAAAATATGCACTGCTCAAAAAAAGTAAAGGAACACGTAATCATCACAGTCAAATAAACCTCAAGGATCTGTCCAGTTAGGAAGTATAAGCGAATGTGAATCAATTTCACCTATTTTGATGCAAATTAAAATGACAACATGTTCACTGGAGAGGCAACAACATGACAATCCCCAAAAAGGGAATGATTTTGGAGGTAGTGGCCACAGTGTATATAACGTTACTGTCTCAGGTTGTCCTGGTACAGTGGGGAGAACAAGTATTTGATACATTGCTGATTCTGCAGGTTTTCCTACTTACAAAGCATGTAGACGTCTTACATTGTTTATCATAGGTACACTTCAACTGTGAGAGACGGAATCTAAAACAAAAATCCAGAAAATCACATTGTATGATTTTTAAATAATTAATTAGCATTTTATTGCATGACATATGTATTTGATCACCTACCAACCAGTAAGAATTCCACACACTCAATGCTTTGTAAGTAGGAAAACCTGCAAAATCAGCAATGTATCAAATACTTGTAAATACCTCTACATGCTTTGTAAGTAGGAAAACCTGAAAAATCGGCAGTGTATCAAATACTTGTTCTCCCCACTGTATCAAAAGTTGGATAATAACAGTCACTGACTAACCAGGCCGCTTCACTGGCCACATTTCAATCCCTGTGTAAGACATAATCAGAGGAAGTATCATCTGCTTAATAAACAAGCAGATTGTAAACCCCATGTTTCCCCCTGTAAGACTTTAGGAGATAACATTTCCACAATGTTGGGTCATTTCATCCAAGTTCCTTCTGAGTTTGAGCCCCAGTGACCAACCCGGACCACAATGTCATGGCCAGGACCTTCCATACACACCCATTCATATAAGATATATACACACCTAAATCTATATACACATATACATGCACACTTACAGTACATGTAAAGTATCTCACAAAAGTGAGTACAGCCCTCACATTTTTGCAAATATTTGATTATATCTTTTAGAGTCACAACATTGAAGAAATGACACTTTGCTACAATGTAAAGCAGTAGAGTTTCACATGTTGCCACTGGAGTCCTCTTCCACTCCTCCATGACGACATCACGGAGCTGGTGGATGTTAGAGACCTTGTGCTCCACCACCTTCCATTTTAGAATGCCCCACAGATGCTCAATAGGGTTTAGGTCTGGAGACATGCCTGGCCAGTCCATCACCTTTACCCTTAGCTTCTTTAGCAAGGCAGTGGTCGTATTGGAGGTGTGTTGGGGTTGTTATCATGTTGGAATACTGCCCTGTGGCCCAGTCTCTAAAGGGAGGGGATCATGCTCTGCTTCATTATGTCACAGTACATGTTGGCATTCATGGTTCCCTCAATGAACTGTAGCTCCCCCAGTGCCGGCAGCACTCATGCAGCCCCAGACCATGACACTCCCACCACCATGCTTGACTGTAGGCAAGACGCACTTGTCTTTGTACTCCTCACCTGGTTGTCGCCACACACACTTGACACCATCTGAACCAAATAAGTTTATCTTGGTCTCATCAGACCACGGGACATGGTTCCAGTAATCCATGTGCTTAGTCTGCTTGTCTTCAGCAAACTGTTTGCGGGCTTTCTTGTGCATCATCTTTAGAAGAGGCTTCCTTCTGGGACCACAGCCATGCAGACCAATTTGATGCAGTGTGCGGCTTATGGTCTGAGCACCCCTTCAACCTCTGCAGCAATGCTGGCAGCACTCATACGTCTATTTCCCAAAGACAACCTCTGGATATGACGCTGAGCACATGCACACAACTTCTTTGGTCGACCATGGCAAGGCCTGTTCTGAGTGGAACCTGTCCTGTTAAACCGCTGTATGGTCTTGGTCAACGTGCTGCAGCTCAGATTCAGGGTCTTGGTAATCTTCTTATAGCCTAGGCCAACTTTATCTAGAGCAACAATTCTTTTTTTCAGATCCTCAGAGAGTTCTTTGTCATGAGGTGCCATGTTAAACTTCCAGTGACAAGTATAAGGGAGTGTGAGAGCGATGACACCAAATTTAACACACCTGCTCCCCATTCACACCTGGGACCTTGTAACACTAACGAGTCACATGACACTGGAGAGGGAAAATGGCTAATTGGACCCAATTTGGACATTTTCACCTAGGGGTGTACTCACTTTTGTTGCCAGTAGTTTAGACATGAATGGCTGTGTGTTGAGTTATTTTGAGGGGACAGCAAATTGACACTGTTATACAAGCTGTACACTCAATATTTTACATTGTAGCAAAGTGTCATTTCTACAGTGTTGTCAAATGAAAAGATATTATCAAATATTAGTACACATATATGCATAAATGCAAATCTACATTTAAACACACATAAACACATACATTAATATACACTAAATGCATGCTCACATCACATATCACACTCACAATTTGGTTTCCCATTTCCCAGTTCTACACTCAATTCTAACACCCTCCTCCACTTGAGTAACCTTTTCTGTCCAAACCTAACCTAGCCCCAAAGCCCAACCTAATCCGCTAATGTCTAAACACAAAAGCACCCACAATTCCAAACCCATGCCCAAAGATGAGTTCCCCTTTAAGCACAACCACTGAACTGGAGAAATCGCATTTCCACAAAAGGGACATGCCAAAAGTACCTAGCAGGAATCCAACTTCTATGTATCACCATGTTCTTGGGGACATTAGGTCTCCACATATACACCAAAATGTGGCTGTAGGCACCCCCCAAGACAAAGCAAAATAGACATGAGATGTACCTTGGTAAGTATGCCATCCTCTCTGTGGTTTTTCTGCAGCACATGCTGCAGTGCCAGTTGTATCTTTTGCTGGAGTTTCTCCACCTTCACTTTCTCCTGAAGCCAGGACCGATCTACACAGAGAAGAATAAACACCCATTATCCCAACTACAAGGTTTTCATGATTTACTGGGAATAAAAGGGGATACAAAATCTGTTATAATGTCTGACCTATAATTTCATCTAATTGTTTGGGAAATATGCTGGATATGCAGGTGGTTTATTTTATTTTATTTATAACCTTTTTTGTACAAGAATGTGGTGGACAATAAAGAAAAGAGATTTAGCTGAAAGTGTTTTAGGCCCGTTTCAAACCAATAAGCACAGGAGGCAGGAGGCCATTCAGTGAATATAGGAAGGTCTACTACCTCCCTACACTGCTTGTGTTTGTACTGCCAGTGACACCTACCTGCAGACATCAACACAAACGCAGAGAACAGGGCGATCTCATCCTCAGACAGGTGCATAGAACACAAGTTCTTCCCAAACTCGAAGACAGAGCTGATCAAGTCGTCACAGCCTGCCACAGCAAAGGACACAGAGGTAGAGAGAGGGTTGGGGATGAGGCAGACCAAAGATCAGGTTTCACTTTTGATGTTTTTGGGAGATAGGCACACAAAGAGCTGTGTTTGCAAGTTTGCCAGACCCTGAGGCAGCAAAGCAGTCACAAACCATAATGCTACCCTCACAATGCATTACGGTAGGTATGACGTTCTTCTGTTTAAAGGCAGTGTTTTGTTTTTGCCAGACATGGCATCTGCATTTTGACCAAAGAACTTTACATTTGACTGGAGCACACTGTTCCAGTAGTTATGGTCTTTACCCAGGTGTTGTCTACATAATGTCAACAAGCTGGTGAAAAACATAATAACTTTGCAATTAGTATTCTCATACATTCCAATATTAATGAACATTAATAAAATAAATACTTTGAGCACTTACCTAATGACTTAAATACATCAGGTCCAGCATACTTTCCATCAAAATAGACTGTGTTGTTTTGGGAGTCAAAGGCACGGCACATTCTGACAAACACAACCTCCAAAGAGCCTGCAGAGACAGAAATACCATCATGTTAAATCAGGGTTTTTGTCTGTCACGTACGCAACGTTCAGAAGTCACATAGAAAATGCCTTGATTTTGAAATAATTTTTTGTTCATTGTAGATGGAAACGGCTGATTTTGAGTAGCATATCTACATTATCGATTACAGGCTGAAAATAGCCAGAAACAAAAATGAATCGTCAGTCTGTTCTTGTTTTGAGAAATTATGGCTATTTCATGTGAGAAATTGTCTCTAATCAGAATAAAAAGGGGAATGTGAGACCCAGGTGCACAACTAAGCTAGAGCACAAATACATTAGTGTGTCTAGTTTGAAAAACCGACGCCTCACAGGTTCTCAACTGGCTGCGACTTTAGTACCCGCAAAAGACCAGTCTCAAAGTCAACAGTGAAGAGGTGACTCCGGGATGCTGACCATCTAGGCAGAGATACAAAGAAAAATCCATATCTCAGACTGGCCAATATAAAGAAAAGATTAAGATGGGAAAAAGGACACAGATACTGGACAGAGAAAGACTGGAAAAATTTGTTATGGGCAGTTGAATCTAAGTTTGAGGTATTTGGATCACAAAGAAGAACATGCGTCAGATGCAGACCAAATGAAAAGATGCTGGAGGAGAGCTTGAAGCAATCTGTCAAGATGGTGGAATCAATGTGATGGTCTGGGAGTGCATTGGTGGTGGTAGAATGGGAGATTTGTACAGGCTAAAAGGGATCTTGAAGAAGGAAGGCTATCACTCCATTTTGCAATGCCATGCCATACCCTGTGGATGGTGTTTGATTGGAGCCAATTTCCTCCTACAACAGGATAATGACCCAAAGCACAGCTCCAAACTACGCAATAAACTATTTAGGGAAGAAGCAGTCAACTGGTGTACTGTCAATAATGGACTGGCCAGCACAGTCACCGAATCTCAACTGTATTGAGCTGTTCTGGTAGCTGGTACCATATGGTGCAGAAAAAGTGCCCATCAAGCCAATCCGACTTGTGGGAAGTGCTTCAGGAAGCATGGGGTGAAATCTCTTCAGATTACCTCAACAAGTTGACAACTAGAATACAAAGGTCTGCAAGGCTGTAATTTCTGCAAATGAAGAATTCTGTGACAAAAGTAAAAGTTTGAAGGACACAAATTATTATTTAAATTAACAAGAAAAGGAACCAGGCAAGCCTAGTTCTGTCGGCACATGATTAGATGGGACGAATCTTGTTGCCCTGGCTGGATTCGATCTGCAGTTTCCTATGTGGCAGACTGTGCTATTTAAACAGCGGGTGTTGCTGCACGAGATACGTGTGTAGCGATGTGGTGTCTGTTTACTTCTGCATTGTTAAACCAATTAGTTGAAACTCCACAGTTCTTGAAACTAGTGTCCTATATTAGCTAACATTCAAACCAACAACATGTATAACAGGGTTACTACATTCAACACTTTAAATTAGAAAGAGATTAGTGTAGCTAATAACTATACAGTAATGAAAACAATGACTCCAATCACTCCATGGCTGGTTCCACTATGCTATGTGAACTAAGCTATGTAAATAGAAATCGAGACGAATGTGTTCGTTGTCGGTGCAGTTTGTCCATGGCAATATAACCATAAACAGTTAATTTGTTTTGAGACATTTACGCGGTCCGGCAAAAATAATTATTTCCAACCTTTTCAGTGACTATAGTTCCTATCCATTTTGCTATTTTTCCTATTCAAAATTATTTCATGTATCACCCAGTTTCCAAAAGAGTTGGGACGCTGTGTAAAATGTAAAGAAAAACAGAATGCATTGATGTGCAAATCATTTAAACCCTATATTCAATAGAAAATAGTACAAAAACAACACATCAAATGTTGAAACTGAGAAATATTATTGTTTTGTAAAATATATTCCCACATTGAATTTGATACCAGCAACGTATTTCAGAAAAGCTGGGACGGGGAACAAAAGACTGCAAAAGTGGTGTAATGCTAAAAAAACTGGTGGAACATCTCACAACTAATTAGGTTAATTGGCAACAGCTCAGTAACATGACAGGGTATAAAAAGAGCATCCCACAGAGGATGAGTCTTTCAGAAGTAAAGATGGAGAGGGTTCACCACTCTGTGAAAGACTGCACAGGCAAATAGCGCAACAATTTAAGAATTTCTCAACCGAATTTTAAGTGTTTCTCAACATAAAGTTGCAAAGGATATGGGGATCTCATTATCTACAGTACATAATATCATTAAAAGATTCAGAGAATCTGGGGAAATCTTTTGATACAGTACAAGGGCCAAGGCCGAAAACCAATATAGGATGGCCGCCCTCAGGCACCACTGTATTAAAAACAGACAATTCTGTAGTGGGCATCACTGCATGAGCTCAGGAATATGAAGGCATCCCCAAACTCTTTGAAATTTTACATTGAGAAACATGGTGAATGATGCAACACACAATAGGCAATCTTTACATGCTACGTGCTTTAGCACCTTCTCCTAGACTCAGTTGTTGTTGGTCCTAAAAGCTTCCACTTCACAATTATAGCACTTACAGCTTACATGGGCAGATCTAGTAGGGCAGAAATTGGGTTGCAAAGTTGGCAATGCCACATTAAGTCACTGAGCTTTTTAGTATGACCCATTATACTGCCATTGTACTGTTAGCCTATAGAGATTGTATGGCTATGTGCAGGATTTAATGCACCTGTGAGCAATGCGTCTGGGTTAAACCCCTGAACTAAAAGTATGTGGGTGTCCATATACAGTAGTGTACAGTATGTACCAGCTTTGTATATGCATGGGATCATTGTTCTGCTGAAAGTTGAATTCCCTTCCAAGCTGCAGTTTTTGTAGCAGAATGAAGCAGTTCTCTTATAGCATCTCCCTGTATTTGGCTACATCCATGCCTCCTTGAGCTTACAAGATGCCCAGTCCCTGCTGATGACAAGCATCCCCATAGCATGATGCTGCCATTACCCTACTCTGCTTTAGGGATTGTGTGTGATTAGGCATTGCCAGTGCTAGGTTGCCAGTCTTAAAGCTGTGAATTTGGGGTGTAAGTGAACACAAACTGAGATTATCACAGGGATGTTAGTACCTTAATAACATTACATCGTAAAACATAACACTATATGTAGGCCTGCTGTGTGTGGTTTGTGGGACTGGATTAGATTAAAAGAACAATGAAGGTATAATAGAAGTCAGTAGTGTTCTTTATGAGAGGGCACCAGTTTATATTGTCAAGTTAGAAAAAGGATCTCTGACATAATTTCATAATTTCTGTTGATAGTGCTAGCACAAATAAAACCCAGGGACTATCCTTCAAAGTATGGTGTCTTTAACCATTATTCACCTAGCCGAACCCATTCAGGCCAAGGTATCGTTTGTTTTGTGGGACTGTTACTGAGGACATCATCAGGGACAGAACTTAGGAAGGAAGCAGACAAAAAATCTGCCAACTACTTAGCTCAGGAACACTTATAATGCCATCACCCTGTGTATTATTACAAAGGTATAGAAAGAGAAAACTAACCATGTGAAATCATTTTCTATGCCACACAGTATGTACAGCTCCGGAAAAAATTAAGAGACCACTGCACATTTTACTTTCCTTTCCAAAGAAGTTGAAACCTTATGACAATGCCTGAGGGGGTAAGCCTGTTTATGGGCCATACCTGCTTTCAGCAGCACAATCTGATCATTCTGACACAGCTCCATGAATCCATCGATGCGCTTAGCAAACTCCACCACGTACTGGATAGCCTCTGTGATTTTGATGGCACACAGCTGCCACATGACTTCCCGGGGCTAGAAAGAACAATATAGAAAAGGATTATTAGCTATAGGAAATTATATAAAGAAATATATGGTGCTGGTGGAACAGTAAGGCAGGTAATGACTCTTTAGTGTGGCTAGTGCTGTGTTGTATTTCTGCTAACGGTGATGGTAGTACAAGTGTACCTTGTTCTGGTAGCTCTCCATCTCCTCCTGCAGGAAGGCCTGCCAGGTCATCTGCTGTAGCTCCTCTCTCAGATACTGGCATGTCTCCATGTGGGATTTGGAGATGTTCTGAGCCAGGTGCTCTGCAACACAACAGAGCAGAACAGTGTCAGACCAGAACACAGCACACCGGGAATTAAATGACCTCAGATTAACTATGCCAAAGAAAAATATGATTTATTTACTAAGCTTTCAACTAGGAGTAGAGTACGTGTTTTTTTTATTTTTTTTTACTATGAAGAGGTTTGTTGACATTTCCCTTAACTGCCTACAGGAAGCTCCAAGCAGAAAGTTCAGCCAGGTTCTGAAAACACATCTGTTAAAAGGAGTTCCAAGGCATGAGGGAGCCTAAAAAAGTGATTTCCCTATAGGCATGCCCTGCTGGATCCTGATTGGCCCTAATTAATGGAAACTAATTACAAAAAAGAGGATTTTTTAATGAGTGCTAGAGATGAGTCTCCAACCGTTTTCTATTTTAAGCCACCTTTGTGTCGTTTGCCCCACGGTTGAGTTGTTCTCCCCCCTCATACTCCTCATATTTTCCCTCCTTTGTCTAACCCCTACTCCTCACCTAGCTCAGCCATGGACACGGTGGGGGAGCTTTCTCCATTGGTAAAGGAGCAGTAAGGGAAAAAGCCTGAGCCAGGGGCGAAGTCGCAGATTGGCTCGGGCTTGATGCCGTTGATGTCCAGGCCTGACTGGTCAGGGGATGGCTGGATGTCCAGGTAGAAACTGCTGACTGCTGTGTCGGGCTTGCTGCTGTCAGGGGTGTGGCTATCTATGTAGCCACTTAGGTCGTCGTGAAGTTCTGTGAGGCCATTGGCTGATAGGCTGTATGTGGGTGTGAGTGGCTCTGCCTCGCCTGGCTGCTGTTGGTGGTCGCGCTGCGCCTGCTGCAGACGATGTTTCTGCACCTCTGCATACAGGCTGTCCCGCTGCTTCTTTGACATTCGCCCAAACTTTACAGCTGTTGGTTCAGGGGGGGGGGGGCAGACACATTTTACTTGACACACTGACATAACAATTGCCTGTGACTCCAGCTTAGTCTGTCTAAAACAGGTAAGGAGATGCATTTGTCTCAGGATGTATTAGCAGAGCAGTCAGTATAACTGAATCTTCAAGACTAGAGATTGTATTGCATGAAAACTCACCCTGGAGAGCAATTTAAGCTAAGGCTGAATGACTCACAGCAAACAGACAGTCAGACATTAGACGTCTGTATTTTATTGAGCTCTGCAGACTAAACCAAGCTTTTTCTGAGAGTGGGCCCCCCTAAATTCAACCAGTATTCTAGGGTCTGGCAGAGTGTCAGATGGCCCATGTGTGTGTGGACAAAGTGTAAATTAGTAGAACAGTGCAAAACACAGGCAGATGGGTTCTGGTGGGGGGATTGAAGGCAGCAGTCACCTTGGCCTGTCCTGACAGTGTGTTTGCAGTCAGGTCTGTGTGTGTGCACACGTGTGTGTGTGTATGTGTGTGTAATAGTGACGACCCAATTATTGTATAACTCTATCCGACAGTCAAGGATGAAAATAAGAACCGTCATTACTGTTTTCAGGGTAAAAAAACACCTTCATGCGACTGTTGCATTAAAGAAAAATAGACCGTTTAATTTATGTCACTGCTCTCTCTATTCACTGCTAGTTATTGTTGTTTTTGGCCAATTCCAGGTCTTACAGGTATACAGCCTATGTAAATGAGGAGACATCTAATTGGAGATATGTAATCAATGGAAGATGGAATTAGAAATCGACAGAGAAGGAGGCATAGGCAATCACCAAGAGCCCATAGTTAGGCATATACTTAATAACCTGAAGGTATTTGATTTCTTTTGTAGCATGGGGGAGAAAAGTTTCCTCAATTAGCCCAGCTAGCTAAATAGATAGCCCAGCTAGCCAAATGAATCAGAGCCATAGGCTACTATATTTTTGTGCATGTGAACAAAAACACCTTTATTTGCCTTTTGTCACCTTTATGGTGACAAAAAAGCACTACAGCATGCATACATCTATGGAAAAGTCAGACTGTTCCTAAATGTTTGTTTACAGCAATAAAATAGACTCTGATTTTAGATAGGTTGTGATATTGAGCTCCTATTACTCAAGCATAGTAAATAGTGTAGCCTAACCGATTGCATATTACCGGAATGCTGCTCTGGAAAAAATTCTGAGATTCTCAAAATTATCAGTTACTCTGGTTTGACTATTCATAGCTAGGAGTGTGAGTAAAATGAACAGTTTTGTTTTATTCTATAAACTACTGACAACATTACTTCCAAATTCCCCAAAAACATTATTGTCATTTAGAGTATTAATTTGTTTTCAGACCTCAAATAATGCAAAGAAAACAAATTCATATTATTGTCAACAACAAAATACTAATGTTTTAACTTAGGAAGAGTTCAGAAATCAATATTTTGTGGAATTAATTTTTAATCACAGCTTTCTTGTGTCTTTGCATGCTCTCCACCAGCCTGTCACATTGCTGTTGGGTAATTTTATGCCACTCCTGGCACAAGAATTCAAGTAGCTCGGCTTTGTTTGATGGCTTTTGACTATCCATCTTCCTCTTGAACAAATTCCAGAGGTTTATGGAGTTCAGGTCTGGAGATTGGACTGGCCATGACAGGGTCTTGATCTGGTGGTCCTCCATCCACAACTTGATTGACCTGGCTGTGTGGCATGGAACATTGTCCTGCTGGAAAAAACTATTCTCAGAGTTGGGGAACACTGTCAGAGCAGAAGGAAGCAGGTGTTCTTCCAGGATAACCTTGTACTTGGCTTGATTCATCTGTCCTTCACAAAGACACATCTGCCTGATTCCAGCGTTGCTGAAGCATCCCCAGATCATCACAGATCCTCCACCAGATTTCACAGTGGGTGCGAGGCACTGTGGCTTGTAGACCTCTCCAGGTCTCTGTCTTACCATTAGACAACCAGCTGTTGGACAAAGCTGAAGATTTGACTTGTCAGAGAAGATGACCTTACTCCATTCCTCTATGGTCCAAACCTTATGGTCTTTTGCAAACTTCAGCCTTGCTCTTCTTTGCTTCTCATTGATGAAGGGCTTTTTTCTAGCTTTGCATGACTAGAGCCTGTTTTGAACCGTCCTCGCCGTGCACTTCACCCCAGCTGCTGTTTGCCATTCTTTTTGTAGGTCACTTGATGTCATCCTACGGAGGTTGAGTGACATTCGAATGAGTTGAAGGTCATCTCGGTCAGTGGACAGTCGTTTTCGCCCTCTGTCAGTCTGTAGCTTTGTTGTCCCCAATGTCTGTTGCTTGACCTTGTTCTTATGAACCGCCGTCTTTGAAATTTTAGGATGGAAGCAACCTGACGCTCACTGTATCCCTCTGCCAGTAAAGCCAGAATTGAACCCTTCTTTTCCTCACTCAAAGTTTTTTATTCAAATGACCTTTGAGGTACTACTTGCAAAGTTTTTGCCATCCAGCTGGTCCTATTGCAAGAGGATAGTGATGACCACAGCAGTGGTTTTTATACTTTTCCTTGTTAAGTTAGATTTGGGTCAGGTAATCACCTAATCAGTACCTAATCAGTAAGTAAAATGAGGTGTGCCTGTGCTGGAATTTAACAGACACTGGAGTGGAATGGCTGCCATACATGTAGAGAAGTTAGATTTTTTTCCAGAGCTGTATTTATTTGAATATGCTTGGCTAAAGAAAAACAACAAATTCAGTGTGATATTTGTTTAAGACCTAGTGGGAATAAATCTTTCATGTCACCAAAAACCCTGCAGTATGATTATGAATGTATAACAAATAAACACAAATACAAAATAACACTGAGCAGTGCTTAACACAATCTCTTTACTAACAGAAAATGCATCTGTTTTATAATCAATATTCTTTTAATTATTACAATTACCATAGATCAAACACCTCAGTTACGAACCTCCACACTCACAGTGAAGGGACCTCAGTGAAGTGGGCCTCGACTAGAGCACAAGAGCAGTGTGAGCATAATCTGGCTCCAGTGCGGGGAGGGTTTGAACTAGTGGTCACCTGCCCTGCTCCAATTTTGCTCTGCTACTACTCACCCATGATTACGGTCACCTCATTTAAAAAATAAACAATAGATAAAAAAATAATGATTTTGTGTGAATCCATGTTAGTTTAGCCCAGCAATAGTGCATCCTCCTTCCTGCTACGAGCGCAGTGAACACGCTAATTGAATGCTACATACTAATGCATGCTATTTTGCATTGCTGAAACAAGGTAGGCAAAAATCCCTTTAAAATGCACTACTTAAAGTTAAATGACATTCAGTGCTTGTCATTATAGGTGTTTACAGGATCTACACTTATAGCTTGAATTGTTGTGTGAACTGCTGGATGCATGTGTCTCTGCTGCTACTTCTCCCAGGTTGGCAACATTTTAGTTTTTCTTTTCAATACCACTTGTTTGTTTTGGTACTATTATCAGTAACATGTTTTGGTTTTCCAAAACTCCTAACTCCAAAATTGGTTTCACAAAACACTCGTGACCTTGTAAATCTTGCATTCAAAATAAGACATTTTTCTTTCATATGGTTTACAGTCCAACACTACTGTTGTTTGCTCCTTGGGGTTTAAGGCCGGGTGTCTCTATAAAGCACTTTGTGACAACTGCTATTGTAAAAAGGGCTTTATAAATAAATTTGATTGATTTAGAAATACATTTGATTGTAAGTATCGTTTATCACAAGATCATTGATACAAGCACCAAGTTTTTGGTTAATTATAATGAGTACAACTGAGTGAAATTCTCTCAGTTTAGACCAGAAGTTACTACAGAGATTGTAGGGTAGAACATATAATTGGGGATAGTTTTAGAATTGGGGCTACTATAAGGTTTATTCATTAGAGGTTCAATTTGGTGTTAGGCATCAGTTTCAGTTTGTCAAACATTAAGGTTAGGATAAGGTCAGTCATAGGTTATTGATGTACATTTTTTGTTTAGGATATGGTTAGGCTAAGGGTTAGAAAAATACATCAGTGTGTGTTTGTGTGAAAAGAACAGCTTAGAGACTCTGGAAGCTAGACTGCAGCCAACTGTTTTGGGCCGGGCCTACTCTGATCCCTTGGTCAGCCTAACCAGCCAGCCAGGGCATGTCCGACAGGAGCCCCTCCTCCCCCCGTAGACACTGACTTGTGTGCTCCCATTACTGCACCAGTACAGCACCAATGACACATCCTAATGACCTTACTGTATGTTCATCAAACCTACTTTCTTTCAGGACTAACATCTGACACTGCAGCCATGCCAACTGATGGAGGAAAGTGCACCAGGTTATGTGTCCATATAAGATGAACCCGTGACGCCTGTCTACCCTAGAGCGCACTCCACTACCAACTTTGAGGGAGTGGGGACTTTGATAACAATGTTCCTTCAACCTTTCATTCAGTAAGCATATTCCAACCTCTCTGCATATAGTTCTTTTCAATTTCATGTGTTGTCCTGCCTGAGAAACGTTTACATCCCCTCCAATCATGTTGGCACTGGTACTTACCGTCCCGTGACATGCCCACTGCCAGACACTTTTGCAACCGGCAGTGCTGACATCGGTTGCGGCTGGTGCGGTCAATCAGGCAGTTCTTCTGACGGGGGCATGAGTAGGCTGCATTGCTCTGCTGACTCCTCCTGAAGAAGCCCTGAGACAGAAGAGGGAGAGCCCAAAATACAATATGAACCACAGTTCAATAGGAACCACAGCTGTAAGCAATGATTGCTTGGATTTCTTTCTCTAAAGAGAAAAGGATGTGTTGTTTCAATGGGTACTTATTGAAAGTGATGAAAGCTAAAGTATTCATCAATATGGACGTCACTGGTGATGAGATAATGCACAAGAAAACTGTTTCAGTATAATCATAATGCAAGATAGTAATTTTCAACAGTCTGTGTTATTAGTGTTGGGTAACAGGGCTCCCACATGTACAGTGTTAAAGGATGACACATATCGATTAGATTTCTCATTTTATGACTTAATGAATTGATTCCAGCACATCATTAACAGCCCCCCTTCTACTGCTCCCTACACATATGTCTTAATTAGCCGCTCATTGCCTGTTTAATTACAAGAAAACAGCTGACAGCTGCCAAGTTGCTTGATAATGGCAGCCATTACGGAAGCCGGGCTAGAATTGCCGGTGACAAGCAGCACTCTTTAATAATCCTGTGATTTATGGTCCAAACCCTTGTACTTGCACATATCATTAAATACCTCTCTGCCCGGAGTAATTAACAATCATTAAAGAAACATTTCAGCAGTTTATACTTCAGTGTTTTTTCTCTACTAGGCAGCCTGTGTGAGAACGAGAGAGAGGCACTCTGAGGAGAAGCCTGTCTCTGTGTAACACGAGGAAAACAGCAAAGGTGCTGCTGCCTGTCGGAGGAATACTAATGACTCGCTTGGTGACAAGCGCAAGAACAAGAACACACTAGAAGCACAAAATAAATTCCCCTCCCCATGAATGTTTGGTGTATATGAAACAGTTCAAAAGCTAGCTTCAATAAAAGTGGCATACTGTAACAAACAAACAACAATTCACTATAATTCAAAGCACTTCTTTTGATGATTTCATTTCAAGAATAAGCTGCAACCGAAGCAGAAACATTGAAGTATGTCCCTGAGAGCAAGAAGCCGTGCAAGGCAGAGCAGTCACTTGATAATAGTGGATTTCTGTGATGTCCTCTCTGTGGCTTGACCACTTTAACAGGGATGCTCTCTGTGTTCACAACTTTGTAGTTTCTCGCAAAACCATTCCAAAAGTTATAGAACAGGTTCAAAATGTGTTCATTTGTAAGTTTCCCCAGACTTTCTGCTTCCTGTCTCTTTCCTTCCCCTGTAACTCCCACGGTTGTGGTGCTTCCTGCTTACCTTACAGCCTTCACATGTGATCACACCATAATGGATGCCTGATGATTTGTCTCCACAGATCTTGCAGGGAATTATTTCGATTTGAGCTGGAGAGAATAAAAGAAAATAAAAATGTTGCTGTCACATGTTACAGTACAATACCATTACCATGGATGCCTATTGGTACATGAAAGTGTACTGATCTTCAAAAACATTTCATCCAATTACTTTGAATCCTCACTTTCACACATTACATTTATTTTTACTGAATCGTGCATGAAAGAGGCCATTTTGAGTTTTCACTGAGCCATCAGCCAACCACTCTAACAATGTTGATTTACACTGCAGGAACAAATTATATGAGGAACCCTCAAAGCTACCAACAAACCCTATTTCATTATACAGTTGTAATCCTAGCCCTAGTAAATGAGAAAGACTATCATTCATCCACATAACCGCAATTATTCCCCAGTGGATAACAATACTTAATGTTGCCTCTTTAACTGCAAAACCCTCTAAACCACAGCAGTAAACCCTGAGTAAATTCAGTATGCAACAATACAATTCCCACTTGGCTAGTGCATTGCTCTGTATAAGGCCCAAAGAGGTAGGAGGGGAGGCAAAAGATGTTGTTGGTTGAGACAGTAGTAAAGTGCAGTAGAGTTTAGTGGGGGTGATAGTGTTCAGCTGTTGACAGGCCTGATCCATCCCAGCCTCCTGTACAAAAGCAGAGCAGCAGACCAAAGGGCAGCGGAACACAAAGAGGCATCTGAGACGCAGAACTCCCAGCCTGTCCTACAGCTCTCATGCTTTATCACTGCAGCCTGACACTCGTTATCTGCCTCAACATAAGATCTCTATCTATAACCCAGGTCTCCTCCTCGTCTCCAACATCTCAGACTGCCGTGGTAACTGCACACCGTAGTACCAGAAAAAACATAATATCCATAATATACACAGAAAGAAAATAGTGGTTTCTTCTTACTGCACAGATAAACAATGAGAGCAAAGACCACTAACATTTCTGCCTAATCTAAGTAGTGCTGACAATAAGTGCATCTAAAACATATAACGTCACGGCACCCCGATGCTAACACAAGGTTCCCAATAATAGTCAGGAAAACCGACTCCATTCATGACAACATTCTACAGCTGTCTACACGCCACACCTAGTAATCTTCAAGAGCAGGGTCATATTTGCCCAGGGAATGTAGGCTCACCTACTTACACTGTACCACTATACGCAGACCATTCCTACATTCAAGAAAAACTCTAGAAACCTGTTCTGTTAGCACTGAGGAACTCTAAAGAAGTGTTTCCCAATCCTGGTCCTGGGGACCCAAAGGGGTGCATGTTTTAGTTTTTTCCCTAGCACTCCCTAAGAATGCCAAATTTTAGGAAGAAACCTAGAGAGGACCCAGGCTCAGAGGGGTGACCAGTCCTCTTCTGGCTGTGCTGGGTGAACATATTAAGAGTACAAATTGGAATAATTAAACTTAGTCCAGGTCGGAAGCATGACCAGATGGACAAGGACAGGGACAACACGGGGGAGGGTGAGGTGTCAGCACAGTGCCAGCTGAAATCATCAGGTATCTAAGTTCAAAACGGGAGAAGACTGGGAAAATTCTGAAAATGCATTCCTCATATCAACAAGGATTTATAGTGGGGAAGGAGAACTGACCCTACTCCCCCAGCACAATAATATAGCAGCGTAAGACCTTGGGACTGAGACAGGGGGGTCCCCCTATCTGGGGGAGGCTGCGGACAGGGCCCAACAGGCAGGAAATCAATCCACCTACATTGCCAAGCATCAACCAAAGGGACACCCACCAACCGCAACCACCCTGAATGAGGGCCGAGTATTGCCAGAAGAGCACAGCCCAATTGCACAAGTGCGCAATAAAGAAACAACAACAAGTCAGTGACCCCGCCCCTGAGAGGCATTGGAGGGAGGGCATCCCAGTGGAGATGGGAGCCCATCTGGCAAGACAGCAAGGGTGGACAGTATCAAGCCTTTCTGGTCACCTTCACGCCCCTGGGCCAGGCTACACCTAATCATAGACCATGCTGTAGAGATGAATCTTTAGTAGACACTTGAAAGTTTGCATATCTAACCTTAATTATCATTCCACAGTAGTGGAGCTCTATGAGAAAAGGCCCTGCCTCCGGCTGTTTGTTTAGAAATTCTATGTACAATAAAAAGGCCTGCATCTTGCGATCTTAGGTTACGTGTAGGTATGTATGGCTGGATCATTTCAGCGATCCAAGTAAGTAGGAGCAAGTCCATGTATTGATTTATAGGTTAACAATAAAACCTTAAAACCAGCCCTAACCCTAACAGGCAGCCAGTGTAAAGAGGCTAGTACAGGAGTAATGTGTTAAAAAATGTTTGTTCTAGTTAGGACTGTGGGTACTTTGGTACAATGGTGGCCAATGCACTTAGCCTGCCAAGATATTATCAATTAACAATTAATTTCAGCATTGTGTCCAGTCAGATGTTTTGGTTCTGTCAGTATGGTCAGTGCACTGCATTGTTTGTTTATGTCTTCTCCCTTCATGAACATTAATGGTGCAGTGTGTTGCGACTCCTTTAGAATGTTCAGCCTCGTTACTTACATCATTTGTTCTGATATGCACTCACAAGTGGAGCGTGCTGTAATTAAGGCTGGCTTGGGTTGAGGTGAAGAAACTGGGCTGTGTTGTTGGGCCCTGGCCGCTGGGTGGCAGTGCAGGGCTGTCACTATGACTGTTTGTATCTGTCTTCTACTGTGCCCAGCTCCCTGCTTCCAGCCTCCTCTCTTGCACAGGATCCAGGCCCTGAGCTCCAGGCTTAGGCTGATGCACGTCTCCCCCAACCCCCACCCCCAAGCATAGCTGTTAGATGCCTTCATCTCCCCTAAGGTGGCAGGGCTGGCTGGATGCTAGCTCAGGCCTGACAGAGGCTATGCCACATCAGGTGAAGGCAGTGGGAGTGGAAACGGCAGGGGGCTGGACCGGTCTAGGATGGGCACGCACTCGCACACACACACACACACACACACACACACACACACACACACACACACACACACACACACACAAGAGCATGGCTCACAAAGCCCTGTGTGCAGCAGCAAGGCCCTCAATGTGTACAGCCTCACCAGCTTACACCTTCTTACTCCACTACTACACAATCCTATGAATGCTCTGTGCACTCAACAGTAAAGCAGTGTTTGTCTCCTGTCAGTCTAGGGTAGGCTTTGTGGTGTGCATCTAAATCTATGGTCATTTTCAATTTGAAATAAGCTGCTTTAGGTAGAGAGGCATGAAAGATTATTGCTGAAAATGTACATTATGAATATCAGATCAGCTACTCCATCAGTTCAAGTCAATCGCTGACCAAGCTGCCTTCTCATTCAGACTGCCTTCTCCCGTCTGCCTATGAGAGTCTGACAGATGTCCACATGAGTCCCACCGTGTCTTAAATGGACAACTTACCGCTGGCTCCCAGTGTGGAATAAATCAAAACAAATAGTCAAACATAAAGGCTCTGCGCTTAAGTACTTCAGATCTGGGAGTCAATATCAATTGACACAAGCCACGGTGTTAAGCCTGTTAACTGCCTCTCGTGTGAGGTGGGAAGCTGCTTGGTCTATGTTTGGGCTTGACCGACGCTGTGCACTGCTACTGATCCTCACGGCACCTGTCTGCCTCTCTGCCTGCCTGTCTTCAGTGCTCCCTCCCTGCCAGCCTGCCTCTACGCTTGCCTGCCAGGCAGCCCTGTCTGCTCTGTTTAAGACATCAAAGCTAGGCACAGTGCGATGGGCAGCCTTGCTAAAGCCCATCTCAGCAGCCTCTCGTTCCTCACAGCACTGTGAGATCGCCTCCACACCCAGGCCACATCAAAGAGGGGGGACCTGCTGAGGCACAAAGATAATGTGCTGTGAATCACACGGCAGCATTCACACTGTCACAAAATACCCATCTACAGAAAGAATGAAAAGAGTAATGACTAAGAGCCTGGGTGGAAGATCAAAACCTGGTCTGGACAGGTTGCAGCTTTTATAATGGATAGTGCATGGCGAGAGGACTGTGTAGTAGCCTAGCTTCAAGTAAAAGAGAAGCCCAGCTCTGCCATAGGCACAGCATGTTAGAGGGGCTCTGCGTGTTGGTCACTGTGCAGTTTCAGGACACTGATTCTCATCACATGAAGTCCCTTTAGAGAATGGGGATACTGTGTCACTCAGATCACAAGGAACAATGGGAGAGGCCAAGCCCCCTGTGTGTCCCCCATGCCTTCACCATGTACCAAAACGCCCTGAGATCAAACACTGCACATACTAAACCCCAGGAAATGAAGTGAAACATGTTTACCAAATGGGAAAAAAGGTTTCACTATATCCATGCTAACTGCTTACTGGGACCATCTTATAGCATACTGTGTTCTGTAGCTAGGGCTTTCTTGCTGACATAAGAACTACAAAGACAGTTGTTGTCAGAGTAAGCATTTTCCCCTGTGCCTCAAAAATATGCTAGCTTTATTTCTACATGAGAGCATCTTTTAGCAGCAAAGTGTGGTGTTGACAAAATATATTGTAGGAATATCAATTATTTAAAAAGGTTGATCCTTTAATGGAGAATTTAAGATGTGAATTCTTGAGATTACACAGCATCTTATTGGCTATAGGGTTGTTATGGACAGTTTAGTAGCTCAGGTGCTCCATAGCAGCTGAGGTAAAAACACACATTAAAAAGCTTTTATTTCTTAATGATAAGCATGTTCAAAATGGCATTTGTCATCTGTGATCCTAGGACTCACTCAAGCAAGCAAAGCAATATTTTATATGCATTATAATTGGAAAAGTGCAGCAATATATGAAGGACATCGCAAATATTGACATTAACAAGCCTCTACAGAGGCTCTCCTAGTTATTTCCAGTGCAAACTCCTTTTTCCTGAACCACTGGATTTACTGGCATAACCTTTAGAGGATTAGGATGATCCCTTACACAAACAGAGGCTGAAAGCTTAACCCAACTGGGCTATGGCACAGTGATTTGAGCTATATTTTATCATGAACTACTACACCTACTACAAGGGTGTTACATGTGAAGTCACAAACATACCAAATGTTGAAGTGATGGAAAAACTGATAGACTGATGCATAGTGTCTTCATCTACCCTTGTAGTATCCACCCAGCTGTGGTGTGCATTCCAAAATGATTACATGAATAACTCTTTTTAAATGTGCACCTTGTGGTAAAAGAGGAGAAAGTGAGTGTTTGTTGACAGCTGACGGTAAGCTAATGACGCAATCCGGCAGGCTCATGTTGGAGATTATGTAAGTGAATGGACAGCAGTGCTGTGTCTGTTTACACAGCAGCATCATGGTCAGATCAACAATGGCTCGAGAATCCAACAGACATGAACAAAACAGTTTAATAACATTTCCTACTAAACATTTTGCATCGCAAACAACAGAACATTTAGCAAATGACACATGACTAACAGCCAGGGCTACAATACAGGAATATGTCACGACAATCTCTGAGTTGGTAGCAATTACAAAATACTGTTGGTAGAGTGGGTAAAAAAAACATGAAATGTAATTGATTACCATGAAAATCCGATAGACAATCTAACAAGCGCTTAGTTAATTAGTTCATGCCTCTTTTTATACGTTAAGGCACTGCTGTCATGTTGCCTGACAGAACAGAATGAGCACCCTTTTATTTCCGAGAGCACAGCAGAAGAAAGGTTGTTTGAATGTCAGTGGCAAAGGGTGACAGGGGTACGGAGCACAGGCAGAATAGAATACACGTGTCATTTGTTCGGGGATTGGACCTGTTGGCTTGTTACCACGAGGCTGACATTTCTACCTCAGCACAGCTCAGAGACATCACATACAGATATTCGCCAGAAGAGGAACCCAAGAACCAACTGAAGTCATTAGCGGTATTTACACCATCACGTAGGGCCATGCACAGACCTTTCGGGGCGGGGAGCTCAAAATGTAGAAGGGATGGAGCAGGGTGGGAGGGTCAGTGATCCATCCACCCTGCTGTTTATGTCATCCAGCCAGAACAAATGATGATCACGTCGGCTTAACAGAGTATTATCAAGTGTTAATCAAATGTTATGCTTGCTGTTGATATTTAAATGAGTTTGCAGCGTAGTAGCCACACACAGCGACTAAAGAGTGACATCATGGTTGCAAGGCTCGCACAATATCCATAAGGGGCATGATGGAAAAATGTGCATCAGGATGCACAGGTGTGGGCGAGCTGTACAAGACAGGAGCAAGCCAGGCACATAGGACGAGGTGTGGCAAAGATGCTGATGTCATAACATGTTGCGGGTAGTTGGCTCTGAATAAAAACAAAAATGTTGCCTAAAATATTTTTGGGATGGAATTTTGCAACCACCCAAAAATAACATTTTGGAGACAGGAAGGTCAAAGATGCATGTGATCTGCACAGGTAGAGCCTCACCAGTGCACCTGCTTACCATGATGACTAAAATAGAGGGGGGAAAAAGATAAATGTCTTCATGCTGCGTCCTGCTAATTCATCAACCGCAAGCCTCACTTGAGATAAGTGGCCATGTTGAAGGAGATATTCTATAGTAGTTTTTGGAAATAATAAATATTTAACATTTGCACCTGTTGCTAACAAAGCATGTGACAAATAAAATGGGATTTGATATTACTTTGCCAAAGCCCAGGTGTGGACAACTCATGCATATGACTGTTTATTTATTCAATAGTCAATATTTTATATTTCAGCATCACCCTGTGTACCACAGTAGAACATCTCTAACTCTGTACTTACAAGACAGCCTTATTGAAATGCATTCTGGCACCCTCAACACACAGGGAACAGGAGGGGAAGAGTATTCCCAAAACACAGCACCACCCATCTTTCCATATGTATTTCTCCGCCAGAGGAGAAAGTAATTTAGGCACTAATTTATGTGTTGTTTAGGCAAAGATTGACGAGCTTCCTGACTGGGAGTCTCTGTTACACTCTGGGGAAACAACAAAAGCCTAGGTTAACCGAGCAGACAAGCACCCTGAAGATGAGCATGTGAGGCGGAGCTCTCCTCACGTCCCTGTCATGACCTGCCCACTTCACCTGAGGTTCTCCCTCTGATCAGTGACAGGTGAAGCTGTGCTTCGGTGCAGGGGACTCTAGTGCCACAGGGCACACCACCTCTTTTTCTGTCACTCCCTGAGTCCCAGTCTTTGAGGGCACACCACGTTCTGTTCTGATACCACAACACATATAATCTGCTCAGCTCCGGATCCCAGTTAGTCATAGTAATCTGTGAGAGCTGAGCAGCAAACATCCACCATTTTCAACTAATAGAGTGAAATGGAAAATAAATCAATTAACCTTCATTTAAAATATGAATGGTTTTAGAAAACCCAGCATTTATGTGCTTAGTTAAAAAAAATATATATATATATAGAAAACTAAATGGCTTTTACATTTTGTATTCAGAATGAATGACACTGGACTTAACTCATAATCACTGAAGCTGAAATCACAATTCAGAATTATAGAGAAGGAATTTCTGATCTACTGCTTCTTGAACTGAGAAGTCTTGTTAATGGCTTGATTAAGAGCCAATATGTCTGTAAAGTGGCAGAGAAATAAGAAAGATGCTTGAGCCTCAATTAGACAGGAGGCTCAAGCAATGGGGCAATTAAAGAAAGTAGCATTTTCTAAAGATAAAAAGTTTTTTAACTGATCCACACAATAAATAGTACAGTATCAAAGAGAATTTTTTTTTTTCTAAATTGATTACAAATATAAAACTGAAAATTAATGATTGCATAAGTATTCACCCCTTTAGTCAATAATATCTTGAAAGATCTCTTTGTATTTTAATCTTTCCCTTAAACCTTAACTCACCAGTCCCTCCCACTGAGAAGCATCCCCAAAGCATAATGCTGCCACCACCATGCTTTACATTAGGGATGGTGTTTTCAAAATGTGGTGTGGGGGGTTAGACTTTTGCTGAACATGGCACTTAGCATTTAGGCCAAAAAGCAACGTCAACTTGATTTTGTTGACTAGGTGAGGTATTGCGTGTCATGCCTATATTGTCAACTTTACAAAATAGTTTGCAGAACAGAATGCGTAAAGTCCTGGAACTCAGTACCTGCACAGACAAAACAACTTTCTCAATAGAGCAATGGATAGTAATGTTTCTGAAACTATGTGTTTACAATCCAAGTAAAGCATTGGATTGTATTGTATTATAATATGAATTGTGAGATTGGCACATCACTGAACATCTATGACTGTATTAACTGTATGAAGTCTATTTATGTAATGTTCTTTTAAATGTATATAGTTCTGTCTTTGCACTTTACTTGCTTACTGAGGTTTTGTGTAATGTTATATGTTTTGTTTGTGGAGCTGTCACATCTGGGCCGACGCACAGCGACTCTCCCACTCAGCAGATCAACCTCACCGGTCTTCTAGTCGCCAGCCATCCCGTCATGTCTTGTCAAATGCCCTGTTCTGTCATCAGCTCCCCGGACACTCACTCTCCAACGCCCTTCCCGTGATCACCGGATAACCATGCACACCTGTTTCCTATCACTCACCCTTCCTGTAACACCGCCTTTCATTTGTATTTCATGCAGCCTTAGTCAAGTCCAGTCTAAATGTGAATCCAATGGAATCAGCTACGTTTTTGTTCTAGGTTGGCCTACATGCCTTTTTCTTTATGGACTCATTTGTTACAGTATGTTACAGTTTGTTATGATTATTTCAGTTCACCTGCACTTGTTTCCGGACCCGTTCCTTGCAGACCTTTAAATCCAATTCCTATTCCTATCCCTTCAGCGATGCCCAGCCACCACACTGGCATGGGAATACACAGAGACATACACAGGGACAAAATGAAAACTGTACAGAATGAAACTTTCAATATGCAGTATCTATTACAGAGAAGAACCTCTGCATAAGAACAAAGGGGACTGTTCCATTGCTCAAGGGAATTCTCCACTGCCACACCATACCACATCCTTTCTTCCATAATTGCTGTATTAGTAGGCATTTCTGTGAGTCCTGACCACTGCTATGCTTTATTCAATGATGCTTATAAGAGTAGGTTATACACATGACGACATGGAGCAGACTGACATCCGCACAACGTGTGTTTGTATGTGTCTAAAGGGGAAATAAAAATCCTGTCTACTGGGACCCATGCACAGCAGCTGGTGAGTGAGCGACTACTGTCCCCCAAGTGGGGCGGAGGTTATGGACGAGGTCCAGCCCCAAGCTGATGCCCAGGGTCAGTGGGTCAGGGGCACTGAGCCAGAACACACATGGAGAGCAGGCAGGGAGAATACTTCAGCTGACAGTAATTGTCCTTATGTGCTCTTCTTAGGAAAACATGCTTTCACACATAACACTGATTATCACAGACTGGCTCCAGATAGCAATCATCACCTTGAATTCAGTTGTCTGAGAGAAAACTCTGCATGAACCAGAAGTAATAGAAGGGATCCGTGTTTTCATTGTAAAGGATAATAATGAATACTAGATTATAGCCAGGAGTATAGGGCAATTATATTGTACAGCTAAACGTTTATATATCGTCTATAATCAAAACAATGGTAATCCCCATATATATGACCAGGGATTTTTTTCCCACTAACACTTAACTGAAGCCTTAACATAACAGGATTTCTCAGACATAGCCTCCTTGTGTGTCAAAACATTCCTCAGACCGGAGTTTCCACATGATATCACAGTCCCTTCTTATATCTGTTAACATAACATGTATTGTGCACCACAGAAAGATGGACCTCAAGGCCAACTGTCTTTCCATTGCAAATGTATGGAGGCAGCAGACAATAATTAAGACCTGTTTTATAAATAACTAATTTTGACACTACAGTAAATATTGGGAAAAAAAACGAATTGGAATTTGGTTTATCTCTGCTGCAGAAGTGGTTGCTTTTTATTTTTAGAGATGTTTTAAAAAAAAAGAATCCATGCATTTACAATGGATGCTATATACATACAGTACTGTTTATATACACAGTACATGCTTGAGCCTCCATTAGATAACAGTTAAAACTTGTTGTAGGCTGACGAGTGACATTACACTTCCTCTGGCTCTCCGTTTGAAGGTCTTGTGTTCTCATCAGTTCGGAAAGAGAAGGCAAGGACAGGCAAGATGAATGACATCAACAGCCAGACGATACTTCTAGGGATGTGTGATTGAGACAAATGGGGCTTGTTACATTAGCAGGGATACTAAATCCTATCCCCTGTAGATCCAGGGGAGATAAAGCTGAAACTAGAGGCCCCCAACCTTTGTAGAGATCAGCAGTGTCATGACACCTCAGAAAGAGGGCTTATTCATACACTGGATCCAGTCATTATCTCACAGCTTTTTCACCTGGCAGTTTTGTCTTCCACCATGCAAGCGATACCTTGACTTGGTTTTCTTTGGAAATGTAGAGAAACAAATGGATTGTAGGTAAGAACGACAGACATTTACTGTCCAATTAACAAAAGCTGCCACTATTAGTAGTGTAACTGGGAATATTTCCATCACATATCATTTATATTTAATTATACTAAATGTGAATAATGATTACTCCAAACACCTGATGGTCACCATGGTAAATATAAACTTTTTATAAGTAAATTCTGGATGATTAAAGCCAAATGAATGACTGTGAATGTGAATGGCTTGATTAAGTATAATTGTAGAAACGACTGTTATAATGCAATTCAAAGTAAGAATCATAATCATACACACCTTTAGTCCCGGGTATGCAAATAAATGGCTATTTATTTTCTCCACTGACTTTTGAGGAACTGCACCAAATCAGGAGTTCCATGCTCTTTCCCTGTTGAGCCAGGCTTTATGCAGCACATTCCAGGATGACAGGGGGGTATGAGAGGTAGTCTGCTGCCATGCAGAGTTCACAGACTGCTTACAGCGTGTGAGGCAGTCCCCCTACACCGCTGTTTTTATAGGCCTATAAACACTGGCCTGGTTTTGTTAAACATGGCAGGATTAAGCAGCCATGCACAAAGCATACTTCTCCCTTAGCTTGCAGAAGGGGGCCAGAGCAAAGCACTCTCTGACTAGCTTCCTCCTACCTTTGGGTGAACCTGCTTCAGTGACTATTGGTGAATGTGCTGTGGAGCTTAATCTCAGGAAAATAAAGAAGTGCCAAGATTAATGATTGCATAAACATATCCCAAAGCCCTGGAGTAATAATCAGCTCTATAGCCCATTCTGCTCCAATGCAAAGGCTCTTAAGAGTCAGGTGACAGGCAGTGAATCCCTCCCTTTTCACCCCACCACTGTCTCGTCTTAACCAGGAAGCTGCCCTGCTTTGTTGCTTCATCAACACCAGGAAGCAGTCAATACTTTCCACTGGAGAGGCAGGAGATGTTGTACAGGATACTCCAAGAGAGAACTACTGAGCCAGAGCTGGAGACAGACAGGGTGTACTACAGAGAACTACTGAGCCAGAGCTGGAGACAGACAGGGACTTCCACAGTATTACAGAGAACTACTGAGCCAGAGCTGGAGACAGACAGGGTTTACTACAGAGAACTACTGAGCCAGAGCTGGAGACAGACAGGGACTTCCACAGTACTACAGAGAACTACTGAACCAGAGCTGGAGACAGACAGGGACTTCCACAGTATTACAGAGAACTACTGAGCCAGAGCTGGAGACAGACAGGGACTTCCACAGTATTACAGGGAACTACTGAGCCAGAGCTGGAGACAGACAGGGACTTCCACAGTATTACAGGGAACTACTGAGCCAGAGCTGGAGACAGACAGGGACTTCCACAGTATTACAGAGAACTATTGAGCCAGAGCTGGAGACAGACAGGGACTTCCACAGTATTACAGGGAACTACTGAGCCAGAGCTGGAGACAGACAGGGACTTCCACATTATTACAGAGAACTACTGAACCAGAGCTGGAGACAGACAGGGACTTCCACAGTATTACAGAGAACTACTGAGCCAGAGCTGGAGACAGACAGGGTGTGTCTCTCCTCTCCTCTCCCTCTTACTAGGGCCTGACAAGGCCACAGCGATCAATCTCAGGCCCTCAGAACAAGGCACACCGCAGACACCTGTCACAACCACTAATGAAGATAGGATGGTTTGTCATAAAGCCGCCTCTTGAACACAGTTCTGAATGTTCTGTCAACCTGTTCTTCATTAAAAGTTACCATGAAACAGGAACTTTAAGACCTGGGCAGAAATGGTTTAGTTGTTGTGAAGAAAGTACAGCAATAAATCATGAGTCCAAACCAAACAAGGCCATTAAAATGCCATTAGGACCATGCTCCTATCCCTATGCCCGCATATCCCGGTCATCTCAATGCAGTGCACGCAACCTCTCAGCTGCTTTCTCCTAAACAAGCCAGTCACTGCTAAGGCCTGGTACAGTGTAGCAGGGAATCCGGCGTCAGGTCTGACGCAGAACAGGAGAAAGATGGAGTGACAGATAAGTGAGCAGGGAAGCCAGGGTCCAGAACAGGGTAGGGGAAATGGGGACATGGAACTTGGATAGGTGGGCTGGTGAAGATCCAGGAGGCTGTGCCCCAGCATGAGCACAGGAACAGCTCGCCTGTCTAATGAGAGGTGGAGAACCCTGTGGGACCCCCCCCCCCAGGCACGTTCATTAAGAGATGAAAAAGTGTTTCCTGTGGCCGAGCAAGCCCCCGCTTCGGCACAGACATGTTTAATTTAGGACCCTGGGATGAGAGGCCAGATTGTCCAGGTCTGATCAACCAGGCCAGAGAAGCCGGTAACAGACAGGGGTTACTGAGCCTGAGGAGAAGTGAGTATTTACCTGTCGAGTGGCTTCGTTGTGCAGTCTCCTATTGACACAAGCTTTAAGGGGTAACTGCTCATGATATTTGTCTGTATATTAATCTGTGCTTTTCTATTTGTAAACACAGTCAACTGGTCAAATACATAACACCATAGAAATGTATAATTCTATGGTTATTGTATGGGAGGTAACAGGGAGAAACTAAGAGTATTTTTAAGTTCAAGTTCTTGATTTTCTTGGTTGCTGTTATTATGATGTTTTATGCCCTGGGCAAAACATAATAGATTCATTTAGCTCAGGATATTTATTGGAATAGAAATCGGGATTATGATAGCGCAGTTTCAAATTCTAATGATAGTATGGTAACAGGCATTTGTTACACTACAGAGACGCACATATGCAATCAAGGTAGAGTTAAGTAAAACAGAGAAAAATAATAAATATCTTTAAATCTCCTTGTTTAAAACTAATGTTGTTTTCTAAAAAAGATAAGGCATAGCACCAGTTCATTCTAATCCGAACAACAAGAAGAGGGACATTACAGGGTATTGGAAAGGAAATACATCCCTTCTTATTACAACTGCTTATCCCTTTTACTTGTGAATCATCTTATTTATTAAGACTGTCTCCTTGCCTTGTTAGATATGTAGAACCAATCTTCCGTAATTAGCAACCGCTAACCTTTAGGGTACTAATCCCCCGTGAATTGTGGATTTGTACATCAAAGCAACCTTCTCCCAAATAGCTGGTGCTTGAAATTACAGTCAATTTCAAACCTGCAATTATTTTTATAGCATGGATGCAAACAGCCTCCTCTTTTATGTCTCCCAGAATCCCATGGGTTTGCAGTAAAGAATCCTTAATCTACTCCAGTAGAATCCAAATATAGAGTTAACACTGGATTTCTAAATGCAGATATACAGCCAAGTGCCTGCTGAGCTCATAAAGTGGGAAACACTTCCTTTTGCATCTTAAAGATTTGATTTCTTTGCAGGTTAGATGCGTCACATAAAAAGCATGCAATTGCTATGGGAGATAAAATCAAACATGCTTGAATTCTATAATAGAGCATGACTACATGGCCAGTTCTCATCCCATCCTTTTCTCACACTTAAATTTGAAGTTAATTAAACAATCACTGTCTGCCCCATATGTCTTATGTAATGGCTTGTCAATGGATGTGCAAACATGGTGCTTGCTCAGATTGCTAGATGGCAAAGCAATTTGAGCCCTTTCTGATTCTCAAGGTCAGGGTAAATCACGTAAGAAAGGTGAAGATTATACAGAGAGAAGCATCAAAGTAAGCTTCCCACACACACTCACACAAGCTTCACGCAAGAAACACAGGAAGCAGGAGACAGAATTTTTCAGAATTCAGAGAGAAGGCGCCTCCAGCGATCATTTTCGCTAATGAGAGACATGAGTAACATATGTCAGAGTTGTACACCAGGGGACAGCGATGGGCTTTCATTCTGTCAATCTAACACATTCATACTTCTACCACATTAGTGTCATATGTCATAATAAGTAGATTGAATAAGGGCCAATCTCTGTAATTGTTTAAGTATACAGTTTAAATGTCTGCATGCTTTTCTCCTCCCAAGAAACAAAAGCTAATTCGAAGAGAATATGCTCGATTTCAAACTCAGGAGTGTCCTCAATGAAAGCCTGCAATACTCTCCCCAATGGTCTGTTAACTAACATCTCCGTGACCACTGCAATCACTTATCCATTTCAGGGTGGAGAGAGGATTTAGATTGAACTTTTACTAAGTAAAACTTTTTTCTTCATATCATCTGTGCACTAACTGGCATTTTCTAAAACAGTAAATGTGTTTAAAATGTAGCTGCGTTCTGAAAATATAAATACATTAATCAAACCATACTATCAACATTACAAATACAATCATCAAGGAAGATGACAATGCACAATGATATTAGTACAAACCTGTGGACAAAATTGAAAAGTCAGTCTTTTAAAGTAGATATGTTCTGTTCTCATAAGCCAACATTGTTATTGACTTGTCCAATACTGGCCAAAGCTTACAGCAGGAAAAATAAAACTTCTAATTAAACAGACTGCCTCAAAAAGGAGAAAACTGCAAGAAATTACAGGGTTTCCTGTTCAAACCTGAAGTGCTATTTTGAAGACACAAAGATCACACTGTTGCACTATAGTATTCTTAGTGATTTAAGAGTGATTAATGAAAAACAATGTTGTTCGATTTTTAGAGGCGCTCCTAGACCTCCACTAAAACATTAGCAAGTAATGGAAATCCCTTGACTTACATTACTCTACTGTAACACGGCCCCCGCAGTTACACACAGATTACCATACTAAATGGTAAATTACACCATGACACAGAACACCTGATGTAAAATGCATGCAGAATGGGGGAGACTGTCATGGAATGTCATGGAAAACTTGAGCATGACGTGAAATAATGTCAAATTAAGATTCATACAGCTATCTACTCTGTCCGAACAGAAAAAGCTTCTAGATGGGTTCATATTCCATAAAGACATTTCCAGCAAGTTCTCAAACAACAAGCATCCAAATATGATTTAACAAGAAATATTTAACAAGAAAAAGTCCTCTCCGCACACTATATATGCAGTGATGTCAGAATAATAGTCAGAAAAAGAACATACGAAACTATCTGAGCATTTGCTTAGACATTGCATGTAGCAAAGATATACGAAGGTACATTGGCTTGGAAGAACAGAACACTGTAGAGTATGTGTGTGCTGTTACCTAAATGTAAAATTGATAGGGCACACAAACAAAAAACTGATTGTATCCAAATTGCGTCATCTGTTTACTATTCCATTTGGAGTTTGTGAAAAAGACAGACAAACACAAGCTGATATATTGCCCTTGTGTCACGGTATGGCAGGAGCATTCACACAGAGATTCATCTCTCACTTTAGAAGCCAAATGATACGTCTAATATGCTGCTAGCACGGTTATTTTTAACTTCTCCAGCTGTCAGATAATGCAGCTTGACTGTCAGCACTGGTGTGTGTGTTAAAAGGTTGCAAACTCTTTTCAATTTACTGTTCCCTTTGAGCATATTACAAAATGCACATTCCATTAGTGTGGCTGATTGACGTTACTTTTCACTTATCGAATTCAAAGGCAGATTAAAAAGAGAGTTGACTAGATGGAAATGGAGTCTTCGAAATAACTATTTGAATTTGGCTTTGACATGCCTTGCCAATAATTACAATCCCATGAATTTTTTTTCAGAACTCAGTTGGAAGAACAAGCTGGTTCTCTGCTCATTAATTGGATACAATAATGTCTTCTCCAGAGTATATTCAGGTCAGGTCTTGGATTCTTACTATTCACTGTGGTATTCAGGGTTTATTTGCAGGTCCTCCACAGTTGCTCTTACACTGACATTCTTTAACAAGACCTGGCAGATTTGAACACACATTATAAATGTTATTCATACTCTTTATTCTTATTGTTTTATAACATCTTGTCAAACTGTTGAACTCTCTAAAGTCTTTGTACTTTTTGCACTTCATTTCCCTTTTGTACTAAAACATGGAATTGTAGGATGATCATGCCATTGATCATTTATTTATTTTAATTTCTTCAACTGCTGCATTGTATACCACACTATGTTGATATCATCTATGAAAACACAAAGGCCCTACTTAGGAATTAGATATAGTGCATAAGAACCTTTGCAGATTAGTTCTTAAATAAAATGTTAAGACGCTTCACCATACAATGTATGTACGAAATTGTGACAAATGCATTAATACCAATTTCTTCTTAAATATCTGAATATGTATATAATATATGAAAAACACAATTTACAACAGTACAAATGACAAATTACATGGATACTGATGGTAATACTGTAGCTTACATTTAGATATTAGAGAATTAAAATCACATTAAAAACAATATTAATAAGTAAAAACTATTTTAGAAACAAAATAACAATGTTAATTTATTTTTAAATTATGTTATTATGTATTTTTTCTATTTCATTTTAAATTAAAACAATGACTTTCAAAACTAATTATTTTATGGTGACTTTGGTTTTATGTTCATCCCAGTTTACACAGATGGAAGAAATAGCTCTAACAAAGACACAATTAGGTTATCACTGCTCTCCACCTATGAACCATTAAAGTTGATTGAATATTTTCTGGATAAAATCCCCACTGTTAAATTATTGATTATTGATCAGACTGTGAAACTCAGCACTGAAGCAAACCACTCAGGCACTGTCAAGAAAATGCCAACAATCACTTTGAAAGAGCTACAGAGCTCTTTAGCTGGGATTTGAATAATGGTATACCGATGAATCATGTCAAATGCTCTGAATAAAAGAAGCAGTTACTCAAAAAACATCATCTATAAGCATTAGTGAACCAGCTGCGATGTGAAGAAAGGTTTTGTGGTCAGATGAGATAGAGCTTCTAAGGCCCAGACCAAACATCTGTACATTTAAAAATGTTTATGCTGCTAATTAATGTTTGTATGTATGTATGTATGTATGTTTGTATGTCATCACATTATTAAAATTATCATTATTTTATTAGATAGTTGCAATACTACATTTGTACACATTGTAAGTTGTATTTAATTTTTTTATCCTGAAAAATATCAAACTCCTTTAGCAAATTAATTACATTTTAAGATCAATTTAGGACACCAAGTTGTAGGACCTACGTATTTAGGTACTGAATATAATTTCATAGCAAAGCTTGTGTGCAAAAAACCTTGTATTCTTTACCAGGTCTAAAGAATCTATATATTTAATTTTGTAGCTCCAAATTCTATAGAAAAATTAAAACAGTAAACCACTGACCCTAAAAAAATTTGTGTAAGGTCTGAATAATTTGTACAAGAGACCCCAAAGGCTGGTCCCCTAGACTATTTTCTTTCAGAAAATATAACTTGTTTTGTAGTTGAAACATTTGGAGTTTTTTCCAGAACTTTTAACTCTGATTAAAAACCACATTCAACCAGCCCTTTATAACGCCATACATGAATGACTTATATTGAAAAATGAATGGATTAATACACACTGAGGTGTTTATAACAGAACCTGACTAGATCTTGACATCTCACAGACAAGAGTCCTAGAGAATTAACTCATCAGATGGCACTGGAAATGAAGGCATATAAGTGGGTGCAGGTACGGTTAGACTCACAGAAAGTGCCCAAAAACAATTACATTTACACAGGCATCAATTGAATAGTCATGGTAAAACACTGGCCTATTATATCTGCCAAATCAAATAATATGCACAGAGCTTCCATGAAATCATTTCCCACTGTTGTAATAACCAGCAGACCTGATCATATTCTTGGCCATCAGAAGAGAACTGTAGAAGGCTATGAAAGTGCAACAAGTGCAATTGTAATCTGTGCACTAGGCCAGGACTGGACTATCAGTCAGTCAGCTGCCAGCTTGTCTGTCTAGGTCGCCTGCTCTCTACAAAAAAGCCTTCCATGTGCAAGCCCTGACACACCATGATGGGGATTAGGACTAAGCTACCTATTTGGGTAAAACAAGATAAATACCAGACTCAGCCAAGACCCTGGAATTTCCACCCCTCAGCTTAGGTGACCATACCTGGGCTCAAGTACCTGGGCTCACCTCTGCACAATCCTGACCAACATGTCTAACAGCAAACTACAGTAGTTAGCAGAGAGATTTCCATTACTGTCTAAAGCAGACCATGAAGGAGAGTTTCTGGAGCTCTGGTTCACAATGACAGGACAGCAAATCACTATAACAATTTGGCAAACCGTACTCCCTTACTCAAATGTACTACATACAGTATAATGCTTATAAATATCACAAGCCAGTCTCGTCTTGCTGCAGTTGGGCCAAAGGCAAGACATAATATTAGGGCATAAATTGTTTGGAGTTACGTTGTCCACTTTTTGCTTTTGGAACAGAATAAAATGTATTTGTGTTATATTTCATCAGAGATGTTGATGCGAAACATAATCATGACATGATGATTTCCCCAAAAATGATGTTTTGTTAAATCATACTGTTTTTCTGTTAGAGGACTAGCTAGGAAAGTATATCTTAGAAAATAAATCAAGCATTCTTATCTGTAAACTCAATGCAATATCCCTATACCTAATATAGTATTGTCTGTATTTACAGAGACAATCACATTTAATTTCTCTGTTAAGATTTTCCACATATTACATTTTTAAATAAGCCTGCTTATTGGCAGGATCTCACTATGCACATGGCAGCTAGTCAACACAATCAGGTGCCAATGGCTTGCTCCTCTAAGGGCTACATGAGCATGGATTAATAGCGGTGGGGACGCGTTCTGCATCCATCCTGAAGGGAAACACAGTCTCTTACAGTACTACCACTTTCGACATACACACCTGTCTTCAGTAAGACCCTGATTCTGGTTTGTAATTGTAATCTTCACGTAACACTAGAACTGTCATAATTATACACAAAACACATACAGAAAGAAAGATCAAGCAAGTCTTGCCCTGAAGAAAACACCATATCAATTACAGTCAAAGGCTGTACTGGTGGCATGGATGTAGCCCTGATGAAGAAGAACACATGGCTCTGAGAGTTTTTCTAGAAAGCCGTTGCAATCCTCCTTCTTGCTAGTTAAATTACAGAGGAGGTCGCGGCAGGGACTCCTGCACAGCTCCAAGTGGACGTCAACAATTCTCCTGGCGTGTTTATCAACATGGCTGCCTTGTGTAATTGGCATAATTGTCAGGTTAGAGCCGGCAACAAATGGGGTGCCTCTTGGTGAGTGGGGGGGGGGGGGGGGGTGTCATTAAAGGGCCATGTTTCTGGAGGCACTCCCGGGGACATACAGACGAGCATGTTGGAAAGACAGCTTGCCTGATAAAATGGCTGCCTCTTATCTCTGCTATGCATATGAAAGGCTTATGCCTTCTCCATGACATATTCCATGCCTTGTCACCATGGGATTTGCCCAGTTAGATGAGAACAGAAGCACTAAGAAAAAAGAAAAAAGTCAATGTATCGCATACATATCCCCATCTCACCACTGTCAACAACCACGTTGTGTGTGTATGTGTAGGCTACACTTGTTTAAATGACAACACAAAATCATGAGACTTTTTCAGTAAACCTTAATGGCTATATTCAGTTGATAACTACATATTTGTTCATATCATTCAATTACTTTTAAATTATTTAGACAACACTAGCAGCACAGGGAACTTGGTAAGCCAAGAACAAGCCTTGTTTATCTCCATAATCTGTGAATACTTAATATAATAATGATATACAGTATTAATTACCACAATGTCGTGGGCCATCCTGAAAGCTAATAATTTGTATCTTCTTTGCTGAGTAGCATAGTGTGCTTATTAATCTGTCAACACAGGCTTTTTTTTTTAAATTTATTTTTATTCTTCTTTACTCCATAAAAATAAACAAGATGCCTCTTTTGAGTTACAGCTGTGTAATTGGTTGGAGCAGCAAATTAATTTATGTATAAATGTATTTTCAATTTGAGGTAAGCTGCAGTCATGAAAGCTAAATCACCAGAAGGGAGAAGATTATAATTACTTAGCAGCTATCTTAGATGCACTATGTGTGAGCAAAGTAAGTGTCATAATACAGTTCAAATAGCAATGCAAACATTATTGTTATGTAAGATACAATAAAATAAAAAACTGTGCCAGTCATTTGTTAAAAGCCAAATACGAGGTTTTTGCAGCACACTAGTGACCTACTATATTAGCTATGTTAGAGGAGTTGGGGGAAAACACATTAAAAACGTATATCTGTTACAGTAAAAATATTTCTTTTTGCAATAACCAGTAACATAAAACGGCACTGTACCAATTTTAGTAACAATGTAAAACATATTTTTAGCTGTAACTGTCATTGCCCGCCTAACAATTATTTATTTATAAATGTGAGCACAATATTTAAAAAACCTGTTGCCCCATAAATTTCCTCTCTCTAAGTTCCTGCTGACGTAAAAAGAAAATTCCACCAGTGTTGCTCTTAAGACCCCCTTGTATTCCACTGTACTTAAGCCCTCAAAATCAGAATACTAATCCATATCTAGTAAGCATCATAGTGTTTATGGGCTGCTGTGGTGGCAATTCATTGTTGTGTCATAATATACAATTCTGGAATAGTCAGTGCGTAATAAAATAATGTGCATTAAGAACTTACGCTGAGGGGCTTTCAGTGAAAAAAAAAAAATTACTTGTGAAAAGGGTTAAATCGGTCATTTGATGCTATAAAAGCAGCATTTTTCACAAATTCAGAATTGCATTACACCTGACTTAATGGGTCCCAACTGAAATGTTCCAAATGTTATTTTAAAAGGCTGCATGTCTTTCAGGACACAAAACGATACTGCAAGTACATATACAGCTTTGGCTTTGATATGGGTCTTTTGGGAGGAAAAAAACACTACTATGTGTTCTCCTTATTGTCATCGTTGGCATCACGTGATATTTTAGAAAATGCATATCCATTGTTTGGAGTAAACTCTCCAGTTCATCCCATAGACAGCCATTGAAAATTTTAAACTCAGCTAATGTTACTGTAATTAGCTCAAGTTTGAAAGGTTGGAGTGAAACCCATCATGAAAGTTAAAATACGTTACCTGTCCATGACGTAGGCGTAATGTTACAACAAATGTTGCGTTGGCAGGCTAATGTTAGATACAGCACTGCTACACTAGATTGCTGTTTAAAGTTGCCAGTGGCATATAGAAAATGTGTTCTTCAAACCAGTCTGCTGTTTAACTCAGTGGTGAGAGCAGCTGAGTTTGGGTCCACATAAAGGCTATTCTTTGGGAATGTATAGAAATGTGCCAACTTATTCAAAACAACACTGTAGTTCAATTACTTCTGAAACAATTCTGTACAACTCTAGAATAGGTAAATGCATATCCCCAGGAATCTGATTGAGATTAAATAGTTACTAGGCTGATATGGAGAATTATCCTTATGATTGAATACTGTGATGTTTTTCTTATACTACGCTATTAAATTCACTTCTGTAATATAACACATTGTGACAACATGGGTAAATCTAAATTTGCCTACTCATTCAAAACAACACTGTAGTTGACATATGAAGTACTCTGTATACCTCAAGCTTTTCAAACTGCATTGTTCTAAGCTCTGGGCAATATTATCCCCAGGCTAAGGCTGGTCCTGTGTTAGCTTACCCTGTGTTCACACAAGAGTTTGTTAACTCTGGGCTAAGGATTCACACTTGTATTCCTAAGCCGTAGGATAGCGGACAAACATGATTCAAGACTATTTTACCTTCTATCTATGACAAGCTACGAATGTTACATTCTCTCTGGCATGCAAAATTTTTTACAAGTACATCACTGACAAGCGATCAATGTTACGCTACCATGATTCAATTGACAACTTCATGACATCAGTTTATCAAGATGCCCACCCAGTCAGTATTTGCTTTGTCAACTTGGTTAAAACTATGCAATGAAAGACAAATAATGGCGATGTGAAATACGAGGCAGAGAATGTGACCTATATTCTTTCAACATATTTGCTAGATTTACGTCCAAAGCAAGCTTCAGTAACTACTCCACTATGATTTAGCAGATATAATGAAACAAAAAAGTGAAAAAAGAGTGAAAGGACCGAAACAGAAATACATTGTAGTTGTTGGAAACAGCGTGTGCCAAGAGCATATGCAAATTAAGTGAAAGGGCAGGTTTTGAGATTGGACAATAAATGTTCTTGACCCCATTTCACACTGGTTATATGGTCATTGTGTTTCTGGGGCTAGCCCTGAAAAGTCGGTGCTAACCCTGCTCTGGAGCAGGGCCAACTAGCCCTAGGCTAAAGGTGGTGCTAGCCAACTTTCAAAATATGCAAGTGTGAACATTTGCTTTGCCCTGGGTTAAAACTTGCCCCATTCTCTTTACCCTAGTCTAAGGTGCAGTGTGAACATGCCTAATGTGATTATGGCAACGATGAAGATTTATCATTTATGATCAAATGTGATGTTTGTCATACTATGCTATTGTGGTGATGTTTTTTTGTTATACTATGCTATTTAGCTATTAAATTTGTTTCTATAATGTAGCATATTGTGACAAAACTTAATGATGTGTCTTGCTGTTGTTCAAAACTATGTTGATTATCACAAGCAAATACATAATATATCCATTAACAGGTGTGCTTGCTTGTTTTTGTATGGAAAATGTGTTTGGTGCTACAAGCTGCTGCATAGCCCATTGTTCAGCGCAACTGTGTACAACTCAGGAAGATCTAAATCAATACCCCCATGAAACTGATTGTGATAAGTAGTTAGGCTAGTACTATCGGTAAAACAGCAAAATGAGTGACAACATGTTTACTGATGCCTTGTTTATGTTAAAATGATTGGATTGACAAGGTCATGTAAGTAAAGAGGGAGAAAGGGATGTGTCAGCTAAATATATGGAAGAAAACATTTATTCAATTGATTTATTCAAGCTAATACAGGGAAAGAAACAACACAAACATGTTGGGGTGCGTAAGACCCATAGAACTCATATATCTTCATTTGACAGGACTGTCAAGATCTGGGCTACATATATCGAGAAACATTAGCAGTACTCTGTTGGTAACGATTTAGCTGATTAAAGGGAAGTGGGGGTCCTCAGTGTAATGGGGTCAAAAACATGCAACTTGCTACAGCCTTAAAGCAACAACAAAACCAGAAGGGAAAACTTTCATACATGTTGTAAATGTGTTACTGAAATCCTAAGATGCTGTTAATAGCAACACTTTCTAATTTCACAAAAAGAATCAACAAAAGAATCAGCAAGTCAACATCGGAATTCTCCCTGGTCTTGTAGCATTGTCTAAGAGATTGTAAATGTCACCACAATGAAAGCATGCCCCCCACACCCCCACTGCATTGTCTACAGTCACAAAGACTGTAGCCAATGTAGTATAGTGGACAAAAGAATATCTGTAATCAGTGTTGCCGTTTTTGCAGCGGTTTTCGTTATTTACTTTGATGCATGTATTTCCCAAGCATGTGACTTGTTTTTATCCCTATTTCCTCGTCTCTAAGTAGTTTTTTCTTGAGTTCCCAGTCTACACAACACATGTGAAATACCTGCTGTGTGGTAGCATTGGAACGGTGTAAATGCTGTTACCAAAGCTCATTTTATTTATCTACTGCTTAGGGTGACCAGATTCAGCTGGGTGAAATATGGGACAGTCCATTTCACCCCCCTGCAAACAAACACCCACCACCTACACACAATGCTCAACAAAGTAGGGCCTACTATTTTACTGTACATCAAACTGTTTTATCCAATACACAAATACAGACTATTGTGTTTGTACCGAATTAATTGAATTGAAGAATCAAAACAGCGTTTCACTCAGAACAACACATTGCATGTGTTCATCTCTCTGGCAAAGATGAACTGTTTCAACTGTAAAAGCAAAAATATTGACAACGTGACAAATAAATGAAATGGATTGAAACAACAACAAAATAGTGTTTGCACTCCGGATAACATGAACACATTAAGCTCTGAAAAATTAACACAGTCAATGTTTCAGGTGTACACAGCAAAAACTGTAATAACGTAGCAGAATTATGCCTACTCACTTTTGCTAATTTGATTCGGGGGGGTGTTCCTTGTTGTACTTTTCACATGAGCCAATCTTTCTCAGAGTCCGCTTGTCTTTAATGAGTTTTTCATAGAAAGCGGTTCACTTTAATGCAAAATTTACTAGAACAAATAACATTGCCTTCATTGACAGTGTTGCCAGATGTGATTGCCTGTAAACCGCAAAATCGCCTGCAGACTCCAGAAAAAAACTGCCCTAACCTAAACAAACCTATCTGTAAATCCACCCGCCTAAGCCAATTTCTGCCCACACACTGTCATTAAAAAAACATTTTTCGGGAAACCGTCCCATCTGGCAACATTGTTCATGGATGGTTGTTACAGTGAGGAAGGATTTCGTGCACACAGGTGTTTGGGCTTGGCAGCTCGTGAGAACTAAAATGTGATTGGATCGTAATCTGTAAAAAATGAGGAACTTAAGACTGACAGTGGGGGCAAATCATGACAACCTGTCACATTCGAATGGGCAGTAGGTCAGACCAATCAAAAACAGGACTAAGTGAAAATACAGGACAAAACAAGAATTTTTTCTAGATAAGTCGGGACACCTGAAAATGGACTGAAATACAGGACTGTCCCAGGAAAACGGGACGTCTGTTCACCCTATTTATGATGCTCTTCAGTTCCTTGACATTTTGGCCACTATTCTCCCTGCAACTCCCTCCAGGTCTTTGATCAGTACTTTTGTCTTATTATCTCTTTCTCGCTTCTCCAAACCATACCCCCTTAGACCCCACGTAGATGGTCATGTGTTGTCGTAATATTAATTCTCTCTCTTACTACACTCCGTTTCCTTGCCTGGGGTTGTTTGCACTGTGTTCCATCCTCCTAGATCTATTTGCTGCCTTTGACACTGTGAATCTTTCTCTCCACCCTCACATGCTGGGAGTGTCAGGCTATGCACACTCTTAGGTTGCATCCTATTAGGCAGGCTGCTCCTACTAGGGGATGTGGAAAGGATCTGTGTCTGCCATGTGGGATGTGATTTAATGGTGTTCCGCAGGGCTTGGTTCTAGGCCTTATCCTCTCCCCCAATACATCAAGGTACCTGGCTCCGTCATGTCCTCACATCGTCTCTCCCATCGTTATGGATTAGACTTGACTATTTTCCCTTCCCCCTCTTAAACCCAGGTGCTGTAATGAATCTCTGCATGCTTGGCTGGCATGTCGTCCCATCACTTTATCCTCAACAAGACAAAGCTCCTCAGATGGACGGCATGCCCACTCCAAGACCTCTTCATCACAGTTGACAACTTCACGTTGTCCCCTGCCAGGATGAGTAGAACCTTAACATGGCACTAGACAAAAACAGGAGTTTCACCACAAACATCATTAGTGAATCTCTCCTGCTCCTGCAAGGTTTATAAAGTACAAACTTACCTCACACAGGCAAAGTTACTAATCCACACACTAATCATATCACATCTGGACTATTGCTACTCACTGTTAGTAACATTCCCAGCATGTGCCACAAACCCGTTCAACTTATTTAGAATGTTGTAGTTCACCTGATGTTCAACCTTCCCGTGGTCACAAGAGGAGAAAAGAAAAAAGAATGTGTTGAAAAGAAACTAGCCAAAGGGAGTAGTCAGGAGGTTGAAGTCGCACAGTAATATGTGTGGTTAGTGATGGGAAAGGGAGTAAATCTCAACTTTGAAAAAATAAGTAGCCATTTGCCGGACCCATGACAACCAGATGGTCTCGGATTATGGGAAAACATAAACGAAGAGTGCAGCAGAAAAACTAATATGTTCTGGGGTAATCCATGTCTCCATCAGGGCCAGAAATACTAGGGCATGGATACTGCAGGATGGGAAAATCAAGATGTGGCCAATAGATGTAAAATCTAAAAATCTGTTATTGTTATTTACTTTATAAGAATACATTCTTTTAAAACCAATTAGGGTCGGGCTGTTGCTAAGAGACAGAAATACAGGGCTTTTCCCCTTGTTGGCTTGGAGATTAGAACCAGCAACATTTTGTTTACCCGGCCAGCATTGTTCACCAATCTGTTACCCAGCTTTATTTCTCTATACTATGGTATATATTGATACTGCATAAATCATAAGAACTATTTTATTTTGTTATGGTGGAACCTAGAGAATAGATATTAGGAATACTTCGTCAGCAAATGTATGTATTGAACTTGAGCTTGACCTAAAGTAATTTAAATGTATATTCTTTTGTTGAAAGAACACAAACGCTTTATTTCCTCAGGCACAGGTACAATATGGGTTGTTTACATAGGACATCCTCGACATAATCACAGATACAGGTGGTGGATGTATAGAGAGATCTTCTGAGCTACTAAATGACGGACATGCTTCCATTTACAAATGCTTCAAATAATAACAAAATACCTCCACCATTTAAGCCTATACATTGTGTTCCATTATCATTATTCTTATAGTAGTGTTTAGGGTGCAGCTAACATATTCCTATTGGGATATCCAGGGTTAAGTGAAATATTGTGTCTAATGTGGCCTTCCAATAATGAATGAGGCTTTTACTGAAACATGTTCATCAAATTACAGTATGAATATGGAGAAAGTTCTTATTAATACAAATCTATTCATGTCAGGAGTATGGTACAGCTCTTCACCATAAGCTACTAACTGATTGAATGAACTAAAGGAAGTACAGAATATCCAGTACTTGACTATACTCCTTCAAAGGCATAAATTATACTCCTCGACTGCAGACTGGAGGATCTGATATTGAACATGGAGACAGTAACTGTGGCTTTTCTATCAAAACATAATGACCACATGCCTGTCTGTGGGCCTTCCCTTGCCTTTTGCATTTGTCCCCCCATCCCCCGATGGTCCGGTTTATGGCTCCACTGCTACCAGAGTGCAGAACAGGGCCCAGAATGCTCATTAGTGATTAAAGTGACCATCACTGTGTCTCCAATCATTACTGTTCCCCACTGAATAAGAAGGGGAGACACTAATAGAGCTCAAGCATGCACATACATCACAGCCTCACATTACCAGGCTTTATGCTTAACAAACAGGCCCTTTCAACATTCAATCTTCATTTGAAAATAGCCATTTAAAGGAATTTTCAGCGTGGCTTCGATCGGCTCTCATCAAAAGTCACCCCCACTGATTCAGTGAACCCAATTACAGAACTGAGTGAAGTCGCAGGTGCTCCTGACTTGATGGAACAACTTAGGAGTTCTTCTTACCAGCTCCTCTGATAGAGAACTGCAGTGATCTGAGTCTGAGATACAAGCCCTCTCCTGTCCTAAATCACTGATCAACCTCTTGTTCATCTACTTCAGCCAGAATAGGTCAGGTTAGCAAGGTCTGTCAAACACTGACCATGCATAACCTTACCTTACCTAGGAGCTGCATATTTTTAAATGAAGGTATTTCAATCTGGCAGCAATATGTGTTTATTGAAGGGGGTTAGTTGCCAGAAATTTAGACTGTGCAGCTCCAAATGAAGATCAGATACGTGTTCAGAAACCACAGCTGCGAGCCCATGTTATTTCTGTGCCTATCTACTGAGTTTCAGTGGAGCCACTCTCCTCTAGTGGGCAGGCAGCAGATCCACCCTCTGATTCAGTGCCATGGAAATGGCTTGTGATGAGTTGGAATATATAGTTGCAGAATAAGATGTTGGAACAGGTGCACCTTTAACTACAATAGCCACCAGTTCCACACAAGCAAAACTGCATTTCCACAGACGCTGTTATGCATGGAGCATTCTCATATACATATTTGCACTTAAGCCTATTAGCAACACCTTGGCATCTCTAACACAAAACATTAGCATTTCTCCCACATATACTGTATATGTTGCCAGCATATCAATAGCATGGATAGCTCTCCAAGGGAGACCCATTGCTGGGGTTACATCCACGAATTACTGACAGATCTTCCAACCCTACAAACAAGTAGCAAACTGCAATGAAATGAGATGCATGATGCTGACAAGAAATAACACCTAGAATGAGGCAAATCCTTTCTACATTAGCTCTCATTCCACTTACCATCAAAATTCCTTCTATTGTGCATGAACAAAACATCCAGATTCTAAGGGAACATTAAAAACAGACAGGTGTCAGTCACTGCAACTGTGACTATATTCACATTTCTTACAGTGGGGAGAACAAGTATTTGATACACTGCCAATTTTGCAGGTTTTCCTACTTACAAAGCATGTAGACGTCTGTAATTTTTATCATAGGTACACTTCAACTGTGAGAGACGGAATCTAAAACAAAAATCACATTGTATGATTTTTAAATAATTAATTAGCATTTTATTGCATGACATAAGTATTTGATCACCTACCAACCAGTAAGAATTCCAGCTCTCACAGACCTGTTAGTTTTTCTTTAAGAAGCCCTCCTGTTCACCACTCATTACCTGTATTAACTGCACCTGTTTGAACTCGTTACCTGTATAAAAGTCACCTGTACACTAACTAAATCAAACAGACACCAACCTCTCCACAATGGCCAAGACCAGAGAGCTGTGTAAGGACATCAGAGGTAAAATTGTAGACCCGCACAAGGCTGGGATGGGCTACAGGACAATAGGCAAGCAGCTTGGTGAGAAGGCAACAACTGTTGGCGCAATTATTAGAAAATGGAAGAAGATCAATCTCCCTCGGCCAGGGTCCCTGCTGCAGTGTGTGCAAACCTGATCAAGAACTACAGGAAACGTATGATCTCTGTAACTGCAAAAAAACTTTACTGTACCAAATATTAAGTTCTGCTTTTCTGATGTATAAAATACTTATGCCATGCAATAAAAGAACCTATAACAAAATTTACAGACTTCTACATGCTTTGTAAGTGGGAAAACCTGCAAAATCAGCAGTGTATCAAATACTTGTTCTCCCCACTGTATGTCAGAACCTGCAGGAACATAACATTTGCAATATTCTGATAATTATTCTGTGCGCAGTCCTTACTGGCCAGAAGGAGCGGAAATGGGAACAGGTAATTATCGAATGGCCTGAAGGCAAGAAATTATTGAGATTTCAGCATGCAAGGATATTTAGCCCTGTTAATAAAGGCCCATTTTTGGAGCACCCAGGAAGAAGTGAGGAAGCAGAGGAAGGAGAGACGCGTAGTGGTCAGGCAATTCATGTAACAATAATTACTAATATTAATCTGATTAAAACGTTTGAATTATCAGGATGTAAAACTTTAGTCATGGAGTTGAACGTATGGAGTCACACAACATGTTTAGTCAAATCATTGTGGCAGTTCAATTACACTTCGCATGTTCTGTTAGAGTTTGCATCTTCTGCCACAGTTTGCTACTAAAATTTTTGTGAATGTAGACGATTGGCCATCTTTGTTCACACACATTATAAGAGAGTTTATTTGTACAGTATTTTACCTTCACTTATAACAACAGATATAACATTTCAAACGTTATAATTCTGAGAAATTCCCTTACTAGGCCTGCACACAGACATTTACATTATATTTGAGTCATTATTAAACATCATCCAGAGCAATTTACTAGAGAAATTAGGGTTAGGGTTAAGTGCTTTGCACAAGTGCACAATGACAGGTAAATCACCTTGTCACCTCGGTTTTAAACCAGCAATTGTTTTCAGTTACTGATCCATCATTCTTACCACTAGGCTATCTGCCTCCCACACACCAGAGATGCTAATTTGCCAACTAGCAAACAAAGACAAGCTGGTTGATCTGTGAGGGAATTAATGGAAACATGAGTCAGATTTTTCCAATTAACCCATAAAACCCAGATTACAGGTGAATGCATGCATTATCATCAGCTTTATTGTATAGTGTTCATCTTCACCTCAATTTGACCAGCATGTGCAAAAAAAAATCATATTTACAAAAAAACATTCAACATTTTGGGGTCAATTTGAAATGTCCTTGATTTTGAAAGAAAAGCAAATTTTTTGGCCATTACAATAACATCAAATTAATTAGAAATACAGTGTAGACACTGTTAATGTTGTAAATGGCTATTGTAACTGGAAACGGTTCATTTTGAATGGAATATTTTCATAGGCGTACAGAGGCCAATTATCAGCAACCATCACTCCTGTGTTTCATTGGCAAGTTGCGTTTGCTAATTTGATCAAGTTTATCATATTCAAATGCTAATTGAAACCCCCCCCAAAAATTGCTATTATATTAGCACTGCAGAAATGTTTTGACTCAAAATGGCCAAAACCATAAAAACATATTCTGAAACGCATCAGTCTATTCTTGTTCTGAGAAATTAATGCTATTCCATGTGAGAAATTGCCAAGAAACTGAAAATCTCATACAACAATGTGTAGTACTTCCTTCACAGAACAGAACAAATGGTCTCTAACCAAAATAGAATGGGGAGTAAGGCCCTGGTGCACAACTGAGCAAGAGGAAAAATACATTAGAGTGTCTAGTTTGAGAAAAAGACGCCTCACAGGTCCTCAACTGGCCGCTTCATTAAATAGTACCTGGAAAACACCCGGATCCCAGAGGTGACTCTGGGATTCTTGATGTCAAGAAGAGTTCTTGTTCTGTCCAGTGTCTGTGTTGTTATGCCTATCTTAATCATTCCTTTTTACTAGCAACCAGTCTGAGATATGGCTTTATCTTTGCAACTCTGCCTAGAAGGCCAGCTTTTCTGTGAAGGTAGTAGTAAACAAGTTTGTACAAGATCTTTAGTTGCTTGGCAATTTCTTGCAAGGAATAATCATCATATCTCAGAACAAGAATGGACCAACGAGTTTCAGAAGAAAGTTCCTGGCCATTTTGAGCCTGTAATCAAACCCATATTGTTGATGCTCTAGATACTCAACGAGTCTAAAGAAGGTCCGTTTTATTGCTTCTTTAATAAACACAACATATTTCAGCTGGGTTTTCTAATGATCAATTAGCCTTTTGAAATTATAAGCTTGGATTAGCAAACCCCACATGCCTTTGGAACACAGGACTGATGGATGCTGATAATGGGCCTCTGTACACCTATGTAGATAATACATTCAAAATCAGCCGTTTCAAGCTACAATAGTCATTTACAACAAAAACAATGTTTAAACTATATTTTTGATGAATTTGATATTATTTTAATGGACAATTTTTTTAAATTTTATTTTGTAAGTGACCCCAAACTTTTGAATGGTAGCGTATATGAAAACTTAAAAAAAAACATATACCGTATATATTGTAAAATGTATTTTCCATTGTACAGCATACCTATTCAGTCCAGCCCCTATTCTAAATAATTACCTCTCTCTAGAGATATAGGATTGTGGACACATTGTCAGACATGCTATGGAGTAAAGCTTGTGACAGGGCAATGACTCAGCAGAGATGTGAAATTACAATTATCCAGGGTAAGCAGTTTAGTGAAGCAGTTTGATTGTGATGTGACTGGACTTAGTGGCCAGTTCAACTACATAGTGCTACTCATGTATACTCACAGACACAGGTGCCCTCTCAGCAAATAGCAAAATGTAACACAGCCTCTAAAATCTGCATACCAACCATTGCATTAACATTTCTCACTTATTAATACATTTGGCTAGATATTGATATGCATGACATATCTAAAGGTTTTAATAATAATATTAATCATGAGGAGGACGTGAGGCTGAGTTGTGTGTGTTTTCTGTTAGAGGTTCATCATTCGAGCTTGCCTCCTGCTATTAAAAGAATAAGTGTGGAAATATATCATTGGACGGATCGAGGGATGCAGGGGCGGGGTGGTTCTCTCGCAGTTCCCTGTCTGAGCCTCAGATGTGCACAGACACTCCTTTCACACACCGCCATCTTTTACCAAGCTGCATGCTTGCCTGCTGCCTGCTGTGCTGGGCCAGCACAAGCCGCTGACAACAAGTGTATCTACTTTTCATATGACCCCGCCACCTCTGAAGGAGGGCTGCCTGCCTCTTATGCCTGTTCAAAATAGAAACAAAACCTTGTGGTTCCTCTCAGTGAACAGAAACACATGCACTGGGTTGACTACTCACACAATGAAATGCTTCATTTAAAATCAGGCTTTGATGATTTCTAGTAACACCTTGTCATGGTGTGTGGCTGTGCTTGTGTGAGGGTAGTCATTTCATCCCCTTAGAACGGCTGGTTGACTTGGAGGATATGCTGATTAGTGTGGAATTACCACACAGCACAACTCCGCTGCTTTCGTCCCTGCAACACTGGCTGCTGCTGAGACACTCACAATACCCAGGGTGGGTGTAAATGGATGTGTGTGTGCTCCTACTCTGTTCATGTGAGAGTGCCTGTGTGCATGTGTTTACGTGGTTTTCACACAAACCGCCAAAAACACACAGTTTAACCAGGCTAATGTGTGAGCAGTATGTGTGACCACGGCTAAATGTTTTCAATGATGTTTTTCCCAACTGAAAATATATATTTTCCCCCTCCTTGCATGATTTCACTCCAACTCAAAGATCAGGCATTTGTCTTTGAAAGGGAGCAAAGGATGGATTCAGTGGAACAGATGGAGATGTTGGATGCTTGCTGGAATTATTAATGGCATGCTATGATCCCATATGACCTTCAGCAAACAGTCTCCTAACACAGGAGTACACAGTGAGCACTCCACATCCATATTGTATTTAGACAACAAACATGGGTCAATGGAGAAACACTGAGCTGTCATTACTGCACTTCGGGGTCTAATCCAATCGGGAAGCTCTCTTCCATTTCGCACAAAGGCACTGTAGACATCCAATCATGTTAAACGCAATCATATGTTCCAGAAATAGATTTTGGATTGATGCAGCAAACACACTAATTCCATAAAGCTCAATTTGCTTCCTCCACAAAGGCAACTATACACTGAAATTAATCTGCAGAAAGCCTTTCCCATTGTTTTAAAAAAAAAATAAACCTTTCATTATTTGTTGCTTGTATAGTTATTGTAGTATAAAATCTTGTGAGCATGTACTGACAGTATATTATCTATTTCTTGCAATGGATAACATTAAGTTCACAATACAACCTCCCCCAGGATTACCTTGTTATTCCATAACATACAAATTGATGTTAAACAAGAAGTCTATTTTTGAATGTAATCATCATAATGAACAGTTTTCCACAACTTTGAAACGGCACTGATCCGCAATAATAAAAGGTAACCTATGTGTTACCACAGTGCATTTTGGGAAAAGAATGTCCTTTGTAACCCACAACTGGTACGTTTGTAAAATATTTTAGGTTTTAGTTTGCAAAAAATGTTCTCATAACACAAACAGTGTGCAATCATGTGATTTACAAAGCCAAGTGGATGTTTAAGCATTCAGAAAGCATACAAATTAATGTTTTCTAGCACTTTGTACTGTGTGGACCAGAAACAAAAAGGTATTGTGATGCAATTGCCAATTTAGCAGCTACCAACAAGAGTCTACATACACCTTATCACTTCCCTAACTGACTAATGCAAAGTTGCCTTACCTAGCAGATGTATATTAGGAGAAAAAACATTAATTTGGATCTAATATTTAATATATATATTTGGCAGGAGATAAAAATATATAAATCAAAAGGTAAAAATCCCCTCCCCCCCATAGAACTTTTTCCACCTTTAATGTGACCTATAACATGAACAAATCAATTGAAAAACAAACTGAAATCTTTGAAGGGGAAAAATAAAAAACTCACAATAACCTGGTTGCATAAGTATGCACACCCTTAAAATAATACTTTGCACCTTTAGATTTTATTACAGCACTCAGTCTTTATGGGTAGGAGTTTATTAGCATGGCACATCTTGACGTGGCAATATTTGCCCACTCTTCTTCGCAAAAGCGCTCCAAATCTGTCAGATTGCGAGGACATCTCCTGTGCACAGCCCTCTTCAGATCACAACTCAGATGTTCAATTGGATTCAGGTCTGGGCTCTGGCTGGGCCATTGCAAAACGTTAATCTTCATCTGGTGAAGCCATGGTTTTGTGGATTTGGATGTGTGCTTTGGGTCATTGTTGTGCTGAAAGGTGAACTTCCTCTTCATCTTCAGCTTCCTAACAGACGCCTGAAGGTTTTGTGCTAAAATTGCCTGGTATTTGGAACTGTTCATAATTCGCTCCACCCTGACTAAGGCCCTGGCTCCAACTGAAAAAAACAGCCCTAAAGCATGATGCTGCCACCACCACGCTTCACTGTGGGTATGGTGTTCTTTGGGTGATGTGCAGTGTTGTTTTTGCACCAAACATACCTTTTGGAATTATGGCCAGAAATTCCTGCATTTCCTTTAATGTTGCTGTAAGCCTCTTGGAAGCCTCCCTGACCAGTTTTATTATTTTCATCAACTTTGGAGGGATGTCCAGTTCTTGGTAATGTCTCTGTTGTGCCATATTTTCTCCACTTGATGACTGTCTTCACTGTGTTCCATGGTATATCTAATGCTTTGGAAATTATTTTGTACACTTCTCCTGACTGATATCTTTCAACAATGAGATCCCTCTGATGCTTTTGCATCTGAGGTGCAAATAAGAAAATGTCAGGGAAATCCTACTAGAACAGCTGAATTTTATTTGTGATTAATCAGAGTCACTTTAAATGATGGCAGGTGTGTAATGACTTCTATTTAACATGAGTTTGAATGTGATTGGTTCATTCTGAATACAGCCACATCCCCAGTTATAAGAGGGTGTGCACACTTATACAACCAGGTTATTGTAAGTTTTTTTTTTCATTTTTCCTCGTTGAAGATTTCTGTTTATCTTTCAATAGAATTTTTCACATTAAAAGTGGAAAGAGTTCTGACATGATTTATATTTGTCTCATTCTTTTACATCACAAAAACCTGGCATTTTCACAAGGGTGTGTAGTCATTTTATATCCACTGTACATAACATTCTTGAAAAAAATATATTTTCCTACTCTATGTAGAACATATAGCTGTGGATGAAGTTCTGCATGATCCAATAGATTATTGAGTTGCAGTTTTATGAACGGATAATGGAATATACATTGGCAATATACAGAAATGCTATGAAAATCAAAGGCCAAGAAAACCAATGGTAACTACGCCATTGCTTACTGTTACTTCAAATTTACTTGAAAATGGGAAGTTGTCTGAGAATCTTCAAACTAAGATGTGGTTTGAAAAGAAACATTTTGCAGAAGTGAGAGGTAGAAAGAAACAGAGAGAGTGCGTACCGAACAAGGCTACATACATATGTCCTTGGCCTAATGAAAAAGTAGCTACCACATTTTTGTATTTCCATTGATCATTTTGATGTGGCAGGGTGTTCAAGAGTGTTAGTCCAGCCAAGAAATGGTTGCTGGTTTTAATCCCTCAGCCAATAGTGTATGGCTATATTAGAATTTACGCTTAGCATACTTACCAGTTAAAATAACAGTAAAAAAAATATCTTACATCATTCCATCTCTAAACACATTCTCTAAACAGAAGCTTCACTTGGTAATTTGTACCTGTCACCAGGGATTATTGGCAAAGTTCAAGATACTGACACGTGTGGAACCGAACGCATATTACGCATGCAGTGTCAATAGAGCTATCTTCCTGCATCTTCCAAACTGTCTTGAGCAATGATTTCAGGACACTGGAAGACCCCTCTCCCAAGCAGTTACAGATAAACCCAGATTGGGGAACTGGCACCACCATTTAATAGCAGAAGTTAATTATACTGTAGGGTTTGCAAAAACAGATTATGCCTAGACTAGAAAATCAAGCTCAATGATAATTCTTCATTTAGCTAGATTTTTCTGTCAAGGACTAGGCTTATTATATGTCCATGGAAAGAGCCAATAGTATTTTAAGGTGAAAAATAAAAGTTTTTAGCAGAGATGTAATAACATCTAAGTGGTCTGTCTGTGAATCTTTTAAATCACATAGTCAAACAACTTTTCGTGACTGGGGTTTTGGGCTATCACATTAAATAACACATTAAATTCTATTCCGTTCACTCCAGATCGCCAAGTCAGATAGGAGATGTAAGGGCATATGATATTAGCACACATCCATGTTTGTACATGGTCATGACAAAGTATATATAGTTTTACATTTCCCTTAAAGTACAAACTCATCGTGAGATGAATATACTTCCTTCCTCCAACTACCATGAAGCTAAGCAGTTTGGATGTTTTCTATACTGTTGCCCTGCTTCAGTGTTGCCATGTCAGCTATATTCCCATGAAGAATTAGGGTTCTTTTTCTAGGCCTTTTGGGTAAGCTTGGGATGTCATGTTGCTGGAAACGTGAAAAGTAACCCTGCCCTGCGTTGAGTTGCACATTGCCATGGTTACCTAATAAACACAAATGTTACTCTTCATTTATTTTGTAACTAGGTCCCCTAGCTGTGTCCCTGGGCGGGAATCGACCAGACAGTATATTTTACCATTGCCCTTAGCATTCCTAAAATGTGTGGACTGGGCCCTGTTGGCCCAGTGTTAGAGCTGGCAGTTTGTCATTCGAGGACAGCGGTGGGCTGCACAGCTTTGATAATAATTGAAAACATTCTGTTTGGGCAGATTCCTCCTCAGTTGCCCTGAAGTCACACATGAAAGGAAATAACACAGCCATCAGCGCAGGGGAAACAGGACCGAACCATGTAGCACTCCCCTCCAACTATTGACAAAAACAAAACTTGAAGACAGTAGCTGATTTGTAACTTAGAGGCAGATCCCTTCAAGCAAATAAAGCAGTCATGCCAGCTTTTCCTGAAGAAAGAAATCAATTTGTTTCACTGCTGCAGAGATAAATTAAACAGCCTGCAAACTGTACCTAATATAGAGTTCAAATAAAATCCCTCAAACACAAGTTCTCTAGCAAAAAGAGTTTCAATTTCTTTCAATTTATCTGATGCGTCCATTTTCTGTGTTGGTGTATGTCAGCTAGTGGCACACTGAGGCAACTGGACCATGGCCGGGGGGGGAAATAATAACCCAAAACTTGCATTTGAGCTCTCATTTTCAGAGATAACAGTACTGGGACAGAACAACCAGTAACAACAACCATACAGTGTACCCACTGCACCAACCTGTCACCCTCACACCATTATTGTCAAAAGCCAAAACACTGTTACAAAAAGGTTGTAGTTGCAGGGCACTATAACTGCAGTAATTTGAAACTAACACGTCCATTAGCAAGATTAGTAATTTTGTGGTATTAATGCAGTTATTTAGCAAAACTATTTACTTTGGAAAACCTTCCATCCTTGCACTCGCAAGCTTCCTTATTTCTCCCATTGGGATTTTCCCAAAAAATATGTAAATGATGAAATCAGACTAAACTGCTATGCTGCAGATTAAGGTACAATTGTTTTTAGTAATAATAATTTTGTGTGTGTCTCTGTTGTTGTCCTATCTTCACTTTTCTTCAGTAAACAAACACATACTGTAGATATTGGACAAACATTGGCTTCTAAATGATACAGTGGAAGCCACATGTTCCATTTAACTACATAAGTATGTTTAATGTTACCCTAAATATACAGCCCACACATTAAAGAACTGGAAGTACATTTGTTTCAGAGTCTCTATTTCTCTCAGTCTTTTTTCCCTATTTAACATATAAAATGATCTGTGTTTGTAATATAACGATGGGACTAGTTTCTATGGACATAGACACATTTCCAGCAATGGAAACAGTTTTTTGAATGCCAGCTTTAACTATTTATTTATTAATTTGGGTTAGTAATTTTGGATTAAAGAAGTACACTAGTCAGCTAGCCAATTTAAATATGAATTTGATCCCATTCACATTTTAAGTGGGCTATAATTACTAAGCAAAATGATGCTGCTGCTGTTGTTACTAGCCTAAAGTGAAGAATCGGACTGAAACATTTACTATTTTCCCAACAGACAACATGTCAGACTTCTAATATTTAGGAGTAGGTTGCAAAATTCATGTCATCGTGCTAGGTAAGTGAATGCTGTAGGGAAGGGGAGAGTGCCCCTTAAGCTTTGTGTGGATCCTGGCCAGCATAACATGCAATATGACTGAATCTGATAAGTTTGTGTTAAGAACTTATTTGAATAGATACTATATCCAGTGGGGAGAACAAGTATTTGATACACTGCCGATTATGCAGGTTTTCCTACTTACAAAGCATGTAGAGGTCTTATCATAGGTACACTTCAACTGTGAGAGACGGAATCTAAAACAAAAATCCCCAAAATCACATTGTAGGATTCTTTTATAATAAATGTGCATTTTATTGCATCACATAAGTATTTGATCACCTATCAACCAGTAAGAATTCTGGCTCTCACAGACCTGTTAGTATTTCTTTAAGAAGCCCTCCTGTTCTCCACTCATTACCTGTATTAACTGCACCTGTTTGAACTTGTTACCTGTATAAAAGACACCTGTCCACACACTCAATCAAACAGACTCCAACCTCTCCACAATGGCCAAGACCAGAGAGCTGTGTAAGGACATCAGGGATAGAATTGTAGACCTGCACAAGGCTGGGATGGGCTAAAGGACAATAGGCAAGCAGCTTGGTGAGAAGGCAACAACTGTTGGCTCAATTATTAGAAAAAGTTCAAAATTATGGTCAATCTCCCTTGGTCTGGGGCTCCATGCAAGATCTCACCTTGTGGGGCATCAATGATCATGAGGAAGGTGAGGGATCAGCCCAGAACTACACAGCAGGACCTGGTCAATGACCTGAAGAGAGCTGGGACCACAGTCTCAAAGAAAACCATTAGTAACACACTACGCTGTCATGGATTAAAATCCTGCAGCGCACGCAAGGTCCCGCTGCTCAAGGCAGCGCATGTCCAGGCCCGTCTGAAGTTTGCCAATGACCATCTGGATGCTTTTGTGGAATCTGAGCATTACCAACTACAATATGAATGTATGTTTCATTGGAAGTGAATGTGCCTAGACAATGAGAACAACAGAAACCTCTGTTTAGATTCTCTCTGTAGGTTGCGCTCCGATAACCCCAGGAATGTTCACATTGACCATTTGGCATGGGGGTTACCGTCTTGGAAACCTGATCTTTGCTATGTAGAGACGCCCTTAATGTATAGGCTAGCTTGTAACCAACATTACAGTGAAAAGATAACGGAACGTTCACCGAATGACATCTGTGCTGCAATTTTCCAATAAACTTGAGCGAACTTCTCCCTCAATTTGATACGTGTTCTACATTATTTGACCACTATACGTAACCGCTGATTTCTAACACTTTGTAAGTGGGAAAACCTGCGAAATCGGCAGTGTATCAAATACTTGTTCTCCCACTGTCCAGTTGTGCTCAAAAGTATGCATACCCTTGGAGAATTGGTAATATATGTACCATTTGTAAATAAAACATGAGTGAGTAGACAAAACACGTGTTTTATTTCTTATGGGATTCACATTCAATTGTAGGTCATAACAGAATGGCACAATCATAAAACAAAACATGGCAACAAAAAAAAAATTAAATGACCCCTGTTCAAAAGTCTGCATACCCTTAGTTCTTAAAACTGTGTATTGTATTAAGTATTTTGTAATAGTTGTCTATGAAGCCCTGAATTCTTGCAGGTGGTATAGTTGCCCATTTGTCTTGGCAAAATGTCTCCAGGTCATGCAAAGTCTTTGGTCATCTTGCATGAACCGCATGTTTGAGATCTCCCCAGAGATGATATTAAGGTCAGGAGACTGTGATGGCCACTCCAGAACCTTAACCCTTTTCTGCTGTAACCACTGGAGGGTCAACTTGGCCTTGTCCTTAGGGTCATTTTGTGCTGGAAAGTCCAAGAGCGTCCCATGCGCAGCTTTCGTACAGAAGAATAAAAATTGACTGCCAGTATTTTCTGATTACATGCTGCATTCATCTTGCCATCAATTTCCACAAGATTCCCTGTGCCTTTAGAGCTCACACCCCCCAATAAAACATCAGTGAAGCACCACCATGCTTCATGGTATTCTGTTCACTTTAGGCCTTGAAGAACCTCTCCAAACATAGTGCTTGTTGTGACCATAAAGCCTTATTTTGATCTCATCACTCTAATTTACAGTGTACCATAGACTGTGAGACGTGTCAAGGTGTTGGTGGCATTGGCACAGTAATAGCTTCTTTCAGGCTTTTTTGGTGGCATTGGCACAGTAATAGCTTCTTTCAGGCTTTTTTGGTGGCATTGGCACAGTAATAGCTTCTTTCTGGTCACTCGACCACGCAGCTCATTTTTGTTCATGTATTGTGTTCCTTGAAACAACCACACCGTCTTTTTCCAGAGCAGCCTGTATTTCTCCTGAAGTTACCTGTGGGTTTTTGTTTGCATCCTGAACAATTCTTCTTAAAGTTTTGTCTGAAATCTTTCTTGGTCTACCTGAACTTGGCTTGGTATCAAGAGATCCCCGAATGTTCTACCTCTTAATAAGTGATTGAACAGTACTTACTGGCATTTGCAAGGCATTGGATATCTTTTTAAATCCTTTTCCATCTTTATACATTTCCATTTCCTTGTTACAGAGGTCTTTTGACAGTTCTTTTCTGCACCCCATGGCTTAGTATGTAGCCTGCTCATCGCATCCACGTAAGAGCTAACAAACTCAATGACTATTTTTACACAGACACTAATTGCAATTTAAAAAGCCACAGGTGTGGGATATTAACCTTTAATTGACATTTTCACCTGTGTGTGTCACCTTGTGTGTCTGTTACAAGGCCAAACATTCAAGGGTATGTAAACTTTTGATTAGGGCCATTTGGGTGATTGCTGTTATCTTTGATTTAAAAAGGAGCCAAACAACTATGTGATAATACATGGCTTCATATGATCACTATCCTTAATTAAAAGACTGTTTGTTTTGCATGATCAGTCATATTTTCAAAATCAATGCCGATTACCAATTAGAGCAGTAAAATTTGATTTGATGTCATACCCAGCCAATCAGCATTCACAATCAAATGGTCTATAAGACACTGTATACCACGGGTATGGCAGTAAATCACATTTTACTGTTCTAATTGCATTAGCAATCACCCCCTCATGCCTTATTGCTTAATTATATATTGTTTTCAACAAAATTGAAAAGTGCTGAAATAAACATTTCACATTCACAGCCCTCGGACTAGCCTAGGCAGGGTTAGCCACTAGCGGGCGCTAAGGATCTTCACTTGGATCTATAATGAAAGAATTAAGTTCATTTTTCGGTCCAAATTGGTCTCCTTCTGTAAGAGGGTGATCATAAGCACATCCTGGGATTTTGAGCTTGGGGCTGTGCTGACACTGCTGTTGTTCAGGACGCGGCGCTGGGCCATGCTCAAGCAGACAGGGAGCTAGGCAGACAAGGACCTGCGCTCAGCACAGGGAGTGCTCTCATCCAGAAACAAGGACAGCCCAGGGGAGCAAATACAGCAAGAACCCCCCCACAAAATGACTTCAAAACAACAACAAAAAAACAACCCAAAAAGCCTCTTGAGCCAGTGCTGGGTGATTGCCAGCTGTACTCCAGATTACTATCCTCTGTGAGAGCCTTTTTGCAATCTCTGAGATGTAGCTCCTTCTTCAGCTCTTCAGCTCCTTATATTAATCAGTTCAGCTGGAAAGAGATGGATGGCAAAATGCAGACTGCTCAGCATGATGGGGAGTGAACTCATAATCAGTAATCACATATTCTATGTAGTTGGTGAGGGTGGGGGCTCATCTAAGAAAGGTCAAGAGCTTCTCCACTGCCAGCCTAAATCCACCCAACCTCCTTCCCACTGAGCCCTGACACACACACACACATATTGGCCCTCATTCATGAAACGTACGTATGATCAAATTTGATCTTAAAATGATTGTATGATAATTTCACCGACAGAGCTGGCATTCATCAATTCATCGGTTCATCTGAGCGGGCATTCATCAATTCATCAGTTCATCTGGGTTGGTATTCATCAATTCATCAGATCATCTTAGCTGGTATTCATCAGTTCATCAGAGCTGGTATTCATCAATTCATCAGTTCATCTGAGCGGGCATTCATCAATTCATCAGTTCATCTGAGTTGGTATTCATCAATTCATCAGATCATCTTAGCTGGTATTCATCAGTTCATCAGAGCTGGTATTCATCAATTCATCAGTTCATCTGAGTTGGTATTCATCAATTCATCAGATCATCTTAGCTGGTATTCATCAGTTCATCAGAGCTGGTATTCATCAATTCATCAGTTCATCTGAGCTGGCATTCATCAATTCATCAGTTCATCACAGCTGGTATTCATCAGTTCATCTGAGCTGGTATTCATCAATTCATCAGTTCATCTGAGCTGGAATTCATCAATTCATCAGTTCATCTGAGTCGGTATTCAATAATTCATCAGTTCATCAGAGCTGGTATTGATCAGTTCATCTGAGCTGGTATTCATCAATGCCGACAGACCGTGCAAACCAACAAAAAATAAATCATTTTTACGAAAAACAACAATGGTAACAACAACCACAATAAGAATAATAGGCAATATAAAATAAGATGACGAGGAATATAATACATACAAAGGTACCACAATATTAAATATTGGATCACTACCGTAGGCTATTATTGTTTTATTTATTTATTTAACTTTATTCTGCATTTTGTCTCTTATTTCTGTTGTTCATGCGTTTGTACAGTATGAAATGCATTTGTGTATGAAATGCGCTAGACAAATAAACTTGCTTTACTTTGCTTTGCTAAGTCACTCAGGCCGTATCGACATACTAATTTCATGGCTGGCATCTTGATTAGCTAACAGGTCTTAAATTGACTAGTGAGAGGATAAATAAACCAGTGGTTCTGGGTCGAGCAGTTATCCTAATGATGGCAGAGCTTGCTCTTTTAAAGAACTTTGGCTCTGGGCTGAGACGTGAAAGTGTTCCGTAACTGTGCTGACTTCGTCTTGGAGAATGACGAATGGTTAATAAGCCGCTTATTTATTTTGAAATCTGTCAATTCATAGGTTGCTGATCACCACACCCGCATAAATTACAGGTGTGTCATATGTAAATAAGGACAGGTGCAGCACGTTCTCACGTTCACGGCTTTATCAGATGTATCAATCTGTGATGACATTTGCGCTCATTTCGACCTGTTTTCTAAGGAGGTTTCATGAATAAGGGCCATTGTCTCTTTAAAAGATTCCTTCTGTGTTGGCCCTGCTGCTCTTCTAGTAGAGGAATTTAAAGCAAAAATTTTGGTTTTAAATAAACCAAAAAAATCCATGAGGTCAAAAGATCTATTCACTTTCCTGGGCTTATTTACAAATTGCAGGGACTGAATTATATATAGCCTACTGTATATTTACTAACACTATCTTTTCATCTGGTAATAAGCACTGAAGCAGTATTTATTTTCTTTCTAACAAATATATGTGCATAAAAATCAAATGTAAGTGGTCTGTTAAAACAAGGCTGTTTTCCTTTGTTATTTATGATTATCATAATTAGATGCATTTCACACAACTTAGTTTGGAGAAGTTACAAGGTTAAAGCCTTTAACTTTGTGAGATACTTTCACTCTGAGGCCTGTATGGGTCTCAATTAGGCATTCCTCAAGTCTGGGCTATACTTTTCTGTGTTGTGGCCTAATGTAATCACAGTCAAGATAAAGGCTTTCATGGGGATGGTCCAAAAGATAGTAAGTTAACTTAACTCTGAGTTCCTGCATATAAATCACCATTCAGGACATCCACAATTATGTAGTCAACTGGGTGGGATTACCAGGTTAATCGGTTGATACCTCCTGCTCAACCAATTTGTCCTTGAAGGATCTACCCTGATTTGTCATACAATCACAGCACAAACCGGCTCACCAAGATAGATTAGGCAAATTGGCAATCAATTGATATTGACTATGTCACCATTGAGGTGGCCTCAATGAGGGGCCCATGCTCACAGACATTACAGACATTATAATGGGAAATATACAGAGATAGGACATCTAACTAGGTCTATTTTGAGTGCAAAGAGATACTGATTTCCACCCATTAAACAGCATTTAATGTGAAGTAGCAAGCAGGAACAACACCCACTAGTGCTATGGAGTACTCCTCCAGGGGAGCGTTGTTGTGTTTCTTTACAGACTGAAGGACATGCAGGTGGCTGATCAGAACTAAATGATGCCATCCAAGTACCCCCCTCCCCTGAAGGCCTCTGCAAGGACACCTAATCAAACTGCTCACTCAGTTCCCTCCCTTTTGTAATCACGTTGTGTCACGGTGAGCCTGTTGCAACAATCTTAGTTAAATTGGTTTTACTTCTTTCTCTCTGTTCCCTGATTTAATCAAAATTCCAGCAACTACTCATGTATCATCCCTCCATGGATCTGCAGTATGCATCCATGCAGAGGAAATATGCTCCAAAATCTCTGGTGTGAAGGAAGTTGTGTGTTTTTTCTTAATGTTGGGCAAGTAGTGTATTTGTTGCACTTGAAGGTTTTACTATGTGATTTGTTTTATACTAGCCACATGTCCTTGTCTTGCATGTGCCTGCACTAACAAGTTGTTTTGGTACTTTACTTATATGTTTTGCTTTTATGCAGGTGGCCTATAAAACAGGTTCATAACATCTGTCAACAATCTTTCTAGGCCTTTATGCACGTATCTTTACTTCATGACTCTCCAAATTCATGTCATGTCTCCTTTCCAAGCTGAGCAGCTATTCCTGTGAGTACAATATAATAATGCTTCAGTAAATGTATCACTTAACTTTTAAAAGTGGTATGACTTGACTCCTACTGACTCTGACCTTTTCTAGTCATTCAGTAAAAAGAACAAATCTTTCAAGAAATGTTGTTGATTGGTTTCAGTAATGTCCAGAGGAAGCCAGACTCCCTACTGATGAAGTATGTATTACTAATTGTTCAAACGATGATAATTAAATGAGTATTTCTCATCTCAGCTGCTCCCTACAGAACTATCTGTTTTTCTCTGCACACGGGTGACAACAAACACACAGTCTTCTATAACGTGCATCTACATTATAAAAAAAATAAAGAATATACATAAAACATGTATTGTTAGTGAAAGTGAAACATTTCAAATCGGTACATTAAAATGAAACAATACACAAAACACATTTTGACAGATAACACACAAAACAAAAACTTTATAAATACAAATTTAAAAAGGAAAAAAAGGAATGGCAGATTAGATGACAAATAAACTATTGTAATATCTCACTGTGTTGATACTTCTTTGGTTATTTATACATTTTAGGGATTCAATTAGAGAATTCAATTAATGTAGAAATCTCAAACCTTTTTTTTTACATTTGTGTATTTACCCATCAGAATCAATAAATCTAAAATTAAATATTTTGCTTTTGCAACATAGTAGGAAATGATATCGTCATCCTTCAATGAGCCATTAATATAATAATATTCAACATGTGATTTCAGGTAACTACAGAACATTTTCACAAGGGCACAATCATAAAAGAGATGACGAAGTGTTTCAGGGAAGGAATTAGAAAATGTACAATTAGGATCAATATCTGTAAATAAGGAGATGTAAGCATTGGCTGGATATATTTTATGTAGGATTTCTAGATGAAATTCTCTAACTTTATCTGAAATGCTAAATTTGTAGGACAGGAGCCATGCTTTTTTCCAGTTTATATCGTCAAGTAAAGCAGAATTTACCCCTTGGGGTCACTTTTTTTTCTCCATGAAACACTTCTCTACTACACAAATGTAGACGTATGCAAAGGGAAGGTTAAGGTTTGATAACATTTCCACTGTGGTTAAGGTTATGGGTTAAGTTAGTAGTATTGAGTACTGACCAAACCCATAACCTGAGTACAGAAGTGTGAGTTGGTGGCTTTTACACCCGGCCATCATTCCAGACACCATTCTCCTAGCGGCGGTACTTTCAAAACATGCACACAGGCATGCAAAACAGGAATCCACACATATCCAATATGCACCTGCCCTGGATAATTGTTTGGCCAATATATTTATACTACACCAAAGCTGATGAACCAGTGATATTGCAGGATTATGTTGTCAGTCGTTCAAACTTATTATAAAATTGAAGAAGTCGCTCAATTATTCTTGACTATTTATAACTTAAGCAGTGTTTTGATTCTATACATTTGTGTGTGTCATTACAATAAATAATCAACAAACTGCATTCCTTATTGCAACCACCATCCAATAATCAGTTACTATAAACACGTCTTTATAATGCTGCTAAAGCGTGTTCGATTTTCCTCTTCCAATGAAAAATAAAACTTCCATTTGTTTGGAGCACTGAGCTGTAGGATTGCCTATGAATCCTGCCAGTGATCAAATTGTAGAAATCTGCTGCCAGCCTTACGAATAAATGATACCGTTGAATGAGTCGCAAAAAAATGACTCGTTACTCTGGTGTCGGTAAAAAGAGTTGCACTTCCTTACGTGTAAAACACATTATGTTACAACCAAACCCCGGTTACAATGTCTTCATTTAATGTTGGCTACCTGAGCACCTTGTCCATGGGCAGTTTCACTAATGGAAGATGTTGGATACAAAACACCAAAAAGAGTAATGCCATTCGATATTGGTAGAAAATAAGGCCGGTCTACTTAACATCGCGTCGCTAGTCATGAAACGCTAAACATGACGTGAAACACGGTGTTGTCAGCTCCAGCCAGACAGGGCCGTTCTTATCACCGTCACGTGAATTACAGCAGAGGACAACTCAGCTTTCATTAGCCACTGACACAGGAGAGGTTAGGGTGAAACAGCACACAAACAATGATCCTCTTCTCTTCTAGCCCGCCACTTACCTAGCGGATAGATTTGATTACATCTGAGAACTGAGCAGCTTGGCTTTTCAGAGAAAAGCAGTTTAACTTAGCGGGAATGACACCGACCTGATGGAGCTTGGATAAGATACAGTATCTGACATGTGGGAGGAGAGACTAGAGACGTTTGTCTCTGGACTTCTTCAATGGGCTTTATTTACTGTGAGGATTATAAGACGAGCACAAAGGTATAGCGAGCCTGGGAGACAGCCAAACTGAACAGAGCAGAGGGCTCTGGGGAGAGATGCATTAACTCTGTCTGGAGTTCCTCACTTATACATGTCTGTTCACCCGATCTGTCTCACTCCTTCTCTCTTTGAGAAAAGAGCCAGTGCCAACACCTTTCTCCGTGTGTCTTTATTCCTCAGCATTTGAGTCAGACAAAACACAAAATCAATAATGCTTTTTCTCCCCCATTTCCTTTTTGATGCAACTTCAAAAGGCTAGTGGACAGCTCTCTAGAGACAAATGGAAAAAAACAGGCAATGCTACAAGACACAGAATAACAGAAAAACAAAAAGCAATTCACTTAATCGCTTTTAACTTATTGGCCCCGGCCAGAAAAGCCTGGGAGGACACTACTGCAGGTACAGGGGTGGGAAGCGAAGATAAATGGAAAAAGAGCATTGATGTGATATAATTTTACTAAAATGATGTATTAATAAAATGATATCCATTGTGAAAATGTATGCATATCATGGACAACCAGACAAAAGGGCAGTGGATACTGAGATCACAAGTAAACACTGATGCTGCATACAGAGCCGTGCCTTTCTAACAGACCTTCGGAAACTGAAAGCAACAGCAAAATAATCCCCTATCTGCTTTTAGCTCCCAATCCACTGGCTACTCTCAATACACTCTAATCTCTCACCCTTACTCTCACTGTCTGTCTGCCTGCCTGTCTGTCTTTGTCTGTTTGCCTGTCTGTCTTTGTCTGTTTGCCTGTCTGTCTGTCTTTGTCTGTTTGCCTGTCTGCCTGTCTGTCTGTCTTTGTCTGTTGGCATGTCTTTGTCTGTCTGTCTGCCTGTCTGTCTGTCTTTGTCTGTCTGTGTGCCTGTCTTTGTCTGTTTGCCTGTCTGCCTGTCTGTCTGTCTGTCTTTGTCTGTTTGCCTGTCTGTCTGTCTTTGTCTGTTTGCCTGTCTGTCTGTCTGTCTGTCTGCCTTTGTCTGTTTGCCTGTCTGTCTTTGTTTGTCTGCCTGTCTGTCTGTCTTTGTTTATTTGCCTTTCTCTCCATCTTTCCCTTCTCTCTTTCTCTCCATCTTTCCCTTCTCTCTCTTTACCTACTTATATGTGCCTTTCTCAAACAGCTTACATTTCTGTCTACTGAAATAGATTTCTCCTCTTCTGTTTGTGAGTGATCAGTTGGGTGGGTTTTAGTTAAAGGTCAGTTATGGAAGGTTATTTAAGGGCAGGGGAGTATTAGAACAATATAGCACAGCAAGAATGACTAATTCTGCATGACAGAAAGACACCCATAAAAGACTTAGTATGAATGCTCATGTTATGAAAATACACGTAAATTCACAGTGGTAGGGGAAGGCCGAACCTGCACATAAAGTATATGTGCAGTATCTGCTCATCAGGGAAACCTACACCATTCCAGTATCAGGTCAAAATCAATACTTAAATAGTGTAATACTGTTCGAACACAGGGCAACCGGAGTTATATTGACTTTGTGAGCCACTGTATCAGAACGCACTGTGATAAAGAAAAAAAACAAAATCTCAGGAGAGCACTATCTGATATAACCTCAGGCCAGTGATTGAGTTAATCTGTCAGGAGTGTGAGGTGTGACTGACACCTGTGTGCTTTGCCAAGCTGTCAACCATCGCCAAGTGCTGGGGTGGAGGACTGTGCATATCAGTGCACAGAACAGCCACAGCATATGGCAGAGTACAGGGAACAGGGTATGACCATCAGTCCTGGGTAATGCCATGGCTGTGTCACGCTCCTTCCTGCAGTCCCTGCTCTCTCTCCAGACTGCACGTCCCTGTCCTCAGAGCCTCTCTGGAGCTAAATGAAAAATCCATGCTCTCAATGGGCAGTCAATATCTAATTAACTAGTCTGTCCACACGCGGCCAGGATCCAGAACTTACATCGTGCCGGTCTCACAGTGCGCTCCAGACAGCAGCACACCTCACACACTTTAATAACCTGTGGAAATGCCAGTCCATTTCCTCAACCGAGGTACTGTGCCAGAAAAGATCTTTCAGTCCCTTGACATTTCTGAAATTCTGTGACTGAATAATTCAATGCTAAATTAACCAATCATTGCCTATAATTTTACCAATTACCACACCTTTTGTCCAATCAAAAGTAGGTATCTACTGTATCATTCTTATGGCAGAAAACCGCCAAATTAAACCAAACCTCTCAGTTTAAAGCTGATGGATGATGCGGACAGATTACAAATGACAGTATCTAAACTAGAATGTGATCGAACCAATAGCAGGGAAATATGTGGTATTGCATTTAGAAAATTATTCATTCTATTTAAACTACTCAAAAGACATTATTGTTGGCCAATGTTAGGTAGCTAGATTGAACAAAACGTTCTTCAAACCTGCTGAGGTTTATGTAGTAACAAAAGTTAATGGAAGGTTTAGTAGTTCCACTGGAACATCAAGGTGAGTCACAAGGAAAACTTAATTAAAAATCCCAAGGGCTACGGACTGAGGTATGGCTACATAGCAAACATAACTGTTTATAATGGATATTTGTGACAATAAATGTTGTTATATGCTATGCAGTATATCTGAATTGACACTCACACAAAAATGTTAAGCTTTTGACAGCACACACCCCAACTGTCAACAGATCAGGCTGCAAACTGCAATGTATAGAGGCACATTGTGGTTTACGTAGTGGTAGCACTGAGCATATTACTTGGTATTGCTTTGTATGGAACAGACATAATCAAAATATTGCCAATGGCATTGCAAAACTTCACTAAGGCTGCTGCCAAATCATACATTTTGGTCTCAGATACATTTACATTATTTTTGTAACCTTCAGTTCCGGGCATGAATCTTTTAAAATGTGTATGTGTGTTGATTTTTGTGTAGCTTTCTGAATAATCTAGTCCTAAACTAGATTCCAATCAATCTTATTACAAACCTCTGTTGTGATGTGAGAAGGCCTGCAACATAAGGGCACTACTCAAAAACACCTCAGCCAGCTGCTTGTTAATAGGAGACGTAGAGCACCAAACCTATACAGGAAATATTTACTGCTGTGTTAAAGCATCCTTAGCCCTGCCCCCAGAACTGACTGCGCTGACAGCTGCATCAGTGGGCAGGATGTACTTACTACTACTGAATTGTGTGGTTGTTCCATGTAGCTATCTGAAAATGTACACACAAACTAACTGTAAGTCACTCTGAGTAAGGGCGTCTACTAAATGACTAAAATGGAAATGGAAACACAATAGCTTCATATTGGAATGTTGTTTTGAAGTGGTTTCAAAAAGCACTGCTGTGGCCTCCAAACACATTCTCTTGATGAAGCGTTAATTGGAATGTTGATTAAACAAACATTATATTATTTTTTTCCTGAGTTTTGGTACATCAAACATCTTTCTTTAATGTGTAATTAATATCTTGAATTCTCCCCTTAATTGTGCTGAGTAGGCTGGTTAATTTGCGCAGGGTAATGAGAGGGATGTTTCCATTACAGGTAATTAGGTACTTGAGAGGTAGTGGTATGGCTGGGATTTTGTACAAAGAGAGAAAGAGAGAGAGAGAGCAAGAAAGAAAGAGAGAGCCCATGACCAAAGCGAAATCAACATATGAAACACCCTGGTCTTTTGGCTAATAAACGTGTATGCACAATTCTTATATCTCAGCCATCAGAGGTATTTATTTGAAAATGTTTCATATCATCAATTAAATCTATTCTTTGTGTTTTATCTGATTAGATTAATTGTACTGAATCATGGAGCTTTTGTGAATGAAATGTCCTTATATATAGGACAACTCTGCAAAAATCCTATGTACCTGATGGTGGAACTAAGGCCTTTTATTTTTTATATATAAATACATTAATATAATATATATTATTATTATTTTACAAATAAACACTTACTATTCAAATAAATTACTTTAGTTCAACTTTCAGGTGCCTAAGACCTTTGCACAGTACTGAATACCATGAAGTAAGTAAATAATGTTTGTTCGATATGAAATTAGGATGTTTTAAGGAAATAACAATGCAGAAATGTAGTCTGCAAAGAAAAGAACAGAGGCTGCAGAAGACAACCAATGTCAGAATCCAACCCCTTTTCCCATTACTGCAACTTCCCATCTAAGACATTGCAGCTGCCTGTACCTAACGGTAACTATTTACTCCGTGCCTGTGTGTGTGTGTGTGCATGCCTATGCACGTGCATGTGTAAAAGCCCATGCAATAATTATTGTGTGTGTGAACCTGTGTGAATACATTGTAATGCATGTGTGTATGTCTGCCTGAGAGTGTATCACGGTGGGGGTGGGAGAACCGGATTCAGGATTGCGATATTGAGACTGGAGGAGGACACAGCCCTGCTCCCACGGCCATGCATTACTGTACCGACTACCCAAAAATAGGTCAGTAGAACACAACACACAGATGCACACCAGTATCAACTCAAAAAATCCAAGTCTGCAACACGCGCCCTGTCTGCGACCCAAGTTCAACACTGCCTCTCTGCCATGCGACTCTTGACTACAATCAGACAGATCCTCTGGACCGGAACGACAGGATTAGAGGCAGAGGTGGACGGACTGCTACGGGGGTCCTGGAACACCACCCCCACCATGTCCAGCCCCTCAAGAGTTCCATAAAAAAAGATCTGTGCTATAGTATGACCACATTGGCTCCAATCTATTAAGTACACGAAACACACACACTCACACACACACTTGCATAGAGAAAGCAGACATAACCGACATCACAGCAACAATCACGTTCATAGTCACAAGAACATCCCAACATCCCATTACACACACATCACATATGCACATTTCCGATCCATGTAAAATGTCTAAATACATTTCCTACATGCATACAAAAACAGAATATTGGCTCAGGCAAAAAAATTATATATACATACATATCTATTTTTTCTACATTTTTATTCCCTGAAATAAACACAGAGGAGTTTGCTATTCTCTCTCTGCATCCGTCACTATCTCTCTGCCTCATCGCCGTCTCTCACCCTCTCTCCTACACTCTTTTCTTACAAATGAAACGAAGAGTTGGCAGGCGGTGAATAGAGAGAAGCTCCACTTCCCTACTTGTTACTCTACAGATGCCTTTTGCACCATGGAAACAGCATGCAAGGATTCTGCTCTTACCTTTCATTGCTGAAATCACAAAATACATCATTAAGCGCAGAGTCCATAAGAGAGCACTATCACCAGCGGAAAGCCATCCACTGCTGTCTCAGCAGCAGCTGGCCGGCACAGCTCTGTCTCTCAGCCTCTAGCATGACCACACGAGAATCCATGTGACTGTGACATCAGCAGTAATGTCTGCCTGTTCTCCACCCCCTGCCTTTGATTGGCACAGCAGGCAGCCAGTGGGGGCGCTGAGAGCTCAGGCAGGGAACATGGCCCCTTTCCCACTGATTGCAGTGCCTAGGCTTGTCTGATGACTTTCTAGACACAGCACACTTTCCCAATCTTGTCATGCTTATCGATAAGTGATAGGATAAAGTCATAACAGTAGCTCTGCTAGACATCTTTTTTTCCCCCGTTCCCATTTCCTCTGCTTGAGTAATGTTAAGAACATAGATAATTTACACAATAAAAAGGCTAGAGAAAAATAGACGGATGGAATGGAGAGAAAAGTGAAGAGAAATAAAAGTAGACGTTCATTGAGAGAATGAGGGAAGGAGATAACACTGAAAATGCAGAGCCATCGGGAGAAATTAGAGATGTGTAACTCCCAGCGGCCAGGGATAACAGAAGCCCTCTCCTCCTTTTCTCTCCTTTTATGGGCTCTCCTCTGTCTAGATATACTACAATATATTCTGCCTTCAGATGTCTTTCTCCAGGGGAGCAGAGCCCAGCCGGACGAGTGGTTCAGCCCTTTAGCTTGACCTCTCCACAGGACTCACACAACTCTCTCCTCCTCTCAGCTCACACACAAGCACTGGCAGGTGAGAAAGGGGAGATAGTGACGAAATACTATATATATATAATATGGCTGATCCCCCCACCCCACAGTGACCAGCAGATGAGTTTCTCTCTACCCCCTTATAATGATGATCTATTCAGACCCCTTACCAGCTGGCACTTTCTGATACAATATTCTGGTATTAGAACCATCCTGCTCTGGCCAATATCTGGGCTTCATTTAGAATTCCCATAAATAAGCTGGTATGATTCCTTCTCAAGACAAACACAACATATTCCCCTTCATTATTTAGACGTCTTTCAGACCTCTTTTCAGTAAGTATAATATTTTTAAGACGCAGTTTGATCAAAAACATTCCGATATTTCTTAAAGCTAAGGTACAACTCATTATTTCTTGTAGTGCTGTTAAAAACAACTTAAGAGTATTTTACGGTTTTCATGCCCATATATTAGGATACATTGTTAAGGAAAAACATAGTTACATTCAATATCGCTCGAGATTTTAACCAAATAAAAACAAAATATTTTGAAACACATTCTCATGCCCTTCAAAGATTTGGGAAAAAACGAAGCATTAAACAAGTGACACAGAATGAATGGATGTTGATATCTGTAGAATGAATGGATGTTGATATCTGATAGTTCTATATTGAAGAGAATACCTACCAGTTTGTATTTTCCTATGTAACGAGGGGAGAACCTTTCCTGCACACAGAAAAAAAAATCTAAATCGAGATCCAGACCCAAAATGTCATCAACATGGACTGCATGTTAATAGAGATTCAATTACTAGTATCTTTTAAACACACAATATTTTTTGGGAATAGTTAGAAATAAACGTTAAAAAGGTTGAACATGATCCGCTGTTCCTCTGATAACTATGGCGTTTGCCCAGGCGGGAGGTCCCATGGGTTGCCTGGTGAAAGTTTATTACAACAATAAATGCCAATCCATCCAGACCTTTGCCACCTAAGACATTTGTTTTGACCTGACTAAAAATAGAATTTGAGTACCCTTGAGCTACACCATTGGTGTCAGGACATTAATAATGTGACATTGTTAAAAGGGCATCAATTTGAAAAGTCAGTTTCTGGTGGTTGACAGAAAAACAAGTGTTACGCTCAACACCCTGCTGTGAATGTCTCCAGCCACCCAGAACCAGTCACCCAGTTAGACAAGGTGCAATGGGTGTGTTCTGCAAACCGAAGTCCAGTAATGACAAGATGTGTAGGATACATACAAATGGACTGAGGCAATATTGCAATTGAAAGCAATGCATGTCTTCTTTTCAAAAGTAGATTTATACTTCAGGCTAAGGTAAAAGAAAGGCGTTAGCTGAGGGAGTGTTTGCGGTCAGGCTAAGGTAAAAGAAAGGCGTTAGCTGAGGGAGTGTTTGCGGTCAGGCTAAGGTAAAAGAAAGGCGTCAGCTGAGGGAGTGTTTGTGGTCAGGCTAAGGTAAAAGAAAGGCGTCAGCTGAGGGAGTGTTTGCGGTCAGGCTAAGGTAAAAGAAAGGCGTCAGCTGAGGGAGTGTTTGTGGTCAGGCTAAGGTAAAAGAAAGGCGTCAGCTGAGGGAGTGTTTGCGGTCAGGCTAAGGTAAAAGAAAGGCGTCAGCTGAGGGAGTGTTTGCGGTCAGGCTAAGGTAAAAGAAAGGCGTCAGCTGAGGGTGTGTTTGTGGTCAGGCTAAGGTAAAAGAAAGGCGTCAGCTGAGGGAGTGTTTGCGGTCAGGCTAAGGTAAAAGAAAGGCGTCAGCTGAGGGAGTGTTTGCGGTCAGGCTAAGGTAAAAGAAAGGCGTCAGCTGAGGGTGTGTTTGTGGTCAGGCTAAGGTAAAAGAAAGGCGTCAGCTGAGGGAGTGTTTGCGGTCAGGCTAAGGTAAAAGAAAGGCGTCAGCTGAGGGAGTGTTTGCGGTCAGGCTAAGGTAAAAGAAAGGCGTCAGCTGAGGGAGTGTTTGCGGTCAGGCTAAGGTAAAAGAAAGGCGTCAGCTGAGGGAGTGTTTGCGGTCAGGCTAAGGTAAAAGAAAGGCGTCAGCTGAGGGAGTGTTTGCGGTCAGGCTAAGGTAAAAGAAAGGCGTCAGCTGAGGGAGTGTTTGCGGTCAGGCTAAGGTAAAAGAAAGGCGTCAGCTGAGGGAGTGTTTGTGGTCAGGCTAAGGTAAAAGAAAGGCGTCAGCTGAGGGAGTGTTTGCGGTCAGGCTAAGGTAAAAGAAAGGCGTCTGGTGCGTCTCAATAACATTCTGATGCATTTCAGTAAACAGAAATAATAGACTACATTTTTAAGAATGTATTTAACATATTTTCTGTAGCCTAAAGTCTAACAAATATTTGTTTCACATAATTGTTTCCAATATCCCAGACGTCCCAAAATAAAAAATATATAATTGCTTGCCGCACCAGCTTATGGTTATCTTAAAACAATTCAATGTGCTAAAGTTGTTGATACTGGATTACCATGGAGAAACAATGTGCGTTTGAAATGAAGAGTTTTACTCAGGTAGTGTCCAGAGGAAGACCTCGTTTTGGTCCCTGGCACCACACAACGTAGGAAGGCTGCTCTACAGCAAGGATCGCCTGTGATACATCAAGTATGCAAATGAGCCTCCTGCCGATGACACCATAAATCTAGCAAATGAACGTGTTTCATTACAACCTCTACATGATACATTAGAGACACTATAAACACATTAGCTCATGTTATGTCAACACTGTTCTGTGATTGTGCACTATCTAATGAACAAAAGATCATTTCTATGCAGATATCATCAAATGAAGCGTGCTATGGTTACAAATGATTGAAAACTAAGCGGTCGCAAACACATTTCGGAGGCCTGTCACATTTTCTCTTAGGCTGGGTTGCTAACCAGAAGTTTCACTCTGGCTAGGTTTGAACCACAAGACCCTGTTTTGCACCCCAGATGAGTCTGCTGGCCCATGCAGTATAAGGTTAAACTGACACTTTCAGCTGAGATAGCACTGTTTTACAAAACAGTGGTAGGTACAAAAATCTCTCAATATAGAGATACTGAATATAGTGCTACCTTTGTACTGAAACTATAGACACAGAAACAGTGTCCATTTGCACATCTGACTGGAGGGTAGATGAAGGACTTCCTTAAACATTACAGGTCTTTTGATCTTTTTGTACTCCAGTAAGCAATACGGTACCCAAAACACAATCAATGTTTTTTTCTGAGAGTGGTTGCCTTGGCTATAAGCTGCTAGCTGCAAACAATAACAGTAAGTCCAAAACCAAAGGCCCTTTCACTGTTGTTGATTTGATCTTCTCGTTTACAAAACAGTTCTGCTGTGGTACCTAGGTGGCCAGGCCTTACTTACAAAACAAAACAGACACACACACACACACTCCCTCTCTCTCTCTACCTCCCCTTTCCCTCCCCCCTCACTTTATGCTGCACTCTGTTCTGCTCTCTCTTCCCAAACCTTTAGATAACTGCAGATAACAACAGTTTAGTCTAAAGGCTGCTTATCTCTGAGGAAAAGAACATCTAATACACTACACGTCTGTGAGAGACAGAGAGTGTGGGAAGGATAGAGACGAACATGCTACTGCTCGAGTTTGTTTGTATGTGGTGAGTGCATATTTACCTTGCGTAAATCTGAATGCATTTTCTAAAAACCTGGTTAAGGACAACGTGTGATAACACCCAGCATCCGTCACTGATTCCAGAAGGAATGACAAACAAGCACAATGCAGGCTGAGAATGATCCACTGTATAAAAATGGCGTAGTCGTGAATTGTAATTATATGAATCAAGCATTTACGTATCCTAGCAAAGAGATAAGCAGACACCCTGTACCAGCTGTAGTAAACTATGGCATAGCCAGGAAACAACTGGTCTTTCTGAGTACAGTTTCTGTCATATATTATCGGCTACTTCCTCTGCACAATGATGGAATGCTCCCTTGAGTGAATGTGAATATAAGCTCAATCATATGACTGTAATAGGAAAATTAACTATATTAACTTCACAATGGAACACTGTGGTCATTGGTTTACATTTAATTGGACATCTTCCTGGTTTATAGTCAAGAAATACACCAGGTGATTAAACACCTACAAACCCCTCCCCCACCTTGTCTTTGGTAAAGCGGATCACTCCTCCATTCTGCTACTCCCAACCTACAGACAACGTCTAAAACAGGATAAACAATTTTTTCGGGCAGTTCAATGCTGGAATGAAGAATCCATTACCACCTTCCAGGACTGTTTTGAAACAACCGATTGGCAGATGTTCTGTGTTGCAGCCGATGGGGACATTGATGAATACAGTCTCTGTCTCAGCATATATCTCCAAGTGTATCGATGATGTTGTCCCAAGGGTAAACGTTAGGACTTTTCCCAACCAAAAGGCCTGGGTTAATGGTCATTTCCGTGCTATGCTCGGAGCACAGTCCTCTGTCAACATTTCCAGATATCAGAGGTGCAAAAAGACACTACAGGGATAAATTGGAGTCTAACTGCCACAGGTCTGACCCGAGACTCATGTGGTGTGGACTGTGACACATCACACACTATAAAGGGAGAAACAGCAATGGCTGCCGCCTCCCTCCCCGACAGGCTCAACTCTTTCTATGCACGGTTTGTGGCGACCAACACCATTCCTTCTGGAAGACAACTGCACTCTTTCCCTAGTCCCAGCCGACGTGAGGAGAGCTTTTCAAAGAGTGAACCCATGGAAGTCTCCATGGGCAGATGGCATTCCAGGTGTCCTCTGGGGGTGCCCCGACCAGCTAGCGGAGGTTTTCACCTCCATATTCAACCTCACCCTGACTCTGTCTGTAGTTCCCCCCTGCTTCAAACAGACCAACACCGTCCCTGTACCGAAGAAACCTTCCATCACCTGCCTGAATGACTACCGCCCTGTAGCACTGACATCCATCACCATTAAGTGCTTCGAGCGGCTGGTCAGAACTCACATCTGCTCCACCCTTCTTGACACCTAGGACCCCTTTTCAATTTGCATAACGCCCCAGTAGATCAAAGGATAATGCCATCGCCCTGACGACACACACCATCCTCACCCACCTGGAAAAAGGCAACACATATGTGAGGATGCTGTTTCTTGGACTACAGCTCTGCATTCAACACTATTGAGCCTGCTAAGCTTGTTCCTAAGCTCATGACCCTGGGACTTAACACCTCCTTTTACAATTAGATCCTGGACTTCCTGACATGCTGACCTCAGGTGGGGAGAATGGGCAACCTCACATGCTCTTCAGGGTCTCTGAGCATCGGAGCCCCCCAGGGCTATGTACTCAGTCCCGTCCTTTACTCCCTGTTCATACATCATTGCGTGACCATACACAGCTCCAGCGTCATTCTTAAGTTTGCAGATGACACCACCATTCTGGGTCTCATCTCCAACAACTGCTTACAGAGAGGAGGTAGGGGACCTGGCTACATGGTGCCAGGACAACAACCTCTCTCTCAACATCTGAAAGAGTAAGGAGATGGTCGTGGACTTCAGGAAGCAGCAGAGGGGAATCAAGCCCCCATACACATTGATGGAGCTGAAGTGGAGAGTGTCTCCGTCTTCAAGTTCCTCAGTGTGTTCATCAAAGATAACCTCACCAGGTCCAAACTAGAAGACGAGGTGTTAAAAACGGCCCAAAAATGCCTATACTTCCTGAGGAGACTCACAAAGTTTGACACGTCTGCAAAAATTCTAACCAACTTTTACAGCCTGATAGGGCATGACTGCCTGGTACAGCTGCTGCTCCGCTGCAGACTGCAAGGCCCTCCAGAGGGTGGTGAAGTCAGCAGAGTGCATCATCGGCTGCCCTCTCCCCGCCATGCAACGCATCTACCACACACGATGCCTTACCGCCACCCAGGCTATGGTCTGTTCTCACCACTTCCGTCCGGTAGACGTTACCGGAACATCAGGGCACGCAACTCCAGACTAACAAACCGTTTTCCCCCAGGCCAAAATGTATTCTCAACATCAAATACTCTGATGACTTTATATGCACATTCAATGCACATTAGCATATTTTAATCTACCATTCATAGGCACTATTACACATATTTATATTAATAACATTTCATATTTCTTTCCCCTTTTCCACACTCTTGTGGAATTGCTGCTCATTTATATATTTTTTCTATTTCTGTTTTGTTTTAGCTTGACATTTTACTTAAGTACTGCGTAGATGTCACATGCCATGTCATGAGAATTTCACTGCTCAGAATGACACGTATTTTGTGCATTTGACAAATGGAAATAACAAAAGATTTTGTGCATAGTCCCCAATTTAAGGGTGTCAAATGTACGTGGATTTAGAATTGCTTCACAGCAGTCTTATTAAGCAGGTCTGTTTGTTTGCAACATTAGTGCATGAACAAGAGATATGTCACTGTCCAATATTGATTCTACGCTTTGCATTTGGAGTCAGTTACTGGTGTAATTAAGTATCCAACAGCTAAGGAACATACTCCAGGAGGCAGGCGTTGGTGTGTCAGCCACTGCCATTTACATAAGACTTCTTCACCAGCCGAACTATAGATGCTGGTGAACTGACTGCAAGGTGAAAAAAACACTAGTTAGCCTCAAAAACAGGATGACCTACAAAATACCTAAAAGATCCTCCAATCTTTTTGAAAAAAGTGTTGATGTTGTTGGTGACAGATTGAACACATATTAACATGTACCAGAGTTGGTAATAGGAAAGTGTAGGGAAAAATGGCACTGGTTTATAAAAATAACTGTGAAATAAGCAAAAGAGGGTGTTGTGTTTTCGGAAATGTATGGCTGCCAAAGGGACTAGCTCACTTTTCTTCATTAATGATGTGCCTGCTGATGGATTATGAAGTGTACAGAAAAATCTTGTCTGCTCAGATACAACCAAAGTGGTTCTGAGCAGAATGTTCCGAAACATGCATGAACTGAAGATGGCTGCAGTACATGTTTCTTTTAAAATCCAAAGTGATGGAGAACAGAGCCAAGGCAACATAACACTATCCAAGGGGGTTAACAATGATCAATTACTGCCATTGTCAATTTGTCCATAGAGAACTGACACTAGCTGCAATTCAGAGCAGAGCAGAGCTGGGCAGAGCAGAGCTGGGCAGAGCTGAGCAGAGCTGGGCAGCCGTCGGTCTGTACTCACCGCCGTTCTGCATAAACACTGACCCAGTCAAGTGTCTCACACTCCTCTCTGATTAATTCAAGCAAATGTATTTATTGTAAACAAGCCCTGTGGGATGGAATTCAATTGAGAGGAGACGAGGAGCCTCCACTGGTGCCCCGGAGGAGAGGAGAGGACCAGAGCCGATAATGGCCTCATTAGCAGTCTGTCAGTAGCCATTCCACATCCCACGCCTTTACTCACTGGCTGGGCTGGCTGAGCTGGCTCGGGATGCAGCTGATCAGCGTTAACTCCTACAGCACCACACAACCCAAGCTCTCTAGACTGCAGAGAGCGTACTTCCCTCTGCCTCTCAGAAATATGACACACACTCCGTCTGGGTCATCTGGGTATAGGGGGGAGGGACTCTTGACCATCTGATGAGCCAATCAAGGTTGTGTTTGTAATCATGTTTCCTAACGCACACATTCAGACGGAGCATTTCAAAGGACAACAGTGGCTGAGGGAAATGAATGTAGAGTATATAAAGGTGTTTTCATTAAAAATCTTTATTAGACACAGATCTTAAAGACAAAAGACTGCACTGGGCCTTTAGCAGGCACATCGTATCCTGGCGTCAGATGATGTTGTGCAGGGTAGTGCATTTCTGCTATAAATTAAATTAGGACCCTTCCAGGTATTACGGAATTTGGCAGTAAACAATTTGATAAGCAGCAAATTGCTCTAATTAAAAACATCAGATTTCTCCCAGCAGCTAGTTTACAGTGATTTGATGTTGCTGTTATCATCACTCTGTTAGGGTTTAATAGAGCCGGAATGCCAGGATGATTAATATGTCTTCGGCCATTTATTATTTCAGATTATTTGAAAAAGAAGTAGAAAATGTGCCTCCTCAATTAATTATGGGTCAAAAGAATAATTCCTTCTTACAGTGAAAGGTATTTTATTACTGTGGCATTGCTATTGGATTAGGAGAAAAAAATGTGTGTACTGGTAAAACAATGAAAATGTGCTCACTTGAAATGTGCTTGACAAAGAAAAGAAAACTGCATGAAGGATATTCAATAGCACCGACAATTAATTTCATAAAACATATCCCATAAATCAATGCATATTCAATTTTACAATCACAGGCCGTAAGTGTCTTTTGCACAAAACTGTCTCTGGGGATAGACGGAGAAGCCATATGAGACTTGAAAGAGAAGAAGCAAAAGAGAGGGAGAGAAAGATTATAGAAGGCATCACAGCCTGTGCAAGAGGCTTAGGAAGGCGAGGCAGGGAGGTGTAACCCTGTGAATTCTAATGAACTGGCAAGACTCCCCAAAACCAGCCTCTCAATCTTTAGCAGGACAGAGAAGGGAAGGTGATTAGGGGCGACGCAGCTCCTCCATGGCTAACCAAATAGAAAAAAAGTCCTTTCCCCTGTAATAATTATGCCCATAACCAGGCATGAGGGATTGGCAATTGACCAGCTTATTTTTTATGTGCTGCAGAGTGGCTGTCATGTGGAAAAGCATGATTATGTGTTTATTTTTTATTTTGTGTGAGGAACTGGATGATTCTTGTTAGAGTAGTGGAGGCTGTTGAAAGGGCAGTGGGAGAACTCGGGCTTTGAGGTGGAAGATAATGAGGAAACTTCATTATAGGGGAATGTACCAGTGGTCCTCTTGAGTATGTGATCAATTATGAACTAGATTCAAACTACACCCTCCCGATCCTCATCAATAAACACATTTTGAGGACGTGCATATGCATGTAAATTAAAATAGTTAACATTTTGGTTTCAGGCAAATATATAAAAGAGATGTTCAGAAACAGTGTTTCTATATATACAACCCTGTTTCCAATAAAGTTTGGACGCTGTGTAAAATGTAAATAAAAATAAACCCTATATTCAATATAAAGTAGTACAAAGATAACATATGTTACAATAGTACAAAGATACAATTTTGAAACTGAGACATTTTATAGTTCCATGGAAAATATATGCCCACTTTGAATTGGATGCCAGCAACACTTTTCAAGAAAGTTGGGACAGAGGCTACAAAAGACTGGAAAAGTTGTGTAATGTTAAAAAACGAAACCTGGTGGAACATCACACAACTATTTAGGTCAAATTCGCAATCGGTCAGTACCATGATTGGGTATTAAAAGATCATTCCATCATTGCAATAGTGCAATAATTTAAGAATAATGTTTCTCAACGTAAAATTGCAGGAGAGTTTGGGGATCTCATCATCTACGGTACATAATATCATGAAAAGATTCAGACAATCTAGAGAAATTTCTGTATATAAATCTTAAAATCTACAGTCCCTCACAGCATTAAAAACAGACATAATTCTCTAGTGGAAATCACTGCATGGGCTCAGGAACACTTCTGAAAACCATTGGTCTGTGAACACAGTACATCACTGCATCAACAAATGCATGTTAAAACTCTACCATGCAAAGAAGAAATCATATATAAACAAGATCCAGAACCGCTGCCACCTTCTCTACTGTAGGTCCAAGATCATTTAAGATGGACTGAGGCAAAGTGGAAAAATGTGCTTTGGTCTGATTAATCAAAATTTGAAATTCCTTTTGGGAATCATGAATGCTGCATCCCCCAGGATAAAGAGGAGAGGGACCATACGGCATCTTATCAGCGCACAGTTCAAAAGCCAGCATCCTTGATGGTTTGGGGATGCATTAGTGCACATGGCATGGGTGACTGCACATCTGTGAAGGCACCATTAATGCTGAACAATATATACAGATTTTGGAGCAACATATGCTGCCATTCAGACAATGTAATTTTCAGGGAAGGCCTTGCTTATTTAAGCCAGACAAGGCCAAACCACATTTTGCACATATTACAACAGCATGGCTCCATAGTAAAAGAGTCCGGGTGCTAAACTTGCCTGCCGACAGTCCATACCTATCACCCATTGAAAATATTTTGTTTATTATGAAACAAAAAATACGACAAAGGAGACCCCGAACTGTTGAGCAGCTGTAATCCCCTGTCCCAACTGTTTTTTAGAAATGTGTTCCTGGTATCAAATGGAAAATTAGCATTTTATAACATTTCTCAGTTTCAACATTTGATATGTTGTCTTTGTACTATTTTCAATTAAATATATGGATAAATGATTTGCCCATACAATGAGCTTCTTCATAAAACAATTGACATATCACAGCTTGCAAATTAGAAATTGCAGAAACTTAATTCACCAAGCCACTTTGCTCTGAATGCAATGCTGAATAATGAGGCACAGCCTGCTCCTGTGACTGCTCGGCACAAATCACCTCAGAAGAAAACAGTTTTAGGCTTAAAATAACAGTATTTAAAGTAGAACTGCCTGGTGAGGCATTCCAGATCACACTAAATAGATTCTACTAATTTGTCATAAAGAACTCTACTCAAGCATGAAAATAACTTCCCCAAAACCCACAACACTATAAAACTATTGACCCGCCAGGAGAACTATGTTTTTCCTTAAGATGGAGGAAGATCTTCAGGCAATGGATGCACACAGCAGCGCTTTCCCCTTCCATTGGGTCTTGCTGGAGTTTCTCTGTGGCGGACAAAAGGAGCTAACACTTTTAGTCTGCGGACACTGAACACTTTACTCTTGACTTATGAGGATGCCACGGGTGCAGCGGAGTGATTCATCACAGGGTGTGCTCCTCCTGCACCCTCACACATTAGTAATGTGGTCCACAGAGGAGGAGGCCTGTCACTACTCTGTACCTGGCTCCCACGAACAAGCTAGGTCAACAAGGAGGCATCGGTGCCTGGCCCACTTTTAGTCTTTCACGGCACCTTTAAGTTTCTTTGGGTTCTGCCAGTCCAAAGCATGAACCGAGAGACATACTGAGCTGGTACTGGGCTGTTCAGCATGGTCAGGATAATGGGCTTAACTATACGAGCATTTGTTCATACAGGGAATACCACAGAATACCACAGAAAACAGATATGTGGCTTGATTTGAGAAAAACACAATTGACTTATCTTAGTTTGTATTATATTATAACTGAAACTGGTACGAGGTCCAACATAACAACAAAGGAATGAGTGTGCCTCAAAGAAGACATGAGTAAGATACTCTAGGAGAATTTGCATATTTTCTCTTCCAAACCAAGACAAGCCTGAGGGGGTTTTATCAGAAGGCTGGGTAGTTTTCTGTAATACCAGCATAACAAAATGTTATGGGCATCAAGCACATAATCATTAGTTCTTTTATATAATACAGAGCCACTTTAAGTCAGTACCTTTGACCTGAACACTGCAGGTAATGCAAGTTTAAACACCTTCCGCCGTATTCACGTTTGTCATTTTACTAGTGACGATTAGGTAAAAAGGCTATTTGAAACCAAAACACAGGATTAAGGGATAATGCTGCTCTGTGTCTTCTGAGTCAACATTGATACTGTAATCCAGCACAATGTTGGGTAGCAGGCTTTTCCCTCTTTCTTACAGTGAGTACACTTGCTGTACAACTGATCACTTAGATGTGATGGCAAACACTTGGCAGAATTTCAGCACAAATCTGACTAAAAACTACACAAAACAGATGAAAGCTGTAATAGTACATTTAGAATACAGCACATAGAACAAGCATATAGAAAAGCAACAACAAAAGATGACAATCAAATTACTGTATTTTAAATTTTTTTTGCAATTCAATATTTGGTAATATAACAGACATTTTACAATTTAAAGACATAAGCTGCAAAAATCGAAAAGCAGGAATATCAAACAAAGACAGGCAGCCTTGTTTTGAGTCTTGAGAACAATCGTGACTATGTAAGTTACATATGCACACACTTTAATAACCGTGGGGTGAGGAATGACGTTGATCTCTTAAGTGAGCCAACCTGCCGTCAGACACAGCATCATTAAGGAGACTGCTACTTAATCACAGAGGACACCAATTTAGCAGAAAGCTAAATATGCAGTGGGAGCCCTCCACCCATTATAAAGCATCACAATAAGTCATATGCATATAAAATGCATCGCTCAGACAACCATATTTTATTGACTCCCTCTCACTTTTTTACAGTTTTAATTTTTCACAACTCCGTCGCAGACATAGTGGAAGAACATTCCTTTGATGTCTGGGATCCTATAATGCTGAGGCATTGAAATCTGCATGCCTGTTAACTGTGGAAGGGCTACTGAACTCATTGATTTGACGTCGTTTTCAATCTTGTTCATTGAGAAATGCAGTGGCCACTGAATTCAAACAAGTTTGAAGTAGATTTTTCTTGGAAGCCTTTCAGTATCAAACAGTAAAGGTGACAGTGACCCTACAAAAAAGATTGCAGTTTTGAACACTGCAAAATGTCCACATAAAAAAAAAGGTGGACACAGGATTTTGGACAGAGGATTTGAAGCATATGGCAGGAATACTGTACTCAAACAGCAGCAATACTGTGGTTGAATTGTCCCTCCATGTTGTATTTTTATGTGCTTTTATTAGCATTTCACAGTTTTCTTAATAAATTACTCCAATTATTTAGCAAAATTTTTTTTGTCTTTAATTTAATTTTATATGATTAATTTAAAAATACACAACTTCATTGCATCATGTCTTCTAGTTTAATCAAAAGAAACAATAACAATTAAACATAACTATGACAATGAACATCTAAGTTTGCATAGATATTTCAATAAAATTACATCTGAATAATTCAGGATTTAAATTATGTATGTTAAATATGGTTTGAGTTATTCAAACCGGATATCATTGCGTATGCAATTCATAGGTATTATAATTGCAAATCTCACATCCCACTGAGCAAAATAATTTGAAAGATGTCTTTTCAACATCTTTTCAACATCCTTTGCAAAGTGGGATTGGAGAACTGCATAGAAATAATAACTCTACCATGCATATTGACAATGTTGCACAACAATTACTATATTTAATCCGGATGTTCCACTAATTTCATAGAGAATGGAGGCATGAGTGGGAGAGGAGAAGAAAAGAAGAGAGGAAAAGGGGAGGGCCTGGTTGGGTATAGTATCCACCTTTTCTCTCTCTTCTCCAGAGGAAGTTAATGATGGCACAAGGACATTTAATTATGGCACCCATCTTAAAGCTTCCCTGTCAGCATCACTCAGGATCATATCCGGAGGAGCTCTATGACCTCCTCGTCTGTCGCCCTCCATGAATCAAAGCTTTCATTATATGCTGACACTCTTGTCCTGCATTGGCTGGATGACATGCACGCACCCTGGGAAAGTGATGAGGCACAGGAAACCTGATGAGTGACAGATAACCTGACGAGTGACGGATAACCTGCGCTCATGCAAGGCCGGCCTTACTCACTCTGGCATGGTGAAAGTGATGGTTTCCCCTAACCCACCCTTGCCAACCGGCCTACCCTTCCTCACTATGTCACCTCAGCAACCCTTCAGCCCCTCACCTGGGTTTGAAGGCAGCCTGAAGAAGAGAAATCGCCCACAGCAGATGGCACCGGTTATTTTATCTGGATCGTCTGAGCATTGTGCCCTTGTCACATGTCACTTACTCTTGTTTTCTGGCCTGACAACAATCCAAGACAGGGACTCTCAGGTTGGGGTGAGACACAAAGAGACAGGATGAGCTGACGAGGCCTCTCTTCTCTTCGCTTGGGCACTCACAAAGACGCTGCAGTAGAACCAGATTAAGGCTGTACAAAGACAGCCCCCAACCACAAACTCTGTGGAACCCCCATATCTGCCCCACCTCCCCGGGACCTATGACTGTTTTCCTTTCACATTAACACACACACTCACACACACTCACAGGGGCCCCAGGTGATAAAGAACCCACTCCATTCTGAAAAACATATGCAAAGAGAGTGGATTTTAGAATTAACATTTGCAATTTTACAAAATAGCAGAAATTACGTAATAACAAAATAAAATGAGTACCTATCATACTGTGTAGAGTGAAGAGCATTTTTGAAAAGTCATGCTGCCCTGGTTCACAATATATCTCCATTGATTTCGATTTTACTACAGTTGCCCATTCCTTATTATTATGATCACACTGACCTATTTCACCAAAACATTTGTGTGTATCATTGATTTAACCAACCTGTCCAAAAAGTTTATATTATTTTCATATAACAACCAAAAAGACTTGATGAAATGTATTGAAAAACACAACTTGAAAGATGGTGAATATCAATTTGGCCATTTAATGTTGTTTGAGCACCATGCTGGGAATATAAAAGGGTTAAGCACTTCAGCTATTATTCAAGCACTTGGACCAGCAGTCTAGGTTCCATTTTAAATGATTAAAAAAAAAATCCCAAATCAGTATAATATTAAAATATATATATATATATATATCATAAAATATTTATTGCTTTAAAACTTGCTTATTAACAAATACCTATTAATGTTTGCTCTTAAAGAGCAAAAAAGTCTCTTAGTTTTCTATTTGTGTTTTCCTCTTGGAATTTGAGTAGTGCAAAAGTATTTGATGAAGCGGAGTATAACTATAGTGTCTCTTACTAATGACTAGTAACAGGCTGGCTGAGGGTACCTGCCTGGTCTTCATTAGAAGTCCTAGCTAAACAACTAACAAATCCCTGCAGAGCTGAATCAAGGCAACAATGTGATGAAAAACCTTCAAACACTGAGATGGAAACATTGAGCTATGCAGAGAAGACTCACTCAGAGTATGCCTGTTGCCTAGCAATTTATAACATAACAACTGGGCCAGATTAGTTATTCCTCTAAACTGGCATTGTTCAACATCATTAAGTACCATCACTCATGTTCGATTAACCACAAATGTTTAGGATCAGAGTAGCAATAAATAACGCCTTTCTGTAGAGGAAAGTGTGATCCTAACCTTGTCATGTGAAACACACCAGTGGTACGTACATAGGTGATAGTAACAGTACTTTTATTTACTGTTAAAACACACATTTTAAACAAATTAGACCTACAATTTCCACAAAAAATTGCACAAAAGCATAACCCTACAGCAGCATATGGATATATTGTAAAAGCCAAAGTTCAGAAAAGTTCCTTATTGTTTTTGGATAAAATGAAAGTTTTCTATTGTGTGATTCAAAATAATCTGGCTGAATTGAGCAGAAAATCAATGAGTCTACAGTATGTATCTCAGAGGAGGGAACTAAATACCTAGAGCAGGGAATGGGGAATTCATGACGAGGCAGGCACAGAGCCATGTCTCTCAATCAGTTGAGGCTGTCGTTGTTGGAAACAGATACACTCTGGAGCAAAATCAGTGTATTCATGAGTGAGTTATACAGTTTGTAGTCCTCCTATGTTATTCTTTTCTATGGTCTCCTCTCTTTTCTTCTCCTCTCATCTAGCCTCTTTAATTTCCCTTCTAGATCCTTGAACACTGCCTCCCTCCGGACATTCTATAGAAAGAAGGCCTTTATCTGCATTGAGAGTGGCAGACATTTTGGGTTGGCAAAAACTGGAAATGTAATGAGTAGTTACCTTGAGTGCTTTAAATGATAGTATGTCATAATAATTTTGGTTTCTCATTATCATAATTGACAAAAGCTGAAGATTTTATTTATTGGAATGCACTATCACAATGAACAAATGGTTACACGGTCTAATTAAAGATTAAATAAGGTGTGACATAATTTCAGACTACACAAACAAAAGGTGCCTTTTCCATACAGGTTTATAGACGTTTATATCCACTGTGATGATTAACAATATTGAAATATGTGCTAAATCAATGGTACATTTTCAATATGTAACCCAATTATAGAAGTATGTCACACCCACCTTTTCAAGGGGAGGAAATTGAATGTTACAAAAATAATTCATCAAAATTAATATTACTGTATAGACTTCTTGAACACATTTTTATCTGCCTTACATATATAGTTCATGAAAGAATGTGAACCTCAGAGGGATGGCTATTATTTTTGTATAACATTTTTAAATAAACTCATAAAATCCTTATCTGAACCACAATTTGTAATGAAAACAAAATAAAGGACACCGACAAAAATATGATATATTTTCCGACTTATGCAAACCCCTTAATTAATTAACTTTTCGCACCTCTGTTAGCAGCGATAACCTGGAGGAAAAGTATCCTATAGCCAACAATCAAACTCTGACATCTTTTTTAAAGGTTGTTTGCCTAGTTCTCCTTACAGAACTCAGCTAATTGAGGTGAGGTTTGAGGAGTGTATGTCAAGTACTGCTTGCTTCAGGTCCTGCCACAATATATCGATTGGATTAAGGTCTGACTAGGCCAAACCCAAAAGACAAATCAAGATCTCACCTGAGACATTCATTGCTTTAGCGCCTTGACTGATGGCCTGACCTTCTGTTCAAGAATCTCCTGGTATACTTGAGAATTCTTGGTTCTCATGATGATGTTCAATTGACCAGATCGGGGGGAGGAAAAACAGCCCAAGATCTTGTTTGACTGTTGGGAAGGTTCTCTTGGGTAAATATTAAATAGAAAACAGCATTGCCTTCACTGTTCATGCCATCAAAATGATTTAGGCAGATGGTCATTATCTAGCAAAGTCAGTCAAAAATGTATAGTGAGTCTACCATTACCTAGGTCACCCCAGCAGTCTTACATTATACTGCATCTGAAATATATCTTGGACATATCATGTCCACTTTTTTGAAAGTTGACTAAAGGAATTTCATAAAATAATACATATTGTTTGTGTTAAAATGGTTAATCTAAGGTCTATCACTTAGATAAAGGTTATTGTTAGAGTAGGGACTGGACTTGTTGTAGGGTTTAGGGGTAAGGTAGAGACAAGCACTAACATCCTGCATTTTTGAAATTTTACAGTAAGCGCAATCATCAGTATGGTGGCAACCAATCCCATAATTTCTACTTCGGGAGCAGATCTGGATTCATGATGAAAAAATGCCAACATACTTACAAAAAAGGGAAGGTGGGAGGATTATCTATGGGTAATCAGGAGATCCCTCTGAGAAGATCAACATTGCTAAACATGCTCTGAGTGCTCTCTGGCTGATCTGTCCGTCCTATCAGAGTGATGAGATGTCTGCTTCAGATGATGATGGGAGATAGAGATGGGACAGCTGATCTGTCTGTGTAAGCTCCAATTTGATCTAACCCACAAGTCATTACTATTTCCCTAAACACATTTCTACACAAACAAACTTGTCTCACTGCTTGACAACTTGACTCAGTTCCGATAGTCTTGAGAAAATAGTAGCCAAATTTCATTCATAAAATATAGATTGCAGTAAAATTTTCCTTTGGCCCTAAAATAAACTGCAAATATAAAATGTTGTCCTTCTGAGTAATTGCATCCACAATGATCACTTTTACAAGTACTTTTGAAACCAACTCAACATATATAAAATGTAAAAACAGCTGCCCAAACTTAATCATTTAGGGCCCTTTTAAAGCCCACACTGCCTTGCAGTCTAACACTAAATAAACTAAACCCCCATAAAGCTGTCAAGGAAAATGTCAATGAGAACGATTTGAGATTCCTCAGTGAGAAATCTAGCTTTTTGGTTTAGTTATATCGCCTGCTGGAGTTACAGGCTATAACCCAGGGCCTTAAATGCATTCTTAACATATTGCACAGAAATATTTGATGATGATGAACAGCAAATTCTGTACCTGCACACTAGCAATGTGTCATTAGACTAACTACAGCACTAAGTATTGCACTAGTCATGTAAACACCTTATACCACATATCTTAATCAACAAATGGTCATGGTTAAAATAATAACACTGATTTCAACACCTGCATGGTGTTTGAGCAATCTTTTGAATTATTAGGACACTAAAATACATAATCTGAGTTTCAAAGGTGAGTGAAATTATTCCTTACATACAGTACAAACTTAATACACATGTCTGAATTCAAAATCAAATTATCTTCCCAATAATAACAGGAAAAAACAGCTTTTGGCTGGGAATTTTCCTCATGTATCACAATCCTATCAGGTTGTCTGATTTCAGATATTTGTTGTAAGCACATTATTAGGTAAAAGTTTTTTTCTTGTAAAGCTTGTATGTATATGTTTAAATTAGGAAATAATTAGACTATTTATAATAATGACAATAATAATCATATTACGGTCTGCATATCACATGTCCATTATCATCCAAAATACTTCAGAGAGCTGAGTGCCCAGACATATAGGAGGGAGAAGTTGCTCTGCTAAATGACTAAAATGTCAAAGTAAATGTAGCAGAGAAGAGGAAAGCACCTGCCAGGGAACAGCTGCCCCTGTAATTTATATTGATGAGGGGACTGGCTGGCGTGGCGGCGTGGCGGGGAGTTTCTAGGGGTTTGATCAATCAGGCAGGGAAAGCGGACAGAGGAGAGATAATAAAGAGTAAGGTGTTGAGTCTCTGGGCTCTCTGGGCTACTGGATGGAGAAGGTGACAGAAACAGGGACAGGGAGCCAGACAGAGGAAGCATCCCTCTAGTTTGGTCCTGCTGTAGACATTATGGGAGGGCCTGCCAAGCCAACGGCCAAAACCATCCTGACTGATCAAGGGCAGCAATGTAGCTAGCTTTAAACCACCATTTTGATTGGCACTGTCTCCAACTAATTATGACTCTCGCCTAATTCTACAGTTCCTCTCCTAATCCACAAGATACTCCCTTATAGTCTCCATGAAAATTAACTGGCCTTTGAACTTTTCCCTGTGCATGCACATCCAACATGGGACTATCACCTCATTCTCTCTGCACACCACATCAATCAGTGACTTGTTAAAGCGCTCTACTTTGATTTCCTGACACAGGCCAGATTTTAATATTTCTAATTGAAATGAAAGTCCAGTCTCTGCCCAGGGCTTTAAATCTACACTCCTGAATCATGCCTCTTGATTTTAGGCCCCTTCCGGTGTGAGGTGCCGACCGTCTCTTCTCTAATTAAGGCTGCAGTGGGTTATCAAACACAGGGCCAAAGGACTCGGCTTTACCTTACAGAGGGGAGGAGGTCGAATTTCAAACACCCGGACCTCAAACAGCAAAATTGTTTAACACAATGATCTCCCTGGCCTTAAAGTTATGTTCAGAGAGTTCATGAAACTGCTTCACTCCAGAAGAGGAGGCAGGAGGGCCGGCCAGTGCAGAGGAGGGACCATGTCCTGCGTTCAGCTCTGTGATGTGTTTTGCTAGGCCTAATCTATCCCCGTGCTCACAAGACCGCCTGCTCTTGTAGAAAAGCCCTCTGGTCTACCCTCTCCACGAGTCTCATCCTAATGTTCAGAGGGAAAAGGCTTGTCTCACCCATTTTTACACACAACAGAAACTCAAACAACAGACATAAGTGCACACACAAAATCCTTCAGCTTCAGCTACAGGTTTAAAATGCACAAACATTTCTACGTAAAGTAACAGAATTCACAGGACATGTCAGAGTGAAACCAAGCCATGAAGTCCAAGGAAATCACCATAGATGGAGCAAAATACAGCAAGGTAATTAAAAACGGTTTTATTCAGAATAAATTGGCAAACATTTCTAAAACCATGTTTTGACAGTCAATAGTTGTACATTTATTATTATAATATAATTTATTCATTATAATATAATTCTATATTTAATCAGTTCAACAACAGTCTATAACACTGTCACATCCTGGCACAGCAGGCTTGCGGTGCCTCAGCAGGTTTGCCGTGCCAGTGAGATCCAACATCTTCTCACCCTCATTTGGTGCACAGACACATGATTTTATCATTATTACCCTCACATGTGTTCCTGATCACTATCCCCATTTAAGTTCTTCCATTCCTAGTGTATCTTGTCTTGTGTTACATTTTATTACGTCTTTTTATTAAAAGTCCTTGTTGTTCTACTGGCACGTGGCATGCACTGTTACGAACACAACAAAATGTGGAGAAAGTAAAGGAGTCTGAATTATTTCCAAAGGCATTCTCTGTGTTTTATAAATGTGTCATATCTACACTGTTCACCTGGATCAGGATACTAAATAGGTTATCGGAAAAGTCATTTTTCAACCCATTCTGTTTGTGTTGCTTTGGGTTAGAGAGGCAGAGAATCTCTCAAATAGCTTACTGCTGCATGAGTTTACATAGGATTCAAAGCTCAATGCTGTCTTACAAACCATCACTCTCTGTATTTATCAAATAGCATCTCTCAGAAAAAAAACAGAACGAAAAGATGTACTAATAATTTAAACCCTATAATTCAATAGAAAATGAAAGACAACATACAGTTCTGGAAATAAATAAGAGACCACTGCACCTTTTTCTTTCCTTTCCAAAAAAGTCGAAAAGGAAGGTTTTGAGTAAGGAACAGAAGGTTTAAAATTAATAGACCACCGCAAATTGAATGCTTCTGTTCCTCACTCAAAACAAAAGGTGCAGCGGTCTCTTAATTTTTTTTCCGGAGCTATATATCAGTTGTTGAAACTTAAATATGTTATTGTTCCTTGAAAAATACGTACCCACTTTGAATTTGATGCCAGCAACACGTTTCAAAAAAAGCTGGGACAGGGGCAACAAAAGACTGGAAGATTTGTGTAACACAACAAAAAGAACCTGGTGGAACATATCACAACTAATTAGGTAATTGGCAAAAGGTCAGTAACATGATTGGGTATAAAAAGTGCATCCCAGAGAGGATGAGTCTTTCATAAGTAAAGATGGGGAGGGGTTCACCACTCTGTGAAAGACTGTGTGAAATTGGGCAACAATTTAAGAATAACATTTCTCAGTGTAAAACTGCAAAGAGTTTGGGGATCTCACCATCTACGGTCAGAGTTGGTGGCCATTCATGAATGACATTGATACAGTTATACTGACTAACATTTCTTATTAATTTTACCTCCACCACAAATAGCGTCTTTGTATGGCGTTTGCCATTGGCCATTTTAACAGCGTATTAGCCAATAATAAGCTTTACCGGTATCTACTAACTTACTGGAATAGTCATAAGAATTTAGCAATTGCTAGCGAGTCTGCCAAAGTTATTTCATTTCATGGCATAAGAACGTTTTTTTTTTCATGGCATAACAACGTACTTTTTCTTTTATCTGTGAATGACATTTATACAATAACTATCAATAAAGGTGACAATAACAAAATTTTTCATCAAGCAAAAACACGAGAGAATCGTGGAATCTACCAATAATTAAGAAATGTCATTGCTCTCAATAGATTTGAACGTAGGTCTTCCACATGAGAAGCACTGTCTTTAATCACTACGCTACAGAATTACACGTTTCACCAGTCGCTAGAGTCCATTGAGGATTGTGTTGAACTGAATAACGTTTCTTATTAAGTTTACCTCCACCATAGCGTCTATGAACTGTATTGCTTTTGCCACTGGTTGTTTTAATAGCTTATTAGCCAGTAATAGGTTTACTAGTATATACTAACTTCCTAGGAATAAACATAAGAATTGAGCAATTGCTAGCGAGACTGAAGATGAACTTTTCCATGTCAGAAACAGTCACAATATAACCATATACAGTGTTAGGCTCACTGTAAAGTAACTACTATATGTTGTAGCTAGCAAATGTTTTTGTCTATCCTGACCCAAAACGCGCACATGGATGCGTACTTCGAAAACCCACCAGAAACAGTCGCAATATAACCGTAAACTGTTTTATTTCAGGCTTACTATAATGTAGATACTAACAGTTTTAGCCAACAAGATTTTCGTCTATACGGAATAATTCATAATGCGTACTTCGCTCCGCCTGCGAGGAGATATGAACCCAGGACCTATAGTGCACAAGTCCGCATCTCTAACCACTACGCTATTTAACAAGGGTCAGTCAGGCAATCACTCACTCACTCACTCAGTCAGTCAGTAAGAGACATTCGCCCTGCTTACGTGGTCAGGCAAAAAATGCAGCATGGAGACAATTTTAACCATTGTAATAATCTGACGTCCCTTCATACAAATTTGCTATGCTCAAACCTTAATAGACAGCTTATGATGCTAGTTCTTTATTGGATTTATTGGAATGACTACTGACAGACCTTTAGCGTGTAACTTAGAGATGTAGCCCAATCATATTGAAGTAGAAAGCAATAGTTTAGAAACCCTTTCCAAAGGCACTGTACATAACCCATAAGGTAAAATGCAAATTCTGTTTTTGGCCAGCTATGTAAACTGTGACAGAGAGTTCAGTTTGTTATAGGCCATTCCTATTTGTCTTCTAATGCCTCTTAATATGAAAGTTTAAGTAATCAAAAAGTTATGTTACTGATTACAAATGTGGACAGGTAACTTGTAAACGGATTACATTTAATTTACCCAACCCTCTCTCCGGTACAAAGAAATCATTAAAATCTCTGAGTGCAAGGGACAAGGTTGAAAACCAGTTAAAACTCTACTATGCAAAGCAGAAACCAGATATAAACAAGACCCAGAAATGCCGCCACCTTCTCTGGGCCTGAGGTCATTTAAGATAGACTTAGGCGAAGTGGAAAAAGGTCATGTGGTCTGACAAACCAAAATTTGAAATTATTTCTGACAATCATGGATGCCGCATCATCCGGGCTAAAGACGAAATGGATCATCCAACTTGATATCAGTGCACAGTTCAAAAGCCAACATCCATGATGATATGGGGGTGCATTCATGCACATGGCATGGGTGACTTGCACATTTGTGCAAGGCACCATTAATGCTGAACAATATATACTGTACAGGTTTTGGAGCAACATATGCTGCTATCCAGACAATGTTTTTTTCAGGGAAGGCCTTGCTTATTTAAGCCAGACAAGGTCAAACCACATTTTGCACGTATTACCACAGCATGTCTCCTTTGTAAAATAGTCTGGGTGCTATACTGGCCTGCCTACAGTCCAGACCTATCACCCATTGAAAAAATTTGGGGCATTATGAAACGAAAAATAAGACGAAGGAGAACTAGAACAGTTGAGTAGCTGAAATCCTATATCAAGCAAGAATGGGAAAACATTTCAGTTTCAAAACAACAGCAATTGGTCTCGTCAGTTCCCAAATGCTTACAAAGTGTTGTTAAAAGAAGAGGAGATGCAACACAGAAAGTAATATGCCCTTGTCCCAACTTCTTTAAAATGTGTTGCTGGCATCAAATTCAAAATGGGCATATATTTTTCCAACAACAAGAACATTTCTATGGTTCAACATTTGATATGTTGTCTTTGTACTATTTTCAATTAAATATTGCTTAAAAGATTTGCACATCATTGCATTCTGTTTTTATTTGCATTTTAAGGAGCGCCCAACTTTTTTAGAAAAAGGTGTTGTAGTTAACTCAGCCTCTAAAGGTTATAAACAAACCAAATCCGTGTTTTTTCAGATGCATGCCTAATACAGAACAAAGAGAAGCTTCAGAAAACTGCCTGGCTAGGATATCAGTGCATGATTTCAGACAGTCATATGACTGCATATCATTTCAATTTCCTCTCTGGTGTTATTATGATATTCTCTCCAGTTCTCCACACAGACAGGGAAATAATGAAGAACTGCAATAATAACAGTTGAATAAGAACAGGGAAAATGAGAAAGCATGAGGGTATGTTGCTGTGGGGATCAGTGTGTGATTTATGACTAGTATTCACAGTATATAATGCCTAAGGCCTACTGTAGTTGTTGTAGTAATACATAACAACACAACCTCTGATGTACTTTTCATCTTATTTGTAAGGTACTGTAGCCTATCTTTGTTATGCAGAAGCAGGTCAGTAACATTTTGTTAAGACTGTTAATTTAGGCCTACTGTATTTCACTACAAGCACAGAATAAAGTTATGTTACGTTTCAATAAATTAATTCTGGTTTTAATTTCAAGCAGCAGGTTAAAAATGTTATCAAAAGGTTTGTACTTACAAGTATGTGTCTTCTTTGTTACTGAAATACCTGAAAAACAGTGAGAACAAAACTTGTTAAAAGTATTTTGAATCTGAATATGAAAAATACTCATGCAATATCCCCCAGCTTAAGGTAACCTGTGGCATCCCAGGGCTGTTCAAGTGTCTGTCTAATAAATCAGACAGAATTCCAATGCAGAATCAAGGCAGTGGTGTGAATGGCTCATCTACATCCCTATTACTGAAAAACCCAATGGCAACAACACTAGCAAGGGGCCTCAATCCCTACGATTCAAGTCTTGAATACAAATCTGCCAGGACACTGAATTGACCCAAGTTACCTCACAGGGCCAATAGTCTGTACATGAGTACTGTAAGTCTGTTCCCCCAAGCGTAAGACAGGACAGTAGCGCTATGACCTCATTCTGATTCTGAGTCAGACCTACGTTATGTTGGTAAGGCAGGGAGGGAGCGGGACTGGCAGTCCTCAGCCTACCCCCTTCGGGTGTTAACTCATCTGATGAGCCTCCCTGGCTCCGGCTCAGTTCTCTTCTGCAGCGTGGGTCTAATGCCCTGGGAGCTTGATGCGGGCCAGCGCACAGCCAACCATGGGCCCCAGCGGGCCCGGATGCTCATTCTTTGCAGGGCAAGAGCACTCTAATAGATCCCACTTGTCATGCGGAAGCTGTGACTAATTTTTCTACAGCTTGCATCTGCAACTCAGGGGAAAGCAGACAGACTCAATAATTCTGGTAGGGGGAAAAACGGTAACTGTCCGGAGATAATATTTCAGACATGTTTGATGGGAAAGAGCACTGAGGGAGAAAACTAATAAGGCTGTCAAATCTCTGTACACAGACACAAAAGTGATATCAGTACCATTGAGCAGAACGAGACAGGGGGAAAAACTGAACTAGTCCAGGATTGTTTCGATTATTTTGATTATTATAGTGGAACATATCTTCAGAATGCCCACATAGGCTGAGAAGACACTGTTTAGAGTAGAAAAATGTATTAATCATATTCAGTACCAGTCAAATGTTTTAACACACCCATTCAACTGGTACTACTGTATATATATATACACAGTTGTGCTCATAAGTTTGCATACCCTGGCAGAAATTATGACATTTCCCCTTTGATTTTGAAAATATGTCTGATCATGCAAAACATTGTCTTTTATGTAAGGATAGTGATCATATGAACCCATTTATTTTCACATAGTTGTTTGGCTCCTTTTTAAATCATAATGATAACAGAAATCACCCAAATGGTCCTGATCAAAAGTTTACATACCCTTGAATGTTTGGCCTTGTTACAGACACACAAGGTGACACACACACGTGGAAATGGCAATTAAAGGTGAATTTCCCACACCTGTGTCTTTTTAAATTGCAATTAGTGTCTGTGTATAAATAGTCAATGAGTTAGTTAGCTCTCACGTGGTTGCATTAAGCAGGCTAGATACAGAACCATGGGGCTCAATATCTAGCAGAAAATAACTGTCAAAAGACCTGCGTAACAAGGTAATGGAACTTTATAAAGATGGAAAAGGATATAAAAAGATTTTCAAAGCCTTGCAAATGCCAGTCAGAAATACTGTTCAATCACTTACTAAGAAGTGGACAATTCTGGGATCTCTTAATACCAAGGTCAGGTAGACCAAGAAAGATTTCAGCCAAAACTGTCAGAAGAATTGTTCGGGATACAAAGAAAAACCCTCAGGATAAATACAGGCCGCTCTGGAAAAAGATGATGTGGTTGTTTCAAGGAACACATTACGAACGAAAATGAGGTGCATGCTCGAGTTGCCAAAAAGAAGCCTGGTTACAATATGCCCAACATCACAATGACACACCTCACAGCATCTGACACTGTAATTTGGAGTGATAAGACCAAAATAGAGCTTTATGGTCACAACCATAAGCACCATGTTTGGAGAGGGGTCTACAAGGCCTAAAGTGAACAGAATACCATCCCCACTGTGAAGCATGGTGGTGCCTCACTGATGTTTTGGGGGTGTGTGAGCAATAAAGGCATGGGGAATCTTCTGAAAATGTATTGCAAGATGAATGTAGCGTGTTATCAGAAAATACTGGCGGTCAATTTGTATTCTTCTGCATGAAAGCTGCACATGGGACGCTCTTGGACTTTCCAGCACAAAAATGACCCTAAGCATAAGGCCAAGTTGACCCTCCAGTGGTTACAGCAGAAAAGGGTGAAGGTTCTGGAGTGGCCATCACAGTCTCCTGACCTTAAAATCATTGAGTCACTCTGGGGAGATCTCAAACGTGCGGTTCATGCAAGACGACCAAAGACTTTGCATGACCTGGAGACATTTTGCCAAGACGAATGGGCAGCTATACCACCTGCAAGAATTCAGGGCCTCATAAACAACTATTACAAAAGACTGCATGCTGTCATTGATGCTAAAGGGGGCAATACACAGTTTTAAGAACTAAGGGTATGCAGACTTTTGAACAGGGGTCAGTTAATTTTTTTCTTTGTTGCCATGTTTTGTTTTATGATTGTGCCATTCTGTAATGAACTACAGTTGAATGTGAATCCCATAAGAAATAAAAGACATGTGTTTTGCCTACTCGCTCATGTTTTCTTTACAAATGGTACATATATTTCCAATTCTCCAAGGGTATGCAAACTTTTGAGCACAACTGCACATACATAGCCCTCCACAATTATAGGCACCCCTAAAAAATCTAATGAACAATATCTAATTGATGAAATCTTGAATTTTCACTTTTTCATTGGGGTATAAATACGACTTAACACATAGTCTAAACTCCTTTAGTCATCCATTATCCTGGGAAAGGCCAGAGAACACACAAATTAAACAACATTTTATTGACCTTCACATATCAGGCAATGGCTATAGAAATTGCTACAGTACATACCTGAAAATAACCCTATTAGTGCAATCATTAAGAAATGTAAAGCAACTGGAGCTGTGATGAACCTTCCTGGTAGAGAACTCATGTGTATTTTGACCCCTCACACAGGGGATAATTTAATTTGAAGTAACTTCAGATTTTTTTTACATTTGAACACTAGAACCACCAAATGCCTATGCCGATTTGTGTTTGAGTATGTAATTAAAACGAAACTGCCATTTTGACAGCTACACCCTCCTTCCATGACTTTTCCTAAATAGGTGTTTATTACATTGTTCCTTTGTCAGAATTCTAAAATAACAAATGGAAAACTATTTAGAGACTATTTACCTGTTTTTTTCTGCCATGTTTTCCAACTTAATTCGTCCAATAGCCCACGCCACTTAGCGTTGGTACCCATTGGTACCCAGGCGCTAATCCCCCCTCTCTGAATGCATGTCAATGGATGAATGTGCGATACTCCCAGATGAATGATCAGACCTTGTTTGAATTTGAATGAACTTACAAATGAAATACAAGATTTCCATGATCATTCAAAAACGTAAGTAGGCTATTATTGAAACAATACAAACGATATAGGCTACTTTCCACCCATTACAGTTTTTCAACAGGAGATTCAGCTTATTGTGTAGGCTAATTCATCAAACATAAATCGAAAATGTAAATCTACATTATTTTAGGAGGGAAAGAGAAACTAAATTGCACACACATCCCATCTTCTCTCTTTGAAATTTCTCTGCTTATTTTACTGAAGATTAATATTCTACAAATGTATTAAGCTAAATGATTATTCACAAAACTAAATTCCAATGATATGTTTTCGGGCCTTATCTTTTTCAAATAATTCCTCTCTGTTTTTCGATAACTTGTTCAAGTCACCTATGGAAACATCTTATATGCCAGTAATCTAGGAGACTAGATCTATCCACTGGTGTTGAATTCATCTCGATTGCCCCACTACAACCCTCGGACAGACCAGCAAAGATGCACCGTTCACTAATTAATTACAGACCTCATATTTTTCTATGTATTCTATTTTTAGTCTTTCTTTTTTTGTATGATAAAAACACGTTACTTCAAATTCATTAACCATTTAAAACAAATTCTATAATTCATAATTTTTTTGACTTCTGTACAGTTTGATGAAGACCCAGTAGATGAACTGATGCTCTGGCTGGTGAGGCTGCGGAGTAGAATGGCCATGCTAATAGGAACAATTCATATGTTATTGACGCCAAACGGCATTCGGCTCTGGCGGTTACTTGGGGTCAAAAAGGCCTGGCAGTTCTAGTGTTAACAGGAAGCCTAAAATGGTATTATAAGTTTTATCAATGACACCCTGAGGATAGGGTAAATTCCCCTGTCGTCGTAATACCCCTGGTTAGGAGCCACAGGGTTAGAGGACTTAAAAATCTAACCCTAGGTATGGAACTTCTCTGGTTTTATATTGTGGAAATAAAGTATCTGTAGTTCATAGCAACATTTTCCTGCTTTTTTTTTTTTTTATCTTATAAATGGTATTACATACACATAACACAGAAAAATGTTAAACAACTAAGGAACAGCTGATACACTACACAATGTTACACCACTACACTTCTTCACTAAAGCACTACACAAAACGACTCCCCTACGACACACCACACAGCTACACAATACCTCGTCAGTACACTGGAACACACTACACCCTTACACTACCACACAACACTACACTTCATTACACCACAGTGTGACAGGACATAACACTAAACAGCATATCAGACCTATTGGACTCAACCTGTTGGCTATGTCCTCTCATGTATCAGTCTTCCATCCTCCCATCCACGAAGAGCTATTCTCTAAAAGTCATTATTGATATGAAAAGCGATCGTTCTACCAAAATGTACTTGGACATAGAATAGGACATCATTGCTGTCAACACGGTTACCCGCTCGCTCAGAGAAAACCCTGAGGCTAAGAAGGAAAAGGGAGGAAGGGGTGGAAGGATAGCCCACTTCCTCCTCTATGTGTCATTCAGAATCGACTGATTGGACGCAGCACAGGGAAGGGGAAAGGCAGCCAATAGGTGAATTAGGCTGTGGGACTGGGCGCTGGCATTGATTATGCCCGCCAGGGTATGTCTACACTAATGGATTTTAGGTTCAGATGTCACTTTGTAGGCTTGTCCTTGACAGACAGACAGACAGACAGACAGACAGACAGACAATCTAACTCAAACAAGATTGCAGTTAATGCCAATGAAAGTCAACAAATATGTATGGCCATTACATTGATGTTCCTTATTGTCAGAACACTTTGCATTGTATTTTGTTACATGAGACATCCCAGATATGACAACTGTATATCGTGCACAACTTACCATCATTACTCAAAAAGTACTATCTTACTGCCACGCTACCAATAAGCCACATCTCCAATTTGATTCACAATACATTGTCATAAAAGTATGTTTCAGTTTGAACCCCTTTAACGGATTCCTCAACCACCTTCAAGATACCTCAACGAACAGGAAATATTTCACTGGCGTGGCACATTCGAGCACCCCAGACGGTCCTTCCAGACAGCTTTACTTCTAGTGCACCATTTCTCACAACGGAAGGAGGGGACGGCTGTCAATTGGAAGCCTTTGATCTTTCCGGATCTTAATCACACAGGTAAACATTCCCATTCTGCTCCACAATTACTTCTCTTCAGTCTCTACCCCCTCGTCAAGTCAGTAGACGGTCTGCAATCGGCTGGAAGTTAACCTCCGCCGCATCTATCTGCAGGGGACAGACATCCTGAAAACGTGCCAATGAGACAGAAGTGGAGCCGGCTGGGAAGTGGGCTCAGGCCAGACAGGGTGGTGGTGCTCCAGCACTGCGGCTCAATATGACAGCGCTGTAATGAAGTCTATAACGCGCGGCAGGCTGTACGTTATAATTCCAGGTTCCTTAACGCCTGACAGGGAATTATTATCATGGATGGTTATTGTCAACCTCCCTCCCTGGGAGACGCCAGTGTGCTCAGGGGTTGTTGCACCGTGACATTCAAAGTTACAGTCTCCTTCATATAATGGAGCTGTCCTCTCAGCGCGCTAATGGGAGTGATCCATTTAACCTGTGCCAGAAACACACAGACAAGGAAGTTCCTAATGCGAGGCCCCTCCCGTGGGGACATCACACTCTCCCCCTGGCTGCTCCTTGCCTTCCTGCTGCTTGATTCATTGACTGGCGCTCCTCACTTATCCTCATTCACTGCTCAGTCTGGGGAGACAGGGAGGCCCAGTTCCTCCGGTCTATTCCGGTCCTTCCGTCTGCATCCCGCTCCGCTGTGCTCTGCACAGCAATGTTTCACGTCCAGCGCGCACAAGGACACAACGCAGACCAGGCCGGATCAGCACAGCAGTCCCAGCTACAGGAGGCTTCATGAAATGGGGCCTGATACTGTAGATGTGGGCTATTAAATAGCGACACCACTCTCATAACTTAATCAAACATCTGACTAATTACGCATTACCTCAGTCCTGGGTAGAATAAGATTGGAACTGTAAAAATAACGCAGTTTCAAAGAAGTGCAAGCATCATGCCAAACAACAAATACTGTAGCACAAATTACAATACACATTGTAAGAGCTGAATTTAAGACCTCAGTGCTGCGTTCTAACTAACAAAGGCTACATCCCATACACAAAGTCAGAAGTGTCCCTTTTGCAGTGACACACTTAGCTATTTTATACTGGTATAAACTATACATTTTAAAATGTAACGATTAAAAGAGCATAATGATTCTAATCAGCTGCCCCCTAATATACTAAAACACTTAATCCATGGAGAGGCACACTCTCTGGGGAGGCATAAGAGAAAAATGAATTCTCTGTCTCCAGGCACTGTTATTTCTGGTCATTTCTAATTGGTTTTAACTAAATGCAACCACTCAGAGACTCCACAGGTTATTCCAATGCATCGCTAAGTAAGATATCTGCAAATAGAAGTTTTACACCCAAATTAGTTTTAGAGGACACCACAATTGTCTTTCAAGAGAAAAGTGGAGTAAAAAAAACAAGCACATACCATACTCTACATACAGGTATAAGTCTGGATATCTAAAATGATCAATGACTCACTGATCACCACTGAGTACCCTTGTTGACCACGAGAGCCATCCTGCAGACTCTACCCTCCCTACAGTGTGTTTCACAGAGTCCTGCACTTTCCCCCCGCCCATTGTAGTTCTGCTTTATTGGGCCTGTGAGTCTCCAGGTGAGTCCCAAGTGCTGTGTGTGTGTGTGTGGAGCTGTGTGGTGGCTCGTGAATTATACATGGCGGCAGAGGAATAGACGTGGCCCGGGAGGGCCGCAGGAACAGCAGGCATGGCTGGGAGGCAGATTGAACACTCTGACGGAATTTTAATTGTACCGCAGGGAGCGATAAGCGCTATTGTTATTGGTGAGACGCCGCAGACCAGGTTCACGGAGCTGAGTGCTTAAACAAATGGCGAGCTCCGCCAAACCCTTCCGGAACACTTCGAAAACGTTCTTGGGCTTGTAGAGGAATCGCAATTCCCCTTGTTAAAGGCCATCGTGTGAAGGTTCATTACAACGATAGAAAATAAACATTTACAGTGATAGATAAAAGACGTAAAATCTTTAAAATAGTAGCTTACTAACAAAGTATGTTTCGTTATACTTTCAGAGGACCAGGGAAGGTGACCAGGAGATATTAAACATCTGCTTAATGTTTCTATGAATGGTTGCAATGTTGCCGGTACTTCTGCAAAGTAAGTTTTTGGTTGAATAATTACTGTATTGAGTTATACTTGAATAACTTTCAAATGAATGACAAATTATCTGCTTGTTTTTAACAGGTATTAAAAAAATATTCATAAAAAAATTATCTAATCAACAATGCCATTGTTTTTACTATGTGCAACTCTTCAAACTATTGACTTTAACCACTTTGTAAATGTCGTACCGAAACTCTCATATTAAACACCAGTTTTATTAAAATTCATAAAAGCTCCATGAACAAACATATCAATATCCCTTACGGCGGGGAGAAGGATCATCAGCAGGGATGTCCTGGTCTCATCATGCTCTAGTAACTCTCTCTGATGGGTCAGGGACCTGCAAAGTTAACTGAGCTTGTGACTGGATGGAAATCTGAGAAAAAGAGATACACCTGTTTTGTACTAACATTCAAAGTACTGACAAAGGCTGTTAGATTTATTTTTTTTATCATTAAACGGCAATTACATAATGACTGTATAAAAACCTGCTAGTTCATTTGTAAACTTCGAAGGTTTCTAGGAAAATACACTTGCTTTGCAACAGTATTTCAGTGTAATACTGTATGCTGAACGCTGCAGGTGAAAAGCCAACCAACAGCGTTTCTTCTGCTCTGAAGTGCTTTTCTCTGATCTTGCCTATACTGTAACTCCCCTCTGAGCGCTGGAGGCCAGTGGATACAGGAAGCTACTCAGCGCTGGTCAAAGTGAGGCCAGAGGCAAGCTTCTCTAAGCAGGCGGTTCCCAGCTTAAGGTAATCTTCCTGTGATCCAGCCTGAACCACATATGAAATCCAAGTGTAAACAGTAAATACAACCTATTCAGACCACACTGTACAATAATAGTTTAAACTCTCACACTGACCATTACTGGGTGTGTTCACAAGCTTACACAAAAACATTGGACTTCATGGATTCTTTGTTGTACATTTTAAGTTATCTTCCTCGTAAGATTTCTAATAATACACACATAACAATAAAAATAAACATTATAGCAATATTTCTGGACTGCAATACAGGACTTTACAGAGGTAGCAAAATGTCAATACGATCTGGTTTCAGAAAAGGAATTCCTGCTTCAATGTATGTTCTATTCTGAGAAGCTCATATACAGTTTAGCCTTTTCAAAGGAATATGTAAAAATGAAGGACCATGACTTGAAACAGTGGACGTTAATGGTGGCCAGAAAAGTGAGGAACTAGAACATACTATAAAATACTTTCTACGACCAACCTCCTTCTTTTCTCACCTCAGAGGAAAGTCTAACACATTCTTGAATCCTCATGGAGGTTACAGAAGAAAGTTTTCCCAAGTTCCCAAGCTAAAAGCCAAACAAACTAACCAGAGTATATGTTATTATTTCAAATTTAGAATGAACTTAGTCCTAAATGACACAGGTAGCAATGTAAATCTGAATAGATCAAAGTTCATACAAGTAAAGTATATTGATAAATACACAATGAGTATAGGAAGAATATACAGCAGTCCTACATTAAATTGCCTATGTTAAGAAGCGGCATAAACTAGATAAGGATAAATGCACTGAATGACTGGGTGAGTGAATGAGTATGTACTTGAGGGCATACCATCAGATTGCAGGAAGTCTGCAAGAGATGGCTATTTCAGTCACTGCACTAATGCACACATCTACGCAATCAGCCTTTTTTATTGTCCGAAATAGAACAGACCATTGCACATGTAGGTTCTTGATTCTATTCTTAGTCTTCCTGTTGGGCAGGTAACATAGACGTGATGGTGCGTTGTACTGATCTCATCACCCTCTGAAATGCCATCTATTTGCAGGAGCTGCAGCTGCCTTACCGGGCATTGATGCAGCCTGACAGTATGTCCTGAATGGTGCATGTGCAGATGTTGATGAGGTTCTTGTGGGTCATGCCAAATCTCTTCAGCCACCTAGGGTTGAAGAGGCGCAGTGCTTCCACAGCACAACCCCACTGTGGGTGGGAATGGACCAGTTGTGTCGCCACAAAATGTTGAGAAAATGTTACAGACTGAAGCCATTCTACTTGTATACTTATGAGATAAGATAAAAGCTATAAATAATAAAACATTTATAAAGCTTTGGTAGTCATACAATTCATCTCAAGTTTGATAGTATATTTCACACCCATCCTAACAAGTTAGGAGTCAACAGCAGGCCATAAAATAAGCAAAAATAAGTTCCAGTGAAATAAAATTGCAATTGCTATTAGAGTACTTAAAAAGTGTCTATATTTTAGATATTTCTACGGATTCATCACAAGTTCCGGGTAGTGCACATAAACAATGAACTGGACTAGTCACGCAGCTGGGAGACCCTCTACTAGAAACCTTGTCCAACGGAGGCTTGGGTCTTTTAATCCCTGCAGGAGGCTACTGCAGATGTCCTATTGGTCCCTAGTAGCCCGTGCACGTGCCCGTGCACGTTTTGGGTCTGGCCTGCTGAGGAGGCAGCATCAAGGCCAGGGATTTTCACAGGCTCAACAAACTGATCAGGAAGGAAGGCCAGCTCTGTTATTGGAGTACAAATGGAGAGTCTGGAGGTGGTGGTAGAGAGGAGGATCAGGGGGAAGATGAACTCCCTCTTAGACAACACCTTCCATCCGCCCTACCATGACATGTGGCTGCCTAGGAGCACCTTTAGCCACTGGCTCATCCCCCAGGTGCCGGCAGCCACCAGACTGTACCACACAGCAGAAGTCAGCCGTGAGCACTCCCTACTCCCCTTCACAATGTTTAACTCGGAACCACCGCGGCCAGCCTGTGACCCCCATGCTATGCTTTTGGAGAAAAATAATAAATATTTTTATAGCATTGGAAATTTGGAATATTATCTATTTTTGTAATTTTGTAAAAAGAAAATGGTGTAACAGTGCGAGTGAGAGTCATACAGGAGGTGTCAAAAAGGAAAGGAAAACAGGACTGAACAGCGATCTGTTAGAATGGCTTTAAATCAGCACTACTATGGATGTCACATGCGATCAAACTGCATCCCACAAAGACCACAGAACAGCAACATAAATAGGCTATGCAATCAGGTGACCTGGGATCTGGTGTGTGTGGGGTGTTGCTTCCATCATTCTCATGTCGGCGGTTCGTACACCGGTGATGCGGAGCGCCGAGAAGGACATCGCTCCCCAGTGGCACGCGGAGCAGGTGATACATTAGGCTTCTGTTAAAACCCGAATTTCCCACTGCGATTAATAAAGTTCTATCAATCAGTTTTGTAATTTTAACTAATGTAATCTGATCTGCATAACAGGCAACATATACTTTCTGCTTTCAAAAATGGTTTCACATTTAGCATTCTAAAAAAAATAATTACAGTGGGGAGAACAAGTATTTGATACACTGCCGATTTTGCAGGTTTTCCTACTTACAAAGCATGTAGAGGTCTGTCATTTTTATCATAGGTACACTTCAACAGTGAGAGACAGAATCTAAAACAAAAATCCATAAAAATCACATTGTATGATTTTTAAATGATTTGTTTGCATTTTATTGCATGACTTATATGATCAACTACCAACCAGCGTGTTCTCCACTCATTACCTGTATTAACTGCACCTGTTTGAACTCGTTACCTGTATAAAAGATACCTGTCCACACACTCAATCAAACAGACTCCAACCTTTCAGCACAAGGCTGGGATGGGCTACAGGACAATAGGCACGCAGCTTGGTGAGAAGGCAACAACTGTTGAACAATTATTAGAAAATGGCAGAAGTTCAAGATGACGGTCAATCTCCCTCGGTCTGGGGCTCCATGCAAGATCTCACCTCGTGGGGCATCAATGATCATGAGGAAGATGAGGGATCAGCCCAAAACTACACGGCAGGACCTAGTCAATGACCTGAAGAGAGCTGAGACCACAGTCTCAAAGAAAACCATTAGTAACACACTATAGCGTCATGGATTAAAATCCTGCAGTGCACACAAGGTCCCCCTGCTCAAGCCAGCGCATGTCCAGGCCTGTCTGAAGTTTGCCAATGACCATCTGGATGATCCAGAGGAGGAATGGGAGAAGGTCATGTGGTCTGATGAGACAAAAATAGAGCTTTTTGGTTTAAACTCCACTCGCCGTGTTTGGAGGAAGAAGAAGGATGAGTACAACCCCAAGAACACCATCAGAACCGTGAAGCATGGAGGTGGAAACATCATTCTTTGGGGATGCTTTTCTGCAAAGGCGTCAGGACGACTGCACAGTATTGAGGGGAGGATAGATGGGGCCATGTATCATGAGATCTTGACCAACAACCTCCCTCAATAAGAGAATTGAAGATGGGTCGTGGCTGGGTCTTCCAGCATGACAACGACCCAAAACACACAGCCAGGGAAACTAAGCAGTGGCTCTGTAAGAAGCATCTCAAGGTCCTGGAGTGGCCTAGCCAGTCTCCTGACCTGAACCCAATAGAAAATCTTTGAAGGGAGCTGAAAGTCCATATTGCCCAGCGACAGCCCCGGCACCTGAAGGATCTGGAGAAGGTCTGTATGGAGGAATGGGCCAAAATCCCTGCTGCAGTGTGTGCAAACCTGCTCAAGACATGTCTGGCACCAACAACCATTCCACGCTTAAAATTTATTAAATCACCTTTCTTTCTCATTCTGACATTCAGTTTGGAGTTCAGGAGATTGTCTTGACCAGGACCACACCCCTAAATGCATTGAAGCAACTGCCATGTGATTGGTTGATTAGATAATTGCATTAATAAGAAATTGAACAGGTGTTCCTAATAGTGTATAGTGTTTTGTGAAAATGCAACACTAAGAATATCTAAACACACAAACATTTATATAGGAAATCACAAAAGCAGATCACATGGAACTTGACCGGTTTTACCAGAGATCTCAGAGAAAACATTCTGCTGTTGAGGTGTTCAACAGACTGGCTGTCCCAATTCTCATAGGAAACTAGTTTCTGGATATCTTAGTTGTCATGTTTAACATGTTTTATCTGTTTTTCTACCAAACCTAATTTGATCCAATCTTTGCAAGACCAGGTGGCCTACCATAAAACAACATGTTGTTGAAAATGGATGTGATGTACTCATTGATAGTGTGTCCAATGACACAGTTTCACTATGCTATCCAACAGGTCCTTCTGTATGTCAAAATAACACATTATACAGTCTTATATACACTCTAAGAAAAAAGAGTTATATTGGTTCTTTGTAGTTGGATAAGGTTCACTATGCACCATTTTGATCTGTGATCTGAACAACCTATTCTACGATTCCTTGCAATAGGAACCATGCTCAATTCCAAAAGGAATTATTACCTATAAGAGTATAAGTATAAAAGAGGGGTATTAAGGACCAGTGTTTCCTGGGTGGCTCATACTGTATGGACAAACCCTAGTCCCCATGTATATATGCTGAACTAACTTTTTATGCACCTGTCCACTAAGTCCAATTAGAAGCTTCTTGTTACTTGTCTCCTCCCAGGTCTCAGACGAGTGGACTGGAGTATTTGCCAATAACGATTTGGCTGTAATTGTTCAGAAGGGACAGAGCAGATGACCCATTGTGACTGGTCTTAACGCGGGCCAATAAAGCAAACTGGCCCTCTGAAGCCTCCCACGTAATAACACATCCGGGGAGATGAATTACATGTCAGTCAATCCTTTAATTGATATCCTCTTTTCTCTATATGCTGCCTAGGACAGGGAGAGGCGGCACTACCAGAGTTCCAATGTTTGCGCAAAGCAATGGAGAGAAGAGAGAGAAAACAGCAGATGTAAGCTCAACAGACACTGGCTGCTACAGCAAATCACTGCAGTCATGCCTGGCACTTAGTGCGTCATCTATTTTTCATGTATTTCATAATTAAAACCTGTGCGTTCTGTAAGCTCTCCATGCGCCACCCAGATCAAAGGTAGTCCCATTACCAGGGAGTTCATCACAGGAGCCACTTTTCCATTTCCAGGCAACAGAGCCGTGCTTAAAGCACAAATATCCTGTAATTACACACGTGTGTGATAAGGGGACAGCTAGGGAGCTGGACTATGATTAATAGAACACAGATCATAGTTCCCCCTCTTTTTCAAAGCTAACACAACAGAGGACTTTACTCTAGTACTTTATAAACCATCCATGGGAGATAAAGAGCTGGATGAAAGACTGAATACATATTTCACAGTGCTACAGTAGCGGTGGTGCAGGGGATTGTGCTGCCTCTACTCTATTTCCCTTTCTCCATGTAAATCTAATGAGAGGATGGGACTGTAGAAAGTCACACACAGAGGCAGAGCTTAGACACAGTGCCTCCTTACAGTGCAGGGAGGGAGAGGGGAAGCGAGCCTCCTTCCGATAGTGTAATCAACGGAATGGGCTGTGTTCATTTATTTATTTTTTCCCATTGACTCCTCAGTAACACAAGCCCACAGGGCTTTTTGTCTGAACTGGGTGGCTGCCTGTGAGTCTTTCCACCAACATTGATCAGATGACTAACACAGGAACACAATTCCCTCTTCTACAGCAAGGGTTCCCAACCATTTTTGCAATTATTGTTTATTGATTTAGGTAGCTTTAGAAAATAAACCAACAGCTTGATTCTAACCCAGAAAAATGAGTTTGGATCATTTTGAGATTCTACGTACACAACCATTTGTTAGGTAGGCAATAATGTATTACTTAGAATATAATTATAATATATTTAATTTCAAAATACAAATGTTATTCAGCTACCAATATTGTGAAATGATAATTTATATTAAATCTCCAATTGAATTATAAATATTCTCTATTCCATAAAGTGCATACATCTTCTGATAACACATTGTATGAAATTACTTCCCAAGCAAAGTCACATTTCTGTGATGGTTCAACATTTTTCAATGTGTATCATGAGTCGCATCTTCCTCTATCATTTCAGTGCTTATTTCTAGCCTAAATCCTTGCAAATGTAAGGTAGGTAAAGATCCATATGAAGTAAAGTGCAACTCATATTTAAATAACAGTAATGTGCCCAAACTTGAAATAATGGAAAGTTACACAAGTATATAATATACAATAAACTATTTAATCCTAGACTTAAAGCACAATGATACCGCAAACATATGCCACTCAATCAATACATACTGTAGAAATTGTTCATCTTAACAGAAAGTACTTAGCCGACTGGCGTCATTTCTTTATCATCTCAAAACAAAACTATGCCATTTAACAGTTATGCACCCTTATACAACGTATATTTGGTTTTTATGCATTTTACATTAACCAGCCCCAGTATACAGCCTAGTGGACATTAGGATACAGTCAGCTGCCTTCCCCTGAGCTGCCCAGGTCAACTTTAGTTCACACCATTGTCCCACACTAAAAACTATACAAAGTGTAAGGAAGGGCTGTTGGTTTATTGAGTAGAATATCCTGAAATACACACACTGGCTTCCTCTTTAGGCAATGACAATTGTGTGGCTGGATGGGAAAGTAAGGCCACTATAGTTCCAAGACACTGACATTAGCCGGAGTATTACCACCCTTTAGACGAATCGCAGTCATCATTACAAGGTCCTCCATATCTTACACATCAGAGTCAACTATTACAAATCAACGACGCCAGAAAACAGCTGAACAGTGCCTCAATCTTCTAACCTTCCCAACAGTGTTTCAAACACTTCCCGTATTGTTGGTCAGTGGCAAAATTACAGTTTCACCGGACAGTATTTTCTCCACAATTTTCTTTTCATTGCTGAATTGCTGTGTAGTATAGAAGATAAAAAAATGAAGACAAACTGGCATCGATTTTCCAATCACACAAATACGCATGAGAATAGAAAATGAATGGTTGCATGTGCAGATGCATGGATCCAAACAAGACTGCTTGAACACATGCTAACAACACCTCTCATCATATGCCTACATACACAAACACACTCAGATGTATACAAAAACCATAAGGGGACAGGCTTTTAGCTTGAGCCATCGCCATTACAGCAGCACTGGACATATAGTACCATATCAGAAATATATAACAGCAGTAAGCATGTTGAACAGTAATTAATGCCAAGTCTATAAGCATTCCATTAGGCGAAAGCAGCTGTCATAAACATCTTAATTAATTTACAAAGCAAGCAACTAGGGAATTACGGCGACGTAGAAATGTGCTTCCCTCTGTCGCTCCATAGCACTGGAACAGATCGGGCTTCTACATTTTTAAACATGCCTTTAATGTTCTCTAGAGCACGAAAAATCCTTTGAACAGTCAGCTTGTTAGGAGATGCACCTAGCAGCCCAGTACCTTGGGGTCGTCACTATTCTTTTCATACAATGACAGGAGGTTGTGGCTTCAGTCGGGTTCTACACATGGGCTCTATATTTCTCTGTTTCTCTGTGTACTCTCCTTCAGCATCCGGAATTCTCTTGATTTACTGTTGTTCACTTGCTGCTTTTGTTTTGCTTGTTTTCCTTTTTTGCACATTTTCTTGCTCACTACTTAATCTCCCTTTCCCTCTGTCTCTTTTTTCTTTCACACGCTCTATAATGCAATCTTTATGCCATCTTTCTATTTTTGTTGCTATACTGTTCCTCTTGACCTACGTCTCCCACTCTACAGATATGATTTCAAGCCCAGGGAACGTTAAACAGTAAAAACTGCTTAAAACACAAAACCTGTTTGTGAAATTTTAACAGCTCCCAGTCTAAAAGTTGAGGAGGGTGAGGGGTATGACTAAATCGAGTAATTTATTTTAAGTTGAATGTGTAATGAATAATGAAAACTGGTCAGATAAGATAAAATAAAAGATAAAATAAAACCACAAAAGCACACATACAGAAGTTAATGAAGAAAAGAAGACATCACCCAAAATAAAATAGAGAAGAGAATGTGGTGTGCTTGCTCGCTTATTTTGAAGTATTTACATTTTTAAAAATATTTAGCATTACAGGACAAATTATAGTGGCTGAATATAGCTAATAATTGGATAGGATCAGTGTTCAGGGTAATGCATTACAATGGGTAGATTAGTATTTTAGACGAAGGCGAATCAGTCAGGTGGGGAGAAATCCTGAACAAAAAAAACTTTGTCCCAAAAACTCCTCACAATCTACTCTTTATGTCATGATGGTTGCATTTCATCTTAAGCAATATTAGAAAGAAGGAAAATCAATAAATCAATTGCTATATAGTTGAAAAACAACAATGCATATTTCAAAGAGTATAAAACCATCCAAGTTGGGACAGTAAGCTGTACAGTTTGTGGAAGAAACCTAATAAGAATAATAATGAGTATTAATGACTATATTATATAGTTATCTAATATCTAATAACAACAATAAGAATATATACATATAATAATAATAACGAGAGTATATAAGACATCTAGAATTGTGCAAGCACACCTAATGATTTCTGATTATCAAAACAACAGCTGTTGCATAAATTGCGTAAATGACCTCCTGAGGATATCTGCAGGGACTGTCTGGGGACATTGGCTGCAATGAGGTGTGTGTGTGTGTGCATGCATGCATGCATGCATGCTGTAGAATCCAGGGATGACTGGATTATGCTGGTCCCTGTATTATGGGGGACGACTGAGAATATCTGCCACTTGTGACATGAATCTGGGCTGACCTAGCTTTAAAGTGATAATCAACTGTTTGACCATGCAGCTAAGCTGCGGTGAGACATTCTGGACTGCGAACATTATAGTAAAAACCATAGAAACACGACTCTCCGTTTAACACAAAAACAAATGACAGTAATATAACATTGCACTTACTCATCCACACTATACTGAATGTTTTACTGTGTCAATAAAGTAGTATTATCATACCTCCTCCTCCTCCATTTATGCCCATAAATGCTTAACCCAGCATGGGAAACAGCACTCAATGCTAAAGAACTCCCAAGGCAGAAAATCAAAGTCAGCAGTCAATTCGCATTTTATTGCTGTGATTTGATGTTTCCTAACCTTCCAGGTCTTTACTTAACCCTGCCAAGGGCCTCCGGGAAATTTCGCAGTACCTCTCTTTCACTCTCTCTCTGTCTCTATATTTCAATCTCTGTTGCACGTGCATGTACAATTGTGTGTGATTAACTACAAACATACATTTGAAAAACATTTTCCTGAATGACTCCAAGGGCCTTCCAGGCGTGGCAGTGGTCTAAGATACACTTTTCCCCCACAGCACTAAGGTGACCACTAGGTGATGAGTGGCTGGTATACCACATTGACCCGTAGTTGGGGGAGGGCATCGTCAGCAGGGTACTCATTGCACTCTCGCGACTCCCTCAGGCGGCTTGGGTGAGGTTATCAGGTGAGCATGCATACACGTGTTGACCCTCACATGTGTTAACTCACATGACTTCCTTGGTTGGGCAATGTGGAGAACAGCAGAATAGCTTGGCTCAAATGCCTAACAAGAAGGTTTGATATGATCTTCAACGTCCCCAAATCCTTTGGGAATTGTTGCAATAAGACAGGGCAGTGATGTAATCACACATGACACACATTGTATGAAAACACTGATGTAATAACTGGACAGACTATCTATTAAACCTGTTTTTGAGTTTTTGAGTTCTGCTATTATTAATTCACTACCTATTCTTTATTCACTTGGCTTTTATTCTTTAGCATCTAATATTTCCATCTATCCCAGGGGAAACTCTTTCATGGAACACAATCTGTTGGCTGCCATAGCAAGTTAATGTAAATAATCATACAAACAGACGACTACTCTCTCACCCTGACCTCTGTAGGAATAGTGACATGATGATGAGGATTTGTTAGTTTGTTTTTGGTTTGTGTACGTGCGTTTTTGTGTTTACATGTCTGTGTGTGAGTGCGTGTATGTGTGTATGCAGCATTTCTGTGTGTGTATTTACGTATGCAAGTCCCTCACCACTTCGGAGCAACTATTCAATTTTCTGCCTTGATTTTGAGGGCAGGGGAGTTGTGTTGTTGTTGTTGCTGCTGGGAGCCTGTCAAAATGGCTCAGCATCAGGCCCTGGCATAGTGACACACTGACCTACAACCACCAAGTAGAACTTAGCTCTGTCTGCCTCAGAGGGGGAAATAAATAAGAACTATTGATTTATGTAAGAGAGGCATTGCTTCAACAGCATCATGGATGTGACTGTGTGTGCTAGCTCTAATTATTCCGCATGAGCCAGACTAACTCAGCGAAGAACTGTGTGAAGTGCCTTAATCGATTTCTGCCATGCAGACAGCCAGGACACACTTTGTGGCAACTCACTGAGCAGGTGGCGGAGGGTCAAGACAGAGGCGGTGCATCTATCTTTTATTAGTCTCTCTCTCACCGAGAGACTACAGCTTTTCTGGTAAAGAGATTAACTCTACATCGATGATATGTCACTCACAACATGGAGATGGCTGTGGGGACAAATGTCTGCGTGTGAGTGAATGCGTCACGCTCAAAAATGTCATGTGTTATGTCAAACCACAAAGAGAAATTCCGCCCACAGGAAGAGGTAGTGGGTAGGCTATAGCCTACTATGCAGTACTACTAAGTAGTATCTATGTAGTGCAGAAAAATGTGTGTCGAGGCTCAATGTTAGACTGCTATTTACAGGCTTGTGATGGATCCATCTACAGTGTGACGTTGTAGTGGGGCAGAGATGGTCAGGCACGCAAATTCATACACTAAAATTAGCTGTAATTATGCATTTGAAAACGACACAGAGTGCAAAATCCTATACAACATGCTTGGCTTGGTGGATTTCCCTGACTAACGGTGTGATAATGGGATATCATATTTCTCCCTCAAACGGCACACAAAAAACCAAATGTAAATATGTCTTAATGTTTGCTATAAACATGAGTGGGTTGCCTACTGAGGTTTTGTGATTGTGGTTGTGTGGATGCTATAGAGCTGTCTGATAATCCGCTCAGAGCAGTGAGATAGTGCTGTGCTATAGGCCTATTGTTACTTGAGTTGAGTTGAACAGAGCCAGAGCCCTGTAAGCTGAGAAAGAGAGGGAAAGAAATAACGGGAGAAAGAAAAAAATATATACACTGCAAGGCTACGCTATAAACAGAGGTTGCATTTATAGTCAGTTCCTGATTAAGTATTAGGATCAAGGTTAGGAATTATGGTTAGATATTAAGGTTGAAGGTTAGTGTTAGTTCTTAAGGTTAGAGTTAGGTATTAAGGTTACAAATAGGTATTGATTATTAATGCCATGGTTTTGGAAAAGGCTTATACTGTCTCTACTTGGTTCGTCAAATCATACAAAGTGGTTTTACCCACCTTGGAAAAACGTCTGGTTTAAAAGAAAATACTCTGTGATCCCCCTGGAACCTGATAACTCTTCCATGTATGCCTTCTTCATGTCGTGCCAGACTGCACTGGAAACCCATATTACAAATGCATTTGGTGTGTGTGGAGCGAGGGAAGATGGAGGACTAGGCTCAGTGGAAGCCTGGTGGGTGTAGTGCAACTACTGTCTGCCTTCTCTAGCCTGCACTTACATAATTTACACAGCTATCTGGAGGGGTCACAGAGCCACAGGGAGCTCACATCCAAGCGTTTGGATGTACATATTGACAAATACAGCTGTCTGAGAGAAGCAAGGAGCTCTGGCTTCAGTTGTTCTTGATGGCTTTTCAACGCACTGATCACACTCAGAACACCAGCTAGACCTCCAATATTTACAAAGCCACACTGAAAGTTAAAGCAGCACAGACAAGTCAAGGAGTTGCAGCAAATTAGAGGTGTACTGTTCCAAGACCTAGGCATGGTTATTTATTAATCAGCTGAGCTTAGATGATCTGCTAAATCCAGTTGCATTTTTCCCATGATTGCAGCAACACACACAGTTCCTAGCTAGCTACATTGCTGACCTAGTGTATGGCTAAATTTAATATAGCCTATGTTATTAAATATTTTGTAATACATATACACTATTTTTTATTCAAATTGTCTTCAAAAAGTGTTTTATTCAGTTAAAGCCTACATTTGATTCCATGGTGTTGCCCCTTATATATTATAATATTTTAAAACTTGTGTTCAATAATGTAAATTCAATTGTAGACATTTTGCTGTTACATTGGAGGATCAATTGGCATAATTTATAAAACAAGAACATTCACAAATCTATCAGAATTATATTGTTTTCAGGAAGTACCCTCCAAAATAAACCAAAGCATGCCTTTCATATTTCACTTTTTGAGTTCAATGGCACTACACTACTATTCACCCCCCCCCCCCCCCCCCCCCCCATTATTTTTTTGTGCCAATTTTAACACCTCACAGTTGGGGTGTCAGAACATAGAAATGGGGTATAGAAACAAAGCCTTTTAGTGGAGAAGAAACACATCTCCAATGGGCCACAATTTCCCCAGTGAATCCCCCACCTGTCTTCTCCAGTGTGTTTTTGGCAGGCCAGGTAATACACAGGAAATAGCTGGCACATAACACTTTCTGTACCTGAGCACAAAGGCAGTGGAGCTTTGGAACACATCTTAGTCTGGAGTTTGGGCTTAGGAAACAAATGGCTGGGATCAGTGAGACTGAGAAGGAGTTAGACTTTACATTTGCTTTTTTATGCAGTTTTTATGTTCTGAAGGGTTTTGGTGATTTGTTTCATTTCTTCAGAAATAATTTAGAGAACTGCCACAGAAAGGCAGTCAGAACTTCTGGAAGCATTTAGAAAGGAGCCAGTGAGGAGGGAGGAGTTGGAACGTTGATGTGGTCATTACCAGACAGTTCCTTTCATTATTCCAGAGACTACCTTGCACATGCGTTCCCTTTCAATGTCTTCTCCAGCACTAAGCTGAGAGAGTCTAAGCCACTTGGACAGTTCATTTAGGGTTATGCAATGACGTGAAAGGAAAAGTGCTTGTGCCTGTGCCAAATTACGTCTGAAAAATGAATCTATCCTGAATGCTGCCTCCAACTCAAAATGTGTTTTTGAGTTGAGGAGCAAATATGACAGCCAAGATACAAGTTATTTTTATAACCGGGTGATAAATTGAAAACACATATGTATTATACGAAAATCACTAAAATTATATTTCAAAGGAGATTCACATGAATAGAGTAAATAAAAAATCTGCAATTCTTTTTTTTTTCTTCAGTCTTCTGAAAAGAGAAATGTATTTTCAGCTTCATCTCTAAATTGGATGCAATTTATTGCCTCTCCAAAGCTCATTTTTCACTAGCTTGCAGGATCCATGTGTCATGGCAGGCATGCGTATCTGCCTGCTTCCCCTGGCCTCGGGTGCTAATATGCGGAAACTGGCCTGGGGATATGGAGCCCAACCAATAGAAGAAGAGGTAGAGGGACAGAGGAAAGAATCAATCCCTAATCACTGAAAAGGGGTAGGTGGAAGCAGAGGAGAGAAGGATGACAGACAAAACAACACAAAGAGAGGAAAAGTTGAAGACGAGTGTGTTTACCAGCAAACATTTGGGTGCTGTCAGCTGATTGCTAGCTAATGCTCCAGGATGTCATGGAGAGAAATGGACCTGTATAATGGCAATGTTGAATCAGTAAACACACACAGACAGAAAGAGAGTGAGATAAAGTAACAGAGAGAATGAAACAAAGAGATAGAGCATAAAGGAAAAAAATAGAGGGGTAGAGATGGTTGGACTAGACAGTCAGACAAAAAGGGACAAGGAAAGCAATAGGCATAGCATTGACAACAAAAACAAACAGGGCTTTGCCCCGGCAGGGCCACAGGGACAGGTCAATGGGACTAGGGGACGCCTGTGGGACGGGGAGACTGGGGGAAATCTCACAAGAAGAGTTCAATATGCATGATGGAATGCACAGTTTCAAGCACAGGTCAGAGTTCAGTGCATCTATCATGTCTGAATTATCTTGGCACAGTGTCTCATGTAAGCAACATTTGCCTGCCTCGGAAGTCACATGGCTGCCTGTGTACCTCTGAGCAGAGCACCTCTTGGGTTCAGTCCAAGCCGGCAGAATGGAGTTGCAGATCAGCCAAGCCTCACAGCTAGCCGATACCAACTGAATCCACTAACAGCCTCTAAATGTCTGCTAAGCCCACCCAGATAGCCAAACAACATCCTAGAAAAGTGATTCCTTATCAACCATATAATAAAAATGTTCTACCCTGGATAATACTGTCCTGTAATGTCACTGCAAAACACATTTTGTCATAGTCATAATAATATCTCTATACCTACAGAATGTGCTGCTTACACACAAAGCCACGAGCAAACCCACCCACACTTTAAGCACATTTAGCTCAAGGTGCATTCTGTCCTGCGACCTTGCTGTTACTTGTATGGAGCAATGAATAACTATCACATTTCTTTGGCTGACAGCTGACACCAAGAGGCCTAGGAGATATACGAGACATGACAAGTGATTCTAATTAAATGTAGAGCTTGTGGATGTAAAGTGGCAGGAAGGGAACACATCCTGTCCAGGCTGAGAGCGCCGGGTGGACCAGAATGCACTACTCAAGAAGAGATGAACAGGGCTGTCAGGCAGGGCTGCATCAGCCTCAGCTGTCCTGTAAACCTGGCCTCTACTCCCTGGAGGGACTGACAGGTTTCAGCTGGAGGGGAAAAGGCACACCACTAACCTCCTGTGCTTCCACAACAACAAACTATGAAGCATGGCAACACGGACGCATAGCAAAATCCCGTATTGTGGGCATTTGTCAAATTCTGGAGTATTAACAAGGCACGACGCACGTTGGTCAGACGGTTTGTACATATGCATGTATGCATGTATGCAAGCCTGTATGAGACCTCCCATAAATGTCTTATTCATTGTGCTTTCTTGACCGTGGAGGAGACAACACAAGACACAGTCAAATGGTTAGAAAGAAATTCCATTGTTCATGTTGCCAGTCTACTTGTCCCTTAACTCCACTAAACACCTAGGTTGGACTGGGAATAAAGGGACAGATATGGAAAGTGTTTCTTTTTCCTCCCAACAGAAGCATTTGTTTTGTCAGGAGAGGACTCAGCAGGACTCAGGGCTAGAATGAGTGTGTGGGTGTGTGACATAGGGCTGCACTTTTCAGAGGACATTCAGGGGGCCTTCAGCCACCCAATCAGACCCTGGAGGAATGCCTCACCATGTTGGTGAACCTCCGACCCCCCTGAAATTACTTTGGTCTCTAGAGTCACAGTCACCCAGGCTGATGGCCAATCTAGATCCTCCACTCGTCTCTGTTGTCATCTCCTGGAATGCCAGTTGGCATCCGCTCAGAAGAAGAGCAAAATTCTGTCATAAACCTATCTAGAGCTCCAAACAAAAACTCTGTTTGACAATATCAAGTTGTCTCACCACTTTCTATTCTCTATTTCAAAGTCTGGGGTAACATGTAACTGGTTGCAACTTCTTCACTTTTACACTAGGGAAGTTTCTTGAACATAGAAAGGTTATTTCTCATAACTGAACATACTAGAGAGGGAGGGGGGTTAAAGTGTGCTTTAGTTTCCTGGACCATGTTACTCTATAGAGATTTTTCAAACACTAAAGCTGTTGGATAAATGGGTGAGTTAACAGACATTCATCCCATGTCTGTGAAAGGGTTCCAAATAGCTTCTCCACCTAATAATCAATATAATGAATAACACATTGGATGAAGCACAGAGTAGTGTCATATGCAGTGGGTATAAAAAGTCACCACCCCCTTTTTAAAATGTTCACATTTGTTACAGCCTGAAATGAAACCTTTTCAAATCTGAATTCTTCCAGCTTTATTTACACAAAGTAACCTTAAATCTCCCAAAATTCTGAAAATGTATCAAAATGAAAAGAGTGAACACAGCCCCTTAGAATTGCAATTGCAAACTTTTTGAGGTGTAACCAACTACCTTTCATATCACAAATCAAGCGAACTGGCTTCAATTTGTGATCAATTGTAGTGAATTTGAGTAGTCTGGCCATAGACTCCACTGCTTAGTAGTGTAATTTAAAGTAAAGAATCCACAAAGGGTGGAAAGTTACTTTTGAAAGATCAATGAGTTTAGCTGTGGAAAGACATAAGTCAGGTGATACAAAAACATAATAAAGGCATTGTTGATGCATTGGAGCACAGTAAAGACCATTATTAAGAAGGCCATCCCTACAAACTGGATGACTGGGCAAGGAGGAGACTGATCAGAAAGGCAACCAAGAAGCCAATGGCAACTTTAAAGGATCTTCTGGCCTTTATGGCAAATATAGTCAGTGTACATGTGACCACAATATCACAAATGCTCCACAAATCTGGCCTTTATAGGAGGGTGGCAAGAAAAAAATACTCCTTTGAACTTTGCCAAAAACCTCATTGTTGATTCTGAGTCCAAGCGGCAAATGTTGCTGCAGTCAGTTGGGAACAAAATTGAACTTTTTCACCAGAATGCAAAAAGATGTCTGGTGAGAACCCAATACCCAAAGAATACTGAGCATACAGTAAAACACAGCAGTGGAAGAATCCTGTTGTGAGGGTGTTTCTCACAACTAAAGAAGGGGACAAGAAGGGGAATGTCCTTGAGTAGCATAGTCAGAGCCCAGACGAAGCACTTGAAGTGTACAGTTCATAAGCTGTCACCATGAAATATGACTGAGCTTGAACAATTGTGCAAGGAAGAATGGTAAAATATTGCCCAGTCTAGGTGTGCAAAGTTAGAAGAGACGTATTCAAAGTGTCTCATGGCCTTCAAGAAAGGTGGTTCCACTAAGTATTAACTCACTTATTCACTTATCCAAATAGGTTATTTTACGTTAAAATGTTTTATTGATTTTCAGAAGTTATTTATTTTCATTTTCACTAGGATATTGCGGATTACAGTGTGCAAATAAATTGGAAAAATACTGAAATTGTGTGTTTCCATTTCAGGCTTTATGGTATCAAAAGATGAACCTTTTGAAAGGCGTTGTCGGCTTTATAAACCCACTGAAGTAAAAAAGTGAGGTTTTAAGTAAACACTTCTAACAGCAGTGACCTAAAACAAAATTAAGATGTCTCTTAACATCTTAGCACAGAACAAATTGTCTATTTAGACCGAGTATTGAGCAAATACAACACGTAGACAGCATAGCATTAAATTATCATTGTCATTGCAAACAATGGCTAAGGAAGCAATGGAAAACAAACTCCGCCACTGTCAAACTTTGGTTACTAGCGGCTGCAGAGTGGCTACCTATAGGTGGAACTATGGCAAATCTTAATCAATCTGTTTACGAAATCACTTGCCCATCTGTATAGTAACTGGCAACCAAGCAGTCAAATTTGTATTAATTTAAAGCAACTTAGGCTACAATATGTCAACATAACTATAAACTCAGTACATGGCTGTTTAAAGTACAACTTGTATTTTCTGGAGACTGCAGCCTGCATCTGCTACCACAATATCCCAAGTTAAAAAGGACAGAACATGTTGTAGCCCACAAATAGCTAGATTGTTTTGCATTTCAGAAACACGAGGCAGAAAGTATACACAACTCAATGAAACCATAGATAATAAAGAAACATGAAGAAGAGAAGTTCAGCAGCAGATGTGTAACAAAAATCAAGGTGGGCTAGAAGCCACAAGAAGCGTATAGACAACAACCACTGTACATCCACAGATCACCAATGCTTCTGGATCTTTAGTGAGAGATAAATAATCCAAAATTCAGAGAAAAGCAGGATCCGCAGCCACAGGCAGGCTGCATATTATTAGCATGAGTAGTATTTTCAACTAGCTTTATTCAAATTAAGCTGACTGAACCAATGGAGAAAACATGATATAACAAAATACCAAGAAAATCCAAGGTTCCTGGCACTGGATCAAAAGGTGTCATGAAAGCACATCAGCATTGCTGACAGTTTATTGACTATTAGCAGGCATTATGTCCTTTTGCATTTAGTTGTAGTTTAATTATAGCTGAAGGACATAACTATCAAAACAGGAATTATTTCTGCCTCATTCTCCCAGAAATCTCGGCTGCCGCTGGTGTGACATCAGTTCCCTCTTAAAGCCCCACACGTTATCTTTGCACTTTATTCAGCTCATCTATAAAATATTCTTCATCCAACCAGGTGAGTTGATGTATAATTATTTTATTTATATACTAAAATTAATTAAAATGTATTTGATGTAGCATACATATGGAAGCATACATTTGAGAATAGCCAGCTATTACCAAAACTAACTTTACTTACTTATTTAACAGAAGAATTGCCACATCAGCGTCAAAGTTGAATGCATTTTACTCCATGAGTTCCATCCATTGTGGATAAGGCAGCTGCACCAATGTTCCACCAAACAGCGTCTATCTTCCTCTCTTTTACCACATTTGTTTTCTTTTGATCTAAACTGTATTTTCTTAGGGACCATTACATTATGAACCATTACATTATGAACCTGGGCATCACTTCCTATGCCCAGGATAACATTTTTGCCACAGTGAGAGCCAACCACTTTTCTCCTTAGGAGCAGTACACAGTATACAGAGGTATTTCAGATGCAGGCCTGGGACCATCTGATATGGTAGGTATTCATCCCGATCCAGATTAATAGAAAAGCGATGTGTTAATACAAAAAAACTATGTACTTCTGCTTTAAGAGGTTGCTCTACCTGGACTGCAATCTTGGGGATTAAACGGTGTCGGAGTCATTTCTGCTTTATGATTCTGAAATATGTATGGTTAAAATGAAAATAAACAATAGATTAGCTGGCTTTAAAGCATTCATGAAGCAAAAATATAAGGGACATTTACTTGGTCACAGTGTGATATCTTTGTAAGGGCAAACGCTGTAAGATTAAATCACACAGAAGTACAGTATTTCACAGATCTGTTCTTTTGACGTTTCCTCTGCCTCTGCAGTCTTTTTAAGGGGCTTACTATGGGTTGGCCTCAGTCCATTTCCTCTCCCTGGTACTTGGCTACCAGAGCCTGCTACAGGCCACGCCCCCAGTACAGCCGACAATCTCTCTATTTTGGGTGCTTCACAAAGCCGCTGATGTGATTAGAGAGGATGATGATTACAGTTACATAACAACATCAAATTAATTTGCGGCCTGAACACAGCACAGAGGCAGCAGGAAATCACTCATCCCTCAAATCTCCCATTCTCTCTTAGGAACTCCTGTAGTCCCTCTCCCTTCCTCCATTCCCAACACCCTTGACACCCCCATGAACACAGACACACCCTCTCTCATCCTCACCCTTCCCCTTTAGTCAAATAAAGGCATATCAAGGAATTAACCTTGTACACTGGCAGAGGAAAGGACTCAGCCCCGGACCAGGGGAGAGTCAATCTGAGGGAGTACCAGCAACATTATTCCAACCCCTTCCTGGGCTTGGGGGTGGTTGGGGCCGGCTGAGGCTTGGCGCAGTGGCTGAGCCTCATCCCCTCCCACCTCGCTGTTGCCACAATGCCACTCACAGGAAGGCCCCTGGAGGGAAGCCCAGGGAGATGGGATCTGGTGGTGGCTTCTATAGAGCACCTCCACTCGCTCACCCCCACATATCCACTCACTCACCCCCACATCTCCACTCGCTCACCCCCACAGATCCTCTTCAAATGCAGGATTAGAGAGGTGCTTGCGGCCATGAGAAGCCCATGGCTCTTGTGTGAGTGGGCCATGCCAACAGCAGACAGAAACTGTGCAGGCAGAGACAGCAGTCTTGTTGTGAGGCAGTTTCAGGAGTATTCTCAATGAGTGATGCAGACTGCAGGGAGTGGAGCAAGAGTGAATATCCATAGCCCGTTTGAACAAAAGCAGGCTGACATCAACATACTGTACCACTCAACCCTAACAGCACCAGAAAACAAGAAAAAAAGGTGAACAGATAGTTGCATGGGTGGACATGGTCGAGCACAAGTTAAAATGACCAGATGGAGAGAGAGAAATACATGGTGAAACAGCTCTATACTATTGTACCATTGAATAAAATAGATTATGTTAGTGTGTTTTCTAAGGTAGAACTATTCCCTCAGTACCTCTAATCTAGAATAAGATTTAGACCGATGTAATCTGTGGTCAAATGAGGAGAGCCAAGCTGCATCCCAAACACAGTGGATTTGCAGCGCCATGTCTGATTGTCCCCGATGACCCTACAGGGCCTTAGAATTGGAGATTCCTTTTGACATTAGATAGGTCAACAACCACCTTGAATTCTTAACTAAGCCCACTATCCAACATAATTAAGCCCCTGTTCTCACTGTCCTACACCAGAAAATGTATCCATTGTCATCCAATGTTTCCATTATCACAGATTGAAACATAAGATTTTAACATTGTTATATTACATTTTGCAACCTTTCTTATTATTCTGGTTGCATTTAGTGGTAGAACCTTGACTCATATTGGTTGAGTCCTTTCCCCTTGTTTTTCCATTACCACTGAACAAACTATATTGATGACTTTTATGTTTGTGTCAAAAACACTGCAGTTTAATGACGTAAACAGCAGGGGTTTTTGAATGTTATGGTTTGTTCAGTTATACTTATAATTCCATGAAGGGAACAGTTAAAAATAATTGAGTTTTACTCTATTCACAGGTGCCCAATAAACATCAGTGTCAACTACAGCAAACAGAGAGGCACAGGTTTGAAAGATACAGTGAAGGAAAAAAATATTTGATCCCCTGCTGATTTTGTATGTTTGATTTTGCACTGACAAAGAAATGATCAGTCTCAAATTGTTATAGTAGGTTTATTTCAACAGTGACAGACAGAATAACAACAACAAAATCCAGAAAAATGCATATCAAAAATGTTATACATTTATTTGCATTTTAATGATTGAAATAAGTATTTGATCCCCTCTCAATCAGAAAGATTTCTGGCTCCCAGGTGTCTTTTTACAGGTAACGAGCTGAGATTATGAGCAGACTCTTAAAGGGAGTGTTCCTAATCTCAGCTTGTTACCTGTATAAAAGACACCTGTCTACAGAAGCAATCAATCAATCAGATTCCAAACTCTCCACCATGGCCAAGACCAAAGAGCTGTCCAAAGATCTCAGGAACAAGATTGTAGACCTACAGTCTGGAATGGGCAGCTTGGTGAGAAGGTGACAACAGTTGGTGCTATTATTCGCAAATGGAAGAAACACAAAAGAACTGTCAGTCTCCCTCGGTCTGGGGCCTCATGCAAGATCTCACTTAGTGGAGTTCAGTGAGGATCATGAGAACGGTGAGGAATCAGCCCAGAACTACACCGGAGGATCTTGTCAATGAATTTAAGGCAGCTGGGACCATAGTCACCAAGAAAACAATTGGTAACACACTACACTGTGAAGAACTGAATTCCTGCCGTGCCTGCAATGTACAGGCCTGTCTGAAGTTTTCCAATGAACATCTAAATGATTCAGAGGAGAACTGCGTGAAAGTGTTTTGTTCAGATGAGACCAGATTTGAGCAAAGGGGACAGGACAACTTCACCGCACCAAAGGGAGGATGGATGGGGCCATGTACCGTTATATCTTGGGTGAGAACCTCCTTCCCTCAGCAGGGCATTGAAAATGGGTCATGGATGACCCCAAACATGGCCAAGGCAACAATGGTGTGGCTCAAGAAGAAGCACATTAAGGTCCTGGAGTGGCCCAGCCATTCTCCAGACCATAAGCCCATAGAAAATCTGTGGAGGAGCCTCGAGGTTCGAGTTGCCAAACGTCAGCCTCGAAACCTTAATGACTTGGAGAAGATCTGCAAAGAGGAGTGGGACAAAATCACTCCTGAGATGTGTGCAAACCTGGTGGCCATCTACAAGAAATGTCTGACCTCTGTGATTGCCAACAAGAGTTTTGCCACCAAGTAGTAAGTCATGTTTTGCAGAGGGGTCGAATACTTGTTTCACTCATTAAAATGAGTGATTTTTTTTGTTGTTATTCTGTCTCTGTACAAATAAACCTACCATTTAAATTATAGACTGATCATTTTTTGTCAGTCGGCAAATGTACAAAATCAGCAGGGGATCAAAAATAAAATTTCCTCACTGTTTTGTTTTGTAATACTGTTTCTTACAATTGGAAAAAATAACAAACAGTCAATAATATACATTATCTATTGTTGTGATCTTCTATTTAAGATAAGTGGCAAAGATTATTAATAAGTACAAAGACTGGGTAAGGCATGAATTAATTGTCAACAATTTATAAAAGGTGCATTCCATTCACTCAATGACCCAATTAGAAATTGCCAAGGTCCTCCAAAATCCCATTGTTTAAAAAGTGGTCTCACCTTGTCCAAACATGACCACCCCCATCTCAGTAATTTAAAGACACATCCCAGTCCATGTCAAAATTTTCAAAAGGTCATTTGCAGTGGGGGATGTACTGCTCTCTTTGTTTTAATAGGATATAATCAGAAGTCACTCATTCTATTCTCCAAAGCATTAATTTATTTGGCGGGACTTTTCATCTGAGAACAGATGAAAGATAGATGATGTGACCGGATTGTATCTTTAAGGCAGTAGATTTAACTAGAATAACCTCTTATTACTGGCTAAGTAATAAAGCTGTATCGTTAATACAATCACAGAGAAATTGTCATAATATTTACTTTTTACCCGGCCGGTGTAAGTGGAGCCGGCCTAGAAGAGCGAATGTGACAGAAAGACAGACAATAGCGTGTCTGTGGTCCAACTAAACGCAAACCGGATGGGATGGCATGTCGCTGCAGGATGCTGTGGTAGACATGCTGGTTCAGTATGCCTTCAATTTTGAATAAATCCCCAACAATGTCACCAGCAAAGCACTCCCACACCATCACACCTCCTCCTCCATGCTTCATGGTGGGAAGCAGGAATGTAGAATCCATCCGTTCACCTTTTCTGCGTCGCACAAAGACATGGCGGTTGGAACCAAAGATCTCAAATTTGGACTCATCAGACCAAAGCACAGATTTCCACTGGTCTAATGTCCATTCCTTGTGTTTCTTGGCCCAAACAAATCTCTTCTGCTTGTTGCCTCTCCTTAGCAGTGGTTCCCTAGCAGCTACTTGACCATGAAGGCCTGATTCGCGCAGTCTCCTCTTAACAGTTGTTCTAGAGATGTGTCTGCTGCTAGAACTCTGTGTCATTCAGCAGGTCTCTAATCTGAGCTGCTGTTAACCTGCGATTTCTGAGGCTGGTGACTCGGATGAGCTTATCCTCAGCAGCTTGTTGGTATTTGCGACTGCATTTGGGGACACATTCAAAGTTTTTGCAATTTTCCGGACTGACTGACCTTCATTTGTTAAAGTAATGATGGCCACTCGTTTCTCTTTACTTAGTTCTTGCCATAATATGAATTCTAACAGTTGTCCAATAGGGCTGTCGGCTGTGGATCAACCTGACTTCTGCACAACACAACTGATGGTCCCAACCCCATTAATAAGGGAAAAAATTCCACTAATTAACCCTGACAAGGCACACCATTTCAGGTGACTACCTCATGAAACTCATTGAGAGAACACCAAGGGTTTGCAGCGATATCAAAAAAGCAAAGGGTGGCTACTTTGAGGAATCTAAAATATAAGACATGTTTTCAGTTATTTCACACTTTTTTGTTAAGTACATAAGTCCATGTGTTCATTCATAGTTTTGATGCCTTTTGGCCTGTACTGTAAATGTTTGGCCTGTACTGTAGGTCTGCTGAGCCTGTTTATAAGATAATATTAAAAAAGGTCAAAGGCCAAGTCAGCACAGTTCAAGCAAATGTACCTAATATCCACAAAATCGGCAATACACCTGGTTTCATTCTAAACCATTTTTCATGCATCAATTGAACAAAGAAAGCTGCAACATATTTGAATCCATAAAACCACTGTGTTCATTTTTTACTCCAAACTGGAAATAATAGCAAAAGACACTTGTATATATTATTTTTATTTACCTTTCCAAGACAAGTAAATCAACACATTAAATCCAATGCCTCTCCCTAATTTGAGCACAAACACCTGTTTTGTTATTGCCCTCAGATGTTCCTTGTTACTTTCCCAATTCAAGATCCTCCTTCCCTAGTGTATATTGTCAGACATTATCTGGTTCTCATACCATTGTAGCGTAGTTTCTGTTTTTGTGACTACTTAGTTTTGTTACTACTGTACAGTACAAGTCCTCCATTCTCCATGCGCCTGTGTCTTGCCTCATACCTGCAACGTTACATAAATGGTTTACATTCCCCAAAATAACCAGTAAGCCGTTATTCATAGCCTATACATACGCAATTGTAAGGCCTGAGACTAGAAGACCACAATCACCCACACAGTGGTTGAATAAATTCTTTCACATGTTTGAGTCATCACAAAATGGAACGATGAAAAGAAAGCTAAGACATGCCTCTACTATTCAAGCACAATTTTAACACAAATCATTCCTAAAACCTACAAAAGTAACAACCTCTTATCTTTATATGTACCACTATTTATTCGACACAACATGGTGTGTTGTGCTTGAGTGCGTGTATGTGTGTCTGCGGTTCACAATTAAAAACACTTTCACCACCTTTGTGGTGAACGCCGATGCCATTCTCCGCTTCATGTTACCAACTTGCTAACATGACATGACTTCATACAAGAGACAGTACAAACCTTTTTTGTTGTCCTTGCGTTTTTTGTAGTCCTTGCTTCTAGCTAGATTCAGCAAAGCGTTACCTGGCTAAATGCTGATGCTGATCTAACTCCACACATACTGCACATACTGATACAGAGCAATTTTTGGGGGAATCCTGGCACTCCTTGGCTTGCATGAATACATGCCACTGATATTTGTCAAGACCTATATATACACAATACATTCAGCTCTGTAAAAAATTAAGAGACAACTGCACCTTTTTCTTTCCTTTCCAAAAAAGGCAAAAAGGAACATTTTGAGTGAGGAACAGAAGGGTAAAAATGGCAAATTGAATGCTTCTGTTCCTCACTCAAAACATTCCTTTTCAACTTTTTTAGAAAGGAAAGAAAAGTGGTCTCTTAAATGTTTCCGTAGTTGTATATCAATTAACATTGTCAGATTAGGCCGTGTTGGCTTAGTGATTAGCAGTGTGTGATTTTGCCCAGCACCAAACTGTTGTATATAACGTGAATCTAGTATTTTCCAGTTTAAATTAAAATCTCAAAGAATAATAATTTCTGATTGTCAAATAGGTTTGTTAGGTAGTTTAGGTTACCCTTTTTGGCAGAGGACATGTACACCTACAATTAAAATTTGACAGTTGTTTCCTAATTTCTGGCTTAAGAGTTTAATAGAAATCCACCCTTAACCATTCTATCTGCTCAAATTGCATTGTCTCCATCTATTACAATATCTGCATCATTAGACTTTGATATCCAATTTTCAGATAACAGAAAGATATCTGGATTGACAGAGATATCCATTATCATAATCAAAGTCCTACTAAGACAATAGACCTCTGTATATTTAGGTACAAAAACCTCTCGTAAGTCCCTACGATTCATTTCTTTTAGGCATTGTCAATATATGCAGGATCACTAAAAAAACGAATTTACAATCTCCATGCCTGGAAAATACATTGCAATTGTAGTTAAATTGCTGTATATTCTGAATCAACTTCATCTATAACCATTTCTTATGAGGGGCCAAATATGGGATGGTTCTCAACCTAGTTTTGCGAAATTGGATGTTACATTTCAAGAAACCTCCACACACCGCTTGTTGAAGGTATAGTGTGCTCCAATGCTCTTTTTGAACTGGATAGAAAATATGTTGGTAATTCCTATGCTAGTTTGCAAAATCGCATAAAAGAAAAAATATTTCATAGAAGTGTCCTCTTCATTTTTATTTAGTCAATGAAGCCCCTCTGCATTAACACTTCACTAAAGAACAAACATTTGTGTCTCTTCATACTATTACAAATTATATTAACATACCACAATGTTCATGAACCAGTCCTCTGAGAACACTGACCCACAAAGCATCTTGCCTTTGCCCAAATGGTTAGGGTTAATTTCAAACATAACCCTAACCGGGTAGCCATTTAATCCTTTAGTCATTCTAACCAACATTTTGTTATGCATTACAGTGCATCTACTGTACGTGTTAGCTGATTGGCATGTGACTATAACATCCAAATGGTAACCATTTTTTAAAGATATATATTCACCCACAGAAAAAAACTACATTCTTTGACACTTGTACACCACCCAAAAGGCATGCCTTTGACACAGTACTTGATCGAACAGCAGTGCTTTGGTCATTTTTGTACCCAAATGTTGTTATCAGAGGGATTGAGCTATTGGGCATGTCACTATCATAGAATAGTTTGATGGGTGAACAATACTGTGGAATTATTGGTCACTGTGAAATTGGCTCCTGTCTGGTGAAAGCAACAGTGGTAAACTAGTTAGCTTAGCTGTCAGGTGGGAGATGCCATAGTGTGACATCACAAGCTGTGTTCCTCGGATCCATTACCGTATATAGTGAGCACCTTTGGAGCTCTTCCCAAGCAAGGCATTTGATTGGGTTGTGTTGTGAGGCGTTCCTCATTTAAATTGTCTATTGTCAATTTTTCAATTTGATTTCCATAGACTTTATTGGGTTTTTGGGTTATTTTATTACTATGTTAACCTGTAATTCTACAGATTCTTCTTTCAGCATTTAGCCACACCACTAATATACACAAAACTGCTTATTGCAGAAATCCACTATTTGCTTGAAAAGATTAAATAATAAAAATGTGCCTTAGGGTAAACACATTAGATCTGAATGGCTTTTGTGAATACATATCAATGTTAAAAGTGGAACAGTTTCCATTTAAAGTATAGTGCAGTGTAAGAGTTGTCTGTCTAGACCTTTCTAGACCGGACAATGTTACATTTAGTGGTCTGCCCAGAGCATCCACCATTACATAGTCCACTGGACAGAAGAAAGACCCAGAATTATCAAACCTATAATCCACACCAACACAGCATTGCAAAAAAAGACATTTGGAAAGAAAGGAACATCTGTCTCAATTCAGACTGTTATATAATTATGAAAATTGTAAAATGTCTGATATTATTTTGAAGGAAAATGTTATAATAAATAGAGTTACTGTATATTGCTGGCAAGATTAGCAAATCTGACCCTTTTGGAAAATGGCTTTGACAGTGTGAAATTCCAGACCTCGTTGCTGAGGGATGAAAGTCTAAGAAAACCAAGGGATGAATCTGCATCCCAAAGAGAGTCTATGCTGCTTTAATCTTTGCATTGTGAAGGCAAAAAATGGGTGAGTCAGATTTACGTCACTGTTTGTTTGGTCTTTCTTTTTTTTCTCTCACAAACTGTCATTCCTTCTTCCTCTTTCAGTTGAGCCTTTAGGAAATGAATCGGTTTACAATTGAGTTCCTTATTTAAATGAAGTAGGTGGGATGTGGAGGAGGGTATTTTAATCACATATATAAATATTTGCATTCACGTTCACTGACCCCTGGAATAGCCTATTACTTCATCTCTCTCACCCCCAGGCCAACATGTCTCATGTAGACATGCTTATTTCACTCCTCCACTCAGCCTTTCAATACAATTCCTCCCAGCCCAGAGACATTAGCATAGCCACGCATAGCTCCATGGGCTAGACTGAGACTTCTCCAGCACCACTTTGTTCTCAGCTTTGTTCTGAGGGGGACATTTACAATATACAAGACAGAGGGGAGAGTTCTGGGGTAATGGTAGTGTGGACTTGCTGCATCTTCCCTTAAATGCTTTGGCAGGCTAGTAATAAATTGATCTTGGCGTTGGGGTGTAATGCCAACCAGGAAAGCACTGGAGGAAGAGGACAGAGAGGTGGTCGTTACATTGCTAAACATCAGTCTACATTCGCACAAGGAATGCGATGTATATTAGTGATCATGGATCTCAGAAGAGACAGGGCTCCTGCAACTTTAATTGTTCTGAGGAGCTGAGCCTCATCACAATTACAGAGCATTCACGAAGCCTCCAAACCCATTTAGCTCCCCTCATAAGGGAACATGAATCCACTAAACACAAAATTCCATTTCTGCTGCCTGTGGCAAAGATACAAAAAAGATTAAAATAAAACATTTAAGCATATCCAAAAGAAGGAATAAAAGATTTGTTATGGTAAGTGAAACATATCTCAGTATGTCAGTAAAGTGCTGGTGAGAGGGGATGTGGTGCTGAGTGGGCAGCAAGACAATGTGTGGCATGTTGGGGATAATAAGACAACACCAGGAATTACTCCCCATTTCATGTCTTAGAAATTCTTAAAATGTGTGTTCTTAACTATGGCTGTGAATGAAAATATACCCAACAGAGACCAACATATGCACAGAGCAATACACCTATTATTCCTAATGAACCTCCTACTATCCCTCTCCAGTACCTCTAATCTGCTTTCCCTGAAAAAAATGCTCTAAATGAAACACGTTCATCCCACGAGAACCTTATCATGCATGAGACGCATGATTGAGGAAGCATTAATGCATTAAAATAACAAAACACAAATTAATTAAAGCAGTGTTCTACACTGCACTTGTCACCGATTAAACACATAAACAATTTGTAATTCTACTCTAGAGCAATACGTGTAGAAGCCTGATGATGGTGGCATTCTTGGACTATCATAGCAATGAAAACAATAGGGCCTTAGGGTGCTATTTTGTTTGCTCTTAATGGAAGCTTCTGGATAACCCCACACCATAGGTCCCTGGCCAGGTGTCCCAGGCCACCTGAAGTGCAGCCCACAGCACAGTGAAATGTCCAGGCTAACCCTCAGCCTTTCTGATTTATTTACACTACGACTGTTTCATTTCCATGAACAGAAAATATATGAAATTTTAAAATGTATGTTGGTTATGCATTTAAAAATTGTCAGCCATCAACTTCAGAGGACACATTCCCTACAGATCCCAGCTTCGGTTCACAGCAGTGTAAATACAATGTGTTGCACAATCTTTATTTCTGAAATATTAGTGGTGATGAAGATGGTCAAAGGATGCTTTCTGTTATTGACATGGCTAACTACAGAGATGTTTAGAACTGAACATTCTTAAAATCAGTGCAAATCTACCTAACGGCTTTGCTTCAATGATATAAACATAATGGCCCTAAACTATCAAATATCAGTCTACCTGCCTGTCTGCATATTTTCTCTGCAATAGTTAAATTTGATCAGCTGTGCAAATTGCAGCAGCTTGCAGGGGGCAACTGTTAATTTGTGAAAACTTCACTAGCGTAACTAAAGTAACTTGGCAAAAGCTTTTGGTGAAACACATGTAATGTTACGTAGCTGTTCTTTCACTGGCTCTATTTAAATGTTGTCAATCTTCATTTACAGTGGGTATTGAAAGACTACACAATCTTTGCACAGTATTTATCTTTTGCTGATATAAAATATAACAAAGGGGTCAAACCAAAATATGAGTTATTATTATTTATTTTTTGTGTGACAATTACAGAAATTGTAAAAGCTCCTTGAGCATTACATGGACCATTATAAGTCAAAACCTGAATTGCTTGAAATCATAGACACGGTGTTAAATGTGGTTGTCCATCTTTCACCAGAGGCCTATACTACGAAGCAGGATTTGGGGTTAGCAAGCTAACTTCAGGTGTCATGACGGTTGTTCACTTGTTACCGGGTTACATCGCCATGGTAGATTATATTAGCAATAACAGATCAACTTGTATAAAAGCACCGCCTACTCTGACCTATCAATTCTCTATTGAAAATGGGATCAACCATTCTTAGAACATCCAATGGGGCTCAGTGCGGGTATAGTGAGAGGGTCTCTTATATTATTTGGAGACTGACAAAACCCATTGGCTTTCTCTGATGAGTATCTTTATGAAAAATATAGATTCAGTTTTTTGCTACAGGTATTTATATGTATGCTGTGGGTGAGGCCCCGGACAGGGCCCAACAGGCAGAAATCAGTCCACCCACATTGCCAAGCATCAACCAAAGGCACACCCATAAACCGCAACCACCCTGATTGAGGGCAGAGTACAGCCAGCTGAGTACAGCCCAATTGCACAAGTGCACAACAGAGATACAACAAGCCAGTGATTCCTCAAATGGCATGCTAAAGAGATTAGTCTTTAGTAGACACTTGAAAGTTGGCACTGAGTCTGCATTTCTAACCTTAACTGGTAAATCATTCCACAGTAGTAGAGCTCTGCCTCCGACTGTTTGTTTAGAAATTCTAGATACAATTAGAAGGCCTGCATTTTGAGATATAAAATTAAGTGTAGGTATGTATAGCTGGATCATTTCAGCGAGGTAAGTAGGAGCAAATCCATTAATTTATAGGTTAACAATAAAACCTTAACATCAGCCCTAACCCTAACAGGCAGCCAGTGTAAAGAGGCTAGTACTGGAGTAATGTGTTCAAATATTTTAGTTCTAGTTAGGATTCTGGCACCGTGTGCAACATTAATTGAAGTTTATTTATAGGTTTATCAGGGTAACCAGAGTATTCTAATCTAGAAGGAACAAAAGCATGGATTCGTTTTTCTGATTTTTGCAATGTTCCGAAGATGAAAATAAGCAACGCAAGATATATTTTTATGTTCATCAAAGGAGAGTTCAGAGATGAGGGTAATGCCAATGTTTCTTACAGATTTTTTGGGATACGACCATGCAGCCGAGGTTCACAGTGAGATCTGCCAACTAAGCTCTTTGAATGTCTGAGAGATTTTACATTCCCATACCCTGGAACCCTATTGTTAAACACCAAAACTAACAAATTACAAACCACACACCCCCATACCACATTTCATCCCCTGGACATGCATAAGTCATACCGGAAGTTACAACCCCGAGAATATGTCACACTGGAAGTCCCACCCCAGCATACGTCACACAGGAAGTCCCACCTACCAAGCCAGAAATCCTGCCCTCAAACCGGAAGTCCCACCCACCTGTCGATCAATCATCCAGAATAGTGACAGATTAAACCCTATAATTACCCCTACCCTTAATAGATAAATAAACTACACAGGTTAAATGCTATATTAAAATGTCCAACATTTTATGCAAATGTATTTCCTAAAACAAAGTGTAAAATATATTGGTACCTTTGTTTTTTGAATCATGTGCACATTCCTCTTGCAAGGATAATGGCACTGAACGTTTTCCTATATTTTATCATGAGAATGGATAACTAAGAAGAGATCTAAGACCATTCCTCCAGGCAGAATATTTCCAGAACCTTGAGATTCTTTGGTCTATGCTTAAATATGTGTAGACATTTACTAAGCACAGTATGTAAGATACAGTTCAATTATATTATCACCATAATGTACCTGTATAGGGCATTGTACTGCATAACCAGATAATTGTGTCTCTGCTTAGTCCCATACCTCCTATTGAAGCAGACAAAGAGGGTAACAACTGTAAAGACTTTCACCATAGCCACAATGGTCTTCCAGAAAGTCATCTCACATCATCACTGGATCTTTAGTCACCATGATCACATAGAAAAGAGGTGGGTCAAAATAATTTTTTGCACATCTGTTTCACATCCAAACAGATTTGCTTTTTTCCATGCTGTGGAAGGCTTTTTTCCAAGCTGTGGAGAATGTATTTTGCAGCTTGTTGTTAACTCAAATGGTATGTGGACTGCTGGGCAGAGTTTGCACTTCAACCAATGGGCCTTGGCTGGACTCCAGAGAGTGTTCTCCTGGATGATGTCACCTTTACCCAAAACACCTGGACTCAAACCAGCTTAACTCATAATGCAGAGGGAGAAAACAAGAAACAAAATATACTTCTGGACCATTTCTATTTTTATAGTGATTACTTTAAGATCATAAGTAAACGGCTTATTGAGCTGGTCGTTTGACTCTTTCACAGGATCGGTTTCTTCATGAGAGAAACATTGTGCCAGGAGACAGGTATCAAAGATACATATGTCAGCACTCTTGAAAATCACTTTGATATGTCAGTGCTGTGGCATGAGGTCATCTTTCTCCTTCTACTCAGAGGCAACAGGACCAACTTTCTATTAAAATGGATAATACCCAGCAGGCCAACTACTGCTGTCTAGTGTATACACCTCTCAACACCCAGGAGGGGACTGCAGCTAAAAAGAGGAGGCCACATTTAGACATAGGTATGTTAATGCTGACCAACACGTAAACTAAACCCATATTTACACTATAAAGGAATGCCAAATGAAACTAGACGTGTAGTGTCTTTTCTATTGCACACACGGTTACAAGTTTGAGGCAATAATGTTTCATCAGGGACAATCAAATTAAGGAAGCCCGCTAAACTTCTGAAAACAAGCAGTGAAATGCCAGAGGAAGACAAAACTCAGATTTCTGGTTTGTCAATATAACAATCTGGAGCAGAGCAATGCCTTCAAATTAATTGTTCTTTGAATGGGAAGAACTTTAAAATAATGTGATTCATATCAATAGATCTAATCACAATCTATAAAATATATCTATAATTGCAATGATGTTTCATTTGAATTATCATATCACTTAATGTAAAAGAGAAGATCTATAATTTAATTGAGGTTTAATATAAATTATCTTAACAAACCATAAAATGGAAAAATTTTCACAACATTTTGCAGGTTTTCCCACTAACAAAGCATGTAGAATTCTATAATTTATATCATAGGTACTCTTCAACTGTGAAGAAAAAAATCCAGAAAAAAATAAAAATCCAGAAAACCACATTGTATGATTCTTAAATAATTAATTAGCATTTTATTGCATGACATAAGTATTGGAAACATCAGAAAAACAGAACTTAATATGTGGTACAGAAACCTTTGTTTGCAGTTACAAAGATAATACGTTTTCTGTAGTTCTTGACCAGGTTTGCACACACTGCAGCAGGGTTTTGGCCCACTCCTCCATACAGACCTTCTCCAGATCCTTCAGGTTCGGGTCTGTCGCTGGGCAATACGCACTTTCAGCTCCCTCCAAAGATTTTCTATTGGGTTCAGGTCTGGAGACTGGCTAGGCCACTCCAGGACCTTGAGATGCTTCTTACAGAGCCACTCCTTAGTTGCCCTGGCTGTGTGTTTCGGGTCGTTGTCATGCTGGAAGACCCAGCCACAACCCATCTTCAATGCTCTTACTTAGGTTGTTGGCCAAGATCTCGCGATACATGGCCCCATCCATCCTCCCCTCAATACGGTGCAGTCGTCCTGTCCCCTTTGCAGAAAAGCATCCCCAAAGAATGATGTTTCCACCTCCATGCTTCACGGTTGGGATGGTGTTCTTGGGGTTGTACTCATCCTTCTTCTTCCTCCAAACACAGCGAGTGGAGTTAAGACCAAGAAGCTCTAGTTTTGTCTCATCAGACCACATGACCTTCTCCCATTCCTCCTCTGGATCATCCAGATGGTCATTGGCAAACTTCAGACGGGCCTGGACATGCGCTGGCTTGAGCAGGGGGACCTTGTGTGCGCTGCAGGATTTTAATCCATGACGGCGTAGTGTGTTACTAATGGTTTTCTTTGAGACTGTGGTCCCAGCTCTCTTCAGGTCATTGACCAGGTCCTGCCATGTAGTTCTGGGCTGATCCCTCACCTTCCTCATGATCATAGATGCCCCATGAGGTGAGATCTTGCATGGAGCCCCAGACTGAGGGAGATTGACCGTCATCTTGAACTTATTAAATTTTCTAATAATTGCGCCAACAGTTGTTGCCTTCTCACCAAGCTGCTTGCCTATTGTCCTGTAGCCCATCCCAGCCTTGTGCAGGTCTACAATTTTATCCCTGATGTCCTTACACAGCTCTCTGATCTTGGCCATTGCGGAGAGGTGGGAGTCTGTTTGATTGAGTGTGTGGACAGGTGTCTTTTATACAGGTAACGAGTTCAAACAGGTGCAGTTAATACAGGTAATGAAAGGAGAACAGGAGGGCTTTTTAAAGAAAAACTAACAGGTCTGTGAGAGACGGAATTCTTACTGGTTGGTAGGTGATCAAATACTTATGTCATGCAATAAAATGCTAATTAATTATTTAAAAATCATACATTTTTGTTTTAGATTCCATCTCTCACAGTTGAAGTGTACCTATGATAACAATTACAGACCTCTACATGCTTTGTAAGTAGGAAAACCTGCAAAATCGGCAGTGTATCAAATACTTGTTCTCCCCCACTATATGAATAATTCCACATTTCATTAAAAAACAAGTTGAAAGAAGAAACCTTTTTAAAACTATTTAAAATAATTAGATTAAAGGCATGTGGTCATCATTTACTTTCTTATATTTTTCACCTTTGGTAAGTTGCAGGTGCGTACAGTGTATAAACTGCCACTTAACACAGTATGACAATAACAAAAGAGAACATTCTCTTCTCTGGACGAAGAACTGTCCTCAAACAGATATTCCTAGATCCATCTACCAGGACCTTGTTAGCACAGCCTGCAGCATTATCAAGAAGTTTGTGGCCCATGAAACAACTGGCCCATGTCAACTTCCCAGTTCATGGCCGCAAAAAGACACACGACATCAGATGTTGTCAAAAACTTGTTACATTTAAAAATTTGCTTCAAACGTCTGAGTACAGAAATCCACAGTAGAGCGACGGCAACACTCAAACACCACAAAACTGAAGCAAGCTGCAGCTAAAGATTGGGCAACATTGCCAATAGAAAAGTGCAGGAAGCTTTCTGATGGTTATGAGAATCGTTTAACTACAGTTATCTTTACCAAAGTATGTGCAAACAAATATTAGGTATTGGGTAAATTATTACCATATACGAAAAGTCAGTTTCAATGCAATATTTGAAAAACATAATTGATAATGTGTGGATACCAAAATGTTGGCGATTTTCAACTTAATTTTTATGAAATTATTGTTAAGAAGTGGAAGGGAGTGAATATTTTTGGCTTTAACTAGCATTTGGAATAAAAATAGGGGAAATGTTGTCCTTATTGTTATTATTATCAGGAGTAGTACTGGTCTTACATAGCCCACCTAAAATATACACACAGCAAGTGTTGCTTAACATCAAAGAATTGCAGAAAATTAAGGGGCACTGGGGAAAAAAAGGCTGGGAACCCAGTGTTAGCTAAGGAGAGTTGTTTCTTAGGTAAGTGCACTTTTGGTGAGGTCTTGTCTCTCTCAGCTTGCTTTGTGTGCTGGAGAGGGTGGGTTTTAAGAGGTGGGGTATTATCTATGACCCTTACCACCCCAGTGCACTCTCTGGGATAATGTTCTTATTGGACTTGATCCTCCCACTGGAGAAGTCATGCTGTCTTTACTCAGAAAAGCAGAGGGGGTTGATGTGGTGGGTTGGTTCTTCTCCTTTAGATAAAAATAAACTAACACTCTGAAAGGACCCAATAGCTGAAGCAAAGGGTTTAAAAAGTACATAAAAATTACCTATAAAAATATAAAGCAATTTATAATTCAGTCACAGGTTCCATGGACCTTGCATAGTCAATTTAGTGCCCAACATAGTCAAATATAAGGAGGCACATACATTTTATAAGGTAATAGTTAGACTCAAATATCGTATCAAGGTAAAGGCTTTCAGTAAAGACATTGAAAGTGTTGGAATATCAGGTAACACTTACTCAACAATGCCCCTGATCCACAGTGGTCGAGTCGGCCAAGCCAACCAGACTTTGTTTCATACTAACCAAAGATTTACTGCTCTGTCTTGTGACCTTAGACGCACACTGAGAACACAACTTCAGGAAAAAATACACCTACAGAATGTAACAAAAAATACCTGAATCTTAGTTTACACATACACAGGCGTCAAGAACACATTCCATCAACCTCCAAATATCTGATCAAATCAATGGCTGGTGGCTTGTAATCTGTGGATCAATTACAATCTGGAGAGAAGACAGAGGAGACAATGTGAAATTCACTAGCAGTTAATCATTTCTGTAAAAAAATGAAGATGACTTAAGCTGGAAATGTACTGTTGCCTGTTCTCTGAAAAGTCTGATGCACTAATATAAATGTTAAATTGAGATACATACAGTGCCTTTTAAAAATAATGGCATAAATATTCAATAAACACCTATTTTTCTGTGACAGTTCACGAGATGATAAATGACTAAATAGATCCATAAAACAAGTATTTTCTAATTTGGTTCAGTAAAACAAGATGAAACAAAATATGTGGCATTAGGTGCATGACTTGACTACAGACACATCTCAGTGTGAAATTGGGCTATTTATCCTCTGTGGCTACACTGCTGGCCCGTGCTCATGGTTGTATCAGGTACGTTGAAAGTATGTACTCTCATTCTGCAAGCAGCTCTCTTCTGTCGCATTTTGCGTGAGCAAATTGAGCCTGGTATGGTGATGACATTAGAGAATGACATTCACTCTATTCCCTGCAGTCAGTGATACTGTAAATGTTCCTTGTAGGTTAATGAGGCAATACATTGAATTTGACAAAAATATAACTACAATGTAGGGGCATTTTGTTGACTAAAATGGCTCAGTTTGTTTCATTTGACAATAACTACACCAAAATATTGTTCAGATGAAACCAATTTGACTGAAACACCAAAGTATTTCAGTCAAAATTACTAGACTAATAAAAAAGGGTGCCTAAATGAATGATGTGCCTTTGGAAAGAAAGACCCCCTTCACTTTCTCCACATTTAATTTATAATGACAAAACAGAAAAAGGTTTTTAGCCATTTGTGCCAATTTATTATAAATAAAGTACTGAAATTTTACAAGTATTTATGGCACATTCCATTTGTACTCGGAGGTCGGAATTTCCGAGTTCCAAGTTGGAAGTTTCAGCTGGAACGCCCCTTCAAGTCAGAATTCCAACTCGGAAAGTCGGAAGAACACCATTAGCCCTGAGTTTGTAATCCAAAATGGCAGCACCTTGTATCAACAGTAATACGGACATTATACATATGCTATTTAACAGACAAGTATTATAGGAAAATTACATTAATAGTTAACGTTACAATATTCTGAATAGCACTCGCCCGTTCAGGTTACAGGTTAGGTTACCGGTTACGGAATGGCCAATTAAAAAGCAGTCAAAAAAATATTCAACACAATGAAATAATGAAAAAACATTGAATATATTCCAAAGGGCAAGCACAACAAAGGCTTTAATGGGAGCGTCCATCTTGTTTTCCAACTTTGGACACTGGAATCGCAATCAACTTGGGTTAACTCGTGTGTGATGTCATTCCCAGTTCCAAGTTGCAACTTTCTCTGTCAGATGGGACTGTCCGTGAACTGAAATTTTCTGGTTTCCCCAAAGATGTTTAACGGGGTTCCAGGCTATGACTAGGCCATGGGAAAACAGCTGTATTTTGCTCTGTTCATTCTTCCCTCATTCTGACCTGTCTCCCAATCCTTGCCGCTGAGAAGCATCTCCACAGCATGAAGCTCCCACCACCATGCTGCACCGTAGGGATGTTATTAGCCAGGTGACGAGTGTTGTCGTGTTTTTGCCAGACACAGAGCTAGTCATTCTGTACAAATAGAGAATATTGTTCCTCATGCTCTCAGATTGCTTTCATCTAACCACAGTACCATAGTGGCTTTCATCTAGCTACATTACCATAGAGGCCAGATTGATGGAGTGCTGCACTGACAGTTGTCCTTCTTGCAGGATCTCCTATCACTACACAGAAACTTCTAAGCTATGTTAGAGAGGCTTTCTGGATTCTTAGTTGCCTGTCTAAGTAAACAAGGCCCTTCTTGCCTGTTCACTTAGTTTGGCCAGATGGCCAGCGCTAGGAAATGTCTTGGTAGTTCAGAACTTCTTCCATTTCATGGACCCCATTGTGCTCCTGGGAACCATCAATATTCTAGCAAGTTTTTATAACCTTCCCCAGATCTATGCCTCGACATAATTCTCAAATACACAAATCTCAGATGTCTACGGATGGTTCCTTGGACTTCATGGCTTGGTTTTCGATGACATGTACTGTGAAGTGTGTAACCCTACACAGAAAGGTGGTTGCTTTTCAAAATAATGTCCAATGAATTGAAATTGCCACAGATAAAACTTCAATCAAATCAAGAGACATCTCAATAATGATCAAAGGACACAGGGTGCATCTGAGCTCAATTTGGAGAGTCATGTCAAAGGGGGTGAATACGTAGGTACATGAGATATTTCATGGTCTGCATACTTTCTGAAGGCACAGAACTTATTACCACACACTTACAACACTTTAGATTGATTGTTTTTATACAATGTTTCAAGGGGGATTTAATTATAAAATTCCTAAAATTAGTTAACAAATGAGTTCATACATTTCTTTATTAACAATCAGCAATTGAAGGGAGACAGACCTGCCATAGCCAGTGTGTTTGCCAAACAGAGTTGACTGTGTTATCTCTGTGGCCGGCTGTGCAGCTCCCTGTCTTTCCTCTGGGTTGGATCCTGCAGCTCTAGAGCTCTGGGTCTGTCTCTTACCTCAGCACGTCAGCCAGTCGGCAGTACAGTCACTACCCCAAGCACACCACTGCTTCTCCCCTGCACTCTAATTGCCTCCATTACTGTATCTGCAGTCAGATAAAATGCTAATTTCACAGCACATTAATTTCTCCAGGCTGAACAATAAGCAACACAAAGCCCAGGCTGGCCAGGGCAGGCGTGTCTACAACGCTAGACTCCTTCCCAACGGTGGAGTGAGAACGCCATTATGCACAGGTCAATGAAATGAAGAAAAAAAATCTATTGATTCTACATTTGAAAAGAAAACAGAGGAGCGGCAGAGAGGCAGGGTGATCTATCAGCCTCAGACGGACCTGGCAGCCAGGCCTGGAGTGGAAAGCAAGGGGAGGACTGAGGCTGGGGCTGAGCAAAGGAGACATACGCTAGGTCACTCTAGGTCTGCTGCTTCTCACACTCACCACTTAGTCCGTCTAGTCAATTTTACCTCCTCTAATTTGTATACATTTGGAGTCTTAAATTAACAACATGCATTGGTTTTCTGCTATGTTGAGTGTTGTCTACTGCCTTTAAAAGCATCAGTGTGATGTGCAGATACAAGCGTGCTGAAGATTCGATTTAGGCAGTCAACATTACTGATGCCAATATATAAGAGAAATTATCAATGTAATTACATTCATTACATAGTATATAATAATGTTATTTTTTCACACATTCACTTCATATTTCTCTTGCACTTTCACTTCATTTTACTCTAGCATCATACAAAAAGTTTGTATTGCAACTTAATGTTCCCATATTACATGCATGGTGATGTGATGAAGTGATGGCATGCCCCCCTCTCCCTCTAGTACATCCAACTGTTCATAGATTAGCAAATTCACGTCCCACTTCACAAATCAAAGTATTTAACATAATACCTTCTGTCCTCTAATAGCAACACAACACTCTTAAATTCAAGTAATTATCAAATTCTGCTTAATACTATTTTCCCCTCAAGGATAACAAGAGCACTGTAGGCTAGAGCAGAGTTGACTCTGTACAGAATGTTGGTGTATGCCAGGAGCAGTGTGAATACTCATCATGGGACCCAATATCTTGCTCAAAAATGCCATATTACAGCCCTGGAGAGGAAAGAGGAGATAGGCTGCTCCACTTTGTGATAAACACTTCATGTGAAGAGCACTGGAGAGCTCCCAAGTGTGTAGACTAGCAGCAGCAACATAAGCAAGTGATGTCATACACATTTCATCAACACTTGAGAGGTGGATTTCCTCTAACATCAGTGGATGAAAGAAGTGCAGGGACTGTGTCTCCAATGACGACCATATGCAGACCCCTTAGAAGTTTAACCTTGAAGTTTGTCATCCCTCCATGTGATGAAAAAAAGTGTATAAGTATTGTCTAGTCAACATTGGAACAGAATACAATGGTAGGAATAAATATAACATTTTGTGCAACTATTGCTAAGCATGTTGCACTACTTGAACTGAAGGACAATGGCTGTTTTTTTGCCATTCTTGAGATGGAAGAATAATCAGCCCTTAATGGCCACGATATACTCCAGTTTCGTAGGTGCTACGCAAGCATCATTGCTAACATACTCCATTGCGTACTTTATGTCTAAAAGGATATTATATAGCTATGTCCAGAAAAAGGCAGTCCAGCAGCAAAACATTTTCTACCAGTCCAGAAATGTTAACACTCGCCGATTTTGTACAGTCACAATAAACATTGCGACAGAGGAGGAGGTAATAATATTAATGTATGTCTTAAGAAAATAAACAAAAAAAAGGGTCAGCAACGCCAACGAAGATGGAACATCAGACCATTAAACATATCCATTGTGTACTACTACTTCCATGTTTCAGTTTCGCAGAACAAGTTTCAGTCTCGCAGGATCTTAGGTATACTGCCCGACGATTTTTGTTGGTATTTCACCTTGTGTATGCGTACACTCAAGGCCTAGGGAGACGTGCACAAATGACAGACCAAAAGTACACAGGATACATGTGGCAGCCATCCTGCGTATTTGTACATGTACTTGCGTGAAGTATATTAGTAGCTTAAAGCATTTTCCAGTGTAGGAACTTTCTGCGGCACACAAAATTAGTTAAATCATAGCGGACTTTAACTCCCTTTGTTCTGGGCCAGGACTGCCATCCATGCGCCCCCCTACTCAATCATTAGGCAATTCATAATGATTGAGAGGTGTCTTTGGTTCAGATTATTCAGAAAATCTTTGTAGAAGTGATGAAATGACTGTTGGTATGACAAGCCACCTGTTTACACTGCTTTGATTAAAACATTACTGTAGGCGGTGTATACATTGGGGAGAACAAGTATTTGATAACCTGCAAAATCGGCAGTGTTTTCCACTTACAAAGCATGTAGAAGACTGTAATTTTTATAATAGATAATCTTCAACGGTGAGTGACGGAATCTAAAACAAAAATCCAGAAAACCACATTGTATGATTTTTTAAGTAATTAATCTGCATTTTAATGCATGACATATGTATTTGATACATCAGAAAAGCAGAACTTAATATTTGGTACAGAAATCTTTGTTTGCAATTACAGAGATCATACGTTTCCTGTAGTTCTTGACCAGGTTTGCATACACTGCAGCAGGGATTTTGGCCCACTCCTCCATATAGACCTTCTCCAGATCCTTCAGGTCTCTTGGCTGTCGCTGGGCAATACGGACTTTCAGCTCCCTCCAAAGAGGTCGTTGCCTTGCTGAAAGAACCAGCCACAACCCATCTTCAATGCTCTTACTGAGGGAAGGAGGTTGTTGGCCAAGAACTTGCGATACATGGCCCCATCCATCCTCCCCTCAATACAGTGCAGTCATTCTGACCCCTTTGCAGAAAAGCATCCCCAAAGAATGATGTTTCCACCTCCATGCTTCACGGTTGGAATGGTGTTCTTGGGGTTGTACTCATCCTTCTTCTACCTCCAAACACGTTGAGTGGAGTTTAGACCAAAAAGCTCTATTTTTGTCTCATCAGACCACATGACCTTCTCCCATTCCTCCTCTGGATCATCCAGATGGTCATTGGCAAACTTCAGACGGGCCTGTACATGCGCTGGCTTGAGCAGGGGGACCTTGCGTGCGCTGCAGGATTTTAATCCATGACGGCGTAGTGTGTTACTAATGGTTTTCTTTGAGACTGTGGTCCCAGCTCTCTTCAGGTCATTGACCAGGTCCTGCCGTGAAGTTCTGTGCTGATCCCTCACCTTCCTCATGATCATTGATGCCCCACGAGGTGAGATCTTGCATGGAGCCTCAGACTGAGGGAGATTGACCGTCATCTTGAACTTATTCAATTTTCTAATAATTGCGCCAACAGTTGTTGCCTTCTCACCAAGCTGCTTGCCTATTGTCCTATAGCCCATCCCAGCCTTGTGCAGGTCTACAATTCTATCCTTGATGTCCTTACACAGCTTTCTAGTCTTGGCCATTGCGGAGAGGTTGGAGTCTGTTTGACTGAGTGTGTGGACAGGTGTCTTCTATACAGGTAACGAGTTCAAACAGGTGCAGTTAATACAGGTAATGAGTGGAGAACAGGAGGGCATTTTAATGAAAAACAAACAGGTCTGTGAGAGACGGAATTCTTACTGGTTGGTAGGTGATCAAATACTTATGTCATGCAATAAAATGCTAATTAATTATTTAAAAATATGATTTTCTGGATTTTTGTTTTAGATTCCGTCTCTCACAGTTGAAGTGTACCTATGATAAGAATTACAGACTTCTACATGCTTTGTAAGTAGGAAAACCTGCACAATTGGCAGTGTATCAAATACTTGTTCTCCCCACTGTAGTTATTGGAAATTACATAATGCACTCCAATGGGCCAGTGAAGGGCCAGTCTCACAGAACAGAGTGGGAAGATTAAGTCCCTTTCATAATTTTATCTCGAGAGTTAAAGGTATAGTTCAGGATCTTTAGCACACCTGGTACGCATGATATTTCATGAATTCTATTCCTAATTGTTATCACACATCATGCGGAATGGGTGAAGTAGTGAACACTTGTATTATCGATTAAAAACCTTAAATTTTTTCAAGCTGAGCCCTGTATTACAGAAACACAGAATTGGTGCACACCCCAGTTTTGTTCATCTGTAAACTTCACTACAGTTAGTAATGTGCAAAGTTTGTGTAATTCACTCGGCGCACTTGGGCAGAATTGTTTGGGAACTAGCTTTCTCTGCTGTGTGATTGTTTTAACTCAACGGCTGCTTCACACGAGGGATGTACCTTATTCAATTTTGCGTGCCAAACGTGTGTGTATGTGTACTGTGCGCATGTGCTGTAATGCTAGCTATCAAGTTGCATTGAATACTGTTAATAAGAAAACTGAGGAACTCTTCATAAATGAAGGAAGAAAGGCTGCTATGTAGAAATGTTTTGTTGTCATTGTGACTGCTAATACAAAGATGCCAGCTTGCCATGTGTATTGCGATTTGGAGTCTCCCATACAGATGCTTGACCGCAACGGCTGCCTCAGCAAACATCAGTCAACAAAGGATGACATGGATTGTTTCTTTCCCATGATACTAACCGTGCAAAATCAAGGTTTTTAGCCACTCACGTTGCTCTAAGGCAAAAATGTCAAGCAACTGTAATGCAGTTCAAGGGGTTCAAACAAAGATATGAATAAACAGTTAATGCTGGTGTGGCACAAACGTGCCCGTACCAAACATATTAAAGTTGCCTTCAACAGAAACAGCTGGTACCTTCCAGGAAGAATTAAGAAGCTGCCAGCTGGGCCAGCCCCGCCACACCTGCCTCCCCTTGGGACCTCGTCAGAGGAGGAAGCAGCTTGAGCAGAGGCCAAAAGTACCAAAGAAAATGGATAAGAGAAGGCTGGAAGACGGGGAAGGATGGCCAGGAGATGGAAGGTAACGGAGCAGCCACCAAAGTTGCGACCACACCAGTGCCCATTCCTTCCTCCCCCACTGGGAGGCCGCCCAAGAATTGACGCCACCTCCACTTAGGGGTTAGACTGTTGCTTTTGATTTCTCTCTTAGCTTTTCCCTTCACCCTATATTTTGATAAATAAAATGCTCACCAGAGCCCTGAACACCCCCTCAGTGTCTGTTCCCTGTTTCTCTCCATTTTACAGTGGACACAGGATTACTTCAGTTCAGTCAGCAAAAACAAAGGTAATGTATTTCCGTTACCTCGGAGTCCCCCAGCTTACCCCGTCACACTTATTGTCGGTTCTATCATTTTACGATTAACAGTTTAAATAGAATCACTCTGAATGTCCAAACACTAAATACACATCCAAATCCGCAAAGATACTTTAATTTATCACATCAGCATTAGTTTATCCTGAATCATCATTTTGCAATGGTCATCTCAGTCTCCAGACTTGAGAGATATGTGGTTTGAAAAGAAGAGGGCAGATTGATAGATCTGAAGGATCTGGGAAGATTATTATTGTTATCTTTACAAATTTTGACTACATACATTTAATTTCATACAGCGTTTTATGCACAATTCTATCAAGAGTGTCAATCATTTTACAGACTAATCCAGCTGGGGCACCTTCAGATTTGGGAGTCATCATTCAAACCCATGAACACAGACTACTCAGTGAATCAGTCTATTCCATGAGAAAGGAAAGAAATCGACACATGATTTATGTCTAGCTGAAATCAAACCAGTCCTCATATCATCAGGGCAGTCAAGCCAGGGCATGTGCATATGCTTTTCTGTGTGTGCGAGCAAGTGCTTACGTACGTATATCTGTATGTGTGTGTGTCAGTCTGCTTTACCCAGGCCAGGCTCCACTCAGCAGTGTTTGCTGAAATAAATCCAGCATCTCCAGCGGTGCCAGACACCAGACACTCTCCTTGCCAGCTGTCTGCCACGCTGCGGTGACTACTATCGGACTCACGCCGCTCAGCTCCTTGTTTTCACAACAGTTCCAACGTGGACGCCTGGCACAGCTGTTCCCCGGGTCCCCAAGGCCTCTTAAAAAAGGCAATAAATTAATCTAGGCACTCAATACAAGTGGGAAATTTACCAATTAAAGTGGCCCAAGATGCTTATGTTTAGGGCAGACGATTTTACAAATTGGCCATCTATTTATACTAACAATGGCTCTCTGCAAGGAAAATCCACTCGCTGTATCCAGCCCATTAATGTTTTTGTCTGTGAAAGATATAGCGTTCTGCAATGCCGTTCCTTAATGATATCACAAATCAGCATGGCTGTGGTGCAAACATTACAGTATGTGTATGTCTAAGCACCTTGCAATGCAAATAGGTTGTATAAATAAAGGGAGATTTATTGATATGTCCATAAAAAACATGCTAAGTATAAGCATCGAAGGTGCTACATTCTTACTTTTACAGGGCGCAATTTAAAGATTTTGCTTAAATGGACGCAATATCAACATGAAATGTGAACAGACTGATCATGTACAAGCATGACACGAGCCATGACAAAATAGAGCATACAAATGAACAGTAATGACCAGTAAGCGACATCGAATCCGAAGCCTTCAAGTACAAAACAACCCAAATTGCTCCTGTAGGTTACTCTGGCTAGAAGCATTTGCTAAATGATTAAAATGTCAAAGGTAAATTAGATAAAGCCCTATAACAAAGAACAAAAGATATAGAGATGGCCTGTGTGTTTTGTCAATCATGTATCACTTCCGGAGCGAGAAGAAACATACAGCCTACGATGAAGTGTCGGTTGCTGGGTTGGATGGAAATCATGGCCTGTTTCCATGCTCTCATTTTGGAGGGCAGAACACTTGTTACCATCTGGGCAGTCGTTTATTATAAAAAGACCAAAAACCCAATTGCCGCTCTTACATAGTTCGAGAGATGAGAGAACCTGTCAGAAGGACAACCATTTCGGCACCACCCCATTAATCAGTCCTTTGTGGTGGCGGCTAGATGGAAGACAGTCCTGAATAAAAGACATATGAGATGCCTTCTGGAGATTGCCAAGTGGCACATAAAGGAGAAGTTGTAAGTTCCTCCCTCTATTGTCTACAAGGGAAATAGCAGAAACAACGTACCTACAGCTCTAGCTAACTTTAGCAGCAATCTATATAACAACAATCGAACAACAATATTTGTTTGGAATTACTCTTTTTATTGGCTATCATACCTGCAGTGTAATAGTAACGGAGCAAACAAAAATGTGTGCATAGTGTCCTACGGTAGTGGCACAGAGCTTCCTATGTTTACACTATGGGAGCTAACAGCTAGCAACTTACGGCGCTTTTCCACTGCATGGTACCGGCTTGACTTTTTTGCTTTTCCACTGGCCAAAAGTTGGGATAGTACCAGGTACTTTTTTAGTACCTGCTTCGTCGATGTTCCAAGCGAGCTTAGGCGATACCAAAAGGTGATGTGGAAACTCAGAAGACTTCTGATTGGACAAGTGTCTCAAAGCGTGCAGCAAAGCGAAACCATAATGGTTCTACGAAACGAGAACGGCCCGTCTTTGCAGGTCTGTCCCAGGGGTCCTTGCATTGAAATTGGTTAATTTCAGTGCCCGTGCATAGGGCCAGACTCATAATTTGAGACATCATATTTTCCCAAAACTCCTCTCGGTTGGGACCTATGTACAGGGGTTGAAATCAACTCGTTATCCCCGTGTGAGACCCAGAAAGATACGCTGTTTTTGTAGCCTACAAAAGGACCTGGGGTGTTTTTCCTCTGGGTTTTTCTATAGGCTATCTGGCACACATTCCACTGGTAAAAATTGTAATGGCAAGCCAAACAGAAGCATGCTTTCTAACTACTTTTGCAGTCTGCGATGTATTAAGACCAAAGTTACTGCTCACGGGTGGTTGCTCGCTACTATACCGGTATAAACGCTGCTTTGTTTGCAGTAGGTTACTCTTGAGTCAGTCGGCGCAGTATTATAGCCGGCATCGAGATAGAGGGGTTGTGTTAAATGTGTTGGTGTTGGGTTTTTAGGTGTATACACTTAAATCTAATAGAACATTGCAGTTATGTCATATTTTATACTGCAGGGCGATAATGCTATTCCACCTTTTCACAGTTTTTCAAACAGTCTGTTACCGTGTTATCCAGATGTAGTACTTTTGATTAGCCACTTTACTTTCAAAGCTTGTCGATTTAAAATAAAGTTTATGGAGTTTATTCAAAGCGAGTAAAGTCGAGATGGTACCATGCAGTGGAAAAGCGCCATTAGCTAACATTATACAACGCATTGTTTCTATTTCCCCTATTTATATAGCCTACTCTGCCTATGGTATAAACATAAATGAGGGAACAGTTTTTTTTTTGTACTTTCTCCAAGCTAGTGCTGGATAGTCATAATTAGTTTAGCTGATAGTAAGTTATCTACTTGAGTACTATTTATGGGGAGCTTACCTGGAGGAGAAATATGGTGTTTCAGGTTCCATATCAGACTGTATTCTCCCATCACTTGAAAACGATACCTATGTTTGAGTTGTCTCCAGAGCTTTATCCCAAATTCTTTAAGACTGGCAATGCAAAAAGACAGGGTGAAAATAAACAAAGACAAAATCATTGGGAATATGAGCATGAGTACTCTGACAGCAATGAAGTAATTTGTGAAATATATAATTTCAAATTTCATCTTTCCCCAATAACCTTTATGTTACAATTCACATTTTTCTAAATTGTACGCTGGACTTTTACAAATACTTGATTTAAAGGACTACCTTTTAGGTCTAAATGCCAAGCGCTATTTCTGGCAAAAACAATGTCCTGCTCATCACTTGCCTAATACCATCCCTATGGTGAAGCATGGTGGTGGAAGAACAACAATCCAAAGCACACAGCCAAGATCTGCAAGGTAGAATGGGAAAAACTGCACAGATCCAAGTGTGCAAAGCTGGTAGAGCAGAACCAAGAAGACATGAATCCGTGATCACTGCCTAAATTTCTTCTACGAAGTACTGACTAAAGGGAACATGTAATTATCAAAGTATAACATCAAGTCTATTAAACTTCAGGGATATTAATCTGTCCAATCAGGAAGCATAAGTGATTGTGAATCATTGTCATCTGTTTTGGGGCAAATGAAAGTGACAAGAGGTGTCCTGGACAGGCAAGACAAAATATTGTTGCGAATTGTTGATGTGGTTGTTTTGCTTTCACTTTTACCAGGGCTGTTGTTATGAACAGTAGCACCCTAAAGTCTACCAAGCACTAGGAGGAAATTTAAGCCAAAAGCTTGACTGCTTATGGATCTTCATACATGAGGACAAAAGTTGAAATCCACAAAGAAATGGTTACATGATCCCAAATCAACAATTAGCAATAGGAATTTCAGTCTCCAGTCTTGAAATCGTGTGGTGTGATTTGAAGAATGCAGCCCATATGTGCAGAATGATCTTAATGGTCCTGATAGATTCTCTTTGGAAGAATCTTTCTCCAATCTAATTTAGAACATGGTAAACACCGTTATTCTTGCAAGGGATGGTTCAAAAAGTACTGACAACCAGGGAGTCAATCGTTGTGACACTTTATTTTTGTGAAAATACATTTTATAGTATTTTCAGTAGCAGATATGTATGAAAATTGGATGGAGGGAGAAAAGGGAGAAGCACCTAGCAAAAGAAAGACCCAAACAGAATGATCCGCACATCAGCAGAAGAAGAAGACGTTTTGATGAGAACATAATTTTTGCCATCAATCTGCACACAATACTCCACATAATGAAAAAGTGAAAACATGACAACTGCCACTGAAGAAATTTGTGCCAATTTATTGAAATAAAAAATCGGACATACACTGCTCAAAAAGATGAAGGGAACACTGAAATTATACATGAACTAAATATATTGGTGGCGTTGAATGTACCAATACATATTGTCCCAGAAGTTCTCAATTAGATTCAGTTCTGGGGAATGTGATGGCCAGTCAATGACATCAATGCCTTCGTCATCCAGGACTGCCTACACACTCTGGCCACATGAGGCCATGCATTGTCCTGCACCAGCATAAGGTCTGACGATGGGTCTGAGCATTTCATCCCGGCACCTGACAGATATCAGGGTACCGTTGGCTAGCATGTGGAGGTCTGTGCGACCCTCCAAGGATATGCCTCCCTAGACCATCACTGACCCACTGCCAAACCGGTCATGCTAGAGGATGTTGTAGGCAGCATAACGTTTACCAGGGTGTCTCGAGACTCACATCTGTCACGTGTTCAATGTGAACCTGCTCTCATCTCTGAAGAGAATGGGGCACCAGTGGTGACCCTGCCAATTCTGGTGTTCTCTAGTGAATGCCAATCAAGTATCATGTTGCTGGGCTGTGAGCACAGATCCCACTAGAGGCCCTCATGCCACCCCCATGGAGTCTGTTTCTGAAAGTTTGGTCAGAAACATGCACAACAGTAGCCTGCTGGAGGTCATTTTGTAGGGCCCTGGCAGTGTTCCTCCTGTTCCTCATCACACAGAGCAAACCTTCTTGCAACGGCACGTATGGATGTGCCATCCTGGAGGAGCTGGACTGCCTGTGTAACCTGAATGGCCTGCAGGTACCACCTCATGCTATCTGTAGTGACAAGGACACTAGCAAAACGCAAAACTAGAGATTCAGTCAGGATGGATAAGGAGAGAGCAACTGTCGGTGGCTACCACTTCGCTTTTTGGGGGTTTGTTTTACTGTTGCCTTTCCAGTGCACCTGATTCACAGTCACGTATGCTTCTTAACTGAATAGATTGATATCCCTGAAGTTTTACTGACTTGGTGTTATATTGTGATGATTGTGTTCCCTTAATTTTTGGGAGCAGTGTAGATATAAGTAACTGGTGTAGCACATGGAGGGATGTATAAAAAGGCGAATGTCATTTTGGAGAAATAACACCTATTAAACCTGCTCACAGGACTGGCTAGTACTAGAGGTAGCTTGGGCTCATTCAGAAATGGGTTAAATCATGTTTACCCTATATGCCCTCCACTTTTGGAATCTCCTGCAGGAAGACCTTAAGTTGAAGGCCACTGTGCCTGTAAGTGCAGAACACCTGGATTTACGAGCAGGGATACTAATTTAATGGTCTCTAAACAGCAACCCATTGACAAAAATCACCATATTTTCCATGTTTCAATAAAGAGGCATGTGAGAGATGGACCATTTGACCCAAAGTGGTGGGGCTGCTAGTAGATACTGAGAACCCAGACTGCTGTAAGGTGGAATATGAACCAAGCTCTATGGATCCCACTAAAAGATTGGCCCAGAGCTACGACAGTATCCTGATTCCAGGCTGCAACTCATTCCAGCACTTCCTTTTCTTGTCAGCGTGAGAGGCCCTGGAATTGATATTACTGATTCTGCACAGATGGGTGAACAACTGGCCCTTGTTAACAGGACCAATGAGTTCAGCCACTGCTCCAGCCACAGAGGGCAAATGAAGGCTCTTAAATTGAGCCTAGTGATATAAAGCAGACCATAACCCTTAATTCAGAACAGAAAACAAACAGAACAATTCAGAATATTGGTTGTTTGGGTGGATACATTACGGATTGTCAGAGATTGGAGAAAACGATCTTGCAAAATATAATCATGTTTGTGTTAGTAAATGTTGTCAATTTCTTATGTAATCATATGTCCAAGTCGACATGTGTTTTTACTCCAGCCACTACCATGGCTGTTTCTGTTATCTCTCCAAAAAGTATTTAAAAAATAAAGATTACCTCAACATAAAACCTGGTTAAAAGATGTACTACTATTGGACTTTTAAAATTCTCATATGTAACTGTACCATTATTTTACTGTTACCACACCTAAGGGATTTCCCACATCAAATTATTGATCAACACCTTAAAACATTTTTTTCCAGGAATGCATAGGGGAAGGGTTCAGCAATTCAGTTGCATCTGTTGTAAATCAAGATTTTGTTCAAGATGTCATCAGCTCTAACTGCTTCCAAGCTACTAGCCTGAAAACATGCATTTCCTCTTGATTGCCTGAGAAAGCCAAGTGTGTGACCCTCTCTTGTCAAATAAGATATCTACAATGTAGAGGGCTGTTGTCCTTGCAATTCATTGTAAATTTAATAAATTCAACTCATTGGTATGTAGACTCCTCATTCTTTGGTAATTTCCACAAAAATGTTAAATATACGTTGTAATAATTGAACCTGCTATATTTCTATTTATTTAGAATGGAATATATATATATATATATATATATATATATACACACACACACACACACAGGTCTGGAAAAAATTAAGAGACCACTCCTGAGGTACTGATTACATAATTACCTGAACCAAATCAAATTTAACAAGGAAAAGTATAAAAACCACTGCTGTGGTCATCACTATCCCCTTGCAATAGGACCAGCTAGATGGCAAAAACAGTGCAAGTAGTACCTCAAAGGTAATTTGAATAAAAGATAACTATTCAGCATGAAAAGAAAAGCTTTGAGTGAGGAAAAGAAGGGTTCAATTCTGGCTTTACTGGCAGAGGGATACAGTGAGCATCAGGTTGCTTCCATCCTGAAAATTTCAAAGATGGCGGTTCATAAGAACAAGGTCAAGCAACAGACATTGGGGACAACAAAGCTACAGACTGGCAGAGGGCGAAAACAACTGTCCACTGACCGAGATGACCTTCAACTCATTCGTATGTCACTCAATAACCGTAGGATGACATCAAGTGACCTACAAAAAGAATGGCAAACAACAGCTGGGGTGAAGTACACGACAAAGACGTTTCGAAACAGGCTCCTAGAGGCAGGGATGAAGTCATGCAAAGCTAGAAAAAAGCCCTTCATCAACGAGAAGCAAAGAAGAGCCAGGTTGAAGTTTGCAAAAGACCATAAGGATTGGACTGTAGAGGAATGGAGTAAGGTCATCTTCTCTGACGAGTCACATTTTCAGCTTTGCCCAACACCTAGTGGTCTACTGGTTAGATGGAGACCTGGAGAGGTCTACAAGCCACAGTGTCTCACACCCAGTGTGAAATTTGGTGGAGGATCGGTAATGATCTGGGGATGCTTCAGCAAGTCTGGAATCGGGCAGATTTGTCTTTGTGAAGGACGCATGAATCAAGCCAAATACAAGGTTATCCTGGAAGAACACCTGCTTCCTTTTCTCAGAGTATGTTCCCCAACTCATGCCACACAGCCAGGTAAATCAAGGTGTGGACGGAGGACCACCAGATCAAGACCCTGTCATGGCCAGCCCTATCTCCAGACCTGAACCTCATTGAAAACCTCTGAAGTTTGATCAAGAGGAAGATAGATGGTCACATGCCATTAAACAAAGCCGAGTTACTTGAATTTTTGTGCCAGGAGTGGCATAAAGTCCCCCAACAGCAATGTGACAGACTGGTGGAGAGCATGCCAAGACACATGAAAGATGTGATTAGAAATCAAGGTTATTCCAACAAATATTGATTGCTGAACTCTTCCTAAGTTAAAATATTAGTATTTTGTTGTTGAAAAATAAATATTAATTAGTTTTCTGTGCATTACTTTAGGTCTGAAAAAAATACGTATTTCTTTGGTTATTTTGGCCAGTTGTTTTTTCTACAAATAAATACTCTAAATGACAATATTTTTATTTGGAATTTGGGTGTAATGTTGACCGTAGTTTATAGAATGAAACAAAAATTTTTATTTTACTCAAACACATACCTATGAATAGTAAAACCAGAGAAACCTGTGTGAGATATCAACTATAAAGCAGAGTTCCATTGGGTAGGCTGAGATTAAGAATAGAGCTATGGTAAAGGTATTTATTTCCTGAGAGACCTGGTACCAGGTGGTCAGCACAGTTCAACGATTTGCCAGAGGTATACAAAATAGTGTGCATAAAGGTGGATTGTAAAGTCCCCAGCAGCAAATCAAACATTATTGACATTCAGTATACAGAAAATAGGGTCGGCCCAAGAATAAAACACTGAAGAATAGTAGGGCATTTATCAATGAACCCACCAAGAGGACTATGGCAACTCTACAGTAAAGGTGTTACAGTCTTGACTGAGCTGGGAGATAGTGTGCATACTGCAAGATCTTGATCTGTGAGAGTGCTTAACAAAAGTGGCCTTCATGGGAGAGTGGCAAAGGTTTGCCAGAAGTCATGTGGGAGAATCTGAGACCATGTAGAAGGAGATTCTGTGGTCTGATCAGAGCAAAATTTTGCTTTTTGGCCTTAACAGTATACATCCACATCACACATCATCTTGAGAACATTGTGAGGCATGGTGGTGGTAAGCCCATGATGTTATAAGGATGCTTCTCTCTGCATCAGGGTCTGGATGGCTTGTAAAAATAGAGGGGATAATGGATGCTGCAAAGTTCAGACAAATCCTGAAGGGTTGAAGTTTGCATGTGACCAATAGGTTAATGTCTTGGAGTGGCCCAGCCAAAGCCCTGACATAAATCCAATTGAGAATATGTTGGAAGAGTTGTAAATTGCTGTCCCCATCCAACTTGATTAGTTTGAGCGATTTAGCAAAATAGAAAGAGCAAAAACTGAAAAAAAAAAAAAATGGGGTCCTATGAAAACAGACTTATGGCTGTAATTGCTGCCAATGGTGTCTCTGCCAAATGTGGATGGAAGGCAGTGCATTTTCTTGCAATCAATTATTTTCTGTATCTGTGTTAAATTTAGAACAGTATGTATATTTTATTTTTCACTTTGACATTAGAGTGTTTTGTGTTGATCACTGGCAAAAACACCTTCATATTTTTATTTAATGTTGTAACACAATAAAATGAAGAGAAGTTGAAGGGGGGTGCATACTTTTGAGAGACACTTTAAATGTACAAATACTCTTTATTTGTATACCTATAAGTCACAAATGACAGCAAAGCCTCCAAGGCTGAACAATATGCTTTCATGTGGAATCATGACTCATGTTTAGGTAATCCTTCACAGGTAGAGTGTCTGATGTGGTCTGGGCATTATTGACTCATAAGGACTAAATGAGTAAAAGTCAAAATTCCCAACAATTCCGTGTGTGTTTTTAAAATCAACTTTTTTAATGAAAACATTACAATTGTATTCCTGTTGCCTAAATACTGAGATGTTTTTTTTTGTTTGTTTCATGTTGTTATATCCAAGTAAGTAATCTAAATTACAGTTGTACAAAGCTTCCAGTCATTGCCATGTGGTCATGAAGTAGCTGGAGGAGTAGCAAAGTGAGCAACAGCTATGTAAAAGGATATATGCGGAGAACCCTTCACACATATGGGACCCTTGTGATTTATAGTCTTGAGAACTAATATTATTAGAAAAGTGTGATCATAAGTCACCCAGTATGAAACAATTTATTGTATTTTCTTTTTAAAAAATTACATAATAATTGAAATGTATAACTGAAACGTGGACATAATTTGGGACAAAATGAGTATTAAATGAAATATGGAGAAGTTTCGGAATGATTATGAAATTTGATGTGTAACTGAAAAAACAAATGGGCCTTCAGGGTGCATATCTCTGTCAAAGTGTCGGAAAATAACCATTTTGTTCCACTTGAAAGTGAAATAATAGTGAGCAATAGCAATCAGTCTAAATAATTTAATTACAAGAATGAACTGTGATAAAACAGATATGATTATGAATAGGAGCATGGCAAGACACACCCTGAGTTTCTATTCCTCTATGATTAATGTCAATGGCAAAAAACTGAATCCAGCCTTTTCTTTGTGCTTTGGGTCGACCAAATTTACCTCCAGGAATGTACATTATTTCTTGCTTACAATGAGACCAATTTATATGTCTCTTCTTTTTCAATGTAACAGTGCATGCTTGCAAGGCCAGTGTATTTTTTATAAATATTAGACAATAATTTGTTTTCTTTACTGCATAGTGTGTTCAATTTAACAAGATTTACAGTAGGATTGCTAGCGTGGTCATGACTTAGCTTTAGTATGCTAAATACAAGCAGGGAGAAAATGAAGTACAAAAATGTGAACTGCCACAGGTGTGCCGGCATCTGCTTGCAATCTGTCTGTCCGTCTGCTGTAATTTTTCATGCTCTGTCTAAAAATAATTTATTTGAGTCTTTTGCATTAGCAAGGCTAAACATCATCTTCATTCCCTTCGTTCTACTGATTATCAATCTCTAGGCAACAATCAAATAACAGGCTGGATGCACCTGCACGGCTGTGTCTCCATATGCCACACTCATAACAACTTTTATTCAGCTTTCCTCCATATCACATCCCTGTTTGAGTCATTGCTCAGGCTAAAGTAAGGAGGCATCCAGCACAATGCAGAGATGGTTACAAGTGAAGAGTAGGATGGTGTTTTTTACAGTGCCAAAGGGTGAATAGTGTAATACCTAATTAGAGAAACTCCATAACACACTCTCTTGACTGTATGCAAAATAATCCTGTAAGCAATATGCACTGTGTTCTGCTCCTATTTTATTCAAAGCAGAACTCCTAATCATCATTATCCGTAGCCTAAAATATAAACTTGCCTGCAGACCCATTCGGCTTACAAGTAGGCCTACTATATTGCCCTACCAAGCAAAAAGGCACCAACTGCTCATTTGGTGAAACATTTGCTATGGCAAATTCTTTTTTTTGTGTTGAGAAAATGGGTGTAACTGGGGGTACATATTAGCTGTAACCGCAAACATTTACTGTGAAAGCAAGGAAAAACACCGTAACTGAAGTAATTGCTTAAAAGATTGGTTTCTTTCTAATTTTGTTGCATTTAATACCTTTTACCTTGGAATCATTCAATTTGACTGATGCAGCTAACTTAAATCTCCATGTAACTTCAACTGGTCTTTTAGTGAAAGAAACACAAGGGGTGGAGTTTCAAATCTGGTACAATGTTCGTAAAAACGAATCTATTTTATTAGTAGCATATATTTGAAGTATACTCAAGTCAAATAAAATAGCAGATAATGGTATTTGTTTTTGGATTTGCACCATCACTTGTAACTCATTATGCAGTAATTGCTATTTAATTGTCAAAAGACATGTCAGAGTTCAGGTTAAATATTAATGATATAAGTACTTATACTGAGTCAAATTACACTGGTTAGGTACACTAGACTAGACAGAGTTCCGTAGTGAGTGCTGTACTGCAAGTGGCCCATGGAGTAGAAAAGAGAAGCCCCATTTCTCATCCTAGTCCTAGGCTAAGAAACACAGCCCTCTCCTCTGCATGGTTGCCTTGCCTTGCTTTATCACTACAGCTTCCTGTCCTTTGACTGAACTTAGCTCCAGCTCTGTGGGATCCAATGTTCCCCTACTACTACTTCTACAACAGCATGTACACTACTGTTCAAAAGTTTGGGGTCACTTAGAAATGTCCTTGTTTTTGAAAGAGAAGCAGATTTTCTGTCCATTAAAATAACATCAAATTGATTCTAAATACAGTGTAGATATTGTTAATGTCATAAATGACTAATGTAGCTGGAAACAGCAGAATTTTTATAGAATATATATTATGTGTACAGAGGCCCATTATCAGCAACCATCAGTCCTGTGCTCCTCTGTTTAAAAGGTTTATTGATCATTAGAAAACCCTTTTGCAATTTTGTTAGCACAGCTGAAAACTGTTGTGCTGATTAAAGAAGCAATAAAACTGGCCTTCTTCTTACTTGTTGAGTATCTGTAGCATTAGCAACGGTGGGTTCAATTACAGGCTCAAAATGTCCAGAAACAAACTCATCAGTTCGCAAACTCATTAGTCTATTCTTGTTCTAAGAAATTAAGGCAATTCCATGTGAGAAACTTCAAAAAAACTGAAGATCTTGTAAAATGCTTTGTATTACTCCCTTCACAAAACAGTGCAAAATGTCTCTAACCAGAATAGAAAGCAACTGAGCAAGAGGACAAATACATTTGAGAAAGAAATACCTCACAGGTCCTCAACTGGCAGCTTCATTACATAGCATCCGCCAAACACCAGTCTCAATGGCAACAGCAAAGTGTCGACTCTGGGATGCTGGTGGCAAATAAAAAGCCATATCGTAGACTGGCTAATAAAAAGAAAAGATTAAGATGGACAGAAGAAGACTGGAAAAAAGTTTGAGGTGTTTAGATCACAAAAGAGAATATTTGTGAGACGCAGTAGACATGGCTTTCGTTTTAAACTGAATGGAATATTTAATTGAAGATTTGCTCTTGCGATGCATTCCTAACACCTAATTGCAGCATTATTCCATCATTTAAATAATACAATAGAATTGAATCACTTCCATTTTGATGCTATCAATTACCTCTTTATTCCTCAATTCAAGTGCCTTAAATATTAATATGATTCCATAATGAGGCTGAGTGGTCGGAATCACTCAGTGTCCCTTAGGGCAGCTCTGCTATGGACCACGATTGCACAGCCCTTGTCTAATCAGCATATTAAACTACACTTCACCACTCACTCCAGTCTGGTTAAATATTTTGTCTTCTGTGTGAGAGAAAAGTAAAAAGCATTGAAGTCCAGTCTGCAGGTGTTACTTTAATAATAAGTCATTCTTCAACAGTTTTGTTTGTGTACAACACCGCCAAGTCAAATTAAAACTTTCCTCTGTGAGTTTCCGCATGTTTGTGTGTGTGTGAGTGTGCAGGTTTATAATAACCCTGAATTTCATAGAAGGTTGCCCTATTCTTTCAAACTCCTTGTGTCTAGTGTAGAGAACTCCACATCTGACATCTAAACAATAAACTAAAGCTGCTTAAACAATTACAAGCCCCCACCCCCCCACCCCCACAATGGAGCAGCTCCTTGCTCTTACAAATGAATGCTGTGGTAAATTCTAGGAGTCATGGTTTGCAACTTTCAATTAGTGCCTGATAAGGACTTAAAAGAAACACTCAATCCTCAGATGATGCAGACAGACAGCAATCAGTCAATACACTGAACAATATTATAAACGCTTTTGTTTTTGCCCCCATTTATCATGAGCTGAACTCAAAGATCTAAGACTTTTCCAATGTACATAAAAGGCCTACTTCTCTCAAATATTGTTGTTCTCACAAATCTGTCTAAATCTGTGTTAGTGAGCACTTCTCCTTTGCCAAGATAATCCATCCACCTCACAGGTGTGACATATCAAGATGCTGATTAGACAGCATGATTATTGCACAGGTGTGCCTTAGGCTGGCCACAATAAAAGGCCACTCTAAAATGTGCAGTTCCATCACACAGCACAATGCCACAGATGTCACAAGTTTGGCATGCTGACTGCAGGAATGACCCCCAGAACTGTTGCCCTGTGAATTGAATGTTAATTTCTCAGCCCAGGACCTCCACATCCAGCATCTTCACCTCCAAGATGGTTTGAGACCAGCCACCCGGACAGCTGCTGCAACAATTGGTTAGCGTAACTAAAGAATTTCTGCACAAACTGTCAGAAACTGTCTCAGAGAAGCTCATCTGCATGCTCGTCATCCTCATCGGGGTCTCGACCTGACTGTAGTTCGTCGTCGTAACCAACTTGAGTGGGCAAATGCTCACATTCGATGTAGTCTGGCACTTTGGAGAGGTGTTCTCTTCACGGATGAATCCCAGTTTTCACTGTACAGGGCAGATGGCAGACAGCGTGTATGGCGTTGTGTGGGTGAACGGTTTGCTGATGTCAGCGTTGTGGATCAAGTGGCCCATGGTGGCGGTGGGGTATGGTATGGGTAGGCGTGTGTTATGGACATTTAGATGGCATTTAGAATGCACAGAGTTGTTGCAAGGATTTGTACAAAATTCCTGGAAGCTGAAAACATCCCAGTTCTTGCATGGCCAGCATACTCACCGAACATGTCACCCATTGAGCATGTTTGGGATGCTCTGGATCGACGTATACAACAGCGTGTTCCAGGTCCTGTCAATATCCAGCAATTTCACACAGCCATTGAAGAGGAGTGGACCAACATTCCACAGGCCACAATCAACAACCTAATCAACTCTATGCGAAGGAGATGTGTTGCACTGCGTGAGGCAAATGGTGGTCACACCAGATACTGACTGGTTTTCAGACCCCCCAGGACCCCTCCAATACAGTGAAACTGCACATTTTAGAGTGGCCTTTTATTGTGGCCAGCCTAAGGCACACCTGTGCATAATCAGCATTTTGATTTGCCACACCTGTGAGATGGATGGATTAACTCGGCAAAGGAGAAGTGCTCACTAACACAGATTTAGACAGATTTGTGAACAATATTTGAAAGAAATAGGCCTTTTGTATGCATAGAGAAAGTCTTAGATCTTTGAGTTCAGCTCATGAGAAATGGGGGCAAAAAAGTGTTGCTTTATAATTTTGTTATATTTCAAAAAACAATTTTATATTTCAAAAAGCAATTTTTCCAAAAATGCCAAACAATTTGGAAAAATCATTCAAACCCAATGCATCTTCTGTGATTCAGTGAGAGCCTTTTATGTGTTGGTCTCCATATCAATATCTAATTAGTTGCTCTGAAAAGGTTTGAAATGCTTCTGTAAACAGCAGCAGGTTGGTTGCTCATATTGTTACGTCTCAACAGTTTCTTCCTTTCAAGAGTTGTGAATCTTAACGATCATGCAACAGACTTTGCTATTTAGACAGATAATACACTGTAAATGAATACCATATTTAACACGATCACAAGGGCAAAATGAATGAGTATTCAACTTCTGACAGAATCTTGTATCATTGCTATAATCCTGTGAAACCAATGCTCTGAAAGTTATGATGCTCACTTATTTAGAGACATCATCACCCTGCTACATGATGCTCATGTCCTTCTGCAAAACACAATGACTTCAAATCCTGTTCAGAAATACAATAGTCTCACACACACACACACACACACACATAGAGTATAGGCAGGCAGCCAGTAAACCATGAAACATCTTTATCCCTCTCTGTTCCCATAGCAACAAGTGAAATCATATTCCCTTTACAACTTTGTTCTACACTTAAAAAAGTTACCATCAGCTAAAACATATAGAGAGAAGAAAGCCAAAGAGAAAAGTTATGTGATGAATATTTCAGAGAGCCTGCACTGGCAGCTGCAGGCATTATGGTCCCTGGCCAACATCTTCCCAGAGGACAGAAAACTGCCACCTCCTCCCCCTTCATAAATGAAGCACACTGGGATTTCCTACTTGGTGTGAAGGCTGCCTATTGGCCATTCCATAGTTCGATTCTTAAACAAGGATTTATGTTTCTCTTTCCATGACACAAGAAGATCACCCGATTTGATTAAGTGCTATACAAGATCATATTGTTCAGAGCTATTCATGGGCTCAGTATCTGGTTGCTTACTGTAAATACATTGAATAAAAAAAAGGTTAATCTATAATCCAGCTGCCTGTTCCACCAGCAACAGACAGCCGGACTGTGGTAAAGTGAAGAAGCCTTGGATGTGGCGCTTCTCCGCTTTCCTCTCTTTCCCACTCTGGTCCTGTGCCAGAGAGCTTCACATGGGCTGAAACCCCCATTGTGTTCCGCCGAGTTTCCTCCTGGTGCAATACATCATGGGTGGACAGAACACTGCCCAGGAATAAAAGGGACAACTGAGGCGGTATATTAAGTACAACAGCATCCAATCCATAAAAGTCAGCGTTAATAGCCAGGCAAGCCATTTAATTTTTCATCTACAATGAGGCCAATTAGAAGAGTTGAAATGAGCTGTTGGAAAGATGCCCATTTTTTACGGCCGTGTCACAAGATAGAGCCCCATTATTTATTCCCCCCTGCTGCCCCCTCACCAGCAAGAATTAATGGCTCACAACAACCTCATTATCCTGGTTAATCTGGATTATTATGTATGTTACTCCTCTCCTGACCAACATCAACAGTTTGTGGAGCATATGTGGCAAGTCTGTGGTCTTTTGCTGACCTTGGGTCTAACATTACTCTGGAAGACAATATATGACATATGTAAAAGACTGGATTCAGGAGAATAAAGCAACATAGAAAAATGACACTCCTCTATGAACTGCCACCTTAACGTAGTGGAGGGGTTTGAGTACCCGAGTGACCCTAGGAGCTATCTTGTCTGGGGCTATATGCCCCTGGTAGGATCTCCCAAGGCAAACAGGTCCTGGGCGACGGGTCAGACTAAGGGCTGTTCAAAAACCTTTATGATGGAAAACATTTTGAGGACCGTGACGTCGCCCAGGACCTGTTGGGTTGGGTTGGGGCTCGTATGCGAGCGCCTGGTGGCCGGGCCTTTCCCCAAGGAGTCCGGCCGGGCTCAGCCTGAAGGAGCGACGTGGGGCCGCCTTCCCGTGGGCTCACCACCTGCAGGAGGGACCATAAGGGGTCGGTGCGTAGAGGATGGGGCGGCAGTCGAAGGCGGTGGCCTCGACAACCCGATCCCTGGACACGGAAACTAGTTCTAGGGACGTGGATCGTCACCTCGCTGGCGGGGAAGGAGCCTGAGATTGTGCTTGAGGTTGAGAGGTTCCGACTAGAGATAGTTGGGATCACCTCTACGCACGGCTTGGGCTCTGGAACCACACTCCTTGAGAGAGGATGGACTCTTTACCACTCTGGAGATGCCCATGGTGAGAGGCGGCGGGCTGGTGTGGGTTTGCTTATAGCCCCCCAGCTCTGCCGCCATGTGTTGGAGTTTACCCCGGTGAACGAGAGGGTAGTTTCCCTGTGCCTACGGGCCGAACGGCAGTGCAGAGTACCCGACCTTCTTGGAGTCTCTGGGAGGGGTGCTGGAAAGTGCTCCGACTGGGGACTCCATCGTTTAACTGGGGAACTTCAACGCCCACGTGGGCAACGACAGTGACAACTGGAGGGCCGTGATTGGGAGGAACGGCCCCCTTGATCTGAACCCGAGCGGTGTTCAGTTATTGGACTTCTGTGCTAGTCACAGTTTGTCCATAACGAACACCATGTTCAAGCATAAGGGTGTCCATCAGTGCACGTGGCACCAGGACACCCTAGGCCGTAGGTCGATGATCGACTTTGTTGTCGTTTCATCTGATCTGCGGCCGTATGTATTGGACACTCGGATAAAGAGAGGGGCGGAGCTGTCAACTGATCACCACCTGGTGGTGAGTTGGATCCAACGGCGGGGGAGGAAGCTGGACAGACTCGGCAGACCCAAGCGTACGGTAAGGGTCTGCTGGGAACTTCTGGCCGAATCTCCTGTCAGAGAGATCTTTAACTCCCACCTCCGGCAGAGCTTCGACTGGATCCCGAAGGAAGCTGGAGATATTGAGTCCGAGTGGACCATGTTCTCCACCTCCATTGTCAAAGCGGCTGCTCGGAGCTGTGGCTGTAAGGTCTCCGGTGCCTGTCGAGGTGGCAATCCCCGAACCCAGTGGTGGACACCGGAAGTAAGGGATGCCGTCAAGCTGAAGAAGGAGTCCTATCAGGCCTGGTTGGCTTGTGGGACTCCTGAGGCAGCTGATGGGTACCGGCAGACCAAGCGGACTGCAGCCCGGGGGGTTGTGGAGGCAAAAACCCGAGCCTGGGAGGAGTTCGGTGAGGCCATGGAGAAGGACTATCGGCTGGCCTCGAAGAGATTCTGGCAAACCGTCCGGCGCCTTAGGAGAGGGAAACAGTGCCCTACCAACGATGTTTACAGTAGAGGTGAAGGCATTCATTTGGAGAAGGCATTCGACTGTGTCCCTCGCGGCATCCTGTGGAGGGTGCTTCGGGAGTATGGGGTCCTGGGTCCTTTGCTAAGGGCTGTCAGGTCCCTGTGCGACCGAAGCAGAAGCTTGGTTCGCATTGCCGGCAGTAAGTCAGACTTGTTCCCAGTGCAGGTTGGACTCCGGCAGGGCTGCCCTTTGTCGCTGGTTCTGTTCGTAATTTTTATGGACAGAATTTCTAGGCGCAGCCAGGGGCCGGAGGGTGTCAGGTTTGGGGACCACACGATTTCGTCACTGCTCTTTGCGGATGATGTTGTCGTGTTGGCCCCTTCAAACCAGGACCTTCAGCATGCACTGGGACGGTTTGCAGCCGAGTGTGAAGCGGTTGGGATGAAAATCAGTACCTCCAAATCCAAGGCCATGGTCCTCAGTCGGAAAAGGGTGGCTTGCCCACTTCAGGTCGGTGGAGAGTTCTTGCCTCAAGTGGAAGAGTTTAAGTATCTAGGGGTCTTGTTCACAAGTGAGGGAAGGATGGAACGGGAGATTGACAGACAGATCGGTGCAGCTTCTGCAGTAATGCGGTCGATGTATCGGTTTATTGTGGTGAAGAAAGAGCTGAGCCGCAAGGCGAAGCTCTCGAGCCTATTTTAAATAAGCAACATTTTGTTTGGTCTAACAAAACTAAGAAGCGATATGCAGTCCAAAAAACAAATGTGGTACTGTATGTTCAAAAATGTAATATAAACTTACACTGCAGTCCATACATATTTGGACATTGACACAGCATGTTGGCTTTGAAATGTACTCCAGCACGTTGGCTTCGAAATGAAACAATGACTAAGAGGTGAATGTGCAGACTGTCAGCTTTAATTTGAGGGTATTTAAATCCATAAACCGTGAACCATGTAGGGATTACCAATCAATTAGTACCTAGTCCCGCCATAAAATATGTAAAATATTTATGGACTGCACTGACAACCACAGACATGTAATGACTACTATAGTTCATATCTGAGCTTCAGTTCTCTTTCTGGAATGTATGCACTTTGTACTTTGTCAACCCGCAGTTTACTGAAGAAACTTGACTCCAATTGCATTTCTGAGAGGTCAATAATTAAATCTCATCAACATGCAGGAAACTTTTACAATATGTTCATTGTATTTACATTGTTTTACTACACAGTAAAAACTGCAGTTAACTGTACTTGCTTTAGATCACATTTATATTAATACACTTTTGCTCTCCCTAAAACAAAATCACTGACCCAATCTTGCAAAGATTGATTTGTTATTATGGTTTGTTCCATTGATATGTTACTTTTATATTGATTTGATCAATGTTATGAAGTTCACAAGATTTGTGTCTGTGATTTTGTTGTAGGCCGATGAAAGGTGCATTAATATATAATGTCTCTTGAACACAGAACACAGACCTACTCACTTTGATCTCCACTGAGCAGAGTTTAATTTACTCAAAATTGAGTGGGAGCAAATGTGATCTAGAAAGAGCAAAATTATCAGTTTTTACTGTGTGGTGAAAGGTAAATGTGAATTGTTCAATATATAAACAGAATAACTGAAGCTATTGCTGTGACCTTGCTGCTGTTGTTTTACATGGGGTTTATATTCTGTTTCATACCTTTTTCAATGTTTAGGGGCATGACATAGGCAACCGCTCTGCATTTGCTGCACCTATTTTCAAAGACGCCTGTTGAACCTTTTTACTTTTTACCTTTTTACAAAGTACAGACAAGGTTTGTCTGTACTTTAAAATGGTAATATAGGTTTAAAATTGCAGGAGAATACTGTATACAGCACAGGTATCCAATATACAGTAATTGTGTAATAAATATACACTAGAGAGTTGCGCATCTTTGTATAAGTGACAGTACTGTTGCATTCCTGACTATGTTACACTGACACCTGCTGGGAGCGGAATGACTCCAGCCAAAACTCAGCGGCAGGGAGGGGAGGTGTGCTACGTCCAAGCAATGACTTGGAGAGGGAAGACAGGGCCCTCTGCTTGTTTCTGAGGCTGAAACAACTGGAGCCAAAATAGTCATTATCAGTCAGAATACACACTATCAAGCAAATGAGAACCTGTCACTTACCGAACAGGGAAAAACTATGGTATGCTACTTACTCTAAACATATTCTGGTGCATGTAGGTGTTAGGGTGTTAAAATAAATCCAATTGCTTGTCCTCACAGGTTAACTAGAATCCAAAGTTTCACCTGTCCCTCTACCTCCTCACTGCAGCTTACACAACCCAGGTGAGAAGAGGTGGCATGGGGTTGTTTCATTTGACACTTGCAGCCCATGAAGAGACATCTTTGCCTGTGAAATAATCAAAAATGGAGTCAAAATGCCCCATTTTGAACAGCATGTTTCCTAATGTAAAAGTGGCAGGTGGCACATTCCGAGTGGGCTTTGATTGATCCCCAGCTGTTTGGAAAATTGTCCCTCTTCCCTGAATTGAGGTCAGAGTGATAAGCATTTTGGGCACCTCCTCTATGAGTGCTTTTCACATGCCCTCATGCAGGTGTGTGTGTGTGTGTGTGGTAGTGGGGTTAGAATCAAACTGGATTCTTGTACGCTAATGACAACTGATGCACTAGCGAACTCACTGGGTGAATAAGACACTTCAAACAAAATGTTATGGTCATATGGTACTTAATTAGCTATGATAATGAACATACAAATAAGATATGTTCGCAAAATATTACACAACAATTATAATTTCATTATCAAATTGTAAAAATGTGAACTTTGCTTTGTTTTAAGTCAACATAAAGCATTAGTCAGTCACCTCACATATTGTCTTAGCTCCTACTTTCTTTTAAAAGTGAAAAACAATATGGGATGTTTTTTTTCTACTTTTTAAAGATGTAGCATTGATGGATTTTTAGATAACACATAATTTAGAGCAACATGTTCAGTACATTGTACCCTAGACCAACCAACGTGCCCATCTTTTTGGTATGAGTAGCCCAGTAGAGTATGATGAGCTTTAAATAAGTTGGAGGATTCATTGTGTCATCTGTGCCACCATGAGAGCTTTAGACTAAGTTAATCAAAGAACAAAGGAATTCTGCAACGGTAGGTAAATGCCATTTACACCAAGCATTCTTAGTACCAATGGCAGCTTTTATTTCTTTCTATTACACCATTTTATCTAACTTGTAGGATAATCAAAGCCTATCACAAAAGAAGACAGGGACAGGGACAGAGAAATTAAATAAAAACTACATGAGCAGTCATACATTTCTAATAGTGCACTTTCAGTCTTAAAAAATATGTTTTCGATAGTGAATTTTTTCCTTTTTTTAATATCCTTAATGCTTCCCAGAAAAAAATATATGCAAATCCCCAGCTAACACTAACAGTTGTGACAAAAGGAGCCAGTTCTACATTGCGCCACCCAACCTAGAGTTCCTGTATGTGGCCAGCATAATGTACTGCCTGTGGGCTAGCAGAGCAAAGCAGGACCCTCTAGAACCTCTTATTAATAAAGACATCAAGATGGCCTCTACAAGATACAACTCTATCTTCTCCTAGCTAAAATGTTGGTCCAAGTAGGAATTATAAGCATGGTATTAAATGCATGTACTGTACTAAATGTGCGTACTTTAAGAACTATAGTGTAGTGTAACAGAATATAAATGTTTCCCGTATTTCAAATTCTGTTCAATACCTGTTGTTCTTTTAATCTTAATAAATACATTTTATGCATTATTTTAACTTAATGTAATTCTTAATTCACAGAGTGATTTTGCATTTTGAAAAATATAATTTTGGGGAGGAACATTTAAGCTTGGAACATTAAGATATAAGCTTCTATCTACAACCCTGTTTCACAAAAAGTTGGGACGTGGTGTAAAATGTAAAGAAAAAAATTATGCAATAATGTGCAAATCATTTAAACCCTATATTCAGTTGTACAAAACAACATATCAAATGTTGAAACTGAGAAATGTTACTGTTACTTGAAAAATCTATGCCCACTTTGAATTTGATGCCAGAAATAAGTTTCAAAAAAGCTGGGACAGGGGCAACAAAAGACTGGAAAGTTGTGTAATGCTAAAAAAACCTGGTGGAACATATCACACCTAATTAGTTCCAAGGTGTTACGCTGCTATATTATTGTGCTGGGGGATATGAGGAATGCACTTTCTAACTTTTCTCAGTCTCCTCCAGTTTTAAACTTTAGGAGGACATGAGGTCCTGGTCCACACCGGCTGGTCCAGTACCTGGTTTGGGGGGCCGTTGCTGTCCCTGTCCTTGTCCACCTAGTCATACTTTTGACCTAGTCTAAAATCAAATAGACTCTGGATTTAGCCCAGAGAAATTTATAAATTAGTCCAATTGGACTCTTAATATCTCACCCGGCACAGCCAGAAGAGGACTGGTCATCCCTCTGAGCCTGGGTCCTCTCTAGGTTTCTTCCTAAATTTCGGCCTTCTTAGGGAGTTTTTCCTAGCCGCTGAAATCCAACAATAATGTTGTTTGCTCCTTGGGGTTTAATGCCGGGTGTCTCTGTAAAGCACTTTGTGACAACTGCTGTTGTAAAAAGGGCTTTATAAATAAATTTGATTGAAAATAAATTTGATTAGGTTAATTGGCAACAGGTCAGTAACATGATTAGGTGTAAAAAGAGCATCCCAGAGAGGATGAGTCTTTCAAAAGTAAAGATGGGGTGGGGTTCTTTGAAAGACTGTACAGGCAAATAGTGCAACAATTTAAGATTACATATTTTCAACATAAAATTTTCTCAACATAAAAGAGTTTGGGGATCTCATCATCTACAGTACATAATATAATTAAAAGATGAAGAGAATTCAGAATGAATATTTTTATGCAAGGGAAAAGACCAAAAAACAATACTGGATGGCCGTGATCTTTGGGCCCTTAAGTAGCACTCCATTAAAAACAGAGATTACTTTTTAGTGGACATCACTGCATGGGCTCAAGAACCCATCTGAAAACCCTTGTCTGTGAACACAGTACGTCGCTGCATCCACAAATGCAAGTTAAAACTCTAGAAACCACAGATAAACAAGATCCAGAGACAGCACCACCTTCTCTGGGTCCGAGCTCATATAAGTTGGACTGAGGAAAACTGTCCTTTGGTCTAACAAATCGAAATTTTAATTATTGTTGGGATTCATGGATGTCGCGTCATCTGGGCTAAAGAGGAGAGGGACCATCCGGCTTGTTATCAGCGCACATTTCAAAAGCCAACATCCATGATGGTATGGAGGTGCATTAATGTACATGGCATGGGTAACTTGCACATCTGTGAAGGCACCATAAATGCTGAACAATAATATGCAGGTTTTGTAGCAACATATGCTACCATCCAGACAATGTATTTTTCAGGGAAGGCCTTGCTTATTTCAGCAAGAAAATGCAAACCACATTCTGCACTTATTACAACAGCATGGCTCTATAGTAAAATAGTCTGGGTGCTAAACAGCCCTGCCTGCAGTCCAGACCTGTCACCCACTGAAAAAATCAGGCGCATTATGAAATGAAAAATATGACAAAGGAGACCCGAACTGTTGAGCAGCTGTAATCCTATATCAAACAGGAATGGGAAAAAATTTCACTTCCAAAACTACAACAATTGGTTTCCTCAGTTCTCAAATGATTACAGAGTATTTTTCAGTTCCATCATTTCACATGTAGTCTTTGTAATATTTTCTGTTAAATATAGCGATACATGATTTGCACATCATTGCACTCTGTTTTTATTTGCATTTTACGTACCAACTTTTTTGGAAATGGGGAGGTAACACCAACACCCATTTTGAGGATTACGATCATATTACAGTTTTATATAAGACTCAAAGTGTGTGGTAACAAATATATACGCACAACTTGGTTTTGAAGTTTCAGAGCTAAAAATCCATTGAAAAAAATTCCATCAATAATGTAGGGATTATACACTGGCAAGGGTTAATGTTACTGTTCACTGAAGTAAAGCTATACCTGTAAGTTATGGATTGCAAAATAACACTACTGATACATCATAATTATTGAACGATCAATATCAAACACTGAACTAATGCAGGGAAATACTTCAATATTCTATTTCATATCCGTAATGAGACATGATTAAAACACATTGAAAAAGGCATTGTAAATCCATCCTTTTATCATTTTTAGGGCTGGCTGCCTGGGTGGAAATGTGGTTAACTAGTAGAGGCTGAGTTAATCCTTTTATCTAGATCCCTACTGCAGGGTATCCCAAACACTCCCTGATTAAAAAGGGAAACGTGGGCAACCAACAGTTTAAGTATCATGGGCTCTAAACAGATAAATGCAATTCGTCTTGTTGCTATGGCACTTGCAGTGCATAAGGAATGACTTACCACAGTGTTCTCTCTGTCTAATATATTCACATTATTTATAAAATATTTCATAGTAGCATAGCAAATGCTAAATATAAAATCCCAGAGAAGCTATTTCCTTTTGCAGTTGGAGTTGTGGATTGGCAGCCAGTTTTCATGTTGTGCTGCATCTCCCCACCCCCCAAAAAAGCTGGGTGTTTGTTCTGAAGCTACACACTCTTTTTGATTTCTTCATCCTCCTTCTCCTCAATAAGTGAAATCCCTGCTAAGATGCTCCAGCTCTTTACACTGCCAGATTGAACCAGCAAACAAAAAAGGTAATTTGATCTGTTCATGTGGGAAATCAGATCCCAGTCTGAGACGTATATATTACTCTACAGGATACTGTTAAGCAACAGACACAAATGAAAGAACATTTTGACAAAGAAATGCATAGATGGATGGGTGGCTATAAGGAATAGATTAGACAAACCCGATTTTTCTAGAGACGACTTCAGAGAGAGTGAGTATACAAAACATTAAGCACACAGAAAGCAAAATAACTGCAAAAAAAATGCATTACCAATCAAAATGTGTTAGTAGAACTGCCTCCTACTAAGCCCAGACTCTCTGGTACAGCAGAGGACACATCCCTCCCTCCCTCTATATAGTGTTAGAGATCAGGACAGCTGCACAGCCATTTCTCCTGTCAATACTCTCCCAGCATCCATTTTCACCTGGATGACACCTTTTATTGGTCAAGGGATGAATAAATCACACTTAGTGTTCTCCCCTGGTACTTTGACTAAAAAAAGGATCTCAACATGAAGGAGGACTGCAGTGTTTCCCTGTCATCCCTGCCCCTGAGGTACAGTGAAGAATTGCAGCCCATAAAATAACATTTTTCAAAGAGCTTTATTGCTCTTTTAATCTAGCCACCACAATGAATTGCTTCTGGGATGCATTTCATTTTATTTGCACACAAACAATCTTTCAAAGGGCTTAATAACAGTTACACAAATGAGCTTCATTAATTAGCTACTAATGGAATAATAGTTCTGCCACCTTCTGTGGTTCAACAACAGAAAAGGGAAAAAGCGGGGACTCTGAGCTTCATATGTGATGCAACAGAAACTTCCAGAATGCACACAAATATATTTTTATTTGTGTGCATGTATAACTCGTGTATATATACTTGTAAATATATATAGACATGTATGACGTACTAACTCTAACAAAAAGTAAATAATTTGTTCAAAAAATCTTCACTACAAATATGAGGCGAAACATGATAAATTCTGACAACACAGTGTTGTCTAGCCAATGATAAACAGCCCTACTGGATCCGATCTGCCTGTATCTTTCGGAAGTTCCCTACTACTTTATCTTTTCCGTCCTGCTAGATTACACCTCCAGGGTTTAGGTGGGAATCCATCATTGCTATTATTACCTAAAGTCACAAGATGCATCTATCACAGCTAAGGTTACCATAACCTCAATATTAACAGAGAAAAGCCCCTCAAATAAAAACCAAGATGGCCTGGGTGGTGGGATTTTATCTTCATTTTTCTTTTGATAAAGTACTCAAAGGAATAAAGATTACAGACCATATTTAGCATGTAAAGCAAATCAGCATTTTTCTACCATTCAACTCCAGTCCTCATTGTGGTTAGTCATTAGGGTCTAGGCTGGGGTTCTAGTTCTAATGGAAAGAGGTGTTCCCTAGTTCAACAGTTATCCAACTTGTCTGTCCGCTTAACTGTGTATCCAGTTCTGTTCTGTTCCTGCTACAATTTTGGGATGTATTGCTAGCAGTGGCTGTTGCTACGACTGAATGTAAGGAAATACAGTGGCATGTTGCCCAGCTGGACCAGTAGCAAGCACAGTACTGGAGATCTGAGGACCTGTGTGTATTAATGATCATCCTCTTTAATTAATCCACCATTACACAATAAAGTCTGTGTAAAACAAGATGTGAAGACAAGGGGAGTTGGGCTAAAATGGCTAAGCTTTTTGAAGATTATGTGAATTTGGTCAAGTAGGAATCTCAGAGTTCATCAATGCAAGAGTTTACATAAGTTCACTTTTGCACCCATACACACCCTTGACATAAATCATTTATTATCATTTAAATGAACATCAACAGCCAAATAAATGACCCTTACTGCAACCAATCTCCATTAAAAAAAACTCAAATTACACAATGATCAGAGAACCAACTCTGATAATAGATTCAAACTAATTACGTTAGAATATATTCAAAATACTTTTCACTTTGAAACTCTTGTTATTCCCCTGAACATCCAACAACAACACTCATTACAGTGGCTTGAAAACCAGAAGTGGAGGGACCATTTTAATATTTAAAAACCCCACAAATATAGAATATTCATTCAGGAATGATTTGAAGCACTAAATAAATAATCCTTTCTTAAATAAATGACACCCTAAATAAAACTTTTAAAAACAGGATCTGGGGAAATGAAGATGAGATGAATCAGACAGGGAATGATTCCGATGGGGGAGAAGGAGAGAGGCGAAATTGTCAGCTATCACTCCACCACAGTTGAATTCCTAATGGCAGACATGCAAACGAGTCAGGCTAATTAAAGCCTAGCGACCAATTAGATGAGCTTTAGCTGCCCCTTTAGGGGGAGGTACCGCAACAGAGTCTCAAAGGGGGATATGGAAATCTGTTCAGAAGGTGGAGCTGAGAATAGGAGCCAACGAAAACACTTTTTTAATGCTGCTACTTCTATCTACAGTAAAAAGGTTTATCTGTCAATGGTTTTATGTAGTTTTTTTTCCTTTTATGCCATTGTTAATATGACGTTTCCCTTTTACCATCAGTGTGGCAGTATCTTATTGTGTATGTGGGGCAGCAGGACGAGGAAATCCCAAACAAATCGTGTGTCCCTTTTAAGTATAAAAATACATTTAAAATAGACATTCCTGTGCCCATACCTTAGGCCACTTGAGAAATTGTTTAAAGCTATTTATATTATATTTACATGAAAAAGTAACAAGCATTTCTAAAAGGTAATTGCTGAGAGATTTCTAGAAGAAATGTCATAAATAAATGTAAAGAATCTTTGCAAGTTGAAGTCAGAAAACACGGTGGAAAACTTTGCCAGTTGCTGAGCAAGCACTTCACTAGATTTCCGTCTGGCCGAAGACTTTTGCATGGTACTGTATATCACTACAATAATACAGTATAGTGCCCCCAGAATTATTGTTACCCGTAATGGTACTGTATATCACTACAATAATATAGTGCTCCCAGAATTATTGGCACCCTTAATAAATTGTGGTGGTTATGGTTTAGCTTGATCTTACACTCAAAATAAATGAGAGAAAGTATCTATAATTTAGTTACACATTTTCAAATAAAAAACAAGTTTAATTGAGAAACATTATTCTGAAAAATATGATACAATTCTAATCTAGTAGCAATCTATACATAAAGACTTACTAAAGACTGTTGTTTCAGCTTGAAACTATAATCTAAGCTACACTTGCATAAAATATTTATGATAAAATACACATACATAACCAAAGTGGCCTCTCATTTTTAACCATGACATATAGATTTTCCTGTAGAAAAATCTATGTCATAACCATCTATATCATACACCCTGACATATAGATTTTCCTTTAGAAAAATGTATATAATAACCATCTATATCATAACCATGATGTGTGGCCGGTACTATTGCATAACCTATACAAACCTATCATTATAAAAATTGAAACTTATAGGCAGAACCTAGAATAAAACATTTGTTATTTGTTACTGCTGGGGGTGGTCATCTACAGACATGTATGGTAAGGTGGGTGGTTCTATCGGGCAATGCTCTACCCACACAGGAGAGTGGTAATCCAGGGTCTGGTCTGGGCCCATTCTCCCCCCTGTCTGTCTGCCTCTCTCTGCTCTCTGGAGGGCCAAGCCTTTATGCTGCCTGAGCCTACCCTCACACACACTGTGCGACAGGAACAAGGCTTTTGTGATGGCCATGATTAGTCTTTTGTGTTTCCAGGTAGAATTAAGATGAAATTCTATAGGCATTCATTGTGTTTCTATCTTCTGAACACCCCCCAAAAAAGTGTTGGGATTTGAAAGGGTGAAATGAAGCCCGCAGGGCCTTGGCAGGCCTTACTCTGTGGGGAAATATATGGTGGAATCACAATGGAAACAATCTTGTCCTTCAGTTTTCTTTGTACTCCATTGAACCTTAGTCGGTCCTGCTTATTTAGACTTTTTTAACAGAGCAGTATTGTCTCGCTTTACAGTTTCTGTCTCCCTTTTTTCTGTGGGTTTCTGAGAAAGCTGACGAGAGAGATGACAGCAGTGCCTTTGCCAGAGTCTGCCAGACCCTCCGGGTCTATCAGCCCCATTCCTCAAAGTGTTCCATATGCAAATATAGTTTGGGATGGTGGCTTTCAGATGTGATAATTATGGATTTATTTGTAAGCTGTCACTTTTCTTAATGCTTAGGGACATTAAAAAAAGTTCAAATAGAAGCATCAGAGAGGTTCACATTTGCTAGAGTACCACAGATTCAAAGAACATATGAAACCCATGACGCTAAAGGTCTGTCAATAACCAGTCATTTAGACAGCAATGTGCTGCTGAGACCCTCTTCGCATACAGTCTGGTTAGAAATGTGCCGGTAAATATATAATTTCGTTGGTTATCCCAACATCAAGGCACTTTTATCAGCGGGTGACATAGTAACAAAGACAGATAACATTTCTTACATTATCTTTGATTAAAAAAAAAAAAACGTGAAAATCTGTTTACATTTTTACATTGAAGTGAGTGTTGCATTGTGGCAAACCATTCTGATTCTATGCTAGTTGGATATTGCTACAGGCCTCCTAGACCTGATGTAAAACATTAGGATGCCATTAGTGAAATGCTGGTTATGGTGTCTGGTGAGAAGATAAATATACAGTACATGTATATGTTATGTTATTTGAAACATACTATAATAAAATATTGCATATGTGACAAATTAATGTATTGGATTGAAACAACAAACAAAAAACCATTTGCACTCCGAATAACATGAACACATTAAGCTCTTTCAATTGTACATAGAAACAACTGTAATAACGTAACAGATTTATGCCTACTCACTTTTGCTAATTTGTTGCGGGGGGTGTGGAGTCTGTTGTACTTTTCGCATCTTTCTCAGAGTCTGCTTGTCTTTAATGAGTTTGTCATAGAAAGCTGTGCACTTTAATGCAAAATTGACTCGAACAAATAACATTGCCTTCTTTGATGGTGGTTACAGTGAGGTAGGACTTTGCATGCACATGTGCTTGGACTTGGCAGCTCATGAGAACTAAAATAATGAGAACTAAAATGTGATTGGACCATACTGTACTTAATCTGTTAAAATAAGGAACTTTAAAACTGGCAGTGGTGGCAAATCATGACAACCTGTCACATTCGAATTGCAGTGTAAAGTTTATCTTCAGTCTTCCTAGCAATTACTAATTTCTTATTCCAAGTAGTAAGTTAGTAGATAGACCAACTAATAAGCCTATTGCTGCCTAATAAGCTGTTAAAACGGCCAGTGGCAAAAGCTATACAGTGAATAGATGCTATTTATGGTGGAAGTAAACACAATAAGAAATGTTAAGTCAGTTTAACACAATACTTATTGGTATCTAGTGAAAAATGCAAACTTGGCGTGATGTTAATGTGTGACAAAATGATCTAATGGTGTAGTGGTTACAAATGAGTGACAATGGGTGACAAATTAGCTTTGTGGTGTAGTGGTTGAAAACACAGCCTCTCACACAGGTGACCCAGGTTTGAATCCAGTTTGGGCAACAACATTCATCCCTTCTGCCTGAACTTGCCTGGTTCTGCTTCTTGTTTGTAAATAAGTTGTGACAACTGAAAACAGACTAAAATACAGGACTCTCCTGGGAAAAACAGGATGTCTGGTCACCCTACTTAAAAACGTTCAAAGCACATGATTATGGACGACCAAAGGGGTAAAAAAAAGTATTACATTTAATATATAAATTATTTCAACATTTATTAAATACATTATTTTAAGTGGCACATTGATAGAAAATATTTTTAGAAAGCCCATTTTTAAAACAGTGGTTTGATATTTCATAATAATATATTGTATTTCTAATATTTCTTTTTCATCATTACATGTATTTCATAAAATCATGGCCTTTTACCTAATATTGTGCTCTATTAATAATGTAATGTCATATTTCATAATTTAATGTCATATTTCAACATTAAATGACATATTTCAACATTCAGTGACAATTCAACTTTTAATGATTAGCATTAGTGGTTGTAAAAATCACTATTGTTGCAAAATCACTATTATTATGTACATATCCCAGTATTTGGCAATAGAAATGCTAAAACAAACAAAAATGCAGGTCATCACTGCCAGTGTGGTCATTAGGCCAGGGCTTCAGGGGCTATTGAGGTCACTGCTGCCCAGAGAAGGTGGCAGTGGTTCTGGAACTTGTTTATATATGGTTTCTTCATTGCAAGGTAGAATTTTAACATGCATTTGTGGATGAAGCAATGTACTGTGTTCACAGACAATGGTTTTCAGAAGTGTTCCTGAACCCTTGCAGTGACTTCGACTATAGAATCGTGTCTGTTTTTAATGCAGTGCCGCCTGAGGGCCCGAAGATCATGGCCATCCAGTATTGGTTTTGAATCTTTTAATGATACTATGTACTGTAGATGATTAGATCCCCAAACTCTTTGCAATGTCTACATTGAGAAACGTTATTCTTAAATTGTTGCACAGCCTTTCACAGAGTACACAGTATCACTCCCCATCCTCAATTATGACTGGCCCATCCTCCCTGGAATGATCATATTACTGACCCAATCATGACCCAATCATGTTACTGACCTGTTGCCAATTTACCTAACTCGAGTGATCTTCCACCAGGTTTAGTTTTAGCATTACACAACTTTTCTAGTCTTTTGTTGCCTCTGTCCCAACGTTTTTGAAACATGCTGCTGGCATCAAAGTGGGCATATATTTTTCAAGAAACAATAAAGTGCCTCAGTTTCAACATTTAATATGTTGTCTTTGTACTATTTTCCATTGAAAACAGCATTTAAATGATTTGCACATCATTGCATTCTGTTTTTATTTGCATTTAACGCTGAATCCCAACTTTTTTGGAAACAGAGTACTTAAAATAATAATAATAAGGCAACAGAATAATAAAAAAATGTAACAGTTCTTTTGAACAAATTGAATTAGTTATTCAAACTAACACCATTCAGATAATTTTAAGAAATCATATTTTTTTGGAATGACAAAATGTGTTAAATCATTTATATTATCAGTAAATCCAAAGTAGTCTTACAGCTATATTTTTATTTCCTTGCAATTATTGTTGGCATTTCTTCTCCCTAGGCATTACAAAGCATAAACAGGTATTTGTTTGTGTTCAGAAAGTACAAAACTACACTCGTTTTCATACCACAAGCAATACATATGTGTTTTGTGTTGGTGGGTGATTGGTGCCGCTTGTCCTTTCTCTCATTCAGAAGTTTTGAAGTACTGTACATGATAGCTACCTGATTCTACTAGTACACAAAAAAAAGTGTCCCAATGATTTTCAAATGCAGGGGATGTCAAGATTGGCATACAGTAAAATCTTAATTAAGTCCATGAATATAGTCTTGCTACCACGACAGTAAAGATGAGCATATTATGTTGCTCTTTCCTTTTGAGATTTTGGAACATTGTTTTTAAACATTGTCAAAAATGATTACCAAAACACATAATTAGGTTCCCTATCATTTAAAGTCTTCTAATGACCAGAAACGATCACGCTTGTGTTTTCCTGTGCACGTATTTTGTGTATCTCACACCAGTAGTTTTTTATGTGATGGTGGTCAGCAACATAAGATTGCGAGTTCAAATCCAAGCCGACTAGTGAAAATGTCCTTAACCTGAATATCTCCAGGGTCACTGTGAATAAAGGGGGGTTACCTGGCTCAACATTGTGTCTGTATTTTGTTATGATTACAATCATTTAACATATCTGGGATGTTTTGGGAAAAACTTACAAAAATGAATTCGAATTTTCTGTGTAAACTGATTACATTTTTTATTGTTTTGCATTTTAGTCATTCAGCTAAGTGACTTACAGTATACATTACTGATTGAGAACATTTTAGTAACTACTGTCCTTCACAAATCTTTTTATGTTCTGAGGGGAGAAGGGATGAATGAGCCAATTGGAAGCTGGGGTTGATTAAGTGGCGCTGATGATATGAGGGTCAGATTGGACATTTTGCTAGGATTTTAGGGTTGACACCCTTTCTCTTAAGATAAATGCTATGGGATCCATCAATGTCCTACATGACTCCAGTTCATGGAAGCATGCTGGTAAGATGCCTTCTACCCTGGTCACTCACTGTTCCAACAATTATCCTACAACAGACAGAGGGCAGGCAGGCAGTGAAAAGGGACATTGCTGCGGCCCTTTTACGCTCTCCTCAGACCCTTCACTTTCAGACTAGGGAAAACACAGGCAAGTGTTGCAATATGCTAGAAAGTCCTGAAGTTAACGTAAGGTTGCCTTTGGCCTCTTGGTAACCTCCGAAGCTCCTGGCTGTGTGCTTAGCGTCTTTGTCCTGTAGGAAGGTGAAAATCTGCTTGAGCTCTCTAGAGCAGGTTTTCATCAAGGATCTGTACTTTGGTCTGATCATCTTTTAAATCATTTGCAAACCTGTGTTTGCTTTGTGTTTATGGAGAACTGTGTTTAGACTGATAACGAAAATTTGATTTAATTAATTTTAAAATCTCACCGTAACTTGGGTTTAAATACTTTCAGAAAGCACTGCAAACCCTTACTTGTGTTGTTTATTTAAAACAAAATTGTTCTCATATTGTTTGAGCATTCATTTGAGGTGAATAGATGAATCAAAGTGTTAATGCTTATATTTTGTTACAGATATACTGGAGAAGTTAACAGTCCTAGCACGGAGGCATGCACTCAAATCTTGACAAACAATTAAATGAACATGCATGAGAAAACTGTTTTGGGTTTGGGGGATGAAATACAGTTTTGGGGGATGAAGCACAACACGGATGGGGGCTAGACACTGCTGGTAATAGACAATATTTTTTTCAGCCTACCTACAAAGGAGTAGCTGACAAAATCTGAGACTATGAGGTTCCCAAAGAAGAGCTTTGAGGCTGTCTGCTGTCTACCTTTCTGCCTGGCTGCACAATCAATGTTTTATCTGCGAAAGATAAACATTTCTGAATAGATTTACACCTGACGATGTGGAAAAAGTCCACTTTGAATAAAGAAATAATAAATAAACAATAAATGGGGATTAGAAATGATGCCAACATCTTCGTCTGATATATTTTATTGTTAATGATGAGTAGTGCTATGTAATTTGATGTGTAGATTACATTAGGAATAAGGTACATGATAAAGCAGTTGTGTACAGTCATTTACTGACATTTACTACATCTCACATAGGTGTGATTGTCGGGTGTCCACATACTTTTGGCCTCATATTGTTATATTTGAGTGAGAATGTTAGTTTAATAAGTAAATGGATTCAATTAAATTATTCTAACTTGAAGACTGCAGACATAGTAGTGGATGCAAGCTGGCTAAAGTTTGTGTTACTTTCTAACTTGCTATCTTAGTCCAAAAGGACCTGAAATTGCAATGATTGGCTCCATGTATGTTTGTTTTGGCTTCTCTTTAGGCATTTACATGGATATAGAGCAGCAACTAACAACTATCTCAATAATCAATTAATCTGCTAATTATTAATCGATTAATCAGAAAATAAGTTATTTCCAGGTTTGAATGCAAGTGTTTAATTTATTACATTTTATATGGGTGTTTTTCATAATTTTGCACTATATTCTCTTTTAAACACTTGTTAGGAGTAATAAAACAAATGGGAAGCATGTGCACAAAAAAAATGGTTTGATGAAGTGCATATAGCAACAGATGTTTTACAAAATGATCTAATCTGAGGTGCTATTCAAAACTGCATTGATCAATAATTAATAATAAAGGAAACAATATCAAATAGTATGTTAAAACGCCACTAGTAGACTTTATCATGTTGGAATTCCTCAAGATCCACAGTAAGGAGAAATAACAAAATGTAACACATTGCTGAGAGTCTTATAACAGGAAGTTTTAAAAATAAACAGATGAAACTGTTGCTGGCATAGGTGTGACTGTGACAGCAAATATAATATAGTTTGGTACGCTGGTCAGCATCTAGGATCCAACAAACTTGTTTTATAATATCACTTGTGTGCTTGATGGCTTAAAACAAAGTCATGGTGGGAGAACAGTACAGTACAGACAGAACAGTAGCAGTACAGACCGAGACAACCTCTCTACTGTTACAGTAGATACATATCTAAAACCTTCCTGAAAGACACCCTGGTGCTTGGAAAGAGAAAGGCCCCCAACGCAGCCCAGGTGTAGCGGAGTCATGTGACAGACGAGAGTCTGACAGAGAGTCTGAGAGCTGGGTGATGAGACACAAAGTGTTGGAGTACATGATCGTCACTTACAGCTGACGGGCAGCTGTGACAAGAGTGAAATTTCAGCAGTAGGCCAGTAGGGGAGCCTACCTAGAGCAGTCTAAGCACTTGCAAGGACATGCTATCACAATTGTTACACAAAGCCTAAACAGAGATTGTCAACATACTACTTTGAACGTAACATAGTATAAATTCAATCAAGTGGAGCGGTCACATGTAGTGCGAAGTGGAGGACAGTGTGTGGCCAGATGAACAATCAGTGGAAAAGCAAATTTGTTGGCAATGTCGTGTTTGACATCTGTTACTATGGGAGGTGTTATGTTTGGGTACAAGTATTTTTTTACTTACATTCCCTTTGGCACAATGGAGTACAGAAGTGGAATGTTAGCTAGGATACCCAATAGGGCTAGCCCCGCCAGTGAACAATTACCTCTTAGCGGGACCTAGTCAGAGGCGTTATATGAAGGCCCATAGAGAGCAGCTCAGGGCCAAGGCTAAAGCAGAAGCCAAGGAAGAAGCTAAAAAAAAAGTCTGAATTGCCCCAGCAATGTACTTATACATAAAAGGATTATAGCCAGGAGAAAAAGGATTGGGAGACCGTCCCAGATAAGACTTCTAGGAGAGCAGTTTGTAATTTAAGCTTCATTTCTCGCTATACTCCTCTACCCCGTTTGTTAATAAAAGCATACCCCAGTAATTTCCAGAAGGTACAGACAATGTTTCGCGCAATAATCAACAATGTATATAATTCTCTAGCATGACTCGATTCTCAGCTGGGAATTGTTTACGCTCTCCCACTACCGCTTGGTGGGAATTTCTGTGCAATCTCTAATTAGTATATATAATTTTACACCTCAAAGTGGTATCTGCACACACACATTTTTCAGGAGTGATATGATGCCATCAAAGGCCCTTATGACCTTTTGAAGACATATTCCAATTGGCCTTTAGAGGGTTTTGAAGCACGCCCGTTCATGAAACAAGCATCGTTAGTCCACTTTTTAATCAACTGTGTGGTCATGAGTAGGACAATAACTGTATACCTAATCGAACTGTATGATATGGGCTCTTTTGTTTGCACGTGAACTCCAATGAATACACTTGTATTTTTTACCCATAAAAAAATAAAAGCTAGCTATTGTATACTGTGCTGAAACCAACTCATCTTGGTTTTTCCATAGCTTATTCATGGCCAAATGATGCATGTGCTTAAACTATGAGTCTAACCTATTCACTAGGCGAAAATGTTTTGTATTTTTCAAAAAACCTAATCGGTGTTAGGCCTTGTGGATCTTTTGATTATCAGTTCATCTGGTTGCCTTATCACTATCCATTAAATGTAATTGTTCTATTTGTATGCTTTTATATTTTTATTTGTACAGCTATGGTCTCTCTCCACCTCCATACACTTGTATATTGAGTGTAATTAATTTGTATCTATAGATACTGCGATAATATCGTTACCGTGAATTATTGTGGCCACGATAATCGTGTAGTGAAAATCTGAAATCCTGACAGCCCTAGCTTGAATATTACATTTCAATTTAGTGTTTTGGATTGAATAGGCCTAATGTATTAATGTCTTTTTTTTACTGCAATATTCCTCTCGATTCCAAGCGGAATGAAAATTGTATTCAGTCCATTAAAAAACAAATCTCAAAATGATTGGTCATCGGACTAAAATAATAAACATGACAATATTAAAGTAATAAACATTTTCAGGTAATGAAGAAGGGGCCTAGTACGTTAGAGCGGGTTATGATAAGTGGAGCCAGTCTTCTCATGGTTTTCTACCTTGTTTCTTTCCAGGCCACTGACAAATGTGTTCTCGCACCTCTCTCAAGCAAACAGGAAATACACAGAAAAAAACAGAAGAATAAGATGCCACTTCTCCTTTGCTCACTTCTCTCCTCTCCTCCCAGCCCTGTGGGCTGCTTCAAGGCAGTGCCATGGAGGACTACTGTAGCACAGTCACTCTCATTTTCAGTTCAATTAATGAGCCATAAATATCCCAATGAAGGTGTCAACAAAGAGTGAAATATATCATGGCTTTCACTAATATTTCTTTGCAGCCAACTCCTGTTTGCCCAAATGAAGATAACCTAATAAAAGTAGCAAAACACTCCAACCTCAACTATATATTAAGCAGGGTGATCTTCACAGGTGCTGTGATTTGACAAAGATGTTAGGAATAGTGGTTAACAATGAGAGACAACATACTCAGTATGCTCCCATGGGGGTGCTAAGGCAGCCAGTGTTGATGAAACACTCTGCTACTTTGCATTGTAGATCACCGACCGCCTCGGTCATCCTATTAGAAAACAACATGCTTAGTCCAACTGGTGAGATGGTCTAAGCCACAGCAAAAATGTATTCATCAATGGGTTTCACAAATATTAATTTCAGACAAATAATGGTGGTAAAAAAATATACAGTCCAGAATAATATGCAGTAGCGGCTGAATGGAATGGCTAAGCGAGACAAACCCAGAAGGTAGTACAGCTTCAGAGAAAAGTGGCAAACTTGTTGAGTAATATATGCCACCTTGGGTTTTTTAATCTGACGTTAAGTGATGATGTGAGTACAAACTCAGCTCTTCTTCTACCTAAGGCTTAAAAGAAATGCTACAAAGCCTATCTTCACAGTGAGATCATTTGCAGGAAGATGCAGAATACATTTAAATACTAGCATTTTCAGTCTTTAAACTAAGCTGTAATTTGATTGCATATGTATAACTGCTAAACCAATTAATGGTTCCTTTTAACCCACTCATCTTTGGAGAGGAATGACTCTCTAAATAATACAGCAGCATATCCCCTCTCAAGCAAACAGCCCACACACACTTTAACAAAAACAAGCATATTGGTACTTGAATCTGGAGGCTTTTACTTACACATCACAACTCATAGATATTGCGTAACATCACCAACATGAGAAGCCTCGATATCAAGACAATCTCATAATCTGAATTCCTCTTTATACCAGACACATTGAGGATTTGTGAAATGTGATAAATACTTTATTAAGCAGAATACTGTAGGTAGACTGTAAGAAATGCTTTAAATATCATAGCTAAGAGAACTATAAAACTAATTCGCCAAATCTCATCAAAGGAACAAAAGCACTACTATTAAAGAAGTATAGCAACTGCTAGTGTACTAGTAAAGGCCTCTAAAACTCATTGAGCAACATTTCATCAATCAGCAAGAAAATGACCCAAAACAGCACTGCAATAGCAAGTAGGGAGTTTTCAGGGCCAACAAAGGCACAGTTCTTGACTCCAGGTATTCCATGCAAACGCTGTGGCCAAATAATAAAAATAAGAGCTTAATTTGAACATTGAGCTCTTATTACTATGTGTAAAAAGTGTTGTGGTTTCTAACTGGTGAAACCAATGTGTACAAAAATATCCTGAAATGAGAGACTATTCTTAAACCTGGTGGTAATTGTTTGATTTCAAATTCAAAAAAAGAAAAAATGCCTCACTGTCCCAGTACTTATGAAAAATGGGAAAAGCCTTACAAAAAACCTGTACAAAACATCATAAATAGACATTGAACATGGCTACCTTACATAAAGAAGAACATTTCTATTATTTGACATGGGACACTCCAAATATATAAATGTCCACCGACATAATCGGTCTGTGTTCCAGACATGGCTAGAGAGCCCAGATAAATGACATTTTCCAAAATCACACTGACATTTCCCGTTATCAAGCGCCAGCCACTGGCATGGCAAGAGCAGGCTTGTCAGTCAGTGGCAGACGTGCATCACACCTTATCACACGGACACTCAGCATCTCTGGCGCTGGTACTTGGGCTAGGGCTGGAGCCTGTACTGTAGATGGTGCTGGAGGAGATGGGGATGGAGGTGGGACTTGAGCTATTGATTGAGCCCAGGCTGCAATTCCACCCCATTCCATCCCATTCCAAAAAACGACTCCTCAAGCTGGCCAGTTTCTCTCAGAAGAAATTCATTAAAATTATAAATAAATATTTAAGTTTGAACATAGGAGCCAGACAAGCAGGCTGGCAGCATCCAAACAAACTTTGAAGGACCTGACTACAGAGCTGCAATACCACAAACAGTGTAATGATTAGGACAGAAGATATTCTCTATGTTCAAGTGGCATATCATTAACAACTGTCCTTTAAATATTGAATTTTCCCTTTCCTGAATATCTTGTGTTGTTGCTGTATGAATTGAAAAATACCTTTCCCTTGTTTTCCTACAGTTGACTGAACTGTTGAATCAAATCCCAATCAACAAGTTGGAGTGTGGGGTGATGTTTTCAAGGGAGTATAAGGGACGGGGAATGAATGCAGAGCTATTGGTGGACATGTTGTGGGGGTGAGATAATGAGTGGGTGAGAGCAGAAGCATTGGAAGCTCATGTTTGAGTCAGAGGACCACATCCTTCTAAGCCTCTCTGAGTCAACAGAGCTCAAAGACAAGAGCCTAAGACATGTTTTTCTAGAGAAGGGACATATTTCCCAATCTATGCCTACATTGGATATGCTTGCAATTAATGATCATCAAAATTAATCAGTTTTTAGACTGAAAGTAAGGCAATTAAAAAAGACTCACATTTTACTAAAACAATGACTCAAGTTATCTTAGTCAACAAACTGTGGGCCTGCAAAAATCAATTACTATGAATGTACCATATTGTTAAATGAATCATTAAAAGGCACAACCTTTACATTACCATGTATTGTAGTTTACCAATACAATTGTATTATGGTAAAGTAGATGCAATGGGTATTCATATCCTTATAAAGTAAGTGAATTAACTACAACACGTCAGTAGAAAGATATCAGCTGGAGTTCTTATAATCTTGGAGAGGAAATGTTTTATTTATCAGAAAAAAAAACGACCCCACAGTTGAACTCTTTAGTCATATCTCAGATCACTTCCACTTATGGCTCTGCCTTCTCCAGATGAGTCATTGAATAAAAAAGATGCTATTTTGTTACAAAATTAAAAGGGAATACTTACATAACACTGAATATTATAGCATTAAATATACCCCTCAAAGTTTCGATTGTATAAAAGTTGCATTAAAATATTACCTGCTTCTCGATCATTAAGAATGGCTCACCCATAGTTGTTGTTCAAATTGTTACAACCCCTATTCTGATATTTTCTTTACCTAAACAGGTAAGGATTAAAGGTATGGAAGCGGCTTATGAATCACAACACCCACCAATAATTATCTCTGCATGTACTGCTGTTGCATTTCCTTCACTAGGATAGAGTAATACTACTCCTAGTAGTTTCATAGCTGAACCCTGTGTTACAACAATAAAGCACATACAAAATGGATACACAGTAAGACATACAGTGCCCACTAATACTGGCACCCTTGATAAAGAAAATCACACCTTTAATTGAAGTATAAAGACTGAGACGTAAGCCATGATTTCCTGTTTCATTGGGGTATAAATATGAGGTGAGACACTTGCCAGATTCCCATAGTCACCCATCACTATGGGAGAGCCTCAAGTATATGGTAATGATGTGCGAAAAAGCAATGTTGAGCTGCACAAATCAGGAAATGGCTATAAGAAAATAGCTTAATGGCTGAAAATGGCAATTTCCAATATCAGGGTAATAATTAAGTAGTTAAAAGCAACTGGATATATTAATAATGGGCCTGGAAGAGTTATGTCTATTGACCCCACTCACAGTGAGGAGGATGATTCAAGTGGCCAAAGAATCAGGAATCACAGCTTGAAAATTGCAGACGTTTGCTGGGTCAGCAGATATTAAATCACAACCTGACTGCATTAAACTGGCCTGTGGTTGGATCTATCAGCAGGACACAGATCCAAAGCACACCTCAAAAGCAACACAGAAATGGTTCACTGATCACAGAATCAAGATTTTGCCATGGCCATCCCAGTCCCCTGACCAAAACCCCATAGAACACCTGTGGGATGAGCTGAAGATGAAAGTCAACAAGTGTGGACCTGAAGGATCTGCAGAAATTCTGTAAAGAGAATATTATCTCAGATAATTTAGATAAGATTCAACTTTGTCATTGAACAGTACAACGAAATGTAATTAGCATCTAACCAGAAGTGTAAATAGAGGAGGGCATAAAAGTATTTACAAGTATTAAGTACATGTATATTATCAGTAGAATGTGTAGTTGTGCAGTGAAGGCAAATGCAGTACAAATGGCAATACTAAATGTGCAATAAGGAAAATAGTAGGGGACAGAACATTTACAACATTTACAACTAAGTATTAAGTATATGTATATTACCAGTGGAATGGGTAGGAATACTAAATGTACAATAAGGCAAATAGAGGAGGGCAGACATTTTACAAGTATTAGGTATAACATATGTTACAACTGGGATAATATTTGTTTGGGTATAAATGGCAATTTCAAAATGGCATTCAAGATGTGCAAACGAGGCAAATGAAGGATTGATGTATTAAGGTAGCATGTGCACCTGAGATGCAGAGATAGCAGCAATGAGGTCCCGAGGTAACAACTGTAAAAAATGCAGGCACAATGGCAATTCTAAATGTGCAAAACCACTTCTGCTGGAGGTCTGCAATCCCTTGCTATGTGCTCTCCAACCTCATTACACATTACAGGAGAAGACTTACAACTGTTATCTTGGAAAAGGCAGGTTGCACAAAGTATTAAATGAAGGGGTGCCAATAATTGAGGAATGCATATATACACTGCACATTTTTTTTTACGGAAGACGTAATCATCACAGTATACAGGAACACCAAGTCTATTATACTTCAGGGATATCAGTCTGTCCCGTTGAAGCATAAGTGATTGTGAATGTTTTGGTGCAAAAGAAAGTGACAACAGGTGCACTGGAGAGGCAACAGCAACTCAACACCCATTAAGGGAATGGTTTTGCAAGTGGTGGCCACAGACAATTACTCTCTCTTTATCCTTCCTGCCAGGATTCTTCTCTAGTTTTGCGTTTTGCTAGTGTCTTTGTCACTACTGGTGTAGTAGCATGAGGCGGTAGCTGCAGCCCATTCCGGTGGCACAGGTAATCCAGTTTCTCCAGGATAGCAGATCCATATGTGCTGTCACAAGAAGGTTTGCTGTGTCTCCCAGTACAGTCTCAAGAGCATGGAGGAGACACCAGGAGATGGGACAGGGCTGGAGAAGGGCATCAACCCAGCAGCATGATCAGTATCTGCTCCTTTGTGCGAGGAGGAACAGGAGGAGCACTGCCAGAGCCCTACAAAATTACCTCCAGCATGCTATTGGTGTATATGTAATATTTTTCGCCAGAGAACACTACAATCGGCAGGTCCAACACTGGCACCCCTTTCTCGGTTCACACTGAGCACATGTGACAGACGTGAAAGAGTCTAGAGATGCTGTGGTGAACATAATACTGCCTGCAACACCATCCAGCATGACCGGTTTGGCAGTGGGTCAGGAATGGTCTGTACCCTGACTGCTGTTAGGTACCAGGATAAAATCCTTGAAACCATAGTCAAAACTTACAATGGTGCAGAGGGCCCTGGGTTCCTCCTGGGGCAGAACAATGCCGGGCCTCATGTGGCCATAGTGTCTAGGCAGTTCCTGGATGACGAAGGCATTGATGCCATTGACTGGCCCTCATCTTTCTCAGACATGAATCCAATTGAGAACCTCTGGGACATTAGATATCGGTGCATCTGACGCCACCAATTAGTGCCACAGACTGTCCAGGAGCTCACTGATGCCCTGATCCAGGTCTGGGACGAGATCCCTCAGGACATCAATCAATTAATCAAATGTATTTATAAAGCCTTTTTTACATCAGCAGTTGTTACAAATAAAGTGCTTTTACAAAACACCCAGCATGAAACCCCACAGAGCAAGCAACAATAGTGTTGAAGCACAGTGGCTAGGAAAAACTCTCTAAAATGGCCAACATTTTGGAAGAAACCCAGAGAGGAACCAGGCTTGGAGGGGTGACCAGTCCTCTTCTGGCTGTGCTGGGTGAACATTTTAAGAGTACAAGTTGTAGTAATTAGTAAATGCATGTGGGCTGAATCCAGAGTCTATAAAACTAAATCCAGGTCAGAAGCATGACCAGATGGAGAAGGACAGGGACAACCCCGGGGGAGACGGCGGATGAATTGACACCATCCACCGTCTCATCAGGAGCATACCCAGATGTTGTCGGGAGTGAATACAAGCACCTGGGGGCCATACACACTACTGAGTCACATTATGAGTTGCCATGATGAAATTCAAGTGATTTGGAACAGCCTGTGATTTTAATTGTTTACTTTCATTTCATTTTCGGTGTGAGTTTGAATCCAACCCGCAATCAGTTGTTGATTTTGATTTCCAATTACTGCTGTTATGTCATTTTGTTTTTTACAATGTTTAATGTTTCAGTAAAGATTTAAATCTTTAATATATTTAGTTTATCAAGACTCGATGTGTAATTTAAGTGTTCCCTTAATTTCTTTTTGCAGTGTATAAAGATAACAATAAAAATGTCTTATTCATTTTAATTGTTTTTAATTAAAGATTCAATTTCTGTTAATATTTTGAATGAAAGATCATGAGGATAACAATAAAGACATTATTTTCACTGTCCGTTCTTCTCACATTTACCGAAGGTGCCAATATTAGTGGCAGGCACTATAAATGTGAAAATTCTGTATATAAGCATTTATTTCAACTTACATATGTAAATTAGATACATTTACGTTTTTTAAGTTCATAAATTGGCACAAATTTCTAAAAGTCACTGTAAATATAATGGGGTCAAATGTCAATCCTTAGTTTTAATAAACATGTGAATCTTAATTATGACATTTCAAAGAGTCGTTTGAGGCGCAGCAAGGGACATCACCAGGATTAGTTGTATATGATGATTTGTGTGGATGATAAACCCAAATTGGACAATCATCCAAAGCTTAAATGTAAAGTTTGGGAACATTTTGACTTAACAGTAGATTGCAATACAAAGTAGGGCTGTCACAATATCAGATTTTCACTACACGATTATCGTGGCCAAAATAATTCACTGTAACGATATTATCAAAGTATCTATAGAACATTTCATGAAGAAAAATGCCATCAGTCAAATTAATCTTCAACTTTAATTAATGTGTTTTTCCCCCTCTTTTTTGGCAAATTAATTACACTCAAAATATGAGTGTATGGAGGTGGAGAGAGACCATAACTGTACAAATAAAAATATAAAAGCATACAAATAAAACAATTACATTTAATGGATAGTGAAAAGGCAACTAGATGAACTGATAATCAAAAGATCCACAAGTCCTAACACCGATTAGGTTTTTTGAAAAATACAAAACATTTTCGCCTAGTGAATAGGTTAGACTCATTGTTTAAGCACATGCATCGTTTGGCCATGAATAAGCTATGGAAAAACCACATCTCAGTTTCGCCTAGTGAACACGATATTATCATATGTGTATTATTAACATGTTAGCAATATTTCCTTTTTTTTATATCACGGTTATCGTCAATACCGGTATGTTGCGACACCCCTAAAACAAAGCACATTCAAATCTTCATTCAAGCATTTCTTGATAGTTGAGTCTGACTGTTCCAATACCACAGTTTTTTTTTATAGGTCTTATGGTCATGCATATGCACCTGCATTGGTAATAAGCACATGAAAGTGTTCCAAACATAATACAAACCTCCCTGTTGTAGCAGTTTCAGCAAATACTGTACAGAGGGAATAGAAAGTCACCACCTCCTTTGAAAATGTTCACCTTTTGTTGCCTTTTGCCTTATAGGCTGAATTTTTTAAGTTACCCAATATATCCAAGTAAACCTCTGTAAATTAAAACAATGAAATACGCAATTTGGATAGGGGAATGCCTCCCTGAGTAAATTTGTGGAACCACCTTTTTCTTGAATTACAGCCATGAGTCTCTTTGAACACATCTCAACTAACATCAGTTAAAATGGGCTAGCAACAGCATGCAATCTCAGTGTCTGTGAATGTTTCAAAAATATTTCGACCTGTCTATAATATTATATTGTTCATTAGCATGTGATTTTGCGATTAGACAAACAGCATGCGGAAGCACTCACAGACAGTTTAGTTTGCATGTTATCTGACATGATAACCTCTACATTTTTGGCGGTCAAATTTTATTCCTACAATTTATCTAGCAAGCATTGTAACAGTGCTAAATATTATGAAAAAAAAAACAATATAGCCCACGTGCTGCTGTTTCCAAAGGTCTGCTAAGGAAACCTAGGTAGTAGAACCTAAGAAAGAAGGCTGGCAGAACCAAGCACAGGGCAATATTAGCACATTCCTGTTAGGAAGTTCCCACTCTATGAAGTGCACATGTGCTATAACAACTGCACTCCTAAACATTGTTTTAAAAAACACTTTAGCAAAGGGTACAGAAAAAAGAAAATTGTCCACTCTATTCATAACATATTCTACTTTTGGGAACAGGTGTTCCCACCTCCTAGCTGGTTAAAAACAGACCACTGGAAAATTGAGGCCCAGCATTCAATGTTTTCATAACATACAATGCCAGGAACATATCGAATGAAGGAACATCGTCAATGGCATTTCATTTCCCCTCTATACTGAACCAAACCAAAACCGTGACCTAAAACCACAATACGTATCAAAACAAATGTAGCCTATGAAAGGCTGTCTTGATAGTGTAAACTGATAAGGGTTGGTCCAATTGCTGTGCACACATTTCCCTCAATTCCAGCCCCCAACCCTTTCTTGGCTGTAAACTGTAAACTGAAATGTCATATATGTATGTAAAATAAAGTACAGCCAGATAAGCCAACAGACTCCAAATGCAAGAGCAAAGTCTATAATCAAGACTAGACATTATCAGCTCTCTCATGACGGTACAAATGATGTGAAGAAACAAACCTGAATCATTATTGAATGTATGGTCTTCAAAACATGCCCTGGAATGTGTACTATTTCACATTTATCTTTCAGGGAAGACATCTGACGCCCAGTTTTCTACCAGTGATCAATATCTCATCTAAGGAAATAAATTACAGCTGTTTGTCTTCTATCTTAGAGGAAATGTATAAGCACTGTGACCACAGTGTGGAAACATTAATCAAATAATGAAATAATAATTTGGGGCAGATGAAAATAAGTCTAACCCCCACTGATTTTCATTGTGAACTGCTGTTGACATGCAGCATCTTGTAGCACATTTTGTTACTGCTGTGCAGTTAGGTAGATTTCAACAAATATCAGCTGCACTCTTTGTGAAGGACCAAGGGGATGAATGGATATCCAAGAAAAGATATCCATTCCCCTGTGTACATTGTGAATAATATGCTGTAACATGTATGGATGTCATACGCTTGTACTTTTGACCTTCCTTTATCTGACAGTAAAGCATACTTTTTTCATTTATTCTCAGCCCCTTGTCTTTGCAATTACCATGTTCCAATCTTGCCTTGTCCCTATAGTCACCCACAATACCCAGAAGGATCGGCAGTTTTTCTTCTGGTGTACCAATTACCATCTCCCATTTTGAAACAAAAAGTTTGGTGTAGGATATTATAAAATGTCCAATTCAGGTTATATATCACTTTAGTCCAAAGGCAACGTGGTACTCTCTGGAAACACTATCTTTAAAGCTTCTGCATTTTACATGAACCCTGTGGTCCATCACTATTTGCCAGGCTTAAACAGAGAGTGAACATTGTTTACTGTCAGTAAGATTCTTGTGCATATAGACAGAATTATCTGGGAAAAAGACCATTAAGATGGTTAAATGACCAAATAATGAGCTCGGATTGATGTCTGTATTATTGAAAATAAATTGCAGCAAGTGACATATTTTGTTGTTTTGACTCAATACTCAATACATTAAATTAGAAAAGAAACAATCATTAAAAGGTTAATGTACAGACCTCAAGGAATAATTAGACAATATTTGCATCAATTAATTTAAGGGGCCAAAAACCTTATTTTTCAGAAGCAGCATCCCATATACATCAACTGACCCTGGGTATCTTCCCTGGTAATGTTTGTTCAGGTCCTGTTTGTTTTGGGCATTTTTGCCTACAATCTTGCTTTCAACAAGCGAAAAGTATGCTTACTTGGTGATTGCCTAGACCAATCAAGAACATTCCACTTTTTGTCCTTGAAAAACTTGCTTGAGCAGGATGTTTGGGGTCATTGTCCAGGTGAATGGAGAAGGGCCGCCTAATCAGTCTGAAAAAACATTTGATTAGATCAATCATCACATTTATTTTATGAAGCCCTTTTTATGTCAGCAGTTGTCACAAACTGCTTTTCCAGATACCCAGCCTGAAACCCCAAAAAGCAAGCAACAAGAATTAATGCACAGTGGCAAAAGGGAAAACTCCCTAGTAATATCGAAACCGAAGGAAAAACCTGGGTTTCAGGCTGACTGATTTTGAGGGGTGACCATTCCCCTTCTGGCTGTACATGACAATATTTGACAAGGTTGTGTCAAACATTCAGATGACCAGCAGGTCAATAAATATAGGTGGGTTATGTCCAGAGACTTCAGGCAAAATTCAGACTAGCTGCACAACCAGGTGGACAAGGACAGGCAGGTGGGAGCAGCGACATGGGAAAAAAAAGGATAAACTCTAATGGGCAATTGTGTTAAGACTATCAATCATCAATATAAACGGAACATACAGTATTAGATTTTTTAATTGTATCACTTCATTTCTTTTCGTGTAGGTGTATTTATAGGGAAGTGTAATTTCTATAGACAACACAAAATCCACAAGGTCATTCCTCTCAAAATAGATCATTTGGACTGGACGGAGTTCATTTGGACTGAAATGTTTTATCTTTATAATCATAATCATATTTATTATCTGTTACAAGGTGCACTTGAAATGTTTTTGTAAAATGCTAGTATTAAATACATGGCTAGTATTTGGATAAATCAAGTATTATTACGGATATTAGGATTTTGCATCCTACTGTTGGTTTCAGCAGTTACATCATTAAACAAGACACATCTGGCAGTCTCCACTTTCACCTCATAGCCATTGTTTCATTTCAAATGCAATGTGTTGGAATACAAAACAAAAACCACACAACTTGTATCACTATCCAAATACTTATAGACTTTGATGGATATCTGTTTAATACTAAACTGAATCTATTAACAAAAAGGCTTTCCACCATATCAATTTTGAAATGTCACTATTTGTAAAGGGGAAACATTAACAAGTAAAGGGAATTTGAGACATCGGTGGTTTGTTAATTTACCTTTTCTCTTCTATATCATGACATTCTCTTAAGAAAAACTGAAGGGTTCAGTAAATCTAGTTCTGCTCTCCCTGACTGATGTGCATGAACTGTGGGTTCTTATCACGGTCCTGCAGGACAGGCTAATCTACTCCCAGACATCCACCTGCATGCCTGCCATGCTTTGCTAGAGCTCATGATGAACATTCTCCTGCATGGTAAAGCACTGTCATTCATCTACTGACTCACTCAATTCAAGTTATCTCACTCCTCAGCTTCAACATAGCAGTTGTTAACTATGAATAATAAGGTATGAAATACACAAAAATAGACACTTGAAAGTTAAATTAGTTTAAAAAAAAATCAGATATTTCTGGTGAGGATCAATATTTTTGACCACAGCGTAGACTTGTAAACTGCTCTAAACCATACACCAACAGAACAACAGCAGAACCCCAAAATATTAATGAAACATGTTTTCCTAAAAAGTTGGGATGCTGTGTAAAATGCAAATAAAAACAGAACGCAATGATGTGCAAATCATTAATTTCTATATATATATATGAAAATAGTACAAATACAACATATCAAATTTTTTGGAAAAAATGTGATGCCAGCAACATGTTTCAAAAAGTTGGGACAGGGGCATGTTTACCACTGTGTTGCATCACCTCTTCTTTTAACAATGCTCTGTAAGCATTTGGGTACTGAGGAGATCAACTGATGTCGTTTTGAAAGTGAAATGTATTCTCATTCTTGCTTGATATAGGTTTTCAACTGCACAACAGTCTCTTCAACTACAGAGCCATGCTGCTGTAATACGTGCAGAATGTGGTTTGGCATTGTCTTGCTGAAATTAACAAGGCCATCCCTGAAAAAGTAATCATCTGGATGACAGCATATGTTGCTCCAAAACCTGTATATATTGTTGCCTTCACAGATGTGCAAGTCACCCATGCCATGTGCACTAACGCACCTCAATACTATCACAGATGCTGGCTTTTTGAACTGTGCGCTGATAACAAGCTGGATGATCCCTCACCTCTTTAGTATGGAGGACACGGCATCCATGGCTCCCAAAAATGATTTCACATTTTGATTCGTCAGACCACAGGACAGTTTTCCACTTCACCTCAGTCCACTCTAGTGAGCTCAGGAAAAGGCGGTTCTGGACCTTGTTTCTTAGCATGGTAGAGTTTCAACTTGCATTTGGGGATGCAGTGACATACTGTGTTCACAGACAATGTGTTCACAATGGTTTTCAGAAGTGTTCCTGAGCTCATGCAGTGATGTACACTACAGAATTGTGTCTGTTTTTAACGCAGTGTCGCCTGAGGGCCTGAAGATCACGACCATCCAATATTGGTTTTCGGCCTTCTTAGTGATTTCTCTTGAATACTCTGAATCTTTTAATGATTTTATGTAAATGTTGAGAACCCCAAACTTTGCAATTTTAAGTTGAGAAACTTTCTTCTAAAATGTTTGTAATATTTGTCCGCACAGTCTATCACAGAGTGGTGAACCTCTTAGTTGTGATATTCCACCAGTCAAAAATCTGGAATGGCTAATGTATTTCTGAGACCTAGTATCCTATTTTGGTTCTGCAGCATTGTTTATTTAGCCAGTTGGCCGCTTACAAAACCAGAAAACACTCAATAAACTTGAAAAGGTACACTGTACAATTGTGAATAAAACAGAATGCAATGATGTGAAAGTTTTCAAATTTCTATATTTTATTTTAGAATACAACATAGATGACATATCAAATGTTTCAACTGAGAAAATGTATCACTTTAAGGGAAAAATAAGTGATTTTAAACTTCATGGCATCAACACATTTCAAAAAAGTGGGACAAGGCCATGTTTACCACTGTGTGGCATCCCTCTTCTTTTTATAACAGACTGCCAACGTCTAGGGGACTGAGGAGACAAGTTGCTCAAGTTTATGAATAGGAATACAGGCTTCTAGTTGCTCAACTGTCTTAGGTCTTCCTTGTCGCACCTTCCTCTTTATGATGCGCCAAATGTTTTCTATGGGTGAAAGATCTGGACTGCAGGCTGGCCATTTCACTACCCGGATCCTACTTCTATGCAGCCATGACATTGTAATTGATGCAGTATGTGGTCTGGCATTGTCATGTTGGAAAATGCAAGGTCTTCCCTGAAATAGACAACCTCTGGATGGGAGCATATGTTGTTCTAGAACTTGGATATAACTGTCAGCATTGATGGTGCCTTTCCAGATGTGTAGGCTGCCCATGCCACATGCACTCATGCAACCCCATACCATCAGAGATGCAGGCTTCTGAACTGAGCGCTGATAACAACTTGGGTTGTCCTTGTCCTCTTTAGTCCGGATGACATGGCGTCCCAGTTTTCCAAAATGGACTTCAAATTTTGATTCGTCTCACCACAGAACACTTTTCCACTTTGCCACAGTCCATTTGAAATGATCCTTGGCCCAGAGAAAACGCCTGCACTTCTGGATCCTGTTTAGATACGGCTTCTTTCTTGACCTATAGAGTTTTAGCCGGCAACCGCGAATGGCACGGTGGTTTGTGTTCACCAACAATGTTTTCTGGAAGTTTTCCTGAGCCCATGTTGTGATTTCCATTATAGTATCATTCCTGTATGTGATGCAGTGCCATCTGAGGGCCCAAAGATCACGGGCATCCAGTATGGTCCAGTAAATTATTCCATTCCTCTTTTACTCAGAATTAGTACAGTGTCCCAACATTTTTGGAATCGGGTTTGTAGGAGCGATTGCGTTTTATTACTTTGCTCAGGGAAAAAATTCTATATTTTTCACCTAGCCACCTCGAGGATTTGGTTACGATGGCCCAAAGGTGCAAAACACAACCAGTACTACAATTACACCCCCCCAATACAAATACTCCCCCTCAATACTGTGAAACATAACTACTGATACGATGACACACTCCCAATTCAATGCAATACATATTCCCCAGATATTAACGCACTTCCCCCTAATATGAAACGGCAACATTAACAGAAAACAAAAAGGGTGGGTACAAGACTCTCATCACTGATTTTGATGCACAGTCTGTTATTCAGGGAGATAGGGTAGTTAAAGTTTATTAGCTAGCTGTTTAGCTGTGGTTTCAAAGAGACTAAGTGATATAACGAGATTCTAACATGTATTGCCATTATTGTGGCAATCATTTATTGAGCTTGAATAGCTCTGTTTGTGATGTTCATGCATTTCTGATGTGCACAGGGTGAGAGAGTTGATTGTGTTCCCAAATTAAAGATTCCTATGGTATTTACGTTTTTACAAAACAAATGCAGGGACATTTGAGGGCTGATTTATTTTTATTTTAGTATTTATATTTGGCTGATGATCCAAATTTTATATTTAAATAACTGGACATATGGACAGCAAGTTGGTTAAGGTTTAGAGCTTTTCTGGATATTATTTAATCTATCTAATCTATTACTGTATGTACTCAGTTTCTTTCTTAGCCAATACCCTGTACGTATGATCATATGCTTTCATTTGAATGTTTATGCGTTACCATTTTTTATCTCTGCTCTGAATACAGGACCTACAGTAAGGGTCTTGACCCATGAGTAGATCACTCTTCTTCAGGACTAGTCTTCTTATCCTTAGTTTAGCTATCCAACCCCCATAACTTTAGTTTTTAGGTTAAAAGCCAGATTGCATTGTGGAAAGGTCCTCACTTGCATTTTTCTCAACTTTGCATGTATCCTTGCTCTTGCAAAATCTAAAATCTCCAGAGACCCTTTGCCTTTGATGCTTGTACTGTAATTGTAATACTCTCTTTGTATATTAAATTAATTTGTTACATTAATACATTGACTATTTTGAATTGATCTAAAACAGGTCAAAATTCTGTTCCATTATAACTGCTGCCACAGTGAAGACATTCATTTTCATCTACCACATGCATCGCTGACCTCCTCTCCATGTTGGAAATGCAAATGTCTTGATCTAAAGCCAACATCGGCAAGACGTCCGCGTGTTATCTGGGGATTACCTTATATGAATGTCCCTGATAATTATAAATATTAATGGGTTCACTTACGTGACTTGTTGAATTATTTACACAAAGAAACATTTTACATTTTTGATAATTTCTTGTAATTTCTTAAAATAATTTCTTATTTCCTAGTCACATTGAATAACAGACTGTGCATCCAATCATCAACGACCGTCTTGTACCTACTGGTTTTGACTTAATGCCGTCATTTCATATTAGGGGTGGACATGTTCATATTTGGGGAAGCGGTATTGTGTTGAAGTTGGATTTTGCACTTCCGGGTCATTGTACAGAACAGCTAGGCCACCTCCTACACCAAAAAAGTGAGGATCAATATTAGATTTTTTGTGCAAACAAGAAACATTTCATAAAAACATCAAGATTGCCCTCCACAATTATTGGCGCCCTCAGCAAATATTAACAAAAAAAACCACACAGGTTTAGTGGTGGGGCCCTGGTGGGCTTTTAAACACAGCAGAAATAGGAAGGTGAGATGACTTTGTCCTGGATGTCCTCATGGTAGCAATTTGAAGGTATGGGTTTGGAAGGTATGACTGTATCCACTTTTATAATACCTGTGACGCAAAGGAAGAGCAGCTGCAAGTGCAGTGAGGTTTGGCATAATGTTCTAATATATTTTTCTCTGCTCAAGTCTACTCTTAACAGGCCATTTTATCTTCCCCCTGACAAGGTTTGATTGGAGGCAGGTGTGCCTCGTCAGGGGGTCGCAGCATAGCTGTGTTCAGAAGCCCCGCTTTGAAGCTCTGGGCCAGGTGGTTGTCACTGTGGAGCAGTGTAGTGCGCTGCTGATAAAGGAGGGACTGCATCACATCCTGATCACAAGTGCCTGACCAAGCCTCAGAGAGCCAGGGCTCTGTGTTCAGGTTGGCACTGGGCTACTCAGATATGGTGGCCGCTTCAGTTGTCCCGGAACCGGTCGCACGTCGCCAAGGCTACAGTTGAGGGGAACAGAGCATGACCAAGGTCTCTTCACTGGTGCTGTGGTTGGCAGCAGTGCAGAACCCCAGCAGGGGCTAGCGCCAGTGGCCCAGTGGCTCTCCAGCTTCAGAGTGTCACATCCCAGAAAGGTGAACCCTGTTTGTTTAACTCCTCCTGCTGCAGGAGCTGGATTTCGTCCTCTGTGATGCCAAAAGCACACACAAACAAAGGAAGAAACTCAAAAATGTGCATTCCCTGTATCCCTTTAGCCACCCAGTTACGCCCACATCCTCCATCTGTTGTCACACGGAAAGACTCGGGGAATCGACATAGGTTTAGCATTATGGCCGAGGAGGGTGTTTTTTAACTGAAAACATGAAAACAGGCTTCTTAAAGTAAGACTGCTTCACGGTGGGTTATGGGTGCGGCAGTCACGCAGCACTCTTTTTCTCCCTGCTATTTCCTTCCTGTGTCTTCTTTTATTGTTTCTCCCTTTTGTTTCTTCTACTCAGATCAGGTTTTCAGAGGCCCTTTTATCCTTCCCCTGACAAAACGTGATTGGAGGTAGGTGTGCCCAGTCAGAGAGTGGCAGCTAAGCTGAGTTCAGAAGCCCCTTTTTGCAGCTCTGGGTCAGGTGATTGACTCTGTGGCAGTGGTGCGACAAAATTTTCCCGAAAATACACCAAGTCTTCCAGAGAAAACCGGAAGTACCATTTAAAAGCATTATACCAGCGAAAATAAACTGGAAATAAAGTTCCATTTGTTACATAAAATGTATTCAAAGCGCTTTCAATGTCACCACTGGGTTTCAGTTATGTGGACTAAACTCACAGCCTCCCTTGATATTTGACCAACTTCAGTCAAAAGGTTTGTCAATACGATAGCATGCTTCTTGTGGTGATTTTGAGAAAGATAATTTTCTGATTCCACTATTCACTCATCTAGATGAGATTCAAAATCTTGACATTAAAGCTATAACAAGCATTGCATTGCTCTCTTAGACCTATCGGGCTGATTTACAAAAAAATAATAACCATGAACACTTGTCTTGCCTTGTTGTTGGTGGAGTTCTTCTGGATGATGGCACAATCAACTTGAGGAACTCACTGTGAATTTAATGTTTTGCTTGTATGTTTTTGTATACATCAAGGCTTTGTGGCATAGATTTTTGTACATACCGATGTTTTCAGAATTCTTAAAATCAACTAAGTATATCAAAGCTGGATCCAAATGTGTGCATTTGTATTTAGTGTGTAATGAATCCTGAATGTTGATTGGCTAGTATCTGTGGTATATGAGACCATATCACATGGGTATGGCATACATTTTTACTGCTCGAAATATGTTAGTAACAGGTTTATAAGTGCAATAAGGCATTCCGGTGGTTTGTGATGTATTGTCAATATACCACGGCTAAACCATTTGTCCAGGCACTCTGTATTTCTTCACACCTAAGAACCGCTTTTAGCCATTGTATATTGGCCATATAGCACACTCCCTCATGTCTTACTGCTCACTTATAAACTGGTTGCTTTGAATCTTTAGTGTTGACTGTTACGACATCACAACACATTATTTATAGAGTCTGTAGATGCTCTACAGATTATCTACTGACTATCAGTAACATTTTAATTAACCAGCTACTGATCCTCACTCTTACCCTAACTGTTACCTCAACCATTAAAACGTTCTTGTTAACCTATTTATAACAAGCAGTTCGTTATCAACAGATTGTTTTCTTGAATGTTTGTTGATAGTATTACTATCTGTAAAACATCTACAGCTGGAAATTGGGACTCTCAGAATAAAGGGTAACCTCACGTTTTACTGATCTAATTGCATTTGTAATCGGTTTTACACAGCAATAAGGCATCTCAGGGGTATTTAGTATATTGCCAATATAAGTTGGCTAAGTGTTGCAAGATGTGACATGCACAAGAACAGCCCTTTGCTGAAATAAATATCTCTACCATTAATATTCATGTCACTGGCACTGTATCTCACCATTAAACAAAGACGTCCTACTACCTGACCTCTCCCAACAGAGAGCTACACTGTAACATCACAGTTAGCACAATCAATTAAAAAGGTAAGAACATGTCTTAAGGGTGTTCTAGGGTGAAGAAACTCAACACAACAGAAGAATAAGCTTGTTACAGAAGGATTTCAACTTTACTTAATACTGCTTCACATTAGCTCCATCCCTCCACCCTACTGACTGTGTTTTTCTCCCACAGCACAGAGGCAGGATTTACATATTGCAGGTAAACTGGGGAATAAAGAATGAAGATCCAATTAAACCTCTAGGGAGCTAATTAGTTACAATTAAGGTTCTGCTTCACTTGTTGTGCAGGATTATTTAGTAAACACCTACAGAATGTATCAAACTTGGCCTTTTTCCTGAACTTACAAAACATACTGCCTCCCTTTTATAAGTTGGCTGGAGTTCATTTAATATTTTTTATATTTTATATTTGAGGGTCCTGTCGTTTGTTATTGACATCAAGGAAAATTAAATCACACTAAAGGTACAGCTGTGCCTCTCCAGTGCATTTTAGGCACTCTGATGGAAGATAAATAAACAGTGTAACCCGTCAGTGTGAAGACATGCAGTATGGTTATTAGAAAAGGTGAAACAGACATTGTATCACCGTGGCTTCCTGGTAAGTTAATTGCTTGTTGACTTCATTAACCTTGATTCTTAGTATTAATATCCTTTCCCTTATTATCCCACATACTATGTTTTATCTTAGAGAAAAACAAGGTAAACACATTACACAGTCTACATACAAATAAGCAAACACGGACAGGGACAATATTCCGCAGTGGTCATTTTTGATCACATTATGTTGGACAGTTAGTAACAAATAACATAGAAAATCTCACAAAATGTGAGACCAGTATGGAGATGGCATTTAAAGTAACCCTGATCCAGTCATAGGTGTGACCACTGGCTTCATCTTATCAAAAATTAGAACTAAGGACCGTGTTCAAGAGGATCAGCACAGCAATGTATCATGGGTACATTTTATCTGACTGTTGTACAAATTACAATGATTCACGATTTATAGACCAGTAATTTGGCAGTCGTCTAAAGTCTTTTTGATGTTTTCGAACATGGCCAATGTGTTAGTTGTGTGTTACGTTGTCCGACACGATGTGTCACTTCCTGTGAAACTGCACCCGGAGTGATGAGCACTGAGCTTTAACTGTCCTGTCATTGAGAGCTGAAGAGCACTACAACATACACAAATGAAAGAGAGGAAGCAAAATGGAGGGACAGCCAAATGCACAAATATATGAACACAAAATGGTCATAATGTGGTTCAAATGTGTCTCAGTTGGTAAAGCATGGTGCTTATAATGCCACATATGTAGGTTTGATTGCATTGGGGGACCTCACTACTTCAAGCTGCTTTGGATGAGAGCTTACTACTGTGCTCCTCAGTACAGAACAGGCCATCCATCAAATTGTCTGACAGGTAAAAAGGAGAGGATCAGGAATCTTTTCATTTAGTCATTTGTTGGAAAAGGTGAACAGCGAATACTGAAAAAGGTTGTATGTACAGCCTGCATAGAACATTGTCACGTTACTTAAAACATTCTCTTTTCGAGTGAATAAACTGAGTGAATTATTTTCTTAATTCCTACAATGAAAGCATGCCCTGTGCCTGTTTTGCTGTGTCCACCCTCTTTTTAAACAAGCATCTTCTCCCCAACATGCTCAAGAGAAACATTTGAAATCAGCTTTGAGTGCAGGTTTTGTCAATATGAAGAGAGAATTGCCTCTGCTTTCTGTAGGTACATTTCTTACATTGGTGTAGAGTAATACTGTATGCTCAGCTTAAGATGGGATAAGGTTTGATTGACTCATTATTCAATATTGTGACAATATCAGAATAAAAGTATAAAGGAAGACAAATTATGACTGCACAATGCTACTTATTATTACTTATAATTAACAAAATGGAGCAAACCATTGATTATAGAACCAGCCTAATAACAATGACCAGGAACTGCAGTTATTTTAGATTATCTGTGCAATTAATTAATATGTGGCTAATGTTATTTGATCTATTGAAATAAAGCTGCACATAATAAAAATAAAGATGACTAACTAAACAAGCTAGTTTTTGCCTGAAGCTAAAATTAAACATTATCTACATCAACTACCGGTACATGCGTGGCTTGAGCGGATCCAAACAGTACCATCAACAAATATATTCTAATATTAATTAGATGTACTTGTGATATGTTTTTCGGAGTTAAACACTGTTTGAATCCGCTAGTTATCCTTTACTTTCAACCAGACCTAGAGGTAGGAAGACCAGCCTTTTCAAACAGTGGCAGCTGCACGAGACACTGTAAAAAATTTAGTAACTATATTACACACAGTATAGGGCACAATATAATTCCTATACTTTTGAGTAAAATAACTTTAAAAGGTAGGTTCATGACACATTACCCTGCTTGATACAAATATATGTAAATTTCTAACTTTTTTGTAAATTTCTAACTTTAAATGTTTATTTAACATACAGCAAATGACAACGACAAGCATCCTTTTTAAGTATATGTACGTTGATTTTTGGTTCAGTTTTACTTCACCTCAGAATACATTTTTACACTGTATGTACTGTAGTATAACATTGAATCAAAATGACAACGGCTATCCATAATAATGTAACCACTAAGTTAGAATAGTGTGCAGATGTTGAATTGCTAATTGACATGCATTAATAGTCTAGCTCTGACCTAAATGGTGTAATATGGTTTGTTTGCCATTGCAGTGCCAACAGTAGTCATTGGACTCTTTGGTTTATAGTTCTTAGTGTGTCTAATGCCTTTCCAGACAGAGAAGTAGTCTTTTTGTTGGAAAATAGATTTTCCTGCCTGACTTAAACTATAAACATGTAGAATTATAGCAACCAGAAAAATACCAAGCAATTTTATTTGCCCCTGTCTGCCATTACTCGTTTGATGAGGAGATAATTCTGTAACTGGATAGATCAGGATTGCAGACTTATTAGAAAAAAGAGCCCAGGGAAAGGTGTATGGTTTGTGGATTGCGTGAAGGTAAATTCCTATTGCTATTCCGAAGGCAAGCAGCATGGCCTTGCAGTGGGTGTGAGTCATAACTTGAAGCCAGTGGAGTGAGTGGAGGAGTAGGGGGACATGGGAGAATTTGGGAAAGTTGAACACCAGACACGCATTCAAATAGAGCCCATTTGCACAACTTTCAGAGTTAAAATTGGTTTCGGTTTTCACCACCCCCCTGCAAAATGCTCACCTTTTGTTGCCTTATAGCCTGAAATGAATACACATAAAATCTGACTGCTTCCGAGTTTATTTACACACAGTAACCCAAAATATCCAAGTGAAAATAATATTCTAAAAAAAGGCAAAAATTATTCTAAAAATTAATACAGTAACATACCCATCCCCTTGACTTGGTGGGAATAGTTTGATAGGCAAATTTAACATGCTTCTCTTACCACTGTATTTTCCTCTTAAATGTGTTGGGCTGATGGCTTGGTGCAGAGAAAGTAGAATCTCCTTGGATGCCAGCTCATTAAAATAAGGCTCATAGTTTGCTGTTTGCTTTTTTAGCATATTTAGAATTCAGCTGTTAGTTGCAGCATGAGTTAATCAAGTTTTTACACTGCCTCAAGTAACTATTATTGGGATATTAATGCAGGAATTTCTTTGTTCAACATTTCCGCCAGCCTTTGGTTAGTTTTACCACCAAGACTTTATGTGGCTTTAATAGCAGTGATCAACTTTCCCCACTCTATGGATGAAGCCATCCGTCCCAAAGAAGTCCCAGCAACAGTGCACACATACAAGCAGAGAAACACACTCAGTGTGGTGGTAATAGAGGCAAGAAAGCCAAAGTTGGGGACTCGCAGCGCAACACAATCTATTGACTTCTTGTAATAAATCGAGTAGCGAAAAGCAATTCTCACTCGAAAATACTTATTTCAAAGCTGCGTCAATGCAAAATTGTTGCAGCACTAACTCCACCAAGGTGGGAAGGTTTTAAAGAAATCCAGAGCTACAGTAACACTGATCACATGAAAGAAAAGATTGCAACTGCAAGCCTATTGCAAAAAGGTTTCATCATCCAAACAAACTGAGTTAAGATGTAGTACATACAAAGAGAATGTTCTCCCAATGGATTATCAGATCCAGAAAATGCCCCATCTCACACTAAGCACCTATTCAGTACCACACTAGATCCATTCTGAACCTAGTGTTTTTCAACTGATTGGTACTGGAGGTTTTGAAAGGCTCAAAATCTACTTTTATTTTGAAGAGCAACTACTACATATACAGGCACACAGTGTTGAAGGGGATACAGTATATAGTGGCAACTGGACTAGCCATGCCGAAGACAATATCAATATACAAACCCGATTCCAAAAAAGTTGGGACACTGTACAATTGTGAATAAAAACAGAATGCAATGATGTGGAAGTTTCAAATTTCAAATTGTCTAATACAGGCTTCTAGTTGCTCAACTGTTTTAGGTCTTCTTTGTCGCACCTTCCTCTTTATGATGCGCCAAATGTTTTCTATGGGTGAAAGATCTGGACTGCAGGCTGGCCATTTCACTACCCGGATCCTTCTTCTATGCAGCCATGACATTGTAATTGATGCAGTATGTGGTCTGGCATTGTCATGTTGGAAAATGCAAGGTCTACCCTGAAAGAGACGACGTCTGGATGGGAGCATATGTTGTTCTAGAACTTGGATATAACTGTCAGCATTGATGGTGCCTTTCCAGATGTGTAGGCTGCCCATGCCACATGCACTCATGCAACCCCATACCATCAGAGATGCAGGCTTCTGAACTGAGCACTGATAACAACTTGGGTTATCCTTGTCCTCTTTAGTCCGGATGACATGGCGTCCCAGTTTTCCAAAATGGACTTCAAATTTTGATTCGTCTGACCACAGAACACTTTTCCACTTTGCCACAGTCCATTTGAAATTATCCTTGGCCCAGAGAAAACGCCTGCACTTCTGGATCCTGTTTAGATACGGCTTCTTTTTTGACCTATTGAGTTTTAGCCAGTAACGGCAAATGACAATGTTTTCTGGAAGTATTCCTGAGCCCATGTTGTGATTTCCATTACAGTATCATTCTTGTATGTGATGCAGTGCCGTCTGAGGGCCCGAATATCACGGGCATCCAGTGTGGTTTTCCAGCCTTGACCCTTACGCACAGAGATTGTTCCAGATTCTCTGAATCTTTGGATGATTTTATGCACTGTAGATGATGATAACTTCAAACTCTTTGCAATTTTTCTCTGAGAAACTCCTTTCTGATATTACTCCACTATTTTTCACCGCAGCATTGGGGGAATTGGTGATCCTCTGCCCATCTTGACTTCTGAGAGACACTGCCACTCTGAGAGGCTCTTTTCATACCCAATCATGTTGTTAATTGACATAATAAGTTGCAAATTGGTCCTCCAGCTGTTCCTTATCTGTACATTTAACCTTTCCGGCCTCTAATTGCTCCCTGTCCCAACTTTTTTGGAATGTGTAGCTCTCATGAAATCCACAATGAGACAATATTTGGCATGACATTACAAAATGTCTGACTTTCAACATTCGATATGTTATCTATATTCTATTGTGAATTAAATATAAATTTATGAGATTTGTAAATTATTCCATTCCTTTTTTACTCAGAATTAGTACAGTGTCCCAACTTTTTTGGAATCGGGTGTGTAGGAGCAAATAAAATCTTGCTAGGTAACCTGTCAGTCACGGGGTTATAGAAAATAAAATACAAGATAAAATTACAAATATGGGAAGAAATCTCAGAAAAACAAAAAACTAGTACATTACAAAACAGTAGTGGCGCTTCCACATTAACAGCACATGCTCAGCTACTAACACCTGGAAATAAAACTCCTGGAACTGTCTTCCTATTGCTAGCATTCAAATCCTTCACTTAACCCCACAGCATCCTCTCACAGGTGTCTACCAATCATCTTTCCTGTGGCACTGACATTACTAGATTCATTACTCACGCAAAAGGACAGGTACCAACTCTAGGCCAAGTCAATCCTATTCATGCATAAAACACCACCTGGTTACATAAATAAGCTCACAACATCAAATCTCTGAACAAATCGAATCAAAACTTTTTATGACATCAAATTTTGTTAATCAAACAGACCTAAAGCACAGTGGAGCTAGAATGGTGCGTGCATCATTTGGTTAAAAATCTGCTTCCTTCATCGCCATTCTATATTTCAGCATAGACTATAACATGCAGATATATAGAGTTTTTTTCTCAGATATCCGACCGCAAAAGGAAATGATAGCCTAGATAATTAACGTAGCAGATACCGTAAAATGAAATGTATTGAATGATGGCTGAATGATTTTCTACAGTGCGGGATATGAACACTGAATCACACGGAGAGGACCACTCAGTGAGTGATGAGTGGTGAGAGTACAGACAGTTTACCTTCTCTCTTTGGGCATCGAGACCAGAGCTAACAAGCTCAGAATAATGTGACTAGCAGTAGCACCCACAAGGCACACCAGTACATAAATGATGTGACAGCTAGAGTCCCAAAAGAGACAGTGAGCATTTACACTCCATGTAGGCTAGATACATTTTACGAAACAGAAATACCAGGTGGATAGAAACAAGAAAAGGAACCAGGCAAGCCTAGTTCTGCCGGTCCATGATTAAATGGAATGAATGTGGTTGCCCCTGGCTGGATACGACTGTGACGGTGTCTTTAACCACTACGCCAGGGCTATTCAAATCTGGTCCTGGAGGGCTGAAACACTTCTGTTTTTGGTTCTACCTGCTAGTTGATTGCTTTCACCTGGCACCTCAAGTCTGAATCAGTCCCATATTGTTAGTAGAAGATAAAGCCAGAAATGTTTCAGCCCTCGAGGGCTGGAATTGAATTTTCAATTGTCTAATTTCATTTGTCCATGTCGAGGATCGAACACTGGTTGTGTATGTGTCAGTCTGTGTCTCTAAACACTACACTATTTAACAATGGGCATATCATCTTAGCCAGGTCTGCAAAAATGAGTAATTTTTTAAAAAAAGTATTCAAATTCTGTGGATGTGATAAGCTAGTCATCACTACAAAATTCAAAAAATAATACTTATTTTCGGTTTAAGGTGGTTGGTCAACTTCCAAGCGGAGATGACGGCGAGGCACACAGGGATGTTGTCACCTGGCTGTTGGAAGGGGGATAGGAGTAAGAAATGGAGTGTGATCTGCCTAACAGTGATAGCAAAGACTATGTGAAGATATGATCTTGACTGGTTAATGCGTGGTAAGCAAGGCTGAGTGAATGAGGTACGAATAACGTCAAGCCTTTTTTGAATGTGGATGACCATCATCTGCGGAGAGTGAAAATGGTTAGGGAGGTGGTGGAATGTAAAGGAGTGAGGAGAAGGTGGAAAATAGTTTCCTGGGGTTAGTGGAAGAAGATCAGAATTTTAAGGGGTAGAAGGTGGCTTTGGCAGCAAATAGGGAGGAAGAGAAGTTAACAAGTAAGGATTGGAAGGATGCAAGGTCATTTTGAATGTAGTTTTCCTCCATTTTTGCTCAGCAGCCCAAGCCCACTCCTGTGAGCTCGCACTGGGACACTTTGCCACGGAGCAGGAGTGGATTGCCGTGCCGATCATGAGGAAAGGGCACAGTGAGAGTCATACGACTTGGAAAGTGCAGAGAGTATGGTGGAAGAGGCAGACTCTGGAGATGGGAGGGAGAAGGAATTAAGAGATGGGAGAGATTGAGGAGGAGATAGCAGTTGGGGAGAGTGAACAAGTGTAGCGGCGGCATAAGCCATTGGATGGGGCTGACAGAGTAGGGGTGGAGATGAGAGAAAGAAGTGGTCAGACAACTAGAGCAGTGTAGGGGTTAGATTAGTTGACAGACAACATCTTGTAAAGATTAGATTGAGTGCATTGCGTGCTGTGTGAGGAAGAGATAACAAGGAGAGGGTGAGGTCAAAAGAGGAAATTACTGGAAAAAAGAATTGGAAAGAAAGGCAGGTGTTGGAAGGTTTTTGTCACCCAATAAGTTTTGTGGTGAGCCATCATTTTGGAATGAACTAATTAGCATTTATAACTAATCAGCTCACTGAGGAAGTCAAGAGATTATGGTTGATGATAGATGACAATGTTAAGCTTGAATGGAAAGTTCACAGTATAGAATTAAAATGAGGAAATGGGTAGGCGAGGAAGAAGGAAGAGAGAGAATCTCCAATTTCAAAAAACCTGTAGCCCTGTGCCGCCACCAATGCAACCAGATGCTCTTGGGCTATGGAAAACACATAGTGAGATGGAGAGAGAATAGCAGTATGTTCTTGGGAAATCCATGTTTCTGTAAGGGCTAGTAAGCCTGGAAGGCAGCATAGGCCAAGATTAATTCTGCCTTGATGACAGCAGATCGAAAGTTCCAAACACTGCCAGAGAGCAGGTATTCCACATGGGTTGTCCGGGCTGGAAACAAAAGATTAGAAAGGTTGCAGCCACAGGATAGGTGGTTACTGTAGAAATGATAAGGGGACAGGTGGTGGACAGGGATGGGAAAGAGACACATTGCACAAAACAGACAGCAATTCTTTTTTTTACACAGGACAACGGATAGGTACGACAGCACAACTAATTGGGTATCTTCCTCTCTTACCTTCCTTGAATAACTTTGCGGAACAACTCGGCAGAACTGTCTTTGTTTTGGCGACAGTCTTAGTTGCAGGCGACAACATTGCTGGTAGAAAAATTCCCGCTTCAAGCTGACGCTTGAGGAGATGAAGAATGAACAGAAAGCAGCCAAGGGAAGGCCAAACCACACCCCTATTATCCTGTTAATTAACACAGCAAACACTACCAAAAAACACTAACTGTTACACAAATTCACAGATTAACAGGCCTATTGAGAGCAAAAACCAACCAGTGCATTGCTTCTAACTAGCAAGACAAAGCCGACAAAGCACCGAAAAGAAAAGGTTCAGAGTACAGGAGATGCAGCCAAGCTCCAATGCAGCACACTGGTGCTGTTATGCATTAAATGTTTTCATTTTTAATAAATTGACACAATTCTAAAAATGTGTCTTTGTCAATCAATGTTATCTAAACAATTACAAATTATGTTTGTAATACATTTTTGCTATAACACAACTAAATGTGGACAAACTGAAGGGGTTTGAATAATTTCCGAATACATTTCCGTCTCTGTCCGATGGCACTATCCTTGAACAAATATACACATATACAATGGAGTCCACAGGTGTTTGGGCAGTGACACAAGTTTTGTTGTTTTGGCTCTGTATCCGGTACTTTGGATTCCAAATGATACAATGATGATGGGGTGAAAGCAATGTCACTTTTAATTTTAGGGCATTTTCATTTATATTAGATACATATTTGGACAGTCAGCTTCATGACTGCCTGTTATTTGGCATGTGTGTTTGTTTGCATCATCTGTTCATGCATAAGAGCGCTCTCAATGTCTAGTCTTGATTCTAGGCTTTGCATTTGTAGTCAAATTCTGGTGTCCAACAACATCTGAAATAATCTGCCAAATTTGAAGCAAATTTAAATACAGATTGCTGGCTTAAATATTGGTGCATTCCTTTTGTTCATTCATTATGAAAAAAAAGCCTTTTTGATCTCCTAATAACTGGTATCTGCCTTGAAAAAACTGTCATCTAGTACGTTCCCAAATGTAAATAGATTATTTTGGTATTAAAATGATTATATTAATAAAACATTCAGGGAAATGTTGTGGCCTACACAAATGTTTTGTAATGATCTAAAGTCATGCATTTGCTACTTTCTGTAAACACAGTGAATTAGATGGCACTGTGTGAGGCAAATTATTTGCTTTCTACTGTAGCTCTGATTGTTTGTGGTGTACAGGTCTGTGTAGGGATAAAGACTGACTCAGTTTTAGTACACACCAATATCTATGTTTTCTTCAGTACAGTGTTTAAAGAGATGGGTTTTAATGGTTTCATTGACACATTTTCTTTTATCAAACACACTTTTTCCAAAGCAGAATATTTGTTTTCCTCCACGTTTTCGGTTTCTGCATTGTTGCAAACTACCAACTCTTTAGAACATACCTGGGTCTGTAAACTGTGCTTAACCACACTAACCCTACTAACCATACCAATGAGCGAGTGGGGGGCACCGATACAATTAGATATTACGTGAATGAGTGACAATTGAAACAAAGCATGATAACAATAATTAAATTATTTATTGGGTTTATTTATGGTCAAATTCCAAGGCTGAAATTGTATTTTATTATTATATTTATATTCTGGTCCTTCAATCATCTGTTCTACTGAAAAACAGTGTACGGCTAATTCTAGATGCCTACCCTTGCCTGCACATAGACGCACAGCTGAGCAAGTGCACCTGGCTGCCTGACAAATGGCAAAAAATAGTCAGATTTGAGCTAGTCGTTAGCAGTCAGAGCGCAGCATTTGAGATAAATGAGCAGCTTCCTCAGGTATGGCAGCAGATCTTCCTGAAGCATTCCTGGGAGACCTGTCCATACCACAGCAGCCCCTTTGCCATGCCTTTGATCTGACAGCCCGGCATGACATTACACCAGAGGTGACCTTGAAGTTACGCTGCTGCCGACCACCTTATATTTACAATGATCACCCCACATAACACCTTTTTTATGCTTGGTCTCAATTTCTCTTTTTAATAATCACCATTTGAAGTATGTTTAATGGGTCTTATATCATTAACTTTCTCTTCATACTTTTAGATATAGAAATTGAGAGTCAGGAGGAATAAGGAAGTAAACTGGAGGGGGGAAAATGAGAGAGAGAGAGAGAAAGAGAGAGCGAGAAAGAGAGAGAGAGAGTGAGTTGATACACTACATCTAGTCTCATTTGTGCGTGAAGAGAAGAGAGCATACTTCAAAATAAACATGATGTATGAAGAATATACTGTATATACTGTATATATACACATATACACATACCCTCACCTAAAGGATTATTAGGATAACCTGTTCAATTTCTCATTAATGCAATTATCTAATCAACCAATCACGTGGCAGTTGCTTCAATGCATTGAGGGGTGTGGTCCTGGTCAAGACAATCTCCTGAACTCCAAACTGAATGTCAGAATGGGAAAGAAAGGTGAATTAAGCAATTTTGAGCGTGGCATGGTTGTTGGTGCCAGACGGGCCAGTCTGAGTATTTCAAAATCTGCTCAGTTACTGGGATTTTCATGCACAACCATTTCTAGGGTTTACAAACAATGGTGTGAAAAAGGAAAAACATCCAGTATGCGGCAGTCCTATGGGCGAAAATGCCTTGTTGATGCTAGAGGTCAGAGGAGAATGGGCAACTTTGACAACTTTGACTGAAATAACCACTTGTTACAACCGAGATATGCAGCAAAGCATTTGTGAAGCCACAACACGCACAACCTTGAGGCGGATGGGCTACAACAGCAGAAGACCCCACCGGGTACCACTCATCTCCACTACAAATAGGAAAAATAGGCTACAATTTGCACGAGCTCACCAAAATTGGACAGTTGAAGACTGGAAGAATGTTGCCTGGTCTGATGAGTCTCGATTTCTGTTGAGACATTCAGATGTTTAGTCAGAATTTGGCGTAAACAGAATGAGAACATGGATCCATCATGCCTTGTTACCACTGTGCAGGCTGGTGGTGGTGTAATGGTGTGGGGGATGTTTTCTTGGCACACTTTAGGCCCCTTAGTGCCAATTGGGCATCGTTTAAATGCCACGGCCTACCTGAGCATTGTTTCTGACAATTACCATCCCTTTATGACCACCATGTACCCATCCTCTGATGGCTACTTCCAGCAGGATAATACACCATGTCACAAAGTTCGAATCATTTCAAATTACTGAAATGGGCCCCACAGTCACCAGATCTCAACCCAATTGAGAATCTTTGGGATGTGGTGGAACGGGATGCTATCCTATGAATATGGGCCAACATTTCTAAAGAATGCTTTCAGCACCTTGTTGAATCAATGCCACATAGAATTAAGGCAGTTCTGAAGGCGAAAGGGGGTCAAACACAGTATTAGTATGGTGTTCCTAATAATCCTTTGGGTGAGTGTACATGACCGTTCAAAAGTTTGGGATCACTGAGAAATGTCTTTGATTTCCATGAAAACTTAAATGGAATGAGTTTTAATAGACAATATAGCAAAAATGAAGAGGAAATAATAATTGAACAGGTTAGAAATCTTTTTTTTTTATTGAAATAACATATGTATTCTTCAAACTTTGCTTTCATCAATTAATCCTTAATTTGCAGCAATTACTGCCTTGCTGACCATTGGCATTCTAGCTGTCAATTTGTTGAGGTAATGTGAAGAGGTTTCACCCCATGCTTCCTCTTCTTATGTACCATATGGGCAAGCTGCTCCCACAACAGCTTAAAGGGGGTGAGATTTGGTGACTTTGTTGGCCACTCCATTATAGACAGAATACAAGCTGACTGCTTCTTCCATAAATAGCTCTGGCATAGTTTGGAGCTGTGCTTTGGTCATTGTCCTATTGTAAGAGGAAATTGGCTCCAATCAAGCACAGTCCGCAGTGTGCGGAAGAAGCCTTCCTTCTTCAAGATCCCTTTTACCCTGAACAAATCCCACGTTACCACTACCAAATCACGCCCAGAACATCACATGGCCTCCACCCTGCTTGACAGATGGCATCAAGCACAATTTTCATATGGTCCGAATATCTCAAACTTAGATTTTTCTGTCCAAAACACTTTCTGTCAATCTTCCTCTGTCCAATTTCTGTGTTCTTTTGCCCATCTTAATTCGTTTTCGTTGGCCAGGCTGAGATATGGCTTGTTCTTTGGAACTCCGCCTAGAAGCCCAGCATCCCACAGTCACCTCTTCGCGGTTGACATTGAGACTGGTGGCGAGTATTATTTATTGAAGCTGTCAGTTGAGGACCGGTGATGATCTGTTACTCAAACTATTAACTCTAATTTATTGTCCTCTTGCTCAGTTGAATTTATTACTATTCTGTTTAGAGACACTTTGTGCTGTTCTGTGAGGGAAGTAATACACAGTGTTGTACAAGAGCTTTAATTTCTTTGCTATTTCTCGCATGTACTAGCCTTCATTTCTCAAGAATTGACTGACGTGTTTCAGAAGAAAATTATTTGTTTCTGGCCATTATCAATTAGTGATTTAAAATGATATATTTGGATTAGCAAACACAATGTGCCATTTGAACACACAAGTGATGTTTTTTGATAAAGGACCTCTGTACGCCTATGTAGACAGTCCATCAAACACTTACCCCCTACCTGAGAATTGTTGCAGACCATGTGCACCCTTTCATGGCAACGGTATTCCCTGATGGCATTGGCCTCTCCAGACCTGAAGCCAATAGAAAATCTTTGGAGGGAGCTGAAAGTCCGTATTGCCCAGCGACAGCCCCGAAACCTGAAGGATCTGGAGAAGGTCTGTATGGAGGAGTGGGCCAAAATCCCTGCTGCAGGGTGTGCAAACCTGGTCATACAGGAAACGTATGATCTCTGTAATTGCAAACAAAGGTTTCTGTACCAAATATGAAGTTCTGCTTTTCTGATGTATCAAATACTTATGTCATGCAATAAATTGCTAATTCATTACTTAAAAATCATACAATGTGATTTTCTGGATTTTTCTTTTAGATTCCATCACTCAAAGTTGAAGGGTACCTATGATAAAAATTACAGACTTCTACATGCTTTGTAAGTGGGAAAACCTGCAAAATCGGCAGTGTTTCAAAAACTTGTTCTCCCCACTGTATATATATATATATATATATATATATATATATATATATACATATACAAACAATATATGGCCTAAAGTAAGTGGACACTCGACCAATACACCCACAGTATATGAGGTTGTTGGATATACCATTCCAAAACTATGGCCATTTATATGGAGTTGCCCTCCCCAGCTATAACAGCTGTGACTCTTCTAGGAAGGCTTTCCACAAGATTTTGGAGCGTCTCTGTGGGAATTTCTGTCTATTCAGCCAAAAGAGCCTTTGTGAGGTCTAGCATGAAGGACGAGAAGGCCTGGCTCGCAATCGTTGTTCCAATTCATCCCAATGGAGTTCAATGGGGGTTGAGGTCAGGGCTCTCTGCAGGCCACTCGAGTTCCTCCACACCAACCTCATCGAACCATGTCTTTATGGACCCCGATATTGGCACAGGGGCACAGTTATGCTGGAACAGGAGAAGTTGGAAACACCCAATTTTATGAAATGTCTTTCTATTCTGTTGCAATAAGCTGACCCTTCACTGGAACAAAGGGGCATAGCCCAAACCCTGAAACACAGCCCCAGGCCATTATTCCTCCTCCACCAAACTTTAAAGGAGGCAACCGCCACACCCAGATACAGTTAGGTCCGGAAATAATTGGACACTGGCAAAGTTTTGTTATTTTGGCTGTTTTTAAAATATATTCATACACTGAACAAAATTATAAACGCAACACTTTTGTTTTTGCCTCCATTTATCATGAGCTGAACTCAAATCCATCCACCTCACATGTGTGGCATATCAAGATGCTGATTAGACAGCATGATTATTGCACAGGTGTGCCTTAGGCTGGCCACAATAAAATGTACAGTTTCACTGTTTTGGGGGGATTATCTCTGTAAAGAAGAAGTGCTCACTAACACAGATTTAGACAGCAGACAAAAGCATTCAATTTGCAATGGTCTATTAATGTTAACCCTTCTGTTCCTCACTCAAAACTTTCCTTTTTCGACTTTTTTGGAAAAGATAGAAAAAGGTGCAGTGGTCTCTTTTTCCAGAGCTATATATATATATATATATATATTAGTGCTGTCAAATGATTAAAATTAGTTCAAAGATTCCCCAATGCAACCAAATGCAAAAAGGTAGGTTACTTAAATAGACAAAGACATAAGGTAGGCAAGTTAGCTAGAGATACTTATCCACAAACATTAAACAGGAGAGCTCTATAATCTAATTATGCTTAACAGGGAAGTTGTTTATTCCATTATTGTAATATATTTTAGTGAAAATGCTACTGGCGATGACATCAAAACGCGACTGGCTATAATGTGAAGTAATGTGAAGCGCTCTGGACAACTTCTACACAAGTCAAGTGCCAATAAAATTACTTGTACACTGTTGCAAATCAATAAGTGACAGTTTCTGCCAAAATCAAGCCCTAACTATGGATGATTGTGACATATCACAATCATATGTCACAATCAACTATGGATGATTGTGACATATAATCCCAATGTTCCCCCTAAACCCTGAACAGACGTCACCTGGTAACCAACGTCACCTGGTAAGTGATTGCATGCAAGAGGCTGCAAGGGCTCAAAACGCTAGAAATATTAATGGGATAGCACTTTGGACATTATTACGACGACGCTGAAACATGTACACTAGTGTGAGTTTTTTTTATTACGTTTTTTACTTTCTTCGTGGGCAAGGCACTTAATCGACCGACTGCCTGATTTAAGGAAGTCTTGCAGGCTCTTGCCCTTCAGAGGGTACTTGAGGTTATTGTCAATAATAATCTATATTTGTCAATAATCAATTTACTATATTTGGTCAAACCAGCATTGTTGTGCAAAAACTAAAATAAATAATTGAATAAACTAGGTGTGTAATAAGGTGATTGCATTCCTCTGATTTAATGTGTTCTATGTGCCATCTCAAATCCTTGTTAATGTAGGCCTAGTGTAGTCCACCGTTCGTCTTCTTCTCTTATACGGCGGGTTTGCCGGTTTTTCTCTCTCGCTTCCGTGCTTCCCCTGGTAACCCCCGTGTTTTACGTCACAACACTATGAACTGTGGGCAATTCCCTCAGGCAACGTCTACAGATATGCAGACTTATGAAAAGGGTGCATAAAGGGCTCAAAATGTCTGCGAGTGTTCTCATGCACTTGACGGTCTGACAGCGGGACAGCCCTAAGCTCTCACAGACTTAACGAGATCACATCAAAGTGTGAGTGTGGACATTGGAATTGATTCCCAGGGTCAAACAAGAAAAATTCATTAATGGCGACAAAAATGTATGACGTTAAGCATTTTCAATTAATTGCACGCGTTAACTTTCACAGCCCTGATACAGTATATATATATATATATATATATATATATCTATATATCTATATAGACACATATATATATAGATAGAGAGTGAATATATACTTCATTTCAGGGTGCAGTATATATATATACTGCTTTCAAATAAGGTTTCACCACTGACCAATTCCTTTTTCACAGAGCTTTAGTACTCGAGGCCGGTCTCGGTCTTGAGTCCGTTCTCGAGACCACTTTTTGAGTGTCTCGGTTTTGTCTCAGTCTCGGTTGCATATGTACTCGGTCTTGACTTGGTCTCGAACTTTGAGGACTCGTAAATTCTTCCCGTGATCAGCCTGGTAATAATCAGCCCAAAATTAACCAAATACGCCCCCCTCAATAATCATAAAAGACCAATTTGTCACCGCAATAATTTATTATTGTGATAATTCGGGCAATATCTTTGTGAATGTTGGTGCGTTTCTTTCCCCTCTGATCCCTATTTCAAAGCCGGGTCAGCCCACTTTCCAAGTCCTTTCCATTAGCCTTTTATTAATTAAACTGATCTCTCTTGAATGACATGTCATGCTTTACCCTTCACCTTTGTACCGGAGTCCTATGAGAGAATTTGAAGCGGGAGATCCGATCTTAGTCAGACCTGACATATGAATGGTAAATATCCACTTTTCAACTAACTTACCTTTATCAGTAAGATCATGAAAAGGTGCTTGGCCATTTCACTTGAATTTTGAACTTCGATTGGAATACAATACAACTGGGATGAATGGACTTTTGACAAGCTAGTGACCGCTAATATCTCGAACAGGCTAGCTAGAACAGCCTACAGCACAGTTGCATCTATCGTTAGCTACAGTAGCTAGCCTTGCTGGAATATTAACAGTTAGTGGCCAGTTTATCAAAAGCCCAATCCATCCCAGTAGTTGATTGTTGTTCAATTTTTTCTTTGAAATGGGTTACAAAACGCAGGCTACCTTAGATTGCTCTGATATGTTTTTTCCTTCATAACTTTCATCCCTTTCTTTGCTTTGGGGTGGCGTTGTCATTATATTTTGCCGTAGTGCACGACCTTATGAAAAAGACAAAGACAGCAGCTGATACCTGAAACTTTGCACTAAGTTGTTGGATGCGTTAGGCATTATTAACAGCGTAATCATTTTTTCATCATGTTCTGTAATAAAGGAGACCACCTTGGCAGTAATAGAGCTGACATTTCTATTTTAAGGAAATGTCCACTATGTATGGCTGATTGTATTATTTCACTCATTTAGCAAAGTGAGTCTGAATCAGAAGCAGAGAGTCAGAGAGATGAGAGGGACAGTAGGGTGGATGCTGAGGTGAGTGATAACAAGGATGCTACAGAATTGCCCTCTGGACCTGTTGAGTTTTAAATGTGTTATGGTGCACTGTGTAACAGTTTCTCTATTTAGAAGACTTCTGGCCTAAATATGTTGTTCTCCATGATACTAAGTTATGCGCATGAGTTAATTCTACATAACAAAAAATAGCATGAAAACATAGTTGATGTAAAGATAATAGTATATGTTTGTATAATTCAGAAAATCTGAATGTGAAGTAGGCTGAATATTAAATTAGAATGTAAAAATAGAAGAGTTTTGATAAAGTTACCTTTTTTGAGTAATAGGTAGGGCAGATAATGTGTCTGGATCATTCTCATGCAAGTGTGCCTAACAAAGTATGTGCTGCTTAATTATCATGTTGATATTGTGCATATTTCACTTCATTTAAGCTTCTTGAATGTTTACCGACATCATTCATTCGATGCATTGGAGATAGACTGGGTATAACATTTGTATATTTTTGTACATTTGTACAAGTCTTTACGATTAGTCCCTAAAAAACAATTATGCATATGCTAACACAGGAAGTTGCACACCTGCCTCAGACTTTGTCCGCCCTAATTTGTCACTATTTTGCTCTTGGTAAAAGGCGGTGTATTTCTTCCAAAATGACCATACAGCCGTGTTCTGCCTTTGGCTCCTCCAGGTAGTCTACTTTTCTCCAGCCAATAACTATCACTAGCTACGATGAACACGTGCAGATGGTTGCTAGTGTGTGATCCTGTGCATGTACTTAATTCTTCTCTGCATGCTCGGGATCATGTCAGTGAAATCAGCTGTTATTTGTTGCTGATATGACTGGTCAAAAGACCAATGAAAAACACCTGAATAGGTTTTTCTATGTAAATGCAGATTTTAAATTAGCGGTAAGGCTCAATTCGTTTTTTCTGCAATTTAAACATGTTGCCAATTCAGTATTCATGGGAAATATACCATACCTCCATAATATGAATACAAAAATACTGTACAGTTTGATGTCATATTATGGTGATGATCTGACACATCTATAATCACAGTCTCGAAGTGGACTTGTGTTGTTCTGGTCTCGGTCTTGACTCAACCCTTTCCCTGCTGTTCCGGTCTTGGTCTCGCCTCCCTTTGGTCTCGGTCTTGACTCAGACTCAACCCTTTCCCTGCTGTTCCGGTCTTGGTCTCGCCTCCCTTTGGTCTCGGTCTTGACTCAGACTCGACCCTTTCCCTGCTGTTCCGGTCTTGGTCTCGCCTCCCTTTGGTCTCGGTCTTGACTCAGACTCGACCCTTTCCCTGCTGTTCCGGTCTTGGTCTCGCCTCCCTTTGGTCTTGGTCTTGACTTGGACTTGATTTGCTTCCGTCTTGGTCTTGACTTGGTCTCGCTTTAGGTTGGTCTCGAACACAGATCAGATTTTTCAGCATTTCAAAGACCAACTTACAAACAACTACACTCTTTCAACTTTTTAAATCATGACATGATTTACATACTACATAGCTGTTAAACATGCCAATTTGTACTGTTGTTAGTTAAATGCAAAGCTAATTTAGCAAGCACCCATTCATGTTAATCATTGTTTCTGCTTGCAGCAATACATATACCTCTGCATATATAATTTAGTATTCCATGTCTAATACTCTGAGAAACAGAGGATCTTGATTGATTTGATTGAATAAATTATTGCCTCAAGGTCAGATCCTATTCAAAGTGTTTTTTCCCCCTCAGTTAGCATTGATTATATGTTCCCTTGAACGTGATCTCATTTGGTGTAATAAAATATGCTGAAAAACATCCAAGGTATTAGTAATATTATATGTATATTCATTTTCACCCACACTGTCCAGATTGACCAGAATATTCTCCACTTTCCATTTTGAGTCAATTAGTCAGTTATAATATGTTTCATAATATGAGGTATTTTTACATCTTCTACTGAGCAGTTATCTCTACCTGCAGGGTGAAGCAAGGGCTACTGCTCTCAGAGAGAGGGGGGTAGCGGTATGGGGTTGGGTGCTGAATGATCTAAAGGTAGGGCCACCTTTCACAGTGAAGAGATAGGGGCCCTCTGTGATCTGTTCAGTCACCTCAAAACCATTACAAGCATGTAGAGCCTGTCAAACATGGGTCTCCCTGGCCATTCCAATCAGTCCCTCCACTGTCCTACAAATGAGCTGGTGCTCAGTCGGACAGGCCTGCACATAATAAATGAGGACGGTCCTTCATGGGGGAAATGAAGGCAGCACATCACACTTAAAAAAACCAGGACTTTCCCCTCTCCCTTTGCCTCTCTTGTGTTGGAAGCTAAGAAGCGGCGGTGCTAGTGGAGGGTGAAAGCATCTGGATCATGACCTTTCCTCAGGCGCGCTGAGAGAAATTAAAAGTAGACATCTGAAGAAACAGAGCAGGGCTTCCAATCTACTGAGCACGGCTCCAAGGTTCTTTTTAACTTGCTGCAAATGGGACAGTTTATAAAACTGAACCCGTGGCCTAATTATTGATTATATTACAAATAATCTGTAGATTTAAATATCCACTCCAGGATCTTAAGCACAACAAGTATGTAACATATTGTCAGATTTGCTTTGCAAACATATTCAAACCACTGACCTATTCTCTAATTTTACTGAATGACATATACAGCACATTGACATTTCTGTATTTGTTATATTTCATATTTTCATATTAACACAATAATTATTAAAATTATATTTCATATTTTCATATCGGCACAATCAATTATTAAAATAGGGAATATGTTTCATGTTGAGAAATATTTTGCTGGCATAAATATTCAACCCCTACACATTAATGTTTGGTAGAGTCGTCCTTCGCTGCAATAACAGCATTAAAAGGATAAGAAAAAAAAAGTAACTATAATACTGTTAGCTGTATTGGCAGGCCATTTATTGGCATACATCATGTCTGCTTCTGAAAAGCATAGTTAGCTAGCTGGTGAACTATGTACTAATGCATTTCTATTTCAAGAAAAAATATTTGTAAATGCTGCACTGCTAATTTATAATAACTACACACACGATTGGGTGACTGCTTTGGAAATCAGTCTGTACAAGGTCACAAGGTTCTGTGGAATGTTCTTAGTGATCAGCTGTGCATAGTCACAGCTGACACAGGATTGTGACAATAACAGGCCAGAGACAGCTGGCTTCATGAAAACTCTTATAATGTTAGCTAGCAGCTGCTAACTTACAGTAGCAACAGAAGTTAGCTAGCTTTTGTGGATAATATTGTATACATCACTTTTTAAGGTGGTAGTGCCTTGAGCAGCACTATGCTCTTAGAAACAAAGGTGATGTATAAAAACCAAAATTGTTCTTCAGCTGTCCCAATGGAAGAAACTTTGAAGAACAAGGATTCTACATGGGATTTAAAATTCTTCTACTGGGAACAAAAAATAATAATTCATCCGGGACCATAAAGTGTTCTGCTTTTAGAGACAGCCAAATGTCCCTTTTTAGGACCCTTTATTCTAATAGTTTAGGGAGCCCCATCCCTTTCATGTTGCATGAAGTAGATGTGACTGGCAATTTTTTTAAATTGTCAAATAAAAACAAAAAACTGACAGAAACACAAAACACGCTACTGTAGATGTAAAAACGGCAAGACTAAGACTTGTTCATTAAAGTAAGTTAACAATATTTATATAATTATTGTTTTAATTATAATAAAGGTTAACTCCTCCCAACTCTCAGAATTCACGTCTACAGCAATGGCTATAAAAAATGTGCATGCCGCCAACAGTGGGGTAAACAATTGCCTGTATAAGAACAGACCATAAAAAAAGACCATGTTATTTTTCACAGAAAATGTCAAACTATTGTTTAAATACATTTAACATTCTGGCCCATTTCCCTCATTACAACAAGAGCTTGGTAGCAAGGAATTCGAATTGAGCTGTGATTTGAAATAGACTGTTAAAGAAGTCTGATTTAAAATGTTGTAATTGCCTAGGAGAGATTAAGTTTACAGTTTCAGAAGAGACGAGAGAGGACTTTCTAGATAGGAGGCAGATTACAATTTATATTCTTCAATTTCCTGTGGAATAAGTGACTTATTGCATGAATAAATAATTAAGTTCCATACAAATGAGTTAGCCTTATAAAATATACTATATCAGTACAGTTTAAGATGCTTGTTGTACAGCAGTTCAGGGTGCAGTAGGAAAAAAAAAATCTTTTATTTGAGGCCTTATCTTACTGTTTGCTCACAAATCACACTGCATCTATAAAACTTGACACTGCATTGTAACTTTGTACCAAAGAGAAAAACATATTTTGTATCTGCTTAGAGTAGCTAATTTGCTAGTTCATGCTGTAGTTTATGTACCAAAACATATTTGTCTTACCTGAATGTAAACAACGGAGGGGCCACGGCAGCAGGACAAAAGAAAGAAAATGAAAGAAAGAGAATTTTATGAAAAGACATGTACAAGTTGACAAATATTTTATTTTATGTTATGAAACTATTTCCACAACAGCGAAAGATATTACTGTAGATGTAAGTTTTTGTGTTTTACATAAGTTTCAGAACTGAGAGACATGATTTTTGTAAACAAAATGTGGGAAATAGTAAATAGGGGGGTCTACAAGTAGTTAAAGTGTGAGAAAGGGCGTAGGTAGGACATTTCACATATTCTGCTGAGTTGAGTAGATTTGAAAATGCCACAATTTAAAACCCAGTATGGTTGCCCAACATACTTTACATGTTATTTGCTTGTTGAGGCATATTACTACATATTATTACTCACATGTAATAGCTAAAAGCTGTCTTCTTTCCCTCTTCTGCACATATGTCTCAAACACTGGCTTGGCAAACTATCACATTTGCACACCAACATGTAGACAAAGTACATTTTGGGTAAAAGAGGAATAATACTACTGAAGTCTAATAGAGGGAGTATCTGGACACACAGCCCAGCCTTGCAAATCTCCCGCCTTGTGTATGAGAGCCAACCCTCACCCACGGCTGAATACTGATGTGTCTGACTGATTGCCATGTCTGTGGGATCTAATTTGAAAGGTGGACAGTGATGAATGTCTTTCCTCCACTTTCTGGCCGTCTGATGTATTATGCATCCCCGTCTGATGTGAGTAGTTGATGAGGCGCTCTGCAGAGGGGGGCATCCATGTCCAATGCACCCTGACATGGGTAATATAAACGACTGCAGCTCCACACTCTCATTTTCCACCACACAGTTCACGTGGCAAGCTAATAGGGCCACCAGTAATAGGGGATGACTGACTTCCACTCGGGCCACCTTGCATTCTGATGGGCCATGAATCCAACAAACTCTGTTAACATTGTGGCTGAATGAACCATGCTCCCTGTCAGAGACTAGTCTAATTGTTAGAGACACACCGTCAGTGGCAGCTCGCGAATAGTGCTATCGGCTGCCCAACAGCCACTGTGATCATCTGTCTGTGTGCATCCCAGTTTTCTACATGAAAAGAAGGTGTGTTCACTTCAGTTCTCTAACAGACAGAAAGCTAGAGAAAAGTGGCCTTACCGTTACTACTTGTCAGAAACAAAAACCCATGATTTAAGACAATTGCTTTGATCTGTGGCTACTGGGTAGATGTGGTGTTTTGATGCTGACATCATGTTGCCAGCCATAAAGCTGCAGGACTGAAACCCTGCTATTATCCTTTAGGAGAGAGAGAGGCCTGCCTGCTTGGTGCTGGGCTGTATTTTGTTCTCTCCTCAGGAAAACAGCATGGGTAATTGAGGCTCTGCTGAGGGAGCAGTGTTACCTCGGCTCCTTCTTTGTTTAAGTGTCCAACAGGAGACCACTCTCTGACACATCCCGGGCTCCTGAGCCCCATCAGCCACACATGTTAATGTGCCAAAGCCAAATTGACTGAGACAGAAAAATGAAATATCCATGCGCACAGCAGGCTCCATGTGAGCCCTAACCAGTTTATGGAGGTCCTAATTGAGCCGTTTACACAACAGCGCTGGTTTTTTTGTAAGATTTTGGCCTCCTCTACCAGTCTTAGTTTGATTTTCTACCATAGTCTACTTAGCTCACAGTAGCCGGGATGTTCCCCTGGGAACTCTGGCATTTAGTAAACTGTAAATCATTCAGTAAATATGTGTATCATTTGCATTCACGATAAACTAAATACCAATACTAAAAGTGACAATGATTAAAATATATGTTGCGATAAACTATACTATATAGCATGGGTGGTAAAACTATAGCCTGTGGGCCAAATCCAGCCTGCGAAACAATTCAACACTCAGTAGGTATAAGCATGAAAGTCCAAAAATAGATTGAAAGTATGTAGAAATTATTATGCTCTATACCTGTTTTTATTACTGCCCTTTTGTGGGCAGCAAATAATTTTTGGAAAATTATACAGCTCTGGAAAAGATTAAGAGACCATTGCAAGTATCAGTTTCTTTGGTTTTTCTATTCATAGGTATGTGTTTGAGTATAATTAACAGTTTTCTTTTATTCTATAAACTACTGACAACATTACTCCCAAATTTCAAATAAAAATATTGTCATTTATATTATTTACTTGTGGTCAAAATTACCAAAGAAATATTCATTGTTTTCAGACCTCAAATAATGCAAAGAAAACAAATTCATATTAATTTTTCAACAACAAAATACTAATGTTTTAACTTAGGAATAGTTCAGAAAGCAATATTTGGTGGAATAACCATGATTTTTAATCACAGCTTTCATTCGCCTTCGCATGCTCTCCACCAATCTGTCACATTGCTGTTGGGTGACTTTATGCCACTCCTGGCACAAAAATTCAAGTAGCTTGGCTTTGTTTGATGGCTTGTGACCATCCATCTTCCTCTTGATCAAATTCCAGAGGTTTTCAATGGGGTTCAGGTCTGGATATTGGGCTGGCCATGACAGGGTCTTGATCTGGGGGTCCTCTATCCACACTTTGATTGACCTGGCTGTGTGGCATGGAGCATTGTCCTGCTGGAAAAACCAATTCTCAGAGTTGGGGAACATTGTCAGAGCAGAAGGAAGCTGGTGTTCTTCCAGGATAACCTTGTACTTGGCTTGATTCATGTGTCCTTCACAAAGACAAATTTGCCAGATTCCAGCCTTGCTGAAGCATCCCCATATCATCACTGATTCTCCATCAAATTTCACAGTGGTTGTGAGACACTTTGGCTTGTAGGCCTCTCCAGGTCTCAGTCTAACTATTAGACAACCAGGTGTTGGGCAAAGCTGAAAATGAGGATGACCTTACTCCATTCCTCTATGGTCCAATCCTTATGGTCTTTTGCAAACTTCAGCCTGGCTCTTCTTTGCTTCTCATTGATGAATGGTGTTTTTCTAGCTTTGCACAACTTCAGGCCTGCCCCTAGGAGCCTGTTTTGAACCGTCCTCGCCGTGCACTTCACCCCAGCTATTGTTTTCCATTCTTTTTGTAGGTCACTTGATGTCATCCTACGGTTGTTGAGTGACATTAAAATTAGTTGACGGTCATGTCGATCAGTGGACAGTTGTTTAGTAAGATGAGGTGTGTCTGTGTTAGAATTTATGGATGGAATGGATGGCTGAATGGATGAATGGAATGGCTGCCTTACATGTAGAGATGCTGGTTTTAAGAAAAATTAGGAGTAATCTATGATTTTTTTCCAGAGCTGTATATTTAAAAAGATATGTGCCAACCTGCACTGAATTTCCAAATCCTGATGTGGCCCTCAAGCCAAAAAGGTTTCCTTAACGCTGCTGTAGAGAGTAATCATCTACAGCCCTGTTTCCAAAAAGGTTGGGACTCTGCATAAATGCAAATAAAAACAGAATTCAATGATGTGCAAATAATGTATCCCTATGATTAATTGAAAATAGTACAAAGACAATATATCAAATGTTGAAAATTTTATTGTTTTCTGAAATATACATGCCCACTTAGAATTTTATGTCAGTAACACATTTCAGAAAAGTAGGGACATGGCCATGTTTACAGTACCAATGTGTTGCATCACCTCTTCTTTTAACAATACTCTGTAAGAGTTTCGGAACTGAGGACACCAATTGCTGTAAAGTGAAATGTATTCCCATTCTTGCATGATATAGGACTGCAGCTGCTAAACAGTTCTGGGTTGCTTCATCCTATTTTTCATTTAATAATGTGTTGAATGGGGGACAGGTCTAGACTGCAGGCAGGCCAGTTTAGCACCCAGACTCTTTTACTACAGCGCCATGCTGTTGTGGTATGTGCAGAATGTGGTTGGGCATAGTCTTGCTGAAATAAGCAAGGCCTTCCCTGAGAAAGATGTTGTCTGGATGGCAGCATATGTTGCTCCAAAACTTGTATATATTGTTCTGTATTAATTGATGTGCAAGTCACCCATGCCATGTGTACTAATGCACCCCCATACCATCACGAATGCTGGCATTGGAAATGTGCGCTGATAACAAGTGGGACGGTCCTGCTTCTCTTTTGTCTTGAGGACGCAGTGTCCATGATCCCCAAAAATAATAAAAAATATTGACCACATCAGACTACAGGACAGATTTAAATGAGCTTGGAAGACTTGGTTTTGGATCTTATTTATATATGGTTTATTCTTTGCATTGTAGAGTTTTAACTTTAATTTTTGGATGCAGCGATGTACTGTGTTTGCAGACAATGGTTTTTGGAAGTGTTGAGCCCATGCAGTGATTTCCACTACAGAATCGTGTCTGCTTTTAATGAAATTCCGCCTGAGGGCCCGAAGATCACGCCATCCAATATTATCCTTAACTTGTTTCACTGTTTGCCCCGTGCAGTCTTCCACAGAGTGATGGACCCCTCCCCATCCTCTCTTCTGAGAGACCCATCCTCTGAACATATCTTTTAATACACAATCATGTTACTGACCTGTTGCCAATTGACCTAATACATTTTTAAGCATTACACAACTTTTGTTGCCTCTGTCCCAGATGTTTTGAAACGTGTTGCTGGCATCAAATTGGGCATATCAAATGTCTCACTTTCAACATTTGATATGTTGTGTTTGTACTATTCTCTATGGAATATAGGGTTTAAATCAGTATTTTACAACCCTGCTCCTGGGCACCCCCCTGCCCTTTGTGTTTTAAATGTCTGCCTGCTTTTCCACACCTGATTCAAATGATCAGCTCATTTTCAAGTCCTTCATGAGCTACATCAGGTATGTTGGGGCAGGGAGAGAACTAAAACATGCAGGGCAGGGGGGCGTCCAGGAGCAGGGTTGAGACACACTGGTTTAAATGATTTGCACATCATGGCATTCTGTTTTTATTTAGATATTGTGTTGCGCCCCTACTTTTTTGGAAACAGGGTTATACTTGTCATTCCACATACTGTACACTGTTTTCAATGTATTTTACTTTTCCACATGTATTATCTGAAGTCTGTTAAGCATGGCACTCCTTTGTATAAACCTGTATGTAAATGATGTGTCAGGAAGCATTGTTTACTAGTCAGGGAGGGAGAGGTGAGACATCTTTAATTCATCAGAAAAACAGACTTTTCAGGAATACTTTCAGTTGAGGGTTTACATGGACCATGCTGGCTTAATACTCACTCACTATGCAGAGGAGGCCTTTATTATAAACTACTGGATAATAGGTAAACATGCTATGTGCAAAATGCAGCCCCAGAGCCACTGATTCATGGTGGTGAACTGGATGTTCACAATATGAGGATTCTTCGTTAGTCTTTTAAGGGAGACCGGTCTTATGCCAGTTTGCCACTGTTGGTTTATTTTATACTGGGCAGCAAATATAATTCTATCATGTCATGTCATTCATTGAATGTCTGATTGATGTTTTGTCTAATTTTACATTATAGTGGCTTGAGAATACAGCAATTCTATCATTTTGTCAACAACTGATTGCAATGTTATTATTACAAAATGCTGCATATAGCCTCCTCTGTCCCATATCTTGCTAATGTTAATGCAAATATGAAACCCCTTTACTTCTCTTGCTTGCAACTAGTTTCCTCAACATAGCGGGCTGTACTTGTTACTCAGTAAAATGTTACTGAGTTATATTTTATGTAAGGAAATTAGTCATTTGAAGTTTTTTATTAGGTCCTAATCTGTGTATTTTACATGATTGGAAACAGATGTGTGGGCATGAAACAATTCTTAGGTCTTTTATTTAAGCTCATGAATCATGAACCCTTGTTATTTCACATTGAAGAAACATACAATGTATTCAGAAAGTTTCATTTTTTCAGCATTTTGTTGAGTTACAGCCTTATTCTGAAATTGATTAAATATATTTTTCTACATACAAAACCCCATAATGACAAGGCAAAAACAGGTTTTAAGAAATGTTTGTAAATGTATTAAACATTAAAAAGGCTCAGGTGTATCATCTTTCCATTGATACTCCTTGTTATGTTTGTACAACTTCATACACACAGCACCTGTAGTAAATTTAATTGATTGGGAATGATTTGGAAAGGCAGACACCTGTCTATATGAGATCCCACATTTTACAGTGCATGTCACAGCAAAAACCAAGCCATGTCCAAGGAATTGTCTGTAGAGCTCCAAGACAGGATTGTGTAGAGGCACTGATATGAAAATAGATTTCTGCAGCATCCCATCTGGTATCTGAGAGAATTCTCTGGTCTGATAAGAACAAAATCTAATTATTAGGCCTGAATGCCAACCACTACGTTTGTCAAAAACAAGGTACCACTCATCACCTGGCTAATATCATACCTACTGCAAAGTAGATGGTGTTGGGAGCATCATGCTATTGGGTGATGATTCTCAGCGGCAGGGACAGGGACACTGGTCAGAATTGAGGTAAGGAAGAACGAAGCAAAACACAGAGGTCCTTGAAGAAAAACTGATCCAGAGTGCACAACACGTCAGACTGGGTCAAAGATTTATCTTTCAGCACAACACTGACCTGAAGCACTCAGCCAAGACAATGCAGGACTAGTCTGTGAATGTCCTTGAGTGACCCATCCCAAGCCTGGACTTGAACCTCATTAAACATACTTAGGGAGATTCTGAAGATCCAATCTCACAGAGCTTCAGAGGATCTAGAAGGAAACAGCCCAAATCCAGGTGTGCAAAGCTGGTAGAGTCATATCCAAGAAGACTGAAAGCTGTGATTGCTGCCAAAAGGGCTACTACAAAGTACTCAATAAAGGATCTGAACACTTATGCACATGAGATATTTCAGTTTTCTATTTCTATAAATTGGCACCAATTTCAAAAAAAATTTTTGCTTTGTCATCATTATCAAGTATTGTGTGTAGTTTGATGGCAAACAATTGATTTAGCAAATTATAAATTAAATCTATAACACAGCAAAATGTGGAGGAAGTGAAGAGGTCTGAGGCGTTGCAGATGGAAGCAGGACACAAGCACAAGGAGAAAGCAGCCCTTTAATAAAATAGCTAAACTGTAACAGAACCAGAACTTGTATCAAAATAGAACAATGTACAGAGAAAAAAAATCCAAACAATGACTGACAAGATACATGAGGGAAGAAGGAACCCTTAAAAGGAACAGTGATCAGGAACACAGGTGATGAAAATGACAATGAACAGGTGTCCCTGCCCCATATGAAAGAGAGGGTCTTGGGTCTCATTGGCCCGGCCAGGACGTGACAGGGTCTGAATACTTTCAAAAAGGCACCGTTTAACAATTAGGACAAAATAAATTCAAAGGGGCAGGCAGATAAGCATAACAGGTAAGTGTAATAGAAACTACATTAAAAGAACAACCAAACACATACCAGAGCATAGCTCCTACAACTAATATTCTGCAAATAGGAAAAATATCAGCTGAAATTAAGTTTAAGGAAAAGCAGGCTGTGATAGCAAACTTCAGAGGTCTGTGATGTGTGGTATAGACAAGAGCAGTGATGTGTGGTATAGACAAGAGCAGTGAAGTAGGACGACGTAAGAAGAGAAGTATTCTGTTGGGAGGGCGACAGGCCACCTCTGAGCTGAGTCTGAGTTTTCATACTAATGCAAAAGTGTATTGCCACATTAATATTGCCACACACACGTATACACAATTATTACCAGCTCATGTTAGCCCCACATTTTTTTTTTTTACTTTCTTCCTGTTGTAATATACTGATAACTGTGAACAAGTGAAAAATAAAAAAAACTACGAAAACAGAGACATACTCATTTTCAGGCAGTCTATTTTCAGTCAGGGACAGCTCTTTTCCCTGTTACTGAATTAATCAAATCCAAAGGACATCATCTTCAAACTCGACATCCGCCTAAAGGCGAGCATCTCATTCCGTATGCAGACGAAAAAACTTCACAACATCCTAAAAATACTGCCGCTCCTGGAAGAGAGGTGCTCCACCAGTCATAAGGGAAGCATGAGTAACTAGCAAGCTCAGGGGAATAGACATTGTGATTAGATGCAAAAACTCAGCTTTCATAAACAGCATTAGCTCTTGCTAGACATCCCACCCCTCCTACATATCCAAGGCCTTTTTGCCAAGCTAGGAAGTAGGTTTTGTTTCTCCAAGGCTCTCTTTCTCTCTACTATGTTACAACAACCATAACTGTAGACATGTCAAGCTAGATTTTAGACTATGATTAGAGTCCATGTTTGCCAACTGGTCAATGTCTCAGTAACAATGTGTGAATCCTCTGACCAGAGAAAATAATTGATTATTTTGCCAACATAATGTACTGGGTTTAGAGTGTAGAAATGTCATTGAGGTGTCTGCAGAGACTTTACTACATAGGGGGCAGTTTTCCAGAATTTACTACTGGACTGAAAACCTCTTCCTAGCTATAGGGATAATAAAGGATGGAGTTGCCATGGATACTAACGATATGACACAAAATGTATTTCAATTTCAAAAGGTAATGGAAGCAGACAATTTAGCACCCTATCACTCACTGTCAACGCCAGTTACCAACAAATTTGTCTTACTGTCAGTTAGTCACACCCTGGACTCCTTGTTTATTACTCTGTGGCTCCAATTCAACTAAAATAAAAAAAATGAAAAGCTGTTTTCAGCATTTTTATTAGCTGAAAAGTAAAGATTGTGTGTAGTATCATGATTACTCTAAACCTAACAGATAAATGTAACACAAAACAAGATTGGACTGCACAATATAGATTATATCAACTGTGAATCTATCTACAATGAACATATTAGAAACAAAGATAGCAACAGTTATCAATATTGTTAAAGAGGACATTCCTAATGTATTCCCATCTTGTGGAAGTTAACTGAATTATAGCAACAACACATTCAAACCAACTCTCCTCAAGTTTTGCGACAGTTCTACTTTTTCTCAACAAATAATAATAATCAAACCTAATGAGTCTCTACACAGTTTAGTGCTTGTTTTCACTCTTGAACCAACATTGTTTAAACTGCGTAGATATTTAGCAACCAGGAAATGTTTGATGGATTTCACTTGCCCCGACTGCCACTGCGCTTTGAGGACAGATGCTTGTGTGTCTTAAACTGACTCATTTAAGTCAGATTAATTAACAAATCAACAAATCTACTGCAAAGTAGGTATGATACGTACCAAAAAGCCACAATTGGAACTTTGCAATTTCCTAATTCTACACTAAACCATACTTATTCAATTTCTATTGTAGTGAGATAATTCATTAAAGGCTTGCCTTCCACTGGATAGCATCCTGCAAATTATCAGACTCAAATTAATGTAGCCATTTGGTGTGCAAACTACAGCTTTAGGAAAATGTGTAGTGTAGCAAATGCAGCATTTAAGTAATATGTATGGTCTACTTTCTGCACCATGAATAACCCTGGTTCTTTCGTGGGGAGCGAGTGAAAGGATTGCTATAAGCAGGCTCGCACACACTCACTGACATACACACACATAGCCACAGTCTCTCGCCCTCTTATACACACTCTTAAGCTGCAAAGTGTAGCTCTGGCTTCACCAGTGAGGGGCGGAGCAGGCTGTAAGAGCTGAATGGAAGTCCTAGTGCCTTCTTTCTGACCTTGCCTGAGACATCAGCAGAGCAATGTCGTGGCTAGGGTTGTGGCAGTATGTTTGTGTGGAGGCCCAGACAGATCTCTCTCGATCACTGTCCTTCTTGACAGGCCTATATTATTAGAGAGGGCTGAAAGTTGAGCTGGACATGGATACAAGAATCTGGTCTATAGTTCATACTTTCCAGTGGTAACAGACAGCCTGCATTTAATTGCTTTCATATGGCTAATCCAAATTAAGCATGCCCACAAAATAAGATATTCCATTTCATTTGGATAGCTGGTGATTCCACAAAATCTTTCCCTATTCTTTAGAAAGCACTTGCAATACCAAGACAGCTGAATGGATAATGTTAATGTCCAGAAAAATGACCAGAAAATGTTTTTTTGTTGAAGTTGTTTGTACAGGACAATATATTTTCTGAGACACAAGAGCACATTTTTTTTCTGTTTAGTGGCTTAAAGGAAAGTACATTTCAGTAGGAAAAACTTGGTTAATTAAACCAGATGCTCTATTGTGTAATGGCAGCATTCTTACTCAAAGCCAAAAGACCAGAAATAACTGTAATATCAGAAGAATGATAGAATTATCTTCATGCCATAATTCATGCAGTTCTTTTTATGTCTAAAGATTTATCTCAGCAGTAGTTGGTTACATTTCCATCATTATAATCATGTGATGGAGGAATTAGAGCAGTTCATTAAAATACGTGCTTTCTCTCCTCTAGCCCTCGTCATTTCTGTACTCAAGAGCTGAAATGCATTTGCAGGATGTCAGCCCTGAAAACAGTAAGGACGTCCTCAGAACTTAAGGAGATTTTATCATGGCCACATGGACTTTTCCCTGTTTGCTGGGAACACTACATGTTTAATTGAACATAATTTTTTCTTGCAATATTCACTCAGTCTATGTACAGTAAATATGCATTCTACATTGTAATAATGCAGACTCGATAGGTATTTTAATTGAACAGTAAATGCCATGTTTTACATCACAGAGAAATACAAACTGGAACTGTGTGCACGTTATGCAATAAAAGGAGAGAGCACTTTAAGCCATGCTTTTCACACCCTGGACTGTACTGTAGCTTTTGTCGGCTTTGACAACAACCCTTTCCCTTTCTTCTCCTCATACAGAGATGGCACTGTCACAGAGGGAGTGCTACTACTCCTCAAAAAAGGGAAAGGGCCTTCAAGTCTGAAAGTTCTCCCTTTCTCCCACTCTTGATTCTCTCTCTAAGTTGCATGTGTGATTCCCACAGGCTGTGGTTGATTTATGTGCTAAAAATGTGTTGGTGGTGTTCACGCAAACCTTATTTCACTGCAAAGTCTGCGCTGCCTTTTCAACCCAAGCCACCTCCTGATGGAATTGCCTGGTGTTGGAACCCTGTGCATACTCAATAGGATGGTATCCTTCATACTACTATGACAGATAAAACTACTACCAGAGGAGTGTCTTTCTAAGAATAATCATACATATTATATTGACTCTACCATTCTAAGATTGAAAGTTTGAAAGAGCTGACAAAGAGAACCGGGTGTTTCTATAGAGGCCCATCAGAGTTGCTTAGGTTCCTCATCAAGTGAAATAAGACAGCTCAAGCATATAAGTAGCGAGAGATCGTAGGGTGGTGATTATTATAACCTCTCCCTTCATTCCAGTGAGGTTTGATATCAGACCCCCATGACCTGGACATGGTAGGGTCTGTTTGGATGGCATGTTAAACCCCATCCCTGAGCCGTATGCCTGATAGAGATCTGTCTTGCTCTCAAATATGTCAGTCTTCAATTGAGGCACACTAACAGCTCAAACCCTAATTGCTCCAGGGTCGTCAATAATAATGGGAAATCCGTATCCATGACACCCTATGTCTCATTTGAGATACACAAATACTTGTTTAAAATCATATTACACAAACACACCTGTACATGTGTGTTTAACCGTACACATAAAGCACCTTATATTAGATTTGACTTTTGGGTTCGAGTCGGGACAAGCTCTCCAGCAGCTTGCTCTATAGGAGCTGTTGTACAACAGAAGGGGAAAGTGGGGCAAATACTCCAATTAGGAGGCGCTTCAAACAAATACATGACTGAAGTTCAGTTCACTAAACGCCTGATTTAATAGAGCAGGTGTTACTGCCATGGACAAAATGTGAGAGAGGTAAGATGTTGTTCTTAAACATCCCCAATGTAGATGACTACAGACAACGAAAATGGGGGAAAAAAACAGCAAGGAGGTTGTTTAATAAATTGCCTTTGCAAGCACAACATCTCATGTACAATATGCTGACATTCAATGGAAAGCTAAAACTGATATTTAATTCCCAGACAATAACTCACCATATTTCATACATTGTATTGAGTCTCAGCCAGCAAGGCTTATCTAGTGAGTTGGTGCATTAGAGAAAGCAATAGCTAAAACCTATCTGCTCCAGCCAGCAAAAGAACGGGCTGCCTTAACAAGTAGGCAAACTGTCAGTGAGGATTAATGCTCTACCTTAAACCTGAGTTAATAATAAATAGGCTGTTTACTTGTTCAAGGGGGAGGCCATAGATAACAGCCCTCAAAACCCCTCCTCTAAGTGCCAAAAAGATAAATTCTGGTTAAGTGGGGACCTGCCTGTTTTGTGGCCTCCAGTTCCCCAATAATTAATAATAAAAGAAAATTGACTGATTTACTAATAGGAAAAACTTCCAACTACTGTACATGCAAATGGAAGCGATATGGACAAGTTACTCCAACATGCTGGAACATGTCCTATAGGTCAAACAAACCAGATCCAGAGGTTAGAAACAACATTCTATTTTTTGCAGCTGTATACAATATGTACAGTACATCCATTCTGACATGAAACAGAATATTAAAACTCTTTGTACATCATACCAGATAGAATGCTCTGTTGACCAGAGGATGCAGATTTTTTTGTTATCCCAGCAAAGGTTTGCACAGAAAGCCAAGGGCTTCTTCAGAACAGGCTATATGCATCACCCTTTCAACTGCTGATGCATGCAGAAAAAATGTGGGAAACAAAACCAGAGAAGGAGTTAAGGAAATGTGTTCCATTCCCCCTCTTTCTGCGGTCCTCCTAGAGGGCTGCATTAGCCTACAGTGGGGATTTAACTAATGAGCCTCACTGCTCCACTGGGGGCATTCCAAGACTGCCTTTCTCCTACAATTGGTTCCAAAGGGTTTAAATGAGCTGGTCGCAGCAAAGCTCCTATCTGTCCAGGGGATATAAGGTAGCCTAATAAAATTGATTGAATAGATGTGGTAGAGGGATAATGCTTCCCATTATTTGCTGCCATGATGATTACGAGTCATAACTACACAATTGGCTACATTTTGGCAAGTGCACTGACAATACAGATGTTGATAATGTTAGAAGAAAGGTGTAGAGGCAGCGGTGTCACCAGCCCTGTTTTTCTGGTCAGCCAGAAATTTTTTCAACCTGACATTAACGCAGCTGGGACACCGTCTATGCAACATGCACAACAAGCACTTTGTTCAGCCCATGATGATCGTCTGAGTGTTTTGCAAGTCTGTTAATGTCCTTGTATAGAGGCCATTTAAACTGGCTACAAAGGTTTTGGAAAAAATATATACTGATAACAATCCCTGAATATGTGAGGTATGTCACATAATCTACCCTCCTGATTTGATTCCAGTCTCCACACATTTTTGAACAAAAGCACACAACATGAATTCTCTGAAATGCCAAAGTAATATGCCTACACCACAGTCGCCAAATCATCCCAAGATAAAAAAAAAATGATTATTTTAGACTACCCTTTATTTGGCAGCAAAAACGGTTCATATTCTTCAGGATACTGAAGCCTCCATACACTGGACCAAACATGTAAAAACAAATCCTGCTGTAAATCCCGACAATGTGAAGCATGGGATTATACTGGCTGTTGTTTTTTAATGTACAGACGACAGAGTGTATCACATTGCATTACTGTCGGTGCATTACACTTTTGCCAAATAAATATTTGCCTTAAGTTCCGTTTTAATACGAAAAAAGTTTACAGGTGTCTATCAAAATCTTTTGACTAAAGAAAATTGCTTTACTCAATTATATTTTTATTTATCTTATCAGCATTTACAAAATGTCATATTCTTGTAAATGTTTCAATGAGTTGTCCATTAGCAATGCTATGTGGAGGGCATACATTATACCAAATGCTTAATACTCTAAGGTATATCTGCTGGCATAAATCATTAAGAGATGTTCCTCTGAGATTCTGAGAAGGTACTCATATACACCTTGCACTGTAATCCATTAGATTTCACTTGCCCTCTGCTTTATAAACATGCATAACAAGTTGTGCTAAAACGTAACCCCTTGTTGTGATAAATTGCATAATTACAGATCAGACAAAATCTATAATCTTGCGTAGTCAGTAAGCATTGATGACTGGTGACCGAAAATACAATATTTTATTCAAGGGTGCACCATCAATACTGAGATTCATAAACAAACCAAGTAATTCTGTATAATATGTGTGGTTTGGTGAGCATTGCATCCGACACAGAATGAGTGATGTATGAAGGATCCATTTTGAGGGAGCCATTGTTTTCCTGTTAATCCAGGCTCAGCTCTGCAACCAAGTACACAGTAGGCTTCAATACACCAAGAGAACGTATTCTCTCCAGATCGTCCTTTGTTTATTTTTTCCTGACAAATATCATCAACAGGCAGAGAAAGTAGGTCTGCAACAAAAATATGAGCTGTGTCAAAAGAAATGCATTGTGACTAGCCAATTAAATTGTATTAATTTTTTCATTGTGCTTTCGACTGGCTCTTGTCTGCTGCCAAAAGGCATGTGATGGCTGTACTGTGACTCTAGTGTCAGAGAGCCCTTCAAAGACAGGGTGCATGAGGGGCCTCCTGCACCTTTGAAAGTGGAATGGAGGGAGTACCAGTTCTCTGTAGGCAAGGCTCAGGCTGATCAGAGGCTAGCCAGTTCTGCAGCAGATACAGGCAAAAACTATGATACTACAGCCACTTTCAAAGGCCCTATCTACCTACCATGTTTAGATTGCAGACAAAGAGGGAAATTAAATATTATGCTAAAGAGCAGACCTTGTCAGAGGAAAACAACTAGGCTCTAACAATGGAATAAAACTCCTACTTTTACTAACAGTCGCCATAGCATTGTAGGCATTTTAATATAGATGGCTATTGTAGCAGGAAACAGATTATTTTCAATGGAACATAGGCTATTATCAGAGGTCCATTATCAGCAACCATCGTTCCTGTGTTCCAATGGCACGTTGTTTATCACATGTTGTCACATCATTATAAAAGGCTAATTGATCATTAGAAAACCTTGTTTAGTAGGGTGGACAATAAAACACATACAAATTCACCCTAGCCTCAAAAACAGCAAAACAACGCTGGCTGAGCTTGAACGCTAGCGCGTGCCCATAGCAATTGAATTGAAACAAACCTTCCTTGAGCCTCTTCTAACCTGAATGAAGCTTAAAATTCCATTGCCTCAAAATGGAACCAAAACAGGTCTCTTTTATTTTACTACTATAATCTCATTTCACAACGAAAATGAAAAATAACAACTGGTATAGGATGTAAACCTATATGGTATTAATTGCACTTAAACCTGCGTTACGTGGAAGAATATAACATAATTGCCTTTTCTTACTAGTTCTAGTCTAGCGTTTGAAGTGAGTGAATGGCGCGGCCAAGCCATATTTTATTAAAAAGAGGAGATTCTCATGACCCAGTTGACGAAATTGAAAAATAAAAATGTTTAGATAATTGCCTCATGTCTCTCCAATGGAAACCAATGGGCGGAGCTCAGAGTTCTAAAGGAATTTTGTTTGGGGGGGACTTGCATTTGATGACATTGAATGGCGCAGCCCAGTCATGTCTTATTTTAAAGGGGAGGTCCTGCTGGTTAAAATGGTGTCCGACACTTAAAAATCTGAAAATATACATTTTGAGATATTTGCCTCTGACCGGCATCTCTCTCCCAGCCATAGGTAACCAATGGGTGGAGCTTAGAGTTCCATAGGGGATACGTTTTCGTGACTAGTGTGTTATGCCAGCAAAGCCCGCTGACCAGTCTTATGCATTTGAGAGATCTGAATGCTATACAGCGTCGTCCGAATGTATAGCATTTTCCATAGGGAAACGTAGGCGGATTCAGTGTTTGAAAAGTAATGTGTATATCTGAAATGGTGAAGGCTAATGTTAGATGTTATAGGAAAATTCTGATTAGCAGTTTGGTAAGGATGGCCGTAAACTTAGTGACATTGTAGAAACATTTTCCAAATGAAGGTATATACTTCCAAGAGATAGCGGCATAAGGACGACGATATCCTTGTGTTTTTTCCTACCCGATTAGTGAAAGACCTGCGCAGATGAGAATCAATTTGAGGCACTTTTCATAACGTGTCATGTAGTCTGTTGGCGTATTACAAATAGAGACCCTTGTGAGGCTGGGTAGCCGCGAAAAAAGGAGCATAGCAAGAACATAGCTGCGTAGCATTTTCACTCACTTCCACATAACCGCTCCACACTAAAATATTCCTGCAGGCGCGCTCTTTTCTTTACCTTTCAATATTAGTCTACATATGAGTTTGTAGTGAAAAGTGCGTTGCGCCACCCCTATCCCACCCACCTCTTAATTATTTTTTTTGCCGCGGTTGAGAGGAAAGTCTATGCAAAACACAATATAGAGAGGTTGATTTGATTTAACTAGCCTTAAGCGGGCAACGGTAGTCGTATAGCTGATTTGCTAATTTCTCATGCCAAAATCTTCCCCGTTAAAGCAGCCCTGCAGAGTAATTAATTTAAATACCATACTTTTATAAAAGACGTTTCAGAATGTCGCTATTCTTGCAAAAAAATTAAATATAATCTCCTCCCTAAAAGCAAATTAAGCAATACCACCCTCACAACAGGTGCATTGCATCCAGTCAGTATATAATTGCTAATACACCTTAATGTTTGATGCCATTATTATCTTACTGTGTCGCCTAGTGAGCTCACTTGCTCCTCTCACTCGCCATTGGTGGGTACAGGGTGGGTTAACGGATTAAATGTAATCAGTTACACTTACAAGTTACCTGTCCTTATTTGTAATCAGTTACATAATATTTTACTTTTAGATTACTTTCATATTAAAGAGGCATTTTAAAAAAAGAATAGCCTATAATCAATTTAACACCTTTTGCAGGATCAATCAATGTTAGAGTTTACATAGCTGGCCAAAAACGGAATTAGCATTTTACATTATGTGTTGTCTACAGCCTTTGGAAAGGGTTTTTAAACCATTGCTTTCTACTTCAATATGAAAAGTGTATTGACATTGTTGTATATAAAAATGAAGAGTGCTTCCCAACACACCTTTTCTCCTCAAATGTCCTGGTAATCTATTAAACAATTTCTGTCTAAATTCTTCGGTGCAACTTGTCCTGGCTTTGTTGTTCGGTGCATTTGACAAATAAACCTTGAAATTTGAAACAAAATGTAACACCATTGTTCTGAGAAAGATGCCTCCAGTAGATAAATAACATTTTATATGGCTCTGCTAATATTATCGTATATATACTCTGTTTACATTAGCCATCCAACCAACAAAAACCGGAGAAAATGTAATTAAACTAGCGCTTCATCTTTTACTAATCTGGGTATGTGAGCCCACTTTTGCGCGCATGATGATCACACACAACTGAGGCGCGCAATTCATATTATGGTTCAAATAACAATGTTTTTAAAACATTAACTAATGAACTCAAACATGCAACTTGTCATAATTATTTCGCACACCTATTCTTTTTCAATTGAAGTAATCCAAAAGTAATCATACATTGTTTCAAAAGTATCTGTAATCAGATTGCAATATATTTGTTGGTAAGGTAACAGATTACATCGTAACTAAAATGTTACGATGAAGGCTTAAAATTGACATAATTAGACAAATAATACCGAAATAAGATTTAGTAATGTTTTACAATTTCTCTGAAGAAATATTTGTAACCATGAGTGGAAAAGGTTTTGCTTTTGATGAAGCAGAAAGCCCAGGCGAACAAGGATATGATATTTAGTAGCCTGTTTGTAAAAGGAAATGTTGTGAGGCAAACATGCGGTGCATTGAAAGTCCATTGACTCTATGGGCTAGTACGCCATTTTGACATAGAACAATCAGCAAGAATTAGAACTTTTGGAACGCGTTCTGAAGTGGAGTCGGTGCCACAGCGCTCAACAGAAATGGTAGATAGAGCGAGGGTGAAAAAAGCCCCAAAATTAGGCCTGTTTTCTGGTGATTTCTTTTAAACTACAGCACACAGCTTAAATGTAAGGTAATATTATGAAACTTGACAAATACAACAATATAAGTTTCATTCGGAAAAAGCATTGTTACAATTTTCATCTGTCCAGCCTATCTTTAGACTAGTTCAGCATCTTCATTTTGTGGGTTCAATTATATGCTTTAAAATGTTCAGAAACAAAGAACATTTTTCTGAAACTCTTCAGTCATTTCTTGTTCTGAGAAATAAAGGCTATTCCATGTGAGAAATTGCCAAAATAATTAAGATCTCATATAACAATGTGCACTACTCCCTTCACAGAACAGCACGAACTGGCTCTAACCAGAATAGAAAGAGGAGTGGGAGGCCCTGCTGCACAACTGAACATTAGAGTGTCTAGTTTGAGAAACAGACACCTCACAGGTCATCAACTGGCAGCTTCTTTAAATAGTACCCGCAAAACACCAGGCTCAACGTCAACAGTGAAGAGGCAGCTCCGGGATGCTGATCTTCTAGGCAGAGTTCCTCCTCTGTCCACTGTCTGTGTTCTTTTGCCCATCTAAATATTTTCATTTTATTGGCTAGTCTGACTTATGGCTTTTTCATGGCAACTCTGCCTAGAAGTTTAATTAGTACAAGCTCTCCAAGCTGCTGTAAAAGACTAGAATGGATTTATCAATATAAAACAATACAGCTGGCCTACTATTTGAACATCTAAGGTTTGTAGCTAGCTGAGTTATGTATCCAGCTAATGTTGGCTAATTAGCTACCTACCTACATGTACTTAATAGGGATGAAAACATATATTTGTAATGAATGGGTCAAGGTGGAGTTAGGCTGGTTCCAGACACTGAGCGTGAGTGGATTTATTGTAGAACGAACACCAGACAAGGACGAGGCAAAAGGCACAGTCAGACAGGCAAGGGTCAAAACCAAAGGTCCAAACAACGAGAGGCAAAACGATACAGAATCCCAGGGCTAGGACGGAGTCGAGAAGATAACAAGGCTGGGGTCAAACATGGGAGAACAATACATTAGTAGCACTCAGAAGTAGCGAAAACCAAAGGCTCAGTATGAATGACGACAGACAAACAATACCTCACAAGGGCTAGGGAGAAGTGAACTGAACTAAAAAGGGACACAAATTAAACACAGGTGGGGACAAAGGATGAGGGTGATTGGGATCTGATGACTGGGGTGCGTTCAGGCATAGTGGAGCGTTCATGAATGCGGGAGTGAAGTTGCGGATCCAAGCCGGAGTAGGGTGTCACAATATTATCCAGCTAGCCTTTGTGCGAAACAGGAGTCTAGCGTTATTTTTATCTAATAGAGTTCCCAGAAAACACTTTAACGTTACGTAGCTAGCTAACATTTCAGTTGTGACATTTCTTAGAAGGCTGGCTAGATTCTTTCTAGCTAGATGGTTCATCAGGCACATGGCTAACATTCATCAGGCAGATTAGTAAGTAATTTTACCCAGCCATCTAAAAGCTATTTTATCTTGCTGAAGAGAATGTGGAGTAAGTCCTTAACGTGAACTAACACTATTTGTCATCTCCCCCACAATAAATCAATTACCACATGCTTACTGTCCTGTGACATCAGAATTGTCCAATTGAGCACATAGAACGCTATGCTCTGCGAGTGATGTGAGAATGTCTGGATTTCAGTAAATATCCGATCACGGATGATGATCAAATCAGTATCAGGGAAAATGCTAATTTCCGTTACTGTACTATGTTTCGGCATACTCTTAGAATTTGGAAGTCTAAATTAACATTTATGATAGGCAAAATGCTACTAGAAGCCTAACAAGGCCAGAAACAACTGAAAACTTGAGAACAATTGTGTTTAAAAAAGAACTATTGATAATGGTAATGAATGCTTTTAAATTACACAAAGCTACACTAGCTATCGTTAGCATAGTCCATGAGGTGATTGCTGGAAAATACTTTGCTAGTTATGTAGATAGTGCAAGTTAGTTCACATTAGCTCTGGCTGGATCATTTTCATGTGTTGCTGAAGTGCATGGGTGGGAGCGTTCATCAGGATGTTCCCAAATGGAGGATTTCTACAGTATTTACATATTTGCACAAACAAATTAATGGACATTTTGTTGTTTTAAGCTAATGCTGTCTGATTTAAAGGTGCACATTTAGTCTTTAGCTAGCTGTAAATGTAACTAAAGACAAATATAGCAGTTCTCTAAGCAGATAAAGGTTACTTTTATACTGTGTTCCAAAAAAGCCCTAGCAATGATCTAATTGAATTTGACGTGTACATCCAGTATGCTGCTGTGTCACCGTTTAACACATGACAGTTAAGTAAATATTCAATTTGATCTCTTACGCACAGCCAACCTCCTCTTGACATTCTAAACATGAATATGATCACTCGATCTAAGGCCAGTGTTGGCGAGACATGTTTGCTATGAGGGGGGCAGTTACTGTACATCAGCATGTAGCCTGATGTACTAGATTCCTTTTTTGTCACATAATTTTATCACATCATTTCTGTCCTTATCTACTTTCATCATCAGGATATAAAAAGGAATTAATATGATTTATTTCAACAGTGTGTGATAGGTGATTACAAAATACCATAACTGTCTGAAAGTCTTCCAGAGAGCTCTACAAAGAAGACCTTTCCCAAGATCACTGTTGGCAAAACATAGTGGGGTGACACCAACAATCACTTGCTTTCTCTGGCTTTCTCTCTTTTGTCTTGTTTTGTGAAAAAAACATTAAACATGTAGTCTTGGTTCAGTGGGGAGAACAAGTATTTGGTACACTGCCGATTTTGCAGATTTTCCTACTTACAAAGCATGTAGAGGTCTGTAATTTTTATCAAAGGTACATTTCAACTGTGCGAGACGGAATCTAAAACAAAAATCCAGAAAATCACATTGTATGATTTTTAAATAATTAATTAGCATTTAATTGCATGACATAAGTATTTGATCACCTACCAACCAGTAAGAATTCCTGTTCTCACAGACCTGTTAGTTTTTCTTTAAGAAGCCCTCCTGTTCATTACCTGTATTAACTGCACCTGTTTGAACTCGTTACCTGTATAAAAGACACCTGTCCACACACTCAATCAAACAGACTCTAACCTCTCCACAATGGCTAAGACCAGAGAGCTGTGTAATGACATCAGGGATAAAATTGTAGACCTGCACAAGGCTGGAATGGGCTACAGGACAATAGGGAAGCAGCTTGGTGAGAAGGCAACAACTGTTGGCGCAATTATTAGAAAAAGGAAGAAGTTCAAGATGACGGTCAATCTCCCTCGGTCTGGGGCTCCATGCAAGATCTCACCTCGTGGGGCATCAATGATCATGAGGAAGGTGAGGGATCATCCCAGAACTACACGGCAGGACCTGGTCAATGACCTGAAGAGAGCTGGGATCACAGTCTCAAAGAAAACCTTTAGTAACACACTATGCCGTCATGGATTAAAATCCTGCAGGGCACGCAAGGTCCCCAGGCTGAAGCCAGGGCATGTCCAGGCCCGTCTGAAGTTTGCCAATGACCATCTGGATGATCCAGAGGAGGAATGGGAGAAGGTCATATGGTCAAATGAGACAAAAATAGAGCTTTTTGGTCTAAACTCCACTCGCCGTGTTTGGAGGAAGAAGAAGGATGAGTATGACCCAAAGAACACCCTCCCAACCGTGAAGCATGGAGGTGGAAACATCATTCTTTGGGGATGCTTTTCTGCAAAAGGTACAGGACGACTGCACCGTATTAAGGGGAGGATGGATGGGGCCATGTATCGCAAGATCTTGGCCAACAACCTCCTTCCCTCAGTAAGAGCACTGAAAATGGGTCGTGGCTGGGTCTTCCAGCATGACAACGACCCGAAACACACAGCCAGGGCAACTAAGGAGTGGCTTCGTAAGAAGCATCTCAAGGTCCTGGAGTGGCCTAGCCAGTCTCCAGACCTGAACCCAATAGAAAATCTTTTTGAGGGAGCTGAAAGTCCGTATTGCCCAGAAGGATCTGGAGAAGGTCTGTATGGAGGAGTGGGCCAAAATCCCTGTTGCAGTGTGTGCAAACCTGATCAAGAACTACAGGAAACCAAAATATTAAGTTCTGCTTTTCTAATGTATCAAATACTTATGTCATGCAATAAAATGCAAATTAATTACTTAAAAATCATAAAATGTGATTTTCTGGATTTTGTTTTAGATTCCGTCACTCACAGTTGAAGAGTACCTATGATAGACTTATACATGCTTTGTAAGTGGGAAAACCTGCAAAATCAGCAGTGTATCAAATACTTGTTTTCCCCACTGTATTTGATGTACATTTTTATTCAAGTGTTTGCTGTACAAAGTCATTAAGATGTTATTAATATCCTTAGTCGCTTCAATTGAAAAATGATAATACACTTTTTGATTATGTCAAGAGGCATTTTTTAGCATCCTGTGTCACTTTACATGGAATAGCAAAAATCTCTGACTATCAGAAACATTTCTGAATGTAAGTTCCAAAATGCTTTTCTTGACCTGTCCCTGAACTTTGCTCCTACTTTCATCAGGCACAGTGTTGGAGTGTGTGCACTTCTCACATCATTGTGCGAAATTACAATGAAAACCAGATGCTGGATACATTCCTGGATAAACACACTACAGTTTTCATGTAATTGAATGGTTTGCACTATGTAGTAGGTTTATCAGTTATGACACTTTTATATATGTACAAACCCGATTCCAAAAGTTGGGACACTGTACAATTGTGAATATAAAGAGAATGCAATGATGTGGAAGTTTCAAATTTCAATATTTTATTTAGAATACAACATAGATGACATATCAAATGTTTAAACTGAGAAAATGTATCACTTTAAGGGGAAAATAAGTTGATTTTAAATTTCATGGCATCAACACATTTATGGTTGGGACAAGGCCATGTTTACCACTGTGTGGCATCCCCTCTTCTTTTTATAACAGACTGGAAACGTTTGGGGACTGAGGAGACAAGTTGCTCAAGTTTATGAAAATGAATGTTGTCCCATTCTTGTCTAATACAGGCTTCTAGTTGCTCAACTGTCTTAAGTCTTCTTTGTCGCACCTTCCTCTTTATGATGCGCCAAATGTTTTCTATGGGTGAAAGATCTGGACTGCAGGCTGGCCATTTCACTACCCGGATCCTTCTTCTATGCAGCCATGACATTGTAATTGATGCAGTATGTGGTCTGGCATTGTCATGTTGGAAAATGCAAGGTCTACCCTGAAAGAGACGACGTCTGGATGGGAGCATATGTTGTTCTAGAACTTGGATATAACTGTCAGCATTGATGGTGCCTTTCCAGATGTGTAGGCTGCCCATGCCACACGCACTCATGCTACCCCATACCATCAGAGAGGCAGGCTTCTGAACTGAGCGCTGATAACAACTTGGGTTGTCCTTGTCCTCTTTAGTCCGGATGACATGGCGTCCCAGTTTTCCAAAATGAACTTCAAATTTTGATTAATCTGACCACAGAACACTTTTCCACTTTGCCACAGTCCATTTGAAATGATCCTTGGCCCAGAGAAATGCCTGCGCTTCTGGATCCTGTTTAGATATGGCTTCTTTTTTGACCTATAGAGTTTTAGCCGGCAACGGCGAATGGCACGGTGGATTGTGTTCACCAACAATGTTTTCTGGAAGTATTCCTGAGCCCATGTTGTGATTTCCATTACAGTATCATTCCTGTATGTGATGCAGTGCCATCTGAGGGCCCGAAGATTACGGGTATCCAGTATGGTTTTCCGGCCTTGACCCTTACGCACAGAGATTGTTCCAGATTCTCTGAATCTTTGGATGATATTATGCACTGTAGATGATGATAACTTTAAACTCTTTGCAATTTTTCTCTGAGAAACTCCTTTCTGATATTGCTCCACTATTTTTCGTCGCCGCATTGAGGGAATTGGTAATGCTCTGCCTATCTTGACTTCTGAGAGACACTGCCACTCTGAGAGGCTCTTTTTATACCCAATCATGTTGCCAATTGACCTAATAAGTTGCAAATTGGTCCTCCAGCTGTTCCTTATCTGTACATTTAACTTTTCCAGCCTCTTATTGCTACCTGTCCCATCTTTTTTGGAATGTGTTGCTCTCATGAAATCCAAAATGAGCCAATATTTGGCATGACATTACAAAATGTCTCACTTTAAACATTCAATATGTTATCTATATTCTATTGTGAATGAAATATAAGTTTATGAGATTTGTAAATTATTCCATTCCTTTGTTACTCACAATTTGTACAGTGTCCCAACTTTTTTGGAATCGGATTTGTAGCTGTCTTAATCATCCTTTAAGTGGCATTTCACTCAGGGGGACCCTTCAGTGGTTTGTATCATGTTTGAGAGCATTCTAGGTCAGTGAGATTTATGTCATACATAATTGGCCTGAAGGAGAGTGGGAATTGGCTTTGTGTGTTAAACAACACTCTAGTATGTCAAAATGTATATTGAAGGGTATGTGAAATCTGATTCGTACACAGTATGTATAGATGCAATTTACCTTGTTTGATAGAGGCATTTGATGTCTTTGAGTGACAAATATTGATGCAGTTACAAGGTGGCAACATTGTCCATGATCTAGAAGACTAAAACTCTGGAGGGGTGCTGCTTTCTGCTCTGACCCAGTTCTGCCCCCAAAAACAGATATGTACAGTGAGGGTAAAAAGTATTTGATCCCCTGCTGATTTTGTACATTTGCCCACTGACAAAGAAATGATCAGTCTATAATTTTAATGGTAGGTTTATTTATTGACAGAATCAGACAGAATCCAGAAAAACGCATGTCAACAATGTTATAAATTGATTTGCATTTTAATGAGTGAAATAAGTATTCAACCCCTCTGCAAAACATGAAATAGTACTTGGTGGCAAAATCCTTGTTGGCAATCACAGAGTTCAGACGTTTTCAGTAGTTGGCCACTAGATTTGCACACATCTCAGGAGGGATTTTGTCCCATTCCTCTTTGCAGATCTTCTCCAGGTCATTAAGGTTTCGAGACTGACATTTGGCAACTCGAACCTTCAGCTCCCTCCATAGATTTTCTATGGGATTAAGGTCTGGAGACTGGCTTGGCCACTCCAGGACCTTAATGTGTTTCTTTTTGAGCAACTTCTTTGTTGCCTTGGCCGTGTGTTTTGGATCATTGTCATGCTGGAATACTTATCCACGACCCATTTCCAATGCCCTGGCTGAGGGAAGGAGGTTCTCACCAAGATTTGACGGTACATGGCCCCGTCCATCGTCCCTTTGATGCAGTGAAGTTGTCCTGTCCCTTAAGGAGAAAAACTCCCCTGAAGCAGAATGTTTGACAGTGGGGATGGTGTTCTTGGGGTCATAGGCAGCATTCCTCCTCCTCCAAATACAGTGAGTTGAGTTGATGCCAAAGAGCTTGATTTTGGTCTCATCTGACCACAACACTTTCACCCAGTTCTCCTCTGAATCATTCAGATGTTCATTGGCAAACTCAGACGGGCCTGTAGATGTGCTTTTTTGAGCAGGGGGACCTTGCAGGTGCTGCAGGATTTAAGTTCTTCACGAAATAGTGTGTTACCAATTGTTTTCTTGGTGACTATGGTCCCAGCTGCCTTGAGATCATTGAGATGATCCTCCCGTGTGGTTCTGGACTGATTCCTCACCGTTCTCGTGATCATTGCAACTCCACGAGGTGAGATCTTGAATGGAGCCCCAAACCGAGGGAGATAGACAGTTCTTTTGTGTTTCTTCCATTTGCGAATAATTGCACCAACTGTTGTCACCTTCTCACCGATCTGCTTGGCCATGGTCTTCTAACCCATTCCAGCCATGTGTGGGTCTACAATCTTGTCCCTGACATCCTTGGACCGCTTTTTGGTCTTGGCCATGGTGGAGAGTTTGGAATCTGATTGATTGATTGCTTTTATACAGGTAACAAACTGAGATTAGGAGCACCCCCTTTAAGATATTGCTCCTAATCTTAGTTTGTTACCTGTATAAAAGACACCTGGGAGCCAGAAATCTTTCTGATTGAGAGTGGATATTTTATTCATTAAAAGATTTTTGACATGCGTTTTTCAGGATTCTTTTGTTGTTATTCTGTCTCTAACTGTTCAAATAAACCTACCATTAAAATTATAGATTGATAACTTCTTTGTTAGTGGGCAAACGTACAAAATCAGCCGGGGATAAAATACTTTTTCCCCTCACTGTATGTATATATATACAGCTCCGAACAAAAAAGTTTCAGCATTCATTGCGAATGTACGATATATATTTCCAGTTGATATGCACACAAATTTTGTAAGACCTCATCTTTGTAAGTGGGAGAACTTGCACAATTGGTGGCTGACTAAATACTTTTTTGCCCCTCTGCAATAAAATGCAAATTAATTATTTAATACATACAATGTGATTTTCTGGATTTTTGTTTTAGATTCCGTCTCTCACAGTTGAAGTGTACCTATGATACAGACTTCTACATGCTTTGTAAGAGTATCTAATACTTGCTCTCCCCACTGTATACAGTGGATATAAAAAGTCTACACACCCCTGTGAAAATGCCAGGTTTTTGTGATGGTAATGAATGAGACAATGATAAATCATGTCAGAACTTTTTCCACTTTTAATGTGACCTATAATGTGAACAATTCAGTTAAAAAACAAACTGAAATCTTCGAAGGGGAAAACCTGGTTGCATAAATGTGCACACCTTCTTATAACTGGGGATGTGGCTGTGTTCAGAATTAACCAATCACATTCAAACTCATGTTAAATAGAAGTCATTACACACCTGCCATCATTTAAAGTTCAGCTGTCCTAGTAGGATTTTCCAGAAATTTTCTTAGTTGCATCTCAGAGCAAAAGCCATATACCGCAGAGAGGTTCCAAAGCATCAGAGGGATCTCATTGTTGAAAGATATCAGTCAGTAGAAGGGTACAAAAGAATTTCCAAAGCATTAGATATACCATGGAACACAGTGAAGACATTCATCAAGTGGAGAAAATAGTGCACAACAGAGACATTACCAAGAACTGGACGTCCCTCCAAAATTAATAAAAAGACGAGAAGAAAACTGGTCAGGGAGGCTTCCAAGAGGCCTACAGCAACCAGAGATGGGGACTCGAGTTTGAGACTCGGACTCGAGTGCGACTTAAGTTGCACACACAGTGACTTCAGACTCGACTTGAGACTCGTCCTCGAAAGACTTCAGACTCGACTCGAACTCGAGCTGCGGGACTCATGAACAATATTTATTTTTAGGAAACGTCTGATGAGCTCGCTATACCCCTCCCTCCCTCCGTTACCTATAACCTGCCTACGTAACACGTACTACGTATTGCTGGGAGGACAACAAACAAACATGTCGAATGCACCGGCCGCTGCTGTGCCATTCATCGTAAGCTTTGGGTTAAAAAACTTCAAACAAGACGGCCCAAACAAAAGAAGCGCTCAATGCAAAATATGCGGTATCACGATAAAAGATTCTGGCTCAACCACATCTAATTTTATCAGGCATCTGAAAACGCACCCTGATAGGTGAGTAAACATGTTTAGCTCAGCATTGACCATCTACCGTTAGCTTGCTTCTTGCTTTAACTACGACCTAACGTTACGAGAGATAACTCCGACTGTTTTCCTTATCAAATATAAATGAGTGTTTGTTTAATTGCCGAACTTGTGGTGGTCGATTAACGTTACTTAATTATTAACGTTCCGCTGGCTGCCATCACGTTAATTATTAACGTTGTCTGCAAACAGGTTACAGGATTATTGTTGATCATATAACGTTACAGTTTAATTTAGTTATAACGTTACACTGGTTTGAGAGTCTGGGCAAAATACAGATATTAACTTAAAAGTAAAGCATTCTTAGTGTTTTTGTCATGTTGCAATAGTCTGTTTACATTGATTATATACCAAAATCAAAGCTGATACTGTATGCTAATAGATAAAGGAGTCATAATAACATATTACATGCTTTGAATTCCTTATATATAGCTATGCAGTGTTCTAAGCAGCCTGGATGGGTCGCTGTACGTGATGCAACACTTATTATAACCACAAGAGACTTGAGACTTGACTTGGACTCTAGCTCAAAGACTTGAGACTTGACTTGGACTCTATCTCAGATGTGAGCATCTCTGACAGCAACATTAAAGGATCTGCAGGAATTTCTGTACTGTACTGGCTGTGTGCTACTTGTGACAACAATCTCCCGTATTCTAGAGGCAGCATCATGCTTTGGGGCTGTTTTTCTTCAGCTGGAACCGGGGCCTTAGGGTGGAGAGAATTATGAACAGTTCCAAATACCTGTACATTTTGGCACAAAACCTTCAGGCGTCCGTTAGAAAGCTGAAGATGAAAAGGAAGTTCACCTTTCAGCACGACAACGACCCAAAGCACACATCCAAATCCACAAAAGCAAGGCTTCACCATAAGAAGATTAACGTTTTGGAATGGCCCAGCCAGAGTCCAGGCCTGAATCTAAATGAACATCTGTGGGGTGATCTTAAGAGGGCTGTGCACAGGAGATGTTCTCGCAATCTGACAAATTTGGAGCGCTTTTGCAAAGAAGAGTGGTGCCTTGCTAATAGACTCCTACCCAAAAAGACTGAGTGCTGTTATAAAATCAAAAGGTGCTTCAACAAAGTATTAGTTTAAGGGTGTGCACACCTATGCAACCAGGTTATTGTGGTTTTTAAAAAATTTTTTATTGAGTTCTATATATATATATATATATATATATATATATATATATATTCTTTGATAAATAGGATTGCGGACAGGTCTTACATGGGTCACGATAACATTTTGAGTGCATATCAACTGGAAATATATCTCGTACATTCGCAATGAAAGCTGGAACTTGTGGTATTCTATCAACAGAGGAAATTGAGAGGAAGTGGATATTTCCGGATTGTCCCACAATTTGCTCATTCTACATTGTGTTGATGGCAGGCTGTATTTTTATGACAAAAATGTGCTAAACATTGTTAATTAATACATTTAGTAGCTGAGATATGGTGAAATTTCCCATAAAATATATAACACTAAATATTACAATATAAGTCTCTATATGTGTCATGATCTATGACAACATTAGAACAGGTTACGGCAAATAATGACAACTGCAATTACATTTTATTACATAGTTAAGACCATGTCAAAACATGTTATAATGCTATACTCTATAAAGTGTTGCAGATAAAGTGAACTTGCTCTGACATGTGCCCAAAGTTTCAGTCAATTAAGAATAGCTATGTGGTTTTTCTACTTCTTCCAAACAAAATATTAGTTACATTAATTATAGTTCATAGTCTCTCAGTTAATTGTTTTTTAGTGGAGTATTTGACTGTGAGTGTCCCAGCTGAAGTCAGAGAGATGAATACAGCATGGGTGAATGGGGCTCTAATGTTTTTCTACTGTCACTGAACTGTGAAGTCCAGATGGGACCCCATGCGTTGCCTGCTCTGTTCACAAAGGCGCATCACCTTCTCATCTCTTCATCGCTTACTGAAGTGGAGACAGGATGTGTGAATATGTGCATGGGTAGAGGTATGAAAACAAAAGCAAACATTTCACATTATCGACAAAAAAACGTGACGATGGATTCTACCTCATAATTAGTTAAATGATAAAGCCAGCTGTTGCTGCTTTCAACATAAATCATTTTTGTTTAAACACATATGCATCCACAGGCAGCTGAGGTTCCAAGATTCTTCGACACAAGTCTCGATACTTACTGAAAGTAGTATATGAAGTACAAGTATAATTATACTAACTCTGAGCCGCTTGACCAAAAATAAAACATTGTAGAAATATTTTCTCTCCTTAAATTCTCAGCCAGTAGTAACCAAAAACTTATATGAAGGTTGTTTTAAAATTAAATGGTAAATCAAACATTTTGTCATTCCAACAAGATTGCCGCAATAGTTGCCTTGCTAGCTAGCTACATGATTTTAGTAATCTTAGAAATTTTCTAATAAAACAGCTCAGCTAGCCTATTTGAACTGTTTGTTTCTGATTAAGCAGATGGCAAACTAACATTCCTAGATACATTTTGTTTAGCCCCACCTGAAACAACAATGACACATAGACCAATTAGCTAAATAAAATGTATATTAACTACATTAACTCAGGGACTGGTCAAAGCAAACATGAAACATTCTTAGACTTTAAGATAGGTTGCTGTTGCTTGCACATTTGATTTAGATAGTGGGCTGCATTTTTATTACCTGAAATGCATATTCCGTTTCTGTACTTGATCTTTGTAGAACATTGGATCTCTGAGTTTTACAACATCATGTACGGTTGGGAGAACAAGTATTTGACACACTGCCGATTTTGCAGGTTTTCCCTCTTACAAAGCATGTACATTTTATCATAGGTAATCTTCAACTGTGAGTGAAAGAATCTAAAACAAAAATCAAGAAAATCACATTGTATGATTTTTAAGTAATTAATTGGCATTTTATTGCATGACAATGCAGAACTCTCTTCTACTGTTTTTCTGTATGTGTGGAGAACTCCAGTGAAGGTGATGATCCTAAATGTCCAGGACAAAGCTTCCAGAATACTGTGTGTATAACTCAGGTACCTGTAGTTATTCATTTGTAGCCCATTGGGACAGTCAGTTTTGTAAGACAAATGCCCATTGTGACATCTGATCTCATGAAACAAAAGAAAGTCGCAGATAAAACAGCATCTTGTAGCCTAAACGTAGTGTTCATATGCTGTGTAACATTTCTAGCTCACAATAGTGGGGTTCTACAACTCATTTTTGAAGGTTGTCTTCCAGAACTTCTCCCTCTGATAGTCTGTATCATCAACACAGCATAGCAATACATATTCTACCTATAAAATTACCTAGCATAATGTATGTGCATTTGTATCATGGACGATTTTCAAGTTTACTAGCAAGAGAAAAACATGAGCTGGCAACTGGTTTACTTAGTAATCTTTCAACCCCTACATTTTTGTGTAATAAATGTAGTATGAAAAAAAGGACAAATTCTGTCTGCATCCCCCCAATTAAAGTGATAGTTCTGCAAATGTAGTCTTTGCTGAGTAAGCAAGTAGACAGCAGCCAGGGGCAGCAAGGCTTACCACTGCCTACATACACCACAGACGAACCATACCCGACACACACACCACAGACGAACCATACCAGACTCACACACCACAGACGAACCATACCCGACACACACACCACAGACGAACCATACCAGACTCACACACCACAGACGAAACATACCAGACACACACCACAGACGAACCATACCAGACTCACACACCACAGACGAACCATACCAGACTCACACACCACAGACGAACCATACCAGACTCACACACCACAGACGAACCATACCAGACACACACTACAGACGAAACATACCAGACTCACACACCACAGACGAACCATACCAGACACACACTACAGCCGAACCATTCCAGACACACACACCACAGACAAACCATACCAGACTCACACACCACAGACGAACCATACCAGACTCACACACCACAGACGAACCATACCAGACTCACACACCACAGACGAACCATACCAGACTCACACACCACAGACGAACCATACCAGACACACACTACAGACGAAACATACCAGACACACACTACAGACGAACCATTCCAGACACACACACCACAGACGAACCATACCCGACACACACACCACAGACGAACCATACCAGACTCACACACCACAGACGAACCATACCAGACACACACTACAGACGAAACATACCAGACTCACACACCACAGACGAACCATACCAGACACACACTACAGCCGAACCATTCCAGACACACACACCACAGACAAACCATACCAGACTCACACACCACAGACGAACCATACCAGACTCACACACCACAGACGAACCATACCAGACTCACACACCACAGACGAACCATACCAGACTCACACACCACAGACGAACCATACCAGACACACACTACAGACGAAACATACCAGACACACACTACAGACGAACCATTCCAGACACACACACCACAGACGAACCATACCAGACACACACCACAGACGAACCATACCAGACACACACCACAGACGAACCATACCAGACACACACCACAGACGAACCATTCCAGACACACACTACAGACGAACCATTCCAGGCAGACACCACAGACGAACCATACCAGACACACACACCACAGACGAACCATACCAGACACACACACCACAGACCAACCATACCAGACACACAAACAGAATTTAATGTGACTATTTCCTTTTTTATAAAAATTGGTATCACCTAACAAGATTATTACAATTGATCAAGGATGAAGGCAGTCTCATTTCTATTGACTGCTATTATTACTAGGAAGGCCTGCCAGTATTACAAATCTAAAAATGATTCCAAGCCCTTAACACACAAGCCACTACAAAATGCTAATGGCAAAGACAAAGCAGCTCACTGACAGGATTTCAATATGGGGGTTGTTAAGAGTCAGAGTGGAAGAGGCTGATGCTTTAGTGCTCTAATCCCACCTGCCTATCTCACGCACTGGGGGAGAGCAGCGATAGGCTGGCCCTCAGGAAGTTCAATATCTGCATCTGCTTGACCACATCTCGGCCCCCTACATGAGCTTCTGTGGCAGCCAAGCTGGCAGCAGTGTGCCGTGGCTGGGCAGGGACCAGGGGAGAGCAGGATTAAACCAGGCTCTCCAAGCAAGCTTCACACGAACCAGTGCTCCACTGAAACATTCATAAGGCATGGAGACTGGAACGAGCTTTGGATTCACGGGCAGGCCCACTGACTAAGACAACTCCTTGTCTGCTCTCAAAACAGGGTGTCTGTGATGAGCCCCCTTGCCCTTAACATCAGGGGCACTGGGGCAATGGACCTATCGCTGGTCTACTGGGTGGTAAAGAGTGGAGGAAGGTGGCTGTCTATGCTAAGGTCTTGGCAGGTGACTGTAGAGGTGAAGGCATGAGGATTTCGTTTGAGATGAAGTTGTAAACAGAGGGCTGCTTGTGCTTGCAGAACAGTAATCACTGAGTTGACGTTTGAATTGGAGAGTAGTTATGTCTGTACATCACAGTAATAGAGCAAAGGGCACCTGGTACATTATGTAAACTACTAATGGAAGAAGTGTTTAAAGCTAAGCATAGTTCCATGTTTAATGGCTGTTATGCCCCTTTAAAAGAAAGGTAAAAAAAATTACTTTCCACTCTGTTTTCTGAACCCACTGCCATCATTTTCATTGTTATCCATCCTTAAAACCTAATAACTGTTCTCATAGGTTATCAATTGCAATATTTACTTGCACATGTGAATAGACATGAGAGACATTAGCCATTATGGCATGACTCATAGACTAGAGAAAACTGGTGAAATCCCCTCCCCCTTCCCAGCAGCGTTCACTGTGTGTCTACCATCCAATATTTCTGCTGGGTCTCTCATTCTGCTGCAATGCCACCATTATCCTATTATGGTGATAGAACCATAAAAGAGCAGTCATCACACTCAATTATAAACACCTCTAAATAAGAACAAAAGGTTACACAGATGTATACACAAGCATATTACAGTTAGGTCCGGGAATTTTTGGACAAAATTTCACCACTCTGTACACCACCACAATGGATTTGAAATGAAACAACCGAGATTCAGACTTTCAGCTTTAATTCAAGGTGTTGAACAAAAATATTGTATGAAACGTTTAGGAATTGCAACCATTTTCCTACACAGTCCTCTTATTTCAGGGTCTCAAATTTAATTGGACAAATTAACACACAAATTAACAATTAAAATGTTAATTTTTAATACTTTGTTGAGAATCCATTGGCAATGACTGCTTGAAGTCTGGAATGCATGGACATCACCAAATGCATCCTTCGTGATGCTTTGCCTGGACTTTACTGCAGCTGTCTTCAGTTGTTGTTTGTTCGTGGCTCTGCCTTAAGTTCTGCCTTAAGTTTTGTCTTCAGCATGTGAAATGCATGCTTGATTGGGTTGAGATCAGGCGACTGAATATTCCACTTCTTTGCCTTAATGAATTCCTGGGTTGCTTTCGCAGTATATTTTGGGTCATTGTCCATCTGTAAAGTGAAGCGCTGTCCAATCAACATTGCTGAATTTGGCTGAATCTGAGCAGACAATATATCCCGAATTCATCAGCCTGCTTCTGTCTTCAGTCACATCATTAATAAACACTAGTGACCCTGTGCCACTGGAAGCTATGCATGTCCATGCCATCACACTGCCTCCACCGTTTTTTTTTTACAGATGATGTGGTATGCTTCGGATTTTAAAGTTTTTGGCTAAGTCTAATCTGGCTTGCACCTTGTGGTGAACCCTCTGTATTTGCTCTCGGTGAAGTATTCTCTTCATGGTAGACTTGGATAATGATATGCCAACCTTCTGTAGAGTGTTCTTTCCTTGGCTGGATGTTGTGAAGGGGTTATTCTTTACCATGGAAAGGATCCTAGGACCATCCACCACTGTTGTCTTCCATGGACGTCCAGTCCTTTTTGTGTTTCAGAGCTCACCAGTGCATTCTTTTTTTCTCAGAATGCACCAAACTGTTGTTCTGGCCACTCCTAATGTTCCTGCTATCTCTCTGATGGATTTTTTTTCCCAGCCTAAGGATGGCCTGTTTCACTTGCATTGAGAGATCATGTTGTAGGTTCACAGCAACAGCTTCCAAATGTGAATATCACACCTGGAATCAACTCCAGAACTTTTACCTGGTTAATTGATGAGGAAATAACGAAGCCCACACCTGTCCATGAAACGGCTTTTGAGTCAATTGTCCAATTACCTTTGGTCCCTTGAAAAAGAGGGGGCTACATATTAAAGAGCTGTAATTCCTAAACCCTTCCTCCAGTTTGAATGTGAATACACTCAAATTAAAGCAGAGAGATTGTCCTTTAAGACCATATTCATTATTTAACTGTAACTTGAAAATAATTTGGTAAACAGCCTAAAAATATATTTGTATATCATTTGATGTCGTTTTTGGCTGGTATTGCTGTGTACTGTATTGCTGTGGGATTATACACAGTACTTCCACAACGGCACAGACTGACTGATGCTGCAGCGTCTCTGAGAAGATGTGAGGCAGGCCCGGGGTGGTGAGGTGAGACATGCATGGCCACAGACTCTCCAATACCTCTGAACAAATGCTCTCCTGTTAGATCCCACTACTGCAAAGACAGAGCAAGGCTCTGCTAATACCAACATTTCCAAAGGCAATCTAAGACACCAATTATTCAGTTTTAAAGTATCTAATTGAGGCCCTTCAGTCTCAATGTGTTATTGCCACTTTGGATTAAAAAATTAAGACATTTTCAGAAGCAGTGTAGCCTTGTTGCTTCTTCTTCAAGGGATGTGTGAAGTTAATAGCAGGCTTGGATGCAGTGCTTCTTCAGCTGTGGTTAGAAGAGTGCTTTTTGAGAACCACCTCCTGGAGTGATAATCCTTATTTGTTGCAGTGGCTTATTACAATGATACTGTAGTGGTAAACTGCGTTTTACACAGGCCCTGTTTGATGGGAGTAAACACCTCTAAATTCTAATGTCAAGACTGCAGTATATCAGGAGATGTCCTTCCATTTGTTGAGCATTATCACTGTTCACTTGAGATGGAAATTACACATTCCCAAACAGGTACATTTACCTACATTTTGTAATCAAATATTTACATCTGTGAATGCACTTTTACAATTTGAAAAGTAAATCAACCATATTCATTTACCAAGATTTTTTCAAGGAAAATAATGTCTGTAGTATTCAAGCTAGATTGAAGGCTCATTCATGTGGCTTTGGTCGGCATGAGATTACAAACATACAAAAAGGGAATATATTATGTATTGACTACTCCACCTTACATATCAACTAGGAGCATCATACAGATTCAGTGAGGGAAGAAATCTGATTTCTTGAAAATGCTTGAAAATGGGTCTTGAATTAGTCTGCATGTCTAGAGAAGACAGGAAGGAATCCAGGAGATCCCTAGTGCTCTTTTTTGGGTCACTCTGAGAATTCCACAACTCGACATCCAATATTAGCCACCAGACTCTCATTAGGCACCCCATGTTGAAGAACATGAATAATTCAGTACACTCAGAACACTGGCCAGCATCTGTACATTCACCACTGTGTTTGATCTTGTCAAGTTTAGCTACATTTTTCTACATTTATTCTGTTGCGGTTAACTTAGCAAGTTCCCCTGAATGCACACAAGGGTGTTGCAAGCAGTCACAACTATTTGATGGGTATACATATGGGAGCTTTTGAAGAGTAACCAAAAAAGACTAATGCAGGCTGTAACTCTTGTATTGGATATACAGTACAGTATCTGCTAATGAGAAACCAGCCCTGGTCTTTGGCATCACAAACATTTTGTGAAATGTATTCCAAAGCCCTTTATGTACTGTACTTCATCTCATTACTAGAATGAGTAAAAAAAAAAAACTACTTTGAAGAACTAAGTGTACAGAACCACGTGCCAAAGAGGTGATAGAATGTTTTACGCTGCTATATTATTTAGCTGGGGGAGTAGGGTCAGTTCTCCATGGTATATACTTTGTAAATCCAAGGAATGCACTCTCAAAATTTTCCAAGTGTCCTGCTCCGTTTAAACTTAGGAGGACATGAGCCCTTCAAGACTACCAGGCCTGAAAGACTCATAGCTGTCCCTGTTTGAAGTCCTCCTAGTTGCGTTGCAGAACAAGAAGCTGAAGATACCTGATGATTTCGGCTTATTTTGGATTATGTTTCACAGACTCTGGAAACAGCCCACATTCATTTATTAATTAATACAATTTCTACTCTTAAAAAGTTCACCCAGTACAGCCATAAGTGGACTGGCCACCCATCAGAGCCTGGTTCTTCTCTAGGTTTCTTTCAAAATTCTGACCCTTTTAGATGTTTTTTTCCTAGCCACTGTGCCAAAGAGGTAAGAGGTAATAGAAGGAACCATGTACCAAAGACAAAAATCATACTATTAGCATAATTTAATCCCACCCGCACATACACACACACACACACACACTATCTATTTTATTTAGCTAGTCAAGTGGTGTGTTTCCTTACATTATCAATATTTCATTGTTGATCAAGCTAATTGAGTTTGCTTAATACCTGCATACAGAAACATATGATACAAACAAGTGTAATGAGGTTGACATTCAGAGATTGAGAGGAGGATCAGCAGATTTATAATTAGGCTCACTTTGGTGCTAATTTAATATTGTCTTTTAATGGGTTTATAATAATGCATTCATTTGTATTTTTAGGGAAACAAGAGAGAAATGCTTTTTAAAATGACTTTTCTGAGCACCGTTCCCTGGCAGTGTGGCAGGGTACTCACTGCTGCAAAACGAAGTGTGCCTGCTATAGAGTAGGTCCTGATAGAAATACTGACTCCTCTATATTGTGTAGGTCTACTATGTCTCAGTCAATAGACTCTATTAGAACATCCCCACTCAGACAGGCAGTACTTTAAAGACAAAAATCTTTCCTTTTTGTGTAGGCAAATTTGTATTATTTATTTATTAAATACATTTTCTATTTAATTTTATACAGGAGAGGTTGGAGTCTGTTTGATTAAGTGTGTGGACAGGTGTCTTTTATACAGGTAATGAGTTCAAACAGGTGCGGTTAATACAGGTAATGAGTGGAGAACAGGAGGGCTTCTTAAAGAAAAACTAACAGGTCTGTGAGAGCCGGAATTCTTACTGGTTGGTAGGTGATCAAATACTTATGTCATGCAATTAAATGCTAATTAATTATTTAAAAATCATACAATGTGAAAACAAAGCAGCCATGTCAAAACAGTCAAAAGAGTTATGGCAAATACTACAAGAATTTTGGAAGAATTTACAACAGGATGACATGAAAAATGTACACAATTACAGAATATACACTCACCTAAAGGATTATTAGGAACACCATACTAATACTGTGTTTGACCCCCTTTCGCCTTCAGAACTGCCTTAATTCTACGTGGCATTGGTGCTGAAAGCACTGTTTAGAAATGTTGGCCCATATTGATAGGATAGCATCTTGCAGTTGATGGAGATTTGTGGGATGCACATCCAGGGCACGAAGCTCCCGTTCCACCACATCCCAAAGATGCTCTATTGGGTTGAGATCTGGTGACTGTGGGGGCCATTTCAGTACAGTGAACTCATTGTCATGTTCAAGAAACCAATTTGAAATTATTCAAGCTTTGTGACAAGGTGCATTATCCTGGAAGTAGCCATCAGAGGATGGGTACATGGTGGTCATAAAGGGATGGACATGGTCAGAAACAATGCTCAGGTAGGCCGTGGCATTTAAACAATGCCCAATTGGCACTAAGGGGCCTAAAGTATGCCAAGAAAACATCCCCCACAACACCACCACCAGCCTGCACAGTGGTAACAAGGCATGATGGATCCATGTTCTCATTCTGTTTACGCCAAATTCTGACTCTACCATCTGAATGTCTCAACAGAAATCGAGACTCATCAGACCAGGCAACATTCTTCCAGTCTTCCAACTGTCCAATTTTGGTGAGCTTGTGCAAATTGTAGCCTCTTTTTCCTATTTGTAGTGGAGATGAGTCTTCGGTGGGGTCTTCTGCTGTTGTAGCCCATCCGCCTCAAGGTTGTGCGTGTTGTGGCTTCACAAATGCTTTGCTGCATACCTCGGTTGTAACAAGTGGTTATTTCAGTCAAAGTTGCTCTTCTATCAGCTTGAATCAGTCGGCCCATTGTCCTCTGACCTCTAGCATCAACAAGGCATTTCTACTCACAGGACTGCCACATACTGGATGTTTTTCCCTTTTCACACCATTCTTTTTTTAAACCCTAGAAATGGTTGTGAGTGAAAATCCCAGTAACTGAGCAGATTGCGAAATACTCAGACCGGCCCGTCTGGGACCAACAACCATGCCACGCTCAAAATTGCTTAAATTACCTTTCTTTCCTATTCTGACATTCAGTTTGGAGTTCAGGAGATTGTCTTGACCAGGACCACACCCCTCAATGCATTGAAGCAACTGCCATGTGATTGGTTGATTGGATAATTGCATTAATGAGAAATTGAACAGGTGTTCCTAATAATCCTTTAGGTGAGTGTAGTTAAATATTATATATTTTTTGTCAAAGAAATAAACTTTTTTTTCCTCAGGTGGCCTAAGACTTGTGGACATCTACATTTCCTTTCTTTTGAATTGCAGCAACAACAGTTGTATTCCAACCAATTTTTGTTCTCTAATGTTATGAGATAACATAACAGACGTGCAGTGTCCCAAGGAATGGGACATTGTTTGTTTTTGTATTCATTATAAACAAATAGTTTTTATTGCACTAAAATAACTCAGTTTCAGGGAAGTCTCACAGTAGTTTTATATTTCACATTAGAAACAATACTTTTACAAATTACATTTCAAAGCTTATCTAAAGATACTTTCTATGCTGGGGTGATGAGCTGCATCAGTGTTGTGTTGATAAGATAATCTTCACTAAATGCCAGGGAGATTCTGATACTATCATTGCCCCTGAAGAGCAACTCTATCTCAATTTGTATTAACAAATACTCAACCAAGAACTAAATTACAGTAAACAAGAATAATTAACATTTGTTGCCAGCAGATAATCAAACTGGTGAGGCCCCTGTTTTCGAAGTATACAGCACCACTGAATTTCTAAACAAATACTACAAAAATGCCTAGTCTGACCCTTTAACTGCCTCTTCTCTACTTCACTCGACAGTGGGCTGCTTGATAAACAACCACTCAGCCCACCGCATTGACGACATTGAAGTTAAAAAAGTTAGAGGCTATAAAAGTGATGTATGTGACAGAGGCCTTTTATCATGTGTTGTACCAGCTCCCGGATACCGTAGCGAGTGTTAGCCAGGGACCCGGAGGAGCTTCTGTATCTCCATGATAAACTCATCTGGCATGATTTATTAACTAGTGGATCACACTGCTCTGCTCTCACTTCCCTTCCCCAACACACAGTTAGACTGTCTGGTATAAAAGGAGGCTTTCCACTGGGACACACAAAGTCATTAGCAGCACCTCCAAACTTTCTACACACACTTCCTATACTCTATACAAAGTTTATAAAGTAACAAAAACAAAAAATTTACTCATAATAAAATGTATATTACCTCACATGTTGGGCAACAATCCACCTTATCTATCTGTATATGTGTATCACTTTCCATCGTGTAACTAATTGGTGTAATTTATTAATCTCTCACCTAGTACCATAGCACATTGTGGTCTTTGTATATATGTGTTGTTATGCCTTTGGCCAGGTTGCCACTGTAAATGAGAATAGGCTTACCTGGTAAAAAAAAATTGTTTCTTAATCTATAAAATGTGATTTCTTTAGTATTATGGTATACCATAAGTGCAGTGTATCATCCTTTTTAGGGCCAGTCTCCCAGTCTCCCTCAACCGAGCGAAGGGGATATCCTAAAGACGTCCAGGAGACCATGACAAAACCTCTAGACGTTCCAGGAACAAGTTAACAGACTTTTGGGTTTCTGGTAAGGCTATAGAATAAAGCGGCTGTCTTTTAACATTGCTCATATTGTTTTCTCTAGTGTTGCACAGCAAAGTGCAGTGCTGGCACTGGACTACACCAAGAATTCTGGCATCATTTCATTCTTTGAACCTCCATCTGCCACCACTCTGACCAAGGGGCTACTTCTTATTTTAGACCATCTATTCACATCCTCATCACTGTGTCTTGTCCGCTCACTTCACAGACCCAAACCAACCCAAAATCTTGTCCCATTTACCCTCCCTGCTATCCACTCTTTGAATGCAAACTTTGTCTCCCGTAGCTAGGCTCGTCTGCACTCTGTGAGGTGGACTAAAGGCATTAGCATCCTTCCCTAAACTTTGCCAGGTAAAGAATGGCTAATTTCCTCAGTTGAATAGACAGGAGGACAGCTTTGTTTCAATTGGTGCTCTCTCACACTGCAATTTAGGAAATCCCTGGCAGCTAATAAAAGAGATCACATAGATCAAGATTGTAATGTATCTTATGGTGAAATATATAAATTGTGTAATCATCTGAATAGACAAACACTCTTGCTGCTCTATTATCTCCACCGCCAGATCCCTGTATTACTGCAGATAATAATGAATCATACTTTTGGAATCTATGTATGTATTGTCACAGTTTACATTTAAATGTCTCTGCTGAATTAAAAACATATGTGAACCTATGTTGACAACATTTTATGATTTGAGGACCTGAGTTTTTTTTTTGTTATTACAAAAATCTAAAATGGTACTTTATACCCCCTCTATAGCACACTCAATTGAAATCAACAGTCACACGTGCGGAACACATGGACACACTCACATGCATAGGCATGACATGTGTGGCTGGTATTTCAGTAACCTGTCAGCAAATGCCTGCTCCACATACGTACCCACAATTTCATTTGAAGTCAGGACCAGAAATGAGGTACCTTTAAAAGAAATATGTGAGGATCAGTCCAAAGGTCCTCACTATCTCCAAATGTCCTTTCTTAAATAATGTAAAGCACAATTTAGTTCTCTATTAGATAGCAATTTGAGAACACACATGCACAGAAACACAGTAACACACACACAAACACACAGCTCTGACATGGATGTGGCTTTGTTTTAAAATGGCTCACATTTTTATTAGTAGGCTTAGTTTGGCAGCTTGACAGGCTCTTCTGAGACCACAACATGCTAGTGATGGATGGCTTTCATGTTAAAGATACAGTATCTGTCCAACTCGAAAAGAAATACCATCTAAGGCACATGTATTATCAAGGGAGAATGGTGGATCATAACTGACTGCATATGTAGTCTGGCTGAGATAAGGTGTGCAGCTGACAGCTGTATAATGTGTAACCTGATATATGGCTCTATAGAATGAGTGGGTGTGTTTGTATGTCATCTTGGTGTGTAAGCACAAGTGAGCTTAGGTATGTGTATGGATGGAGCTGGCCGTGGCGCTGCGGTCCGGGGTGGTCACTGGAGGTCAAGCACAGAAGGAACTCATGCAACGTGTTTAATTGAGAAGACGGTACCTCCTCCAACAGTCCCTTATACAGGCCTCGTAATGTGGCCAGTGAAGAACGCTGATTAGCCAAAGACGGGTGAGATCCAAAATTTGAAACCTGGACAACCTAAGACAGGCATAGCGTACGTGGGTACAGTGTCATTTACAGTATAATAAAGATCACAATCAATACAACGTAATACATTAATGAGGAGGAACACTGCCTTGCTGGCCTATGACAGCTGAGGGAACTAAGGTACAGTCCCTTAAACTTTCATGCAGACGCTCTCCATGAAAGTTTGGAGTTTGTTTGGGGGTGTGTGTCTGTGTGTGTGTGTAGGAGGGGTGGGGGCTGTTGGAGTGCATAAAAAATAGTTGCACTAAAATAACTCAGTTATTCTAATATTGATGGTTTACAGATAGATATTCTCTGTTTGCTCATGGCTGCTCTACCCCCTCCAAAAGAATACATTCCCTGTGTCCACCAGCTGCACTGTACTGTTATATTGTCTTTATTTTCTAGCAGCTAGGCTTATAAAGAAGAAAAAAAGTTCTGTGCATTAAGATTGCTCCCTAGAGGACGATCTGTAGCCCCATATGGTCATGTTGGAATTTAAAGGAGTTCAGATTAATAAATCATCACGCCCAACCCAGAACTCCTCAGTCACCTTTTTTGTTGTATCTAACGCCCTATTCCCTGCAGGCCAGGCACAGTGAGGCATTTAAGATCTCCGCTGTAGAGGAGAAGGAAAACTAACAGGTGGTGTAATCCTCTACGGACCAGGTTGTCTCACGCTACGCTCCACACTGAGCATCCTCGGGTTGTGAGGCCTTGCTGGGGTGCTTCACTATTCCCTCGCCATGCACAGTTAGTGGCCTCTGGGACCAATGCTCCAGGTGCTCATTGACTTGCATTAAGGCTACATTTCATTCTATGCTACTGAATGCACAAGACTGATAAACTTTTGTTTATTTGTTTCGCCATGATAAAGGAAATACGATTACGTTATCAGTGCCACAAAAAAACAAATTGTGTAAATATCCCATATAAAAAAGATAGAAAATGATGGTTTTGCGACTGGATTGGCTAATTTACTGTATCTTTTAAATATTGGATGTGATAATGTGAATAGGTGTGAAAGAATAATGGTGTTCTGAGAATGTGGACTGCCTTTACCCATGTGTGCCGCACAGCATCGCTTAGAGGTGCCGGTCGGACGTCAGTGGGATTTCGTCTGGTTTCAAGGACACTTAAGATCCCAAGGTACTTGTTGAAGAGGAAGAATATTATTAACCCCAGTGTCATGGCCTTCCATTTCTTCCCATTTCCCTGGCAAAACCGTCAAACCATTTCATTAGAACATTTCTTTGAATGGTGAAAACTAATTTGACTTGGGGAAAAGTGTTCCATGTAAGGTCAAAACAATGCCACAACAATGGCGGAAATGGGGCATTTTAAAAATAACTAGATGAGGAGAAAACCTTCGCAACGGAAACTGTTCAGTATTTCTAGGGCAGTGTCCACCAGCGTGACTACACACTTGTCTATGCAAAACAAGCTAGGGTGCCATACTTCACTTCTTAGAACAGCAAGTTGATATTGAGACACATTGGTTTGGTTTTACATTTTAGCTTAGCGCAACTTGCAAGAGAACATCTTTACATTGTCTAAAGAAATGTCACCTCGTTCTCCACCTCATTTAAGGTATGACACAGTGAGTCTGTTCAAATTTAAGATGAGTAGAGGAGTGTGGGTTTCCTCTTGTCTTTGCTGTATAGGACATGGCAGTATGACAATATTCTGACTGCTATCCTCTGTGACATAAGACTCTGGAGTTCGGCTATAATTAACCCTGGCCAGGCTCCAGCCCAGGTACTGGAGGCACTAGGCAGGCTGGAGTAGAGAAGCCAGGCGGGCGTCGGATGGGGTGGCTGCCAGGGTTCCTGCCAGACGGCATCCATTCCCAGAGCCTGGAGTTGATCCTGCACGAGAGACGCTTTGACACTCTCTACTGCATGCCTACACAGTGGACTCAGCAGAGTGCTCCAGCCAGCAAACCCATCTGTGGAAGTCATTATTAGATCATCACTAAATGACTCAAGCAGGGCCCTTGACACTCTGCATCTCGTTCCCAGTACAATTCACTCAAATTTAGCCTATCCTCTACCTCACTACTGTCATGTTCATACTGACACAATGGATGTCACAAATTAATGTACAACAGCGTACCACAGGCTCAATCTCCATAGCAAGGTCTTATGGACATTTGCAAAACTAGAAGCTAAACCTTACGCTTTGACATTAAAGAAGTAAATAGTGATTGTCAAATGTAGTAATAAATACTGTTTTATTAAGAAAAGAAAATGCTGAGGTTTATTTTGACTGGCCATTTCTTAAAAGGACATGGTACATATTATCGGAGTCATCCTGTGATAAAGAGAATCCATAAGCCCCCCATTGTCTTCAGTTTGACCAGGGGCTTATAAAACCCACAATTGCAAGCTTGCACACAATACCACAAATATATCCTATCTTTCTGTGCAATGAATTGTCTTAGAGAGGACAGGAAGCATTGTATTTCGGCAAAAAGCAATGCAATGATTCATTTTAATCCTAAATCTAACCACTTTTTCTAAGCTGTATGGATGTTATGATTTCTTAACGATGACAGGCAAAGAATTAATTTTTTTAACCACTAAATATTTCTTAGAATATGATCAAGTTTGACAACACATCTCTGGAATAGTTTTTTATATAGTCCAGACAATGTAATCTGGCCAAAAAATGAGCGCCAGAAGAGAACTAAACAACATCCCATTCAGACCACAGTTCTGTCAAGAATGACAAATGAAAAACAAAGATATAGAATCAAATATATAACTGATGTCAATCAAGTTGGCAACCAGGTTTTTATTTTAATTTTGCAAGACAATATGTCATAGAAATTAACCAGTTCCTATGTTAAAACTTAAGCAAGATTTGGGTATCAATAACAAGGTTTGGAGCAAATCCATGTATTTCTGGCGCGGCATCATGTTATGGGTATGTATATTGATAGAAGGAACTGAATTGTTGGTCCAGATCAAAACAAATACGATTGGTGACTAAATATGGACTTAATATAATAAGACTTAATATGGAGAATAATCAAAATTTTTTGAGAAATATTTTGGTTATTGGCCAGTTACCACCAGTCTACCCTTCCATCCCATTGTTTTAAAATTCATAATAACTTCAGAAATATAAATCTCTGTCAAAATTTAAAAATAGTTTGTAAATATGACAAAACTGTGACATGATCGCTAATGTCCAGTGTGACAAAATCAAGTGTTCAGTGTGATATAACCTATTATGTGGTACAGGATGGCACATGCTCTAAATTGGGTGGGTACCAGCTTCATACAGTGAGGCTATATGATTTTGCCTTTATGATTTTGGACTGCAGAAAAGTCATATGGATATGTATCTTGGATATGTAGCTGGTATTGGCTGGTGATATTGGCTGAATGTATATGTTTGTGTATACCCATGTTCACATTGCGTGTGAGTGTTCTAGGGTCAGGTGTAACCAAGCACTCAAAATTCCAACACCAAGTTAACTGGCCTCAACTTGGGTTAATTTGTAGTGACACATGATAAGAGCAAAATTCTGGAGTTTCTATAGGATCACTGTGTTGAGTAGTAAATTGCAAAGCAAAAACTCAACCATGAGTACCAATGAGCACTCAAGGGAACTAAGGGACACATTTGTGGAAAATTTATTGTTTTCCGTAATTAAAATCAAAAAGTGACACCTGAATCTCGAATATATGGTGTCACTGATTTGAAATATTCAGATTTTTGGAGAAGCACCTGTATGTACATCATCACATGGATCTAAAAATATTTCAATGGCTCTGAGCACTGTCAAAGCAATTATTAAGACGTTGAAGGTGAACCAATTTTGTAACACCAAAAAAATCTAGTTTTAAAAGAAATGTAAAACTTGTTTTATACAATTCTCACAACTATGTATGAAAACTTATTACAGCTTGGCAATTGTGATAATGTGTTATATTGCTGTACTGAAGGTGTTGTGTTGTTTGTGGCATTTCAAAGACATCACATATAGGTACTGCAGGACTGGTTAACTTGTTCACTATGGAATGCAAGACATGAGTCATTTAATATTTAATTGTCTGATAAATTAAATATTGTGGAGGCATGAGGCTTTTTCGATAATTTTACTGCAAGTCTTTAAGAGATTAACTTGCTGATTCTCTTTCATAGGCAACGTTAAATAAACACTTGTCTTTTATCTTTTCTTTCCTTTCAAAATGATTGATTCATGAGTGTATGGTTGCACAGATCGGGGGAACAAAGCACTATTGGAGTGTAATGTAATGTAACACAACCTAAATGACATGGTCACAATGTTTTTTCTTTGTGCGCCTGTAACAGCACAATAGATAAGGGCTTAGTAATTCAATTAAGTGGTAGAAAACAAGACAATAATACAAATCTAACCAAACCCACAGCCATTTACTTTATAACTTAGGTACACTTTTGACTTTTGGTGAGCACTACAGGAACTGAATTTAGATACGACAAGAACCTTGATTCATCAAGTAATGACTTTGAAGACAAATGATCAGTACGTATTTCCTGATGGCTAACAATTCAGCTGAAGATTTGAATGTTTTCTCCTAGTTGAAATAACAGCATACTGAAAACACCTGTTCTGTTCCTCTTCATCATAGAAATGCATTTCATATTGTCTATAAAAAAACAACATGCATAATAAAAAAAAAAAATATGGACTGTCTAAAATACCAAAAAACAAACCCTGAAGGTCACCTTAAGAATTCTGGTTTTACTCATATTCCTCATTGGAATGTCAAGGACATTATTTTCCGACACCTACAAACAAGTACAGAACAGCTACAAAAGTATGAGAGGTTTTTAATTAATAGGAATTATTCAGCTAATCTATACTGAACTCTATTTTTCAGGAACCTTTTTTAAATTGTATGTATTAAGCTTCTATAAAAAATAGTTTTTTTCAAAGACTCAGAAGAAAGAAAGGTGAGATCTCAAAATACAACAATAAGGACGAACAGCAATGTGTGTGTTGTAGTGGGGTGCTTACCATACAAGCAGTTTCATGAAATGCCATGGTGTAAAACATTTTAGAAACAATGCTAATTATGAAATGCATAACTGTCTTCTGGTACATGGAAAGGCTTCACGAAAAAACATATATTTCACAAGATTTTAGAATGCATCTCATGTGCGTTACAGCACACAGCAACAACAATCCCTGCACATTTGAACTAAAGGGACCTAAACAAAACAATCAAAATGTATTTTCCAGACCTTCAAAAAGTTCTCTTGATTTGGAATAAAAGGTGCAGTGTACTTTTTGTATTGAACAATTATGAAAACTGAATACAAAAATATGAAATCAATGTTGAGATGCGTGTCTTCCACACATCCAATGAAGTTTTGGTTTTTATCAGTCTACTCGCTCAACCAGGACTGTTTTACTAGAATCCTTATGCACTGGAAGGAATGGACTATTTGGCCTTCTATAGTACCTTGATTAAGCTTACAGCTGACGAAGCCACCACAAGAAGTCATTTTAGCATATGTCAACCGTATTTGATAACTATATGTTCCAACCAAGGGGTGAAGCTCACCTCATCACCCATCAATATGTAGCACCAACATGGGTGATGCACAGCAAACAATCAGTGCCAGAACATTCACCACACCTTAAGAGATGGAGAGGTGAGGAGTGATTCATGCCAATTAGAAATGAGGGGATGATGATGATATGAAAGACGCCACCCTATTCTGGGAGATCACCTAATGACATCGCACAGTGACACAATATCGGGTGTGATCGTCCCAGGCTCCACACACTTTGTCCTGGAACTTTTAATGAGAAGAAAATTAAATCAATAATGTTAATGATGCAGCAAAAAACAGATGACAATATTTATTCAACAATATAAAATTTACAACATATATACAATTAAACACAATATGGTTTCAATACATTTTATGATTGGTTTGATGAGGTGATGCTTATTTGTAGTTAGACTACATTAAAATATACAACACAAAAAAAAAAAACATTTTCCAAATTTCAAATGTTTGCATCATGCCTGACATCTGGAGTCTTTTTTGCTGGATTGTAATATACATCTTTTTTCCCGGTGTTCTTTCACATCAAAACCTCTTTCTTACTATCTACAGTGCCATGCAAACATATTCAAACCCCTGACCAATTCTCTAATTTCACTGGATTATAAACTTGAAATATTGTTCTGCTTGATCATTTTAGTTTTTAAAACAATGGTTCTATCAAAATGTGGTTTAACAAATTTCAGTTTTCATATTTCAGTTTTCTATTTTTCACACAAAAATGTGACAACATATCCCCAATGTCACTTGATTTACCAGGTAACCAATTTGATTGCATAATTTACTTTTTTCTGTCAAAATGTTCTAATGAACAAGAGGTCTTTTTCTAAGAATTTCTCCATTTGACTGGCTGTTGCACATTGCACATTTGAATCAGTCTGTGCTCTCGATTATCTACATTCAGGTATAGCCTACCTAATGATGCATTTAGTAAGTTATGATAACAGCATGGCTAATTTAAAAAAAAAAGTCCTAACTAAATATTACTGGTTTCCGACTCAGTGTTACACACTAGCATGGTGAAACTCTAGTTCTGTGGTCGCACAAAATACCTTGTTCCCACTGTACCCTCCTGGTACCTTCACGCTCTGTGGACAGATTTGGGAGGCATGATGAGGAGGGGGAGAGAATGGTGTTCCAGGGGGTGAGGCAAAGGAGGATGGATACATTAGCCAAACCACTTAGGTGATTTAAACTAAAATTAGCAGTACTGCCTGTGGGCTTCATCAATTTTCCAACTTACTCAAACTCTGACAAGCATGGGGGAACCTTCTCCCTCTGGCCCCTCCTGTGTCTATGAGAACCTTCTCCCTCTGGCCCCTCCTGTGTCTATGAGAACCTTCTCCCTCTGGCCCCTCCTGTGTCTATGAGAACCTTCTCCCTCTGGCCCCTCCTGTGTCTATGAGAACCTTCTCCCTCAGCACTCCCCTATACACACCACACCTTGTTCCTCTACTACGCACTACAATCAGGCCCCTACTTGGCAATCTCAGTTTTGCTACAAAAAACTAATTTAGGATGTACTGAAGGAAATCACCCTGAGCAAATGATTTACCCTGGTTTCTCTTCTTGGAAAGCCATCATGACAATCTATACTTTGTAGTGTACAGGACTTAAACAGGGGTTGAATTAAGAAATATTTTTGAATCTACAGAGCAAAAAACATAATATAACCAAAAAGTTATTTACTATTATCTTAAATTACACAATTGAATTCTGTCAAAAGTCTCTCAATTGATTTAATTTGATTGTGACCTTAGAGAAAGTACTGTAAGTATTGTAAAAAATATTGCTCAGCACAGCACACTGTTACTCTACTGTGTGTTTGATACTGTTGACAGCATGTAAAGACAAATAACATTAACAATTTCAATTATTCAATGAAAAGCTTTCCTAGTTTGTATTAATGTAGGACTAGGAAGTAGGCACAGGCAGAATGGAGATGTCCAACAACAGGTACGTTTAATTCCATTGAAACATGGAAACGAATAGTGTTCAAAGATGAACAATAACCGACAAAAAACTAAACATATGACAGAACTAAATACAAGGACTAACAAGACAACAAAGAACAGTTGAAAGCAAACACTGGTGAACGACATGGACTAATTAACTAACAAGGACAGGAACTCCAAATAAGGACATGACATGCAAGGAAACAAAAACAAAAACAAGGACTGAAACGATCTCATTAGGCTAGAATCATTGCAGTACCCCTAACCCCCACCCCACCCATCAGGCGCGGCTCCCGTTGCTCTGAAAAGGCCACCAAGGCAGCCCAAGGGAGGGGGGCAGGGCCAGAGCAGGACCCCACTGTACGATCGGATTGGGCACTCGGAGCAGTGGCTCGTCATCCTACCCCTCTGGGGGAGGCCGCAGGATCCCCTCGTCAAGCCCCTCCAACGCCAGCGACTCGGGCTCCCTCGGAGGATCTCATAGCCCCCTCAAAAAGGAAAATAGCCGGCTATAAGATCGGCCTCCTCCATCGTGTGGACGGAGGAGGATGGCCCCAGAGCACAATGGGGATGTCCAAACAGGTCAGTTTAATTCCAGTGAACTGGCGCACAAACAAACAGTATCCAAAGATAAACAATAACCGACAAAGAACTAAACAGACGACGGAACTAAATACAAGGACTTACGAGACAACACAGAACAGGTGAATGCGAACATTGGTGAACAACATGGACTAATCAACTAACAAGGACAGGAACTCCAAAGAAGGACATGACACTAACAAGCAAGGAAAGCAAAACAATGAGAAGGACAGGAACGATCCCGTTAGGCTGGAAGCGTTTGTATAGTATGAATAGACAATTTCCGTCTAAATCAGATGACATATGGGGAGATAATTATCTAGAACTTTTTCATCCTCTTTGCAAATGTCTACAGCAACAAACAGGTAGCCTACCTGCCCTGGAATATTACATTTTCATAAATGATTTAACGAATTATCACATTTTATGGTTAGTGTCAACTCTCTCCAGACAGCCTCCCATATATCTCGTTATAAGCAATTAACAGGAAAATTTGAAATAATAATCCATCTTGTCTATGTGAAGAAGTAAGGTAGTAGAAGGAAAATGCATTTTAAACGATTACAGATTGAAATATGAAACAATTTAACTCTTGGACCAACCACTGCCCCGAAGCATGTACTATCAACAAGCCAAACTTCAAAAATACAATGTTTTCATTTTTTAAGATACATAATTTGTATCAGATATTTTATGCTTTGTTTCTCAGGAGACTGTGTGAGGTTTGAAGAGATTTTTTGCTAAAACAGCTGTGGGCGGGACTCGAACCCACACTGCAGCCTATATATGTGCTGGGAAAAACTGAGGCCACATATGCCAAATGTTCAATTTAAGCAAATGTCACCATATGCGTTAGTGTAATAATTTAAGACTAATTTCTAGATTTTTCATCATGCTTAATTGCTCACAGTTGTAGACGCTGCAGGCGGAACACTTTTTGTTGTTAATCAGACGGTAGCTCATCAGGATAGACAACAAACAATGTGAACACACACATACAGTGCACACACACAGCAAGAACACAAACAAAGCAATCCTTAAAAAGATACTGTACTACCCTGGCCCACACTGGAATAGAAAGTAATCAGACACACAAACGTTAAAACATTTGACTCGTAATACTATGTATGCTGCATGACCACCCAGACCCAGACGCACAAGATGAAGCCATTTCATTAGACAATATAGGCAGTTAAGTCCAGTGAAGCATACTGAATTGACCTAGTCTTTAATCTCTTATAATGAAGACAATGCGAGCCTTGAGTCCTACAGAGACCTAGAGCACTAACGCAGCACTCTCACAGCCTCTGACCGCTTGCCACACAAAAGCTACAGTGAATTTTAAATTGAAATGGTGAATTCCAAATGAGAGACTGAGAGACTACCTTTCCCCCAAAAGACTCCCTCTAATTTTTCAAATTAATGGGAATAGTGTTCCAATTAAAATGTCATATCCAAATTAGTTTCATTTGAGGTGAAGATCTACTTGCCAAGGCTGCCTAATCAGAGGCCTTTAACAGAATGAAAAAAAAAAGCAGTTACATTAGTTTAATCAGTTTAATTTTATCCACGTAATCGTTTTCTGTGTTTACATGCACCAAGACCTTGCTCTGAATAGAAAATGGCTATTGTTGTGTGATGTAAACTACCAAGGGGCATGAAAGTCAGTGTAATTTTGCAAAAACTTTACCCTACAATGCACAAGAGACTATTTTTGTTTCTTCCCATCACCTGAAATCTGCCAATAAAATAAAATATATGGTAATGGCCTTTTATATTTAAACACTACAATCGGTGATTACCATCAACACACGTAAAGTATAAGCACTGTCAGATAATCTCAGCCCATCTTTATATTTCATGGATATGACCGCTAACGTACTGATTGATATACATTATACGTTTCCATGGTACAGTCTAATTTCTTATGGGACTAGTATATTCAGGGCCAATATGCTCTTCTATTTCTTCATCTAGTAGACCTGTAGAGTGATGAGGGCCTGTGTTTTGTCAGCTCCAGCTGTGAGGCAGCCTTGGGATACCACTGAGACAGAGGGGTCAACTTAAATTAAAACCTTTTGATCACACAACTGTACAACATCACAGCCGGCCGCCTCTTTCTTGCTGTTATGCAACCGCTAACATCTGTTACTTCTTCCAAGTCATCGTGTTTGGCCTAAGAGCTGCAATGTTATGCAATAGGTTAGAGATAGAACTTAAATCAGTTTTAAACTGAAGCTGAGCAATGCCCAGCAAAAACTTGCGAGGGTAGTCTAAAAAAGACTAGAAGTAATGTACAGAAATCTTACCAGCCATTTAATAACCAAATAATGGAATACAAGGATAAGTGGTCTTTCATGCAAATGGAATAACTTTTTCTCTCCCCAGGTGAAACAACTTCCCACATGAATATTAATTCATTTTGTTTCAACCTCCTTGCTCTTTTGGTCCAGAACCTGTGAAAATGTATGCAAAGAAATGTTCTCAAGTCTTTGGGGAATGACCAGCGGAGGACATTTTTCAGAGAATTGGCCAACATTTTTATGCCATCTAATATTTCCAACAGCAAACCTATTGTTTGGAGCTGACAAGGTGCTCCACAAAAGCAGATCAGCTGTTACATCAAATTTGCCATTAAGACCTCCGCCCTAGTTTCAAGAAAAAGAAAAAATGTGAGGCCGAAAGAGAAAGAGGGTTGAAGACAAGATAAGTTTGAGAAAGGAGAATTCCAAGGACGTATCCAACTTCCTAATGGAGCCTCTTGATGGGAGGAAGCAGAGCTGGTGATGGTAACAAGGAGGACAGAAAGAACAGTGTCTCTCTCTGGAGGCAAAGTCCCTCTCACAAATCTGAGCTATAAAGTACAGACAGGACAGGGGTCAAGAGCACTCATTTCTGTACATCATTAAACAGGCTGGATAAATTAACCATTCTCTACCTTTCAAGAGCTCATATTGTGTAGTGTTATTTATTGATCTCTTGACTATTCCGTTGTACTGTGCACAGTCAAGATTTTTGTTATTTGTGTATCTTAAGTGGTGTCTTGCCATTGTTATGTCTTTGGTCAAGTCAGCAATGTACAACCCTGCTTCCAAAGAAGTGTATGTAAAGAAAATGTAAAGAAAAAAAGATCAATGTGCAAATCATTTAAACTCTATATTCAATAGAAAAGAGTACAAAATAAAATAGTATTAAATGATGAAACTGAGAGATGTTATTGTTTCTTGAAGAATATATGCCCACTTTGAATTTGATGCCAGCAACATGTTTTTAAAAAGCTGGGACAGGGGCAACAAAAGCCTGGCAAAGTTGTGTAATGTAAAAAACTAATTTGGTGGAACCTCTCACAACTAATTTGATTAATTGGCAACAAGTCTGTAACATGATTGGATTTAAAAAGGGCATCCCGGAGAGGATGAGTCTTTCAGAAGTAACGATCGGGGAGGGTTCACCACTCTGTGAAAGACTGCACAGAGAAATAGTGAAACAATCTGGATCTTGTTTATAAACCATATATAAACAAGATCCAGAAACACTGCCAGCTTCTCTGGGCCCGAGCTCATTTAAAATGGACAGAGGCGAAGTGGAAAACTGTCCAGTGGTTTGACAAATCGAAATGTGAAAATATTTTTGGGAATCATGGACATCACTTCCTTCAGACTACAGAAGAGAGGGACCATCCAGCACATCTGTGAAGGCGCCATTAATGCTGAACAATATTTACAGGTTTTGGAGCAACATATGCTGCCAATCCAGACATGTTTTTTTAGGGAATGCCTTGCTAATTTCAGCAAGTCAATTTCAAACCACATTCTGCATGTATTACAACAGCATGGCTCTGTAGTAAAACAAGGTTGGGTGCTAAACTGGCCTGCCTGCAGTCCAGACCTGTCACCAATTGAAATTTCTGGCACATTGTGAAACAAATAATACGACAAAGGAGACCCGAACTGTTGAGCAGCTGAAATCTTATATCAAGCAAAAATGGGAATACATTTCACTTTCATAATAATTGTACAGCAATTGGTCTCCCCAGTTCTCAAATGCTTACAGAGTGTTGTTAAAAGAAGAGGTGATGCAACACAGTCGTAACCATGACCGTCTCAACTTTCTGAAACGTGTTGCTGGCATCAAATTCAAAATGGGCATGTATGTTTCTAAAAACAATAACATTTCTCAATTTAAACATTTGATATGTTGTCTTTGTACTATGTTCAATTAAATAAAGGCATAAATGATTTGCATTGTATTCTGTTTTTATTCGCATTTTACACAGTGTCCCAACTTTTTTGGAAACAGGGTTGTAAATGACAATTGGTTAGTAATTGGTTGACTAGGTTAAATAAAGATTAAAATAAAAATAAAACATCTATATTTAAAATAATAATCTAATTGAAAATAACAATTCACTTCAGAATACTGTGGATTTATAAAGTTAACAATTCTAAGTTGTTCATACACAATAGCAACATAGTTTGGTAAAGTAAACTAACAGATTTCATGTCTAGGTAGTTGGAATAGCATTAAGAATAATATATACTCATAAAATGTGACTTCATAAAATGCATCTGCTTATTTCCCTACTGCAATAAATAACTCCTGCCTCTGATAAAACAGGTAGACTTCATTAAAATTCAATGCTCAATCAGTTTCTCTATAAAATACTCCCTAATGCCAATTATATATTTTTTTCTACATAAATCATCATGAATAAAGAAATACTGAAATACTGGGCACCTAGTAAAAGAAAAATATCTTAAATGGCAATCAGGGTTTTTTTAACTTTATTTGCAGAAAGTAATAATATTCTGACAAAGCATTTTCCATGACTACAGTCATAATCAATTGGTAAATCAGATTATTTCTTTCAAAAGTAAAACAATTGGCAGACGTATGGGTCCATTGGTGCAGCACTGAGTGGGCAGCCAAGCAAAGACAGAGGGCCTGACAAATGCTCAGCCAAGCTAAGCTGGATGGAGGTAAAAGACACTGCTCCTCAAACGACCCCGTCGGCTTTCAAAGAAACTGCCATTAGTGAGTCCTCATCAAGTGGGACCGGTGGCCAGTTTCCCATCCGGCAGAGGAGAACGGCTGGCCACAATGTGTTTCCAGGAGAAGGGGGGGGGGGGGGGGACTACAGACATGAGCCCTGCATAGACCTAGTGGGGTCTCAAAGCAGAATCAAGCCACACAGCACAGGCTCTCTCTGAATTCCCAGTCCAACTGTCACTGCTGGCGCAGGGCTCAGGCCCTTCAAGCACATAATCTGTGCTTGTATGGTTATACCCCACTACTCTGAACATATTCCCTGCTATTGTAATGTTGTCATCTCAAGCCATATCTCCATATTTGAAGGGATACTTGAGTTATTAAGAAATACTACTATCCAAAATGAACCGGTAATTATTGAAATAAATTATTGGGAGTGAGATGAAATGTCTGAAAATACTTGTATTCATTGTATGTTGCTGTCTGCAGTCACTGCTGAGGAGGCCGAGGATAGTGTCGTGGTTTTGTAGTGAAAGCAAGTTAGTGCGCTGAATGAGACTCCAGTGAGGCGAGGGATCCATGCATTAATCACACTGAACACACTGCAGGTCTAAAGTGACACTCTGCCGTGTTGCATGAAGCATCCCACTGATTCCCATCTCTCCCAATGACTGAGCGATAATGTCTTGAGTCCAGGTGAGGGAAAAATGGCAGCCTGGTTGATGCCCAGCCAGCTCCTTTAATTGGGTAAAACAAAGTAATTTGAGAGCAGCGTAGGGGGCATAAGAGGGTAAATGACAGGACAGAAGGTCACTGTTTCACTTTTACTCAGTCGTCCACCATTCACCAACATACCCAGCATGCTCAAAAGTTAATGTTGAGGTCTATTATACGGTAGTGTTTCGCCATCTGCTTCACATACTGTGAAAATCTTTTTTTTTTCATTACAGAACCTCTTACCAACAATACATTGTCTGTGTACTGCAGAATATAAAACATGAGATTACTAGATGTTACTGTTACAGCAGGCTTTTTTCATTATGACCAACCACAGATACAGATACATTTTCCATAGAAATACAATTCTATAAAATTAGCAACCGCTAAAATAGTGCACTTCTGGGTAACTGTCTAAACTGAATCATAGATAAGAATGGCCATACATCCAAAACACCAATTACTGGTTTGTGTGACTCAATAATCTACCCCAAACCAACATCACCCCCAATTGGCTATATCTGTTGAGCCCATATTGACTGCCAGGTGATTACACATTGATTAGCAGCTACAAACCTGCACTCCGACTCTCACTTAAAAAGCGTTATGGCAATGTCTTTCAGCTTTTCAGGTAAAATAGATGTTGAGTTGTTTTCAAGGGAGCCCCATTTCAAGGTAAAAAAAGATCCTTAAGGCACATAGGGCAAGGTTCAAACTGTGAAGATAAGGCAGAGGGATAATCACAGTTGTGTCTCCGGAGTACAGTACAGTACAGTACTGACAACTTTAACATTCCCCCAATCGCTGTATTGGCCTCAGAGGTGTCATACAGCACAACAACAACCAAACGACTGTAGTAAAGAGTTCAGTTACTATTACTTTGTTATGGTCCAAAGAGACTACCCATGGATCTATACAAAGACTCTATCTACTCATGGTAATATTTACAGACAGGCATGTGTGAATTGTGTGTATATGGTATCTTTTTGTCTGTGTGTCTATGTGTGCTGGAGCATTAAGCACTTCTGTTTTACAAATTACTCTCTTGTGTGGGTTTTGTCCCTGGTGTGGTTGATGCATGGATCATGAGGTGTGAAGTTATATGGGCTATGCTGGCACAAGCATCAACGTCAAAAATGGTTCACCTCCCTTAGTTTAGTCTGCTGTGTTTGACGGCCACTCGAGCTGCAAAGATGTCTAACTAGTAGTAAGCTGAATCAGATGATATCTGTCTCACTGGAGAGACCACCATCAATCTGCTCGGTCTATTCTCCTGCCCAAGATTAAATCAACACAAGGATATACAGTAGATCTGTGCTGATGATTCAGACAACCTTAAATGTAATATATCAACTAAATGCTTGACACTCCAGGTAAATATGAACAAAAAGGCAGTGAAAAAACTGGCATTGTTTTTTTATCAGCTTGTTCTTTTGTACATGCAAAAAACATGAATTTAACTCTAAATTGAATTAAAAAATTACAGACAAGAAATTGTCATCAAGAAACATTTGTTTTCAAAAACATGTGTGCCACAATCACTGGCATCCTCAAAAAATGTCATGAACAAAATCTAATTGATGTATATAAGATTATACATTTGGGAAGTCTTAAGTGGTCATCAATGACGTCCTGTCACACTGGAGTATAAATATGAGGTGGGACACAGGCTATACAATAACTGGAGCTGTAATGAACCCTTCTTGAACAGAAAGCATGTGTATTTTGCCTCCACACACAGAGTGAAGTGAATAGAGGAGACAAAGACAGATAGAGAGGGAAGAAACCTACATTGACACGTTGTCTGCCGGATGATGGTAATCTGATGTGTGAGCGATGGCCGGGAGTTTGAAATGCACTTTGTCCAATTAGAACTGTGCAGCAAATGTCCACCTCTCCTTGACAGAGAGGAAGTGGTTGTTTGAGAAGACACAGTGACACAGCATCAAGTTAGACTGCCCAACTCACTTCTACTGGAGCAAGCTACCATTAATGAGCAAAGCATTGTTAGCCAACTTGTTCAATGCACATACACATTTTCTTCAATGCATCACAAAAACTTTTTTTTCTTTAAAATTACCCTCTGAAAGCGCTCTAGCTTTTATTTATTAACGTATATTTTGGACCCCTGGTGTTTCATCATTTACTGTTGAAACATGAACAAACACACGCAAATCAGTCATGCTTTCAGTTATAAATCATGAGTGAAGAAATTCAAAAGGGTAGTGCACAAACTAATCTGAGAATTTGTTTGAAAGGGGACTTTTTCCATCCACATAACACCTTATGTCCCCTAGAGGATACATTTGAAATTGTTGTCAAGTGGTAAATGTCACAATTATATATTTACAAGTGGCTGGATAGCTGTCAAAATAATTAAGTAACCATACTGATGGTGTTGCATTCAAACTGGTGTGTTGAACATTTTGTTAGTTTTTTATGTTATTGTTACAGGATTATTCAATCAAGTAAATGCAATGGAATGTTTTTTTAAGTTTGTAGTTTTATTTGGTCCGGTAGATCTATTTTACAAAATGTGCCTAACCTACATGGAGTGGATATAGTCCCTGTCACTTCAAGACTCTCGCTGTCACATTATTTGTGTCCACAACTGATGTGGTTATATTAGCACAGGTGTTGCATTCCCTGGTTGCTGCACCTTTTGGGTGTTTCAAGTTGTCACAATATTCTGAGCTGGTAGGATACTGTTTCTTGTTGCCAAAAGCATAGGCCAGAATGGGCAATGTGAACGAAAGGTAAACGTCTGTGCTCCTGTTCACCACTCTTCTCCGGGCGCCCAGTGTTCATTAACTCATTTAGAATGTTAGCACGAAGAATTGATGATCATGCATTAAAGCTTAATCATATGTAGGGCATACATTATACTGTGAATTAAAAAATATAAGAAAATAGCATCAAGGGTTGAGAAAATTTGCAGAACTACAAACAACTGGACAGAAAACACAATTGCATTGAATTACTAGATACGATTATAATGTTTTAAACACAGGGTGCAACTTGAAATTGTTAATAAATGTTACAGGTTTAAAGGATTAAAATCCTGTCTCTACATATTAACACGACTTGTCTTCCCTTACCGAACAAGACCGTTGTAGCACTAGCTAATCCAGGATGGTTTAGCGTTACATGAAGGGATGTCGTTAGGCCTATTTTAGGGGTGCTTTAACCTTTCAGCTAGCCCACCACCATTTTTAATAGAAATGTATGATGGTTATAAAAAAGTGAGATTGTAAAAATGTAGTATATGGAAATTGTTAAGACAATATATGGAAATTGTTAAGACAATATAAAAAGTCTACACACCCCTGTTAAAATGCCAGGTTTTTGTGATGTAAAAGAATGAGGCAAAGATAAATCATGTCACAACTTTTTCCACTTTTAATGTGACCTATACCTATAAGGAAATCTTTGAGGGGGAAAAATTTAAAATAGAAACCTTACAATAACCTGGTTGTATAAGTGACATTAAAGGTGGAAAAAATTCTGACATGATTTATCTCTTTCTCATTCTTTTACATTCTTTTACAAGAACCTGCCATTTTAACAGGGGTGTGTAGACTTTTTATATCCACTGTATATTAAAGGTTGTACGTCCCCTGATTTAGAAAGCTAGGTATTCATTGTTTAATAAAAACACTATAATTTCTTATGTTTTTCAAAAATTATGATTATTGTGAGATGGAAAACTCAAAGAAATTAGAAAAAACTGTGCAAGTAGTTGACAGAAAATGCAGCGGAAGACCCAAAAAACTGTCTGCATCTGATGAATGGGATGTAAACATAACTTCCTCAAGGGACAGAAGGAGCATCTGGAGTTGTCCGACGCCAAAGTACCTAGACCTATAAACTACTTGGAGTGAAAGTGTGCATGGAACACTTACAGTATTTGATTGACCACCTCAGCATAACTGAAGCTGTACTTCACAGAACTACTCTGATAAATCCCCCCAAAAATACATGACAGCAAATTTCTTCTGTTTTGTATTCTAAGGGAGGCCACATTGGTGTTTTTCAAACATATCAAACACTTAATGATCAGATAAATAGCTTTAAACAATTTCAACAATCTCAGGTGTAATAAAAATTCCAAAGGGGTGCCAATAACAATCTATCCCATCTAGACTCTCTGTCTTAGTCTCTGTGTTTTGATAGACAACAACAGGTTGATAGACAACAATGACTTATTTTCTTGCCTAATTGCTTATTTATACAAAGAGTACCGATAATTCTGAAGGTCTTTTTTTGGATGATTCAGTATAATCAAATCTGAAACATACAAACTGGTACTGATTACAACTGCTCTTACTCCCTTGTTATAGTAGCTAAATTAATTCCAGTACATGACTGAAACATCTATGACATAAAGGTGAGGGTAGAAATCATCTTATCTAGTACTGGTAACTATACATTTTTTGTGTTCCAAGCAAATTATATCAATTATTAAGGGACACTGTTCCTGAGCAATGGAATAAAAACACACACAAGAACTCAACACCTCCTAAATATGGTTTCCAATAAACTCTAAAGCCAAGACTTGAATTACCTCAGTACAGAACAACAGATATGCCAAAATATATGTTGAGTTTTACATTTAAAATGTTATAATAACTGAATGTAAATTCTAGCTGTGATTCCCGTAGGATTCAAAGTAATATGTCAATCTCAACTGAGGAACATTGACCCAGGACTTCCATCTTCCTATTTCTGTGTATCTATTTCAGTCTGTCTCTTAAAAATAGCCTTTTAATAACCCAACTCCCTGTTAATTATTGCTAATGCATTTTACTACATTATAAAGTAGCAAATATTGATTGATACGACAGATCAACTTTTGTCAGAGGATGTCAACATGATTGGTGTTGAAACATGGTGAAGAGTGAGTCCAACTTTCAATCACTGTCTACCACAGATCTTCACAGCAGTTCTGATATAGCTTCATAGCACAACCCTTCTAATCGTAATGCAAGTCTTACAGCAATCCATCCACACAAGCAATAATCAAATATTCATTAGAGGCTTATTCATATTCAAAATCTGTTTTTCAAAATAACAAAGGACAAATGTGCTTGTATTCTTTCTGACAAAACAGCTAACAATATGTTTTTGTATTATGAAAATAGGAAAAGTTCAATATAAAATTGTCAAAATAAATGGAGAATTACAATTAGTTCTGTTCCTAGACATTGTCCTTTAGTAAATGTTTCATTTAATATAAAACTAATGCTTTGTTGGATATTCAAAGTACTGTAGGTCAAATAAAAAGCAGTGTTTTTCATTAAAATGTAAGTAAATTGAATAAAAACATGGAAATGGTGAAAATATGATGTAGTCCTTACATTGGAAATAACATGCATACAATTGTGTGATATTTAAATAAGAATAAGCTAACCGGTTTACATCCAGTACTATTTCACATGATTAATACTTATGGGTATTGTTCAACCACTTAAGTCCATTGGCCTCCTGTAATTGGTGAAACATCTAGTGACATGGGTTCCTAAATTAATAATTAGTTTGTTCTGCACTCTAAAAACTTCTGTCGAACCTCTGCAGATATTAATCAAACGCTGAAAATAGTAGCTGATTGTAATCAGCACTCAGAAGTCACCAGGGGTGTTTGAAGAATCCGTCAAGCCAGATAGTGGAGCTAATTCGATTAAGTGGCAGCGGTACCTAGAGGGAAAAGGATTAGTATCTCTGTATATCTCTTTTTTTTTTTTAGCTAAGAGACATCTTGTCATATAAATACTCAAGCCAATGGAAATTACACTGATTTTAAAGGTAAGTTATCTTTTGGTCTCAAAAAACTTTTTTTGTAAATTAACAAGTAACCAACAAACATGCGTAATATTCAAGAGTCTACTTGAACAAAGCGAACAAAAGAACCAAGTTAGTCACATTAATTTTAGTCTGAAACGACGGAATTAATTTACATTATTCATATGATTTAGCCTACCCTACACACCCTACCCCTTTCTGATTTTAAATCAGATTAAAAAAACTCCCACAACATTTACATACTAAGTTAACTTTGTCTCAACAAAGAAAAACAATTGTAAATAACACATACTACATTTGAACACAATATACAATTGAACCGCTGTATTCAAACAAATAACATAAAGAATAAAGAATATGAAAAAGTAAGACAATGTGCTACTCCAGCACATTCAATTCAAAAAGAAAAAATGACTACAAAAGGTTGAGGCGCAGCCTGTTAGCTTTAATACAAAGGTAGTTACATCCATAAATCAGGAATAACAGCCCCTTTATACATAGCACCCTCACCCCAATTTTAGCGGATACAAGTTATTGGACAAATTAACATAATATTAAATATAGTAATCCTATTTAGTACCACGTTGTAACTCATTTGCATTAGATGACTGCTTGACAGTCTGTGCCTTAACACTCATCACCACAAAAGTGCAGGAAGTACAGAGGGCAGGAGTACTGATCAAAAGTGCTGCACAGTGTATATATACATATATATATATATATATATATATATATATATATATATATATATATATATATATATATATATATATATATACATAAAATGGCTCTTGTAGAAGCTATGTTTTAAGGTGTACAGATACAGATACAGTTTCACAAACTTTTACTTTCAAATGATAGGAATGTGAGTTTTGACCAATGTTGGCTTGAACTCCTCACTCTTCAGACCAGCAGAGTTGCAAAGAGCTTGACCCTGGATGTGATGGAAGAATTCCTCTGTGATTCCATAGCCTCTACTTACCACCTCCCTCTTCCAAAAGGGTTCTTCCTAGGGGGTCGGCTTAATATCACAGTACTCCAGGTCCACACTATACAGGCGCACTGCTTAGATCACAGTGTACAGCATTAAATATAGACTCCTTTAACATCCTCCAATAATGCATCTAGAGTATTTCTGTTCATTACTATTCAAACTTTCTATCTCAGATATTAACTTCAGTAAATGGGCCACAGATCTGGGCTGTCACTCACCACTGGAGATTTCTCATAAAATCTGTTACTAGTCACCAGCCGAGACTTCCTTGCCAGACCCAGTTGAGCCACTAGTGACAAAATAAACTCAAAAATAAACTGTCCCACACCGACAAAACTTTCATTAAGTTTCAATGTCAATAAATTATGTTTATTCAATAAAGCAAATTAGGGCAAAGGGTGGAATAGCAAACTTTCAAATAGTTACAATTTATCAAACTTAATCAACTGCCTGGACTGAACCTATTTTTCCCCTTTAACCTCCAACAAGTATCTTGCATAAACCAATCTGGAGTAATTAGGAAGTACATTTAAAATGTAAAACTTCAAGAAAATAAAAACATATCTCGGTGACAGTACTGTGAACTTAAAAAGAAAATGAAACCTGACCTTAACCGTTTTCTACAACACGACTGCTATTTTGGATAAAAAGACGTACAGTAACCACACCCTTTAAATGGACACCTCACACTCCTTGAAGTATTAACGACAGGGAGAGAAACAGCACCAATAATTATGTTAAGGGATGTCTGCCAAAAAAAGACAAACAAGTTGCTCTAAAGTATGTGCCCAGGGTGTCTGCATGGTGGCTACCTGCTGCTGCTTGGCCCTCCTCAGACAGCATAGAATGGCAAGTCCTGGTATGCTGCTGTCGAATGGAGTAGCGTGAGCACCGTGCCAGATCCAGGCTTTTACTGGCTTTGTGCAGAACCTTGTTTTGAGGCCTATACTCCCCTGTGCCCCATCCGTCTTCTGTCAGCACAGAGTAAACACATGCCAGCACTCCAGCCCACAGCAGTCCCTCCATCCACACAAATAGAACCAATTGGCTGGCTGTGGTGTTGAAAGTCCACTTAAAAGAGTAATCCACCCAAAACATCATATTCTATTATTCACAATTTATTTTAGTAATCCCTTGGTATCAGTAGATGTCATAAAGTGCTTATACAGATACCCAGCCTTAAACAACAAAAAGGTTTTCTTTATTGGGCCTGGCCAAGGACTGAATCTGAATTTCTTGTAGCTCACAAAGAAGTTCTACAGAATAAAATTTTTGGTCCTTTGTTGGTGACTATACATTAATGATATATATGTGAGAAATGTACATGTTATGCTGATGACAGAGTATTATATGCTGCAGCTTCCTCTCCTGCAGTCTGTTGCACACCTGCAGTCTGATTTCTACAAAATTATAAAATTCAATTACGGATCTTAAGTAGGTGCTAAACAGTGGCAAACCGTGACTATTGGAGCTAGGTCCTCAGTAGTGGAAAAAGATCTGACGCCATATATATTGATAGAGAACTCGGGATACCTGTGTATACAGAGCATGATTTGAGACCTTTCTTCTGCAGATCTATGTAGGAGAAGCAATTATTTGATGACAGAGTCAAACAGTCCAAAGCCACACCTAGGCAGTGGCCCACAAAAGCAGCACACATACACAACGGTTGCAAATATTGATTGCAAGAACCATGTTAAAAGAATACTCTGTTGTTTCAAAGAAACATTTGCCAAAACACTCACTCAAATAAAGGCAGGATAAATTTAACCACACAACTACTCACATTGTTTCAAGACCATTTACATTAAATGGTGTCAGAGAGAATGTTGCGCTGTATTCAATGTTCTATCTCCAGTATGCAACAATAAAAACATGCTTCATTATTATTAACGAAATGTCATTTACCCTGTACTGCCAATTGCAATGTCATTACCTTTGATTTTACCACACAACCAAGGATCAATATTTAACACATTGCATTCAAAATTATATGAACGAGATAGCAATAAAAAGCAAACTGTGGATGAAAACAAAAAGTTCACTAACCATTACGATTATCATTTAAAAATGACATCCATTCTCCTGTCCTGGGCAATGGCAGATTCATGTAGCTTCTCTTTTGATTATAAATCCGAAAAACTTAATTTTTCAATGGAGATCAAAGCCAGGGCCATCGTTACATACACTCATTGTAAAAAGCTAGCCAGATACAGTAGCTAGGCTCAAAGGTGAGAAAACGAGGTAAGGCTCACTATTGGCTATGAATTAGTGATGTATTCTTAGGCCTTCTAGAAGGCAGTGAGGCATCATACAATTGTCCCACCTATTACAAGACAATTTGTGATTGGCTGATTCTACTGTCATTCCAAAATGCTGCTCTAATTGAAGTCAATGTCAATGACGTTGGCTGGTGCCTTCTATTTAAAGCCTTAGGGCAAAGCCAATGAGCATTGAGTCCAGCTAGATTATCTCTACCAAGAGACTAACAAAGAAAAATTCTGACGGGAAATATTTTTCTCTTGGATATTAACACTTATTTTTCCAACACAAACTGAAGAAATTCAAAAGGAAGATCATTACAATTAAGACAGAAAATATTAAATTAATGAAAACTATTCCAAGTAATAACAAATAAAAATACAGATTTGTATCTATCCTTGGGCCCTCTCTGAATACCCCACTGGGGGTGTGCTAAATGCAAATAAAATGTATATGCTACTTTCTATGACCTCACAATTACTACACTAAACAATGTGTTGATAGAACGGTTTCCTTCCTAAAAATGCTTTCAGGATTGTTTTTTGTTTCTTTATTGAAGAAGCTGAAGATTAATATTGGTTCATTTTATAGAAACAAGTAGGGAACCGTCAGGGCCTTCTATCCCTTATTATTATAATTATTTATATAGCACAATTCATACATAGAAGTAATTCAATGTGCCCTTACAAAGAATCAAAATATAAATATCAGCAGAAAAAAAATGAAAACATCTATAACCTTACACTGATAAGCCATAACATTATGACCACTGCCAGGGTAATTGAATAACAGTGATAATCTCATTATCATGGCACCTGTCAGTGGGTGGGATATATTAGGCAGCAAGTGAACATTCTGTCCTCAAAATGTATGTGTTAGAAGCAGGACAAATGGGCAAGCGGAAGGATCTGACGACTTTGACAAGGGCCAAATTGTGATGGGTAGACGACTGGGTCAGAACATCTCCAAAACTGCAGCCCTTGTGGGGTGTTACCAGTCTGCAGTGGTCAGTACCTACCAAAAATGGCCCAAGGAAGGAAAAGCGGTGAACCAGTGACAGGGTCATGGGTGGCCAAGGATCACTGATGCACATGAGGAGCGAAGGCTGACCCCTGTGGTACGATCCAACAGCCAAGCTACTGTAGTTCAAATTGCTGAGAAGGTTAATGCTGGTACTGACAGAAAGGTGTCAGAACACACAGTGCATCACAGTTTGTTGCGTATGGGGCTGCATGGCCGCAGACCAGTCAGGGTGCCCATGCTGAGCCGTCTACTGCCGAAAGGGCCTACAATGGACACGTGAGCATCAGAACTGGACCACGGAGCAATGGAAGAAGGTGGCCTGGCCTGATGAATCATGTGTCGCTTACCTGGAGAACACATGGCACCATGCGCTATGGGAAGAAGGCAAGCCGGCGGAGGAAGTGTGATGCTTTGGGAAATATTCTGCTGGGAAACCTTGGGTCCTGCCATTCATGTGGATGTTACTTTAACATTTACCACCTACCTAAGCATTGTTGCAGACCATGTGCACCCTTTCATGACAACGGTATTCCCTGATGGCATTGGCCTCATTCAGCAGGATAATACACCCTGCAACATAGCAAAAATGGTTCAGGAATGGTTTGAGGAACACAACAATGAGTTCAAGGTGGTAACTTAGCTTTCAAATTCCCCAGATCTCAATCCAATCAAGCATCAGTGGGATATGCTGGAAAACAAGTCTGATCCATGGAGGCCCCACCTCACAACTTACAGGACTTAAAGGATCAGCTGCTAAGGTCTTGGTGCCAGATACCACAGCACACCTTCAGAGGTTTTAGGCGGTAAAAGGGGGACCTACACAATATTAGGCAGGTGGTCATAATGTTATGGCTGATTAATGTATATTAGAATGAAAACATATACTAGAATAAAAACATATACATCAAATAGAATAACAATAAAGTGGAGTGCAAGTTTAAGAGCTCAATCATAATAGGCATGTGAAAAGAGAAGTGTTTTTATCCTGGATTTAAAAATAGATACATTTGGTACACATATAAGATCTTTGGGGAGTTTATTACAGCTGTATGCAGCTTCGCCATGTTTAGTTTGGACTCTGGGCTCTACTAGCTGACCTGAGTCCATGGATCTAAAAGCCTTACTCAGTTTATAATCGCTGAACATATCAGAAATATACTCAGGGCCCAAACTACTGTATTCAGAGATTTCTTGACTAATAGCACCACTTTAGAATCTGTTCTGTAACTGACTGGATTTAAGAACTGCTCTGTTCTCTTGGTCTTGTTTAAGACTCTAGCATTCTGAATGTGCTGCCACTGTTTAACAGTATTTTTAAGAAGTCCAGTTAAGAGACCATTACAGTAGTCAACACTACTGGAGATAAAAGCATGGATGAGCTTCTCTTGGTCCTTTTGGGACACCAAAACCTGGTTAAATGTTTAAGATGATAGAATGCTGTTTTGGTGATTACTTTGATATGACTAGTGAAAGTGTGATCTAAGTCTATCAGAATACCAAGATTACAAACTTGGTCCCTGGTATTTAGAGCACGAGAATCCAGTTCTTTACTAAAACTAATTCTCTTAATTTTGTTTTATCTTGGTTTAGTTGTAGACATTTTTTCTTCATCCAGTTATTGATGTGCTCTATAAAGTAACACAGTGAGTCTATTGGGCAGTATTCATTTGGTGAGTAATTTGGTAAATCTGAGTGTCATCTGCATAACTATAGTAGTTAATAGAGAACGCCTAAAGATTCATTCGAGTAAATGGTTGGTTGATGTGACATGGCCTTTTTCTGGTTTCAATCATCTAACTCGAAAATAAATTTGTTGCTCCTCAATAAAGTAGAGAATGATAACACAGATGTCTATTTTTGTCCAGGCAACGTTGTCCCAGAAATGGGTATCATATGGTGTGACACTATTATTGTGATTTTTAAACAGGCAATTGTTAATTTACCCTTGAGGAGGAGGGGTCCCTTGTTGACCCAGGAAGTACTGAAAACACATCAGTTGGACATGGAAGGGTTAAAATCTACATTGTCTCTTGTAATTTTTTCAATATATCAAATATCTTTGGCACTCCCACTTCATTACCCTTTCCCAGTGTACTTTAGTGCAATGCTTTCTACATAAAAATGACAAAGATAAATGTATTTTTTTTTGTCATTATTACTTTTAAATTAGATCATATGATCCATTCGTCACACCATATGAAATTAAATGTATTTTCCTACACACCAAATAATTATTAATTTGAGCTAAGAATTTATTCTTGTATTTTATAACTAATAGCTAGGCTTAATGTATGTTTTGTCCTTTTTAAAACTTTTTTGGTCTATAATCATATGAAAACAAGTGAACTAGGCTGAAGCCAAGTTTTATAGCTGGGCCAGCCTTGAACGCCTTGCTAATCGTAGTGTTAGTAATTTTCTTCTTTTAGCTGATTTCTCACAGTCAAAGTAACCTATTATATTACCATAGCGCCCATTGAAGAAGACTTTACCTACACCATTTGTCATTCTTACTCATTACTAACCTAACCTTGCTTATATGACTGACTTAGTTATGAGTAATCAATACTTACCAGTAGTTAAATTCAACCGACTTAACTGTAAACAATTACTTGTGATACTATTCTTTATTAGTGTGTTCCTCACTAGATATATGGTCCTTCACTAGTCCTGTGTCCGATAACCAAGTGCTATACAATGTATGATGTTTAAGAAAGATTATATAAAAATGTAATGAATAATTACAAATGCTGGACCTCAAGATAGTAATAATATAGAACTATGATAGAGTGAGTTTCTTAAGAAAAGTATACCCCATTTTCATTTTATATAAAACAACATTCAAAACACTTTTATGTGTAAATAATCAATGCAACAGAAAACAACTGATCAGTTAGAAACACCTGTGTGCCAAATGGCCCAATACATACGCTCACATAATGTGGGAGGATGGAACTCTGACTATGATGTTATTATTAGTTGTTAAAACATCTATCTGTTGATGTTTCACCAAATTGACAGGCATTCTGATTACAGGCATTTCATGATAGGTGTTGCTGGTGTCGAATGTCCAGAAAGAGAAGGATATACCATGAAGGTTTAAATTTGATCTAGCAGTGGTATATGTAATGGCATCTGTATAGTGTCTAAAGCACTGTGTAAATTCAGACTGGGAACCGAGCTAACAACAATTGTAGTAGGAGATAAGGCAAGTAATCTGCAATATCTTCTACACTTGTGTCTGAAATACATACAGTATATATTATGAAACCACTGTCTTACCGAACAATGCACCTGCTGGCCTGTCTGCCCTGTCTTTACCTGATGACAGCTGTCATAACGTTTTAGTAAGAAAACAATATGATGTTATCAGCAATGCCAACAAAAATGTACCCAGGAAGTCCTGTACAGCTGGCAGGTCAGAGGTTTAACCACTTTCTTCCATGGTGGGAACATTCTGTTACTACAGCACAGCACTAAATTATAACCATGTCTCAAGCCTAAACTACAAAGCTGCATTACAGTTGTCCAGGTGTCCATTACACAATACTCTTCACCAATCAAACCAGTCTCTATTGCGTGATTATTTATGTATATACTGTACAATATACACAGAAAGAGCGACATGTACACAACAATGGAGCTGAGTCTCACCCCGGCCAAAAAGTGCAGGGTGAAGGACCAGCCATCAGCATTCATATCACTTCAGCTTCCCTGTACATTTCTGAGGCTTCATCACAGCCTCCACAGAGACCTTCAACTTACATAACAAGCCATTAGTATTGAGAGTTTCTGAATTTGCTCCTCACAAACTAAGCGATCCTGCAATAGGAAAATAACACCTTTCTTCCATCCAGTAATGATATCCACAGACCTCCGAGGCCCATTTTCTGACCCACTCAAGTCTTCCACCACAATTTCTGCAAAAGTATGCCTTTTGTACCTAATGAGTATTAAAGCTCAGTTTTAAAACAGTAAATGTTTTGCATATGCAATAAGTAAATGAGCGTCCTCTGAAGCTTCAATACATGTACAAGACAAATAAAGTGTCTGCTGTCTGTTTTTTATGGATATTCCAAAGAGACATATTTTAAACCAGCACAGCAATTCTGAAGAGGCTTTACATTTTAAGTGTTTCACTTTGTGCAATCTCAGATCTGATGGTGCCACAAAACAATACCAATTTGCCAATATTTGTATGAATTGAAAACACCTTCAACATGCACTACCGGTTCATTTATTTTTTATTTTTGGTGTGTTCCATTTGAACTCAGGGTTGGAAGTTTCAAATGGAATGCTCCCTCAAGTCAGAATTCCAACTCGGAAAGTCAGAGCAACCCCACTAGCCCCGAGTTCGTATTTCAAGATGGCAGCACCATGTATCAACAGTAAGTGAAAGCTGTACTGTACTGTTTTACTGTTTATTTTAGCTATTCTGTTTATTTGTTTCTCATAAAAATCGTTGTACACTTTTAGTACTGTCCAACGGCTGTCTGTGGACATGTTGCTACGATGTTATATGCATGAAATACCACTTAAATGTGTTTTTATCAACGGGAAGAACTAGAGCAACAAAGGCTTTCCTGGGGGCGTCCATCTTGTTTTCCAACTTGGACTTTTGGAACGCGATCAACTTGGGTTAACTCGGGTGTGAAGTCATTCCCAGTGTAAATACGAATAACATTTAAAACGCAAACCCTTGTTTAACCAGCGGAAAATACACGACTTTTGCTAGACATGATTGGCTGAGATAATGAAGGGGCTGGACATGCTGACATACTGAGTTCTGATTTGTGTGCCAAGTCAACGACTTCTGTCATAATGCATTTTGGTTCAGGGTGCCACTCTGTTCAAGTTGCTGATTCTGGATCTAGCAAAAGATGCCCAGACCATCGCGCTTCCTCCTCCATGTTTGACAGTTGGTGTCACACACTTAGGAACCACCCTTTCTCCTACTCAAAGGTATACAAAAACACTGCATGATTCCACTGGCAGTGCTTCCTGGCCCAGGCAAGTCTCTTTTTCTTATTTTGCCATCTTAGCACTGGCTCTCTTACAGCCACTCAACCAGTCAAACTTGCAACTTTAAGTCTTTCCAGTTGAAACTGAGATATACTTCCACCGGTATTATGCTGTGCTTGAAGCTGTATTCCTGTGAACCGCCTATCACATAAGCTGTTGACTCTCAAAAACCATTCTGATTCTGTTGTGGCTTTGGGTCTATTAGACTCCTTCCTGTGAGAGTTTCCTCCAGTTTCTAAGTGCCTTTTGATGGTGTAGGAACGTGTGCTCACTGACACCTTGGCTTTCTTTGCAATTTCTCTAAAGGAAAGACCTACACTTTTAAGGCTTGTAATGGTCTGTCATCCTTTGTGAATTGCCCTTTTTCTTGCCATTATTATAGGAATATGCTGCTTCAAAATAATAGAATACTGTCCGAATAATGGTTCAGAGGCTGCAGTAACACACTCCAACACTGCTTTTATACAGACAGAGGGTTTGTAAGGAATCAACAAAAGTTTGAAAACCTTTAGGAATTGTTAGTATCAAGGCATAATTTTGCTTTCAACAGCTGTAAGTTAACTCATTCCTTGAAATAGGCAATTTTTATAACTCTGAAATGTGCATTCCCGTTTCCAAAAAGGTTGGGACGCTGCATAAAATGCAATGATGTGCAAATAATTTATCCCTATATTTAATTGAAAATAGCACAAAGACAACGTATCAAATGTTGAAACAGAGAAATGTTAGTGTTTTTTCGAAAAATACATCTCTGGAAAAAATAAAGAGACCACTGCAAAGTTATCAGTTTCTCTGGTTATACTATTCATAGGTATGTGTTTGAGGAAAATGAACTTTTTTGTTTTATTCTATAAACTACTGCCAACATTAATCCCAAATTCAAAATAAAATATTGTCATTTAGAGTATTTAAAATAATGCAAAGAGAACAAATTTATATTCATTTTTCAACAACAAAATAGTAATGAAATTCAACACTACTATTGTTTGCTCCTTGGGGTTTAAGGCCGGGTGTCTCTGTAAAGCACTTTGTGAAAACTGCTGTTGTAAAAAGGGCTTTATAAATACATTTGATTGAATGTTTCAACTTAGGAAGAGTTCTGAAATCAATATTTGGTGGAATAACCCTGATTTGAAATCACAGCTTTCATGCGTCTTGGCGTGCTCTCCACCAGTCTGTCACATTGCTGTTGGGTGACTTTATGCCACTCCTGGCACAAAAATTCAAGTAGCTCGGCTTTGTTTGATGGCTTGTGACTATCCTTCTTCCTCTTGATCAAATTCCAGAGGTTTTCAATAGGGTTCAGGTCTGGAGATTTGGCTGGCCATGACAGGGTTTTGATCTGGTGGTCCTCCATCCACACCTTGATTGACCTGGCTGTGTGGCATGGAGCATTGCCCTGCTGTAAAAAACAATTCTCAGAGTTGGGGAAAATTGTCAGAGCAGAAGGAAGCAGGTGTTCTTCCAGGATAACCTTGTACCTGGCTCTATTCAAGCGTCCTTCACAAAGACAAATCTGCCCGATTCCAGCCTTGCTGAAGGCAACCCAGATCATCACCGATCTTCCACCAAATTTCACAGTGGAAGCGAGAAACTGTGGCTTGTAGGCCTCTCCTGGGCTCCGTTTAACCATTAGACGACCAGGTGTTGGGCAAAGCTGAACATTTTACTCGTCAGAGAAGATGACCTTACTCTATTCCTCTATGGTCCAATCCTTATGGTATTTTTTGCTTCTCATTGATGAAGGGCTTTTTTCTAGCTTTGCACAACTTCAGCCCTGCCCCTAGGAGCCTGTTTCGAACCATCCTCGCTGTGCACTTCATCCCAGCTGCTGTTTGCCATTCTTTTTGTAGGTCACTTGATGTCATCCTACGGTTGTTGAGTGACATTCGGATGAGTTGACGTCATCTTCGTCAGTGGACAGTCGTTTTCGCCCTCTGCCAGTCTGTTGTTGTCCCCAATGTCTGTTGCTTGACCTTGTTCTTATGAACTGCCGTCTTAAAGATTTTCAGGATGGAAGCAACCTGACGCTCACTGTATCCCTCTGCCAGTAAAGCCAGAATGTAACCCCTCTTTTCCTCACTCAAAGCTTTTTTGTCATGTTGAAGAGTCATTTTTTTATTCAAAATACCTTTGGGGTACTACTTGCACAGTTTTTGCCATCCAGCTGGTCCTATTGCAAGAGGATAGTGATGACCACAGCAGTGGTTTTTATACTTTTCCTTGTTATATTAGATTTGGTTCAGGTAATCAGTACCTAATCAGTACCTCATTAAGTACCTCATGTAGAGATGCTGATTTAAGAAACATTTGGAGTGGTCTCTTAGTTTTTTCCAGAGCGGTATACAATGTATAATGTACTTCTATGAAAATGTTAACTGATTTATTTTGTAGAACTCTGCCCCTGCCCCTGTGTTTTTTGTCATTTGGTTATGAGTAAATCAACTTTCTGAGAGCTTTATATCAATGGATTATTCTGTGTCAATAAAACTGCTCATAAAGGGAGCAAGGAGATGCGTATGTAAAGGTAAAAAGCACCTAATTTCCTAAACAACTAACAAAGTCTTTGTTCTTGGTTGTGTATGTTTTTTTTATTATTAAATTGATTAGCTTAGCTAGCATTTTCTTAGCTAACCTTGCTGCCTACTAGCTATAGCTTCAAAAAAATAAAAAGTGTCAAATTAAGTCTGACATCCATCATATTGTTAAATCTCTTGAGTACTTTTGTCACAACTTTGGTTATCATGTTTAAGTATTTTGAAATTAATATATTTGATTTACTGAATGACCAGCAGACTTGACAATGGTAACCAGGTCATGTAAAATAAGCTAGTGTTTGAAAATAAATAGTAAAGATAGGTGTAAAACATTGTTTCTCAGTGGGATATCACATTGAAAAAAAAAAATTATAAAAGGAATTGGTCACCATTAAATATGTTAAATAGTATTTTAACATTGTATTCTCTCTATTTTACGAAAAGCTCAATTGACATCTTCCCCATCTGCATCAAGTTGTAGTTACACATTGGTGGGGGACAACATGAGTTTTTTCTTACTATGTAAAGCAAGTAAGAAAATGGATGCCTAGAAAAGTGATGTAAAGCACACTGGGTGTCTAGAAAAGTCCAAACATAATAATAATAATAATATAAACCTTGTTATTGTAGCAGACTACCAACAAGTTAATAATGCATGATGGACTAAACAGTGATGAGGTGTGCATGATTCTTTGTCTCATTTGCAGGTCCATTTTATTCAGAAGTCAACTACTTTAGTTAATGATTAGAAGGTTTACTATAAAGTATGTATTCATACAGCGCAATTAAGGAAAGCAATTTTAAACTGGTTGCCTTATAATTGACATTTCTTCATTCAAACCAATAACTCTTTCTTTTTTTACAGATGGAGCCATACTGTGACACAACCATATCTGAACTCCGACCCTAAGTGCAACTAATGTTTGGAAAGAGAAAGAAAAATACTTGATTAATCTTCATTATTAGCCTATTTTATAACTTTCTAACTAATTTCAGAAGCATTTGCAAAAAAAATTAAGAAAACCATTTGTGTAAACCTTTTTGTAACATTCAGAGAACATTCACAGAACATTCCCGAGAACATTCAGAACTTTGTAACCTTCAGAGAGCATTCACAGTACACCCCACGGTTAAAAACGTTCTAAGAACATGCCAAAATTCATCCATGGGAACCGTTTGGGAACATTGTGGCATTGTTCAAGGTGCATTCCCAAATGAAAGAAAAAAAAATTACCATTACGATCTGGGAAACAACCGTTGCTAGTTCGGTTACTTTTTTAGTGAGAAAATGCGCTATTTTTCATGACTTTCTGTACCAGACCCTTTAAGTCAATGCAGAACTGGTAGAGGTGAATGGGCCTGTCTGACAGGTATGTCTACAAGCCTGACTACTTCATTAAATAGCCGATTTTTTTCCCCCACTGAATGATAATAATAACCTACCTCTGCCAGTAATTAGCATTAGCTGGGCTCTATCAAGTTGTTTCAAACAAATTTACAACCATGGAAACAGTGAAACTTCAGTTAAGTTCAACATGATTTTCGGTATCTTTTCGCTCCTCTACGTGTCTGGCTAAACGTGTTACACCCCTGTGAGTTCTACATTTAATATATACGACACAATATTTTGGCCTATATGCTTCCCTTTTAGCAGAGGAAAAGTGAATAATGTAATCAGGACAATGTATGAGTCGACATCTAAGTCATATGTCATTAGGTGATCGTACTAGCACGTGAATCTATACTTTGGAGTAAGAGTCTAAAACATTTCCATGAACCGAAGCAGTCAAGAGGGGGTGTGGCTAATACTGTGTGTAGCTTACTGTACAACACACACAGTAGGCTAGTAAGTCACTTGAATAAACGCAGCCTATACGAAACCAACAGTGATATCGTGTATTTGATGAATGACCAGAAGCAGTCTTATCCATCATCAGGCAGTTGCTGTCCCTGCATGTCCGCTACAATGCATAGCTAGGGCACTTGCAAGGCAAGGCACTTCAGATTCCGGCTGCTGATGCGTCTATTTCACACACAATCAGACAATCCATTCTGTAATAACACACGTGAAAACCAATACGACCGTTAAAAACGTTAATGATTGGCGGTCAATTGACTAGAGTTTCCCAAATGAAGGCCTACTTCTGTTTATATAGCTCTACTAAAAAGCATATAAACGTGAAACAAAAACCTGTAAACATGTTATAAAAAAGGAGTACTTGTTAATTGGGGGGTTTGTGTTTTAAGCGAATTGCAACCGACCTTACTGACTTTCCTAACTATATTTATTTTATTCACAATGAAATCTCCAACAATGGATGGACCTTTCAGTTCTCGGGAGGCTGTAAGTGCTTGAACACCAGGGCAACAGAGAAGCAACTCTCCGATTATAATAAATATCGAATTCTTAAGATTGCAGTGCAACAAGAACAGCATATGTTTGAGGCGATTTTATACAATTGATTATATAGACTCCTTATTTAAGAGCTCCTTAATTCAAGTTAATCATTCAAATAATTCATTTTTGAAGTTGTTCAATTCGGCAGTCAATCAATATCGCGAGGAGAAATGTCCGCCGCTTACCTCTGTTGGTGCTTGAACAGGTCTGCCTTCGAACAGGGGCTGGATGGTCCGGTTTTCGGAGCGCCTCCAGGTTTATCGAGGTTTCCCTAGCCGGGGTAGCTGGCTCAGAGGCGCTGTTGCCCGGCTCGCTTGCTGGATCTGGTGGGGACTCCATGTTCATTTTCAGATTCACTGTTCAACTATTGCTGGTATTTCACGAAAAGTCTGTATGATTTGTGAGCTCGGAGAGTCCGTCTAGCTATCTATTTTAGAGTACAACTAAGAAATGAGAATATGCGAGTGTGTCTAGAGGTGGGTGTGTTGTTTTGATTGTCCACCGGCAGCGCTAGAGAGAGCATCAGTCATCTGAAAAGGGAGAGGTTGTCAATAGTCGATGAATAGATGCAGCCAATGCTTGAGTGTCATGGGGATTTCCATTTGTTGCAGCCAACTCGCGCATTGGAATTCAGCGTCCCAACATTAATTTCACAGGAGAAAGACCTATAGGCTATGTCATTGCCAAATAAAAAATAAATAATCTAAATGTACATAGACAAATCTTAAGAATTTTAAGACATGCTATCTCCTATTAGTAAAGATACATCCCTCCGTATAAAAGGCTGTATACAAGTTTAACATCCCATGATAGCATTTTTATTTAATGGAAAATGTACAACATAATTTTTGCAATTCATTTTCTGTGCCTTATGCAAGGAAAATAAACTCAAGAGGGAATAGAGACCATGTCTATGTCTACACAGTTAATGCTCTGCAGCTCCTTTCCTGCTCTCATCATCACCACCATCACCACCATCATCACCAGCACCATCATCATCATCATCAATATTTTAAGGTTTACAGTGCAAAAGCCCATGGATGCGTGCATAATTGGAAGCACTGGAATTATTTATGAAGCTTTGAAGAAATTCCTCCAAGTGTAGAAGCTACTGTAGAGATTGACAACTGATAATAACTTTTCAGTGGTCTATGTGATGATCATAAGGATGATGATGATTACATTGTGGAAATGCTGATGAGGATCGCACAAATGCTGCGGCTGATGTTGATTAATATTTTAGACTTTTCTTGATTTCTTTTTCTCTCTATTTTCGCTTAAAATGTATCTCGCAATTTTCCTTTGATAGCACAACATCAAATGGCATGCTCATCTTTGCAAAGGATGTGCACATGTATGTCTGCGCTTACAAGGAGGTATTTCTGCTCAGGCCTCTGTTCCTATGCTGCTTGTGGTGTACTGTAATTACAAACATCATGCCGCCTGTCTGTGATCTGAGACAAGGCTCCACAGCAGAAGCTCCAAAGCAGAGACCCCCCTCCAGATATGTCAGAATCATGGTATCCACCCGCACTTTTTGTTTACTGGTAACTATATTGGTAGTTGACTAGTCCTGAGCGTTTCACAGGTTATTCTATATATTTTTTTCAATACAGCTTTGGAGAGTTGGCATTCTTATTGTGAATTGTGCTTACTCTGCATTAATTTATGAATCCTAGTAACAACACGTTAGTAGGCTACACATCCATTTGTACAATAGATGTGTGGAAATTGGAATATCTCTCCTTGTATCCCAGATCCTACATCCCAGTCTTCCTCCAACAATCCATTGAACAAGGAGGCCAGACGTGCATCCCCTAACTCTGATCCTCCACACTACATTGCATGAATCCACCTGCTAACACTTTGCTTGTTGCATGGTAAGTTGTCATTATTTAATATTGTTGCTAATCTGAGCAAAGCATACATTTGTTGTCCCCAGTTGCGTTTCCACCAAAATATATTCTAATTGTAGAATTTACAACAACTTCCATGTTCTGTATAAATTACAGATCATCCCTGATTAATGTTTGTAGATAAAAATTATTTATGCTATTGCCTATATTTGTTTGGTTGTATTTGGGAATCATTTAATAAAGACACATGTATTTAATTGTGGCTAACCAAACATCAAAGGACAATACCTTGAATAGCTTAGGTGTTATTCAGTGTTGCATCAAATGCCTAAACACCCTGCAGCTCTCCAGATAAGAGAGGCTGATGTGGTGTATAAAGTAGCCCTAACGTAGCAGTTATTATACTTGGTGCCTTAATAAAGAGAACAATGGTAAGAGATGGTATGGGATCAGCAAACTTCTGGTTTGATTTACATGGGCTACATAAAGATGCTGGCAGTTGTTGTGGAAAGTTAGGGGCTGACATTTAAGGGCTGTGAGAACTTGCATTAATTTAATTCCATGTCAGTTACTGTCCGTAGTTTATAAGAAAACACAAAGTATGTCTTTAACATAATGCATTGCTTTTTGAAAAGAAAAGTGTGTTTAGGGGGAAGACATATGAAGACATTCTAAAATTGCAGCTTTTCACAGTCTGGTGCTCCCCTATCCAGCTGATCTAAAATCCCTATACAGTCTAAAGTATTTAACTTTTTTCCAGATTTTGTTGCATTACAGACTTTTTCTAATTGATTAAATACACAGACAATTTGTTTGAGAAACCTGCCTCCTAATGAATTAGACCTCTGAAACTTGGTTTCATGTATGGGGCTAAAGGGCTTGGAAATAAAAAAAAATGCTTTAGAGGTTAAATATTAAGTAGAAGACAGTGTTGCCTTCATTATCATATCATCAAAATCATTCAGACAGATGGTATTGTTGTCTTTACATACACAGCTAATGTCAGCTACCTAATTAGGGGGACACCCCAGAAATCAATCAATCCAATTTATTATATAGAGCCCTATTTTCAACAGCACTTGTACACTGATACCCAGCCTGAAACCCCAAGGAGCAATCAACAAAGAGTTGATGTACAGTGACTAGGAAAATAGACTTAGTAGAGTCCTAACCTAGGAAGAAACCTAGAGAGGAGCAGGGCAAGTCCTCTTCTGGGTGTGTCCCAGGCAAAGGTTACAAGAGTACATGACCCCATCAATATTGCAGGTTTAGCTGACCAAGAGTTCAATAAACACAGGTGGACATAGTATTTAATCAGAATCTGAATCAGATAACATGGTGGAGAGGGACAACCTGCTAAATCTGCAACACAGCCAGGTGGACCATGGGCAGGGACAGCCATGACTTGACGGGCCAGGTAGTCCCAAGGTCTGGTTATGGGACTCGGGTGCTCCTAAGAATTAACAGGACACCAGAGAAATTAGATGGAGCATTTCTTAAGGTCTGTAAGCATAGAAAATAATTTTAATTTGACCTAGTCCCACATCTTGTATACTTTTGCAGTGAAAAGCTGGGAACTGAGATGGGGGGCTAAAAACTAGGTTAAGACCTGGTACAGACTTTACCTGCCATCCTTTGTCTACACATCAAATTTTACCCTACAAAGTCTGGAGCCTGCTGACTTTCTGTTATATCATTAATTTCACCCACCTGGTGTCGTAGGTCTAAATAAGGCTGTGATTAGGATGCTGCAATTAAAAAATGTAGTGATACAGGCTTCGAGGTCCAGATTTCAATATCACTGGTGTGGGCTGTATCCATTACACATTAGATATGGGGAGTCAAAAAGGTAAGTCACTCATTCAGATAATCAGGAGATTAAGATTTGAAACCCATTTGTGCAGTTCATTAGGGTGCCAGCAATGATGTTAACGTTTATCGTATATTCCTCTTAGTAGTCAGAAATGTAATCAGCTGCCTATTTTTAGAAATGTAATTATAATCGTGATTACAATTTTCTTTATTATCCAAGTTGATTACAGGTATTTCACTTTTTTAATGGGATACAATGTAATATGACAGAACTCCTAACAAACTGCTGTGAAATATATTACAACTTACACAAAGCCTATGAAATCCTTATTAGCAGAACTTCTACTTCTGCTAACCCACCACCTCGCATTCTGACACACATACACACACACACAGAAAATCCAAGGACGAGTTTGATGCTACAGGTTTTGATTTAAATGGATTAGTTGTGTCAGTGGTACATACATAGCTGCCTCTCTCTCGGTCTTTAAAAATGATTTATTAAGCTGGCACTAGGTCAGGGGTGCTACACCGCTCTATTTCTTATCCCTCATTATGTAAGACAATATCTCAAATCAAGAGAGCACAGGAAGAAAATAGAGAGACCAGACAACACACCCTTTACATACAAAGATTATCAGGCAATAGAATGGCCTCTGAATAATTAACGCTGCCTTTTGAACATTTTGGGTTGTTGCTTGTTGCTTGTTTTTGTCAAGTGGAAGGATAATTTTGAAATGACTGTCTTAGGACCACAAACATTGTCTCAGCAGTAAACTTGACAAGGGCAGCTTTTTCCACCTCATCCCTACGGTATAGACAATATAATGTTCATGTGCAATTTACAGTTACTGTAGGTCCAAAAATATTTGGACAATGACACACCTTTCATCATTTTGGCTCTGTACACCACTACAATGGATTTGAAATGAAACAACCGAGATGCAGTTGAAGGGCAGACTTTCAGCTTTAATTCAAGGGGTTGAAAAAAAATAGAGTATGGAACGTTTAGGAACTGTAACCATTTTTATATAGAGTCCCCTTATTTCAGGGGCTGAAATGTAATTGGATAAATGAACACAACCATGAATAAAATGTTCATTTTTAATACTTTGTTGAGAATCCTTTGCAGGCAATGACTGCTTGAAGTCTGGAACGCATGGACATCACCAAATGGGTTTCCTCCTTTGTGATACTTTGCCAGGTCTTTACTGCAGCTGTCTTCAGTTGTTGTTTGTTCGTTGGTCTTTCTGCCTTAAGTTTTGTCTTCAACAAGTGAAATGCATGCTCGATCGGATTGAGATCAGGTGCAGAATATTCCACTTCTTTGCCTTACAAAATGCCTAGAGTCAACTCCAGACATTTTACCAGAAATAAGAAAGGAATAACCCATTACTGTCCATGAAACAGCTTTTCAGTCAATTGAAAAAGAGGGGGCTACATTTTAAAGAGCTCTAATTCCTAAACCCTTCCTCTAATTTGGATATAAATACCATCAAACTAAAGCTGAGAGACTGCACTTCAAGCCCATATTCACTACTTAACTGTAACATTAATATATTTTGGTACATAACCAAAATAAAAAACGTGTCCAATTATTTCCAGATCTAACTGTACATGTGATTAGACAAAATAGCAGGAAATGATTGATCAATACTTACCTTTTATCCATAGTGGACATCAAGTTTATTTACAAATCAGAAGAGGTATCAGAAGAGGTATTCTCCAAACATAGATACTTTACAAATTATTTTCCTATTGATGACATACAGCAGTGTGGAGTGCTAGACTATAATGAAAGAGACATATTAATGATGTTTCACTTATTCATGTGTAGGAGAGGAAGAAGCACGGCATTGGAATGAAACAGTTGACAGAATAATAACCCAGCATTGTGGGTATGATTGTATTTATGATTTCAATCTGACAGATTGTGGCATCAGGAGAGAGGTACAGTGACAGGTTTGTGGCAGTTCAAAGTGCTAAATGATGTGATGTATGGTGGCGTACTCTGGTACAGGGGCACATCCACTCAGACATTCAGTACAGTTCAGGATGAATTTGTTTAGGCCTCCTGGGTGCAGAAGACCTCAGAGAGTTCTACCACCTCTTCACAGAAGTCAGCTATTCAGTCAAAGCTTTATTCATTTTTACATGAAAATATTGTGCACACAATATACAGTATACTATTTTTGTTTAACAGAGATATGTCAAATATTATAGAATTTTATTCTCTGTAGGTCTACTTGTATCTCCATCTATTTCTCCTGAACAGCATCACCAGATCCAGAGAATTACAAATAATTGAAATGACTATAAATACATGTTTTGATTTCCATTGATTAGTCCTGCTTCACAGTCAGTGGTACATTCCTAACAGTCAGTCTTCATTTCATGATTGCCTTAGGCAAAATCAGTAACAGCAAACCAGACAATTGCATGGGAACTATGTGGTGTAATATATGTACATAATACTTTTTTTCTAAATGTTTTGACAACAGTTCTATAGGTTATGCATTGGCCATCCAACCCTCAATTTCACTCTTATTAACTGTCAGCAAAGATTCTTTATGTACCTCAGGAATCTTTACTTTGTTCACCAACCCCCATTCTGTCACACCGTGTGTATCCAACCAAGTCAGAGGTTAAAACAATCAAAGATCTTGTCTGGAATAATGTTCTTTTGGTATCAGTACTGTCTTGTGATTCAAACCTATTTCTTTGTTTATCTAAACAATCATTTTAAAATGAAAAGTAAATGTGGTTTCCCGCAATTTAACACTCACACTACGAAGACACAAATTCTGTAACAAGAGTGCACAGCATGGTCAACATGGTTTTTGGGATGCTTCACTGGGATTGTGACCAGACTCATGGCATGGAATAGAAGAGATTAGCATTTTTTTTCTTTTTACACAATTCGCTTTCCTCATAAGGTAATCTTACCTTGGAAAATTACCTTGGAGAACAAGTATTTGATACACTGCCGATTTTGCAGGTTTTCCTACTTACAAAGCATGTAGAGGTCTGTCATTTTTATCATAGGTACACATCAACTGTGATAGACGGAATCTAAAACAAAATCCAGAAAATCACATTGTATGATTTTTAAATAATGTATTTGCATTTTATTGCATGACATACGTATTTGATCACCTACCAACCAGTAAGAATTCCGGCTCTCACAGACCTGTTAGTTTTTCTTTAAGAAGCCCTCCTGTTCGCCACTCATTACTTGTATCTACATCATCACCTGTTTGAACTTGTTACCTGTATAAAAGACACCTGTCCACACACTCAATCAAACAGACTCCAACCTCTCCACAATGGCCAAGACCAGAGTGCTGTGTGAGGACATCAGGGATAAAATTGTAGACCTGCATAAAGCTGGGATGGGCTACAGGGCAATAGGCAAGCAGCTTGGTGAGAAGGCAACAACAATTTAAGGTGAGGTTATACTAATAGCAATTACAACAATGCAATAGAAATTGCTCAACCAAAATGAAAGACAAAACCACAAGGATTTGAAATGCTGCCATATCTTCACGTGGACCAGTATTATTTCCAATCAAGCTCATAGCTTTCAGTTGGAACTGGCCCAAGGTAATACTGGCAAATCTGACTACATTACAGTAACCACAGAGTTGTCTAATTTGTATTTGAATTACATTATTGCATCCATGTTTGGTCTCTGTTTGAAACTGGTTCTCTGATGAGAACTTTGACGCTGATATATAGTATATGGGTGTATGATTACTGTGGTAAAATGTATCTGGTAAGAGGAACTACACTTTGCAAATGCTTTATTGTTTGGAATGGAAATGTCTTTGTTTTGTCTCTGTTCCCTGCATCCCTCCATTGGAATAAGATGGTACGACAAAGCTTTGCATTCAGCATGCCCCCCTAGCCCCAGGATGTAGTGGGTTGGTCTCCTGCTTTATTTGTAACCTAATATCAAGATTGTTAACGCTGTGCTAAATAATTTCTCTACGTTACATATGTCCGTAAGAGTGAGCAAATATAACAACATAGCTATGAAACATAAAACCTACAGAGAAACAAATGTTCTGGGCACAGATCCTTTTAGTATGAGGACAAAATATTGTCAGTTTACAGCAAACTCTGTTCTGTTAGAACTGACTCATGGCATGTGTGTAGAGTTCATATGACTAGGGACCGGAGTGATTTTCTCAGTTAAAAATCAGAAGGTGAAAAATGGCATGGTTATTTGTACCTGACAGAAGTTAAGAGCTTCTCCCTGCGGCCCACTCACTCCCTGCTGACCACAAGGCTGCCTTCTCTTCTCCTCCTGCATCGGCTTACCTTGCGAGAACAAACTTCACTTTACCAGCGGCTGCTGGAATCGCCTACTGAATCTACACTACTTTGACTCTGAAGCTTTATTGGTCTTTATAATTTGTATGGAGGGTATACATTTGTGTGCCAATAACAGTAAAAGCACAATGTGAACTATGCTTGTATATATTTTTGTTGTAAAATGGGTGGTCCATTCAAGCTAAAGACAAATACAGGTCTGTCAAGTTACTGACTGAAAATGTTTATACAAAAGTGTCAATGTTGGTAGTCCACAATAAAAATAATGAAATGAATCAGTCCACTGGCTGGGAAACAGTGCAAGGAAATAAAGGAGTTTAACTGGGTGTTAATACATTCATAAATTCCGTAATAGAAACTAATCAAAACTATTTGCTTGAAGGAATTAAAAATAGTGGCTTTTATGTTTTACTTAACTGTACATAATGAAGTATAAGAAAAAGGAAAATAATAAAAGGAATTCAAGTGCAGGTCAGGTAAAAATGCTGGGCAGTTCTGTGAAGCCCCATGGCATTATCTTCCATTTAAAAAGGGATGGGGCATTTTGACCCACTAGCTCAGTGAAATGCACCTTTCCTATAGAACACATTTTATTAAATAATATGTCAACCGTAGCCATTCATTTTCCTTGAAAGTTTTTAACATGACTGTCACCACTAGACCACTGCTCTGTCAAATCATAGCCATTGCAATTAAATAAATACACAGATTAACAACACATTTACCTAATCACCCTCCGATGATTCCACTTCACTATCTGTCCCACACCTCAACGTGACCACGGCAGTGTTGTAATTTACAGCCTCTCAACTGACTATTCAACACGCTGATGTACGTACACGCAAGGCTCGTACAGTTTTGACGCATCTTGAGCTGATAAGTGACAAGACAAATTGAAGTCAGTGTTTATTATGAATCAATTAATTATTTTCTGACTGACTTAAAATGCCCAGGCTATAATTTATGTACATTTAACTGGCTTTGATCACTAAGATGGTGAAAAAGTATTATTTCAAAAATGGTTAATTCTTTCAGTGATATAAGATTCCATATTTTACAGATTGGTTGGCAACCCTAATCACCACATAAAATATATATTTTTCCAAACTAAGCTTTTTTGTGTCTGTCAGCAATTATGCATTGATCTTAGTGTGGGCCTCTTACCCCATGTTACTCTATAATATTGTATGGTTGGCAACATCCATATACAGGTGCTGGTCATAAAATTAGAATATCATTAAAAAGTTGATTTATTTCAGTAATTCCATTCAAAAGGTGAAACTTGTATAATGTATACATTCATTCCACACAGACTGATATATTTCAAGTGTTTATTTATTTTAATTGTGATGATTATAACTGACAACTAATGAAAACCCCAAATTCAGTATTTCAGAAAATTTGAATATTGTGAAAAGATTCAATAAGGAAGACACCTGGTGCCACACTCTAATCAGCTAATTAACCCAAAACACCTGCAAAGGCCGTTAAATGGTATCTAATTCTAGTTATGTAGGCAACACAATCATGGGGAAGACTGCTGACTTGACAGCTGTCCAAAAGACAGCACAAGGAGGGCAAGACACAAAAGGTCATAGCTAAAGAGGCTGGCTGTTCACAGAGCTATGTGTCCAAGCATATTAATAGAGAGGCGAAGGGAAGGAAAAGATTTGGTAGAAAAAAGTGTACAAGCAATAGGGATAACTGCACCCTGGAGAATTGTGAAACAAAACCCATTCAAAAATGTGGGGGAGATTCACAAAGAGTGGACTGCAGCTGGACTGAGTGCTTCAAGAACCACCACGCACAGACGTATTCAAGATATGGGTTTCAGCTGTCATATTCCTTGTGTCAAGCCACTCTTGAACAAGACACAGCGTCAGAAGCATCTCGCCTAGGCTAAAGACAAAAAGGACTGGACTGCTGCTGAGTTATGTTCTCTGATGAAAGTAAATTTTGCATTTCCTTTGGAAATCAAGGTTCCAGAGTCTGGAGGAAGAGAGGAGAGGCACAGATTCCACATTGCTTGAAGTCCAGTGTAAAGTTTCCACAGTCAGTGATGGTTTGGGGTGCCATGTCATCTGCTGGTGTTGGTCCACTGTGTTTTCTGAGGTCCAAGGTCAATGCAGCCATCTACCAGGAAGTTTTAGAGCACTTCATGCTTCATGCTTTCTGCTTTATGGAGATGCAGATTTCATTTTCCAACAGGACTTGGCACCTGCACACAGTGCCAAAGCTACTAGTACCTGGTTTAAGGACCATGGTATCCATGTTCTTAATTGGCCAGCCAACTCGCCTGACATTTACCCTATAGAACATCTATGGGGTATTGTGAAGAGGAAGATGCGATACGCCAGACCCAACAATGCAGAAGAGCTGATGGCCACTATCAGAGCAACCTGGGCTCTCATAACACCCGAGCAGTGCCACAGACTGATCGACTCCATGCCACGCTGCATTGCTGCAGTAATTCAGGCAAAAGGAGCCCCAACTAAATATTGAGTGCTGTACATGCTCATACTTTTCATGTTCATACTTTTCAGTTGGCCAACATTTCTAAAAATAATTTGATTGTATTGGTCTTAAGTAATATTCTAATTTTCTGAGATACTGAATTTGGGATTTTCATTAGTTGTTAGTTATAATCATCACAATTAAAATAAAGAAACATTTGAAATATATCAGTCTGTGTGTAATGAATGAATATAATATACAAGTTTCACTTTTTTAATGGAATAACTGAAATAAATCAACTTTTTGATGATATTCTAATTTTATGACCAGCACCTGTACTATGTTCATGTCATCATCAACAATTCATTGCATTACAGCTAAAAATTACTTTTACTACACCCACTAATTTATTTATCTTAGCTATGCTACCAGCTGATTTGAGTGGCATGTAACCATTACACTGTTAAAAGAAATCAGTTGAGCTAACCAATTATTTCACAGAAACCCATTACCACAAATCATTTAAGTGACATCACTGCCTTTATGACTTACCTTTTTCAAGTTATAACCATTAAATATTTCTGTTTTTTATTAACTAAAATATTAGTTGTAAGCAACATAGTTAATTAAATGATTAGTTACTTATACTATTAGCATCCCCCCATCCCATCAATATGTCTAACTACTACTTGTCTTTACTATAATAGCAAAGATAAGTATAAAATGGTTACAAGAGTTACTGTAGTGCAATTTTCAGTCATTGAGGTGCGGTCAACTTACTATTAGAGTGTCAAATATGCAGATAGACAGTTAAAAATACACACAAGTTATTAGGTTTCTATTTAAAGAGTGCCCTCCAGAATTAATGCCATCCTTGGTAAAAATTACCAAACAAGGCTTTGAAATAATTTAATCTTGAAGCAAAACAGCCCCACAACATCACACATCCACCACCATACTTTACAATAAGGATTAGGTAACTTTCTGCAAGACTGTCTCTCGTTGTACACCAAACTAACCACTAATGTTTGTCATCGAAAAGCGAAATGTTTATAAAATGGTTATTGCCTGTAAACTGGTTATTGCACCTTCTGATGTTCCCTCACACACTCATACATTGTTTATAGATCCCGACATCACAATGACAAATTTACATGACTTATTTTTACAGTCCTTACTTTATAAAAAACACACATGCAAAATGTTTTTGAATGGCTGCCACCTACTTTGAGGGGGTCAAAACATGTCTTCAAACACCTAACCTATGTCAATTATGTAAAATAAGCAATACCTTAATATTTTGTAATTTTTTCTTCTAGTAATCTGTTGTTCAGATTTGTTCAGCTGCCCCCCTGTGTGCCTGTTTGAGGAGTTGAGGGGAAGGAGTGTGGCTTCAACCCTATGGTTGCTAGTGAAAAAATTATGTATAGTATATACAGTGACAAAAGTCTTAGGCCACCTGAGAAATGTGTGTAAAGCTATTTATCTGGGCACTAAGTGTTTATTTGTTAGCAAAAACACTATATGACATTACACTAAATAAGCAACAAGCTCAGTGATCACCATCCCCATGTCTTTACTGGCAGCTTAATCAGCCAAATGATCACTCAGCATTATGCACAAACTTGCATGGATTCATTATTAGGTTCTAGCAGGTACAATAGCAGTTAGAGACTCTGACCATTAACCGAAGGTTTGCCTGAGTAAGACTTGTTCTGTCCCTGAGCAAGAATGTTGGAAACATGGCATCCCCTTGCACCTTTCCAATCCCAAGGGAGAACAGTCTTGGTTGGACCATGTGTGCAGACTGATAAATCTCCCCTATATCCTTCTAAGATATTAACAAGGACTGATATTGAAATTGTCACGTTACTGTGTTGTAATCAAGGTTTCTCTCCCAGCAAACTTTTGTACTTTGTGCAATAACACATCAGATTTCTTGCTCTTATCTGTCTTGAAACACTATTTGTGTATTAATAGAAATATTAAAGCAAAATTACAATATTTTAATGCTACTATTCCTGAATTGTGTTCCTGATAGAGGATTGATCTGTTGCTAAGACCATGTCACTCCTGTTTGAGACAGTGAATATTACAAAGCCAGACAAGTAGAAGTGTATGCTGTGTGTTCATGCATGTGTGTGTGCGCGCGCCAGAGAGATCTGAACTCAGTTCAAAATGCAGCCGTCTCTCTTAGGGAAGTCCTATCTCAGACCATTATGCTGCCACCTACTGGATACATTTCTCAAGAATTAAACAGTTAAGGAAATAATAACTCGTGATCCATTTAAAAACTAGATGAATCAACCAAACCAGTTTTCCCATTGAGTCACTGAGCACGTGGTAACAATATTTTATAATTTTTGTAAATACATTCCGGTAATACATTTACTGTAAAGGCTTATATTGCCTGGGTTGCAAAGTTCTGATGAATATAGTTAAATAAAAATAGGCGGCTAGCACAAACAAAACGGGAATCAGAAAACACAAAATGACATAATCAAATTAATTCACATCCAGTTGATGATAATATGATTCCAAAACAATATGATTACAGTTTACACATATATTTCAACCTGCTGTCTCCCATATATAATGAAATGTTTAAACTCTTTAAATGTATAACTTTATACACTGCAACAGCATTACCACTATAAACACCCCACGACGTTGCCATGTGCAGACTTAACTTGACAGGGTTTGTACAGAGTGGCAAGTAAAATTCAAGGACTTTCAAGTACTTTTTCAAGCACTAATGATCAATGACCAAAATCAATTTAATTATCATGTAATTGTTTTTAGTTTGAGTGGCCACCAAATTGTATTATTTTGCTACAAAGTAATTTTTTAAAAATAATAATACGATTTATACCTGTACACTACCTCTGAAGTTCTACTCAGTACTTGCATTTCACTACATAATATACAGTTGTGCTCAAAAGATTGCATACCCTTGAAGAATTGATAATATATGTACCATTTGTAAGGAAAACATGATTAACCAGGCAAAACACTTACAGGATTCACATTCAACTGTAGGTCATAACAGAATGGTACAATCATAAAAAAAAAACATGGCAACAAAGAAAAAAAATGAACTGACCCCTGTTCAAAAATCTGCATACCCTTAGTTCTTAATACTGTGTATTGCCCCCTTTAGCATCAATAACAGCATGCTGTCTTTTGCCCCAAAATCTTGCAGGTGGTATAGCTGCCCATTCATCTTGGCAAAATGCCTCCAGGTCATGAAGTCTTTGGTCGTCTAGCATGAACCGCACGTTTGAGATATCCCGAGTTGATCAATGATATTAAGGTCAGGAGACTGTGACAGCCACTCCAGAACCTTCACCTTTTTCTGCTGTAACCACTGGAGGGTCAACTTGGCCTTGTGCTTAGGGTCATTGTCGTGCTGGAAAGTCCAAGAGCGTCCTATATCCAGCGTTCATGCAGAAGAATGCAAATTGTCTGCCAATTTTTACAAGATTCCCTGTGCCTTTAGAGCTCACACACCCCCAAAACATCAATGAGCCACCACCATGCTTCACAGTGGGGATGGTATTCTGTTCACTATAGGCCTGGTTGACCCCTCTCCAAACACAGCGCTTATGGTTGTGACCACAAAGTTTTATTTTGATCTTGTCATTCCAAATTACAGTGTGCCAGAACCTGTGAGGCGTGTCAAGGTGTTGTCTGGAATATTTTTGTTAATTAACAAGGCCATTTTGTGGCATCTCGACCATTCAGCTTATTTTTGTTCAAGTATCGTTGTATTGTGCTCCTTGAAACAACCACGCCATCTTTTCCAGAGCAGCTTGTATTTATACTCAGGTTACCTGTGGGTTTTTCTTTGTATCCCGAACATTTGTTCATGCAGTTTTGGCTCAAATCCATCCATGTGAGAGCTAAACTCCTTGACTATTCATACACGGACACTTACTGCAATTTAAAAAGCCATAAGTGTGGGAAATTCACCTTAAATTGCCATTTTCACCTGTGTATGTCTGTAACACGGTCAAACATTCAAGGGTGTGTAAACTTTTGATCCATTTGGGTGATTTCTGTTATTATTATGACTTAAAAAAGAGCCAAACAACTATGCGATAATAAATGGATTCATATGATCACTATCCTTAAATAAAAGATCAGTCATATTGTCAAAAACAATGCCAAAATTTCACAATATCAGGGTATGCAAACTTATGAGCACAACTCTATAAGTAATGATGAATTATCTTGCAGTTTAAGTTTTTTTCAACATCAAAATAATACTAATACTAAACTGTTAGATAGATAAAAACTGTTCAAAATTGCTACACCAAGAAAAAATGACAATGAATACAAACAACATTTTCATTTAGGTCACAGACCAGTATTTTACCTTTACAAATGTTTTAAGGTACTTTAATTTAATTATACTTCAGTGTTTTTGTGGGTGAGTGTCATGTGCTCATATACTAGACTCTGTGCTGTGTAGGACTCCTCCTTTTTGTTAACAACTGTGAGAGCTGAATTTATTGAAAAAAACCTTTTTACCGATGCCTGTCCATGTGAGAGCAGAAAATCAATTTGTGTCACTTGCAACAGGTCTCTGCAGTTCTACTTACGTAAAAAACTCTCTTTAACAGCACTCTGGAAAAGCACATCACATTCGGCAGCTAGCTTGTCTTTACCCTTGCTGGTGTTACAGAATTCAAAGTGCTTTACATTAGAAAAAAGAATAAAAGTATATTTAGCATAAAAGAAAGAATTCAAATAAAAACATCACAGTAAAAAAAAAATAATAATAAAAGGCCTAGATTAAAAAGTGGTAAATATTGGAGCAAGTCTAAGATTTTCTGGCAGTTTTTTCCAACTCTGCACAGCACAATAACGAAATGCTGCCTCACCAGCCTTAGTCGTCACGCCCGGAATGGTAAGCAGACCAGACCCCGATGACCCAAGAAGGTCTTAGATGTTACTTGGTCCTGAAGCATTCAGTGCTTAATTGACGAGTAGTAGTATGTTTTCTATGAAAGGGAGCCAGAGAAGAGACCTAAGAATGGGTGTATGTTCCCCCCCTTGGGGGTGGCATAACACACCACTACATGTCCATCCCTCAGGGACCCGAAGTAGAGGTATGGGAGGTAGGTGCGTGAGCAAGGATGACACACACAAGAGTATACCGTTAACAAGGTTTATTTACCCCGAAAACACAGTGAAGATGGGAAAAGGTGCTGAGCAGAACCAAAGAAAATAATGTAAAACACAAAACCACCTAATCCAAAGTACCTAACAGAACAAAACTAACCTGGATAACTAAGTAAATACAAGGGGTGGTCTGCCCAGATCTAACCTAGGGTGTATAGACAAGAAGTGCTCTACGGGGGCATGTATGCCCAAGGGCCTCTAGCATCCAGCTGAGTGCAATAACAGGAGGGAGTGGTCACTGAAGTGTGGAAGATGAGCCTGATTAGTATCACCTGTATAGAACAGACACAGAACAGAACACCCACACAGACACACAACACTAACAAGACTGTGGGACGTACAGTGGGGAGAACAAATATTTGATACACTGCTGATTTTACAGGTTTTCCCAGCTACAAAGCATGTAGAAGTCTGTCATTTTTATCATAGGTACTCTTCAACTGTGAGTGACGGAATCTAAAACAGAAATCCAGAAAGATTTTCTATTGGGTTCAGGTCTGAAGACTGTCTAGGCCACTCCAGGACCTTGAGATGCTTCTTACGGAGCCACTCCTTAGTTGCCCTGGCTGTGTGTTTTGGGTCGTTGTCATGCTGGAAAACCCAGCCACAACCCATCTTCAATGCTCTTACTGAGGGAAGGAGGTTGTTGGCCAAGATCTCCCGATGCATGGCCCCATCCATCCTCCCCTCAATACGGTGCAGTCGTCCTGTCTTCTTTGCAGAACAGCATCCCCAAAGAATGATGTTTCCATCTCCATGCTTCACGGTTGGAATGGTGTTCTTGGGGTCGTACTCATCCTTCTTCTTCCTCCAAACAAGGCGAGTGGAGTTTAGACCAAAAAGCTCTATTTTTGTCTCATCAGACCACATGACCTTCTCCCATTCCTTCTCTGGATCATCCAGATGGTCATTGGCAAACTTCAGACGGGCCTGGACATGCACTGGCTTGAGCAGGGGGACCTTGCGTGCGCTGCAGGGTTTTAATCCATGACGGCGTATTGTGTTACTAATGGTTTTCTTTGAGACTGTGGTCCCAGCTCTCTTCAGGTCATTGACCAGTTGTGGGCTGATCCTGCACCTTCCTCATGATCATTGATGCCCCACAAGGTGAGATCTTGCATGGAGCCCCAGACCGAGGGAGATTGACTGTCATCTTGAACTTCTTCCATTTTCTAATTGCGCCAACAGTTGTTGCCTTCTCACCAAGCTGCTTGCCTATTTTCCTGTAGCCCATCCCAGCCTTGTGCAGGTCTACAATTTTATCCCCGATGTCCTTACACAGCTCTCTGGTCTTGGCCATTGTGGAGAGGTTGGAGTCTGATTGAGTGTGTGGACAGGTGTCTTTTATACAGGTAGCAAGTTCAAACAGGTGCAGTTAATATAGGCAATGAGTGGCGAACAGGAGGGCTTCTTAAAGAAAAACGAACAGGTCTGTGAGAGCCGGAATTCTTACTGGTTGGTAGGTGATCAAATACTTATGTCATGCAATAAAATGCTAATTAATTATTTAAAAATCATACAATGTGATTTTCTGGATTTTTGTTTTAGATTCCGTCTCTCACAGTTGAAGTGTACGTATGAAAACCTGCAAAATCGGCAGTGTATCAAATACTTGTTCTACCCACTGTAACAATGTAATGTGTTCAACTCGATCAGCAGCATTCTTAATGAACAGCAAATTTCTGAGAGTTTTTTTAGAGAGACCTGAAAACAGGCCATCAGAGTATTCCAACCTACTAGAGATAAAGCGGATAATTGTTTCTAGATCTTGTCTGGACATGAATCCTGTAATTATAACTATGCTTTAAAGGTGATAATAATTATGATAACTCTATATGCCAGAGTCTAAGGCGGTTCCAGCCATGTGCTGAACACAAGGGCACACTTGTGGCCCATTCTTAAATCATTCCTCCAATGTTTATTTGGTCAAACCACTCATGCATTCAACCTGAGCTGGGATGCCATTCTTTTGCTTCCCCTGGCGCAAGCACATTTTTACAGAGCAAGCGTTTACAAATTAGCAAGCGTTCACTTAATGGCCCCCCAGCGCGTGATTTCAGTACTCAGTCAGAGTTTCTGAATGTCATTGTGATGTCAAAACACATTTAATCCACAGCTTCCAAATAATACCACGATGCTTACTAGCTATTCATCTAATTTCTGATTTTGATTATATTAGCGAACTACTACCGGCAGTAATACTAATAGATAATAATAAGTAATAGTAATAGATGGCCTAAGGTCTGTGCGACTGATCCTTTAGCACTTACAGTAGAGAGTTTGCTGACTTCCTACGGGGATGCATAGAGGCTATTCCCCATGTCAACAGACTGCCCATCTTGAATGATTGCAAAGGGAACCACAAGCTGCTCAAAAAACTACTTGAGTGGATTGTGCGGAAAGTGAAGCCGAATCATGGTAGATGAATTGTCCGGGAGTTATCCAAATCTTACACGCTTCACAGATATCTTGAATAAAGAGGCCCAGATAGCCTGTAAACCTATTGCTTCTCCACTCCTCGTGAATTCCAAGACCACAGATGAAAGACTAACTAATGTACTTTTTTGTCATAGCGCATAATGAGTTTGTATATGTGAAGCTATAAATAGTTGTTATAGGATATTGATATTATTTTTGTTTATATTTTCTTTCGTTTTCACGATGCTTGACCAGTAATTGAAGTCAGAAGAAAATATACAGTTGAACATCATTTGAGACCTGAGTGCTGTTACAAAACATAAAACAAACTGACTGGATTAACCTCACATTAGCTACGTACATTGAGTGACTTTCAAAAAGTAGACACATACACAGTCACCTTGCCAGCTAAGGAACACTACATACATTGCATTGCAAACATCTCTAATTTACTCAAATTCAAACAGCTGCAAAAACTGGTTGATGCTACTGTAGCTAGCTAAGAAAGGTTAGCTAAATGCTAGCTAACAATGTGTGACCTGAAATTCAGCGCCACGAAAATGAAGACTGGTGACGTTATAAATATGTCTTATTGTACTGAGTGGTAGAAGTAAAGAAATGTCTAACCTATCCTTTGTTTGATCTAGCTACTGAATGTCAGCCACCAACGACAGACTCCCTCAGATTCCCACACATGCGCTGTACCATTAGCTGCATGATGTGCCACTGCTGAGGGCTGGGGGGCAGTGGATCAAATCATTGTGAGGCAACTTTTCCATGCCATGAACAGTCGGAATATAACCCTATACAGTTTCAGTTAAGGCTTACTATAAAGTAACTACTGTATGTTAAGCCGGCAAATGTGTTTGTCTATCCTGACCAAAAACGCATGCACGGATGCATACTTAGAAAATCCACCAGAAGCAGTCACAATATAACCGTAAACTGTTTTATTTCAGGCTTACTATAAAATAGATACTAACAGTTTTAGCTAGCAAAGGTTTGGTCCATACAGAATAATTCATACTTGGCTTCGACTGCAAGGAGATATGAAATCGGGACCTATAGTTCACAAGTCCACTTCTCTAAACGCTACTCTATTTAACAATGGTCGGTCAGTCGGTCGGTCGCATTCGCTCTTCTTAGCCAGTTCCGCTTACGTGGTCGGGGAAAAAAAATCCGGTTCTTCGCAATTACTCAGAAAACATTGATTCTCCACAGATGTTGCGTGCTGCTTTAAAAAAGAATAGTTTTCGCTGATTTTATTGTGTGTCAAGTAGCTACCTGCATAGACTACCAATTATTGGCTAGCTAGCAGCTTGCTAACATAACCATATGTTTTTATTTTTTATTTTATAGACCTTTCATCCCTCTAACAGTCAAATTTATCATGAAAACTCAACGCAATAAAGATTGTGAAAGCAGGTTACATAACATGGGCTTTATTACAAGCCCTTTCAATTGATTGTTTAGTTCCTAATTTCATTTAAGGTATTAAACATTACAAATCAATAAAAAAATTCTTACTGGAGACCAGGGGCGACTGGTCATAAGAGGCAGGTGGGGCACAGCCACCTGTTGTTAACAGAAAGAACTGCAACAAAATTATGTTAATTTTATTTCTCGAAGATTACTTCCTATAATTTATTATCTATGAGTATAGCGTCTTCCTAAATTGCATATAATTTGTGTTAGGATTTTATTTCATGTTTATAGTTCCCTGCCTTGTTTCTTAAGACTGTGTTCACAGTTGTAGGCCATAGGCTAAGTGTTAATGTGGGGCTAGCCCCTCTCTCACAATGCAATGTACATTGTATGTATGAAAGTATTAATATGCATGCTCAGAATGTTTGTGTGATCAATATAGATCACACAAATCTGATGCGAAGTGGGGCTGACAGCCGGTAGCCCCACTACAGCGTCATTTCGTATTTCAGAACTGATTGGCTGTCTGTCTGTCTGGCGCCAACATTAGTCGGCAAGAAGAGCAAGGAGGGTAGATTGTCTCAGCTAGCTTGTTAGTTTCACAAACACCAGATAACTTGATAAAATTAATAAAGTGGATACTCTAAAGTTTATACTCGAGCACCGGTTTGAAACCCTTAATTTGGAGGAGAAACTAAAAGTAACCGCAAGTTTAACATGGAGAGGTTTTTGACGAAAAAGTGGCTAACAGTTAGCATACAAATGAAGGCACTCTTGTGTTTTCCATGTCTGCTATTTGGTGGAGATGGTACTTGGTCGAGGACGGGTTACAAAGATTTGAAACATCTTTCTGAGATGATTGCAAAACATGAGACCAGCAAGAGTCATCTGGACAATGCTGTGAAATTGGGCTTGTCGCAGCCCAAGTTGACAGTGCATACAGGCACTCCATTGAGCAGCATAACAAACAGGTGGTGGAAAACAGGTACGTTCTCAGGCGGATCATAACATGTATTAAACTGTGAGGAAAATGTGATACCGCACTGCGGGGGCACAAGGAGTCGGTGGACTCCTTGAATCCTGGAATATTCAGAAGCATTTTGGAGACTATGTGTGAGGGCGATTCGAGACTTCAGAGGCACTATGACGCTCAGCCCATCTTCAAAGACACATCTAGCACTGTACAAAATGAACTGTTAGACTGTATGTATGAAGTGTACAGGGAGGAGATGGCCAAGCAAGAGGACGAGACATAATTTGTTGCCATACAGGCAGATGAGACAACTAATGTCTTCTGTAAATCACAAATGCCGGTTGTGTTGCGATACATGTTGCCTGACAATACAGTGACAGAGGTTTTTGGAGTTCCAGCACAAGGGTGTGCTGGAACCACTGAAGCTGGGAGAAAAGCTTATCACTCAGACTTATGATGGTGCGGCTGTAATGAGTGGAAACATCCGAGGGGTACAGACTCTAATGAAAGAGACATACCCACATGCCCAGTTTGTTCATTGTTATGCTCACCAGCTGAACCTGACCTTGCAGTCATTTGTTAAGCAAGGATGAGCATCCTGAAGGTGTTTTTTTCTGATTTAATCTTTTTCCCTGGCGCTCCAAAACATGTTGCAGCACTTGCTGAGGCAACACAGAGACACATTCCAAGGCCACCCGCTGTACGATGGAACTTAAAAGTTCCCAAACTGTCAATGCAGTTTGTGAAAACTGCGCTGCGCTGCTCCTGTGTATGGAGGACATACGCACACAATCAGGATGGGATGAGGGCACCACAAGTGAGGCATACGGCCTGTCAAAAGAACTCTGGGACCGAGCCTTTCTGCAGCTGCTGGAAATTTTTTTCTTCCTTATGCCAGAAGTTGATGTTTTATACAACACTGTAAAAACGCAGCATCGATGCTTCTGGGATTAGCAGTGTGCTCACCCGTTTCAAGAATGTCCAGAATATGCAGAAGCAAACTGATGAATGGGCTGCCACCATTCACGATGGAACAGATGAGCCAGGCCGACGAGTAACCAACACAGCGCCGGTGATGAAGGAGGCATGCGACACAGTCATCTCCCAGGTGGAGCAGAGGTTTTCACAAAGTGACCACCTGATCACTGCCAAGCTGGTTGACAGTTCTCTCTTCCCACAATTTTTCCTGTCATTCCCTACATCTGAGCTTGACTGTGCGGTGAAACTATGGCCTCTAGGAAACAAGGAAAAGTTGAAGTCTGAACTGAGCACTGAACTGAGTCCATGCATTGATCATATTTTTGTGCTGGATCAATTGATATAGATGGTGACGAGTGTCAGTGTGTCCATGCTTATCTATTAAGGTTGTTGTTATATCCCTAAAAAGTTCTCTTTCTGCTTCATTGTGCCCTTCAGTTGTGTTGAGCTCATTGCTGTTCGTGTATGGCTCTGTAGGCACATTGGTTCTGAGCTTGGTTGCATTTCTAATTTAGGTTTGTAAATGTGACAGTGGTAATTTTACATGTGTGTGAGAGAGAAGGAGAGCAATTACACAAGAAGGTCTCTCTTTCTCTCTCCAGTATGTGTACTACAACACCTGGTAGAAGCAAGCCACTCTGTTGTTAAGTGTTTTGTGGAGCCACACTGTTTGTTGATGCAACCTGGTCACAGGAACCTACGTAGACTATTTAACGAAAATCCATGGCACCCTATTTGTGCCACCAAATGTATAATCAATTATGAAATTATTCAAACGTAGCATATCTTACGAACGCTATTACAACATAAAACATCAATGTTACGAGCACTATTAAAATGTAAAATTACATATGAACGCCAGACAAAATGTATGATATTTACGAACGCTATGAAAGACAATTTTTGAACAAAATGTTTGACCTGTGTTTCAAACCAGCAACATTTGGATGAGAAAGCAATCTTACACACTGCCCCACATTAGACATGAGGTTTTAGGATGAGTAACAGCAATAGCAAGATAGCTAGAATAGCTAGAATATGTTATGAAAGCATTTTATCGTTAACGTTTACATATGTATGTTGTGACAACACCACTCGCCAAGATTTTTTGTAGATTTCTCCGTGGAGCAGTTGATAGGGTGCCTGATGTGGAAGGTTGCCGGTTGAAACTGTGGGTACTGTTTTTTTTTTCTCATTTTTTTTACTGCACGTAATATATCTTACAAAATCCCCTGCCTAAAATGTATGTAAAATAGTCTATGTCATCTTTCTGAGACCAGGTTGCTTGATGTATAAAATAAACACATCAGTAGCAAGAGGGATTTTTGTAGCTTTACTGGTATGTAATCCTATATTTTTTTATGGTTTGTGCCCCACCAATATTTTACTTATAACAACGCCACTGCCGGAGACAAATGACCAGGCATTCCAGTAGACAAATGAAATCGTGCTACTTGTCCATTTTGGAACAGTTGATCGTATTGGCCTTGGTCCAGACAAAAGTAGCTACAAAATTCCTCTCCTAAAAGTCGAAGGTCTTCAGTCAGTCCGTGAAAGTCCCCTACCTGTTTTTGTGATCTCAGCCATTGGTCTCATTGTTGAATGAGCCTATCAATACTATCTTGACAATTAAGAATTGTAATAACCTCCAAGTTTTTATTTTAGAGGGAGATTGTATTATAGGTTGTCAAACATGATATGCTTGCACAATAAATGTTCTGAAGTATGTACTATTAATGCTTTAGTTAGATAATTAAATATATATATATATATATATATATATATATATATATATATATATATATATATATATATACAACTCTGGAAGAAAAATTTACCACTGCACATTTTTCTTTCCTTTCCAAAAAAGTCAAAAGGGAAGGTTTTGAGTGAGGAACAGAAGGGTTAAAATTAATTAAATTGAATGCAAATTGAATGCTTCTGTTCCTCATTCAAAACTTTCCTTTTCAACTTTTTTGGAAAAGAAAGAATAAAGTACAGTCTGTTAATTTTTGCCAGACCGCGTAAGCGGAGCCGGCTAAGAAGAGCAAATGTATCTTCCTGTGTGACTGACTTTAAACAGTGAAGTGGTTAGGGGAAGCAGACTTGTGAACTATAGGTCCCGAGTTTGTATCTCCTCACAGGCAAAGTGTGCAGTGTGAATTATTCCGTGTTGAGGGAAACTGTGCTGGTGAAACCTGAAATTCTATATGGTTGTATTGCGACTGTTTCATCTTCAGTCTTGTTAGCATTTGCTCAATTCGTATGATTATTCCTAAGAAGTTAGTAGATACCAGTAAGCCTATTACTGGCTAATAAGCTATTTAAATGGCCAGTGACAAAAGCTAACAGCTCATAGAATCTATTTCTGGTTGAGGTAAACTTAATAAGAAACGTTAGTCAGTTTAATACAATGCTCAATAGTGTTTAGCGACTGGTGAAATGCGTAATGCCGTGGCGTTTTGGTTAAAGACAGTGCCTCTCATGTGGAAGGCTCAAGTTCAAATCTGTTGTGAACAACGACATTTAATTATTTTATTTCCACGATTCTCTCGTCGTTTCACTTGATGAAAAGTTAGTTGTCGTCACCTTTCTTGATAGTTACTGCATCATTTTCATTCAAGAATGAAAGAAAAATTTACATTGTTGTGCCATGAAAGATAAAAATACGTTCTTATGCCCTGAAATTAGATTTGGCAGACTCGCTAGCAATTGCTCAATTCCTCTGACTATTTCAGTAAGAAACTGGTAAAGCCTATTACTGGCTAATAAACAGTTAAAACGGCCAGTGGCAAACAAGGATTTGTTCAGGATAGAGGCTATACTGACACGCATTGAAGGTAGGGCTCTGTGGTGTAGTGGTTAGTAACACAGCCTTTCATGTGGGCGACCCGAGTTTGAATTGGAAGAGGGCAATAGTTTCTATTCGGGTCTGGCTGAACTACGCTTGCCTGGTTTCTTGTTTTCTGGAGCTGTATTTTTTAAAAAATGTAAGAAAAAGTTTGCTATAAGTGCAAAAAAAGGTTCTGTTCGGTTTTGGTTTGTGAATGTAGCCTGTTGTGTTTGGTTTTTGCCTTTTTGTTCTTGTATGCAGCCTGTCATTTTCCTCATTGTTTACACCTGTGTCTTGTTTGCTCCCTCGTTGTGTCCCTATTTAAGTTCCTCCTGCCCCAGTGTTTCTGATTGCTCTGGTAACTGATGGGTCACAGAGTTCTTTGGGTCACAGAGTTCAGCAGGGTTACAGTGGATTGGAAGAAACTCTAAGAAACTGTGAATAACCTGACTGTGAGAGGAACGTGGTCACTAAGAAACTTTGGGTGAACCTTTGTTTAGTTTTTTTCACCCCATTTAAAGTGAGACACAATGCCATCTGAATTACAGAATAACTTTTTACGACTTCACATATTAGATTAGATTCAACATATTGTCATTGAACAGACAAAGTAATGCAGTTTGCATCTAACCAGAAGTGCAAATAGAGGAGTGCAGAAACATTGCTTTTAATTGGAGGAATGAAATGGGAGCTGTGTTATCTTAGTTGTTTCGGAGGAAATGGATAATTTGTTTGTGTTGTTTCGGTTGGAGAAAGGTGGGCACCAGCATCAATACCTTATCTCCTGGCTGAAACTCCCTAGGCAGGGCGGTTGTATTGTAGGACCTGTGCTGGTGGTGCTGGCCATCCTCTAGGTGTTGCCGTACAAATGTTATACTCTCCATACTCTTTCTCATGTCCCGCAGGTGCTCAATGTCACTGGGGTAATGGCTGCTGCCCCCAGGCCTCTTTTGCCACATCAAGCAGTCTTCGGGTTCAGCATACATAGAGTAGATCGAATGGGGAAAACCTGTTCAGGATAGCATGTACAGGATCGTCCAGTCCCAGTTGAGGCCGCCCTCTGCTTTAAGACAACATTCTCTTCAGGTTCTAGTTAATGTGTTCAACCAGCCCATTTCATCTGTGGGCGGTAGATGCTGGTCTGCTGGTGTCATTGGCATTGGTCCCTCATCAGCCTGGAGACTTTGGGTGTGCCCTGGTCTTTGGGGATGCCGGTGTGGCTACACAGCAAAAAAGACTGTCTCTGAGGTTGCCCAGCACAGGGCTACTGCTTCCAGGTCCAGTCTCGCACTCTCACAGCCAGGTGTCCAGCCAGTGGATGAGGGCAAACTCGAATATGGTTGGTATTTTTGGTTGTGGGGCCCCTAGCAGGTACACCTCTGCACCCCACCAATGTGTTTGGAAATACAGGAGGCCTTTGTTCCAGTGCAGGTCTCCAATTTTATGTTTTCTTTCTTTGCATTCCCTTTAATAAATGTTGTAAGCATTCCACCTTGTGGAAACATTTCAGAACCAATTTTGAAAACCACCTGTTTTGGTCATTATTGATGTCTGAGTTTGGGGAACATTAAAGTGCTACTACCATTGCTTTTGGTTAAAAAAGACCCCATGTTTTGTGGGAATGTATGCATTCAGTGTGTTATGTACTATTTTGCGTCATCCTGTAGAATGTCTCCTGATTAAACTAATCCTCAAATATTTGTATTGTTTGAAGATCACATTGCATTATTGTAAAAGTGAAATTGCAAAGAGAGCACAACATTTTTCTCACAAAATGTCTAATTTCTGCAAGAAATTAAGCAGTATATTTATGGTAGTATATGTTGTATTCTTACTTAGATAACTGAAGTATTGAGGAGACATTTAGGATTGACATTTAGAGATGTTCTATCATTCATTTGAAGTGTTTGTCATGATGCAAAAGCCACTAATATGTTGTAGAAGTTATTTGTTATAGTTACAAAGCAGAAAGCACAATGCTCAGCTGCCCATACTAACAGCTTATGATGAAAACAAGACAGCAGCATACAGCCTGACCAATGCTATTCGACAAATCCAGACCATCAAACATTACTGTGTGGTCTCTGATGTTGGGGTTTGCTAATTTAGCCTTTAACTCCATGGTACTGTAAATCACAACACTCAGGATGACAAATGTCAGAACACATGTTACCCAACTGTGTCTTTGAGCAGAAGATTCCTTTAATTGGTTGTGCAGGGACTGGGTCCAATCCCCAGCACTCTCTTCTTACTTCTATCTCTTTCTCTCTCTCTTTCCATTTCTCTCTCCTTCGCTCCCTCTCCCTCCATGTTAACAAAAGGCTGAGAGATGAAAAAGGCTGCCTCAACCCATCCCTACTTTGTGCCATTATAGAACAGACACACTGGGGACAAAGAGGTGCAATGCTGAACTTCAATAAGAGCTTTATATAACTCTCTTTTCAGTCTCTTTGTTTCAAGTTTATTTTACTTCTTCCACCCATGATGTCTGATTGACACTGCTTTCTGATATAACAGCTATTATATAGTATATCGAACCAGCCACTGATAGCTTCTGGATATGTTTGTCTGAGTTTAGGAAAATGTGCCAAGAATCAAAAAGCTCCAGTGTCTGAGCAGACAGAGGCATTTCATCAGGGCTGTAAATCGAACCCTTTTCCTTTGCCTGCTTTTACATATTCGGAACCTCAGCACAGGGAATATGGGTCTTCAAGAAAAGAGATCCAAAGCAATCCTAACAGTGTATCGACTTGATGGATGCAAAGATGAAATGTCCACAGACTAATTTCATGATATACAATAAATTATTTATTGGTACCTAGTTTAATTTTCTGTCTGTTACCACTTGATCCCACCTGATAACGTCTTTTTACAGTGATAATTATTTTCAATAACAATTAATTTAAAGCCAATATGCACAAGTTATACAGTATCTCACAAAAGTGAGTACACCCTTCACATTTTTGTATATATTTGAATGTATCTTTTCATGTGACAACACTGAAGAAATGACACTTTGCTACAATGCAAAGTAGTGAGTGTACAGCTTGTATAACAGTGTAAATTTGCTGTCCCCTCAAAAAAAATCAACACACAGCCATTAATGTGTAAACCACTGGCAACAAAAGTGAGTACACCCCTAAGTGAAATTGTCCAAATTGGGCCCAATTAGCCATTTTCCCTCCCCGGTGTCATGTGACTCGTTAGTGTTACAAGGTCTCAGGTGTGAATGGGGAGCAGGTGTGTTAAATGTGATGTCATCGCTCTCACACTCCCTCATACTGGTCACTGGAAGTTCAAAATGGCACCTCATGGCAAAGAACTCTCTGAGGATCTAAAAAAAGAATTGTTGATCTACAAACCCGATTCCAAAAAAAGTTGGGACACTGTACAATTGTGAATAAAAACAGAATGCAATGATGTGGAAGTTTCAAATTTCAGTATTTCATTCAGAATACAACATAGATGACATATCAAATGTTTAAACTGAGAAAATGTATCACTTTAAGGGAAAAAAAAGTTTTTTTAAAATGTCATGGCATCAACACATCTCAAAAAAGTTGGGACAAGGCCATGTTTACCACTGTGCGGCATCCCCTCTTCTTTTTATAACAGACTGCAAACGTCTGGGGACTGGGGAGACAAGGTGCTCAAGTTTATGAATAGGAATGTTGTCCCATTCTTTTCTAATACAGGCTTCTAGTTGCTCAACTGCCTTAGGTCTTCTTTGTCGCACCTTCCTTTTTTATGATGCGCCAAATGTTTTCTATGGGTGAAAGATCTGGACTGCAGGCTGGCCATTTCACTACCCGGATCCTAATTGATTGTAATTGATGCAGTATGTGGTCTGGCATTGTCATGTTGGAAAATGCAAGGTCTTCCCTGAATGAGACGACGTCTGGATGGGAGCATATGTTGTTCTAGAACTTGTATGTAACTGTCAGCATTGATGGTGCCTTTCCAGATGTGTAGGCTGCCCATGCCACACGCACTCATGCAACCCCATACCATCAGAGATGCAGGCTTCTGAACTGAGCGCTGATAACAACTTGGGTTGCTTTGTCCTCTTTAGTCCGGATGATATAGCGTCCCAGTTTTCCAAAATGAACTTCAAATTTTTATTCGTCTTACTACAGAACACTTTTCCACTTTGCCACAGTCCATTAGAAATGATCCTTGGCCCAGAGATTACGCCTGCGCTTCTGGATCCTGTTTAGATACGGCTTCTTTTTCGACCTATAGAGTTTTAGCCGGCAACGGCGAATGGCACGGTGGATTGTGTTCACCGACAATGTTTTCTGGAAGTATTCCTGAGCCCATGTTGTGATTTCCATTACAGTATCATTCCTGTATGTGATGCAGTGCTGTCTGAGGGCCCGAAGATTACGGGCATCCAGTATGGTTTTCCGGCCTTGACCCTTACGCACAGAGATTGTTCCAGATTCTCTGAATCTTTGGATGATATTATCCACTGTAGATGATGATAACTTCAAACTCTTTGCAATTTTTCTCTGAGAAACTCCTTTCTGATATTGCTCCACTATTTTTCGCTGCAGCATTGGGGGAATTGGTGATCCTCTGCCCATCTTGACTTCTGAGAGACACTGCCACTCTGAGAGGCTCTTTTTATACCCAATCGTGTTGCCAATTGACATAATAAGTTGCAGTAGTTGGAACAGGTAGCAATAAGAGGCCGGAAAAGTTAAATGTACAGATAAGGAACAGATGGAGGGCCATTTTTGGAATGTGTAACTCTCATGAAATCCAAAATTAGCCAATATTTGGCATGACATTACAAAATGTCTCACTTTCAACATTTGATATGTTATCTATATTCTATTGTGAATTAAATATAAGTTTATGAGATTTGTAAATTATTTCATTCCTTTTTACTCACAATTTGTACAGTGTCCCAACTTTTTTGGAATCGGGTTTGTACATAAAGATGGCCTAGGCTATAAGAAAATTGCCAAGACCCTGAAACTGAGTTGCAGCACGGTGGCCAAGACCATACAGCGGTTTAACAGGACAGGTCCCACTCAGAACACACCTTGCCATGGTCGAACAAAGAAGTTGAGTGCACGTGTTCAGCGTCATATCCAGAGGTTGTCTTTGGGAAATAGACATATGAGTGCTGCCAGCATAGCTGCAGAGGTTGAAAGGGTGAGGCGTCAGCCTGTCAGTGCTCAGACCATACGCCGTACACTGCATCAAATTGGTCTGCATGGCTGTCGTCCCAGAAGGAAACCTCTTCTAAAGATGACGCACAAGAAAGCCTGCGAACAGTTTTCTGAGGACAAGCAGACTAAGGACATGAATTACTGGAACTATGTCCTATGGTCTGATAAGACCAAGATAAACTTATTTGGTTCAGATGGTGTCAAGTGTGTGTGGCGACAACCAGGTGAGGAGTACAAAGACAAGTGTGTCTTGCCTACAGGCAAGCATGGTGGTGGTAGTGTCATGGTCTTGGGCTGCATGAGTGCTGCCCCTACTGGGGAGCTACAGTTCACTGAGGGAACCATGAACTCCAACATGAACTGTGACATACTGAAGCAGAGCTTGATCCCCTCCCTTCAGAGACTGGGCCGCAGGGCAGTATTCCAACATGATAACGACCCCAAACACACCTCCAAGACAACCACTGCCTTGCTAAAGATGCTGAGGGTAAAGGTGATGGACTGGCCAAGCATGTCTCCAGAACTAAACCCTATTGAGCATCTGTGGGGCATCCTCAAAAGGAGCGCAAGGTCTCTAACATCCACCAGCTCCATGATGTCATGGAGGAGTGAAAGAGGACTCCATGCCCAAGAGGGTTAAGGCAGTGCTGGAAAATGATGGTTGCATACTCTGCGTGTGTCAGGTCTAAGAACAACCCTTATAACTTTGGTATATTGGCCATATAATATACCTACTCTGGCATTTTTGCTTAATTGTATTTTTTTTTCACAGGTCTTCAACTTATTTTGCCATCCTTTCGTTTATGATCATCTAATTACTATAATATATTATGAGTACACCATGCTGTCAGGATAAACAACTCTTTGGATGTTTCAGACTTAAAATGGAGTGGTCGATAGAGCAGTGGAATTAAATACAGGATAAAATAAATTGGGAAATATTTACCTTATAGAAGTAGAATAGATACCTTCATAGTTATATTATTTTGCCTTTGTTGACAGGCTGTCTATTCTCAGAAAGAGCTTCTACGATCCCACTACATTGACTCCACTAATGAGCTGAACTGGACGCTTCTGTAGCCTTACACAAAGACCTGGACACAATTCAATTTCTCAGCCTGATATCTGGCCTTCAGTAAGTGTGTTCCTTTCCATACATGTCCAGAATGTATTTCAATTAATGCAATTAGTCTGATCAATACTGAAAGATCTCTGTAATAGTTTGGATATTTCCAACCGGAAATGTAAATTAACTAATTACACTAGTAAATGATGATGGACTATACCGTGCTACATTTGCAGATACAGCAGAGATATCGCGTTATTAGAGATAACATTATTAGACTTTTAGACAATTATCCTGTTAGACAAATCCTAATTAATAAAAAAGGGAGCAAGCTTAGTTCATCCATGGAGTAAATATTATATATTTTGTATTTATTCTTGTCAAGCTGACCATAAAATAATTTGATTGGTTTAATTTGGCATGACATCTTTTTTGTCTTCGGGAACTTTTGTACCAAAGAAAATGGTTACTATGTAAAAATAAATGACAGAAAACCATAAGCTAAAACCAGTTTTCCCCAAGGTTCTCTAAAATCTGAGTTGTTCACAGTAATGTTTGTTCTTGGACAGCAAAACAACTTTTCTTTTTTTCTAGACCCCATGGTGAGCAGCAGGCACCTTTTATTGATCAACACAAAGTCCCAAATAAATGAGTGGAGAATGAGAGCTATGCTCCAGGGAGTTCAGAGGAACCTAAGCTATAGGCTGCCATCAATTTTAATCACTCCCTTAATGAAGAGGCTCCTCTCTGCTGGGTGTCCATAACTCACTGTAGTGGAGCTACATCTACGTCCACTGGTAAATTCAATCATTTTAAACAGTCTAGCCTTGTCTAATGACCTTTACAAAATAAACAATGCATTCACTAAGTTAGACAAAGAGAATGCGAGTAGGAAACAATAGAATTCATCTGTTTTATGTACAATATGTTAGTGCTGTCAAAATTAATGCAGTAATGTGTGTGATTCATTTAAAATTGTTTTCTTTTTCTTGCCCTTAACATATTTTTCTTTTTTGAGCCTCAGATATATCCATTGTGCAAATACAACTTTACACACACTTTAATTTTTTTATCAACCCATAGTTGATGCATCCCACCATGAGAGGGCTAGCACTGGAGCATAGCAGTAAGAGGTATCTAATGATACCTGTAACCACAGTAGCCTTTACATGTGTGTTGCTTGAATGGATCAGGTCCAAACACGAAAATCCACAAATACTGTCTTGTTTTAATTATCTAACTAAAACAGATTGTAATATAGTTGTGATGTTTTTTTGGCAGGGTAACATTCTTTGCATTAATCTGATTTCATCAGGTTTTTAATTGTTCTCTTTGACAGCCTGAGGAAGAATAGGAGAATTTGCCGAATTATTGCAGCAGCAGGTGTGCGACAAAGAACTATTCCAGAACCCTTAAATAAGCTTTTCATTTCACATGTCAAAAAACACAAATCTGTTAAACAATGTTTTTTGTGCCTTGAATTGTAAGTTGTTGGCTAAAATTGGATTTCAAGTAACTCCTGGTCACATAGACTAATTATTAATAACAATAATGAAAATGTATTTGTTACATTTCTGTTATAACATTTGAACAAGCTGGCACCAATAAAACAGCCTCTGAATAATGACAAGGAATAAAGACATTTTCAATATTGCTAGTGTGCATGCATGCGTTTGGGTTCAAACATTTCTCAGAGGATGTAAGCCTACCTTGAAGGAACATTTTTATGAAATTTCAGTAATACCGCTGTTTTGTTTAATTTTTTCCGAAGCCCTTCCAGTCACTCATAATAACACTGAAAAAACTGCCCACATTGTGTTGGCCAGTTTATTTTCCATTTAACATTTTAAGCATTTAAGTCTCCCTCCAAAAACCCAGCAAATGAGAAGGCCGGCAGTGCCTCTCCTCCGTGCCATGTCCTTTGATGGCAGGCCTGCTGTGCCAGTGAGATCCAGATCTCTCCCTCATTTGAAGAACAAACACTTGTTTCTTGTTATTGGCCTCATCTGTGATCCTAATCACCGTCCCTATTTATGTTCCTCCTTCGCTAGGGTCTTGTCGGCCATTACTGTCACGGTTGTGTAGTGATGGAGTGGAGGAACCAGGCGCAGGCAGAGCAGCATTCAGTGTAATATTTAACAGAAATAACCACTGAGTATCTTAAACAAACTGAAAGAAAACAAAGGCTTAAACAAAACGACTCTCACCACTGACGTGCAACATACAGGGACAAGCTACAATGGCCGAGAAGTGAGGGGAGCAGAGGAGAAACATTTAAAAACATACTGATGACTGAATTGGGACCTGGTGTAAGTGATGATTGGACACAAAACAAGTCCGGGATGTGTTCGAGGTTGAGAGGAAACCGGGAAAAGTGGGAGATAACGGAGCTGTCCGTCACCTCATCGTCACAGTACCCCACTCCAAAGACCCGGCTCCCAGACGGGGCAGATCACAACCACAGGAGAGGGCTCAGGCTGTGGCTTCTGGGCAGGAGAGGACGCTGCGGGTCGAGGCGTCGGATCCTGGGCAGGAGAGGGTGAGTCCTCGGTGGGCTTGGGCGGCCAGTCCTCGGGCGAGTCCTCAATGGGCTTGGGCGGCCAGTCCTTGGGCGGGCTCGAGCGGCGGCTGCCAGTCCTCGGGCGGGCTCGGGCGGCGGCGGTCACTGGGCAGCAGGGGGAGCTGGTGGTGGCGACCACTGGGCAGCAGGCCGCGGAGCAGCGACTGGGGTGGCCGCATGGAACACCCGGCACCTTGGAGCTGGCACCGGACGTAGAGGGGGCGCTTCCAGGCTCCCCTCGGGTACCCCCTTAGCCCCCCCTAAACATTTCCTGGGGAGGCCTCTGGGATTCCATAACCTGAGGAGACCTTGGTTCAGAGGGGGACCGTGGAGCAGGTGTTGGGCACCCTGCCTTGTATTGCAGAGCTGCCCTCTTCAGCTGAATTTTCCGGGTTCAGAGAAATATGTCCTCTTCCAGCCAGAATGGATACCGGGCCAGCAGCTCTTTGGTCCCAGTAATCTGCAAGATACCGCACACCTCTAGTATCGCCTGCTCGATGCGTACCCTGGTGAGGGGAGATTCCCGCTCAAGCTCTCGGAAGCGCACCGTGCCGAGCATAAGTTCAAGACACAAAACAAGTCCGGGATGTGTTCGAGGATGAGAGGAAACCAGAAAAGTGGAAGATAATGGAGCTGTCCATCAACTCACCGTCACAATTACTGTATTTGAACGTTGTTCTGTTTTTTCCTCAACTTAGTTTTTGGTATGTCTAAGTAATTTTTTATTAAACATCCTTTTTTTCCTGGCGCCTGTGTCCTGCCTCCTAAACTGCAAAGTTAATCTCTGACCCTCTTCTCCATCTGCGTCTGAGATGCTGTGTGCTCACAAATCTGCTTGTTAACACTGTGCTGCTTGCAAGGCAAAATCATTATTTAATGCACAGTTATATTTTTTTCTAGCCTAAACAAAGCATTAATGTTTTTGCCAGTTGCATTTCCACTAAAATATAGGGTCAAGACATCAGCAACCTTCTATTCAGATTTACATGGGCTACAAATAGACACTGGCAGTAATTGTGGTAATTTGAAGGAAGAGATTTTAGGGCTGTGACACCCTGGTCTAATGGACTGACAAAGGGAAAAAGACAGCTTTTGCACTTTAATTTAAATTCAACCACTGTCTATAGTGTCCATATTGCTTTTTAAACAAAATAATATTTGAACACCTAAAATTATACATTATACACACACAAACACACACACTACTTTTGACTCAAAAGTTTATTAACAACTAAATTTTTCCATTTTCACACGGAAATTCACACAGTTTATTGAATGGTTTTGTTTACCAACATTTCCTCCACATTTTTGACTCATGTAAGTAGTCACCTTTTGCAGGTATACCAGCCGAACACACTTGTGGCATTCTTTCTACAATGGATATCAAATATTGTTTGGAAAGCCCCTCCTAACACTCTTGCAGAAATTGTGATGCACTTGTAGCTAGCTTTGCTTTCACCCTTCTGTCCAGTTCATCCCAAACCAGCTTGAATAAGATTAAAGCCTGGAGAATGTGCTAGCCATTCGCATGATTTGGGGTAGCCGTTTTGGTTCAGGGTGCCACTTATTCTGTGCAAGTCGCCTACTCTGGATCCAGCAAAAGATCCCCAGACCATCACACTTCCTTCTCCATGTTTGACGGTTGGTGTCACACATGGAGGACCCATCTTTTGCCTAGTCGATGCTGTACAAAGACACTGCGTGATGAACTGAAGATTTCAAGCACATATGACCTTCTTCCAGTTTTCAGCATACTACCTTGCAGTGCTTCATGGCCCAGACAAGCATCTTTTTCTTATTTTGCCATCTTTGCAATGGCTTTCTTACTGCCTCTTGACTTGTCAAACCTGTTGCTTGGAGTCTTCTCTTCATAGTTGAAACTGAGACTTGCTTACTTCAAGCTTTGTTTGAAGCTGTTGTCCTGTGAGCCTCTTATCACGCAAGCTGTTGAATCTCAGAAATGTCTTCTGATTCTGTTGTGGCTTTGGGCCTGCTAGACCTCTTCCTGTGAGAGTTTATTCCAGTTTCATTTGATGGTGTGCCATTTGATGGTGTAGGGAATTGTACTGCTTTCTTTGCAATTTATCTAAAGGAAAGACCATACACTTTTAAGGTTTATAATGTTCTGTCTGTCTTCCTTGGTTAATGAATTGCCTTTTTCTCGCAATCTAAAATGTATGGCCGGTAGTGGGTATATACATTTGTGCTCATAAGTTTGCATACCCTGGCAGAAATTGTGTAATTATGGCACAGATTTTGAACATATGACTGATCATGCAAAAAGCTGTCTTTAATTAAGGATGGTGATCATATGAAGCCATTTATCATCACATAGGTGTTTGGCTCCATTTGAAATCATAATGATAACAGAAATCACCCAAATGGCCCTGATCAAAAGTTTACATACCGTTGAATGCTTGGCTTTGTCACAGACAGACAAGGTGAAAACGGCACACACCACATATATTTTTCCCTCAGTCCTTCTTCACCCTCCAAGTATGTCAGAAGTTACTAAACCTTCAGGAATCTGAACTTGTGTATCACACACTCATATTTTACTTGTAGTGACTTCCAAAATCTTTCTCGAGCATCTGCTCCTCTCACTGTAGGTATGGGGAAAAATCCATCACCCTCCCCCAGGGTTTGCATAAGCCTCTCGGAGAGGTAGGGTGGGGTTTTGGGCTATTTGTTGCCACGTCCTGGGATTTGCCCTGTCTTCTTGTATTTGATATGTGAATGCTCCGCAGTTTAGTCTGGTGTGGTGTTTTCAGATTCTACTCACGATTCTGACTGAGTGGCACTAGACCGTACACTTTCAGGGACATGGTAAATGTAATGAGTAATTGTCACAGACAATTTATACATACATAAATGACAAGGAAGACACATTTTTGGGGATTTATCAAGCATATAAAAAAGAAAGATGTAAATGCCATCCGTTCTATGCCACACAATAATTTACGTCCAATCTGAATTGAAACACAACTTTTTCTATCAAAACCATACCATTATATCTCTTTATAAACTATAAAAATAAATTAAAACTTGACCGGCACATACATGTGATTATGTTCTTTCAAATAGGACACATTAAGTTTACAGTGATTAACAGCTTGCTCAGAGACCCTATGGTGAACATTTACAGTATGGTTGAACTATCGTTTGTGGTCTCACACATTTGAGTGTTGCTGTAGGCAAAGTGTGCTCTGTGTGTAGGCCAGGCAGGGGGACTAGGCCATGTGGACAAAGAGATACAGAGCTCTCATCTCTACAGCTGTGCTTGACTGCCTTATACAGTTGCAAAGGGTGAGTGTGTGACCAATGCCAACATGGCTGTTTTACACACAGAGCCAAAGAGAAACAGGGATGAAATATGTTCTTCATACTGCACTTGTCACATTCCTAAAAAACTAAAATCCTCATCACGTTTCAGTTATTTCCCATTCATGGTGGATGTTCACATCATGGCATGAAATCCAAATGATGTATATTTTGGTAACTAATCATCATCAAACATATTCTTCTGCCTATTTATGATCAAAGCAGTTTTCTGTTTTTTTTATTACTTTAAGTTATTCTCTTGCGATTTCCAAGGGAAGAGTAGATAACTTTTTTAACTGATGTATGAGTTATTACAGGAGATCTCTCTAGGTTATGTGTACTCCTTACTTTCAATCAGTTAGACACCTGATGGAAATTAAAGTTAGCTTCATATAGATCTATGAATTTATTCCTAACCCCTTTGGTATGTTTGGCAGTGCCATTAGCATGTTGGAAAGCTAACAAGGGTCTAATGTGATTACCGCGATGGTAGAAAGTTGTTTACCCATATCTCCTCTATTGTCAATTATTTTCTCCAGTCATTTCCCATGCACAGTAATGTTGATCTCTGATCACCTTACTCTCTCTCCTCTGCTTTGTGTGTGTGTGTGTGTGTGTGATTTAAGCCTTCTGTCCTCAAACCAGTTGTATCTTAATAGAAAAACCACCATGGAAAATATGTTAAGAATGATGGTCAAAAAAGTTGAGAGATTGTCTAAGCTATCTTAATTGTTCTTTAACTAATAATTATTTTCAGGAAGCAGTAATCACTCAATTCAACACCTGGTCATTGACTAGGGTGCATCACACTTCCTTTGGTGCATTACAGTTGAAATGTTATCTATAGACTTTATAACTGACAACATCACCAATGGGATATGCTCATTGCTGGGGTAGAAGGCTATTGTTTTCATGATTCCGAATAGCCAAACAGTTAACAACAATCACAAGAAGCTGGATTTGTAGTTGACTAGTTTCAGCTTGTTGTTTTGTATTCTTAATACCATACCTTTTTTGGGTTGCTCTAATTTCACCTCTATGCTATAATGGCAGACATTCGCTAGCTAGAAACCCTACCAACACAGCAACAATTTATTTGAGTATCTATGTTGTCTACTGACATTTGGAAAGAAAATATTGTTGATATGTTGTCAACAAATTGTTGTTTTGTCCTTTAGGTGCACATTGATAGATTTCCTTAAATAGTTAGTTGTCCATTTATGGTTTACTGAAGTAGTTTTTATGCAGTGAAGAGACATATGGCTTTTGCTGGCTTTATCATGTAAACCCAGCCTTCACTATCAGCCTGGAGACCCAGGTGTGCTGAGCCTACCAGATGTTATCTCAATTCAATATCACTGGAGTTGTCATTCATGGCTTTTTGTTCTAGCCAGCATAGCAAACTTGCTTGTTCAACCTACCCAACATAAATATGTACATCAGACAGAAAACACCACGTATTTGTTTAACCATTTATTGGCCAATTTATGTACCCCCCTGTGCATGCAAGTCCTGGCATTAGGTTGTGCTTTCTAGGGTAACTCATTGCCATCACATGATCATGTATACAATGCTACCAACAATAACATAACCTTGATGTTATTAATGCAATTCCCATGGCAATGGAACACAACAAGGAACACAACAACAGGTGAAGGCAGGGGTGGTGTGTCGGCGTGCACCCGCATGCTAGTACAAGCATCAACATCCGAGTGAGTAACCCAACATTTAAATAGACAGGTGTACAATCTGACATGTGATGAGAGCAACCCTACAACAGCTGATGCGTTGATGACCAGTTACCACTCGGGTTTCCTGGCTGAACTTGCTACGCTAATAAAAAAGATTGTATTAGTGGACCCCTGAAAGGAGCAGATGAGCTGTTAAATGTGAATGCAGGAGAAACATTTTGAGCTTGTGGTGCCCACAGTTTGTTGACAAAATAAATCAGAATTAATCTCGCCTCTGTGACAGGAAGCTTCCTTCATAGTACCTCCTGTGTTTGGGTCAACCTGCCTATGTTCCTGTGGTTCCTTCTCATCGTAATGGAAATGCTAATATCAGAAATTGTTTTTAATAACTGCACTGTATTTGGCCCACAAATGGATTTTCACCGCTGTTGAATTTCAAAATCCAGATGTGACCCTTGAGCCAAAATGTTTTTCCACATCTTCTATAACAAGTACTCATGCAGCAAACCAATGGTGCATCATTCTGGTGCCACAGTAAGAGGGAAATGGGTATAGTCAGAAAAGCAAACCCTATTGTCTGAATAACATTGTGACCTCTTACTGTTGGGCACTGCTATGAGTCTACTATTTAAGCCGTCCATTTCCCAGTGGGCACTTTGATTTGCCTGTTAGGCTGTTCTTACTCAGAGGTGAACTAACAAACTACATCTCACATTGGGTAATCAGAAATAAAATTTCTTGAAGGACTAAAATCGTTGTGTGGCATTAAAGCTAAAGCCATGACAGGTTTAGAGTCAATACAAAGGGAAAACATTTTTTAAAAACGGTGAACAATTTCCCTTCAACCTACAATGAACATGTAGACTGTCTGGTGTCTTTTGTAAATATTGAGTAGAGGGTATTTTGGAAAAATGGTCTGCAAATTAATCTGTGAAGGGAAGAGTACAAAGATGAGCACCCATGAGGTTCTTTGGATAGTGGATCTGTGTTTGATCACCCATCAGGTGTCAGCAATGTTTCGGCTGTTGAAAACACAGGAGTGGCTGCCGCTTGTCCTTGTTTGTGCAGAGCACATCTCTTCAAAGCATCTCTACAGCTCTGTAGCTCATTTAGTGGGAAAGTTCAGATCAGCTGGTAGTGTTGGTGGAGCTCCTGTTGACACAGGACATTTTCCTCAAGAAAACACAGAACTGTTGTATTCTGCTCTTCTGTGTTTATTTTACTGAAGAAGATTATTGACCACATCTGAGACAGAAAGGCTATCAAAAGATGTGCATGCTTAATAATGACAGAACCCACCATTTATGGGGAAATATGGGAATATATTAAACAAATAACATGAATGTTAGAAAAGTCAGAATCTACACATACAGTTGGGAGAACAAGTATTTGATACACTGCCGATTTTGCAGGTTTTCCCACTTACAAAGCATGTAGAAGTCTGTAATTGTTATCATAGGTACTCTTCAACTGAGAGTGACAGAATCTGAAACAAAAATCAGGAAAATCACATTGTATAATTTGTAAGTAATTAATTTGCATTTTATTGCATGACATAAGTAGTTGATACATCAGAAAAGCAGAACTTAATATTTGGTACAGAAACCTTTGTTTGCAATTACAGATATCATACATTTCCTGTAGTTCTTGACCAGGTTTGCACACATTGAAGCAGGGATTTTGGCCCACTCTTCCATACAGACCTTCTCCAGATCCTTCAGGTTTCGGGGCTGTCGCTGGGCAATACGGATTTTCAGCTCCCTCCAAAAATGTTCTATTGGGTTCAAGTCTGGAGACTGGCTAGGCCACTCCAAGACCTTGAGATGCTTCTTATGGAGCCACTCCTTAGTTGGCCTGGCTGTGTGTTTCGGGTCGTTGTCATGCTGGAAGAACCAGCCACGACCCATCTTCAATGCTCTTACTGATGGAAGGAGGTTGTTGGCCAAGATCTTGCGACACAAGGCCCCATCCATCCTCCCCTCAATACGGTGCGGTCGTCCTGTCCCCTTTGCAGAAAAGCATCCCCAAAGAATGATGTTTCCACCTCCATGCTTCTCGTTGGGATGGTGTTCTTGGGGTTGTACTCATCCTTCTTCTTCCTCCAAACACGGCGAGTGTTTAGACCAAAAAGCTCTATTTTTGTCTCATCAGACCATATGACATTCTCCCATTCCTCCTCTTGATCATCCAGATGGTCATTGGCAAACTTCAGACGGCCTGGATATGCGCTGGCTTGAGCAGGGGGACCTTGCGTGTGCTGCAGCATTTTAATCTATGACGGCGTAGTGTGTTACTAATGGTTTACTTTGAGACTGTGGTACCAGCTCTCTTCATGTCATTGACTAGATCCTGCCGTGTAGTTCTGGGCTGATACCTCACCTTCCTCATGATCATTGATGCCCCACGAGGTGAGATCTTGCATGGAGCCCCAGACCGAGGGAGATTGACCGTCATCTTGAACTTCTTCTATTTTCTAATAATTGCGCCAACAGTGCAGGTCTACAATTTTATCCATGATGTCCTTACACATCTCTCTGGTCTTGGCCATTGTGGAGAGGTTGGAGTCTGTTTGATTGAGTGTGTGGACAGGTGTCTTTTATACAGGTAACAAGTTCAAACAGGTGCAGTTAATACAGGTAATGAGTGGAGAACAGGAGAGCTTCTTGAAGAATAACTAACAGGTCTGTGAGAGCCGTAATTCTTAAAAATCGTACAATGTCTCTCACAGTTGAAGTGAACCTATGATAAAAATGTCAAACCTCTACATGCTTTGTAAGTAGGAAAACCTGCAAAATCGGTAGTGTATCAAATACTTGTTCTCCCCACTGTACAGTGGATATAAAAAGTCTACAGACCCCTGTTAAAATGCCAGGATCTTGTGATGTAAAAGAACGAGACAAAGATAAATCATCTCAGAACTTTTTTCACTTTTAATGTAACATATAACGTGAACAGTTCAATTGAAAAATAAACTGAAATCTTTGAGAGAAAAAAATAAATAAACTCACAATAACCTGGTTGCATAAGTGTGCACACCCTTAACTAATACTTTGTTGAAGCACCTTTTGATTTTATAACAGCACTCAGTCTTTTGTGGTAGGAGTCTATTAGCATGGCACATCTTGATGTGGCAATATTTGCCCACTCTACTTTGCAAAAGTGCTCCAAATCTGTCAGATTGGCGAGGACATCTCCTTTGCACAGCCCTCTTCAGATCATCCCACAGATGTTTGGATTCAGGTCTGGGCTCTGGCTGGGCCATTTCAAAATGTTAATCTTCTTCTGGTGAAGCCATCCTTTTGTGTATTTGGATGTGTGCTTTGGGTTGTTGTCGTGCTGAAAGGTAAACTTCCTCCTCATCTTTCAAACGGATGCCTGAAGGTTTTGTGCCCAAATTGCCTGGTATTTGGAACTGTTCATAATTCCCTCCGCCCTGACTAAGGCCCCGGTTCCAGCTAAAGAAAAACAGCCCCAAAGCATGATGCTGCTTCACGGTGGGTATGGTGTTCCTTGGGTGATGTGCAGTGTTGTTCTGGCGCCAAACATACCTTTTTCAATTATGGCCAAAAAGTTCAACCTTGGTTTCATCAGAACCTTTTGTTTTTGCAAACTTCAACTGGGCTTCTGTCTTGCCACCCTACCCCATAGCCCATTCATTTGAATAATACAGGAGATTGTTGTCACATGTAGCACACAGCCAGAAATTCCTGCCGTTCCTTTAATGTGGCTGTAGGCCTCTTGGGAGCTTCCCTGACCTGTTTTCTTCTCGTCTTTTCATACATTTTGGAGGGAAGTCCAGTTCTTGGTAATGTCTCGGTTGCGCCATTTTTTCTCCACTTGATGATGAATGTCTTCACTGTGTTGCATGGTATATCTAATGCTTTGGAAATTCTTTGTACCCTTCTCCTGACTGATATCTTTCAACAATGTAGCTAGCTAGCAAACGTCAGCCAACCGCTAGCTAACAAAGTGTGACCTGTAATTCAGTGCATAGTTATTTGTACAATGATATATTGGGACCAATCATAGTTTTCCCAGGATGGTAAATCTGTCCAAAAGACTGGCAAATGTAAATGACCGTCAGGTGTCAGAGTTACTCACCTTCCTATATATTTGGTTGATGAAAAAGCATAGCAGCATTCACAAATGGGGAATGTAACTTTTTACACAATGATTTTGCGCTTCTAGGAAATGGTAAGATGCTCTACCGTAGTCGCTAATATCAATCATTTTTGTGTATTATGTTTATTGTAGAAAAATATAACTTCTAGTGTTGGCTGCCTGTTGGTAGGTAACGAACCCCTTCTTGTCCCGATTTGAATGCTTGCTACCTGGTTAATATCATAGTGTGGTCTTCAAACAATTCCAATGAGGAAATAAAGTTATAAACACTGTTTGAGCTAAAAGTGAGTAAATAAAAGTGTGGTCTGACCAGCCATTGTTACGTCACTTGTACCTAGAGGTTCTAGTGGTGTGTTCTAAACAATACGTTCTAATCACACCGGTGTGATCGTACGCTTCAGGGACCACTTTAGCCTGATCACACCTGTGTGATCGCACGCGTCTAAGGTTTAAATCCAACCAAATGCCTCAAAAGTCATTGTATGGCTCCTTACCTCAGACAATGACCCAAAATATGCTGCTAAAGCAGAGTTTTTCAGTGGCAAAATGTGGATAATATGTTTCACTTGCAAAAATGCAAAAATGCTCCGAAACAAACAGGAACTGAAGCCTGGGAGAGCATCACCAAGGAAGATACCCAGCACAAACAGCCTCTCCCAGATGCTTGCCCTCTGGGGGAACACAAGAGCTACCCATGTGAGCCGGTTAAGCCGCCAGAGCGCCTCAGTTTGTTTTCTTTTCATTCATTTATTTATTCTTGTATTAATAAATTACCCTGAGGCATTAGAGCCAATGTATGCCTTTGTGTCCCTGCACTGCCCTTTCTCTACACCTCAAATTGATGGTCTGGACTTTGAATTCTTAGTAATTGTTTCAAAAATACATTTCATACAGTAAATATTGCTGCTCCGTCTTGTGGCTTTCCACTTGCTTGCGAAGCCTTGAAATATACAATGTGTCATTTGCTCGATGAACGGATGTGGCATCTAATACTGATCAGACATTTTGTACCAAGCCAATGGTCCCACCACTGAGGTAGAACAGTAGGACCGGCCCCGTAGCAGGGTGTCTCTAGGGTTGTGGCATTGCCATTAGCATGCTGCTGCCACTTTTGGTCATGGCCCACAAATGCCTGTGTGATTTACTTCCCATGGCTGTTGGTCAGCCTTTGCACCCTCAGCCATAAGAGTTGGACCTTTATGTTGGACCTTTATGTTGGACATTTAGGGACGTGCTGTCCTCATTTGCAGAGAGTTAAACCTGTGGGTTTGGCTCCTGAGTGGGCTTATCTCTCGGACAGAGGCCAGCCCCTAAACTCAGAAGAAACCAGGATAAAAACGAAATAGTTACTTTAAATGTTTCCTTGGACAAGCAGTCTCATAATTAACCCACTTCGTCCTGATAAGCTTACTAGCCTACCGTGTGCCCTAAGATTCGGCATAAGATCAGTGAGTTTGGTGACATGTAATAGTTTTGCTGTATGCTACTGCATCATAGGATGACAATGCTAGTCATGCTGGGAGCTTGAGGCTCTCATTCGTGAACATACCTGTTTGGTTTGCAACCAAAACTATTTGTAATTTTGATCTTGACCAACCTTTGTTGGTTGATAGTTGATATTTCTTTTTAGAAATCAATTGGGAAAAACAGATCTCTAGCAAAAATAGCTACAGTAGCTATGTATCTGAAGTTAATGACGTTATTGACAAAACTATTTACTAGAGAGACTACATGGTTAGCTGACTATGTTGTCTAACAAACAACTTGCTTAACTTTTTTTATGTAGCATACCATTTAAGATAGGCTCCCCCTAAATCTTGAGTGAGTGTTATCGGAAATCAGTTTATAAATCAACATATCTGTTACTCTTTTAATCAACAGTTCATCACACTAACTGACAAAGGGGTCTACAATTGGTACATTGATGTAGTAGGCATCACAGCAACAACTAAAAACTGTCTTCAAGAAAACTCATAATGTTAACCAGCTGTTACTAACTTATAAAAAGCAGCTATCTAACTTTGCTGCTTGCTCCAGTCCATTTAATTTTATATGAAGAAGCTATGACTGAGTTGCCTGCTTAGCTAAAGCACCTGCCAGCGTAGCACATTATTCTCTAGCTTTTGTGACATACTGTAGTCAAACTTCCTAATTACTGACAATTTAAGGTATGCACTAAGCATCAAGTAAAATGCCACGATCATGATTTGCTCATCAGTGGTCTTTAAGATAATTAAGAGATCTTTTGATTTTGGTAATTCAAAAGGTTAGGGGATGGACCTGATGTTTGTTTTGATGGTGCCACAATGCTGCATTACATTCAACTACTGAGCTATATATTGTGAACAAGGTTTATTATTGACTACATTGTAGCCAGCTATGTTGTCAAATAATTTTGCCAACATGTCAATGTGAGGGGGTAAAGTGAAAGTAACACCTGTATTTCCAGCTTTGAGAAGTCAAATGAACAAAATATTTCAGTATTCCAGTTTTTTGAGAGATAAAATCCAAAATGGAATGCAATCAATCTTTAAACTTGATATGTTTAAAGCTCTGGAATAAATATAGAGACCACTGCACCTTTTTCTTTCCTTTCCAAAAAAGTTGAAAAGGACATTTTTGAGTAAAGAACAGAAGCGTTCAATTTGCTTTGGTCTCTTAATTTTAACCCTTCTGTTCCTCACTCAAAACCTTCCTTTCCAACTTATTTGGAAGAAAAAGGTGCAGTGGTCTCTTAATCTTTTTCCAGTGCTGTATTTGGACATTATTTTCACTTCATCACTATTGACAGATTTAACAAATGATAATGAAAGATAACTCTTTGCACATTGCAATTATTTATTTATCACAAATCAACAGAAATAAAATTTTATAGTGCAGAAAAAATAAGTGCACCCCTAACTTCAATAGCTAGTGTTGGCCCCTTTGACTAAAACAACTGTAGTAATTTCTTGTTACTGTATTGCTGTCTCTTACATTGATTAGGTGGATTTCTTTTCCCACATTTCTCTATAGCACTGTGTCAAAAATAATTAAATGTTGTAATTTTTGGATGAAGTCAACCACAGCTCACTTTGCTTTATAACAGGTGAAGGTTTAATACTTTTTATTACATTTAATACCTATATTTCTTGATTAAGTATACAAATTGGACGCACTAAACCTGCTTGTAGGATTGGTTAACTCTTGAGGTCCATCTTACCCCTACCAACCTGTAGAAACACCACCACTTTTGAAATAATCTTCTAACTACAAAACAACTTCAGTCCTTGGTGCCAGAAGGGAAGTTTATAATATTTTTTTGGACTGTTGTGAACTGTTTGTTCTCAGGGCACCATTGAAAATGACACCCTGGTCTGTTTGGGCCTCCCTAAATGAATGAATGAATGAATTAATAAAGATTTATATTTAAATAATTTAGCAGACACAATCAATAGCAACTTGCAGAAGTGAGTGCATACATTTTTATTCTGGTCCCGAGAGGAATTAGATCCAAAACCTTGGTGTTGCAAGCGTGATGCTCCTCCAACTGAGCTACATGGGACACATACAGTATGAATGCAAAAAAGAAATAGTTGACATGGATTATTTAACAAATGTTTTCTTTTACATTTTTATTGGGTTGTGGTTGCTGTCAGGCGTTTGTAAATATATTAACAGTAAGTACTATCCCATTAACTTAAAATGAACATTGTTAGTAATTAAAAAAATAAGACAGGAATGTATTCCTACATACTACAGTATGAGATGGTTAATGTTAGCACATACTGAATCGCACTCCATATCACTCGCCCCATATGAAAAATAGTTTGCTATTTTGGAACCCCCTGGCAGCCATAGTGGATCACCACAGACCCAGAGCTCATTTATCTTTTGTCAGAGATGAAGCCAAACTAACGCCATCTCCTGAAGCCGCTAAAGAATGAGGAGGGACACAGGGAGGGTAAAAATAAACCTGGAGCTCAGGTAACTACACAGAGAAGTCACTCCACAAGAAATGGGTAGCTCCTTTAAAGTGAAACTATGTTTTGGAACTCTTTCTATGCTAGAGACATATGCTATTTAGTTGTTAAGAAACATAATTAAGGCTAATTTGCCTGTCTTTATTACTAGGAACCCAACATGCCTCTTTAAATTAGTTGAATTATTAGTTACAGACAATCTGAAACATGCTGGATGATTATTCAAGCTTCTTTAAGCTTCTTTTCATTGGCACTGCTGGTAAGGCAGCTTCTTCCACCAGTTAATCAGGCTGTTGAACAACAACCATTACCTGTGTACCTGCTCGGTTCTGCCCTGCACCTTATAGATAATTTATGGCAAAGATATTCAAAAAGCACACACACAAACATACACAGTCCACATGCCGTCCCAGGTATTTGGAGACATTCAATACTATTGTAATACAGTATAATTTGTAATATATCAATATTATTGTAATATATCCTCTACTATATACATTTTAATAGTGAATATACACAATGTGTTTATATACCGTATTCTCAACATAGTTCTCTCTAACATACAGCTTCTTCAGCTGATTCAATCATTCTTAGTTTATATCTTTTATGTTGATTCACCCTGTGTAAATGAACAGATTATTATTTCAATTATTGATAGTGTTGTATAGATTGTAATTAAGATATGTTGTGATATTTCTTCACTTCTTGATTAATTTTGTTTTATTATTTTGTCTGACTCTTTACTAAACAGTTAACAGTTAATAAAACAATTATTTCGCTGCTTCTACTTTAACATATGCTGAACTGTGTGATCGTTTTAATGTGGACATTGTGTGGCATTTCTTTTTTTAAACAGTTAAATACTCATGGAAATACACAGGTATACATAATTAACATTGTGGGGATTGTGCAACCCCTCCAAGAACTGCCACCTTAACGTGGTGGAGGGGTTTGAGTACCCGAGTGACCCTAGGAGCTATGTTGTCTGGGGCTATATGCCCCTGGTAGGGTCTCCCAAGGCAAACAGGTCTTAGGCGACGGGTCAGACTAAGAGCGGTTCAAAACCCCTCAATGAAGAATTCAATTTTGAGTACCGTGACGTCGCCCGGTATGGCGCAGCCGGGGCCCCACCCCGGAGCCAGGCCCGGGGTTGGGGCTCGAATGCGAGCGCCTGGTGGCCGGGCCTTCCCCCATGGGGCCCGGCCGGGCTCAGCCCGAACGGGTGACGTGGGGCCGCCCTCCCGTGGGCTCACCACCCACAGGAGGGACCATAAGGGGCCGGTGCAAAGAGGATCGGGCAGCAGTCGAAGGCAGGGGCCTAGACAACCCGATCTCTGGACACGGAAACTGGCTCTAGGGACGTGGAATGTCACCTCGCTGGCGGGGAAGGAGCCTGAGTTAGTGCGTGAGGTTGAGAGGTTCCGATTAGAGGTAGTCGGGATCACCTCTACGCACGGCTTGGGCTCTGGAACCACACTCCTTGAGAGAGGATGGACTCTTCACCACTCTGGAGTTGCCCATGGTGAGAGGCGGCGGGCTGGTGTGGGTTTGCTCATAGCTCCCCAGCTCTGCCGCCATGTGTTGGAGTTTACCCCGGTGAACGAGAGGGTCGTTTCCCTGCGCCTACGGGTCGGGGATAGGTCTCTCACTGTTGTTTGTGCCTACGGGCCTAACGGCAGTGCAGAGTACCCGACCTTCTTGGAGTCTCTGGGAGGGGTGCTGGAAAGTGCTCCGACTGGGGACTCTATTGTTCTACTGGGGGACTTCAACGCCCACGTGGGCAACGACAGTGACACCTGGAGGGGCGTGATTGGGAGGAACGGCCCCCCTGATCTGAACCCGAGTGGTGTTCAGTTATTGGACTTCTGTGCTAGTCACAGTTTGTCCATAACGAACACCATGTTCAAACATAAGGGTGTCCATCAGTGCACGTGGCACCAGGACACCCTAGGCCGCAGGTCGATGATCGACTTCGTTGTCGTCTCATCTGACCTGCGGCCGTATGTCTTGGACACTCGGGTGAAGAGAGGGGCGGAGCTGTCAACTGATCACCACCTGGTGGTGAGTTGGATCCGATGGCGGGGGAGGAAGCTGGACAGACTCGGCAGGCCCAAGCGTACTGTAAGGGTCTGCTGGGAACGTCTGGCCGAGTCTCCTGTCAGAGAGATCTTTAACTCCCACCTCCGGCAGAGCTTCGACTGGATCCCGAGGGAGGTTGGAGATATTGAGTCCGAGTGGACCATGTTCTCCACCGCCATTGTCGAAGCGGCCGCTCGGAGCTGTGGCCGTAAGGTCTCCGGTGCCTGTCGAGGCGGCAATCCCCGAACCCGGTGGTGGACACCGGTAGTAAGGGATGCCGTCAAGCTGAAGAAGGAGTCCTATCAGGCCTGGTTGGCTTGTGGGACTCCTGAGGCAGCTGACGGGTACCGACAGGCCAAGCGGGCTGCAGCCCGGGTGGTTGTGGAGGCAAAAACTCGGGCCTGGGAGGAGTTCGGTGAGGCCATGGAGAAGGACTTTCGGCTGGCCTCGAAGAGATTCTGGCAAACCATCCGGCGCCTCAGGAGAGGGAAACAGTGCCCTACCAACGCTGTTTACAGTAGAGGTGGGCAGCTGTTGACCTCAACTGAGGATGTCGTCGGGCGGTGGAAGGAGTACTTCGAGGATCTTCTCAATCCCGCTGACATGTCTTCCATTGAGGAAGCAGAGGATGAGGGCTCAGAGGTGAACTCGTCCATCACCCGGGCTGAAGTCACAGAGGTGGTCAAGAAACTCCTCGGTGGCAAGGCACCGGGGGTGGATGAGATCCACCCTGAGTACCTCAAGTCTCTGGATGTTGTGGGGCTGTCTTGGTTGACACGCCTGTGCAACATCGCGTGGTGGTCGGGGACAGTGCCTCTGGGATGGCAGACCGGGGTGGTTGTCCCTCTTTTTAAGAAGGGGGACCGGAGGGTGTGTTCCAACTACAGGGGGATCACACTTCTCAGCCTGCCCGGGAAAGTCTATGCCAGGGTTCTGGAGAGGAGAATACGGCCGATAGTAGAACCTCGGATTCAGGAGGAACAGTGTGGTTTTCGTCCGGGCCGTGGAACACTGGACCAGCTCTATACCCTCTACGGGGTGTTGGAGGGTTCATGGGAGTTTGCCCAACCAATCCACATGTGTTTTGTGGATTTGGAGAAGGCATTCGACTGTGTCCCTCGCGGCATCTTGTGGAGGGTGCTTGGGGAATATGGGGTCCTGGGTCCTTTGCTAAGGGCTGTCAGGTCCCTATACAACCGAAGCAGGAGCTTGGTCCGCATTGCCGGCAGTAAGTCAGACTTGTTCCCAGTGCATGTTGGACTCCGGCAGGGCTGCCCTTTGTCACCGGTTCTGTTTGTAATTTTTATGGACAGAATTTCTAGGCGCAGCCAGGGGCCGGAGGGTGTCAGGTTTGGGGACCACACGATTTCGTCTCTGCTCTTTGCAGATGATGTTGTCGTGTTGGCCCCTTCTAACCAGGACCTTCAGCATGCACTGGGACGGTTTGCAGCCGAGTGTGAAGCGGTGGGGATGAAAATCAGTACCTCCAAATCCGAGGCCATGGTCCTCAGTCGGAAAAGGGTGGCTTGCCCACTTCAGGTTGGTGGAGAGTGCCTGCCTCAAGTGGAGGAGTTTAAGTATCTAGGGGTCTTGTTCACGAGTGAGGAAAGGATGGAACGGGAGATTGACAGACGGATCGGTGCAGCTTCTGCAGTAATGCAGTCGATGTATCGGTCTGTCGTGGTGAAGAAAGAGCTGAGCCGCAAGGCGAAGCTCTCGATTTACCAGTCAATCTACGTTCCTACTCTCACCTATGGTCATGAGCTTTGGGTCATGACCGAAAGGACAAGATCCCGGATACAGGCGGCCGAAATGAGTTTTCTCCGCAGGGTGGCTGGGCGATCCCTTAGAGATAGGGTGAGAAGCTCGGTCACCCGGGAGGAGCTCAGAGTAGAGCCACTGCTCCTCCACATCGAGAGGGGTCAGCTGAGGTGGCTTGGGCATCTTTTTCGGATGCCTCCGGAACGCCTTCCTGGGAAGGTGTTCCGGTCCCGTCCCACCGGGAGGAGACCCCGGGGAAGACCTAGGACACGCTGGAGGGACTATGTCTCCCGGCTGGCCTGGGAACGCCTCGGTGTCCCCCCGGAAGAGCTAGAGGAAGTGTCTGGGGAGAGGGAAGTCTGGGCATCCCTGCTTAGACTGCTGCCCCCGCGACCCGGCCCCGGATAAGCGGGAGAAGATGGATGGATGGATGGGATTGTGCAATGATATAATATTCAACCATTAGACAGAAAACTGTTGATAAGGGATTTAAGAGGTTGCAAATTGTGCTTGTAATGCATGGATCACTATTTTCACATTTGGTTCTCAACTGTATGGTTACAAACAAGACTGGTCAAGTCAGGAGTTAAATGGGTCAGAGATGTCATGTTTATGTTTATTTTGGAAAACAACTTTTTTACTGTTTAAACAGCTAATATCAAATAAAATATAAATGTATTACTATTTCTGTTTTTCTTTAAAGCGGCAGTGTTCCCTTACCGAACAACACCAGTGCAGTACTAACTAGTCCAGGGTTGGATGGATATAACTATGGGTGTCTAAAATGAGTATAAGGAGTGTCAGTCACTCTGATTCATTTTATAGAAAAATATGATTTTAAACATTAATTTTAAACATTAACTACACATGTCTACTGGTTATGTCTGCTTATTGTTATGCTAGTAGTACAGTAAAAATCGAACATATTGCACAATACAGAATTGCATATATTAGAAGCATAATTTAGCAGATTATTTTGTCTCTAGCAAGTAAGATTGCCAACATTCTTTTTTTAACAATAGGAACAATACAGAATGATTTGTAATGACAAATATTCTTTCCATTTGTAATATTATATAAATGACAAAGCATGTGACTCCCTTTCCCTTCAAGCTCTATGACTAACAACAGGATCAAACAGGCCTGTAGTGTTCCAAGCACAAGCCATGAAAACAACCCATCTCTTTGACAATGATGGGTCAGACTCAGAGCTGAGTGTGGGTGCTGTCCAGGTACTCTATCTCTGTATGGCTCTGTGAGACTGGTAATGGTGTGGTTACTGTTGCGGAAGGCCTATTCTGTTATGGCTGACTCTCTGACTCTTCTCTGTGCCCGCCTCTACCTCAACATTACAGAGGAGTTTTAGCAGCAGATCCTGCAGAGGGGATACACACCCTGACCCTATGGAAACACACCATGACTAAAAACTGTGATTGCTCCTCCATGCCTGATGTGACCTGATGATGGGTCATCCCTTGCCTGGAGATAGGACCTTGATGAAATGTCAGGAGTCAAACTGCATCAAATGAAAAATCAACAGACAAAGTCTGCATAAGACGTCTTGGTCTCTAGGTGGTAATATTAAAGTTTTGGTTCTGCGAGCTTTATAAAATCTAGCTGTGGAAATAGTGCGCTGTATGAATTCTTCTTTGAACTCTTCCTGGTAATAAGTAAAATATTATCACATTTGGGATGTACATATCTCCTTGACTTTGATCCTGACTTGTCTTTTTAATGAACTTTTCAGAAAGACATTCGTGTAGGCCTTGGCCAGCCGGCAACACTCGAAGACATATGCTAAGTTTATCTTCGGCAAATAGATCAGCAGTGCTATAATATGTTTCCTCTGTAATGGTCTCCTTTCCCATTGCATTGGGCCCATTTTTAGTTATTTGCTGCTGGGCATGGCTTTTTAATAGAATCAGAATTTCAATTTTACTATCCTGCTTAGCAGCCTTAATTTGAAGGCAGGCTTTCAGCAGTCTGGGAAAGGCTCCTTTGCATTGCCTTTGTACTCAGACTAGTGGTGTTTTAGGAAAAATGCTTGCTATTCCTTTCAACCTGTTAAATTGGCCCTATCTGATGTAAATTTCCAAAAAACTAAAATATTGTACACTACCATGAAGTACACTTCAGTTTTAAAACTAATCCTGATAATAGACAATTGTTGGGCTCAAACTTCTTTAAACAAATGATGGTCACCCACGAGGCATTGTTACCATCACCCCACAAAAGCTTGACAATCCTGAGTGGATTGTCAATCCTGAGTGGATTATCAAGTCTGACATTATAACAGGATTCAATTTCTATGCACAAGAACCGAACGCCTGCTTCTAGGCTACCTTTAACATCTAGGTTCATCGAGGAAGAGAGAGAAATGTACTTATGTTATTGTTTTTTTATAGAAAAATTTGCAATAAAAGTGGGCCTCAAGCGCAAAATCAACAGGCACCCTCATTTGGCAGCATCATCATAAAAGCAGTTAGGCGTAAGCTAGTAACAACAATATGCCACAGCAAGACCTAATCAAGCTGCTACCATAAACAATCCGAAAAGCCAGATAAAGAGCTAAAGCTAAATAAAATGAAATAGTATTCCTACAGTACCTATTTGAAGTTCATTCCGCGTCTCCCCTTTGCATCAACCTCTTGCAAGACATGATAGTTCACTTTCTATTTTCAAAAGCCTGAACATTTTAAAACTTTGCCAACATCAGTAACGAATAAGCAGCAAAAATGTTTGGCCTTCAAATGTCAAACGGCTTGAGTGTTCATTGGCTTAGGGTAACGTTATTTTGTGGATGCAGCCAAAAATGCATCTCAAGCACATTATTCAATTAAAAAAAGAATCCAAAGACAGGATCTGCTGTTGTCACAATTTTATTTTCAAGATATACTGTATATATATAAAAAAAACTAATCATTTAAATAAAAATTATTAAGAGGTTAATGCAGGCAAAAATCACTCAGCTCTGGCCACATACCCATTATTTCTGTTATTAAGTCATCTAAGTAACAATAAATATATACAGTGTATACAGAGTTGGGGAGGAATGGATTACAGGTAATCAGTTACATGTAACACATTACAAAAAACAGTGACTGTAATCCATTACGTTACCAGTTAAAATATTGTTGACCCCTCTCCAAACATAGCACATATGTTTGTGACCTTAAAGCTCTATTTTGGTTTTGTCACTCCTAATTAGTGTGCCAGAAGCTGTGAGGCATGTCAAGGTGTTGTCGGGCATATTGTAACCAGGCTTTTTTGTGGCATTGGTACCGTAAAGGTTTCTTTCTGGCATCTTGATCATGCAGCTAATTTTTGTTGAAGTATCGTCGCATTGTGCTCTTTGAAACAATTATCATTATGATTTAAAAAGGAGCCAAACAACAAAGTGATAATAAATGGCTTCATATGTTCACTATCCTTAAATAAAAGACATGGCCAGTCATTTGACTGTCTACGCCTTGTCAAATAGCATAGTGGTTAGTGACGCAGACTGCCATGCAGAGGACCGATGTTGGAGCCTCACCACAGTCAAAACAAATTATGCATTAGGATTTGTTGTGGATAGACAAAAACTTTGCTGAATACAACTTTCAGTAGCTATGTTATAGTAAGCCTAAAATAAAAAAATGTACGGTTATACTGCAACTCATTTTCGAAGTTGGGTTAATATAGATCAGAACCCCTTGCACAGTAAAAGAGGAGAGATTTCCACGATTCTCTCATCATTTCACTTGACAAAAAAGTAAGTTATCGTCACCTATATTGATAGTTATTTTATCAGTGTCATTCACGAATGAAAAGAAAACAAACGTTGTTGTGCATTGAAATGAAATAGCTTTGGCAGTGTAAACTTCCTTTTCAGTCTCACTAGCAATTGCTCAATTCTTAAGACTATTCATTTTGCTATATAAATAATTTCAGAGCGTAGTAATTCACATTAAATGATCATGTTTGCAGTATTGCTTAACCATAGCATACAAAAACCTTGAGAGATGGAGGAGGAGAAGGCTACCCACTCCGTTGGCACTGAGATCCAGCTGGTTTATGGAACAAGCTTGCTGTGTAATGAGTCTTTGTTCCCCCAGAAAATTCATCCCTCTCACCCCACTCACTGTAGGGGGCAGGGACTATGTACACTCCACTCCATGCCTATCACATGCCTAGCCTATCCAACACACAGCAGGGAGCTGATATAAACATTATCAATCCATATTACGGTATGCTCACTTGTTCATGTCAATCAGTGGCAATAATCAAATAACTTACTAATAAAAGAAACATTGTTAACAGCAATTCAATCATAATGTATATTTACAGTAGTTATTAGACACCTAAATCTGATCATGTAAAGCATAATTGTTGTTTATAATATGTCTGTATTTAAGGTGTGTTTTACTCATCTTAATTGATTTCCATATACCAACACCATTACATCTTTTAACAGTGCTGTTCACCACAGCATTAGAAAAACATTTTATTTACTAGTTTTAAAATGCATTGCTTGTCCATAGGGCATTTTTAGCTTTCTTATCTGTGTAAAACCTTTACCTAATGGCCTTTATTTTGTGAGGCAACGGTCAGTGTTCAACTTTTGCGGAATAGTCCCCATACAGTTGTAAATTCTAATGAAAGGCTTACGCCAAAGTGAGCGAGAGTGAGTTATTCTGTTAAAGAGGGAGCTGGGCTTAGCTCCAGTGGGACCACTTTCCATTACCACTGTTCCACAGTACCTAATGGCCTCTCTGCTGGGTAAATGTTTACCCTACCATGAGAAATTAAGATATAGCACAACCATGAATATAGAGGCCATGCAACATTGGCATGGACAGGGATATAATGAGTTACTGTATTAACATGCCATCCCTGCCTTAGATCCTGGTAGCACTCATTATAATAGTATATATAACTGAAAAGGTGGGGAGAAATGCCTAAGGAATATTAAAACTAGGAGAAATTCACTCGAAGTTTCAGGATGATACCCTTGGGTAGCCCTTTAAATCGAATGTAAACATGTGAAGTTGCTACTGTACATCTTGCCTGATACACACAGAGGTAACGTGATACTCTCTGTATTGCCCCCCCCCCCCAAAAAAAAACAGGGCAATATTATGTTTTTGAAACAGCTGAAATCTATAGACATTTATGTAATATTCCAGACTGTTACATTCTGAAATTGTTGCCTGCTCCACAGTCCATTGGAAAATTATGGGAGCAAATCCTGCCACAAATTACATATAATTATATAATTACACCGGTTTAATAATAATAATAGTTTGATCACATTCACATCTTCTCTGAGCACAAATAAATGGGCTATAAATAGGCTGGTAACACTAGAAGGTATTCAGACCTCATCACTTTCTACAAATTTTGTTGTGCTATGTTATAATTGATTACATTTTGTATATCTACACACAATACATCATAATGACATAGCTTGAACAAGATTTAAAAATTGTGTGCCATTTTATGTTAAATAAAATACTACACATTGGACATTAGTATTTTTTTTTTTTTTTTTATACATCATAATGACATAGCTTGAACAAGATTTAAAAATTGTGTGCCATTTTATGTTAAATAAAATACTAATGTCCAATGTGTAGTATTTTTGGACATTGGACATTAGTATTTTATTTAACATAAAATGGCACACAATTTTTAAATCTTGTTCAAGCTATGTCATTATGATGTATAAAAAAAAATAAAAAAAATACTAATGTCCAATGTGTAGTATTTTATTTAACATAAAATGGCACACAATTTTTAAATCTTGTTCAAGCTATGTCATTATGATGTATTGTGTGTAGATATACAAAATGTAATCAATTATAACATAGCACAACAAAATTTGTAGAAAGTGATGAGGTCTGAATACCTTCTAGTGTTACCAGCCTATTTATAGCCCATTTATTTACATAAGAATTCAGAGCATTTATTTAATAGTTTGCTGAAGTGGTTTTGAATGATCACAAATTTGAGTCTCCTTGGGTGTGCGTCTACCAGCTCTGCACTCCTGCACAGCTTTCCAATTTCTCCTTGCAAATCCTCTCAAGCATGTTCACATTGGATGGGAAGTAATGGTACACTGTGATTTTCGGGTCTCCCCCCAGAAGTTCAATCAGTTTCAAGTCCAAGCTTAGGCTAGGTCACTCAGCAACATTCAAAGACTTGTTCCAAATCCATTCCAGCGTTAGTCCAGACCTAGTCAGGGGTCCTGTGCACACTGGATCAGTTTCTCTTCAAGAACCTCTTTATATTTTGCACTGTTCATCTAAGTCTCACTCTGGACCAGTCTCCTAGTCCCTGCCACTGAGAAGCATCCCTATAGCTCTCACCACCATACTTCACCATAAGGATGGTATTAGCCAGGTGATGAGCAGTACCTTGTTTTCAGCTTGGCCGCTTTTTCCTGATGCTCTCAAGCTCTCCAAGTGTCGGCAAGCTCCAGACCGGATGTCATATTCCTGTTCGAGTCACTCTACCATAAAGGCCTGATTAATGGAGTGTTGCAGAGATTTGTCCTTTCGCTAGGTTGTCCCATCTCTGCAGAGAAACCCTCAAGCTCTATTACATTGGCCATTGGGATCTTGGTCGCCTCTCTGAACAAGGACCTTATTGCCTGGTTAATTAGTTTGGTCGAACAGTCAGCTCTAGGAAGAGTTTGGGTGGTTCCAAACTTCCATTTCAAAGTGATGGAGCCCACTGCTCCAGGGAACTTTCAGTGCTATAGATGTTGCCTATTAAATCCCAATGTCATTAAACAGTAGATGCCTCGTTATGCTTAGTTATAACTAGTTATATGTATGTACATGTTGGGATAGCAAAGTTGTTTCACAATTTGAATACTGTCATTTAAAAGACAAATGAATAATAAAAAAATATCTGTGATATTTCATTGTTACATTTTGGAACATTCAAATGTGTTTTTTCTCTTTTGAGTTTTCACAATGCATACTACTAACTATAACCATTATAATTATTATCTCAATATATGTATTGAGTGCAAAAATAAAAATATTGTAAATGTGAAAAATATAATTGTAAACATAACAATAATTATTTCAAACAAAAGCAAAACATTGTTTCTTGATTCTTGAGATCAAAATCAAACCTCTTAAAAGCAAGAGGTCATGATTTGCAAACAAAAATAATGATATAAAAAACAAAAGAACAAAATAATAATTTTAAAACAAAAGCAGAGCATTTATTTAAATGAATTCCCAACATTTTGCTTTTAAGAGGTTTGATGTTGATTTCAAGAACTAATTATTCCCTTTGGTTTCGTTTTTGATATCAATACATTTGGCTGGATAAGATGTCATAAAAACTACACTAAATTTAAATGCAAAATTCATGCATCATTTTCAAGTTCTCCTTCCTCATTCATTCAGTCAAGAAGAGAAACGTATTAGCAATTAACACTTACCATATTATGCAAATTGATTCAACTCTTGATCCATCAATAGTGGTGAGTTGAGTATGTTAAATATATTTTTTGTAATTAATGGACATTTCTGCATGGATTTAATAATTTTTTCGTTAGGGCAAAACAAGCCTGATATTTCAACATGGATGTTACACACTTCAGAAGCATCCATTTTTGTTTGCAATGAACAGAAAACATAAGCTTCTGAAAGTCAAGACAATTTTGGCTTGAGAAACTGAACAGTGGATATAAAAAGTATACACACCCCTGTTAAAATGCCAGATTCTTGTGATGTAAAAGAATGAGACAAAGATGAATCATGTCAGGCCTTTTTCCACCTTTAATGTGACCTATAACGTGAACAATTCAATTGAAAAACAAAGGGAAATCTTTGATTTGTGTGCACACCCTTAAGTGTGCACACCCTTAAACTAATACTTTGTTGAAGGACCTTTTGATTTTACTACAGCACTCAGTCTTTTTGGGTTGGAGTCTATTGGCACATCTTGACGTGGCAATATTTGCCCACTCTTCTTTGCAAAAGCGCTCCAAATCTGTCAGATTGCGAAGACAACTCCTGTGCACAGCCCTCTTCAGATCACCCCACAGATGTTCAATTGGATTCAGATCTGGGCTCTGGCTGGGCCATTCCAAAATGTTAATCTTCTTCTAGTGAAGCCATGCTTTTGTGGATTTGTATGTGTGCTTTGGGTCGTTGTCGTGCTGAAAAGTGAACTTCCTCTTCCATCCTCAGCTTTCTTATCGGATGCCTGAAGGTTTTGTGCCAAAATTACCTGGTATTTGGAACTGTTCATAATTCCCTCCACCCTAACTAAGGCCCCGGTTCCAGCTGAAGAAAAACAGCCCCAAAGCATGATGCTGCCACAACCATGCTTCACTGTGGTTATGGTGTTCTTTGGGTGATGTGCAGTGTTGTTTTTGCGCCAAACATACCTTTTGGAATTATGGCCAAAAACTTCACCCTTGGTTTCGTCAGACCATAACACACTTTCCCACATGCTTTTGGGGGACTTGATATTTGTTTTTGCAATCTTCAGCCAGGCTTGGTTGTTTTTCTTTGTAAGAAAAGACTTCTGTCTTGCCACCCTAACTCATAGCCCATTCATATGAAGAATATGTGAGATTGTAGCACACAGCCAGTACTTGCAATTGCTGCAGTTCCTTTAAAGTTGAAGTAGGCCTCTTGGAAGCCTCCCTGACCAGTTTTCTTCTCGTCTTTTCATCAATTTTGGAGGTACATCCAGTTCTTGGTAATGTCTCTATTTTCTCCTCTTAATGATGACTGTCACTACAAAATGTATGGTATATCTTTCACTGTGTTCCATGCTATATCCAATGCTGGAAATTATTTTGTAACCTTCTCCTGACTGATATCTTATAACGTGGAAAAGTGAATACTTTCAAATGCACTGTATGTCTACTTACAGTTCAATCTAAAACAGATTGATGCACATCCATAACAATTTCTTCACATTTACGTTACTATCTGAATCATCTGTTTTGTTCACCCATTTGCCATGTTATTTGTCATTGTTTGTAGTCTATTGTTTAGTCTGGTAATGCATAAGTTAATTAAAGCCTAGAGGTTTGCCTGTGTGCTGTCATGTTTGTCATGCAACACCATTTAACGGTGTCTGTATTCACTATACAGCCTTGCCTCGCATGCCTTATTGCTTTTATAAAACCCAGTCCTAAAAAGCCTAAAGCAAAACATGGCCTGAAAACATTCATAATACCATTTGCCATCTCATGGAAACATACAAAGTGGGATGATCTAAAACCAACTGATGTGAACTGTACAATGTCATGGGTAAGCACTGGCCAATGTCTTACAGGTCATAAAAGTGGGTTTATGTGGTAGTGGAGTTTTATTGGGAGAGAAGGAAATCACCAGTGAAAATATTTGAACAGTTTATTCAAACACCTTGTGGACGGAAGGGAAATAGGCAGCCAGAGAGCAGTTGTTGAGAATGGTCAATGAGGAGATGGCTAAGATGCTCATGCAACTTTGCTGGGTTTTTGTTATGGGCTGCCAATGTGCCTATGATGTACCGAGGCAGTTATTGATAATTAATTGAATCATCTGTTTCCTCAGCAATTCAAGCCAAAAAAGGAACACAAACTCTTCAGAGGCCTGGTTACAATTCACACCATGATAGGGTGAATGGACTTAAACTGGCTGGATGAGCATGTCAACAGATGGCAGTTATAAGTACAACAATTTTAATTTCAATCCTAGGGAGAAAACTCACTTTCATGAGCTCCGAACTTTGCCAAATTAAAGAGTTTTATTATTTTCATGAATATTCATCTGTGGTTTTGATTGATTTGAACATACAATATATAAACTTTAAAGATTGAGATAGATACTCAAAGCAGAATATTCCATAATATCTGATCTAACAAGCATTTCTTTTGATTTGCCATTGTCATACATGTTGCTTGTTGTTTACCACTGCTTTCTCCAACCCCCCCTGTAATGGGCGTGACTTGAACAGTTTCTTTCTCAATGCCTTCTGTCTCACTGTTTTTGTCAAACTGCTCCTTCACACAGTTAGCCGCCTGGCGCGTCCATAGAGGGGATGATGTCTACAGCAGACTACATGACTGTATGGGAACATACTTTTATCTCAATAATTCATCTTGGAGGGATGCTGAATAATTGAACTGAACTTGGAGGCCTTTCAGCTCAGTGGAGCTTTGCATGTGGCTGATGGATCTGTGGGATTCTATACACTTTACAGGAGAAGAGAGGAAACATAGTGCTAAGCTGTGTTTCTGTTTTAACTGCTCACTCATTGATCAATTATTCAGTCAGAGCCTCTAAATGTGACCTGGGTTCTGAGGATACCGAGCTCAAAATCTTCCCCGTCAGAGGCATGTCTGTGACAGGACCGTCTCCTTTCATTCTATGCCATATCATCCTCCACCTAGTGTGCTCTTATGTCACACAAACTCTCTTAAACCCTTGCAAAACACTCCCATTTGTGTTCATTTGCAGTGGATATTGATTCAAATGTTGCTGTAACTGCTTTTATCTAGTAAACGAGACAGAGTGGTACAGCAGCATGGTTCATATCAAATCCTTGAGCATACATGAGCACCCCAGATCTGGTGTTCTTCACTCGTTTCTCCTCTTGTCTGGAAGGAGAAGGGCTATGGGGAAGATTGGGATGGAGGGTTTTCCTACGTCTCCCTCTGCTATTGTTCACTGAGTAGTAGTTGTAGGTTTTATCACATAGATAGACCAACTTCTGAGTTCGGGGCTCTTTATATAAAGAAATATTGAGAAAAACCCACAGTCGCTTCTCTGATTCCTTGCTATGTGAAGCAATCACAGAGGAAATTTTTTTTTAAGATACTGTAAAAGTAAGGGATCAGTAGTATATACACATTGTCTGCTGAGCAGTTAGTAAGCAAAACTAACAAGATTCACTAATGGGATTTAATCGCAGCAGATAATTCATACTGTATTTAATCTTAATGCAACACGTCATGGTGTACATATTTGGACACATGGATATTTGAGATAAATTCCAACAACATTAATTGATAAAGGTAACCCAATTAAACAAATCACACAAAAAAAGACTGTGTATTTAAGCTCTGGCCTTGTCAACTTATTGCCGATGAACAGTATGGAATGCCCATTGCTTTCAAAAGTTCAGGGACAGCATGTTCTGGCTACACAGTCTGAAGGCACTAACCAGCAACTGAAAAGCATCTGTTATAGCTGGCCATTTTTGGTTACTTCTGTCAGGGGAGAAGCTCACATTGAGAAATGCCTCAACCTTCTTTTGTTTGGGCTTCAGCAGACCTCGGATGATCACTTAACCCAGGAAGTGGGCTTCCGATTGCCCAAGGCAGTACTTAGGGTTGGCAGTAAGGAGCTTCTTTCTTCCACAGGCAATACACATCTTTCATGTGTCTGATGATTATTGATTATAATTGGTGAAAGGTAATTGTCATCATTTGTTATTTGATCGTTTATGCTACCATAGCCCTACAGCTTGTGGTTCATTTCTGCTTTATGCCTGATGTCTTTGTCCAAAATGTTGCATCTTTTCATTATATATGAAAAACTTGCAAACATTAATGGTATGCAAAAGGATTTTTTTACCATATTTTATTTTGTACCCACCCATAAAGCGGTGCCACCAGATTATTCGCTACTTCAAATTAAAACAACATGTTTAAATTACATCTCTGAAATATTAAGTAATTAACAAAGTCATTAAGAACAAGTTTATTTTTACACTAACGGCCTTTAAACAAAACACATGATATTTACATATAAAACATTAGTGACAAGAATATTTACAAAATAATCATAATAGAAAAACATAAATAAAGAAATAAATGTATTGGTACAGGGTATTTGTTTATTACACTTCTGTGGGGCAATGAAAGTAAAAGTGGTTTAACCCATTCAGAGGCTATCCTTGGTATATCAAGTAATAACCAAACCTCTGTTCGTTAAATAGAGCTGTGATATAGGTTAGATGTTTCTGCAGGAGTGCCTTTTAAATAAACAAAAGAGAGAACTTCTCTTACATAAAGACAGAATAATTAATTAAGAATAATTTAGAGATTGGGCAATAATTATTAAGGTTTCTAGTCTCCCCCATTATGGAGTGGTAGAATATGAGCAGCTTTACATACATTTGGAATAATACCAGAGTTTAGAGGCAGAGACGTCGCTAGGCCTATTTTAGGGGGGCTTCAGCCCCCTTAAAAACATTTTTCTTAAAAATCCACAGGCCATTGCCTGTCACCTCAAATCTCTATCATTGCCAAATAAAACATACCTGCAAGGCTACATAGAAAAGTCAAAGGTTAGAAAAATCATGAAATTATTTTAAAAGTATATTCAGCGCTGTAAATGTACTGTAAACTAGAAGTACTTTTAAGCCACATTGAATGAGAGCTACTTAACATAGTGCTGTGTCGAGTGTTGTAAATGCAAAGTCCATCCAATTTTGATAACCAATAACAGCTTTCAGAAACACACTGTTGCAGCCAACTGGTCACCATGCGGGATGCCAGCCCTTCGGCCTGTAGCAATCTGGTCCCAGCCCACTGGCAGCGGCTAAGGTGTACCTGCCTCCAGCATGAGCAACGCCTCAACAGTCCATCGAGCCAGCCTAAAGTGCCTTGCCAAGAAAGATTTATACCTGGTGCTTGACCTAGTTGAGTTTGCATGTATGGGAGTGTAGAAGAGGTCTTGGTTGTGGGGGAGAGAACGGTCACAGAGAGCTTAGGTACTCCACTGATGCATTAGGATGATAGAGCTGGCTAATTTAGTAAGCAACAGTTGTCCCCTTAGCTGCCACATATGGTGGAATTCCGCTCATGGCAGTGCATAAACCACCAAGCCCACAAATATACTGTATCACCCAACAAAGGCTTGGTTGTAAAACATTTACGTGACTCAATTTACAGGCCTTTTGTTATGTATAGAAAACAAAGTCTTACCTCTATAGTGTCTTTCAAATGTATATAGAGTACTGAGAAAACACCTAATGAAATTTAAATCTCCTGAACAGAATCATTTAGAAAAGGTAATTTGCATCATAACACATCCATGTAACTCACAAGCAGAGGGCAACCATTTTAATACCTTTTCACATTCAACTATTATATATATATATATATATATATATATATATATATATATATATATATATATATATATAAAAGCAGATATCTCACTACAGAACTGTCCCAATGTCCCAATAATATATTATGTTCAACTATCTGAAAATATTTGTACACATATTTTAAAAAGAGTAAGAAACACTAATTGGACATCAATCTGTGCTATGTAGTATCTACAGATTATACGTTATGGATTATATGCATGACAGAACACTTTCATATCATACATGATTATCAAAGTCAAAGTCAAATTTATTTATAAATCACATTTAAAAGCAACTTATTTCGACCATAATGCTGTACAGTCAAAACAAATAGCCAACTAAATGTATTTATAGGACATGACAAACATAAACAGAACTTCCTACCCATTTGCAGACTCAAATGCTAAAGAAAAAAGATAGTTCTTAAGGTGGGATTTAAAAACGTTGCTATTAGTTGAGGACCTAATATATAAAGGTAGGCTGTTCCACAACTTAGGGGCAGCAACAGAAAAGGCACAATCTCCTTTAAACTTCAAACGTGACCGTGGAACACAAAAGCAGTTTGTTGGACGACCTAAGGGTCCTTGAGGAAGAGTGTTGGCTAAGGAGGTCTGACATATAGGAGGGTGCTGATCCATGTAGGGCATTAAAAACAAATAAAAGAACCTTAAAATAAATCCTATATTTAACAGGTAGCCAGTGGAGAGAGGCCAGTACAGGGGTGATGCTTTCTCTCTTTTTTGTACCAGTTAAAAACCTAGCAGCTGCATTTTGAACAAGCTGAAGGCTGGACAAGGTAGACTGACAGATTCCCATATACAAAGAGTTACAATAGTCCAGATGGGAGAAAATGAACGCATGAATAACTGTCTCTAAATCCTTAAAGGAAAGAAAGGGTTTCAATTTGGCTATGGCCCGGAGTTGGAAAAAGCTGCGTCTGACAACAGCATTTACTTGTTTATCAAAATTAACATCTGAATCAAAAATTATCCCGAGATTTTTTGCATAGCTATGTACAATGTTGGATAGGGGCCCTAAGTTATTAACAATAACCTTGGTAGAATCTGTGGGGCCAAATACAATAACTACTGTTTTTGAATTATTAATTTAAGAACGTTTTAGCTAGCCAGTATTTATCTCTAAGATAATCAGTATGTCATCAGCATAGCAATGGTAATGTAAGAGATGTTATATTTCTGAAAGATGGAGCCCAAGGGAGTAAGATAGGGCCTAGGACAGAGCCTTGAGGTACCCCACAGGTGATTGATGCAGAAGAGAAGAAGTTCCCAATATTTACAAAAAATGTCCTGTCTCTCAAATATGAAGTAAATAGCTTTAGAGCAGTACCAACAGCAGTTTGGAAGGATGGCATGATCAATCGTGTCAAAAGCAGCACAAAGATAAAGAAGAATTAAAGTAGCGCAGTTTCCATTGTCCCTAAACAACAATAAATAATTGAACACCTTAAGAAGAGCTGATTCAGTGCTATGGCGTCCCCTAAAACATGACTGGAATGTATCCAGAATATGATTTTCATTTAAAAAGGAGGAAAATCTCTAAAACTTTTGATAGGAATGGCAATTTTGAAATGGGACGGAAATGATTAAGGACATTTAAATCAAAGTTTAGGTTTTTCAATAAGGGGTTGGACCACTGCATATTTAAAACATGATGGGACAGTGCCATTGATGAGGCAGCTATTTATTATGGACAATATACTGGGACCAATAGTGTCCAGCACTTCTTTAAAAAGGCGTGAGGGAACTGTATCCTGGGGGCAAGTAGTAGGCTTCGTGTGTGAGACTATGTCTATCACATGTGAAAGAGATACAGGTTCAAACTGGTTAAAAAGAGCAGAACATGTGGCTAAATCAGAGGGGTCGTGATCTGGAGGTAAGATGCAAGATCTTATGGCATCTATCTTGCCAGTGAAGAAAGACAGGAAGTCTTCACAAGTCTCAGAAGTTGCTTCAGGAAAAGCAGTAGCAAACAGATGTAAAGCCTTGTTTATCACACTAAACAAGACTTTATTAATATTAGAGTTGTTAGAGATAATATCAGAGAAATATTTGGCTTTTACTATATTACAGTTTTGATCCATTGGTTTGGCTCATTTCATGAAAAAGAAATTACATTCTCAAAACTCTAAGATAATTTGGCAAAACAGTCTTACAGTTCAGTACAACACTATAGCTCACTTGCAAAAGCTCATATCTCTCCCAAAACAGTTCACTCATGTGTCAAAACTAAATTTCCTTCTCATTTAAACAGTCAGTGCCCCCAAAATGCTTCATCCCTTTGGCATTGTGTAAGCACTGCAAGTCAAAATGTTTAGATGTTTTGTCACTATGGCAGAGGACCATTAAAATATCCCTCATGTCCACCTTTCAGTCTTAGCCCAGTCCTTCATTGACAATGGTTACTGTACTGTTTTTTGTCTAGCTAACAGCATACAATTGTGTATAAAACTAAATAGGATTTTAGGGTAAGAGTGGCCTCCAAGTTTGACATCACACATTGCACTCATACTGCCAAGGAAATTGTAACCATTATCATTCACACACATAAAGTAACCATACATCAGGGTAAAAAGAAAATGGATACAGCATAATATACTGTAATATAAACACAAACAAAAAACTATGAAAATTATATGCAGCCTACAGTGCTATAAAAAATAAAGCTGGAGTTTCACAACTAACAATTATTCACTGGTCGCTGTCCTCACCCTCCCTCTCCTGGCCACCATCCTCACCCTCCTGGCCACCGTCCTCACCCTCCTGGCCACCGTCCTCACCCTCCTGGCCACCGTCCACCCCCTCCTGGCCACCGTCCTCACCCTCCTGGCCATCCACACACTGCTGTCTGTCTGGCCACAAATTCTCATCCACATCACAGCGTATATTCTCCCTTGCGATGCAACGAGGGAAGAAACGGCGTGCATGACGCAACCATCCCCTAAACTGATCTCCTGTAATATCCTCACACGCAGCGTCCATTGCATGGAGCAGGGACTTCTGATCTTGAACCCGATGCTCATACACTCTCCACCTCCAAGCGGAGAAATACTCCTCAATAGGATTGAGGAAAGGAGAGTAAGGTGGTAGGAACACCATGACCATCCTTGGATGAGTAGTGAACCAGGCCCTGATGAGCGGGCCACGGTGGAAATTCACATTGTCCCATGCAATGACATTTTGTGGTAGGTGAGGCCCAACGAGACCTCTCTCATTTTCAGGGATCAAATCTAAATGAAGGCGGTCCAAGAAGATGAGGAGCTTCTGTGTATTGTATGGGCCAAGACTGGGGATGTGAATGGCCACACCATTCTCAGATATTGCAGCACACATAGTTATATTGCCCACTCGCTGGCCTGGGACATCCACAGTGGCCCGGTGGCCAATAATATTACGGCCACGTCTTCGGCCCTTGGCCAGGTTGAAGTCAGCTTCATCCACAAACACGAGGATCTGATGGGTCTCGTTTCCTTCCAATGCCATTATTCTCTACAATAGCGTAGAAAAAGAAAACATAAAATCAGTCATACAGAAGAGTCATACACTACAGTTACAGACAATTACATAGGAATGTTCTATGTTCTCCACAAATTCTATATACTACTGGCCACTACTCCAGTGGTTCCAAACCTGGGGTACATGTACCCCTATGCAGAGTTACTACAGGGGGTGTTTGACAGAAAGGGGAGGGGGGAAATCATCAATGACTAGACTTAAGAACTGAAATGTTAGAGTAAAACACACAGTATTAGACAGATTTACATGGGAGGCACTAATTGCAGCTCTTTGACCCCTTTTCTTATTGTATGTTATATTCTTCAAAATAAGGATTATAATGATAATTACATCATACAGTAAGCTGCAGTTTTTAGGCGAAATGTTGAAGTCAGATCAATCAAATACTTCCATACCTGGATTACCTAGGTACACAAATCAGGTGGGTACTGAAGCCAAAAGAGTTTGGGAACCACTGCTTAATTGTAAAAAGGTTATACTGATGGACAACCAGTAACTGACTTACATGTACATACTGGTACCGCAGCTCTTTCACTCTATCAGAGTTCCTCTCTAATGGTACCCTGTACATTTGCTTCATTGTCATCTGATGCTTCTTCAATACCTGGTCTATTGTTGAGATGCTTATAGAGTTGACATTTTGGAATATGGCATTGTCTTGTAGGATTGCAGCGTGGATTTGTCTCAATGTGATGGCATTATTTGCCATCACCATGTTACAGATCTCTTGTTTTTGTTGTTCACTGAGACGTTTTCCTCTGCCACCCGTGCAAGGTTGTCATCCAATCCTAGACATAGAATTCAAAGGACAACACTTCATTCGTAATGTATACTGTATGTATTCCTTACAGAAGGAGTTACCTATGTAATTGTATTGTTGTTTTACTTACAGTAATTTTACCACAATCCTAATGCATCACTGCACAGTGACTGGAATACTACTGTAAACTGTAACATCAATACTGTAGAAAATAAACTATTCCATAGTTTATTTTCTCCAATGTTTTTCTTGTCATTTTTAGTATCATAACATCCCATTGAGGTAAGATATAACTGTAGGCCTATCACACACACACACACACACACACACACACACACACACACACTAAATGAATAGGCAAATGTGTAAATAAACATATTTCTTGCTCTATGCACAGTGTCCTGTCCTATACAACATGTAATTCCATCATTGACTGACTACATACCTGTTTTCCCTGGGAAAGGTTTGGATGATGGAGGAGACTGTAGAGCGAGGCACATTAGGCTGCCCTCTGCGACCTGCCTCCGCCACTGTGAGGCCATGGTTGATGACATGGTCTAGAATTGTGGCCCGAATTTCATCCGGGACATCATGGTGTCTTCGTGCTCCTCGGCCTCTTCCCCCTTATCCCACCACCACGCTCCCTTACTCCTCCTCCTCCTCTTCTTCTTCCTCCTCCTCAACAAGCAGGCAGTTGCCCTTGTTCATTTACTTGGCCAGGTGCCTCCATGTTCAGAAATTGTACTGGTCCTGCATGGTCAAGCTCTTTACATACATGTTTGGCAGCATTCACAGTCATGGACAGCACGTGTCAGATAACTAAACATACTGTTTGATTGTTCATCTGAGATGTGTGAAACTCCTCCTTTGTTAGTCAAGTTCTAGTTTCACCTGACTGTTAATTGCTGTAATAAATGTATCAAAAGTTCCAAGGGATTCATATATGGTATTCATGGTATTATGTTCTTGACTAGATCAACATGATCTATTCACTTGGAATTTGTGCTAAATGTAGGCTTCCTGTACTTAATCGTTTGCAAATATGTACTGAGACATTGAGACATACTTAGACATTTGCAATTTGATGAAATGAATGAGAAATTCAATTCTGACGTGAACAATTGCCATGTTGTTTTGAGAATGTAATTTTGGTTTCAGCCAAACCAATGGAGGAAAACTGTAACAGAGTTGATATTATATTAAACAATCTCTCAGAATTTCATATGACACTTGCAACCTTTTTCCATTTACTCTCTGCTTTTCTGCACTATTGTCTGAGAGTATGGGTAACATTATTTAGCCAGAGTTGAGTTCTAACTTTCGCTCCCCTCTTTTTAAAAGGGGCAACAGAATCCAGGATTTCAGAGCAAGTGGAATTAAACATAGTGACTAAGCCCTCTGTGCTCAGGCTCGAGGGTGCCTCAATACTGCTGATGAGGGGAGAAGCCTTGTAAGCATCTGAAAAGAGTTTGGCAATGGAAGGGTTAAAAGACAGAGTGAAATTGCCTGGCAGTTTGCGTTTAGGGAGTAGGCATGGAAGGGTGGCATTAAAAACAACAGGTTTATGATCAGACAAACAAATATCATCTATCTCAACATTACAATAGGAAAACCAAATGACAAAACAAGATCTTGTGTATGGCCAAGCTGCTGAGTAGATTCCATAACTGACTGAGTGAGATTAAATAAGTCAACAAGTTGTAAAAACTCTCTAACCATAGGCTTAGCTGGACAGCAAACATGAATATTAAAATCGCCATTAATCAGAAGATTATCAGAAGCAGGTACAATTGAAGATAGGAAGTCTGAAAAAATCTTGGATAAAATCCTAATCGTATTTAGGTGGTCTATATACAATCGCACATACAATGGGTAGAACAAGTATTTGATACACTGCTGATTTTGCAGGTTTTCCCACTTAAAAAACGTGTAGAAGTCTGTCATTTTTATCATTGGTACTCTTCCACTGTGAGTGACGGAATCTAAAACAAAAATCCAGAAATTATTTGTAAGTAATTAATTTGCATTTTATTGCATAACAAGTATTTGATACATCAGAAAAGCAGAACTTAATATTTGGTACAGAAACTTTTGTTTGCAATTACAGAGATCATACGTTTCCTGTAGTCCAGACAATGTCTTTTTCAGAGAAGGCTAATTTCAGCAAAACAATGCCACACTACATTCTGCACATAACACAACAGCATGGCTCTGTAGAGTCTGGGTGCTAAACTGGTCTGCCTGCAGTCCAGACCTGTCACCCATTGAAAACATTTGGCTCATTATGAAACAATGATGATTTGCACATCACTGCATTTTGTTTTTATTGGAATATTGGAGCACAGAAATAATTTACATTATAGACTAACCTTCCTTGGGTGAGCAGAAAAATATGTATTTGTAGTCTTCCCTCTTCAGTTCTTTATTACCAAAAGTATAAAATCTCACGGGGGAATAAGTCACAGGAAGGATGTGAATCAGTGGGGAGAACAAGTATTTGATACACTGCAGATTTTGCAGGTTTTCCCACTTACAAAGCATGTAGAAGTCTGTCATTTTTATCATAGGTACTCTTCAACTATGAGTGAAAGAATCTAAAACAAAAATTGTTACAACCGAGGTATGGAGTAAAGCATTTGTGAAGCCACAACACGCACAACCTTGAGGCGGATGGGCTACAACAGCAGAAGACCCCACCGGGTACCACTCATCTCCATTACAAATAGGAAAACAATATATAGGGCTACAATTTGCATGAGCTCACCAAAATTGGACAGTTGAAGACTGGAAGAATGTTGCTTGGTCTGATGAGTCTCGATTTCTGTTGAGACATTCAGATGGTAGAGTCAGAATTTGGCGTAAACAGAATGAGAACATGGATCCATCATGCCTTGTTACCACTGTGCAGGCTGGTGGTGGTGGTGTAATGGTGTGGGGGATGTTTTCTTGGCACACTTTAGGTCCCTTAGTTCTAAATTGGGAATTGTTTAAATGCAACAGCCTTCCTGAGCATTGTTTCTAACCATGTGCATCCCTTTATGACCACCATGTACGCATCCTCTGATGGCTACTTCCAGCAGAATACTGCACCATGTCACAAAGCTCGAATCATTTCGAAATGGTTTCTTGAACATGACAATGAGTTCACTGTACTGAAATGGCCCCAACAGTCACCAGATCTCAACCCAATAGAGCATCTTTGGGATGTGGTGGAACAGGAGCTTCGTGCCCTGGATGTGCATCCCACAAATCTCCATCAACTGCAAGATGCTATCCTATGAATATGGGCCAACATTTCTAAAGAATGCTTTCAGCACCTTGTTGAATCAATGCCACGAAGAATTAAGGCAGTTCTGAAGGCGAAAGGGGGTCAAACACAGTATTAGTATAGTGTTCCTAATAATATATTAGGTGAGTGTAATTATTTGATACATCAGAAAAGCAGAAACCTTTGTTTGCAATTACAGAGATCATACGTTTCCTGTAGTTCTTGACCAGGTTTGCACACACTGCAGCAGGGATTTTGGCCCACTGTTCCATACAGACCTTCTCCAGATCCTTCAGGTTTTTGGGCTGTCGCTGGGCAATAAGGACTTTCAGCTCCCTCCAAAGATTTTCTATTGGGTTCAGGTCTGGAGACTGGCTAGGCCACTCCAGGACCTTGAGATGCTTCTTACGGAGCCACTCCTTAGTTGCCCTGGCAAGATCTCGCGATACATGGCCCCATCCATCCTCCCCTCAATACGGTGCAGTCATCCTGTCCCCTTTGCAGAAAAGCATCCCCAAAGAATGATGTTTCCACATCCATGCTTCATGGTTGGGATGGTGTTCTTGGGGTTGTACTCATCCTTCTTCTTCCTCCAAACAAGGCGAGTGGAGTTTAGACCAAAAAGCTCTATTTTTGTCTCATCAGACCACATGACCTTCTCCCATTCCTCCTCTGGATCATCCAGATGGTCATTGGCAAACTTCAGACGGGCCTGGACATGCGCTGGCTTGAGCAGGGGGACCTTGCATGCGCTGCAGGATTTTAATCCATGACGGCGTAGTGTGTTACTAATGGTTTTCTTTGAGACTGTGGTCCCAGCTCTCTTCAGGTCATTGACCAGGTCCTGCCGTGTATTTCTGGGCTGATCCCTCACCTTCCTCATGATCATTGATGCCCCAAGGGTGAGCTCTTGCATGGAGCCCCAGACTGAGGGAGATTGACCATCATCTTGAACTTTTTCCATTTTCTAATAATTGCGCCAACAGTTGTTGCCTTCTCACCAAGCTGCTTGCCTATTGACCTGTAGCCCATCCCAGCCTTGTGCAGGTCTACAATTTTATCCCCGATGTCCTTACACAGCTCTCTGGTCTTGGCCATTGTGGAGAGGTTGGAGTCGGTTTGATTGTGTGTGTAGACAGGTGACTTTTATACAGGTAACGAGTTCAAACAGATGCAGTTAATACAGGTAATGAGTGGAGAAAAGGAGGGCTTCTTAAAGAAAAACTAACAGGTCTGTGAAAGCCAGAATTCTTACTGGTTGGTAGGAGATCAAATACTTATGTCACACAATAAAATGCAAATTAATTATTTAAAAATCATACAATGTGATTTTCGGGATTTTTGTTTTTGTAAAAATGACAGACCTCTACATGTTTGTAAGTAGGAAAACCTGCAAAATCGGCAGTGTATCACATACTTGTTCTCCCCACTGTACTTGGGTTTGTAAAACGTCAAAGGAAATTTGATTGGAACCAGATTCTATGGTCAAATGAGACAAAATATAGGTATTTTTTGGTCAGAAACACCACAGGTGTGATGCAAAAATGGGATGATCATGCAGCAAACAAAACTGCTCACCACTTTCAAGTAAGCTGGTGGAAATGTGGTGTTAGTGGTATATTTTGCTGCTTGAAGTCCAGGGTACATTTCATTTAGTATCCGGTGTGACTGAGTTCATACATTTTAAGATTGCTATTTGGAACAATTCCGCAACTCAATTGTAGTAGGTACATTGTACTCAAGAAAGTAACTTGCAACATAGGATTGTGCAAAATTATACATCCCTGAGTATAATTGTTAGTCATTATTTGATTCTCAAAACATTGTAACGTTGTTTCCATTTTCTTGTAGTTTTTGTTACTTCTTAGTTCTTTTATTAGAAGTCCTCCATTCTCCCTGCACCTGTGTCCTCTTGCCTGCTGTGTTACACTTGTCCTCACTTGTCCTTCAGACATGACAATAGACATGACAAAGTAGTTCAGTGCACCCATGAATTACTGGATCATCAAAACAGTTGGATTTATGTGCTCATTTGCATATCATATTGAAATGTAATTGTATGTGAATAAAGTCAGTTAAGCTATAGACATGCTATAGATCTGCATGTTTGTTTTTTTATTAATATTTTGTCCCAAATGTGTTCTCTTTTTAGCTTGTACATAGCTTGTACGTAAGTCATCAATGACTTAAGGAATCTGACTGGCAATAAATAAATAAATAATGGTAATAAATTCCTCTAAAGTGTATTTCATACTTATACTGCTGTTGGCAACATACATAGCTTAACATGAAAAAAAACCTCAAAGAACCAAGAAAGAAAAGGATTGTAGAAACTTGTTTTCCCACAGATATGGGTACTTCTAGTTGTGGAAATTACTAAACAACAAACTTTTAGTTTAACATTATTGTGTTTCGTCTCTTCATCTGAAGAATAGATTATACGGCCATAAAGACCTGCAGTATGACCCAGGTACAAAAAAGATATGTTTATCCTACAGTGAAAACTGTTGTCAATAAACGTGAATATTAGATCACTCAGAAATACCTCATTATACAAATATAAAAAGGGCTTCCAGGCAGTATTAAAGTAATATTTACGTTAGTAGTTTTGTTCACTGTAGGTTTTGCCTGCAAGCAAAGACTTTTCCAAATGACTGCTGCTATCTTCTTCCTTACCAACCTTCCTTTCTACTCTGAGGCAGAAACAACAGCCATGTTTGTAGAGCTGGTAAAACATTGATTTCACCTAATAATAGCTAGATACACGCGTTATGGTGTGATTATGTATTTATGAAGAGATTATGAGCACAAACAATGCAATATAGTATTTAGATTCAACTAGAGTTGTGCAGCGTACTCAAATAAAACAAGTATTGTTACCGTTAAAATACATTTACTGGATAGGAATAAGGTCTGATTATATAATGTCATCCATGATCGGAGAAAGTTACTGAAAACCAAACATGTTACACACTAATTTAGATGATTGTGCTGTCTGTAAAGACCATTGGTGAAACGTGACTATTGGAGCCAGGTCTTCAGGCCTAGTCCACGGGTATTTTTTTAAACATTTCTATTTTGTCCTTCATTCTTGAAAAACTATAACTGTCCATACAAGCACTGTTTTAAAAAAATCTCTATCCACATGAAAACGCAATAACATACTGTCAAGCACTGTCAAGAGCATGCCAAACTAACTGGTAGGCTAACAACAATGCCGCGATTGTTGGATGTAGCAGTGACCTCCATAGCGCATTCTGAGGCCTCGTTCCTCAATATAGTGGGAGAGTAACTGTACATTTATGTATAAACATGTAAAATGCCCTGTCAGCAAGATTAAAACCAGCAACATTTTTGGCTATGTTACATGCCCTTGCCCTTGCTAACGTCGGATACTCTGAGTTTCTGAATATCTTCACTCTGGAAGGAGTTATTCAAAGGTCAATTTTCAATGACCTGAAACGCTGTTTGCGTGTAGATGAAAGGCCAAAATGCATTGAAAATCCCTGTTTTAAAAAAGAAACGGTCCTGAGCTGTGGCTCACAAAAGCAGCACACGCAACTACTCACATTCTTTCTAGACAATGGACAGTAAATGCCGTCAGACAGAAAAAGTTGCATTGTATTATGTTCTTAATGTTAATCTCCAGCACGCAACAATAAACAAAATGCACCACAACACAAAATGTTGTGTACCCAGTACTTACAATTACAACGTCATTACCTTTGTTTTACAAAATAATGACCTAAAGATTAAATAATATTTTACACATCGCATCCAAAATGAAATTAACGACAACAATATAGCAACAAAAATCTAGCTGTAGAGGAAAACAAAAAGTCCGCACCATTACGATTACAATTTTAAAATTCCATTCACCTGTCCATTTCTCATCTCATCTTCATCCGCTTATCCGGTATCGGGTCGCGGGGACAGCAGCTCCAGCAGGGGACTCCAAACTTTCCTTTCCCGGGCCATATTTGCCAGTTCTGAATGGGGGATCCTGAGGCGTTCCCAGGCCAGTGTCGAAATATAATCTCTCCACCTAGTCCTGGGCCTACCCCGAGGTCCCCTCCCAGCTGGACGTGCCTGGAACACCTCCCTAGGGAGACGTCCTGGGGGCATCCTTACCAGATGCCCGAACCACCTCAACTGGCTCTTTTCGATGCAAAGGAGCAGCGGCTCTACTCCGAGTTCCTCACGGATGACTGAGTTTCTCACCCTATCTCTAAGGGAGAAGCCAGCCGCCCTTCTGAGAAAACCCATTTCAGCCGCTTGTACTCGCGATCTAGTTCTTTCGGTCATGACCCAGCCTTCATGATCATAGGTGAGGGTAGGAACCGGTATATCAAGAGCTTTGCCTTCCGGCTCAGCTCTCTTTTCGTCAACACCGTGCGGTAAAGCGAATGCAATACCGCCCCCGCTGCTCCGATTCTCCGGCCAATCTCCCGCTCCATTGTCCCCTCACTCGCAGGTTGCAGGTTCATATAGCTTAATCTCTTTTGATTTTAAATCTGAAATAAGTTATGTTTCAATTAAGATCAAAGCCAGGGCTGAGAGTCAAGCCTTCGCCATCGCACTCACAGCAAAAAGCTAGCCAGCTAGCTAGACTCAAGTGAGAGAAAACAAGATAAGGCTCGCTATTGGATCTGAAATAACTATGTATACTTTGGAAATTAATCTCTCTCAAAAACTCTCAATTTATTTCTCGAAATGCATTTTGGGTTAATAAGATTAATTCCATAGGTAGCCATTGGTAGTTTTTGCCGTGTTGCCTACTAGCATTCTTAATAAATAATTACAGTGAAAGATTAAAGAACACAAATCATATTGCAACAATACACGTAAGTAACCTGTGATATACATTTTTGTTCTTGCTAGCAAACATCGGGTTTAGCTGCTCTTCTCGTCAACTCCCCAGACATGCACATAGAGGGCAGCATCCCCAATTATTCACTTTTCTCGGTGTTCAGACTTTAGTCCATGGCAAACGTAACAGAATCCAGAATTAGACAGCAATATTATGTGGTTTCTTTATGTATTTTACGTTAAGTAGGCGGTTCCATTACTGAAGTACTATGTACTTGTATATATGATGTGAGCTAATGAAGCCAATGCTTGAACTTTGTTAATAACCACAGATGTTTTCCAAACAACAGATTATTAGAAGATAAAATAACAAAAGTAAAAGTAAATACTGATTCTGCCAATGTTGTGGCATAGACATTTTGACAATATTGTATTTTAAATAGCATACTGTATACTGTGTATATATATACACATGGATGCTGCATCCATGTGTTATAAAGCCTTTAAAATTAATATTGTTGGACCTAGGTTGAACATGGAATTTTCGTGCTCAGTATACTTTGCGCATGAGGCACTGGATTCTTCTCGAGTCATGGTGGATCTTTCTTGTGGGACCCATTCTGTGCACATGACAGGATATCTGCATATTAGATGAGCTCTACTCTTTCTGCTGTCTCTAGCCATAATACCAACTTGTAATAATTTCACTGCTCACAATGTTTCTCTTGCTCACACAAGCCATACTGTGACCCAATCTGTCACCATAGAGGGAAGATAATTTTTTTAATTTAGTTCACAAAGTCAACAGAGTCAACAGTCTTTTAAAGGTTGAATATTTTCCAAAGAATCTACTAAACTTGTTTCACAAGATAATTGCAAGAAATTATCAGGCTTCTTCTTTATTCTCATTCAATATTTAAAAACATACAAAATGCCATGAAAAAGAGACATTTACACATGGACACAAAGCAGCCTTTCTTAAAGTAAGGGTCGTGGACATAGTAATGATGGGTCACGACATAAGAATAAATAGCATAATTATTTCAGAATAAATAGCATAATTATTTCATTCATTACTGGAATTGATTCGGCCAAGTGCAATTCCGGGGCAGCGGGGAGGGAGATGTTTGTGTACTTCATGCCTTACCAGATCTTTCTTCTGCCTTTTTAGTTTAGGATCACTCCCTGACCCATGCTGGCTTTCAAATGGGCTAGCTGATTCAAATGGGCTTGCTACCAAGCCAGCTGATAACTTGTTCGCTAGTTCAAACACTGCGTTGGCAGTTGGTAACATAGGTAGCTACATTAGCAACATCATATTTTGCATTGGAGTCTGTAGCAACTGCGTGGGGTGCGTCCAATTAATTCAGCTGAACTATTAATTCCAAAACTACTGTAACAAAACGGTTAACTGACCAGTTGTGTAAAAGAACTCTAAGGAATTTGTCTGGCTACTGTAATGATTGGTTAACATCCCAGAGGCATTGCACTTTTTCTTATGCTGACTGAATGTTAGGGCATGGTAGTGTATTCCTTCTGTCCTTAAATATGTATTTCTACAACCTGGGTCTATACAGTAGGACCTACATTTACATCCCTTTTTTGTGGATTTGTTTGAAGCCTTTTGGAGCTAGCTTCAATCGATCTGTTCATCTGACATGAAGTTAACCCTGCTAGCTGTAAGTGAGAAGTAATCATGCCAGAGCGCAGCATTAAAATGTTTTGCCACCGGCCACTGGGTTTAAAACTTACTGGCCCACAGATATTTTTTTACTGTTCCTCATTCCAAAGTTCCATATATAAATTCCAAATGTATCAGCGTTAGCACATATCACCAAATACTTTGGTTACTTAACATGTTTAATCATTTATGCATACTGGATATATAAAACATAAAAAAACATTTCTAATTATATGTATAAAAAGGTAACAGTCATCAAAACATTTGATCAGGGCACTAAAGACAGATTTTCAGCCACCCTTGGCTGTCATGCAGACGAGGTTATGTTTGCTATTGACATGGCTGGTCAGGGACTATTTGTGAAAGTTGTCAGTGCCTTCTTAAAAAGACCCACATTTGTTCGTTCTAGCTGAGAACTTACGACAGACAACACAGTGCCATCAAAATCTGAGTTCCATCAAAATCGAAACAGGTTAATTATTTTTTGCACTGAGTTAAAAACGTTTGCTTCCGTTTGAGCTTGTAGTTATCCTTCGCCTCCTTCTTCATTTGAGTGACTCACGCAACTTTCTAAAGGTTTTATTGAAAAACAATACCAGACAGCCACGTATCACATAACTGCTCAACTCTTGACTGGCCAACAGCGCGTGCAAAGAGCTGCAAGCAGTGTTGCCAACCCTTCGGTAAGGAAAGTAGATATTGGCTGCCCTAAAAGTCGCTAGATGTCGCTAAATGATGTCATCACCTAATTTGCATAATTGGACATGTGCATGTAATTGTGATGTACGCTGTAGGAGAGAGGAATAACGTCATGGGAGAGAAAGCAGCTCTGCATGCTTCTCCATTGTGATCACATGCCAGCATGGAACAGTGTTCAGTGATAGTTAATTCCATGATGCCCTCAGCCTTTTAAATCTTTTTAACCATAAAGGGGTCTAGAGGGGTCTGAATACTCGCTAAATATACAAAGTCGCTAAGTTGGCAACACTGCAACGTAGTTTTACATGTGCCAGATTACGAAACAACTAAAGCATGTCAAGTTAATGATGCGATAATTATTTTTTTCTCACTTTTTTTGCAGTTGCCCAATTAGAACAGCGACTTGCTAGTTTTTTTAGTACCGACTTTTTACTGGCCCAAGGCCATCATTATTGTCGAGCCCTGCGTGCACATGACGTCATTGACTTGATGATTTCATGATGGCTTTGCTCTGTTGGTCACTAGGAATGTTTGGAAAGGTTTTATTTTCAAATGACAGTTTTGTAATTTTTGTAGTTGGAACTTGCTTTGTGAACGTATTAGGTTAACAAAAGGCCTATTGCCCGTGTCTGACAGCACGAAGACCAAAGCAGAGTCAATGGCAGCCAAGGTGGCCATCGTGATGTAGACATATGAAATGGATTACCAAAGAATGCTCATCCTAATGAAAGAACAACAAAAACGTAGAACTGTGGGACAGATCAGGAACAGTCTCCATGAGCATAGCCTTGGGAAGGGGGGGTGCTGGAGGTGTTGCCTCAGCACCACCTGAGATTCTGAAAGTTACTTTTTGCTTAATATTTTGTGCTATTCATATAACTGATTTGCTTCCTTTGCCATTCACTTTGCCTATTTAGCATTTGTTTCAAAAACATAGATTAGGTTCCTAAATACAGAAATTGTCCTTTAAATTGAACTTAATATTGTGAACTGATATAATTAACAGTAAGATACAGTAACATATTGAACTTGCACCTATGAACAAGGCAACCATTGGAACAAAGGGCAAGTGCAATTTTTTCCTTCATTGAATAATCCCACGGAGCTTTCTTTGAAGGGATTCTTCTCAAAATAGAAGGTAGATATGGCTGATTTCAATCAATACTGGAAAACAAGGAACTCTGGGGACGTGAAGAGCCTACAACCCAGGATGAAGATTAAACACCACTGTCGAAGACTTGCTATCCTAGTGTCAGGAAGCCTGGGCTACTTCAAATTCATCTATCACACACAGTATCAAACACTGTTTTTCTAACAAAGCAAAGATGTATGACAGGTATTCTTCTTTACAGCTGTGGGGGAGCTACTGTATCATAAATCATATCAGACAATGCTCAGCTTGACCTCTAAATGTTTTAACATCAGGTAATTCTGATTCAGCAGGGTAAGTCTGGAGTGGAGGCCTTCATGGATATACCCAACTCTGATTACCCAAGATCTGTTCCATCTGCCTGTTATGACATTATATTGTTGACACTTGGTTACCCAGTAGGCTCATTTCTGGTGGTATATGATGTGCAATACCGACCAAATGCAAATTATAATTAAAGGAGAAAATATCCTAACGAAATATGTACAAATGTATATTGTGGTGTGAGCGACTGAGTCCACACCACCCCAAAGCTTCCAAAGGAAAAAGCTGGCACATTCTGGAACATTCTGGAAGCAGCCAGCAGGGCCAGCCCCTCCCCTGTACAGCAGCCTCCCATCAGGACCTTGTAAGGGCGGGTATATTAAGGCCCCAGCAGAGCAGCTCTGGGCCGAGGCAGAGACATATGGGGAAACTAAGAAAGACGCGTCTGCTCCTAGCCACCCTTCATGCTGCACTGCCCCAGGGATACAACAGACGAGGAGGACTGCCAGGAGACAGAGGGTTCAGAGGGTGTTATTAAAACATCCTCTGGGGCCCTGAACACTTCTGTACGTTCCCTGTTCTTCCACGTTACAATATCTTATAGAAATCACAATTGCTATGCTTTGCTGTTGGTTTAGCATAGGTTCTTTACATGTTATTCTCTATCATCTGCCTCTCTTTTTCTGGTTTGAGCATAGATGCAAGGGCCACTGCAATATTGTTTTAAGTGGCTGTTTTTCTGTGGCACTGCATTGCTTAAGATTGTTCAGCTAGTGTATTTTATAATGTTTACACTAAAGAAATGCACTGATACAGGCTTTTTTTAACATGACTGCTGTAAAGGAAAGATATATCTTAATATTGTCATTCACAATTTCAATGGATATAAAAAGCTGCTGACTTTCTGTATGTGATAAAAATTACATTTAGAAGTTCCACAGCTCTGGAGGGCCATTAATGGTTATTAGTATGTCCTACTACAGATATCTCCAAATGTGCTTTTATAGACCAACTGTTGTGCTCAGACCAGATGTGTGCTCAAGCAATAGACTATGTAATAAACATATTAAAGGGCACAAATAATTATCAGAAGTGAGAAAACACTAATGATTTTGAACCATACATAGTTTATCCGGAGTATACCGAAGAGGATTTGAAACAAAGGGAGATGATTCAACGTGATAATGCAATGCTCCGTGTCACGAGGATCTGTCTACAATTTTTTGTTTCAAATGTTTCATATGTCCCAGTTCTTCCATGGCCTGCATGCTCACCAGACAGGGCATGTATTGTGTATGCTTGCGGTGCTCTTGAGCAACATGCAAAACCTCATGTTGATCCTGCCATTGGAAAGTATTGGGATAATATTCTGCAGGCCACATTCAACCGCCTGATCATTTCTGTGTAAAAAAGGTGTCTTGCAATGCATGAGGCAAATGTGGTCACACCAGATACTGGACGGATGTGAAATCCATTCACTAGGGCTTCATTTATATATTTCAGCTGACTGAATTCCTTATACATGTTTAAATCGTAACTCAGTCAAATCTCGGAAATTGTAGCATGTTACATTACAAATGGAAAAGATTTAATTTATTGGAAACAGGCAGTGATTGTGTACTTATTCTAGCATGATTAGATCATTGTATGTTGAAATAAAATTGTACTTCAACAATTAACTTCATCTGTATTTTCGTATCAGTGGTTAAGCAAAAATGCTATAAACCAGAATTACAGTGTTTGATTGTCAACTCTGCTGACAGTGAAACTCAATAAATCCATGAGAAGTCTTCATGTGTTCATAAAGCATTTTTTTCATCTATCTAATGATGAATTCTGAATTCATTTCGGTTCTGTGTTTTATCTGCTATGAGTGGCATCAGCTACGTCGACAACCAACTGTAAGTTTATCTAGAATTTCCGCTATGTTGTATATTTAAAATAAATACTTTTTCTTTGAGTAAATACATTTTCATAAGTTCTTTTTTTTACACCAGTGATTGGATGTATGTAGAATGACGGGGTACCCAAAAGCATTATAGGTATTCCCTTTCTGTTCCTGGTTAAAAGTTTCCTTCCTGTTGGATATCTCAACTGCACAGCAAGTTTTCTGCCCAAATCGGTCTCTCTTTGATTTTTTTGTCAATATTACTTTTAATGTGTGGTTTTCTCAGACCAATACGTTATAATATATTTTATTAATCCAATCAAATAAATTCCATTGTTACTAACTATAAAAACTCATGTAATTGATCTCAGGGCACAGGGTTTGACCTTGCAGGTTTGCACAATTTGCAAAATAAATGAGTCCTCTAAAATTAGTCCTTTTTCCTTTTAATACATGACAGAAAATATCACCCTGTTCTCTGAAAAATCACAATCTAGGGGGACACAAAAAACTCAGGAATTATTAAAATGAATGGGTTTGTAGTGGTATAATCTAGGCTGGAGTACAATGTGTTTGCAATGTCAGTGTTTAGAATACAGAAATAGTGTGGACACCAGGTGCTCATAAGGATGTAGAACATTATTCCCTGCAGCGTGATGAATTGGTCAACTAAAGAGGGTATTCATCCAAAAAATGCTTCAACATGCATTATAGGATGCCTAGACCTGACAAAGTTTAACAGAAAATGCATGTTTTTTATCAGTCTTTACAGCTTACTTTCACACAAGTATCTACTGTATTACCACAAGTTAATATTGTGTGTAGTGTTGTATTATAAACCTAGATGTATAATGTTTTATTATGTTGTCTACAGCTAATTGTTGAAATCAGGTACTGCAAGTTTTAGTAGTAGTATATATAATTCATTTTGTTACAATTTCCCATGCAAGAGGTGTTCAGGCAGTATAAGATATTAAAGGGACAATGCACCACACAGAGTAAACGTGATTCCATATTAAAATGCTCCTCTGCATTGCCAGAACCTAATTTTACAATGTGCACATACCGTAATGTTAGCAAAATAATTGAACAAAGGAGAATATAAATATTCTGGGACTCAGTTTTATTTTTTCTGGAAGAACACAATTCCGTTTATAGTATTTTTGCTGGACAGGTAAAGAAGAGAAAGAGAGAGAAAAAAAGAATCCTCAAAGGGGGGTTTGCCTGAGGTAAGACACAGGTGGATGAAGCCTGGAGCAGGGTCACAGTAAAGATTTATACTATGTACAAAGTAAAGAACAGAAGAAAAATGGCTGTTCATGTATTGTCTCAGTGAAGCGAGTGAAACAGCTGTTCACGGAGTGAAAAAGTGGTCAGGTAAGACAAGCTTGAAAATAATAATCACAGGCCCATCTGCTGACCTGGGACTGCGTGGCCCCAGGGCTCCCGACACAGGCCCTCCGTATGGAGCACAACACAGCCCCAACCCCAGGAAGCCTGGCCGGGTCCTCGCTCGGCTGCTGACAATGCCACATGGTCCTGTTCTGTGGCTGCATGTTCTCTCCCTCCATCATACTTCACACACTATGCCACCGCTCCAGTACAAAGAATCTGACTCTTTGCCATATAATGAAATAATGTATTGCAGTCCGTACCCATGTAAAGAACTATGCCTGCCTGAATTAACAAAACTGCCACCAGAGATATAGGGGAAAGATATGGAGTGGTAATTGGAGAGATAATTATGAGGGATTGCAAGTGGGCTCGTGTATGATTACAGCTGCTGAGTCCCGAAGTAAAGATGATAAGTTGCTGTATTAAGGTGAATGAAAAGAAACAGATCGATTAAATACAGGTGGACACAGTGTCTGCCACCTCTAAACAAAATTACCAGAAAAAGGATTTTGGGATTCCATTTCTTCAGTAGCCAAAATAGTTTCATTTGTTATTTAGTAATCATTTATTTAGTGCTATAGAACTACAAGATGGTATTTTAATGTAGTGAAGGATTGAAACACATTTATCACATTAGTCCGCCTATGATGTATGATGCCTGTGTGTCCTTAATGGTTTCTCTAGGAACAAATCAATACTGAGTTATAATTGAGTGATGAGGAGGGTGAGGAGTGTAAAAAGCCTCATTATAAGCATACATGATAAAAACAAAGGACTTATGAGACATGAAGGAAAGCTGGGGCCCCTGAAGATGAATAGATCAGGCCATAGCCATCACACACTCACTGAACCCGACCTCCCCCCTTTATACATGATTAACAGACCATATTGACAGCCTCTGACTTCTCTGTAGCTTGGACTGACTGTTAATTACCACTACGATTTCTCTACAGAAAGGCCTTTTTAGGAACTGTGCCATCAAATGGCACATTACAAAACATTACTCTTGTTGGATTTCAGGGTACAACTGGACATACAGTTGAAGGAATATACACAATAAGTTAAGCCCATAACTTATAGAATCAGTCTTATAGAATTTCCTCACCATAATGTGTTTTATGGTGCCCCTTCATGGTGCCATGAAGACACACTTCGGATGAGTTACACATTTTCCGAATGTATTTCCAGATAGTTGGTATGGAAGGATAGTTCAAAGCATAATCATTTTGCATATTGTCTACACACACGTGTGCTTGCTCAAGCCCATGTACACAACCACACACACACAGCTACAAATCAATGCTCACTGACATGCAGTCAAAGCACTTAACACAAAGCTACCTTCAGTGTATTGAAGAAACCGGTAAACAAATTAGCATCACAACAACGACACATTATTGCTGACATCCTGAAATGATTTGTTTTATGCACAGTGGCTCTTAAAGTTTGGAGACAGGTTGTCAGTGATGATAGTTTTGATGCAAATGGTGGAAACTAAGAACACAACAACTTTGCTGAGGTTCCCACTTTGAAATGTAAGAGGAACTTTTAAAAGCAAAGACACATTTTAATTGTATCGATTCAGCCTTACAAATATACAGTTCTCTGGAAAAGTGTAGAAGTCAGCACTGTCTCTGTCTCCTCCGCCAAGGGGTGCAGGTTTGTTTTGTAAAACCTTGCATTTTAGATAGACACCACACAATCACAGGCAAGAAGCTTAGTTTTGCCTGATCTAACACAATACATTAAAGTTCTATGACGGGAAGAGTGCACATTGTTCAAAGCTCTGTTTAAATATGATCAGCGTTGCAAAACGCAAACCGAAAGAAATTAAATGAACTCTATGCTGGCAATTTTTTTACATTTTAAGAAGGTAATGGAGCCTTGAAAAGGATGTGTTTGTTGTTATTTTTAATAGCTGATTCACAGGTAATTTCTTGGGTGGGTATAAGAATTATAATTCAAAAACTCCCTGTCAAAAAGTACTTCTTGATAAGTGAGAAGACAAACGTTGGCCAAAAAGCTTCCAATTTGGCTTCACCGCAGAACAACTGCTTAAAACTATTCAGTTGGATTATTTTGTTTCTATTTGCATTATTTAGATACTCAGCTAATATTTCAAAAAAAGATAATCTGTTCATTATGTTTGTTGCTACTGGATAAAAAATAGGAATGCAAACAAAGTCATACATTTTAATGATTGAAACCTAAGCCAATTCCATGATTTTTGGCACCCTTGATAAAGATGAGTACAAAAGACTGTATAATAATACAAATAAATGATACTGATCTAAATTGTATTCAAAATAAATATATATTTAAAAATATTTTATACTTAAATAGTTGCAAAGAAAACTGCCCAGAGAAACAGATAATGTTAAATAAATTATTATCATAATATATAGATATGGGTCAAAATTATTGGCAAAAATGTTTTTAAACCTTGAGCTCCCTCTTTTGAGAATAGTGACACTGAGACTTCAGGTATTAGTTGATTGTAAAACGCATAGAGATCATTTTCCAAGACACAATCTTATGTAATGTATTTGTGTGTTATTTATTGTCTTCTTTGTTGATATGGAAATGTAGTTATCTGCTATCCTTTGCCCAAAAATAAAATAGTGTTCCCTTTGAAAAGTCTGTTGGAAAGCCTTGTTGTTTCTAATTTTGCAGATGTGTTTAATGGCACTTCTCTGACATATTTCTATAATACCTACTGTATTAGAGTGCTCAGGAAAAATACCATAAACCATGTAATCAGCACAGATATCATTAATTCTATTTCTTTTAACACTGAGTCTACTCAGCTTCTGTTGACTTGAAGCATTAGGTCCACCCCTATGGATATTGTTTCAGACATGAATGCACACTTGCAATCTGTGCACTCCTCAGCTGTGATTATTACTATCCTTTGTGTATATATATGTGTGTGTGTGTGTGTGTGTGTGTGTGTGAAGGTGTGAGTGCATGCATGTGTAGCCATCAGAGCACATATGGAAGCCTTATGTTGACATGTGCAGTGGATGACAAACCTAGTCTGATGGGAATGGTCATTTCCCAGGTAGAGTGGACGCAGTGTGAGGGTATAGTCATTGTGTGGCTGTCAGATTATGTTATCAGACGACGACACAATCAGAAGGCCTGAAGATGATTACATTTGATACGCAGATGACATCCTTTCCCCTGCTATGACTACATACTGCTGGCTCATTTTGTCTACGCTGACGTCCCTTGCTGTTGTGTCTGTGTTATTCAAGTCAAGTCTATTGTTTTATTGGTACAAACACATTAGATTATAACAAAAAATAACTGTATAATAGTGATTTTGTATTTGATAAAAGCAAATATCCTTGCTACTCTCTATTTTAGGCAAAACTAGGGATGAACCGATATATTGGCCCGCAATCTGTGTTGGCTGATCATAGGCCAAATTTACAAATCATAACTGCTGATTTACTTTAAATTTGGCCAATTATTTCAGGCCTGCTTATATCTGAATAGGCTTCTAATATGCAGCAGTACTTTTTTTAATCATTTTATTGTTATAATTTTTTCCATGTTGCAGATATGGTGATGAAGTTAACTTGAATAACAAGTTAACTGCGTTTATTTCTAGGTATTGTATAGTCTACAATTACAGAATATATACAAATAATATGCATTTATTATCATACAATTTATACATTTTCCATTCATCATCAGACTTATGTTTAAAGATAACTTCTTGTATAATTGTATTTGAAGACTCATCAGAAGCAACATTTTTTATTAATTTGTGTTCGACTACACATATACTGTCACAATGCAGCATGGAGGCAGGAAACAGGCGCAGAGGTTTTCAATAGCACAGGAAATGGCACAGCCGTAGACATACGAACAATGACCATCAAGAAACACTGGAGGAACTTAAATAGGGACATAACGAGGGGACAAACAAAACACAGGTGAAAGCGATTACACTTACAAGACAAGAATGAACATAGAAACAGGCAAACTAGAACTAAAACACATAGAACATAGAAACAGAACGAATGGCATGGCACACGTCATGGCCTGCCCTTACCAATACAGCTATGTCAAAACATCGGTATCGAACCAATTGTGTTATATGAATACTGGCTATCATTATCCGCCAAGATTTCCCTTATTGGTGCATCCCTAGGCTAAAATGTATTGATATTGTTAGTGTTAGAGCAGAGAGATTTAAAATATGTAGGGCAGGGGGGCGTCCAGGAGCAGGGTTGAGAAACACTGTGTTAGAGTGCTAAAGTAATCAATCAACTTAAACGTAAAACATTAGCGTAAAGCAAATATCACAATGCTGTTACAATGTTTACTTAAATCCAATTGTTGGACAAATGCACCTTTCCTCTAAAACCTGTTATCTTATTAATACATTAAGGACAGATTACTTAAATCAGTATACCATATATATTGTCCACCACAAAAGGGTTAAAAGTGTACATGCTACAGGCCTAATACCCTCTTGAAAGTTAATCTTCAGAGGTGATTGTTCTAAAAATCTGTTTAGGCTACCAGCTTACATGCACCCAGCCACTGGCCAAAGCAAATTGCAGCAAATTGCTTGAACCATTGCCTCTAAAGGCACCATTAATTGCATATGTGCATTTGTTTTCCAATCCCACAGTGCATTGCAGGCGGCCAGGCCGGGGTTGTGAATTAACATCAGGCAGCCGGGTGGAGTAAGGATTGTGGTTGTTGAAGGCTTGACAGTGCTTTGTACTGAATGATTGTTCTCTAGACAGCTGACTTAGGTACAGCAGGCAAGCAGTACGGCAGGCAGTTGTTTGAAAGCCAAAAGGATTTGCCGACTGCATCATCAAAGTCCAGCAAGCCTTCCATGTGTCAGCAAGAGATTAAACTCTGCTAAAGAGGGCAACACCTCTGATCACTCCTTTCAATCGATGGGATTTGAATAAAGGAATAAAAGATCAGGCATTGTGCATCTCAGTACTGTGCATTGACTGGAAACCAGGATTAATGGCATGTTGGAGCTGGTATCTGTGACAAACACCATCAATCATAAGTTTACTACTAGTTAGCAAAAGTTGATATTAGTCTAAATAGGACACATCTGTTTATTACTGCAGACTTTCACTTTAATTCTCTAGTCATTTTATTTTTAGGCACTGGTTATTATTTGTTGCCACCACACTCTGTGGATGTGTGAATAATGCAAATTGCACCTTGGCTTTGCTTACTGTAAGGGGCACATCAATAGTGATCCTGTGTTTGTTGCGCACACACTTGTGATTTATTAAACTTTTTGGGAACAAGTAATTAATTCCCATTCCAAATCCTGTGGTATAATCCCCAACCACTAACCTTAACTCCAAACTTACCCTAACCTGAACTCTAATAGGGTACTTTTTCTGCTCTTTTTGCTTTCCTTTGTACATCTTTTTTATTATTATTTCCTTTCAGTAAGTCACTCAGGACAACAGCTTGGGAGGCTCCTACATGCAAGCACACAGAACCAGAACACAAACACAAATATGCAAATACAATCACATAGTATATACAGTCTATCTCTTTTTTTGTTACTTTTAACCCAGTTTCCCCTAAATTTCATGAAATCTAATTTGTGATGAAGGTCCTGCTTCATTACTGTAACTCCCAGCAGACTTGGGACAGTCAAAGTAGAAATATGCTCTCCAAAGCACATCCAGCGCTCTTCTGGTTCTTATCATGCTGCTTGCGCAACCTGAAAGTTTCATCTGGCATCCTTACGTGCCTGAAGGAATGCATTCCCTTGCTTTTTACCACCAATGAGCACACTGGCACACAAGGAGTCACTAAATTACAAAGAGGCAAAGCACACATATTTGATTACTAACCCCCTAAACCAGGACAGTGCTGACCAATAGTACCATCCTCCATAGGACCACTGAGCTAAACCTGGACGGTGCTGACCAATTGTACCATCCTCCATAGGACCACTGGGCTAAACCTGGACAGTGCTGACCCAACCCACTCTCTTCCTTTTGCGTACATATAACACGGGTTCACACAATGTTGTGCTATGCATACGCCAAAGTCCTTTTTTGCAAGCAGTTGAGACGCGATCTCCTCCCATTAATAATAATGGTGGTCAATAAAATTGTTTCATTGACATGCACCAACTGAAACCTATTTCACGTCACCATCATCGAGGCACGGATTTCCCGAAGAGTGACTAATCGTTTAAAAGCCGTAGATTAACTTTTTTCTTGAAAGAACGTAAAAGGGTAAAGGTAAAACTTTAATATCGCATTTATTCACCATTGTTCTTAATTGGAGGAGATCGCGTCTGAACTGCACGCAAAAAAGTACTTTGGCGTATGCATAGCACAAAACTGTGAAGTGTTAACCCGTGTTATATGTACGCAAAGGGAAGAGAGTGGGTTGGCTGACCAATAGTACCGTCCTCCATAGGACCACAGGACAAAACCGTACAATACAGAACAGCTAACTGTGAGGCAGTGACTTCACTGCTGAGCCTGCAATCATGCCATTTAAGGCCAAATGCTTTTCAGTCACTCAGGAGCCTCAACTCCCAGGCTATAGGAACCAAACATGCACCTGACCAAATAGCTTTTTTTGCCTCTTCACATCACACTGAATTATAAAGCCTTAACTTAACAACTTAGTTGTTACAGTGCTTTGATAGATACCCATCCTGAAACCATGAAGAGCAAACAATAACAAGAATTGATGCACAGGTAGGAAAATCGCCCTAATAGGGTTGAAACTTAGGAAGAAACCTAGAGAGAAACCAGGCTGAGCGATGGCCAGTCCTCTCCTGGCTAAGCCGGGTGACGATTATGAGAGTACATTACCTTTTGGGCCACATCAGTATTTTTGCATATTCAGATGATGGGCAGATCAATACATTTATTAGGGCTGTGTCTTTAAACTTTAAGCAGGAATCATCAGGCAACAACTTGATCTGCAACGCCACCCGGAAAGGCTTTGGACAGGAACAGCTACAAGTTATCGGGGCAGGTAGTCCTGAGGTGTGGTACAAGGGCTCAAGTCCTGCTGATGTTAAACAGGACACTAAGAACATTTGAGAGAGAATTCAATGGATTCAAAAGGACCGGCTCTTCCCTTCTTCACATTTGCACAATAATATTGCAGCACATAACTGGGGGCTGAGGCAGGGGGGATTCAGAGACTCTGTGGCCCCATTTGAAGGAAACCCTGGACAGGGCCAACCAGACAGGAAGTAAATTTAGCCACTTTGCCAAGCACCAGACCAAAGGGACACCAACCAACTGCAACCACGCTGAGAGAGTGCAGTGTCTAGCCCACAGAGTTCACTCCCTTTGCACAAGGACGGCAAGGGGGAAGCCAGTGACACTGACCTCGAATGGCATTGGCAAGAGGACATCCCAGAGGAGATGAGAGCCCGCCAGGCAAAGACAGACAGAGCGGTTGGTAAATCCAGTGCCTTGCCATTCACTTTCATATCCCCGAGCCAGACTACACTTTTCATTGACCATACTGAAGCGATCTTTAAGAGACACTGAGGTTGATACTGAGTCTGCATCTCTCACCCTAATCGGCAGATCCTTCCACAGTAATGGACCTATATGGGAGAAAATGTTTAGAACTTCTGAGTAAGGAGGCCTGGGTCTTGTGTCTTTAGCATATGTATAGGCATGTATGCCTGGACCAACTAAGAGAGAAAAGAAGTGGCAAGTCAGTGTTATACTTTTTAGGTTACCAGAAAAACCTTCAAATCAGCCCTAGAATTAACAGCCTGTGTAAAATGGCTAATACTATGTTAAATACTGACTGAAGATTATTTATTTTCTTATTGTGATAACCAGAGAGAATACCATTGCAATAATCCAATCTGGAAGTAAGAAAAGCATGGATTAGCATTTCTGTATTTTTCAACAAAAAGTCTCAGATTTTTGTAATATTTCAAAGCTGCTTTTGAAATATAGTTTATCAATAGAGATATCAGGCTCGAGGATAAGTCTTGAGCAGTTTTTTGGGATATGACCGTATAGCCAGGTTCACTGTGCAAACTGACAAATAAATGTTTTTGTTTCTAAGGACCTAAAACTAGCATTTTAGTTTTTCAAAAACTAAACATTTTGTCATCCACTTCATTAGGTCTGAAACACAAGAACACAAGCTTCCTCAAGAAGTTGGTTGAGAGAATGCCATGAATGGTAAAGCTGACATCAAGGCAAAGGGTGGCTACTTTGAAGAATGTAAATTATAAATAAAACTGTATTTTGATTTGTTTAACACTTTTTTGGTTACTACAAGATTCCATATGTGTTATTATATCATTTTGATGTCTTCACTGTGGAAAATAGTAAAAGTAAGGAAATACTCTTGAATGAGTAGGTGTGTCCAAACCTTTGATTAGTACTAAACAGACATGAATGTCACTGTACAAAACCAACTATGGTCTAAAAACATTCATTCTCCTTTTTTGTCTTAGAATGTCTTTCACAAAAGATTCACTCTGCTGGATAATGGTTTATTTTCTCTACTTTTCAAGGGAGAACGAGTTAATCCATAGGGAACTGAGTTCAAGGGCAGCTCTGTAACCCAGGGAGACACTCTCGCTGAGACAGAGAAAACAGCCGAAGACGTTCTCATGCTTGGATAGAGCATGGTCAGAACACTAACCTGGTGCCCTGAGTTTGCCTGTTTAGGTACGGCTCTTGCATAGGTTCAAGCATTTAGACTTTCCTTGATATCTCAACTTCTGAAGGTTTCTGCAAATGATTCTATCATTCTTTCAGTAGCATCAGAACAGGGAGATTTTTCCTTTTACTTATTATGATTTTAATCCCGGAGATGTGATTCTTTCCTCACTACTATGTGCTCTCTGTACCCTTATCACTATCCTCTTTTACATAATTGCACAAAGCTCCCTAACTCGCCTTAGCTTGTTCTGCTTTTATAGCATGCCATTTAATGCTCTGTCCCTAGTCATATGGTCAATGCTTGAGGGCAATATGTCAAACTGCATGGGCAAAAAAGCTAACCAAACAATCTTAATCGAGGATCAGGTGCCACTGTCTCTATTAATACAATTGTGCCAGCATACATACACCTTGGAAGTTAGTCTAAAGAGAGGTATTATAAAATGCATCAAATTTTTCAAGATTACTTAGACTACACACATTGTAAACCAGGAATAAGCATGAAAATGTAAACCAGGAATAAGCATATATGTATCATCAGTATTAATGTGGATACCGACTTTACCACTTCTGCATGTTTTTTTGGACAGATACAGGCCAGGAGGGTTTACCAGCTATCCTGGATAAGCCGACTCTACCTGCATATCTCACTGGACTACGTTCGTAGGCAGCTGCATTCAGCTAGAGGAAAATGAGATTTTCTAAATATTGATGCTATATTTATAATTATAAAAATATTAAAAAACTATATTGAAGCAGTTGTTTAATGGTCAAGGAATATCTTTAAAGATTGGAGAAGAGGCAGTATATACAGTATGAGCTTTTCCGAATTACTGAAAGAATACAGAACAACGGAGGAGAATGATTAACCACAACAGACTGCAAACAGACAAACATATCAGACAAAAAATTCCATCATGCAACAATGGCTTCCTAGATATATTTTAACTTATCAAGAGTAGAAGCACAACTGATCTAATTTAAATGAATGAAACATGGACTAGTTGCCATTAACCTAATATGACGAATCCTCTTAAAAATATGTAATTTCAGTACTTTGACAGGTACAGTAATCGCCACAAAAGGTGTATCATTAATGTACATTGTTATTTTGATAAATGTTGCTCCAAGTATTCCCCCCTTTGTAATACTGGGATTTTCGAGTTGGGATCAAAACATTAACCTATGTATAGATCTGTTTTGCTCACCAATTAAAATGTTTGCTCATTGAATTCTCCTCCCTATGTGTATTATCTTGTTTTGCACCATGCCGCAAATTCAATTGACATCTGTCTTACTGGCATTGTCACGTTCTACGTAGAACTTATGGCAGTGTTTTTGTTCAGTTAGTAAAAAGTACACAAGCAGTAAATATAAGCTTGCATTAGCTAGTTATCACTACCAGTCAAAACTTTTAGAACACCCCCATTTTTCCAGGTTTTATTGAAATGTAAGCATTTCAAGTCCAGTGAATAACCTGAAATGGTACAAAGGTAAGTGGTAAACTGTCAGAGATTGAAAGGTTTTGATTATCAAAAATGGAAAAATAGTGCACATTCCTGAGTTATAGAAAGTATTTTCTTCAACTGCGAAGAGAAGACTTTGAGATGCAGGTTTGACAAGTAAAGTAGCAGTAAGAAGGTCCTTGCTAAGAAAAAGAGGCTTGCTTGGGCCAGGAAGCACCGCAAGTGGACTACTGAAGCCTGGAAGAAGGAAATCTTCAGTTCATCAAGCAGGGTTTGTATGCAGTCGATCAGGTGAAAGGATGATTCCTAAGTGGGTGACACCAACTGTCAAACATCCAGACTTAAACCCCATCAAGCTGGTTTCTGATGGAATGGGAAGAAGGGTGAAAGCAAAGAAACTTACAAGTGCAACACATTTGTGGGCACCTCTGCAACAGTGTTGGGGACTCTCCTTTCTGAAAAATATTTGATTTCCATTGTACGTAGAAAGAATGCCACAAGCGTGTTTAACTGTTATGTTTACAAAAAGTGGCTACTATATTGAGTCAAGAATTTTTATTAAACAAAATAATTCCATGATTTCTTTTTGTCCAAAATGTTTTATTTGTTCTATGTTTTAAGTGAATTTCAATACAAAATGGAAAAATGGAAGTATTGGCTGTATCAAAATAAGTTTGATAGAACAGCTCTGGGAAAAACACTTCTTGGTGTTTTGCAAAGCATGTAGATTCCCTGCTATTGGTAACTTTTGGGTTACTTTTTTACATTTGCTATGTGCTATTATTTATGTCTGACAGTGAGTCACCGATTAGCTTAAATTAGGCTAAAAGCCTTTGACAATTCCTTGTTAGCTGCACTGTCAGAAGTAGGCTAATCACTCAGTGAAGAGTATGTAATGTAATAACATCAAAATACTAATTCCAAACTGCTTGAACAAAACCAAAACATGGCAGGAAATTCCTCTCACCTCAAGTCTTTTACACTAATCATGAAATAATGTTATCAAAAAAAGAAAAGAAGAATTTAAAATGTTGTCACCCAAACAACATTGTTCCCAATCTGAACTTGTTAACTACCTACAAGATTTACACCTGGTTCGAATGTTATCTTTGGATTGAATGGGCGTTATCAGTGGTTATCAGCCTCATAGATATGGGTCAGAAGGGGCCTGCTACGCCTACTGGTAGGCTCAGAAGGCTGTGATCATCCATTCGCATGGTTAATCACGGATAAATACACGAGAAGACTCCAGATCCAATCCCAGACGAATTCAGGTCGCTGCTACCGGTAAGACCATTAAAATGGGTTAAGGTTAGGGTTAGGGTAAGTCTACAGGTAAGACCATTAAAATGAGAGCCTTTAAACTGTTTAAGTAATATCCTCAGTTTTGAAATAACATGCCATTTCATTCAAGAAGGTGATAGCTAGATATTGTTAATATAATTCAGTGGGGAGAACAAGTATTTCATACACTGCCGATTTTGCAGGTTTTCCTACTTACAAAGCATGTAGAGGTCTGTCATTTTTATCATAGGTACACTTCAACTGTGAGAGACGGAATCTAAAACAAAAATCATTGTATGATTTTTAAATAAATCATTTGAATTTTATTACATGACATAAGTATTTGATCACCTACCAACCAGTAAGAATTCCGGCTCTCACAGACCTGTTAGTTTTTCTTTAAGAAGCCCTCCTGTTCTCCACTCATTACCTGTATTAACTGCATCTGTTTGAACTTGTTGCCTGTATAAAAGACACCTGTCCACACACTCAATCAAACAGACTCCAACCTCTCCACAATGGCCAAGACCAGAGAGCTGTGTAAGGACATCAGGGATAAAATTGTAGACATGCACAAGGCTGGGATGGGCTACAGGTCAATTGGCAAGCAGCTTGGTGAGAAGGCAACAACTGTTGGCACAATTATTAGAAAATTTAATAAATTCAAGATGACGGTCAATCTCCCTCGGTTTTGGGCTCCAAGCAAGATCTCACCTCGTGGGGCATCATTGATCATGAGGAAGGTGAAGGATCAGCCCAGAACTTTCCAGCCTGGTCAATGACCTGAAGAAAGCTGGGACCACAGTCTCAAAGAAAACCATTAGTAACACACTACACCGTCATGGATTAAAATCCTGCAACGCACGCAAGGTCCCCCTGCTCAAGCCATCGCATGTCCAGGCCCGTCTGAAGTTTGCCAATGACCAAAGGGGACAGGACGACTGCACTGTATTTAGGGGAGGATGGATGGGGCCATGTATCGCGAGAACTTGGCCAACAACCTCCTTCCCTCAGTAAGAGCATTGAAGATGAGTCGTGGCTGGGTCTTCCAGCATGACAACGACCCAAACACACAGCCAGGGCAACTAAGGAGTGGCTCCCTAAGAAGCATCTCAAGGTCTTGGAGTGGCCTAGCCAGTCTCCAGACCTGAACCCGATAGGAAATCTTTGGAGGAAGCTGAAAGTCCGTATTGCCCAGCGACAGCCCCGAAACCTGAAGAATCTGGAGAAGGTCTGTATGGAGGAGTGGCCCAAAATCCCTGCTGCAGTGTGTGCAAACCTGGTCAAGAACTACAGGAAACATATGATCTCTGTAATTGCAAACAAAGATTTCTGTACCAAATATGAAGTTCTGCTTTTTTGATGTATCAAATACTTATGTTGTGCAACAAAACGCAAATTAATTACTTAAAAATCATACAATGTGATTTTCTGGATTTTTTTAGATTACGTCATTCACAGTTGAAGAGTATCTATGATAAAAATTACAGACTTCTACATGCTTTGTAAGTGGGAAAACCTACAAAATCGGCAGTGTATCAAATACTTGTTCTCCCCACTGTATCTGTGTAATTGCATTTTCTGTCAACCTGACTTGATTGTTTTTCTCTGAATAGCATATAATATACAGCTTCATGATCGATGTTCCATTGTTGGAACTATGTCGTTATATCTTGAGCTAAACCCATGCTTGCTACTTGCCTGTCTTACTTATTTCTACCCTGTATGTTAACAGTGAAAAGATTGAGAGATTAGTATAATTTATATTTCTTTGATCAATAGAATTGAGTCTGACGATAAGAATTCAGTCACCATTTCAGTCACCGCCCCACTAAACATCCAATCAGAAACCACCACTATTTTTGAGATGGCAAAAAACCGACTGTTTCTTATGATTGAAAATTGCTATGAAATTGGTATACAAATTAGGGGTATTGCGGTTTGTTTACAACCAGGAAATGTAGATGGCCTATTTCTGCCATTGAAATGCAGAAATGCTTGAATGTGCTTCGCATGAGGAAATTCAATTTTGATGGCAAATAATGTTACATAATAAATGTACAGACTTAAGCAAATAGCGCAGTAAATTTGATTTCTCTCTTTTGTTAAGTTTAAGAACATCAAAGTTATAGTCTGTTTTGCACATCTTAACCGAGGTTTAACTAGTAGAAGCAGAGATTTCATAAGGATTTTGTATTGATTTTTAACCATACAAAGCAAAAAGACAAGCTATCTAGTGAGCTCCAAAATCTGTTAAAATTAGAACAGCCCCCTTTATCGTAAAGCGTTACTCCTGTCAGGTTGTAGTCTTTACAAAAGCAGAAAGTCAAAACCAGAAAGTCAACCTGGCTGTCATGTAGTGTTGTGGATGCAAGGAACATTGTTGAGACAAATCTCATGGCTCTATTGAACAAGCACAACATTATCTACCCACCACAAGTGTGAACGAGCAATTGGAAAAACTGGCAAAAGGCCAAGATAAATGCTAGAAAACATGACTCAATTCATTTTTTTAATAATAATGCTTGCTCAGTTCAACCAGGTCAATGGTTAATCAGACACAAAATATAATGCACTGGTGCCATCACTTCCCCAGTTATCTGGCGCACACGTACAAGGCCGTATGTGTAATGTAAAAGAAAACGGGACTCATCGGACCAGGCAATCTTCTTTCACTGCTCCAAGGTCCAGTTTTGATGCTCACATGCCCATTATAGGTGCTTTCGATGGTGGACTGGGCACTCTGACCGGTCTGCGGCTACACAGCCCCACACACAGCAGGGGTCTATGAAATGTGTGTTGTGAGACATTCCTTCTGTGCCACAGAAGACCTTCTTTAAGTTCCAACCAAACGGGATAACCTTCGTTGCCTTCCCTCCTTGATGAGCCTTGGGTGCCCAACACCTGTCGCCGGTTTTTGGTTTATCCCTACTTGGAAGGTACTCACCACCTCTGACTGGGAGCACCCAAAAAGCCTTGCTGTTTCAGACCCAATCGTCAGGTCATAACAATTTGGCCCTGGTCAAAGTCGCTCAGGTCTTTCCTCCTGCCCATTTCTCCTTCATCCAACACGTTGACTACAAGAACTGACTGTTTGATAACCATCTAATTTACCCAGACCTTGAAATGTGCCCTTGTTAGGAGATGATCAACGTTATTCGCTTCACCTGTGAGTGGCCATAATGTTTTGGATCCTCAGTGTATGTGGTGCACAATTATGCAGGAAACAAAGAAACACACACGCAGGAGGTAGATGGAACAAGAGTGCCGTAAAAGGATACTGGGAAAAAATTGCGTTTACAGTCCTTCAAGTCCGCAAAGGTTAGCTAACTAGAAAACAGTTACTGGTTAGCTATGGGAAAGAAAAAATGTGTTTGTGTAGCGTGTGTGAATTGGCTAGTCAGTTAGTCCACGGTCAGCACAGATAGCGTTTCAATCATTATGTCACTCACCTTGATGTAATTGTTTTCCTTGCACAGCAAGGACCGCGGCTTTTGTGCGGCGATAATAACTGAGTTTAGTGGGAGACAGTTGAGTTTGTATTTAGAGGTTTGCTGGTTCCAGGTCCGTATGGTGCGGTCGGAGCAAAACGGTTATATTGGTGCCTGTTGACACATTCACTCAGATGGGCTCTGCCTAGCTACTGGGGGTGCTGGGGAAAAAGTCAAAGGTGGATGAGTGTTACAGGTGTGAAATGGCCAGTCAGTTTGCAAAACAACACTGCTCTGAGCATCTATGTTACTATGACTATATCCCTTCATTATAACCTATCCATTCTATTTAAAAACTGTCCACAAGCCGCTCACAATGTCAAGTCTGAGTCACCAGTGGTTGAAAATGTGAGTCAGCGTTTAAGTCCCAACCGTCAAGTCAAACCATGAGTCCTCAAAGTAGTGATTTCAGTTTGGAGTCCTGGACACATGTATTACCATATTGACAGCTTGACTGTATTCTCATCTTTGTTCAAGGAAATAAATCAATGTATTATTTTAGTATTCTTTCAAAATGTAATGTATCTTGCAGCATATTTTGGTGAGTGATGTTGTAGTTACTGCAGTCATCATAATGTAAGAACTGCAGTAGTCCAATGTTTCTGGTGTGAACACTACTTTCAGTTAATTAATTTGGTTGTCAGTGGAAGTAGGTATAGCCATGAATTAAACAAATGATCTGACATTTTTTTGAGTTTTTGTTGAACTCTTGTTTTCAAAGGATGCAATTGACTGCAAACTTCTTTTTCTGTATTAGTGTTATAGCTCCCAGTCAACAATCAACATTGTTGGCATCTATGCTATTTTTTGAGCTAAGGTCAAGTTTGCCACAATATGATACATTTTTCCCTGCATGTTAACAGAGCAAAATATGATTGATTTATTTGACCAAAAGATATAATTCATAATTATTATATAATAATTATGGGATTGCGTGAAGCGGCAGCAATGCATGTCAGTTGATATTTAAAATAAAAATCCTGCCACAACTTGCCACCCCCCAACTAAAAAGCAAATCAGGACCTGCCACTGCCTAATTTGCCATTTAATGGTTTTAAAAATACACCCATTTGTTAACATTTTTAGGAGGTACAACCTTCTCTATAGAAATTATGGCATGATTTAGCCTATTTATTTTGGGCTCTGAAAACAGAATACAATTTCTTAACATCACCAGCAGAGCCTTCTATAGATTAGTTAGGGATTTAATTCAGTCAGATCCAAATTGCCATTTTCAATATCAGTTGTTGCTGTTGCTCTTGGTCACCAGACTGATCTTGGATGCTAAATAAAACACTGAAAGTAACCTGTAAATGACCATGTTAATAACTCAATACAACCAACATCTGTCTACTGTAGGTAAGGTAGATACACTTCCTATTTAAAAAATGTGTATAATGGTATTTGATCTAAAATATAATCCATAAAACATTTGATTAAAAAAACACAATTGAAGGCTATCACAGCCTTCATTTTATATGTGAGTTTTTTTTCTTACCCTACCACACCTAAGCAGTAGTACAATTAGGCCTATAAATGTTTCCATTACACAGACGTACCTTGATTTCTTCTAGATCTTTAATGCACAAAAGCTTTTCTGTTCTCCAACAAACAACATCTATTTTGTCTTACAAAAACTATTTCACGTTACCTAACGACTAATGTTGCTACTACCATGAAATACATATTTAATACCAGGGTTGACACATAGTTTAGGGCCTTGTAACAACAATTGTAACAAGGTGCACCATTTTATGAACGATCAGTCATTTTCTATTTGTTTATTGATATGGTCACACCGGTATCAAAAGCTATACGGAATAAATTGTGATGTAGGAACAGTGTTGTTTTTACTGTGTGAGGTGCATAGTGATAGACGCAACATAAGCAGATGCATTTTTATGTTCTTTTACAGATGAATTCATAGCTTTTGTCCTTTGCGTTTCTCTCATTTGTGTTTCATGTGTAAGCATGTAGAGGAAAGGTTTTTAGTTTAGTCAATATCTCCATCTTGTGGACACTTGGTATGTTTCATTGTTCATACTGCTCAGATCTGGATACCACGTTGATCCTCTTAACAAAAAAAGGGTCAGTTGTGGACAAATATAATAAAAACAAGATCATAGTTGCAGTCTAATAACATATACAGGTGCTGGTCATAAAATTTGAATATCATCAAAAATGTATTTCAGTAATTCCATTCAAAAAGTGAAACTTGTATAATGTATACATTCATTCCACACAGACTGATATATTTCAAGTGTTTATTTCTTTTAATTGTGATGATTTTAACTGACAACTAATGAAAACCCCAAATTCAGTATCTCAGAAAATTTTAATATTGTGAAAAGGTTCAGTATTAAAGACACCTGGTGCCACACTCTAATAAGCTAATTAACCCAAAAGACCTGCAAAGGCCTTTAAATGGTCTCTCAGTCTAGTTCGGTAGGCAACACAATCATGGGGAAGACTGCTGACTTGACAGCTGTCCAAAAGACGACCATTGACACCTTGCATAAGGAGGGCAAGACATAAAAGGTCATAGCTAAAGAGGCTGGCTGTTCACAGAGCTGTGTCCAAGCACATTAGAGAGGTGAAGGGAAGGAAAAGATGTGGTAGAAAAAAGTGTACAAGCAATAGGAATAATCGCTCCCTGGAGAGGATTGTGAAACAAAACCCATTCAAAAATGTGGAGGAGGTTCACAAAGAGTGGACTGCAGCTGGAGTCAGTGCTTCAAGAACCACCACGCACAGACATGGGTTTCAGCTGTCGCATTCTTTGTGTCAAGCCACTCTTGAACAAGACACAGCGTCAGAAGCGTCTCGCCTGGACTAAAGACAAAAAGGACTGGACTGCTGCTGAGTTATTTTCTCTGATGAAAGTACATTTTGCATTTCCTTTGGAAATCAAGGTCCCAGAGTCTGGAGGAAGAGAGGAGAGGCACAGAATCCACGTTGCTTGAAGTACAGTGTAAAGTTTCCACAGTCAGTGATGGTTTGGGGTGCCATGTCATCTGCTGGTGTTGGTCCACTGTGTTTTCTGAGGTCCAAGGTCAACGCAGCCGTCTACCAGGAAGTTTTAGAGCACTTCATGCTTCCTGCTGCTGTCCAACTTTATGGAGATGCAGATTTCATTTTCCAACAGGACTTTGCACCTGCACACAGTGCAGTACCTGGTTTAAGGACCATGGTATGCTTGTTCTTAATTGGCCAGCAAACTCGCCTGACCTTAACACTATAAAAAATCTATGGGGTATTTTGAAGAGGAAGATGCGATACGCCAGACCCAACAATTCAGAAGAGCTGAAGGCCACTATCAGAACAACCTGGGCTCTCATAACACCTGAGCTATGCCACAGACTGATCGACTCCATGCCACGCCGCAAAAAGAGCCCCAACTAAGTATTGAGTGATGTACATGCTCATACTTTTCATGTTCATACTTTTCTGTTGGCCAACATTTCTAAAAATCTTTTTTTTGTATTGGTCTTAAGTAATATTCAAATTTTCCGAGATAATGAATTTGGGATTTTCATTAGTTGTCAGTTATAATCATCACAATTAAAAGAAATAAACATTTGAAATATATCAGTCTGTGTGTAATGAATGAATATAATATACAAGTTTCACTTTTTGAATGGAATTACTGAAATAAATCTACTTTTTGATGATATTCTAATTTCATGACCAGCACCTGTAGTATAATATGTGACTATGTGATAAACAAGAGCCTCTGAAATGTTAAGTATTTTGTTCATACCTACAACCTCTCAGGGTCAAAGAGGAAGCGAGATGACTTTATCATGAATGTCACTTTGTTTTTGGTCGGTTAGTCAGGCCCCTCTCTTGGATTGGCTCCACGGATGACAGCACAGGTGAAAGCCTCAGAGAGCCGGTCCCTCTTTCACTGCTGTAACTCTTTCTAAAACAGCCCTACTTTTTAATATGCAACATCTGTGCCCGGAGAGCCATCCAAAATGGCTGCTCCTTAGAGGATGACAGCAGAGTCTGCTAAAACTTGGGGCATTTGGTAATGCAAGGTTCTGCACAGATGTTGGCTCTTACAATGTCACTTTGTCCTTCGCTTCAACGCCTGGGGAGGTCTATTTTGGTGTAGTGTTTCACCTATACTTCCCGATTTGATCAGTTAATCTCAATTTCTGGTTTTAATGATCCAAAACATTTCTTGTTTACCTGGGCATGGGCTGGCCTTAGATCAGCCAGGCAGTGAAGCAGTCACCCTAGCAGGGAACACTGACTCTGACCCTGTTTAAGAACTTAGAAGCCACAAAGATATAGTTTCTGTAGCTTTTTCAGCTACATTTGTACAGAATGATGAGATCAGTAGCAGACTTTACATTGTACTACTCTTCATCGTCACAAAATGTTGCCTTATTCTTAACAAAAAGCAGCAAAACCCCAGAGGTAACAAAGAAAATAAATATATATTCTGAGGCCTCGGTGAGCACCAGTGCTGCATCGGTGCTTACCTTCAGTGAGTTGATTCCCAATGGGTCAATCACAAAACATTTCCATGGTAGGTGAATTGCCATGTTGTTAGGTAGCTAACATGGACAACTTTTATTAATGAATTACTGACTTAAAGTATGATAGCAGCCTACTGGAGAAAATTGTGTCTGTGGAATCTACTTAGGATTGAAGTGTCTTCCCTCCCGCTAGTTGTAGCAATGCAGCTGTTCGCATTACGTGAGGGAAGCTACTAATGCTAGCGAAGCCAATATCATGGTTACCGCTAAATCACTTTGCATTATTGTAATTTTCACTGAAACAATGTCATTAACATTTACATGTTGTGGGGGAAAAGAAAGACAAAACTGAATGTTTATGAACACTCAAGTCCCAATACATCCACTACCAGTCAAATGTTTGGACATATAAACTGATTGAGAGGTATTTCTTTATTTTTACTATTTTCCACATTGGAGAATAATACTGAAGACATCAAAACTATAATTTAAAACATATGGCATCATGTAAGCGAAATAGTGTTAAAGCAATCTAAATGCATTTCTATTTTAGAATCTTCAATGTAGCCACCCTTTGCCTTGATGAAAGCTCTTAGCATTCTCTTGGCAGTCACCTGGAGTGCTTTTCTAATAGTCTTGTATGAGTACCCACATATGCTGAGCACATGTTGTCTGCATTTCCTTTACTCTATGGTCCAGCTCATCCCAAAAACCATTTCAGTTGGGTTATTGTTGAGGCCAGGTCATCTGACCCAGCACCATAACTTTCCCTTTCGGTCAAATAGCCCTCACACAGTCTGGATGAGTGTTTTGTGTCATCGTCCTGTTGAAAAGCAAATAAGTGCAAACCAGATGGGATGACATACTGCTGGATAATGCTAAGGTGACCATGCTCTTTGCCATTAGTGTACCTTGAATTTTAAATAAATCACAGATAGTGTAACCAGCAAAGCCTCCCCACACCCTCACACCTCCTCCTCCATGCTTCACTTTAAGAACCATAAATGCAAAGATCATCCGTTTACCCATCCGTTGGACTCATCAGACCAAAGGACTGATTTTCACCAATCACATTTCAATTTCCCATGTTTCTTGGCCCAAGCAAATCTGTTCTTATTAGTCTCCTTTGTAGAGTTTTCTTAGCAGCACAAAGGCCTGATTCACATACAGTAGTCTCCTTTGAACAGTTGATGTTGACATGTGTCTGTTAATGGAACTCTGAAGGATAAATTAGGACTGCAAATATAAAGCTCTGTTAATTGCCAAATCCTGAAGCTGGTGACTCTAATGAAAATGAAATGAAAATCCAAAAAATCTCATTGTATGATTTTTTAAATAATTAATTAGCATTTTAATTAATAATTAATTAATTTGACATAACTATTTGATCACCTACCCACCAGTGAGACTTCCGTCTCTCACAGACCTGTTAGTTTTTCTTTAAGAAGCCCTCCTGTTCTCCACTCATTACCTGTATTAACTGCACCTGTTTGAACTCGTTACCTGTATAAAAGACACCTGTCCACACAAACAATCAAACAGACTCCAACCTCTCCACAATGGCCAAGACCAGAGAGCTGTGTAAGGACATCAGGGAAAAAACTGTAGACCTGCACAAGGTTGGGATGGGCTACAGGACTATAAGCAAGCAGCTTGGTGGAAGGCAACAACTGTTGGCGCAATTATTAGAAAATGGAATAAGTTCAAGATGACGGTCAATCTCCCTCGGTCTGGGGCTCCATGCAAGATCTCACCTCATGGGGCATCAATGATCATGAGGAAGGTGAGGGATCAGCCCAGAACTACACGGCAGGACCTGGTCAATGACCGGAAGAGAGCTGGGATCAGCGTCTCAAAGAAAACCATTAGTAACACACTACGCCGTCATGGATTAAAATCCTGCAGCGCATGCAAGATCCTGCTGCTCAAGCCAGCGCCCAATGTCCAGGCCCGTCTGAAGTTTGCCAATGACCATCTGGATGATCCAGAGGAGGAATGGGAGAAGGTCATGTGGTCTGATGAGACATAAATAGAGCTTTTTGGTCTAGACTCCACTCGCCGTGTTTGGAGGAAGAAGAAGGATGAGTACAACCCCAAGAACACCATCCCAACCGTGAAGCATGGAGGTGGAAACATCATTCTTTGGGGATGCTTTTCTGCAAAGGGGACAGGACGACTGCACCGTATTGAGGGGAGGATGGATGGGGCCATGTATCACAAGATGGTCAACAACGTCCTTCCCTCAGTAAGAGCATTGAAGATGGGTCGTGGGTGGGTCTTCCAGAATGACAACGACCCAAAACACACAGCCTGGGCAACTAAGGAGTGGCTCCATAAGAAGCATCTAAAGGTCCTGGTGTGGCCTAGCCAGTCTCCAGACCTGAACCCAACAGAAAATCTTTGGAGGGACCTGAAAGCTCGTATTGCCCAGCGACAGCCCTGAAACCTGAAGGATCTGGAGAAGGTCTATATGGAGGAGTGGGCCAAAATCCCTGCTGCAGTGTGTTCAAACCTGGTCAAGAACTACAGGAAATGTATGATCTCTGTAATTGCAAACAAAGGATTCTGTACCAAATATGAAGTTCTGCTTTTCTGATGTATCAAATACTTATGTCATGCAATAAAATGCAAATGAATTACTTAAAAATCATACAATGTGATTTTCTGGATTTCTGTTTTAGATTCTGTCCCTCACAGTTGAAGAGTACCTATGATAAAAATTACAGACTTCTACAAGTGGGAAAACCTGCAAAATCGGCAGTGTATCAAATATTTGTTCTCCCCACTGTAAAAGTCAAGATATCCGTAGCTTTTCCAATGTTTATTAAATCTGCAGCAGTCTGATGTTTTGCTTCACAACCACCAACATTGTCAAAACATTGTAGAAACCCTAGGCACGCGAATACATGTTTGCAATTGTAAACACCTGCACACAAATAGGTTTTACCCGTGCGAACGTAACCTGCGATTATTGGGGCTCCGTGCGATTATTGATACTCTGTGCATCAGCGCTAAGCCTCCGTGCATCAGCTCTAGCCTCTGTGCATCAGCTCTAAGCCTCCGTGAATCAGCTCTAAGCCTCCGTGCATCAGTTCTAGCCTCCATGCATCAGCTCTAGCCTCCGTGCATCAGCTCTAAGCCTCCGTGCATCAGCTCTAAGCCTCCGTGCATCAGTTCTAGCCTCCATGCATCAGCTCTAAGCCTCCGTGCATCAGTTCTAGCCTCCATGCATCAGCTCTAAGCCTCCGTGCATCAGCTCTAGCCTCCGTGCATCAGCTCTAGCCTCCGTGTATCAGCTCTAAGCCTCCGTGCATCAGCTCTAGCCTCCGTGCATCAGCTCTAGCCTACATGCATCAGCTCTAAGCCTCCGTGCATCAGCTCTAGCCTCCGTGCATCAGCTCTAGCCTCCGTGCATCAGCTCTAAGCCTCCGTGCATCAGCTCTAGCCTCCGTGCATCAGCTCTAGCCTCCGTGCATCAGCTCTAAGCCTCCGTGCATCAGCTCTAAGCCTCCGTGCATCAGCTCTAGCCTACATGCATCAGCTCTAAGCCTCCAGCCTCCGTGCATCAGCACTAGCCTCCGTGCATCAGCTCTAAGCCTCCGTGCATCAGCTCTAGCCTCCGTGCATTAGCTCTAGCCTCTGTGCATCAGCTCTACGCTGTGCATTAGCTCTAAGCCTCCGTGCATCAGCTCTAAGCCTCCGTGCATCAGCTCTAGCCTCCATGCATCAGCTCTAAGCCTCCAGCCTCCGTGCATCAGCTCTAGCCTCTGTGCATCAGCTCTAAGCCTCCGTGCATCAGCTCTAGTCTCCGTGCATCAGCTCTAAGCCTTCCATCAAAACAATGACACTCATCAGTGCCTGACAATCCTCAGACTACTTCTGACATTGTGTAAAAAGGCCTCTTTTAGAGTGTGTCCATATGTCAGAATCTTAATGTCGATAAGAAGTAAAAATTTAGTTGTGAGAAGTTCTTATTAAGGGATTTTCGCAAGTAATTAGGACCTAGCTAATTCCTATTCTCATATTTTCATTTATATCATTCCACTCAGCACGCAAATTCCAAAGTAAACGGTAATTTAGTAGGCTACTTTTGTTCGGACAAAAACTCTTAAGAATTATAGACTAAAAACTCAAGAATCAGAATTATTTTGTCATTCATTTAATATTGAATACCAAATCTAACAAAATCTAACTACACACAATGGCAACTTTATTAAGTACACCTATGTAATATTGGGAAGGCTCCTTTGTTTGTAGTGTTCCTACTTTTTGATATGCTACAGGCCTAGTGAAGTTGTAGTGTTTCAAAGAGAGCATACATTATATGTAGTAAGCTATAGTGTAGGCTATGTAATTATCAATAGATAGGTCGTAGTATTTTTCCATGGCTTCCCTATGGACTTTACCCACACATCTACTGCCTGAAGTTGCACATTAACCCTTTTGAATGCAAAGCACTAATCAACGGGCTTCCTATAAATTACTGTGATGGCTGTGAATAGCCTTGTCTCTTTAGGGATATTATTTGGGTATATATTATGAAATGTACTTGCAAAATATATTTTACTGTATTCGGCATGTATGTTATCATTAACAAAAAAACCAAGGTATGCTGTCATTTGACTTTTTAACGTTTTATTCATTTAATTTCTCAAAGTGACAGTGCCAAAATTCCACGTGGTGGAATGTATTTGGTTTTATACACAATTTTAAAAAGGCTTTCTACAAATGATTGTGACAAGATTCATTTTCAAATTATTGTCTTCATACTTTAAAACACAACTAGTACTGTTTACAGATTTTCAAAGATATTTTTTTGTATTTTTATTTGATCTGTCTTATGCCTTTTAAATAATATCATATTTGATGGGTTTTTGAGGTCGGCTAAATCCTGAGCATCCTCTGTTCCGTCTGACTATGGGCAGTTTTGTTGTGGGTTGCTCTCGATATGGTTGACCGGTGCCCCATTACTCCGTTCTCAGCCACTGAACTCTGTATCTCCTTGAAAGAGACTGTTGACCTCTCTGTGGCTTCTCTCAGAAGTCTCCTTGTTTGACCGCTGAGTTTTAACACTCTTTCCTTGGCTGAGCCTGGGAGGTGTGATGCATCTTCCAGTTCTTGGTTGTCGATTCAGCTGTGCTCAATGGGATATCCAACTATGTGGAGATTATTTTGTACCCTTTTCCTTGTTTATGCATTGCTATTAATTATTCTATTACTAAATTTTGTCACAAATTTTCTTTAGAGTTACAGCTCAAACAATGTGTTTTTTTCTCCAGAAAATCCAACAAATTGATTCAAAAGTGGGTACAGATGGTATGGTAACTGTGTCCTCATTGGGTCAAATTAATTTAATATGTAAAACCCCTTGAATGTTATTCATGTTAGCCAAGATAGTGTGTTTAGATAAAAAGATCATTATAAGAGAGGTCCCCTGGCTTCCCCTTCCTGAACCAAAACCAAAATAGTTGACTAAATGACACTCAAACATTTTCTTTAGTGTCCACAATTGCATAATGAAAATCCTAAAAGTATAGCATATGTCATATACTTTTACAGGCCTGTTCCCAAAAGAGTTGGGACTTTGCGTAAAATACGAATAAAAACAGAATGCATTGCTAGATGTCCCTCTTCTCTTTAGTCAGGAGAATGCAGCATCCATAATTCCCCAAAAATGTGTCAGACCACAGGACAGTTTTCCACCTTGCCTAAGAAAATCTTAAATGAGCTCGGGCCCAGAGAAGGCGATGGCATTTCTGGATCTTGTTTATATGGTTTCTTCTTTGCATGGTAGAGTTTTAACTTGCATTTGTGGATGTGGCAATGTACTGTGTTCACAGACAATGGTTTTTAGAAGTGTTCCTGAGCCCATGCAGTGATGTCCTCTACAGAATATTGTCTGTTTAATGCACTGCCATCTGATGGCCTGAAGATCATGGCCATCCAATATTAGTTTTCGGTCTTGTACTTCTGAAAGACTCATCCTCTCTGGGATCCTTTTTTATACCCAGTCATGTTACTGATTTGTTGTCAATTAACCTGAAAAGTGAGATATTCCTCCAGCATTACACAACTGTGATATGTTGTCTTTGTACCATGTTCTATTAAATATAGGATTTAAATGATTTGCACATCACTGCATTTTATTGGGGCAACAATAACTGAAAGAACCACTGTTATAGAAAGTTTTGTTCTTTTACAAAATAGTTTGCTTAAGTATTGGACACATGCACACATGAACATATTCAAAAACTGCATATTGTCTGTCAAAAGCATAGCTTTTTTTTCTTGAAACCCCTCCAAACAGCAGAGCACACTATCCATATTCATGTGATAGTTGCCAGAAGACATTTGTGTCTCCTGAAATAGCACTGAGAGAGGTTTTTGCACAGTGTACCCTTACCATAATGAGTAAAATTGTGATGTGAAGGCCGGTTTTGTTTTACTGAGACCTTTATGTCTTGCAGTTGGGTAAACATTTGTAAATAATTAGTTGGGGTCAAAATAATTACTCAGGGTCAAAGTATAGCAACAATAGGAGGTGCATAGTAAACATCTACAGTGATCATATTCATAATGTGGTTATCATGTAATTATTACATGGTTATTACTACTGCTACAATAATAATAATAACATGTGTGTGTGTCTCTGTGTGTTTCTGTGGGTGTGTGTGTGTGTTGGGGGGGCGTCTGTGGGTGTGTTCTGAGCCAACGTTACTATCTAGTTGTCTGTCACATTCATAGGTTCTAGTTTTACGACTTCTAATAAATTTTTTGACAGTTTGCTACAGCATGAAAACGTTTCTGTAGTAACAGGTCATGTGCATTTTAATGTGGATTAAAATTAATTAACCTTTTCTGCAGTGTTTGATGAATTTTTTGCTACATTTCAAGTGGAAATGACTTACTTTCGAAGCCGTTTACGACTTTAGAACATTATGATTACCAGGAGGGGGCAGCAAACACCAAACATATGCTAATGCAGGCAACATGCTGATCACGCATGGACCATACATGGATTAAAAAATCTAACAAAATCAAAGAAATACTGTTTGAAACAAAAATGCTAATATTATGCAAATACACAAATAGAGTAGGGTAGAGTATTACAGTAAATGTTTTAAAGTAGGCCAGCACAATATACTTATGTTTTATAAGTATATTGTGTTATAAAACGTATGTTTATAAAACCACACAAATATGAGATTGTGATGTGAGATCATACCTGATTCCAATAACAATAAAAAGGACCTCACAATAATGGTGTAAAGATCACTCCAGGGAATTTACAGGAAATTTCCAGCCAGCCATTTTCACATGCTATGTTTCTATTAACCTAACTCAGTTTCAAGTCTGTGATATTTTTGTTTACATATGCAAAGCCAGTGTGTATTTCCTTTGAAATGTCTTATGTCAATTACAATAGCTGGATACAATGATATCACAACTTCAAAAAAGCTGTGTGCAAAGAGTACAGTAGAATGCTGAATAAACATAAAGTGGCATTTGAAAGTTAAAGCAAATGTTAACTTGCAGATAATATGGTAGGATATCAAAATGTGTTTTGCAATAAAATCATGTGCCTCCTATTGAATTCCAAAATAATTTGCCAGTCATCATTTATTATATAATCAGCTTCAATCATAATTTCTGGCAATAAATAAACTTAAACAAAAGAAAAATCCACCCCTTTTAAATGGATACAAAATTATTAGATATGTAGAACATTTCTACATCTGCCAATATTTTTTAGTAAAAAAAAGTTCACTGTTAAGACTAGATGCTTTTAAACACCTAAACCTGCAGCAAATGGGCTCCCACCAGTTTTTAGGAAGTGGAACCTTGACTTTGCTGAAGTACTGAAAATGACCATAAATAGAAAAAGATATACTCTAACGGCACTGCAAGTTTTCGAACACCCCCATTTTTCCTGGTTTTATTGACATTTTTATTAGGTTCAGTTTAAATTTAAACAAGTCCAATGAATAACCTGAAATGGTACACAGCTAAGTGGTAAACAAAGAGATTAAAAAATAAAACTTTAGGTTAACTGAAAAATAATGTAACTACTTGTGGAGCATTAGGAGTAAATTAAGCCTTGAAAGTTGATCTTAACAATTCCTACAGGTGTCCCGACTTTGGTGGATTACCTACACACCATCTGTATGTATAAAAGTCGTCTCAAAGGACAACAACTTCAAGAACAGCTTGACACTGTTTCAACTGACATATGACAGTAAGAAAGCCTTCAGTAAGATGGTAAAATAAGACGCGTGCCTGGGCCATGAAGCAACACCAGTGGACTACTGAAGACTGGAAGTAGGTCTTATGGACAGATTGACATTTTCAGTTCATCATGTAGGGTACTTGTACGCCATCAAGTAGGCGAAGGAATGGTTCCTCAGTGTGTTACACCAACTGTCAAACATGGAGGAGGAAGCAGGATGTTCTGGGGCTCTTTTGCTGGATCCAGAGTCGGTGACTTGCACAGTGTTAGGGGCACACTGAACCGAAATGGTTTCCACAACATTTTGTAGAAACATGCAATACTCTGGGATACGTCTAGTTGGTCAGGGCTTCATCCTACAGCCATATAAGGACCCAAAACATATGTCCAGGTTACTGTATGTCAGAACTGACTTTGAAGATAAGTCTTCATGTTATCTGAAACTTAGTGCAGAAAGAACACAAATGACGCAAACACTGAGCTAGATGGTTACAATGTATTTAGGGATGGGAAAAGGATGGGAAAAGATGGAGGTGTTGCCATTGTTAGACATTTTCCCCTTTTGATCCATGGACAAAATAAAAAAACAGAGAGTCAGGGTTGAACATCTTTATTAGCATGAGTCTATAAATCTTACAATGTTCTCCAGCAGATGAAGGATAAACACAGTTTTTTATGTCAAAACTCAGAGGTGGCGGTCAATAATCATATATCCAACCATTGGTTCTCAGACCCCTAAACAGACCCCATTGGTTCTCAGACCTTTTTTTTTTTATTTGACCCAGCTAATTGTTAAACCAAGCCTGATCTAAAAGGAACATACAAAGTCAAGTTGATTGAAGTGTAAAGCCACCTTGATGAAATTCATGCTCACAGTCAGATGTTATTCAGTCAGATGATGATTTATAACATCTTTTGTACCTCTGTCATATCATGTTTGCCTTCACAGCCCTTTGACCTGATTTCTTTTGATAGCCAAACTGAGTCAATATAACAACTGCTGTAAATGTAATGATTCAGCGTTCTGCTTCTTTAGACCTGGGCAAAGATTGTTGCTTCAACGTCATTGATTAAGCCTAGATTAATTAAGCCTGAAAGGCTGGACCATCACTTTAATACAAAGGTAATTACATTTGAACTGTAAGCGACACTGTCATTTCAACAAGAAAAGAAGTGCTAGGGATCAAGGATTACTGTATCAGCAGAGCATACCCCTGCCTTAGTCTATAATGGCATATGGGGCTCTGAAAAATCAAGGGACTCTGTGGGTGTGTTTCTGTTGCCAGGGAGCATGATTTTCTCTAATTAGGCTAGGGTTTAAACAGCGTGTGAGGCAATTAGAGACCAAATGTCACACACTCATGCTGTAATTTACTCAAAAAAGCCTGTTGAGATGGCATCAGCTTTCCAATTCTGTGAGATTCCCCACCCTCAGATATACAGAATGTCAACTGTGACTCAGTCAGAGAAATTGCACAAAACCCTGCTTATGTAAGGGTTTGTGGAGCACCTGCTATACTATGCAGGTTTTGGTCTGAAATCAAATAAAAATACACTTTATACAGTAATGAGTGCAAGATACTGGAGAGAGGGAAACAAGAACAGAGAAAAGTATAGACAGATCCTTGATAAAAACCTACTCCAGAGTGCACAGGACTTCTGACAGGAGTCCTGAGCAAGAGTGGCTTTGGGACGTCTGTGAATGTTGTTGATTGACCCAGCCAGTGCCCGTACTAGAACCTGTGCAAACATCTTTGGAGAGACCTGAAAATTTTGGTTCTCCATCCAACAGGTGGTCGATTTTCACTGTTATGCTGATGACACACATATTTTATTTTAGTTATATATTTCAATGAAGCATGGAGTAGCCCCAAAATTAGCTACATTGGAAGCATGCGTTTCAGATATTAGGAAGTGGATGACAGAGAATCTCTTGCTCTTAAACTCAAGGAAAACAGAAATGCTCATTTTAGGACCCAAGAAACAAAGAGCATTGTTAGTAGATCTCACTGTGAACCTCGACGGCTGCATGGTCGTATCCCAAAAAACTGTAAAAAACCTTGGCGTTACCCTTGACCCTGACCTCTCCTTTGATTAACATGTAAAATATGTCTCAAGAGTTGCTTATTTTCATCTTCGAAACACTGCAAAAATTAGAAAATTTCTATCAAAAACTGATGCAGAAAAATTCATCCATGCTTTCGTTACTTCTAGACTAGATTACTGCAATGCTCTTCTCTCTGGTTATCCAGACAAATTAATAAATAAACTTTAGTGCAGCACACGGCTTTCGTCGCCACTGGGATGCCCTCCCTCCAATGCCTTTCGGGGGAAGAGTCACTGGCTTGTTGTTGTCTATTGCGCACTTTTGCAATTGGGCTGTACGCTGCTGGCAATACTCGGCCCTCATTCAGGGGGGTTGCGGTTGGTGGGTGTCCCTTTGGTTGATGCCTGGCAATATGGGTGGATTGATTTACTGCCTGTTGGGCCCTGTCCGGGGCCTCCCCCGGGCAGGGCCACAGTGTCGCCGGACCCCCCCGTCTCAGTTCCAAAGTGTTACGCTGCTATACTATTGTGCTGGGGGATATGAGGAATGCACTTTCTAACTTTTCTCAGTCTCCTCCAGTTTTAAACTTTAGGAGGACATGAGGTCCTGGTCCACACCTGCAGAGTACCTTGTTTGGGGGGCCCGTTGCTGTCCCTGTCCTTGTCCACCTGGTCATACTGTTGACCTAGTCTAAAATCAAATAGACTCTGGATTTAGCCCAGAGAAATGTATTAATTATTCCAATTGGACTCTTAATATCTCACCTGGCACAACCAGAAGAGGACTGGTCACCCCTCTGAGCCTGGGTCCTCTCAAGGTTTCTTCCAAAAATGTCGGCCTTCTTAGGGAGTTTTTCTTAGCCACTGAAATTCAACACTACTGTTGTTTGCTCCTTGGGGTTAAAGGCTGGGTGTCTCTGTAAGGCACTTTGTGACAACAGCTGTTGTAAAAAGGGCTTTATAAATACATTTGATTGATTGATTGAACCTGACATAGCTTGAAAGGATCTGCAGAGAATAATAGGAGACATTTGGCTGTAATCACTTAATTCCACCCCTTTAATTCCATCCCAACTTAATTACGTGCAACCTCGTTTCTGAATAGTTTGCGACGCTGTGTAACAGAGAAATAATAACAGAATGCTGAGGTGTAAATCATTTAAACCCAATATTCAACAGAAAAAAGTACAAAGACAACATATCAAATGATGAAACTGAAATGTTTTATTGTTCTTTGAAATAGTATGGCCACTTTGAATTTGCAGCCAACACGTTTCAAAAGGAGCAACAGGGGCAATGAAAGACTTGTGTAATACAGCAAAATAATCTCACAACTAATTAGGTCAATTGGCAACAGGTCAGTAACATGATTGGGTATAAAAAGAGAATTCCATAGAGAATGAATCTTTCAGAAGTAAAGGTGGGGAGGGTTCGCAATTTGACACGAGCCACATACCTAAATACCATTGCATAGCAAGACTTGAATGCATGATTTACTATAAATATTTTAAATGTACCCTTATTGAGACCAGTGATATGTTCATTAAATGATTACAGACTTGTAATGACTTTGTTGATAGGCAGTGCCCAACATAAGAACTGGGAGAGTAAAGTCTGTAAACAACAAAGCATACAAACATGATTTAAAGAACAAATATGAGGCAAAAGTACAGACTGTCACCCTTTATTTCTGGATGTTTCAACTAGGTATATTTTACCAACCAAGAATAGCAGCATATTCTGAGTTCAACCCTCCCATTTCATACGAGCATAAGTATTGGGACAATTCAAATTAAAACAAATATAAGGAACATAAAAGCTTGTATTCATTTCATATCCCTTGCATGCAACACTAAAGTGTTTGTATTATCCTTTGAGATGCTTTGCCAAGCCTTTACTGTAGCCATTTTGAGCGGTTGCTTGTTGAGGTGGTATGCTTTGAATCCTCTGTAGTATCTCAAAACGTTTGCCTTCCCATTTTGAAAGGTTCACCCTGGTCTCATCACTACATTCTTTTTAAGTTTAGGTTTCTGTCCACTTTATGTGGATCATTGTTTGTGTGTGCTGTGTGACATTGCGGTTCTCGGTTGGTGGTGCACTTTTGTTTTTAGTAGTGATGGAAAAATCAAGGCTTTCTGAAGCATTCAAGGCTTTTGTCCAAATGGGCTGAAAAACGGTTCATTGTCTCGAGGCTTTTGAACTCAATATACAGTGGCGCCACCTACTGGTCAGGAATAAATATCACATGTTTAATGTTAGTAAAGATGTATTTTCCACAGTAGCCTACAGGACTTCATAGTGCGGTGGTTAGATGTGCGCTTTGCAAAGGGGAATTAGGAGTGTAGCGATATACCGGTAGGGGTGTGCTCTGCATGTCCCTGTTGCCGTTTCACCGCTTTTCCTTCCTTGGACCACTTTTGATGAACACCCCACAAGGGCTGCAGTTTGGGCGATGCACTGACCGAGTCATCTAGTTCTTTAAAAGACCGCTTGAGTTCTCAACATTGCTGAGTTGATTAAAGACAACCTTTCAATGATCTTGGCTATAAAAGGGTTATTTGAAACAGGTCTATATTTGTTCAATATAGATGCATCCAGTGTTTTCTTTTTTAATCAAGGCTTAATGGCAGCTGTTTTTAGTGACATTGGGAAAATGCCTGATTGAAGAGAGTCATTAACTATTTGCTGCAGATCCATTGTTATATTTAAAACTTTGCTGACAAACGGGGTCTCAAACTTGATTAGAGCATCGAGGACCTAGGACTCGAGATTTAGTGACTTGACTATAACTTATTTCTAGTTCGATTTTGGATCAATGTGTTGGTGCCCTGACCAATTAAACCTCTTAAAGCTTTTCAAGTTTTTCAGAAGAAATAGTGCATAAACAGGGCCCAGCTCAATTCAAAGATGGGTGGTACTTTCTGTTCATTTTAGAATTAATTCATATCTTTCTGAAAAATTGCATGTGAAAATGCTTTTACAGACTACCTATTAGTACTGTTAAATTAGGCAATTTATTGCATTGTCCAGTAGGTTTTCTGTTTATTCCTGATAATCAAAACTACAGGGCTAGAGGAAATAAGAGGCAGTGAGTTTTCAAATTGGCACATGACATGTTTACATCTTTCCCTATTAATAAAGACAAACACTCCAAGTGATTTAATAGATTCCGTATATAACCAGTGCTTACAGTGTACAGGTGAATGACTAACTTATGAATTAAAAATGCTTGTAAGCGGAAGCTCAGCATCCCCAAGAATACAGATTATTTTCAAAGTAGAAATGCTGTTGACAACTTTAAATCTCAGGGACCGTTGACATAGGTCCTTCTCAAAGATGGCATCAAAGAAGAAGTCCTCATTAAAGACAGGGTTATGCCTCTCCCTGATGACTGTGCTGCGCTGCTTCTGGGACTTTCCAGGCACCAGGGAAAGGCTGACACTGCAGTTGATCCTTTTAGGGTCCACCGTCCAGGTGTAAAGGCCCTCAACATTGATGAGTCGCACCCGCAGTCTCCGATTTTCAGGACTGTATTCTGTGGCGAGTCGCAGGGTGCCGTCCTTCCCAATAGGGACCACGCTCTCCGCCATCACCCTTTCCCTGTGGAGAACCAAGTCTATAGGGAATATTGAGGCAGAAACCAGACAGAAGCTTGGTGAAAAGCCCCCTGATGTCCACCCAATGACATTCCGGCTGTGATCATGTATGCCGTCGGTCAACAGCGAGTTGTTTCTGGACACCGCAGTCTTCCGTATGTTTCTGGGGAGAAGCCTTTTATAATTGAATGTTTTCAACAGGGCAGACTCAGGTGGGGACCTCCTCAGGCATGGGGAAGTGAACGGGGAGAACTCAGTTGATTTGGTGTCACTGTCTAGGTTGCTCTTTCTGTGAAGGATATAACCTCTGGGGCTGAGGGTGTGGAGACTAAATGAGCAAGGGGAGGAAGATGGGAAGGTAAACGGGGAGACCCTGGAGCAAGTGTAGGACCTGCTCCTGGGAAGCAGAAGTGGTATACCACAGGAGCCTGGATCAGTGTGGAACAGAGACTCTTTCCTCCTGGTATGTGGACTCTCCAGCAGGGTACAGAAGCCATAGCAGGTATGGGCTTTGGCAATGTGGTGCAGGGAGAGTGCTGCCTGACTGTTAGGGTCTGCATTGGTAGTCTCATCACTACAGTTATGGCCCACGTGAACAGTCTCCACCTGGATGATGTGTGGGCTAATAGTGAACTCTTCTGCTGAGGCTTCACTTTTGGGGCTCCCCCTCTTTTGCTCACACAGGGATACTTTGATGATGGGGGCCTTGCAACTCGACGCTGTACCCTTCACCTCCCGGAAAGATGTGATCTTAGGTGGGACAGAAAACTCTGGGATAATGTCTGGGGTTATAATGTTAGGACATAGGGAAAGTCTCTGATGTTTTCCAGTTTTCTCTCTAAACATGTCTTCGATCCAGAAGCTATAAGTTGATTCTCTCCACAGACAGACTGATGTTCACCACCCACATGATCCCGACAGGGCTTGAAAACATTAGATTGCACAAATCAAAAAAAGGCAATAAAAATAACATTAGGAGAAAAAAATAAACCTTATATTTAAAACACTGAAAAAGGGGTAATGATGATGTAGTAAAGCTTACCTTTGGTGAACGAGATGTGAGTAAATCCAACACTTGCCTTACCGATGGACTTGGGAAATAACCATGGTAGTCATAAATGTCCTCAACGCGATGTCTAAGACCCTTCACCAGTAGCAGGCTCAGGCTCAACTGACAGAGGGTTCCACGCTGTTTTAATATCTATGTGTGATGGGGAGGAGACTAAAAAAACATTCACACACCCTGCAGGGCTCTGACAGTTCTCTCCCTCTCCCCCTGTTCCCATGGAGACACTCAAGTTACAACAGAACGCTGCGTGCAGCGGGGGAAAGGTCAGACAGATAAGCTAACAGAACTACTTAAAAAGTGTACATTTGTTTTATTTTAGGGTGTTTGGTTTTCCATTTATGAAGATAAGAGGGGGAACGTAACCTTGGTGTGTTCACACAAATACTGTAGATGTTGGAGAGGTTTTAAAGCAAAATGTCTTTCAAACAAATGCCATAGGTTAGGTTGTGCTTATTTTGTTATAGAAAGGGTGATAAGTACATTTTAAAATAATATTTGTTTGTGAAAAGTGTGTGTGTGTGTGTGTGTGTGTGTGTGTGTGTGGATGTGTGTGTGTGTGTGTGGGTGTGTATATTTTTTTAGATACATACATCGTACATAGTTTATTTTTCTCATCCAAATCTCAAAGTAGTCCATACAATGTGTTTTTACGGTAATGAAAAATTTAGTAAATGCTTCTTTGCCAAAGAGAACTTCATACATGACTTTTAGATGTCTGTGGTGGATTCAGCATACTGTATCAGAGGTTGTCTCGTCAGCCTTTCCTTATGCAATGCAAGTAGGCAGACCTAGATCTATTGAGGTGGGGATCCTTGGAAGTAAGGGACAGCGCCCTTGGTTTAATCAGGGAGACGTTTAAACATACATGTGAAAATGATCATGCAGATCAGTACAAACATTAAAAGAAATTTGAAATTGGCACTCCACATGAAAACGGTTGTCAAGCCCAGCCCTACTTCTTCGATTACTTTCTATGAGCTTTGGTACACTTCAATGCACACATGGTGGGCTGAAGGGAAGGGGACCATTTGGTTTTAGCCTATATAAGAGGCAGTCAGTTAACACACTGCCTATGTGTTAATACACTGTAGCCAACAGATGGCAGTATCTAGCTATGTAGAAAACAACATTGGCCAAGTTGAGAAACTTTGGTATGTTATTGCCGGCTGTTGTCTTTTCACCATGGATTAAGTTATTATCAAGTTTCAAACAATCCTACACCCCCTACCATAAAGCACTTTATGCATCCCCTCACTGATTAATGTTGGTCCATAAAAACTCTACCTGGCCTATATAAGGGGATATATATATTACAATATAACTGATACATTAACTTTGATATGTTGAAGAGACAATACAATGTATCTTATAGAGGGAGTGGTGTAAAAGATCACACATGACTGTCTGTTTTGACTAGATACTGACAGTTTCAGCCACCCAAAACCTCTGCCTTTAAAAACCTCCAGCTGTTAAATTTTAAACTGGTTGTATTGTGTACTTATAGTATATTTTTGGGCAGTGCAATTTGTTTCATGCATAGTTCACCAGAAGGAGCTCGGAATGTTTTTTGTGTGCCAAACAACACATTAGTATGTCACAGTGTGTATTGAAGGGTTATGTTATATTGATTGCACATTTGTGTGTGGTCGCAGTTGTCCGTATTTGATAGAGGATGTCTTTCAGTGATGTGCAGATTATATCTGCAGATGTACTGATGAATGTCCAAAGTGTCAAAATGTTTTCCATAATCTGAAAGACTACATTCCTACAGTACTCTGACCCAGTCCCGCCCCATACCCGGGCAAAATGAATTATTGGTTTTCACATACAGCTAACTTACTTTATGCAGCACAATGGTTTATCAAGACCCAGGTTGGATTAACACTTTTTCTGAAGTAATCTTATAAGTTTGTTTTGCACCATACAGGCTAACAAAGAGAATTTGAAAGAAACTGGGAGCTCAAAATACTCAAAGAGGATCAACTAGTTACCAATGTCTTGGTGAAACACATTGAAATATGGCTTTAAAAATGTATTTAAATTTCCTACCTGCATTTGGGTCACAGAAATTATATTGACCAAATTACCCAAGATTTACTTCTCGTTCAGATATATCCTTCTCTTTTAGATATCTTTCAGATCAATCGGATAGCCCTATCAGCGGCATTTCAAGCTAATTGTTGAGTGAGTTTACTGTAAATTCATAACACTGTTACACTCACCTCTTCTAAATGGGCAATTGAACTGAGATCAATTTACAATCCGAGTGACACGGTACCAGTGAAACCGATTAGCAACGTGTTGTTACTAATCTTTCAATAATAACTACAGTCTCAATGCCCTTTGGAGAACCAGGACTTGATTAATTTCCACGGGAACTCAGCCCTTGCTTTGCAGCATTGCCTTGCAGAGGCAGTTGTTGAGTGTTTTGCGTGATGTATGCATTGGATTTATTCAACATTAACGTGTTGGCCATGCCCCCCATTTACATACTTCCCCCACTGTTTGGGGGAAACGGACATGTTCTTTGCTTAGGTTACACATTGTCATTCAGAGCAATTTGGAAGAAAAAGTAACTATTTTCACTACTAAATCTATTTATATTTATCATATTTGTCAGAAAATATCCAGAAACGATTTAACCGGTCATCTGCTTCACAAGACATTCATTCCTTGACAATGTTCCAACCATTGGAGCTATACAAAAGGAACAAACTGGATAACCCCATCTGCAACATTTCCACCTAATTGTGGAGTACGGCACAGATAGAGACAGTTATTTATTTTTTTACAAACAATAGGCATAATTAACGTTCGTAAAGGAGCACAATATAGTTGGCATGTACAGTGGATATAAAAAGTCTACACACCCCTTTTAAAATGCCAGGTTCTTGTGATGTAAAAGAATGAGACAAAGATAAACCTTTTTCACCTTTAATGTGACCTGTACCGTGATCAGTTCAATTGAAAAACAATCTGAAATCTTTGAGGGCGAAATAAATTAAATAAAAACCTCACAACAACATGGTTGCATAAGTGTGCACACCCTTATAAATTAATACTTTGTTGAAACACCTTTTGATTTTATTACAGCACTCTTGTCTTTATGGGTAGGAGTCTATTAGCATGGCACATTTTGACATGGCAATATTTGCCCACACCTTTTTTTTGCTCCAAATCTCCTGTGCATAGCCCTCTTCAGATCACCCCACAGATGTTCAATTGGATTCTGGTCTGGGCTCTGGCTGGGCCATTCCAAAACGTAAATCTTCTTCTGGTAAAGCCATGCTTTTGTGGATTTGTATGTGTGCTTTGGGTCGTTGATGTGCTGAAAGGTGAACTTCCTCTTCATCTTCAGCTTTCTTATCGGACGCCTGAAGGTTTTGTGCCAAAATTGCCTGGTATTTGGAACTGTTCATAATACCCTCCACCCTGACTAAGGCCCTGGTTCCTGCTGAAGAAAAACAGCCCCAAAGTATGATGCTGCCACCACGATGCTTCACTGTGGGTATGGTGTTTTTTGGGTGATGTGCAGTGTTGTTTTTGCATCAAACATACCTTTTGGAATTATGGCCAAAAAGTTCAACCTTGGTTTCATCAGACCATAAAACATTTTCCCACATGCTTTTGGGGGACTTGATGTTTGTTTTTGAAAACTTCAGCCGGGCTTGGGTGTTTTTCTTTGTAAGAAAAGGCTTCCGTCTTGCCACACTACCTCACAGCCCATTCATACATAGGAGATTGTTGTCACATGTAGCACACAGCCAGTACTTGCCATAAATTCCTGCAGTTCCTTTAATGTCGCTGTAGGCCTCTTGGAAGCCTCCCTGACCAGTTTTCTTCTCATCTTTTCATAGATTTTGTCTCTGTTGTGCCATATTTTCTCTACTTGATGATGACTTTCTTCACTGTGTTCCATGGTTTATTTAATACTTTGGAAATTATTTGTACCTGTCTCCTGACTGATATCTTTCAACAATGAGATCCCTCTGATGCTTTGGAAGCTCTCAGCAGACCATGGCTTTTGCTCTGAGATGCAACTAAGAAAATGTCAGGAAATTCCTACTAGAACATTTTCAAGAATTTTATTTGTAAATATTCAGAGTCACTTTTAATGATGGCAGGTGTTTAATGACTTCTATTTAAAATGTGATTGGTTAATTCTGAACACAGCCACATCCCCAGTTATAAGAGGGTGTGCACACTTATGCAACCAGGTAATTGTAAGGTTTTTATTGTTAATTTTTCCCCCTCGAAAATGTTAGTTTGTTTTTCAATTGAATTGTTCACATTATATGTCACATTAAAAGTGGAAAAAGATCTGAAATTATTTATCTTTGTCTCATTCTTTTGCATCACAAAAGCCTGACATTTTAACAGGGGTGTGTAGACTTTTTATATCCATTGTATACACAAAATGAATAATTAAATTAAATGATTAAATAATGTCTAGAGGTCCACATATAAGTCATAAGTTTCCTATTAATTGTCAAAGATATATGGCAGAAGATTTAAAGTAATGGTTTAGTACATTTTGAAAAACAACAAAAACTGTTTGAGTATTAATATACTTACATTTATGAATATACATTTCCCCAAGATTATATAAATTTTCATGACAATTTCTATCTTCTTATCTTCCATTATTATACCAAAAGTTATATTATCTCTTGGAAAATGCATAATTAGAAATATTTTTGTATCTGACCAATCATACATAGCACAAAAGGTATTACTGTATATACAGTAGAAGAACAGATGATCTGTTGTTTCAACATCCGTATTGCAGAAAATACAGTTACTATGATAAAGATTAAATCTACATCTAAGAAATTCACATGAGGGATATATATATATATATATATACACTGAACAAAAATATAAAAGCAACACTTTTGCTTTTGCCCCCATTTATCATGAGCTGAACTCAAAAATTTAACTTTTTATAAGTACACAAAAGTCTTATTTCTCTCAAATATTGTTCACAAATCTGTCTAAATCTGTGTTATTGAGCACTTCTCCTTTGCTGAGATAATCCACCTCACTGGTGTGGCATATCGAGATGCTGATTAGACAGCATGATTATTGCACAGGTGTGCCTTAGGTTGGCCACAATTAAATGCCACTCTAAAATGTGCAGTTTCACTGTATTGGGGGGGCCTGGGGGGGGGGGGGGGGCTGGGGGGGGGGTCCGAAAACCAGTCAGTATCTGGTGTGACCACCATTTGCCTCACGCATTGCAAAACATCTCCTTCACATAGAGTTGATCAAGTTGTTGATTGTGGCCTGTGGAATGTTGGTCCACTCCTCTTCAATGGCTGTGCGAACTTGCTGGATATTGGCAGGACCTGGAACAAGCTGTCGTATACGCCGATCCAGAGCATCCCTAACATGCTGCATGGGTTACATGTCTGGTGAGTATGCTGGCCATGCAAGAAATTTGATGTTTTCAGCTTCCAGGAATTGTGTAAAGATCGTTGCAACATGTGGCCGTGCATTATCATGCTGCAACATGAGGAGATGGTTGTGGATGAATGGCACAACAATTGGCCTCAGGATCTCGTCACAGTATCTCTGTGCATTCAAAATGCCATCAATAAAATGCACCTGTCCATACTATAACACCACCGCCACCATGGGCCACTCGATCCACAACATTGACATCAACAAACCGCTCACCCATACGACGCCAAAAGACTGCCATCTGCCCTGTACAGTGAAAATCAGGATTCATCCATGAAGAGAACACCTCTCCAAAGAGCCAGACGCCATCGAATGTGAGCATTTGCCCACTCAAATCGGCTACGACGACAAACTGCAGTCAGGTCGAGACCTCATTGAGGACGAAGAGCATGCAGATTAGCTTCCCTGAGACTTTGTTGCAACATTTATTTTTCTCCCTAATTAAATTGACTTCATCCAGTCTATTGGCTTTATTTGCCTGTTTTCCAAATAAATATATACGTTTCTGAACCTATATTTCACATATTCTTATTTACTGCTATATGAAATTACTTTGTTATTCCCGACAACCTCTGAAATTATAGCATTATAATGCAAGTGATGTGCATAACATTTCCAATAACCTTTGTTCCCGAGGATAAACAATAGGGGGCATCAATGTCAAACCAATGATAAAATGATCAGAGTTTAACCAGAAATCTATCCTAGATTTACTGTACACGTCAGGTCCAATTCTGTGGGGCTTACCACACGCCACGGATCCATCAGAGAATGCGAATTACAGAGGTCAGATAGAGATGTATTATAATGGTGACTATCAAATCTAGAGGGTGAATGCTTTAGCTAATCATACTGAATCGTCTAACACACCATATTAAAATCTCCCCCTAAAACAATATTTTCAGTCAGGTATCTTTTTTTGTATCCTTAATAATGTCACTGATTTCAAAAATCAAACCCCTATTCTGATTCATATTATGAACTGGTATACATTCACTAATATGACAAATGAGTCGTCTATAGAAAATACACACATTATCCAGTGTCCCTCCCCTCCCCACCAAAGATGTTTTCAGTTTCCCTGGGCAATTATTAAAAAGAATAGCTGCACCTGAATTCAATCAAATCATTAAAGAACAAGCAAGCCCAAAGCTAGTAAACAATCACCAATTATTGCAGTAGCTGGCTTTAAGCTAAACAATTAGCTGCTGCTTCAAGAAAATAAAGTTAAGGCAGCGTCCCACCTGAACATACAAAACAATATCCTTCCTTATAAAAGAAGCATTTTAAAACATGAACATACAAAAACATACAAAAAGAATTCAAAAAACATACAAAAATATTATCCTTCCTTTTAAAATAAGCATTTTAAAACATTAGTTGATACCAAACTGCACCAAAAACTAAGCATGTAGCTTTGTGGTTAATGTGTATGAATGCTTTGTCCATTATATAGCCTGTGGCACCAGATAGTATGCGTATTGACCTGTTGCTCTCGCCTGCCTGACTTCTGGCCATAGCCATGCACGTGCTTCTTTGTTGGCTACAGACAGATCCTCTATGTTTATGTTAAGATCTTCAAAAATCGATAAATTCTTTGTCAGTTGCGAGTATTTATCCCTGTAGTGTCTCATGGAAAACTGCATGATCACTTGACGACTACTTCCCTCCTTTTTCCCAAGCTGATGCTCTGTATCCATCTTCTTGGCCCACTTAGGAGCAATTTTAGCCAGAATTAGTGTGATCCTTTTGTGGGTGTTTTTGTTTTCTTCATTCAATCCTCAAAGACAGAGGTTCCAAAGCCATTTATAGTGTTCATTCTCCATCACTTTTTTTTCAAATCTACAAACTATTTAATTCTGAAAAGTTATTTTTCTAATCATGCGACCTTAGATTTGCTTTGCTTGATTTCTTTAGCATTGAATTCCACAGTATTAATTACCTCTGGATTCATGATTCTGATTGATTCAGTTGTGAGCCAAAATCCTGCACCATTATATTAAGATTGTTCATTGCAGCAAGTATGGTATTTGGATACTTCGGCAACATCTTTTAGTTTCTTGCTTGGAACAGGAATTCTGGTTGGAGAAGGTCTTACTTTTTGAGAAGGTCTTACATTTTGGTGGACTGTACTTTTTGAGGAGGCTGAAGTAGGCCCGTCTGTCCTCCAAGATTCTTGTGAACTTTTACTTACACACAATCTTACTGCACAATCGAGAGCATTCTGACTAACTGTGCCACAGTGTGGTTTAGCGGTTGCTCCGTAGCCGACTGGAAGGTCCTGCAACAGGTGATGAAAACCGCCCAGCACATCATTGGTGCCCAGCTCCCAGCCATCGTAGACCTCCAGCGCAAGCGGTGTCTGCACAGGGTGCACGGCATCATCAGGGACCCTTTACATACAAGCCACAAACTGTTTGCCCTCCTACCATCAGGCAGGCGGTACAGGTCTCTTCGTTCCTGCACCAGCAGGCTCAGGAACAGTTTCTTTCCATCTGCTGTAACCCTGCTGATCCCTAAACACCCCCGCCCCCATGCTTCTCAGGAACCTTGTTGCACTACTCACTTTGTACTACAAGACTCTGACATTGCCTTGCAAAGTCTTATAAGGTAGTTTTCAGTTGTTACATGTATGTGTCTACCGTGGGAACCTCCCTGCTGCTATCTCAGCTTATGCTATCTTACTCCAATTTGCCTCAATTGCACATTTAGAATGCCTTTTAGAATTTTCATGTGTACCCACACAATTATTTATCCCACGTAACACTATAATACACTATAATTCCTAATACTTGTACACTTATCTCAATTAACTGTGTGTCGGATACAGCGTATAGTCATGAGATCGCATTGGCTCCATGGAAAGAGTTGAGGGATTTGGCATGGCAGAGCATTTTTTTTTTTTTTACACAGACCAAAAAAAAATAAGGCCAGGTGTATACTTCTTTAAATATTCAAACAGACAGTGACACAAATAAACTTCAAGAAAGTATTGTAATGTTAAAAGTCAGGACAAACAAACAGAGCTTTTGGGAATACGTGCGCTCAGTTCGCCATCTTGTCGGAAGTTGGGTAGATTGCGCACCTGATGTGTAAATCTGAAGGTTGTCATTTCCACAACCCAGAGGAGAGGAAGCCTAGTGGCCGGCAATGGAAGAATATGGAGTAAGACTGGGATGACATTCTGATTTTCTCATACGAAACATCTGATCTCAATACTGTTTTCTGTTGGGTCGAAATTGTTATGATTTGTTCTGAAATTGGCACCCTTTGTCTTAGTTCAAAAAATGAAAGGAATGCAGGGCAAATGTTGTTATTACACAAGCGCACTTGCACAGTTTGCGTTTCCTAATAGAAACATGCTAGAGTGAAGGATAAATGAGGTATATTGTTGTTTTAATATTTACCACTATTTATAAAATATATTTTGCTTTTAATTAACATTGTGTGGAGATGGGGGGGGGGGGGGGTCACTGTAGTTGCCGTTTTCATATTTTTTTTTATTAATTGAGAGAGGTCTCAAATATCACATTAATTTGTCCCCTGTGATATTACAATAGGAATATGTATGGGCTGTGCTTTTTGAACAGGCAAAGACTACAGAAACTCTATGGTCAAAGATATAGGCTGGATGGATGTCTTTATGGAGTCCGAGTGTGTGACGCGCTTTCTTTTGTCTGCGCCCAGAAATCTGTCCATGTTGCCATGTTTTAATCTCTTAGGTCGTTTAGGATCCTCTGAACGAGGAGGGGCTTGGTACGGTGGAAGCAGGACACTGCTGCTGCTTACAGTGAATGGTTGTGTGTGTGAGTGAGCAAGAAACAGAAAGAGAGAGAGCGTGTGTGCGTGTGTGTGTGTGTATGTGTGGGGGTGGGTGTATGTAGGGTACTACATTCAAGTCAGCTCGCCTGCTCCAACGATTGACAGATTTCAGGTAGGATTTCACGTTTTTTTCTTCCAACGTGTTTTTAACACTTACGCTTTAGATTGGTATGTACGCTGCCTGACTGCTGCGTGATATGTTTTTTACGTTATTTGATACGAGCGCTAATGCATTCGAAATAATAAAATTGTATGTTCAGTTGTTCTGTTTTACTTTCGCACTCAGAGATGGGTTTTATGTATATATGTCAGATAATTCAACATGCAACCATTTCTAATTGTATTTAAGTAGGCTATGTCAATTTCATGTTACGTTCGCACAAATTGCACGATGGTTGATTTCACTGCACCTGACATTTCAAACATGTTAACATGGGACGATCCTCTAATTATATCCTGTTTTATTATCGATATAAGCAGCCATCTTATATAGCTATATTTGGACTCGTTTCCTGAACGTTATCATTCTAATAAAAAAAACATTCAGTCCTCTGATGTTGTTTGGATGTACGAACTTGAGTCGCCTTGACCGGTCGTATATTATAATTAAGGTTTGACATCGTGTAGCTTACTGTAGGATACGTTCCATACTAGATGCTGCCATCGTTGTATGGGAAATTTGCCGCCATATTTTAATTGTAGGTTATGTCCGAGACCTATCAATCACACGATCACGTTTGAAAACTATTAAATGAGGCTTGCTGCTTCACCACTACTCCAGCCTACTTTAAAAGCATAATGTAGATGATGAAATGACACTGTAATAAAAGGTAAAACATTTTTTGGGGTGTTTTACCAGATGCAGTCTGTATTTGACCATGTTTGATTGCAGGATGACTACGAGCATCCCATTGTCAACATAAGCATAACAGCTTACCAGCCTATCAGATGTAACCTATGCTTTCAACAACCTTTAACTATAGTGTTGTTAATGTAATTGTAAACAGGGAGACATTTGAGAAAATAAATGTAATATAACGGATACAATTAAACAGACTTTCGAAACGTGTCTGTTGTTGGCTAACTTCTCCACTTACCTATTGTCAAAATATAATAACTACTTAATGAATACTTAAATCAAAAAGCAATGTCTTGGACATTTTTTCTACATTCCTCAGAAATGAATTGATCTTGTTAAGAAACCGCAAAAGACAAAAAAGTAGCCATGCAAACCTCAAGATAATCGGCAGAGTAAATTGGCATTAATTAATTTGTTTCCTACTGAATGAGGCCATCAGTCTTTTTAACCTACAGTCCACATCCTGTACTCCATCTTTGCAAGAGCTGGACATTTCAAGGGTCTTTACATGCATGTCCACAGTACTTAGATGTCCATACCATATGCATTTGGATTATCAGGATGTTTTAAGTATTAAGATTCAATACTGTGATTTCATTGCAAAATATTGTTCACCATATATTATATGTCTCTTCAGGGGAAAGAGAGCGCCACTAGTAAACAGGTTATTTAAAAATAAAGTGGAAAACCAGCTGTGAAATAAATTGTTTCAGTACAGACACAGCAGACTAGTGCAAACTTAATGATTTCCTATTGTCAAAATGATACAATGGAAATATTGTCAGAAATAATGTCCTGATATTCAAATGCATAGATGGTCCCCTCATGCCTAATGTGTGTCATTATCAGAATGAAAATACACAGTGACTTTTCGAGGAGTAAGGATGATTATGTAATGTACTATTTGTACAACATGTTAGTGAAGGCCACGGTCTGTATCTGCAGAGTTCCAGTTTAATGCATCCATATGAACCATCTTAGTGTTAATGCTTGGCCAGTCCATGTTCAGAGCCAGAATGGGACCTCCCATTCTATAGAGCATGTGTGCTACATCAGTCTCTAAAGAGCCTACAGTAGCTGTAATTAATATCTACTTGAATTATATCTTATACATATTGCAAAAGCATTATTGTAAAACTATGATAAGTGTCTCAACATTGTGATTTACACAGCTCAAACCCCAAGGAAAGTAGACAGTGCTTAGTTTTAATAAAGCGTTTACAATTGTCATTTTTCACCCGTAGCATATAAAACCATTACAACCAAACAGATTTACAAACACGTTGCCAGAAATAACTACCTAAAATTCACCCAGCATCCAAACAACTCAGCCTTTTATTTTTTTGTCAACATTAGTAGATCAACTGGTTTCATAATAAACAAGAGAGGTCTGTATGTTTCTGTAACGTGTGTGTGTGTCATGAGAATATATTTTATCAGGCACTCACAACTTGCTTGAGTACCAGTATCTTCAGTTTACATTCCACTAAATGTACTCCCTGACATGCGAGTCTGGCCCTTCTTCAGTCATGAAATATGAACATTCCTTCATTATTGAGCTTGAGAAGAAGAGAGGATTTGATCTTGATTGTATTACTCTCCAATCACAATGATAATGCAGATCTTGGCACTATTCACAGAACTGTTGTATCTGTTTGCTAAGCAAACATTTTTATGAGAATTCTCTAAATAAATAACTCAGAATTCTCTAAATAACTAACTTAATAAATATTGCAATACCTAACACTGAACATCTAAACTTTTTAACAACTTGCCCAACTAACAGGTAATGTTTGCTTTGCCCATGTTTATAATTCAAATTATCTTACTGATGCTCCATATGTTGTCATTGAAAATATCAATGTTATTCCCAGTAATCAATGAGCAACCGTAAATATGTCTAAATGTTGAGATTGCCAAAAGGCCATGGCAATGGGAAGGTGGACCAAGGAGTGGGATGGTAACTAATGAGACCTGTAGTCTCCTCAGAATAACTTAATTTGATCAATACATACTGAAACCGTAAATCCGGTCAGTACAGTACAGTATGGCATGTTTACAGTACCGTATGGCATGTTTACTGTACAGTATGGAATGTTTACAGTACCGTATGGCATGTTTACAGTACAGTATGGCATGTTTACAGTACAGTATGGCATGTTTACAGTACCGTATGGCATGTTTATTACTGGAATATTGTATCAGTTTACCTCTTGTCACCCTCTTCCCAACCGCATCCCTATCTGCAGTAGTTAAAGTAATTACACTTCAGCTGTCATGATAATGGATTGTACATTCATTGCCTTTGCTGGAGTAGAAGTCCCCCATTTTAAGTGTGTAAATGACTAAATATGTAGGATTAGTGTATTTTTTTGAATTACTTTCCATTTTGGCAAATAAAGGCATTTTGTGGCACATGTTTAAAAAAGCAGGCACTAATGACTCTGAGTCTGATTAACTGTGTTACTTACTCTTCATCAGTCACAATCAAAAGGTTTGAACAAATTTAAATAAATGATTCCATTGCCTCAAAATATAAATTATATTTTTGGATGTGTAGGTCAACCATGTGGTGATGGCCATATCATTTGTACATCTGTAAAAAGCAGTCCAAGGACACAGAATGTAGTGAAGAAGGTCACTCAGTCAAGGTTTTATTATAAACAGTAAATCGATCTACTGTACTGTGCAAGTGAATATGACAATCCTAGTTTACAGTTACATAAGACCCATGTTTTCCTGTGATCTGCTAGAATGTGGTTTTCCTCCCAGCTGTTGCTGTTGCTCCGTCACTAGCATAACATTCCTACACGGAATTCCCCAGGATATGTTTAGTCAAAGGGTTGGGAAGTAAGGGGTTTGTAGGATTTTGGAAGTGAAGGATTTAGAGTCATTGGAGATTCAGATTGTTGAACCATATTAATTCATGATGATTAGTGTGTGGGAGTTGGAAACTACAACACACTATGCTATGCTGTGCTGCAGTGGTCCTCATGCTGCATTTGAGTCTTTAGGAAATTCTTCATAACTCTAACAACTTATCCTATTATTTCTTAATCTTATGCTTTGGGTCAACTATATGTACAGTGTTTCTAGTATGGTGCATGGGTTAAGAATGGATTCACAATGTGTACAGTGGCAGTGAAAGGCTTGGGTGTGAAGAGAAGCTGATTTATTTGTTGTCTGTGTGGTTGTTGGGTTGGCTGGTGATTGGATAGGTGTGTGTGTAATCCACGTCTAACATTGTGGAACTATAAGTACTCAGTAAAAGAAGGTAAAATCTAACTTGGAAAAGGGCTACTTCCGGCTTAGGGGTTAAGTTAGGGTACAATTTACACTTAGGGTTAGAGTTAGAATTGGAATTACTTTTAGGTTTATAGACATGACAAGTTTGGTGTTAGGGCTAGGTTCTGTTTAGGCAGCCATAGTAGGTTAATAGATTTAAGGTTAAGGAATAGGGAACATGGATTTCACATTTTCTGATCCTTACAAGGATACATACAGTTGTGCTCATAAGTTTGCATACCCTGGCAGAAATTGTGAAACATTTGGCATTGATTTTGAAAATATGACTGATCATGCAAAACGTATCATGTCTTTTATCTATAGTCATCTTATGAAACCATTTATTTTCACATAGTTGTTTGGCTCCTTTTTAATGGCCCTGATCAAAAGTTTACATACCCTTGAATGTTTGGCCTTGTTACAGACACACAAGGTGACACACACAGGTGAAAATGGCAATTTAAGGTGAATTTCCCACAGATGTGGCTTTTTAAATTGCAATCAGTGTCTGTGTATTAATTGTCAATAAGTTTGTTAGGTCTCAGGTGGACGCACTGAGCAGGCTAGATACTGAGCCATGGGGAGCAGAAAATAACGGTCAAAAGACCTGCATAACAAGGTAATCTTTATAAAGATGGAAAAGGATATAAAAAGATATCTAAAGCCTTTCAAAAGATATCCAAAGCCTACGAAGATCTTCAGTATTGTTCAATCACTTATTAATAAGTGGAACATTTGGGGATCACTTGATACCAAGCCAAGGTCGGGTAGACCAAGAAAGATTTCGGCCAAAACTGCCAGAATAATTTTTCGGGATACAAAGAAAAACCCACAGATAACCTCAGGAGAAATACAGGCTTCTCTGGAAAAAGACGCTGTGTTTGTTTCAAGGAGCACAATGTGACAAAACTTGAACAAAAATGATCTGCATGGTCGAGCTGCCAGAAAGAAGCCTTTACTGCACCAATGTCACAAAAAAGTTACAATATGTTACAATATTAGTTACAATATGCCCAACACCTTGACACGCGTCACAGCTTCTGTCACACTGTAATTTGGAGTGACGAGACCAAAATAGAGCTTTATGGTCACAAGCATAAGAGCTCTGTTTGGAGAGGGTTCAACAAGGCCTATAGTGAACAGAGCTTTAAAGGCTGTGTGTGTTTTTAAATATGTCTGTGTGTGTTTTCACGTAAAATGAAAGAGATTACACTTAAACAGTGAGAAGAAGAGAAGGCTTTGATTTATTTACAAATACATTTTAAGTATGCGTGTGGCTTATCTCATTGGTCTCATAGATTGATGGAACAACACTGTTCGTAACTATTCAGTGGAGTAGCAAATCCAGCAAGTGTCATTTCTTTACCTAGTGGCTTTTCGATTGCATTTTCTAGGAAGAGCTAAGCATTTCGAATGAAAAGAAGTCTGAGGGAGTTGAACCGAATTAGGTGTGAGTTCACCTTTTGGGGCACTTAGTGGGGCACATTGTTAGAACAATTCATTACTACTTTCTCATTCACTCATTAATTTACTCTCTAACTCATGAACACCCACACAGAAGTCAGAAAGTCTCCAAAACAAGCAACAATTCAAAATAGCTGCAGTAAAGGCTTTGTAAAGCATCTTAAAAGATGATACAAAGAGTTTTGGGATATCAATTGGTCGCTAACTTACTGCTTTTATTGCATGCAAGGTATTTGTGACTAAATACTAGTTTTTATACTTCTTACGTTTACTTTAAGTTGAATTGTCCCAATACTTACGCTTGCATGCAATGTTGGGATGGACCCCTGAATGTGCAGTAGTAGTTGGTAAAACATGTTTAATATAGTCTGAAATAAAAGGTAACTGTACTTTTTTCTCATTCATATTTTAATCGTATTTCCATATACCTTGAGTGTAGCACAAAAAAAGTCATTTTGACTTTACCATCCTAATACTTATGGAGGGCACTGAACATGTGAGCGCCCAGGGTTTGCTAAACATTATTGTAACTTTAAGATTTGACAAAAATAGAGCTCTTTGGCCTCAAACACTAGAGGTGGGTTAAAAAGATGGATGGTCATGTAGGAAAAGGACCCACCAAAACACTAAAGAGAACAAAAGAGACCATTCACAATTAACACACAACTTTCTCCAACCTTGCTTAACATTACTACCTGACCAGTGGTGAACTCGGCTATATGTATTTGCATACTTTCTTTTGGTAGGCATTTGCGCATACTCCCCATTCATTTACATCAAAGTAGATTAGTTGATCTTAATTCCTTTTTAATGAATACAGCTGATGGAACATCAAGTGTATCATATATTGTTGATAAAATATTTGATACATAATTATTTATTCCCCTTTTAAGCGCAGCTGTAAGCGTGGGGATTCACACAATCAAACGTCCCAAAATGAAATTAGCAGTAAATGTGCACCGCATATTCAAGAACATTTCATGCAAGCGTTTTATGGACTGAGATAGAATTATCAGTTTCAAATTGAAAAGCTTTGAAGATGCAACAACTAGCATTAGTTGCTATTATGGCTAGAGTACTGACTTTGGCTGATAGATAAATAGTCATTTTGAAAAACAATATAACTAGAAAGTGCATATAAGTGTTTATAAAATATTTATGTAGGTTGTATTTATATGTACTTTGAATATGAGTTTGAGTTGTTTTTCTGCATAATTACCTTTCTGACCGAGTTTACAGCCTTCTATGTCTATTTCCCAACCCTGAGATAATATAAAAAAGGACATTTACACTGTTGAGCTGTGTCGAGAACAAAGAGAAGATTTACGCGGAAATTCCCCCAAAAATTTTAGACATATTTAATGTTTTACCTATTAGCTGTTTTATTTTATTATGTGATCTATTACGTGAACAGGATTTTCATCATAACTCAGTTAATCAAGTACATACTACTGTGAGCAATATCCATACATACTTAAAGCTCAACTGTGACTAAACACAAAAACATATATATTATGTTATATATAAAATAGCAGCTTTGTGAAACCCAACAAAATATTAATCATTTTATTTTCAGATCTCATTTGCTCTTTAATACACTGTGTTATCATAGAGTTTCTAATTTAGCGCATAAAGTCCATTCCTGCCCCTTTTGGACAATTATTTGTGTAACAAATCCCACTGACCCTTACTGGGAAACAAACTAAATGTCGCCCAAGTGGACATTCTTCTATAAACATTTATTTTGTACAAAAATTACCTGCACACTTCAATAATTTCCCAAAATGGTGACCAATCCAAGCAAGAGGAAAGGCATAGAAAAGACCTGACTCAACGCTACCTGGATGAAGTTCTACTTCTATAACAGATAAGGCCAATAGCTGTGGGAACCAGGAACTAGGATGAAATTACATCAACAAATTAATCAACACAGAGTTGTTTAACTGTAGTTTGTTATTTAGCTGGCAAACATTTTCAAGCTTGTGCATTCAGACCAACATCAGTAACTTCCTCCACACCAGGCCCCTGGTGCAGGGCAGCAGTCAGAATAGCTATCTGCTCGAGACAACTCTCCTGCTTAAAGAGCACCATTGAAAATACAGCTGTCCTCTGCTAAGATCCTCTGCAGTGTGCTACTCGCCGTGCTGCTGACCCAGCGATACCTCCAGGCTCCGGCTATCTCTTCTCCCCGCTTTGCTTTAGTCCTGTACATTTAGCGCATCAGCAGTGACCTTGCCTTAAGGTCAAAGCCCTTCTCAGGTTATCCACAAGAGAAGATGATCTAAAGTCGCATCAGTAGCTTTGATTTCTAACAAGTTGACAAGACCTCATAATGATTTATAAGCAATGTTTTTCAACGACACATTCACATTCTATCAGTTTAGCAACATCACACTCACGTTTTAAGAAGCTGAGCATCTGGATTGCGTTAAATTGGAGTTTACTCAAAAAACATTTGCCTTTTATAATACTTGATTGGTAAAGAATCAGTACCACAGACAGGGTTCAGTTGTGTTGTTTGAGCATTTTCTGTTATTTATTTAACCTATTAAGAACTTCAGTGACAACGTGGGTGACCAAAGGCCAACAATTGCAAGATGGGACAACATTGTTGGACTACAATAAACTCTATACACTAATGAGTCAAAACATTATGACCTATTATGGCCTAATATGCTGCTGGTCCTCTGTGTGCCGCCAAAACAGTGCCGACCTGCTGAGGCATAGACTCTGCAAGACCCCTGAAGGTGTCCAGTGGTATTTGACACCAAGACATTAGCAGCAGGTCAAGTCCAGTAAGTTGTGAGCCACCGTTGATCTGACTTGGAACTGTCCAGCACATCCCACAGATGCTCAATTGGACTGAGAAATGGGGAATTTGGAGGCCAGTGCATCACCTTGAACTCTTCATCGTGTTCCTCAAACCATTCATGAACAATGTGTGCAGTGTGGCAGGGCGCATTATTCTTCTGAAAGAGGTCACTGCAATCAGGGGATAGCATTACCATGAAGGGTTGTACCTCACCTGCAATGATGTTTAGGTAGATGGCACTTTTCAAGCTGATGTCCACATGAATGCCTGGAAGCAGGGTTTCCCAGCAGAACACTGCCCAGAGCATCACACTCCTTCCACCGGCTTGTCGTCATACCACAGTGCATCCTGGAGCCGTCACTTCCCCAGGTTAACGGCGCACACGGGCACTGATCGGTCTGCTTTTACTCAGCCCCATACCCAGCAGGGTGCGATGCACTGTGTGTAGTGACACATTCCTCCCGTAACCATCATTCAGATTTTCTCTGACTTGTGTCACAGCAGACCTTCTGTTAGTTCCGACCAGACTGGATAGCCTTCGTTGCCCTCGCACATCTATGAGTCGTGGGCACTCAACACCCTGTCACCGTTTTGTGGTTTGTTCCTCCTCAGACCGTTGTTGGTAGGTATTCACCACTGCTGCCCTGGACCACCCTAGAAGCCTGGCTGTTTCAAAGGTGCTGTGACTCAGTCATCTGGCCATGAAAATGTGGCCCTTGTCAAAGTCACTCAGGTCTTTCCTCCTGCCCATTTCTCCTGCCTCTAACACATTGACTACAAGAACTGACTGTTTTCTTACCATCTAACTACCCAGACCTTGACATGTGCCCTTGTTAGGAGATGATCAACGTTATTCCCTTCAGTGGTCATAACCTTTTGGCTCATCAGTGTATAAAAGGGAAACAAACAAATTAATCTGTATGTTAATCAAACCACAGTGTATGTGGTTTCCATCAACTTTCATTTCTACTATTGATTAGTCTATTTTATGTTGAGCTTGGCAAGTCTGTGAGTGCAAGACATCTAGGCAGCAGTGGGCTGCACTTTTGCCACAGTATTTTACCGGCTGTTGCCATGCTGTGATTATTGATCTACGCTATATCCATAATGAAATATATAATACAAATATAATTTTATGTATATAATGTTAATTTAATGCGTATTGCACAGAACTTGTACCAGTCATGTTAGTTTCTTTTCAAAATGAGTTGTCACGGATGAGAGGCAGGACACGAGGCGCAGAGCTGTATTAACACACACAAAAATAACAAAAGGAGAGCATGACCATGCACTGAGGCACAACACAAAGCTAACTGCGAATAATGAACCACAAAGTAACAGACTTGATGTGCAACTTAAATAGAGACAACAAGGTGCAGCTGGCTCTAATTGTGGAGAACACAAAACCAAAGCACTGAGGTGCCTGTGGCCCCTGGGTGCATATAGAGATGCCTGTGGCCCCTGGGTGCATATAGAGATGCCTGTGGCCCCTGGGTGCATATAGAGATGCCTGTGGCCCCTGGGTGCATATAGAGATGCCTGTGGCCCCTGGGTGCATATAGAGATGCCTGTGGCCCCTGGGTGCATATAGAGATGCCTAGAGGCACCCCAGCCAGGACCTGACATTAGCTGGTGCAAGTGGAGAGGAAAATGGTCATGTTTGACACCAGGCACTTAAATCCTAATAAATCTAGGAAATATGTTCACATGAGACCATGAGAAATTTCCACCCTGTGACATACAAAAAACTTTCTCAAAGCAAAAGTTCAGAAGAATTAAATTGTACATATCTTTCCACAGCATCCACACTTTTGCCAGTCCTAGCTTTTTATTTTCTTCCTGCATCTCACAGACTGAATTAATAGATTATAAAATGTGTTGCTATTTTTCATAATCTATGTTATCGACGCTGTCAATTATTTGTTGCAGCCCTACTCTTGAACAAGGGACTAGAGTAAAATGGATCACTAACTCGTCACTAACAAAAACTTGGCATTGGCATTGTTTTCAGGCTGGTTCTGTAAAGGAAGAAATACATTGATGTCTGATGGGCTTATTAGAGAAGACCAATAAACATTTGAAATATACCAGTAAACTGTCTACTGTATCATAATGCAGTAGACAACGGCAAAAACCCAAGTCTCCAGACATGAAAACACTTGGTTAATGAATATGACCTTAGTTTTCTGATAGAGGAAACAAGGCATAACCCAAAATGGGAATGTGCCTTAACTCACTGCATAATTAAAGTTATTAAAGAATAGAAGCTTCAATCATGACTTTCAAGGCCAAATTCTTATCAATTCGTTATTATATCCTGGCTAACATTTACATGTTATTAATTTAATAGAAACGTTTATCCACCGTGACTAATGCAAGTGCATATATTCTAATAAAGCCAGATGAAACAACCACACTGCTTAGTGAGTGCACTCTAATCAATTACTTTATCGGCAAAGGTCAGTGCTGTATAGAAGTGGTGTTAATATTCACCCCAACAGGCAATTCTTGCCTTTTGCTGCAATATCAGGAGATAACCTTGGTAACCCACTGAGACGGTTGTCTCAAGAACACCTGGCCCCAAGAACTGGTAGCGCAACCAGAATGCTTGAATTTCATCCATATAATGTGTGCAGAGCATGGCATGTAATCTTTGTTGGTTATCAGATGCAAACAAGGGAACTGAGAATAGGTTTAAAGGCTAAGGACTGGGAAGCTAACACAACTTTAGTATGGAGTGTAACAAAAACACATTGAGCTAAAAGAGCTTGTAGAGGTAAAAAGCAAGCACACAGATTACAATGTTGAGGTTGCATTTCCTGGACATAATAGTGCGCCTGGAACAACAGGTCCTTTCACCACAACATCCAACACGTGCATGACATCCAGGATCCAAACGTGTTTGGCCACTTGTGGGCAATTTCGTACGTGCCAAGCACGCCACTCCATCTTCCCATTGAGATGAACCACAGACAGAACAGGAAAAACCCTGGGAGAGAAGTTGCACGTAGTGACTCGAGGTGCACATCGGTTGGTGATCCCCTTGTCTGGTGTGACTCTACATATTGGAGCACCCCACAATAATTACTGCTGTTTCCTCCACAACCTTGTGCCCTGAAGCATAACAGGTTATTCCAGAGCCTCTGATAATGGAAGTGAGATTCACATGGTTTTACGTATAGGGCAAACACCCAGTACTGAAACAGTCAAATTTCCAGTAGACCTAGCAGAGGTCCGAGGTGATTTCTCTGGTCAGGATGGTTGGATCCTAGATTATTAGCAGGATCCTAGATTATTAGCATAGAGATATATGTTCTCTGCAAAGGGGGACATTTCTGTTTTTTTAAAGTGATATTTTAAAGGTATAACGTAGGATTAGTACATATGTCCAGTATTTGCTCAAAGAGTATTTAATGTGGATAATATATGAATCTGTCCCATTACCTTTTGTGCCTGAAATTGTGACTTGTGCAAAACAATTTCTGACCGGTGAAACCAATACGTACACAAATACCCTCAAATAAAACCTGAAAATATATCTCTTAATAATAATATAATATAGAGTAAAAAACATATTCACTGTTTCAAAACTCAAGGGCATTGACCCTGGTTTGGAGTTATATTTCAAGTGAATTTACTGCATGGCTAGAGGGACAGGGCTCATGGCTGGAATGCCACAGTGTCTGCAAGGCAATTTAGAAGTAACCCAAAAGTCTGCCATCCAAAATATTTTCTCCCTTTAGATTGTTTTCAGAGTAGACCAAATTTGTAGCAATATTATATTGACATGGCCACACTGCGTTTATTCCCTGTGCTACTTGATTGACTGCTCACATCTGAACTGCATTGTTAGTTTCTTGTTTATTTCAGATCTTACAACACTGCAGTCAAACAGAACAGCTCAATGTTACCAAGTCCCACCCACCATTGCATTTGCGTGAGGAACAGAAGTGTTCAATTTGCAGTGGTCTCGTAATTTTAACCCTTCTGTTCCTCACTCAAAACCTTTCTTTTTGACTTTTTTGGAAAGGAAAGAAAAGGGTGCAGTGGTCTCTTAATATTTGCCAGAGCTCTATATGTGAATTAAATATATAATAAAAACATCATTGAAAATTAATACATGTATAAATAATTACTACATAACTTCGGTGAAGGGCCATTCAACAACCAATCTTTGTCTGTAGATTTTCACACTGTGAGAAATGCTTGAGTGCTGCAGAGCTGTGTGCTAAAAATTGCATCAGCGGATATGGAGTGATAAAGGCAAATTCTTTGTAGAAAAGCTGACATTCTGTAGGGAATTTCCAGAGACAGATGCAATGCAATGTGCTTAACTGGAGTTTAAAAGTTGCATTGAACTTAGGGATGCAATGGTACAGGGGTGCCTACGGTTCGGTACGAATTGCGGTTTGTGGGTCACGATAACGTTGTTTGGTCCTATCACAGACCACAGTCCCACAAAGTACCGACAGTAACGTTACTGTCAGCAGTAGGCTTACTACTCTAACAACTGTGGGTTCTTCAGTTGAATTGGTGTCCTTATGTACTTTTTGTGTGGGGTGTTGTTGTGAAATTGAATTTGTAGTGGCATTTAAAAAGTCTTAAGTCTTGAACTTAACTTGATGAAACTAGCAGATACCCTGTGGCGCGCCTTTAGGGAGGTTTCCTACCGAGATGTCATTGCAAATCATCCATTAGTTGTTTCAGTCACTGCGATTGACACATTTTGTGACATTGCTGTGGAGTAAAGTTTGTCAGCCCTCAGGAGCCCCATAACGGCCTGGGGCCCCAAGCAGTTGTCTGCCTTACCTGTTCATAACCTAAGCGTCTGGTTCTGTGGATCTGAATCTAGAATGTGAGCAGGGCTTGACATTGGCACCCGCCCACCCGCCAAATGCGGATGCCATTCTATATATCTATACACAGGGTTTTTCCTGCGTTCAAAGGCAACAGCCTTCCCAAAATCTTGCACTGCCTCTGTGTTGGCATGGTGAAACATGATTTTGCGCTCATATAGAAACGAAACACCGCACCTAAAAAGGCGGTAGGAGGAAACTTTTTCTATATTGAGTGTTGCCAGGTGGTGTATGTTTCCAATTCAATTGGACTATTTTTAATGGCCTCAGGCGGGTCGATTTTTCTCTGGAGTCTTAGGTAGAATACAGTTTACGGTCATTGAAATCTGGCAACCTTGCATACAGGACCACACGTGTCCAAACGTCGTGTGAGATGAGTAATGTCGGGAAAACAAGTGAATCCCAGTTTTCTTTTACCCCCAAGCATGTCAGAATATTCCATTAAAACTTAATAACCTCCAAACAAAATCTAAAACGCATACTTTTTAAAAAACATTTCAGGTGACTTCTAGTAGCCTAAATTTACAGATTTGTTTTTAAAGAGATATCGCGAGACAAACAAAGATGACTGGTGATGATTAGGGTATGTACTATTACCAAAAACATTAGGCTATAAATGCAATATATAGAGTAAAACATATATAATTAACACATTTAAGTTACTAACAGTATAAACATATGAACATGAAGATGCTGGATCAGCGACAGCAGCAGAGCCTAGTACAGCTGGTCATGGAACACAGGGCAGATTTAACACTATAATAGTTGTCTTTTTCAAGTGTGTAGCCACATTATATAAAGTATTTTACAGAGGGGCATCTGGTAGAGTGGGGTACCACCTTTGCCTAATAGTGACTGAACCAGTGAACAAGACTGGCTAAGATGTAGCACACCATAGTCAGATTTTATCAAATAAAAAGTAATTAAACCAACAACAAAATGGTGGCTAGTGAAAATGCTGAGTGGCTAGTAACTTTGGAAAACCACTAGCCACAGTGGCTGGTGAGCAAAAAAGTTAATGTCAAGCACTGAATGTGAGTATAGTCTGTAGCGCAATGAGCATGTTTTGGAAATGATAGAAAAATGACTGGCATATCGTAACTCCACGGTTCACATGTGGGTATTGAACCGTAGGGGGCGTACCGAACAGTTCAATAACATTCCGTGTACCGTTGAATCCCTAATTCAACTGCTTTACCTGTACTACTGTGTGTTCATTAATACTGCTAAGATTGTGCAAGTACTCCAGCTACTCAAATATAAGCATTGTACATTTCCTGGTTGTAAAAAAAACACAATATCCACAATCCATAGCTATTTCAAAGTGCTTTTCAGTCATCATAAGCAGTCATTGTTTTGCCATAAGAGAAGGACTAGGTATCTTGTAAAAACTAGTACAACTCACAGACTGTAGTCATTACAAAGCCAGTAATTTGTCAACTCGGCTATCAGGCCTAAAATTGTTGATTCCAATGGCTCGATTCAACAAGGACGACCATACCTTCTGGCCACTAGATTGATCAAGCAGTTGGGGCACAAATCATGACCATAACTTTTTATATCAGACAGAAGGCTTGTTCAAATTATTTCATTGGTTGAACTCTCCTGACACAACATTTCTAACATTTTGCTGTGGTGCAAGATTACATCTGATACACCTCCAATCTGTCTTAATTGTCTAGGGAGACTGAAACAAATAACCAACGTAGTGTCTAGTGGTGGATTTTCCCCTTAAGTGTGTTGAAAAGACCAGAAGGCAAACGTAGCTAGATAAAATGATTAACTATAGGATCGAAATGTATGACAGCACCATAGGGACAAGAAAAGCTACAAGCTGTGTTTTAAGATCCCATATAAAAATGTCCAGTTTTGGCCATCCTCATGTTCTCAGGCAGTCCAATCCACATAAAGATCTTAAGATTACCTCTGCATGCCTCTCTGTTCTAGCCTTTGGGATAGTTTAAAGGCTAGTACTAGAGGACCTGAGGGACCCACTTGGTACATATCTTAAATGCAGTGTGTCATATATTGGGATGCATGTTCAAGATGTAATGACCAATAGAATAATCATAAAATATACTTTAAAGGTAACAGGCAACAGAAGGCAGATTTTGTATTTTAAAGCCTGTGTAATGAGGTCTTGATCAGTACACATGCTGCTGCATTATTTTATTTATTTTTTGCAGTTGAACAATGTCTCTGCTATGAAGAAACTTGACCTCTCTCATGAACAGTAAAGCCAGCAAGAGTACCGGAGGATTTTCTCCAGAAAACAATATCTTCTTTATAACAGCCAACAGACTACCCAAATAGAAAAACTGTGCATCCAGTTACAGTTAAACTGTGTTAACTTTTTGCTACCTTTTATCTCGTCTGTTTGCTGCAAGGCAGTTGCAGTTTGGTCTGGTTTCAGTTTCCACAGATGTGAGATGGACCTTCACACAAGTGGTGGTTGGTGGGTCACCCATGGTGGACAGGCTATTCTCTGCCATACGCAGGAGATGGCTGCTATTCAGCATAGGCCAGTCCATAAACTGGCATGTGCCAGTCCCAGGTTAAAGGTCAGAGTATTACTTTGAACATCGCTCTGTTAAGCTAGAACATTGCTCTGGTAGAAGACTCATAGTTGATTTGTTGATGGGCTAGTGGAAGGTTATTACCATATATCCATAGCTGGTATATCTGGTTTCTCATTCATAATCTATTCTCACTGATTTTAAAAATAAATAATCACAATGCAGTACAATCTATTGCTCTCATGTCACGATACATGTGAGATGATTGATTCAGTTATTTTATGACTTACAGGATCGCTGACATGTATTTCTGATCCAGCTGGCCTCTGAGTGGTCTTACCGCATACTGGGGAAACATACATTACATTTACAGTTTGATTTGATTAATCTGGGCCTGGAAAAATACTGTAATAAATTGTAGGTGCATCATGCAGAGAGGCACTGCAGAGCAGTATGAATTCCCTGCAGGAAGGAGGGACAGAGGGAGTAGAGCAGTGGGGGCTTCTGAAAGGAATTGCCGTGCAGTAAGAGAGAAAAAGGAGGGTTCTAGCTCTACTACTGACACATGGAGAACTCTAGCTTTGATGCAGGCTTACCATAAAAATGGCTGCCTCGTCTTGTCATGTGACAACAAAGGAACCATGGTAGTTCACTCTGTGCTTTGACCGGCATAGCATGCAATCTCTGCACATTCACAAGACATTGAGTCAGTGTACTAAACTCAGGCCTGGGTTGTCGGGATGGCAGAACAGAGTTTTTCAAAGCATGCATTTACTGCCTGGGGGATCTATAGTATGTCAGAGTGGCTTTACTGCTCAGTGACATTGGTGCCAGTTGTTTCATGTGTACACTAGATTCACACATCCACTGTGCCCTAGCAAGATGGATATGTCCGATTCCCTTCACAGCTTAGCTCAGATGCTGAGCTGGGGGGCTAATTGAATTAAACCCCCTCCTTATCCCTCTCTGCCCCATGGGAAGGCACAACTAATCATTTGGAATGTATTTTTTCAAGAAAACTGGGGTGGGATTTGGGGACATTGTTCTCCAGTGAGGGAGCAGAGGGGCGGGCTCTATATGGCCCATGGATTTATTTTCCACACACCCTCCATGTTAGGATGGATGGCGTCTCTATAAAAGGCTTCTAACCTACTGACCTCTGACAGAGCCTGGGATGGGCTGGCAACAGCTGCTAGCCAGATGTACCTAACTTCTAGTTTGTACATGAAAGATGAGTTGATACTTGATAGAGCCTCTTGATGCCTCTTATGATACGATCGTTAATCATTTTTAAGTACGTCTGTCTGAGTATTTGATTGATGCTTTGGATTAATTTAGTTAGAAAGCATTATTTGAGTGCTCTGATCAGTTGAGAGCATGTGAGCAGGGTTAAGTGGTCAGCAAAACCCATGTTGGCTCACAGAGTGGCCATTGCTCATCGTTTCATGTTAGTGGTGGGGAAACTGCTTCAAATTTGCTACGTACAGTGTAGCCCATAAGTATTTGGACGGTGACACAAATGACGTTTTTCTCTGTGCTCCCGCACATTGGATTTGAAATGAAACTATCATTAAGAGGTTAAAAGTGCAGAAAGTCAGAGGGTATTTACATCTTTAAACTGAACCATATTGGAATATGGGCTCTTTTTTTTTTTTACATATTCCACACATTTTGCCAAGTGGTATAGTGCCAAAGCAACAAAACGTGTCATTGTCCAATTACTTGGACTGCACTGTAAATGCTTTTGTGAAAATATACTTTAAATCTGTCCTCAAACACTGAGTGTCCAGACAAGAGGGGCACTAGTCAGGAAAGGCCCAGGGGAAAGGCTGTAGCAACTATAAAGAGGCTACAGTCTTAGAGACAATGTGCATACAATTACCTGGGTGCTTCACAAAAGTGGCCTAAATCGGAGAGTGGCAAAAATTTGCATCAGATCTCAGCTAGAGTTTGCCAGAAGGTATGTGGGAGACTCTGTGATCAAGTGGAAGAAGATTGTATGGTCTGATGACATCAAAATAGATCATTTTGCCACCAATGCAAACCGCTGCTGTCTTCATAATGTAATTTTGATAAGGATTGGACTAAACCAATCAATCAATCACATTTTTTATAAAGCTCTTTTTACCTCACAAAGCGCTTTTGCAGACATCCTGCCTGAAACCCCAAAGAGCAAGCAACAAGATGTAATGCCCAGTGGCTTGGAAACCTCCCTTGTAGGGTAAACAACTAAACAACTGTGAGACCTTCCAGAGACAGGTCATAGAGTATATGTTTTTCACCTAAAATCATTAGAAGTACATTGATTGCACACAGGTCATCTACATTCAACTAATAATTTGACTTGTAAAGACAATTGCTTGCACCACAGCTCATTCTGGTATTTCATATCAAAGGAGGTGAATTCTTTTCTGTAATTTATTTAATATAATTTTCAGATTACATTTCTTACTTTATGGACTTTTTTGTGTTGATCAGTGGCAAAAGTGCCTAATTATATCCATTTTGATTTGTTACTTATTGTAGTCAAAGGGGATGCCACATGCCTTCTGGCAGGGTGTGTCTGTTTTCATTCACATGGGTTATCCTGACCGCTAGCTGATTTAAGCTGTAGAGAGCACAGGAAACAAAATATTTTGAATGTGCTGCCATGCTTTTTTCATACCAGGTCTGCAAGTGGAGAGTATAATGCCAGTGCCGGCGTCAGCCTTTTGGGGACTCTAAGCAAAATGTAGGGCCCCTCTGTCCCGTAGCAGTAGACAGCCTTGCCGCCAGGGCAGGTTCTAGGCTTATGCCTAGAACCTGCCCTGTATATTACTTTCCTCTGTCATTTGCCTTTTGATGCTGCAGCTTGCTTAAAAGATGTCCAGTTTATCGGATCCCATCTGCTTCATTTCCATACCATAGTGGTAGCTGTGATGTCAGTGACTGACTTAAGATTGTTTTGTTAGAAGTCAATTACAACGTGCTCTTTAGTGCCATCTGAGTACCTGATATGATGTAATTGCTGAAATAGGTATTACAACATGCCAAGTTGGAGTGAATTTATTTCTTCTTCACCTTTGAACGATGTTGGTAAAGTTGTGACTAGGCAACTGCTGTAAGTGGTACCAATGTCATAACATGAAGCAGATTCCACCCTACTTTTCTACTTGTAGTTTGCTTGGGCCCTGTCTGTAATAAATCACATTTAGTCCTGCCACATCTGTAGCAGTAATGCTAATGAAGTCTCACACAAGCCCAGAGAGGAGACATTGAATTGATTTAATTTACTGTCTGTTTGTGTTGTTCTCAGGGTACTAGGAAGATTACATGAGTATGTCATATCGAAATGGAAAGATTTAAAAATCAAGGGCGTGACCAGAGGGCTTGAGCTCATCCTCACAATGTGGAAGTTAAAAAGACGCCTGGGAAAACTATGTCCAATACACTTTATAATACCCTTCCTCAGGCTCATCCAGGTTTCTGGAGTGGATCCTATTGCCAGACATCTCAGGTTTTTGAAGTGCCAAACAAAACAATTGATTTCAAATGTTTAGCTTCTCAATTAAAATTCATGTTTAGCCACCAGCAGAATGGGTTTTGGTATAGACCCTATGTTAGTTGGCCTAGTATTCACCAGTAGTATTTATTGGTTATTTATTATGTGTTTAGGGTAACTGTTTTGTTGAGTTACCACACCAGTATTTCTCCAATATTTCACATATACTACTCCATCCATCAAGCCCTCAGACCCTGACTTTTTTCTTGTTGTGGCCTTTAGATATGGTTTCTGCCATATACTCTGGGGACTTTTAGAAACTGGTGTATTTAATTTAAAATCATGTGACATTTTATTTGCACACCATTGTATTCTGTTCAAATAATTATGTGACATCTGAAGTCAATTGGCTTCACCACAGCTTTTCAAGTCATAGCAAAGGGGGAGAATATTTATGCAAGACTTTCCATTTTTTATTATATATTATTCTCATAACATATGCTTTTCCAATATGGTATGATATTGCTCAAAACAAAAGGTATCTAACAAAGTTAATACCGAAAATCTAAAACTAAAAAGGGATTAAAAATGTGTTTCCGGTTCAAATGTACCTTTCAGGAATGATGTTTTCGTTGTAAACAAATCAGTGCAACAAAATTGTTTATCAACACATCCCCAAAGCTATTGGTCTATAATGACTCACTATTACTGAGCTCCTTAACATTTCGCTATTGTTGGTCATTAATGTAAATGATTCAAAACGAAAAACGTCTCGTTACAAGTAACATTTATGGTTAACGGTTAAGGTTAACTTAGGGTTACGGTTTGGCTTGAAAGTACAGGTGTTAGGTTAAGATTAGGCATCACAGTACTGAGGTTAGGGTAAGGATGAAGGTTAGGTGTAAGGTTACAAAAACTGAAATATGCCTGTCTAAACTTCACAATTCGCCAACAAAGAAAACGTCTCACCTGTCGCTGGAATCAAAGTTGCGACCGTCGTACTGAAAATCGGTTTTGGAAACGTCTGCCCACCATCCACGACCACAGTGCCCCAGCAAACATCCACGACCACAGTGCCCCAGCAAACATCCACTCTATTTACTGTGAATATATTCATAAATTCTCCTAGCGATCGGTTTCCGATGGCAGGTAAACGACACTTCTCATGTTGACACGGAAGGTCATCATGAATCATTAAGGACCAATAGCACTGGGATATGTTGATATTGAATATAATAGCAAGGCTGATATGTTTATACTGAACTTATTTGTGATATCCAAAATAAAATATGTATGTAATTCCTGTGGTGTTGCATTGTTCCAGAAAGACACACAAGGGGTGAAACCCAGTGTTGTTCATTTAAAACATACAAATATACATGATAGTATGGACTGCCAGTTACGTGTTCTGGTTCACGTACATTCGTTATGTATCGAGAGTCTGTGCCTTTTATGTGTTCCAGTGTGAGTATATACATTATTTAGTCTGTCTGTGTTGGCGTTGTTGACCCCGAAATGTGAATGTACGCGGAGAGAGGTACTGCAGAAGGTTAGGATTAATGTGGCTGTATTTTCCTTTTGGCTTGCTTGCTTGGTTTACTCTATGTAGTTATTGGTGCTTGTAGACAGTTATCCTAAGGTAATCTTTCTCATCCCTGGACAGATTCAATACTCTGTGTGGCACCTATCACAATGTCCAATTTATGTCCGTCTATTTATACAATACCTGTGTGGCAGTCTGCATCTCTAGTCTGAACTTTCCTTCATTTATCCATAGCAAAACCTTATTTCATGTAAAGCTACATGCTTGTACTATGGCCCATTGAGGTTTTACTGGCTGTCATATGGTGACCACCACCTTAGTGACCACCACCTTAGTGACCACCACTGTGTTTCCCTTGCTCTTTCCTTTCTAATGGTGTATGTCACTCGTTTGAACCAGATGACGTTTAGGTAATTAAAGCATGTTGGCTGTGTCCAGAGTCTTTCAACCATATGCAGATCAGCTGCAGAAGCAGTTGGACAAGGTCAGGGACAACCAAGTGGGGTCTATTGAGTGGCAGCAGGAATCATCAGGCAGCAACTTCATATGCAACCCAACCAGGAGCACTTAAGACAGGGAAAGCTTCTGTATACTTCTGTGTATAGAGTATCTATTCATGTTTCCTTCAAATATATTTTTTCCTTAGACTGCCTTAGTTTTTTTATCATCAGTTGAGTATTCCTTTCTGAATAAAATTCTTGAAAATGTAGGTAGAGGTGTTTAGTGCCAGTTCTATAACTTTTTTTACTGGGGCTTGTACAGCAAGTCACACCGACTACTCAGGATGGACAACAGTGTAGGCAATCTGTTTTGCACAGAAAGAAATATCTTCTTCTCCTCGCTCCCGTTGACTTTTACTAACTATGTCTTCTCCCTTTTGCTGATTGAATCCAACCTTGCATCTAACATCTAGCAATTCAACAAGATGAAATACTAAGCATTAGATGTTAGCTGCGGGTGGTCATCAAAACACACCATGAGTTGAGTTAGTGATCGTAGGTAACATGAGCACCAAGTGGTCGCAAGGTCTGCAATCGCTGCAGTGTGCCACAACCTTTGAACCATGCAAGCTACAGAGACCAAACCAACTGTGGTTTCAATTATTAGACAATCACAACTTAAAATGCTTAAACGTGTATTTATTATGATTGCATAAAATTGCATACATTTGCATAATTAGCATTAATAATGCAGGATTGTGTTCATCAATCGCAGGAGGAATCGACTGATATGTGTGCACACTGCACATAAGCTTGATACAGTTCTGACACAATTGTCTTCAGATGTGCAGAACTCAATTTGGGATCTATCCAAATTGTCTCAAGCTATCCCATGTCTGCAAGTTTACACAACAAAATATTCTAGCGTCTTAAGACTTTTTCTCGGAAAATGTAGCAGAATGTAAACAAGCCCTTTGTTTCAGATGTTTAGGCTATTCTAACCAAAAATGCCTAAACCTTTTCAGCTATGTGCCTATATTTACAAGATGAACAATAATTAACACAAATGCCGTATTTCTGGAATTTGCAGAATTAGTGTTAAATAACCCACTAAAAGCCTCTTTGGTCGTTCAAGCGAGAGACAACAAACCAACTTTTTTTTGCATGGTTCAGATATCTCACCTTAGAAAATCTTACATGACAAGCCCTGCGGTTATGTCAAGACACTCATAGTCTCCTATCCAAGTTTAGCCTAAATAAAGGTTATTTTTCCTTGATAGGAGTAGGCTTAGAAATAGGAGAGAGATGCATAGAGAACTATATTGTCTCTCAATCATTATTATTAGATTATTGGACTACCCAAACACCTTACTGTCACAATAATTCATATGAAAATGTGAGCTTGTGAATCAGACCAGTGGTTTGCAACAGCTAGAGGAATTCTGAATCCAAGCCAGATAGGATGTTTATTTAATCTAAATCAGCTCAAAGGCAGTGCTATTATTTGAAAAAGTGATAAGATCTCTCCAACAATACAGTAACAGCTTCACAGGCAGGATGAATCATGAGTCAGAGCAAGCTGATTGAGGTGTAGTAACTAGAATGTAGCAGCAGCTATCTCACAAATTAGTCCTTTAGCCTTTGGCCATGCCAAACTTGTGTGAACTGAACTGAAGCCAAAACATGATCAATGTGACAGAGGTAGCACACCATGTATTATTTCCAGAGAATATCTTATAAAGACAATCTTACTCAGTTTTTTTCAGTATAGCACAGGCCTTTATTTTACTATCCACAGACATCTGGACTTGGCCGATTCTGAACCAATTATAGACACCTAGTATTTTTGGTCCAGATATGATTTGGTCCAAAGTGGTCTATTATTGGTTCATGAGATTTGGTTCAGCTTCGATGTCTGTGGACACTGAAATCAAGGTTGAATCAGACAAAAGTCTGAATCAATTATAGATAGGAGCTAAATGTTGGCCTGTGGAAATAGGTATGTACTGTTGAGGGAAACAGAAAAAAGGTCCGCTGAGCCAGGGCTCGATCCCTCGTTGCTTAGTAGCATGTGTGATACGTAGGAGCTCAGACTGCTATATACAATAATTTACTCTTCTTTTTTGTCCTACTTCACACAAGGTGTGTTATACACAAATGTGAATTGATTTTTATTTTTTTGCATTTCCCTCTCTACCCACGACTGTCGGGTGAAAAAGTTGGGTGAATGCTTATGTACTTTGAATACAATGGCTCTCAAACATACTTTTCCACATTTTATTGTTACAACATGAAATCAACATTTATTACATTTGGAGGTTTTTGCCACTGAACACAAAACTGTCAATACTGTGAATGTCAAAATAAAATCTACCAATTGTTCTTAATTAATTACAAATGTAAAAGTAATAAAATAATTGATAACAGAAGTATTCGTCCCCTTTGCTATGACACATCTGAAAGAGCTGTGGTGCAACCCGTTGTCTTCAGAAGTCATTATTTGACCTGTGTGCAATTAAGGTCCTCCTGTCTCTGGGAGGTCCCACAGTTGTTTAGTAGAATTCCTATCAAAAAGTAGATTATGAAGATGTAGGAACATTCAAATGTTCTATTGCCACCGATCAGGTATGTTTCCAAAGCATTGAATATTACCAAATGCAAGTCCATTATTAAGAAATGGAGAGAATATGGAACAACTGTCAATCCGTTTAGATAAGCCTTCAAAATCTGCCAATCCAGGTAAGAAGACATTGTGCATACTGCAACAACAGCTTGGGCTGATAAGAAGTGGAAGCCCTATGATACAGGCACCCATTTATGTTTGGCAGTATTCAGCGCTTGCATACTGTATCTTTTTCAATTACCTGTGAAATAAAACAGCAAATATTTTTTTTGTCATGTTTGTTTCAGTGTCAGTGTCTTTTCAATGTTCCAAAGTCAACGGACCATACTTACCACTGCAATTTAACAAGAGTCCAACTCTATAGCATTTGACTCACTGGATAATGTATCCATGTGTATTGCCTCAATTATTGGTGCTACGTTTCTCTTGAACTTTGGCGCTATTATCTCATGACCTCATTTTTTACATTGTGCTGGCAATGGTTGACATTTTGTAATGCATAATGACTTGTGCATAGGAATTGCCTTAGCATTTTTTTCCCCTGTATCTCATTCATTGAGATAAATATCCATTGCCAGCAGTGCATTCTCCCCCATTCAGAACAATGATGCCTACAGTTCCCCCAGCTCTGATGAGACACTTTCACCAGGGACTGTGAGGGAGTTATGGAGTGAGGAAAGCAAGCAGACGGCCGGCTTGTCTGCCTGTGTGTTTTGTGGGGTGTATTCCGCAGTCTCTAAGCAAATTGCAATAACCAGGTTAGAGAAAGGTGCTCAGGGCAGCACACTTAACTTGGGGCATTATTCCTGTAGCATGTAAGCCTGGCCCTGTGGTGAGGGACGTTTTTGAGACCCAGGGGAGAACCCTGTCCTTGTTGTGCTTTGGCTCTGTCACACAGAGTATTTCGGTTCCAAAATCCTGGGTCCTTGCAGAATGCACAATATACCATTCAACTGCACCCGTACTGTCATAATGACTGCTTTGTAATTCTAAGACGCCTCAGAATCTGAAATTCCACTGCAAGTGTGGGATTGTTTTCTAACAGACCTCACTGACAGTTGCATAAATACACATTTGGTATACCAAATGTGCTGTAAATTGATGCAATTTCACAGATACAGCGTTGATAATTTGAACCTACCTAGCAATGTTACCACTTGTATCACTTGGAAATCTTAATATGATGTATTATATTACATTAAACAACAATAAGAATGTTATTCATTTTGTTTTCCCAGAAAATGTCTAGTTCAGACAGAAAACACCTCATTTTAGTTTAACCATTGATTGGAAAACTTATGTGCAGGAATGTACATGCAATGTCTTGGCATTAGGTTCTGCTCCTTTGGGGTGACTCACAGCCATCACATGATGGTGTATAAGATATTACCAATATTCTTACCAACAACACCGTAATATCATTAATAGCAATCCCCATAGGCAATGAGCAAGGTACGCAGCATAAATCCCCCCCACAAAGGAAACGCAGAACCAAACAGGTGGATGCAATGGAGGTGGGTGGTTTTGACCCGCATGCTAGTACAACCATCAGCATATCAGACAGAGTAACCTGACATTTAAATAGACTGACATAAATTGGACATTGTGATAGGAGCGGTCTGACATCAGTTGGTGATTTGCGACCAATAACAACTCAAGTTTCCTGGCTGAACTGGCTACACTAGTTAATTAATTACATATTATTTTTATGTTACTGTGTTATCCAAGAAAGCACTAAAGGCAAACCACACACTGCTTAAATTGATAACTGGGTGCATGTTTTAGGGCTGCAACAACGAATCAATAAAAATTGTCTAATTTAAGATTCTCTGCAATTTCTTACATTTCCTCATTCCTTCTATTGTAATTCTCGGGGAATTACAATATGTAATTTTTTTGTATATATTTTCATTCAGGAGCAATACTGGTCATGGGGAAAATGTTTTAGTACACAGTAGAAGCTGAATGTGTTTGGTGAGTGTAGGTGATTCAGCAGTATTATACTTTATTGTCAGTTGTGCATATTGGCTCCCTGTTGCTTACAGAATCTTACATGTGCTTCCTTTCCAGTGTTAAAAATCCAGCTGAAATCCTTGGTCATTTTATGCTTCAGCAATAAGGTAAGGCTTTGATCTTTTCTCTCTATCATCAAGGGAAATCATTCCAACAAGTCAAACTTCCAACAGTACATTTTTTATTAAAATAAAAAGTTCTCTAGACTCTAGTCAGTTTATATAGGATAGCTTCTGTCACTTTGCTGATTTATGACCCTGGTGGGCATTCCGTCAAATCATTTGACAGGTGGGCGGGACTTGGTGGTGACACTGTTTGGTGGGTGGAACTTCCTGTCATGACGTATGCATGTCCGTCAAATTCATTATGGCCGGGTGGTTGGTTTGACTATGTGTATTGTAAAAATAGTATGTCATTTATGATTGCTTTGTTGTGTTCATAGATTTTTTATGTTTTACAAAGCGTCTCTGGAATCAGCTAGTTTAATTCCCAGGCATTTGATGTTGCGATATGTGAAAGATATTTGATATTTTACAATGTGTCTCTGGGATCTGGCTTGTTAAATTCCCCGGTAATGGATGTTAAGATATGTGTTATAACAGCTGCGTGTGTAACAAATGGTTTATAAGTGATGTCTGGCACCCTTTCACGTTTTATGATACAACAGATGACTGCTGGGTCTGTTATTGTTCTATTGCAACGCTTTTGCGTATCTAAACCACGCACATCCTGTTGTCGGTCATTCAGACTTGCCTTAGTAAACCTTCGTACGTTGGTTTCTTCTCTCACTCAGGGAGTAAACTTACATACACAACTCTCACTCAGGGAGTAAACTTACATACACAACTCTCTCACTCAGGGAGTAAACTTACATACACAACTCTCTCACTCAGGGAGTAAACTTACATACACAACTCTTTCACTCAGGGAGTAAACTTATGTACACAACTCTCTCACTCAGGGAGTAAACTTACATACACATCTCTTTCACTCAGGGAGTAAACTTACATACACAACTCTCTCACTCAGGGAGTAAACTTACATACACAACTCCCTCACTCAGGGAGTAAACTTACATACACAACTCTCTCACTCAGGGAGTAAACTTACATACACAATTCTCTCACTCAGGGAGTAAACTTACATACATACACAACTCTCTCACTCAGAGAGTAAACTTGCATACACAATTCTCTCACTCAGGGAGTAAACTTACATACATACACTATTCTCTCACTCAGGGAGTAAACTTACATACATACACAACTCTCTCACTCATGGAGTGCAGCATCCTCTGGTTACATTTCTCTCCTTCCACTAATAAGATTTAATAGAAGTTTGTGAAATAGCCATTATCTACAGTATGTGAAAGAGAAATTCTTTCACAGCGAAAACACAAAATCGAAGAAGCCCAATCGACTGTGGTACATACCATATACAGATTGTGATAAATGTCAGTTGCGGCATTTAAAGTTTACCTCTTTTTACACCTCATCCAACGATGGCTTGTTGGCTTTTGCAGTACAGCCCACATGCTGTCTATGAGTGAGGGAGTTGTGTGCAGAGAGAGAGAGTGCAGTCCAACAATTACTTCAAGGGATGTTTTTACTTAAACTAGTCTTAGATATTCCTTGTTATTCCCTTTTAAAGTGCTATTAATCTTTAGATAGTGATAAGCAAAATAAACTTCAGTGGCCATTGAGTCAATAATATTAAGAGGCCTTTGTCAGACTTTGCTTGAACATAGTGCTGTGTATGGTTCTTACTGCACAGCAAAGGGATTGAGGTATTTCTTTCACTGTATGGAGTTGACAGAAGCCACCTGACTAGGGAATTACTTAAATGTGTTGCTATGGCAACCTGCAGATGTAGAGCATGAAATAGTATGTCCTTAACTATGCACAGCAAAATTGTTCTCATTCCACAATTCCTTATTCTGTAGCTCCTCTAGTAGTTCCTCAGTTGGTTTGTCAGTACAGCAACTAAACCTGGCCTACCCTGAGGGCTAGATACATCATACCATGAAAAGATCCCGTGCTAAACCAAAATAATCTTCTGGAGTACCCTTCTATAATTCCCAATAGCACTGGAGCCTACAGACTTGTCTAATGCTATCCCAGTAATCACCACACGGTAGCTCTCTTCAGATGACCCTTCAAGTTTAAAAGATGTTGCACATTGTGGAAGTATAATCATGGTGGAGAAGCTTACTGAGGTGATCAGTTGTCTATGAAGATGTGTATGGATTCCTTTTAGATGTTGGTTTCTCTTAATCAGAAACAGGGTTAGGCTTGTGATCTGGTCGCAAGGCAAATGTGTTTAATGGAAAAAAGAAAATAGTTCTGATTTAATGGCTAGATGATTCTGAAAATGTATGAATTGCAATGCAAAACATGTATGGAACTTTGACAGTTTTATTTTTACAATTAAATGATCAATTTGATTACCTATGGCATTGGGGGGGTCATATGTTTTAGCAAGTTTTTCTGTGCTTTAAAAAAAGGATATTTGAAAATGTGGTTAGTTAGAGATACATCAGTTGGTAGGCCATTGGTTGGTAGGCTTGAACATGTGGATCATGCTGGGGATACACTAATAATATGAAAAGAAGGCTACTCTTTGTACTCGTCTTCTAACTTTCTGCCATATCATAAAATGTTTTTAAATTATGTAAAACAGCTAACATTTTGGTAGAATTTATGAAAAAGAAATGTATCACAACTCATCACCCTTACAGTTTTTCTTGATTGTAAAGATAGTTTTAATGAAACTGGTTACCAAATGATAAGCTAATCTTAAGCTAATGAGGACATATTATGTTTTTGCAAAACACCAGTTTCTCATTTCTTTCACACAGAATGTCAATGCTAAGATTTTTTTGCTTATTATAGTTTTAAGAAATGGTACACATAAAAGAATGTTAGCCATACTAGTTTATATTGATAGCTGTATTTTTTTTTTATTGCAAAAATACTTTAAAGCACTATTTATGTTTGCAAAACATTTGACATCGGACCTTCTTACAGAGGGACATGAAATGTCACTATCATCGCAAGTGCAGCACCTCAACAAATCACACTAGTCGACTAATAGAATGTGTTCGAAGTGGACATACTTACTGCCAACCCAAAGAAATCCTGTAGATTTCTGAGGCAAATGCCCAAGGAAATCCAATAGTTTACATTAGTGGGACTCTAATGAAAGAATGTATGTGGTTCGTTAACATTTCCCTCCCTTTACAGACAAGTTGTCTCCCAAAATTGTTCATGCCTTCACTGCTAATTTAGGATGTCATGCTCATGGCTAACAGTTAAGTGTGTGCATATGCTTTAAGACAAATTCATTCATATTTTACTATTGAACCACAATGACATCTGCAGATTTTTTTTCTTGCTTCCTTCCCACTCTGCCTTGCTCCCTTAACATTATCAGGTGTATTTCAGAGCAGTATAGTTTTCCCATTAGGCTACTTTCTTACTAATATGAGTTCAACAACACTGTCTGCTTATGCCCGTTTGAATTCATTTCTTTTATTGCCACCCACTGAAGCACAATTAGTTGACTTGGCATAAATGCACCAAATGGACTGTTCAAATTAAGGAAACACTTAAATCAACATTGGGAAATTTACTGTACATTGTGTAATTAGTTGAGAGCAAAATAATATCACAACGGTCTATGGAAACTTGAATCACCAACTGATTGAGGCCTGGATTCAAACTCACACCGAAAATCTAAGGAAACAATTGAAATCACAGGCTGTTCCAACTTGAGTGAACTTCCTCACAGCAACGCATATTGTGACCCTGTGGTGTGTATGGCCCCCACATGCCTGTATGCACTCCTGACAGCGTCTGGGCGTGCTCCTGATGAGATGGCGGATGGTGTCCTGGGGGATCTTAAACACTGCAATGTCACTGATCATTCCCTCCGGACCCAAAAGGTCCCCCCCCCCCTGAACTGGCTCCACCACGTGTAAACAATGCCCGCGTCGATGTCCTGAGAACCCCCCCAAGAAATGAGGTGTGCGCCGACACTGAGGTGCCCCGGCATGTGCGAAGGCACCCACAAGTCCATCAACACCTCCGCCAATCTGACTCCTCTTTGGTGACTGATGAAGGCAACCGTCCTTCTGTTGTCTGACCACGGCAACATGACACTGGATAGGGGCGAGGGGTGCAGTACTGTGTGTCTGTCCGACTGAAGCCACGCACCGCCTACTGCTTGCTTCTGTCATGACCCCCCAAACCAGTCAGCGATGCATCTGTATACACAGGAATGTAAGAGGACACCCTGCCCAATGGGACTCCGTCCAACAGTGTGCTCGTCTCTCCAATGGGCTTGATGGCATTCTAGGGCAACGGGGGCCATCAACAGCTTTGGGAGGTGTCAGCCCGAGTCCAGACGAAGTTGAGCGAACCACCTGGGCGTCCTGTGCATGTGCACAGGAGCCCCAGAGAACCCCATTTGGGTCTTTATGTGTCAGAATTAACACATTAAATAAAGCTATTTGTCACGTCAAATAATAAACCGATTTTAGATCTTTCCTGAGAACATTGTCCCTCAACTGCAATAATTGTCTTAGCTATGTTCTATTAAAACAGTTCTATATTAAAATAACTTAGATAACAAACTAAATATGCCAGCCTAGTAGCCTAAGCAAAAGCTAACTAATGTTGTTAAAGCAACTCACTATCCTCATACGTTTGCGATATTGACATGGGTCGAGCCCAAATATGACCAGAAACATATTTGGATTACCAAAAAGATGATGCCTTGTAAGTTATTTTAATGAAACTATAGTATGATTAGTTTCTGATGCCTCTTGCACATCATCTGTTTATGTCGGTCAACAGGGCTAGTAGGCTAGCTGGTTTAGCTTGTCATCCTCACTCCATCCTAATGCTTGTTATAGTTTTAAAAAGGCTTTAAAAGGTCAAATGTGCTGTACCTAGCTTCCAAACTGACAGAATCTATCAACAAGCTGTTTTCCCGGACTGGAAACGTGATTTGCACAATGACATGGAGGTGTTTAACGTTATACAGTCATGAAAGAGGATCAGTGTTCCTCATTCTGGTATTTTAATACCAAAACAGCATACATGCTTTTAACAAGAGCAAGCCAACCTAAGTTAGCTGACATAAGCTCCAAACACTAGGCTACATCCCTGAATGGATAGTAATAAACGCATCTCTCATATTTCACGCTCATGCCACCTACATTGGCTCAAAAATTTCTATGTATTAACAGTGACCATATAAACATTATTTGATTCATATCTGAAAATGACATTTTCAGACTGGTAGATATTTTCTGGTTGACGATAACTATTCCAGAAGACGTCAAAACCAGTGATCCCTACTTTTAACATCATGAAAGTTGGAGGAAATTGAATTTTAAAAAAGTACAGCCTTTCATTGAACACCTAATGTGATGTGCTCCATATTCAGAATTTCACATTTAGGTGTTAATTATTTTTTAACCAAGTTATCCTTTTACAAGGTGGCTTATTACAAAATGTATAACTAAATACTAAGCCACTACTGTTTAACCACAGTATATCCACACCCTCACTGAAGCAGAAAAAACGAGGATAACATTATAAAGAAAGGTGTTTTCATCCTCCATTAAAGCAATAGGCTTTTAAATGCTTTTTTATTTTCTACTTTTTAAATAGTGACCCTCTCTATTTGATATTTCACTATAAATAAATTTAAAGTGTGAAGCAGTTCATGTTTTTATGAGGAGAATCTAGGAGGCAGCGGCAGCTGTGAAACTCTCGTAACGGAACTTGCTTAGCTTGCCCATGCTGTCCACCCTTATATGTCCAGGAAAAGGTGGGCAGCACAGCATCATGGCCACGGTGGGTTGAGTCAGTGATGTGGAAATAATGGGCCGACAACATGCCCTCTCCCTGAACTTTCAGAGGAAAAACAAGGTTTGACTTAGTTGTGATGGCTGGTATGATTAATAAAACATACTATACAAAATCACATTTTCTTGAAGTGTTGTATATGCATAATGCAACTATCAAAATGAATGTTGTCAAAGATATGCATGCCGATAAGAAAGCAACATAATTATCCAAAACAGCAGTATGATTGTGATTATAGATCTTTCCTTAGAAGAGACAGACACTGTTGATTAGTTCTGTTCTACTGCTCTTAATTATACCATCAGTATGCTGCTGCTTACAGGCCGTGGATATCAAAGGACATGACTCTTTTATCCTGAGGTTTGAGAGGGAGGGAGATGGTGGCTCTGAGTAGGGGAGGATACTTGGGATTGTTTTTCTTGATTTATAGGACAAGGCACACTGGCCAGGATGTACAGTATATGAATAAAAGGCCATGCTCCAAGCATGCTGCTAAGTACTGATGAACTGATGCTTCCACTATACTGATGTGGATGTTACATAGCAACAGAATCTACTACATGTAATAATGTATTCCCCCCATATGTTTAGCAATAAAAAACCAGTAAGAACAAATGAGCGTTGCCAGTTCAGCCATGGAACCCGAGTGTTGATTGGTCAACATGACAACAGCTGATGCAGATCGCTCCTTTCACAATGTCAGATTTATACCTGTCTATTTAAACGTCAGGCTACTCACTCAGTCTATTATGCTGATGGTCGTACTAGCATGCTGGTTGCAAATCCAACCACCACCCCTGCCTCCACTTGTTTGGTTCTGTTTCCATTTTGGGGGGGATCGGTACTATGTAACTTGCTCATTGCCTATGGGGATTGTTATTAATGATATTATGGGGATGTTATTGTTAGTAGTATTGTATACATGATCATAGGATGGCATTGAGTCACCCCAGAGGAGCAGAAGCTAATGCCATGACATCGCATGTACATTGCTGTGCGTAAGTTCTGAATAAATGGTTAAACTAATACGTGGTGTTTTCTTTCTGAAATAATAACAACTAGTAAGTCAATAAAAAAAGTTATGCTCACCACTGCAAGTTAGTTTGGATAATAGTGTATGCCTTTAAAAATACAAGATATAGTAACTGCCTTGTAGAACTGTTTCAAATCAATGATCTTGCTCCTGAGACCTGTGATGTGAGTTTTAATATAAAATACCTTGTTGTGTGTACTGTATGTGCTACAGACATGCCTGTAGAAGAATCTAAATCAGAATCAGCTTTATTCGCCAGGTATGTGTACACATATGAGGAATTTGACTCTGGAATATACAGGCTCATGATATGCTTACTCATAAAAAAACAAAGGACATTCAACAAGAGTGACCCAATGCAATCCACCCTTTACACCCTCATGTACAATTTCAACGTTTCCGAAAACATGAGGAATGTAAAAGCTGTCTTTTCACACACATGAGAGTATTTAGAAAAGAAATCCAAGACTGAAAGAAGTTGCCCAAATGTTGCCCTTATCATTGACCTTTACCTGTGAAGCATTAAAGTTGCTTTCACATTTTCTGGATTAAATCCCCAATGTTGAGGGATTGTTGGTCACGCTGTGAATTTGAAGGAAAATGAACACCAAACAGTACTCTACAAAAGTTAGAGATAAAGGAATAGAAATGCATAGATGAGGAAATGGGTGCAAAAGAATGTCTATGGGTTGGGATATTCATTTTTATTTTATATGGTGGTTGCAGCATGAAGCTGTGGGTGTGCTTCTCATCAGCAGAGACTGGGTATCTTGTTAAAATTGATGGGGAAAAATTGTGAAAAACTGCAAGACAACCTGCTTCTGTCTGCTTCTGTCATGAGGAAATGTGCCTTTCATCAGGACAATGATCCCAAGCACATGCTAATGGCAAAAGGTGTATAGCGTACAGTAGTCCAGTCAAAGTCTTGATCTCAAACCCATTGAGAATCTGTGTCCCTATTTAAAGTGCTAAATTCCATAGAAGAAAGACACTTGTTGAACTTGAGTAGGCACCTAATTTAAATTCCCCTGATAGAATCAAAAGCAGAGTTTATAGCGATGTAGGCTTTGCTGTCACCTAGTGCCATAGAGGGAAAAAACGAACAGTTTCAGTGAAAACCACGTGTCTGTACCCAAATGTCAGTCACCATCTGCTATAAATTTGTGCTAATTTCTGCCACAGATTCACATGCTTTTTATGCATTTAAATTCATCATCATGTTTGTGTAGAGCTAACAACCTAGATAACTATTTAGTCAAATATAGTACAGTAAGGTATACACATATTTTGATAGCAGAGGAAGAAAGTAAACAAAATTAACTTAAGTGATCAATTGACTGATTGATTCGGTCCCCTGAAAGCTCAGTTATTGTTGAAAGGTGAATTAGAGCAAAAAACATTTAGATAAATAAAAGCTTATTGTTTGTCATAAACTGTTTGTTAAAAGAGTTAGACATCACAAAATGATGTTTGTCCATAAAATGGGGGACACACATTTTATGGACAAACAATCACTAATCTATTATAGTATTCAGAGAGAACTTTGTCAAAGTAAGATAATTACTAGGGATTTATAATGAGTTTATTAATTCAGCTAATTTTTTGATTAAGCTAGTAGGTGGCATGGTTAGAGGGGCAAACATTATGATTAGTATTATTAGTAAATGAAATAATGTGGTGTATGTGCACTTCAATTTAGTATAACAGGCTTTTAGAATTCAGTGTTGCTGTGGAAAATCTGCTTTAAATTACAAATGGACACAAAAGAGACATTTTTTATTTAACAACTCAATAGCATATTTGCTCTAGAGCAGTTTTCTTTTTAGAGAGCAAGGTCATAGACTGAGTTTCTGTAACCCTATCACAGCCATTATTTCTCCTTAATTACTGTCATGTTAAACAGCGCTCCTCTCTGGCTCTTGCCTCCATCTGGTAAAAGCACACATTGCTCCAATTACGACCTGTGTCATTTTCTATTGTTAGTGTAGAACGCTCAAGTCAGGTTCTGTGCAGAGCACTTTGTTTTAGAAGACATGGAAACAAGGGTGTTAATAGCCTGGAACATAAAATAGCTGTTTGGCCAAAGCCAGTTTATCTAAGGAGTAGGACAGGCTCATGGATGGCTGGTGTTGGAAAGCTCCAAATCTCCCTCTCAGTGCTGGACTGAATTTTACAGTGAAGACAAACACTGGATATTCACCTGGAGCCATGCTCCATCCCTTCCAGGACATTTATCTGAAATGATGCTTGAGAAAGGCCTCCAGAATTGTGAAGGACCCTTTACATCATTGCAGTTTGCCTGCCATTGGCCCGACAATCGGGGACTGATCATGAAGATTGTCTCTGCCAAACTGGGCAAACCTCTATATATGCAAAACCAGGCACCACAACATGTAAATGTTTACGTAAATACGTATTACTGAAACAGCACAATGGAAAGACACTTTAAAATACGTCCGTTGTCACTTATCTAATTACTTTTTTATGGATTCACATTTGTAAGTATTAAGGTTGCTAGTTCTTGTGGAGTGTCAGTTACATTTTAATTGTGAGTCAATGATTTGTAGATCAGTCTACTTAGTTTACTATACACCGATCAGCCATAACATTATGACCACCTGCCTAATATTGTGTAGGTCCCCCTTTTGCCGCCTAAACAGCCCTGACCTGTCGAGGCATGGACTCCACTAGACCTCTGAAGGTATGCTGTGGTATCTGGCACCAAGATGTTAGCAGGAAATCCTTTAAGTCCTGTAAGTTGTGAGGTGGGGCCTCCATGAATTGGACCTGTTTGTCCAGCACATCTCACAGATGCTTGATTGGATTGAGATCTGTGGAATTTGGATGTCAAGTCAACACCTTGGACTCATTGTTGTGTTCCTCAAACAATTCCTGAACCATTTTTGCTTTGTAGCAGGACGCATTTTCCGTCTTAAAGAGGCCAATGCCATCAAGGAATACCGTTACCATGATAGGGTGCACGTGGTCTGCAACAATGCTCAGGTAGGTGATACATGTCAAAGTAACCACATGAATGTAAAAGGAAACGTGACTCATCAGACCAGGCCACCTTCTTCCATTGCTCTGTGGTCCAGTTCTGATGCCCATTGTAGGTGCTTTTGGCAGTAGATAGGGGTCAGCATGGGCACCCTGACTGGTCTGCAGCTACACAGCCCCATACTCAACAAACTGTGATGTCCTGTGTGTTCTGACACCTTTCTATCAGTACCAGTATTAACTTTTTCAGCAATTTGAGCTACAGTAGCTCATCTGTTGGATCGGACCACATGGGCTAGCCTTCTCTCCCTATGTGCATCAATGAGCCTTGGCCGCCCATGTCCCTGTCGCCGGTTCACCGCTTTTCCTTCATTGGGCCACTTTTGATAGGTACTGACCACTGTAGACCGGGAACACCCATCAAAGGCTGTAGTTTTGGAGGTGCCCTAACCCATTCGTCTAGCCATCAGAATTTGGCCCTTGTCAAAGTCACTCAGATCCTTATGCTTACCCATTTTTCATACTTCTAACACATCAACTTTGAGGAGAACATTTTCACTTGCTGCCATATATATCCCACCCACTGACAGGTGCCATGATAACAAGATTATCAGTGTTATTCGCTTAGTGGTCATAATGTTATGGCTGGTCGGTGCATTTACATAATTGTTGTGGATAGTTATGACATTGAATGTGTAAAAAACAATAAGCTGTATGCTGACATACAATCAAAGGTGCTTAACTTTTAAAGGTTTCAAATTAATAGTATAATGTTTGTACATTTAACTGAGCAAAACATAGTTTATAACAAGGGTGTCAACCTCAGCCTACAGAAAGCTGAGTGCCAAGATTGGCAACACAATTGGTTTATTATTATTCCTTGACAACCAAGTGAAGGGAGTTCCTATTTGTTAATCAATCAAGAATTCAAAAGACGCAAAATCCAACACACATTTGGAATAATTTTGATACGGCGTTACATTTATACAGTTTACATGCCACACAAATGACCCTGGTTGTGACAGGTTTCAGGTAACATTTCTGGAATTGTAGCTAAACATCGACCACCAAATACAAGCAGCTCAGCTACGGACCTATACAAAACACCTATACAAAACCAAGATTCAAATATAGTTTCAAAATAGCTGGTCGCGTGTTGTTTTGAATCGTTGTATACCGGGCTGTGTCATCTTGAAATATTGTCTTTAACTCTTGGCGCTTTGAAATATGTTGTGCTTTGTAGTAGCCATGCTGGATACTGCAAAAATTATGATGTCATGGATGACCTCTTAAGGGTGAAATGAAGTGTTTAAGTGCACGTAAGACTGCCACTGAAACAAGCTCCATGGCCTTCATTCACGATGACACTGATGAAGGTAGCGGTAGGATGAATTCTGACATCAACAGAAACAAATTAAATGCCTCAAAACTCTCTGTTCTATCAAACAAAATATGTAGATTTTTATAGTAATTTAAAAAGATTAGAGTATCTTCATCCATTCTGCGACAATTACATTTATCAGAACTGTATTTTTTTAACCTTTTATTCAGTTTGATGACCACTGCAACAGGATATACAATAAATTGTATTCATCATATTAGCAATAATAAATGCCTGAGCTGTTTCCCTGTAAATGCTTGTGGAGACGGGTGTCTATTTATTGCATGCATCTCTGAGGAGCCTTGTGAAGCAGTGCTGGAGGACGTTCTACTTTAATAGGTATTTATAGCTGAAGCAAGAGGTGCTCTCTCACTCCTTGCTGTGGTGAGGGCAAGATTCACATATCCTGTCTGCATGTTTACCTTTTCAAATTACATCAGAGGAAAGCCAATATACTGATTCCTCTCTGAGCCAAGGTCAATAGATGCATAACTGTCTTCTACGTGTTATTGTTGATGACATACTTCCTGTATTTATGTCATGGTGTATTTGTTAGTGGCTTAATGTTGCAAGTGGCTGAACAGTTAGCCTATTTATGGTGCACTCAGCTTAAACAAGGACATCTTGATATGGAAAGAATGGAAAGATGATGTGTTGATTATGCCATTGCTTTCTTTATGCAATTCAAAGCAATTTTTGTTTGCACAGATGGTTTGTATGTATATTAGGGGAACACATTGTCTTAAATAATTACAATATGTATTCATGATTATTATTGGCTTCATTCAAAATATAATATTTATGCAAAACATGCAGATGGGGATGTTTGATATGTTATCTACTCAACAGTGGACCTTGGGTCTGGGGGGCGTATGGAATTTTGCCTGTTTTGATGAGTGGGCTCATTGTAATGTGCTTCCCTGTAGTCTATCTAGAAGCAAATGTACTGGTAATCTATATAACAATATTAGTTTACACAAGGCTAAAGCCTAATGATTCAAGTTACTATTTTTACTGCTGTAGCAAATGACCTATGAGACTTGGCTGGCATAGTGTGGCCTAATGATAATTTTCAGTCAGATGTTTATTTATATATGATACCAGCTAGATAAGCTTGTTATTAAGGGGTCCATTAATACATTTCACCTCGTCTGTGGTGAGATCTTAGGTCTGTGCCTGGATCTACGGACTCATTCGGTATTCATGTTTCCTGTGTTGTTCATGTTTTACTGCTGCATGTTTTGTGGATAAATCCAGCCTAGCTCTTAATTGAGGATGTGTTTATGGTAGCTGTTTTACACTTCCCTACTACCAAATCTCTGATTTGCTATCTTCCAATTAACGTCTGTTACATTCAAATTAATGACTATGAATGTCATAAAATGTACAAGTAGTTTTTGAGGGAGTCAACCAAAATTGCTTTGGCCAGGTTACATGAAATTATAGATCTTTTTCCATGCATACTGGTAGTTTGTTTGGCATTTAAATGAGAACCTGAAAGGCCCTGGGAATTTTGTTAGAATACATAGCATCATGGACTATGTACAAACTATTACATTTGTGTTATATATGATACACTGTTACATGTTACTGCTTGCAGTGCCTTCCATGCATTAGTGTAGATATCAGTTTGTGACTTGGGTGGCTTCCTTTGACACTGCCTGATGTAGAGGTCCTGGATGGTTGAGAGCTCTGCTACGGTTTCTGTAAAGTTGCTATACCAAGCATGTATGTTGTATAGCTTCATAAAAAATCTGTTCAACCTCGTAAAAATAAAAGGTTGGAGATGTGAACCAAAAGCACTTTGTCCTCATAACTGGGAAAAACATTATATAAAATGTGTTGAATCTAGGAGTTGGTCCACGTTCACAGACAGAGAAAAACATGAATAAATCAGATCTGTGTACCTAGAAATTAGTCAGATTTGACCACTGACCACCAGTTATATAAAACAATTATTATATTAATAAGACAGCTGAAATCTTTTCCATTTTTTAAATCACTGCACATTTGTTATATCTGCGCTGTGCCTCAAGTCTATTATCTTTCTGTAAAGATGTTCTATTTGGCCATCTATCAAGCAGCTGTAAGTTATTGTTTACAAAACACAGCTGGAAGTCATAGCCACAGCTAGCATCCCATGTAACCCAAGAATCTGACCTTCTGCTGAACAACTCAGCCTAGATTTTGCTGTAGTTTACAACACATAGTCTGTCTTCAATTTAGATGCAAACTTATCATTTTTATCAAGCAGTGTACTTACCCTATTCCTTCATTATTAGTACCAGTTCAGGTAGCCAAAGCATGAATATGACTTTTTCTAAAACCGCAAAATACCTCTCAAAATGTATAGACATTGGCTACTTCATTGGACCGTGGTAAACATTCCCATCTACCTGTCTGTATGAAATGTACATGATGTATACAGTGAAGCAAACATTTCGATGTATAAATGATAACCATGCAATAAAACAATACCGCAACAATCCCACAAACTGAATGAGGTATAATAATAGTCACTAAATTAAATAAAAATGTAATTATATGATATCCATTATTCATTATACTACACTTTTATTTTATTTTATTTTTCATATTTGTTTAAAATGTATTTTTTATTCTACTTATTCTACTTTCTTAAAAAAATATATATATATTTTTAAAAGTAATGTACCTGAATGATCATAAGTAGCACTTAAGATAAGCAATTTTTGTCATTGACTTATATTTTGCCCTCTCTTTGGCACCCATTCTGACCAATATTTTAGTCTCCATACCTCGTGATGAAAGCATTTCTTGAATGTTTGTGGGACATTATGATCATAATTTAGTCAAACCATATCTAGGTAGTACGAGGATTGTTGGCCTCTTTCCTATGCAATCATCTCTAATCAGTCTCCAGTGAAGGGATACTGTATGGCCCACTCCCTGTTTACTATGTTACTGTTGCTGTAATACTATCATGATCCACCAGGCTGAGTAGCATTCACTGTCCTATGGGCACTGTTCACAGTGCTCCGCTTGTTATTACAACAAATCATTAGACATGAATCCCCTCCAGATGGCTCCTGACTTATTGAATTGTCCGTGTTTACACTGCCCTCCAAGCTGCTCTTAGACATTTCCTTTCCATTTTCAGATCTCTAATGTTGTGAGTAGTAAACAAACCTAACTTAATACTGGAAGCCCTGTGGAGGGATAAGAGAAAGCCCTGGTAACGGGATAAGACAAGAAAAGGGGGCTAAAATACAATTTTGAGTCCACTTTGAAGCGTTATATTTCAACGGACATGGTAGAATAATTTTTTTTATGTATTGATTCAGTATATTATTGTTCGCATTCTGCTGTCCATGCTTATTCTACGGGCTGTGTCAGTCTGAAAACCTAACTAATGAAAACTTGCTGCTGTTGATTCTTTGCCAGAGGAGAGAGTAGATAGGCTTGGCGAGAAATCTATTCTCACTCTGATGCTGCTACTGCTGCTAAAGTCCTTCTCCAGAGTAGTGATTATTATTCTAGGTTTCATCATGAGCTCTCACTCTCTTTTTCTCTGTTTCTCTCTCTCTCTGTCTCTCTCTCTGAAGTGAATGACATTCACTTAAGTATTCCAGTGATTTGTGATGGCAAGTGTTTCAGAGGAAATAAAATAAATGTTTCCTTTAACGTGATTGGATAACACTGGTGCCATTACAAATGGATAATAGCAGAGCTTTGTGCTTTTATTGATTGTTGTATAGCAACATTGTTATCATAAAGAACACATGTTCGGCCCTTTACTTTATGGCTGAGTTCCAGTGAATGATTCTGGTGGTCTTCGGCTCCTCCTTCTCCTTCTATATCAGCAGACAAGGAAAGGTGATGCTAGGAGTATTGGAGAGTCACTTCCATAAATGATTGCTAGTCTCTGAAGTACTGTTTAGAACACACATCCAAAGTATGCAGTAGTGGGTATTTGGATTTGACATTTGAACTGAGGAATGAAATGCTGAACATATTTCTGAACAAACAAAGATAATTATTGGAGAGATTGTGAACCATTTTCCCTGCCAGTTTAGGGAAAGAAACTGGTATCATTAGAGGTCACTGTCTGCATGTGTTCTCTTTTGTTGGAATAGAAACAGCAGTGTAATTTAATTGGAATGCTCTAAAATAGGTGACTTAACTCCCCCTGGTTTGACTCAGGTGCTTGTAGGGGGTGTTGAACACAGATATTGCCTAGAATGTAATTTTATGTGTAGCATTGTCTACACGTATACTGTGGCTGATTGGAGACATTTGCTTTCTACTGAAAGCTTACACTGCTGACCTTGGAGCAGGTCAGCGTTTGCTAAAGACTCCACTGATAGCATTTCATTAATTTGGTTATTAATTATGGAATGTATAATATGGATGTATTTTAATTCTATAGTTTACAGGCCACCACACACAATTGAAAATAATGTAACGAAAAATTATGTGAGGACCATAATAATCATATCCTGTGAATGAATCCTGATGTACATATGCAATGTCACGGTAATAACACATCGCTAACTCACATATGTAAAAGGACTGTTTGTGTTTTTCAAGTTTGTACTTCAGGTTGGTGACACCAATACACCACCTGCCAAAATGGTGGCTCTGTCACTCAAGATATGCGTGCGCCAGTGCAATGTGGTGAAGACAATGCAGTTTGAGCCCTCCACGCCTGTGTACGATGCCTGCAGGATCATTAGAGAAAGGGTTCCGGAAGCCCAAACTGGCCAAGGTGAGAGACACTTTAGAGGAAATGTATTTTCAGTGGGACCCCTTAAAATGTCAGAAAGCACATGCATAAGGATGACTTGTACTAAGTGCTATTATTTCCCCTTACTCTGTACTGAATAATCCAACAGTAAATGCAAAGCTGATCACCCATTCAGAACTGTTTGACAGGGAGATAAAAAGCCATGTCAGCCATAGCAATCCTTTCTGACTGCAGAAATACAGGATAAAAGTTTAAAAACCTAACAACAATCTATGCTCTCTCTCTGAGGAAGCTGGTTCAATCTGGGTCTGTGGGCGGTGTTCCTCCCTGGAGGTGTTAGTTAGGCAGGCAGGCTGGAGAGGCTCTCTGCTGTGTTAGCTAGGAAGGCTGAAGAGGCTCCTTGAGCTGTGAGCTCTTATTAGGCTGTTGAGCAGATTTATATTGGCTAGAGGGCCTAGGCAATGGCAGCCATGATTAGCCTTTTTGCCTACTAAATGTCATTATGTGGATTATTCATATGAATACCACTGAGATCAGAAGAAATATCAGCTTCTGAATTTAAAATGTAACTACATGAGATTAGAATTAAAAATAATTGCTTTGTCAAATAGACTGTAGTAAGTTTAGAAATAATTCATTTTATTACCAAATAAATGACAACATATCTCCAGAAATGTAAACGCAGTTAAACTAGTGAGGGGAGTGATGATGATAAATCAGTCATTACCTAGCTAGCTAATCTATCTTTGGAGCTATGGTTAACAATTTATTCATCAGATTAAAAACTCAATAGCCTAGAAACCTTTTAAACAGCTCTGTGTGTTCTTGAATTGAGAAAAGTAATGGAGTGTCCCTCCCTTGGTTATCAGGACTGATCTAAATTCCTAGTTTAGTCATTTGGCGGTATCATTCCAATTTCCTTGGTCTGGGGATGTCTGGGTTTATTCTGGTTTATGTACAGTAAATTAGGCTTTACTGCTCTTGTTCCTCTGTCCCTGTTTCAGCCTCTGATTACGGCCTTTTTCTCTCTGATGATGATCCCAGAAAAGGAATCTGGCTGGAGTCTGGGAGGACTCTGGATTACTACATGCTCCGGAATGGGGTAAAGCTCAATTGATTACAGTTATTCCCCTTAACCACACCCCACTCACTTATTTTTACTGTTCAGTACAGAGGTGTTGAGAAGTCTGTAAAAGATCCCCAGCACCGTAGATGTTCTACTCATCTACTCAACAGATTTGTAGGGGTAGGTACTCTTTGAATGTCATATTTAATTGAATGTACTGCATCTCATTTCTTAGGATGTCTTGGAGTACAAGAAGAAACAGCGTCCCCAAAAAATCAAGATGCTGGACGGTGCGGTTAAAACTATAATGGTGGACGACTCAAAAACTGTGGGAGAGCTGCTTGTGACCATATGCAGTAGAATAGGTTAGTAACCACTCACTATAATGTACATCAGCTGACCTTTCAATAGCCCTGAAGAAATATCAAACATTGTCCTATTTATACTAATGCTTCATTAATTGGATCATCATAGAAACTTAAAACATGTTGGATATTTTAGGCTTCTGAACTTCTTCTGAACTGAAATTCTTATATTGAGTTTCCACATTTTGTTTTTGTTTACTGTAATAATCTATATGAAATTTCAATGAATCCCACATACAGTATAGATCAGAATCAGAAAGTTTTATTGCCAAGTAAGTTTCACAACAAACAAGGAATTTGTTCTGGCTGTTGGTGCGACAATTAATTCAAAAGGAATCAGGGAAGTAAAAACAAATAAGAACAGTGGACTGAGCATAAAAATAGTAGACTGTGCATTAATACATTTCTAAAAGTAACTTAGGTATACAGTTAGGTCCGTGATTATGCCAATGTCCACATTGGCACAATTTTCATAATTTTATCTCTATACACCACCAAAATTTGAAATGAAACAACCAAGATTTTTTATTTTTATGTTTGGTTGCTTTCGCAGTGTGTTTCGGGTCTGTGTCCATCTGTAAAGTGAAGCGCTATCCAATCAACTTCCCTGAATCTGAGCAGACAATATATCCCTATAAACCTCAGAATTAATCTGGCTGCTTCTGTCTTCTGTCACATCATCAAGAAACACTGGTGACCCAGTGCCATTGGAAGCCATGCATGTCCATGCCATCAGACTGCCTCCACTGTTTGTTTTTTTACAGTTGATGCAGTATGCTTCGGATCATGAGCCGTTCCAAGTCTTCTCCATACTTTTTTCTTCAAATCCAATTGTTCGGGTACAGGTTGATCTTAGTCCAAAGAATGCTGTTCCAGAACGGGGATGTTTTTTTAGATGTTTTTTGGCAAAATCTGGCCTTCAGGCTTATGAAGGGTTTGCAGTTGTGGTAAACCCTCTGTATTTGCTCTCGTGAAGTCTTCTCTTTATGGTAGACTTGGATAATGATATGCCTACCTCCTGTAGAGTGTTCTTTACTTGGCTGGATGTTGTGAAGGGGTTATTCTTTACCATGGAAAGGATCCTATGATCATCCACCACTGTTGTCTTCCATGGACATCCAGCCCTTTTTGTGTTGCAGAGCTCAGCAGTGTGTTCTTTTTTTCTCAGAATGTACCAAACTGTTGATTTGGCCACTCCTAATGTGCCTGCTATCTCTTTGATTAATTATTTGATTTCGCAACCTAAGGATGGTCTGTTTCACTTGCACTGAGAGATCCTTTGACCGCATGTTGTGGGTTCACAGCAACATCTTACAAATGCTAATTCTACCCCTGGAATCAACTCCAGACCTTTTGCCCTCTTAATTGATAAAGAAATAACGAAGGAATAGCCCACACCTGTCCATGAAACGGCTTTTGAGTTACTTGTCCAATTAATTTTGGTACCTTGAAAAAGAGGGGGCTACATATTAAAGAGCTCTAATTCCTAATTCCTTCCTCCAATTTGGATGTGAATAACTTCAAATTAAAGCTGGGAGACTGCCCTTTAATTATTTAACTGTAATTTAAATGAATTTTGGTAAACAGAGAAAATAACAAAACTTGTGTAAGTGTCCAATTATTTCCGGACCTAACTGTATGTAAGATGCATGTGCAGATGCACATCCCTCAGCTTTTAGAATATTGTGGAATGTCTATAGATACTTTTCAATGTCTTTTTCCAGTCTTCTGAAATGATAGGTTGTAAATGTGAAGCTACAGACAGTGCTGTCCTCACCTGTTATGGAGGTTGTCCTACGGCTGTGCATTTCTACTACTCTGGTCTAGCTGTGCCAAAACACAATTGAGTGAGACGAAGAGAACTGTCTGGCAGATCTCTTTATTAGCAGGTGTTTGTTTAGAAAGGGAGTTCAGCTTTGCATCTCTGCTGTAGAGTTTCCACTTTTATTTTCTGGCTGGTCTCCAGTTTCTCCTGTTGGTATTTCTGAACTAAGGAGGGAGGGAAAGGAGGGTTCTTCTAATATGGCACATCTCAGTGCTGCCTGTATGCTTTATACCCTCTGAGACATTCTGGCTGCCTTTCTTCTTCAGGTATCACCAACTATGAGGAGTACTCTTTGATCCAAGAGGTGATGGAAGAGAGGAAAGAGGACGGTCATGAGACAGGCACCCTGAAGAAGGACAGGACTCTGCTCAGGGACGAGAGGAAGATGGAGAAGCTCAAAGCTAAGCTTCACACAGATGACGACTGTGAGTTTGGAAAGGAATACCAAAATAACACAATTTGTTGTTTGTAGCTCAGTTATAGCTCTGTTACATTATTCTAGTCATCCACCTATCCATGTCTCGTTAATAAATGTAAGTTCAGTATTTCATTTAAACACATCTTTATAAAACCACCAAAAGTTGTAAAACTGTATTGATGTTGAAATGAATATTTTTATATTAACTTCAAGAGAAATGTTAGACCGCCTAAGCAGAGCCGGCCAAGAAGAGCGAATGTCTCTTACTGAATTACTGAATGAGTGACTGACTGACTGACTGCCTGACTACCATTTGTTAAAAAGTGTAGTGGTTAGAGATGCAGACTCCCATGCAGGGGACCGGTGTTTCAGCATCGCCGCAGTCAAAGCAAATTATGCATTAGGATTTGTTCTGAATAGACCAAAACTTTGCTGCGCACAACCTTCAGAATTTACATTACAGTAATCCTAAAATTAAATTGTTTACGGTTATATTCTGACTATTTCTGTTGGATTTTCGAAGTTAGTTTTTTGAAGTACACATCCGTGCATGCTTTTTACATTAATATAGGCTAGATCACAACCCCTTGCGCAGTAAAAGAGGAGGTGTTTCCCCAATTCTCTCGTCTATTCACTTGACAATTCTCTCGTCTATTCACTATTCACTTAACTGATTTGAGAAAATCAGTTATCCTCACCTATATTGATAGGTATTGTATCAATGTCATTCACTAATGAAAGAAAAACAAACATTGTTGTGCCATGAAATGAAATAGCACAAAACAAATTATGCATTAGTATTTGTTCAGAATAGACTAAAACTTCACTTGATACATTCTTCAGTAGCTGTGTTATATTAAGCCTAAAATAAAACAGTATACAGTTATATTGCTACAATTTCTGGTGTATTTTCAAAGTACGCATCCGAGCATGCTTTTTGGGGTGATATAGGCTAGATCACAATTTATTGTATCAATGTCATTCACAAATGAATGAAATTTGGCCGTGTAAGGTTAATCTTCAGCCCGGCTAGCAATTGCTTAATTCTTATGACTACTCCATGTAGTAAGTTAGTAGATACTAGTAAGCCTATTACTGACTAATAAGATGTTAAAATGGCCAGTGACAAAAGCCATACAGTGCATAGATACTATTTGTGGTGAAGTAAACTTAATAAGAAACGTTAGTCAGTTTAACACAATGCTTCATGGTGTATAGCAAAATATTCAAACTTGGCATAATGTTAATGCGTGACAAAATGATCTAATGTTGAGACGCTATAGCGATACTTGACATACATATAGCTTTGTGGCATAGTGATTAATGACACAGCACATGGGAGATCCAGGTTCACATCCAGTGCAGGCAACAACATTCATCCCTTCTAATCATGGGCCGGCTGAACTAGGCTTGCCTGGTTCCTTTTCTTGTTTCAGCTAGCCTTGTGGTATATTCTTCTAAACTTCTTGCCAGATTTGCCTTATCTCCCGACCAGTTTTGTGAAAGTTTTGTCTGCTGACCTCTGCTCCAAGTAAGTGTTAATAGAGTTTGCAGAGTGTTTGGAGTCATTATTGTGCTGAAAGATTTTGCCAATCAGTTTCCTGTTGACAAATCATTATGAATCTAAATGTCTTTATATTTCTCAGTATTCACAATTCCATCCATTTTGACTAGATCCCCTAGAACGTTAACTGAGATGAACTCCAGATCATGACAGAGCCATCACTGTGTTTGACTGAAGGCAGCAGACAGGCATCAATGTACTTCTCAACAACTGTTTAATGAAATACTGGCATCTTTCAACCAAACATTTCAATTTCATTTGTACTCATCACTACATTGGACTTTCTGCCTTTAAGTACTGTTCATCAGATGCAGACATCTTTTGGATCTTTTGCTGCATTTTATGCAAATGCCTTTTCAACATTTAATCTAGCGATCTCACAAGTTACCATTTGGACACCACAAGAAATTCTTTATTTGTGCTTATTCTAATGTTATATACTGTACATTTCTTTTCCGGGCCAAGACACACTGCCAGGTGGCCTTCAACTTTTGCATGGTTCTCTGTTTATAAACTGTTGCAATGGTTTTGAACGTATTAATATTTGCCCCAGCAATGGTAACTTTATGTATTAAGTTGACATGTTTAATTATGTGATTCATTTAAAAGGTAATTTTTTTTATTCAAAAAAAGCTGAAGAAGTCCTGGAGAAGACCACCGGCACATTTTTGTTTGCCGCTGCGAATCGATAGAGATTTGGGCAATTACACAAATTTGTTGATGCTCCAGAAGAAAGAGAGAGCAATATATGACTTCAGTGTCAGGCTAGAAAATAATTATAGACAGACAATTATATATATTTTAACACTTTTATTATTTATAAAGTGCATTTTAAGTGCATAACAATAAAATGTGGAGAAAATGAAGGGTACATTTGTTTATAGAATTTTGTTCAGTTTAACATTAGATTTTAAAACATGCCCCTGGTTTTTATTTTGGGAAATATTTGTATTAAATAAATATTTTGCTTGCGTAAGTGTTTATCCCCTGTTCTGTGCGCTTCAGAACAAGAACAATGGAAAACAAGGAAAGAAATTGCTCTAACAAGGACAACATTTCCTTACCATTAGCCATTGAACTTACTCTGGAACATTAACATTTCTGGCACATTTTCTGGAACCCAACTGTCAAAGAAGTCCCTACACAGTTTAGTGGCTGGGACTGGAGTAAAGCCCAATCATTCTAGCATCATTCTAGCAACAGAACCTGCTACTGTTGGCTTGGGGGGTATTCTTTCTATGGAATAATAGCACAAGGTTAAAGCATCATTGGAGTTACAAACAAAATTGTGATTATCCTACAATGACCCAGTCAAAGTCCTCCTCCCAAGTCCCATTGAGAATCGATGGCACTATTCGCAAATGATGGTCCACAAGCATCATCCAACCAATCTAAACTACTTGGAGCAAATTAGGCCAAAAGAACGGGCCAACATCTCTCCTATACCGTCTGCAAATCTGGTACATACATACCAAAAGGCATAAAACCAATGTCACTACACAACAATTTTGTTTGAGTGTGAGTGTATTAAAATAAATGATTTTATTTTAATGCAACATTTGTAATTCAGTAAAGTGAGAGAATTTACCCACATGTAATAACATGTAATATATATCTACGTCAATATATTCATATATTAATTATTCTCAACCCATCCCTAAATCTTTTTATTTCTCAGAAGCATCTTATGCATATTACTGTTCAGTCAAGAAGTTCACTCACACTTGATTTAAAAACAAAATATAAAAAATGTTCCATCTGTATTTCTGACTGCTTCATTTCACTCTCAGCATACCTAAAACTTTGGTTTCTCTATGTACGAGTGTGAGTGTATGTTTTGCCTGTTGACAGTAAACTGGCTAGACCACAGCCGAACATTCAGAGAGCAGGGGGTGGAGGAGAGTGAGATGTTGCTGCTCCGACGCAAGTTCTTCTACTCTGACCAGAACGTGGACTCACGAGACCCGGTCCAGCTCAACCTTCTCTATGTACAGGTCAGACCTTTTTCTCTCCCTGTGCTCAATGCCGGCCAGCGTACTGTGCAGTAAGTACTAACCTTTCGACATCCTTTTCACTCTGCTTCCCCCTGACTGGTCCCGTGGCCCTACGGTCAGTAAAAGAGACATCAACACAAACACATCTGAGTCTGTTGCCCAAGGCCATAGGACTGGATCTCCTAGACAGCCTGGCTTGATGTACTGTCCAATAGCCTCGCTGCCAGTTGGATCACAGGTTGGCTGTCTTTTGCGGACAATCCGGTACTGCTGTTCTTAGAGGATAGTCTGGGCATGGTTTACTGTACAGCTTGTGGGTCACAAGCAGGATGACTTACTATGCTGTGCCGATGCTGCTGGGCTCTGGAGATTGGGTCAGCATGGCCAGGCTGGTTGAGCACTACATTGTGTAGTCAGAGTGAAAGATGTGTATGTTGACACAGGACGTCCCATGAGGTGCATCCTTTACAGCATCCACAACAGCTTCCCCTGCCTTATTGGGGGGAGAGAGTAGCTTCCCACTGACACCTGGGTCTACAGAGGTGCATGCTATGCCCAGCACTGTGAACACACACACACACACATAGCATTGCCTCAGATTCCAGGTATTTGTAAGAAGAGAAGCATTTGTAACATTCTTATGCTGGGACACCACCCAAGCCCCACATCCATTTTCTTACAAATGTTTTCCACTAGCCTTTTTCAGACAGCTGAAGGACATGAGTGTACTGCACATGCTTCCTGTCAGTTTCTCGATCTTGCTACTTTGGAATAGGCCTCATTCATCATAGAACCATTACCATAGTAAACTGAGGTAGAGGTGTGTGTGTGTGTGTGTGTGTTGGAGATCATTGTTGTTTGGGATTTGTGCCCCTTCGAACAGCGTAAGTTCAGTATCCCGATTACTATATTATCAGGCAGTACGCAATTGCCAATTCAGTCCATATACGGCCCTTGTGTTTTTCTGTGAAGCAAAGAAAACGTTCCTTTTTATTGGGCTTTTGTTATTTGCCTATTGATTTCTTCATTGCTTAGATGGTCATTTCCAGTGGAATGCATTAGAAAATGATCCATTTGCCAGTTGTGTGTATGGTTATAATCATCCGCATTATTGGTAAACATGTTTAGGTATGGTGGCTTCAGAACAAGATTCATTTGTTGTATAAAAAGGTTTTTAAGAAGTGCATTATTTTATCATTTAAACATTTAAAAATGATGACTTGCATTTCGTGACTTGGTTCCATCCCATTTGTTTTTGGCTTGAAAATCTCCCCAGTCTTTGACAATTTCAAGCATACTCATTATATAATTCAGCCAACACTGTTCTTGCAAATAAGGATGCAGATATGTTGTGTTGGATCTACTCCAAACATGAGGCTTTACATTCAGGCCTTTAGTTTTTATTTTGTTCTGTTGTCCTGTAATTTACTTTGCAATTATATATTATTCTTATAACTCTGTAATTTAGGTAATTACTCTAGATCCCTCACACCCATTGAACTGTAGCATTTTTATTAACATGGGCTCAAGCTGACTTCCCTGAGCAGTTTCCTTCCTGTCCTGCAGCTCAAATCAGAAAGATGACTGGAACTTTGGTGTGACAGTGTGGTTTAATATACTATCCACAACATCATTAACATGCCCATGCTTACATTGAACAGATATTCAATGTCTGATCTTGTATATGCCCTACAATATATGCCCTACTCTCAGTTACGTGAATTGAACACGTGTCTGAGAGACCTTGCAGACATTGTATGTATGGGGAACAAAGGAAGGGCTGGTCCAAAAAAAGATTCTCAATTACAGTACTATTGTTTCACACAGTGAGTACAAGTAACTTATTATGTCCTTTATAAAACAAAATTCTTCTGAACTCATTTTGTATTGCCAAAACAGTGGTGTCATATTTTAGTGTAAATATAACCCTAATTAAATATATATTTTTATGTTTATTCATTTGTTCAAAAATAGGATAATATTTTTAATATGATTTTGTTAAACAAAAATATATGAAAGCTTCTTTAACTTTTTTTATACATTTTCTTATTGTTTTATTCTTTTTTAAGAGGCTCACAACTGGCTGTTCCTCAATGGTTTTGTACTGTCCAGTAATACCAACTCATATTGTTGATTTGATCAAGCCTTACTTTGAAGAAGTGTAGCTCTACTTTCTGGAGTTTGAATTGGAGTCGAAAGTGCCGCAGCTTGCTATTGATATAGTGAGTCGTTAAAAGGGTCTGGGCTGGATCTGTGTAGTTTAATACTAAAAGCACTGATGAGGGCTTGTTTTACTGTCAGGCAGGCATCTCAAGATTCAAAGCCATTTATATTGCATTGGAGGACTGGAGGAACAGAAAAAGGCGGAACTGACAGGCCCCATGAGGAAACATAAGGCATGTCCGCTTATATCCGCTTATTTTGTCCAGAAGGGCTTGGTTCCTCTCCTCAGAGAATCAGTACATCACCCCAAATGGTTTTAGTCTGAAGTGTGTTTTTAGGGAGCAATTAGAATGAAATTCAAGTGATGTCTTCAAACTAGTATTCCAAATAGGCCTTGATAGATTGTATTAAAACTGCAATTCCTGCTGTGCCCAGGAAGGGACCATTTGTCATGGTTACTATCAGGGATTATTGAGGCCTGGGTTTTACATGTTAATGTAAACGTCATTCATCAGTACTCTTATTTTTTTGTACGGATATGCATTTTATCATAATTTATTGCCACTCAGTTTTGTTGTTCATTACGTTTCCAAACAGTTTAACAGACACAAGCGTTCTCCTACACCTGGAACAGCATCTGCTATAATGGGAGAAATAAAACATTCCAACGTTTTAAACTAAGAACACATGGTGGATCCAGTATAAAAATATGGATTTTTATTGAAGTCTTAATTATTTGATACTATGCCATAATTATTGGTAATGAATAATGATTAAAGCTATAATATGTCATGAATTTCTACAAGCTAATATATTTTTGGCTCATGAGTCTATTAATCTGAGTGAAGTGTTTGTGTGATCTCCTTGTTCTTTGTTTACATTACCTACTTCTCTAAAGAGCTTTTCAAAACAGAAAAAAACTGCATTCCTCTCTAGCTTGAATGCAGTATTAAGTATAACTGTCTCTCTCTCTCTCTCTCCCTCTCTCTCTCTCGCGCTCTCTCTTTCTCTCTCTCTCTCTCTCTCTCACTCTCTCTCTCTCTATTTCCTCCTTTAGGCTAGAGATGACATACTGAACGGCTCCCACCCTGTTTCATTTGATAAAGCTTGTGAATTTGCTGGAATTCAGGCTCAGATCCAGTTTGGACCCCACGTTGAACAGAAACACAAGCCTGGATTCCTAGAGTAAACCCTTTTATCAGATAGCTCCATTAAGAAACAACAATGTCCTTTTAAACAATAATATTGTATACATTTAAAAGCTATTTAGACACTCACTGTCTCAACCATCCATCATAGTTTAATTGTACTGAAGGCTATACAAATGTATTAACACTTGTGAAATTAGGTCCAGGCAGAAGAGTGACCTCATGTGTGAAAGCATGTTTTACAAAGGGACATGTTTCTGCCTTATTGGTGTAAATGTTTAAATGTGAATTATCTCCACAGCCTGAAGGAGTTCCTACCCAAAGAGTACATTAAACAGAGAGGGTCAGAGAAGAAGATATTTGTGGTATGTTCTCTATCATCCAGAATTATATATATTTTGAAAGAAAATTTAAACTGTGTATTAATGTCAATGCCATTGCCAATGTGCCATTGTTTTAAAATAAGAAAAGTTCATACCGGGCTTCCCAAGTGGCACAGCGCTCCAAACTGCTCTTTTGTAGCTCCAAGCTTACCACCACAGTCTAGCTTTTAACCTTGAATGAGCCACTAGCTGACAAGCGATGCAAATTGGCCAGCATTTCCCGGGGAACTCGAAGGAGTTGTCAGCAGTGTTTTAACCTTGAATGTGTTTTCCCTGCTGACAACCCCTTCGGGCCATAGCGCTTTAGCAAGTCCCTCAGGCAGCTCATTGGCCTACAAAGCTCACTGAGGTTGTCAGGTAAGTGAGCCTGCCCTCACATGCGTTGACACATGTGACGTCCTGTTTGGAAGGTCCGTGTGGGGGAAAAAGTTGATTGGTTTGACGCGGATACCTATGAAGTGTTACAATGAGACATTAACATACATAGAGAATTGTTTATGATGAAATTTGAGAAGGGGCGTTCAAATTGTTACATGTATTTTCCTTTGCCCTGCAGAATCACAAAACCTCTGGAGAAATGACTGAGATTGAGTCTAAAGTGAAGTATGTGAAACTAGCTAGGTCCCTTCCAACGTATGGGGTCTCCTTCTTCTTGGTGAAGGTAAGATATAAAGAGTGAAGCTTGTGTTCTCCTACACACTTTCTATGTAACTACAGCTCACTTCAAGGTTAAGATTAGCCTTGATGGTGTGTGTGTGTGTGTGTGTGTGTATGTGTATGGAAGCAGGTGAAATGCAGAAAGAGCCTGAACGAGACAGTGAGGGGGACACTGATTTACAGTGAGAGAGTGTTATCAAGGCCCGAGAGAGAGGCAGACAGTGGGAAAAAGGAGAGGCTAGGTGGGTGGGTGGGCGGGTGAGTATGAGATAGACATTGGGAAAGAGAAAGTTTTGGAGCATGAAAAAAATAATCCTAGGAGCAATCACAAAGTGACCACGGGCAAAAAATACATATACTGTAAATAAACCCATTCTGAGAGCAGCCTTCCATTTGTTATGTGTCAATTTTAAGTCCTTTCAGACTGTCTGAAATGTGATGGGGTAACTTTGACCCATTGAAGGTCTCTGACTTCAATTCAACCTGTTCTGCTGGCTCCCAGGGCAACAGATGTTTACAAACCTCACCCCCTACCTATTCAAGGTTACCCGTTTAAGATAACGTTAACATTACAAAACTTTCCTGGTTCCGAGATCTGACTTCCTGTGTTGAAAACACTGTGAACAAAATAACCAAATAAGCAAAACCAGTCTTTTTACAGCCATCTTGATAATGTTATCTGCCCTTGGGTGAAAAGCACTTAATTTGAACAAGCTGGACTAAAGCTGTTCTATTGTTCCTGTCTTTGAGCTTGTTTATGTCCCTGAAATAAAAACAAAAGCCATGATTTTTGTTTCTAGTGTTCAGTGTTGCTGCGGTAAAGCCAGAATAGGCTCATGCTCTGAAGTGAGGCATAATGGATTGTGTGTGGGCAATAAACCTAGGAGTCAGATTTAGGGTGCTGCTGCTGGATGAAGTTCTGAGGCTCCACTAGCAACAGTTACCTGGACTGGCTGGCCCGGTTAAACCAATACAGAAAATGAGTGCTCCATTTAATTAATTGGTCTTAACATTTTTTTTTTTCCTAATGTCTGCTAGGAAAAGATGAAGAGCAAGAATAAGCTTGTCCCACGATTATTAGGGATAACCAAAGAGTCCGTAATGCGGGTGGAAGAGAAGACCAAAGATGTGGTTCAAGAGTGGCCCTTAACCACGGTGAAGAGATGGGCTGCTTCTCCCAAGAGTTTCACCCTGGTATGCTAAAAAAAATGTGCATACTGTTAAATGCTCTTCTGTTAATTAAACCTCAGTTTGTGTTGTTTTTATAATATCAAGGAATCAGAGTTAGCTGACATGGATTTTCATGTAATGTAGGACTTTCTTTCACCCATAAGATGCATTTGAAGTGTGTAGAGTTACACATTAACTGGTTCATATATTTAATCAGCTGTTTAAAGAGTATAGTATCATAGTGGAAGGGAGACAGAGTTTGTATTTTTAGCAGTATAATACATTTTGAACACATACCTGTGCTGTAACTTTAGTGTCTCTCCTGACAATCTGCTCTTGCTCTCCAGGATTTTGGGGAGTACCAAGAGAGTTACTACTCAGTTCAGACAACAGAGGGTGAACAGATCTCACAGCTGATTGCAGGTTACATTGACATCATCCTCAAAAAGGCAAGACAAAGCTAAACCAGATCTCCATTGCCAAATCATCTGGTTTCACAGTGCCTTGAATGTACTTGAATGGAGCAGTATTTGTTGGCAAATCACCCGCTATGTTTAATTGTCTGATCCCTCCATTACCAGCTTGCCCCGCCCTTAAAATGTCCTTAAAACTGTTTTGTTTATAGAGTATGAAAATAATCCAAACTTTATTATACTATGGCCAATGTGATCAAACATTGATTTTGATTGCAGATTTTCGTAGACTGGTTATCGACTAGCTAGAAAGTATTATTCCACAGCCAAATGTTTTGTAAGGTTAGGGTTATGTTTAAGGTTTAAAACTAGATTTTATGATTTTATGACTTTGTGGCTATGGTGACTATGCTCTCTTCCCCCGCTACGATTTACAGACAAGCTCTATGCGCTACCAATACAATCCTAAATTTAAGACAAAAACAGAATTGATCAAACCAGAAATCACAGTTTTGTTTGCTAAAACAGGTTTTGATTTTCTTTGCACAGAAGCAGAGTAAGGATCGTTTTGGTTTGGAGGGGGATGAGGAGTCCACCATGCTGGAGGAATCAGTCTCTCCAAAGAAGTAAGGATCCCATACTGTACCTACTGAACTCCAAAAGGATTTGGAGAGTGACACTTTTTTTGGGCTGTATGTTTCTTCACTTCAGGTATGATACAATGACTTTGAAGTGCAGGCTATCAGACGTTATTTGAGGGCATTTTCAGGGTATCAAATATGGAACTGCCCAAAAATAAATAAAAAACATAAACGTCTCAATAAAAAAAAAATGATACAAATATGACAAAATGTTATGATAATTGTATTAAGCAGTATATACATATATACAGCTCTGGAAAAATTAAGAGACCACTAGACTTTTTTTTTCCTCCCAAAAAATTTCCTTTTCAACTTTTTTGAAAAAGCTCCGGAGCTGTATAAGTTTCTGTGCAAATACTTTTGGAGTTCACTGGACATACATGCCTAGTTGTCTTTACTGGGTGCAGCCCTATTTACATTGAGAATGGGCAATCAGAGGACTATATTGTGAATCAGAGAACTATATTCAAGAAGTATAGACTAGTTTGTCACCCCACATTTGAATGTAAACCTTAGTTTAATTGTGCATATAATCACAATTATGGTGAAACACGAACAAAAATTGTACTGTGATTTCAAAAAATGTCACAATGCTGAATCTATATCAATAGTGAAAATATAATTTTTCACATTATTTAATAATCCAGAAATAATTTTGGGTGCATATAAAAGCACATCTTAAAATGCTGATTTTCGAGTTGATGACACAATCCAGAATGGTTTCCTTGTCAAATGGAAAAGCTGCATCCTCCCCATCTTGCATCTTTGTAACAAAAAAACACAACCATCTCTTCCTCAAGCACATTTACAAAAAATGGCTGACTTTAATTTAATTAATTTAATTAAATTGTATTTCCTAGTTGCAAAAATTCTACACAGTAAGAATTCTACACACAAGTCAAGTCAGAAAACAAGCACTGGATACTGTAGGAAAGTGTGCCATTTTGCCATCTAAAATATCAAATAATGTTGTTTTCAAAGCTTTTTTGAAGATGTAGTCCAGGATTTTTTTCATCACAGAATTTTATTGCTAGGTCTTGGCCATAATTGTAAGTGTGGCATGTGTTTATAGGGGCATGGACACAGACCTTTTAAAAAAAAAGTTTTGTTTCTGTTACTACTGCCCCTTTCTGTTACTACATTGTACTGTTACGGTTCTAACCCCTCTCTCCAGATCGACAATCCTGCAGCAGCAGTTCAATAGGGTGGGTCGCGTGGAGCATGGCTCAGTGGCACTGCCAGGAATCATCCGCTCTGGGTCCATTAGTGGCCCTGACAACACCTTCAACATGGGCACCATGCCCTCTGCCCAGCAGCAGATCACCACAGGGCAGATGCACAAAGGACACATGCCCCCACTGGTGAGAATACCCTCTGGCACCCATGACAATGTCACACAATGGAAGCTACGATGTGCAGTGAACCTTCCTTACACCATCACAAACAAGGATATTTAAAAATAAATAAATATATATATATATATATATATTTATGTGTGATGGTATAAGGAAGGTTCACTGCACATCGTAGCTTCCATATACACTCACCTAAAGGATTATTAGGAACACCTGTTCAATTTCTCATTAATGGAATTATCTAATCAACCAATCACATGGCAGTTGCTTCAATGCATTTAGGGGTGTGGTCCTGGTCAAGACAATCTCCTGAACTCCAAACTGAATGTCAGAATGGGGGCGAAAATGCCTTGTTGATGCTAGAGGTCAGAGGAGAATGGGCCGACTGATTCAAGCTGATAGAAGAGCAACTTTGACTGAAATAACCAAGGTATGCAGCAAAGCATTTGTGAAGCCACAACACGCACAACCTTGAGGCGGATGGGCTACAACAGCAGAAGACCCCAACGGGTACTACAAATTTCTAAAGAATGCTTTCAGCACCTTGTTGAATCAATGCCACGTAGAATTAAGGCAGTTCCGAAGGTGAAAGGGGGTCAAACACAGTATTCGTATGGTGTTCCAAATAATCCTTTAGGTGAGTGTATATATGTATATATATATTTATATGTGTGTGTGTGTGTGTATATGTATATGTGTATATATATATATATATATATGTGTATGTGTGTTTTGTCAGAGTTTGGCCCAGCAGGCTCTGATGGGGACCATCAACACCAGTATGCACGCTGTGCAGCAAGCCCAAGTTGATCTGGGAGAGGTAGACAGCCTGCCCCCTCTTGGCCAGGACATGGTGAGTTCCCACCTCAATTTATTAAATGAATCCCCTTTTACACAATAAAGCCACAATATTTAAAAAATGTGTTTAATCTTCTCCATTACTCATAGCCTTTAAATCCAATGTATCCTGATCACTGAAGATTTTTGCTGTTGTGTTTTTGAAAGATAGATTACATTTTAATCCTGATGAATTTAGATTGTCATTTGGAGACATGCCCAGCAATGAGTTGATGTTGAAGTCCATTTGAACGCTCATGTTTCTCATGTAATTACATGGTGAAAGTATTCTGTAAATATGGATTATTTACCTTGAAGTGGAAGTCTTGTGCTTCAAAAGTTGCTACAGTTCAAAACTCTAGTCCTTTGATCCTTGATAATAATATGTATATACTTGTCCTTTTCCCACTTGTGAAAGGCATCCAGAGTTTGGGTTCAGAACAAAATGGATGAATCTAAACATGAAATCCACTCTCAAGTAGATGCTATAACTGCCGGAACAGCATCTGTGGTCAACCTTACTGCAGGTATGTGCCAAATAGTTTACCTACAGGCCTTCTGAACCATGTACTCACCCAGTCATTGATGGCATTTTTGCACTTGAATCCATGTTATTTTTTAAAGGCCTCTAGACCTACATTGAAAGAAAAAAAGGCCTCATCAAAAATAAGTCATAATCTTCAAGGTGGTAGGGGGTGGAATCAAAACACATTTTCAAGCCAACGGGAAGTACCTAGAGAGCACTGGGTCTGAGTTCACTTTAAAGGATGCAGCGTTTATCATATGCCCTAATAAATATTTCCATTGATGAATGTAGTGAACATGTTTTCCTGAAGCTGAACTGGATGGCAGCCTCTCCATACTCCTTGGCTCCCTGCCAATCTTTTTGTAGGTTCTAATCTGTCCCAGCCATCTGTTGGATAGTACTGAGGCTCCCTGCTATAATCCGATACAAACTTCTACCTCTTCACACATGATTATATTCTCGCTCTCTCAGTACCATGTCCAGTGGATTTTCGTGATCATGGTGACAGTGATGTGTCTTAGGAAACCACCCAAATTGCTGCTGTGGCCTGGCCTAGAGAGCAGAGGCAGCACAGGAGACAAAGTGATGGGTTAATGATGACATCTATCCACAACAGGTGACCCAACAGACACGGATTACACAGCGGTGGGCTGTGCCATCACCACCATCTCCTCCAACCTGACAGAGATGTCTAGGGGGGTGAAGCTGCTAGCAGCGCTAGTTGAGGACCAGGTTGGAAACGGGCAAAATCTGATGGCCGCTGCAAGGACCCTGGCCGGGGCCGTCTCTGACCTACTCAGGTCTGTGGAGCCTGCAGCTGGAGAGGTACAGATCATTACAGTTTATTGAACTGTTCCACCCATCAGATGTATTCTGTTCTGTTTATTACAATGAACGCACACAGACAGATTAGCAGTGCGTGTGTATCAAAGCCACAAGTGAGTTCCTTATTTATGTATCATGTTGAAGAATAATGATGTGTTCTGTGAAAATGGGATCACTGGAAGTTGTTTTGATTGGTGATGTAAACTGTGTCAGGGAGTAAGCATGCCCTGTGATTGTGTTATGGTGTCATGATGGGGTCAGTTTTCTCAATGCGTTGATGTCATTCCCTTCCATGCAGCCAAGACAGACTGTTTTGACTGCGGCAGGAAGTATAGGGCAGGCCAGCGGGGACCTGCTGCGTCATATGGGGGAGGGAGAGACTGATGAGAGATTCCAGGTTGGACTCCATTTTACTCACTGTTTCTATAGTATCACTGCCAAACAGGAAAACACACATTTCCAAAGCTACAAACACTTATGTAATGGTATCAGGCTTTGTTTTCTTTAGCTATTGTTTTTGTGTGGAAAGAGAACAAACACTTTTTGTGTGCTTGTCCTAGGCTAGTGGTGATGCACAGTGAGATAGCTTACTAGGTTTGGCCTACAAAGCTAAATAGGTAACTGCTAGCCAACTTGACAAACCAGCTAACATGTTACAAGCCTATCTTGCCCATTGTATAACTATTTATACAATGTTATACAATTTGTATATATAGGCTTAGAGTGGTGCCAGACAGAGATAGATGCTTAGCTAGTTAGTTTGGTACTTGGACAGATGGACAAACACTCACCTTACAACATAAAGTCATTGAGGATAAGCTGGATTCAGTGACAGTAACAAAGCTCTCAATTTCAGATAACATATTTCCCTAATACCCTTTATAATATATTGTAATTGTAATTTTTCCGTTTTTGTCTGGTAGAATCTTACAAATGGCTCCTTTAATGCTTCCGGTCATGTCTAAGCAGCTTTGCTGTGACTCAGTGGGTGATGGTAATTAATGTGTTTCAGGATATTCTGATGAGCCTTGCCAAAGCGGTGGCCAATGCAGCTGCCATGATGGTCCTTAAGGCCAAGAACGTTGCTCAGATGGCAGAGGACACAGTGCTACAGAACCGAGTGATTGCAGCTGCTACTCAGTGTGCTCTGTCCACCTCTCAGCTGGTGGCGTGCACCAAGGTACTGCTCTGTATAATTCCCACTCTCCTGCCACTGTCTACTATGGCCATGGACGATAACTCAGGAGAAGGACTGGTGATAAAGACAAGAGCTAGCTTAATGAAACGAAATAGCAGTATTTCTGTATTTCTTGCGCAAATATGTCTATACTGAGTCCAGTAATATCGCTAAAGGTGTTTTATCTAATTTGAGTGACCAATAGAGACTGAACATGGACTGTATTCATCCAGGTGGTGAGTCCCACCATCAGTTCTCCAGTGTGCCAGGATCAGCTGGTTGAGTCGGGAAAGCTTGTGGATCGCTCCGTTGAGAGCTGTGTCAAGGCTTGCCTGTCGGCCACAGACGACGGCGAGCTGCTGAAGCAGGTGGGGGCTGCAGCCAACACTGTGAGTCAAGCCCTCAGTGACCTGCTGCAGCATGTACGCCACTACGCCAGCTGTGGCGAGCCCATCGGACGCTACGACCAAGCCACCGACACCATCATGACCGTCACGGAGAGCATCTTCACCTCCATGGGAGATGCAGGTGAGCTATGGAAAGAGGAGTGGGGGTGATCAGGGATGTTAAGGGACAGATGAAGTGGGGTGGACAACTGTTTTTGCTTCCCACAATAATTGATGTTCCTTCTGTAAATCAAACTACAGCCATTGTTGCTTTGACACTACTGGGAGTATTTTTAAGCTATTAGCTAACGAACTTTGGCAAAAGCTAGGTAGCCCAAGTAAGTGTGGTGAGACATAAATTAACTAAAATACCTTATATATCATTGGTTTGCACTTGGTGCTTGCCAACGAGCCAGAAAGTATCCAACAAAGACTTCTAGCAAATCTGCTAATTCATATCAGCTAAAATCCCAAAATAGCTATCTCTTTAACACATTGGCTTTCATTGTTAAAATCCAAGTATGGTTTATTATATTTTGTAAATCATATTATTCATTTACGTCCAATTTCTCAAATAAAGAATATAGCGTGAATTACAGAGCCATCGAGAAATGGAATAATTAATATTCCCTTGATCAAGGTTCTGAAGCTTTAAAGCTCCTGTTAGTCACTAAGGATAATTGCTACTGCTTAATGACTAACATTTTAACCTAAAGTGGGGAGGCAAGGAAGCCTAGCAGTTCACCCAACCTGCAAGCCAATTAATTGAACATGAATTGTGTAGCGAACTCCAGGTCATTGGTAAAAATAAGAATATCTTCATAGTCATAGCTAAAACATAGCCTGGTAAAGTAGAGTAATACTTTTGTTTTGGCTGTAGGCTGAAAAATACCATTTATAATATTCCTTTAATAGTCTTCCCTCCAGGTATTTCTAGGTACAGGTGGGTGTTTTGGAATCACAGAGTTCTTAATAGATTGAATATGGGAAATATGGTAACTTCCAGTGATTTTATAATCATATTTCAGATTTTATTATATTTTGTGTTAATAGTGTAGTGCACACTGCATGTAAATTGTGAAATTTTGAAAATGAAATGAAAAATAAAGAATGCCTTGTGGGATGTCCTCAGCGGGGTCGACATTTAGTAATCTATCCCTGGTTTCTGTCATGATACCACAGTGAGAGTTATTGATCTCTGCTCTGTCTCTCTCTGACCCTGTGTAGGGGAGATGGTGCGTCAGGCCAGGGTTCTGGCTCAGGCCACCTCTGACCTTGTCAATGCCATGAGGTCAGACGCAGAGGCTGAGGTGGACGTGGACAACTCTAAGAAGCTTCTGGCTGCAGCTAAACTCCTGGCAGATGCGACTGCCAGGATGGTAGAGGCTGCTAAGGTACTGTGTTGATCACTAAGAAGGATCTGTGTATGCCATCAACATGCAGCATGTTATTTTAATGTATTAGTGTAATGTCTTCAACTTAGAGTAGAATTTTACGTCTGTCATTTGAAATCAATGTAAAAGCTGTCACATGCTTCAACATGTGTCCACTAAGAGTCAAATGCTTCCTTCGGGGATCCGTACATTGAACTACAGTATTTTATTTACAGACCATAAGATATAAACAGCACATCACAGCCTGCTCTCTCTCCTGACTCTGACCTAATTTAAGGCAGCCACATACTGTAATTAGTAGCATCCTTGAATGAATATTTGAGAATATGGAGAGCTTACGACATTTACTCTGCTAGGCAGGAGCAGCAACGCAGAACCATTGACAGGTTATAACTAAGGAGACTCATTTCATTAGTGCCCACAAAATACAGTGTACAATTACACTTACCAAAATGGATCTGTGTGTCAAGCTCGCTGACTGATATCTGATGAATGTCATCTCATGAGGAATATGACACTGTTTTAAAGCTTAGTAACATTTGCCTCAGTAAATATAATTACTAGTTGTTACACCTAATTTAGCTAGCTAAAAGCCACTGGAGTCTAAATGCAACACACCAGTGAGTCTGTGACCTAACAAGCGTAACTCTGTCTGTTGATTCTGGTGATGTGCAGCATTCACGCATTGAACTAAATGGAGGCTGACAATAACAGTCTATTATTAAGTTGTTTTATCAAGGTATATGAGAAGGTTCTGGTAAGAAAATCAAACAAAATATTTTGTCAAATGTTTTCCAGGCTGTTACAACTGAACTGCTTGGGCTACAAATGAATAGTTACAGTAAGTGGATTCAGGGAATTCATTTGCAAGCAATTCATATGCAAGCAACGTTGAAATTACAGAGGAGCTGTTTGAATTTTGAGCTAAAATCCCAAAGCCAGTGCTGAAGCCGAATCTTGGTTAGATTGTGTGTTCAAACCGAGAAATATCTGTCACTTTAACCACCTCTGTTCAGCATCAGAACGTAGCCAGCAGTGGGTGTGAAGTGTGAAGTGTTTTGTCCCTGGCTATCACACCATATAGTGTATTTAGAATCTACACAGGTACTATGTAATCAGATCGATCTTGAGGGGTACTTATTATGAATGTGTACTCATTATGCATCCTGACGACAGGATGCCTTTGGGAAGGCTGTACTAAGGGGGGGAGTAACACACTAGTCCACCACTGAGTACATGTAACATTCCAGAAGCATATAAAATGAGGGCTGGTTGTTAGGATGGGTGATGTACTGTACTGTATGTATTGTACTGTAATGCAACCCATAATTCAAGGTAAATAATCCTGAACATACACTTACTTTTAACTCGTTAAGTCCTTTGTAACATTTAGGAATTACATTTTGATAATGCCGAAATCTATTCAGTGTTGTGCTAGTGTGTTAATGCTCTTACTTGGATTTGGACTTGCTTTAAAATGAGTGCCACTTTGTCAGGATGGGTAATGTTCTGTGTATAAGTATACAATCATTACATGGAAGTACTCTTCAAGATCCACTTAATTGTATCTAAATCCTGTTTTACATGTTGTATCATTACATGTACTAACCTATGAAACAGTGTCGTATCCCTCATTTGGTAGTTAGTCAGTAAGGTAGCAAACCTTGATGAAATGTTCAACAACATTTCATGATACTGAGTATAGACCATGCATGTTTAATTGCAGACCACAATTTCTACCATCTACATGTTGTTATTAGTGTAACTATGAGTAGTCGTGCTTAACTTCAGTATTGGTTATAGTAGAATTACACATGTAATATAACTGTAATAAGGACTACTTAGTTGTTCTTACTGGGGGATCCTTGTCAAATTTTAATCTTAACAGTTAATAAGCCCCCTGGTGCCGTGGTCAATGTTAAATTAGTAGGATATTATCAGTTTGAAAACATCAGGCTTGTTGAAACAATACTTATGGTTTTGTAGATGCTTTTGATCTGTGACATTCATCACAACAAAATTTCCATTACAAAGAAGAAATGCGAACTTGCAGTGACGGTTTCCTTGGAAACTGTCAGAAAGCAGACAGGTCCTAATGCTTCTCTTCATTTAATGTACAGTCATTATGTTGGGAGACTTTCCAGGGTGTCGCTGAGAGAGAAGGTTTGATATTTCCTTTGCCACTACATAACTGATTGTAATAAGTGGTGAGTTTCCTTGTTGTGTCTGGCTTGCATACCTGTCTGGTTTCCTTCATGTGTGACTGTGTGTGTGTGTGTGTGTGTGTGATAACAGGGTGCTGCAGCTTACCCCGAAAACGAGGACCAGCAGCAGAGGCTGCGAGAGGCAGCAGAGGGGTTACGTGTTGCCACAAACGCCGCAGCTCAGAACGCCATCAAGAAGAAACTCGTCAATAGGTTGGAGGTGGGTGGAGAGAGAGTGACAGCACAATGTAACCTGTTCTTGTCACGACAATAGTTGTATTGGCCCCTAACGACCAGGTCCTTACTGCAACGGAACGTCCGCTGGATGTACTAAACTAAGGCTGGAATCAGTTGGGTTTTTGCATCCACCTGTATATCTGTCTTTGTAGCTTGTATTGATAATGGCTTTCACGCCAAAGATCCAGAGATAACAAAAATGTGGTGTGTAATGAGCATCCCTTCACCTGCTCATTCAAATGAAATACTTTCTGATGATCTCTCAATGCGTTGGATTTATTTGGATTTTGAAACATTACCATTTCTGTGTACTTACTAGAAGTCTTTGCTCTTAGGATAATGCTAAATATGTAGTCTTTTTGTAGTTTGTTTGTTTTACCGGAGTTACATGCATTATTTCTTTCTTTCTCTCTCGCACTTATCTCCCTTTCTTTCTGTTGAGAGATATGCCAGAGAGGCAGAGTTTTGCATTCAGTTTTTTTGGGACAGCATTTTTATTTCTAATTCATTTTTTGTTTCATCAGCCCCCCCACCCAACCTCAAAAGACAATGTTATTGTCACCACATTCTTTTCTATTGATGCTTAAAAAAATACATCTGTATGTCTTAATGGGTAATGGACAACGATGGATCGCCATAGATTTACTATTATCCTGTCCTTATCTACTAGCATATGGCTCGAATGTATCACATTCACCTACCAGAATCTCAGAAATCGTCTCTGTTTCGGGAACAGATGGCTGCTAAACAGGCCGCGGCTGCTGCCACTCAGACCATTGCTGCGGCGCAGAACGCTGCTGCCTCCAATAAAAACACAGCCTCTCATCAGCAACTGGTGCACAGCTGCAAGGTAAGGCAATATGCACTGAGACTGACCCACTGCAAGCGGAATTGTTCTCGGGTCACCCTGTGTAAATAATGAGAAACATTTAAACAAAGACGATTGCGTCGCTGCAGTGAAACCACTTCCACTGAGGTTTTTCTTACATTGTTATTATAACGTGATGCATGCAGGCAGTGGCAGATCACATCCCTCAGCTGGTCCAGGGGATGAGGAGCAGTCAGGCCCAGCCGGAGGAACTCGGTGCCCAGCTGGCCCTGATTATGGCCAGCCAGAGCTTTTTACAGCCTGGCAGTAAGATGGTGACGTCTGCAAAGTCCACTGTACCCACAGTGATGGACCAGGCTGCCGCGATGCAGCTTGGACAATGTGCCAAAAACCTGGCCACCTGCCTGGCCGAGCTACGGACAGCCACCCAAAAGGTAAGAGCTCCACAAGGGCGTGTTTTCGTACAGACCGGACATACTTTTGGAAATTTTTTTTTTTTACTCTGAGAAATGTTTTGCTTGCTGTGCATCTGAAGGCCCATGAAGCATGCGGTCCTCTGGAGATAGACTCTGCCCTTAATGCTGTCCAGACGTTGAGGAGTGAACTACAAGACGCCAGGATGGCTGCGCATGATGGCCAGCTCAAACCACTTCCTGGAGAATCGGTCAGTCCGTTTGCATATCCGAGTCCATTGTATTGAGTTTTTCAAATTTGGAAAGCAAATCTGCAGATTTCACATGTTTCCTAAGGTGTGACTTTGTGTACCGGTATCATCCCTACAGCTAGAGAAGTGTGCCCAGGAACTGGGTAGCACCTCAAAGGCTGTTGGTTCCTCCATGGCCCAGCTGCTGACCTGTGCTGCACAGGGCAATGAGCACTACACAGGTAGGAAAGAATACACAGAGTGCATTTAGAAGAGAGGGTTGACTTGAATACGTTTCCTAAAACTCATGGCAGCATTCATTGGCTGGCTGGGTAGGTGGTGGAAGTGATGGAAAAAGAGTTTGCTACATGTCATTATCATAAAATGGTTCGCAGCGAAGTTACACTCTCCCAAATGAAGTAACGGGATAACTTAGTCAGCAGAGACCCTGTAGGCATGAACTTTCAGTCCACCAATAGACATCCAAGTGTAATTCAATTCTTGATTTAGCTGATCACTATTGCCTACTTTGGACGATTACACTCAGTGGTCTCTGCTGCACAGCCTGCCTCTCTCTTTAGCCTCTTTTCTTGCTCCATTCGTCTCTCAGGAGAATTGATGAAGATAGATTTGAGTACTATTCTCTAACAATGGCTTCTCTCTCATTCCCTGACTGTGCTGCTTCTCGCTGAGGCCCAGAGTGCTACTCTTTCCTGATTCGTCTAATTTTCCCTTTATTTAACATCGGTCAGCAATGGGCTTGATAAGGCGAACAATAGGGGTGCTTTTTTGGGGCTAACCGTGCTAATGCTTACCCAAGCAATAAAACGGTACTTCTGAATGTGTCTATTTTGTAATAAAAGGGCATGTTTAGTAAATGCATAATGGCGTTGAAAATAGGTCGAACTAAGATTAGTTTGCCTAGGGAATAAATCATGATGTAGCTATCCAATGGCAGGGTAGGTCGTTTAACTGCATCTTAAAGAACAATGACAAAGCATAGTGGCTCGTCGACTAATGTGGTGATGTGAATTTCAGCTCTGTACTCCAACACTGGCTTTGTCTGTCTGTCATATGTAGGCGTGGCTGCCAGGGAGACTGCCCAGGCTTTGAGGACATTGGCCCAGGCGGCCAGGGGTGTAGCAGCCACCACCAAGGAGCCTCAGTCCGCAGTAGCCATGTTGGATTCTGCCCAGTATGTCATGGAGGGCTCTGCCATGCTTATTCATGAGGCCCATCAGGCCCTGATCTCCCCTGGCGATGCAGAAAGTCAGCAGAAACTGGCACAAGTAAGGAACTGTTGACAGACTTCTGGTGTTGTACTCAGAAAGTCGAGTTTGTATTCAGATTACAGTGTTTGTTTGTCAAGCCCTTTCCTTTTCTCTGCTCTCTGTCTGATAACAGTTTTATGAACATCGCTGCTCTCCATAAAAATGATCTGCTTTAAGTGTTGCTATTTTGTCTCTTGCTAGTGATACTCTCTCAGGAACACTAGCTCCAGTAAAACTGTTTATTTGCAGCAGGCTCTTTGGTAGATAAATATATTTGTTGGCATATATCTGATACAGTAGAAACAATTTGTGAAATGGATTGTCATACTCCGCTTGCAATGTGATTTGTATTTCCTATGTTCTTTTGTTCTTATAACTGTGCTGTAGGACTCTGAGGCGTTGGTAGAATGGGGAATGTCAGCCCACTAATAGGCTGACTGTGCTTTGTTGCAGGTGGCCAAGGCAGTGTCCCACTCTCTGAACAACTGTGTTAACTGCCTGCCTGGTCAGAAGGATGTGGACATGGCCCTGAGGAGCATTGGAGAGGCCAGCAAGAAGCTGCTGGTGGACATTGTGAGTGCTTGTGCCAGACAAGGCTGTTTTAAGTGTTAACATTTTACACACTGAACATGCAGGGTTATATAGGATCAACTCAATTCTGTCCTAATTCCCTAAACATGACTGTGGCATTTAATACCTCTTTTCATTTATAATCTGTGCAGGCATTACACCGCCATGGAAAATTCTCAAATGATGTTTGTCACATGCAAATTATATTTATCACTAGTCTACAGCATGTGAAGACTAACAGTGGCATTCTTACTCACAGTCCATAGCAGACTGAAGTAAATACAAATATTTAAGATTAAAATTGTAACACAAGGAATATGTACACAGGGACACAAATAAATATAACAAAGAATAAATGCAAAATGATATGAATAACTAAAAGCATACTGTATGAACAAGTCTAACATTATTTAAGCTTTTTGTTGCTTTTAAGCTTTGTACAATGCATATTTTGAGACATCACAATGCTATGCAAAGTCTGTCACGACAAATGCCTAAGTTATTGAGTCTAAATGCGCAAACTGGCCTCAAAAGCATACCCAGTTTCATTTCGGATTGTTTTTTAAGAGCAAAGTCAAGGCATGAGAACTAGCTCATGAAATGGTACTTTTTTTGGAGTCCTGGACAGCAACTTGCTGAAAATTCCATGGCAAAATGATGATCTGTCTCTGCACCCTGTTTGGACATCTGTCCTGGAATTCCAATAGGCCCACCCGTCATGGATTTAAAATAATGATTTTGAGTTCGATTTCGTGTGTCCGAATATTGTCAGTACTAAAGGAATGGTCCAGAATTTGGGTTTCCAAGGCATGGAATATCTCCCGGAGCACATTAAAGTTATTAAGAAATGGAGAGTTAAAAATTGCTGTTCACCAAAGGTCCCTATCAAAACTGCAAGCATCTGTTACGTTTTTTCTAAAAGTTGGACTTTAGATGTTTCTGGAAACTCGGAAAATACTCTTCTGTCTTAGATTCAAGGGGAAGCTGGTTTCACAATTGCCAGGACAGAGTAGAGCTTTGACTAGGACCCTGTAGAGGTGGGACAGGCATGAGGTCAGAGATGGAGATGTTGGGTTTGAGCATTGACTGAAGGCAGGAAGAGTTAGTTCAACTGGATGCTTTGTAGGCAAGCACCATGGTCTTTTAGTGCAGGTAACCTTCAACTTGAAGCCAGTGGAGTATGTGAAGGAGGAGCAGTGTGGCATGGGGAACTTGGATAGATTTAATAACAGACAGTTTGTGGTGTTCTGACGAAGTTGTAGGGCTTGGTGATACAACAAGCACAAAGACCGTTGACACACAGTTGTCCATGGGTGAAATGAAACAAGGGCTTGGATTAGTACTTTGTTAACAGTGTGTGTAACAATGACTAGCAGTACCTATTTGTAGACTATGAATAGACTAATGGTAACTTTGTCGCTTCTTGTGTGAACTAAGGTCGTACTCCTTGAAATATAGCCGGAAGGGGTATTCTTGTCAACCATGATGGAGAGGTCTTGAAGCAGCATGTCTTCCACCTGAGGAAGAACAGATCTGTCTTGTTGATTTTAAGGTGGTGGACCAAAATCCAAGTAGAGATGTTTGCCAGGTATGACATTTTTTATGTTGAGTGTTAGAATGGGGGAAGGGGAAAAGTGGTTGAGTGTCACCTGTATAGCAATGATAGCATAGACCATGTAAAGATATGGTGAAGCCAAGTGTCTTGTGTATAGAGAAAAGAGAAAAGAGGAGATGGAGTTTAACTGTGCCCTGGGGCACACCAGTAGCGAGCCCATGAAGCAGACACAGATTCTCCCTGAGAGAGATAAGGGGAGAGATGGAAACAGCTAACATGCTCAAATATAAAGGGAAAGGGAAAGGAAAGACAGAAGGGATACCCGTCTGTTGTTTTTGACATCAGAGGGATCAAGTGTGGCTGTGAATCCCAAACCAGACCCTTAACCCTACCAATGTGGTCTGATTGGCCTCCATTGTCATATGTTGCTGACAGAACTCTGAGGAGAGTGGTGAGTAATGCAGCTGGTATTTCATTGTTTAAATGAGCCAAAATCTGACAAACTAATGCATGTATCATATAATTAGGCACTGCTGTCCGTTCATAACGTAGGGCTTTATGGGATTCCACTTTGCCTATGGAAGCCGTTGCAAACTTGCTGGAAGGGGCCACTGGTGGGTTTAATTAGCACCTACAGCCTTGATCATTTTCACTTCCTCCACTTTAAGACACGTGTGGATGTAGCAAAGGCGTGCACTAATGCACAGATGTACTGTAGGAGGGAAAGGGGTTTGGGATTTAGCATTGGTTTCTTAAGAGGGTAGTCTTGAAGGGTCAGGGATGAGCAATCTATTACTATCAGCATCATTACACCCAGCCCATCATTACCCTGAAAACATCATGCTGAAAAAAATATACATTTGAAGGAAAAACATTTATTGAAAATATATTATGTTTTTTTCATATCACTTTGAGATCTTGAGAACAAAAAACATAATGCCTATATATATGTGTATATATATATATATATATATATATACAGCTCCGGGAAAAAAATTTTGACCATTGCAGGTTTTTCTTTCCTTTCCAAAAAAGTTGAAAAGGAAGGTTTTGAATAAGGAACAGAAGGGTTAAAATTAAGAGACCACTACAAATTGAACGCTTCTGTTCCTCACTCAAAACTTTCCTTTTCAACTTTTTTGGAAAGAAAAGAAAAAGGTGCAGTGGTCTCTTAATTATTTCCAGAGCTGTATATATGTGACCTTTTGCCAGTCATTACAGAAAATTGTTGTGTACTTTTTGGTCAATACGTTGCAGTCATGAGTAAAAGGAAAATGGAAGCTCTGATTTTTTTAGCAAAATGTTGCAATCAATGTGGAAAGATAATTGTCACCTGGAGGAATTTTTTTAATATTTTAAAGTCAATAGGGAAATATGAATGTTACATGGCTGACTTTTTAAAATTATTTAAAGTCAATAAGGTAAATTGTTTCTCACTTCTTTTCTCACTTATTGATGCATATATCAATGTGTTAGTATTGATTCAATGATAAACATCAACCAATCAGGGTTTTGTCAGACAGACAGACAGGAAGAGTAAGAAAGTTTTCCTCCATTTTGGTCCACCTGCCGGCTGTAAAGCAGGAGGAGGGCTGAGGCAGCTGGAAGAGGAACAGTGAGAATCATAGAATGTGGAAAAGGAGGAGAGTATTGTGGAAGAAGTAGTGTAAGGAGACAAAAGAAGATGCCAGGAGACAAAAAAGGATGTGTCAGGAGGAAAAAAAGGATGTGTCAGAGGACAAAAAAGGACGTGTCAGGGGACAAATAAAGATGTCAGGAGACAAAAAATGATGTGTCAGGAGACAAATAAAGATGTGTCAGGAGACCAAAAATGTGGTGTCAGGAGACCAAAAATGTGGTGTCAGGAGACGAATAATGATGTGTCAGGAGACAAATAAAGATGTGTCAGGAGACAAATAAAGATGTGTCAGGAGACAAAAAAAGGATGTGTCAGGAGACAAAAAAAGGATGTGTCAGGAGACAAAAAAGGATGTGTCAGGAGAGGAAAAAAATATGTCAAGAGACAAAAAAGTTTGGTCAAATGGAAGGGATTATAGGATAAAAGAAGAGAGAGGAGTTGGAGAAAGCAAGATTGTAACGGTACATGACTACTTGAGTGGTGCATGACTACACATTATGTGAATTGGAGTTGATCCAGTGTCCAGGATGATGGAGTTTATGTATACCAGTGTTTCAGAGCTTTGTAGGTCTGCAGATGTGGTCGCTACTGAACAATGCTCATTTCGGAAGCTTGCCTTTGCCTTCTTGGGCAGAGACTGTAATGGTCTGATTGAATCCAGTTGATTTTAAGGACTGAGTCATGAAGAGGTTGAAGATGTCTGTGAAGACACCTGCCTGAAAGCAGGCATAGAAAGCATTTAGCTCATCTCGTAGGCTTTTGTTGTTTGCAGGAGTATTAGATTCAGCGTAAGGCTTTCCATCTTAGTCCTGTTTTGACACTTTGCCTGTTTTACGGCTTGACATCATAAAAGGATTTCTTGAAAGCTGCTTTGGTTAACTTGTCAATATTATTGGATGAATCCTAGAATTATCCAGTCTGTTCTTGAGAAACAATGTTGTACTTTAGCATCTGTTTCATCTGACAACTGTGTTCTTGAGCAAATCACTCGTGCTTCCTTTAGTTCCCAATAACATATGGATTATAATGTAAACAAATAATACTGAAAGTGTTGTATGGAGTACTATGTCTCTCCTCTGTGTATCTCCAGCTCCCTCCCTGCAGTAAGTCCTTCCAGGAAGCTCAGAGTGAGCTGAACCATACTGCCGCTGAGCTCAACCATTCTGCTGGGGATGTGGTGCACTCCTCTCGGGACACAAGTAGCCAGCTGGCCGTGGCTTCGGGAAAATTCAGTGAGGACTTTGATGAATTCCTGGACGCTGGCATAGAGATGGCCGGACACACTCAAGTAGGTATCATATCTGTTACAGGACCCAACAGCCCCAAATAAATATCGGATTAATCTCCCGGTGAATTGGGTGTGGATAAACGTTATCACGCCTGAAGTTACTTACATGTATAGTAGACAGGAACAGTGTAGATTTCATGGGCTAAAACTAATTTGCCTCTGGGATTGTCAAATTTTGACTGTCTTGTAATGCTTCTTCAGTCACTTTGAGCAAATACAAAATGTTTATACATTTGTTTTATTAGGCTTTTTTAAATCTAATTCACATAGGTATATGATTGTCCCTGGGAGCACACGTTTACTCCAATGTAATGAAATACTTGATGTCCTTGTTATTTTGCTCATTAAATTGGATAGATCATGTGGGAGAGTAGTCGATGTGGAATGACACACAGAGGCCTTAATCTGGATTTAAGAAGTAAGGCTGACTAAGGCTGGCTGACTAAGGCTGGCTGACTAAGGCTGGCTGACTAAGGCTGGCTGACTAAGGCTGGCTGACTAAGGCTGGCTGACTAAGGCTGGCTGACTAAGGCTGGCTGACTAAGTTGGGATTCGGTGTATGCCTTCCGGCACGTAAACAATGTTTTTAGACTTCAATAAAATAAATATCTGTCTTGTGTTTTGTTGTCTTGTGACTTTGTCTTTGCAGTGCCAAGAGGACCAAATCCAAGTGATTGGCAACTTGAAGAACATTTCCATGGCCTCCAGCAAGCTCCTTCTGGCAGCCAAGTCCCTGTCTGTGGATCCTGGAGCAGCTAATGCTAAGAACCTCTTAGCTGCTGCAGCAAGGTGAGGCTACTACAGTACATATAGGGCAGAATAGCATACTAAAAGGACTTATTTTATCACAAACTAGTTGAGTATAAGGAGAGTCTATCTAAAAAGAGTAGTTAGGTGTTATACATACTAATTGCTAGTTACAGATCTCAATAGTTACGTTAGCTTTTAAACCTACAGTACCAATAGCTAGCTGGCATTCAGTACCCAGTCAGTCTACCAGGATGATGTTTAGAAAACCTGCCAAGGAGCGGGTGAGGGACCACGCCAAAGCAGGAAGTATCACTTACATATATATATAAAAATATTGTTCCAAAGTTAACACAAATTACAGTCAGACTGGACAAGCCATTTATGATCAATACAAACCAGGGCTGCAATATTCTGGTAACCTTCCCGAATATCCAAGTGATATCCAATCATGACTACATTTATTTTGCAGATCTCACTCGCCCTTCAATCCTTCAATTAACACCTTGTGCACTAACGTGTGCTGTTTGCCGCGCCAAAACCATTCCACGCTCCTTCTGGACAATTACGTGTGAAACAAATCTCCCTGCCCTAGAAATCTCTCAGACATGATACACCACCTAAAGTTCCCCCAGTGTGAAGTTCCCCTTTCCGTTAAGACGCGTCCGTATTTGCTAGTCAGAACCAAAAACGGGTTTGATATTCATGTCCATTCTAACCCAGTTCCTGGATGTAGCTACCGAACGAAAAGTAGACTACTATCGTGGTCCAATTTCACGCACTGGAACATGTCTGCAGTGGCTGTGATTGTCTGGCCTTGCTCACGTCATGCTGCTAGGCTGAGAGATAGACAGAGATAGTGCTGGAGAGATGTCAGGCAGCTGGCCCCGCTGGGCTCTGGGCCTGACTGAATTCCCTCTCTTTAATTAGGCAGATAGATGGATGCAAAGGCTAGAGCTTGTCTGTGATCACTGAGGCTGAAAGCCACGCAGTGTTAGATTGTCACGAGGAGAGAGAGAGCCAACGGGCCCCCGCCGTGCACGTGTAACGTGGAGAGCGGAGGCGCGCGTGTGTGTTCTCTGTGTACATGTGGAAAGACGGGAGCGATAAATGCCCTGCGCTGCCGCCCTTGTGTTTCAGAGCGGTGACAGAGAGCATTAACCAGCTCATCACACTGTGTACCCAGCAGGCACCTGGCCAGAAGGAGTGTGATAATGCTCTGAGAGAACTGGAGGTAGGCCGTTTTTACATTACACGTATGTCTTTTAACAGTGTGCTTTTGTTTTCATTTGAGTCCTGACAAAGCCGTTCTTTACCTTTTATTGTGCAAATGATTCCTGATGGATGAAGTGGGATGGCACCTTGTCTGCATGAGATGGTGCTATGGGTTTCAATATTGCCGTTATCTCCAGGGCGTATGAAGACAAACTTGTTTACTTCCTCTATGCCCTGAGTCTTTTCAGCACAGGTCCCCTCCTCTTCACGCTCGGTGACATTTATCGCCTGTTCCTCTTTTTCTCTTCCGATGTCAACATGCTGCTTCACACTGAATGACATTCAGCATTGATTTCAACCCCCAATACAACCAATAATAGTGTTATGTAACTAACAGATCTGTGGTCTATTCTCCTGAATGACCATGTAATTACTGGTCTAACAACTTACCTGTACAAGTTAAAGATTAGCATGACTTTGATTAAAAACAGTAGCACACACTTGACAATATATTGGATAGAAGAGTCAGTATTTAGTGCTCTTCTCCTTGCTGAGCCCCTCTCCTTCTGTGACCAGGCTGTGAGAGGACTGCTGGACACCCCTGGTGAGCCCGTCAGTGAGCTGTCCTACTTTGACTGCATCGAAAGCGTCATGGAGAACTCAAAGGTGAAGCCTCACAAAGCAGTCACACGCACTCTAAACTTGAAACATTGTTGATATGTAGACAACTAAGGAGGCGCTATGGATCGAGCTAATCTTAGAGTTTCTCTCCATTCGCTGGTGTGTAGGTCCTTGGAGAGTCCATGGCAGGAATTTCCCAGCACTGTAAGACGGGCAACGTGCCAGCATTTGGAGATTGTGTGGGAGTGGCGTCCAAGGCCCTGTGTGGGTTGACAGAGGCAGCTGGACAGGTGAGATCCCAAACTGGAACTGACTGACTGTTGCTTCCCTCTCTCTCGCTCCTCTCTACTATCAGGCTGGGCTTTGGTCCTGCACACAACAAACACCCTGTCAGCTCTTAACCTCTGCTCATGTTTTATTACCTCATGAATCTGTACCTCACGCTGAAGCAGAAACTGAGCCATGAGCACTTTTTCTTTCCTCTCCCTCTCGGTTTATATGTAATAATACATTATTTACCTTAAGTCCAGGTACCACATGCTAAAAGGACTTGTTTGCTTCTACCTATCATTTTGAGATGTGTTGGTCTTTTTTCCTCCATTAATATTAGTACTTAAAGAAGGTAAAATATGTCACCACATTAAAATAGATACGATTTCAAAGCTCACTATATTGAAATAAACATACTTCAAAAGCAAAGAGATCCTCAACAGGAGTCAACAGAAACATTCAACTGTTAAAACTGATTTTGGCCTTAAATTGAAATTCAAGCTATGTGGCCTCTCTCTTCTCTCCACACACCGCAGGCTTCCTACCTGGTGGGTGTGTCTGATCCAAACAGTCAGTCGGGTCATGAGGGGCTGGTGGATCCAATCCAGTTCGCCCGAGCAAACCAGGCTATTCAAATGGCCTGTCAAAACCTAGTGGACCCGGCCAGCAGCCCATCTCAGGTGAGAAAGACTTATATCATTGTTAAATACAGGGACATTTATTTTACATTCAAGTCAATTACACCAAATAGCACATCGTTTTGTGACTTCAAATAGTTGGTTACATTTCAGCATCAACATAATGTAAAACATACTCCCAATATGTTCCTATTTAGAGAATGTCCAATGTTTTTTGCTTGTTTGACATGTGTTTGTTTGTGTGTATCTGTGTCTGTTTGTTAGGTTCTGTCCGCAGCAACGATTGTAGCCAAGCATACCTCAGCACTTTGCAATGCCTGCCGCCTTGCCTCGTCCAAGACTTCCAACCCTGTGGCCAGGAGGCACTTTGTTCAGTCAGCCAAAGAGATTGCCAACACCACAGCCAACCTTGTCAAAACTATCAAGGTATGACTACTCTATACTATCGTCGTTTGTGCAGTTGGGCTTTGGAATTTGTGCCCTTAGCAAAAGCTTACTCATTGATGTTCTCTGTTTTTATTATTAATTGTGCAATGGAGACAGATGGTTATAATTTGCAGCTCAGTCGGGGTGTTGGCTTAACAGTCCTGTTTTTTGTTTTTTTATTCTAGGCCTTGGATGGGGACTTCTCAGAGGAGAACAGAAACAGGTGCCGTGTCGCTACAACTCCACTTATCGAGGCTGTAGAGAATCTGTCCACATTTTCTTCCAACCCAGAGTTTGCTAGTATCCCTGCACAGATCAGTAATGAGGTTTGTATAGCTCACTGTTTCCCAATCTAGGGGTCACATACAAAAGCTGGATCACTTGATTTTGAACTGTTAAATTCACAGAACATTATGACCCAGTCACTACAAGATAAAACTGTAGAATACCCATAATACATACAACACCATTAGAACAGAGTGGACAAGACCAGGTATTAAATCAGACTGGGGAAAATAATATATTTAATAATATATATATGTATGTTTGTGTGTATATGTGTGTGTTTGTATATGTATATATGTGTATATGTGTACATTCACACACACACACACACACACATATATATATATATATATATATATATATAAATAATTATTTTTTTTCATAGGTACACTTCAACTGTGATAGACGGAATCTAAAACAGAAATCCAGAAAATCACATTGTATGATTTTTAAATAATTAATTTGCATTTTATTGCATGACATAAGTATTTGATCACCTACCAACCAGTAAGAATTCCGGCTCTCACAGACCTGTTAGTTTTTCTTTAAGAAGCCCTCCCGTTCTCCACTCTGTAACTGTATTAACTGCACCTGTTTGAACTCGTTACCTGTATAAAAGACACCTGTCCACACACACAATCAAACCGACTCCAACCTCTCCACAATGGCCAAGACCAGAGAGCTGTGTAAGGACATCAGGGATACAAATGTAGACCTGCACAAGGCTGGGATGGGCTACAGGACAATAGGCAAGCAGCTTGGTGAGAAGGCAACAACTGTTGGCGCAATTATTAGAAAATGGAAGAAGTTCAAGATGACGGTCAATCTCCCTCGGTCTGGGGCTCCATGCAAGATCTCACCTCGTGGGGCATCAATGATCATGAGAAAGGTGAGGGATCAGCCCAGAACTACACGGCAGGACCTGGTCAATGACCTAAAGAGAGCTGGGACCAGCGTCTCAAAGAAAACCATTAGTAACACACTACGCCGTCATGGATTAAAATCCAGCAGCGCACGCAAGGTCCCCCTGCTCAAGCCAGCACATGTCCAGGCCCGTCTGAAGTTTGCCAATGACCATCTGGATGATCCAGAGGAGGAATGGGAAAAGGTCATGTGGTCTGATGAGACAAAAATAGAGCTTTTTGGTCTAAACTCCACTCAACGTGTTTGGAGGGAGAAGAAGGATGAGTACAACCCCAAGAACACCACCCCAACCGTGAAGCATGGAGGTGGAAACATCATTCTTTGGGGATGCTTTTCTGCAAAGGGGACAGGACGACTGCACCGTATTGAGGGGAGGATGGATGGGACCATGTATCGTGAGATCTTGGCCAACAACCTCCTTCCCTCAGTAAGAGCATTGATGATGGGTCGTGGCTGGGTCTTCCAGCATGACAACGACCCGAAACACACAGCCAGGGCAACTAAGGAGTGGCTCCGTAAGAAGCATCTCAAGGTCCTGGAGTGGCCTAGCCAGTCTCCAGACATGAACCCAATAGAAAATCTTTGGAGGGAGCTGAAAGTCCTTATTGCCCAGCGACAGCCCCAAAACCTGAAGGATCTGGAGAGGGTCTGTATGGAGGAGTGGGCCAAAAAATATATATATATGTGTGTGTGTGTGTGTGTGTGTGTGTGTATATATATATATATATATATATATATATATATATATATATATATATATAAATATGTATATATATATATATATATATAAATATGTATATTTATAAATATGTATATGTGTATGTGTGTACAGCTCCGGAAAAAATTAAGAGACCACTGCATTGAACGCTTCTGTTCCTCACTCAAAACTTTCCTTTTCAACTTTTTCCAGAGCTGTATGTTCTACAAAGATGATCATTATAAATGATTGACTGATGATGTTATAAATTTGGAATGCATGTCTGTAACTTCAGATCAACCTTCTGTTGGTCATAGCCCTAATGTAAAATAAATAATTGGTAATCATGCCTTCAGTATCTCTTTGAGAATGGTCACATTAATAATGATGTGAATGATATTAAAAGCACCCAGACACATCATACATACAGTCATCCTGCTAAACTGAGTTGCAGAGATGTCACCATGAGTCCATTGGTGATTTTAAAACCGGCAACAGAATGTCATTGTTGTGACTGGATTAACTCAGGCTGCATCTGCCACAGACTTCATTTAAATCATTATTTACTTACAATAATGATTTGAATGATAAGTGAAAAGAAATAATGAAATATTCAGAATACAAACATTCCAAAAGATGAATCCGTTGTCCATGCTTTGAGAGGGAGCATTGTTTTGGATGTGTTTGTTATCTTGGAATGTTTAACACAATGTGGACTACTTTCACCCAGATTTTACTAGTTTGATACATAAACAACTTTTTTTGTACGATGTACAAAAATGTTCAATTCCAGCGCCAACAAGTTGGTTTTAAAGCAATGTCTATTCGACTTAAAAGCAGAGAAATAGAGTAAAGCTTTCCGGTTCTCTGAATTGCTTCAGAACACAAGGTTTCCATTCAGCCCTCCAAAAATATTTTCCTTTCAAACGCTCCTTTCAAACAGCTACAACTAATGATAAATACAAAGAACGTACTTCTCTCTCATCTTCTTCATGAAATCACTGATAAACGACTCCCATCCCAACACTCAGCTGGAATTACCCTGCTTTCAGCTGTACTTTGCTGATTGCAACACAGAACTATGCAATAAATCCAAATGAAGGGTTCAATGAGGGGTTGGTGCAGGGAGGCCACTTCAGTATAATCACATATTTTGCTTTCCTGACCTAGAATCAATTTGATTCACTGAAAACCTTAGTATTCACCCCCACAAACGTAGTCATTTTGTCTGGTATACATGGTTCACATGTACAGCAGGTAGTGGCTGACCAGATGAGTGAAGTGGAAATCAAACACCCATGTCTTACATTGAATATCATGGGGCATTTTACCACACAAGTCTTGAACAAGATCTTCCCAGAGACAAGAAACTGGTAAAATGCCCTACACAGCATGATCAAATCCTGAACCATGTTTATAGCCCTATTAAAGCAACTTAAAACTGCAAAGCCTTTGAAACATAAATTGCAAAAATTTACCTACGAGGCTGTAAAGGACTGCCTTGACACTACATTTTAGGACATAGTCAAAGGCAATAATGCTGACATGCATGAATACACTTGCTGGTTCACAACCAACATCAAGGTGTACGGAGATTATTTAATTTTTTGTCACACAGCAATCACATGCCATCGTCCACTGGCAAGTCTCATCAAGGAGGAACAAGCCCACAGTGCTCTAATCTGCCACAGAGGAGGAGCTCATGATCAAATATAAAAACCTCTTAAAAGAGGCCAAGAAAAAGCAGTCAGGAATTGTCTGCAAAACATAAGTTTGTAGTCAGGCTGGAGAAGAGTAAGGAAACCTCTTCTGTTGGAAAGATATTAAACAGATCACAAACTACAGACCAAAGCCCCCCCGCTGTTGCTTTGCCAAACAGGCTCAGCTAGTTTTACTGGAGATTTGACTATCAAAGGCCCATGAATTACCAGGCAACCTCATTTCCCCTATTCCCCTTGCCACTTACCTCTCTCACGCCTACACATTCCTCCGCTGGCCCACTAGCATCTACCCCAGTGCCCTCCCAGGATCCACCCACCTCCTCCTGTCACACTGCTTCTTTTAAATTCTCCATCATTGTCCCAATTCCCCAAAATTCTGAAAGTGTCCTGAATGATCTAGTCCTGTCCCATGTCCAAACTCCCGCTGACACCTCCCTTGACCCATTGCTGTTTCTCTGTGAACAATGCAAACTACTTGGCCCCCGCAACTGCATTTTACTACAACTCAACAACCCACAGACGTACTCAGGGGTACACTTTGAGGACTTTAGCTTTGTGTTTAATACCATCGTCCCAGAACTATTACAACACAAGCTCTTCCAACGGATCATGTCCAGCTCCATCACTCAGTGGATCGCTCATTTCCTTACCAACACAAAGCAACACATGATGATGGACAAGTACATTTTGCGACCGGTGTGCCTCATCAGTGGAGCACAACATTGCGCTGATCTCCAAGGCACAAAAGCAGATGCCTCACAGCGACTGACGTTTTTGTTTACGCGAGTCTCCTGATTCTTCTCCACACATCAATTGTGTCACCGTCTGGTTTGGTGTGGGTCTCCCCGCTCCAGAGGTAACCCAAGGTTTGGTCCACAGCGATGGTCATCCTCCATCTAGGCCCTACGGCAAGATCATAGCTGAGCCGTTCCCCTACTAAATGTTCCTCTGCTGAAGGAGGGCTAGCTCATTTCCCTGTATTGTGTCCCTCAGTAATCGGTCATCTGCGGAAGATAAACCAACAGGACTTTACTAGCAACATCAAGACACCTCAGCTAACTGAGGTGTCATCGGCGAATCAGCCATACTACTCCCAGAACTATGTTTATTGTTCTACATCTAGTTGAGGAGTTTTTTTTACTTAAAACCTTTTTTAAAACAATGACATTACTTGAAAATTGCTTTCTAGTCAAGATCCCCAACACCTTGACTAGAAAGCTGTTTGCACAATCCAGGTGTGCAAAGGTTCTAGAGACTTATCCAAGAGGCAGATGTAATTGCTAAGGTGTTTGTAACATATTGACTCAAGTGGGCAAACGTATCTGAGCAAAATACATTCATGTTTTAATTTTGATTGATATGAAAACATGGTGACAATGATCTTCCACTTCACATTAAGAAACATTTTGAGGATGCTGACAAAACAAATATCACAATAAAATATGTTTCAACCACACTTTGTAATGCAACTATTCACTAAAGTGGGGGTGAATAATTAGGCAGTCTACTACACAGCTACTGCTGAGTTGTTTCTTCAGGAAAGCATGATGAATTGGTTTATTGTACCATTCCCTTCAAGTTTTGTTCATGGTGGGTTATGGCTCAAGGAGAAATCTGATGTATTTATGATACAATCTCGTAGGAAGAGTCCTCACGTAGCCTTTAAAGCTTTGTGACTTTAATCTGTTAGAGGGTAGTGTTTAACAGCTCACTCCCTCTCTCTTAGCACAGCTGCTCTAATCTTTAGCTTGTTAATCTAATTGTCCAGGGAGGCTTTGACTGCCATCATAAAGACAGAATATGTGCCTCCGTGTGTCTCAGTTTAAAGCCGCCCTCTAATCTCACCCCACTGTGTTACGCTGCTTTGATTACACCGCTGATCCATCGGAAGTCAGGTGGAATAATAAGAGATGAGTGAAGCTGTTTTCTTTAGTCTCCTTAGCCTGTGGATCTGTATCACCTCCACTGCCCTCTTCTCCCTCCCTTCCCATCTCCAGGGCACGGCAGCCCAGGAGCCCATCGTTCGGTCAGCCTGCTCCATGCTGGACAGCTCCACCATGCTCCTGGAGACAGCACGCTCGCTCATCATCAACCCCAAAGACCCACCCACCTGGTCCATACTGGCGGGGCACTCCCGCACCGTCTCTGACTCCATCAAGAGCCTCATCACCTCCATCAGGTCAGCACTGAGCCCTCCTAGCCTACACTGTGGTTCTTGTGTTGAGGTTTGAGGTTCAGGCCGCTCTGACTGACTGTGGGTTCAGTCGAGCAGGGAGTTGTCATGGTAATTTATGGTGTCTGGGTTTCCAGCTCTCATGTAATATGAAGAAGAACGCTCAAGGGCAACTATAAAGATGAGTAGGTAGGATTTCTGTGGCGCTGCTTAGACAGCCTTCTCTTACTTAGAAAGGCCCTGCTGCTGTTGTGAATAGAAGTGTCTCTCCTCATTATTTCACACGTCACACAGTCAATTGCCTCTTAGCTCTAGAACATTTTGCATCTGGTCGACCTCCAGAAACCGTGTTTGCAAAATGCTTGCCTAAAATGCATGAACTCCCTTCTCTGAGGTGCTGCTGTGCTGCATCAGCCACCTGCTAGTAGAATACCGCCGTGTTCATGTACACCGTGGTGATGTTCACAGGGACAAGGCTCCGGGGCAGAGAGAGTGTGACTACTCAATTGATAACATCAACAAGTGCATCCGGGACATTGAGCAGGCTTCGCTGGCTGCTGTGGGTCAGAGCCTACAGGGATGTAGGGATGACATCTCTTTGGAAGTAAGTTCAAATGGCCGCTATATTTGTTTTCAGCCGAACTGTTGTACCCATTTGTAATTAATTGCCTACTATCCCGCACAGGCTTTGCAAGAGCAGTTGACATCGTCGGTGCAGGAGATTGGACATCTCATTGATCCCATCAATACTGCAGCCAGGGTTGAAGCTGCCCAGCTGGGGCACAAGGTATAGTAGCCCCCTGTAGCCTTTTAGGGTTCACAGTGACCTACTTCCTGTCCACATCTCTTATTCAGTCCGTGTCTTGTACAGTGACATCACACTGTCTCCTCCAGGTGACCCAGTTGGCCAGCTACTTTGAGCCACTCATCATGGCGTCCATTGGCCTGGCTTCGAAAATCACGGATCAGCAGCAGCAGATGAACATCCTGGACCAGACCAAGACCCTGTCTGAGTCGGCCCTGCAGATGCTCTACGCAGCCAAGGAGGGAGGAGGGAACCCCAAGGTAACCCTACTGTACAACGCAGGCCACGAGGCTCACTACCGCCTCAGTAGATATTTCAGCACGCCTTGTTCCATAATCTATCATTATTGTTTTTTTACGGTGTGCCATGGTATTGGGTTATGAGGAAGAGCTTTGTGTTTCACGACGGTCGGGTGTGTTCATTGCGCGTTCAAGGCGGCCCACACCCACGAAGCCATAACGGAGGCAGCCCAGCTAATGAAAGAGGCAGTGGACGACATCATGGTGACCCTGAACGAGGCAGCCAGCGAGGGTGGTATGGTGGGAGGCATGGTGGAGGCCATCGCAGAGGCCATGGGCAGGGTGAGTAGAGATACAGGAGTAGAGCTCTAAGATGGCTACACCACGGCAGGCAGGCAGGCAGGGAAACACCCAGTTCTCACTGACATTCATTAGTGAGATGGATGGGAAGTGTCAGATGGGCCCGGGCTTCAGAGCTGTCAGCTGCCTCTTATCCACAGGCTGTCACCCACAGTCCCTTGAGGTCTGTCACAGTCTGGTTGATGGAGCCTTGATAAATGATGCTTGCATATTTCATTACTTGTATGCCTCTATCAGATTTGTTGGTCTAAATATTGTCTTTTTGCATAGAAAAAAAATAAACTGGACTTAACGGAGAACTGGTTAAAAAACAAGAAACCAGGCAAGCCTAGTTCAGCCGGGCCGCAATAAAATGTGTTAATCGTGGCTGACGAACGAACCCGGTTCGCCCACGTGAAAGGCATTGTCGTTAACCACTACACCATCAAACTACATGCCACATGCTACATCCACCAGAACCGTTTTATTATTAAAACGTAGCTACGTAAAGTTGTAGCCAGCAGCGTTTTACCTGTCCTGATCCTCAGGCATAATGCGTTGGGATTTACAGGGAGGCGAACGCGGGACCTGTTGCTCCGGAGCCCGCCTCTCTAACCACTACTCTATTTAACAAGGGGTTGTCAGTCATTCAGTCACTCACTCCCCTTACGCGGCCCGGCACAAAACGAGACGTAGCAAAACTGAAACAAGACGTGACGTAAACAACGTTACAAGAAATAATGGAATCTGAAATGGACTGTTGGATCTGACATTAACATTTTAAACGAGTGGTGGTTTTCCTTCCTCAGTTGGACGAGGGCCCTCCACCTGACCCAGAAGGGTCTTTTGTGGATTACCAGACCACTATGGTGAAGTACTCCAAAGCCATCGCAATGACAACACAGGAGATGGTGAGAGTAGAATCCTTTTTGTTAATTAAGTGTAATAATCATTCCTTATTAATGTACCCTTTATGAAAATCTCTAAAATCATAGTCACGTTAAGACGCTGTTCCGACTGTGTCTTCAGATGACTAAGTCAGTGACTTGTCCAGAGGAGCTGGGTGGCTTGGCCTCTCAAGTGACAGTGGACTACAGCCAGTTGGCCCACCAAGGTCGCCTGGCTGCCACCACAGCTGAACCGGAAGAGGTAAAAGGTCAAACGTTGCCGGGGGGTGCAATGTCGAAGTTGGAAACAACAACATAGGATCATGAACTTCAAGCAGGCGTACAGTCGGCAATATTTCTGTGGTCCCCCATGCCGTCTACAGTATATCCCCATAGGGCGGCCAACTATTTGCTTTTAAACGTATCGCCATTAAACGTATGAACGTATTATGATTTGATTGTAAGGGAGACAAAAAGATCTAGGTAAATCATAATGTTTTTAATCCCTGTGATATACAGCTGCTATTAAAGCTCCTAATGCTTAAGGCCTTCAGTGTCAGGAAACGACAACCACTGCTATATATTTGCTTAGAAAAACAGTATGCAAAAATCCAAGGGTGGATGGCATTGTTTGATATGATACATCTTCCCCAAGGCTTTATGTGGCAGTGTGAGATCTGGAATATATGTTCACCTCTGAAACCTTATTCTCCCTGTCTCCGCTGCACCCACGTAGTCTGTGTTTAAAGCTCCTCACCGAGCCGGAGACCGCTTTTCTTCATTAGCAGGATTTACATTGAACCATTGAATATCCCCACACGCTTATCAATGACCTTTACATAACTATATCTGCTTGAAACCCTTGTTACCATAGCTACATTGTGCCTCTTCGAGCCTTAAAGCCTACAATGATGGTGTTAATGAATCACCACCATCCCATGTATCTTTTTGTCAGGAAATTAAAGGTGTACTGCTGCCAGTCCCTCTCAGAGGTGCTGGAAATCAGTTTTTACCCAGCGCTCTGATATGAGGCTGATAAGTAAGTCAGTCAGTCAGTCAGTCAGTCAGTCAGTCAAGGACATGACTGAAGCATTTTCTGCTGTCTGGTGGGATGGTGTGAAGGAGTGGATGAAAGGCAGCTCTCTGATACATGGCTGTGTTATCCTGGCTGTCTGGTTGCGCTTGCAGGTGGGCTTTCAGATTAAGACACGGGTCCAGGAGCTGGGCCATGGATGTATCTACCTGGTTCAGAAGGCTGGGGCCCTGCAAATGAGCCCCACTGACAGCTTCTCCAAGAGGGAACTGATCGAGTGTGCCCGTACAGTCACTGAGAAGGTAGGCGGTCAAAACAAATGTTTTTCGGTTGAATTGTTCTGTTTGTTTTTGAGTCGTTCTGTTGCTTTTTATTGGTTTCCACATGTTCACTTTGTAACTTAACAATTCGTTCAATCTGAGGATGGGGTTGGGGTGCTGGTTAAATTTAAATACTCTCTAATGACTACTTCCATATCATATGGCTTTTGTTATTACATGCTTACATTACTAGGCTTATTGTAAGTTAGGGTTTCGTTATTAAAGTAAATATATATGTAATTCCACTGAATGGCAGTTGCTTACAGTTTTCTATGTCGGTGGCAAAATAACTACATGTTTTTTGTGAGAAAGGAGCCCAGGTGTGAATGTTGTTCGGGTGTCAAGGGAATAGCTGAGAATAAGCTTTAAGAATAACGGCTTCATATAATGGAAAAGTCTCCACTATGCTATTATCTCCCTGAGACCTAGCTGGGGGAAGGACTGAGGGACTGAATAACATAGACCTACATTATACTTTATGACAGAGTTGTGTTTTATATGTATTAAGACAACAACTTGTACTGGTTATGTAGTAGTCATGAAGATATTAGTTCAATACTTCAGTTCATGTTCCCTTGATTGCAACACATAGTGAAATCAGACCATGACAATACAGTACGTGCTTGCAAAAGAAAAAAAAAATTCCGCCAAATGTCCCCGTAGGTGATGAACTGTTTCTGGTTCCAGGTAGAACCTTTTTTATTTTATGTAAATGTGAATGAATTTTTGAAGCAAGAAGGGTTCTATGGGGACAACTGTTTTCTACCCCTTTTGTTTTTTTGTATTGACTGGAATGTCTCTCCTCGCCCTCTCCTCGCCCTCTCCAATACCATTCTTGTATCAGACCTCAGTCATTTGATTCAAGGTATATAAGACATGAATCATTTGATTCAAGTCTCGTATCAGACTTGTGTAATTTGTGGCCTCATGCATTTGCTATGCCTATCTTGAATGCTTGCGTCATGGCTTTTCTGTTGAATGAGAGGGGACTGCAGAAGTCTCTCTAGACTTGGAGGAAGAGGGGCCAGTCTCAGTTCTGGTTTAATGTGTTTATACAGCAGCAGGCTCAGTACTAATCACAGTACTACTCCCCCTCCACCCCCCCACCCCACGTCCTTCTACCAGTTCCCTTCTCAGTCCAGTACTCTCAGACTGCCTCACAGTCGCCACTCCCATATCCTTGATTCGCATGTTCATTTCAATGCCAATGGAAAGTATTCATCAACTGAGGTTTTCAGGAACACCTCGTGAAAACAAGTTCTTTGGGTGATTGTGTATCGTGTTCTGTAAGCCATGGATCCTGAGTGCTGTCTGTATGTGTAGGTCTCCATGGTGCTGTCTGCGCTGCAGGCAGGTAACAAAGGCACTCAGGCCTGCATCACAGCCGCCAGCTCTGTCTCCGGCATCATCGCTGACCTAGACACCACCATCATGTTCGCCTCGGCTGGAACACTGAACCCTGAGAATGATGAGTCCTTCGCGGATCATAGGTGAGACCAGACCAGGGAAGACCTGTTGACCATGGTCCCAGCTGAATATGTCCATAGGAACCGAATAAAATGCAAGGACGTTGACCTGATACAAGACAGCTTACTGTTATCTCTCCCAGTGAACCGCATCTTCTGTGAGACACTCGTGACTCAGTTTAACAGGACACTGTCCTCAACAGGTACATGACAGTATGGTTTGTGGTGTCCCCCCAGGGAGAGCATCCTGAAGACAGCCAAGGCTCTGGTAGAGGACACCAAGCTGCTGGTGTCCGGGGCAGCGTCTAGTCAGGACAGACTGGCCCAGGCCGCCCAGTCATCAGCCAAGACCATCACCATGCTCACGGACGTGGTCAAACTGGGAGCCACCAGTATGGGTTCTGACGATCCGGAGACTCAGGTAGTACACGAACCGCAGCACGTTGGAAGGAAATAGTAATGACCACGTTTAAAACGCTAGAAGACTCTCACTCTGAATGAGGAACTCTGAATCCGTCTTCCTCTAAACTGTGGATGTTGGTCCAAATACGTGTGCTCTCCCTCTAAGATTTGGATCAATCCCGGAACTCTTACTATGATGTAGCATCTACGCTTGTGTGTTTTATGAAGGTCATCCTGACAGACTCATGCGGTTCCGTCAGACTTATGTAACTCTGTCATCAGGCCCTCTGACACACTCATCCTGTGTATCTCTCCCCTCAACTCGAGTGTCAGAATAATCAGAGCTCCAGATGGGAGTAGTAAGGCCAGTTGAATCCTGTCCTGATTCCTCTACGCTGTCCAGTGTGTTATGTTGTTGCGGGCCTTCCTCAGGTGGTCCTGATAAATGCGGTGAGGGACGTGGCTAAGGCACTAGCCGAGCTCATCAGTGCCACCAAGTGTGCTGCAGGCAAGCCAGCCGATGACCCGTCAATGTATCAGCTCAAGAGTGCTGCCAAGGTAAGACACAACACCTCCTTTATAACACGCACGGTCCGCCGCACATTGTAGAGGTTGTATTTTTGGATTGCAGAAGCTTGTTGTGCAGAAATGTACTCTTTAGAGATCTCCAGATACAGTCTAATATGAAATGCATTGTGTCTCGGCAGTTGGTTCTCAATGCAACTCTCGTGGTCCTGCTTCCAGCAGGATATGACAGTTCCCTTATCTCTGGGTTTGGCACTCTGCGTCGGTTGTGTGTTTGTGCGCGACACTGTCTCACTCTCTCACTGTGTCACTGAGATGGGGATTGGGGTATGTGACTCATGCTTGTCACAGTGGGTGGGAGCATGGAGTCGTCTGTGATCACACCGCTGTGACTGTACAGCTGAAAAGGCTCCTTATCTCCCACATTCTAACTGAAGCCCTCTCCTTTTTACTCATACACACATATCCAGCATCTCTTAGCCACAGAGATCATTCCATTTTCTATTTCATAGTGGATGTCTAGGGAAATGTAATACTAAACTAAATAATATACATAATAATATACATTGCCATGCGCAAAGATCCAGACCACCTGCTTCTACCATTAGGGTATAGGCTTCAAAAGTACCTGTTCTCAGTTACCGTAGACCAGATTAAAAAAATTTATAGATCTACTGTGTGAGTAAACTGCATCATATATAAACCGAGAAGACAAACAAAGCACTATTACTACCCCTTATCCTCCTTGCTAATCAATTGCTTTCTCTCTTATTCAGCCATACATAGGGTGTGTCAATATTTTCCAACCAGTTTTTGTGTAATAATAGCAATATGTGAACTGCTCACAACTAGCTTTTATTCCTCCTACATACTTACCTTTGAATGGGACTCTCAAACTCCACAGTGCTCCCCTCGGCTTGTTCAAATAAAGTTCACTGTTCCATGACAAAATCTGTTCCTCGCTAACAAGCAGTTTTTTTGAAGTTTTGAAGCAGCATTCTTGTTTATCATGGGTAAATACACGCTTTTCTCTGTGGTTTGTTTCAAGTTTCTTTCCTAATTTTCGAAATGTGTGGTGAGGCCTTACAAACTCCGTGCCTCAGTCTGGCGCTGGGGGAGAGAGTGCCACCTGCTGGCCTGTCCCTGCTTTAAATGATTTTGTATCCACCCTTCCTGTATCGGCCAATCACTCTCTCTCTGACAGGTGATGGTGACCAATGTGACATCTCTGCTGAAGACAGTGAAGGCTGTGGAGGATGAGGCCACTCGAGGGACGAGGGCACTTGAGGCCACCATTGAGTGCATCAAACAGGAGTTGACAGTAAGCCGCGCTGGCAGACCCCTCAAACTCACCACTCTGTCCTAGTGCAAATCACAGAACAGCCCCAGACTGCCAGGCTACTTGAAGCCAGTGATGAGTGCCAGTGTTTTGAATGTACACGTCGTACCTAAATGTTTTAAAATGGGTTTTTACTCAACCTCAAACTCTCCGGTTAATATAGAATTGAACCTCTGTTACCCCTTTCCTCCGCCAAGCCCTTCAGTATTCTCATTGCTCTAATCCAGGATTGTATACAAGAGAATTTGACATTTCCCTCAGTTTAAAATGTGTCCAGCTCCACAGTGGACAGGTAAACCCTGGTTGGACTGCTGACTGTAACTAGGGTCAGGAGTATTTCCATGTGAAACCAGATGGTCAGGGAAAATTCCTTGGCCTAGTAACAATGGATCAAACTGTGTACTTCCAAGTTGTTCATCCTCAGAGGTTGTCCGTGCAATCGCAGTCAGTCACGCTGCTCTGTGTTTCCAGGTGTTCCAGTCCAAGGACGTCCCAGAGAAGACGACCACGCCGGAAGAGTTCATCCACATGACAAAGGGCATCACCACAGCAACAGCCAAAGCTGTGGCGGCAGGCAACTCGGCCCAGCAGGAGCAAGTTATAGCCACTGCCAACCTGAGCCGCAAAGCCATATCTGACATGCTGACTGCCTGCAAGGTGATAATCCACCCGGCCATGCCAGGCCTGCCAGCTCAGGACTGTCTCTGACGCCACAGGACTGGCATAGTGCCACTCTGCCCGGAGACATTTTAGAGGAGAACACAGCAGGATCTAATTTAGATGGATGGTGTTACTGTTCAATGTCACTGTGCCTGCAACGTTATGCACGATGTCCTTCAGGAACATGGTGATGTTTAGCTGTCGGTGGTAAGCGAAGGACAAGGAGACAGAGAGCAAAAGGCACACGGAGAGCTTAAGAAAATGTCTCACATCCCCCACCTATCACTGCTTGCCGTTCTGTAGGAGGGCTTAGTGGTTGTCTTGTGTGCCGTTTGAACTACCTGTCCTGGATTGTGACACCTTTGCTCTCTCCGCTCCAGCAAGCGGCCTGTCATCCCGAGGTGAGCGAGGAGGTGCGGACCAAGGCCTTGCACTACGGGTCAGAGTGCACCACGGGGTACATCAACCTGCTGGACCAGGTGCTGCTGGTAAGGAAGGAGAATACCACTCACCTCACTGGCCACACGTCATAACTCATGACGTCTGTCAGCTTGGATTGTTAGTGGTGAGTCCATGATGAAGTGTGAGTGTGTGTGTGTATTTTACTATATTGCATGTCCAGGTGCTGCAGAAGCCCACAGCAGAACAGAGGCAGCAACTGGCAGTACACTCCAAATTTGTTGCGGGGTGTGTGACGGAGCTTATCCAGACAGCCGAGGCCATGAAAGGTGAGGCTGCACACAATGCTGTACCACACACACACACACGCACACGCACACGCATGCATGCTCACATTTAGCTAGAAGAGCATACATGCTGCAGACAGCTGTTAGTACCTACTATTACACTCATGACAATTCTTTCAAACAGTGGCATAAAATGTACACGTTAGTTTACTGAGGTTTGCTTAGTGCACAAGGGCCTATAAAGGCTTGTCTGCGTATAATGTCCACAGTATTGAATATAAAAAAAACATATTTCACATTATATACTAAATTGATATGTGCACAGAAGATTTGGAACATTTGTTGTGGTAGGGGCGTAGCATCCAGAGCAATTGCAATGAATCAACATCACTATATTAGCTGTATGTATGTCAGGAATGTGTTCTCCAGGAGCCGGCTGCCTGCCCTCCATGACTCTGAAAGCACTAATGTATTGGGTTCGGCTGGGAAGTGGTGCTAAAGACCCAGTAGGGCTATCCATTTCACCCCTTTAATGCTTCTTGTTTTCTCTCTCTCTGCTGCCTCAGATGGAGGTAAGTGGTATTTGGTGCTGTTTGGTTCCTGCAGATCACCTTTCACACAGGCACAGCCGGGGGGTTGGTGGGCTGGTCGGCGGGGGCGAGGAAAGGTGAAAGGGGCACGGAACAGATTTCCTTGGGGGTTCAGCATAAAACATCTGGAAAAAAAAATCAAAGCTGTTGCCAAATAGTTCCTTATTTAAAACAGATCCATCAGATCCATTTCTTCATACCCTTCTAATCTTATTTAACATTGAAATGTCATAATCAATGTAGTCAGACGTTTGTGTGTCATGTCTCAAAATGCAGGCTATTATTTTATTTGTGGTGTAACATTGTATGTCTAAATGGGACTGGTGTGAAGTGAAGTGACCTTTTCAACTACTCTTTGTAGGTGGTGTATGTGTTGTGCTCTGTTAAGTCTATGATTTATATAGTAAGTGTAGATTTGTGTAATGTCATTTAGGGTTAGAATGGGTGGACCCTGAAGACCCCACTGTTATCGCTGAGACTGAGCTGCTAGGAGCAGCAGCCTCCATCGAAGCTGCAGCCAAGAAACTAGAGCAGTTGAAACCCAGAGCCAAACCCAAGGTAGGCCTGCCCTTGTCTACCACCTCCCTCCACACCTCCCCCCACCACTCTCAGAACAGACCTCCATCAACTCCCTTCACAATCCTCAGACCAGACCTCAAACACCCCCCTCCACACCTCCCCCCACCTCTCTCAGACCAGCCACCCCTCTCAGATCAGACCTTAACCACCTCCCTTCACACTTTGCAGAACATCAACTCCCTTTACACTCCTCAGATCAGACCTCAACCACCTCCCTTTGCTCCTAAGACCAGACCTCAGCCACCTCCCTCCACCCTTCCCAGACCAGACCTCAGCCACCTCCCTCCACCCTTCCCAGACCAGACCTCAGCCACCTCCCTCCACCCTTCCCAGACCAGACCTCAGACACCTCCCTCCACCCTTCCCAGACCAGACCTCAGCCACCTCCCTCCACCTTTCCCAGACCAGATCTCAGCCACCTCCCTCCACCCTTCCCAGACCAGACCTCAGCCACCTCCCTCCACCCTTCCCAGACCAGACCTCAGCCACCTCCCTCCACCCTTCCCAGACCAGACCTCAGACACCTCCCTCCACCCTTCCCAGACCAGACCTCAGCCACCTCCCTCCACCTTTCCCAGACCAGACCTCAGCCACCTCCCTTAACATCTCTCGGACAGGACATACTGTTCCTATCTTCTCATTCATAAGACTACATGCGCCAAAGACAACAAAAGTTGACTTTGAAGTGCATCAATCCGTTAGAGTCTCTGTTTTTGGAGATTGAGATTTGTTTGTAGGGAAATGGGAGTATTGTGTGAACTGTGGTCTATCTGTAAAACTGCTGACTCAAGACATCTTACTTGTGTGTTCTGTGAGTTTGCAGAATGTTGGTGTATTTATGGCTGTAGGAAAAAAAATTGGGATGCAATCTGTGTTTTCTATATAGATTGTGTAGACCTGTGTTGCCAGGAGACACAATTGTGTTACTGGGACCTGAAGCTTATGTTCGACTTAGTTCCCATTTGTGATGATCTGTCTGAAACACTGAAGAAAAGGTCATCCTCCTCATGGAACCCATTTCCCATGTATTATTACAGCCTTCCTTTGCTTTTGGCCTTTCTCTTCCACTCCATGGAGTGATATTGCACCAATTAAGTACTAAGACTTTTTTAACAGAACTATAGACATACTTGTTTTTATGCTTTATCTTAAAATGTATGACAGAAGTTGAACATCAAGTATGTAATGTGTGAGCCATACACACGCGAGTGCATGCACGCCTGATTTGTTTTCTATACGTGCGTGAGGATGTTTAGTTTGAACCTTAGATCCTCTTCCTCCTGTGGTTTTCTTTTTTTTTTGTCATTGATGGATCAGGTCTGTTCCCTCTGTCTCACTCTCTGACTGGAGAATCCCCGGTTTTCATTATAAACTTCCTGATGTTCTGTAGTCTCACACTTTAGGGCTCATTGTTTGAAATAGACTTTTAGTGGTTGCTTCAGTGTCTTTCTGCCCTCTAGTGATCCCTGCAAGCAGTGCATTCTATCCTTTTATTTTGTCTTTGGACAAAACAGTAATGTTTACCAGCAACAAAATGCTCAAAACGTCTAGTCATCAAAAATAGCAGGCCCACATAACACTAGATACTAAGTATCTCTTCCATTTAATGAGGAGGTACTGTCTGTGGCTATCTACAACCCCTCTTCTTCTCCCTCATTCTTTCCTTTCCTCTCTGTGCCCCTACTCCCCATTCCTCTCCCCCTTTCTCCCGCTCACCCTGTGGAAGGGCCTGTCTCAGCCCTGGCATGTTTCACTCACCCTCCATTCTCTTGAGATATTGTAGACCTGGAAGCCTTCTCTGCAGGGCTCTGTCTGATATGTTTGATATATTAGGTTGTTATTTAGTCCAACTATATATCAAACATATTCCTACAGTGTCCCGCCCTGTCTCCAGCCACGTGTGTGCCTTGTGTTTTGTGCTGCTGGCATGATTTGTGTTCCCTGACTGGTGTAGTCAACTGAGACGGACTCTACTGAGACAGACTCTACTGAGACAGACTCTACTGAGACATAGTCAACTGAGGCCGACTCTACTGAGGCCGACTCTACTGAGGCCGACTCTACTGAGACAGACTCTGCTGAGAAAGACTCTACTGAAACAGACACTACTGAGACAGTATACTGAGACATAGCCAACTGAGACATAGTATACCAAGACAGACTCTACTGACACATAGTCAACTGAGACAGAGTCAACTGAGACAGACTCTGCTGAGACAGACTCTATTGAGACAGAGACTACTGAGACAGACTCTATTGAGACAGACACTACTGAGACAGAGACTACTGAGACAGACTCTACTGAGACAGAGTCAACAGAGTCAGGACAAGTAATTCCTTTCCCTTTTTAGAATAGGTGCATCTATGTCTTGTAAAGAACTGGGTTTCCAACAGCAACAATTGTTGAAGATCTGTTGGAAGGATTCCCTGTTAAGAAATATGTTGGTGGACGTGATTGGTCACTACTATAACCTAGCATAGCACTTTAAGACTGTCAGAAAGGCTTGTTGCTTTGCCTTGCCACAAAGTGTCACCCTTTAAGTGCATATCCATGGTTAAAATGTGTGGTTTTGATTTCAGCAAGCAGATGAGACGCTGGACTTTGAAGAGCAGATCCTTGAGGCAGCGAAGTCCATCGCTGCAGCCACCAGTGTCCTTGTGAAGTCTGCCTCTGCAGCTCAGAGAGAGCTGGTGGACCAGGGCAAGGTCAGTCACAGCTGTCTGACCATCACCACAGTCAGGATGTCACCTCAGCAAAAGAATGATACCGTGCTATTATATACTGTATCCCTCTCTTTGCCCGCCAGGTGGGATCCATTCCCGCCAATGCTGTGGATGATGGCCAGTGGTCACAGGGTCTCATATCCGCTGTGAGTTTTCATAATTTTCCCAATTGTAACATTTTTTCCTGTGAGCGTGAAATGTCCTAAGTTGTTCTGTCTGAGGCTGTTCCCCCACTTATGCTTGCTGGTCCCCGTAGGCACGGATGGTTGCAGCAGCGACCAGTAACCTGTGTGAGGCAGCCAATGCGTCAGTTCAGGGCCACGCCAGTGAGGAGAAGCTCATCTCCTCAGCCAAGCAGGTGGCAGCCTCCACGGCACAGCTCCTAGTGGCCTGTAAGGTCAAAGCTCAGTCAGACTCTGAGGCCATGAAGAGACTGCAGGTATAGCCCCACCAGAAACAGCACAACCCAATTGGGTTCCGGCGCTATCCTAATGCTACACTTCTATACACTATAATGGAATTAACTGAGGGCTCTTTCTCCCTAAGGCTGCTGGGAATGCGGTTAAACGGGCATCCGACAACCTGGTGAAGGCCGCTCAGAAAGCAGCCTTTGACAAAGCTGAGGATGACAGTGTGGTGGTCAAGACAAAGTTTGTGGGGGGCATTGCACAGGTGAGATTGTAAAGAGTACATCCTGTATGAGATTTTGGTGGTGCCAGGGTAGCCCAGTGATCAAGAGCATTGGGATAATAAACAAAAGGCACTGGTTCTCAGAGCTGACATGAGGAAAAACAATGTTGTTCTGTCTCTGGGCAAGACGGTTAACAATAATTGCTCCCAGGCCGTTGCTGTACGGATTTAAAAAAAGGATTTCTTTAATGTTTCTTGAATATGCATTTTGGGTTATTTTTGGCTACTTTTTGTGAAAGTACTCTGTGTTGAGACAAAACTATCTGAAAACAATTTCAAAATCACTCTCCTTGGAATTTATAGCAAACTGAAGGATAATATGGAGTCGACTTACAGATTATGCACATATAGATATCATATTACATACCAGCCCAAGTGGGTTGTTAAAAAAATAATGTTGTTATTGATTAGTGTCCTGCAAATTATCTTTACAGCTTTTTAACCATTTATCTCTTCAGCAACATTTGCAACATTTGCCTTCTCGCTAACTAAAATCTTCACATTCCATTTTCTCCTTCTATGTATGTATGTTTATATGTTCCACGACTTTCTAGCAGTATGTCCCCATGTTTCATCTACAATGTACGATATACCCTTTTAAATCTCAGTACTTTTATGACTAATGAACCATAAAAAAAGAAGGAAAAAATTATAATTTAAGGATAAAACCTTGTGGTAGGCCACTATAGTATGACTAAATAGAACATCAGCTGCATTTCAAATCTGCTGTGGTTTAGCGAGCATCCACAGCAGCCATAACCTCAAGTCTTCACATTCTTCTGCCACAGCAGAATACTTTTTCCACTCCTTTTTCTACCATGACCAATAGTAGAGTAATTGTAGAGTGGATGTCTACATCATAGCCTGTGGTGTGTGTATACATACATACATACATACATACATGCATACGTACGTACGTACGTACGTGCGTGCGTGCGTGCATGAGCATTACGTGTGTGTGGGTGCGTGCTCGTATAACACTGAAGGGCTCCAGCACCCATGAAAACCCTCTCCCAGAGTATTGTAGGTTTCTCTCCTGTGTGCCAGTCATAACCCGCTGCCATCTCCAAAATCCACAGCTGATCCTTGCTGAAGGAAATAAATTGATACTTACATTTAAGACATTCCACTAGTTGCCACAAAAGAGTTATGTTAATTACAGGGCTCTTATAACCCGCTTTATAGGAACCTACTGAGATATCTGTCAAATGGAAAATGTGCCATGTTTTGGAGGGGAAAAACATTATTTGCTGCCTACAATGCATATCAGCCAAGTCTATGTGCACTAATAAGACTGAAATAAATAGTTTGATGATATTATAAACTGTTGGAATGCTACAGAACATTGCAGTAATTAGCTATTTCCTTTCCACCCCTTCTTAGATCATTGCAGCCCAGGAGGAGATGCTGAGGAAGGAGCGAGAGCTGGAGGAGGCGAGGAAGAAGCTGGCTCAGATCAGACAGCAACAGTACAAGTTCCTGCCCACCGAACTGAGGGAGGATGAGAGTTGATTGGTCAAAAAGAAAGTAGATTAGCATCTGATTGGAGCCTATTGTTACACAGAGGTGTAGCTGACATGAACATGGCCGTTTCCCTTTCATTTAAGGGCGGTATGTGTAACATACTTAGGCCAGGGCTGTTTCTTGAGATGAAATAGTGGATGTGTTCAGGTGTGTGTGTGTGTGTGTGTATGCGTGTGTGGGTGGGAGGGTATTCACAGAGGGTAATATTGACATAATGACTTATAAGGGTCAGCTGCCTTTAGCTGTACTAAATCATATATATCACAGGGTTAGAACCTGCAATCTTACACAAACATATTGTCTTACTGACTTGTATGGTAGGATGCATGAATAAGGACATCACAGTTAAATGAAAATAAACTCTATAATGGCAAGTTCTATTTTTACTTATAGCTTTCATAAATACATCTCTAAATCCATGAAAGTCACTTCAACACATGTAAAATCACTTAAAAGGGGGTAGCTCTTTCTTCAACTAGCACAGCTGACATAGGGATCCATTGCATAAAGGGGTATTTCAAGATTTCTGCAATTGCTCAAACTCGAGAAACTTCCCTCCAACTACACACAGACACATAAAATGGCATCCACCACTTAATCGGACTCTATAAAAATAGTTCAAGTGATTCACTGCCAAAATTCTGAACTATTCCTTTAAGTTTCTCATGAAACATTCTTAGTGGTGATTTAAGTATTGCAGTACTCTGATGCTTCATTACATAATTTGCCAGCATGCACCATTATAACCTACTAATATTTTAGCTTAGAAATGGGCATTTGTAATATGTAAGGAAATGTGAGCTTTGGATTTGCTGTTGAATAGGTAAACGTTTGGATTTTATGTGCTGTATTTAATGTCATTTTGCTTCAGCTTCACACCAAAATCATAGTGTCAGTGAGCGGTCTGGTCTGTAGATAGTAAAGCTAACAGCAGATGCTAGTTTATTTCTTACAGCATTATAATATCTTTCAAAGTAATAATATTTTAAAATATTTATCCCCGGTGTGTGAGTTAGGTGATCAAATCCAAGTTTTAAAAAACTATTCGGGCCTTCTATTTTCAGGAGCAGAAAGTAGTCTTTTTTTTTATTGAGAGGTTAAATCTCTGGGTCTATGTACAATCTCTAATGCTTGTCAGACTGGTATTCTCTCCCCACCCCTCTCACACTCTTGGGCTGCCTGCTGCCTGCACAAGGAGGCTCTGTTACAATCCTTGTTATGTTGGTTCTCTCTTGTCTTTATGTTTTCATTCCGGTCGGATTGACAGTAGCCAGAGTTTGGTTGGGAGTTCCACCCTATGAATGCAGCAGCAAAGCTATGCCCTGTCTGTCCATGGCTTGTTCAGCTGCTAGTGTTTGATTTACAATTATTACAGATTCTATTGAATTTGAAAGATTATCTTCTCCAGTTCTTACTCTTGGCTCTAAACATAGCAATACTTTGACACTCAATAAGAGGCCAGCACCGATTGGAATTGGTGTATGTCTCTGTGTATGTTATCTTTCTCCCTATTTAACATGTATGAAACTGTAGGATATGCTGTAGAATGCACTGAAATGGCTGGTATAACCTTATGCACTGAGGAGAGCAATGCCTTCCACATTTAACCATTCAGGATGTTACACATTATGACACCAAATACTGTGCAGTTCCCGACCAGGAAAGTAGTTCATTAATGCTACTGCAGTATTGGTGTAATATAAGGTAATTAGTGTTGTGCCCACTCCATAGTCTGCAATGTGTACTAGTGCCTTAATTGATTCTGATATACCAACAGCTGAAGGCTCTATCCAAGCCTTGTCCTTCTGGATGAGAACATGTCTCGATTCTAACCTTTTCTCTCTGGGTCTTTTAATATCATCTGGTCCTATGCCATAACACAATGTTTTGCCTTGGCTGGTAGTCCATCTGCCTAGCATAAACCATGCTGGTATATAAAGTGCATCCATAGATCGTTTATGTTTTGTACTGTATACGATAGTTAAAACGCACTAAACTGCATTCCATAAGCATGTGGCAAATTTGTATTTAACAAATAAGAGAATTTGCTCCGCCTTGAAATTCATTCAACATACAACTAATCCTTAGAAATAGAACTGAATAACGTCCATGTTTCGTTGTTAAACCACTATAAATTACATTTTTATTGATAAATGTAATGACTATCCTGAAATAATGTATATTGTTTAAGACATTTTTCTTTAAGCATTAATTGGATTAGGAATAAATGAATAGCTGTTTTTCAGATGTAAGTGTTGTGCTGAATTTGTTTAAACAGTTAACTGACGCTGTATGTATGATATTTATCTTGTCACAAAAATATTTTTTGTATTCACTGAGAATAAAGAGTTTGAGACAAGTGTGGCCCAGTTTGTTGGTGATCCTTGTTATTAATTTGCAGTATTTATCATTCATTCTTTTAACCGGAAGCCAGCATTTACTGAAAGATAAATGTAATTGAATAGCCAAAAACTATTTTAATTTACTCACCAACATTCTTGCCAGCAGGTGTCACTGTTAGTCTTTTCAGCGCAGTGGATTATACTGCGGTGGATGTTCAGGGTATTGCAATGTCTAAGTCAGCCAGACTAAATATGGTCATACAGTATGTGTCTTATTCCCCTACATCAGTGAACCATCCAGGGAATGGCTGCCATTTTAGATGTTTTGATGTCGTTATGATGATGGTATTTCAATTCAAATTGTTTTGTTGCTTGAACTGCGTATCTCTGTATTGTTGTTGACATTATAAGTCATGTGATATTTATTGCTGTCTTCTAGGCTACTGTATGGGATGAGCTGTAATGACAGTCTTCCTCACAGTGCCCAGCCATGGGCTGTCTAGGAAAGACTTTCAAAAATGTTCATATGTTCCCAGCAGTACAATACACAGAGCCATCCAAATGTACTCCATATTTGGCTACTTGACTGTTTGGGAATCATTCAAGGCCTTTCCACGTAGCTAACAATTCTAAGAGCTGAGAAAATACAAATATGAGCCTATTCAGCATTTTTGGCATCTGAATGAGGACAGTGTTCCAATAATGTCAATCTGAACTTACTCCAAACTTTGCAAGCACATTTGTATATTTTCTGACACTGTTCTCAGAACATGGAACCACGTTGAGGGTAAAATCTATTGGTCATTAAAGGGAATGTTTCTTTCCAAATAAGTTTTTGCAAATCACTGTAACATTCCAATTTAAATATTAGTTAATAAACTAATGAAACTCTTAAGGTTCTGTTGAGTTGAAGTTGAGAACACAGTTGCGAGAGGCAAAACCCAAGCCATGTGTTCAGCAGGGAAGGGAGCGCCATTCCACCGCAACACAGACCAGAAGAACAGGAGGAGGTTTGGCTCTGGAATAGGACTATCAAAACCCTCAATGGGATGAGTAATGCTTTGCAAAACCCTCAGTCTCCAGTGCATCTGTCCTCTTATTGTCATGAACTTCATGATTGCAGCCTGATTAGGAAAACACCGCAACAGAGCTGCAATCAAGTTTGGCACATCAGCATGAATACCTTCACGGTTCCAACATGGTTGAACTGGGATTCTTTGTTGATATATTTTACACACACCCTCTCTCACCACACACACACACACACACAAATATGTCAGTCCTGCTCCTTTGTGTTCGAGGCCAGTTCACCTGGCAGTCTTTTTGATGTTCAATCTCTTTCATGAGGGGGTATGTAATTTAAACCCAGAGAACCTATGAAGGGCCCCCATGGGCTCCTAAAGGCTCATGGGTCATTTAATAATCCCTCGCATCCCTACCAGGGAACAGTGACCTACCAAATGTGTTACATTAACAATGCTGAGAGTTTTTATTTGACAGACTGTGGCTAATCCCTACAGCCTGGCATCCTTTACTCCCTTCTTTGTTCCATGCTCAAGTTCACTAAAAAGGGGCCATGCCAAGCAGAACTGGATGACAAAAGGTCAAAGATGATATTCATCAATGTGAAAATAATTAGAGAGGGGTGCATACATACATTATCAGTGAATATACTTGGATCAAGAAGTAGCACGCTGAGGAATTTCCTGCTAATGACTTACTGATCTGACTGACGATCATGTCTTGAGCTGTGCAATTGCGAGGGATTTTATTGCAGTATGTCAGAATGGTGTGAAGTATGTTGAAATAGCTGGGTTAAATATTAAATGAATAATATGTAGGCTAAAGATGAACTGTATATTGATCTCTGGTGATCATTGATTCTGGTGATCATTAACAGAATTAAGGTATCTATAAAATGAGTCTGCACAAAAACACTACATTCTTGGAATATAAGACACCCATTGTCTGTGAATGGGCCCTGTCTGGTTTCCAGAGTCTTTGTTGTCATTGAAATCAGTCCAAGATAAGTAAGGCTGAAGTTGGATTGAGTTCAGATAACATCAGGCTTTTTTCTCATTTATGGTATATCCTTACTGAAGCAATAAGCATTCTAAGCCAAATGGATCTGATTCTACTTTTGCTACAGAAATTTGAGAGGAAGAAACTGCATGTCAGGAGAATTATTTCTTTTTGGGTTTGGGATTTGTCTTTTTTAGGGCCCTACAGATGTGAGTTTATATAGTCTGTTTAAGTGTAGGCACTGAAGCTCTGAGGATGTAGTGTAACATCAAATGTTGAATGTAAAAGAAAAATTCCAAAGCTAACCACAGACAAAAGTGTGGAAACCATTATTTGTCTTAGGTAAAATACCATGCAGCAAGTGTGCAGACTTTGATTATTTTTGTCAGGATGTTCCATTAACCACAGCAAAGAGCCTAAAGCACAAGAATATTGATGTGATGGTTTATTTAACCAAAGCCCAACCACAGGTTGATATGGTGACAGCTAGGGAAAAAGTTCTATCCCTCCTGACATTTTAGCCTGTTTCAATTATATTTGTAAATCTGTTTTTATTCATATATTTTCTTTCTCATTTTAAATAGCATTGCAAGCCAAAACACAGTATACTCATAGGGCCAGTTTCTCAGACACAGATTAAACCTAGTCAAGGTCAGTGTAGTTTTCTATTGAACTCGATTTTTTAGTCCTAGCCTAGGCTTAATCCGTATCTGTGGAACCGGCCCAAAGTGTATTATTTTGGAACCACATATGTTTTACTTTAGTTCACTAAATCATATTTTAATGGTATTTAAGTACTATATGTCAATTTGTTCAAATTGTCTGCCTTATTTCCTGAATTAGTATATCTCATATTTAAAATACATCGGGTATATACTATTAAAGCCCACTGTTTTGTTCTGTGAATCTATAGGTTCACAAAACAAATTCTAAAATGGCTATGTTATGACAAAGAGAGAGAATGAGATCAATGTGAGCCTGCAGAGAATGAATTACTTTCATAAACACAGTCATTCTTCTTGAGTGTATCAAATGGAATCTGCTTGGAGAGGTATTTATCTTTAACACAAACCCAGGTGGCAGCCAGCTAATGGATGAGAGAGAGGATTCTCTTTTGCTGCGCTACACATTACTATTTTAGGCCATCAATGGGGAGCTCAGGTCGCGTCCAACGTACTGGTTTTAATTCATCCAATGTACAACAAGTGTATCCTCAAGATATCCGAACATAGTACTAGGTAGGCTGTACTGTTATAACAGTTTCATAACGGGACACTGTCTTTCCTTAAAAGAAAACACACTTAAAATTCCCAAATGTTTAAACGATTAATGCGATGCGTGGAATTGCCTAGGATGAATGACACTATTTGTACACCTTAGATGGAGAGACCTGCGAGAAACAGTGTCAAGCTGAATATCACTGCACCACCCTCGCAAGACATACTGTAGGAACACATTTTCAATGCTGGATGAGGAGAATGTCCTCTGAGAAATGCTCGTTAATCAGTAGACATTATATTTTTCAGATGTAAAAAAAGGAAAATATACTAACATCGCTTATATATAAATAAACATATTGTTATTTGCCCTGAAATCCTAGCATATCTAAGATGTAGGAAGGGACCAGGTAGACTGCTTTATGTCATGCATGTCATTATTCATCAGCATCTACAACATCAACAGCCCTGTTTTATTTGACAGAGTGTGAGATCTTATGTTGTGTTTCCAGATTACTGACCAGGTCTGCTTTGAAGCACCCAATCACCTGCTCTTGTGAGGATAATGGCTGGCTCAATCAGTCTCTGGCACTGCAACGCCTTAACAGGGGGAGTGTAAGGAAGCGACACCATTTCTGAGTCAGCAGTGCAGAAGGAGCTGAGCTATATTGGGCACGGCTATCAGGCTCAAATCTACAGGGGCTAATTCTGGACACCTCTAAAAGCTGGGGAGGTACTATAACATCAATGTATCTGCTAAAGCCGGACTCACAATAGCATATATTAATGACAATCCATAGCAAACCTAACACAATAGTTTTTCTGGGATCAAAGACAGACCCATGATAGCAAAGCATTCTGAAAGTAATAATTCTGAAAGAAGTCTTTCTGGTTCTTCAGCAGACTAAAACTGGGCTTCAGTTTCCCTTGGGATTTGAGCTGTCTGAAGTGAAATATAATGTCTCCTCCCTCTGTCCTAACCCCTTCTGTCTTAATAAGGAAACTTTGCAGTACGCACCACATGAGAGGCCACATTTCTACATACATACTACATACTTTTTTCTTCAGTTCCATGGCTTCCCCTCCCTCCATAAACCTGAATAAACAGTTACTCTGAATACTCAGCAGATTTTTCACCATTGACTGATGACGTTTCCTGAGAGAGTTTAGACTGTGTTGAACCAGAATTATTAAAGGGGAACAACAGCAAATTTCTGTATTAATGTATTGAACTGTGTGTGCAGCTCCCCCACTCTCAAAGAGTACGATAGGGAATCAGCGATTGCGATGTCACAAGGTTATACAAACCTCACCATTCACTCCAGCACACATGCAAAACTTTGTAGAATACAGCAAATATATATGAAAATTAGTGTTCTGTCACAGGGAACAAACTAAATGTTTCAAGCATAATTAATGTCATACATAAAAAATGTTGTAGCCTAAACCAATGCTAGTCCCATGCAACACACCCACAACAGTGTTAAAGCAACATATACTGGGGGTCCAGTGACATTGTGTACTAGGTTGGTTGCACTGGAGTGTGACTTCCATTTTCTTTGCAAAAACAACTTAAACTACTATTTATTTCTCACTCCTCTGAAAGTTGGCTATCTTTCTGCTTCCCTTGAGAAATGCCTTACTCTTACACATAGCTTCAGGAAATCTTTTGGAGTAGTGGGTGTTGATGGATGACCAGGGGAAGGGGTAGCACTGGACACCTGTTTCAGTAGTACAACACACCTGTTTTAGTAGTACAACACACCTGTTTCAGTAGTACTGGCCACAGAAGCAGTAGACCATTGGTACGAATTATGAAGTTAGCAAAATCTGAAGGTTTGCAGCCACAGAGTATATGTATGGTTGAGGACTCCTGAGTTAGGCAAAGAAAGTATTGTGTCTTGTCAGGTTATAGCCAGATTATGTTATTGGACTCCATCTGATTATTGTAATTCCTATAAGGCTGTACAAGCAGAGGAATCAAAGGGCTGTCTGCTAGAAACATTAACAACACACAGGATTGTTTTTTCATTCAGTACCAATCATGTCCTGTTTGAAATACTTTTATTGGACATATCCAGGGTATTGAACACGTCTTAGGGTATTTGACTGTTTAAATTTGAATTTATTTTCACAGTTATTTTTTCCCACGGATATCCTGGGTTATTGTGTGCAAATAAAGCCAGAAAAAGTCTGATTTTATTTGTTTTCATTTCAGGCTGTAAGGCAACAAAAGGTGAACATTTTGAGCAGGTTTGGTGACTTTCTAAACCCACTGTATAATGCGAAGACCTCAAGTCATTCAACACAGTTTGAGATGTTTAGTGAAGCTAGGAGACACCTGGACCAGAGAAAAACATGCAAATGTGGATGCAATATTCATTTGCAACTACTGCTTAGTGTTATGACTGTAGCATTATTTAAATTGTATTGTTGTCCAAATTATTTTACACAGTGTCTAGAAAAAAGGGGCCGAAACTTAGGAAGAAATCAAGAGAGGAACCAGGCTCTGGGGGAATAGCAGGTAACCTACAAAGATGTAGTTAAAATAAGTACAGCGTAACCTAATAACAATGCCAACAAGAGTAATGAAACAGCAGTTTGGATTAGAAGAGGTAATAAAAGTGTAATAATGCATATACTGTGGTGTAATGGGGGTTATTTTTGCGTTCTCATGACTGGTACAAGAATGCTGTGGCTAATAAGTAGTGTCACGTAACAACCTAATGAGGATGAGTGCGGCTCGGGTACCTAAAGAGATGTCCTACTGAAATGTTGTGGGTGTGTATAGACTATGGTGCCGTCTTGCATGGTTTATGGTATTTGGTGTAGCCTACAGTACAATCTGATTCTATAAAACAAGTTGTAGCCTATAGATCAGATCACTTCACAGACATTCTGCACCAATCAACTTTCTGGGTAATTGCAAATAAGTAATTACTTACATTTAGAGTAAGAAATTAGTCATATGTTACTCATTACTTTTTTTGTAACAACCACAACACTGCTGGTGATATATTGTAGCATGAACTGTTGCTCAACATTGCTCTTAGAGAAAAAGGTGCCAATTTGACAGACAGACCAACATTCCAGCCAGGGAGGTCTAGGCATATACACACATTTCAGAAATCTGATGTTGTTCCCCTTCAATCAATGCAACTAAATTGTAGTCTCAATTACCTTGAGAGCTGTTTGTTCTTTCCCTGTAGTGTTTACGCAGCAAGTACGGTCTGCAGAGATTGACTGCAGATACTTGATGCAATCATGGGACAGCTAACTCACTGAGTTCTATCACGCTTCTTCTTTCATCATGCCCTTTCCCAGTTTCCATAATAGGAGAATGTTCCCCGTAGCTACCTCAGAAGATAATGACACATCATTGTGGTGATCTGAAGAATCCCTCAGAAATCCACCGCCAGATGTGTATTTATTCTTACGTCTGTGCATTCAGAGAGTTGTTTTCTTACTATTCAAAACTTCTCTTGCCGATTGGGAAGTCTAATGGTTTTTCTGTTGGGAAAACAGTCACAGCATCTGAACAAACACAGCCAGGCTTTGGTATGAGCAGTAGACAGGTCTTATCGAGCTGTGGGTTCCTGTGGCATTCCTCACCAGGAGATTTCATGGCCCAGTCATAGTGTGCACAGCCAGTCAGCTTTTATCCAGTTACATAAAACCACACTGGAATGTATCATTGCCATAGATTCCAATGCTAGTTCCAAATTACTGCTTTACTTTAAACAAGCTAACGTTATTTGGGGGTTAGAAGTTTTAAGCCCCCACTTTCAGATGACATTTGAGAAGCATTATTTACCAAGGAAAAAGTTCCAATGTATTGTTGATAGACAAAAGCACAAACACTCAAAGAACTGTGGGTTTTCAGTTCAACCACTGGTAAAGATTTCCTCCATATCAGTAGCTTTCAACATCCTCTGATCCATGAAGGGAGAATTCCTGTCCAGGACGCTCTTATCTGAAACTAAAATTCAAGCTGCCAGTAAACAGTCATTTATTCCCTTGTTTACCCCTTTTTTCCTACTTTGAATGGGCCCATGTGAATATCTGCCTTAAGTAAGTGTTTTAAAAGTAAATAATAGGACAATTATATTTAAAGATTGCTATATCTTATTTTGTATTGCATTTTATTTTTGTATACATCAAATTTTGCATTAGGGTTATTCTAAGTGACTGATATCCACCATGACTTACAAAGGAATTGTGTTTTACAAAGACACTGGATCACAGAGCAGCTATGCAAATTCGACCCAGGTTTGTTTCCAGGTCACAGCCTACCGAAAATGCCTGGGAGTATTGCAGAACGGTGGTACAAATTTACTCAGGGTTGCCTTGCCACGCCACACTCCAGCTACACCGTGGGGGGTTGGGCACCTGAGGGTATAAGGCGGACAACAGCTCTTCTCCATGCACGTACATTCCTGAGTACAATACGGTTTGGTTAAGTAGAAAAGCAGGCTAGCAAGAAGTCCTGATCATCAACGCCCCCAAACAGTGTTAATCATGGCAGTTACCCTTTCATAGAGTTCCTCTTCTTCATGACAGAGCTGCATCAGATGTGCCGAACGTTCTACACTTCGTGAAAGGGGAACACATACAAACACTTTGGGAGGAGTCGTCACTATCCTATAAATACTCCACCATTTTGGCTACCACCCACAGCAGTGGTCGGTTTGGAGCAAAAAAATGGGTAGTCTTCATTCAGCTTTCTTCGCCTCATATGTTCTACTTTTTTTCATTTGATATACTGTCTCTGCAGTGGATGTACATAGGTATATTTCTTCACTTTTTATATAATGAGCTTAGATTAAACAGGAAACAAAAGGTGTTTCTTTTCTTGCTTTGTACCATGGGACATTGTCAGGTTTGGCTGGAGAAAGAGCCACTTTATCAACAGAAAACTCTTATGAAAACTCCTTGTTCAGGGGACTTATACAACTTTAATGGTGCGGTCGCAGCAAGAAAATAATAACCTTCACTTCTGTGATTTTCGTATTATTAATAAAAAATTCAAGCATATCTGGTTGTGAAGGGGTCAGCTGCGGCTAGATTTCAGTCTTTCTATGTACTAATTAAATGTGTGTAAACTTTAACTCAGTGGAAAATAAATGCATAGAGACCCAACCAGGTCCCTATGACACCAGGGCATTTATGGGCCATGGCACTCAGGTTACAGAAGGCTAGTTTTACAGCCCCCTTAAATACTCAATCCATTTTTACTGTGCTAAGTAAAAATGTCCGTGCATGGTATTCTCTAATCCTGAGGGAGCGCCCACAAGTGTCCAAAAGGCTCTATAAATATCTGGACCATGTCTGCAGAATCGTCATATAGTATTTGTTAAAAAATACTTCCAACAAGACACTCATCATTGTAGAGGTAACATCCAGACTGGTCCACTACTTTCATACTTAAATGACTAACTGATTGACTGACTGACTGACTGACTGACTAACTGAGTAAAGGCAGCGCATATCTATGCTGTCTTGCAAATGAAGAAAAATGCATGCCCATTACCACTGATGGGTTTTGTAATCTTTTGTAATTAGTTCTGTAATCATCTGGGCCTCAGGTTCTGGCTCCGGCTCAGGACTGGAGGACTACTTCCTGGATGTAGAGAATAGAGAAACACACGTTGTTTGCAGGATTCACGGTTTGTTTACAGACTCACAATTGCCTTCAAATTCTTACACTAAATAAAGCTTTATAAAGTTGTGTGAGTTGTGGCATATAATTTAGCCTATATCCCAGTCCAATACAGTGGGAAGTTTTGAGACCACTTCCTGTGAAGTTCTGAGGCTGGTTAGTTGGCAGTATGATGCAAAATCATTTTCAGCTATGACAAAATCCTGTAGTTTCTCTCCCATGGGATTTCTGACCAAGATAAACAAGCCTGTGTACAACAATACAGTGCAGCTCAGCTCCTCCCCATGCAGACAAGGAGGGTAACCAGATATATTCCACATACCCAGGTCTTAACTTTAAGACATCAGCAGCCCTGATAGACCTTCACTATCATCAGCTCTTATCCTGGGTGACTTGCCAGTGGGTTAACTGTCCTGCTCAAAGAAATAACAGATTTTTCACCTTGCCGGCTTCGGATCTGAAGGTCAGACGCACAGCCGTCTTGTCTGTGGTAGCAGTAAAATACCAAAAATGTACATGATTCAACTTGTCTGTAACATTGTCTCAATGGGTCTCATTAACTGGTCTGTCTCTGATCGTGTCCAAAATACAACAGTGTGGTATAAACACATTTCTGGAGAAATTGATAATATGGTCAAAGGTTTGATGTTCTTCATTATCATTTGGCTGGAGTTCTGCAGCCTTCTTATACTCATAAGCACATGTAAGTAATGAGGATCCCCAGCTGATCCCCTATGATCTCCATCTATGCCAGGCATGCTGTTATGTTGCACAGGGCTCAGACAAAGTCAAGTGTCAACTCTCTCAAATAATAGAAATAACACAACCTTAGTTTGACAGAGGCAGGCATGATGGGAGCCAGGGGAGATAAAGTGGTGGGATGTAAAAAGGACAGTAAAATGAACCCAATCTATTATTTTAATTTGTTATAATTCATGCCTAATTGTTCACTTAAATACATTGTGTTATAGTCACCTTCAGAATCATTTGGACACTATTAATAAAGATTTATATTGGGGAAATAATATTGATTTATGCCACATTCACAATTTAGACAACAGTTTTATTTTAATCTTTCTCAAAAAGATTAATGTCAAAATCATTGTCAGTCCATAGGATTCATGCCAATAAAATCCAACAAATTGAAATGTGATTAACACTCTACTAGGAACTATATTGTCGTCTATCATGTCTTCCTGTTTCACAACTTTCTTCAGTTAGGGCAATGATTTAGATATTAAAAGCCCATGAACAGTGGTAAACCTGCCTGGTTAAGGATGCAAGCATGTCTTGTGTTCACAGACACTGGCGCCGCCAAGGGGTGGCCAGGAGTGGCCACGGCCACCCTGATACAAGCCCACCCCCCCACCCCCTCGGGTCGCATATGCATAATATGCTTCTGTGTATGCATAATATGCTTCTATCCGATATTTTACATTAGGTACTATTCATTTAAAAGTGCATTAAGTTGGATATGCAGCCAAACCGGTTCCAGGCAATCTTTAGCCAATTACTTTTGGCCTTAGTTCCATTTGTAAAACATGCCCGCGATAAGGAGCTAAGAAAAAACATTTCAGACAGAAGCTACAATGGCAGCTAGAGATGACAACAAAATAACAATTCCTCCGTGGCTTACAACAGTGTACACATTGAAAACTGCCAAGCAAAGAAAGATTTCAGAGAGTAGAGCTATTAGTAACAGAGCTGGATTAAGCAAGGGCAAAAACAAGAATAAACTTTAGTTCAACAGCATTTCCAAGGTGGAAGAACTAATGAGTTCGACTCTGATTCAGCGCTTTTGCTTCCTGACAGGTAAATTGATTCATGTTATTACAGTATGTACAAATTGTTTAGCTTTTTTTTTTAATAGCTAACTAGCCTGTAGGTAGCTCCCAGTGCTGCTAAGCTAACGCTAGCTTTGCTAGTTACCCAATGAAAAATGAGAAGTTGGATATGGAGTTAGCACTTTCTTTCTACAGGCAAAAAGATTTGTGCATTATTATACAGGTTGTTAAGCTTGATATTGTGTTACACTAGCCAGATGTAGCATCCAGAACCAATAAGATAACTTTGACTAGGCTACAGTTATGTAACTGGCTAGTCTAACATAACCCAATTTACATAAAAGATACATATGTCTAAAGAAACATAGCTAACGTTTCTTATCTGTGTTGTTGCCATTGCATTTATCTGGTTCTATTAATTTTCAATTCGCTGTGTCTAAAAATGGCATCAGATTGCCTACATGAGCATTCATGTGATTAGGAAAGACATAGCACACTGTCAATCAAACTCAGGCAGGGGGAGTAGAGTGAAGAACTGGGGGAGCTGTTTCTCACATTAAAATTATTTTTAGAATGTTACCCGGTACAGCTAAATGAATATTGTATGTTGTTCATAATAGTTAATGTGAAAGAAAATAAATGCATAGCCAGGCTGGCCTTACTTTATCTCATCTTCTGTCTGGCAATCTGTCCAGCCTGACTATGCATATATTTTTTTATTATGTCAAATATACATTATTGAGTATGATTTTAAATTGCTTAACACATGTATATACAGATACATAACACATTGAAACAGGATTGTTGTGGAATTCAAAATGTTAACTGTCCCATATTATTCTATGCACATCAGATAATTAGTAACTTAAACTGTAAAATAAGAGACTTAATAAAATTAGTAAATGTATAAGTATATCAGTATGTGATTCCTTAACTCTCATTGTGTTATTGTTTTCAATTCTATTACAATATGACAGTGTAATAGAATTCCTGAAATGTAGTTAAGGCTTTTGGTTTTGGTGTGCCACCCCAAGATTTTCCGTGACCCAATATGGCCACCCCTATGGAAAATGTCTGGGGGCATCGCTGTTCACAGACAGGAAGACAATGAAGGTAATGGGAGCCAAAGAAGAATCCAAGGGCTAAAGAATTGTGTCTGGATATGTCTTCGGGTCACTAAGTTTATACATTTCCATTTAGATGTCCCAGCCATGCAAATATCTTTGGAAAGGTGGCCAGACAAAAAGCCTCTGTTCAAAGCCACCAGCAAATGTACGTTGTTTTTATACAGCACTGGCACTTGGATTTAACATGGGAGCTGTGAGATTAAATTAAAATAAATAGTTTTGGCCATACATACCAGCACTGAGTTTGGAGCAGTGGTGTTGTTAGGCCTGGGGGTCTTTTATTCAATTCCAAAAATAGACGTAACTTTTTTTTTGGTCTGATGGTAAACACAGCTGGAACAGTGTTACAAAATGTGTTCAACGATAGCCAATGATTATACAGCCCATGCTTAGTTTAAATTGTGCAGGGTTGTATGACAATACTTGGTTGTTTGTATTACCCCCACTTCTTATTGATCTGCCCAAGTATCAATAAACTGGCTACTCTGGTGACGTCCCTGGTTTGGCATTGATAAAAGGACATGAATGCAGAAAAAATCATGGTTCTGCTTTACTTTCAGTTGTTCTAGGGGTCTTGTAAATGTATACACTCGGTGACCCAAAGACACAACAAGACACAACTCTTTAGCCCTTGGACTTTTCTTTTTCCCCCATTACCTTCAAGTCAATGGTATAATGTCCTTTACTAAGTACCAGGATATTTTACCAAAAACCAGTTAGTCTTAAAATCTGGCTACAAGTGAATTTTCCTTCAAGACAATGATCAATGACCATCTTAGTCTCTGATTCTTGACCACTTAAAATGTGATGCCAGCAAAACGTTTCAAAAGTGTTGGGACAGAGGCAACAAAAGACTAGAAAGTTGCATAATGTTACCAAACAAAACCTGGTGGAATATCACACAACTAGGTCGATTGGCAACAGGGCATTAACATGATTGGGTATTAGAAGATCATTCCAGAGACAATGGGTCTGTCAGAAGTGAGGATGGAGAGAATTCAAAATAGGCATGTATTTTTCCAAAAACAATACAATTTCTCAGTTTCAACATTTGATATGTTATATTTGCATTATTTCCATTAAATATATGGATAAACGATTTGCACATCATTGCATTATGTTTTTATTTGCATTTAACGCAGCGTCCCTACTTTTTTGGAAACAGGGTTATATATGAAGGAATGGTATCAGATCCCTATCAATTTGTTCTATAAAGAAGAGAAAAATGCTCAGTGTCCTTATCCTTGCAAGGGAAGGTGCACAAAGTACAAAAAAGAAAAGAATCATAAATGTTTAATTTTGGTTGATTCTCTTGAATCATAGCTTATAAACAGTATTTTTTGCAAATACTTTTGAAGGTGACTACATGGTTGACAAACTAAGACAAACATATCTGAAACTACTCCCTATCCAACTTCATATTTATATATTCTGCCAATTTAAAACAGGAAAAAACTAATTTGTTATCTACACTTACTGTAAAACATGTTTGAAAATGTCTGAATGCTTGAGGAAAAAAGGACTCCCTTCAAAGCAACACTGGTTGAGCCTCTGGCTATTTTTACAATTCTAATATGTTAAAAGAAAACATCATAATAAACCTTATTTTCATTCCCGGCACACCACTGCAAATCCAGCATGCCAACACAAACCTCATTTGCTGCTCAAGATTGAAAATACTGTAGGGACAATAAAGATCAGGCTCAGATTACAATATTTAAGGACACAGAAACTGTGTAGGTTCACAAAACTGTACTGTTGATAATTGTGTTGAAATTCTATCATAGTCCTGCTGTGATGATAAGTTCTGCCATCTGTCTCTATAAAACATGAAATATTAATATCAAACTACAATACATTCAGTTTGCTCTAAATGGCTTGCTAATTATGGGAAGAATTGATACAAATATTCTCTGTTGCAGTTCAAATGTATATTGATGAGTTATTTTAATGGACACAAACAATTGCGACAGGTTCATAGTATGATGAAAAGTTGAAAAAATGAATGTTTGACTGAACACAAAGGTTGTGACACATTTACTTCTACACTGACTAACTACAGTCTGTCTGGAGACTGTACATACTCATGATTACTCTTATAACAATGAGGTTGAGTCAAGACTTGAATGTGCTCCACAAACAGTAGGCTGTCTTATAGTGTTTGACTAGGGAGTAATTTGGCCTAAAAAAAAAAAACTATATTCTAAAAAGAAATGAATTAAAAAAAAATAAGTAAAATATTTCTAGGGTAAGATCTATGGCCCTTTATTTATTTATTTTTTACAGTGTACACTCTGAATAGCTTATCTCAGGGTTTGGCCGGAACGCTTGGCCGTAGTTGCTTGTTTGAATTTACAGACCAAGACAGGTGCTGGAAGAAGGCAATGCTAAAAATATCCTCAGAAGAATCTTGGTGAGGACAAGTAGAGACTCAAGAAGGACTCAATCTGAACTTATGCTTCCTTCAGTTTCAATTATGACACATTTGTATCTGTTCAATTTATATATTGTTAGCCTGCAGTGCTATTAAACACAACTGATTCTGTTCATGTGTTCCATTTATTTCTCATTTTTATTTAGGTTAAATTCCAAACAACATATTGCTAAAAGCATGTAGTTTGCTGTGGGTCATGGAGTTCCATTCTAAATCATGCTTAAAAAAGTGACATGGTTGACTGTTAGATGGAGCAGGGGGCTGTTGAAAAACCATCATGCTTGGGTGTCCCATGGAGGCTGTCTGGCTAGCCAACTCATACTTAAAGAGTTAGCAAGGAAGCTACTTGATACTTTATCTGGCAGTACTTCCCTATCTTACACCTCTCAGATTGTGAACAATGACTTGAGGGGATATTTGATAACAGTCTTTCAACAGTAGTGGCTCTTCACTGAATGACTACACACTACACTACAAAACACCTCCCAGGAGGACAACTTCAATACAATGCTGATGGAAAGATGTTGATGTAATCCCTGAAGACAGCTCCATGTATAGCATTGGGCACTGGCATGTAAATAAAGGTAAAATAAAGAAACAACCATCTGTAAACCACATACTGTGTAAATTACAACACTCCGTTTTGTCCCAGTTTCTCTCATCTTCTTGGGATAGTGTGCATTCCAAACAGCAGCATTTACTACTTTAGAAATAGGAACAGACGTCTTAAAGGGGCTGCTCTCTCCTGCCCCTTTAGATCCCATATATAGTAATATCAATGGTCAAATGTCTGAGAGCAGCGAATCACTGAGCAGATCCACAAAAAAAGACAGGGTAAGGGGAAGGCACATGAAGATGCTGTCTCGAAAAAAGTATTGGATGTCCAAAGGAATTCAGTCGCGCCCCCTTGAAAGTACATATTTGACAGGGCACAGTTAGTAAAAGCTTGCACTCCAGCGCAGCGTTCAGTTAGGCACAGACACTCAGTCTCTCCTCGGGTCTCTTTTGGAACATTTGGTGGAGCCAAAAAAAATAAGCAGCCATGGATGCCATCAAGAAGAAGATGCAGATGCTCAAGCTCGACAAGGAGAATGCCTTGGACAGAGCTGAGCAAGCTGAGGGAGACAAGAAGGCAGCAGAGGACAAGAGCAAACAGGTCGGCAATTTATATGGAAATTCAAATTGATCCTAGACAAGGCACCCGAATGATGCCTATGTGAGCAGCTGCCTTTAACTTGGACCACCTATTCGATGTGGATTTATCTCTTTTACGGATCATTTCAAATAAGGAGTATATAGATGATATTTACGAAAAACAATTTGTAACAAACATTTCACAAGGATAGGCTGCGCATTTATTGGAATATATTAACAAAGAATAACGTATATGTATGTTCCTGATTTATGCGTGAGTCAAGTTGTAGCCGGTCAGTCAATATTTAATTGGAAAACGAGTATGTAAAAAAAGCAGGTAAGTTTGGGAAATATAGTGAAATTTAGCTTATTGTAGCTTTAAGTGGTGAAATTGAATTAGCTTTAAATGGAAAAAATACATGTCTTCTTTCAGCATAATAGCACTAGCTTGTATTCACTTATTTCAAGTTTTTAATTACAGCTATGCAATGTTGTCCTTTATGCATGTAGTTAGAGGATGAAATAAATGAGTTGGAAAAGAGATTGCGGATCACCCAAGATGAAAGAGATAAAGTGCTTGATGAGTTCCAAGGCGCCGAGGAAAAGTTGCTGAGCGCGGAGGAGGTGGCCGCCAAGGTATATCGTGTGGCTCGCATGATTTTTCCTAATTTCTCTCCTCTCTCTCCCTTTCTCTGTCTGTCTGCGCACTTTGCGCCTGTGCGCGCTCACGCCCTCTGTTTCCTGCTGATCACCCCTGTCCTGTGAAACTATCCACACTATAACACACCTCAGCTTGAGGATGACTTGGTAGCTCTGCAGAAGAAACTGAAGGGAACAGAGGATGAGCTGGACAAGTACTCAGAGTCTCTTAAGGATGCCCAGGAGAAACTTGAGCTGGCTGAGAAGAAAGCCACCGACGTAAGTAAAGGGCACAGAATCACCATTCCTGCACAGTGCTTCCTCTTAGCCTGCTGTTTCACAGATCAAACGGCAAAATATGTAAAATGACATTCTGAATGAGAGACATTCTGTCTCATCACTGATCCATAGGCCATCATCAGGTTTTCAAATGTAGGTAGTTATGGATGTGACATACATGTCCAGCCCCCAATTTAACCCCAGGTCTATTTAGGGTAAATTGGAGGTTGCCAGATATAATACATAAGTAACATTCCGAGCCAAATATTGTTGAACTGTCATTTTATATGTTTTGTCTGTTTGGATGCCTGCTGTCAAAGATCACAAATCACTTAATTGATATATCAACGTAAGGGTGCCTCAGTGTTCTGTTAGAATCTTTCCACATAGTTTTAAAACAGTATAACAGTGTACACTGAACATTTTGAAATATATGTGGTTTTGAAAGGCACTACACCCTAATTGTTTCTGTAACATACGTTCTTACACAGCGCGTCTGATAAATCACTTAAATGTAAAATGAGAGCGAGCGCCAGATAAATATAGCCCACTGCTTTACATGGTCATTGGTCAAGTTGCGCTTAGGATACTGTTTGGGCTGTGCCTGTTTCTTGCTTCGTATTTGAGCTATGCCTGTTTCTTACAACTGGCTAGAGTACATAGGGTACAGTTTCCCCTGCGAATTACATTTCGTCCTATTCACCCATCAGACCAAAATCTGGTTTTCCAAACAATTAATGATTATAGTTCTATGAACGCTTTGCCCTAGTATATATTTTAAAGACACTAATTAGTTATTAGTGTTTATTTTTATTTTTTTTAGTTCCTTTGAAGTTAGTTTTGAGAAGCATATCCCATTTGGCTTCATGCAGTGGAATTTGAAATAAGGGAAATGCTCCATAAAAGGAAAACTATGCCAAATATGTCTGTATGTATACTCATGCGTGAGAGCTGCGTCCAGGGCAGGGAAAAAAAGAAACCTAAAAAAGATAGCCCACGTCTCAGTAGACTAAAGGGATTTCATATGTTCATATCCTTTCCTTCATCTGCACTGATGCAGTGAAGGTAAATATCTAGTAGACATTCAGAAGGTTTTCACTCAGCTAAAAATGAAAGAAAACATATCAGGTAGTTTTTTTAAATCGTTGAGTAAAATTCATAGGTCTTCCTCATGGGAAACTACAACACATACAAGGAACTACCACAGATAGAAGACTACGGGTTATACATTTTTTATCTTCAGTCTGGAATAAAATGTGTACGGTGTAGATAATACCAGCAGATGGTGCACCATGCCAGTGCAAGACAGATACCTAACTGTTTGCACCCCCATCACTACAGAGCTGCTATCACAGATTTGTGTTTATTACTCGTATTGGTTAAATATTATGTTACGGAAACAACCAAATCTAAATTTTATTTCATTCAGTATATTTTTGTTTGACGCAACCTTGGACTTGGCTATGAAAACAAGTTTACTTCCGGTGTAATGTTCAGTTGCTCTGTGCATCCTCAATCAAACAGTTCTTGCCCGCGGCAGGCTTCACGTACATTCTAGGGCGTCGTTTAGCTCCATGTGCATTCCAAGGAAAGTAGTTATCTTGGAAAGTTGACGTAATGGCAGGTATAACATCACTGGAGGCGGTTAAAAGGAAAATAAAAACATTGCAAGAACAAGCAGACGGTGCTGAAGAGAGAGCTGGAAAACTACAGAGAGAATTGAGCTTGGAGAGGAAATCAAGAGAATCAGTAAGCATGACATAAATTCTTTCAACGCTGTTTTAAAATAAATGTTAAGTTCAACAAAATATTTTTCAACAATGTTAATTCTCTTTAAGATGGTGAATGTCTCAGGGAGAACAGCCAGCTCGAATTCATTCTGATACCCACTGCAGCACTGACAAAGCAGTATTTCTCTGACACCCCGCTATGCCGCTGTTTGGTAGCTGCAAGCTAACTAAATGTATCATGGTCTGTTTATGTGTTTGAAGGAAATTACAATATATTAAAAAAAATTAGCAACCGGAGTACCTGCGGGCTTTTTAGCGGCTTCATATGATACTTTGTAACAATACTTCTAAAGTCGTAGGCTCTTATTGTTTTATGTACAGAATACCATGACATAAGTGGTTCATTGGTTAATATTATTTCATGATACTGCATCGACCCCAATATTCATTTCCTGGTATGATATAGAGGCTTTTAATGCTCATACTTCAGTACATATGACCTAGAAAATGTCAGTAAATTATACTTTTGGCAAGACAGTAGACTTAGGTGGAACACTAATAGCAGAATTTCGTTAATTCTGTCATGTGTTTTCCTTTAACTAGATCTCTCTAATAAAAACAGTTGATTCATGAACTAAAAATAACAGCCAAGCCTGTGAGCATAATAACAGGAAGTAAAGCCTGTAATCCATTTGCATTTAGAAGGTTAATTGCCCTCATCGACTTGGCCACTTCAGAAGCTCATTAGGATTAGTTTGTTGGTGGGTAAAAAACAAAAAGGTTTTGGGTGGGTTTGAAAAAAACATTAATTATGTTATCTTAATTTTAGTGGATAGTTTTCTTCCCTCACAACACGGGATGATACTTTGACAATGCTCACCTCTATTCCAAGTCTTGGTACACGATCAGGCCTTGGAGTGTTTAACCAGGTGTAAAGACGATGCCACTGCAGAACAGTCATAAACCAAGGGACATACTGTGGCCTTTTGGATTCCATACAGTTGGCCTTTGTCATTGTAAACCTCTGTGGGAACCCATGACTGCAGCCAGCTCCTTGTTAACGTCCCCCCTGGGGTCCCATAACTAAGCCAGGTATTCCGCCAATGGCATTGTTGTCATTACCTAGTGTGCGGGGTGTAGCACAACACAAGGGGATACTTCTGGGTAGGCCCTTTTCTCACGCCAACAAGTGCCACTGCCATTAGTCTGGCAGATCCAGAAAACACAGCTGGGGGGGATCATGGTTATCCAGACCTCTCACCGGTGAAACACAAACACGCTGAGATAGAAACTCTATGTTGATACTTGATTGTGCGTTTGTCTGTGTGTCCATGCATGTTGTTATGTTTTACTTGCTTTGTCTGAACGTACGTTACCCCCAGATGCAGGTTCTAAGGAGTTCTTCTCTTCCCTCATAGGCTGAGGCCGATGTCGCTTCCCTGAACAGACGTATCCAGCTGGTTGAGGAGGAGTTGGACCGTGCTCAGGAGCGCCTGGCAACCGCCCTGACCAAGCTCGAGGAGGCTGAGAAGGCTGCTGATGAGTCCGAGAGGTGTGTGATTACGGCGGACAGGGATTTGGACTTTGCCTTGCTTTTTAGTGTATTTACATTATTTTGTGTAAGGAAAGGTCAGGAGTTTCCATTCCTTTGTTTGGTATATCAACACCCCCTCTTGTCCTACATAGACTGAGGCCTGAACATTACGTGAGACTAGCGCATGCCATGAGGCTGGTCCTGCTTTCTCATCCACAGTGCTATCGTAGTCATTTATCCTCAGTCCTATATAAAAAGGAGTCAGATCCAGGCCTTAAATTTAAAATGCATATTAAAGATTAACCAGCCACGTGTTGCGCACTGGGCGTAGGCTTCACTCCAGGGAGCCGACTGCAGTGATGTCTGTCCACTGAAATACTGTCTCCAGTAATGCCTGCCCACCAAAATATATTCTGAGCTGGAGCTATTGATCAGTCTCTGAGTTACAGTGCAGTGTTGCTGTGAGCCTTGGGTGGGACTCGAAGTTAACCTAAAGTCTGCGCTCTCTCTCTCTCCCCCCACAGAGGCATGAAGGTTATTGAGAACAGGGCCTCAAAGGATGAGGAGAAGTTGGAGCTGCAGGAGATCCAGCTGAAGGAGGCCAAGCACATCGCTGAGGAGGCTGACCGCAAATATGAGGAGGCGAGTCCCTCAGCTGCTGCAGCTGTCGGCTGATTTCTATGGATATAATCATGCACTGATGTCAGCGACACACATCTGTCCTCACGTCTAACGTTTAAGATATGACTGCATAGATCTTTCGGAAAGCCCCACCAATCCAAATCTGTCACGATTCGTCAGAAAAGACACTCCGATGTTGATGCCTCCTTTCGTTCCATAGCCTATCGAACTAAGTTCGTAAATGTATCAGCCTGCCTTATGGCTCAGCTGAGGTGCCATTGCATACTATATACATCATTTCAATCTTTCATACACACACACACATTTATGTATTGCATGTACTGTGCGTGTGTATATACACAGCCATTTGGTGTATAGAGTTTAACTCCTTGGTGCGCTGTACCTAAAGGTTGCCCGTAAGCTCGTCATCATTGAGAGTGATCTGGAGCGCACAGAGGAGCGTGCTGAGCTTTCAGAAGGGTAAGGTCTTCCACTTTCACCTGACAGGAGTGCTGCTTTTATTTATCACGCATGGATGGTTTTATTTAACATACACTTCTCTAATGCCACACCTGGCTCAAAGTTAAAATGGATCTTTGTTTTATATGTGGCTCACTCTCATTGTTGCATGTACTAATAATTTGCATGTGTTTTGAATGGCCATTTTATTTGCCACATCCACTAACAGACGGACTCGAAGAGCAGAGGACGAGCTAAGAGTTTTGGAACAAAGCTTAAAATCACTTACAGCTTCTGAGGCGAAGGTACTAGACTAAACTGTATTCTGTTAGGTTTATCTTTACACACTGATGTACCACTTCCTATTGTCACATTCATTCAGTCCACTGAATGAAGTCTCTGTTTCCTGCTCTGCTCGGCTATCTTTTCCTTTGTTTGGTCTTATGCTTGGGATATCCTAGAAGTACAACCTTCACACCTCTAACCTGGCAGGAACTGTGCAAAAATAACATTTTGAATGCAGTATTAGCATAAAAGATCTGCATAAAGTGCCTTTATAGCCTCCTCCTCTGTTATTGTTGTCCCATTCCTGCTGTGTTAAGGCACTTTAGTCTCCTTCCTGTTATTCCCCTAGTTCATATTCATTTTGTTTTGTTTTTTTCTTCCCCATCCTGCTCTCTTGACCATCCCTCTTCAAATTGTCATCGGTGTCTCAATACCCCCCTCCTCCATTTGGCACACTTTCCTCTGCACCCTCGTCTTCCTCCTCCTGCACCTTCTTCCCTCTAAAACACCAGCAAATGCTCTGAACTTGAGGAAGAGTTGAAAACTGTGACCAACAACCTGAAGTCACTGGAGGCCCAGGCTGAGAAGGTAGGTCTGCCACTGTGTTCAGCCAACCAGGCATGCTGTCCAAACCTCAGCCCCCAGGCATGCTGTCCAAACTTCAGCTCCTCTAGAGAAAGGAACCTGAAGAACCAGCTACACAATTCTGCATGACCTGACCACCATACAAAATTGTCTTGGACTAAGATTAGTCTAACTTAGTTCTGAAAGATGCGGCAAAGTCACTTTCCAGTTTTTATTTTTAGTTGAAGGTACCCCTATCTAAGTGTTGTTGTGCTTTAATTAATCTAAGTACCATTGGAATGCTGATTTAAAAAAAGTTTAATTGGATGCATGTTTTTCTGTTCGGCCCTTTCTCTCTGTAAAGGTGTTGTGGTAATCCATGTGTAGATGCATGACTCCTGTTTCTGCTTCTTTTGGTCAACAGTACTCACAGAAGGAGGATAAGTACGAGGAGGAGATCAAGGTCCTCACTGACAAGCTGAAGGAGGCAAGTGTCGTCGTCGTCGTCCCCCCCTTTATCTGGGGATGTTGACCAGAAGCCAGTCTATTTCAGTGCTGTTGGGACTGTAGGCCTACAGTATTACTGCATCACCCGCTGTGTGGGATTTAAATACTCAGATTCTTAAGAACCTTTCTCTCAACCACAGGCTGAAACTCGTGCTGAGTTCGCTGAGAGATCAGTAGCCAAGCTTGAGAAGACCATTGATGACTTGGAAGGTATGACATTTGCAATTCAATCTTTTTTTTTTTTTTTTTACTTTTGTTTGGAGTAGGCCTACATTTGAATGTCATTTGTTCTTATTCATGGCCATTCGGTTAGTGTTTATACCTCTCTTTAATATATATTTAATGTGTGATGCTCTTTTCTACCTTTCTTCACTTACATTATTTAGCTGTGTCTTTACAGCAACACATACCTGTACATTTGTTTATTTTTAAGTCATATCTGTACTTTAGTCACTTTGCCTTGGACACATCATCCTCTTCACTAGATTTACATTTTGTTTAACGGTTGTCCTTTTTGCCTGTTTATCTGCAACCATAAAGGTGCATACAATCCTGGGATCTTATTCCCTGTACGGAATATGGGATCTTATTCCCTGTACGGAATATGCTGGCCGACTGCATTAGCAGATTAGAATGTCACATAGTAATTAGGAATAACTATGAAGAATCTCTGACATGAGAATGGCTAGCTCAGGACTGATCAGATTCCTGATGATGCTGAGGAATTTGTCATGGCCTTAATCACATTTCTGTTCCATCCTCTTCTGGTATAACGTTTTCCCTTTTTCTAATTTTCTCCCCCTCTCTCACTCCCTGGCTGTCTCACCTTTCTCTTGGGTCTTGCTGTTGATCTGGACGCACCCCACCTCCACACACACAAATCACCCCCTTCACCTGTGCCCTCCTCCCTCTCTGCCCTTGGCCAATGCTTCAATAGATGAGTTGTATGCCCAGAAACTGAAGTACAAGGCAATCAGCGAGGAGCTGGACCACGCCCTCAACGACATGACCTCCATGTAATTCTTCATCTGCCATGCCTGCATGTTCCTCCTCCCCTTGCACCTCATTTCCCCCTACTTACATCTCACGTTGTGCATTGTCCAGCCACTGCAACCTTCTGGCTCTCCACAAATTCCCTGTTTATCTGCTGTTTCTGTTCATACGGGATTCAACTTTTTTTTACTTGCTAGCTATTTAGCCTTTTATACTCAAGATAGTTTTAATGTTGTAGTCAGATCATAGTGTTAAGAGTGGTTGTAGATTGAGCCTGTGTGGTAAGTGTTTAAGCTCACTCTGAAAGTGGTTTCCTCCCTGACTAACTCGAGTGGTTGTTGTGATAACGTTCCCTCTGGTTTAGCAGTTCAGTGCAGTACTAGAGGCTGGTGACTTGTACAACATGGAGGTTGTTTCTTTGTCCATTTGGTTATTAACTTCTATGGTGTAATGTATTACCATGAAGGAAAAGCTCATCATTTGTTTTGAGTAACTTCCATTCAACCAACAACGATTAATCTATTGGTTTCGAAAAATTACTAACATTTTCACAAAACATTGGATGTGAGGCATCTATTGTAATACAATATTATTGTTTGCATTTGATTGTGAGCCTTGTACTGGGTCTTAAACTGAGTTTCTCCATGTAGTATGTGTGTTATGTGTTTTCTCTTATTTACCTTTTAAAGTCTAGCTTAGCTTATTTGTACTACTAACAATGTCTACTTGTCTGGAAGAAAGGACCTTGCATCCCCCTTCAAGTTATTTTTTGTTCTGTTAACCACAGTAAAGCGTGAACTGTTACTATTTACAAATATTATCTTTAGAAATTGGCTTTTTGTGGGGGGGGTTTACCGTTCCACTGGTATCCAAACATATCAGATTGTGTCTAAGCAAAGCTATACGAGCACTTTCACATTTGTAGATGAGATGTTTGCTCAAGTGACTACTAAGAGAGGTTTTCCTGTGTTCACAGAGGTTTGGTTCAACCTTTGTTTTGTGTTTGTGGTGGTTGCTGTATGGCGTCTGTATCCCTCCCTGACAGTGCCTCACATTGGGGCACTGTCTCTCTAGCTTGACCTGTGTGCTGTGACTGCAGTAGTTTTCCTGTGCGTGTCATTCTATCAACAGGCCCCCTATTGCTGCACCTCACTGTACCTCTTCTCTTCCAAACAGATAAATTTGAGTTTTCACCTCATCAAAGACGTCTCCTGTCGGCTGAGTGGCATCTCTCTGCTCTCTCCAGACTTTCCTCCATTTCCCAACCCCTTCTCTGTCCATGCTTTCCTGTACTCCCTATGTTCTCGTCCTGTGTATCCCATCTCTTGTACAGAACCTTTGAATCTTTCTGCATTGTGTAAAAATAAACATCCTTCCTTCTATATATGCTTTATCTCCTTATTCTGTCCTTTTTTTCTTTTCATTTTTCTTTTCTTTTGAAATGGCCCTTTTAAAACCAGTAAGCCTTGATGTTAGTAATGATTTCAAAGTTGTGGTGCTTAAAGAAACCATCATTTGTTTAGGGTGCTAATATTCTTAGAAATGTAGTAGAAAGTTCCTCTGTTGATTCTATACATTAATTTGTGTTAATTGACAGTCAACATTTTCAATCATTTTGAAAGGTGTTATGTTTATTGTGCTCTGAAGATGTTCTGCAAGTAGACTGCTGGTATTCCTGCTGTTATTCAGCGGTGCCCATTTGAATGGTCAAAGCCTTGAGGAAGGTATTGGTCTTCAGGAGCATCATGGCATCACACATGCTGTGGTTAAAGGATGTAGCTGCTTGACTATAATGGAACATAGTTTAATGTAGTTGATGTCAGGTTTTGATCGGCCAGTGGCACGTTGACAGAGGATTGCCATTGAACGGATAGGGGAAAGAAGTAGGTGTGAAGAGAAGCACAGTATGTTGGATTGTCTGCCACTGTGTGTTGGAGAGAGCTGTAAAATGGATGACTAGAAGAAAAACTATTGAGATTCTGATGTTGATGACATGAACTCTGTTGCAATATAATTTTATTGTCAAAATAAATTCATAGATTTCTAATTCATTTCATTTGTTTTCAATGAATGAAACGGGCACTAGTACAGTACAATGAATTAAACAGGCACCAGTACAGTTTTAAAGGCACCCAGATACCACTATGTATTTTGACAAGTCGTTAGTTATGTTATGGCACTTAATTCTTTACCAAGAATGTTTCATGGTGATGCAAAATTGTTGTGTGAACTGAGCATGTGGAAACAAAGGGCATCTAGGGTCTATCATCATTCTCCATACTAATTGTGCATTGCTCTGGATAAGAGTGTTTGCTAAATAGGCCTAATTGAGATGGAAATGCATAGTGTCTTAATTGTTCCTAGAAAACATTATGCGGGATTCTTTCTGTACATGACATCTGGTGAAATCTGATGGAGCGGAGAGTATATTTAGATGGTGAGTAGAGAGCCCACTACAAATAGTCAGGATATTTGTTCAAAAGTAAATAAAAATCTCCAGTGCAACAGTTAAAAGGCATTCCATTTCCTGACTTGATATGAATGCTTTGCCTCTCAAGGTAGAGTAGACCCTTGTATGTATTTGCCCATTCCCTAAAAACTAACAGGATAAAAGGTGTGAAGTGATCCCACATGATGGTTTCTGTAAACCTTTTTAAAGCTCTTTAACTGCACTGATTTCACTTTTCTTTCTGTCTTTCCTACCTGCTTTCCAACTGGATAGATCACCTCTACCAGCAGCTTGAGAAAAACCGCCTTCTTTCTAATGAACTAAGAGTGGCCTTGAATGAGGACTAAAACTTTGAGCTTATGTACAGTATTCAAATTCTTATTCTGTTTAAGATACATGCTTGTGTTTTAGCTGCATGATACTGATTAGCGCTGTAGTTAGTGTTATTGCTGGTAAAACAAGATATTCATAGGTTAATTAGGGATTAGGTCTCTTAGTGATGGGGTAATGTGTATATACTTTTTGTAATCTTTATTTATCATCTGGACAATATCAATATTATTTTGCGGTACTTGGCTGTACCTGCACCAAAACATACTTTTCAGCTCCTTTATTTCCATGAATATCATGTATGTGCCGATGTAAGCCCCATGTTGCCAAACCACTCTCTTTCAAACTTGGAATTTCATGGGTAAAGCAGGTAGGAGAGGGATTCAGATACAAGTATGCACATATAAACAACACATTACTCATTCAGCCCCATATTGGAGGTTTAAAACAAAAATAGAACTGCTGTTAGGTGTGGTAAAATGGCCATGTACCATAAACCAATTTCTATCAAACTGTTTTATCAATGTAATTTTAAAAATGGTAATAAATAGGTCTGTCTCATATCTATGGTATACTGTACCAAGTGATATACCATGGCTTTCAGCCAATCAGCATTCAGGACTCAAACCACCCAGTTTTTAATACTGCATATGCACTAGTGTTGCACTAGTGTTGTTCATATACCCCTGTATAAAGCATGGTGGAATGTAATGCTGAGTGTGGGTACTGTCTGCATGATTACTGATGCCACATACCAGGTATGTTTTCCCCCCTCTAAAAGTCTGTTTCTTTTTCTAGCTAATTATGTAGCTCTAACAGTAAGGCCATACTGCATATTGATGAGAGTTAGCCTGCTGTGGCATGCTGTGGTGGGTTGTGTTTGCATTTTCTGTGAATTATTTCCTTTTTTAATCACCTGTTTCATTTTTCTGTCTAACAGAGAAACTGGCGCATGCTAAAGAAGAGAACCTTGATATGCACCAGATGCTGGACCAGACCCTAATGGAACTAAATAACATGTGAAAGCCTGGTTGACCCACTATAGTTTTGACTTTTAGTATTTGCACCTAGCTTGCCATGAACCTTACTTGATTCCATATCCATGGTCAGGAACAAATAATCCAGTGCTTTTCTTTTTGCGCCATCCTGCTTTCAAAAGAACTCAACAAGGGAGCAAAACTAAAGGAAAGTTAAACCATTTCCTTATTGAAACCTTGCCCGCTCACTTATGGTGTTAGCATTTAGTAATTTTTTGTTTTTGACAAGTTATCAGGTGAAATTGTGCCATTTGCTACGAAGGTTGTTTTATCTGCATTTGCTAGATTAAAGGTAATTACTCTGGTACATACTCATTTCACCCTGGTTATGCGCATAACATACATTCTCATCAAAACCGTGAAGAAATGTTGCACTTCATTAAACCTCAGTGTATGCACATTTTCAGTAGTGTAGAAAACCCATCTGTTATTCCTTTTCAAAGTTTTCCCAGAAGTGTAAGTGTATATTGGATAAGCCTGTCCACATGTATATTGGTGCTACTGTGTTGTCAAGCAGTTTGGGGAAACTTTTAGAACCTTTTTAGACCTTTTTTGGCCACTTAATCCTAGCCTGGCTAGAAAGGGATTTACTTAAACTCCCAACATATTTATTTTTCTTTTGAACCAGAAATTCATTACAAAATTTAAGGTGTAATTGTCTTGCAAAAACCATTCCGGTTCTTAGTTAATTTTTTCCTATTGTTTAAATCAGTTTTTGAAAATATTTCATATCGAAATGATTTCAGTCAGTGTTTGTGCTATTGTTTTACTGATTGTAGATGTTTTAAATGTATATCATATCTAGAATGTATAGAATAATTACTGAATAAAACCACACAGTTTGCGATTTTCTAAAGTGTTGAGTATTTTTATTTGTATATTATTCAGTAAATACTTTTTAATAATAGTAGTAAAGTATTCTGTTAACTGATTACCAGATTAGGCTGATGCATTTCTTGTATTTGTGGACAAAGCTTAAATTACAGAAGGGAAAAATGTTATCCCTTGTACTGAGGATAAATTTAAGCGCACTGTCCACGATCACAAACTCACAAATAGTGACCTGAATCAAAACTGTTTATAAATGTGGATATCGACTACCATTCTGCCAATCAATTATTTTGGGGTTGAAGGTTTTTGCTGACAACCATGGGTAAACTTAAACTCCTGCCAGGGGGTTTAGGTTGATCTTTACAATAAAGCATTGCATGCATCTGTCATTGGATTTAGGTAACAGTATAGAGGTGTTTCTTCAAAGACAGGTAAATAACTCATTCCATGAATGGCCGAGTGACTGATGGTTTTTGATCCTATGTTGTACTTGATTGACACAATAAGGTCACTAGTTCAGAACTCCCCTCACTTCATTGTCTAGATCTTAATTGGTCACCAGTTGAAAGGAAAAACAGTAGACACTAGGGCCTCATTAAACTACAATAGTTTTACAGGATTCAAATAAAATTAACACATGTAAATACCCTTTTTGATTTATACTATCAAGAGAACTATGAACTGATCTGGAAGGTATATAAACTCACTAATAATGTTGTTTACCTGGTAGCTAACATGGATCTTGCTGTAAAACTAGGGCTGTTGCTGGTGATAGTAGACTTGTTTCAGTGCCAATGTGAGAAGCATTGAGTTGCTTCCCAACAATGTTTCTTATTCGATGTCTGTTTACACATTGAGCTGGACTAGACTTCATAAGTCACGGCTCATTCCACTCCAATACACAATAAGGTCTTTAGACATCAGTAGCCGTGGGAAAGCCTCACCAAACATTTTACGTACACTTAAGCCCAAAAGTATTCATACCCTTGCCAAATTTTGAGCCATAGTGAATTTTTCTTTGACCAATAGGTTTCTTCTGGCTGGAAATTACATAAACAAGTGACAAAACACGGTAAGACATTGTGCTGAAGATAAACAAGAATAACATAACTATTTCTGTTTTTAGCCATGACTTGCTGTTGATTAGTAACTGACTTGAGAACTACTGCTGTTCAGCTGTTCTCAATTCATAGGTGATTAGAATGCTCTCTCATAGTGAAAATTACAAGACCATTTTAAATGGTATAGGGGAAAAATAGTTACGTTATTCATTTGTATCTCAAGCACAATGTCTTACCATGTTTTTCACTTGTTTATGACATTTCCAGCCAGAAGAAACCTATTGTTCAAATAAAAATTCACTATGCCTCAAAATTTGGCATGGGTATGAATACTTTTAGGCTTAACTGTATTATCTATTAACTTTTGAGCCTAGCCTACGATCTCTGTTGGCCTAGTAGCCTAAGGATTTCTCATTTTAAATATGAAAATACAACCAATCATGAAGTTTACATCTGATTGTCAATCACTTCAATGTCTGTTATTGTTGGCTACACTACTGTGCATATTTCACCAATAAATATTCTTGCATTGAATTTGCATTGTTGTGCTCATAAATAAATAAACGGCTTCACCATTTTAAGATTGTGACAAAAAATGAGTTTTATAGTAAAACCTGGTACGTGTCAAATAAAACAAAAATGCATTACCCCCATTCACAAGAAAAAACAACCATCCCCACAACCAAAAAGGCTATAGAGCCAACCCCTACCATCAATTTCAAACGGTCCATAAAGCATTTAAAGAGGTATGTGGACCCCTTAAACAAAGGGCTGTATTATCAACCTTGTTAAGCAGCTCAGTGTGTTTCCAAAACATGGTAATCAGTTCATCTATCATCTTTATGGTACTCAGTCATCATTCTGGTGTACGACTATATTTTGATGTCCAAATATAAAAAAGCATGTTATGCATTCATATACATCATTCAAAGCAATGCAGCAAAGAGTAATTTTTGTCTATACACTTGTCATCTATTTATGGTTCTAAAACCTGGTGCCATAGTTACATTTAATTTAAATGTCATATCTCTGTTATGTGCAATTGTAAGTAACATAATTAGAAACTGATTATAAACGTCTTGTCATGACAAAACAAGTTGAATACAAGGTCAAGAGATTATAGAGATTATAATGTGGAGCTCCTACAGAACAAGTAGGACATGCATGCTGCTAATGCTAGGTGCTGACTGGAGTCATGTGCTGGCACGTGACCTTTGATAAAGTATTTTGTTACTCTTGGGTACTGGGCGATAAAACTGAAGGCAACTCAGTGAATTGTCAAGTATGAATGTAGAGGATGCAGACTACTATTAAATGCACTTTAGTGATATGACTATTAGTGAATAATAATCATAATATCAGAAAATGAGAGTGGCACATTTGTCAGCTGCAAGCTTGTCAGTATCAAGCTTATCTTCTGCATAATCAGTGTTGACTTACCAAGGTAAAGTTGGTTTCATATTCAGACGTTGAATCGAAATTTTTAACTTGAATGTTTCACTGATTTCAATTATGGACCTTCCATGAGTGCCTATTTTGGTAAGTCATGGCTGGAATATTTGAATGTATGTATTTTGTGTATGCATAATTGACAATAACTTTCTCATAGATTGTACTAAACATTTCAAATGCAAATTGTTCTATAATGGTCTGGACAAATATTTCAACCTTTTTTTGGATTAATTAAAAAATTTACATTTCATAGGATGAATGTTGTCAAGCCTACTGAAAATTGTCTAGCCAACAAAGTAATCTAGCCTGCTTAAGAAAAATGTACACTTGTGAACAATTTTCTTTGGCAATCTTTGAAAAGTTTGTTGCTAATAACTAATTATTTGATTTGATTTTTTAAATGATGGAAAATATATAAAAATTGTATTTAATCTAAACAAATGCTTTAAAAGTTGTCCAGCACTTTTTAGAACAATTCGCTCTAGATTTGGAGAATTGAATAAAATCTTAGAATAATTGTATTTTAAAATCAAAGGTTGTAAAAGTTGACCAGGCCACTATTGAAAATGTTCAATTGTAATTAATGCATACACAAAATAAAAAAGTGTATGTGAAATATTAATCAGTCACAAACTGCAACATGTGCTATAGAAATATCCCAAATAACTAACAAGGAAAAATAAAAGTTGTTTTCAACAACTATGATACTAGTGAATGTATGTTGAATGTCTGAATATTAAACCACTTTTATCTGGGTTTAGTGTTACTTAATTGAAGTTTTTGTCGATGGGACATTAAAATCTGGTTAAAGAATAATATTCGAGTCTCTCTGGTCGATTCGTATGGATATTACATTTCTTTTTAGATGTAACAGACATGTCTCGGTGGTTATTTGATTATGTCAATGTTTATGTTGGTTAATGTGTAATTGGAATATGGCTGTAAGAATGACGTGTTGACCTATTTGTTATTTATTGTTGGTTGCCCAAGTAATTTCCCAGTCATGAATCCATTATTTTGTTTGTTCTATTAAATGTATTTAATTAGATTCCGGGAAATAATAAATGAATCATTGCTTGTATGTTATAAATGTTTAACCGTCCTTTTTAGAACATGTAGGAAATGCTCGTTGCTTAATTACCAGCCTTCTAAAACTGGACTCAGTGGATGATTTGTGCTTACACAATTCGTTCATGTGTTCATAGTTCGTTTTTCGGCTAGTACTGTCTTAATCTGGAATCGATTACGTTGCCGGACGCAAGCCGCAGGCCTAAACGTTGGAAACTCAATTCGGTCGTATCGAGAGAAACACAAATAGAAAGTTAATTCGGTCTGTAGGCTACAAGTGTAAACATGTCGTGGTTATATTTGCCATTCGTGCGTTTTTCATTCAGGTGTAAAGATCATCGTATTTCGACCGCTCGCTACTCCTTGTGGACAAAACAACAGTCCTCTTTAGTGTTGCGACAGCAGAGGAGACCGTTTTTCAGTCCTTCGAGTCTATTACCTCCTCGGTTTTACCCGAGGTCTAGGTTTTGGATTGTGGGATTCGGGGCAGGGATTGTTTTAGCTTTGGGATTAAAATATCACACTGGCACGTTACCTGAGTTCTGGTGTGAAGAGCAGATTGGAAGATATGGTGCTGCCATTGAAGTTAGCAGAGACCTTGTTCACCGGGTAAAGGTAGGCCTGCAGGTATTTTGAGTGTAGGATATTCACATTGTAGGCAATTGTTTTCCGAGATATATCTCAGTTTTGCATAAAGGCTATAACACGATGGCTGCAGATGCGACTTTTTGTGTACGGCTGGTTCCTAAGACGTTTTGTGGACGTTTACTTTGGTGGGTTGTGCCTACGTTCCCAAACGTTGCAGCAATGTTCTCAATTTCCCACAGTTTAAAAAAAGAATAATAACATTTGTATTAGGAAATTGCACCAATGTTTTGCGACAGGGTTTTTAATTAGTTTCACGATCAACACAGGCATCCCTGCGTTCTCAAACAGGTTTAGCAAGCTAGCTTTTTTGTTATACAATGTTATTTCTGTGACCTTTTGTTATTATTATGCTGTAGATCAGTTTGGTTTTGCCTTGTTAATGATTTTACAGGATGAATTGCGCGCATGCCCATGTTGATTGCATCGTCCATGTTGTCTACTACTGTCAAAAAGTAGCTAACAGGGATTAACTTCTCCACAAATGTAATCATCCAAGCCAGAACTAATAAAGCTTGCAAATATAATTTAAGTAATAGCTGCTCTTGAAGCCTACTCTGGCTCACCACGGTCACTTCTACCCACGGCCGGGCTAAATGAGGCTAGCCTGTTTTTTTCTTGTTTTTACATGCTCTGATTGTACATAACTTCTATGCAAAGCTCGAGAGTAATACATTATTTGTACTTTCAGGGGTGGTATATGAACATGTATGCTTCGAAAACCGGTGCACGCTGTATTAATACTGTACAACGCAGATCTCGCCAGGCCCAATACCTACTAAAAACTTGAGGCCCCTGAGGGAACAGCACTGGTGTTTAAAGCAATGTACTTTGTCTTGTGTTACATGTGTGCGTCTTCTTTAGTCTGTTCTATGTTTTTTCTGTTGGTTTTTAAAGGGTTAGGGGATTGGGTTCATTGTTGTTCGTCCAAAAACCATATATTGACAGTCCCTTTACCCCGAGTTGGTCCTTCAGGCACATAGTAATTTTTTTAAACAATCCATTATTCAGTTCTGTCTCAGTCAGTAATTGGCGTTATTACAATCATGAATGGAAACCGTACATACCGCTATCGCAAAGCGGCATTGCAAGTGGAAAACTACTCAATGTTGTTTACCTCAGACGATGTTGAATTCATCGAAACAACATTTTTATTTTCACAATATAATTTTCATTTCAAATGAACGCGTCCTTCCTGAGTTTACCCGTCAGTTTTGTTCACAGTTGTATCAATCCACGCGTTCGTTCGGGAAGTGTAAGTGTATACATCACAGTGAACGAAAGTTAGTATTTGCTAGCTAGAAATCAAGTTACATATTTCGTCTTTGATATTCACCTCAGACAGTCAAACTTTATTTGTTTGAGAGAGAAAGGAAAATTACATATATAATATGTCTGACTCTCAATACGAGCAGGAAGAAAATGTTTCGGGAGAAAGAGCCATAATACACAGAAGATGAATTGACCGTATTCAACAGCAGCCGTGGGGCGATGGTGAACACGTTCATCCCCAACCTTTGCCTAGAATATTCGGAGGCAGTGTACTTTGTGTATTATAATATAGCAATTGGAAGTATTACCTACAATCTGACTTGTCGTCACGGGTTGAACTGGGTAATTTACCGTGGTAAATGTACAAACCCGATTCCAAAAAAGTTGGGTCACTGTACAAATTGTGAGTAAAAAAGGAATGGAATAATTTACAAATCTCAAACTTATATTTAATTCACAATAGAATATAGATAACATATCGAATGTTGAAAGTGAGACATTTTGTAATGTCATGCAAAATATTGGCTCTTTTTGGATTTCACATTCCAAAAAAGTTGGGACAGGTAGCAATAACAGGCCGGAAAAGTTAAATGTACAGATAAGGAACAGCTGGAGGACCAATTTGCAACTTATTATGTCAATTGGCAACATGATTGGGCATAAAAAGAGCCTCTCAGAGTGGCAGTGTCTCTCAGAAGTCAAGATGGGCAGAGGATCACCAATTCCCCCAATGCTGCGGCGAAAAATAGTGGAGCAATATCAGAAAGGAGTTTCTCAGAGAACAATTGCTAAGAGTTTGAAGTTATCATCATCTACAGTGCATAATATCATCCAAAGATTCAGAGAATCTGGAACAATCTCTGTGCGTAAGGGTCAAGGCCGGAAAACCATACTGGATGCCTGTGATCTTCGGGCCATCAGATGGCACTGCATCACATACAGGAATGATACTGTAATGGAAATCCCAACATGGGCTCAGGAATACTTCCAGAAAACATTGTTGGTGAACACAATCCACCGTGCCATTCGCTGTTGCCGGCTAAAACTCTATAGGTCAAAAAAGAACCCTTATCTAAACAGGATCCAGAAGCGCAGCCGTTTTCTCTGGGCCAAGGATAATTTAAAATGTGGCAAAGTGGAAAAGTGTTCTGTGGTCAGACAAATAAAAATTTGAAGTTCATTTTAGATAACTGGGACGCCATGTCATCCGGACTAAAGAGGACAAGGACAACCCAAGTTATCAGCGCTCAGTTCAGAAGCCGCATCTCTGATGGTATGGGGTTGCATGAGTGCGTGTGGCATGGGCAGCCTACACATCTGGAAAGGCACCATCAATGCTGACAGTTATATCCAAGTTCTAGAACAACATATGCTCCCATCCAGACATCGTCTCATTCAGGGAAGACCTTGCATTTTCCAACATGACAATGCCAGACCACATACTGCATCAATTACAATGTCATGGCTGCATAGAAGAAGGATCCGGGTACTGAAATGGCCAGCCTTTCACCCATAGAAAACATTTGGCGCATCATAAAGAGGAAGGTGCGACAAAGAAGACTTAAGACAGTTGAGCAACTAGAAGCCTGTATTAGACAAGAATGGGACAACATTCCTATTCATAATCTTGAGCAACTTGTCTCCTCAGTCCCCAGACATTTGCAGTCTGTTATAAAAAGAAGAGGGGATGCCACACAGTGGTAAACATGACCTTGTCCCAACTTTTTTGAGATGTGTTGATGCCATGAAATTTAAAATCAACTTATTTTTCCCTTAAAGTGATTCATTTTCTCAGTTCAAACATTTGATATGTCATCTATGTTGTATTCTGAATAAAATATTGAAATTTGACATCATCCACATCATTGCATTCTGTTTTTATTCACAATTGTACGGTGTCCCAACTTTTTTGGGATCGGGTTTGTAGTTTTACATTCGATATTTGACAGATATTCAAACATTCAAAGCCCAATAACTCGCAAACATTTTAAGCTACAAACCCTGGGTTAGTCTCGTTATGAAAGAAAAAAGTCGGACAACACAGCACAGGCCTCTTTTTCTCGATTCAGATCATGGTTTTCAAACTGCGGGAGACATTTATGGCAACATTACAGTAAGTCTGCACATAACCAACGCATGTAGCAAGGGAGCGTCAACAAAGTGCATCATCAACATTTTCAAATCTCAACAACTTTTTGACTGCATCACCTATGAACCTCAAACCAATGTTACATTTTTCAAGAAGAAATGGAAATGGGCTGCACTTTATAGATTGATAAACTTTTTTTATGGATAATTTAGATATAAATATATTGTCTATGAACACATTAAAACAGTTTTGAATTGCAATTGCTCCCTGATCACATGACCTAGTTGTTTCAAATCACTCTTATAATCTTTAGAGGGATGGCTCACATATTGCACAGCATTTGGTTTCACAGTTAAGCATCTACACAATTTTAGAGAAGCATTTCTCAACATGAGACTGAGACACATTATTTTGATGCCATATTATGCCCTACTTTTAGCTACTAAAGCTAGGCTGCATGTTGCACACCCTTTTTAGTTTTCCCATATTATGGACACCAATGTTTAAAAAACAAACACATATATGACAAGATTGCTTGTAAAATCAATAGCTCCCTGACCACATGACCTAGATGTTTGAATTCACTCTTAAGGCTCACACATTACACAGCCTTTGGTTTCCCAGTTAAGCACCTACACATTTTTAGGGAAGCATTTACAAATTCTAAATTTCTCAACATGAGCTGAGACACATTACTTTGATATTACATTATTCCTTACATAGGGCTGCATCTTGTGCACCCTTTAGTTTTCCAATATTATGGGCCCCAAGGTTTTAAAAAAAAAAATACACATGACAAAATGGCTTGTAAATTCAATAGCTCCCTGATCACAGGAACTAAATGCTTCAAAGCACTGTTATAATCTTCAGAGGGATGGCTCACACATTTTTACAGCCTTGGTTTTCCCAGTTAAACACCCACACACATTTTAGGGAAGTATTTGAAATACTACAATTTCAATAGCTTTCTCAGCATGAGTCTCAGACGTGTGATTTTGATGCTAGATTATTTCCTATATAGGGCAGCATGTTACACACTCATTAGTTTTCCCAATATATGGTGTTTCAATCTCATTCTGAGAAAGCTATTGACTTTTATAATTTTTTGTGTTTAGGGAGCTATTTAATTTTGAAAACGATTTTGTCATGTATGTGTATTTAAAAAAATCTGGATCCATATTTTGGGAAAACTAAAGGGTGTGCAACATTCTGCCCCATGTAGGGAATAATCTAGCATGAAAATATTGTGTCTCAGTCTCATGTTGAGAAAGCTATTGAATCTTTGAATATTAAAATGCTTCCCAAACATTGTGCAGGTGCTTAACTGTAAAACCAAAGGGTGTGCAATGTGTGAGCCTTCCGACAGAACATTATAAGAGGGACTTGAAGCATCTAGGTCATGTGATCAGGAAGCTATTGAATTTACGAGCAATTTTGTATTTAAAAATAAATCGGGGTCCATATTTTCTGATAAAACTAAAGGGTGTGCATTATTCTGCCCTATGAAGGGAATAATCTAGCATGAAAATGATGTCTGTCTCATTCTGAGAACGCTATTGACATAGAAAGAAAATTGATGTAAATGAAAATGTTGACCATGCAATTCGTTGACGTTCCCTTGCGATTTTCGTTGGTTATGTGCAAACAGACTACAATGTTGCCATAAAGGTCTCCTGCCATTTGGAAACTCCTGTTGGAATCGAGAAAACGAGGCCTGTGCAGTGTGGTCCAACCTTTTTTCTTTCATAACGAGACTAACCCGAGGCCTGTAGCTTCAATTGTTTGCAAGCTATTGAGCTTTGAATATCTGAATATCTGTCAAATATCGAACGTAAAACTTTCTTTACCACGGTGGGTTCTTCTAAGTGAATGTGGGTCACGATCCTCTGTATTAAAATTGTTCTCGCAAAAATTGTCTCGTTGACAAAGTCGATCCATTGACTCTCCCACAATACAACCCGGGAGAGGCAGAGGTATTGTCCCAATTGCAGAGTGGTTAGAATTTAATTTCAATTCAAGACCAACAAGCAGGCAAACGAGCAGGCAGAAATCAACACTGATACAAACAAAGGAAATCCAGAAGTTTATTTATCAAATTTTACGATTTACACAGCGTCATCCTGCACAATTAAATTATTCTGACATGGTAGACAATATCTGCTAAGTAAAAATTAAGAAATAGGTTAATTATAAATGTAGCAAAAAATATAGCAATAATATACACTCACCTAAAGGATTATTAGGAACACCTGTTCAATTTCTCATTAATGCAATTATTTACCAATCACATGGCAGTTGCTTCAATGCATTTAGGGGTGTGGTCCTGGTCAAGACAATCTCCTGAACTCCAAACTGAATGTCAGAATGGGAAATAAAGGTGATTTAAGCAATTTTGAGTGTGGCATGGTTGTTGGTGCCAGACGGGCTGGTCTGAGTATTTCACAATCTGCTCAGTTACTGGGATCATGGCTCCATCATGCCTTGTTACCACTGTGTAGGCTGGTGGTGGTGGTGTAATGGTGTGGGGGATGTTTTCTTGGCACACCTTTTAGGCCCCTTAGTGCCAATTGGGCATCGTTTAAATGCCACGGCCTACCTGAGCATTGTTTCTGACCATGTCCATCCCTTTATGACCACCATGTATCCATCCTCTGATTGCTACTTCCAGCAGGATAATGCACCATGTCACAAAGCTTGAATCATCTCAAATTGGTTTCTTGAACATGACAATGAGTTCACTGTACTGAAATGGCCCCCACAGTCACCAGATCTCAACCCAATAGAGCATCTTTGGGATGTGGTGGAACGGGAGCTTCGTGCCCTGGATGTGCATCCCACAAATCTCCATCAACTGCAAGATGCTATCCTATCAATATGGGCCAACATTTCTAAATAATGCTTTCAGCACCTTGTTGAATCAATGCCATGTAGAATTAAGGCAGTTCTGAAGGCGAAAGTGGGTCAAACACAGTATTAGTATGGCGTTCCTAATAATCCTTTAGGTGAGTGTACATATGTGTAATCTAACAGCAATTTAAAAAAGCTAGGCAAAGCAAGCCCTCTTCACATGGCTTGTTGTGGCAGGGTATCCAAGCCACCAGAGTCTATCGGCCAAAGAACCCTACCCCCACAGCCATTAACGTCTCCTTCACCGAGGAGTTAAACAGGTTCTACGCCCGCTTCAACAGGGACAACAAAGAGCCAGCCATTAAAGCTGAACTCCCCGCAGACAACCCCCCCCTCCCCAGACCATCCACCGCACATGTCATTTGCACTGAGCAGGGTGAATGCACGCAAGGCTGCTGGTCTCGGCCATGTGCTGGCTGAGGGCTTTACTGACATTTTCAACTTGTCACTGGCCCAGGCGGTTGTTCCAGCGTGCTTCAAGACCACAACCATTGTTCCAGTGCCAAAGGAGTCGAATGCGTCTAGCCTGAATTACTTCCAACCTGTCACACTCGCCCCCACAATCATGGAGGGCTTCGAAAGATTGTTCCCTACCCGTTTGCCTACCGGTCGAACAGGTCTACAGAGGACACCATCTTCACAGCTTTACACTCTGCCCTGACCCACCTGGATAAAACCAACACCTATGTGAGAATGCTATTCATAGACTTTAGCTCAACATTCAACACGGTCATCCCCTCTAGGCTCTTCGACAAACTCTATGACATGTGGATCTCTGTTTGCAACTGGACTTTGTACTTCCTAACCAACAGACCCCAGTCTGTCAAGTTAGACAACTTCACCTCCTCCACCCTGATCCTGAACACTGGTGTTCCACAAGGCTGTGTGTCTATACACAGTTCCAACACCATCATCAAGTTCACGGACGACACCACGGTGGTAGGCCTGATCAGTGACAATGACAAGTCAGCGTACAGGGAAGACGTCAAGCACCTGGCGGTATGGTGTGCTGTTAAACACCCTGGCCCTTAATGCAAAGAAAACCAAGGAGCTACATGTGGGTTACAGGACGTCTAAAGGCTGCAGTCACGCTGCAGTTCTCATCGATGGCACTGAGGTGGATCGTGTGGCCAGTTTCAAAGTTCTGTGTCCACATCTCTGAGGACCCCTCATGGACCCACAACACCTCAGCCCTGGTGAAAAATGCACAGCAGCGCCTATACGTTTTGAGGATGCTGAAGAAGGCCCGCCTGTCCTCCAAGGTTGTTGTGAACTTTTACCGCTGCACAATCGAGAGCTTTCTGACTAACTGCACCAGAGAATGGTTTAGCAGTTGCTCCATAGCCGGAAGACCCTGAAATGGGTGGTGAAAACTGCCTAGCACCACTGGTGCCCAGCTCCCAGCCATCGTAGACCTCCAGTGCAAGTGGTGTCTGCGCATTGCGCGCGTAATCATCAGGGACCCTTCACACCCATGCCACAAACTGTGCCCTCCTACCATCAGGCAGGCGGTACAGGTCTGTTCGTTCCCACACCAGCAGGCACAGGAACCGTTTCTTTTCCATCCACTGTAACCCTGCTGAACTCTGATTAACCAGTACCCGCACAACTATTTATCCCGCTTGTAAAATTCACTATACTATACTATTCTGCCATCCTCTATTTGCCTTAATTGCACATTTAGTACTGCCAATTGTACTGCATTTGCCTTCATTGTACATCTAGACATTCCGCTTGTAATATAAATATATATAATACTTGAACATTTCTGCCCACTTCTATTTGGACTTTTGATTAGATGGTAACTGCATTTCGTTATACTGTGCTTGTATTTTTCAATGGCACTCGTAATTTTTCAATGACATGAAACAATCTAATCTAAAGTTCACGCTCACCTCGATGACATAACTGCCAAAGAACAGAAACTGTTTATGGTGGCTATCGGAAATAGTTTGCTAGTGCCTGTTTGAATTCAGCCAATTCCGCCGACTGTTTCGTAAGTGTACAGTTTGAAAAATCGATGCTACCCCGGTAGATTACTGAATGTAGTTTGAAGTGTTTTGGAGTATTTTTCTGCTTGCAATGCAGCTTTGAGATACTGGTACAAACGGTTTCCATTCATGAATTTGGACAATTCTAATAACGCTAATTACAGGCTGGGATGGAGCTGAATAATGTATTGTTTGAAAAAAATTACTATGTGCCTTCTGGAATAGCTTAAAAATTATGAATTTTGGACAAACTATCCCTTTAATCACTGAACCTTCAGTGTACTGTATGTGTAAACATGTATTAGCAGGGCCCAACTGTAAAAGAGATTTTGGTCTCAGTCTGTGTTCATGTTTAAATAAAGGTTTAATAATACATAAAATGGTTGAGGTCATTGACACAGTATCTGATGCAAATCTTGCATGTTTTGTTTATCTAGATAATGTTCTTAGTGTAAAAGACGCTGTATTCGCCTATTCATACTACAACAATTGAAGTGACAACAATTCCAGTTAATTAACATTGGCCTAATATGTAAATACAATTTTCAAGTTACTAACAAAATTAAAGACTTGCTGCATTAGAAGTAAGAGCTAAGCAGCAACTAAAGACACAACACTGATACAAATCTGGCTATTTCATGTAAATTAATTGTCATATTGAAAAAATGCTCTAAGTCAAGCAGTCATTGCATGCAAATTCTAAAAATGACTCAATGGGGATTAGTCAGGTATAAATGGGGTGGTACCATCAAACAACTGGATGTAATGCTTTCTGTGCACTGGTTGATAATGCAAACGACAAGTACTGGGCATAGATAAACAATGTTGTTAATAAAACAGTTACAGTCATTGACAGACTACTTACCTCTTAAAATCCCTAAAACAGAATGTTTTCAAATAATTTTACTTTTTATATTTTTCTACTCGTGACAGGATGAGTTTGGGGCACCAGGGCTGGTGGTTGGTGTGTCTGTAGACGGAACTCAAGTATGGTGTGAAGGTTGGTGTCATGATCTACCGTTAGGGTCACTGTAGTAAACCCAAAATAAATTCACATGTTAACATAATATAATGTATAACGCTTCTTTGTTAGAAGTGCTCCTAACAAAATAATCTCCACGTTGAAGGACTTGGTTACGCTGACTTGGAGAATCGTGTGCCCTGTGGCCCGGAGACAGTTCTGAGGATTGCCAGCATCAGTAAACCCTTAACCACATTAGCAGCAGCCCGCCTGTGGGAGGAGGGGAAGCTGGACCTTGATGCAAATGTCCGGAAATACGTCCCTGAGTTCCCCCAAAAACAGTTTGAAGGAGAAGACGTAAGTTGAGTTCCAGAGAAGCTGCACAAAATACAATGTACATTACATCCAACAGACAAACATATCCATAATAAATTAAGAGACCACTGCACATTTTTTTTCCTTTCCAAAAAAGTCGAAAAGGAAGGTTTTGAGTGAGGCACAGAAGGGTTAAAATTGAGAGACCACTTTTTTGTAAAGGAAAGAAAAAGGCGCAGTGGTCTCTTAATTTTTTCCAGAGCTGTAATTCTCTCACTTTGAACTCTCGGTTCCTAAGTGTCAATATTTTTATTAGATTTATGAACATTCTGTGTGTGTTTTTTCTGTTTGACATTCAGGTGACTATAACCTCGCGGATGATTCTCTCTCACCTGAGTGGCATACGGCACTATGAAAAGGACGCCAAGAAGGTGAGGGAGGACAGGGAGAAGGCTAAACGACCTTTGAAACTTCCTGGTAAAGACAAAAATAACTCTGAAAACAAAGAGAATATCAAGACAGAGGACAATAACACCAAGAGCAAGGAAGCCAAACAGGGCCTGAAGAAAAATGAGTTTAATCAAGAGGAGTACTACCTGAAAGACAACTTTGACAGTGTCATTCACGCCTTGGATCTTTTCAAAAATGACAGTCTCATTTTCAAACCTGGTAGGTGCTATGTAAGACTTAAGAAAAATCTGATTATGTCCCATGTCACCCTGGAGACATCACTTTAGTCATAATCACATTATAGCCATACACATCGCACAGTCTATTTACAAATCAATGGTAATTGAAACCCTTCCTTTGCCCCTTCTAACCTTGATAATACTTTTGAGCAATGAAGAGGACTTGGCTATTAATATGAGAGGGATCTATACATAGAACATACCTGTTCAGATATTTAAAGTTTTGGGACAGTTAGAAAAGATCTTCCTGCATTTGAAAATGCTTAACCTTGTTCTCAGTCACTTGTGCCAACATCGGCAGGTGATTAACTTTCATGGTTGTTTACAGATTACCCTATTCAAAATAACTTCCCTGAAACATCTACATGGTGTCAGAACTGCCAAGTTCATACTACTACAACCCATCTCATGTGCTGTAACTAGGGGTCTGGAAACTTGGGGACCCACTGGGGGTTTTTTGGTCTTCAGTGGTTGGGTTTTTTGGTCTTCAGTGGTTGGGTTTTTTGTCTTCAATAGTTGGGTTTTTTGTCTTCAATAGTTGGGTTTTTTGGTCTTCAATGTATGGGTTTTTTGGTCTTCAATGTATGTTTCTTTCTCCTCTGCTTATATCTTCTTTTTCAACTTGCAAACAATTGCAGGCACTACTTTCTTGTACTCGACCCATGCCTTCACCCTCCTCAGTGCTGTGGTGGAGAGAGCAGCAGGCCAGCGCTTTCTGGACCACATGATGATGATGTTCAGGCAGTTGGGCATGCTTAACACTGTACCAGACGAGAATGACCCTATCATCTATAACCGCTCAAGGTAATCCATGAACCAACTCCTGCATGTTTCATTTGGTACAGATTTTCCATTAGCCAAGCATAGCCTTATCGATGTGAGGCCTATGAAATTCATTTAGAAAACGGTGCCCTTATTGTTTGACACCATGGAAAAGAATCTGCTTCATCTTAAATCTTAAAATATTTGAAAAAAGTAACCTTCAATTGAGGTAAAATACTTCAAAGAAAAGCTATTTTTTAATGATGTTTTCTCATAAGCCACTTAAAGAAAGAAAAGTTTAAAAAAGCCTATCAGAGAATGTACCTTGGATTTTATGAATGCTCGTATGCAGCTTCATTTCTTAGTTTGAAGGGATATCATTGTATTTTTTATACTGTATGTTGCTATAGTCCTGTTGGATGGATTACAACAAGAGAGATCAGACTTGCAGCATTTGAACTAAGCTAATGAAAAACAACTCTTAAAAATAAGAAATTATATGACTTTGACAGGAAATAGTGACTGATTACATTTATCCATGAGATGCATTAAAATAAAACAATATTTAAATTTTGTCTTAGTGTGTTTTTGACATGTGGAATGAGTGCCTTTCTGATTTTAAGAAACTGGATGACATTTTGGAAATCTAGGCTTTTAGATATAAAAAAAGAAAAAATAATTTTAAACTGTGGACACAATCTATTTACTACTTATACCCCAAACCCCCAAGTTTGGTTAGTTCATAACCAAAGGCTTCTTGGTTTAAAACCTCTGTGACAATGTTATCAGAATGAGCAAGATATAATGCCAACAAGCAAACATCTTGTCTGAACAACAAAATTCAGGAAAACATAATGGACACAAAAAACTTTTTATTTCATTACATTTTCGTAGTTTAATATTTGTTCCTGATTAATTACCATAATCTAAATGTTTTTTTTCTTCATTAAACCGTTGATAAACACCCTAATAAGTAATGCACCGAATGCATATGGATCTGTGTATGTGGAGTAAATTAAAACGCCTCAGGTCAAATTTCTAGCATGACATTTCAGTTAAGGAAACCAGTTTTCAGTGCTAATTTGATGTCCATTTGACTGTGTTCACATGTTTTCTTAAAACCAATTTTTGTTGCAGGTTTTATCATTTTAATAAGAAAGGACGCATAGTAAACTGCCCTTATGTGGATAATTCTTATAAGTGGGCAGGAGGCGGATTTCTATCCACTGTGGGAGACCTACTACTTTTTGGGAATGCTCTGCTCTACAGCTACCAAGTGGCACACCTAAAGGACAGCACAGACCTTCTGCCTGGCTTCCTCAAACCAGAGACCGCCCAAGCTCTATGGGCACCTGTGGACAAGACCGAAGCCTCTTGGGATAAGGATGGGCTATATGCACAGGGTTGGCTGGTGGTAGAGAAGGAGCAGAAGTATGGCCAGTGCAGGAGCCGTAGACACTATGTCTCCCACACAGGAGGGGCTGTGGGGGCCAGCAGTGTCCTACTGGTGTTGCCCAGTGGAACAGCCCAGCATCCCCAAGGACAGACAGCAGGCCTGCCTCAGGGAGTAGTGGTGACCATCATTACAAACATGCAATCTGTGGGACTCAACAGCACAGCATTGAAGATTGCCCATGAGTTTGACAAGGCCAGAGGCTGCTAATGAAGGCTAATATTATTTACAAACATAGACGCTTAAAACTACTACACATTGTTTCCAATGGAAGAATGATTTTTGAAATGCGCCTATTTTTTTATTTCATACTGCTTTTGTATGCCTCTTTTGCTGAGTAATAAAATGTAATGTTCCATGGTTTGAGTAATATGTCAATATTTTTGTACTACCACTTTTGTTAGAACTTTTAATACATTTTTATGCAACAGGAATTATCCCGTATGTCCAACTGACAGACTATGAATTTTGCCACACGGTGGCAGTAAAATACTGCTGGCTATAAATTTGAAACTGACTTCTGAAATCAGTCTTTTTAATATAGTACCTCTTGTTTGATCAACTTTTTTCTCTGCTTTGGTATACAAATTGTTGGTCATTGTAGGTAGTGAGAACATGGCATACTCTAGTCAACAGTTTGCTTTTGGTGAGTGTTATTTGTCTGTTAAAATGGTTGGTGCCATCTGACTCAAAATTGAAAACAAAATGAAAGATTGTAAAAAAAATAAAACGTATTTCTGACTTGTGTTTCTCACTTCTGAATGCTCAGTTTCTCAAACCCAGGTCCGCTCCATGACAGAAAAAGGCTTACTGATTACATTGACATCTTCACAAAATACTCATGTTTGTAGTCAGATGTTTTGAGAGGCTGTTTATATACACTCACCTAAAGGATTATTATGAAGACCATACTAATACTGTGTTTGACCCCCTTTCACCTTCAGAACTGCCTTAATTCTACGTGGCATTGATTCAACAAGGTGCTGAAAGCATTCTTTAGAAATGTTATATTGATAGGATAGCATCTTGCAGTTGATGGAGATTTGTGGAATGCACATCCAGGACACGAAGCTCCCGTTCCACCACATCCCAAAGATGCTCTATTGGGTTGAGATCTGGTGACTGTGGGGGCCATTTCAGTACAGTGAACTCATTGTCATGTTCAAGAAACCAATTTGAAATGATTCAAGCTTTGTGACAAGGTGCATTATCCTGCTGTAAGTAGCCATCAGAGGATGGATACATGGTGGTCATAAAGGGATGGACATGGTCAGAAACAATGCTCAGGTAGGCCGTGGCATTTAAACGATGCCCAATTGGCACTAAGGGGCCTAAAAGGTGTGCCAAGAAAACATCCCCCATACCATTACACCACCACCACCAGCCTACCTACATACCTTGGTTTTAACGAGTGGTTATTTCAGTCAAAGTTGCTCTTCTATCAACTTGAATCAGTCGGCCCATTCTCCTCTGACCTCTAGCATCAACAAGGCATTTTCGCCCACAGGACTGCCGCGTACTGGATGTTTTTCCCTTTTCACACCATTCTTTGTAAACCCTAGAAATGTTTGTGCGTGAAAATCCCAGTAACTGAGCAGATTGTGAAATACTCAGACCGGCCCGTCTGGCACCAACAACCATGCCACACTCAAAATTGCTTAAATCACCTTTATTTCCCATTCTGACATTCAGTTTGGAGTTCAGGAGATTGTCTTGACCAGGACCACACCCCTAAATGCATTGAAGCAACTGCCATGTGATTGGTTGATTAGATAATTGCATTAATGAGAAATTTAACAGGTGTTCCTAATAATCCTTTAGGTGAGTGTATAGTTTCACATCATCACCATCACCCATACCGAATGTAATGTTGCTTTTCATTTACTACAGCCCAGCTTTTAACTACTACTCCATCTACTACAGCCCAGCTTTTAACTACTACCTCATCTACTACAGCCCAGCTTTTAACTACTACTCCATCTACTACAGCTCAACGTGCCCTTCAAGCTTGTCACTAGGCTAATGACCCTGGGACTGAGCACCTCTCTGCTACTGGATTCTGGACAGGCCATCTCCCAGTGGAATGGGTAGGCAAGTACACTTCAAGCATGCCCATGCTCAACACAGGGTTCACTTAGATGTTTGGCATGGGCTCTCAGATCCTCAAAAAAAGTATACAGTCACTAGATTAAGAACATTTAAACAGGTTGTGTCACCTCTTACTATAGATTGTTAGCCCAAGTTCCCTGGCATCCACTACCTCTACACTATGGCACGATGTGAGATTTACCCCAGACCTCTATCCATAACCCTTACTGTAAACCTAATCCCAAAAACCTAGATCAAACCTTAACTATAACCCTAAACTTTACTCGTAAGCCTACTGTATTTTGACACGTCGGGACATGTTGGGGAGCTTTGTTTCTGAAAATGTTGGCAGTACAAACATGAACACTCATACTGACACAGCAGACACATCACATACATTGTTACTGCCGCTGTTAATTATCTGTCCACTGCTATAACCCTACCTGTATGTACAGTGCTGTGAACAACAATTTGACCCATTCCTGGTTTTCTTTATTGTTGCATGTTAGTCAAACTGAACAGTGTCAGCTCTTCATACAAAATGTAATATTAGACGAAGAGAACCTGATTGAACCAAATTCTGTGTTTAAATTATAATTGTATTTATTTAGAAAAAGTTATCCAACACCAACTGTGTGAAAACATGATTGCCCCCTGAACTCATTAACTGCGTGTGCCACCTTAAGCAGCAACCACTGCAACCAAACTGTTTGTTCATGGTCGAAAAGGTCCTGCCACAGGATTTTAATGGAGGCATGTTTATTTTGAGGCATTCTGAGGTAGACTTACTCATCTGTCCACAGAACATTATGCCCAATGGCTTGGAGGTCATCAGTGTGCTTTTTGCAAAGACTAGCACTAATGTTTTGCCTAGATAGCAGTTGTCTGTGCCTTGTAATTCACCCATGAATGTGATTCCTTAGATGTTGCACTGGGTGTTTTCATGACTTCCTGGTTGAGTCGTTGCGCCCTTAGAGGAATTTTAGTAGGCCAAATGAATTTGAGTAATGGGTTGACTGAATAACTTAAGGGGCAATCACTTTTTCACTCTGGTTCTTTTTTGTCTTTTATTACATTTTGTGGGAAAATCTGAAACCATTCAGTGTGACAAAATATGCAATAATAGTGGAATTCAGGAAGGGGGCAAATACTGTTTCACGGCACTGTACATAAACCTAAACAACCTTTTTCCTGCACATTAACTCAGGATTGGTATTTGCTGTGCTCGGAAGTAGCACTTTTTTAAGTTGTTGTTATTCATTTCATTTTGTATTTATTCCTTGTTGGAGTTAGTCATGTCACTGTATAAATATTCATTGTGTTTTTACCTTTCCATCATTTATAGATTTATCACTATCTGTATTTTTGAAAATGTGGATAGAGCCATTTGTCAGCATTTTCACTGTATGTATTTGTTTGATGTAGTCAATAAATTGATTAGTTGACAAATGTTAATCCAGTGTAATCTTTGATTGCTTTAGATAAAGTGATCAAAAGCTTAATGCAGACGGGTGTAATACACCTTAAACATAATGTATTGACAACTTGCTTGAAAAATATGTCCGTAGTCAATTAGTCACCGGATAAGAGGACGGTTGCTTACAAATTTGCTCTGTACACACCTCAAAACCTAGCATAGTGGTTACCTTCAATGTATTGATGTTGATTCATAGAGTGGTTTATAGCTGTCCATTCTATAAATGTTTTTGCTTTCAGTATTTTGATGCATTCACATGAGCTTGTTTTGATATAGAGCACTTTTGTATACATTTTTGCACCAATGGCCAGAACAAATTCCTTGTTTGTTGTGAAACGTTTTTTTGATTGTGATTCTGAAGTGTTATACCAACACTGTGCCCCTAGTGGTCTGGAATGTAAATTGCTCAAACTATAACATGAACCCAAACAGCTCCAACATTGGCTATGGTTATAAAATTGTCATTACTTTCTGTAAATTGAATGCATATTAGGACAACACATCTCTTTCTTTTTCACTCTTTATTCAAAAAGTGGAGTTACAAAACAGTAGCATGTCTTAACATTATAGTAATATAAATATTCCATAGAGATTTGTTGAAAGAAAACATTAGCAATCTGACACATTTAATGCATAGATGCAGCACCTGCTGTAATACTTCTTACTTATGACTAAGCAAAAATGGTGAAGGCTAGTGTTCCCCTGCTTGAACATGTACATGCACTAAGGCCCTCTAATGAAGATGGACATAATGTATCACCTAAATATTCTTCAATATCACACCATTACATGTTTTCTGTCTCTTCCTATTGTGAGATTTCCTCACATATGACTGATTGTATCACTGTAAATGTCTGCCTCCCTGTCTCTGCGTTGGGAAGTGTTCAGAGTGGGTCCATTTTTGAAGCTGAATTCACCGGACCTTTTATCGGAGATATTCAGATAAATATTTACTAGGCCTCTCAAGCCGAATACCATGAAAAGTTTGAAGGGGCAGAGGTGTCATGAACCTCTGAATTATTAGCTGAGTATTATAAAATATCCACTTTGGATGTCTTTCCAAGCCGCTTCTGCTTCAGATCTGCAGAGTCAAAAGAGATACTATGTCTTACAATTCATTACAACCTGCACTACTATTTCACAGTACATCTTTACCCCAATTTTCAAACAAACTGACAGGCCGGTCTTGTCTGCAAAATGGGAATAAAAATAGGTATATGCTATCAGTTTCACAAAAAGAGTGGGTTGGCCCGGGAGGGGCCACACAATGTAAATAAAGACACTGTGTAAACCTGACTATGAATGTCAATAATCCTCTATACTATAGTAAATAAAGCTCATCAACATACAATGGTCTTGCTTGACAGTAAATTCTGAAAAAGAGAATGCTTATCCTCATTCACAGGTACAATTTCTAGTTTTTCTTTGCTTTAAACATTCTTTAAATATTACAAGATGCTTACTACTTGGCAGTTAATAATGGGCTTCACATTATATTAGTGGAACAAATAGATTGTATATTGAGCAAAGTAGAGTGCATGTATACTCGTTTTCACCACTCATAAAAAAACATTCCAAATACTGTGCACAAGTCTTTACATAGCACTGCTCTGAGTGACGGCATCATTTATCACTCAATTTCTTTCCCCCACCACTTTTGAATCATATGTTATGTTACAGTGGTGAATACCTGTTGACATAACACACACGGAACCAGCAGGTTTAATTCTTTTGTCTACCACACATTCACACTCGGGGAGGAAATGCTGTTGGGCCTGCGTGTTTGCAGCAGTTTCAGATGGTAACGCAGACTGGCTGCAGCTTGACATTTGACTCTGGCTGCAGAATGTCACGTCTTCTCTTGGTCCTTCACTAAATCATTTCCTGCAGCAGCCAGACACACACACACTATGTATTGCACCATCATCCATTTTATCCTATCCATTGACTCCAAAACAATACACACCAGGCTTTAATCTCTGGGCTGTTCTCTCCCGTACTATGGTTTGGACTTCAACATCCTATAAATAAAACAAAAGGAATGTTAATGACCTTGACAAATCTGTATCCGACCTGAGAATGACTCTGCAAATAAGACATTACTAACTTGCAGGTGTTGTAGATGACTGCTGCCAACACAACTAGAATAAGAAGGGCAAGGATGAACACAGCAGCGATCACTCCTGACGTCTCTGCATCATGTGCAGTGATGGACAGCTGGTACTGCTCACACCGACTGCCTTTGTAGTTTTCATTGCAGCTGAGGGAGAAGGAGGAGGATTAATCTCAAGGAAATGTACCAGTGGGGAAACAAGAGCCAGGATAGAGCTACCTTGTGTAAAAACACAAAAAATGCCGCAGTTCCCATAACTTTCTTAGCCCATAGCCAAGTACTACTCTCCTCCTGCTTATGACTGAATAACTGGTAGATGTATTAGAGAATTGTGTTTTGTAGGAAATTAGAGTAACTCACACGCAGGTGAGCGTGTCCATAACGGGAATTTTAAAGCATTTTCCTCCATTCATACAGTAGGACGCATCTAACCCGTTACATGGGTCTCCATGATCTACAAAAGTGAGAATGTAAATATTTCAGAATACAATACTCATATTACACATAGTTGCATTAGATGGCAATTGAAATCCTGATCAAATGGTTTGGCAGAAGTATTTTACCTGCCATTATTTGAATGCCAGTTTCTCTTCTTTCTATCCTAAGGACAGGGTATGACAGGTTTGTCTGATCCTCACCTAAGAATGTACAATATAAGAAGTAACAGCTCATTATGAACCTACGTAGACATCAATCTACATAGATAGTAAGTAACAAGAAAGGGACATTCTTTCTACAGTATTTTCTTTCTACAGTGAAACAAGGTATACCTACAATAATAATCTCATCATAATAAAATTACCCCATGAAAATAATGAAATGGTTTTTAATTCACTGACAAATTATATTGATATGATTATCTCCTTACCACATCAGACAGGTCCCAGTGAGTGGAACACGTTATTGTAGATCAGTCCCAAAGACAGACTGCTGAAAATAACTCCTGACAACTGCTTTTCATTTTCATTTGGCCTTCAAAGCGACTATTGTGGGCGTGTTCATTAGTCCAGAAATGTTGTGATTGCTGTTAGTCCACTTTGTAAATGATCTGTGAAATGTCAGCATTACCACAATTCCTTCTGAATAGTTTTGGTATAAATGACAATAGCGAAATGTCAGAATACAATATTTCTATAGAGTCTATAGTGGAAATTATAACTTTACAATCTTTCAATAAGAGAATTGACACTCAAACTTCACAAACACATTTTTTGTCAGGTAATCATGAGTGCATTATACAATCCATCCATATGTTGGGTGTGGATCACCTGGTGGATCTTCTGTTATCTGTGTAACTTCCACATGGCTAACTAGGCAATGGGTGTGTTTGACATTGCAGTCGACTTCATACAGTAGGTTAAGTAGGGCTGACTGATCATGTTGTGCAGAATCACTGCGCTTCATAAATGCTCACTCGATATGACTGTATTTGTAATTAGTCAGTCTGTAGGTTTGGTTAAAGACATTGGTCTGCGTTGACATGTATGTATGTATGTAGAACAATAGCCAATGCCTTCTTGTCACCTGTGCTGTCGGGGGCCATATTCCTGTCAGATCTGCCAGGCATAAATTAGGAACATTATTACATTTACTCAACAATTAGCATGAAATGGCCCAGATAGAGCGGTCCAAGAGGTACCTTTTGAGTGGCTCGACCCATTGAAATGTTATCAAGTAGGCTGGTCACAAGCAGAGGTCCCTGGTATGAGGCAAGCATGGTTGAAGCAGTACTCCCTAACCGAGCAGTGGTACTGTAATATCAGCAACATCTGAGCAGAGGAACACACCCAGTGTTGACTTGTATGGTTAGCAGGAACTGGAACAAACAATGCAGGTATGACTGAAGTCATGAGAACTTTGCTTTGGTTGTATTCATGACATTTCTCCAATACTTTCAGCATGCTTGTAAACATTGTTCTGCAGGCCTTTTCAAAACAATTAGCACGCTAATCTTTATTATCTATGGTTATCGTTGTTGGGGCGGTACAATACTTTCGATATCTTCACATCAAATTATCAAGTGATAAAATTGTGAGAATGTTTGGTTCTCATGCAGATATTCATTAGAAACATTAGTATCACAATACACTGTCAAAGATGAAAGGCAGGGATATGCTACATCAGGGCACAGTAACAAAGTAACACCCTTCACATTAGGGTCCACACAGTTACACAGTAACACCCTTCACATTAGGGTCCACACAGTTACACAGTAACACCCTTCACATTAGGGTCCACACAGTTACACAGTAACACCCTTCACATTAGGGTCCACACAGTGACACCTTTCACACCCACTGGATGGAAATTGTGGCTCATATAATATTTGCATTTAACAATTAAGTAGTTCAGCAGACATTCTTATTAAGAGCCAATTACAGTTGTGAGTACATACTGGTCCCATGCTGGATCATACCCAGTACCCTGGTGTTACATGTGTTTCTACACTACCCCCTTTGAACAGGAAGGCACACCCCTGTACTTGAATTAAGTGCTTGTTCACATTATGAGGGCCAGAATAAAACACTAGATAGACTAATGTTAGTTTGAGTGATCATTTCTGTAGCTTTTGAATTTACACCTCCATGTTTTCGAGACATTCCACACAGGATTGTGTCTATCAATTGCGTGAAAAGCGAGCGATATGCTGCTCACTGCACAGAAACCTGACAGTTCTCTTAAGGCTTGTTTATATTGACTTGAGACAGTTGATTATTTTGTTCAGTAAACATGCAGATTTTGATAGCTGGAGACGCCACCTTCAGAGGCAAAGTGTGCCACATTTTTGATGGAGCCCTCACAGTCTTTTGCAAGCCTGAAGACAATTCTGTCATAACAGTAACACGTTTCAGTACAGTCCGGGGGGGGGGGGGGGTGGCTCTTTCAAATATGTGGTGCACGCAACCTCAGAAAATGGAATCTGGAGCTGTCAATATTTGCAAGTTTGCACAATAAAACAATCTAGCCTCTCGAGTCTTCTGCGATATGTCTCGGAAAATTAAGCGTAATGTAAAAAAGCCCTATCTAGTGTTTCATTCTTTCTTATAAAGTAAACAGCTACTGACCTCAGCCCACTGGAACATCCTGGGCTTTTACGTCTGATGTTTGATTTGTGGCTCATGTATTACATTTAATGTTTAAATAGGCCAATACATTTCACAACTACAGTATTGCCTGAATATCAGTCAAGTAGCATAATCGGGGGAAATACAGTGATGGTCTGTTATTCGTTATTAATTAACAGTTTTTTCATACCTTTAAAGGATCTATAATTGAATGGCCAAATATTTTCAAAGCATCCATAATGACATGCATCATAGTAGCTTCTGACTGATCTGTTAATTTTCAGCAAGGTGACTGTAATTGAAACTCTATGGTGTCAGCTGTCCTGCTGTCACTGCGATGTTATCGCGAGGAACATTTATGAAGCTGAGGTGAAGTGAAGCTAGTGGTTTTATATCGACGATTCTGGGGGTGGTTTGCATGAAACCACTCATGAAAACGTCAATAATTATTATCTTGACTTTTGATGTGAGATAGAGTTTGTTACGTCGCATTTGTGGATGATGCGTGATCACCATTTCAGCACCTGAACAGCTCCGGTTAGTAGACCTAATGGGCACATGGAGTCAGCCTGATTCTGGGGAAGCCCTTTGAGCCGGCGCGATATATATGCTAGAATGCCTTCTTTTCAAGATGCATCTAAATAATAAGGGATGTGGATAGTGGTTAATATTTAGAAGTCTCTTCGTGAAGGATGATACTCGCTGGAAGAATCAGTCTTTTTCGTGGTGTCCTGTATTCAAAACAGCAGCTAGGGTGCTTGGCCAATGCAAATTTGGAAAGGATAGCAACCTACACACAGCGAGAACCGAGCATCGCTCAAACTGATCATCGGCGAGGAAGATATTACTGTCATCATTAGGAGGGCTTGGAAGTCACGACCATACTTTCAACAATGTAGATCATAAAAGGTAGGTTTATTTGTTAGAATATCACCCCCCCCCCAAAAAAAAAAAAGATTAGCCTACTTCTTGCCTGATCATTCTCATACTTCCCACCTTACCATCCATTCTTTCCCCTTATGTTCTTTCGTCATCTTAAAAAACGTTAGGCTAATTGTATTATTCATATTTTTCATTGCTGTCCTATTGATGGTTTTGCTCAGTTTCGAAAGAGAGCATCTAATACTATGAATAGTATGCTACTGCAGCTGGTAACGTTTGTTACACGTGCTTTGAACCAGAATTATATTTATTGTAGAAAGCTATCAGAGGCCCTGTGGAAAATAATGGTGACATAGCCTATATCTGTTTAGTGCGGATCAATGTTAACCAGTCTGAGATCGAACCATTATTATTATTATTATTATTATTATAAAACAGTAATTGTGTGAGGGATGGTGGGGGGAGGGCGGACTTCGAGTCTAGGAGGTGGGTTTTGAAATGTACACAGTAAGCTGTAAATGAGAATATGGACGTGAAGGGGTTGGACGATATGAAATGGTTGAATTGATGTATCTAGTAGTTTCCGAGGGACAGCGTTGGAATTCAAATTAGTTTTGCCTTTATGCGGAATGCAAGAGCTCCAGCTTCCGTTTGATTTCTTAAAATACTGAAGCTCGAAATCTTTTACTTTAAAGTGACATTTGTTTTATAATTTGGAAAGTATTTGTAAGAATTAAAAACTTATAGTATGTTGCGTGCATAAGTATTCCACCCCTGCGCTCTGAAAGCTCCCAGTTTACTTAGATGGATTGAAATCTCCCTAATAAGGACCCAATTATTTTAATATTGGTCTTCACCATTTAAGTGGCTGTAACAGTTTCTAAATAAAAAACACTGTTGAAGGATTTTTGGCCAGGCTGTGAATCTGAAGGAAAATAAGATTATTGAACAGAAGTTAGAGAAGTATTACAAATGCATAGGAAACGGGGACAGTGAGCACAGTAGGATCAATAAACAGAAGCTGCATCACACCACCCAGGCACTGTCAAGAAATGTGTGTCCCTCAAAACATATTGTTAAACAGTAAGGAGACATGTTAGCGAAGCCAAAGAGAAGCCAACATTCCCTGTGAAGGAGCATCCGATTTCAGTGGATGGGAGTGAACTAATGGTGCGCGAGTGGATCAAATCAACAGCTCTGCATATAAATGGCATGGCTGGGAAGAAAAGTCGTTATTCAAAAAATAATATCTGAAGCCATGAGAGTCATTATGATATGAAAGTGATTTGGATGCTGTGTGAAAAGCCAGCACATACTCCAAAACACTTATCACACCAAAACTTGTCTATACCAAATATGAATGGTGGTTGAATACTTATACAAGCAACATATTTCATGTTTTTACTTTTCCTCAAGATATTTTACAGTATCCACTAATCACCTTACAATAATTCATTAATAATTCATTCAATAATTCATTAAAATTTTCAGTGTTTTAACATCCAGTAGCAAAAAAATTTAAATTTCAATGGGTGTTTTAACATCAAACAACAAACAAAAGGAATTGCTATCGTAATTCAGTAATTTTGAGGGAATTGTTCAGGGGTTTTATTATATTGGCATGTTGGTGACAACATGGATACATGATAACTGTTTATTTTTAGGCTAATTCTTGGAACGGACATATGCTTCATTCAATATACTTAATATTCGACATGGTCCCTGAAAGCTTGCCTCAAAGACCTACAGTGATGGGTTGTCAAGTCAATTTTAGCCCTTGATTTGCAGCCACAACAATTTCTTGGCCTTTGGGTTGACGGATTTCTTTAAAAATAACAAATCCTGCATCCAGTGGGCCTTTTTATTTCTCTCACTGTCTTTTCATCCCAATAATAACAAACTTTCCACTGCTTAGCCTTCAGTATTATTGACTCGGCTGTACCTTATTTTCTCTAGGTGCCCATTGTGCGCAGGCTGTTTTGTTCAGCATTGCAGTGATACAAAATTGTAGTGTAGCACTTAAACACCAACAGTTTTAGATGGACATGGTGGCTTTCAATCTAAGAAATGTTTTTTTATACCAACTTATGGGGACTCTATTTTCAGGTGCTTCTTTGAATGCGTGTTATGTTAGGTAAGCTCTTGTATGCCCATAATTGATTTATCTTGAGTGACATCTAATGCGTAGTGCTAAACTATGCACATTCTCCATTGCAGCTCCAAATACTGACTACTCATCACATCAGCTTGTGTTCTAAACGTTTTCCTTTGCCATTGTGACTTCAGAAAACATTCTGCTAAATGTAAATTTCCTCTCTGTCCAGCATTTCAATGATTGAAGCTCAGGGTAACTGACCTCAACAGACCGTGCAGCATACCGGTGTGTTTATATTGCTGCTGACAACTTCATCAGACTTTTTAAGAGTAAGAAACTAGTTGCTTGAATACCAAAACTCCTTGCTCCATTCCAAACACCATGCCAGTGAACGATATTGCAGTGGAAAAATGTATTTTGAATTGTCAGGCAAAGACACTAACACATTTAGCTTCGGTTTGTACCTGGAGTGTGGCAAATGCAGATGTCTGTGCACTGAAATCCCTTTTCAAAGAATCAGGTGTCTGTGATTCTCTCTGTCTAAAATCTGTCTGCTCTACTCTAGATTGTAATCTAGAAATCTACAGGAATTAACTTAAAATAACTTAACAGTTAATGTGTACATTTTCCATTTCACAAAGATGTCCTTTTCTATCGTACTTGTCATGCAATTGTTGGGATCTTTTTTATACCTTAGTGCAAAGTTAAATCTGTATATTTTCTGTTATATTTTAGGAATAATCATATCTGTGAATTCATAAAATAATATAAAATAAATATTTTAATATTGTGACAAGGTGATGATACATGACATCTGTTAACTGCATGGTTGTTGTCCGAATTAGATTTTATAGGGATAGAATGTCAATAATGTCCATTATATTTATACTGAGAGACTGTAAATCATTTTTATTTTCTGCCGTTTCTCAACAGGTGTGGTATGAGCTAAGTCTCTACTCTCAAAATCTAGAGTCTCAATCGTGTTGAAGTCAATTCACACAAAGTATACAGCAACATGAGCAACCTCCAGTAAGTAAAACATCAATTTTAATTTATCAATGTTGTCAATATCTGTTTAACACTACAGAACCGCAACCTTTATTCCCAAGTAGTTTGCATATCATTACCAGACTGCCCACTATAATCACACAGGGTTTGGGATGGGACCCCCATCGTGGCCTGGGCTGATTATGACAACTGCACTTCCATCCAAAGAGTCTAGAGCAAAAGGGATCAAGCAGAGGAGTTGAGTTAACCTTCGTTAGGCACGCTTAGAAATGCTATGCTGCCATTTCTTAATACCTACACTGAACAAAATTATAAACGCAACACTTTTTTCTGCCCCCATTTATCATGTGCTGACCTCAAAGATCCAAGACTTTCTTTTATTGCATGACATAAGTATTTGATCACCTACCAACCAGTAAGAAATCTGGCTCTCACAGACCTGTTAGTTTTTCTTTAAGAAGTCCTCCTGTTCTCTATCATTACCTGTATTATCTTCACTTGTTTGAACTTGTTACCTGTATAAAAGACACCTGTCCTCACACTCAATCAAACAGACTCCAACCTCTCCACAATGGCCAAGACCAGAGAGCTGTGTAAGGACATCAGGGATAAAATTGTAGACCTGCACAAGGCTAGGATGGGCTACAGGACAATAGGCAAGCAGCTTTGTGAGAAGGCAACAACTGTTGGCGCAATTATTAGAAAATGGAAGAAGTTCAAGATGACAGTCAATCTCCCTCGGTCTGGGGCTCCATGCAAGATCTCACCTCGTGGGGCATCAATGATCCTGAGGAAGGTGAGGGATCAGCCCAGAACTACACGGCAGTACCTGGTCAATGACCTGAAGAGAGCTGGGACCACAGTCTCAAAGAAAACCATTAGTAAAACACTACAGCGTCATTAATTAAAATACTGCAGCGCACGCAAGGTCCCTCTGCTCAAGCCAACCCATGTCCAGGCCCATCTGAAGTTTGCCAATGACCATCTGCATGATCCCGAGGAGGAATGGAAGAAGGTCATGTGGTCTGATGAGACAGAAATAGAGCTTTTTGGTCTAAACTCCACTCGTCGTGTTTGAAGGAAGATCAAAAATGAGTACAATCCCAAGAACACCATCCCAACCATGAAGCATGGAGGTGGAAACATCATTCTTTGGGGATGCTTTTCTGCAAAGGGGACAGGACGACTGCACCGTATTGAGGGGAGGATGGATGGGGCCATGTATCGCAAGATCTTGGCCAACAACTTCCTTCCCTCAGTAAGAGCATTGAAGATGGGTCATGGTTGGGTCTTCCAGCATGACAAAGACCCGAAACGCACAGCCAGGGCAACTAAGGGGTGGCTCCGTAAGAAGCATCTCAAGGTCCTGGAGTGGCCTAGCCAGTCTCCAGACCTGAACCCATTAGAAGATCTTTGTAGGGAGCTGAAAGTCCGTATTGCCCAGCGACAGCCCCGAAACCTGAAGGATCTGGAGAAGGTTTGTATGGAGAAGTGGACCAAAATCCCTACTGCAGTGTGTGCAAACCTGGTCAAGAACTACAGGAAACGTATGATCTCTGTAACTGCAAACAAAGGTTTCTGTACCAAATATTAAGTTCTGCTTTTCTGATGTATCAAATACTTATGTCATGCAATAAAATGCAAATTAATTACTTGGAAATCATACAATGTGATTTTCAGGATTTTTTATTAAGATTCCGTCACTCACAGTTGAAGAGTACCTATGATAAAAATTACAGACTTCTACATGCTTTGTAATTGGGAAAACCTGCAAAATCGGCAGTGTATCAAATACTTGTTCTCCCCACTGTATGTGTTATATCAGCAGCAAGATGTTTGGTGTTTAGAAAATGGGTCGCCAGGGGTTCAGCAATGCTATAACCCCCCGGCATTTTCTGTTGCGATAAGGGTTACAACAGATGTCCTACAACCGGTAGGGTGTTAACCTTTCATGTTTAATGAGATGGTTGCCGTGGTCTGTGTATTTAAACCATGCAGATCCCTGTGATGGTCATTCAGTATTGCCTGAGTAAACTTACATTACAAACCATGGCGGATTGTGCAGTGATCAATGTTTTGGGTGAAACACCATTGAAAGCTAACAGCTTACCCACTGCTCAGCAAGTCGGCAAGAGATTACAAATGGACAGCAGAGATGCAATCAACATGGCAGCACCGAAGAAACCAATGCAGAGTTTATCCCGGATCCATCATCTACACCAGGATATGTTGGCACGGGAATGGAAGTTGGATGACGGTCGGAACGGTGGATACATTTTCAACCCAGAGAAACCGGAGGTTGAATTTTATGAATTACCCGAAGGTCAATAATTTAAGGCCAGTGTGACTGATCAAATATTATTTTATGACGGTTTATGGAACACCTTTCGGAAAGTGATTTATTTGGGGCCAAAACAGGGGACACATAATACGGTAGATGTACTGTTTAAAGTTGTCAAGGGACATACCGCCTGTGACTATCAAGAAGTTGGAAGAATTTGCAAAACATGTCTCAAGAATACAATCAACTGAAGCTTGAACTCCACAAGGTTGAGGCCAGGCTGTGTGACGCTGTGTAGACTTCTACGGTACCCCAACAGCTCAATTCCACAGGCATACGCAACAAGAACCTACAATTGCCTTGACCTGTTTGGTGATCAGCTTGGATCTGTCATACCTTTCAAATGCTGACAAGAGTTTTCACAAAATGGACAAACAGACCAAAAGTTTTAAAGATCATCAAAGCAACATTGGGTATGATTCAAGAAAACGTTGTTGCGGCTATTCTCCTGAAAGCATGCATCGGATGTGAAGTGGACCACCCGAGCCAGAGAAGAAATTTTTGTCTCGATCCGCCTGATAATTTTTTTGAGACCCATTATGATGATATCGCGGAGACAGTTTTAACACTGCGACTGAAACGTGTTGGTCAAGGCTTTGAACTCATCAGGGTTTCATGCACCGATGACCAATGTTCATGTGGTCGCTGAAAACTTTCTGCATGAGCTCAAGTTGGAGCCGATCATCACACAGAGAGTCTGCTGTCTAAGGATGGGTAACTTCATTTCTCGTGTTTATATGTGTATACAATTTGTATGTGTTTATATGTGTATATAAACAAATCCTATGTGGATTTAGAGAATAAACATTTCATGCACAAAAGTAATCAAGAGCAGTATTGATGTTTGTAGACCTTTTAATAACCATGGTATAAAACATTTTAATAATCTGAACAAGCATATGGAAACGGTCAGGAACAGATCTGATGATTGCCGGCAATTGTTGTCAAACGGTGTTGAGTCAATGGCCCTAAACAATGTCATGTATAAACCTCTAACATTTTCAAATGCTGATAACAAAGATTTTAAATGTGGCACCTGTTATGTTTGTTTACGTATGTAACAGATGTTTGTGTGGTAAAATTGTTGAGTAACAATGCTGTGGATGTAGAATGTATTTCTAAATTGTTTACAGATTTTCTAATCATCAAAAATCTGAATGTTTGTGTCACTTTTCTGAATTTCTTGGATGATGTGTAATTTGGAAAACTCAAATAAAACATTGTTAAACATGTATTCCTTCTCATTATTGCCAGAATCCTCTACGATGTCTGAACAGGTTATGAAAAGTATTTACTACGACCCGGCAAACCCTGGTGCTTATGTGGGTAGAGAGGGATTGAAAAGGGCGTACTTGGAGAAAATGGGGAGATTCTCAAAAATGGCAAGGCAGATGACTGGCTACTCACCCAGGATACATACACACTACACAGGCCTGTAGCTATACATTTTCAAAGAAATAGAGTTATTGTTCATGATATGAATTCACAATTTCAGCTGGATTTGGTTGACATGAGTGCTTATAGTGTGGAAAACGATAACATGAAATTTATGTTAAGATATATAGATGTATTAAGCAAATACGCATGGATGTGCTGAAAAATAAAGGCGCTATAGAGGTAAAGCGAGCATTTGACATATTAAAAAAAGGTAGAACACCACAAAAAGTCCAAACGGACAAGGGGAAGGAGTTTTTTAATTCATTTTGAAATGTTAATGAAGAAGTACAACATAAAACATTTTGCTACAGAAAATGATGTCAAAGCGAGTATCATTGAGAGATTTAATAAAACAATTAAATCATGAACGTGGAGGTATCTCACAGCTGCCAACATTCATCCCTATGTTGAGGTTATTGAAGATTTAGTTAATGGATACAATCATAGCTACCATCGGTCTATTAAGATGAAGCCTGCTGACGTTTGTGAAGAAAATGTTAGACTAGTTCTCAATAACCTGTATTATACAACAATAATGAGGAATGGTAATCAAAACTACAAGTTCCAGGTTGGGGATACTGTGAGACTCTCAAAGCTGAGAGGTGCGTTTACAAAAGGCTATATAAAAGGGTACACAGATGAATATTTTAAATAGCAGAATGTATTCCTCAGGTACCTCCTGTATATAGAATAAAATAATACAATGGTGTTGTGATAGTTGGGACCTTTTATGAATAGGAATTAATGAAAATAATGGTGGCTAAGGATATAACTTTTAAAGTGGAAGCAGTTCTGGATGAGAAAGTACAGAAAGGGAAGAAAATTAGTCTTGTGAAATGGCTTGGTTAGCCTGAGAAATTCAACAGCTGGATACCAGAAACTGGATAAAACTCCTGGATTTTCAGGATCACGTCATTTACATTGACTGCATGGGTGACGGTGGTTTCTTCATAATGCTGCCTAGTAACTCGTCGAGACATGTCTATCCAAACAATTCAAGTTCGAGCTATACCACAAAATTTGCCAAAGGTATACATTTGAAAGGTGATTGGGAAGTATCTTTGATAGAATTCCAATATCCGCATACGTGGAAGACTTTTACATGGGGTGAAAACGCATTTGAACTACATGACTCAAAACACAACAGTGTGGCAGAGATAAACATTTATATAAAACCACATGGGGCATGGGCGGGGTATTATGAATTTAAAAATAGAATGTTTCTAAAAGGTGAGCCCCATTTTAGTTAGAAATGTAGTGCAATATTAGGCTTAAAACCAGGTGATCGTTTGTACACCCCATGGTATGGGGCATTCCCCACAGATATTCTGGCAGGGTTTAACACAGATATAATTGATTATCAATGTGTTGGTGACAGTCATGTCCCGCTGTTGAGAACTGTACATATTGCAGGGAAAAAGAACGAAGTTGTCACAGTGACGTACGACAAGCCACACTACGTACCTCTTAGTAAGAGTCAGTTTGATGAGATCTGTATTGAAGTAAAATCTGATCAGAATCAGCTTTTTCATTTGTAGTGGGGAAGGTGATTGCAAAATGACACTTCAGACCCGTCAAACAATCTTTTAGACTATAATATGCAGCCTCAGAAACTCTACGATGATCCTCAAAGGTATGTTGAATACTACACAACACAGGCCGGTAACGGTTTACCGGGGTATCATGGTAGTGCTGCAATGTAATGGGGCTGGTCTAGGGGGTCTTTTCCTGAGGGCTTTTTCAGATGGTAATACCTTTGTTAAAGCATGGGTTCTCAATAGCAAAACCACATCTGAAAAATGCTGCGAGGAATATAGGTGGCGATGTTGTCAACAGTGTTATGTCACGACAAACAAAACAGCAGGACGGATTAGGATTGATGGTTATGATTCGAGGTGTTAGAAAGAGACCACCTGGTAGGAGGAGCCTACGAAAGAGTAAAAAACGCAAGAAGGAGACAAAAACAAGAGCCACAGTTGAAAGAAGACATATAGCTCAGACGACATGCAAAGAATATATTTTAGCAAGATGGTATTCCTACACCATATGTCTGGTGAATGTATGAAAACAGAGTTGGATTTATTCACAGTTCCTTTCACACAGACATCTATTAACCCTTTGACGCGTACAATCACACCAGTGTGATCAGGCTAGAGTGGTCCCTGAAGTGTACGATCACACCGGTGTGATTAGAACGTCTTGTTTAGAACGCACCATTAGCATGCCTAGGTACAAGTAATGTAACAATGGCTGGTCAGACCGCGCTATTATTTACTCATGTTTAGCTCAAACAGTGTTTATAACTTTATTTCCTGATTGTAATTGTTTCAAGACCACACTATGATATTTACCAGGTAGCAAGCATTCAAATCAGGACAAGAAGTGTTACTTACGTACCAACAGACAGCCAACACTAATGCACAAAAACGAATATTAGCAACTACTATACACTCACCTAAAGGATTATTAGGAACACCTGTTAAATTTCTCATTAATGCAATTATCTAATCAACCAATCAAATGCCAGTTGCTTCAATGCATTTAGGGGTGTAGTCCTGGTCAAGACAATCTCCTGAACTCCAAACTGAATGTCAGAATGGGAAAGAAAGGTGATTTAAACATTTTTGAGCGTGGCATGGTTGTTGGTGCCAGATGGGCCGGTCTGAGTATTTCACAATCTGCTCAGTTCCTGGGATTTCCACGCACAACCATTTCTAGGGTTTACAAAGAATGGTGTGAAAAGGGAAAAACATCCAGTATGCGGCAGTCCTGTGGGCGAAAATGCCTTGTTGATGCTAGAGGTCAGAGGAGAATGGGCCGACTGATTCAAGCTGATAGAAGAGCAACTTTGACTTGTTACAGCCGAGGTATGCAGCAAAGCATGTGTGAAGCCACAACACGCACAACCTTGAGGCGGATGGGCTACAACAGCAGAAGACCCCACCGAAGACTCATCTCCACTACAATTAGGAAAAAGAGGCTACATTTTGCACGAGCTCACCAAAATTGTACATTTGGAAGACTGGAAGAATGTTGCATGGTCTGATGAGTCTCGATTTCTGTTGAGACATTCAGATGGTAGAGTCAGAATTTGGCGTAAACAGAATGAGATCATGGATCCATCATGCCTTGTTACCACTGTGCAGGCTGGTGGTGGTGGTGTAATGGTGTGGGGGATGTTTTTTTGGCACACTTTAGGCCCCTTAGTGCCAATTGGGCATCGTTTAAATGCCATGGCCTACCTGAGCATTGTTTCTGACCATGTCCATCCCTTTATGACCACCATGTACCCATCCTCTGATGGCTACTTCCAGCAGGATAATGCACCATGTCACAAAGCTCGAATCATTTCAAATTGGTTTCTTGAACATGACAATGAGTTCACTGTACTGAAATGGCCCCCACAGTCACCAGATCTCAACCCAATAGAGCATCTTTGGGATGTGGTGGAACGAGAGCTTTGTGCCCTGGATGTGCATCCCACAAATCTCCATCAACTGCAAGATGCTATCCTATAAATATGGGCCAACATTTCTAAAGAATGCTTTCAGTACCTTGTTGAATCAATGCCACGTAGAATTAAGGCAGTTCTGAAGGCGAAAGGAGGTCAAACACAGTATTAGTATGGTGTTCCTAATAATCCTTTAGGTGAGTGTAGAGCAACATTTCCTGGAAGAGCTGACAACTGATCAAAACCATTGTAAAAACCTTCTAGAAGTTACGTTATGCTTCTATGTTTTTTATATAGTTATATATTTATATATTCATTTTCACTGCACTGAATAACAGGTCATGCTTTGTTAGCTAGCGGTTAGCTGACGTTTGCTAGCTAGCTACTGTTACACATCAACCAGCTTTTGCAGCTCTTTGAATTCGAGTTCATAAGAGAAGTTTGCAATGCAATGTATGTAGTGTTCCTTACCTGGCAAGGTGACTGTGCAAATTCTGGAACTCTGAGTGAGTACTGAACTCACGGGCAAAACAACTCGTTAAGGAATATCTGAAACTCACACATGAAAAGGTTAAGAAAAATACATACATTGAAATCCCAACCCTATCAGCAATATCAGACGCAGCCCCTCTGGAGTTCTTTATTGCAGGAAATAGCGAAGACAAGTGGATGTCTCCTTGGGTGATCATTTAATTAGCCAGAGTAACAACACATACCCTTACAGAGCCGTTATAGAGAGCATTCTGAATTATGAATGTGATACATTAAAGAAAGTTTTCAGCTGGTTGCTCAATTGTCAAGGACGCCACAGGTCACATGGATGTTACGGACTCTGCAGGAGAGAACGATGGACTAACAAAAAGGGCTGCCTGTTCAGCAGATTGTACTGCATTTGAAATGACTGGCCCTGTTCATAGCAATATCTTCTTTCAAGAGAAACTCATGTTAAATGGCGTTGACCGAAAGGTTAGGATGGTCTGCGGTAAAGACGAGTTCTGTCTTATGGGGGCAGGGGATGTGCGTTATCGTTTGCATATATTATCTGTGTCACTATTTGTCAAGAAAGTGTCTGTTTCACCAGCCATGAAACTTGGACATGCTGAAGCGCTACTCTCAACCATTGCCAAGTACCCAATTGAAAGAGTGTGTATGAAGACATTTAGTTTACCGGCAGGGGGTCGTGTTTGCAACCAGGAAAACCTATTTTTAGGACCTCTGCCAAAATGTATTGTCATTGGATTGGTGGACAATGACAGTTTTACAGGAAGTTACACAAGAAATCTATTTAATTTCAAACATTATAATTTGGAGTTTATGGTTATGTATGTAGACGGTCAGCAATTTCCTAGCAAACCATTCCAACCAAATTACACAGCAGGGTCAGCAGTGCGTGAATTTTTCCAATTGGCCTTAGCTTCAGGAAAACACCTAAAGGACCAAGCCTTGGCTATTGACAGGTCGGACTTCTTACATGGTTATGCCCTTTATGCATTCAACTGCGCACCGGATGAGGAATGTGGTCAGCACCTATCCTTGATCAAGTCAGGGAATGTACGACTTGAGATGAGGTTCAGACAACTACTACCTCACACAATTAATTTGGTTGTTTATGGTTGACTACTATTAGGAAAATGTGGAAATGAATACCGCAGAGTTGACCGGTGTGGTGAACCAATTTTCATCTAGGACCCATTTCTATGGTGTGCTGGCATGCGACCAACTACCTAGTGGACCATTCCGAGATGTTGCATCAATGATGATTGTTAATACACACCCAAGCAATCACCCCGGGGAGCACTGGCTGGCTATTTACATAACAGACGATGGCATTGGAAGGTTTTATGACAGTTTTGGAAACCCCCCGGATTATACATATTTTCCCAAGTCAATCAGTGCCTTTCTGCGTGAGAATCTGGAATACAGTTCAAAACAAGTACAGGACATGATTGCGACCACGTGTGGACAACATTGTTTGTTCTTTCTCTATCCAATGACAAGAGGTCTGAGTTATAAAGATGCTATTTCTTTTTATATTGATGATCACAAATTCATGAATTCAAATTCAAGCATAAAAGAAAAACACATTAAAATGGAAGCCATTTTGTGGGGTCTGTGGTAGGGGGGTACAAAGAAAGCTTTGGTTGGTTGATAACCAGTTACTGGAGTGGCTAAATCTTCCATTGTGTCACCAGTCGTTTGTTTATACAAATAGATTCTACGCCTTACAAGCTCATTTGTAATAGTTGTAAAAGGCATGTTGAAACTAAAAACTAAAAAACCCCAACGGCCTTCTATTGTCAGCAATTTTATTGGTAGCTGTCACACTTTTAACCAGATCCAACAGGTGCGAACCCTTGATTATCTCTCCTTTGAAAGTCCACAAAGTCATTTGAAGTCCACAAAGTCACATTTTAGACCTGTGCATTCTGTTAAGAATATATTCAACATTCTTCCTACACATTATCCAAAATTTCATCAACAAGGTTAACATTTAGGTCAACAGTTTGCTTAGTCTCAGACATGTTTACTACATCAGCCCCAGTCTCAGCCAGGGTAGACTTAAAGTCAGTGTATTTGTGTCAAGCTCCCCCTGTCTCACATCAGTCCAAAATCTGTGTAAAATGGCAATCTTTTAGCTTTCTCATGTAAATCCATATCAGGCTTCAACAGTATATTGCGAATCGATGAGTCCAAATAATTTTCAACAGATTGTCTTACATCGGTGCTAGTCGCTTTGGATTCTCACTGTTTTTCTAACTGATGTTGTGGCACCAGAATATTTTTTTTAGCATGATCCATGTTGCTTAACTGTGTCTCGATGCAATTAGACTGGTTATGAATGGAACTGCAACGCTTAGTGATGGTAGTAGAAAATGTTGGTAGACCTTCTATAAAAGTAATCTCCCTCACCTTCAACATTTCGTCATACAGCAGTTGCCAACATGAATAAACCCAGACGATATTCTGAATTTCTTTGGAGAAAACAACGTCAGCATTATCCAACAACATCTTCACAAAATATGTTTTACCCGAGTTACTTGGGCCACTAATGACACAGCTGAATGGGTGTTGAAGTCACAGGTCAAAACCGCTATCCATCCTTGAATGTGATTTAGTACGCGTAAGGCCTTGTGCTGTAATCAGGGAGCAGTACACGCTTGTTGTACACAACTCTGAAACGTTTAGACACTACTCAGGTTTTTCAATGTGAATGTTCTTTTATCTCTCGCAGTTGTGTCTGTATTAGCAAGGACGTGATCATCATCACCACCCTCAACCTGTACAAAGTTATCAACCAGACGTTTTAGCGCCTCCAAGTTAACAATGGTTGTGTTATAGCTGTTGAGCGTAATGCCTTTTGCTTTGAGACAGGTCAGACGTTTTGTAACCGGATGTTTTTGGCCCACCACTAATAAATTGAGCGATGGTGTCACCATCTGGCAACTCATCGGTCAAGTCACCCAAGAATGGCCCCAGTTGGCGTACCCAATCCCCGTGGCGTGTGACAAAGATCACTGAATCAGTGTCTGTGTAGGCGGTCAGTGTCTAGCATAAGCGGTTGTGAACGCAGCAATACAAATTTTGCCGTTACGTGGTTGGTGATTGGTGTCTGTTTTGTGTAACACCACTGTACCATCACAACTGTGTCTGAGATGAAAGAGAAATAGCCAACTTCTATTTCACTGGAAAAAAGGTAGTGGCTAAACTCCTCCAGATATGTAATTAGCATGGTGTTCATAAGGTTAGACCGCTCACCCTTCTTACCCCAAAGACTATTCATGGCCAATTTAGCCAAAGATTGCCTAACACTTTTTACAACAATGTTTTCCTTGTCAAGCTGCACACCTTTTCATGAAATTCATGGATATACTGGTCTTTAGCATCATCGTCAACCACAGATGGCGGGAAGAAGCTAGCTTCCTGCTTGTGCTTCAAGAATGTTCTCATGTAATCTGCAAAAAGATTATCTGATGCATCAAAGGTCCTCAAGAAAGCTTTGACATCTGCAGATGTGTTTTTAAGCTAATTCCACTCACAATCCCATATGTATTGACCATGTACGTTGTGTTGTTCTTTTAAAGCCTCGAGCTTTGTCAGCCCTTGTTGGTGCATTAACCCGCACTGAATCTTTGTCACCGGATTGATGCTTGCTGAACAATGACACTTTGGGTGACTGTGCCAGAAACAGCCTAGAAATTCATAGACTGTGCACACCCCATCGTGTTCAGCATATCCATCAACATAGTAGACACTGATTTTCATTTCACTCCTGTTCAGGACGTGCTGTATTGATATATTCTCATCAGAGGCCACATATTCAAGCCATTGGATTGAGCTATTTGAGAATGTTTTCTGACAACAGTTGTAGTTGTCTGAGGGAACCAATGCAATGGTGTCCTTGGTGAGGAATCTGTTGCAAAATACTTTCATGCAAGCCGAAGTAATCTTAATTGACCAGAATTGGTCAACACCACCACACTCCAGGAACTTGAGTCTGTAGCGCATACAATCCTCTCTCAAGATGACCACATCATTCACACAGTAAGCCTTTATTTCATCCTGCATGACAAAGGGGTCTGTGGAAACAGTTGCGTACCATTGCAAAAACTCTTCTTTTTCTTTAGCCATCATGGTATTCATGATGCAGAGCAGATTGTGAAATACTCACCTGGCACCAACAACCATGCCATGCTCAAAATTGCTTAAATCATGCTTTCCCATTCTGACATTCAGTTTGGAGATTGTCTTGACCAGGACCACACCCCTAAATGCATTGAAGCAACTGCCATGTGATTGGTTGATTAGATAATGGCATTAATGAGAAATTGAACAGATGTTCCTAATAATCCTTTAGGTGAGTGTATATTCTTGTTAATATAGACATGCATAAAAACAAAACAGAGCTGTATATATTACAGCCTTGCCACGTTATTCTTTCCTCCATCCTTGCCTTGATGCCATATCGTTAATCTCCCTCTCTCGACCTCCATCATACGAGGCTCTGCTGCAGTCGCTGATCCAGTCTTCTTCACATTCATATATGTATATTCTTAGTGACTTAAATATGTTTATTGTATATTTCTTGCATATATAGCCCAATGTTTTTGGTGACAGTACACAGCCTAATCTGATTATTTTTTCACCAGTCATCTTCATTTGTCTCGCAATCTCTATTTAAATTAATCTGTAATTGTAGGCTATACTAGAAGTCACCTGAAAAGTTTAGACAAATGGATGTAGTTTCAGGTTATTACGTTTTATTGAAATATTTTGACATGCTTGGGTGTAAAAGAAAACTAAGATCCACTTGTATTTCTGACATTACTCATTTCCGTAATGTCATACCCTGACGCTGTGCAGCCACAAGATTGGGTGTCCGTAACTGAAGCCATTATGGTGATGTACTCTGCATCATCACAGGGGTCCTCAATCTGTTGGTTGGTAAATAGAGTACAAAGGTTCAGCTGTATGCATATTGTCGGAATTGTTAATAACATTTTAGTACAAGACTAAAAATTTCTGTAAATAATTAGACTTACACAAAAAGTATCTTTCCAGGTTGTGTAAGATCACAACCGCCCAGTCCAACTGACACTGATGCTGGTCACTTGGTCTGAAATAAATACAAAGAGGGTTAAGAAGTGTATACAGGTCATTAAAGCTGATTAACAACAATGACAATGACATTGCCAAGATTACCAAGATTTGTAGGCCCAAAAATGTGTTTACCCAACACGGCTGGATTTAATTCCGCTCAACCTAAATCAGAGATTTAAACAGACAATATGAAAGAAAAATAAAAGCGCATTGGTTGCTCAATTGTCAAATTGATTGACACATTCTTAAAAAGTTGTTAGCATTTGTGATTGCAACACAATTCAAATAAATTATTTCAAATAAAATAACGTATACTTCCTATGTAAATGGTTCCGTGCTGGAACAACAGCTTTCTTTCATGGTAGCCGCGGATTTAATCAGACTACCCAGAAACCATCCAAAAGGTTACGCCTCTTTGTCAATGGTTTACGTCATCGTTCTTCACGTTAAAACTACACCAGTTACGTCGCTTAAAATTGCCATATGGGTACAGTTTCACTATTTGTATACGTTTGACATCCAAATATGTTGATTTCCTGTGCGGTAGAAACGCCATTCTCATTAGTTATCGCGGCTCAGCCGTGACATCACATAATTTAATTTGATCTATTTACGACAAACTCATCCGCTTACATATAAACGCTGGCTATTGTGTGAAGAAAACAATCTTGCGTTGATCCACGTTGTACAATTTCATAAGACGCCTTTACAAATGTTTTAATTGCCTGAAATAACATATCTTGACCTGTCAATGATTCACCGTTGTTCAATTAAATTTATATGCTACCTTCCGGGTAACTTTGTAACGTTTTGCCATATAATGCAACTTAAAAGTTAATACTGACTTAAAACACTAATTTCTATTACATTGCTCATACATACACATACCAAAATCATTGTTTATATTTTTAACATTTTAAACCCAACCATGATACAATTAATCTAGTGTTGTCGGCCCAGGCCATGACTGTTCCTTTAAAATAAAACATGTGATGTTTGTTTACTGTAGTGCTTTGTTGGACTACAAACTTTGTGTGAAACATGGGATGTTTTTCAACCTGCATATACTACAGTTTGTACTACAGGCAGATATGATCTTAAGGCCCATCTCTTGTTAAAATAAAAAATGGGCTGAAACTCTCCAAAATCATAAGTCCCCTTCTTACACAAAAAGCATGTCTCCCACATGTAATTCTGGGACACCATGCTACACGCACATTGTGAAACATGGAAGCTTAGCACCCACTGGTTGTAGGACATCTGTTGTAGCACATAAAATGCCGGGGGGTTATAGCATTGCTATAAATGGTGCCCCATTTGTTAAACACCAAACATCTTGCCGCTTATATAACACTTATTGCCTGGGAATTTAACATTCTGGAACACTAAGACCCCATTGTTAAACAGAAAACAGATCGCATCTGTTATAACACTCGTCCGGAGTGTCCACCAGTCAAACATGGACACATCAATGTAATCATAAATTACAAAGTCACCGGACATGCATACATCATTCTGGAAGTTCCGCCTTAACACACGTCATACAGGAAGTCCATACGTCACACCGGAAGTCCCGCCCACCTGTCAAATCAATCTGGAAGCCCCCCCCCCCCACCAGGGTCATAAATCACCAATCTGACACAATATTCCCTACATTTACTACTAGCATGATTATTGCACAGGTGTGCCTTAGGCTGGCCACAATAAAAGGCCACTCTCAAATGTGCAGTTCCATCACACATCACAATGCCACAGATGTTGCAAATTTTGAGGGAGTGTGCAATTGGCATGCTGACTGCAGGTATGTCCACCAATTCAGAGAATTCAGCAGTACATCCAACCGGCCTCACAACACGTGTAACTACACAAGCCCAGGACCTTCACATCCAGCATCTTCCCCTCCAAAATCGTCTGAGACCAGCCACCCAGACAGCTGCTGCAACAATCGGTTTCAGAAACAAAGAATTTCTGCACAAAATGTCAGAAACCATCTCAGGGAAGTTCATTGGCATGCTCATCGTCCTCATCAGGGTCTTGACCTGACTGCAGTTCGTCGTCGTAACCAATTTCAATGGGCAAATGCTCACATTTGATGGCATCTGGCACTTTTGAGATGTGTTTTCTTTCACAGATGAATCCCGGTTTTCACTGTACAGGGCAGATGGCAGTCGTGTGGGTGAGCGGTTTGCTGGTGTCAACGTTGTGGATCGAATGGCCCATGGTGGCAGTGGGGTTATGGTATGGGCAGACGTGTGTTATGGATAACAAACACAGGTGAATTTTTTGATGGCATTTTGAATGCACAGAGATACTGTGACGAGATCCTGAGGCCCATTGTTGTGGCATTCATCCATGACCATCACCTCATGTTGCAGCATGATAATGCACTTCCCCATGTTGCAAGGATCTGTACACAATTCCTGGAAGCTGAAAAAATCCCAGTTCTTGCATGGCCAGTATACTCACCGGACTTGTCACCCATTTTTGGGATGCTCTGGACCAGCGTATACGACAGCGTGTTCCAGTTCCTGTCAATATCCAGCAACACATTTTAGAGTGGCCTTTTATTGTGGCCAGACTAAAGCACATCTGTGCAATAATCATGCGGTCTAATCAGCATCTTGATATGCCACACCTGTGAGGTGGATTTATTATCTCGGCAAAGGAGAAGTACTCACTAACACAGATTTGAATTTGACAGATTTGTGAACAATATTTGAAAGAAATATGCCTTTTGTGTAAGATCTTTGAGTTCAGCTCATGATAAATGGGGGAGAAAACAAGTGTTGCGTTTATAATTTTTGCTTTCGGCAGTGGACAAGAGTCAGCACCCTGACTTGTCTGCAGCTACACAGCCCCATATGCAACAAACTGTGATGCACTGTGTGTTCTGACACCTTTCTATCAGTACCAGCATTAACCTTTCAGCAATTTGAACAACAGTAGCTTGTCTGTTGGATCGGACCACACTGCCAGCCTTTGCTCCCCATGTGCATCAGTGAGCCTTGGCCACCCATGACCACTGGTTCACCGCTTTTCCTTCCTTGGGCCATTTTTGATAGGTACTGACCACTGCAGACCGGGAACACCCCACAAGGGCTGCAGTTTTGGAAATGCTCTGACCCAGTCATCTAGCCATTACAATGTGGCCCTTGTCAAAGTTGTTCAGATCCTTACTTTGATGACAGAATGTTTACTTGCTGCCTTATACAGTGGGGAGAATAAGTATTTGATCCACTGCCAATTTTGCAGGTTTTCCCACTTACAAAGCATGTAGAAGTCTGTCATTTTTATCATAGGTACTTTTTTACTGTGAGTGATGGAATCTTAAAAAATAATCCAGAAAATCACATTGTATGATTTTTAAGTAATTAATTAGCATTTTATTGCATGACATAAGTATTTGATACATCAGAAAAGCAGAACTTAATACTTTTGTTTGCAATTACAGAGATTAGACATTTCCTGTAGTTCTTGAGCAGGTTTGCACACACTGCAGCAGGCATTTTGACCTGCTCCTCCATACAGACCTTCTCCAGATCCTTCATGTTTCGGGACTGTCGCTGGGCAATACAGACTTTCAGCTCCCTCCAAAGATTTTCTATTGGGTTCAGGTCTGGAGACTGGTTAGGCCACTCCAAGACCTTGAGATGCTTCTTACGGAGCCAATTCTTAGTTGCCCTGGCTGTGTGTTTCGGGTCGTTGTCATGCTGGAAGACCCAGCCATGACCCATCTTCAATGTTCTTACTGAAGTAAGGAGGTTGTTGGCCAAGATCTCGCGATACATGGCCCCATCCATCCTTCCCTCAATACGGTGCAGTCGTCCTGTCCCCTTTGCAGAAAAGCATCCCCAATGAATGATGTTTCCACCTCCATGCTTCACGGTTGGGATGGTGTTCTTGGGGTTGTACTCATCCTTCTTCCTCGAAACACAGCGAGTGGAGTTTAGACCAAAAAGCTCTATTTATGTCTCATCAGACCACATGACCTTCTTCCATTCCTCCTCTGGATCATCCAGATGGTCATTGGCAAACTTCAGATGTGCCTAGACATGTGCTGGCTTGAGCAGGGGGACCTTGCGTGCACTGCAGGATTTTAATCCATGACGGCATAGTGTGTTACTAATGGTTTTCTTTGAGACTGTGGTCCCAACTCTCTTCAGGTCATTGACCAGGTCCTGCCATGTAGTTCTGGGCTGATCCTTCACCTTCCTCATGATCATTGATGCCCCACGAGGTGAGATCTTGCATGGAGCCCCAGAGTGAGGGCGATTGACCGTCATTTTGAACTTCTTCCATTTTCTAATAATTGCGCCAATAGTTGTTGCCTTCTCACCAAGATGCTTGCCTATTGTCCTGTAGCCCAACCCAGCCTTGTGCAGGTCTACAATTTTATCACTGATGTCCTTACACAGCTCTCTGGTCTTGGCCATTGTAGAGAGGTTGGAGTATGTTTGATTGAGTGTGTGGACAGGTGTCTTTTATACAGGTAACGAGTTCAAATAGGTGCAGTTAATACAGGTAATGAGTGGAGAACAGGAAGGCTTCTTAAAAAAAAACTAACAGGTCTGTGAGAGCCGGAATTCTTACTGGTTGGTAGGTGATCAAATACTTATGTCATGCAATAAAATGCAAATTAATTATTTAAAAATCATACAATGTGATTTTCAGGATTTTTATTTTAGATTCCATCTCTCACAGTTGAAGTGTACCTATGATAAAAACGACAGACCTTTACATGCTTTGTAAGTAGGAAAACCTGCAAAATCGGCAGTGGATCAAATACTTGTTCTCCCCACTGTATATCCCACCCACTGACAGGTGCCATGATAATGAGATTATCAGTATTATTCACTTCACCTGTCAGTGGTCATAATGTTATGGCTGATTGTTGTATTGGCCAATGTTATGTGTTAACACCACGAAATGATTGAATGATGTCAGTCCTCAGTAACACTGGTCTGCTGATAGATTTCCTTTACTGCTCCTTTAATGTCCCTCACTGTGTGTATTTCTAATCATACTAAGAGCTAAGAGGATTATTAGTCAGAGTAGACAGATTAATCATGAAGTATTTCGAAATTTGGTTTAGAATCGAATGTTAAAAGTTGTGCAGTTATGGTCTTCAATTTCTTTTTCATTTCAATTCAAAAGGCAGTTTTAGCATTTATTGACTACTGAGTGTCTATTCAGCTGTGGAACTCTGGCAAATGGAAATCGCTCCTCACCCTTTGTCTGCACTTCTTCTAATCTTGTGTCCTCGCTCAACCCATGTGAAGTTCCTAGTTACCAGCTGCTCATGGAACTGATGATTTGCTGTACACAAGGCTGATTTCATCATGGTGGTGGCACAGGACTACTCATTACTCCACTGGAGATTTTCTCTCTTTACTCTTCTTTCCTGTCTACATTCTCTTTCGAATTCCATGCTGCTTATGTCCCTTGTCTATTCAAACTAAACATAGTTGTAGTCTATTATCCACCAGATGCCCTTAGAGACTTCCTTAATGAGCTTGACGCCCTAGACATTATCTTCACTAGATGATGTATGTCAACTAACCTCACTGCCATCCCCACCAGGTCTGTGATTACTAATGGTCTCCCTTTCACTTTCTCTCTGCTCAAACCTTACTCAACCTTACCCAACATTACCCAACCTTTCTCAACCTTACCCAACCTTACCCAACCTTACCCAACCTTAGCCAACCTTACTCAACCTTACCCAACCTTACTCAACCTTTCTTATCCTTACCCAACCTAAGTCTTGCTGTACCTGTATAGTCACTCGCCATAGGAATCTTGGTTCTCTTTCCTCTATTCTTTGTTCTGTTATCTATCGCATACATGTAATTCTTTCTGCTTTATTGAACATACTCACCTTCCTCCCAACAGTCTATGACTTTCACTGTCTCCTTTTGTCCCAGCCAGTTTGGCACACCCCTCCTACTCTGTGGCTAAGTGACTCAGTGCAGCACACCCAACAGGCCTGCAGGCAGCTGGAGGAGAACAAAACGTCCAGTAGTCCTATCATCCTGTTCATCTCTTCTTACTACCTTCTCTTTTTCTTCATCTGCTGCTAAAGCCATTTTCTAGCACATTTCAACCTCTTCCTCGAACCCCAGCCCCTCTTTAATCCAGCGCCTCCTCCCACTCCATCTTCCCTCTCTGCAGATTACCATTCAATCACTTCGATAAGAATGTTGACGATGTTCTCTGACACACTGAACACATCTATACACTGGCCTCTTTTGCCTGCTCTCTCCAGTTTAAATCCTGCAACTAGTGATGTCCCGCCCACAGAGTCCCGTAAATAGGAACTGTGTCTGCTCTGCTGGAGCTTGGTTCTAGGCCTTCTCTCTATTACACCACATCATTTGGCTCCATGCTACCTTCACATGGTCTCTCCTATTATTACATGCTACCTTCACATGGTCTTTCCTATTATTGCATTCTACCTTCACATGGTCTCTCCTATTATTACATGCTACCTTCACATGGTCTCTCCTATTATTACATGCTACCTTCACATGGTCTCTCCTATTATTACATGCTACCTTCACATGGTCTCTCCTATTATTACTGTGCAGTTGGCACCCAAATACTTTTCTCCCCCCATGACACTGACATTGCAACGTCAATTTCTGCATGCCTGGCAGACATCTCTTTTTGGATATTGGCCCACCATATCAAGCTCAGCCTTGATGAGACAGAGCTGCTCTTCCTCTGGGAGAAGGCCTGTCCATCCAACAGCTCTCCCTCCCAGTTGACAACTTCATGGTGTACCCCTTCACTCACACCGGAAGGTTAAATCTCTAGAACAGGTGTGTCAATCCGGTTCCACAAAGGGCTGAGTGTCTGCAGTTTTCACTCTCACCTTGTGTGCTTGATTCGTTCATTACGTCACTAATTAGTCAAGATCTTCCATCACCTGGTTCTATTTGGTCTCAGTTGGTCACCAATTGATAGGAAAAACCAAAAACCAGCATACACTTGGCCCTCCTTGGAACCTGTTTGACACCTCTGCTCTAGAACATTTGTATAGTGAAACCTTAGCTCAAACAGGAAACCGCTGCAAGTTGCAACTGGCAGTAGCTCAGAATGCCTGGTTGCCCATATTGCAATAAGTGTGTGCATGCGTGCATGTGGAGGTTTGGGGCATTTGAGGAGTTTTGGATACACTGGGGCATATCCAGGGCATTGCTGGACACCCAAAATAACACTGAACACTCCATTGCTAAAGTCCAGGTGGGATGTGACAAGACGTGTATCTGCTACCGATCCTCTCTCATTACAACAAGGTGCGCTTATTATCAGGTCACCATTAAAGAGCAGTATTTCCAAAGTTTCATTGCAAACTGGATGTTTAAATTATGCTATGATAATTATGTAAGGTATACTATATCTTTTCCTTTTTTTATTGATACAATCTCAAATACCCACGATACAACATACCTTTTCTGAAAGGGAAAGTACCCAACATGATGCAATGTCTTTGTGTTGTTACATAAGTACAAATTTACTAACTTATACTCGGTTATGTGGTGGTCCCACCTGGCTATCTTAAGATGAATGCACAAACTATAACTTGCTTTTTTCATATGCTAAATGATTAAAATGTAATGTAAAATGTAACACATGCACACTATGTAAAGCTAAGATGAACATATATATTTTTCATTAACTTTGTCATTACTTAAAGATGTGATTTTACAAGTGCACTGATGTATCAGTGGCCTGCATCTGTAGTCAGGGGCAATGGCTCTAAGTTTGGTTTATATACAGGTAAATAATGACTCACATTGGTCCAACGTTTTTGATAGTACCAGTGAACTTAATTGCATTCCATTGAGGAACAGCCAACCAGGTTTACGTATTATTGGGTGAGACAGTGTGACAGGGTGGTAGAGAGCTGGCAAGAAACCGTGTTGTGGTGAGCATACAGAATGGCAGATCCCATAAGGATATGCTGAAGCAACATTTTGTTATCCTATGTGAAAGAGTGAGAGAAATTGGGAGCTCCATAATAACAGTGAACACCACTGGAAATAATGAACAACTCAGATTTATTGATTTATTCACAAAATTAGTTTCTTTGGAAAGTATTTGTTCTGAAGAGAAATTGCAGAGGTTATAGTTTGTCAGTTATCTGTAGAATGGACAGTATTATTCCCATGCTGTGACTATTGGTTATCGGGTTTCTGTATTGTTTGCAGTATTATTCTCATGCTGTGACTATTGGTTATCTGGTCTCTGTAGTGTGGACAGTGTTATTCTCATGCTGTGACTATTTGTTATCTGGTCTCTGTAGTGTGGACAGTATTATTCCCATGCTGTGACTATTGGTTTTCTGGTCTCTGTAGTGTGGAAAGTGTTATTCCCATGCTGTGACTATTGGTTATCTGTTGTCTGCAGTGTGGACAGTATTATTCTCATGCTGTGACTATTGGTTATCTGGTGTCAGTAGTGTGGACAGTATTATTCCCATGCTGTGACTATTGGTTATCGGGTTTCTGTATTGTTTACAGTATTATTCTCATGCTGTGACTATTTGTTATCTGGTCTCTGTAGTGTGGACAGTATTATTCTCATGCTGTGACTATTGGTTTTCTGGTCTCTGCAGTGTGGACAGTATTATTCTCATGCTGTGACTGTTGGTTATCTGGTGTCTGTAGTGTGGACAGTATTATTCTCATGCTGTGACTATTGGTTATCTGGTATCTGTAGTGTGGACAGTATTATTCTCATGCTGTGACTGTTGGTTATCTGGTGTCTGTAGTGTGGACAGTATTATTCTCATGCTGTGACTATTGGTTATCTGGTGTCTGTAGTGTGGACATTATTATTCTCATGCTGTGACTGTTGGTTATCTGGTCTCTGTATTGTTTGCAGTATTATTCTCATGCTGTGACAATGTGTTATTTGGTCTCTGTAGATTGGGCAGTATTATTCACATGATGTGACTGTGGGTGGTATATCTCACCTAGCATTGAGGGACCAATGTTAACCTTTAGGTTTTGCTTGTGGTGTTTGTTAATATATACTATGCCTTTGAAAACATTTGCATTTTTGGCATGCTGGCTACCTTTGCCTAGCCTGCCTTGTGGAATGGAGGAGCATTCCAATGAGCAGCCGCCCCCCCCCCTCTCCCTGGTATTGCCACAAGCCACAGCGGTGGCCTGCTTCAAAAGGCCCTGGCCTCGTCTATGATTCTTTGGAAATGTGATTTTGATTCAGTGAAAGATTTGTGTCTGTCATGAATGATTACTGTCCTTGTTGCGGTTAGTAAGAAGAGGTGGCAAGTACACTGGCTCTCAATATTCAGCATGTGAGGCGTGTGTGGGCATTCCTCCCTGAGGCAAACCCATCCATCTGCCACATGCTAATTACAGCATCATATCAAATAAACAGGTATGTCTGCTCTGTAGAGTGAAGTACACTGGAATACAGAGGCATAATAATTAGTACTTTTACACCACCCTGCCTGAAATTACCTATGCAGTTACAGTAAGAAAGCAACCTTTGAAGTAAGAATGTACATTAAGTAGGGATTAGTCATATGTCAATGAATGGAAGGCAATATTTTTCTCAGGGCTGACTGAATTAACATTCCATTTGGTGTCTGTATGTCAGTCTTGTCTTTCTGTCTGTTTTTTCTGTCAATCTCTCTGTCAGTCAAGGACTTTTGAAATCTAGCTAGCTTCAGCTAACTTTACATTTCTGCTCAGGTTTGATGCATACTGTAATATGATGTTGGATATTGCTCGTCTTCCTTCCGCTAACTCTAGCACATTGTTTATCATATGGGGTCGCCTGATTTTAAAATGGGGTAGCGGGCAAAACTGGAAGAAATACACATGAGAAATACGGCAGATAATTACATGTGAAACACAGCAGTTTCTGGTTTCTTACTAGATATGTAGTTCTAACTTTTCAGCTTTCTAAAATACAAATGAAATAAGTCTCTCAGGAACAAATGTTTCTTCTGTTTCCTTCAGAACCCTTTTATACAGACTGGACCAGGCAAGGCATTCAGGCATCAGACACTGGAAGAAAAATCTTGTCAGTGGTAACGTTACTAGATCAAACACAAGTAATCCCTGGATTTTCAAAACCTTATATCCTCAGTCAACAGTTGCTGAATGTTTTTTCACATTTTTACATGGTGGGGTTACACATTTTTTTGTCATCAAATGAGATCAGGGGCCAACAACATTTGCAGCCACTGCTCTTTTAAGCTTGTAACTGCACGTGCATCTTGCACCTGGCTAGTTGAATGTAAAACAATTTATTGAGACAATGCTGAAACATTGAGCCATGTGCAAGTCAGTGCTGCATTTTCTTTGGGGCTAAAATCTAATAAAGTTTAGCAGGCTATGGTGTGAAATAAAAACCTTTCGTGACTATTTTTTTGTTACCAGATTGACATTAAATGCAGTATAAAGTTTATTATGACCACTAATACTTTAGCAATTTGTGTGGGAACATGCACAATCTCTCCAGTGGCTAACTGTTATCAGGGATGGATGAGCTGGTTTGGGTAAATCCAAAGTTTCAAGGGAGGGACAATGTTTAGGACAATGTTAGGGAATATAACTTTTAACAATAGCAATGAATCATATAAAGGCATTGATGGCCTCCATTTCAGAAAATCCTGATAAACCTAAAATGTTTATTGGTGTTAAAATCATCATTGGTGTTACTACTCCCACATTGTATCATTTCAAATATGAAGAGCTTGATAACAGAACCAGAAAAACAAAATATGTCACTTTCCTTATTTTACATTTGTATTTTCTCCTCAGAAATCATTTGTCATGTTTCCCTATCTATGTTTTAATAATGGCTTTTGTTAAAGATTTAAAACATTAGTTTGAATACTCTATATTTTGCTGTGATATCAGATTGTGTAATAGCTATCAGAAGATTTAAATCGTTGTAGTTAAGAGCATCTGCTAAATTATTAAAATGTCAAATGTAAATATTTTACATACAGCTCTCATATTACACCATTGAGTCATTCGTTTTTTTAAATACTGACGTCAGAAATGTTTGATATGGACAGTTTTTAATAGACATTTTATTATTTACCTAATTTTACTGCATAAAACCAGGCATCACTTCTTTATCTGAGAGGGAGAATAGGTAATGATAACGAATCTCATTGCTAATTCAGGTCAAGCTCTGCTGAAGATAAAACCCCATTGTGTGAATATTGTGTATAATTCATCATCTGATGGTCTAGTATTGATGGTGTGCTGCATGTAATGTACTCTAGGGCCCCATCCCAAACCCAAGCTGGAGCCTCTGAGCTGGAGGTGATCTCCCAGCAGGTGGAAGAGGACAACCAGTGTCACGCTCCCGTTCAACTGGTCAGCTTTGCTTACAGAGACCTGCCTCTGGCCGCGCTGGACATCTCCCTGGCAGGATCCCAGCTCATCTCCAACCTGGACGAAGAGGACAACCGAGAGGGGTAGGTGGATATGGAGACCCTGCCCCCTCACCAAACATCTGTGTGCAGTAATTGTGTAGGTCTATGCACCAGCCTGGACCTGAATTATGTTTTGCTCAGTCTGTTTCTGTGTATCATGCAGTCATGTGTTGTTCTTGGCTATAGATATGTAACTGGAAAAACAGCTCTGACTCAGTAGCCAAGGGTGCCTTGCCTCGATTTATTACAGGAAAGACTTGCGGAAATGTGAGAAACGGGATGGAGTTTGCAGAGAATTTGCTTTAGCATTCCGGAGCCTAGTGGCAAAAATCTATTTTGTGTGTGAAATAGAAAAAGGACTGTGTCACCAACATATTTTAGTTAAAAGAAATAAAGCAATAATTCTTCATTGAACATCATTAAAGCAATCGGAATCCGTTCTTAATGAGTAAACAGGCCTTTGTTCTCCACTAAATGTTCAACAGTAAGGATTACATAGATTTTACTGGATTTTTTTTTTCTTGTGTGTTTGATAATTGTAATACAACTGACATAGAACTAAGCACTATCAATAACATACCCTGGCGGAGAAAATGTCTCCCTTCATTATCGGTCATGCTAGGAATAGCTCATCATAATGGTACCTGACAGGATACTGAATCACACACCTCTCATTGCACCAGTGTTGTGGGATCATCCCAGAATGTGTCTGAGAATATTTTTTTTATTCTACATTGTCAAGACAATAACTGGCTATGCCAGTGAACCCATGCTATTGTCTCAGAAACACTTAATTTTCCTCTTTGCTATAAAAATAGTCCTTGTGGTGCTGTCGTCCACACAGAGAAAGTAGACAAACCCCATAAGCTTCATTAGACCATTCGCCACCCATGCCACGACAACCAAGGTCTGCTCTCTCAGCTGACCTCATCATGCATTGGACCTGGCCCAGCCCAGGGCCCTGTTGACCTCATCATGCATTGGACCAGGCCCAGTCCAGGGCCCTGTTGACCTCATCATGCATTGGACCTGGCCCAGCCCAGGGCCCTGTTGGACTCCAGGGAGGACAGACACATAGCTGGCATCAGTGTTGGCATGGTCAGGAGAGCGTTTGCATATGACCCTGTCACCAGATCAGTGTGGACTGTGTAAAAGGCATGGGATGTCAAGGTATATCTCTAGGGATCTTCTGATTCAGTCCCTTGCTAAATAGGCATTTGTTTTGATATAAATGAATGGAACCTTTTTTTGGATTGGAATGATATTTCCTTTTAAGCATTGGACATGCTGTATGATTTAGTCCTGTTGTGTCATTATAATAATAAGAATAGGCAGCGGTGCCACTGAAGCTGGAAATGACATATCCAATGTTTTAGATTGGAATTCTAGATTTCCATACCACAGGCATACCAAGGCCTACTTGTCACCAGAGTTTCACTGTGGTCTTGTTTCCATCTATTGGAGGTTCTCGTGGAAACTAAGAAATATTTGCAGCCACGTCACAGTTTCTTGTTTACTCTGTGAGTCATTTCTGTAGCATTAAAGGAATGACAGAGGGCTAGGTTTGTATTCCGTGTTTGTATTCATTAAGAGTTACTGAACTATACTAAGGCTTTAATGACTGACAATGTCTACACATCCTTGTTAAAATGCCAGGTTTTGTAAAAGAATTAGACAAAGATAAAACATGTCAGAACTTTTTCTACTTTTAATGTGACCTATAATGCGAACAATTCAATTGAAAAACAAATAAAAATCTTTGGGGGGGGGGTGAAAAATAAAAACCTTACAATAACCTGGTTGCAAAAGTGTGCACATCCTCTTATAACTGGGGATGTGGCTGTGTTCAGAATTAATCTGTCACATTCAAACTCATGTTAAATTGAAGTCATTACACACCTGTCATCATTTAAAGTGACTCTGATTAATCACAAATAAAGTTCAGCTGGTCTAGTAGGATTTTCCAGATGTTTTCTTAGTTGCATCTCAGAGCAAAAGCCATGGTCCACAGAGAGCTTCCAAAGCATCAGACGGATTTCATTGTTGAAAGATATCAGTCAGGAGGTGCTTCAACAAAGTATTAGTTTAAGGGTGTGCACACTTATGCAACCAGGTTATTGTGAGTTTTTTATTTTTCAAAGATTTGAATTGTTTTGAATTGAACTAAATTGTTCACATTATAGGTCACATTAAAGATGGAAAAAGTTCTGACATTATTTATCTTCTTTTACATCACAAGAACCTGGCATTTTAACAGGGGTGTGTAGACTTTTTATATCCACTGTAAATATAAAAATATTGTGTTATTTGTTCACTTTCTTTGGTTGAAAAACATTTACTGACCAAAATATGCTAAACTGAAAATCATACAAATCATTTTTACCAAAAACTGGACGTCCCTCCAAAATTGATGAAAAGACGAGAAGAAAACTGGTCAGGGGGGCTTCCAAGAGGCCTACAGCATCATTAAAGGAACTGCAGGAATTTCTGGTAAGTACTGGCTGTGTGCTACATGTGACAACAATCTCCTGTATTCTTCATATGAATGGGTTATGGGGTAGGGTGGCAAGACAGAAGCCTTTTCTTACAAAGAAAAACATCTAAGCCCAACTGAAGTTCGCAAAAACAAACATCAAGTCTCCCAAAAGCACATGGGAAAATGCTTTATGGTCTGATGAAACCAAGGTTGAACTTTTTGGCCATAATTCCTAAAGGTATGTTTGGCACAAAAACAACACAGCACATCACCCAAAGAACACCATACCCACAGTGAAGCATGGTGGTGGCAGCATCATGCTTTGGGCAGTTTTTCTTCAGCTGGAACCGGGGCCTTAGTCAGGGTGGAGGGAATTATGAACATTTCCAAATACCAAGCAATTTTGGCACAAAACCTTCAAGCGTCTGTTAGAAAGCTGAAGATGAAGAGGAAGTTCACCTTTCAGCATGACAAGGACCCAAAGCACACATCCAAATCCACAAAAGCTTGGCTTCACAAGAAGAAGATGACAGTTTTGGAATGGCCCAGTCAGAGCCCAGACCTGAATCCAATTGAACATCTGTGGGGTGATCTGAAGAGGGCTGTGCATAGGAGATGTCCTCCCAATCTAACAGATTTGGAGTGCTTTTGCAAAGAAGAGTGAGCAAATATTGTCACGTCAAGAGGTGCCATGCTAATAGACTCCTACCCAAAAAGCCTGAGTACTGTAATAAAATCAAAAGGTACTTCGACAAACTAATAGTTTAAGGGTGTGCACACTTATGCAACCAGGTTATTGTGAGTTTTTAATTCTTCCCCCTCAAAGATTTCCATTTGTTTTTCAACTGAATTTTTCATGTTATAGGTCACATTAAAGGTGGGAAAAGTTCTGACATGATTTATCTTTATGTCTCATTCTTTTACATCACAAGAACCTGGCATTTTAACAGGGGTGTGTAGACTTTTTATAGCCACTGTACGTTCAGATTATTTATCCCTACCCTAACACAATTGTTTCCCCCTTAAACAATAATATCACACTTTTTTTTCTTAATACATCTGTAAAGAAGCTCTCTTTAAATATAGAGCATGTGACTTTCCTCATGGTAACTTATGTTAGTCATAAATAATAAAACATCCAGGTATTCCCCAGAATACAGGAAATACTTGAGTAAACGAGGTATAATATATTGAAAGCATTTTCTTGGCATGATTGAGGTCCACTCAACAACCCCTTAGAGGGCAATGTAATAGCCAATAAGTACATACAGCCATTCTGACTCAACACTTCAACTGAGTAGTGAAGCATATCTATCTTAATGGGAGTGGTCTCTTCCAGGAGGACAATGGCCCCCTCTACAGGGCACCTTCTGTCATTGAATGGTTTAAAGAGCATGAAAAGGATATTAACCATAAAGCTAAGATAAGACTACAGATACTGTATCCAACCAAATGTAACAGTAATGAGATGTTCTGGTGTTTTTAGAGTGACTAAAACTGGCCTCAGATTAGGCTTATATCTCTGAACTGAGCCCAAGGCTTTAAAGAGGGCTTGGCTTTGTTGTGTTTTGTATAGCTGTGAAACATAAGAGATTGAGTGGATGAGGTATAGGTTTTGTATTGCGGTTAACTGCTCCACATGGCTGTCTATCAGCAGACGTGGGTGTTTATGTAGGAGGTGAATGTTCTTGCGGACTACAGGGGGTACATGCAGTAGCAGTGGATTCAGAGCGGTTGTGAGCACTGTGGAGTTATTAATAGACTTCTGGATGGAGCTACCTTCTTGCCCTGAAAATACTGAGGCAACAGTGATGTGGCGTGCTGCTTTCTTCTCCTGTCATCTTATTCACCTCTTCTGATGAACCTGTCATGTGCTGTTGTCATGTGATGACATTGAGCATCTGAACATCATCAGGGGTTTCAACCTTAGAGGACAGAATGACAGATCCCCTTTCAGTTGGAGACATATTGGAAAGGGTGTTGTTTCAGATACTGGTCACACACTCTTGTATGTCCAGGCCACAGATGGCATACCTGGTTATGTCCCTAAGCAAGGCAGTTAATCCTGATATTTTCCAAAGTCATTGTTACACATGAGGGTTTGTTCTCTATTAATGAACCTGGTAAAATAAAGAAAATATTTTGCCCACTACTCCAGACACAATATCTCAACATAACATGACAGAAGATTGGTTGTGGTGCTAAAGATGGATACCGTATTTTCACAAATGGGCATTGGGTATAGCTGACGTTTGTTCATTAAAGAAGTACAGTAGATATAAAAAGTCCACACACCCCTGATTTAAAAGAATGAGACAAAGTTAAATCATATCAGAACTTTTTCCACTTTTAATGAATCTATATTGTGAACAATTCAATTGAAAAACAAACTGAATTCTTGGAATAGGAAAAATGAAAAATAAAAACCTTACAATAACATGGTTGCATAAGTGTGCCCACCCTCTTATAACTGGGGGTGTGGCTGTGTTCAGAATTAACCAATCACATTCAAACTCATGTTAAATAGAAGTCATTACACACCTGCCATCATTTAAAGTGACTCTGATTAATCACAAATAGAGTTTCTCAGAGCAAAAGCCATGGTCCGCAGAGAGCTTCCAAAGCATCAGAGGGATTTCATTGTTGAAAGATATCAGTCAGGAGAAACATACAAAATAATTTCCAAAGCATTAGATATACCATGCAACACAGTGAAGACAGTCATTATCAAGTGGAGAACATATAGCACAACAGAGACATTACCAAAAACTGGACGTCCCTCCAAAATTGATGAAAAGACGAGAAGAAAACTGGTCAGGGAGGCTTCCAAGAGGCCTACAGCAACATTAAAGGAACTGCAAGACCTGAATCCAATTGAATATCTGTGGGGTAATATGAAGAGGGCTGTGCACAGAAGTTGTCCTCCCAGTCTAACAGATTTGGAGCACTTTTGCAAAGTAGAGTGGGCAAATATTGCCACGTCAAGCTGTGTGTGCCAGACTCCTACCCACAAAGACTGAGTGCTGTAATAAAATCAAAAGGTGCTTCAACAAAGTATTAGTTTAAGGGTGTGCACACTTATGCAACCAGGTTATTGTGAGTTTTTTATTTTTCCCCCTCAAAGATTTGAATTGTTTTGAATTGAACTAAACTGTTCACATTATAGGTCACATTAAAGATGGAAATAGTTCTTACATTATTTATCTTCTTTTACATCACAACATTTTAACAGGGGTGTGTACACTTTTTATATCCACTGTATATATAAAAATATTGTGTTATTTGTTCACTTTCTTTGGTTGAATGTTTAAAAACATTTAGTGACCAAAATATGCTGAACTGCACTATGTGGATTGCCTTCTATGTTAGATGGGGGTGATAAGATTAACTCTGTGTTGTGCTCTGCAGTGAGACCCACAGGACTGGTACATACAGTGGGATGGCGTGTGGGATTAGAGTGGGGATTGGCTTAGCGACGCATCAGCTGACGCCAGTATTGCTCCTACCACAGTCCCAAGATTCCTAAACTAATATGGCGGTCTATTTAAGTCAGTCAGGGTACTCACTCTGTCTGCTACTCTGTTCATCGTCTTGCATGCGGTTGTAAAGTAGGTTTTATTATTTTTGCTATTGAGCCAGATATTGAGCCGTCCTTTCACCCAAAACCATGACTCAAGTGTTGAGTTAAGGATACATTGCTCTTTCATTCAGACTGTTATTTTGAATAAAGAACACACTGTAATGTATTTAGCTGAATGCTGACTACAGCAAAACACAGTATGTTAGCAGAAAGCCATCAAATTCTAGGAACATTAAGGAGGTCTGGGACTTGTCCCCTCAACATACGTAAAAGTCTGTTTGGCAGGACCAATTCAGAGAGATAAGTAGGTGCATGCTCATGTAATCCAATGTAATTCTTCATAGTTTCAAACTGTTACAGAGATGGGAAAAAATGGGAAGATTGGCAAAGAGATCAATGTTTGCAAATCGGAGTTGACCAAAAGGGATAGTTGGATACTTAACATCGCTCAATGTCGCACAAGTACAGCCTCGAAAGAGACCACAGCATTGAATCAGCACCTCTGTGACCCAACCTCAAACTTTGTAAGCTTCATAAAGCTAGAATTTATGGCAGCGCTGCCATTCGGTAACTACTTGTATCCAAGGCCAACACACAAAGATGCATAACTGGGTATAAGAAGCACAAAACGTGGACACCTGACTAATGGAAAAAAGCAATATGGTCTTATGAGTCATCTTTCACCCTATTTACTTCTTTGGAACAGGTTTATGTTTGAAGAAACCGAAAGGATGCCTTCAGCCCACAATATCTGCCAACAGTTAAACATGGTCAGGGATCTGTAATGATATGGGTAGCAATCTCATAGGAGTCATTGGGTCTGATGATTGCTCTGGATGGTCGTATAACAGCCAAGGAATATGAGACCATTTTACAGGATCAGGTGTGCCATATGGTGCAAACACTGTTCCCTCATGATGTTCCAATATTCCAGGATGATAATGGCCCCTTACACACTGCTGAACAAATTTAAGAGGAGTTTTATGAACACTAGGATGACGTCAAACCCCTTTCATGGCCTCCCAATCACCAGATCTGAACATCATTGAACCTTTATGGGAGGTTATGGAGGTTTCCACGTCCTTCATCCCTAAAATAATTTGAGGCTTTCCTTCTTTAAAACAAAATGGTGCAATATCCCACTGCAGATCTTGTATGACAGCATTCCAAGAAGGATTGGAGCTGAATGGCCATACTCCTTATTAGAGTAGGTCCATGATATTTATACATTATTTTGTCCACCCCATGTTACACATTGTCTTTGTCCAAGGTATACTGTAGCCTGCAGGCTAGACTCACAATGTCCAAATGCTTTTGACACCTTAAACTGGTGGGACTACTGTATACTGGTGGGACTATAGTGTGTACAAAAACCTGCCATCATTTTTAAATAGTTTATCTGATATGGATGGCAATAATAAATACATATTATAGGGGACATCCTTCCCTTTTACACCATAAACATTGTATCATATTCCATTGTGCTGGAATACAGACCGAAAAAGATGTGTCACTGACGAAACACCTCTGGAGATCATGGTATATCCCTGAGAAATTCTGGAGTGGAGTGAGCTTGTCTAGGCCACAAGATGAATATCTAAACCAGGTTACCAGTCTTGTGAAGTTGTTTCTCTTGGAATGGCCTTTCTGTTTCTACCATATACATACCCTGTCATTCAATCAATTGGCTGTTACTTTGACAGATTCTTTGTAGTTGAAGTGTAACCATGCATTTCAATTTTCCCAGAAGCTCAATGCACACACACCCTTCCCCACATGCACTAGAGCAACTAATTTGCTAGGCAATTTAAGGCTAATGACTTAGCATTGTCTTCCACCCTGGTGTAATTACGGCAGACATTAAATGAAAGCAATCTTTTGTTCTTTTCTTAAGACTAAGGCAGCCTGAGCCCAGCCCAGTGGAGTGGAGCAAGGGCCACCATAAGTTACTGAGTGTGGTTACACACCTGCTCCCTGACACGCAGTGGCATCTCTGTCCAGTCTCTGCCACACTTCCTCCCTTCAGAACAGCTCCTCTCCTGGGCTGTGTTGACCAGTCTAATGGTTTATTTCTCCTCTGAAGTCATCTTGCACAGTATCCCTTCCATTGGTTTTTCACCATCACATCTCACCACTAATGCCTTTAGAAATCGTGTGGTTCATTCCTTTTCCTCTGTGTGTGTGTGTGTGTGTGTGTGTGTGTGTGTGTGTGTACATGTGTGTGTGTATACATACTTGGGCATGTCTTGGGCATGTCTTTAGGTGTTTGGTGCAGTCATCGTTATGGCCCCCACATATGTCTGTGTGCTTGTGTGTGTAGAGCTCCTTGAAGGATTGCATGTGCTTTATAAATGGGCTATGCCCTGCTGAGACTGAGGTAAATTCTGATGCTATTTTACTTACTCATAAATACCCTGTCTTCTGTGCTCTAAGTTTAAATCCATTTAAAATCTATCACCATTACATTGCTTCCCATCAGGGTTTCTCTTCTCCATTTTCTCAAATAAATGCTTTTTCCTCTATGCTTCCTCAAATTTACTACGAAACCAAATGTTAAAATTGCCTTTTTAATCCAAAACCTTAGAGGTGTTGACTAAAATAAATGGATTTTGGCAGATGTTTTTTAACTACTTTTTAGTGAATAGTGAATAGAAAAAATCTGTGCTACATACAGGAATGTAACGTTTGTTTGGCTTTTTAATACTGAACAGATGACTTCATATATTAGGATACCTTTCCTAATAGCCAACAAATGTGTTTTCTGCTGTCACAGTCTCCTCTACTTGCTGTCAGCTCCATTATTGAGCTCCTTATTTGTTACATGGTTTGGCTTGGACTGGCAGTGGTGCGTTAAGTAGCAATGTGTGCCAGTTTCTCCCTGGGAGTGGTCTTTGGCACAGTATGGCCCTGCTCCAGCCTCTCCATTGACCTTGGTGCCAGAGTCACGAGATATCCAGCCCTTCATCGAATGTCGATGTCTGTAGCCACAAACTGCCCACATTCTCTGTATACCGGTCTCTACACAGCCCAAGTTCTTCTGTTTTTTGTACCTGCTCTTTCATGAAACCTCAGTGTAGTATCTTTCTTTCTCTTTTGTGCTAAGAGACAGTCATTGCCATGAGATTTATTCACTCAACAACAGAGAACCTACATCTACTCTCACAATATGCCCCTAAGAAGCAATATCCCTAGCCTGCCCTCACTGAAAACATCGAAGTAGTTTTGTCTGTGTATAATGCATGTGAGTGACAGGGCGAAATAGTCCTCTCAGCCTCATGTATCTGTCGTTATTTATCTCTCAGCTCTAGAGTCTGGTTGAAGGGACACAGAGGGGAGACCGGGAGGATTTAAGGCAGATATGACAGTCAGTCCTCCTGACACAATGTACCCAGGCAAGGGCCCGGCTCACCTGGGAAATGCTGTTCCTACATTCGCACTGGTGGAAATGCATGATGATATGTAGAGGAAGGAAGAAAATCAGTCTACTTACCATCACAGCATTGGGGAAGGGCAGTGTGCTGCATAATTGATTGACCTGAGCATCATGAGATGTAAAGGTGATGTTATCGTATGCCATTTTTTATTTTAAATTGTGCCTCAAATGTATTCACCCTTGGACTTTTCCATATTTTATTGTCACAACATGAAATCAAAATTGTTTAAATTAGGAGCTCTTGCCACAGATCAACGCAAAACGTGATTTTTTTATTGATTACATATATAATGTAAACTGTCAGTATTGCATAACTATAAGCCCCCTCAATACTGTCCAGTCTCCCAGTCCAATGCCGCTGAGAGGTATCCCCAGAGCATGATGCTGCCACCACCTTACTTAACAGTGGTTTTGATGTACACAGTAATATTTCATGGTTTTGATATCTTCACAATTATTCTACCATGTGGAAAGTAGTAAAAATAAAAGAAATACCCTTGAATGAGTAGGTCGGCCCAAACTTTTGACTGGTTCTACATATACTAGTATATACCAGTGAAAAGTTATATATACACTACCATTCGCCATTTCGAAGTGACCCCACTTTTGAACAGTAGTGTATATAGTCCACTCTGTGAGTTTGCATGGGCTACCAATTTGTGGCTGGTCTGTTGTTGCTCCTAGACGCTTCCACTTCACAATTATAAAGTTGACCAATGCAGATTTAGTAAAGGCAGTAATTTCACAAACTGGCTTGTGGCAAAGGAAGCATCCTACTGCTCGTCTGTGGCGAGTGTTAGTCCTATACATTCGTCTGACTGCACAAGTTTAGCTAGATAAATAAACACGATTGAGACTCAGAAAAAGATATTCAAGAACATCTTTTTAAAGAACCAAGTAAATAAATATTGAGAACATTGCTCTGTACACCGTATCTACTACATTTAATTAGGTTATTAGTATGCAGAGTTTCCCGCTTGACGTTGGGCTGAAGAAGCACTAATCCCTAGTACAGTTAGGTCCGGAAATATTTGGACACTGACACAATTTTTATTATTTTGCCTCTGTACGCCATCACAATGGATTTGAAATAAACCAACCAAGATGCAATTGAAGTGCAGACTTTCAGCTTTAATTCAAGGGATTGAACAAATATATCATATGAAACGTTTAGGAATTGCAATCATTTTCATACACAGTCCCCTTATTTTAAGGGCTCAAATGTAATTGGACAATACAATCATAAATAAAATCTTAATTTTTAATATTTTGTCTAGAATCCTTTGCAGGCAATGACTGCTTGAAGACTGGAACGCATGGAAATCACCAAATGTTGGGTTTCCTCCTCTGTGATGCTTTGCCATGCTTTAACTGCAGCTGTCTTCAGTTTCTGTTTGTTCGTGGGACTTTCTGCCTTAAGTTTTGTCTTAAGCAAGTGAAATGCCTGCTTGATCGGGTTGAGGTCAGGCGATTGACTCGGCCATTGCAGAATATTCCACTTCTTTGCCTTAAATAAAACCCTGGGTTGCTGTCACAGTATGTTTTGGGTCATTGTCCATCTGTAAAGGGAAGCTGAATTTGACTGAATCTCAACAACAATGTATCCCCATACACTTCAGAATTCATCCAGCTGCTTCTGTCTTCTGTCCACATCATCAATAAACACTAGTGACCCAGTGCCATTGGAAGTCATGCATGCCCATACCATCACACTGCCTCCACTGTGTTTTACAGATGACGTGGTATGTTTCAGATAATGAGCCATTCTAAGTCTTCTCCATACCAAGTCTAATCTGGCCTTTCTATTCTTCTAATCTGGCCTTTCTAGCATTAAGACCTCCTTTGACCGCATGTTGTGGGGTCACAGCAACAGCTTCCAAATGCGAATGCTACACTTGGAATCAACTCCAGACCTTTTACTTGCTTAATTGATGAAGAAATAACGAAGGAATAGACAACACCTGTCCATGAAACTGCTTTTGAGTCAATTGTTCAATTACTTTTGGTCCCTTGAAAAAGAAGGGGCTAGATATTAAAAGGCTATAATTCCTAAACTATTCCTCGCGCTTGTATGTAATGACCCTCAAATTAAAGCTGAGAGACTGCACTTTAAGCCCTTAAATGTAACTTGGATATATTTTGGTGAACAGCCAAAATAACAAAACCTTTGTCAGTGTCCAATAATTTCCAGACCTAACTGTATATGTTCCTTGAGGTGTAATGTTTTGTGTATTTCTGACAGATGCCTCTCCTGACTTAAATGTGTCACCAAGTAGAAAGTACTTCATAATAACTCCGCTACCCTATAGGTTTGAACGAGAGCCATCACAGATTCCGACTATGCACCCCCCCCCCCCCCCCCCCCCCCCCCCGCCCAGGTCTAACTGGTTGAAGCCGTGCTGTGGGCGGAGGGCCGCCCTGTGGCAGGTGTGTCTGCTGAGCGCAGGATTCAACTGTTTCCTGGTAGCCTGTGTTGTCCTGGTGGTGCTGCTGCTGTGTCTAGAGCTGCTCATCGACACCAAGCTCCTGCAGTGTAAGTGACCCTGGATTCATGTTGTTTTTTTTCTGGATTCTTGATGTTTTTTTTCTCTCGCAATGACAATTTGCAATGGTTTGGTTCTGATAAACCTCTATGGGATTTTGTTGAGAGGTGTGCAGGTGCCTGAGCCTTTCATTGCTCTTATCTTCAGTTGTGGTTTATACTTTGATTAAAGATGCTGTCCTGAGTTTTTGTATAATTTCCACTCGTAGTTGTGAATGCTGTGCACATGAGCCACAGCATATCCCTTTTCTTTGTATTCTAGATCATCCAGCTGTGTACGACTTCACCTTTATTTGTTTCTAATTTGTATGATTTGTCACAAACCCAATTTGTAACATAGTCTACTGTGCTTAAGATCCCAGATGCATCAGAATTAATACATGAAACAGCTGTGTAAAGCATGTTGGAATATGCAATTATTTGCATCTGCTGGTGGTGATGTAGCTAATATTGGCACTTGGTCTGTTGGTTAATATTACCTATGATTATATGGTGACATTGACAGGCCTCGGGGCTATGGTCTCTCCTCTCTATGTTATCTATATATGATTATATGGTGACATTGACAGGCCTCGGGGCTATGGTCTCTCTATGTTATCTATATATCTATCCATTTATCATGGGGATATTTCTGTCAAGTCTGGGTTTACCACCTGTATCATGGGGATAGCATCACCACCTCTATCTTTGGGATAATGCAATAACTGACAGCCCAATGCAGTATGACACTGACCACAACTAAGGCAAATGTGTGTTTACATGTGTGCATGCGTGTATGTGAACTTGGGTGTTTGTTTCTTGCATGTAGGCATGTGTTTTTGCTTATAAGTGACTGTGCACCTTTTCGCAATATTTTGCTAAGTATTAGAAACCTTTGGGAAACTAGTCATTTATACATGTTATCTGTCTTCACAGTTAACAACGCGTTCCAGTTTGCCTGCATCATCCATTGGTTCAGCCTGGCCATTCTGTCTGTGTTCTTCACTGAGGTGAGTCCCTCTTCCTCGCTCTCATTCCTCTATAGTCACTACAGTGGTAGGAGGCTCACTTCCAGCTGATGCAGCTCATCTGAGGGTAGACGTAATGCTGTGGTGTGCAGTATGAGAGAAAGGTGAGCAAGGAAGGTGCAGTGGTATACCCTGATTGAAACACCCTACTACATCCTGCCATTTCCCCAACACATCATAGATGTCTTGTACTATTGTGTCGGTTCTTCAGATCCAGTCAAATCCGACCAGTCAAATGCATTATATAAAGCCATTTTTACATCAGTAGTTGTTAGTGTTTATACAGAGACCCAGCCTAAAACCCCAAAGAGCACAAAATAAGTTGAATTTGAAGCACAGGGGGTGGAAGAACTCCCTATAATCCAGGAATTTAGAAAGAAAGAAGACAATTGGGCACTGACCAAACATTCAAAGGCATTCCCAAACAGGGCCAACCAGGCAGGTAATAGACCCACCCACTATCCAAAGCACAGCCGGGACCACTTAAAGAACAGACTACTAGCTACTAACCATGAGACCAAGTGTACAGTAGTGCACAACGTTCTGTCATACTCCACAGGTCAAAGAGGGCACAAAACAGAACAGTAAGATCTTTTGAGTATGGTGAGAAGCCCAGCATGATGTGAGGCACAATTTTAGGAATGGCATGGGAGAGAGCAAGCCTCCATAACACTAATCCATGTGATAGGGTCAGAGGAGAATTATCCTAGTGGAGAGATAGGAACCAGCCAGGCAGAGACAACAAGTGTTCACCCTTCATACCCCTGGGCCACAGTCTACATCTCTAGTAAAGACTTAAAGGTTGACAATGATTCTACATGTCTCACAGGTTTCATCAGATTATTCAAATAAAAAAAAGGAGAAAGCCCTGCCTCCAGCTGATAGTTTACAAATTCTTGCAACACTAAGGAGGCCTGTCTGTTACAGTAGTATAGAGTCATGTAAAAATGTAAGTACACCCCTAGAAATTTGTCTTTTTTTATTTATTTTGTACATATTTGGATATATATGGATATTTGAGAATGTAACCCAATTTAACAAATAACACAAAAATCTTAACTTTGAAAATAAACAGAAAAGCAGTTTCATAATGTGTAAAAAGTTAGTACACCCCTACCTTTACCATCTCATAAACTGGCTACAATTAAAGTCTGGTTTATCAAAACAGGTAGAAACTAACAAAACATGGTCTGGTTTTAAGCATATGGGTTTGTGGTAACATTATGCCAAGATGCTTGAGTCTGGTAGGGTTTACAAAGCCATTTGCAACCAATTCAAAGTACACAATTTCACTGTCCAATGAATCGTCTACAAACTGAGAAAATTCCAGATCACTGGCAATTTCAGGCCAAGATCTGACTATAAGATGATCATGTACACATCTAAAGGAACCCCACGGTAACATCAAGGGATCTGCAGGCCTCTGGCCACAATCAGTGTTGAAGTGCACAAGTCAACTGTCAGAAAGAGACTGGACAAACATGGCCTACATGGGAGGTCATGAAGGAAGATACACTCTCAAAAAGGTGTATAAAGACATGACTGATGTATGCCAGATGACACCTGGGTAAAGACCAAAACTGTGGTTCTCTAGACAGATGAGTCCACGATGGAGTTGTTTGGCTACAAAACCAGATGCCATTTTTGGCAAAAACTAAAATGCTGTAACAACCGTTAAGTGTGGAGGTGGAGTCATTATGGTTTGGGGCTGCTTTGCTGCCTCAGGGCCTGGCCATCATTGAGTAAATCATGAATTCCATATGATACCAGAGAATTCTTGAGGAGAATGTGATATCCATCTGTCAACAAGCTGAAACTGAAACACCTAGAGATGCCTTACTCTAATAAACCTGTTACCAAAGCAATTAGAGCAGTAAAAACTAACATGATATAAACCGGGTGGTTTGAATCTTGAAAGGTCATTGTCTAATGGCCATGGTATATGAGACTGTATACCACGGGTATGACATCACATCACATTTTACCACTCTAATTGTATTGGTATCCAATTAACATTCACTCAGTCAACATTCAGGATTCAAGCCACCTGATTCAAGCCACCTTGTTTATTTCTTTCTTTAATTTATCTATGGGGTTTTAGTGTAGCTTTAAGGATATTCTTATCTCTATTTGATTAATCATGTCAAAAGCATTGGCGTGATTAACATGATGTATATTAAATTTGGCATATCTAGTACTTGGTTGCAGGTCTCTTTAAAGGTTAATTATATTATTCTACACCCTAATCCTATGATCACAGTATCATTTGATACTGTTTCCCTTCCATTCTTGCTATGAGTATTGAAAGTCTATATATTCTCAATATAATGCCTTTTATCTAAAATAAGATAGCGGCTCTGTTGCACCACTGTGCTGTAAATAATGTAAATAAGGTATATTGATTTAGATTTCCTCAGACCAAGCAGCATTTATCTGCTGCTGTTCCATTTGGTCAAGAGACGTGTTTTGGTTATTAATAAAAGCTAACTCTTAGTGATTCATTTAATTATTGAATGTGTCAGGACAGCTTCTGCTCAGACGGAATCCAGAATATGTTTTTTAAAAGGGGGGAGAGAAGTGCAGTGGCCTTCTGCAGGCCTTGCTGAGTCAGCTGTACACTAGCAGGTGCTGGGGGCAGTGGGCTTTTTTTTTGTTGTTTGGAGAAAATCCGACCTCTCTAGAAATAATCCATAGGAATGTAACGTCATTAACGAATTGCTGGTGGATGGATGAAAGAAAATGGAATCAAAATGGCAATTCACTTTTGCTGAGACAGGAGTGTTACGGGTGTGGTTGCAACTGAAGGAAATAATGAATTGTATATTCCTATTGGTTCTCTTCCTAACTCTTTTGTTTCCCTGCCCCATCCACACCTCTTTCCCTCTCTCTGTCTCTGTCTCTCCCTCTCACTCTCTCTCTCCTCCAGACTGTGTTAAGGATTGTGGTACTGGGGATCTGGGATTACATTGAGAACAAAGTGGAGGTAAGCTCCTGGGGGCGGGTGGCTCAGTGGATACCATTACCCCCACTGGAATGTCAGACTTCAGTTTGAAAACCATTCACAAGCCTGGAGGAACTTACTGTAATGGACCACTCACTGACACTAGGACATGTCTAAGTTGATTCATATATACTGTATATTGCTGAGAATGGGATATCTGCTTGCTAATATTCTGGGTTTCTACCTGTATGCACGTGAGTGTACATGCTTGTGTATGTTCGTGTTTGTGTGCACAATTGGGTGTCTGTGCGCATGTGTGTTTGTGTGTGCGTTTGTAGGTGTTTGACGGTGCAGTCATTGTGCTGTCCCTGTGTAGGTGTTTGACGGTGCGGTCATTGTGCTGTCCCTGAGTAGGTGTTTGACGGTGCGGTCATTGTGCTGTCCCTGTGTAGGTGTTTGACAGTGCGGTCATTGTGCTGTCCCTGTGTAGGTGTTTGACGGTGCGGTCATTGTGCTGTCCCTGTGTAGGTGTTTGACGGTGCGGTCATTGTGCTGTCCCTGTGTAGGTGTTTGACGGTGCGGTCATTGTGCTGTCCCTGAGTAGGTGTTTGACGGTGCGGTCATTGTGCTGCCCCTGTGTAGGTGTTTGACGGTGCGGTCATTGTGCTGTCCCTGTGTAGGTGTTTGACAGTGCGGTCATTGTGCTGTCCCTGTGTAGGTGTTTGACGGTGCGGTCATTGTGCTGTCCCTGTGTAGGTGTTTGACGGTGCGGTCATTGTGCTGTCCCTGTGTAGGTGTTTGACGGTGCGGTCATTGTGCTGTCCCTGTGTAGGTGTTTGACGGTGCGGTCATTGTGCTGTCCCTGTGTAGGTGTTTGACGGTGCGGTCATTGTGCTGTCCCTGTGTAGGTGTTTGACGGTGCGGTCATTGTGCTGTCCCTGTGTAGGTGTTTGACGGTGCGGTCATTGTGCTGTCCCTGGCCCCTATGGTGGCCTCCACAGTGGCTAACGGACCCAGCAGCCCCTGGGACGCCATCGGCCTCATCATCACTCTGCGCATCTGGAGGGTCAAGAGGATAATCGACGGTGAGGCTGGGACAGCAACAGGGTGGTGGAGGTGGCATTGGGTGCAGTCCCCTTTGTATCGTGTCCTTCAGGCCGCAGAGGTTCAGCTGTAAAATGGGTCCACTGGTATGGGTGTCACCAAAAACTATTTTATATCTCGTTTATGTATTTAGAGATCATTTTCAATCAATGTTATGCCTACTGGTTTCATGTTTCAAGAGCAAAGACACAGCGATATGTAGTAGGAAAATAAACGCTTTGTAATTTCAATACCCAAAAGAGGGAACCTACAGAAACTGCTGAATGTAGTAATTTGAGTCATGTACATCATGTGAATATCTGCAATTTAACACAGGTGGTGGACAATTAATTTTGATCTCTTCAAAATAGATCCCCCAAATATAGTTGTGTCTGTGTGACTGTGTTATGCATACATAACAGTCTGTATGTGTGTCTTGTGTTCTTTCCCAGCATACGTACTGCAGGTGAAGGTGGAAATGGAGATGGAGATCCAGCAGTATGAGAAGGCCAAGGCTGTCAGGGAGGAGCAGCTGGAGAGACTCACCCAGATCTGCCAGGAGCAGGCCGTATGTTCATCAACCCATCTAGCACTACCTTTCACAACCAGTTCCAACCAGCCGAGGGCAGCAAAGTATCAAGAAAGAATTCATGTGCGCAATACAACATTTTAGTCAGTCAGCAGATGTTCCTTTCCAGAGCTACTTAAAGGACCAATTACAGTTAAAGGGGAATTTCACCATAGCTCACATACTTAATTATTAATGTTAGCAATGATTCATTTGTGTGATAAAAATACATCTCCTTGCTGCTGCCACATCTTTAATGGCGGTTCACTTGCTTTCATTTTGCACGGCCATTATTGTTTCCGCAGGTACAATTAAATGTAAAAAGTCCATGTAGTTGCCTTTCTCATTTAATTTACAAACTCAGCTTTTTTTTACAACGCTATGTTTTGGATTTTACTGTCCATTATTTGCCAGTACGTCCAGCTAGCATACACAGCTTAATTTACACAGATGCCACGCATTTGTATTTGGTGAGCAAACTGTGTAGGCTACTGCACATCATGTGGTCAGCAGCCAGTGAGGTAGAATAAATACACAGCAGAACAACCTTGTTCCCAGAAACTTTAACTCAAACACACAATGCTCAATAGCATGGATGATGTTCACATCAGTGACGTTTATGGGAAAACAAATGGGTGGCACAGTGTAAATACTCAGCTTTGCCTACCTCTGGAGCCAAGGATGTTGATGATCCAATTTTATTCTGACACTGTCCTAAGGGACTGCTTTTCTGTGCATGTCTGTTCCTTTTGGCTAGGCTGCCATGGGCATTCATGTTAAGCATTCTGCCTGGCTGGCGTGGGACATGTTATTATAACCTCATATTTGATTCACCAATGTTACAAATAGAAACCAAACAATAGGTTGTGTCTATAACCCGGAAGAAAGCCACAACGAGGGCCATGCGCCATCAAGGCACAATAAAGACATGACCAGAAATGTGGTAAGGCCTGAGCCACATCCATATCATTTGGATGTCAGGGCTTCCAGTCTCATTGGTGACTGAAGAATTGGTTCAGGTAATGCACGCCGTCAGAGTGTACGCCATGTGTGCTGTATTACATTTTCTCCTTCGGAGAATGAGAGTTATAGATATGGACAAGGTTTCCCCGTGTACCCCCATTCTTTATGTCCTTCTCTTTCTTTCGACCAGTTTGAGATCAGACAGCTCCGGGCCCACCTGGCCCAGCAGGACTTGGATCTGGTAGCGGAACGAGAGGCTGCCATGCAGATCCACAGTGTATGGGGAAAGCAGAGCAGTGCCTTCCAAGAGGTGGACGGCCTGGCCCCAAGACACCCGGAGCAGCGCAGCCAGGCTAAAGCCAGGGAGGCAGCAGCCCCAGGAGGTACCATGCTCCTATACCCTCACCACATACTTCACAATAAACCTTTTCAATGAAAATCTACACACTCCTTGTCATCTTCACATTTTTCTTCCTTAAAATGTAAATTAATAATGAAATATTAAAAATAAATATATCTACATATCTACACAACCTTCTATGCATGAAATATAAAATGTTTGTTGTATTAAGAACTGTTTTTGAACGATGATTGAGTGCATACGTTTCTATAAAAGCTGCATGTCTTGATCATTGATGGCCCCGTTTCGGTCCTTGATAGCCCTGAATCTCCAAAAACAAGGCTTTAATTGTGAATTTGACTTCACAGAATTGGATGGGAAGAAAATGTGGGTACTTTTTTGTCTTTTTTATTTAAAGCTCAGTGAACTTGGTTAGGAATAATAAAAATTAGGACTTCAATAGGATCCCCATGAAAGATGTGGTCTGGGACCTTTGCGACTGACAAAATCTCCTATTGTTATATGTTGTTTATAAGTGCATAATCTGTAGAATCACTATCATACCTCATTTATTCCTGAAATTCCAAGTTTGTAAGTCAGTTGTTTGGATGACATGGGGCACATAATGGAACATTACACTGTATAACATTTCCCAGGAACAATTTTGTCTCAGCACTGTCCTTTTACAGCCCGTGGCCAAAAACCGCAGAATGCATCTGACTACTGCCAAAAGCCAAAACTACTCTTCCTGGGGTCAACAAAAAGTCCAGTGCACAGAAATCCAGAGGTTTTGTTGTTTGTATTAGCCATAATAAACATTCCCCAAAAAATTTGATTTTAAATTAATCTAAGACTAGAAACAGTATTCTGACCCCAATTATCTCATATTACTGAACTGCAAGTGGTACATTCAGTTTCATATTATATTAAAAAAATAAACTCAAAATAAATTATTGTGAAGTGACATTGATTTTATATAGTGAAATACAGTACTGTTAAGAGAAATTAAATATTTTGCTTGTTAGAGTTGATAGAATCTAATTCAAAATTATTTACACCAATAGCAGCCGAACCAGTGAAAAAATTGCTCTGTTTTCCTGAAAACAACAAGACATTTAACAAAAAAACGTCACATTCAAGGGAATAGAATAGAATTGGATGGTACTCTACAAGGAAGTCTTCCTCCTGATGAGACAAGATACTCTCTGCAAATATTACTGTAAACAATGCAAAAGTGACTGGTTTATTTTGATGTGCAATGATTACCATGAATCTGATTAAATCCCAGATTCAGGCTTTCAAGATAATGAGAAGAACATTGTGTTATAAAGCTACTGCTTGTTTTCCATGTGTCATGAGAGTGCTGGGTGAATGGCATACTGTCATGGGGGTCCTGAACTTTTTAATTATTATTATTATTCAGAACAAACATTTCCATAAATAAAGGACCCATACATTTTTCAAAGAGACAGCTCTACAAGAGGTAGAGGAAACAAAGCACTGTGTCAGTAATGTAGTCTGAGTGCTCAGAACACACACCCCATTAAATAAGACATAAATCACTGTGCTCCTCTCTACAACATATGGGGTTATATATCTGAGGTGTCACAGAGAGACTTCTTTGTCAAACTACAGTCTTTTAACTTGGCCTACTCCTCCTACTGCTCATGTGTTATAAATCACAGAGTGATTGTCTCTGTTGCCACATTCTAGTCAGAGTATTGCTCTATTGGGATTATCCTAAAATGCATATTAATAACATGTATAAAATACATGCAGTGCCTTCAGAAGTTATTCAGTCCCCTTCACTGACTCCATGTTTTGATGTGTTGTAAACTTAATATATTCTGTCAATTAATATAGTCTGTCAATTATCTACACACAATACTCCATAATAAAAAAGTGAAATAAATATTTCAGAAATGTATCTCATTTACAGTGCTTTCTGGAAGTATTCAGTCCCATTCACTTCCTCTATTTGCTGTATTACAGACACCTGGATTTGGGCATATTTTCCCATTGTTCTTGTAGATTGTCTCAAGCTCTGTCAGATTGGATGGGGAAACTGCAATCTTCAGGTCTCTCCAGAGATGTTCAATGGGGTTCAAGTCCAGGCTTTGGCAGAGCCACTCATTAACATTCACAGACTTGTCCTATCCTTAAAGAAGGACATCAGACTGGGTTGAAGCTTCATCTTTCGGCATGACAACAACCCGAACTACACAGCCAATACCGGAGTAGGTCTGTAAATGTCCTTAAGTGACCCAGCCAAAGCCCAGACCAAACCAAATCAATTAAACATAAACAATGACGAATTCCGTCTATAACCCAGTAACATGTAGAGAAAGTGAAGGGGATGGAGGTCATTGTAAGGGTACCAAAAAAAAAAACAAAAGATTTGGTTCGTAAGAAAGACTACCTATTTTATTTCTTATTCCTTTCAGATCCAGTTGTTCAAGATGACATGAACAACTACATCAGCCAGTACTACAGTGAGGCTAGCAGTGGTAAGAAATTCTAATGATCTACATGACATTTTTGTTTGGTACACTTCCCTCGAGGACCACTCCTGTGCTGAGTCCAAGGTGTACGTGATTACTGTAGATGTCGGGATTCCAGACCCTGCCCGGGTCATCACCACTGCAGCCATAGACGTGCACCTGCCCAATAACCCCAGCCAGCTGCCCTCCTCCCTGGTGAGTGCGGACGCCGCCTCCAGCCGTCTGCAGCGCACGGGAAGCTCTGTGAGCGAAGCCTCCCACACCAGCGCCTCCCGTTCCAGCTTCAGTGCCCACCAGCACAGCGTCAGCAGCCACACCCTGGGCTCCGCCGCCGACTGCAGTTCCACCGTCCGAGAGGCCTCCACCTCCACGGACTCCTACAGCGGCCAGCGCTGTTACCCTCCGCCCTACTGCAGCCCCCTGGCCCTGGGCGCGCAGCCTGAACCCAGGGGACACCCCAACGCCGTGGTGCAGGAGCTGCTCTCCTCCTTATCTCAGGACTCCTGTCTACGCCAGAAGGGCCTGGACCCGGTTAACCTCAAACCGCCCAGCCCTGCCAGCTCCGTCAAGTCCAGCCCCGAGCTGGAGCACAGGCTCAACATCTATAACAGGAGGAATCAGGAGAGCCGGGGAGGATTCCACACAAAGCCCCTCATCCACCTGCAGGCCAGCGAGTCCTTCCTAGAGGAGAAGTACCGGCTTTCTCAGGCTGACTCCCCTGTCAGCTGCATGCCCGAGACATAGGGAAGGGGCGTGGGGGTGGTCCAGGGTCTCATAGCCAGCAATGACTCATTCCTCACCTTGAAAGTTGTTGAGTTAGACTAAAGACATGTGGTCCGAGGGCTACGCCACTGGCATACAGCAATCCTCCTAATGTCTAAAAGCACCGTGGAACTGTGAATTGGCAGCTTTGCCGGCACCACACATCATCCATGTACGACCGGGAAAAGCTTTGTAGCGAGTAGGCATTGAACACCTATCAGGAATCAACACATATAACATGAACATTTCACCAAAAGCAACCAGCAATGGAGCATTAGCCCAAGATCTGAGACAGTAGGGCTCTGCAGAACTGTTCCTGGCTCTCGTGCTTTTACATGTGATATTATTAAATGATGCGGACAGGGCTGGGTGTGGGGTGAACTGGGTGGTGTGTTTCTCCAAAATATGCTACATGCTTAAGGATCGGAGGCACTGAACTTATCACAAAACAATAGCTGGCAATCATATTATTTCTGATCTATGAGCCACCCCACATCAGACATTTTACAAACAAACCACAGTAAATGTCAGCCTGGTGTCTCCAGACCTCGGCGTTAAGTGCAGTCCTCTCTGATCAGCTTGCTGCAGGGTACATTTTACCTCTTTTCAAATGTACTGAGCTCTGTTCTCAGCTTATTTCTTACCTTTGTCTTTCTATATTATCAATGCTCAAATTTGTATTCAACTTACATGACGACAAAAAGCTCAGTGAAATATTTTTAAGCCAGACACGTAAGTGATGAAGGGACACTGCAGCTCCCAAATCTCGAGGGGTTTGGAATTGCATCTGGAGTAGTTGTTGGTCAGAAAAGAGTATTTAGCATGAACCTTTAAACAGATCTGCTTTATAGAAAGCAAACTAATTCTGTGCACTTTAATATCAAAAAGCATTTAAAAAATAGATAATGAAAAGTATTTATCAAAGAGTATATGGCAAAAATGATCAACGTCATGCCATATACATTCAGTCTGATTACCGATACCAAGAGGCAACAGTGCTGTGAGGAAATACACCACCTGAAAAGTTGTATTCTTTATATACATACATAGTGACTTGCTAAAGCATTCCCAACTAATTCTCTCATTTTACTAAATTACAAATAGTTCATTGACACTTTGTTCTGTTTGACACTATTTGATTTTAAAACGCTGATACTTGAAAGAAATGATTGTACAGTGACATTGGTTTCATACTGGGAAATATGTTGTTTGCATAAGTATTAAACCTCTGGGCTGTGGAAGCTCCCAGATTACAACAATTAAAGATACTGACCTAACAAGGACTCAGTTACCTCACCATTGGCCCCCACCTGTGAACCGTTAAAGTTACTGTCACATTTTCCAGCTAAAAAAAGCTTTTGAAATACTGAAAATTGGTCAATCAATCAATCATATCAAGAGCTCTGCATAAAACAGGCCAGTTTTGGAGGGTGACAAGAAAAAAAACTGTCACTGAGAAAGCACAAGAACCAGCTACAATGTGAGATTTTTTTTCCCCCGTCTAATCAGACTAAGATAGAGCTTACATTCCCAACATTGTATTATAGTGGTGGCAGCATCATGCTATAGGCATGTTTCTCAGTGAAGGGAAAAAGGATGAAGAAAAAAGAGAACCAGTTTTAGTCTACTAAAAAAAATAAGCCTGGAAGGAAATTGCTGAAGTGGTGGCAGCATCATTAAGCAGCACAATGATTCCAAGTACAAGACCAAAGCAACATTGTAGGATTTTCAAATTTCTGTTCAAAAGCCACTTCAGTGTCCCAGTTATAGTGATTTTGGCCCATACTTCTTGGCAGATTTGCTCACGGCTGTTCAGGTTTGTTGGATGACACTTGTGGAATTCCATTTTCAAATAGATCCACAAAATCTTTGACTTGGACTTTGACTGGGTCACTGTAGGACATTCTTCTTTTTTTCCTTTAGCTACTAAAAATTGCTTGGGATCATTTTCACACTGAAGAAAAATACATTTCCTCAGAATCATCCTTATTTTTGGCAGACTGAAGCAAGTTCCTGACTGCAGTTGGGCCAGTATACTGGGAGCTATACACCTGTGTTTTAAAATGAAATAAACAGAACAACATTTCAGTGTATTGCATTTGTATTGTAATGTCATTCAGTAATGAGAGAACTGGTCAGGGTTTAAATACTTTTGCAAGGCACTGTATATATGGACATGGATTTGATTACTTCAACACTATCTACAGATACCATGTTTTGACAAATGTGCAGGAATGTCATCAGCTGTCCAATCTGGTCACAGACAATATTGCAGAGGAAGAAGCATGGTGGTTTTGGACTGCCATGGTTACATGCAGTCAGTGGTTGTAAGGCCAGTTGGAAGAACTGCCAAATTCTCTAAAATGACATTTTACATTTTGTTGCTTATCCTAGACATAAGCATTACATTCTGGTACAACAGCTATGGACATTCCTGCAGTCATCACACCAACTACACATTCCCTCAAAACATCTGACATCTGTGGAATTGTGTTGAGACAAAACTTCACACTTGAGACAAAACTTCACACTGTTGAGACAAAACTTCAGAACAGTTAAGTGGCCTTAGATAGTCCCTAGCATAAGGTGCACCTGTTTGATGATCACGATCCAAATGAGCTTCTTGATATGCCACACAGTCAGGTGGAAGGATTATCTTGCAAAGGCGAAATGCTCACCAACAGGGATGTAAACAACTTTGTAAACAAAATAGGGGGAAAAGTCATAGCTCAAGAAATAGAGGACTAACAATACATACTGCATTTATATCTTTGTTCAGGGTAGCATGTACAGCCCACTTTAACTGGATGAAATTATTTGTATTATTTAATGTAGAACTAATTTGACTGGGCTATTGCTTAAATCTTTCCTTTTGGATCTTAGTGCTGTTTTGTGCCAATTCAGCAAAAAAAAAAATTTGAATAAGTGGCCTCATTATACTCAAGTATTCTGGTACAATGGGAAGAATGGTTGACTCAGTGACAGCTAGCTTCCAAGGCCCTGGGGCAGCCCCAAACCATAATGTCCCACCACAAAGATTTTGTTTTTCTCTGATCAAAAGCAATGTTTTTTTAATCAACAAAAATAACACCTAGCTTTGCAGCTAAAGAACTTGGACTTGATTGAAAATTGCTCCGGTGGTATTGTTCTTCATTCAGCTGTTGGATGTCCCAGATATATTCTCACGTGTATGGAATGTTCTTTATTTGTAGATCATCCTTCAGACAGTGGAATGTTTGACTTCTAATTGGGAATAGTTTTGTAGTTGTTAATGGTCATATGCATAGAATACATAGTCATGAGAATATTATTTTCAGGGCCTCAGAGAACTCTTCTGTTCTTGCATGAGGTGTTACAACACACCAGTAAGGTTAAGTTCAAATAAAACGTCTTATATTTCTGTAAAACACTACCCTAATAGTTAATCTGATGATCTTAATCCGTTTTAGTGCACCTGATTGGGAAATAAATGAAGGAGTTCACTAAGTTTTTCCCCACAAGGAAATAGAATTTCTGTATAATTGAAATAAATTATTGCCAAATATCAGTTTGTGTTAAAAATTACTTTAAACTTTGAAAAGTATAAAAATTAAGATCAAATATCCATGTCCAATCTTTCAAGGGGGTGTAGTTAGGGAAGAGGTGGTCATGACAATTTGTCAGAATGTAATTCTCATGCAAATTAGTGCTTGGCTTATGGTAAATCACCATTAACACATTTAGTATCCCCAGGCTTCCAAACATACAAGTACTTGATGTGCACATTAGGAATATCAATGTTTTAAAATCTATATTAAACCTATTCATAATTTTACTATCACAATAAAACAATTATTTTCAGCATGTCTTAAACATGTGAAGAAAATGTATTTGAAAAGGACATATTAGCATTATGCATCACGGCAAGTGCAAAAGGGGCACATTTTTGTGTGAGGAGGTATGATAGTTTGCTTGCTGCTCTCTCAAGAGATAACATTCTGTCCTAATAATGCTTAATATTGGCATTTGATTTATTTTTTATTTGGTTTTTAGCAGCAGAGGCAATCAAAACTCTGGATTGCATGTCTGTTCTTACGAGAACACATTTTACTCAACACATCAACCACAGGTGATATTTTGTTCACACTCTGAATGCAACCATGCTTCTCTAAGTTAGAGTGCTTCATTAGGAAACAGACAACACTGAAACCCAAGTGAAATCGGTTCAGGGATATCAACATTCCCATTTCAGAAACCCATCTCCCTGATAAACCCCCTTCTGCTCCAGAAACTACTGAAAGAGAAAGGGACATGAGATGGAAACATTCTGTATGTTAATGTTAATTCCAGCCTTTCATTAAAACGGGCCAGTTGTGATCTATGAACCAGCAGCAGGTCTACGCTCTGTCCCAGCCTTCAGGATTTAATGTTTAGGGGACATAGCATAACACAGTGAACACTCAAAAGGCAATACAAAAATGTTTCATTTTCCAGGAGATAAATGATGCCATGATGATTTTACATTCCTGTCATGATTCATATTAACACAGTCACGTTTGTGAGGTGATTTCTGATGTTGGTATGATTAGAAGGACAATACAGTTCTAACTACCAGTCCATTAGTACCCTGTGTGTTACTCCTACCAACACCACGACCAACACAGTACTGCCATTCCAGAACAGAGGGCAAAATAGGAGGCAATTACAGAGGTCAAGTGGAATCTGACTCTGGTAGTGACTCATGTCTGCTGGTTTGGTGGTAATACTGTTACTTTAACAGCCCTAGACAAGTGGACGTACTTCCTCACAGCACTATACATGTTAAAAGTGAATTAGTGAGGAGGCAGGTTTAGACTTCACAAGATGACCTTTATTGTGATGCTATGTTAAATACATTACAAACGATGCACTAATAAGGACACACATTTTACTTGCTTTATGTAAGCACAACGTTCTGGTGGCTTTTCATACGGATGTACAAAAACCGACAATCAGCCAACTAAGAGCAATGTTCTGTTTCCATTCACAGAAAGTGATGACACCATTACTACAGAATAGTAGCTCCAGACTGTTTAAGGCAGAGGTGTTAGGAGAGTTGGAACTGTGAGACTACTGCTGATACCCAGGTAACAGAGGGGGAACGGTGGTCTCATTTGCTCAATGCTGCAGTCATCTCAGGGACAGCCTGGTGGGAGGAAGAAGTGTAAGATGGTTACAACACACCCTCTAATCAAAAACAAATCTAGATAGAAACTTAACATGGATCTTTTCTTTAGCTTTTAGAGAAGTAAAACATATTGCTGGCACAATCCTGGGATGACAACATATCATATTTTTTAACAGCAGGTGTCACACTGCTTATACAGATACCCAGCCTGAAACCAGTTCCTAGAAATGAGTTCAAACCTGAAAGGTAAGCGATAAAGGATAAGAGTGGGGAAGTACATACTGACAAGCTACACCAGTAGCACCCAAGTCAAGTGTTTCCTTAGTGATCAGTTTTCATTTGAAGGAAGAGGAGAAAGCCCATGAATTTTAATCAGTTATCTGAGGAGTGACCACACGTAAGCTGATAACCAGCAGGTCACAACTCTGCTGCCACAAGCTATCATTACCAATCACTTTTACAGAGTTTACCCAGAACACCTGGGCCTCTCACGCACCGCCACAGCCTTCGGAAATAAGAGATGAACAACAGGACACGCATGAAAATAAAAGCTCCTCTTTCACAGAAAGCAAAGTACCTCTTGTTCAAAAGTGCGCCAACCCTCTGGCACACTGGCCATATGTGCCAGCCAGACACTAGAGGGCAGCTGAGCATGTAAAGTGCTGGCCCAATCCTGACAACTTACATCACGCCACTTAAGGGAACCATGAAGTTCTGTTTATGGTTTGAATGAGGGTGTTGGTTGCATTGCTACACAGCAGCAGGCTCTGGGCACAACTCACTTCATGATTAATTCTGCACTTCAAATGCTAATTTATTGAAGAGGAAAAAACACTGTTTCGTTTAACGGGCCAGGTAAATCGTTGACACAATACTGACTGTCACTGTTTTCATGTCTGGGTCTCTTGTTGTATTTAGCAGTGTTCAGCACAGTGTTCAGCACAGTGTTCAGCACAGTGTTCAGCACAGTGTTCAGCACAGTGTTCAGCACAGTGTTCAGCACAGTGTTCAGCACAGTGTTCAGCACAGTGTTCAGCACAGTGTTGGACATCCGGCCTCCTATCTCACCTTGAACAGATCCGCCACCAGGCCATAGTCAGCCACCTGGAAGATGGGGGCCTCTGGGTCCTTGTTGATGGCCACAATGATCTCCACAGCAAAGCAAAATAACATTTAGAATAATGCATGTCCGTCTCAGTCCACCACATACACACTGCAGAACATTTAGGCAGTCAGGCAACAAGGGCCAGGCAGGAAACAAGCAAGAATGCTAACTGTACCTTGCTGTCCTTCATCCCCGCCAGATGCTGTATAGCTCCAGAGATACCAACAGCGATATACAACTCCTGCAGACAGAACAAGAGGACAAACATTCATTACCGACATAACACAAGAACTGATGCACAGCCACATCTATGTAGATACAGACAGATCAAGATGCTTAACACGTGAGCTTACAGCAGAACAATACTGAAGGCAACTGACTGAATCTCCATAGCACAATGTCCAGAAACGCTTAAGATGATCCCTATGAGAGGATGGAGCTGTTCTGGGGCGGACACTTTGAGGGAGTACTGGGCATGGTGTAGCAGAGTGTGAGACCTTCCAAGCTTCTACCGCACGTCTGGGAAAAACAATGGCTTTCAGCTTAATGCACTGCCGTATGAATATTTCAGTGCAATTTAAAGTTATAGGAGTAGTTTCAGGGGAGCAGAGCATCAATTTACAAGCACCAATCTACTAGACTAGCAGGACCAATATTTCGCCATAAGAGCCACTGCTCTGTCCCACAAGTGTGCTATCCCAGCAGAGTAAAACATTTCCAGACATGCTGTGTGCTGTGGTTCTAAAATATCATTGTATGGAAAGAGCTTTTATAACATTATTAAACTAACACTAACAGGCTTGGAATTTCATCATTTTAGGGCACAAAGGCCATATGCCAGGGCACAAAGGCCATTGAATGAAATAAGAGGATATGGAGTTTACAAATAAACAACTTGAATTGTTGATAAGAAACAAACGTGTCACTGAGCGTCAAGGAAGCCATTATGAGGCCAAAACATGGCAAAAACCTTAGGCTTTCCAAAAACAACAGTTGGGAACATAATTTAAAAAAGGAATGCACAAGGCAAAGCAAGACTGTTACAGTGGATGACAGAAGAGTTGTCACAGCAATAAAACAAATTATTGCTGTCAAAATTAATGCATGAGATTAATTTAAAATGCTTAACACTGTAAATTTGTGTCACTATTAACAAATGTTTCTTTTTTGTGGTGCACCGTTTATTTATAGGGATGACTTGATAGACTTCCATTAGTCTATCATGTGTGCATTTCTTTACATGCTGGTTTGACTGTATTTAATTGGTGCTGTTGACAAAAAACAGTGGGGAAAAAAGGGGTGATGAATATCTTTTTACATAGAGGACTTCTTGCATAACAAATATGTTACAGTCTGCAGTGTATCGTTTATTTATATAAGGGTAAGCGGTATAGTAGCACATCTCAAAGAGATATTTGCAGGTTAGCCAGTCAGCATTAGTTAGCTACCTGCATGGTCTGCATGGTATGCTAGCTAACATTAGCTAAATATTGCACATTAAAGTTAGCAGAGTTGGCTAGCACAGCAACTGTTATATTTTTGCTATTGTCAGGTAAAGTTAGGATTTACATGACAATTGGTTTTGCTACAGTACGTAAGGAAAAACTCTCCAGTAGGCCACATACTCTGTCATGTGCAACAGAAAGATGCGGCCAGAGGTTATAATCCTTTTTCCGTGTCACAGTGTTTTAATTAAGTGCTTTAAAATAATACGCAGTTTTTTTACCCAAAAAATATTTAGGGCCAAATGTTAATTCATTCTAAGATTGCGATTAACTACAAAATATTATGAGATTCATTATTTTAAGTTTGACAGCACTAAAAATTATAAATGAACATGGGTACAGAGGCCTCAGATACTTTGAATATATGAAATACATGGAATACTTCCCCGTTTTCCATACCTCATGTTATATATACTAGTTGTGTATTTGTAATATGCTGACATCACAAAATGAATTTCCATGGAAATTGTCAAAAGTATATAGTATAAAACGATTTTATTACTGCCTAAAGATGATAAAACTATTATAAGACTGAATATTTTTACATTAAACCTCAGTGATGTGTGTCAGAACTATCAACAGATTTACAAAAATATAATCAGGAACAAAATACTGCAATTATGACATTTAATACATCATCAATGTCAAAACATTTGCAATACCTAATTTGGACAGAAAGGCTTGGTCTGGAGCAGAAAACCACTGCACTCTAATGGATCAGCTAAATCATTTAAAAGCCTATATGTGCCACTAACTACATTTGATGGAGTCTAATGTGTGGATAATTAGAGATGGGATATCCCGGTTGAACTTGATAATGGAAATTTAACCTTTTTAAAGGGCAAAGGGATCCATCTTTGGAACACTGAATTTCAGGAATTGTGTTATCAACTCTGGTAACAGGCATTTGTAAAACTGTAGGCAAGTTGAAATGGATCATAGATACTGGGTGAGTAACTCATGTTATCGTCACATTTTCAAAATAATTGTCTTAAGTATTACCCGTTGTCCCCAGTGCATATACTGTATACTTCTGCAGCATGGGTTTTAATCTGTCAAAAACTCTGGATTTTCTTTTTAACTTGATTGATTGCAATATTATTACAAGGGAGATACTATTTGGACCACCATGTCACCTATCAAAGAACTGAATGTATGTCAAATGTCCTAGAGTTTGTAACTTACAGGGGCCACTATCTTGCCAGTCTGTCCAACCTGCAAGTCATTGGGGACATATCCAGCATCCACAGCAGCTCTGGAAGCACCAACTGTGGGGAGAATCAATACAAACCTACAGTACTCATTTGGCAAAAAGAGTCCTATACAAATATTTATTATAGAACAAGTAAAAAATAATAATAATAATAATAATAATACTTTTGATTTTTGTTCTTTTTTTCACATAATCATGAAAATACAGAATGTAAAATACATTTCATAAAAAAAAAAAAGACTGGGGAAAAAAAGGAAGACCCTATTTCCTTATATATATTGATCTGCTATGGTATGGGTTTCCAGCTCTGCATTGTTCAAGGGTATTATCAATGTTAGAGAAGGACAGCCTCACCATCAGGAGCAGGAGTGACATACGCTTCAGGTAAAAATTTACCTTCATTTGCTTTCAGATATAGATTGCGCTATGTATAATTGGATTTTGATTATAAACTGACTTATAGAGGTTTACAGGCGACAAGATCGAACCGCCAATAGAGAAAGGATGATCTCAAGATCTATTCAAAGCCAGCTGAAATGACGCAGGAGCAACATCAAGACCAAACATGAGAGATTGGATATCAGCGGCCCAATAGTCTTGCGGACCTTGGGGAAAAGCACAGGGTCTGGTCACAATGCTTGAACTCACATTCAAGAGTTTTTTCTTCAGAAAAACAACTCACAACAAATAACAAGTTTGGGTAGGTGGGGCTGAAGCTTTGGACGGGACCTGTGCTCATGTTTTCTTACTCCCTTCATTTTAAGCTTAGAGGTGTTTTTACCCATGTGGTTTATAATCCCTGGTGAATGAGTTGAAATTAGAGTCCAATTGCTTATAAAATAACTATGGTGTGAATATGAGAATATTCTGGAGTAAGTAAAGCAATGCAGGGATGAAAATATTTTAATTTGCCTTGAAATTGTCTAAGAAAGGGGAGATGTTTTAAATATAGAATTTTACTGATTTCAAACTACTATTCCTAAGTGGGAGCTGCTCTGATAAAAAAAAAAAGTGCATCCATTTGGGCAAACAGCTGCTTTTATTCTAATTATATGTCTTGAGAATGTTTAAGTAAAGTATGATTGTACTATTAGAATGGGGTTTGGCTAAATAGGAAACTTTCATATATAGACATTTTATGTGAACTGTTTCAAGCATTATTACCACGTGTTGCAATGTGAAACCCTGTGAGCCAGACCAAAAACAGCAGCAAAAAATAACCAGCACAAAAAGCAGCAGAAAAAGTTAACCACTGCCCTGCATCCCTCTATGAAGTTTCAATTGGGGTGACAATAACTGAATGCAGAGAATTCTATCAGGCCCCTGTATAGAACTTGGATCCATTTTAGGAACGCAGTTAAAGTTAATTAATTTTATATAAAATAATCAAAACATTGTCTAATTTTGTCATTCTAATTACCCACATACCTGCAGCATTCATTTTGTCAGCAAGGTCATAAAGCAACTTGAAGTTGTCTCCACTTTTCAGGCCCCTTCCTAAAAAGATGAGACAGTCATATCTTATTGACAATTAATGTTAAAGGAAAATAGTATGACCTTGTAAGCCTTTACCTCCAGACACCACAACTTTAGCACTGGTCAACTCTGGACGGTCACTCTTGGTCAAGGCTGCTTCCAGCCACTCCGACATCCCAACTGGAGCCAAAGGAGCAACTGAAAAAAACACAACTGATGAAAAAACTATACTTCGATAAACTTGACAATAGTCAGCCACAAGTTTCTTTGCTTATAACATAACCTGAGAAAATGTATTCAGACAGGATATTATTATAAAGAATAATAGACAGATTGGTTAGTTTAGCAAGAATGTAAATGATATTATAGGGCAACAGTATTTTGACAAGTAAACTATATCCTTTTGATATTTCATCTCCAAAGGATTACAGAAAACAAACATTTGCATTATAGCACTTGTCTCTCTTAATTACATTATCGCAGTAGTTAAATACATCGGCACTGCTAGTTCATGCGATATTAACATACATGTGAGCCCAAACAGGGTGTCAATAACAACTTATAATGAGCTGTCTGATTCTCCACATGGCTTTTCCTTATTGCTAGAAACCTGACTGTTCAGACTCATTAACATTACAGTCATTTGGTTGAAACTACCTTCCTCAGATGTAGCACTGCCTCCCTCCCCAGCAGGCTCAAAGGATGTTCCTCTGATGGTGAAAACTTTGACACTTTCATTACACTTGACAGTGCTGAGGGCATTACCTGTGAATAAGGCAGAAATTCTAACACATACTGTAAACCACATACACTCTTATAAAGGCTCGGGCAAACACTGGAGTTTCGTTTGCGCTCAGACCCGAGAGTAATAAACACCTCATCTTGATTAGAGATTATTATGTTGACACCAACTACTACTTAGCAGTGTAGATGATCAGTTTTGCGCAGACGCAAGACATACCACCTTCTCCCGCTCGTTGACTTTTACAATGGAGTTCTTATTTTCTGACTGTCACAGAGCTGACGTCTAAGGGTTAAGGCTTTTTAACGGCTAGCGATTCAGGATGAAAGTACAAAATGTAATTGAAAGTGTTTTTTCTGTGATAGACCTGTACAAAAGATTGTAATTTCAAAGGGAAAATAAAAGTATATATATATATTAATTAAATTATGAAAATAGAGTTGTTGCATTAGTATTCACCCCATATTTAGACAAGCCTAAATTAGGTCAGGAAGCAAATCTTGCATATCAAATCACATGCACTGTGTGAAAAAGTAGGGATTTACATTAATTTTTAAATGACCCCTCCCTTTGTCCCCATAACAAATGGCAGTGGCTGAGAGATGAGTAACAATAACTGATAAATCATGTGGATTATTAAACCACCCAGACAAACAACTGCTACTGCAGGACAGGAAGGAAACTGTTGATGGATGTAAACATGAGACTATCTGTGATTCTATTGTTGTGTTGGGAGGAACAGGATGGATAAAATACATTGTATTGACCCTACAAGAACGACCAAAATTATTGTGAAATAGCAATAAAAACGTACAGAATAAAAGTATTTTAAAACCTTCATTATGTAATAGGCTCTAGTTACCAGCATAGATGGTTCTGACAAATGTGTCAGGGGATTTGATCTCAACGATGTCCGAAATAGGTGCAACATCCAACTTAGCAGCCACTCTGGGAAGCAAATTCTACAACAGAAAAGGTTTTAATAAGAAAGGATATAAAATCTGTATTGTTCTGTCAAAGTAGTACAAATAAATAGAAGCAGGCAGACTTTGAGTAGGTTTGTAAGAGGTCAACATTGGTAACTCCAAAACAACAACACAAAAGGCTTGATGCATGAAATACTAAAATGTCCTCCATGTACACCAGCCTCTCTTGCTTGTCAACTTAATTTGACAATACTGTCTTAACATCATTCCCTAATAATAACCTGAGTACTTCCACTCAATTAACCACTCTCTAAAACTGTTCATGCATCGCCTCAAAGACACATTAATAAAAGCCACTAGCTTTCTAACTAATGAGACAATATGAATTCCATGGACAGTATATTACTGTGTTGTATTGGGGGGTTAAAGAGGGTGTAGAAAATAGTTTTGCTGGAGGTATAATGCACATTTTTGTAGCCACTTGTAGCTATCAAGTTGACAGTTACTTTGTTTGCTTGCTTCTAACCTTTGGTTGTCGCTCAGAAAATGGCTACCTTCTTTATATCAATGTCATAGCAATTAGGGCTGCAACTAATTATTATTTTGGTGGTCGACAAATCCGTTGATTCTTTTTTCGATTAGTCAACGATTAATTTTGTCACGCTCTCTATCTCTGCTTCCTGTGGGCAGGGCTCCTGTACCGGGCTCCAGTGAATGTTTTACTTAACCTGCTCAAGTCTGCACACCTGTGAATGTCACCTAGTTGTCCAGTCTCTGCCTTAACATAACATAAGTTCCCATAGCAAATTAAAATAATGACCCATGAAGCATATGAATATGATTTAATATTGCACTTAAAGCGTTAGCTAACAACTGAACTAGCGTTCTCTCAGCTAGCACCATCCATGAGACCTTGATTTCAGACAGGTAAACATACAAACATTACAATACTAATATTATAGCTAGTTGACTAAAGCACGAAATGGTCCCAAAACGTACCCACCCAGAGCCGACATCACAGCTCCAGGGTGCTTGCGTTTAAGATGTTCATGCATCACTGTAGTGCTGCAGTGAAATTTCAACTCTGCTTTAGTGTTTGCACTGAACTTGTTTTGCTGGTACTGCCCGCAGAACTTCCTGTACTGCATTGGTTACAAATTAACAACCAGAAATATTCTTAAGGGGAAAAGTGCCAAAATTACTGTCTCCCCCCTTAAGAACATCTCTGGAACGACGCGTCGACACTGAAATTCCGAGTTCGACTAATGTTTATAATCGAGGTTGTGGAGTATGTTGACTAATTGTTGCAGCCCTAAGACACTTACTGACAGTTCAACACAAACATGCGAGTGCACAGACACAGCCAGTTATGTTTCCCTGACCTCACTCACTAGCTTGATGACGTTGCTGCTCTTCTCTAATGCTCAGTAAATTGTGGGCCAAGGTAAACTGTGCTCAGCTGAGGGGGGGGGTTTATTTCACAAATATATTCTGGTTTTCTGTGGCGACGCATCACAATTTAGTAGCGGCAAAGCGCTGCTGTTATTACAGTAAGAGGGAAACTGTGTACAGAGACCCAGATCTTCAGTATATTGGCAATTTCTCCCATGGAATAGCCTTCATTTCTCAGAACAAGAATAGACTGTAGAGTTCCAGAAGAAAATTATTGGTTTCTGGACATTTTGAGCCTGAAAATTAATCCACAAACACTGAAGCTGAAGATACTGAACTAGTCTAAAGAAAGACAGTTTTACTGCATCTTTAATCAGCACAACAGTTTTCAGTGGTCTAACAATCGCAAAAGGGTTTTCTCATGATCAATTAGCATTTTCAAAAGAAACTTTTAGCAGACCCAATATGTCACTGGAACACAGGAGTGATGGTTGCTGGTAATGGGCCTCTATGTGGATGTTCCACAAATCAGCCGTTTCCAGCTATAATATTAATTAACAACATTAACAATGTCTACACTGTATTTCTGATAAATGTAATGTAATTTTAATGGACACACATTTTGCTTTTCTTTCAAAAACAAGGAAATGTCTAAGTGACCCCAAACATTTGAACAGTAGTGTATACAGTACCACTCAAACATGTGTACACACCTACTCATTCCAGGGTTTTTCTTTATTTTTACTATTTTCCACATTAAAGAATAATAGTGACGACACCCAAACTATAAAATAACATATGGAATCATGTGGTAACTAAAGTGTTAAAGAAATCAAAATTGATTGATTTCAAGTATATTTTAGGTAACCACCCTTTGCCTTGGTGAAAGCCTTGCACACTCTTGGCGTTCTCTCAACCAGCTTCATGAGGTAGTCACCTGGAATGCTTTTCGAACAGTCTTCCAGGAGCTCCCACATATGAGCATTGTTTGGCAGCTTTTACGTGACTCTGTGGTCCAACTCATCCCAAACCATCTCAACTGCATTAAGCTGGAATGATTGTGGAGGTAAGGTCATCTGATGCAGCACCATCACTCTCCTTCTTGGTCAAATAGCCCTTACACAGCCTGGCGATGTGTTTTGGGTCATTGACCAGCCTAAAAAACAAATGATGGTCATACTAAGTGCAAACCAAATGGGAGGCCATATTGGTGGAGAATGCTGTGGTAGCCATGCTGGTAAAGTGTGCCTTGAATTCTAATCAAATCAGTGTCACCAGCAAAGCACCCCACACCTTCACACCTCCTCCAACATGCTTCACAGAGGGAAGTTAATTGCCAATTTCTGAGGCTTGTAACTAATTAATTTATCCATTGGAGCAGAGGTAACTCTGGGTCTTCCTTTCCTGTGGCTTTTAACACTTGTTTTGATTGCTACATGACTGTGTGTTATTTCATGCACTGCTCAAAAAAATTAAGGGAACACTTAAATTAGGAGCAGTGTAGTCTGGATACCTTCACTATTATTCTACAATGTGGAAAATAGTCAAACTAAAGAAATAGCCTTGAATGAGAAGATGTGTCCAAACTTGACTGGTACTTTACATACGCACATGGGAGACAAATTTATTGGCACCGTTCCGTCAATTAAATCAAATTGGCTCCATTTGATCAAGTATTTGGTCTTCACAATTATTTATTTCAGAACCTTGGAAATGGAATTGATTAAATTGATGCGTTACACAATATTTGTTGCCAGCTGACATTCTGAAACAGTGGTGGCGGATCATGTTAGCCCTGTAGTAAATAAGAACAAAGGTAAATAAATTATTTACCTTTGTTCTTGAATCAGCAAGTTAACCAATATTCTCTGTAAAACAAATATATATATATATATATATATATATACCAAAATAATTTGAAGGATCAGCTCTGATCGAAAATATGGAGACATGTAAAAATAGCAGCGCTGAGGTCTTGTAGCACAAAGCTGACCACTTCTGTATATATGTGATAAATTCTTGACTGTGCCACTAGCCTGACTATTGGCTAGAGGCCCCAAGATCAATGCATATTCTCCAGCATTGTCCACAGAGTAAGAAGGCATCAGCTAATGGAGGCCATCAGGTGAGTTAACGTACTTTCACGCTTTGAACTACATGAAGCCCTAAATGGAAGTGCCGTGTGGAAAGAAATTTGACAACACCTATGATGAAACCATGCCAAAGAATTATTCTATCCTGAATCTATGGTGAGTGTTGCGATACAAAGGAATATAATGGGTGAACATGACCCTTTGTTATATTTGTTTACAATTCTGTTTATAATAACTGTGGTACACACTACGACTAAATATAAAATAGGCTAGACCAGGGTCATGCAAATATATACAGTGGGGAGAACAAGTATTTGATACACTGTCAATTTTGCAGGTGTTCCCACTTACAAAGCATGTAGAAGTCTGTAATTTTTATCATAGGTACTCTTCAACAGTGAGTGAATCTAAAACACAATTTACAGAAAATCATTGTATGATTTTTAAGTCATTAATTTGCATTTTATTGCATTGCATATACTCAAATACTTGTTCTCCCCACTGTACATGCAAGTCCATTTTTGTACAGTGATACATCTTGATGTTTTGGCTCTACTTCAGCAAATTGCATTTGGGCTGTATATAGTACATGACCCTCAACAAAAGCATAATCTGTCATATAATTCACAATCAATGATGGCTGTAAAACAATTAAAACACATCTATAATAATATTGCCCAACACTATTAAGGAATTAAAGATGACCTAACCAAAGTTAAGGGTATTTTAGTCTTACCTTCCCAAAAGCAGATGCTCCAGCACAAATATGAGTGAAGTTGAACTGCTTCTGTGTTGCCAAAATAAGGGGAGTCAACTCCTCTGTGGAAAGGCATACATATTTACATTAACACCAAATGCAAATATAACAAAAAAGCAAAATAAATATGTATAAAACACTTTTGTGAATCTGTAGGTCTGTATCTGCTTCACACAGGGATACCTGGCAGAGAGCCTTTGTAAGCATCATTTTGAGCTATTAGAACGGTCTTCACACCAAGGACTTTGCTGATTTCCTGTGCAACCTAAAGATATGATCAACATAAAGCAAATCAATCCCTTTGAGAAACAGCCATTGTTTAGGATATCTTCCATCCTCAACAGGTGATTTGTCTGAACTAAGGACTTAAACATACCTTTGTACAGTCTGTTCCAGCAACCAAACAGGACACATCTCCGCCTAGCTTCTTTGCAGCAGTGATAGCATTTAGTGTAATAGGTGTCAGCTTGTCATTGTTGTGCTCTGCAATCACCAAGGTGCTTTGAAACCGCTGGAGGAGACCAGACTTAAGAGGGAAAATATATATTTGTAAATAAATAGAGACATACAAAATAAACAGGAGTTTTGCCACTGATCAACCCAAAGAAAGTCCCTAAAGTTAAAAATCTAATCTGCAAAGTGTTCTAAATCAATTTCTAATTTTCCCCAACAGTTGGGACGCTGTGTAAAACGTAAAGAAAAACAGAATGCAATGATGTGTAAATCATTTAAAACTTATATTCAACAGAAAATAATACAAAGATAACATATCAAATGTTGAAACAGAGATGTTATTGTTTACTGCTAAATACATGCTCACTTTATATTTAATGGCAGCAACACGTTTCAAAAAAGTTGGGACAGAAAGGCAACAAAAGACTGGAAAGGCAACAAAAGACTGGAAATTAGGTCAATCGGCAACAGGTCAGTAACATGATTGGGCATTAAAAGATCATTCCAGAGAGGGTGGGCCTGTCAGAAGTGAGGATGGGGAGGGGTTCATCACTCTGTGAAAGACTGCAGGCAAATAGTGCAACAATTGAAGAATAACATATCACAATCAAAAATTGCAAAGAGTTTGGGGATCTCATCACCTATTGGTACACGATATCATTAAAAGATTCAGAGAATCTGGAGTAATCGCTGTACGCAATGGGCTAATAATTGTGTACATCGCAGCATCCACCAACGCAAGTTAAAACTCTACCATGCAAAGAAGAAACCATACATAACATCCACAAATCACTAGCTCCTTCTCTATGCCCAAGCTCATTTTAGAAGGCAATGTGGAAAATTGTGATCTGACAAATCAAAATGTAAGATTATTTTTGGGGATCTTGGACACCACATCCTCCAGGGAACATCTGGATTGTTGTCAGCGCACATTAGTGCCCATGGCATGGGTGACTTGCTCTTCTGTGAAGGCACCAAAAATATTTGGTGCATTACGAAATGACAAATACAGCAAAGGAGACCTTGAACTCTTGAGCAGCTAAAATCCTACAACAAGCAGGAAGGGGACCACATTCCACTTTCAACACTACAGCAATTGGTCTCCTCAGTTCCCAAACACAGAGTTTTGTTAAAAGAGGTGCCCCAACTTTTTTGACATGTGTTGGTGGGCATCAAATTAAAAATGGGCTAGGATTTTTCCAAAAACAGAATTTCTCAGTTTCAACATTTTATATATTATCTTTGTACTATTTTCAATTAAATAAAGGAAGAAAATTATTTGCACATCATTGCATTCTGTTTTTATTTGCATTTGACGCAGCATCCCAACTCTTTTGGGAATGGAGTTGTATTAAAAATACTGATTGCATAAGTACTCTCCTCCTTTGCTATGACACACCTGAATGAGCTGTGTACCATGATTTCAAGGTAAATGGTGCTTTGACAAAGTGGGCTATATGTCGGTGGGGTTACTTTTTTGGGGGGCATTATTTAGTCATTTTTTTTGTTAATCTATATATAAATGTATTTAATCCTTTCGTATGGATTTCATATTTTTAATTATTGTAATGGTCTTCTAATTCAATTTCTTCAGTTTTGGGTTTGAAAGACAACTGTTAATAGATATATAATATAATAGAGATAAAGAAAAAAAGAGATATCCAATGTTTTTCTTTGTTGGTCTCTAGGCAGCTCAGTCAACTAGTACTGGCTAGAGCTAGGCCTTCAATATCTGGACAAAAGGCAGCTGCCATTCAACTGTATTAGGGCAAGTACTTTGGAATGACAGTAATAATCAACCAATCACCTCCAATGGATGGGACTGTTTTGTCAGGGGCAAATTACACAATTACGCCTTCTAGAAGGCTCACAGACACATCTCTAACAAAGCTAGCAGTTCCCTTATTTGGTATTCGTGTATGCTTAAGGTACGGACTGCAGCATTCAACTCCGGCAGCAAGGAAAATAAGAAATCCCGGTAATAAAAACTGCAAAAAGCCAATAGAGTCAAAGTAGAATCTCTCTACCACGACTCCAATGCCAGGAACATGTGGAGTGGTCTGAGAACCATCACTGACTATAAAGGCTATTCAGGCGTTGCGGGGGAAGTGTCAGGTTCTCTCCCAGAGGAACTGAACTCTTTCTAGGCTTGCTTTGAGAACATCATGCCTGGCATGGACACTCAAATAGACCAGGATGGCTGCCCTTTACAACCAGGGCAGACGTTTGCAAAGCCCTAAAAAGGATTAACACCCGCAAGGCTCCTGTACCAGACAACATCTCAAGCCGTGTTCTCAAGGTCTGTGCTGACAAACTGGCTGATGTCTTTACTGATATCTTCAACCTATCGCTACATCAGTCAGTGGTCCCCACCTGCTTCAAAAAGTCCATCATTGTTCCTGTGCCAAAAAAGCAAAAAGTCCTCTGCATGAATGACTACCGCCCTATAGCACTCACACCAATCATCATGAAGTGCTTTGAGCGGCTAGTTAAAACTCACATCACAGACTCCATGCCTGTAACAGTTTGCTTATAGACATAACAGATCTACAGAGGATGCCATTGCTCGGACCCTCCACTCCACACTCTCTCATCTGGACAAGAGGAACACATGTTGCTGTTCATTGACTATAGCTCAGCCTTCAAAACCATTGTGTCCCACAAGCTAGCAGTGAAGCTCAGGGATCTGGGTCTCGACCCCTCTATGTGCAGATGGATCCTGAACTTCCTGGCGGGCAGACCCCAGGTGTTGCGGATGGGCAACACCACCTCCTCCTCACTGACTCTTAGTACTGGTTCCCCCCAGGGCTGTGTGCTGAGCCCCCTCCTGTACTCTCTCTTCACCCACGACTGCCTGGCAACCCACGTCTCCAACACCATCATTAAATCTGCTGACGACACCACCATCAGAGCCATCATAGGTCTCTGACAACAACGAGTCAGCCTATAGAGACAAAGTAAGGTCACTGACTTTGTGGTGTCAGGATAATAACCTCCAGCTCAATATCAGCAAAACAAAGGAGATGATTGTTGATCACAGGAAGCAGCGGCGGGGAGACCATGCCCCCATACACATCAATGGGTCTGCAGTAGAGAGTTCACAACATCCGGTTCCTTGGTGTCAACATCGGCAATGACTTGACCTGGTCTCATCACTCTAACATCTTAGTGAAGGAGGCCAGGAAACGGCTCTTCTTCCTATGCCGATTAAAGAGATTTGGCATGAATTCCAGGATACTCTCCAACTTCTAAAGATGCACTATCGAGAGTATCCTGACCGGCTGTATCCTGACCATAAAGCACCTCAAAGGGTGATTAGAACAGCAGAGCGCATCACAAGGTCTGGCCTGCCATCCCTGCAGGATCTCTACACAGAGAGGAGGAGGAGCAAACAAATCATTACAGATCCCAGCCTCCCATGCCATGGACTGTTTACCAAGCTGCCGTCAAGCAGAAGGTACAGGAGTATTCTGTCCAAAACTAACAGGCTACGGGAGTTTTTTTCCTCCGCCCCATGCACACCTGTCACTTTATATCATGCTCAATTGCCAATCACTTCACAAACACCTGTCACTTTAACATTGCACAACTGTTGTACAGTAATTATTATTGATGCATGTTTTGTATAGTGTTACTATTGATAGTTTGTTTTATCTTCTTTATATATTAGAATTACTTTTAACTGCACTATCAGGAGTAGGAAAACCAAGTATTCCATTGCCATAACTTGTTATTGCAAATGACAAATAAACCTTTTGAAATGTTTAACATTAGCGCTGGCTTCAGCAGGCATTATCAAGGATTATGTTGGCAAACTTGTTAACTCTGCTGGGTAATTACCTTACAAATACAAATGTTTGTTTTGTCATGACTGGGTCTTCCTCATTTATATCCAGTAAACAGGATAATGCTTTTTAATTTTTCTGTTGATCTTTTTGCTAACAGACTGGTTAGTTTTATAAAATATGCCTAACCTTGATGGAGTGTATGTGCTCACTGTCACATCATTTGTGATGGGACATATCCAAGTTGGATATGTTAGCACAGGCACTAAGTTGTTTATGTTAGCTTGGTTGGTACACAGGTCTGGGTGTTGCAATCAAATTGACCTGGTAAGGTACTCTTTCCTTTCAACCCAAAGCACAGGCTGGAGTATATGACCGAAGTTAAACAGTCGGTACAGTACTCCCACTAATCACTCACTTAGCACTCCCCTCTGGGTGCAACATTGACTCTCCTGTGAATGTTCCTCCCAGAGGTTTCAGATATGTACTTTTAAAATATATACTTTATGTACAGTATTTTGTAAGTCTATAATTGTGTTTGTCAATCCTGTTTTAGGAAGTGTAACCCAATTTACAACATAAGTCCCCTCTGCAAAATATAATTACATTTGTTTCAAAACAAGCCCTATCTATGTCCGAGAATACAGCGAATCAGCCCTTTGTAGAGTAAAGGTAAGTTAGAGGTCATGCCCAAAAATCTAGCCAAGGTAACTGCAAAAGAAACTGTTTTAATTTCAGCATGAAATGGGAAACAAAAAGAAAACATTAAAGATTGTCTTCATAATATTTGTTTTACAGGAGATCTGTAAAATGATTGCCTCAAAAACATATCTATAATATTTGTTTTGTAACCGACTCTTGTTTACTCTTGTTTTAGCTAACAGCTAACTAGCAAACCTTTTAGGTAGCTAGATATAATGGTCTGGAAAATTATTTTAGCAGTGCAAATATGATTACATGTTCAAACTGTGGCAATCTACATTTTCAAATAAACACTCAATGCCATATTTACGTTATCCTTGGTTTAAACAACGCATAATATTAAACTACAGTGCAGTGGGTAGCTAGCTAGCATCGTCGTTAACCTATGGCTACACCTTATATTTATGCTTAATGTAATGTATGCATTTGCCACATTGCAAATAAATAGTTAGCTACTTGACTTAGTAATCTAATGTAATAATATGTGTCTATAACGTAGGCTACTTACCAGTTGTTTGAAATACGTTTTATTGATAGCTCTGTACATATTTGACTAGTCTTTCATGCTCTCCACTCCAAAGAACCCAGACAGCGGTAGAATGTCATCGCGAGACAAAACGCTGTTTGGTACAGAGAATGACGGGAGACTTAATATAATTCAGAATATAGTTCTGAAACGTTAGCATTTAATTCCTCGGTTTTGCTTTGACATTCCTATGGAACAAATGCATATGAATTAAATTTGGTTTTGTGATTTAGTCCAATTCGGAGCTGCTAGAGTACTACTGACATACCAAGTTGTGGTACGTATATTTGTGTTTTGGAATGTGTCTTAAATAGCTCAGCTATTTCAGAAATCAGGAAATGCCTCCATAAACAATAATGTGACAGAGAAGGCTACAAAGAGAGCCAAAGATAATTACAGACACCTGGCTGTGGTGATGTAAAATTCTAAAAAAAGACCACTAGGTGTCGTACCATCAGATAGAAGTATATACTACACGACAGCGCAGAACGTACAGTATATAATTTTTATATACTGAATGTCTTTGACATTCTATCTTTATCCAGATTTTTCAGGGTGTCAGAACTCACAGGACATCCATGTATTGTTGCACTTAGCATAATTGCCACAGGGATAGTTTCTATCTCACAGAAGCGTCAGGAGCGTTTGTTTGGGACCTGTGTTTAGGTTTCATTGCAACTGACTATTTTACTAAGATTGGGGCCTCTTCTGTAATCAGTTAAGGGAACCATGAATTATTGGCTTAGCACTGGGTCAGATTAGAGAATGCTAGTGTTTCATCACAATTTTCTTTAACATGAATACAACAATCAACAACTAATTAGTTTATATTCAGTGCAAATCCGAACTAAATAAATAAAGTAAATATTGTCAGTGTACCTGAAACAAAGAAAGATCTTGGAGAGGTAAGGGTTCATGATGATGAGATCCACCTCAGATTAGCCCACATGCATTGTTCAACACAAAAGGGGATCCTGTTGCAACTCCATTGATTTGCAGTGTCCGTTTCGAAGGAAAAGTAGTTGAGTTTGAGAAATTTAGAGAGATTATTTCACTGATTCACAGGGTGGGGGTGTTTCTCAGCTCCATTACTGTGGGTAGTACGTTTGAGTGGCTCTGGAAGACAGAATACAGGGCCGCTGGATCTGTTCTTGGATTTGTGCATGCATTATTGTATCATAGGTAACATAGAAAACCTGTATGACAGGGAATTTGTAGTGTAAGTAGTCAAATGTATGCTTGGAGATCCAGGTTTGGTCGAGTGCCCATGTCAGATAGTACTTCTTTTGTCGGAAAGTCAGGTGTAGGGACAGTTCTGAGTTTTCTATAGAAAAAGCCTTTAGCTGCCTTATAGTCAAATAGATTCTGCACCAACATTAACGCATGTTTCAACAGACAAGGTTTCTACAGTACTTCAAGATCTACCCAGATGGTTTCATCATGAATGTCCTTATGGGAATTGTGATGCAAATTGCAGCCAGTAGAAACCATAGATCTCTTAGACGTCAATTTGGTTTAGCCTAATTAATTTTACATATCCATGTGAGTTTATTAATATTATGGGTAAGGCCATTTTTTTGCACAATGGTTTCCAATATCCCCATGTGTCCTTAAATAGGGAACACAATTCAAGCGACTTGAACGCGACCATTCAAAAACATTTATTTATCATTTGCTTTGACAGTTTATACAAATGTTTCCCTTGTGAGTAAAGCCCTTCAAATTTAATTTAAGCTAATTGAGAAATGGTACATTCAGAACTTGGAAAATCCGAAAATAACGATGTCAGTCGTGACGTCACAACTGTGTTCTTCAAGGCGGGACATAGCAGCTCAACTATCCTGTTTTTTCCTTGAGAAATGTGTATATGTATATACAGTGGATATAAAAAGTCTACACACCCATGTTAAAATGCCAGGTTTTTTTAATGTAAAATAATGAGACAAGATAAGTCATGTCTGAACTTTTTCCACTTTTAATGTGACCTATAATGTGAACAATTCAATTGAAAAACAAACTGAAATCTTCAAGGGGGAAAAATAAAAACCTTACAATAACCTGGTTGCATAAGTGTGCACACCCTCTCATAACTGGGGATGTGGCTGTGTTCAGAATTAACCAATCACATTCAGATTCATGTTAAATAGAAGTCATTACACACCTGCCATAATTTAAAGTGACTCTAATTAATCACAAATAAAGTTCAGGTATTCTAGTAGGATTTTCCTGACATTTTCTTTGCTGCATCTCAGAGAAAAAGCCATGGTCCGCAGAGAGCTTCCAAATATTCAGAGGGATCTCATTGTTGAAAGATATCAGTCAGGAGAAGGGTACAAAATAATTTCCAAAACATTAAATATACCATGCAACACAGTGAAGACAGTCATCATCAAATGGAGAAAAAAATGACACAACAGAGACATAACCAAGAACTGGTTGTCCATCATTTCGAGCACTGTGATGTCGCCCGGTATGGCGCAGCCGGGGCCCCACCCTGGAGCCAGGCCCGGGGTTGGGGCTCGTATGCGAGCGCCTGGTGGCCGGGCCTTTCCCCATGGGGCCCGGCCGGGATCAGCCTGAACGAGCGACGTGGAGGGACCATAAGGGGTCGGTGCGGAGAGGATCGGGCAGCAGTCGAAGGCGGGGGACAACCCGATCCCTGGACACGGAAACTAGCTCTAGGGACGTGGAACGTCACCTCGCTGGCGGGGAAGGAGCCTGAGATTGTGCGTGAGGTTGAGAGGTTCCAACTAGAGATAGTCGGGATCACCTCTACACACGGCTTGGGCTCTGGAACCACACTCCTTGAGAGAGGATGGACTCTTTACCACTCTGGAGTTGCCCATGGTGAGAGGAGGCGGGCTGGTGTGGGTTTGCTTATAGCTCCCCAGCTCTGCCGCCATGTGTTGGAGTTTACCCCGTTGAACGAGAGGGTCGTTTCCCTGCGCCTACGGGTCGGGGATAGGTCTCTCACTGTTGTTTGTGCCTACGGGCCGAACGGCAGTGCAGAGTACCCGACCTTCTTGGAGTCTCTGGGAGGGGTGCTGGAAAGTGCTCCGACTGGGGACTCTATTGTTCTACTGGAGGACTTCAACGCCTACGTGGGCAACGACAGTGACACCTGGAGGGGCGTGATTGGGAGGAACGGCCCCCCTGATCTGAACCCGAGCGGTATCTGTGGGGTGATCTGAAGAGGGCTGTGCACAGGAGATGTCCTCCTAATCTGACAGATTTGGAGCTCTTTTGCCAAGATGAGTGGGCAAATATTGCCATGTCAAAATGTGCCATGCTAATAGACTCATACCCAAAAAGACTGAGTCTTGTAATAAAATCAAAAGGTGCTTCAACAAAGTATTAGTTTAAGGGTGTGCACACTTATGCAACCAGATTATTGTGAGTTATTCAATATTTATTTTTCCCCCTCAATGATTTCAGTTTGTTTGTCAATTGAATTGTTCACGTTATAGGTCACATTAAAGGTGGAAATAGTTCTGACATGATTTGTCTTTGTCTCATTCTTTTACATCACAAGAACCTGGCATTTTAACAGGGGTGTGTAGACTTTCTATATCCACTTTATATGTATGTATGTGTGGGTATATATATATATATATATATATATATATATATATATATATATATATATATACATATATTTCTCACTGTAATGTATGAAACTTGAAATAGTTCATTTGAGCACATGCCTGTGACATTTGTATATTTGACTTTGTAAAGGTTATATTTTTGTTCAATAAAAGAAAAAGTAGGTGCACAACTTCATGTCATTTCTAGGTTTTAAGTAGGTGTGTGTGAAAATTCCTTTTTCAATAGAGAATCTCAGTCATTATGTAACATTTTCTGTGAATGTATTGTAATTTCGAACTTCTGGGATTATTTTGGTAGGCTAGTGGTATATTTGTTGACCACGTTTGTATACACCTTCAAAGAAAAATACTTGTTTTTTTATTTTATTTGAACTACAAAGACTATAAACTACGTTTTATGCCATGATCCTAATGAGCAATTTTTACATAAACAAGTGTTGAATCTTGAAGATGCCTAGATGTCACACATTCATATATGCATTTCTAAGCTTAATGAATGTCCTCCAAAGTTAACCCTCCAAAATATAATATAAATAGACTTAATTTCAGTTTAAATGTATCAGTGATTAATGTGTTACGTCATCTTTTTTGCATATTCATGTAATGACGTATGATGGTGGTTAACTTCATTGGAATGTTGCCTGTAATATGTGTATTGCCAATAAAACAATAATTTTGAAATTAATTTGGAGCTCTACAATTTTTCCGACTTTTGTGGTGACCTTTTTTTTCTGGAAGGGTCGGAGATTGCTGAGGTCCAAGCTCAGTGTTCAGCGTTGTTTAGAATAGCCTACGGAGTCCGACGGATGCGTTTACTTAAACTGAAGACAAGTGGCCAACTCGGTAATTCACTTTGCAAAAGCAGGGCTTCGCTAAGAATCGCGACAAAAATTGCCTAACTAGAAATTCGACCACCAAATATTTCCATTATAGTTAAGGTTGTCAGAAACATGTTTTATGTTTACCTTACTTCACAACAGGTAATGATAGTGGACAAGACCGAGCATTAAATTATACTGCGTTAACCAGGAAGAGATATAAGCCCCCTTGTAACGATTCGTTGCCTAGCCCTAGGCCTTAGACCAAATATTCTATGGTTAAATTTTCCACCAAGGCTCAGTGTTATCTTAGATTATTTAGTGTATGATTGCTGTGTTAGAATAGCTATGCATTGTAATACTGAAATATACAGGGAAGCCAAGTAGTCAGAAGCGTTGGACCAGTAATAAACGAAAGGTTTCTGTTTCTAATCTCTGAGCCGACAGGGTAAAAAACGTGTTTTCATTCCCATAAATCAGACAGTTAACCCTAATTGCTCTCAGATGGTTGCTGTAAATATGACCTTGTTCTATACGTATAGGCCCTACCTGTGAAAAAATACGGCAGTCCCAGAGGTAACTGTCTGTGCGTAATTCGTAGGGAATTCTAAAGCACAGACGTGTAAAGAAATACGATTAGTGGACATTATTAAAACAATTGTTATAATAATAACTATCATTAATATACTGCCCAAAATGTTTTTTGTTTAGCTTTGCCGTTTGTAAACAATATATACTATTTAATTTGATTCCCTAGGCTATATTAACTCCTTGTTGTCATAGGCTTGCCTATATGCTCATGAATAATTTGCGATAGTATAAAGAATTTAGACCATTAATGTTAAGATAATGCTTGGTAACCGTTTCCTTATGGTTGTTCTATCAATTCTAGTGTAAGTATTTTGGTGAATAAACATATTTTGTATTTCTTTTGATTGAAACGCAAAAATGCATCTGGGGTCGGTAGATTGAGCTTCAGGATATGGTTGGAGTTTCCACAGGACTTACACAAACAATCCGATGACAGTTATTTAGACTTAATTCATACATTTATAGCACATGAAACGAACTCTGAAGAGTAAATATTTTCTAAAGATGTCTTCGTTTATATTAGCTATTCAGACACTACTATTGAAATTGTATTCATTATACAAATATTGCAGAATGAGACATTTACAAATCGTAAATCAGAGTAGCCTAACTAAGAACTGTAACATCAAAATAGCTTCATCATCTATTATTATAAATGTATTATTTGCTTACTATATAAATAACTTGGGTGTTATTCCAAACTTAAAGTGGTCCTTTCTGCTGCGAAAGGAACTTTTTGTGTACTCTGCCAGCAGAGGGCTCTCTCAGAACTCTCCCATTGATTCTCGATATTTCAATATTATCTTACCTTTAAAACTGAAGGGTTCAATATGATTTTGCGATGCATATTTTACAGTGTTGTAGGTTATTGTCATTGGGAAAGGGTTTTTACACAAACAAGACTGTTAAAATACAAAAAAAAGATATAAATAATATTGGTCGCAATAGCCTATAGGCCTAATCATTATCACAATCATAGGCAAGAAAAGTGCAGAAATATAATCTTTTTTTTTTTTTAATCACTAAACATAATGTGTTCATTTCATAATTTGTTCAGAATATAAAACGTTTCAGTTGGAATATTTTGTTAGCATTTTCAAAACTTTAGTGATGCAAGAGTAAGAATAAATCAAAATGTAGGCAAATGGTTAATGCTTTTTAAACCATAAATTAAAAGTTGACTAGGACTAAATAAAAATAAAAGCGATGGAGGAGATCGAGCTATCTTGATCTATTGTTAAAATATTTTGCATGCCCCATCCCCAAACGCAGAGGTCCAGGTTTCTGTGACGTCACTCTGCGCGTGGGACACTACTCTTCTCTTCCCAACTCTCACTCCGTGAATAGAAGTTATCAGTCAGCCAGGGACGGGACGGGGTAGTCTCCCACTCGATTTTTTTTCCATCCATCGGCCTGTTCTATCCCTCCTGTATGGTGGATATTATATTCAATTCTTCTTTCTTGGGTGATATGGGGGATCATTCCAAAAGTAAGTAAAGATCTGTCTTTGACCCAGGCTAATTTTTTTATTATTTTTTGGGTTAACAATATTGCTGTTGTTAAACTGTACAAGCTGAAGCTTATTGCCTGAGTATTCTTATAAAGATCCAGTGAATCGAAAGTAAGGCCTTCATCGTGTTTTTTTGCGTTTGTCAATTTTGGTAATAACTGATCAACTAAATGATTATGTAAATACATGTAAGTATATGATTATGGTTATTTTTAATGACCACGGTCCTTCATTCTGGATATGACAAGGATAACAACAGGACAAGCCACGAGTTCATGCTGCATTGATTCAAATTGATATAATTTAACAGAACACATGCGGAGATGCTAGCTCGTTTTACTCCGGATTGCTTGCGTGTTCGTAGTGGGTGCAATAACGTATTGTGCGTTCCACAGAGAAGTCTGGAATTGCAATGTGTGTGGGCTGTGGGAGTCAGATCCACGACCAGTACATCCTGCGGGTCGCCCCAGACCTTGAGTGGCATGCTGCGTGTCTGAAGTGCGCGGAATGCAATCAGTACCTGGATGAGACGTGCACTTGCTTCGTCCGAGATGGCAAGACATACTGCAAAAGAGATTATGTAAGGTAGGAGTTGACTAACTTTCCCCACTAACGTGATTTCAGAGCTTTGGAATTTCAAAAGGCCCGAACTTTGAAAAAATAATAGGCTGACTCAAGAAAGTGTAAAAGTGTATAAATTATTACTGCTAGTTGACATTTATGAAGAAAATAAATAGATTAATAAATGTATATAATTAGGTATACGCACTAATCCGGAGCGAATTAAATTAGAGTTCATATACGTTGTCATTATTTTTCGTCCACTCCATGTGAACCGACCATAGCCTACGACCCTGGCGTTGCAAGCACCTAGAGTATGAGCTTCAAGGGACCCCTACCGCACCCACAAGAGAGACAATTGCAAAGTCAATGTTTCTCGTTCATATTGTATAACAAATAGGACAGGCTTTGTAGCTTTGTATGCAGTTCAGTCCTTCATCTGAATAATGTGCATGTCTTGCAATGATTTGAGCCTATAATGCTTCATGTATGGAGAAAATAATATTCAATGTGAATACCAACACCGCATTAATGTTTTTTTCTAATGTTTTTATCTATGAATGAGGCGACCTTTTTGTCTACTGTATAGAAAAATGTATAATGACGTTTTGAGATTACTATATGTTCCTATGTCCTTTTCAGATTATTTGGGATTAAATGTGCAAAATGTAACATTGGCTTCTGCAGCAGCGATCTGGTTATGAGAGCTCGTGACAACGTGTACCACATGGAGTGTTTTAGGTGCTCGGTGTGCCGCAGGCATCTCCTGCCCGGAGATGAGTTCTCTCTGCAGGACGAAGAGCTTCTGTGTCAGGCTGATCACAGTTTACTGATGGAACGGGCCTCAACAGGAAGCCCTCTCAGTCCGGGAAATATTCACTCAAGGTCTCTTCATATTGCGGGTCAGTAAGTAATAAAAACAAGAGAGTAGTATTATTGACAACGCAAGGCTTGTAACAACAAAAAGGATATAACTTAATAAATACTACAATAAAGATTACAATAGTAACAAACACACATTTTAATCGTGGGTTACAAATTTCACTGAGCAGATGTGCAGGCGTTTTAGTGAATTACATTGTTTTCATTGGAAAACACAACATCGGTTAAGGTCTATTATGGGATGCTTTTAATTTATTAGTTATTCTACTAAAATCCATATATGTGTACCTATTTGGGTATCCTCAAATGGTCGATAGGCTATATCTTTACTGAAAGTTTAGAGATCGTAGATAATAGAAAAAGATAATTAATTATCACAGTCGAAACAGGGTATACTGTAGCCTAATTCTTCAGAAGAAAATGAACGTGATATGGGAAATAGTTTAAACTTTGATATTCAGAAAAACGTTTGAGTTATTATCTCAAGAGATATGTTGTAGTTGTGTATAATGAATATTTGAAAAACATCGTAAGCTATTCTCACGGAATTAAGACATTGCCTACTGTTACCACCCTTTTAGAGATGTAAGGACATTAGCAGAGTAGGCTTGCGGTATCATCCGTTATTTGCTTTGCGATAAATTACTAGATTGGAGTGAGCGAGGGGAAATATCACTTTGAAAAGATTTTCCTTCTGAATATTTGTTTCACAGATCCAGTGTCCGTCCGACAGCCTCCTCTTCGGAACCATGTTCACAAGCAATCTGAGAAGACCACTCGGGTGCGAACGGTACTGAACGAGAAGCAGCTCCATACCCTTCGGACCTGTTACAATGCTAACCCGAGACCAGACGCACTTATGAAAGAACAGTTGGTAGAGATGACTGGACTTAGCCCAAGGGTCATTAGAGTGTGGTTCCAGAACAAACGTTGTAAAGACAAGAAGAGATCTATACTCATGAAGCAACTTCAACAGCAGCACCACAGCGACAAAACCGTAAGTTCATTGAGACTTGTGTGGGCTAAAACAATACCATGCAACATGTATAGGCCTGTTTTATTTCAAAAATAGAGGGGTCATTTCATCTGTGGTGCCAACGTTATTAACGCAATGCATGCATATTGCATTTCGAATGTTGACTACCAGAGGGTTGTGACGTTCTTTGTGTTGACATGTTTTCTTTGTAGAATCTTCAGGGGCTGACAGGTACGCCTCTGGTGGCAGGGAGTCCAATTCGACACGACAACACGGTCCAAGGGAACCCAGTGGAGGTGCAGACTTACCAGCCCCCCTGGAAAGCCCTGAGCGAGTTCGCTTTGCAGAGTGACCTGGACCAGCCCGCCTTCCAGCAGTTGGTAGGCACACAGAGACATATTATGCATTGTCATTCACTAACACCATCGTTTTTAACTTAATACTTTTCCGCTTTAAAATCAATCTCTAATAATTATATAACATAATTCATATTATTTGAATAGGTTTAATACTTGATTTGACTTAATCAAAACCTATTGTAGCCTATATATTAGGCTATGTCACATGTAGGCAACTCTGGTCCAGGAGTACCGCAGGCGCTTCATGTTTTTTATTTGTGGAATTTAGGCTGAACTGATCAATTACTTCCGCTGGTCTGGTGTGACATCTGAACAAGAAGTAGCCTACCTGCGGCACTCGAGGAACAGGTGCAAAGCTCTGGGCTATGCAATAGACCTAGGGCCTTTTGCAATATTGGGACAAATTATATCGCTTATTAAACACCTGTTTACACCGCAGGTGTCTTTTTCTGAATCGGGCTCCATGGGTAACTCATCCGGCAGTGATGTGACCTCCTTATCATCGCAGTTGCCGGACACCCCAAACAGCATGGTACCGAGTCCAGTGGACACGTGAGACGGCACAACATTGGCCTCGAACCCCATGCATGCGCCCGAGTGTCCAACATCAGGACTGACCAGCGTACCAGCTTTGAAAGGGAAAGGATTTCATGAACAATATCGTCGGATTTGTGGATACAGCCATTTGTTCATGGATGGACCTGCACTGTTCACGATCGGAAGATTTTTTTTCAGCCAGTGAATTTCTTGCGGCGAGAGACAGTAACAGAAACAGAGGCCGAGGCCGAGCCTCGGATCCATATAGCCTGTGCTTGCACATAGGACTACGTGAGGATTATACAAACATTCAACGTTATGAGCCACTGAAATGTAAAGAACAAATTATAACATGATACATAGTGGCATGGCAATTTTTTATAGTTTCATCTTTCATGTAGCTGAACGTTTCCTATGCCGGGTTGGGACTATATGGAGCCCCATGTCTCTTTAGAAGCGCATGATTTCAAGGTATTATTTAATATCAAGTCTTGTCAAATATTGTAATTAAGTGGATGGGATACAAATTGTTTTAGCTTGTCATGAAAAAATTGGCTTAACTTATTGTTATTTATTGGAAGGAAAGACAGGCTATCTTAATAAACCCATACTAATAGTAATGTCTAATGAACTATGTATGCAAAACCTCATAGGTGCCGTAATTTATAAACATATTCACACGAATTTCAATAGACTAAACAAATCACTCCAACTGCGATTTCAGCACTTCAGTGGATTAACGTTGGCATAGCATAGCCAAAGCCAATTAAGAATTAATTAAAAGTAGCTTGTTAAATGCAAAATGTGTATGTCGAATACAGACTATCTCTCGTTGATTTAAAAATAAATCACGTTCAGAAAATCGGATAGTTTAATAAAATGGATGTAGGACAAATGTCTATGGGCTAGAGGCCTATATCCTACTAAAATGCACAATATAGGAATAAAGTAAAATAATCATGAACAGTCAGTCTACGATATTTATAAAGTTTGTCATTTATTGGTAATTGGTATTCATACATGAATTTGCGATGTCATCATTCCAGCTTCACTTGATAAGTCAAGTCTAGACAGATGACTGGTCTCGGCGGCTCCTTATCTTCACTTGGCATCATCTGCAAACGATACATTGAATGGAGCCACAACAAACCCACCTCTGTCGCTTTTGAGTCAGCGCTGAAGGGGACTCCCTCTGCGAACGCCGTGCTTGTCTTGAGTTTATTTTGATTTTGGGAATAGCCGCTGGACACTGAGTGCAGGTCAAGCTAGTAGGCTACTAACATTATACATTAGGTCCGTGTTGCCGTGGTTGAGTTTTATTACTGGAAGATGCAAAATGTGCCGTGGTGATCTCCCTTCATGACCAGGAATTTTGCACTCCATCCTGCGGTATCAAAAGCCAGTAACTATACATACAATGCAACCTAGGTTTTTGCTATAACTATATCACTTAATAGTTCTTGCAATATTTCATATTCATAATCACAAATTCTTAAACATTTTGAAAATAAATCATAGCCTGAGATGTAGCCATACTTCAAACGAATTCCTCTCTAAAAGTTACTGGCCAATTTCCTAATTAACGTTTGAACTGTTCTGCATAATGTAACATTCCAGCAAGTAGTCACACAGATATTATTTGAATGCACATTATAGGCACAGTTGTATTAATTTATGTTACTACATTTACATCCATTAAAAACGGCAAAACCTAACTACCCATTTATCAGATAATGACATAGATAGATAATAGCCATCTAAATAGCTATATGTGATACACATAATTAGCCCAAATGAAAGCATCGTTAATGCATTGTTGCTCCACCGACGCGCCCCAAGCGGCAGAAAGAAAAAATGAGCAGTATTTCTTTTCTGCGGCATTCGGAGACCTTACTGATCACAAATGATTGGAATCTAATTGACATATTTTCAATACTTACATCATCCATGGTCCTAAACTCTGGTTTTACATTATTTAATATGCTGTATAAATCATTAGGCTACTCTTGATCCATAAATACTTGGGAACACAATTTCACACTATTGGTTTCAAAAAGGTTTATTGGATATCTCATTTGTTTCCATTTAAAATCATTTTGGAACCTTTTTTGGTGCGAGTACATGGACACAATATGCATACTTTTCAAGAAAAATTGCTATGCAAAGTGCGTTTTGACGTGAGTGTTAGGTACTGATTTACCCTTCTTCAATTTAAGAGACTTGAAATCAAATTTCAAGGGACGCTTACCACTGAGCACAGGTCATTTCAGCGTAGACATTGTTAATATTTGGTTGAGAGATTGATCAATGAGATTTTAACCTTTATTCATCCACCTGTTTAGACAAAAGTTTTAATTCCTAGTTCATGTTTTCATACACATAAAAGCAATACAATATTCTAATGCATAGGCTTAGTTTTCATTTAAATGAGTTATAAAGTTAAAATGGTAATACAGTATCAGATTTAGCATTTATATACACTTCAATGTATTATCACTGCGCTTTATCTAAAAACCCATCCAAATTACCTGGATTGCAGTTGAGATTACGTTAGCCTACATAGCAGAAACGATCAATTTGAGTTTCTGTGCAAATTAAGAATGTAATAATCGGCCTATATATCCACAATCCTGCCATGTTTACATGACATTTTGGTAACATGCATATTTCCAATGGTACAAAATAGTTACAGAAACTTCAATGTGGACGTCTTACCGAATACATTTGTTCGCAATATAGCCTTAACTTTAGGCCCTTTGTTGTATTACACAAGTCGGCATTATTTAACTGTGTTTGGTTGATAGCAACTAAATATCAGCATTTAAAAATGCTGCCTGACCAATATAATGGCTAACAACTTTTTAAAAAATCTGAGCCTTCATTTTAGCTAATCCTATTTTTTAACTTATTTTTTGTTTTGGTTGGAGATGTGAATACAACATAGTATTCAACTATTTAATGTATTACAAAAGTTATACAACCAAATATACAACCAAATATTATTTTTTTTGCCACTGACTGTCTGGATCTAATAAAAAAAAAAATATATATATATATAAAAGAATATATATATGTGCTCGATTTACATTTCAGTCTCAATCAAAATAATATATGCATTTAAAGTTTGATTTTATTTAGTGATATTTTTTTACTTAGAGTTTTGATTGAGATGGAGAAATTAATCCAACATATCAATTAGGCATTTGTAGTAGACAGTCTGGAAACAAGTTCAGATGAATTCAGTGCAGAATAACCTTCAAAATCTGATATTTGGTAATGTTGACTACCAAACGCAATTCAATATCTTGTTTGTTTACAAATTAAATACAAGTTGGATAAAAATGTCCATCTAAACAAATAAATTATAATAATAAAAAAAAACATGGCAAATGTAATCAAATTAAACAAACTTTAAATGCAGTTCTTTTTTGATGTTTAATACATGAATTGAACACTGATTATTAATTGGAAGATTACATCAAGAAATTAACCAAAACTTGAAACTGTAGGCCAAGGATATTCAACCCTGGTCCTGGGACGCTGAAGCACTTCAGAAATTAGCTTCTACCCAATAGTTACTTGCACTCAGTGGTTTCCCTGGTCTGATAACGTCACTTATTAAAGGGAGCAAAGTGTTTGTCCCTAAATAATAATATTGCATTGATTATATGGTCATGTAGCTCACTTGGTAGAGCACCACACTTACAACACCAGGGCTGTGGTTTTGATTCCCATTTCCCAAGGAAAACAAATATGAACATGTATGCACTGCTTTCACAATAGGAGCATTTGCTAAATGAGTTAAATGTACTGTAAAGGGTATTGGGCTAAAAATTAAGTTCACATTTAATTTGCTCCGTCACAATTACCCTTTTGAATAGCTTTGATAGCAACAATTATTTATTATGAGATCTTTCTGTACTCATTCCAGGAATATCACAGGTAGTCAGGGGGATAACAGCAGATTCACTTCTATGTCAGATATTTTGACCAGGTGGGCAAAACGTCTATGACTACCAGCCACTAGGGGCAATGATAAGCACTACTAGATTTAAACAGATTGGTGGTTTGCTGGGGTGAAGTGAAGCCGCTGACTGCAAAAGGCCATACTTGTAAATACCTGCTAAAACCATTGGTTGGAAATTGGTCTGCAAATAATCACCTTGAAAATGAAAATTAAGAATGAATTTCAATTTATAAGCAGATGTTCAGCCTTTTACACAAACAAATTGCTAGAGTTAATAATAATAATAGCATATATATCATTATATATACATATAATATATAAATGTTGGCGTTTAATATATATTATATATATATATATATATAGCTGATATAAAAGGGTTGGTGATTTCTAGTAATGTAACCCAGTGTTTCTAAAACATCTCCACTGGGACACCCAGACGTTTCACAGCAGCCCTGAACTAGCTCCCCTGTTTCAACTGGGCAACGGCTTGATGAGAATTTGACAAGTGTAATCAGATGTGCCAGCTCTGGAATAGATCAAATACTTGGAACAGTTGCAAGTCCAATTGGTAAGGTCTGAGTACTGTTGATCTCACCTATATTTTCATACAGACCAACATTAGAAGAAAATACTCCACTGTTAAGCATTTCTTGCTAGTCCAATACCATAGTCCAAGCCTAATAGAGAATAGTACTTTGCTATCCTGTCTCTTACCATCCCTACCCAATGGAAAATAAGGACCTCAACCAAAATATTAACATTAGCTTATATCACAGGTGTCAAACTCGTCTCATGAAAGGCAGAGTGTCTGCAGGTATTCGCTCCTACTCTGTGCTTGATTGATTCATCAACTTCAGTAAATAGTACTCCACCTGTTTGTCTAGGTCTTATTTGGCTCCAACTAAAAGGAAAACCCCAAAACCAGCAGACATTAGGCCCTATATGGAATTAATTTGGCACCCCTGGCCAAGATTTTTTAAAGATAAATAACAATTACATTCTTTTTTGTTTATCAGCTAGAACTTAACACACAAAAAAATACAATAATATAAAGTTTCATTGAGAAAAAATTAAAAAAAAATTCTGGCACAATATAAGTCACTCTGGCTAACAGCATCTGCTAAATGGCTCAAATGTAAATATAAAAGTATAAATGAAGGTCAGGGAACACAAATTAAATAGCACAAAGAGTTGTTAATCATCATAAAACATTTTTTATCAATTGGAGCTGTAAAGAAATGAGTGTGGAAAAGGACTTGCGTGTTTTGCCCCAACACACGGTAAAATGGATGGTCTAAGGGGTCAAAAAATATCACATTTGGGGAATTGCAAAATGTGGCTGAATCTTAGGGTCACCAAGTGTCCAGAACTACACTCAACAAGCTGTTTAGACATCCTTAGAGAAAAAAGCCTCTACTCTTTTATCAAAACATAAATGTTAACACCTGGAGTTAGCTACATGTTATTGGAACTTTGACTGGAACCAGGTCCAATGTTTATATGAGAGTAGAAATACATATGTTGTTGGCAATCTCATTGTATTGAATTTTACCTCAAAGGTGAGATGAGTAAATGTTTAAGTACATGGGTAAGCTGACAAACAACAATTACATTTGTATAGCCTTTTTTGCACAACTTCACTAGGGGGTCCAAACTTTCTGGTGGATACTGTACCAAGTGCATAACTATTTTGGAATAGAATATAAACAATAAACTGAATATAAGATATCCAATTGACATGAGGAAAATACACTGTAATGCATTAGTCTACACTACAGGCAAGCTGTAACATAGCATTGCAATACATATTACACTAAACAGGTTTAGAGAACTATTCTATAGTATCCCTTTCATCACACACCTGAGCATCCACTGACTGTCACATCCCTCGGTCCCTGTCCCAGACAATGTATGTCACATCCCTCTGTCCCTCCCCCCTGACACTGACTGTCACATCCCTCTGTCCCTCCCCCATGTCCCTGACTGTCACATCCCTCTGTCCCTCCCACTGACTGTCACATCCCTCTGTCCCTCCCCCCTCCCCCTGACTGTCACATCCCTCTGTCCCTCCCACTGACTGTCACATTCCTCTGTCCCTCCCCCCTGTCCCTGACACTGACTGTCACATCCCTCTGTCCCTCCCCCTGTCCCTGACACTGACTGTCACATCCCTCTGTCCCTCCCCCCTGTCCCTGACTGTCACACCCCTCCGTCCCTCCCACTGACTGTCACATCCCTCTGTCCCTCCCCCCGTCCCTGACACTGACTGTCACATCCCTCTGTCCCTCCCCGTCCCGGACACTGACTGTCACATCCCTCTGTCCCTCCCCCCTGTCCCTGACTGTCACACCCCTCCGTCCCTCCCACTGACTGTCACATCCCTCGGTCCCTCTCCCTGTCCCTGACACTGACTGTCACATCCCTCGGTCCCTCTCCCTGTCCCTGACACTGACTGTCACATCCCTCGGTCCCTGACACTGACTGTCACATCCCTCGGTCCCTGACACTGACTGTCACATCCCTCGGTCCCTGTCCCTGACAGGCAGGCTCAGACTCAATGCTGAATTAAATAAGGCCTTCAGAAAAACTCTGGATATCCTCTCAGCAGTTCAATATCAATTAACGATCCTGCAATACAGAACATGTACATGAACACGTAACATACCTTTGCAATAATTTTGGTGTCAGAGAAATCCTTTTACAAAGAAATCTCTACTGATGTCTTTCTCTTATGATAGTTTTGTAATTTTAGTCCAGCTAACTAGATTAAAAAAAAGTATTTAATCGATTTAGCCATTAAGGTAAGTCAACATTTAAGTGCAAATTACCAACTCTTATAGATTATTCACTATCAAGCCAGCAGATATTATTTACTATTCATATTCTATAGAGCAAAGTCTTATTCACTGTCCTTGGACAGGCAAATGGTAACACATGAAATGGATTTCCAGAGAGATAATTTTTTGCCATAAAATGCTTTTGGGCTATCGGGCAGGACAAATCTCCCTGTACTTTCTGGGAATTATGGCAGTGCTCTGGTGTCTAAATTGATATGCCATTAATAGGTGCCAAATGTGATTGGATACAGTTTAAAGTCCTTATAAGTTAATTGATATTTTGTTTCCAGAAATATAGTAATCATGACAGCCCTAGCATCGTGGTTTCCTCTACCAGTTTTCAAAAAAAGCGAATAGCTAGCCATTTCAGATCAATGCATTAACCCAAGGATTTTAGCAGAGGTTTGTGAGTACGGCCCAAAGCTGATTTTAATCTATATATAGACAGTGATTTTGTTTTAAACCTTCTCAAATTATTAACACTTAGAATTAAGGCCTAACCATAATTTAACTGAATCTTATGTTGTTTGAAAGAACAAATTTAATATGCAAAGTTTTTCTATGTTGAGATTTGTGGTCCAGAAACAGCACTTGGCCAGTAAATTAACAAATTGCTGGTTCTAATCCCTGAGCAGACAGTTAACCTTAACTGCTCCCAGATCATTGCAACTTAATTTGAGATGGTTCCAAGAATTGAAATTAAAAATAAATCTTAAAAGAATTTCTAGCAGTGGATAAACTTCTCGGAAGTTTACAATGGCTAAGCCATAGAATACATTTTCTCTTGGCATATATAGACAGCATGTTGGACTTTTCCATTTCCAATGACCACGGAAAGCCAATCCTAACTATTAGGTTAAATTGCGCTGCTCCAGGTGAGATCAGTGGATTGACGGGACCTGCAAAACGGAGTCTGGTATACAGAATGGTTTATAACCTAGTTCCACACTACTGGCCATCCTAATCACTATTACAAATGACACAATACGCTGTATCTGCAGAAAGTTAGAGGCTAGTGTTAGAAAGTCTGACTGTCAGTTGACGATCAGTAGAAAGTAGGGAAAGTCATTGCGTGAGCTAAACTAGATACAAATCATTGCAGAACAATGAACAGTGCATAATAAATAATTTATTAATGGGATAGAAATGTAAATTATTAAATAAATTATATACTTTTTTAAAGGCTTCACAACAAAATGGAAATAACACAGGAAAACCTTTGTACTTAAACAGGAGAGCTATTTGTTGCAACTCCAAATGTACAGAACAGATCACATACAGGCTATGTAAATTAAATACTTGAGTACAAAACTGCCCAAAAACCTGTAAAATAACTATAGGGTAAAACATTCTGGTTGGGTCAGGTCATTCACATCTTAACCATATATGAAAATAATAAAGTAATTAACAGGAACTACAGTACTATTGAAAAACATGTTACGTGATCTAACCATTATAAGAGTGCTTCTAATTATATCTGCTCTTTTAGAAACAACACAAAAACATACGACTGGGTTGGACAAGGAACAGAATATTGTGCGTGACTCAGGGAAGAATACACATCCAAGTCAAATTCTTGTGCAAATCTCCCATGGACATTGATGAAAGAGTTACGCAAACATCTCATAGGATCCAGCCCTTGAATTCTAGAATTTCAAGTTTTGGTGGGGTAAAATGTCTGACTCTAAAGTTTTTAGTGTGTTTTTTAGTTTGTGTGTGTTACAGGAAAGTGTAAAACTCTAAATTAGTCATCTTGCATCTTCAGAAAGAACTGCAGTGCTGAGTCCCACTGGTCTCTAGGAAAGCGGTTGGAGAGCTCACAGTAATCCAGTGGCTGAGAAACTTTGGATGGGGACAAAGCAAAAGACAATTAGAATCTCTCTGAATGAGAGGCCAGAGGACATTTCCCTGTTAAAGATTTTCATCAACTGACTAATATAGTCCTGCTTAATGTGTATACATTTATGTGTATAACTTCACAGTATAAATAGAACACACACATATATACATATATAATTCAATTGCACATCTGTAAATAATTACTTTACAGTCACCTTTCTTAATGAATATACAGTAAGAGCACTATAGTCTTTCTTATGCAGAATTAAGATAAAAAAGCAAATTATTTAGTTTAATATGAAAGTGAAAAAAAAGGCACTGAAGGGAGTTTACCTCTTTGTTGCATTCTGTTGTCAGGATGATTTTCACTTGAGCCACAGTCCTTGGAGAAATGAAAGAACACATCAGAGTGATGCACAACACTAAGTACAGGGGAGAGGCCAGGCACCATTCTTCTGCAGCAGTGGAACAGTGCATGGTACATCTTATCCAACATATCTCGAAGCGTAACTCATCAGGCTTGACGCTAACCCAAGTCAAAGATAAGTTGAACTTCAATTGTACATTTATGTCTTAATCTTAGTGTGTGACTAAGACACCCATACATTCAGTTTGGAGTCCCTGTCAGTCTCATACTTAGAATATTTTAAAAGTTTCAAAAGCACTAGTATTTGTTTCATGTCAGGCTTTTTAGACAATAAATATTGACAAAGGCCAGGAGGAGAGAATAGATCTTGCCATTGTTTGGCTAAAATGACAATAGCTGGTCCCTCTATAGTCCAAGCTAATCTTAATGTAAATAATAGTAGGATCAGGGCAGTAAAAGGGGAAGTTGTCAGAGGAAGATGAAGGAGACAGCCTATTTACTGGAAGCTAAACCCCTGGCAGGTAAAATCCAGTGAGGAAGCCATAAGTCTGTGTAGGCAATACATATAATTTTTTTTTGAATGAGACAGACATTAAAACAAAAAGACAGACTCAAACAATGTAAGTCAATTTATCGGCAACGTTTGTGTACTTTAACTGAAAATCAAAGTGTCACTAAAACATATTTCTGTGTGTTTCTTTGTATTGTATCTTTTCCTTCGGAGTGTGTTTGTTTGTATTACCTGTATGAAAGTGGCAAGCAGCACACAGCTCATCTCCTGCTGCAGGATAACCTTGTTCTGTGGGTTGTTGTAGCAGGCTGAGATTAGGGAGGGGAAGAGCACTTTGATGAGACGCGGGTGGCTGAAGTACTGGAAGGGCAGCTGACACAGTTTCTGCAGAACGCTGGGTTGGCGGCCAGACTGCACAATCACCTGGAACACACACATCAGGGTTAGTCTTTGGCAGCCCGTCAGCCAGTCCCTCAGTGGCAGCCATATATCCCCGCTCTGCGCCCCCCCCCACACCCCCACCCCTCCCCATAAATCTGCCACTAAAACAACACACAAACACCCATTAGGAGGAGAACTGGAGGGCACAGCCTCCCAACGCACAATTACAGGCTATAAAACAGAATGATGGGATGTTTTGCTCTTCCTTTGTGCTGAAAGTAATTGCCATGCTCATGTAAAATGGGTGCAATGAGAAATATTAATGTGAAATATCTTCATATATCTTCAGCATTCATATAAAAAAAAATATATATGTATGTTGGCTGATTAAAAGAGGTGCTTTCACGTTTCAACTCTGTGAGTGTCACTGAGGTACTAAAGCCGACACTGGTCCATATCCCACAGTGTGCCCTGTTTAGGCTGAGAGGGCATCCACAGTGCAGGGGCGGGGGGTGAGCAGACCTCCACTGTAGCCCGGCCACCGCCACTTTAAGAAATGAGCAATACAATTAATGGAGTTCTCACCCAGCCGACATCCTGATCCCCTTCATAAGGGACCGTCAATCACACTATTACATCCGGCCCACCGATATTAAAACTAAATCACTCCCAGCCTAGTTTGATTAGAGCAGGGGTTAGCCCAAAGAGAGGGTCCTGGCCTAATGCTCAGGGTATCTCCCCAGAGCCTGGGAAGGCCATCAGCACCTCTCTGAAAACCGGGGGGTCAACACAGTAAATCCTGGCTGGAAAAACCCCCCACTGCTTTACAGGTACAGAGACCCTGGCTGGGGATCAGCTGAAATAGGAACCAGAAGGTCCCCCTGGCTACAGTGACATAAATTCAGTGGATTTACAAGATTTTGAGAATACACTTAACAATACTCTTCCAATGAAATCTTTCTTTGATAATTCACTTTTAAGTTTAGGGCTAGGGTAAACAAAGTGATAATTCACTGCTTTTATCATTTCAAGGTGAAGCTCCTCAAAGCTCTGTTCTACAGCAGCGTTCAAAGGGCCACAGGCGATGCCTCTGTCCTATTAATGTCTGTTTAAAGATTCTTTACTGACCAGCTAAAACAAACCACTGAAGAGCTTTTTTAAGGGAGGGAAGGCTTTCCTGGCACGCAACTAAAGCAAGTTCTCAATTAGGTTAACAAAGATTAACAAACAAACATCCAGGTTCACTAGCAGGATACTGAAATACCCTGAATTTTCACTTTGTCACATTATTTTCTCGCCAAAGGAATGTAAGCATCTAACTTCATCATGGCCTGTCCACCGAATGAAAGAAAAAAAACAGAAAGATCTGGATGTTTTCAAAATGGAGCTGCTTATTTTCAGTGTAGGAGCTAAAGTTGCAGATTTTCTGTGCCAAGTTCAAAAGATCATAGGTCACTGAATCAATCTTTACTGTTGCAACACTGCATGAGGAGGAACTGGCAAAGAGAAAGGTCATACATTTGATTATGAGATGGCAGGTAACTAAATCTCATCAGATCATCAAAAAACACTCAACACAACCTGAACGATAACAATTTGTTGTTTCAGGGCCTGCCGCTTGACATCAGAATCAAAAACATTCATAGGTCTCAAAAGTTTACAATCCAAAACCTGTTTTGGGACAGAGAGATAAATAAAAAGCAAACTGTCCGCTAAAGACCAGGGGTCATCTGTACATTTAGCTCATTCAGCAGACACTCATCCAGAGCGACTGAATGAATCTCATACTGGCCCAGCATTGGAATTGAACCCCCAACCCTGACGTTACAAGGTGATCTACAGAAAACTGAGCACAGCAAAACTTGAAAGCTTATCCAGGTGAAGAGCAACAGCAGTGCTCCACACGGTGTTTTAAACAGGTATTAGGAAGGCCTTTGCAGTCTTTCACTGCAGTATCTATTCAAACCCTGACATCATAAAATAACCTACAAGCGTCTGAACTCATGAATCAAGCCCCAGTTTAACACAGACTCAAAAAGCTCAAGTGCCTAGTAGTTCTGTTCTGTCTTAACTACCGAGATCTGGTCTTTTCCAACAGGGCTGTCCTTTATGACCCTCAAATACATAACCACTCTGCTGTCCACTGACAAAGAGCTTGTAAAGTTAATGTTCCGAAATGCAAAGAAAGCCCAAGTAAAAGCAGAAACCAGGCTGAGCAGTTCAGTGCTGTACAGATGTCAGTGTAGAACTGAGAACAGAGTGACATTATCACACTCCAGTAAAAGATTTAACAGTCTATGGTTAGTTAACCAGCTTGACCATTCATAAGCACCAGTGTGAACCTGTACTGTAATTCCAGAATATATTACAGATCAGTGGATGAATGGACGGTGTGAATCTTTGTCCTGAATCTGGACAGGCCTGGACACCTTGACTAGTAGAACAAGGATGTGTCAGCCTTCAAAGCGGACCTCAATCCTAAAAAGTCAGACTCTATCAAGCCTCCCTCTACTCACTGGAGATACTGTAGAGAAAGAACTGCTCTACTGATAAGAGCCAGATTAAATCAGAAGAAGCTGAGGCACTTATCTGTTCTGACAAAGTCCCACTGTTTGAATTTACGCTTCCTTCATAGAACCATAGTTATGCAAGTATTCACTGATGTCCACTATTTAGTGAGTTCTCCCCAGAAACACTGCATTTCTCCTAGACTGGGCACGGCCACACCAAGCAACATCTTGTTTTATTCTATGTTTGTGCACAACTTGTATTTCCGTGCTGTGCAAAGGCGCTCCCAGAGAACATGCATCGGACATGAAACATGCACACTGGGCTCACAAAAGCCAAGAGCAATAACGTAAAGCCATGCCTACTCCGGGCAGAATGTAGTGTCTTTATTGAGACCCCTATTTAGCTGTTGGCACAGAGTACTTTCTATTTCATGCCTTTGACTCTAGCTTTTGAATGGTTTGAGCTTTCATGACCCCTTAATGTTATAGATCTCAGGTTTCACTATGACGCTCACAAGATGTATAGGACATGTTAGAAAGGATTGAGGCAAAAAATCTATTCAAAGCAATGCATGTGTTCTTTTTTTTTTTTACAGTCAATTATTTATTTTATGTGGGTTTATTATGATTAAATGCCAAATATTTTGTTTTCAATCACATAATTGTTTTCAATAGACCCAATGAGTCCTAAAATAGAAAATTAAATTGTTTGATGGACCAAGTTTTGGCTGTTGAAATTGTAACACAAAAGTGTTTTTAATAAAAATATTATGTTATAAAAAGCTGTCTTAGTGTAAGCTGTACCCTGAGGAAGCCCTGGCAGGCACAAAAAAAGCCTGTTCTACTGGGCTAACAATGGGCCCTCTCCTGTCAGTCACCAGTTTTACTCATTGGTCTGTGTATGTATATACAGTATGTGCGGTTGTGTGTTTCCATTGGGGTATAGTAGGAGTACCAGTATGCATTCCCCAGTCCTGGCCTGGCTCCCCATGGTCTGCACGAGTCACACTTCACCCTTAAGGCACAGAGGGCTGGGTTGTCTTGGCAGTAACGGCCTGTTTAAGGGAAGTATTCAACAGGAGTTGATCAGGGATTAAAGGCCTAGAGTTGTGAGCAAGGCCTGCAGGCCAGAGGAAACACCCTCGTACAGAATGGCAAAGACAGCGCGCCTACCACAGTTCACAAGTCAATCAGTTTGGATTTTACAGTAGCCTTTGTAATGACCTGAAATACTGCATCAGAGTGGTAAATACATTGCAAATGTCAGGGTGAGTCAATGTATATTTAAGTTAATTTGGGAAATGCTATTAATTAGCTGAAACTTCCCATGGTTTGAATTAGTCATAAAATTATATCCATTTACATCCCTGTTTGTGTTTTGTATGTGTGTGGTCAGTTCTCATGAATGACAGGGTTTTCTTTAAACCCCAATACTCCAGGTAATCCTCAGTTAAAACAATCACAAGGCATCCCCTGCCACTGTTTCGGTCAGAAATGTTTTCATATTCATAGACCATATTTAAAGGGCTTTGATTTAAAAATATATATATTTTATAAGGAGCAACAAAGACATTTAGGTACCCAATGAAAAATATTTAAGCTATTAAAGTTAGAATCCTTAATGTTTAATGTTTTGTGTTGACGTTTCTAGTAATACTGGAGCATTAAGATTTTAGGTTGCACAGCATATTTGACATTTACATTAAAAAAATACATAAAAGTTGGAAATCTGGAGTAAAACATATTGCTGCCACCAGAACAGTGTAAGCACATACATAATAGTACTTGTGATGGCCCTCACAGGTATGTGTTGAGTCTGGTGCTCTAACTACCATGCCAGACACTGACCCCCAATCATTTTCAAACCATAATATTTTCAGTTTGCAAATCGCTCATTCTAAAGCAAGAAACCTGGGTACACAAAGAGAACCGTTTTTCACCCTAGAGTTAACTGAAATTGGTTCTTTTAAAAGGGGTTCAATTTGAATACTCTCCATAATGCTTCATCAGCAGGTACTACAAAGCAACCACGGCTCTCATAAAGCTTTGCCCCGATCTTGATATCAATAGTATTTTGATTTCAACAACATTGTTTTACATACATAAATATATAGAAAAATATAAACATTAATATAGAAAAAACATTTAGGATTTTGAGATCCTGTGTGTGGATGTAGACGTACATATTTCATAGATATGAAATTACACACACACACACACACACACACACACACACACACACACACACACACACACACACACACACACACACACACACACACACACACACACACACACACACACACACACACACACACACACACACACACACACACACACACACACACACACACACACACACACACACACACACACACACACACACACACACACACACACACACACATGCCAAATTTGATTATCCCTCAATAATGCTTTTAGATCCAAATGTCAAATACACGTCCATCCGTTATAGAAAGAACCAATCTGCAGCTTAAATCATGGGAAAATGTGGTTTTCATGAAGAATCACTCATACAGCATGTCACTCTCCCAATGGCTTCCTGTGACAGGAGTTATTCATACCCTCTCCCAAATGCCGTTCAAAGTTGTGCATTTCACGAGCAGCATTGTTTCTATCCAACACATACTCAAAGGCCGGTGTGCCTGCCGACAGCACATCAGCAGTCTATGGGCCTGGACGGGCCACAGGTCGGCCCGCTTTTGTGCTGTGCCAATGCTTCCATTAAAGCTGCTTTTCTCCATCCATCCTGCTGTTGTGCACAGGGCCCACACCACATGGACACATTCCAGGACCTGAGCCACTGGCCAGGATCAGTTCTGAGTGGAGGTCGCGAAGGATCACTTTTTATGTTTCCTCACATTTTCTCAATAAGGTTCTCACACAGAGCACATGTCACATCTACCATAAACTACACATTGTATATTATGAATACATCACTCATTGGGATGACTTTGGAGAATATTGAGACAAAGGCATCTTATAATATGTTAGTCTGTATATGGCTAATGTTTATTTGTCAAATCCCTTGTACAGTAGTGCACATTTTCTTATTATTTTTACCAGATTTATTTTTTTTCAAACAGTATAAATGTTGGTTGGTGTACTGTATTTTCCTTCAGTTGTTTGCCATTGGCTAGGACATAAAATGAGAATTTTAAATCAATTTATGTGGTTAAATAAATACATTATAGTTTCCTGATATTTCAGCAGCTTGTGCCTGAATGTAAACCACTGGTTAAAGACTGCATTCACATCTTTTAGAACAGCCAGGTCATAAATGAATACATGAAAGGGTGGCTACACCCAAACTGTTAGGTTGACTTTGCTATTTGAGTACAAAGCATAACCATCTGTCACCCCGGTAATTCAATCATCAGCCCTCACTCAATTAATGATTTAATATAATATGCAAATCAGGCCAACAAGAGCCAACAAATGCTAATTATGTACATCAGAATAATTCAATTGGATAAGAGCAGCGGATGAGAGCTGAACAGCCATAAAGTAGAAACACATGCTTTAATTAAGGACAACATATCTTGAAAATTACAATCTTCAATCTGCATACACATTTTTGTGCGGCAAACCTCGCCTGTGTTGACATTAAACAATGTCGTGGCAGAGGTTTGCATCACAACACTCGACTGCTGGCGCTCAGGTTCAGGCCTCACTTAACTGAAACCTGGCCAACTGTGTCACTGTAGGCTGATCAGGGGCAGACAGACCATGCATGACAGCCAATTACACAGCAGCCAAATCTGCTCCATCTCATCCCGCTCACAAACACATAGGCTTAGTAGCCTTAACAACGGGCTAGGCCACACCATGCTGGAGAAACAGTCTGCTCCACTGCAACAGAACAATGGACCAAACTACTCGGAAGGGAAAATAGGTGACACACAGCCCATCGCAGAGTTGGAAACATAGGTATACAAATAGATTTTTGCTGCTTTAGTATATATATATTTTTAAATGAATAAGAAACAAAACGTGCTGACACACCATATAATGGACATGTTGGTGGTCTCACAGAAACATTGTTGAAACGGGACCACAATAACTTCTAGTCGACAAACCAGATATTCTAGCCTGAAAACTCAAACTGAATTCTCGCTAGATACTTCAGCCTTAGATTCCATTAAAGCTCATTGTGTTGACAGAAGAACGAGGGGTGTACAAATAACAAAAATCTGAATGGCACAGAAATGACAATTTCAAAAGAGCTCAACCAACGTGTTCTGGCCCAACCCCATCGGGACACATCTCTCTCGCTCTCTCTCATTCTACAGACTGTCAGAGAGGTGCACAGATCCAGGCTCATTACGGAGAAGAAACTAATGTCTGTGCGCATGACTGAGCGAGGAGTTTGGGTAGCTAGCCAATGAGCTTCTTAAATGACTAGGTATCCTAAACATATTCATGGTTGAAAACTAAAGGAAAAGCAGGACACAAAGACAGTGACTTTAGTACAGCACGTTAGGTGACCTTTACCTGGTTGTCGGGGTGGTTGACCGTGAAGTAGCCCACACAGATGATGACCTCGTGCAGCAGCTCGTCAGAGGAGTGCTGGGAGCAGTACCACAGCAGAGAGCTGACGATGTGGCGGAAGGCAAGGGACAGCCCCTCTGCACCTAGAACGGTCTGAAACCGTACAGAAATCAGTATTAAAAAAAAATAAAAAATACACTAAAGAAACCACAAACCCCAAGCAGATGATAGCAACCTGGAACCTGTGGAATCGAATGAGAAGGATTTGGGGCTTTATTGGGTTGAGACTGGTTGATGTGGTGTCCAGGGACTCTGCTAGGGGGGTCTGCACCAACAGGGGGACCCATCCAGAGGGAACCCAATCCCCCTGCAGATGAGATGCTATCAGTGGCCCACAGACAGTATTTATTAAACATGTCAGTGTGACTGAGCACCACAGGGTCAGCAGAGAAACAAACCAGTGGAATCAGGTAGTTGTATGTGCATGAGGGCTGGGGACTGGCGGAGGGGCAAAGCATTCTAAACAACCGTACTAACCTGAGGCCCAACTATCAGACCGGGCTCTCACTCCAGGGTCCAATGCTAACAGAACATCCAGCGTACAGGCAACATCTCACTCTGTTATCAGTCCGAGGACCTTGAGGGAGCAGGCGGACCAACTGACCCCGATTTGTAAGTGAATTAATACAAGGGCTGGATATATATATATATATGCACACACAGTGGGGAGAACAAGTATTTGATCCCCTGTTGATTTAGCAGGTTTTCCTACTTACAAAGCAGGTAGAGGCCTGTCATTTTTATCATAGGTACACTTCAACTGTGAGAGAATCTAAAACAAAAATCCTGAAAATCACATTGTATGATTTTTAAATAATGAATTTGCATTTTATTGCATGACATAAGTATTTGATCACATATCAACCAGTAGGAATTCGAGCTCTCACAGACCTGTTAGTTTTTCTTTAAGAAGCCCTCCTGTTCTCCACTCATTACCTGTATTAACTGCACCCGTTTGAGCTTGTTACCTGTATAAAAGACACCTGTCCACACACTCAATCAAACAGACTCCAACCTCTCCACAATGGCCAAGACCAGAGTGCTGTGTAAGGACATCAGGGATAAAATTGTAGACCTGCACAAAGCTGGGATGGGCTACAGGACAATAGGCAAGCAGCTTGGTGAGAAGGCAACAACTGTTGGTGCAATTATTAGAAAATGGAATTTCAAGATGACGGTCAATCTCCCTCGGTCTGGGGTTCCATGCAAGATCTCACCTCGTGGGGTATCAATGATCATGAGGAAGGTGAGGGATCAGCCCAGAACTACACGGCAGGACCTGGTCAATGACCTGAAGAGAGCTGGGACTACAGTCTCAAAGTAAACCATTAGTAACACACTACGCCGTCATGGATTAAAATCCTGCAGCACACGCAAGGTCCCCCTGCTCAAGCCAGCGCATATCCAGGCCGTCTGAAGTTTGCCAATGACCATCTGGATGATCCAGAGGAGGAATGGGAGAAGGTCATGTAGTCTGATGAGACAAAAATAGAGCTTTTTGGTCTAAACTCCACTCGCCGTGTTTGGAGGAAGAAGAAGGATGAGTACAACCCCAAGAACACTATCCCAACCGTGAAGCAAAGAAGACAGGACGACTGCACCGTATTGAGGGAAGGATGGATGGGGCCATGTATCGTGAGATCTTGGCCAACAACCTCCTTCCCTCAGTAAGAGCATTGAAGATTGGTCGTGGCTGGGTCTTCCAGCATGACAACGACCCAAAACACACAGCCAGGGCAACTAAGGAGTGGCTCCGTAAGAAGCATCTCAAGGTCCTGGAGTAGCCTGGCCAGTCTCCAGACCTGAACCCAATAGAAAATTGGAGCTGAAAGTCTGTATTGCCCAGCGACAGCCCCGAAACCTGAAGGATCTGGAGAAGGTCTGTATGGAGGAGTGGGCCAAAAACCCAGCTGCAGTGTGTGCAAACCTGGTCAAGAACTACAGGAAACGTATGATCTCTGTAATTGCAAACAAAGGTTTCTGTACCAAATATTAAGCTCTGCTTTTCTGATGTATCAAATACTTATGTAATAAAGAAATGCTAATTTAATTACTTAAAAACCACACAATGTGAATTTTGTTTTAGATTAAGTCACTTACAGTTGAAGAGTACCTATGATAAAAATTACAGACTTCTACATGCTTTGTAAGTAGGAAAATCTGCAAAATCGGCCGTGTATCAAATACTTGTTCTCCCCACTGTATATAAGGGCTGGATATAATTTCTATTCCGATGGGCACCAACAATGTGGATGATTAAATATCAATGATTAGTATTTACTGACGTGAGTATTTTGTCATTTATAACAAAGACTAACTCATCACCAACAGTGTCTCGTCAAATTAGGATTTTCTGGAGCCTGGCGGGGTGCCAACCAGCCTGGTGACAGCAGGTAATCATCCTTGTAGTGTTTATTAGTCGGCACTATGGCTGTAACAGAATGGTACAGGGGAATCTTTGCTATTCGCACATGTACCTGAATGAAAACATTTTAAAACACTCTGAAAAACATGCCTATTCTGTTTAAACAAGAGCATTTGTGCACGCCATTATCATAATTATTATAACTGCTGGCGCTTGTCCATGTGTTCTCTTGTGAACTGAACTCGAGGAGGAACACCTAGTTCTAAAATAGTGAGTGGTAGTACTGAAAAACCAACATGTACAGCAGCTTCCTTCAAATCTCCAGTTTGGCAGCATTAGGCCTTTTTAGTAGACTAGAACGGTGATTGACAGTTGATAAAACACAAAATGTCACGTTAAACACTCCAACACGTCAAACACGTTGACACATCTATGCCAACAATTACCCCAGTATCAATATTCTTGGAGCAGGAGAGAATTGCAATGAAACAACAACATTTTGCCTCCTTCCCAAAGCATTCAAGCAGCCCCTGTCAGCAGCCTTAACCAGCCTAAATAATGACAAGAGCCATGGGTGTGTGTACAGCCGTGGTTACGTGACTGTACTCTCTGGATGGAAATGGAGGGTTTCTAAGATGCTCCAGCCACCTTACGACCATGCCTCTCCTACCCATTCCAGCAAACACGTACCCACACTGTATGACTGGAAAACAGTGTCTGTGCTATATTGGACTATAGATTGTGCTCTCATCAGGCATTATACATTCTTCCCGGATTAGAGCTGAATCTTTAGCCAACTAAACTAAACACTGATCTTCCGTTACTCCTGACTGACAATGTATTTTTGCACAGTAACAAAACCAAGCGGAACAGTGCCCCTCAAACAGCAATACGCAACGTACTGTGGGTAAGGCATACTGTTGCAGACCAAGAGGGCACTAGTCTGAGTTCGTTTAAACAACCAACGGTGACGACAACAGGCCACAAAGGAACATTATTTGGAAGTTCATAGAAACCCTGGTGCTGAAATTCTTTGATTTTAAACCAGCGGTTTTGAATAGCTTGAGCATGGCAATGTCGAGGAAGAGCATCCTCAATGTTAATTACCCTGAGGCATCAAAATCATTTACAACTCTTCCACCATCACCCCCTCTCCCTTAGGGAAGCTGCCATCTTCTCCTCAGAGGTGGTAACGTATGGCCAACTACAGCACTAACCACTCAGGTCCATCCGCATTGCTGACACACACAGCTCTATTTCAACTTCAGCGGCTGACCCTAGGTCAGGATATACGCGCCCGTTTATTTCCGACAGGTCAGCATTATCCTGAGGAGAAAAATGCCTATCCAAATGGCAGGGGCTCTAAGACCTGGCCAAACACTGGCCGGTCAGTTTCACTTGGCCTTGTGACTGCCAGGAACAGGAAGCTGCATGATGCTTGTGCCCAGGTGTGAAGGCACAAGTCAGTCAGACACAGAGGACATGCTCAGAGAGACATTTTGGAAGGCCAGTCTGTGGAGTGTGCCCAGTATAACACACATATGTAACCAGCGAGCCCAGTCTACTGCATATGATGTGTACCGTACCTCAGTAGGAAGCAGTGTGTGTCCATGTGGTACCTGAAAGGCGGACAGGTCGAGCAGGGCGAAGCTGTTGAGGAAGCGGAGGCCCTGCAGGGCCACCTGGATGACCCCTGGAGCGTAGGGCTCCTGTGGGCTCTGGGCAGCTGGCTCAGGCAGGGAGGAGCTGTGTAGCAGGATGCAGTACAGGGTGTGCACCACACCCACCAGGTCTGTGGACTGCAGCAGGGCTGTCAACCCCGTGGGGTCTGTGCGCTTGTTGTCGAAAATACTGGGAGAGCTGCAGGGCAATTTAAACAGACACGTCACATGGTCAATTCCCTTCTGCTCAATGAACATAATGACAGTTTTTATATTATATATATATACACACACACAGCTCTGGAAAACATTAAGAGACCACTCCACCTTTTTCTTTCCTTTCCAAAAAAGTTGAAAAGGAAAGTTTTGAGTGAGGAACAGAAGCGTTCAATTTGCAGTGGTCTCTTAAGTTTAACCCTTCTGTTAAGATTAGCTTTT